>NC_136065.1:641643254-644060754 GCF_964261635.1 Lissotriton helveticus | reverse complement strand
ACTTTGTCCGAGTCCTCTAGGGATGAAAAAATTGAGTAGGACCCAAAAGGTTCATACTACTTGAAAATTTCCCAATGATCATTCCTCCCATGTTCTCAGGACAGTAATCTAGGCTCCAGTTCTCTCTCCAGGCTGGGCTCTCTCATATTCCAGTCAGCTTCCAGAAGGTTTTCCTTTTGTGTTCCTTTAGTAACTATAGAAAACCAACCACTGAACCCTTGGAGAGTAGTTCCAGTCCCTTTGTGCTAACAGGCATCAGGAATCATTGGTTCTTCTTTCATGGTGCAGTCTGACACAGTCATCTTTCTTTGAGATGTGTTTTCCTAGGTCTATGAAAGTTATGAGTAGGTGGGGTGAGGTACCAAGTTTATCCTGTGCAGTAGCAAGTACCTGGAGAGTTCCCTAACCCCAATCCTAGCAACAATCTTCCAAAACCCATTTTTCTTTATCAAAACTTGCACTTTCTGTATTATTGCAAATACTCCATGAGTCCCTCATCCAAAATTTCCCCTGGACTTCCTAAAACTGCCTGAGCCTTCTTCCTCTTCTAGCCACTCCCATACAGAGTTTAGGTTTACTCAACTATGCGAGTGCCAGAACCAGTTTTGCCTTCTGTTGAGAGAAAATGTCTAGGGGGCTCCGGGTATGATTGGCTTCAGTTTTTGAGATCTCCATTTCTCACTTCAAAAGCAAGAGTTGTGAAAGCTGCCTTCTCAGATGGCTAATCCCTAGGAAGATGCCACTCTTTACACCACTACAGTCATCGTGCTCCAGAAGAGAGTTATTAACAGTCAGTCTCTTCAACACGTACATGACCCCCCTGGCCAACACAGTCAGATTGTACAGACTCAACATCATCTCCTACGCCAACGGAATCCAGCTCATTCACTCTATTTCAGAAGACCCCTCCTTCCCAGGGCCACCTTCCACAGATGTATGATGAACGTTTCCTACTGGATGAAGGAGAACTGTCTCAAGCTCAACTCAGACATGATGGAAGTCATCATCTTTTGGAACAACACTTTGCCATAGAACGACGCATGGTGGCCCAGTGAACTCATCCCTGTCAAGTCTCTAGAGGACAAGATCCCTACAATATCTGCCATAGTACAAGAACCATTTACCAGTTTGACTGCTTTATTCGACAAATTAGTCATAATAGCATTACAAAATTACAGATGAATTCGATTGAATAAAACAGCTGCCATAATGAAATGTATAAGCTGGATAACAGGGCTTGCACGCACATGTTATAAACATCATTAAAATCACATGAGCATATAACTGGGTAAAAGGGCATGCAAAAATTGCCTTTACATTTGTTTTATGTATGCACTTATCATAATAGTTATTAAAATCATATTACAAAGAACATAATAAGACTATTTAAAATATTTACAAATCACAACACAGTTTTTAGATAATTATTATTTTTTTGTTTAAACTTTGTTTATTGGTGGTTTTGTAACAAACAGAACCAGACAAAACATACAATGCGACATTACAGTGGCTGGATTACAGAGCTCATGGATCATCACGTAATTCAAATCAGGAAGAGTGGCACAGCATATTGTATCAAGGGGTCTAGAGCATCAACATTGCAGTAATGGGCAACTTCTATGTCATGAGCAGAGGCGGAACAGTGACATCCTGACACAAGGGATAGGTAAGAGGGTAAAATACATTACAGCAAGGGATCGACAGGGACATGGAAATATGCATGAGCAAACCAGCCATTTAGTGGCGACGTGAGTGTGGAGCAGAGTGACACCCGCATTCGTAAGGCAGTACAGTAACAATATTAGCATAGGCAATACAGAATCAATAGGCGAATGAGGTACACTAAGCCAGGCTACTCCCACCATCCCCAGCGGGATCCCCCTCAGGTCCAACATCTCGAGCCTCCTGGACCTGGAGATAGGCAACCAGAGGCTGCCAGATGTCTCTCGGTTTGCTAGATATTGGGAGCAGGTCAGCAAATGTCGTGTGTTGTTCCTGACTATGCGTCATATCAGCGAGCCATTCCTTGAATTTGGGAGCCCTGCCACGTCCCCATCTGCATGCTATGCGCCTTTTCGCCAGGAGGAGCGCAACATCTACAAACCTGCTGCACTGGGAGGGAATCTGTGGCGTGTGTCCTAGCAGCATCAGTAGTGGGTCCGGTGGTATGTATGACCCAATCATAGCTGTCAGGGCAGCGTGTACTTGTTGCCAATAGGTCTGTATGGAGGGGCATTCCCAGGCAAGAAGCAGAAAATCCGCATGCTCCGCGCGGCAGCGGTTGCAGCGGTCCGTGTCAGATAGGTGAAACCTAAATTTTTTAACGGGGGTATAGTACAAGCGCTGTAGGTATTTGTAATGAATTATTTTGAGCCTGCTGCTCGCAGTTATGTGAGATGTAAGGGTACAGCAGTACGTCCATTGTTCATCAGTGATGTCGACAGCCAGCTCAGTAGCCCAGCGCGTCCTCGCAGAGGCTGCCGGCATCAGGTAAGTCGCTCGGATGTGGCGATACATTCCCGAGACCAGGTGTGAGCCATCTCGCGAGTTCAGCAGAAAATGAAGCGGGGGCGTAATAGTAGGCTCTGTAGGGTAGTCGGGAAGTATAGCACGCATACCCTGACGGAGTCGCAAGTAGTAAAATACCTCGAGGGGGGTACGAGCATGCTCTTGAAAGAATGCCTCAGCCGATTTAAAGTGACCCGCTGTGAAGAGGTCGCCCCAGCAAGAAATCTTAAGTGCTGCACAAAGGTTCCGGAAGCCTTTCTCCTGCAGGAGTGCAAGCTCGGGGTGATATGTCAATGGCAATAGGGGAGAATACAATAAGTCACAATTCATTTTCTTGGCCAGTCGTCGCCATGCATCAATCGTACAAGTGACCGACGTATGAGGTGTCGTTATGACCGAAGGCTGACAATGTAGTAGGCCCTGTAGGGGTAGGGGATCAGCAATCCAGTCCTCCACTGCCAACTGAGGCATAAAGGGTGTAGGATGGAGCCAGTGGTAAGCAAAGTGCGCCTGCGCGCAGAGATAATAGACCTCGAAATCCGGGAGGTCAAACCCCCCTTTATCATACGGTAGGACCAACGTTGACCATTTAAGCCGCGGGCCTTTGCCTCCCCAGAAAAGGCGGCAAAGCTCTGACCTCTGTGTCTTGAAGAAGTAGGTTCCCGGGTAAAAGGGAATATTAAGAAAAAGATAGAGAAAGCGTGGGAGCACCACCATTTTTATGAGGGACGCCCTCCCCGCCATAGAAATGGGTAGGGAGATCCAGCGGTCAACTTGGGCGGTAAGTTTGGTCACAGCCACGCCATAATTTGAGCAAAGTATCTCTTCCTTGTTGCGAGATATCTGTATGCCCAAATACCGAAGGTCAGTCCTGCACCACTCCAGAGGGTAATCCAGGGAAAAGTCAGGGACGGCAGTTGTAAGCGGAAAAAAATGGGATTTCGTCCAGTTAATCTGCACCCTCGATATTCTTCCAAAGACCACAAATTCCCTAAGCAGGGGGTTCAGGTTGTGTATCGGGTCCTTGACAAACAGAGTCATATCGTCTGCATATAAGGACACATCAATCTGGCGCTGAAGGCAACAAATCGCTCCTTCACCATGGAGCTGACGGAGCCGACACGCAAGGGGTTCAACCGCAATTGCAAATAGCAGGGGTGACAGTCGGCACCCCTGGCGGGTGCCTCTTGAGACGTCAAGCGACGTGGATAGATGTCCGTTGATCAAGACTCTCGCAGTGGGTCGAGTATATAGTAATCAGACCCAGGAAATGAATATGGCGGGGAACCCCATGCGGGTCAAGACTGTGAACAAATAGGGCCATTCAACAGAGTCAAACGCCTTCGAGGCGTCTAGAAAGATTGCCGCAACAGGAATGTCAAGGTGTATCGCATGAAGCAGGGAGAAAAGGGTGCGTAAATTATGTGAAGTGGAGCGGCCCGAAACAAAGGGTAGCACTATCCGGGTCATAAGGAGTGACAACCTGGTGGCGAGGACTTTGGCCAGAATTTTGCATCACAATTTAAGAGTGATAGGGGGCGGTATGAATCACAGGATGTGGGAGTTTTGCCCGGTTTCAGTAATGAGGTGATGACGACTTCGCGCATGGAGCATGGGAGGACACCGTCCTCGAAGGATTCTGTGAACGCTTCTCGGAGGACCGGGGCCATGACATCTATATAGGTCTTGTAGAATTCAGCAGGAAGACCGTCCAGCCCGGGCGCCTTCCCGCTGCGTAGTGACATAATGGCATCCCTAATTTCATCTACTTCGAAAGGCGCAGCAAGGAACTGCCTGTCGACATCACTCAACCAGCAAAGGGCCAGGTCACTTAGGAAGTCGTCGTATTGGATATCAGGAGTAGAGACCGAGGTGTATAATGTGCGATAGTGGGTAACAAAGGCATCTAATAGTGCATCAGAATCCCTGACAGTGTGACCTTGATGATTAACCACTTCAATGACAGTATTATCTACGCGCGGCGATCCTGTCAATATAACTAACGCTTTACCGGGCCTATCTCCCTCACAATATTTCCTTGCCTGCCAGTGTTTATTCCTAAACCTAGTCTCCCTGTGTGCTTCTTCTTCATAATGTGTAAGCTTATCCCTGAACTCAGCGTGTGCAGCAGAGTTATCCCCCACAACCATCCGCGCCTCCAATGCCCTCAGCTCGTCTTCGAGCTTCCGGATCGTGCGCTGTATGTCGCGTAGTACCCCAAAGCTCTTAGACATGCAGAGGCCCCTGACAGTGACTTTGAATGCCTCCCAAATAATTTCTACAGATGCAACGGAGCCCTTGTTCCTTGGAAAGAAAGCTGTGATCTCATCCTCCAGCTCAACACGGAAGACCTCGTCTAGCAAGGCCGCCGGTTGTAAGCGCCATTGTGGTCTAGGGCGATCCCAGCCTGGCAGCTGCAAATTCAGCAGAACCGGACTGTGATCCGAATAAGTTCTTGGTAGGTGTGTCACCTTGGTCACCCCAGGCATCGTTTCTCTGGTCAGGAAGAAATAATCTAAGCGCGCCCAGGTACCAGTCTGTGATGTGAAGTGAGTGCCTTCCATGCGGCCAGGGAAATGTAATGTAAACTTCTTTTATATAGCGCGGGTTACACTCTATGGAGCATCTTGGCGCTTTCGAAAGAGGAGAACAGGTGGTATTGTTCATGTGGGAGAGCATGACAGGTGGATTAAATGAGGTTTTTACAGTATGTATCAGGTAGGTTGTATATCCAGGTTTTAAGAGTCTTTCTGAAGATTGTTTCAGTAGGGATATGTCGAAAGGGGGGTGGTAAGGTGTTCCAAGCCTTAGACCCCAGGACTGCTAGAGCTTTTCCTCCTTTGGTTTTAAGTCGGAACTTGGGTATGGTGAGGAGGTTTTCACCTTGGGATCTCAGGCAACGTGTAGGGATATAGTGCTTAAACATGTTTTCAATGTATTTAGGTCCAGTTTTATTATACGCCCTGAAAGTGATTAACAGTATCTTAAAAAGCACCCTTTTATGAATAGGGAGCCAGTGCAGAGCGTCCATTGCTGACGTGGCCGAGGTCCTTCTTTTCCATCCTAGGACTAGTCTGGCTGCTGCATGTTGTACCACTTGTAGTTTGTGGCAGACTGTTCTGTTGGTTCCTGTATACAGACTGTTGCAGTAGTCGAGACGGGAGGTGACGAGGGCCACTGCAACAGTCTTCCTAACTGGGAGGGGAATGAGGTCGAAAAATTTCCTAAGCTTTTTTATTATGCCGAAACAGGTCCCTGCCACGGCTACTGCTTGTTGTTGAAAATTCATGGAGGGGTCGAATTTTATCCCTAAATTTCTTACTGTATTAGCCGTATTCGGGGGAGCAGTCGCATCTTCTGGCCACCACAGAGTAGGGTTAAAGATGTTTCCCTTGCCGAGAGGTAGAATTTCGGTCTTCCCTGTGTTACATTTGAGATGATTTATTTTCATCCAATGGAATGTGGCTTCTAGGCAATTTTTAAGTTTGGTCTCTGCTAAGCCAGTATCGTCCTCCATCACTAGGATGAGTTGAGTATCATCGGCATATGAAATGGTGGCTATGCCATAAGATGATATGAGGGCAATCAAAGGGGCCATATATATATTGAAAAGTGTCGGGCTCAAGCATGAGCCCTGTGGCACCCCTGTGTTTAGACGTTTTTCTTCTGACCTAAACTGTCCCAGAGTGACTATTTGCCGTCTGTTGGCCAGAAAGCTTTTCAGCCAGTCCAGAACTTTGCCTCCCGTCCCTGCCGCGGCTAGCCGGTCTATCAGAATGGTATGACATACCGTATCAAAAGCCGCGGACAGGTCAAGGAGTACCAGGACCGCTTTCTTCCCCTGGTCAAGCGCTGCCCTTAGTGTTTCGGTGGAGAAAATTAGGGCTGATTCGGTCGAGTGGTGTGCTCTAAACCCAGCTTGATGTGGGTGCCACATGTTATTAGCTTCTAAGAAGGTGGTGAGCTGTTGATTAACTGCTTTTTCTGTAAGTTTATTTTCTGTAAGTTTACAGAAAGTAGGAAGCAGTGAAATTGGTCTTAGATTATTGAGGGTAGAGGGGTCTGGTAAAGGTTTTTTTTGTAACGGCTTCACCACTGCCAGTTTCCATTCTTCAGGGACTGTTCCCATGGTGAGGGAGGAATTAATGATATTGTTAATATATGGATTGACAATCTCTACCAGGGTGTGGAGTACAAAAGGGGGGCAGGCATCCAAGGGTGAGCCCGATTTGGTTTTTAATATTGGTGCCCGGGTTTCTTCCAGGCTCACTGGTTTAAAGGAGGAGAAGAGGTCGGTCGTCAAGTTTTCCCTGTTGTGTTGGAGGGTGCAGCGTTCGCCAGGCGTCCAATAGGTCCCCCTCGGAAAGCACACCTTCTAACGCCTCCCTTGATCTAGGTTTGTAAACTGTCACACCATCAGCCCTATCTAAACGAGGCACTAACGCTATGTTGAAGTCTCCCCCCCAAATGACATGGCGGGACCCTACATCCAAAATCTTACCCCACAGTGTGGTAAAAAAACATGGCGCGTCAAGGTTGGGGGCATAGCTGTTAACTAGGGTGACAGAATCGTTACCTAGACGTCCCCAGAGTAACACAAAGCGGCCATCTTTGTCCGTCAATTCACCACATACCTGAAAAGGAACATTGCGTTTAACCAGTATGACAACACCTCTGGCGTATGTGGAGTACGACGAGAATGACCGAGTAGCGGCCCACTTACAACCAAAAGTAGGGCGCCCCTGTGGAGCCAAGTGTGATTCCTGTAGCATAGCAATTTGCACCTGATGGCGATCTAAATAAGCTATAACATTTCTGCATTTTTTGGCATCATTGAGCCCTCGGACGTTCCAAGATAAGCATTTTAACAATACAGTAGATTCCAAACTAGCCATAACCTAGACATGTCCTGAATGAGATAGTTCGCCATCACAGAATCCAGAGTTGCAGCTTCTCCTGTATGAGATCAAAGAACGCTGCCACCAGCCAGCCAGACGTCGCCTTGAACCAAACAACCATCCCCGTAACAGGTCCCACGCGCCCACCCACTACTGCATCCCAATCATGCCAGCAGCCAGTCAATCCCTCACCCACCCACCACCCATTTCCCAGAAACTCCCACAACTTGACCAGAACAGCGGGGTATTCCCGTAGGGGGAACAGCAGCAAAGGCGCACAGCCACCCCCCTTCCCAATAGCCTCAAGTTCGGTACCGTCCATGGTCGAGGCAGGGATAGTGGGGGCGGTTCCTACATATCTTGCACCGTCATGGGTCTCCGGCAGGTCTAATTCTCAGTATCTACATCAGCGCCCACTGAGGCTGCAAGTGTAAGTGAATATTAGTCAGGAAGTTCAAAAAACAGATACTTGCGGAGAGGGAAATGGTCCATCAAACTTCATTGAGCACCGGGGGCACTTCCTCCTCGGGGTCCTCGGGATCCTCTCGTCGATCTCTCTGTGCCCTGCGATGCTGCTTCAGATAATCCTCAGCTTTATTCGGATCAGTGAAGAACCGTTGTTTACCCTGATGTGTCACTCTCAGCCTCGCTGGATATAACAGCGCATAATCCATCTGGGCCTCTCTTAGCTTTTTCTTGACTGCTAGGAACTTCCGTCTTTCCTCTTGCACGATGGGAGTGAAATCGGGGTAGAGAGAAAAGGCAACGCCATTGTAGTGCAGGGTACGTTTGGTTCTGGCGGCTCTTAAGGCAACAT
This sequence comes from Lissotriton helveticus, assembly GCF_964261635.1. NCBI lineage: Eukaryota > Metazoa > Chordata > Amphibia > Caudata > Salamandridae > Lissotriton > Lissotriton helveticus. The sequence continues at coordinate 644,052,531 of NC_136065.1, read as the reverse complement.
CTCGGTCACGGTAATTCAACAGTCGGGCAATGATAGGCCTCGGTGGCAGCCCGGGCTGTGGCACAGGAGCCAGGGATCTATGTGCTCTCTCCACGATGAACTGGGGCGAGAAGGCATCCTCTCCTATGGACGTCCGGAGAAGCGATTCGATGTATAGTTCCATTCTTCCAGTGGCTGTGGACTCCGGAATACCCGTGACGCGGATGTTGTTGCGTCGGCTACGGGCTTCCAAGTCCTCGTTCTTGGCCGCTATGACTCTCAGAAGGTTGTCCATACGTGCAAGTTGGGAGGTGTGGGTAGCAGTGAGATCATCGTTGTCCGATATTCGTTGCTCCGTCGCGGTTATTCTCTCCTCATGTTGGTCTACTTTGTGGACCAGTGCGTCCAGTCTGGAGGATATCCTGTCCACCTTCTCCACCACCGTGGTGAAGCCTTGTCGCATTTCTTGGAACAGGCCCTGCAGAACAGGTGAAGCCGGGGGAGGGCGCAGCAGTAGGGTCCGCGCCACTCGAGCCAGGACTCACCGCAGTTGTCTTCGTTCCTTTCTTGGCGCTCACAAAGCTGAACTTTGCTTGTCGGTGCTCCGGGCGCACCATCGTGCCCCTGCGTCTCTCGTGAGCCACCTTTATAGGATCTGGTAGGTTGTAGAAGGGCCGCTATATGACCAGGCAGCTGAGTGAGTCCCTCTCCCCGTAGGCTATGCAAGGTACAGAACGGTGTGTAGTGGGGTAAGATATTCCAGGCCCCGAGAACCGTATGCCACCGTGATGGGCCGGCCGGGCTAGATCCACCAGCTCGATAATGCGATAGAGAGGTAGGGAAGAATAGTATCAGTAGTGCAAGTCAGCTACTCCCAGTCCGGACAGCGGCAGACCAACCAATGCATCTCCAGGCCCCCAGGCGATGTATGAGCACATATAGCAGCAGCCCCCCAGCCCGACCCGGGTAATGCAATCGGGTGAGTCAGTTCACCGTGGGTGCCGGTCTCTAGCAAATAGCAGCGGGAGTGAGTCGGTACACTTCCCGGCGAGCTTCGGTACCACCGCCTCAGGAACGTCTATGAGGAATAGTGAAGTCCGCTATGGACCTACTGAGGCAGCAGGGTAATGCCCCCAATGTATTCCAGTACTCACTGCGCAGCCCCGATGGTCAGACAAACAGCAGGATCTCAGCAGGGGCAGGTCTCGTCACTTGCGCTGTAGCCGGCGGCCGCCATTAATGCCGATGTTCGAGCCCGTCACTGAGCACCACTGCCGACGCTCTCCCAGCCAGCTCCCGCAGCACGGCAGCGTGCAGGAAGGCAGATGCGTGCAAACCCACGATGGCATCCACTGTACTCGAAGGCAGGGTCAGGGGCTCCGTCCGCCTGATGAAACGCGGCTGGTTGCTGTGGCAAGTTCTCCGCCAGGGGGTCTCCACCGGCCTCGCGTGAGCACCAGGGGCCGAGCTGCCCACCTCTGCGGGGTCTGGGAGTGTGCCGGTGAAATGCGCTGGTAACTGTGCGTAGGTGGCTCCCAGCGACCCACAACTTGGAGCGAGTGTAGAGGACGCTAACAGCTGCCGATTCTGCCGTTTCAGGGGGAGGCAGCCCTCCAGACGGCAAGGATTAATGAAGGAGCAATGTTGTAGGAAACAGGAGCCGGTTAGCTAAGCGGCCATTCCGTTTACGCGCCAAGCCACGCCCCTCAGTTTTTAGATAAATTTGGCACTTGATACGGTCCACCTTCTGCGGTAATATCTCGATTAGATCTAGTTATTCAATTTCTCTCTGATGACTAATGACCTATTCATCAAATGTCGACCTAAGGTCTGCTACAAGGAGCAATTAGCTGGCTGTAATCGCATCATCCTTAATCCTCACATAAGCGTAGGGATTTGGACCTTAATACCCATGCCCACCCTAGAAATGTTGCCATGGCTAAAGCAATCGCTGCTGAAGTGTCGGGCCGCAAGATTATTTCAGCTTCACTAGCCCTTCTTGTGCCCAGGAGCTTACAAATTGGGACCGTCCAGACACGACGCGGAATAGCATACCCAGCACAAACAAAGAAAAGGTGAGCCAAGGATTCCTTGCTAGACTTGCAAACTGGACATACATCAGCAGTAGACTTATTCCATCTAGCAGTAAGTGCACTTACTGGCAGTGTGCCTATCCTAAATTGGAAATAACGTTTTTGATCTAGCAGTTTCGTAATGTGATCCCAAAATGACACCAGCTTCAGGATGACTTTATGGTCCAGGAAAAGGAAGGTTAGGGAAGATAGCTTGCTCAGTCTAAGAGTGTTATACTGAGTCCATTCCCAGTATTTGTCCTTCAAGATCTCCTTTGAAGGGAAATTAGAATTTACGGGATCGAACCATAGCGGAGTTATACCTATGCTTGACAATGTGTGTCTAACCGCCTATAACCATTTTATACGATGCGAGGTATCAGCCCTTATTATGTCTAGGAAACCTGAGGCGTAGCCTGCGAGCTCCGGCGTAGTCCAGAGTCTCCGCCAATAAAGGAGGGGTCGAAGTTTGGTTATGGCTGCTATGGGTTTTCTCCCAAGGTCATATAGTAACAGACACATTGGGGTACTTTGTGGAAGCCTAGTCATTTTCCTCAGTAACCTATTTTCTGATAACGTAAGGGTAGATAAATTCTCACATTCCCAAAGTTCGGAACCGTATAGGGCTGAGCTGATGACTTTCATAATATAAATTTCTAGGGCAGGGCTAATAGGCTTAGCTTTTGTGAAGAGTTATGTTCCTTGTGTAACACCCACGACAATTGCTTATGTTTAAAGGATGCTAGTTCAATCTGGTGGTCCCATTTCATGTTTTCCTGGAAGTGGACCCCCAGGTAGGAGATCCATCGCGATCACGCATCCCAGAAGAGAGAGAACTTACTTGGAGCGAGGCATGGGCATTAAGAACTCCAAGATGGGTGACATCCAGTTGGAGTTCTAGCCTATTTCGTCTTACCCCAAGATTTGATTTCAAGCGCTCCTTTTAGAACACTGATGCACTTCACCTGAGTTCCTGCCTGGAGAAGCACCTTTTGGATTCCTCTCCGTCAAGTCTTAGTGAGTCAGGTTAGGTCTGTCGTCGTAGTGGCGTCGGGCATCTAGAACAACATTTTTCCGAGTTCAGCATACTGTGGGAGTGAACACGCCTTCTGGAGTTTGTGCAGTACTTTGACTGATGTTTCCTCTCTGTGGAGAGTAGCGTTTGTTAGAGTACATGCACAGAGAGAATTCACCCGAAGTTGACAGCAAGCAGGTTTTTCCCTTCACGGACTTTCAGAGCCAGAACACATCATTCCGGAGAGAAAAAGGCAGCACTTGCGTTAACGAAGCTAAGTATTGAGTATCCTGTTGACTGTCATATTCTTAATGAATGTCATATCAAATTGAGCATGTTATTTTGAGATATTGATATTCTTGTTCAAAGGTTAAAGCAGTGCGAACCGAAATAGATCAAAAAGAAATATACAAATCTTACCTGGAGCAGGAGAGTTTTCCTCAGTGACTTTCACTGTGAAAAAATAACAGGAAGGTTAAGAATGATTCACCCCAAAGTTTATGAAGATAATTCCGAAGAAGAGCTACGTCAGAGTCTAGAGTACATAAAGATAATTCAGAAGAGGAGCTAATGCTAGAGGTTAATTAGGTACGTTTAAGGTTAATGAATACAATTAAAAATATAAATGTGTATAGAGTATGCAGAATACGTAGAAAATTATTAATGTGTTCTTAGTTTTATAGAACCCATAACCCTAGCAGAATGGAAGCTGAGGAGAGAAAACAATGGGTTCAGAAAACTGATGACCAAAGACAGTCTCTTCTTGTGTTTGTTATTTTATCCAATTCCCCCTTCCCCCTTTTTGGAGAAATTTCCAAGCACTTAAATACAAGAGCATTGGGGTTGTTTCGTAGAAGGGGCAATGGGAAAATTCATCTTGGTTCCTGTGCAAGTATAAGGTACCAGACCTTTGCCTTTCCCTTCCCTCGGTCCGACAGACCATGCCCACAACCTCAGCATCATCCTGACTGACTGACTGAGATATTTATAGAGCGCATTTGCACAACAAAGCATGGACAGATCATTTTATGATATACCTACGGTACATAGACGACATTCTAATACTATGGAAAGGGACACAGCAAACAACTAGAAATGTGTTAATCATGCTGAATAATTGTCATCCTCAAATCAAGTTCACCCATTCAATTAACTCTACCACCATCAACTACCTGGACATCCTGATTGAAAACAAAGACAACAGTTTGGTTACGAGGGTGTATAAAAAACCTACTGATAGGAATAATGCTTTACATTATAATAGCTTTCATTCACCCACTCTCAAAAATCACTTGCCACTGTCACAATTTATCAGGGTCAGAACGATTTGTTCAGATGACACTCAGGGAAGAGCAGACATTGAGAAAGCATCACACCAATATTTAAAAAGAGGCTATCCATCCGAAGTTGTAGAAGTTGCGAAACAAAGAGCTTGCAACTTAGATTGAGCCCATTTATTGAGTAAATCTGTCAAACCTGCTGCAACCAGAGAGGTTTGTGATTTAAAATATTCAACAGCTGCAACAGCGATAAAGCGTTGCATTAAAAAGCGTTGGGAAATCATTGAGCAGGAACATGACTTTAAGGAAGTGTCCATGTGGGCTCGTATATGTCGTGCGCACTACAAGGAAAGTTAAAATTAGATTAACAGAACACAAAAGCATGATTCGCATGGCCAATGTTAAGTCATGCTTAGCAGTACATTGGGTGGAGAAAAAACATACCATAACCCAGTTGCGGTTCACCATACTAGAACAGGTGTCAGCTTTACCGCATGTTGATGTTGCCAGATATCTGGTGCAAAGAGAAACGTTTTGGATTTTGTTTTTAAATACAGTGAGTCCTTTTGGGTTGAATGATAAAATTGAATTCACTTGCTTTTATGAACAGAACTTTATTGTTCAAACATGTAACTGTCTGTTTCCAGAATATTGACTCCAATTATTACGTCATCCTCTTTTATGTTGATTTTTTGACATTTAACCTACAGTACTGAATTCTCCATTGATTAAATACACACAGAATTTTCATTTTAAATGTATGCATGCGGGATCACAGAGGGCATTTTGGCTCTCGATGTGCACATAATGTTCCTATTGGACTAACCAGAAGCAATTTTTACTTTAACTTTTTTGTCTTTTTTCACAGTGGTTTAGTACTACAGCTCTCTGTTGGCACATGTTTGTTTATTTGACACAGGACATGGGACAAGTTATTAACATCGTTGCATTCTACAGTGGGGTTCCCAGATTTACAGTAAATTATTAGCGAAAATCATATCTGGCACTTACATGATTTATGAAGCACACACATATCTGACACTCAATTGTTATAGCCTTTTGTCTATCATTTAGTTTACTTTGGAGTCTGTCATTTTTTCGTTATTTTCTGAACGCAATGGCGATATTTGTAGTCCATCGTTTATGTTTAGTTATTCTGACGTCATCTGTGGAAGTTCAAATGCAGAAGAGGCACTTCGGGGCATAGCGTGTGTGTGGGAGAGAGGAGCTTCTTTTCAAAATGTAATCACTAAGGTAAGAGTAGGAGGGTTTATTTGCTTGCAGGATCTTTGAGAAGCCTTGAAGCTTTGTTTACTACGTTTCTTTATCTTGCAGTATAACGCATATCCATTAACCATTGAACTCCTGGAAGAGAAGGGAGATGAGGTATTGAGTAGCTTAAAGTACGTTATATTTATTATTTCCGGGTTCAGGCTGTAGTCGTTCTTATGCAACTGGTTGTGTACCAGGTTTAAAATGTTTTTTCTCTTGTCTGTTATTACTTTTTAGCAGCGTGTATGCGCACTGCATTCATACTGCAGCAGATGTCCAATCTGTTGTATGGCATCCTTGTAGGTGAGTCCCTTAGGATTTGATATGGGTAGACTAACTAGCAAGTTCTTTCTAGTTTTGTTAGTCACGTTAGTCTTTTTGAGATGGCCTCGTTGGTGCACAGGGTGTCTGAACACTGTCTATTTTGCGTGATTTTAAACACGTGGAACACAGTACTTTCATGGCCATTGAACATTTTCTTTCACCGGTTTTCACATATTTTACTCACAGGACCAGTGGCTTGGCCTGATGACTACTTGGATTTTTGCTGTGAATTGCAATTGTAATTCGTTCATTTTTTATAATTATGTGTACAAATTTTGAATATCAGAAACATGTGCATTGTATATACTTTTGCAGCATTTCCCTGAAGAAGGTGCTTGCACCGAAATGCATTGGGAACGGTTTGATGCCATTTTGATCTAACAAGAAATGAAAACATGAAAAGGAAAATAAACAAGAACACAGTGCTTTGAACTGTTACCATCATGTTTGCGCATTTCATGATTTTCACTTGCCTTGTTATTTTGTATTGATTTTTTGTACATTCTATCCCAAGAACTCTTGGGTCATTAACGGTTGTTGAAAAGCATTGTTTGTATCAACCACGGAATACATTGTGAGAACAATCTCATTACTCGAGAACTTATATATAACCTTGCTGTTTTTCTTAAACAAATTTTGGTAAACCTTAGAGCACCTAGATTGGATTGACAGTGTGCATGAGTGAGGTCCTGAGGCGGAAAGCCAGGACTTGGTGTGCGTGACTTTAGCAAGTGTTACTGTGATTTTAATACTGCACTTGTGTGATTCTTAGTGGCACTCACTTTGTCATTTTAAACAAATAATCGATATTATGATTTAGTTTGTTATAATTTGCGCAACAATTGTTTGTACCAGTGGGCATTGACCCGCGGTCCGGCATTTGCCTTGCCTTACCCGGTAACCCCCTTCGCAGCTGATCGGCGCTGCTTGGGACCCGGATCACCATCCGCCATCTTAGGTGAGGATCAGGGGTGAGCAGACTAGTGCTCGGCCCCTCCCGCCTTCGATAACATAAAAACCCAGAGGCGCTGTCAGCACACGATTGACAGTGTACATGAGTGAGGTCCTGAGGCAGAAAGCCGGGACTTGGTGTGCGTGACTTTAGCAAGTGTTACTGTGATTTTAATACTGCACTTGTGTGATTCTTAGTGGCACTCACTTCGCCATTTTAAACAAATAATCGATGTTATGATTTAGTTTGTTATAATTTGCGCAACAATTGTTTGTACCAGTGGGCATTGACCCGCGGTCCGGCATTTGCCTTGCCTTACCCGGTAACCCCCTTCGCAGCTGATCGGCGCTGCTTGGGACCCGGATCACCATCCGCCATCTTAGGTGAGGATCAGGGGTGAGCAGACTAGTGCTCGGCCCCTCCCGCCTTCGATAACATAAAAACCCAGAGGCGCTGTCAGCACACGATTGACAGTGTGCATGAGTGAGGTCCTGAGGCGGAAAGCCGGGACTTGGTGTGCGTGACTTTAGCAAGTGTTACTGTGATTTTAATACTGCACTTGTGTGATTCTTAATGGCACTCACTTCGCCATTTTAAACAAATAATCGATGTTATGATTTAGTTTGTTATAATTTGCGCAACAATTGTTTGTACCAGTGGGCATTGACCCGCGGTCCGGCATTTGCCTTGCCTTACCCGGTAACCCCCTTCGCAGCTGATCGGCGCTGCTTGGGACCCAGATCACCATCCGCCATCTTAGGTGAGGATCAGGGGTGAGCAGACTAGTGCTCGGCCCCTCCCGCCTTCGATAACATAAAATGGTCCCCTTACCCGGGAAGCGCAGCGAACGAGCGCAGCGGGCACGCCGAAGGCTCGCCAAAGGCGAGCCTGTCTGCGCCCGTCCGCGACAGGCCGGGACCAGGGGCCATAACCCCTGCTTCTCCAACTATCGATATATCAGGTAAATCTGCACTGGTATATTCTCGCGGAGAGTTGCTCAATCCTAATACTCCCAGTCCATTATGTCATCCCCATTGTGCTACAGTAGGACCCTTAGACATCGTAGGTCCCTTTAGCTGTCGGAACTGTAGATGGAATAGCAACTATACGGAGTGTTCTATATCTGAAATAACTCCCACTCAGGATCTCTCTTGCATTTATGTTAATGCTAGGTCCCTTCCCAAACATTCTATTGAGATATGGGATATGCTTCAGGAGATTAAACCTGATTTTGCTTTTATCACGGAGACTTGGCTTGGTGAGCACAATACCCCTGATATCACGGCAGCACTACCATTGGGTATAAAATTGTCAATTTAAATCGATCAATTAAGAGGGGTGGTGGGGTGGCTATGATTTTTAAAGACACTTTTTCTTGTCGTCAAGAAACAGTTACGCAACTAGACAATCATGAAGTCCTGATTTTCTCCATTTCCATTGATACTCAGGTGATCTTTGGAGGTGCTATCATTTATAACCCTCCTAGTAGCATGATTGATTTTAGCACCCAACTCCTGGAACAAATTCTTCCTGTTTGCCTCAAACATAAAAACATTATAGTCCTCGGCGACTTCAACGTCCATTTTGATCTCCATGACAATCCCTTAACTAAACGCCTTGCAACTGATATGGAAATTATGCAATTGACGCAGAAAATAGCATACCCCACACACAGAGCGGGGCATATGCTAGATCTTATCTTTACCAATATAACAAATATTACTATTACAAATATAACACCTTTGACTTGGACGGATAACTATAGGATCGAATTTAATTTGAACCTACCCATAAAGAATAAAAGACCTTTCGTTCAGTCGACAAACTCCTCAAAATGCTGGAAAAAATTCTCTGTGGAAAAATTTTAAGAAGATTTTGATCATAATTTTAGCCCTGGAACTTCCAGTGAGGAAGAAATTCGTCAACTGCTTGGCAACATTGAGAAAGCGTTGGATCATTGTTCATTGTCCCGTACAATAGATCGACCTAAACGATAAACCTCAGAGAAATGGTACGGTTTAGACCTAAAAGTTGAAAAGAGAAAATGTACCACACTGGAACACAAATGGAGATTAAGTAAAATGCCTGAAGACAGAGCTACTTATAAACATCAGCTGAAAGTATACAACACAGCTATACGTAAAGCAAAGAAAGACTATTTTTCCCAAAAAATACTAGACAATAAAAACTCTTCTAAGGAGCTTTTTAAAATAGTAAAAGAACTCTGTAAACCACCGAGTCTTACCTCAAACTTGACTCCTTCACATGAAAACTGCTCCAAAATTAGTGATTTTTTTAGTGAAAAAATTGATAAAATGTATGCTTCCTTTGTAAATAATAGCCAGGATCATGTAGAGTATCATGTTGACTCTACTCTGCAGGCCAGCTGTTCTACTTTCGGCCCTTTTTCTGAAGAAGAAGTTAGCAAGGCTATGTCAGAAATTAAATCAGGATCACCATGGGATGTTTGTCCACACTATATTTTTTCCCAACTTACACCCGTAATTTGTCCAGTAGTTACAAAAGTTCTTAATCTTTCCTTGGACCAAGCCGAATTCCCAGAAGTCTGGAAAAATGCAGCTGTAATCCCACTATTAAAAAAAGCCGGCGCGGATATAAACGATCCAGCCAATTACCGTCCCATCTCACAGCTCCCATACCTATCAAAGGTTTTTAGAAAGATTGGTAACTAAACAGTTGTCAAGTTTTCTGGAAATTAATAACCTGCTGGACGTCTCTCAGACAGGTTTCAGATCGAATAATAGTACTGAGACAACGCTCCTGGCTGTGATGGACGATATTCGAACGCAGATTGATAAAGGCAAAACGGTCGCCCTGATATTACTGGATTTATCAGCGGCGTTTGATACCGTCTCCCACAAACTGCTAATAAATATGCTAGCTGCTAAAGGAATACAAGGTAAAGCCCTGAACTGGCTGGAGTCTTTTCTATTGAATAGATCCCAGTCCATTTGCTTAGGAAACTTTACCTCCACTCCTCCGAAGATCAAATATGGGGTGCCACAGGGAGCAACATTGAGCCCAACATTGTTCAATGTTTATGTTTCTTCATTGGCATCCATAGGCAAAAAATGGGGTATCAATATCTGCTCTTACGCTGATGATACTCAGCTGATGGTAACCCTAAATGATGAAGAGGACGCCAAAAATAGGCTACATAACTGCTTGTCAGAGCTATCTAACTGGATGCATGGTCACTACCTGAAATTAAAGTCGGAAATTCTTCTATTTGGTGGATCCAAACAGCTTTGGGACAACTCTTGGTGGCCAAATACTTTAGGCACTCCACCAAACCCAACCCTGACCGCCAGAAACTTGGGAATCCATATGGACACTACTTTATCCATGAAGCATCATGTTACCACAATATGTGGCAAAGGATTTGCCACATTAAAAATGCTGAAACGTGTCTTTCCCTGGATTCCGATGGAATGTAGACAGATTCTAGTTCAATCTTTACTGATTAGTAGGCTGGACTACGGCAACTCACTGTTTGTTGGTATGGCGGATTATCTATTCTCAAAACTACAGCTGGTCCAGAATGCGGCAGCCAAAGCTGTCTGCGATAAGAAAAAGTACGATTCTGCTACAAACTGCCTGAGAGCGTTACACTGGCTGCCTATGAGGCAAAGAGCATCTTTCAAAATGTTATGCATTGCTCATAAAACTTTGCATAATACTGGCCCTTACATTCTGCGGAACAGAATCAAGCTCTATGCACCAGTTCGGAACTTACGCTCACAAGCCACAGCCAAAGCAGTCACCGCACGAATAAAACTATCCAGGATGGGTGGACGTGCCTTTTCGCACCTTGCCGCCAAGTGTTGGAATGACTTGCCTATCGATCTACGATGTACTGACTGTTACCTCACTTTTAGAAAAAAACTAAAAACTGCATTATTCCCTAAGAAAGAATAAATAGTAGTCTTGGGAAATGGCTCATGGTTTACTGCTCAATTTTAGCGCCGTGATATCCTTGTTGGATGAGTGTTGCGCTTTAGAAGTACATATAACAATAACAATAACAATAACAATTGGGTTTGTGTAAAGTGTGCCCCTAGGTTCAGACAGGTTCCGTTTGACATCTTTTGCATAAAGGTACCCCAACGCCACCTGGTAATTATGCACCCCCCGCTTTCCCTTTTGAGGTCCTCTAGCTTGATTATACAGAGATGGACTGAGTCAACAATCTGAAGTATGTGTTAGTCGTGCATCCACTAAATGGGTTGAGGCATACCCCACCTAAGAGTATACAGCCATAGCGACTGTGAAAGCACTCCTAAAGGAGTTCTTTCCTCGCTTTGGCTTGCCCCATTTGATTTGGATTGATAACGGAAGCCACTTCAATGCAAAGGTCATCCAGTTAGTGTGTGAAGGTCTACATATCAAACAGAAATTCCATGCTGCAAATCACCATCAGTCAGCAGGTTTGGTTGAGAAATACAATGGTACTCGCAAACTGAAATTGACAAACTCAAGAGAGCAAAGGGTTGCAGTGGCCAGATGCTTTACCATTAGCCCTAATAGGACTGCCACCTTACAAGGTTGTGTTTGGGTGCGTCCAGCGACCTCGAAGGTTCTACCAAAATTTAATATTCTCTGTTGGTGGATTATCTGTATGAGTTAACTAAAAATCTGCGTTCTATTCACAATATACTTCCTACAGCACCTGAGGGGCTTGGGCACGATATTTGGCCTGGAAACTTCATCGTGGCGCTCAATTGGAGCAGAGATGAAATGGGCCAGTTCAGGTGCTCCTTGCTACCCGCACCGCTGTCAAGGTCGCGGGCCGAAAGAATTTGATACACAGCCAGCATTGCCGAAAAATACCTCTTCCTCTGCCTTACAACCAATGGGTCCTTGATGGAATTGGAGATTCAGAGTGGGTGCCCCGCTTTGTTCCTTTTTCGGATGCCCAGCTAACATGGGCCCAAAAGGAGGATAAGAATAATGCAGTGTTATATGCGGCAGTGCCCCCTGAGGTCAGGGCCATACAGGAGCCCCATCCTGCTGACCCATATGTGTTTGAACCCTAGTCCATTGGCCCTTCTGCGTCTGAGACCCTTTTTCCTGCCCCTCTGGGCCTGTAGCATTTAGGTGCAATTTGCGCCCCCAACGGAGGAACAGTGCACCAAAGGTAAAGTCAAATTAGCAGGGATGGACCCAATAAGTCAAGCAACAGTTGGTAGGGAGAGGCGAGATTGGTGAATTGTTTGGACCCTGCACAGGATATCTCGAACGTGCTCCCCTGGAGGGAGTGACTTTATCCTGTACGACATGGAATTATCTTCAAGAGCTGGTCCGCCGGTGCTCAACAATGCCAAAGAGGTTCTAACAGACCCTGGGAACATTTGTCATTTTGCCCTTGCATTCTTTCTCCTTGGTTCCATCATGTATCCGTTTGGTCGGCCCATTTCTAAAGAAGAGCAGCCCTTTGCACTTCCGCCCACTGTGCTGAGTTGGTCCACCAATTAGTAAAATAGTTTTCGCAGAAATAATTGCAATTGCATTAATCTTTGTACTTAGAATATCTTGGTTTTTAGAGGAGAAAAATCCAGTGCATTCTTTGATTGGGACCACACCTGTTCCTCCCGAAAACATGTTTGTTACTTTGGCCCCTCCCAAAGGGAAACATCTCAAAACATATGCAGATAATGTTTTTTTGCAAATGCTGCATCAGGCCCATGGTACGTCTAATGTCACTGATTGTTGGATCTGTGATTTAGTCCCTTCAGTTACGCATAGAGGGGATATCCTGTTATCCATGCCATTATCATATCTGGCGAGCTGCGAGGGGTAGTTTGAACTGTTTACCAAGATATATATTCACTTTCATTCTTCTAATATAAATATGTCATTTTCTGATTATCACACAGTGTTAGAATATATACGTGTCTACCAAGGGTTTACTCCAGGAGAACAAGGAGCACCAATACACTGTCCCCGACAGCTTGCATAAATTTATATGAGCAGGAAAAAATTCAACATAGCTTTGAAATGAAATGTTAGACTTCCAGGGTGCAATGCTAATGAATACTTCAAATGTTTTCAAACACACAATATTACTAAGGACGAAGTAATGCCAATACCAGTAGTCAACACAACTGCTGGGTTTTGTGTCTGGGGAACTGGGAAGGTAAAGGGAGCAATTGCAATTACACCTATATATTGAGTACGATCAGTAGTCCGCCTTTGCTTCCACCACATAATGTTTACTTTGTTTGTGGGTCTCAAGCTATGTCTGACTTCCTAGGGGATGGTCCGGTACATGCTACCTCTCTTCTTCTCCCAGTGTATATAGTACTGTCCAATTAATATAAGGACCATCGATTACAGCATAGGAGTGCACACATGCCCCGAGTTAAAAGGGTTATTAACACAGAAGATATAGATCAGACAGATACCACTTTGCAACAGTTTACAGATGCCATGAAGGGTATCATACCATTTTGGGGCCCCATGTCTAACAGTCTCAATATTCGTCACCTCACGCGAGTTGTGGAGGGGGTCATTAATACCACCCCTGGAATTTTGACAAATATTACAGCTGAGCTCCAGGCTACGAGACTCGTTGCTTTACAAAACAGGATGGTGTTAGATGTTATCCTTGCTGATCAGGGAGGGGCCTGTTGCATCATAGGCAGTAGTTGCTGCGTATACATACCTGACCTCACCCCTAATGAATACTCTGCCATCAGAAGTTGCACAGACTCAAGTCCGACATCCACCAAGAGAATGGTACTTGGTCTCTCTCTGGATGTTTCTGGGGCCTGTTCGCGTCCTGGGGTTGGGAGATTCTCATTTTCTTAGTTGTAGTTGCTGGCATAATTTTCACCTATTGCCTGTGCATACATTGTCTCCCTTCTTGATGTGCTCATTGTGCAGACTATGACGCCCAAACCAAAGTCTTTAGTATCTGAAAGTAAGACAACAGACTTGATGATGCAAGATATTCAAGATCTCATGTCAATAGATGAAGGTATTTTTAAGTATTGATAACACATGTATTAGCTTGCAATTGGTAGTCCATTTGTTATATAGGAAGTTATTTGCCCTTAGATAGTAGCAAAATTTGTTAGCGAATGCTAAAAGGAGGGTCTGTTGGAGTGGAAAAATGCTTTTGCTACACTCCCTATGCACTGTACAATTAAAGTTAGAATTCCCTGCACCATTTTGTATTTAGCCACCATTTTGAGCAATGATCGAAATTAACTTCTGCCTCACTTCATGTCTGCCTCCTCGAAAATCAGCTGCCAATGTTATGTTATGTTATGTTATGTTATAACCCATTTGTAAAGCGCATGTAGACCAAGGTTTCATGGCGCTGTGTCCTCTGTACGTGTATTTCTTCAAGGTTGAGTTTTGCTGTGCTAATGAATAGACTGTTCATATTATTGCATACCTTTCTGACTAGATAGGCCTGCTCCCACAGCTCAGATTTGTGAGGGCTGACAGAATAAACTTGAATGCAAGATAATGTGTGCCCGGTCCCAGGATTGTAACTCAACTTTCTGTATCTCCTCTGTTCACCAGCAACCAGACTGGAAAATTCCATCCTGGGCGTGTCTTTAGGGGTATTGGAAATGTACTTTATGCCTTACCATGGTGTCTAAAGTCAGTCCCTCTATGGTAATCTAAGAAGGCTGGTCAGACCGGACTCCACTCAAGTAGGTTTTCAATAAATGTCTTTGGTTTGTATTCTCTACTGTCTGACCGACTATTCATTTGTGAGGAAGGCTGAGAGGTGGTCGCGAGTGAGCTGGGTGTCCCTAATCGGGTCACTTCCTTCACCCGGGACGAAAAACTCAGGTGACCCCCCTGAAAAACCAGGATGTTTTGTGTTAAATAGGTGAGCACCTGGATTTTTGGTCCCGGGTTTACAGAGATCAAGGGGAACCTAAAAACTCAGACATTTCTGAAAACAAGACATCCGTGGGAGTCCAGGGAGGTGTGGCTTGTTTTATTGCCCCAACGTTTTCCTACCCAAAATCTCCTGCAAACATCAAATCTAGCTGAAAAGATCAAATTTTCCTCACTTTTCTGTGTGGGAAAGTTGTGGGATCACTGGGCTGACACAGTTTCCTACCACCCCACGTTCCCCCAGGTGTCCCATTAAAAATGGTACCTCACTCATGTGGGTGGCCTAAATACCTGTGACAGGCAAGGGCCCAGAACGTATTGAGGAGACTTCAAAATTACCTATCACAAAACAACCTGGTTTTGCAAGGGGGGTCACCTGGGTTTTTGGCCCTGGGCCCGGTGGCCATCTAGGGAAACCTACCAAACACACACATTTCTGAAAAACTATTCCCCCGGGGGAGTCCAGAGCGTTATGGGTTGTGTGGATCCTCCAATGTTTTCCTACCCAGAATCCCCCTGCAAACCTCAAAGTTAGCAGACAAAAACACCTTTTTTCACATATTTATGTGTAGGAAAGTTGTGGAATCAACGGGCTGGAAGCAGGGAGCTAAAAAAACACATCTTTCACACTTTTTTGCATGGGTTAACTATGCCAGCACAAATGTCCTACCACACAGCATTCCCCCCAGTCTCCTAAAATTATACCTCACTTGTGTGGGTAGGGCAAGGGCATGTGACTGGGAAGAGCCAAAAACATAGGGATAAAGGGTAGGAAAACGTTGGGGAATCAATGCAAGTCACACCTCCCTGGACTCCTAATGGGTGTCTAGTTTTCAGAAATTTTTGGAAACTAGAGACCTGGGTGGTCCAGCGAGATATGGCTTGCATGGATCCTCCTAAGGTTGTCCTACCCAGAAACCACTGCAAACCTCAAATTGTGCTGAAATAAATCGTATTTTCCCCACTTTTCTATGTGGGAAAGTTGTGTGATCACTGGGCTGACTCAACTTTCTTACCACCCAGCATTCCCCCAGATCTCTTGATAAAAATGGTACCTCACTTGTGTGGGTAGGCATAGTGGCCGCAACAGGAAAAGGCCCAAATCGTACTGTGAAGACTTCAAAATTACCAATCGTACAATGACCTTGCTTTACAGGTGGGGGCACCTGGGTTTTTGGTCCCGGGCTCGCAGCCAACTAGGGAAACATACCAAACACACACATTTCTGAAAACTAGACGCCCTGTGAAGTCTAGTGAGGTATAGCTTGCATGATCCCCCAACATTTTCTTACCCAGAACCCCCTGGAAACCTCACATTTAGCTGTGAAAATCCACACAATGTTGTGTGGGATCAGCCTGCGGGCACAAATGTCCTACCACCTAGTGTTCCCCTTGGTTTCCAGAGTAAAATTATACCTCACTTGTGTGGCTGTCCAATGCAGAATTGGCTAAAAAGGTATTTAAAAAAATGTAGCACTTAGAATTCGGTGTGCTAAACCCTTAATTCCTATGTTTTTGGCTCTACCCAGTCACAGGCCCTTGACCTACCCACACAAGTGAGGTATCATTTTACTCAGGAGACTGTGGGGAATGCTGTGTGGTAGGACATTTGTGCCAGTACAGTGATCCCACACACAAACATGTTGAACATTTATTTTCTTCAGCTGAATTTGAGGTTTGCAGGGGATTCTGGGTAGGGATATGTTGGGTGATCCCCGCAAGCTATACCTCGAATGGACTACCCAGGGTGTCTACTTGTCAGAAATGTGTGCGTTTGGTAGTTTTCCCTAGATGTCTGCCGAGCACAAGGCCAAAAAAACCCAGGTGCCCCCCTTGCAAAACTAGGTTGTTTAGTGATAGGTAAATGTGATGTCTCCACAATACGTTTTGGCCACTTCCCTGCAGCGGGCACTTGGCCCAAACACACGAGTGAGGTACCATTTGTATCGGAAGACGTTCGGGATGCAGGGTGGGTGGAGTTTTGTGGATCCATGCAGATTCTAGAACTTACCGTCACAGAAATGTGAGGAAAATTATTGATTTTTTTACAAAGTTTGAGGTTTGCAAGGTATTCTGGGATACAGAACCTGGTGAGAACAAGGCAAGTCACCCCATTCTAGGTTTCCCTTGGTGTATAGTTTTCAAAACTGTATACGTTTTCTAGGTTTCCTTAGGTGCGGCAGAACTAGGATTCAAAATCTACAGCTAGGCACTTTGCAAACAAAAGGGTCAGTTTTCACTGTAAAAATGTGGTGTATCCACGTTGTGTTTTGGGATGTTTCCTTTGTGGGCACCAGGCCTACCCACACAAGTGAGGTAACATTTTTATCGGAAGACTTTGGGGAATGCAGAATGGGTGGAATTGTGTGGATCCATCCAGATTCCAGAACTTTCTGTCACAGAAGTATGAGAAAAATGTTTTATTTTTACAAACTATAAGATTTGAAAGGGATTCTGGGTAACAGACCCTGGTGAGAGCCAGACATGTCACCCCATCCCGGATTCCCCTGGGTAGTTAGTTTTCAAAAATGTATAGGTTTGCTAGGTTTGCCTTGATGCCGGCAAAGCTAGATTTTAAAATCTACAGCTGGGCACTGTGCAAAAAAAAGCTTCAGTTTTCACAGTAAAAATCTGCTGTGTCCACGTTGCATTTTGGGCCATTTCCTGTCATGGGCACTGGGCCTACCTACACAAGTATGGTACTATTTTTATCGGAAGACTTTGGTGACTGCGGAGAGCCGGAGTTTTTCCGATCCACACAGATTCCCGAATTTTCCACCACAGAAATGTGAGGAAAATGTTTTTTTTTTATCAAGTTTGAGGTTTGCAAGGGATTCTGGGTAATAGAACCTGGTGAGAGCCAGACAAGTCATCCAATCCTGGATTCCCTTGGGTGTCTAGTTTTAAAAAATGTATAGGTTTGCTAGTTTTCCCTAGGTGCCGGCAGAGCTAGGGTTCAAAATCTCCAGCTAGGCTCTTTGCAAACAAATGGTTTGTTTTCACTGTGAAAATGTGGTGTGTCCACGTTGCTTTTTGTGCCGTTTCCTGTCACGGGCACTAGACCTACCCACACAAGTGAGGTACCATTTTTCTCAGAAGACTTTGGGGAATGCGGAGTGGGTGGAATTTTGTGGATCCACGCAGATTCCAGAACTTTCCAACACAGAAATGTGAGGAAAATGTGTGTTTTTTTACAAAGTTTGAGGTTTGCAATGGATTCTGGGTAACAGACAAGTCAAGTCACCCCATCCTATATTGCCCTGTGTGTCTAGTATGTATAGGTTTGCTAGGTTTCCCTAGGTGCCGACAGAGCTAGGGTTCAAAATGTACAGCTAGGCACTTTGCAAAAAAAGGGTCAGTTTACACTGTAAAAGTGTGGTGTGTCCATATTGCGTTTTGTGCCGTTTCCTTTCGCAGGCACCAGGCCTACCCACACAAGTGAGGTCCAATTTTTATCAGGAGACTTAGGGAAACACAGAATTGTAGAGCAACTTTTATTTCCTATTGACCTTCGATGCATTTCTGCCTTCCAAATGTAAGACAATGTGTAAAAAGTAAGTCACTTTGAAGAATGTCCTATAATTCACATGCTAGTATGAGTGTCCACAATTTTGGAGATTTGCAAATAGCTACTGTTTCTAGACTCTATATTTTGTTCCCATTTCAGAAATACATAGTTGTCTTTCCTACCAATTTTTCACTGTTCATATTTTCCCAAATGAATTGCTATATACCCGGTACACAATAAAAAACGATTGCAAGACGCTGCTCAGTTATTGGCTCTGGGTTCCTCGGGTTCTTGGTGAACCTACAAGTCCTATATATCTCCACATTCAGGAGGTTCCAGCAGATATAACGATACATTGTGTTAAAAAAATCTGTCATATTTAAAAGAAGTTACAGGTGAAAATGTTGGCACAAATGGCTGTTTTTTTAAATCATTTTCAATTTTTCCTCTTTTCAACTGTTAGTTTCTATTACAAAAAAATTGAAGGATCTACACAATGATCCCTTGCAGAATAAGAATTGTGTCTACTTTTCTGAAATGTATAGCTTTCCAGGATCCATTATTGCTTTTATACCCATTTCTACCACTAACTGGAAGGAGGTTGAAAGCACAAAAAATAGCAAAAACTAGGCTATTTTCCGCTAAAATGCCAAAACTGTGCAAATAAATTAGGTTTTCTGACAAAAGTCTTTCAGTCCCTGAAAGCTGGGATGATGGTGATTTCAGCACCACAAACCCTTTGTGGATTCCATTTGCAGGGAAAATACCAGACGCTTTTATCAGCAGCACTTTTTTCCGATTAAAAATAAAATAAAAATTGCTGCATTTTTGGTAATTTCTGGGTCCCCTCCAGGGGAATGAACAAACCCTCAATACCTTTAACATTCCCATGAAGTTGGAAGAAAAGGATGCAAATTTGGCGTGGATACCTTATGTGGTCAAAAAGTTACAAGGGCCTAAGCGCGAACTACCCCAAATAGCCCAAAAAAGGCTTACACAGGAAGTAAAAGGACTAGTAGCAAAGAGGTTAAAAAAAATCTCAAAAGATGTCTCAGGCTGCAGAAAAGGAATCTGCAGTAAAGCAGGGGGTTGCCGGGTGAAGCCCTCCCTGGTAGGGTCAGGAACAGGAGCTGGGTCCTCCGTTGTCGCCTCTGAAAAGGATTTTGGGATCCTGACAATCTTATCGTGTAGGAACGATGCTAGCTGGATAGTCAATTCAACAGAGTGTGGAGACTTCTTAGTAGCAGTGAACAACTTCACAATGTTAAAAATCTCCTTTCCCTTATTGTTAGCGGTCCCAATCTCATTTTGCAGATAACTCTTCTTGGCGGCTGTGACCTGCCAATAATGGGTTTTCAGAGCCACTCTATAAGCCAGTTTGTCCTCAGGTTTATAGGCTTTCTGCCACTTCCTCTCCAAGTGTTTACAATCGCTTTTACTAATTCTCAATGACTCTTTAAACCAGGGAGCAGAAGGGCAGGCCTTCTAGGCAGTGCGAGTTGTCAGAGGGGCCAAAGCATTGACATTAAGCATTAGCCAAGATTCAAGAGCAAATGCATCAACTTCAGGGTTTCCAAGTAGTGGGGGAGCCGACGCTACAAGAGCATCTTCCGGGCTGGAAACGAGATCTTGTGCAGGGCTCTGTACTTGTGTTCCGCCATTTTCATTGAAGTCTGGGCGTTGATCCCTGTATAAGGAACCCTGAAATTAATAAGGCAGTGGTCCGACCAGGTAAGGTGAAACATTCAGTGAGCCCCTAGTTCAGCGTTAGAAAAGTTTTGGTCACGGGTATGGCCAAGGTTGTGCATTGGAAAGGAAACAAAATGGGCAGAGTTAAACACTGTCATTGTTTTAGTCAGGGAGACGGCAGTGGGTTCCATGGGTTTATCCATGTGTATATTATATTCACCTAAAACCAGAAGGTGGTTGTATCTATGGGAAAGGCGGTCAATAGCCTCATTAAGTGATCTCAGAAAGGGGCCAGGCGGACCAGGTTTTTTTAAATTAAGACCCCAGATAGGTGCAACTGAAACCAAGACATTCCACACCTTTAAGAAGGTCCATAGAAATGGAAATGCAATCAAACTCCTGTTTGACACACTGGCGACACCTCCCCCCTTCCCTGCTATATGGTCTTTCCTAAGCACTTTGTACCCGGGCGTGATAGCCAAAGCAATAGTGGTGTTAGAGGAGTTGGTCAGCCATGTTTCAGTAGGAAACAGAAAATCAGGGAGGGAGTTGGAAAGAAGGTCATAAATCTGAGCTTTGTGTTTCTGGAGAGAGCGTGTGTTAAGCAGCGTTGCCTTAAAGGGCCTCACCAGCCTCTCTGTGCTACGACTCACTGTTCTAAGAGCTGACATCTCAGAGGAGTTCACCACATCCTGGGGAAAGGCCCAGTTGCAAATAACGCAGCAAAAATCAGTCCAATCATCTCTGCTATCCACTTTGCCCTGACAGGAGCAATGGGTGCCGAGGCTGTGCAGCAGTTCTCTCTCAACCTGGACTCTCGGTCTCAGGTCCAAGGACTGACAGGCTGCGTGGCCGCCACCGGTCGCCTCCGGAACACTGACAGGTGTAGATGGGCTTGCCTTTGGGGCGCCTTCAGCACGCCAGTGGCACATGGCCTTGCAGTGTCTCCGCTTCTAAGCATAAGAGACTAGAGCGCACACCTCCCCAAAAATGCGGCTCTCTACGCCTTTACCGAGGAGGGAAAACCAAGCCTGCTTGGGAAAGCCCGCCCCCTCTTTCCCGGTGACAGCAGATTCAAATGTGGCACAAACACAGTAGATTTAAAACACAGTGATTTTAAAAGCAAAACACAGTCTTTAAAAAGTGAGCCAGACTTTAGCACAGTATTTAAAAAGTGAGCGAAACAGGACCTTAAAATGCAGGCGGATGCAGTCAGCTGTTAGACCAGAGTTTGAGAAATGCAACGAACAGTATATCTGCTGAATTAACGTTTTCTAGGGTCTTGATATACTTGAATAGTCTTTGCAGATTTCCACGGTTCAGCACATCATGACTCGCTTTTGAGACTTACGGCTGAACAAGAAGTCGCTTTTTTTTTTGTCCTCATATGCCACCTACGTTCCGATTGTACAAACTGCCGGTGAGTGCAACATGCTGCCTCAGTACTGTCGACTGGTGGGGAAAAAGAAAGGAACGGGGTGCTCATCCCTCAGCAGTTGCGCCTAGACCTGCAGCTATCGCAAAACAGAATCCTATAAAGGTGCCAAAAATGCAGCCAAAATGCTAGGTTAGCATGTCAATGCGGCTCTACCCAAGGATGGGAATGATGGCTTAATCATTGGACCTGGGGAAAAAAATAAATCAGACTCTCAATGATCCCACCTCAGGAGATGCCAAAAAGATCTTTTCACAGGGTTCCCGGCTCAGGCCAGATCCAACTTGGAAACCTGTAAGGCCGAAGTGTACTAGTCATTAATTGAGGGAGATAAAGGGTCTTTCCATTTTTTACATATCTCCCTCCTAGCGAGTAGGATAGAATAGAAAATCAGCTTCCTTGCCAAAGAGGGAACCCCATCTACAAGACCAAATATTACGGAAGTAAGGTCAAGAACAATATTAGTTCAAATTGAAATTGATAGAGTCTTACTTATGGATTCCCAAAATATACCTAATTGGGGGCACTCAAAGAACATGTGGGTATCAGCTGCGGCTATAAGACCACATCTTGCACATGCTACTCTGTTCCCCTGGTCAAATTTGGACAATCTCAGGGGCGAGTAGTAAGCTCGGTGTATAGTAAAAATATGGTTTCTACGTAACCATGCCGGCTTAACAATATCCCACAACATGTCACATGAAGTAGTCCAAAGATCTTGCAGGTTGGGGTTGCTCAGATGCGATGCCCAAAGCTGATCTGGTAACAAAAAGTCACCATCCAGTTCTTCCAGAATTAAATTGTACCAAGATGAAATTTCTTTTTTAAACGGGGGCTTGTCCAGTAGAAGGGTGATAAGATAACTGTGTGAGCCCAATGGAAATTTAGGTCCTCGAGATGGTAAAGTACTGTATGATCTAGACCAGCTGGATATTTGTAGATATTTAAGTCTCGCAAAATTCGGACCTATTGTATTTCGTAAAGACTCCCAGGGTAAAAGAACCCCATCAACAAATAAATCTCCCCACACCAAAAGGCCAGCATCTCTGATATGTTGAGCAAGTGTATCATCCAACCAGGTCGGACTGTTGGGAAGACCCCACAAAGGCGCTCTACTACCATAGTACCCTATTTTAATAGATTTTGTCAGCTCAGCCCACATTCTTGCCATGCCCCGTAAAATCTTCAGCTTGATTTTTTTTTTAAACTTGAGATCTCCAAATTTAAAAAGGAAGCATGACTGGCTCACACCCTCTGCCAACAACAATGTAGAGTATATCTAGCCTAATCGAAGATCAGTTGGATTCTTTAATAACATCCTAGCATGTGCTAGCTGAAAAGCCCAGGCATAGATCTGCAGGTCTGGTGCAGCAAGGCCACCCTTATCCCTACGTCTCCACATTTGTTTCCATGAAATTCTTGGAAGATGTTTATTCCAAATAAAAGAGTTAATGTCGGCCTGTAATTTTTTAATCAAGGAAGGTTCAAAATATAAAGGGATAATATTAAATAAAATAGTTATCTTGGGTAAGATGGACATTTTGATAAGATTCACCCTACCCAATAAAGATAAATGAAGATGAGCCCAATTTTGAAGCAGCTTGCAACATTCCTTAGCCACCCTCGAGAAGGTATTGGAAGCAATCTGATCAATATCCCCACCAACCTCCAGTCCTAAATACCTCATCCCCTTGCTCAGTCGTACATCAGGACTTAGGGAATTCTGGTCAATATTCCAAATCATCATCTCAGTCTTTATTGTGTTAATTTCATAGCCCGACACCTCACCAAATTATGAGGCCAACTTGAAAATTACCGGAAGGGCCAAATTAGGTGCAGACGTGAAAATGAGGATATCGTCCGCGTACAGGCCACCTTTCTCTCCCATCCCCTAGATACAAAACCCCTGATGTTAACATTATCCCTCAAAGTCTGGGCAAAGGGTTCGGCATATAGGTCAAAAAGGAGTGGGGAGAGAGGGCAGCCCTGCCGGGTACCCCTGGAGATATTAAAAAGGTCAGATAAGATCCCATTGACCAGAACGCAGGCAGTAGTGTGCTGGTACAGAAGACTAATCGCCTGACGAAAACGGCTCCCCACATTGAACTTAGCCAAGGCCTCCGACAGGTACAACCAATTGACCCTGTCGAAGGCCTTGGTGGCGTCCAACATAAGGGTGGCCAAAGGAAGGGATTCCAAAATAGCTAAATCTATTGCTCCCAATAGATCATATGTTAATTCAAAAAGCTGTCGCCCCCTAACGAACCCCCTCTGATCTGGATGTAAAATTGTGGGAGCAACTGAGGCTAGTCTATCCTCAAGAATCGAGGAGAATAGTTTATAATCTCCATTTAAAATCGAGATTGGTCTGTATGAACCACATGCTGATGATGGCTTTCCAGCTTTTAATATTACAGTAATGGAAGCATTATTCCATGATACTGGAGGAGGCACCCCATTCAAGAGTATCTGATTAAACAGGGTTGTCAAAAAAAGGACAAGTTCTTGATCCACGTTTTTATAGATTTCAGCAGGTAGGCCATCTGGCCCGGATGCCTTCCCCTTCTTGGCCTTCCGAATAGCTGTCATCACTTCTCCTTCAGAGATTTCTCTATCTAGCATCTCTCTCTGATCAACAGAAAGGCGTGGGAGAGAGATTTTATCAAGCCAATCTTTAATTAAGTCAGGATCCAATATCTTGTTCTCATGATATATGTCCTGAAAATAATCTCTGAAGGCTTCTCTGATATCAATATCTGCAGACAGAGGGACATTGTTTACTTTAATCATGTTGATGTTATTACGGACCTGATCCATTTTGGCTTTCCATGCCAGTAGTTTTCCAGCACTTTCCCCATACTGGAAATGTGCAATTTTACTGGCCTCCCATCTTTCCTGTATCCTCTGATTTAGAATTGAGGCTAATTGACCCTTTAAGGAAAGTATTTGTTCTCGCAAAGATGACTGAGCATGATCCGTACAGGTGGTATTAGAATCAATGTCTGATTGGACCTTAGCTATATTCGCCTCAACAGAGGCCACTGCCTCTCTATACTCTCTTCTTCTATAGGCAACTTTGGTTGTAATTAAGCCCCTTAAAAATGCCTTAAGACAGTCCCAGACGAGTCCTACTCCGGCGGAACCTACATTTATTTCTATAAAGGACGCTACCTCGGTCTTTAATATAAGAAGATCTTCAGAGTGGGAGAGTAGCGAACGATCAAAAGACCAGATCCTTGCTGGCACTGTTAATGATATTATAAGTTCCAACAATACTGCCGAATGATCTGATAGGTGTAGGGGAAGGTATTTGATGGTCTTAACAGCGTCTACCAATCTCTGATTAATCAGTATAAAGTCTATTCTCGATTGGTGATGGTACTTATAATTTCTAAAAGAAATACCCTGTTGCTGGCCGGACCTTAACCTCCAAATATCCACGTATCCATATTGCTTCATTGCATTCAGCAAAAAGGATCTTGATTTTGACGGGACTTTGGATCGATTGTTAGGAGATTTGTCTAAAATGGGGTCTAAAACTATATTAAAGTCCCCTGCAAATAGTACCGGCGCAGGGAAGGACAGAAGATGGGAGAAGATGGTTTTCAAAGCAGATGGATAATCTTGGTTAGGACCATAGTATCCAACTATGGTCAGATGAAAACTCAAGATCGCCAAGGAAGCAATAACCCATCTACCCTCCGGATCGACCTTCTAATCCAAAAGCCTACCCTTAAGACTTTTCTTAAAAATAAGCTATACCCCTCTAGATGTCAGGGACTGAGAAGTAGAAATCGCGAAATCAATCCCTTTATTAACCTTAACCAATGCTTCGGTTTATGCCTGAACCAAATGTGTCTCCTGAAGGATGATTACCTGAGCATCCGAGTCTCTAAGGTACTGCAACAAGGTTCTGGCTCTAGCATTAGTTCGCAAACCATTAACATTCCATGATAGTATCTTTAGATTGGCCATCATGAATGTTCAAGACCCCCCCAACCTCAGTTCGAGACAAGAAAGGAGCAAGAAAAATGCCGCTAAGCAGGCCACCCCCATTAAATTTAATAGCACAGCACAAAAAGATGTATAACCGACAAAGTGTAAGGAAACATCAAAATGACAAATGAGGAATTTTCTGTATATTCTTACCCCCCAATATCCCTGTGCCCCCCTCCCATGGAGAACCCGTGCTATATCTAACCGGATTGGTTCCAGTAGAATAGCACCCCTGCCTCAGGTTGCCGTTACCCCTCACCCACCCCAAACCTAACTTATATAGAGTAATGATTAGTGATTAGTGGATAGTGCAACAAGAGTGAAAACAGGAGAAAATACCTGCAAATATTGTAAGACAAAAAATTTCCTTTTCCCTTTTTTTTTCTTTCAACCATTTTTTTTCCATTTTCTCCCCTTATCCTCTTCCTCTCCTGTTTGTTTTCCTCTTTTTTTTTATACATTAGTACCTATACATTTCTTATAATACATTTAATTTCTTCCTATCTTAATTTGATGTTTTTAAGATGCACGCTAACTTCAAGATAGTAAGATTCCCCTAGTTTAATCTAATTCTCTAAAGGGGACCAAAACCAAATCCTATTTACCCGATCCCTTATTGCCCAGATCTAAAAGGAGCTCGTCAGCGGCTTGAACTGATCTAATATTCATCATCTTGTTGTTGTGCATTACTCTTAATGTGGCTGGAAAGATGAGCTGAACTGTAGCACCCAACTTCTTAAAGGCGTCCATACGCCTGCCAAACTCCCATTGCTTTTCCAGCATGATCCTCGATA
The DNA here is from genome assembly GCF_964261635.1 of Lissotriton helveticus. Lineage (NCBI taxonomy): Eukaryota > Metazoa > Chordata > Amphibia > Caudata > Salamandridae > Lissotriton > Lissotriton helveticus. The sequence continues at coordinate 644,026,334 of NC_136065.1, read as the reverse complement.
GGTCAGACCTTATGAGAAAAGTAAAACCCTTGCCAGGTAGAGACTTCTGTTTTAAGGCTAGATTTAAGATCTGTTCTTTAAGGGCATACGTATGAAAATTAACCAAGATTTTTCAAGGTTTTGACCTTCGTGGGTTTTGTTTAAAGGGATCCCTATGGATCCGCTGGACGTCCATGGCAAGCACCTCCAAGGATTGATCTAAAGAAAGAGTATCTTTCAATAGTTTTGTAATAAACGTCTTGATATCAGACCCCTCTGAACCTTCTGGAATATTGAGAATTCAGATATTGCTCCTTCTAGCATTATTCTCTAACACTTCCATCCTGTCCAGGAGGGCTTGATCCTCCTTCTTTAACTTGCCAATGTCTTCCACCGCTTTGTCCTGGTGTAATGACATTGCACCCACGGTCTCTTTCAACACGCCTGTCCTGGATGTTAACCCATCTATTTTATTATCGAGAGACTCACAGTAGTTTCGAATCTCCCGCTGTATGGATGCAGATTCCTCAAAACCCCTTTTTATGTCACTCGACAAGGTTGAAAACATTGTGAGCAGAGAAGCAGCCGTAATGCCTCCTCCCTCCAACGATATAAACGTTTCTGGATTTAGAGGCTGCTGGGCCTGATCTAAAGGTACTCTTGGTAAGACTAACAGATCTGCACCATCTGCAGTTCCCTTATCAGTATTCACCGGTTGCACTAGCTGCAGAGGCTCAACTAGGGGAGGAGGAAAGAGGGAGATTGAGTTGTCTGAAAGACTCCCTGCCGCATTTTGCCCGTCACACTCATTTCCAATCTCGTCGTTTTTAGTAACTTCTATACTAGAAGAAAGTTGTTTTAATGATGGTCCTATAAAAACAGGGGACAGTACCACATCATCTGTCGTTGTTGGAGTAAAGACCTGGCTAGAACCAGGAGGAGAATGCTCAGTAGGAGATGAAATTAATACTTGTTTGTCAACAACCTCCATTTCTGATCCCCTAAGATTCGCCATGGTTTGAGACTCAGTAAGTCGCAAGACCTGTGGTAATGCCTTGAAGTATGAGCGTAAAGAGGGGGTAATCTTGGAACCAACCGCAGGCGCAGCAGCAGGATTGCGTTTAGGGAAGGCCTTCCCCCTCACTTTCCCTCTATCACCTTTGGCTTTGACTTCAGTTGAGAGATAGGAAGAAGTTCTCTTACTTTCAGGGGGTGATGCAGCGCGGGTATCTAGATCAACGCCAGGGGCTAGCTCCCTCGACTGCGCTCTGAGCAGCGGTTTGCCCCTTCTACGTTTGTTCTTCCCCTTACCTTTAGACTGTTGCTGAAAGGGGTGACTGATGCAAATCCAAACCTTCTTTTGGTGCATCCGCAGCGCCCACAGGGTCTTCAAAGGCACTCCCTTCTTCTGACTCACTCTCTTTGTGCTGACTGTCAGACGCACCCCCAGCTTTAACACTTCCTGCCGTATCTAACAGGTAAGACCTCAAAGATCGACCTGTTGTAACGCCTACACAAGAAGCGCGCACCAAACTGCGTGCTTTCCTTCCTCGGCGCAGCTCCAGGGCTGCCAAGGACCACACTCGCAGAACAAACGGAAAAACTGATGTCCCAGGCTCTACCAAACTTGAGAGCGTGCTGTTGCTGCACCCGACTCTGCATCCGACCGCTAGACCCGTTCTCACCAAGCCTTGGACGCCACACTGGACGCTTCAGTTCTCGCCGGCAAACCCCGTCATAGAAACGGAAGACAGACCTCCGGAATGGTATACCGGCGGTGGAGACAAAATTCAGTTCGCCTGTGTACCAGCAGCATCTTCCTCGCTTCCCCCACTCACACTACCTCATCGTACTTTCAAAAACAGGTACGTGATTGTTGCGGCAAAAATCGGGGCTCAGGAAGGGCAGAACGGCAACCTGAATCGCGGAGCGCCGCGGCAGTTCAGCCGACTGCTGCCATGTTCTCCTCCCGTCGAAGAAGTAGTTTGTTGTTGGGTAACCTTTTATGGTGCAGCTGTTGGGGTCTCCTGTGAGCTGATCTTCTGTTGCTTTTTGTGGTGAATGTTGTCACCTGATGTGTTGCCGTTTGCTGCAGGGGCCGTTTTGGGGTGCCCATTGATGGCCTTGGTCAAATTGGGTTTCGGGACTTGATTGATAGTTAAGTTTGGCATGTGTTTGTTTCCTGCATGGCCTAGATGGAGACAGAGTGTGGTATCCTGCTGCTCACTAAAATGACTTCCTGATGGAATGTTAGTGTTTGGAATGTGTCCGTGCGTGAATCAGTTGGATGAAGGGCTGAGCAGCAGGTAAGCTGCTCCTGGTGGGGCTCCTACTTATATTCTGAATTTACCTCTCTGTATCTAACTTACCACCTCAATAAATCTACGTGGTAAACTACCTTGTTTGGAGCGTCCTTTCTTCCATACTTGTGTTTTCTTATATCTCATCCTGCATTGGTCTGTGAATCAAGCCTTCTCTGCAAACTATCTCAGCAACATTTGGTGCGCTTGCTGATTTGAATCTTGCATTTTTCAACCGTTTTACTTGGCTGACTCAAAGTACTGGACCTTCACTTTTCTACTGTACCATGTAGTTCTTTATATTTACCAGCTGCGCTACAATACTTCAACCTGATGCGCTACAAGGATTAAATCATTTTTATTTAATTTTCTGTGCTACAATACTTCAACCTGCTGCGCTAAAATACTTCAACCTGCTGCGCTACAAGGCTTCAACCTGCTGCGCTACAAGGATTATTCATTTTTATTTAATTTTCCGATGTCATGAGCAGTTTATATTTACATGGTACATGTTTTTGTTTCCTTTTAGGGAACCTTTCTTTGAGTGATTTGTATTTCTGCATATGCCATGTGCTCTTGTGCTTCTTTGCTTTGCATTTTATTTTATGCTGTGTGGTCTTTCTCCACACATTTTATGCTGTGTGGTCTTTCTCTACACATTTTGTGCCGTGTGTTTTATCCCACACATTCCACCCCTGCTAGCGCTGGGGGAAGTACTGCATTTTCTATGTGTTTTTTAGGCCTGGGCGGTAAATTTCGAGTTGAAATCGCAATAATGTGACAATTTCGCGTTCCGTGGAGAGCACGAAAATACAGAAACTTTCGCAATCTGCTGCGAAACGGAAGTTTTTTCTTGCTCACGCTTTAAAAATGCGTTCTCGCGCGCTAGCGTCCCTGCGTTCGTCAATGAGTTTTCCTATGTTGGATTGTTGGTAGCCGGTCGCGCTATCCCGCGTGAGTTAGCGATCGCGAACACGTCATTCGATCCCGCAGAAAATATCGCAAACAGGCGGGGGGAAAATACTTCTGCGTCTACGCGATATTTCCGCGTGTTTGCGGTGATTTTTTACATTTTCGCAATAATTTGCGAAAGTGAATTTCGCAAAATTCTCCCACCCCTAGTGTTTATGCTGTGTGGTCTTTTTCTGGAACATTTTATGCTGTGTGGTCTTTCTCCACACATTTTGTGCCGTGTGTTTTATCCCACACGTTCCAACACTGCTAGCGCGGGGGGAAGTACTGCATTTTCTATGTGTATATTCTGTGTGGTCTTTCTCCACACATTCCACCCCGACCTCTCGTTGGGGTAGTTCTATTTGTTCTGCATGTTACACTTATGTTGTGCCTGTCGGTGCCTCCAACACCTTCTACCCATCTACTTTGGGGTAATTCTGCATTTCTTGTATTCTATACCTTCTACCCATCTCCTTTGGGGTAATTCTGCATTTCTTGTATTCAATACCTTCCACCATCTTATCTTAGGGAAAGTTCTCTGGTGTTTTTCCATTTCTGTTACTTTCCTATTTCTGCGTATTCTAACCACTTTACTTACTTCTTCACTTTTATCTTCTATCTAACACCCTGTACTTTTCTGTTTGCCTGGCCAACATACATGATCTTAGTGCTTGGTTTCCTCTTTAGTTTGTTGTACGGGTTTTTATTTATTTTTGTGTTTCTGTGGAAAGGAAGATGTTGTAATAGTTTCTTGTACTTGTCTTTTCTCTCACTTCCTATCAACTTTACTTCCTCTGCATGCTCTATCCATATTTCATTTCCACGTCTTCTTTCAGTGTACCATTCACTATATTTCATTCTTTTATTTTCTTGCCTCTTTTTGATGCCTTTTAAAACTTCCTTCCTTTGCGTTGTAAAGGCGGGAGATATGTGGTATCCTGCTGCTCAGCCAAAATGACTGCCTGGTGGAATGTTAGTGTTTGGAATGTATGTGTGCGTGAATCAGTTGGATGAAGGGCTGAGCAGCAGGGGTGCTGCTCCTGTTGGGGCTCCTACTTCGACTCTGATTTTACCTCTCTGTATCTAACTTACCACCTCAATAAATCTACGTGGTAAACTACCTTGCTTGGAGCTTCTTTCTTCCATACCACACAGAGTTTTCATTGTTGTTAATGGTGAGACAATATGGATCGGAGATGGATTGGTTAGAGTGCTCTTCAACTAGTTTTGTGTCTTGACTGACAGCAGACCTGCCTTTTTGTCCTTGGGCAAGGTCAGCGTCAAAGTCGAGTAGAGATGGATTACTGCCACTTGCCACCAAGGGCTTCCTTTTGCCTTTGTTCACCTTATTCACCTCTTCCCACGCGCACTGTTCCTGGGAATGTGTGGTGGAGGTTGGTCTGGATATGTGGGACAAGATTCCTTTGGTGTGACCTTTGATGAATATCAGAAATAGTTTCCTTTGAGGATCGTTGCCTGTTTGTATGGTTGAACTCAGACTTTGATTTTGTACGCAAACCACTGATCGGAGGCATGTCAATAGAAGGTGTATCGATTTGTGTTGAGTCCCCTGATTGGTCTGTTTGTCCATTGATGCACAGTGCTGTAAGCAGTTGTCTATTCGCATCTGAGAGGGTTGTCACTGGCACTGTCAAAGTACGACCTAGGGCTTCAGGGGCTAATTCCTACTTTCTGTTTCTTTGAGGGGGAGGCACTTTTGAGGAAAAGAAGGTTGTTTCTTCCAATTGTTGTAAAACTTCCCTCTCTGCCGCACTATCTGGTTTTGAGGGCGGGACTACATTAATTCCTTTCAAAAGTATGATTGCATAGGACAATGTTTCCCCATGTTTTAAACTGCACTTAGCAGTTTTGCATCTTTTAATGCTTTGTGAGGGTGCTGCGGGTTGGCAATTATTTGCTGCTTTTGCCACTCCCCACTTGGGACACTTTTTTTTAGGGATGTTTTTTAATTCGTCGATTGAATTGAGAAGAAATTGTGGGCGTGTGCTCAACTTTTCCAGAATCAGAGTGCAGTACACATAATTCATTTAGTCTCTGGATCTTTTAGTACTCTGGAGATTAAGCCATTTAATGCCTTTAGTTTGTTGTCCTTGAGATGAAGACAGCCATCATGTTTAACAGATCAACCTGTATGTCAAGTTTTGAAAAGTGAGAGTTCATAGCTTCGACTTTGGCTTGTTGAGTATCCAACAGGGATTCTTAGTGCTTGTGGGTGTTGGCGGAGTCCCTCTTAACTGGGTGTTTGCTCCTTCCAGCTCTAGTGCAGGGGTGATGCATAACAAGGGGTTACAATTGTCTTGGTGAAACAGGACTGGGGTGACATTGGATTCTGGATAATGCATGGACTCCATAGTGAAGAAGGAAGTACCAAGATAGAGGAATTTACATCTTTTGCTGCATCATTTTTGAACGCCCCCTTCACTGCTTGTTAGATGGTGCGCTTGAAGCCTGTGTGCTTGAGAGTCCTTATTCCCCTTGTTGCCCATATGTGGATTTGCAACCTCACTCAACGACGGGGCTTCTAAAATATCAGTACTACTTTTTTGAAAGGGGGAATGTTGGTCTGAGATGAGAGAGGAAGTGTTTGGCTTTAAAAGCGATTCAGGGATTTCACTTTTCGTAGGTGGCGTGTTTGAATCCATTTGTTGGTGGACTTGCGCCAAGCATGTAATACTGTTATTCTTTTTCCTTGCTTGTAGCCTGTTTCCCGTGTAAATCTAATGTTTCCTGAGTAATGTGGTGGGTCCATTTTTGTTTGCTTGTAGGCTAAATGTACTAGCCTGTTTCCCGTGTAAATCTGATGCTTCCTGTGTAATGTGGAGGGGCCATTGCTGCTGCATTAACCAGGTTTCATGTTGAGTTTAATTTTCGCTAATTACAACGGGGCTAGTTAGCACCAAATGTGTGTGTGGCTCTTCATTCTTGCATTTTTGCACTACTGGCTGTGGGGCACACCCGCACCCTCGTCCTCATGTTGGTCTGTCCTTTTGAAGAGATCAGGTACGGAGAAAAGGTGGGGTCTGTTCATGTGCACCTGCTTTGATTTTGGAATTGTTATTAGAATAGGTGGCCCAGACTTAAATAGTTTATCCTGACTTTAACTTTTTCTCCTCATCATGGGTTGCATTTGAGGAGTAGATCTTAGCCTTCTGGATCTCATTATTGAATTTCACCCATCTTGTCTGGAACTCCTTTTGCCCTACCTCAATGTATCTTTGCGGCCTTTGACGTCCTTGTAGACATTGTGGGCCTTATTGTCCTTTGTGGTCTCTTACACAGCACCACAACAGCAGTAGTATCTCTCTGTATAATTACAGTAATTTGTTTTCCAAAAAGAAAGTAGATAGAGTGGAGGGTGGGTGATGCGTGGTGGAGCAGGGTATATTTAAGAAGCACCCTCTACTAAGCAGGCTGCATCTGTGTGCCACCTTTCTCTACTCTCTGGCATAGGGTCTACTGTCCTAAATCACACAACACCACCGGCTCAAATCCCCCCCCCGTGACCTTTAAAAAATTTTGAAATTCTGCTCAGTGCTGATCCAATTGTCCAGCCTGTGACACCCACTGGTTGCTCTGGTCTGGGTTTACTTGTGCCTCCGCTCAGCTAGTGCTCTAGATGTGAAGATCCGGGTACAGGAATCCGACAATGCGTAAGCAACGCAGGGGCCATCGCAAATGACTAAAACTGTCAGAGCCACATCCTGGAAGAATGGCAAGCACAGGAACAGGCTGAGGGCAGACCTCCCAAGTGACGGCATTTACCGTGGCATCTGTGGAGCTCTACTCTGTTCTGTTGGGCACTCCCACAGTCATTCAATCTTGTTTTGGAGCTTTCTCCGCTCCCCAGCCCTAATTGAGCCCTTTTGGCCCCTATCCATGACAAGGGGCCCGCCTGTCACTGCTCCAGGACTCCACGGCTTCCCATCTACCTCCTCACTCAGTTGCTCACTCACCACTCACCTGCCTCACCGCTGCAACTACCAGAAAGTAAATAAAATACAAAAATACCACTCGGCCCAGAGGTGTGAAGGGCTCAATGCATCCAAGTTAAAACTGGATTTTGCAGTCTAGTCAGTGTATGGATGGGCTCAATTTACCTTGCTTGCACCAGGGTCCATGACACCAACACTATGCCACTGCTAAATATAGGACTGTAGCGGAGTGTACTAGGCCATGTCTGATTTTGGGGAAAGTGCTGTCTACCTGGCCATGCTAGTAAACATCTCTCACCTTGTGGATTCAATCGTGGGTTTCTAGAATGCTCAGTACCTGAATTGAGACTGTTTCCATGTGCTTACAATTGCCTGCAGAAAAGGAACTAAAAGCAGATGGAGCCAATTTGTTTGTTTTGTTGGATCCTAAGGGGAAAAAACCTTCATTTTGGTGCCCATTGCCATGATGATATTTTTCCACTTGAATAATAAAATGACCCCAATTGGACCCATGACTCTCCAATGGTAGTAATAGCAAGAAGTCAAGGTTCAGTTTACTCTAAAATGTCCCTTGGTAACCGTTATATTGCAATTATCCCAGATTAACAGTGCTGTGTAAACTATTAAATACATTTCTTGTTGTCTTCTTATTTTGATTACTCTTTATTCATATAGGAATATAATATGAACGCCTCAAGCAGAAGAATGTATTTCCCATGTGTTTGTCCATACTCTCTGTTGAATATGCCACCGCTCTTGTAGAAGGCTCTTAAATATGCTTATTTGCACCCTTTTAGGGTCGAGCCTGCATGAGCCATTCACTTATGCATGTGCTCTCCCTGGCAAGACACTATTTTGTACAAAAAGGACTTGAAGCTCACCCATTGCTTAGCATTAGCTGGCTTCAGTGTTACTTCTTCTTTGCTCCCTTCTAATTGGACAGCGCAGGCCAGGCATCACTTCCTGATTCAGCTCTGGCACATGGAACAAGCACAGATTGATTCTTCTGAATTAGTGAGGGTTCACTGCTTGCTCTGTGATTCAGGTACTTTTTAAAATGTAATTTTACTGTTTTCTGGCATGTACTATTGTGCATCCCCTCTCCCACTCCTTGTTACTTCCTCTCTCCCCAATCCCCTCCCTGCCCCCAAATAGCATAAAGTGCTTTTGTGCTACTATTTTGGTTATTTTTCCCCATAGTCTCTCCTCTGATCACGCAGTGATTTAGATGCTTTTATTATTCTTATTTTCTTAATACTTGTATACTGAAAATCCTACACCTCTGCTTGTATCCTGAAAGTTCTACTCCTCGTGCACAGAAATGCTCCATTTCCTGCAGACACAGAGGGCACTCTTGTGTAGCAGAATGTTTAATGTGAGACATACCTGCTCATTCCCCCTTTTTGTAGGCTCTTTTAAGTTGAAGGACTTAACTCACCTAGCTGATGAGCTCCCTTGAGTTTGACTCTCACATTAAGACTTCCTTTCGACTGTAAGTGTTGGAAGTCAACTTAAATCAATCAATCAGTGTCTTGTAGAGCACGACAACTCGCCCGTAAGTTTCTCAAGGCTCTGGGGAGGGGGAGGGGGGTAGAGCTGTAGGTCCAACGAAAGAAATATTAATTTCATGGTCGTAGACCAATGTAAATATCAACTTGGCAAAAGGATTTATTGTCTATAACTCGTCTTGTTTATCGTGTAAGTGGCGGCCATCTTGAATTGGGAGGAAATCACTTCATCGCATTCCGAATTCACCATGCCATACTCATTAAGTTATTAAAAGTATGATTAATTGTGATCTTCTATTGTCTAAACAAATGTCTTGTGGGTATTAAAAAAAGTTGCAAACCCTGGTCTAATCAGTTTTTTATTTTATCAATACGGAACATTCGAACGAAGGTCTCCCAAAATTTGAGCCTATTATACATTGGTATGTATTAATCTCTCTTACCAATGTTTAGTTTGAAACATATGAATTGGATATTCATGAGATATAACTTCTAATTTTATTTTGAATAGGTACTGACCCCTGGCGTAATCTTTATGAAACTTTAGAAGTTCTAGCCCCATATAATTGAGTTCACATACACTAGAAGTGACAACTGTTGTTAGACCTGTCCTTGCAAATAAGAAAGGTATGTCTATTTTTAAGTGTCCTAAGGTTATTAAATTCCTGTTAGGATAGATGGTGTTTATCAATCTAAAAATATCCGGTTGAAATTTAACGTTACTTATGCATAAAGCTGAGTGGGACAATTAATGAGTTAAGTGCATTGTTTGCTTTAGGAGAGGTTTTCCTAAAGAATGGAGTGAAATAATGATGTAACTAGGATGTAAGTGCTCGCGAGCGGGCACAGGGCAAGATTTTAGTTTGTGCAGTTAAAAGAGGGTGTCACCAACAACATGTTTGAAGAATAACAGTATGAATTGTTTTTACCATTTAGAAAACTGTCCTGAAGAAGGTGAATATCTGTATGTAATCACCGAAACGCAGGGTCGACCTTGTTTTCTTGAATTATGTACTGTATATATGATTGCTAATGAAATGTTTTAATGTACTATGTTTTTTTTAAATACTTTGTGTAATAAATTGCTTATAATTATTTTTATAAACCACACTTTCCTGTATTTCTTTGTATTCTCTGTTGTTTGAGTGACCCTTCAAATTGACATCTTTGCACATGAATAATGTAATTTTAAAGCATTTAGGGGCATATTATCAAGGACAGGCGATACATTATCGCCGCTTTTATCGGCAGGAAACTGCCGATAAATCGGCGATAATGGCCTTGATAATATGCTCTATGAATTCCAATCGAAGCCCATGTTAGATGTGTTCACATCTAACATGGGCTTCGATTGGAATTCATAGAGCATATTATCAAGGCCATTATCGCCGATTTATCGGCAGTTTCCTGCCGATAAAAGCGGCGATAATGTATCGCCTGTCCTTGATAATATGCCCCTTAGATTTTTTCGTTTTTTGCTTGCCTAGAACTCACACACATTAGCTAGTAGCTATTAGGGACGCTTTTTGTGTCTCATCAGTGCAATCTTTCCTCTCTTTCTCTGTCACTGAGCTGTCTTCACCTGTCACCTACTTCCTATTTCCCTTATTGAGTGGCTTCCCTTGCTCCCGTGCTGACAGTCACTCTGGCCATGACTCCCTTCCTTTTTCTCCTGCATTGCCACCCCGTCTCCAACATCAACCTATTTGCAGATTCTCCTGCAAGCCACCATGTCCCCTTTGTCCCATGCCAACAACCATTCCTTCGTACCTTTAGGTAATCTGCCACCATTGCCCATCTCCTTGTGGCATCCCCCACCAGGTACGGACTGCTTCTCTCTAGTGCCTCCTCCGCCCCTTCTGACCTCTGCGAACTACTAAGAGTGCCTTCAATGTCCATGACACCCTCTCTATCTTTCCTCTCCTACTGAAAGCTTGCTCCCACACCCTCATCATCTCTCACCTCTCCATCCTCCCAGTCATCCCTTCCCTCATCATAGTCCAGCACCAAGTCATCCGCACCATCCGTCATTCAGGTCCGGTTGTGCACTCACACTGCCCCCAGGCAAGGGAACCTCTTGGTTAAACATACTGGACAGTGGTGGGCACTCTTTCCCTAACGCCCACCCCTTCCCTTATCCCGAACCTATCTCCTCTCCTGGTTTGCTCCAACCCACGACGCAATCCAGGGGGAAGACTGGCTTTGCTTGCTACGCCCCCAGGTGCCTTCAGTAACAGGAACAGCCCTCTGTCTGTGTCCTGAAGCTCTCATCTCTCCTGGAGAATCACTTGTAGTGTTTGCAAGTGTTATGGTGGATTAAAATGTTGGTGAGGGGAGCACTGCGCCATTGTTTATCCTGTCTGCAGCCAAACGGTGCAGCTGGGCAAGGGGCAGGGAGAGAGGGGCTATCGGTGATATATTCATCATTTAAATTATTTACTTGGATCATCTGGACTGTGTCTGAGTGTACGGCACTTGATGACCAATTGTATCACTTTCCTTTTACTACGCTCCGCATGACCATGCACTTCGCAGGTGAGCTGAAACCTGTTCCATTTACTGACCCTTGGCATGTATTGCTTGCAAAGATGTCCCAATCTGGGATATAGCGATTTCAGCAACTGCCCGTGTCAGTGAGTGTGGCATAGGCACAGGGGTTGATGTCTGCTAGTAAGTCCGAAATCCTACCCCCAGGTGTTAAACTTTGCTCCAGCTGGGGCTGCTGGAGCAGAGCTTTTTGGAGCCTCCATGTTAACAATGCTGGGTTCAATTCTGATTTCTTTTTGTGTATTCGGGCTCCTCAATAAGTGACAGCAGATGAGTAGAACCATTTTAAAAGTGGAATCAGTTTTATCAAGTAGAAGATTCTATTTGCTACTCCATGGAGGAAGGTTCCTTTTGGTTTATTTTTCCACTGCCACCCACCCCTCTCATGGGGTCACACAGCATTTATTTAAAAAGGTTCACAGTTGCCCTTGTGAGACGTTTGAGTAACTCAGCCAGGCTATTTCAGTTTTCATTGCATTGTGGTGCTTGTAGTCCTGAGTTTAGGATAAGAAATGCTGAACCGGAAAACTGTAATAAAATCTTTTTAACTTCAGTCACTCAAGTTGTCCAATGTGTATTGCGAGCTGCCTATCTATTTCTATTTCCATCTCTCTGGAAAGCTAGTCCTTCGTCTATAAAAAGAAAAGCAATACTCTGAGTTCCAGAATGCAATGAACATGAACTACTCACAGCTGACTTAGGGCATCTTGGCATATCAATGTAATTCGGCTTTTCAAGGTTACACCACAGTATCCAGGAGTTTGTAAAGAAATCAACTTTTCAAGCAACTTATCTGAAACCCTCTTCACAAAATCGATATATATTTGTTTTTTTTTCTTATCCATGGAACCATATAGTCTTGGGTAGTTTGCAGATGTTGCATTTTTTTTAATATATAAGGCAAACTCGACCCAAAATATTGGAGCATTTTACATGAGTACCAGTTACATTACACACAAAGACCCATTCATTTTTTGTATATACAGGGAGTTTAAGTGATTTGCCCAGACTCACAGGATGTTGAGCCGACACTGAGACTCGAACCTGGTTCCCCAGCTCTGGCTGTTACACACATCCTTTCGCACAGAAGCTGTAATTAGTGATGCTGCAGCATCACGATTGTTGCCATCTTGGCAATTGAGCTTGGCGTTTCTAAAGTTGGCAGTTTATTCACAAGGATTTAGCATCATTGCAGTTAAGGGGTTTCCAGCATAACTGCCATTTTCTACTCCCCCTAAAACAAATTATGAATCCTGTTGGTTTTATTTATTTTGTTGGTCAGCTACCTTTATGATGCTTCCACAATTTCATAATTTATTTAAGCACACTACAAAATGTAATTGTCTCGAAGCAGAGTACACACTCTAGGCCACTCAACTCTTCGACACTCCACTTCACTATACCCCACTCCAATCTATGCCACTTCACTCTACTCTACAACTCTACTCCACTCTATGCCACTCTACACCATGCCACTCCACTATCTTTTAGCCATCCGGAACAGCAGCCACGCTGTTGAAAAACGCCAATAAGTTTTGCGTGGGTGAGACATATTGGCATTGCCAATGCTTGTTTATAGTTGAAACCCCAACTATAAATCATGTCTGGAAAAAGGTTTGAGAGTTTTGATAAACTTATTTCAACCTGGCATCCTTAAACCAATTGTTTTGTGGTTGGAATGATATTTCAGAAGAATATAGCTGTAAAAATAATCTGTCTAGCTCCTTACCATTAGGACCAGTGTATAATTCATCTTTTAATATCTATTTCTTTTTATGAGTGGTATTTTTGTCCTCAAAAGGAAATTCCTTATACAGTTCACTGTATTTTTTAGACAAGTGTGGGAGATTAGCTTTTTCAAATTATTCATACTATGTATTTGGGAGACCTGTTTCCTAATTGCTAATCTGGTACTTCCCCTTCTGGGAGTATGGTACATGACAGCAATGTAATGTAATCAGAACAAAATTACTGGTAAGCCCCATAATATCATGAAAAAACAAACTGCTACGTTATTGTTAGACCTGACAGTCTTAGGGTGGCCTTCAACAAACGTTTTCCCTGTTTCACTCACCTTTTTGATGATTTCTTTTTGTTGGCCATAGGACTCTGAACACTTTACCACTGCTAACCGGTTTCTCCCCTGAAACATGATTTGATTGATTTATCCACAACTGGCATATTTAATTTATCTAAAAGTCCCAAGTAGAGTGCACTACATGTGCCCAGGGCCTTCAAATTAAATGCTACTAGTGGGCCTGCAGTACTGATTGTGCCACCTACACAAGTAGAACTTTAAACCTGTCTCAGGCCTGCCACTGCAAAACATGTGTGTCCACTGCCATGTCGACGTGGCATTTCCAACCCCTTGTCAAACCTTAAACTCTGCTTGTATTACATATAGGTTACCCCTAAGATAGGCCCTAGGTATCCTACAGGTGAAGGAACTGTGTAATCAAAAGGAAGGACATGCACTTTAAAGTTTTTTCATGCCTTGGAAGTGAAAAACACCCAAGTTTTTTTTTCACTACTGCAAGACATGCCCCTCTCAAAGGTTAAAATTGAGAATTTCTCATTAAATTTATAAGCTATAACTCCTGTTTGAGAAGGAGTAGATCTGTCATGTTTCATATCACTGGAATGCTAGTAATAAATCTTGTTTGCTAGTAAAGATTAATTTATCAGTACCCTTTCAGAAATGCCACCTTTAGCAGGATAGCATTTTTCTGCTATTATCCCTGTGTGCCTGCAGCCTCCAATACACGTCTGGGTGGGTGACAGCTGGACTTTGTGCATTCCCTCTGGACAGGCAACAACACAAAGGGATCTTAGGTTTGATTGAGAGTCCATTCACATCCTGATGGGTCATCCTGGGCAGGATGGGAGGGAGGAGCTGACACTTACACCTGAATTGGCTGTTCCCTGTAGTAAGTCTGGAGCCAGGGAAGGGAGGGAGGATGTATGTGAACTACAAAGCCTTTCTTTTAAGTCACCTCCACTTCAAAGGTCAACTGGGTATTCTTTCCACACCAAATCAGACACTACAGGACCTCTGAAGAACTCAGCCAGGAGGAAGGACTGCTGTACTGCTACAAGGATTGCCACTCAACTGGACTGCTGCTCTGGAAGAACTGCTATTCTGCTTTGCTGCCCTGCTTTCTGCTTTCTGCTTCCTTCTACCCTTCTGAAGAAGAACTCCAAAGGCATGCTGGTTTGGTCCTGTTTTAAGACTCACAGATATCTAAGTCTTTCTCCCTGCTCCTCTATCTGGTTCATTCTAAGTGGATCCATATGCTTGCTCTAGGAGAACCGATGCATATTTTGCTGCATGAGCAGAATCGATACATCGCCGTTGACGCAGGAAAGGAACAGACCCAGCGCATTGCTCTTTGAACTAGGGCATTGCCATCAGAACCAATGCATCAGAGCCGCCACAGCACCACAACTGCAGATGGACCATCAACACATTCCTTTGACTGTGTGGAGAAACCCCGCACATTGACTTTGGAATCAAAGTATCTCAAAACCGGGATTTCATCTTTGGAACCGGCACATCACCATCATTGTGTAGAGAAGATCGACACATCACATTAACTGCGGGATCAACACCAACATTTTGCTCGGCTGCAACCCAAATCTTGCTGCTGTGACCAGGTTTAGCGATCCTTGCATGGCTCCTGTCCTGACCATGCTCCATCGTGGTCGGTCTGAACCCTTGACTTTGCTTTGGTCTAGTGTGATTAGATAATCCCAGATGCGTTTATTGCTTCTAAGCTCTACTTTTCAATTTTAATCTTTAAACATTTATATTTTGACTTCTGCTTATTGGAATCTTGTCCTTTTTGTCTTGTTTTATTTATAAAATCATAATCTATTTTTCTAAACTGGGTGGAATCTTTTTGTGGTGTTTTCACTGTGTTACTGTTTGAAGTGTTTCACAAACACTTTACATAGTGCCTCTTAAATTAAGGCTGACTGCTCTGTGCCAAGCAACCAGAGGGGGAGCCTGTGTTAATATGTTGTGTATCTGACTTTCCCTGACTAGGATTGTGGTTCCTGCATGGGCAGGGTGCATACTTCTGCCAACCAGAAACACAATTTCTAACAGTTATTATAATAGAAATGTGTTAGAATCCAAGACTTGCAAGATAGCTGTGATTTATGATCTATGTATGGAAGTAAGGATGTAGTAACCATCGGTTGGTAGTGAGTGCAGGCGTATCAAGTAACATCTACATAATTGTTTGATGTTATAATAATGACGAGTAAATTTTGTGCTACAAAAACACCATAGCAGAAATATTGCTGCTAAAAGTATATATAGGTAAGTACAGATTTACTCTTCTTAATTAGTCATTTATGTGCCATGATGGGTTGTATATCATAATATTGTGTATAGAAGTATCCCCTGCCACAATTTATATGTCCTAATTAAGGGTTACAAAAAATATTGTCCCTTCAGGTGTAGCTATTTTATTACTAACACCAAATGGGGCAATATTTTATAAATTATAGTTGAATATAGTATCTCTATACTTAACTATATTCATTTCATGATACTTTTGTAGTCAATGTCTTGACTACAATATTTTATAGCAAGATATCAGAGTCAATATAACTGTAGCATACCACAGAACTTGAACTGTGCACATGGGTTTTCTCCATTTTCTGTTCCCTTTAATCCAAAAGCCAATATGGGCCATCTCAGAAGTATTTTCTGAGAGATAATGTGGCACATTTCATCGATCTTAGTCCAGATAGAAAACAAGGGCCCGTCAGTCAACCACACGTGATTCATTGTGCTAAAAAGAAACATATATTTTTGTACAACTTTAAATTTCTACTGTCACAGTTCACACACAACATGATTGCACAATCCTGTCTTGAAGGCCATGTGGTTTAGGGCTTGTCACTTTGTTTCTGTTACTAGATGTAGCAGACAATTATGACAAAGAAGAAGACCAGGCCTATAGTTCTGCATTGAAAATATAGACCTTCAGCTCATTAGATGTCTGGACAATTTACATGACTTATTCAGAATAATATATTAATCTGCTAGAAGAGCTATGCACTTTGTAGAATGAGCAGATGTTGCTTATTTTTGTTGTCATGGGAGATAGTGAAGGACCTGAAAAAACATCTGTTATACCATTCAGTTGCTGTGGCATCTGAAAAAACATCAGTCTGTGTTGCATGAAGCCATGCCAGAGTTACATGTACGAGGTTTCATCTTCATGTGACCAGTTCAGGTGAGGATGGAAGTTTACAGGAAGAAATTTATATTCTCCCCTACATGTAGACTTCTCTGGTAGGCCAACCATGCTTGCTATGTGAGAAGGGCTTTTGTGAGTCTTGCAGAAGGCTGGGGAGCTGCTGTAGGACACACTGCTCTCTGGGTTACGGCAAACAATCTCTCGAAAGCGCTCACGGAATTTTGTGGAGAGGAGGTTGTAGATAATAGGGTTAACAGCAGCGCTCAAGTAGAAGAAGATGCCAGAGAGGATATGGACGTACTGGAAGGTTGTGTGCATCACATCCGTCCAATGAGTGATGAAGCTCCACAGAAGCCTGTCTGTATGAAATGGAGCCCAGCAGATGGTGAACACGATCACTACTACACCTGTGGGGCAAGAAAGATATTGGTGAGAGATAAAAGGAGAATGCATTGAATTAGAAAGCTGCATTTGTTATTATGAATTAGCAATTAACCCTGTTTCATTGTCTATCTGTAGGATCAAACAGGGTGTTAAGTAAGCTTTGATACTTTTTTTCGCTATTTGGAAGAAGCAGTATACTTGAAATTACCATTTAGACTGTCCAAATCAAGGACCAGATGTACAAAGGGTTTTAGCAGTCGCAAACCCTCTAATTGAATACAGTAAGTCAGTGTATTTCTGAACTCTAAAAAACATTTCCTAATGTAATAAACCCATTTAACATTTTGGACAAGTTTTTCTGGGTCAATGAATGTATTTAGAAATAGATGCCAATGTTTCTATTTTTGAGTAGTGTTGTAGGGGACACCTCCCAATTACCTATTCGTTATCATATGTGTCAGTGGTTTGTGACCAGAATTCCAGCTGAAAAGTTACAGGCTCCCAAGTTGATGTGTTAACACATTTGCAAAAGTGAAGGTTCCCATTTGCACCCCTTTACTTTTGCAAATTGGAATACATATTACAGGGGGAATATGCAGTGGTCCATGGGACCACTGCTATATCACTCTGAAACTTTGAAAAAAAAAACAATTTATAAGCACCCAGGTTTTCTTTAATGAATTTGGGCTGGATTTATAAAAATAAAACTGTCTTTCTTTATTCAAAAGCAATCACAGATATGGTGGCTGCTGATCTCTGCAGACAACCATCCATGTGATTATGGTCATTTGAAGTGAGTTATAATTATGATACTGAATATTAATTTGATGGGTCAGATCACAACCTAA
This sequence comes from Lissotriton helveticus, assembly GCF_964261635.1. NCBI lineage: Eukaryota > Metazoa > Chordata > Amphibia > Caudata > Salamandridae > Lissotriton > Lissotriton helveticus. Next base: position 644,008,648 of record NC_136065.1, on the reverse strand, counting down.
TCAGAATCATTGTTTTACGAGCCAATCTATTAGTACATAGGTAGTTCACAAAACGTTTTCTTTTAAATTGTTCTTATTCTGTTTTATCCACCCAAAAGGACACAATGTTTGCAGTATGGTGTTTTGAACGGGATACAGACCTCACAGACATAATTACCAAATGCAGGTCATATAGTTTGAAAAACCTACAGATATTCTTTGTATAGTGCATGCTCAGCATAGATTCTTGGATAAACTGATAGAGGACACCCTTTGAAAATGTCTCCACCATTTCCACATATCTTGGTCATCCCACCTAGCCGTTCATTTAAGTGCTGGGACATTGCTTGCTACTCTGCATCAGGTGATAACTTTTTTGGCTATTAAAAGGGCTGATGTCACACTTTTCCCCTTTCAGGATCCATTCCATGCTAGTTATTTATCCAAAATGGCACTCTTAGGGCCCGATAATGAGTCTGGGAATCCAAGGACTGCCAGACTCGTGGGGGTGCAGCGATGGCGATCCAGCCTTCACTGTACCAGCAGTCGGACCTCCCTGTTATAAGTTGGGTGGTCAGATCGCCCTGGGGCCGCCATCGCTACCAGGAAACTGCTGTTTCCTGGTGGTTGCATGGCGGGCTGGAGGCAGCAATATGCTTGGCAGGACTGACATGGTCCCGATAAGCATATTACGGTTTTCAACCTTGTCTGGAGTTCCTGTTGCAGTGTCTTTTTCAAAGGCACTGCTGCCTTTGAAAAAGGCACCCCTGTGGGACCGTCATGTATCGTACTGGCCAGACCACTTTTAAGCTGTAATCTGGCAGAAGGGCAGTGGTGAGTCTCAGTGGTGCGGGAGCATGGAGAGGGTGGACTGCCCACTCCCTTACCGCCCGAACTCGGAATCATACCCTTAGAGTTACATTCCACTTGTATTCCAATCACCATTTGTAACGTAGGATAAATCTGAGACGGTATGTTTGTATTTTAAGGCGGTCTCAAAATCATGTGCAGTAAGGTGATACTGCTCCCTGACATCAGATACGGAGGGAGACAGTGGCTCGTCGTTTTATACAGTTGGTACAGGATATAATACACTTGTTGAAAATATTTGAATTGTATTATGCACATTTTTCCAGAAATCTTTGTCACCTTGGCAGCCATCTTGGACTTCAGCCACTCATTGTCTTTATTGCCTCTCAAATCTGCGGTCCACCCAGCCCTAAGAATTTTAAAGGGCTCTGGGGTGTTAGTCACAAATGCTTAATAAAGTGTGGACACATCCTTACCTTCCAACCTTTCCCCCACCAAATTAGCTTCTATGGGATTAAAGTCTGGGAACTGGATCAGCCCTGCCTTATAATCATTCTGAGCATGCCCTAGTTGTAGAAATTGATTTTTTTTACTTTTTTGAGTCATATACCGCAGTAAGATCAGTATATAATTTCATATGCCTGGACTGCCATGCATCACCCAGCTCTGACATGACTATGTCATCCCAGGCTCTAAACCCCTCTAGGTTTGACACTGCTGGCATTCAGGTGCTGACCTACACCTGTGACTCCCGTGCCAACCATCCATCTTAAGGCCTCAGCAGTCCTATTAGTCTTTCCTATCCAGTGTGCACAATAGCAAGTACTCATATTAAATGTGATGGCCAAACTGAAACTAATCCTGTGTTGGCATTGACCTCGTGGACTCTGCCAGTGAAAATAAGTGCACAAGCGGAGGTAATGTTCCCAAAACAGATGTGAACACTATTTACATGTGTTATCCCCCATTTCTAGTGAACATAGGTGAAAATCAGGTACAAACATCAGCCACTGTCCGGATCAAGTGTTATTTCTCTGCCATATATATGTATCTATGTCCAAGTAGGCATGCTAATGTCACGAAATAATGTATTAAAATAGCAAATTATGTGAAAAAATCCCTAAAGCCTACACGCTCGATTCGTAAATGCAATTTGTGAATACTGAAAGTCGTAAAGTAGTTGGCAATTGTGAGATTATTTGGTGTAGTTGTTAAGGGACTGATTTTAGAAATTAAGTCCAAATCCTGATATCTAGACATGAATGGGCATTGTTTGATTGTGTTATGAAACGTAATTTCGAACTTCAAAATTTTAAGTCACATTTAATGTAACCCCCTCTTCACAATATACAACATTTCCTTGCTTCTCAGCTAGGTTTGTGATACAGAATGAAAATACATGTAGAGTGAACCCATGATATGTGTGACACCTTCAGCCAGTCTTGCTCTTTTAGAAAAAAGCAGTTTGAATTATGGGGCTTATAGTTTTGAGTTTAGTGTGAAGGGTGTGGGTTTAGACAACCTAGAACGCAAAATACTGTCGACTAAAGAAACATGACTGTTTGATTTCATGATTAAGTTTGGTGTGAAATATGAATTACGAGACGTAAGACTTAATTTGACCCTACATCTTTAGAGCTGGATCTGTTGGCTATCTGTTATCAGCATGAAAGGATTGCCCTTAGAGAACTCACAGCTGGGCATGCCACAGTCTACCAGTATACATCAAAACCTCTAAAAAATATTACAGAAATAAAAAAATGAGAAATAAACATGTATGGTGCAGTTAGAGAGAAACCTCTAGCTTACACCTTTCAGGAAACATCATAGGCTTATTCACAAACCATTTTCAAGTGTAAGTCTGGCTTTCTTTGAAAAATCCTTACTTTTCTATTTTATTTATGTGTTTTTTTAAAGTGGTACTCACCACCTTGTGATAGTCTCAAAGCACTCTGGGTCATCCATAATGTAATCAAATGTCAATTGCATTTAATCAACTACTAGAATGCATTGACCATGTAAGCTAAAAACAAGGTGGTAAATACTTAGAGAAAAGTTAAATAGAGTCTACAGTGGCCGGAGTAAGTGGACAGTAGCTGGATTTAGGCATCTAACCAACAGGCCCAGATCGATGCAGGTGACTAAGAAAGCTAGCACACAGGAGTAGGATAAATAAATGTCTCCTTGAATAGGTCTGTAGTTACCTGAATTTGAAAAGTTCTATTTTCTGTCTTAGATTTAATGGAGGACGCTTCCACAAGGATGATCCATACTTAATAGTTTTTATTACTAGCAAAAGTATGGATACTAAGGGGGTCATTAGGATGGCGGACGGTAACTGGGACCGCCCGCCATAAGGGCGGGGTCCCGTGGGGGCAATTAGGATGCGCCTGCCACAGTGGCGGGCGCATCCTGCATTCCTGTCATTGTGGTGGGTGGTGCACTCAGCACCGCCCGCCACTATGACAGGGAGGTATGTTGTGCACTTCCATGCACAACATGGCAGGCACCATGCGGTGCCTGCTATGTTGTGCATGGAACTGCTGGCGGGTACCATAGGGGTACCCGTAGCGGGCCCCCAATGTCTAACACCGCATGCTTTTCCGTGGCGGCAACAGGCATGTCCCCGCCTGCATAGTAATATGGCTGGCAGTGTCTAACAGACACCGCCACCATATTAAACTCTTTTCCACCAGGTGGAAAAGCGGCAGACGGTCTTTCTGTCCGCCACGGTCCCCCCGCCATAGTAATATGGCGGGGGGAATTGGATGGTGGGCGGGGTTGGATCACGAGCGATAGCCACCGCCATGCAGGCGGGGGCAATCCGCTCGTGATCCTAATGGGCTCCTAAGTTGTGATAATCCTACCAATATTTTGTGACTGAACAGAGAGATATGAAGTAGGCTATTTCCTATGCCGGGACTACCAGCAAGCTTGATATGGTTGCTATGATTCAGGAGAAACAGAAGACGAGCATCATGATTCTGTACTTACATATGGCTTACAGGTGATCGACAAACATAGACGCAGCTAAGTAGTATCACATGCAAAAAAAACTTAATGTTGCTGTCATGCATGCGAAATGTAGGGAAGTAATGCGTGTGTTTTGTATAAGTATAATGTTGCCAAGAGTGAAGGCAGTATGATCTCCATAGAGGAAGCGAACTTATTTTAATCATATGCTTTTAAACGGAAAATGGTTTTAAAACAAAACGTGCTATGAATTGATAACATCTTTAGATTGTAATTTGGGAGTAGGGGAGAGCCGACATAATAGAGGTTTGTTAATTTCTAAAAAAGAATTCAAATACCACGTTTAAAAATGTATATTTTAGATTTGTGTACTATGCTTTTATGGTTTTTAATCTAAACGAAAACCGAATAAAGTGAATTTGAATTGAATTGATCTCCATAGAGTGTAGGCATGGCAAAATGGTATAGAGGAGTGCGCAAAGAATGCAATGCGTGCTTTTTAATATGCACAAAATTGTTAATTTCATGGATGTTCATGAAAATTAGCTAATGTCCTTAAAAAAGCATTGAAAACACAGGTGAATGTGAAAATCGTGGAGAATGTTAGGTGGAAAATGTGTTCACCATTAAATTTCAACTTTTCAAGATGATTGTTATGCAGGGAAATTAGTTTAGTTACAAACAAGAAGAAAAAGTGTAAACCTTACTCCTTTTCTAACACTTGGGGGCCCATTAGGATGGCGGGTGAATTGCCCCGGCCGGGCTGGCGGTGGCCACCGCCAGCCTGGCGGGGGCAATCCGCCCGCCATCCTCTCCTGAATCCCCCCGCCATATTAGTATGGCGGGGGGACCGCGGTGGACGGAACGACCGTCCGCCGCTTTTCCGCCCCGGTCGCCTTGTGGCCGGGGAGGAAAAGGAATAATATGGTGGCAGTGTCTATTAGACACTGCCAGCCATATTACGATGGGCCAGGGCAGGTGCCTTTCCGTGGCGGCGGAAAGGCATGTGGTCTTCACTTTGGGGGTCCCCTACGGACCCCAAAGTGAAGGAGGGGTGGGGGGTGCACACAGGGGGGTACCTGTGGCACCCCCTCTGCATTTGCATATACAATGCGGTAGGCACCGCGCGGTGCCTGCCGCATTGTGTATGCAAATGCATACATGCATTTATGGCATTATGGCCGGCGGTGCAGAGAGCACAGCCCGCCACAATGTTATAAATGCAGGATGTGGCCGCCACTGTGGCGTACGCATCCTAATAACACCGACGGGACCCCTGCCCTTATGGCGGGTGGTCCCGAGTCCCGATAGGATGGTGGGCGGACTAAGCCTGCCTGTCATCCTAATGACCCCCTAAATATTCGTAAACTTGCATAAGTGACTTGCTATTTGGAGGTAATAATTGCGCAGTATACTTTAGTGATGGAGCAAGGATTCGCATGTAATGCGACTTGCTTGTACTCAACCCTCCCGACATAACGTTAATAAATTAATCAACATGTTCGTATTACTAATATTGTATTACACTACATTTTGGGTATCTAGATGAAGCTTGCATATGTGCTTTTACTAACTGTAATCCGCTTGCAACTAAAATGGCTGCTTGTACGCCGGATTTTGTACTGCGCATGCGTCTGTCATACTCACGTGACATGACGTACTCTTTGCTTAGGAGGGAATCTTTCGCTTCTGCGCACTAGAACTAAGATGGCTGCTATGTGTTACAGCATGCATGAGGCTTGCACTGGTGCTTTTGCTAAGCTGTTTGTTCTGCTTAACCTTAACGCAATAGTTACATTTTAAGTAATGGGAATAGAGTAGAGATAAGTGGTATACAGTGCATTCAATTATTCTGTGTTCTAAATCTGTTTCTTTTCTATTTTTTTATGTATCGTAATCTTTGGGCCTGGGAGATTCTATTACTCCATCTTGGAAAGCTACACTGCGCATGTCGACTCCAGAAGGAGCTATGTCATTTGTCTTTGAAACTCGGCCAAGGCATGACTTGCTAGAAGATGTTCCTGGGAAAGTCAACTCCTGACCCCTGTGAAGGAAGCTGAACTAAAATATGGACTACATTGTAATCATTATTGATACATTCACTGCCGGGTGGAATAAAACATACGTGAGAAAAATCAAAATGATGGGCGGGAATTTTAAACTGAATATTCAAAAGAAAAGTATCAATTTGGTTTCGTTTGATAACCTCTCCTCATCTTTCTGTCCAATCAAAATTGGGGATCCATACACTTGCAACATTGGGGGATGGTACACTGACCTGAAAATTAGTATAACTAGCGTCGGTTTAGCGTCGGTTTCTCCTCATCTTTCTGTCCAATCAAAATTGGGGATCCATACACTTGCAACATTGGGGGATGGTACACTGACCTGAAAATGAGTATAACTAGCGTCGGTTTAGCTAGAGAAATTGTCCGACTTGTCCGAATAACTGACCTGTCACTGACCCAACGCACTCAATAGGTGACCAAGAGCAGAGGGCTGCGGAGCACTCTATCAGAAGATTCGATAACCCAATCGGGGTTCTGGGAAGCTGAAGTGCTGGCGAAGCACTTTGTCGGAGAAATCGACAACCCAATCGGGGTTTGACTGTGTGCCGCAGAGAGGGAGTAGCGCAGGCTTTGCAACTTAACTGCGGGTGCCAGTCTAAACCTTTGGTGGTCCTGTCCTGATCCAATTTGGCTTTACCTGTCCTGATTCTGATCCACACCTGCAAGCCTACTGGCGACTGCAACTTTTGGGGTTCTTTCCTTTAAACTGACCTGTGGCCAGGGTTAGTTCTTCACACCATTCCTAGGTAAATATAAATATATGTGGGTTCGTCATTGACTTGTTTCCTTCTCTCCCCTTCCTAAATGTTACGTATTTGATAATAAGTGCTTGCGTATTTTGTTCCTTCTCTTTACCCGTCCTATTGATAAAGTTTGACATATGTTCCCTTTTTCCCTTCCCTTTTGTTAAATGCTTAAGCATTCTGATTATGTTTTATGTTCCTTCTCTTTACCCTCCCTATTGCTAAATGATCGAAATTAGTTTAATACATCTCTTGCATAGTTACATTTTGATTCTGATCTTCATATTTGAAAGTCTTTTGGTGTTTAATCTTTGGATCATGACCATTTAAGATACTTAGACAAAGAGTTTAAAACTTATCCCGAGTTGATGGTTATTATATGAGTGCAAATGTTATTTTTCCTATTATGCTAACACCATTGATTCCTTAGGACTGTAGGTACGGGTAACGTGGATTGGTAAGTCAAGGTATAGATAGGTCAAAAGTCCTAAATGTCTGAAATACACTGGTAGTAGAGCAAAGGTTATCCTGGTTTTATTTATGAGTTTATTGATTATGGGCCCAGGTGGATATTGGTAACAGACTAGTCGGGTGACCTGCGCGCTCTATCATTAGTATATAGGAAATGTGGAAGCAAATCCACCTATGTATGCTGATAGCACAGTCCTGATATTTCAGCAACCATGGGTTTTTAAATAGTAACTGATCTGTTAAATGGGTATTCACATAAAAGTACAATCAAAACCAAAGATATGGCATTTGGAAAAAGTTCTTGTAAGGAGAAACAATTGTGAAATATAAATGTGCGATGAGTACTAAGTGGACAGACTCACATATCTGAATATTTGATTACGACTTCCGTAAAATGAGACTGGGATGTACATTTAGTTAACCTTATTCGCACAGACATTTCCGGCCATCAAGTCCAGTTTATGGATGAAGATGGATCTATGGCTCCACTTATTTGCCAGAAATCCAGAAAAAGATACCACTAGTGTGGAATTGTATGTCACAACTGTGTACAATTCCACAGAGGTACACTGCACACAAGGGATTGTGGTATGGACAAATAAAGGTATGGGTTGCCTTGAAAATGTGTGAATGTCCACAAGAATATCAGTTTGTGGACACTCACGAACGCCTCTCCGACCCTTTTCTACACTGGAACTTGCACTGTGGGCATATTTTCACCACACTGAAATATTTGTAAATATTCACGACTTCCCCTGTAGTACTGTGTCTGGGCAGCTTTCCAAATGTACTACTTCTGAAACATCTAAATAGGAAAATATAATAAGTCGGCCCTAGCGCTCAACAGTACTTTTAGATGTGCAGATTTATGATCCCCTCTTTGAATCCCTTCAAGTATTTTGTTGTGCTTTTTTCAGGATGAATCTTGCAATTAAAATCGATTCTGAACATTGATGCTTTTCCCCTACTCACTTATTGTAAACATATTTGGTTATGATAAAGTGCTACTGAAAATTAATTTACGAGCTGAACTTTGAAGAGGGGGGCCTTTGCCTCCTTAAATAATATTGAAAATAAAATCTGGAGATGGACTCTGGTCCACATGTACCATTCGGCGGATGTATGACATTACAACGCATGCTTTTACCACGCATGCCTTTACAACGCAGTTTTTACAACGCATGCCATTAGAACGCATAGCGCTTTGGGGTGCTGGATAGTGAATAGTTTAATTTACTATTCCAACTCCAGTCCCCGTGGATAGTAGGGAAGGTGTTGGATAGTAAATTAAATCTATTCCCTATCCTACAGCGCCCCCCAGCGCAATGCGTTGTAATGGTTTGAGTTGTAAAAGTTGTGATGTAAAAGCACTGCGTGGTAAAAGTTGCGTTGTAAAGGATGTTTCCCCATTCAGTTCTATTGGAAGAGATACTAGAACTACTCCCAACCATGTAATTCCTTTCTTGAGCACAGGGTCCTCGAAAGAGGCATTTTCTCTGGATCCCTCACTTTCAAAGGTCCTCGTAACCATAGTGCACAATATTCTGTTCCCTGTGGAGAAAAACATTTTTCTTTGGATGTACTGTGTCAAAATCGACATGATGGCCCTGAAGGTCAGCAATGATTTCCAAGGTCAAGCGGGGTCTTTTCTCTCGCAAACTCGCCTATCTTAGTATATTTTTTAGCATGTGGTCTTCTCAGCAGGAGTGGAAGCAAAGTAGAAACAGAGCATATAGGGAACTGTAAAACAGAATGGTTACTTCCTTGCCAAATCAGCGAATGCTACTACCTACTATGTCAGTTTGTGGAGTATCCTTTTTACTTGACTTCAGTTACCACTGACGGTCCACCCGACAGCCAGGATAGAGGTCTGACCACTACATTATGATGAGGTCTGTTGGTGCGCAGCTGTGGGAGGGACTGACTGACACCTCCAACAGTCTCAAGGAACCCGTCGGGATACCGGTCTGACCCTAATCCCTACAATGGGGCTCGTGCCTGCACCATTGGGATTACAATGTCCCTTTCCCTGTGCCTCTATATGGAGGTCTGGCCGCGATGGAAAGTCATACAGGAAGGGACTTTGGAGGGCCCTAGCATGACCCTGTCCCCGTGGGCCTCTGCTATGGGGCCAGGGGGAGCACATGTGGTGCCCCCTAAACATCCATGCGCCGTGTGCCTGCCACCACATGGAGCCTGGCACACTGTGCATGGATGTTTGCAAAATGTCTTTTACCACTGGGGCTTGTGCTGCGGTCCTTTTCTGGGCCGCAGCACAAGCCACAATGGAAAAACTGCATTTTTACGGCCACCTACACAGCAGTGGCATTGTAATTTGGTGGGTGGAACAGCCGACTACATGTCAGCAGTTCCATTCCCATGGAGGTCGGACACTCGTCTGACCGCCAAGGTAATCAGGCCCAAAATGTGTGAATGAAGCCTTCTAAAAACCTCTCAAACTGGAAACAAAACATTTTGTTACTAACCCAAACCAATCCTAAGGCGGCCAAACTGGACTTTATCCATCAGTGTCCCCTTATGTCGACTGGCATGCACAGATAGCCCTTGATTGGACTGACCACCTCGGAATACCTTTGATCTTTGCATAGACTACATTTCAGAATCAAAAACAACCTAAAAAAAAGAAAAATAACCTTACTTTCCATCAAAGACATCCATTTAAAAAAACGAGAGCATTACAGAACTCTGTAAGGCCACCACAGATGTCAGTACTCGCCTTGACATCTACAGCAGTACTATGAGAATTTATGTTGAATGTTATGCTCCATATAAAACCCATTGCACCAAGTCTAAGTCCTCAACAACTTGATCCACTCAAGAGATTAATGAAAATAAATGTCCCATATGAAAACGGAAAAAGAAATGGAGAAGATCAGAAATAAGTAGATGACCTCAGGCTACTCAAAAAAACTCCACTCTAAAAATTGAGCCCTCATCAAAGCTAAAGCCTCTTACATCAAGACAATCATCAATGAGGCAACCAACAGAAACAAGCCCCTTTACAGGACTGTCAAACACTACTCCAATCTTCACCCACAGCCCAGAGTGCCTGCTGTAGTTGACCGAAACCGGTACTAGGATGCTTGTTTCCAGTCCAGGATTTAGGCCCAGATCTCTGTACTGGGGTGAATGTATGACATTGTTCTGCATTCTGTCCATCAACTGTTATTTTTGCATTTGTCACCCCGAGTGGGACGGGTATGCTCAGACGTGAGTCCTGTGCTCTCCATGCCACTGGAATCAAGCTATCCTGGCTGATGAGGGATGAAAGCCCGAAACCGGTCCTAGGATGCTTGTTTCCAGACCAGGGAGGACCTGGCTTGGCAGTTCGGGCTGGACTGTTCCCATGGGGCACAGGGTCAAGACTGATTTGCATATGGCTGCGTTCAAACTGGAATGGCTTGGTGAGCAAAAAAATGATGGATTTTGGCCCAGATCTCTGTACTGGGGTGAATGTATGACATTGTTCTGCATTCTGTCCATCAACTTGTTTTTGCATTTGACACCTCGAGTGGGACGGGTATGCTCAGACGTGAGTCCCATGCTCTCCATGCCACTGGAATCAAGCTATCCTGGCTGATGAGGGATGAAAGCCTGAAACCGGTCCTAGGATGCTTGTTTCCAGTCCAGGGAGGACCTGGCTTGGCAGTTCGGAATGGACTGTTCCCATGGGGCACAGGGTCAAGACTGATTTGCATATGGCTGCGTTCAAACTGGAATGGCATGGTGAGCAAAAAAATGATGGATTTAGGCCCAGATCTCTGTACTGGGGTGAATGCATGACATTGTTCTGCATTCTGTCCATCAACTGTTGTTTTGGCATTTGTCACCCCGAGTGGGACGGGTATGCTCAGACGTGAGTCCCGTGCTCTCCATGCCATTGAAATCAAGCTATCCTGGCTGATGAGGGCTGAAATCCCGAAACTGGTCCTAAGATGCTTGTTTCCAGTCCAGGGAGGACCTGGCTTGGCAGTTCGGGCTGGACTGTTCCCATGGGGCACAGGGCCAAGACTGATTTGCATATGGCTGCGTTCAAACTGGAATGACATGGCGAGCAAAAAAAATTTGAATTTAGGCCCAGATCTCTGTACTGGGGTGAATGTATGACATTGTTCTGCATTCTGTCCATCAACTGTTGTTTTTGCATTTGTCACCCCGAGTGGGACGGGTATGCTCAGACGTGAGTCCTGTGCTCTCCATGCCACTGGAATCAAGCTATCCTGAAACCGGTCCTAGGATGCTTGTTTCCAGTCCAGGGAGGACCTGGCTTGACAGTTTGGGCTGGACTGTTCCCATGGGGCACAGGGTCGAGACTGATTTGCATATGGCTGCGTTCAAACTGGAATGGCATGGTGAGCAAAAAAATTATGGATTTAGGCCCAGATCTCTGTACTGGGGTGAATGTATGACATTGTTCTGCATTCTGTCCATCAACTGTTGTTTTTGCATTTGTCACCCCGAGTGGGACGGGTATGCTCAGACGTGAGTCCCATGCTCTCCATGCCACTGGAATCAAGCTATCCTGGCTGATGGGGGCTGAAAGCCCGAAACCGGTCCTAGGATGCTTGTTTCCAGTCCAGGGAGGACCTGGCTTGGCAGTTCCGGCTGGACTGTTCCCATGGGGCACAGGGTCAAGACTGATTTGCATATGGCTGCGTTCAAACTGGAATGGCATGGTGAGCAAAAAAATTGATGGATTTAGGCCCAGATCTCTGTACTGGGGTGAATGTATGACATTGTTCTGCATTCTATCCGTCAACTGTTGTTTTTGTAGTTGACAAAGGCAAGCCATCAACCATATCTTCCCCGAGAAAATCAACAAAATGGGATCTAACATTGTCATGCCCCCCCAAATAGGACAGGAGCCAGGAGTGGTGTTCGACACATCTTTATTCTTCTGTGTCCTACTCATAACCGCTCCTTCGGTCCTTGTCCCTCCTATTCCTGTCCCTCCTTCCTAGCTCCGCCCCCCAACCACTAGACTGCATCATGACACGACATCTCCCCCCTTTTTGACAAACAAAGTTGATTCTCAAAGCGTCTATAGTTCCTTGATCAGCTGCACAGGGCTGCGGCCCGCCTGTTTGAGTCATGGAACACATCTCCATTACAAACGCAAACTCAGTCTGTTTCTCAGGTGTCAGCAGGGTGCAGTCTGTTGGAGATACTTCATTGTGTCTTTCCGGCTGTCTTGACAGGAGTGTCGCTTCTTGTGATGTGGTTGTTGGTGGCTCTGCTAGATGTCGGCTGTCCGTTTTCTTTTGTAGTTCTTGTTTGAGTGGCAATTGATCTCTTACACGTGTGTCCGTTGTTTTAGTTTTCTTCCGAGCGCTTGCATGCACTTCTATTTCTCGTTGTCTTATTCGGTCAGGGGCCTCCCTGTCCTCCTGTCCGTGGACAGGCATGCCAGATAACCCAGGTGCACGTTTCCCTTCTGACTGATGATAGTGACCTCTCTTTCCCAACGGGTTGGCCCCTCTGGGTAGGGTGACTGGGTGGTCCCTTCCCGCCCAGTGGGTACAGTCACCGGCATCTGTGCTTCTTTTGTGTCCCTTTTGTGTAAGCCTTGCTGACCCCTTCAGCGGTGACGGTATATTCTTCACGTCATGATGTTCCTGGGGCTGGCATTGCATGTTGTCTTGTGGAGAGTTCAGGCATTGCAGGTTGTTGGCCTGAGGTGTGTTGTTTCGGACAGGGACGACGGTCTTTGCTTCCCCTGTGTTTTCAAGTGGTGGACACCGTGACCGTTGTCGGTACCAGGATTTTGTTGATTTAAGTGATTGTCCGGACATGCTTTCTGAATCGGTCGATGACGCACTCTTGGAGTCGATGCTATCGAGGAGACACTCCTCTGGGTGCATCTTTTGAAGTGTCTTTTGTGTTATTGCTGTGACGGGTTTGTTTGCTCGCCCCGTATTTACTTCCTTGGTTTGGTCTTGGGATAATATTCGACACTTCTCTGTTTTCTCCTGATCACAGATGGCTTGAGCGTGTGCGTCTTGAGTCATTCGAGTGTATGTGTATATCGGTTTCTGGGGATGGCGTGGCTTGTCCCCTCGCTGGTGTTTGGTATTTTCATCATGACCATTGAGTAGACTGATCTCGGCCTCCTCTGTGTGGTCTGTGTCACTGCTTGATATGTCTCCAGAGTAGTGTGTTGAGTGACTTCTCGGCGTTATGTCAATCCGGTTGTTCCTGGCTGTCCCAGTCTTTCGTACACCCTTATCCATTGTCTTTTGTGTTGGTGACTCAGGGAGTTCCCTGTCACTTCGTCTTTCATGGTATCTTGTCTCTGGTCCGCCTTCGCCCTCCCTCTCTCGGGTTTTGTTTGTCTCCTGGGCCTTCCTCGCGGACATGGGGGATGTCTCCTTTCTGTTTCCTGCTTCCCTGTCACTTTGTCTCTCATGACGTCTTGCCTCTAGTCTGCTTTCGCCCTCCCTCTCTCGGGTTTTGTTTGACTCCTGAGCTTTCCTCGCGGACATGGAGAGTGACTCTTTTCTTCTCTTATTGTTTCCTGCGTCCTGATGAAATTCTTTGGATGCTTCCCTCGCTGTGACCCGCTCTCCAACTTCGGCTCTCCTGATGATCTCTTTTAGCGAGAACCGCCCTTGAATGATTTTGCGCTTGGTGTCGGGTTTTGAACAGCCTTCAATCAGCCGCAGTCGGATTGCATCTTCATTTGTGAAGGTGTCGAAGTGGCAGCATTTCACTAGACGTTGCAGCCGGGTAATGAAACTTGGTAATGATTCTAAAGGTTCCTGCCGTGCTGCGTTGAAGACAATGCGTTCACGATCCACATCTTCCTTTGCGTAGAAATGAGCGAGCAGCGTCTCTCTGAGTTCCCTATATGTCTCTGTGTCTTTTGCTGAAAATGTTTTGATTAGGCGTCTGCCTTCGTGACCCACCAGCTGAAGCAATAGTAGTCGACGTTTGCTATCCCTTCGCTCGCCGGTCGTTGCAAGGAATTCGTCCAACGACTCCAGCCACCTTGACCATTCGGGACCTAAACAGTGGTCGCTAGTCTGTGCCACTGGATGAGGTACTCCGATGCATGGGTTGGGTTTATGCGTGTCTTTCCTCCCTGGCATGATGGTGGAATGCGCAAGCGTCGGTTAGAAGGACTTAGTTTCTTGAGATCAGCTTGGTCGTCACTCACCCGCTGGCGGTATGTTTCTTTTGTCGTAGTTGTTGCGTGTGATCGTTCGTATTTGCTTATGCTTGTTGTTTGCCAATGTATGGTGTGGTTTCCTCTCGTCTTTACCACTATTTGTGTCTTGCTGTTGCTTGTGCTTGTTGGCAGTCTTTCTTTCTTTGCCAGTGTTTGTTGGGCTTCTTGCTGTCTTCTTGTACCTGCTTGTGCTTGTGTGCGATATTTCTTCTTGCACTTGCCTGTCCTTGTTTCTTTGCGAAACCTCTTGCATTGGCTTGTGCTTGTTGTATGTCTGGTCACTTTTGTTCCTTTTATCACTTGTTGTGTACTTGTGCTTCTTTATGTTCAGTGTAATCTTCACTCTTTCCTGTGTATGCTTGCTCGGGCTGGTTGCGCTGTAATTCACGCGCTTGCCAGTGCCTAATGACACAAATCTGTTTGCTGTAGGCTTTCACAACCGCCTGACTCTAAGATGGCCGACACCAAAATCTCAATGGGCGTCTATGGGCAACGCCTGACCTTAAGATGGCCACCGCTTGGGACGCGTGGTTTCATGTAAATCTATACTTGCACTTTGTCTGTCTTCATAATCGCCAAACTCGCTTGCAAAGTCCTTGAATCAGGCTTCCAGGCCTGTGGGACTCACCCTTGCACCGCCGATCGTGGCGGTGTGTCCCCGGGCGCCCTCTGGCTTCTGTGCCGCTTTCACGCCGTTTTCTTTATTTCCGGCCATTTCTCCCGAGTTGGGGACGCTCCGGGTGGCCCTCCAACAGTGCAGGCAGCTTTCTTTGGTCGCCGGTCTTGCGAGCTTACTCAGCTAGCCGCTGCGCAGGTTTGTCTCTTTCACTCTGTTTTCTGCAGCCGGTTTGTGCTTGCTTGCCAGCCCTTTAATGCAGTCCGTACCTTTGGGACTCACCCCTTGCCTTGCTGAGCGCAGCGGACTGTCCTCAGCTGTTCTCAGCCTCTGCACGGCCTTTCGCGCCGTTTCTTTTCTTCCGGCCGCTTCGTTTTGAAATGCTGACGCTCTGGACGGCCTTCCGAGCGTACAGGTAGCTTCACTTTACCCACTTGTCATGTCACGGGGCAGCATTCAGGCACAACGCGTAGCGCGTTTCGTTTTCGCGCTTCCGACGCGCGGCGCTGACACAGGCTGCAGGCTCTCTCGTCTTGGGCCATTCACACACGGCAGGGGTTCGGGCAATGTGGGTTTTGCAATGATCCCATCCTCGTCGCCAGTGTCATGCCCCCCCAAAGAGGACAGGAGCCAGGAGTGGGGTTCGACACATCTTTATTCTTCTGTGTCCTACTCATAACCGCTCCTTCGGTCCTTGTCCCTCCTATTCCTGTCCCTCCTTCCTAGCTCCGCCCCCCAACCACTAGACTGCATCACGACACGACATCCATCATTATCAATTTTAACGGCCGCCTCTTTCTAGCTTTTCTCCCGTGGCCTCTTCACTAAATAGACCTCCTTCAATTCAGTCTTTCAAATGAATCTTTCTAATATGCTGACCTCTCGCAAGGAAAGTTTCTTTGAAAAAGACACCCTTTCTTCTTCCATCATCAAAGAGCACTACAGAAAAGTCCACACACCCCTTCTCCGCATAGTCAACACCTCCCTAGGCCAAGGAACATTCGCAGATGCCTTTAAAGCATGTTACAGCAAATCAGAGTACAAGAGTACAATATTTATAGAAAACATTACATATTCTTGGAATTTGCCATGCTGATATGTGGAATACATTTCGTGTAAAATAAAAAGCTGCAGTAAGGAAGCAAAATGTGTATCTTTTCAGGTATTTCTACATTGGTTATAAAATTAAGTGCCTTTACTGAAAATATCAAGCTGACTCTTTAATTTAGGATTACTTCAGTTTCAAACAATTGTAAAATAACATCTGAGTGACAATGTATGCTTTTATAGGACTCATGTTAATGATGCTAGGTCATATTAATGATGCTAGGTCATAATGTATTCGGTGCTACAAGGCACTTTCTTTCTCCTATGGGTCCATGGTATGTATTGCATAACTCATAAGGAGGCATTTCATGTTCTGCGTTCATAGCTCAACGGCCTCAGTGTTTCCAATCGGTTTAGCTTAAGGGATATATCTGAAGCTTACACCTATTCAGTCTGTATAACCTGAGGGACAGCTCTGTTCTCTAGGTTTTAAAGTGAAGTGTGAGAATGATTTACGTTTTCATTATTCCATCCAAATCAAATTCTCACTCTTTTTTTAATGAGAATCTAATTACAAATTTGAAGTAGTAGTAAAGGGAAATACTTAATCTATTTTTTTAAATGATATATCATCATGTATAATTGCATACCATGCTTAAATTGCCTATAAAACATAGAGCATTGTAGTACATTTTCTGGGGAAAGTATGCTGTAAAATGCGATATTAGGCACTTAAAAAAAATTCTATCGAAATTATGTTATGGTGGGCTGGAGTGGCGGGAGGAGGGGGGGCTTGAGAAATTCTGTCCAATTTTGAGAAATTACTAATGCCAAGAATGTCTGAAAGTTCTCCAGTCACCACTAATGACTGGAGAACTGACACACTACTGTTGTGGCTAGAAAATGAAGCAAGGTCTCTTTCTTCATATGTTTGATTTGGTAAGTAACTTCTGTGTGAGATCAGTCCATGCAAGTCTGTGACTGAATGTTGCGACAGCTCATAATGTGCTGGAACAACACGTGAGAGGTAGGAATCACAAGTATGCATTGGCTGGTCCTGAATGAGGGAGGAAATGTGCTTCATACTGGAGCTTTCAATCCCAATAACAGACTTTACTTTATGAACACAGGTGTCTATGCAATATACGGTAACGGAAACGTGATTGTTGATAGCACAAAAACAAATCCAACAATATTATGTACAGTAATGAGTCTGTATGTATCCAGTAGTAAATAAATGGCATATTCAAATGATCAGATAAATACTATAAGGGTCCTTCCCCATACCTTACAACCGAGGACTTGTTTCTGAGTAAATAGGGACTAAAGTTTTAGTATTCAGATCTTAACTAAGGTTTGATTTAATTCTTTAGCTTCCATCTGCAAATGGATTTTTAAATGTATGTTTTTATTTTAATATCGGCTACAATTTTAGCAAATTTTTCTCAGAGTCAACCTTAACATATTTCTAAGTTCTCATTTGTTGTAGATAAAGTAGAAAATCAAATTTAAAAAGAAAAGAAACAGAGGGCTAACGTACTGACAATGTTTATTGCACGCAAGTAATAAATTACCCTCTCTGCATCTCGTGGGAAATAAAAGACAAGAATACAAGTGATATTGTTCAGAGTAATTGTGAATGAAGCGTGAACTTTGCAGACCTGAATGCCTGGAAGAGGCGTCTCGGCAGCAGTAACCATGGCCACGCAGCATCGCCAAGTATCAAACTGGATGACAAGGTCCAAGGTCCTAGATGAGGGGGAGGATGTAAGGGCTATAGACCAATAGAAGGTGTGTATTCCTCACAGAGTCTCTTGGGTTGTCATTCAATGAGGCTGGTAAATTGCTTTAAACTTGGTGATTATGCCATTGTAGATGCATCGAGCGCGCTGCCCAATCCCAGGTACAATTAGATTTATTTCAGTAACAGGAAACGCAGTGTCACTGAAAGAGCGCGAGGGGAGTGGGACTGGGTGGAGTTACAAACAGGATCAAACAAGCACATTTGGGAGAGGATACTATTCCCTCTCTTGAATGATGGTTTTATTTCAGAACAAAGTTATGGATTCGGAGTCTTATACTTCACTGATATCTATAGATGTGCCAATATTAGCAATGATCCTGACTTTTTCCTACAACGTAGGGTGCAGTGGGGGGTATTCACAGACATAAGACAATAAACGAGATGAAAGTGACACCTGTGAAGCAAGGAAGATCTTAGATAGTAAACTAAGCAGAGGGCTGAACAACAGACAGACAGACAGCCTTGTAGGACGACACTTAGATACATGCTCCTGAAACTTTCAACAAGGGAGCGGAAATAACAGAAACTGCTAAATATATGAAGCCACTAATAGTGATATGGAGGCCAATCGATAGCAGAAGTCAAAGGTTTCCCAGAGAGGATGTGGTCTCACGGCTAGAGCCGCCGGCTTTGGAACTGGGAACAATCTTATAAATAAGAGAGTCACCCAGAGACCAGAAAGGACCGGGTATCAATGATATAAACAAAAATAATTCTTTTCTGTGTTGTTATTCTTCTAGTTGGTGGCCAAAAGGTTTACACATAAAGCATGATTTACTTAGTATTCAAAATATGACACAGATAATTATTGCTACACAACACTAAAATTGCTTTTTTACTCTCAGATTTTATTTAACTTTAAGAGAGTTGTTTTCTTTTGGTTAAAAGCATAAACTGGTCAGGCACTCATTTGCATATCATAAAGAAAAGGTCATGTGCTCTCTTAAAGTTAAATAAAATCTGAGAGAAAAAAGCAATTTTAGCGTTGTGTAGCAATAATTATCTGTGTCATATTTTGAATATTAAGTAAATCATGCTTTATGTGTAGACCTTTTGGCCACCAACTAGAAGAATAACAACACAGAAAGGAATTATTTTTGTTTATATTTGGAACTGGGAAACCATAGTTCGAGCCTCGTGGTCCATTCTCCATCCTGTGATTCTGGGCAAATCACTTAATCTAAAAAAAAAAAAATGAATGTGTCCGTGTGTATCATAACTGTTGCTCATGTAAAGCGCTCCAATACTTTCGGGTCGAGTTCGCGCTGTATAAATCTGAAAAAGAAGGTATTGGTTATTAGGAAATTCATAAAACCAGAAGCAGCTGAGAATGGAAATTGTGATGTCAAAGAAACAAGGATCTGCTGAACCATGAAGACTGATGAATGTCGCCGTGATTTTTAGCTTCCAGGCAAAACAGATATCAGCAGCTCGTCAGCGAGAGGATGAGTGATCACAACAGGGCCCCCAAGTGGGTGTCCGGCACCATATAGAGTCCGACTGACCACAGAGGGCCCCCGAGCGCCCGAGAAACCTGGTACAAGAGAGGTAGCCACTCTGGGGAGGCACTGATGAGATGAATATAACGTTTTTCTTGGATTAGCCAGTAAGTAAGGGCATTATCTAGTCTGGACTGGATTATGGTGCTGATCACTGGCACGTAGTGAGGGGAGGGCTTTCAATAAAAGCAGTGCTTTAAATGGGCTGGTACTACCCGGTGCTGAGTATCAGCACTTTTTCATTTTCGGAGGGAGAGTAACTGCACTTCTCTAGAGTGAAATACTACTTTTAATTTGAGAGTACCAGCACTTCTTAGAAACAGGCAGGTACTCTGGTACAGGGTTCCCGCGCTTCTTTTTTTCCATTTCAAGCACTGAATACAAGGATGAACTATCTTAAGGCCTTTAACTGAAGAAGCAGGCAGTGGCCACTTTGGCCACGTGATTATCAGGTAACAATCTAGGGGGCAGATTTACAAGCCCCTTGCGCCTCTTTTGCGCCGCCGTTGCGTCACTTTTGTGACGCAGCGGCGGCGCAAAAGATGCACCATGGTGCGGGGTATTAACAACGTGACGCATCTGGGAGATGCGTCACGTTGTAAAGCCCTGCGCCATAAGGAGGCGTTCCTGCGCAGGGGGGGCGTTCCGGCGCAGGAACGCCTCCTAAAAGTGGCTGAGTAAAATCTACAAGATTTCCCTCAGTCACTTTTAGGCCAATGCTGCGTCAAAACCCTGCGCCTGCTTGAAGCAGGCGTAAGGATTGGCGAAGCATTTGAAGGATAGGGCACCTTAGAGCCTTGCTGGAGCTACGTCGCACTTGCGACGCAACTCCAGCAAAGCGCCACTTTTATGGCACAGATGCATGACGCATCTGTGCCGTTTTTGCCTCATGGTGCGCCGCATTGTAAATGCGGCGCATCCATTGTGTCGGAGGCATGGCGCACAATAAGTGGCGCATCCCTGCTGATATGCAGGGATGCACCACTTATTGTAAATATGCCCCCTAGAGTCTAAAAGGATGTCCATGGTATTGCGAGAAGATACAGCTGGAATGGCGTGTTTTTGTCGGCCATACATCTCTTGTGCTTCAGGGTATTCTCAATAGTATTTTCAAAGGTAAATGCTAACGTATACTGATGGTAGATAAAAAAAACACAATTTTACTATGTTGCATAAACATTTGACCGGTTGAGGCCGTATTCTTTTTGTTGTCTCCTGTCGGCGGATCCATGCAGCATTTAACGATAGGGACCATTATTCTGGCCGGCATTCTGCACTTACTGCCGCTATTTTGAACACGCATTGAAGTTTCTCGAAATTGACAGTAATTTTATTGTGAATTACATATCTGCTCAGCGTGCCTGAATACTTTGGTGCCCGTTTATATACTTACATTATCTTTTTTCGACATTGACTGTACCGCTTATGTTGATTCCACCAATCTTCAGCCTCACTGTGTTACGTAGTTCTGGTAGGACCACCTTACCGGTGTCCTGGAGACTATATTAGACTCAGCTGAGATTGATTTGGCACTTGTAATAGATCCTTTGGTATTACGCTCCCATGATCTTGTATCGAAACCAGTGGTTGTGAGCCCTTGTGAGCACACTGCGCATTCAGCTAATCAGTGTACCTACATTTTGAGTTGATGACATTCTGCCATTAAATATGTTAATACAGACAGAGCTCTGATGAAGAAATTGCTAATTTTCTATTGACTTCTGAAACGCACGTCGGCCCATTTTTGTGTTTGAAAATATTTGTTATGTATATTTGTATAATGATCAATTATTCTCATTTTTTGTGAATGTTTTTTTTCTTGTATGTCACATGTTCCCATGTTTTTGTAGATTTCTTTTGCTTAGTCTCAGGATTTATGTTGTTTTTGTCATTTGCACTGTGAAATATTTTGTTTTTTGTATGTATTTGTACTATTGTACTGTAGTTGTGGGTGCTCCCTCACTGAATGCGTAGGGTTATCTAAGTAAATGTATTCTGCTTTCGTGTTTCTATATACAAATAATAATGCAAACATGTTTTTTCAAAAGAGATGAAGAATTATTTAATATATATTTTTGTACGTCGGATAAAGTAAACTTGAAAAACTATTGGTCAGGTGCATGGCATTTTGTACATTATGGACATAATGTGGCCCAATATATAAAGAAAATTGTTTGGACACGTTTTCTTCGTATTTGCTACTGTGATTTCCCTCCTCTCTTCTCCATACTTATCCAGTTTAGTCAGGGACCCTCTCTGTTTTTTTTGAAAGCATAAACAATGGAATACATTGAAAAAGAGTGGTATCATTGAATATACTTAAAAGCTTCGAAATTGTGGGCCAGGAGGAGCCTAAGCCACAAACGAATAAAACCAATAACAGTCCATTGAGAAACCTTGAATTCAGGGTGCAGGATGGAGAACAAGCATTGCAACCAGGGGCGGCTCCTACTCTTTTCAGCACTGCAAAAAAGGAACATTAAATCATAATAATACAATGTTATTATCATTTTATTTTATGCTGCTGAAGCTAGTTTTGGGGCAGGCGGGGCTTGACTGTCGTCACAGCCAGCAGGGAGGGGAGTGGTAGGTGGACTTAAGTGCACGGGATGGTTTGGCCCGCCGTCTTGGGCCTGCCAAACAATCATGCGCAATTAGCATGTTTTCTACCCGGCTGGTATTGTACACCTAGGTTGGAGAACATGCACAGGCTTCCACGCCCTGTCTGAGTGGCGAACCACAGCACTCAGACCAATCACACCACTGCTGTCATGCTGGTGAAAGCACCACCATGAGTGGCTAGGGGAGCCTGGGAGCCTCTGTACTTCTGGTTCACAGAAGGAGAGGACAGAAGAGAGAACGGAGGAGAGATGGTAGCCGACCAGTCGGCAGGTAAGTGATCGTTTCTTTTCATTTTTTACCCCCATTCTCCCCGCCTCACCACTACTGCCCAGGAGCAGCCACCACTTATATCAACAATTACCTATGCATAACAAAGAGGCAATTTAGGGTTCAGGTAATCATTCAACAAACAAAGCCAAACTGTAATCCAAGAAGCAAGTAAGTCTGAGGCAACCGGTCAACAAAGAGTACCAAATCATAATCCAGAAGGGAAGTCAGAATTTAGGCTATAAAGTCAGGCAAACAAGGGATCCAAGAAGGGAACAAAACAGCAAAGGTGAGGAACACAACAACAATGAACGAACTGAGTGAAAGTGAAGGAGCAAAGACCATATGGAAATGTTACCAGGCATATTTCCCAGGGAAGTGGACTGTTTATAGAGCCCTGATACCACTCATAACCTGAAATTCCCTCCCTATGACCTCCATCAGTAAAACTCCTGACATCCCATCCGCCATAGACAAGTCCACCACAATCTTTTTTTCTTTCTCGACGATATTCTATGCCCGCCAGTCCTAGAAGTATATTACAGAGTCTGCACAAGTCCCTTATTTCAGGAGTACCCTCCTGCCCCCTTGAGGACCTCCCTCATGGTGCTGATTAGTTAAGAAACCTGTCGTGGATAAGATGCAACTATCCTAGTAACGTGAACAAACATAGAGGGTTCTCAGTATAGTTCCAGTGGACAGTAACACTTCCAGCACACTGACTATTGCAGTTGACCTGTAACCCTCCTAGTGTCAATTATTTCCTCCACCTCAAATTCTAGAGAAATATAGATTTGAAGGTTAGATGGGGCGTGAGTGCTTTTGCATATTGCAGGTTTGACCCGGGAAACATGGAAGACTGGATATATCCTTGAAACCTTAGGGAGAGTTAATTCTATTGCACTTTGTCCCACAATGTGTAATTCTGAAAATGGACCAACAAATCTAGGAGCAAACTAAGTATGAATACTGGGCAGTGTCAGAAAATGGGTGGATATCCAGACCTTAAGCACTTTTATATATGGACTGCTTTTGTATATATTCGGCTTCATCTTGCTGTAAGTGAATTAACGTGATAGTCTGTACTGACACAATATTTATAAGAAGTGCTGTAACAGATGGGACTGTGGTGATCTTTATGGGCCCGGGAAACCGTGTGGATGTAAACCAAAAGAACAGTAAAAAGGGGAATGGGCAAAGAGGAGTGCAGTGAGTTATTATATGCAAGTTTAGCTTTCAGTAGCCACACACCCCATTATTCTTTTTGGTTCAACATGCAACATCTTCGAAATTTCTTAATCAACTGATTCATTCATTCATTAATCTTTATTTCGGCAAATTTTAGCCATAAAAGAACAATTTAAAACATTACATTTTACATAGCTAATTATCCGATAGATCCGGTACAATGGATTGGGGACAGAGATAATTTTACAATTTTATACACATATTCAAATTACGCCTAAAACCTATCATCTAATATCATAAATACATTAAAATACATTTAAAAGCCAGACATTTAATCATTTAATGAGAATTTGATCAGAGTAGCTAGTCAGTTTTATAAAATTACAAATACAATGGTTCCTTGACCTAGGGTTCAGTAATAGTATAGGACTAAGATACTAAAATTTTAGACCTGCCTTCTTCCTGGTCAAGTAGACACTATGTAGAAATCTACTTATGCAAAAAACCACCAGTTGTGAAGTGTTAGACCTCAATATACGTTATGCTTCACTACGAGTCCTTACACCCAGGTTCCTACACAAAGATCTAATCCATCGTTCCCTAGGTGATTTATATGCTGGGCAGAAGAAAAGTATATGAACATCATTTTCTTTAACCATCTGCGTGCAAAGAGTGCATAGATCTTATTCCTTAGACCCCCCCATCTGGACGTATTTGCATTAATTTGCAAAACTCCATATCTAAATTGAAGAAATAAAGATTTCGCTAGCGGGGGACCTATCTAATCCATAAAGGGTTCAAAGGAGACAGCATCTTTAAAAGATAGGAACTTCAGGGTAAGTGGCCCCGTAGATGAGCTATGTAAAATATCATTATTCATATAGGACCAAAAAGTGGACTTTAGGAGCTTCTTGCAAAGAGGTGTCAGTCTTGAAGGCTCTTCCCAGTAATACGATAAACCTAGCTTGTTTACCCAAGATGAAACATGTTTTAGCCAGGGGATATTCTTATATCCATCGATCTGCATGATCTCTACCAAGCAATCTCTGTAATTAGTCAGCTCCGGGGTAGTCCATATCCCAATCCAGTATAATAAAGGTCTTAGGATTGCTTGGTGGTCAGTGCATTTAATATTAATGTCCAGTACTGGTGTTAAGGGTGTCCTAATCAGGCTTTTAAGTAATCTCCGTATGATGTTATTTTCTTCCCGTTCGAAGTTCTTTTTACAGTGTGGCCCCCAGATCTCAGCCCCATAGAGTACCCCCGATTGCGCCTTTGCTTTAAAAACTTCCAAGGCGGGAGAAATAGCCTTAGACTGGCTTTCTCCGTGTCTTTTCAGTATCGGCAGCAAATTTTGTCGGAACGTTACCCTATTTTTCTCTAGATGTCCCTTCCAGGATAATTTACTGTCTAACATGATTCCCAAATAATTAAAACTTCCCACATGTTCCAGTTTTTGGTTATTTAAGGATAGGTTCTTTCTAAATGATTTTTGCGGGTTTATGGACATGTATTTGGTCTTTGATGGATTAATCTCTAGCCCCTTCTCCATACAATAGTTATGAAAGGAATTCACTAAACATTGTAGTCCCTTGGGGGTCTGGGAGATAAGAATAGTATCATCAGCAAATAATAATGCTGTGATCGCTTCGCACCCGAGTTTTGGGGAGTCATGACTACAATTTCCTAGGTATTTGGGGATATCATTTACATACAGCGAGAAAAGCGTGGGTGCCAACACACATGCTTGTCGTACACCCCGTCTCACTGGTATAGCCTTGGATAATTCCCCCCTTGGTCCCCATCTCACTTTGGCGTAGTTCCCTGCGTGAAGTCTAATCAATTGCGTAAGTAATTCGCCTGGGACCCCTATATCTTTTAATAAATCCCATAGTGGGATTCGGGGGACTAGATCGAAGGCAGCCCTCAGATCTATAAAAGCAACATACAAGTGAATCTAAACACTTGGGGGTCTATTCCGATCCGGTAAAATAATCCGGCATACGAATCGTATCCGGAGCCGTTTCCGTACGACTCGTACAGACGCCGTACGACCGGACGATTCCGATCCCGATCGGCCGACCCGTACGCGATTCGTACGGTACACGTCGATTCGTACGGAAAAGCGCACGATCACCTACACACCGTACGCCGGGTACCCCCCATGATCGCAGGGGTACGCGGCGTACCCCTGTGGTCATGCGGGGTACGTGCCGTACACCCAGCGTACATAGGGTACGTGCCGTACACCCACTGTACATGGGGTACGGTGCGTACCCCATGTACGCTGGGTGTACGGCACGTACCCCGCATGACCACAGGGGTACGCCGCGTACCCCTGCGATCATGGGGGGTACGTGCCGTACCCGGGGGGCGGCGTTCCGTACCTGTTTTGGCGCGAACTCTGCGTTTACGACTGTTTTCGGCTCCCGTAGGAAAAGGGTCGTACGGCGCGTACCCGACACGAATCGTACTTGCTGGGTCGTAAAAACGTGCCGCGATGTCGCGTACAGCGGGTTCCGAGTGAGATTCGTATGGAGATTTGAGTCGTACGGAGTCCTGTACGACTCGTACGGAGTTCAGCACCTAGTACGGATCGTACTTCATCGTACGTACGGGACGTCTACGGATACGATTCGTACGGGGAAAAAACTCTCCGTACGACCATTCGGAGCGCATTTTACCGGATCGGAATCGACACCTTGGTCTGTAGTGCTAGTTTTTATTCTAAACCCCGCTTGGTACTTTGATAACATGTGGGTTTCTTCCATCCATTCTAAAAGTCTGTTTGAAATATGTCTGGAAAAGATTTTTTGTAAAAGATCGATTAAACTGCTTGGGCGATAATTTGCCGGATCATAACGGTTTCCTTTTTTAAAAATTGTCACAATCTCTGCCCCTTTCCATGTTTCAGGGATCATTGTACCCATTACTATTGAGTAACATAAAAAGTTTATATATGGACCCCAGACTTCAATATCATGCTTTAGTAGATCACCTGGGATCTTATTGGGTCCTGGGGCTTTTCCTGCTTTAGTCGCCTGTATTGCCTTTACAGTCTCTTCTAAACTGAAGTGTAGGTTAGGTAGCCTTGGTACTGCTTCTGCTTCCTTTTCCACAATGGGCGATCCCCCAATATTGTGTGAATACAGCTTGGAGAAGTGATCAACCCAAGTTTTTTCATCTAGGAAAAGGTCTTTGGGGGTCCTTCCCGTCTTGTTCCCCTTGGATATTAAGCTCCAAAAGGTGACCTGGTCCCCTAATTTTGCTGCAGAGATTAGGTCAGACCAAATTTCCTCATCCCAGGCTTTTTTTGCTTCTGCAAGGGTTTTGTTATATACACACCTTCTATCTCCTATTTCTTATGTATCCTTGTTGGTGCACAGACATAACATCGACTCCAAAATATCGTTTGGACAGAATATCGAGTTTGAAATATCGTTTGGACAAAATATCGACAGGACAGAATATAGACAGCCAAAATATTGTTTTTAAGGTAAGTGAAGTAATATCGACTGTAAATAATATAGAAAGTGAAAATATCCAAGTATATAATCTAGATAGTAAAAAATATCGTTTTTTAAATAATATTTAATTATTTATAGTGTTTTTTCATGTTATAATATGTGTGAAAAGTGTCATTTTATGTTATAGTTATTTTTAATTAATGATTTTTTTTTAATTATTGTGTAATTTTATTCTGTAGCGGGTTGTGGGTTTATAGGGGAATAGGGTGGGAAGTAATTTAATGATAATTAATTAAATATGTAAATTTATTAATTGGTAGTAATATTTAATTAATTGGTAATTAAATAATATTTGTTAATTATATAAAATGTAATTGGTAATTAATTTAATTTAATTGATTAATTGCTAATTATGTAAATTTAAATAATTTATTTCCTGTAGCGGGTTGTGGGTTTATAGGGGAATAGGGTGGAAAGTAATTTAATTATAATTAATTAAATATGTAAAATTAATAATTGGTAGTAATATTTAATTAATTGGTAATTAAATAATATTTGTTAATTATTTAAAATTTAATTGGTAATTAATTTAATTTAATTGATTAATTGCTAATTATGTAAATGTAAATAATTTATTTCCTGTAGCGGGTTGTGGGTTTATAGGGGAATAGGGTGGGAAGTAATTTAATTATAATTAATTAAATATGTAAATTCAATAATTGGTAGTAATATTTAATTAATTGTTAATTAAAAAATATTTGTTAATTAATTAAAATTTAATTGGTAATTAATTTAATTTAATTGATTAATTGCTAATTATGTTAAATTAAATTATTTATTTCCTGTAGCGGGTTGTGGGTTTATAGGGGAATAGAGTGGGAAGTAATTTAATAATAATTAATGAAATAATAACATTTATTTAATTGTATTTAATATAAAATAGTTGTAAATTAATTTTTTATTTTCAAATAAATAATTGGTAATTAGTTATAAATTAGTATTAATAGGTAACTAATTGAAATATTTATAGTTAATTAGTAATTTTAATATATTAATTATTATGTTATATTAAATAGTTAATCATTTTTAAATAAATTTATATTGATAATATTTTGTAATTTATTTATTAATATATGAAGTATTTACTTTCTCTAATGTTGCACCCACTGGAGTGGGAATAGTAATTTTAACCCTTACGCTATCCAACGCTTTACCTACTGTTGCACCCACTGGAGTGGGAATAGTAATTTTAACCCCTACGCTATCCAACGCTTTCCCTACTGTTGCGGGAAACATCTTTTACAACGCAACTTTTACAACGCACTACCATTACAATGAAACTTTTACAACGCAAAAACTATTACAACGCATGTTTTTACAACACATGTTTTTACAACGCAGATACCTTTACAACGCATACCATTACAACGTAAGTATTGGTAAGTATATAATAATTTTTTAAATGTACATTTTTGTAATTTTTGGGTAAAGGGGTATTTTTAGGGTTCAGGGTCAGTTTTTAGTTTTTGGGTAAAGGGGTATTTTTAGGGTTCAGGGTCAGTTTTTGGTTTTTGGGTAAAGGGGTATTTTTAGGGTTCAGGGTCAGTTTTTAGTTTTTGGGTAAAGGGGTATTTTTAGGGTTCAGGGTCAGTTTTTAGTTTTTGGGTAAAGGGGTATTTTTAGGGTTCAGGGTCAGTTTTTAGTTTTTGGGTAAAGGGGTATTTTTAGGGTTCGGGGTCAGTTTTTAGTTTTTGGGTGAAGGGGTATTTTTAGGGTTCAGGGTCAGTTTTTGTTTTTTGGGTAAAGGGGTATTTTTAGGGTTCAGGGTCAGTTTTTAGTTTTTGGGTAAAGGGGTATTTTTAGGGTTCAGGGTCAGTTTTGGGTTTTTGGGTAAAGGGTTTTTTTAGGGTTCAGGGTCAGTTTTGGGTTTTTGGGGTACAGGGGTACAGTGTAAAAGTAAAATTAAATTTACATTAAATTAATTTAATGAAATGAAATTAAATTAAATTATATTAAATTAATTTTAAATAATTTAAATTAAAAAAATTATTATATACTTACCAATACTTACGTTGTAATGGTATGCGTTGTAAAGGTATCTGCGTTGTAAACACATGCGTTGTAAAAACATGCGTTGTAATAGTTTTTGCGTTGTAAAAATTTCGTTGTAATGGTAGTGCGTTGTAAAAGTTGCGTTGTAACGTCATATATCCACTGTTGCACTCTTTGGAGTGGGAATAGTAATTTTAACCCCTACGCTATCGAACGCTTTCCCTACTGTTGCACCCACTGGAGTGGGAATAGTAATTTTTACTCTTTTGTATTTGTACGTTAATAATATTGGCTATTATTTAATTAAATTTTTTTACTATATATATATATATATGTTTTAAGAAATATGAATTAAAAAATATTATGTTTTTACTTTCATTAATTATTTAATTATTAAAAGTTATTTTAAGTATTGTTAAGTATATTTTAGTAATTAATTTTTTATATTAATGTAATTAAACATTGTTTTTATTAAAGTCGATATTTTTTACAACTATATTTTTGTAAATGATATTTAAAACTCAATATTTTTGTACTTACCTGTTTGTACATAGAAAGTCGATATTTTGACAGTCTATATTTTGTCAACGATATTTTTGAAGGTCGATATTTTGTCACTCGATATTATTTCAGTTATCCATTCTTGTTCTTTACTGCCTGGATTAAATTGGTTTTAGCTAGTCGGCACTCTTTATTGTACCAGGGGTTTCCTAATTCAAGTTGGTCAACCTTGGATCCCTTATTCTTCTCATAGGTTTTGCTCAGGAGGAGTGACAATGCCTCCACCAAGCTGTAATGCATGTCTAGTACACTACATTCCCCTAAGGAGAGATCCTGAAAGGGTGCAACAATGTCCGCAAAGATGTTATAAATGCTTGCCATTGCTGAATCCTTAGCTAAGATGTATGGCTATTTTACAGCACATCTGTTGTTACTTATTTGGGGATCCCCAGCACTTTGATTATTCCCTGCATCCCCCGCTATACTAGTCCTAAAAGGCTGGGATTCGAAGATTAGTTGCAGCGGGAAGAGATCACTCTCCGTCCTGGAGTCAACTTTAAAATCTATAATTAAGTGCCACAAACTGTTAGAAAGCAGTACAAAATCTATATGGCTCCTAGATGTCCCTCTACAGAATGTTGGTGCCGTGGGTCGGTCTGACTGGAAGCGGCCATTACATGCCCTTAAGTCGTGTCCTACGATTAATTGTAGGATTTGTACTGCCGCAACCGTACATTTTACCTCCCCACTGCTGTCTAAAACCGGAATATTGTTTGCCTTATCTTGTTCAATAAATAAATTATCGAATCCCAGTATTGGTTCGTACTTGCAATTAAAGTCAGCACCAATGACTACTTGGGAGCTGGGACCTAATTTATCGAGATAAGAATCAAGTTGCTCTATTGTCTGGGATTCCTTGCTAGATGGATTTGGCCTGTTATACACATTAATTAAATAGAGAGTTTGTTTGTCTCTTGCGACTATTTTTACGCCCAGCAGATCCTGGGACTGGATGGGGAGAAGGGAAATTTCAATTTCCAAAGTGATCTCTATCCAGATCACCAAGCCCCCAGATGGTCTCTCTCTTACAGAGGGGATAGCATTCGTGCAAAAAGTTTTGTAGCCAAATCTATGGGGAATTTCCAGTGACCAAGTCTCCTGTAGGATTATTATGTCACATTTATTTCCGTAATTGCATGAGATCGTGTCATGAAGATTCTTATTGAGCCCTGCTATGTTCCAACACATGAGGTTCATTTCCAGGTTTCCATTTATTAAAAGCGGTTGGTGGTTAATGTACCGAAGTGGGCTTCCTATATTAATAGTAGCGTCCCTAAATCCAGCTTTTGGATCGGGGCTGTTTGCTTGTATGAGTTCTACCACTCCTAGTCCTCCCTCTCTACTAGGTTCCTTTGGTGCATGTTTAGTTGAGAGAATCCGTGCCCTTTCACTGGGGTAACTCTCCTTAGAATAATTAACAATAGAAATTGTATAAATACTTGGGTTATTTAGTCAGTCCAACTCATCCAATGTTGAAAAGCCTTCAAATCTATTCATCAAGGGGACAGAAGGGGTTTGCTGCCCAGGGTTACCACAATACTGTGGCTTGTAAAAGTAGCCCAGAGGGAGGGCACTGATACACATGTTTAGGGCATAGGGTTCTTTGCTTTATTCTAATATTCTTCTGACTTGTTGAGGTTGTCTAAAGTTGATGACCACGCAGTCTCCTCTAATGTTCTTGGATGATTCGCCCAGCCACCCAACTCTGCGAATCATCACTATATCATCACTATTTGCTGGATGAAACCGTTTAAATTTTACCATCCAATCCACTGCTTTATTACGTAGATTTTGCCAGCATTCTTTTTGTTCTCTTTTTAGCGATGGTACCCCAGTTAATCCTATCACATACGGTGAGGATACCGGTGGCAGCTGCAGAACATCAGTATTTGGGATTAGGTCTGTTCCTTTTGGGCTATGTACCGTTCTCCTCTCAGAGTTTTTATTCGAGCTTCCCTGGACTGATGGTCTGTGTAAACTCCCAACACTGTTTCCCTGAGTGTCCTGTGTGATATGTTTATTTCCCTCCCTAAGTCTGTCAGTCTCCAGCACAAGATTCCTAGGTTTTATTGGTCTTTCTATATGCTGTCCTTTGGGCATGGTTTGTGGTGGGGCGTTACTCTTGCTCTCGGTAGAGATTGTTGGAATAGGGGTATTATTTCTTTCGGCATCCCCCAACTTTTTACACAAATGCTCTATCTTTGTGGCAAACTGGGAAAGACTTGCTATCAAGCAGTTTTTGAATTTGTCCACTTTTTCAGTTAACACAATTTCTAATTAATGTTTTAATTTTGTTTCAAATGTATCGAGGATTCCCTCAAGCCATAGGGTATGAGGTAGAATTGCAATCTCTGTTTGAGTGCTTATGGTTTTAGTTGGCGCTATTCCCCCCCCCCATCTCATTGTTAGGTGTATTCTTTTGACTTCCCCCTCGTTTTCTTGATGTTATTATTCCTCGCTGGGGGATTTACTTTTTCTTTCTTTGGGCTGTAACCCGGGCCCTTGAGCCCTGGTGCTGATCTATGATTGCGAAGCCTTGAAGACAAGGCTGGGCTGGTTTTAGGTATATCCTCCTCCGGAGTAGAGACCAGGAGGCTACTTGGTGTGTTGGATAATCGTGAAGCATTTGGTGTAACTACTATTGGACTTGGGGGAGCTATTTGGGCCGCATTCAAGGGGGATACTACCAAGGTAAAAGTCTGGCCACTGGGCACATCTAAATTGGTGACATTAGCAATAGGAGTCATAGCATCAATACTACCAATCCCTTGCTCTTGTCCATGTTTACTAATATGGACCAGTGGGTAAAGATTTACTGCTGGAGATTTGGCTTTGCTAATTACTCCTAGCGATGATCTCCTGTTCCCCTCAGATATGCCTAAGGATAGTCTCTTCTCCGTCAAAATGATCTCTTTGTTATGTAGGACGGATTCAGCTCTGTTTAAAAAGGCGTCCAAAGTCCCAACCACTCCCGCCCCCTCTCTGTACGGTTTTTCGATTCATTGCCATAGGGAACACACGAAAATATGACGGAATTCAAGTCACTAACCAATGTCTTGCTCCTCGGGATGGCCTAGATGTCAGAGGGGTGGCCCAGCCCGGTCTCCTACGGCCCCTGACGGCCACAGACGGTCCCGCCCTTGTCCCGGGCTTAGCCCGGCTGCGCCTGCACGCGTCCCGTGACGCGGGAACTCTGAGCTTCTTTTGATGCGCCGCCTGGCGTGAAATCCTTACATGGGCGGGGTCAGCCGCGGGGAGCGCTGGAGGTTGTGGTCTCCCCCCTCGGCGGCCACGCATGGATGTCAGAGTGCAGCGGCGGTGGGGGAGACCTGCAGGAAACTGCTGGGTGTTTACTCGTGCCCCTCACGGCCCCGCAGCAACCACAGGGACACTGACAGAGTAGAAGCAGGGGCAAAGGGGTCCCAGGTAAGGGAAGGCAAAGTTCGTCCATGAAAGTAACAAGGAGCACCCGCTCCACAGCAGCTCTGAGCTCCTTTTGATGCACCGCCTGACGCGAAATCCTTACGTGGGCGGGGTCAGCCAACTGATTAATATGCTCTTATTTACCACCAGTCTAGAAATGATGAATGGTAGATTTAAAATTGGCAGTTGCTGACCTGCAAAGCAAAGTGTTCCACAATTTAGAAATAAAATGACAACCTCTGTCTGTGATTATTTCTATAGGAAAGCCAGGTAAACATACCATTCTTTTCACAGACATCATGCTTGGTTGTGGTGCTGTGGGTACCTTCTTCAATGGAACAATGTGGGAGTATTTTGTGCAATAGTCCACCACAACTAGCTCTGCCATGCTTTTTCTTGAAGGTGGTGACCTGTGATGGATTCCATTGAGATCTTTTTCTGACGTCGTTCAGGAGTATATCTTGATACTTATGTCCCTGCAGGTTTCTGGTGGGAGGGTGTTATCTGGGCACAAACCACACACTGTTTGATCTTACATGATGTCCCTGCAAAAATTAAGTATGGGTGAAATTTGCGGATTCGCGGTCCGCGAATTCGTGCGAAATGGCAAAAAAATCCGCGAGTTTGCGAATTTTCCCGCAAACTCGCGGATTTTTTTTCCATTTGCACAAATATGTGACCACGTGTGCCTGTAACTATGCCAGCGCGCCAAAAGGCGCCGAGGTCCCTTGAGTGAGCTGGCCATTATAGTGGGGACGGGCGAGAAGACATTTCATACCGCTAGTGTGTGGTGGACGGGGCCAAACGGGCGGGTCTTCTATGCGAGTTCACATGCATCTTGTTTATAAAGGGTCAGAGACCGAGCAGAGCAGCAGATCAGGAGAAAGCAGCCTCCTGGTCACAAGAGCTACACGGGGATGGCGCTCAGGAAACTCATGGATGCAAAAATACGTTTGGCACAGGACCCCAGAATCCTTCAGATGTCCAAGATAGCTCTGCCATTCTGATCCTGCTCAGTGGGATCAGGCGCATGCAGCTGCTGCTGCTGGACAATGTCCCATCTCATACTAAACTGCCCCGTACAGGCATATGCTGGCGCTGAGCAGTAGGGTGAAGTGGCATGCGGGTGCTGCACGCCTGGTACATGTGCATACCGGTGCCAGGGGGGACAAGTGTTTATTGGTGCTGTGTAGCAAGTTATGACTTTACATTTTGACTGCACCAGACGGTGGTACCACCTACACGGATCAGGAGCATCCAGGCACCAGACTTCATGGTGCAAGAGCATAATGGTGCTGTGCGGTACGGGTATATATGTACTGGGGGCAGGGGGGCACTTAGCACAATGTGTGCTCACCCCCAGAGGGCTCCCAGGCAATTGAGCACGAAAGATTTTCACACTGAGAGGGCTCCAGGGCAGTTCAGCAGCGCGGGGGCTCACACCCACTGGGCCCCGGGGCAGTTCAGTAGCGCGGGGGCTCACAACCCCATGGTAGTTCAGCAGCATGGGGGCTCACACCCACAGTGCTCCCGGGCAGTTTAGCAGCGCCACCCTTTGGTTCATCACTGCCACCCTCTGGTTCACAACTGCCACCCACTGGTTCACCACTGCCACCCTCTGGTTCATCACTGCCACCCTCTGGTTCATCACAGCACCCTCTGGTTCACCACTGCCACCCTCTGGTTCACTACTGTCACCCTCTGGTTCATCACAGCACCTTCTGGTTCACCACTGCCACCCTCTGGTTCACCACTGCCACCCTCTGGTTCATCACTGCCACCCTCTGGTTCATCGCAGCACCCTCTGGTTCATCACAGCACCCTCTGGTTCACCTCTGCCACCCTCCGGTTCACCACTGTCACCCACTGATTCACCACTGCCACCCTCTGGTTCATCACTGCCACCCAATGATTCACCTCTGCCACCCTCTGGTTCACTACTGCCACCCTCTGGTTCACCAGTGCCACCTTCTGGTTCACCACTGTGACCATATGGTTCACCACTGCCACCCTCTGGTTCATCACTGCCACCCTCAGGTTCATCACAGCACCCTCTGGTTCATCACAGCACCCTCTGGTTCACCACTGCCACCCTCTGGTTCACCACTGTCACCCACTGGTTCACCACTGCCACCCTATTGTTCATCACTGCCACCCTCTGGTTCACCACTGCCACCCTCTGGTTCATCCCTGCCACCCTCTGGTTCACCACTGCACCTTCTGGTTCATCACAGCACCTTCTGGTTCATCACTGCCACCCTCTGGTTCATCACAGCACCCTCTGGTTCACCACTGCCACCCTCTGGTTCACCACTGCCACCCTCTGGTTCATCACACCCACCATCTGGTTCACGTCTGCACCTTATGGTTCATCACAGCACCTTCTGGTTCATCACTGCCACCCTCTGGTTCATCCCAGCACCATCTGGTTCACCACTGCCACCCTCTGGTCACCACTGCCACCCTCTGGTTCATCACTGCCACCCTCTGGTTCACCTCTGCCACCCTCTGGTTCACCATTGTCACCCTCTGGTTCACCACTGCCACCCTCTGGTTTATCACAGTACCCTCTGGTTCATCACATCACCCTCTGGTTCACCACTGCCACCCTCTGGTTCATCACTGCCACCCTCTGGTTAATCACTGCCACCCTCTGGTTCACCACAGCCACCCTCTGGTTCACCACTGTCACCCTCTGGTTCACCACTGCCGCCCTCTGGTTCATCACAGCACCCTCTGGTTCATCCCAGCACCATCTGGTTCACCACTGCCACCCTCTGGTCACCACTGCCACCCTCTGGTTCATCACTGCCACCCTCTGGTTCACCTCTGCCACCCTCTGGTTCACCATTGTCACCCTCTGGTTCACCACTGCCACCCTCTGGTTTATCACAGTACCCTCTGGTTCATCACATCACCCTCTGGTTCACCACTGCCACCCTCTGGTTCATCACTGCCACCCTCTGGTTCATCACTGCCACCCTCTGGTTCACCACAGCCACCCTCTGGTTCACCACTGTCACCCTCTGGTTCACCACTGCCGCCCTCTGGTTCATCACAGCACCCTCTAGTTCATCATAGCACCCTCTGATTCACCACTGCCACTCTCTGGTTCACCACTGTCACCCTCTGGTTCACCACTGCCACGCTCTGGTTCATCACAGCACCCTCTGGTTCACCACTGCCACCCTCTGGTTCACCACTGCCACCCTCTGGTTCATCACACCCACCATCTGGTTCACCACTGCACCTTATGGTTCATCACAGCACCTTCTGGTTCATCACTGCCACCCTCTGGTTCATCCCAGCACCATCTGGTTCACCACTGCCACCCTCTGGTCACCACTGCCACCCTCTGGTTCATCACTGCCACCCTCTGGTTCACCTCTGCCACCCTCTGGTTCACCATTGTCACCCTCTGGTTCACCACTGCCACCCTCTGGTTTATCACAGTACCCTCTGGTTCATCACATCACCCTCTGGTTCACCACTGCCACCCTCTGGTTCATCACTGCCACCCTCTGGTTCATCACTGCCACCCTCTGGTTCACCACAGCCACCCTCTGGTTCACCACTGTCACCCTCTGGTTCACCACTGCCGCCCTCTGGTTCATCACAGCACCCTCTGGTTCATCCCAGCACCATCTGGTTCACCACTGCCACCCTCTGGTCACCACTGCCACCCTCTGGTTCATCACTGCCACCCTCTGGTTCACCTCTGCCACCCTCTGGTTCACCATTGTCACCCTCTGGTTCACCACTGCCACCCTCTGGTTTATCACAGTACCCTCTGGTTCATCACATCACCCTCTGGTTCACCACTGCCACCCTCTGGTTCATCACTGCCACCCTCTGGTTCATCACTGCCACCCTCTGGTTCACCACAGCCACCCTCTGGTTCACCACTGTCACCCTCTGGTTCACCACTGCCGCCCTCTGGTTCATCACAGCACCCTCTAGTTCATCATAGCACCCTCTGATTCACCACTGCCACTCTCTGGTTCACCACTGTCACCCACTGGTTCACCACTGCCACCCTCTGGTTCATCACTGTCACCCTCTGGTTCACCGCTGCCATCCTCTGGTTCATCACTGCCACCCTCTGGTTCACCACTGCCACCCTCTGGTTCACCACTCTCACCCTCTGGTTTACCACTGCCACCCTCTGGTTCATCACAGCACCCTCTGGTTCATCACAGCACCCTTTGGTTCACCACTGCCACCCTCTGGTTCACCACTGCCACCCTCTGGTTCACCACTGCCACCCTCTGGTTCACCACTGTCACCCACTGGTTCACCACTGTCACCCACTGGTTCACCACTGCCACCCTTTGGTTCACCACTGCCACCCTCTGGATCACCACTCTCACATTCTGGTTTAACCCCGGCCACCCTCAGGTTCATCAATGCCACCCTCTGGTTCATCACAGCACCATCTGGTTCACCACTGCCACCCTCTGGTTCAGCACTGTCACCCTCTGGCTCACCACTGGCTCCCTCTGGTTCAGCACTGTCACCCTCTGGTTCACCACTGCCACCCTCTGGTTCATCACAACACCCTCTGGTTCATCACAACACCCTCTGGTTCATCACAGCACCCTCTGTTTCACCACTGACACCCTCTGGTTCGCCACTGCCACTCTCTGGTTTGCCACTGCCACCCTCTGGTTCATCACTGCCACCCTCTGGTTCACCACTGCCACCCTCTGGTTCATCACTGCCACCCTCTGGTTCACCACTGCCACCCTCTGGTTCATCACTGCCACCCTCTGGTTCACCACTACCATCCCTTGGGTTAACCACTGCCACCCTCTGATTCACCACTGCCACCCTCTGGTTCACCACTGTCACCCTCTGGTTCATCACAGTACCCTCTGGTTCACCACTGTAGATTATGGGGAGAAAGCACACCTGCCCAGCCTCAACCGAGACAAATTAATTTGGGGCTGGTTAATGTGTTCTGAATTTTAGCTTCAAGTCCAGCACCTGCTTCCTTATCTGCAAGTGCTTCCTGTTGCGGGTATAATTTTTGTGACAGGAGCATTGTGCCATACTTGTAACTATTCTCTGTCCCTGCTTCGAGGGTACGAGCTGGGTCAGAGAATAGTTGCAAGTAGGCAACGAACTCTGGAGGCGCCGCTCAGGAAGCACTTACAGGGCTACAGCAGGTGCCCAAGTTGAAGTTAATTTCTTTGTAACCATTTTGTAAATGGTTACAAAGAAGTTAGCTTCAACTTGGGCACCTGCTGTAACCCTGTAAGTGCTTCATGTACTTCAGTTTTGCAAAATCCATTCCGCTCACGATTTCCCGGAGTTTTCTGCAATTTCGCGAGATTTGCGGATCGCGAAATTGCAGATAATCCGCAAATTCCGCGAGCGGAACGAATTTTCCTCCTATACTTAGCAAAAATGTTGAGAATCTAAATCATAGTTCTTTTTTGCCAGGATGTCCTGAACAGGTGCTTTGTGGCACCAGTCGAGTACCTTCTCTTGGTGAACGCCCAAAATATAGAATCAAAAGTAAAGACAGGCCAGAATATTGACTCCAAAATATAGATAGGCCAGAATATCGAATCACCAAAATATAGTTAGTAATAATATCGAAATTAGGGTAGGAAATATCGATTTCCACAATATCTAATTTAAAATATAAATTTCCATAATATCGAAAAATGTTTAGTGTTATGTATGGTAGTATATGTGTTAAAATGATGTATTATTTTTGTAATGTATGTTTAATTTTTTAAAAAAAATTAATGCTATGTAAATTAATTTTTGCGTAATTTAATTCCATAGCGGGTTGTGGGTTTATAGGGGAATAGGTTGGGAAGAAATTTAATTATAGTAAATTCAATATTCATTTTTATTTATATGTATTGATAATTCATTGATTGATAATTCATTATTCTCGCTTTATTTTTAT
Source organism: Lissotriton helveticus (assembly GCF_964261635.1). NCBI lineage: Eukaryota > Metazoa > Chordata > Amphibia > Caudata > Salamandridae > Lissotriton > Lissotriton helveticus. The sequence goes on along the minus strand of NC_136065.1, from coordinate 643,969,945 downwards.
TTTTTATTTCAAAATTTCTTTATTGATAAAGAAGAGATATAAAGTATAAGGATCAGAATACAATTTAAGTGATACACTAATGCAAGAGAGCTATACAATCAGGGCCTAAGCTTGAGAAATAATTTAAGTAAATGCATATAAAATTAAAAGTAGCCAGTTATAAAATATAGAATTCAATTAGGGGAAAGCTACTAGCCGGGTACTAAACAAACGTATCACTATCAAATATGGAGATGGGGACAGGGGAGGAAATAGAATAAAAGAAGAGAGGAAAGACGAGAGAGAGCAATAGAAGGATGAAAGGGAGTAGAGGACAGGAAAAAGAAGAGAAAGAAGAAGAAAAAAGAAGAAAAAGAGGAAGGATTCCCACAGGACTAACCAGCCTAGAAAACTGAGAAGACAACACTTAGACAGACATATCAAAAGGAAACTGAGGAACCAACCCTTTTGAGGACAACTCCATATAATCATCCAAAGCTTTCCAAACCCCACTAGAAATAGATGGGGAAAGGTGGGCTTGATTAACCGACGTGTGAGCACTGCGTAAAAAGGAAACCCAGGCCCACCATGTATGATAGGAAATCAAAGAAAAGGACTTCCATTCCATAAGAATAATTTTCACCGCAATAGAGAGGAGGAGATCCAATAGCTGTAATTCCAGTGGATCCAATGGGAGAGGAGTGGGGGCAGCCAGTGGGCCCAATACAATTAAAGGGAAAGAAAGTTGGAACTCAATACCAAAAATAAGAGAGAGATGTTTATGGATGAGGTCCCAAAAAGGCTGAAGCAAAGAGCAACCAAAAAACATATGGTGAAAATCGCCTGGCAATAAACCACAACTCCAGCATAGGTTATCATCTTTAAGATTTAGCGAGTGAAGACGCACAGGCGTCCAATGGAGGAGATTGATAGAGAAAAACTTAGATTGCATTAAAGATGGTGCAATTTTATTACGAAGAGAGAGTTTACCAATTAATTGCCAAGTCTCCGAGGAAATATGATCTGTAATAGCAGGATCAAAGTGGTGTAACCACATTTGCTGAGCAACCGTCTGTGCGGGTAGAGAAGCAGATGACAAAAATGTATAAATTTTGGAGGCGACGTGACCAGATTTGATCCAAATATGAAAAAGTGAGAAGATAGAAGAAGTAGGATGAAGACGGACTTTAGCAAGGGCCACTTTAATTTTAAAAAAAGTATAAAAATCAAGATTTGTTAAAGAATGCGTTTGAGCCAAGGTGGAAAAAGGCAATGGTTGATCAGAAGCATCATATAGATGTTTAACAAGAGAGATCCCTTTATCTACCCAGTAGGACACAAGGGTGGGAGTAATATTGAGTTTAATTTTGGAATTCCGCCAGATAGAAGACCACCTAGTTTTGTGTAACGGGATTGCCACCTTCCTGTCTACTTTCCTGATCGCAGCAATTGTATCAATAATGATAGAACGAGAAAACAGGATAGGTAAACTAGATGTCGTGCAAAAAGAGGCAGTAGGCAAAGGGGATGCTAATTCTTGTTCTATGAGCAACCAAGAGGGAACATAAAGAGATGGAGGAGAGAACCAGAAGGCACCTTGAGAGGCCAGAAAGGCAGTTTGGTATTTTTCCCAATCAGGAAAATTGCAACCTCCCATATTGTGGAAAAGTAAATTTTGCCATGTTCTGTGTCCCTACGCCTCATCCATCATATGTTATGTGTGCATGATCAATATGCATATGTTATTCCCCATTTCTGATTAAAGACGCAATTACAGTTGTGTCCACCTCTAGTATGATATTTTCCAGTCCTCGTGAATACTACGAATATCAGGCCTATGTAAAGTAATGTTGCCACGTTTCTCAGTGTGCACGTTATTCCATTATAAAATTCCCGTTTCTAGGCCTCAAAAGGGCCCGGACCACAGATTCAGCTCCTGTCTCCTGAAAGCCTCGCTGAGGAGCGATACAGCCCCCACCTGTATCCTCGACCCTTCACTTACTTCCTGCCTCGCAGTGCCCGGTGCACCCCGGCTCTGCCTCTGAGTCTGCCAAAAGTATGTTATGATTCCAGCTATCAGTTCAGTCCTCCTCCTCTGCATTCCTAAGCTACTGAACTGCATCAATAGTTTCCGTCATTGTCTAGCCTTCTCGTCTCCATGTTAGAGAAATACTGTATTTAATGGTCATTTAATATTCTTCATCACGCACTACATGTAGAATAATGCATGGTCCAGTCTTAGAATCAAGTTAGCTTTTCCCCTCATGACTTCTAGTTTATATCAACATGTTCCCTAAACATCAGATACCAGATAGGGTTTAGGTACATGTCGCTCCGACCCTTCAGACTCTAGTCTCTGCTCCTAACACAGAGTTCATAGCCCCCAGCTTCTCCTAGTAACACGTCATTGCCAGTTTTCGCGCACCATTAGGTTAGAGGTCCCGGCTCCTTAGGTAGCCCCCTCCAATGTTTCCGCCCATTCATGACATATTCTGTTACGTTTTGCATCACATGTCTAAGTAAACTCCCAGTTACACCTCTTATTTCTGTTATCTCTCGCGACTGCTACGCGTCACGCCTTCTGCTCCACCCACTGCTACGCCTACTGCAATGTAATGCTATGTGTTTGCGCTATGTATATAAGTCAATGTTTTGTTATTGAATGTTAGCGCGCTCATCCCAGACCCAGCCCCGGCAGCTGCCGGGCCTTATTGTCCTATTCCCATGCAGGTTGTCCTGATCCTGTCCTTATGCTGTAATAAACCTGCAGAAACTCCTACTACCTCGAATCTTGACTCTTATTTTATTGAGCTATCTGTTATGCTATAAGTCTAGTCAAAAATAGGGTATTATTTATTTATTTACCACATAATGGCGCCCGAACAGGGACTTGCCCTTTCCCCACGCGTCGGTGAAGCCACGCCGACCCCCTGACCCTCTGCAGTCGTGACGGAACCATACCGTGCACTGGCAGATATTTCTGCTCCAAGTATCCCTCAGGCCCACGGAGGAGACGGAGGAGGCGGTCCAGCATCCGAACGAGACGGTGGAGGAACGCGGCGAGTCCCGACCAGAGCCCAAGCCGAGAGTCCAAGGTCCGAGGTATCCGGAGGCCCACCCGTAACTGAAGTCCGAAGTCCGAAGTCCGTCGTAGTCCAGTCCCGTCCGAGGCCTTCCGTTCCGTGCTGCCCGGTGAGTACCATTGCTGGGGTAGTATCTAGACAGGACCAATCTAAATTGACTCCTGGTCCGTGGGTTGGTGGTACCCAAGCCCACAAACGAAGTGTTCACCTAGGTGGATACGGGTCTTGATGCGTTCCTTTATGGGACCGGTATGTTCCGTACTGTTACAGCAGTGCATCCAGTAACTCTAGTCTGTTCCGTTCTCGAGAATTCTGTTCTGTTTCTGTTTTCAGTATTTTCAGGTAGTATTCTGTTCGAACTGTTATGTTATGATATTGTTTAATGTATTTCCAATGTCGTGGTATGCCTGAATTGTTCTCCCAATTGTTATTGTTTTTCGTGTATTGTATTGTGTTCCGATTCAAGTTTAGAATGCGGCTCTTTTCCAAGTTACGTCAGTTAAAAACTAGAAAGGGTCTGTTAGAGGAAGCAGTTCCTGTTCCGCCTAGGGACAGTCCAGGTCATTTTATGTATCAGAAACATGGCATAAGCGCCATAATGTATCTAGATTTATGGGTAGAGTATACCAAACAGTTAGAAGAAAAGTATAGATGGCCCGTATCGGGTACATGGGATGCCGAATGTATCATGCGAATAGAAGAAGCATTATGGAAAAAGAAAGCCAGACAGTCACAGAAAGATGCCATCGAGTTATGGCGTAAGGAAGCGCATAGAAGAACGGAAAAGGAAGTCAGAAAGTCAGAGTTAAGTAGAGAATCCCAAGAACGAGCCCAAGAAAGAGAATTAATCGAGATAGGTGAACAAGTCAAAGCCGAACAGTCAGACAGACAGAGGCATGCCCTTATTAAGGGTATGTATCCTCTCCTTGCCGAAGGCTTGCCAAAAGCGACCCCAGAGGCACCCAGTAATTTCCCGCCGCCATTAATTCCGACCAAGCTACGTCACAAACCGACCGCAGCTGATATTTTTATTTCGTCCTATCTGGACGACACAGTCCCCGAATATGCAAATCCTGTCCGCGCTCCACCTGTCCCTGTAAATCAGGCACTTCCCGTTCCTCCAGACACCGGAGTACCTGTTACGGTACCCCCGGGTCAGCCTGCCATACAAGTTCAGCCCACGTTACAATTACCGACCCTGCAAGCACGAAGAATGTCAGTCGACGATTCTAGTCTAGGGGCCGCAGGAGGAGGTCCTCCTCAAACCCCGCCGCCACACAAGCGTTTATCAGCACTCGAATTACATGCTCAAGCATCACAGCGTACTCCTAAAAGTAATAAGTCTGTTACAGAAATCAGGCAAGCCCTTGCCGAATGTGTCTATGACACAGTCCCAGGCGAGTATAATATGGTTTTATATTCCGTACGCGTAAGAAGGGTGACCGAGTATCTAGTCACCTTACCAAATATGAAAGAAGATCTAGACAGAATATATCGTTTCATCCGTACAGGGGATGATCCAGAAAGTATTGGCGAGATTATGTCTCAAAGGAAAGCCGAGATTCAGCTCATGATATTAAAGTTCCTGATCAATTGTTTAATAAGAGAACAAGATTACCCGTCTAAAGATCCCGCCGAAATGAGAATCCTGACAAGGTGGAGTGATAATATAGCCGAGGGTAAGCACAAGACCATTAGTGCCATGGAAAGTATGTACAAGAAAATTCGTAAAGAAATAATAAGGTTACACGAACAGCGTAAAGCAGCACAAGTAAGCGAGAAAGAAAGTATCTCTGATCCTGAAGAGGAAGAGAACGAGAATCCCGCCAGAATAGCGTATGTAGGAAAATCCAGATTTCCAGATCGCCATTTACGTCCAGAACCTAAGTCTATTTTTCATCATCCAGCACCAGAACGAGGTTCTCTAGAACAAGTATTTCAAGCTACCGATCACATTCTGAAATCACGAGTCGGTTATAGCGAACTAAGTACTATGCATGAACAAGAACTAGCCCGATCAGCAGTCCGATGGATTACTGATTCTACCACTTTTCCAGACGAAATAGTGGCACAAATGTTTCTGAAATTGCCCCCAGCCGAGCAACGACTGGTGGGTATGTATATGATCCAGCACCTCATTACTCTGTATGAGGGTCAACATTCTGATCCAGGTCCGTTACATGATATCCTGAACGAGTTACTCCAGTATAGATGGAGAGGTCTAGGTACCGATTTAATAAGTGTCATTCTAGAACAGCGTCACAAGTATAGAACGTTCCTGAACCCGCATTTTGTTCATGTCTCACCCCCAGAAAGTAAATCATTCTACATAGACAGACAGAATCCGTTACGAGAAGTCCACCCAGTCCAAGGGGCGGGTGGCGTAATGCAACGAGTGTTTGTATACACTCCAATATCAAAGATGGAACTTCTTGAAATGAAGAAATTAATCCCCTGTCATGACAAAGATCCAGCGGGGTTCCATAGAGAATTAAAAGACATGCTCCGTATGGGAGAATACACTTACCCAGATATCATTAAAATGTTAAAGGTCCTGTTACCCGCAGGGGTGTATGAAAAGTTAAAGGAAAAAGAATGGGAGGTGGGAGAGAAAAAGATCGATTGGACAGCTCTAGAAGCTGAAGACAAGGCAAGAGTACCAGGTACCGGTCTTGGAGATAAATGTAAAGAATTACCAGAATTATTGATTCAAGTTTTACCCAGATTATTGACAACTAGGAAAGAAGACTGGGATGCAATCTCAGCCTGTAAACAGAAGCAAGACGAGGATATTAGTGATTTTTATTCTAGATTTGAGAAATGTTTCAGTATTAATAGTGGTCTCAAGACAAGTAGTGAGTCATACCCTCATCTTTTCGTCACCAAATTAGTCGAGAATTCAAGTCCACAAATTAAAAACCGAGTTTTGAAAGTCGAAAGCACCTGGCAAGCAAATACTCCGTCCCAGATGCTCCAGATGCTCCAGTACCACCAGAATAGAATCAGGGAAGAGCAAGAACACGAAAGAAAACGTATGAAAGACACGAAAATGAAAGTGCTAGTTGCACAATCTATTCCTCAAGACAGTCAGAAGAGGGGTCCGAATCAAGCCAGTCATCCTGCAGCTCCCGTTAAAGGGAACTGCAATTATTGTAAACAGCCAGGTCATTTTATAAACGAGTGTGCAGTTCTGAAACACAACATAGCTACTGGTAAGACTAAAGAAAGACCACGTCCGCCGAGACAAGAACAAGTTTCACAGACTCCTCAGTCACAGAATGCACCACAGACAGTTACAGTACCGCAGCCTATTGCTGCAACACAGCACGTTACATCGCAGATGTACCAGTATGCACAGTCCGAGTATCCAGAGTACCAGTCATATTCATGAAACAGCCTAGAGAGGGAGGTAGGCTTGCCTCTCATCGAGATACCTGTAGATCAAGAAGGTCCCTATGTTCACAGTCAAGTATTAGGGAAAGACAGAAAGTTTTTGATCGATACAGGGGCAAGTAGGACCACAATTAGTCATGCCGAAGTTCCAGGGGCTCCGCTCTCAGGCTCAAGAAATGTTTCCCTTGGATTTTCAGGAAAACCCATAGTTAATGAGATATCAAAGCCAGTTACTCTAGAAGTAGGTCCATTGTCCCGTACTACTGATCTGTTACTTACTAAGTCATGTCCAGAAAATCTATTAGGCATTAAGACATTGAAAGAATTAGGTGCAGTTATTTGCTGTTCCCCAGAGGGAATACGTCTGTTCCTACGTGACTTTAAGGGTCACTATGTGTTACGAGATTTTGATTCAAGATTGTCTAATGTTCCACAGCATTTATGGGCGCAAGGTCCAACTGATGTAGGTTACATGCAAATCACACCCTATCGTGTGACTCTCAAACCAGGTGTAGTGTTACCACGAATCAGGCAGTACAGATTGCCACCTGAGGCTGTAGCAGCCTTATCCAAAATTATTGACGAGCTCATGGCTCAAGGAGTAGTTGTAGAAACTGACTCCAATGTATGCAATTCTCCGATCATTCCAGTCATGAAACGTACTGATCCGAATGCACCCCCAGTATATCGATTAGTGATTGATTTACGAGAGCTTAATAAATGTATTATTCCTCAGTACCCAGTTGTTCCAGATATTTCTTCCCTGTTAACAGCCATTGATTCCGAAGCCATGTTTTTCACTGTCATAGACCTCAAGAATGCATTTTTTAGTGTTCCAATTCATCCAGACAGCCAGTTTCTTTTCGGATTTTGTTTAAATGGAAGGAGCTATATGTTTACACGCGCTCCTCAAGGTTTCACAGAAAGCCCTAGTATTTACAGTCAAGCACTCAAGAGACAACTAGACAATATTCACATGCCAACTGACACTGCCCTGCTCCAGTATGTCGATGATCTACTGATCACAGCCCGTTCTGAACGTGCTTGCGAGCGTGCATCACTTACAGTTTTGTATTTTCTAGCCGAGATGGGGCACAAGGTGTCACCTTCGAAGCTTCAATTCTGTGTCCAGCAAGTGGTATACTTAGGACACTTGCTGTCCAAGAGGGGTAGGCAGTTGACACCCGACCGTATCCAGTTAATAGCGAGTCTTCCCCAGCCCAGAACCCAGAAGGAGGTACGTGCCTTTATCGGCCTTACTTCTTATTGTAGACAATGGATTCCCCAGTATGCATTCCTAGCCAAGCCACTGATACAGTTAACGACACAGGAGGCAGTCGTATCGACTGTCCTCCCTTGGACATCTGACCATACACTTAGTTTTAACGAGTTAAAGAAAGCCCTATGTCAAGCTCCAGTTCTAGCTACACCGAACTACAGTAAGCCTTTTACACTTTTCGTTACAGAACGCGAAGGTACAGCATTATCTGTTCTCACACAAGATCAAGCAGGTCAATACAAGCCCTGTGCTTATTTTTCGAGCACATTAGATCCAGTCGCCCAGGCGTTGCCTGCGTGCCTCAAGTCAGTTGCAGCCACAGCACTAGCTATCAGACAAAGTGATTCTATAGTTTTAGGACATTCCTTGACAGTACAAGTCCCACATTCAGTAGAAGTTCTTTTAAACCGAACACAAACTCAGCACTTGACAATTGCACGTTTAACAGGTTATGAATTGACACTGTTCCAGCCACACATAGAAATTAGACGCTGCAACGTCCTGAATCCTGCTACACTGTTACCATCAGTTAGTTCAAATCCAGACACACATGATTGTGTGGAAGTAGTTAACATTACGACAAAGCCAAGACAAGACCTGACAGATATTCCGTTACCAGATCCTGACCTGACACTTTATGTGGATGGTTCATGTATGAGAACTAGTACAGGAGAACTAGTCGCCGCGTATGCAGTGACTACTGACACTGAAGTTATTGAAACACACCGTATTGATACTCTGTCCGCTCAAGCAGCAGAGCTAGTCGCTCTGACACAAGCCTGTATACATGCCAAGAACCTGAAGGTTAATGTTTACACAGATTCACGTTACGCATTCGGAGTTGTACACGACTTCGGAGTGCTCTGGCAGGAGAGAGGTTTTATGACTTCTCATGGAACCAAGATTCAGCATGGTCTCCTTATTCAAGCCCTGTTAGATGCCATACATTTACCGACATCTATTGCTATTATGAAATGCAAAGCACATACGAAAGTCACTGACATTATTTCCCAAGGTAATGATCTAGCAGACCGCACAGCCAAGCTTACAGCACAGACTCCAGACATTCCAGTTAATCTGACACGTACTCCAGATCCGACTACATGCATGACAGTTAAGGACCCTACACAAGATGTCATAGATATCCAGTTACATGCTACTCCCGATGAAATCAAGAAATGGTCTGAACAAGGAGGGGTCCAGACAGATCAAGGATGGTTAACGAAGGGTAGAGCCACATGGTTTCTCCCCGATTCTATGGTTCAAGTCATTATCAATACCGCACATAGTCCAGCACATTTAGGAGAAAAAGCTATGTTAGACAGTATCCAGAACATTTGGTTCAACAAGCATTTACGAGCTGCAGCCAAGCAGAAAGTCCGTACCTGTATGATATGTTGTCAGTTTAACCCAGGTAAAAGTGTCCCGGTGGAACAAGGTGGTTTCCAGCCCCCTGACCACCCTTTTGAGGTCCTCCAGATGGATTATATTCAGATGGAGCGATGTCGAGGTTTCAAGTATGTCCTTGTAGTTGTATGCGCTTTGTCCAGGTGGACAGAAGCATATCCAGTCCCAGATTACACAGCCGCGACCACTGCCAAGCAGTTGGTTCGTGAATTTTTCCCTAGATATGGACTCCCTAGAGTCGTATATTCTGATAACGGTCAGCCATTCTCCTCAGAGTTAATGAAGCACGTTTCCCTGTTGTTAGGGTACCAGTGGAAGTTTCATTGTGTACGCCATCCTGAAGCAGCCGGTCTCGTTGAGAGACATAATCAGACTCTGAAAATCCGCATTGCTAAAGTCTGTAAAGACAAGGGTGTGGACTGGTTAATAGCTCTGCCAGTCGCTTTATTTTATATGCGTATGGTCGCACATTCCAGATCAGGTCTGTCCCCGTATGAGGTCGTATTCGGCCGCCCCCCTAACATGTGGGGTACTCCTAGACCCCGAAGTATTACCGATGTTTCATGTAATATGCTGACAGATTACCTAGCTTCCTTGATGTCTGCCCTCAACTCATGTCGTTCACAGGTTGCCGCCGCATTTCCAGACAATACCGAGGTGGCACCGCACGAGATCGTTCCAGGCTCCCTTGTGATGATCAGAAATTTCGACAGATCAAGTCCGCTGGAACCACGTTGGAAAGAGCCACGCCAGGTCCTCTTGACCACCCGAACTGCCGTCAAGTTGGAAGGCAGGAAGGGGTGGGTCCACCTTTCTCATGTAAAACTTTTCAAAGGATCGAAACCAGTCTTCAAAAACATTTCCAAGAACATTTCCCAGGATTCGAAGGATTGCCAGAACATTGTTTTAAAGGACTGTCCCGCACAAGACATTATTACAACCCCTCCCTTGTTAGAGAAAACTCCGCAACAGGAGTATAAGTTAAAGCTCAGGTCTAATAAGTCAGCCAGTTTGATTGTATAAGTCCTCCCCTAGGTGAAACGGTTAGACTGTTTCTGACATGTATAAAATAGACCCCCATAGTGAGAGAGTCAGTCAAAGTTCAATCAAATGTATCGTTTTTCTGAGTTTCGTATTATTTCTCAGCATAATGATTTCCTGCACCAGCTACGCACTTTTTCTGTGTTTTCCAGTTCCTCATGTAAATATGTCTGCTCATGCTACAGTAGAGCACACGTTTAGTGATCTGCCTCCTCACGAATATTCATACCGCCTCGCTATGCGTAATAACACATTTATCCGTATGTTACATTATTCACACCAGACCAGCAATGCCACTAATTGTTGGGTGTGTGGTCGACTCCCCCCTTTCCAGACACCAAAGAGAGTTCTGCCACTCTTTCCTTATCCATTCTCACACAATGGTTCGTGTGGAGCATGGTCCACGTTAACGTCATTCTCAACAGATATGTCTTTTCTTAACAGTACATGTTTTCCAGACAAGCAAGGTCTCCCCCACAGAACAGGTTTAGATCTAGAAAATGAAGTATATAATTTAGGTAATTATTCGTCGAATTTCATGGTTCTAAATGTTCAGTCTGATACTACTCCAGACTCACCCGCTATTTCAGTACTACCAGTCAAAGGCGAATTATGTGTCCGTAGTTATGGTTCTGTACACATGGGTCATAGTGAATGTACTACTGTTATCAAGTATAGTGACAGTGGGAAATCTATTTTCAAAGCTTCACGTCATTCTTATTTTATTTGTGGTCAAACTGCATATGTCCGTCTGCCCCTCGATTGGGAGGGAACCTGTTACATTGCCTTCCTACTGCCACCTGTTTTCCTAGCCCCACCTGACTATCATAGGAATTCCTTCCTAGTACACACTAGACACAAGAGAAATCTCCCGATTATCGATTATACTGAAACCGCTGCAGAGCAATTCATTGATATAGATAAAGGTGTTTTCCCTTATTTAGGCACAGTTGTAAATAGTAAGCTAATCCGTAGGTTAACAAGAACCCTTGAAGCAGTAGTAGATGAGACTGCCTCCGCTCTAGGTAACTTAACTGAAGAGCAATCCTTTATGAGAATTGTCGTTTTACAGAATCGTCTCGTCCTTGACGTCATACTGGCCGATAGGGGCGGGGCCTGTAGAGTTCTCGGATCCAGTTGTTGTATTTTCATTCCAAATAACGCGCCGTCTGTTTATTCAGCTATAACCAGACTCCATAAGATTGCCCACCTGTTACACCAAGATCCAGGCACCTGGACATGGTCCGGTTGGTTCTGGAATATAATTTCCGCATGGGGTTGGAAAGTCCTGTCCTTTCTAAGTATAGCAGTAGCGATCATATTTAGCCGCTGCCTCTGTATACAATGTGGCCCTGCGATTTGCAGCATGTGTGCTACCTCTTGTATTCCTAGTCCCAAGCCCCGTTCTAAATCCCGCTCCAAGACAATTCGAGACGAGCAAATGGTACTGTATGAAATGATAGACGGTATCATGAATATTGATGTTTCCTGATGAAAACGTAGTGACAAGGAGGGAATGTGGAAAAGTAAATTTTGCCATGTTCTGTGTCCCTACGCCTCATCCATCATATGTTATGTGTGCATGATCAATATGCATATGTTATTCCCCATTTCTGATTAAAGACGCAATTACAGTTGTGTCCACCTCTAGTATGATATTTTCCAGTCCTCGTGAATACTACGAATATCAGGCCTATGTAAAGTAATGTTGCCACGTTTCTCAGTGTGCACGTTATTCCATTATAAAATTCCCGTTTCTAGGCCTCAAAAGGGCCCGGACCACAGATTCAGCTCCTGTCTCCTGAAAGCCTCGCTGAGGAGCGATACAGCCCCCACCTGTATCCTCGACCCTTCACTTACTTCCTGCCTCGCAGTGCCCGGTGCACCCCGGCTCTGCCTCTGAGTCTGCCAAAAGTATGTTATGATTCCAGCTATCAGTTCAGTCCTCCTCCTCTGCATTCCTAAGCTACTGAACTGCATCAATAGTTTCCGTCATTGTCTAGCCTTCTCGTCTCCATGTTAGAGAAATACTGTATTTAATGGTCATTTAATATTCTTCATCACGCACTACATGTAGAATAATGCATGGTCCAGTCTTAGAATCAAGTTAGCTTTTCCCCTCATGACTTCTAGTTTATATCAACATGTTCCCTAAACATCAGATACCAGATAGGGTTTAGGTACATGTCGCTCCGACCCTTCAGACTCTAGTCTCTGCTCCTAACACAGAGTTCATAGCCCCCAGCTTCTCCTAGTAACACGTCATTGCCAGTTTTCGCGCACCATTAGGTTAGAGGTCCCGGCTCCTTAGGTAGCCCCCTCCAATGTTTCCGCCCATTCATGACATATTCTGTTACGTTTTGCATCACATGTCTAAGTAAACTCCCAGTTACACCTCTTATTTCTGTTATCTCTCGCGACTGCTACGCGTCACGCCTTCTGCTCCACCCACTGCTACGCCTACTGCAATGTAATGCTATGTGTTTGCGCTATGTATATAAGTCAATGTTTTGTTATTGAATGTTAGCGCGCTCATCCCAGACCCAGCCCCGGCAGCTGCCGGGCCTTATTGTCCTATTCCCATGCAGGTTGTCCTGATCCTGTCCTTATGCTGTAATAAACCTGCAGAAACTCCTACTACCTCGAATCTTGACTCTTATTTTATTGAGCTATCTGTTATGCTATAAGTCTAGTCAAAAATAGGGTATTATTTATTTATTTACCACAATATCACAAGGACGACGCAAAAATTTGTATGCAAGTCTAGCACGTTTGTCATTCCACAGAAATTTAGAAGTCAGACCATCGATTTCGCGAAAGAAGGAATCTGATAATTTAACCGGAAGCATGGATGAAACAAAATTAATAATTGGTGTGATCATCATTTTGAGAGTCTGGAGGCGACCCCACCATGAAATATGCTTCGGAGACCATGTATCCAAAAGACGACGGACTTTAAGGAGGGTCTGGGATTCATTATAGGCAGTTGTAGCATAGAGAGTAGAACAGAAAAAAATCCCTAAATATTTCAGGTGTGTAGACTGCCACTTAAAGCCCGCTGAGCCGATATGAGAGGGGAAACAATAGGCATTCAAAGGGAACATTTCCGTCTTATCTTTATTTAGGGTATACCCTGAGACCGAAGAAAAGAGGGAAATGGTATGTGAAATAGCAGGGATTGCCAAAGCAATATCATCTGAAAAAATGAGAACATCATCTGCGTATGCAGCAGTTTTAATACAGTGAGGTGTGGAAAAGTAAATTTTGCCATGTTCTGTGTCCCTACGCCTCATCCATCATATGTTATGTATGCATGACCAATATGCATATGTTATTCCCCATTTCTGATTAAAGACGCAATTACAGTTGTGTCCACCTCTGGTATGCTATTTTCCAGTCCTCGTGAATACTACGAATATCAGGCCTATGTAAGTAATGTTGCCACGTTTCTCAGTGTGCACGTTATTCAATTATAAAGTCCCCGTTTCTAGGCCTCAAAAGGGCCCGGACCACAGATTCAGCTCCTGTCTCCTGAAAGCCTCGCTGAGGAGCGATACAGCCCCCACCTGTATCCTCGACCTTTCACTTACTTCCTGCCTCGCAGTGCCCGGTGCAGCCCGGCTCTGCCTCTGAGTCTGCCAAAAGTATGTTATAGTTCCTGCTATCAGTTCAGTCCTCCTCTTCTGCATTCCTAAGCTACTGAACTGCATCAATAGTTTCCGTCATTGTCTAGCCTTCTCGGCTCCACGTTAGAGAAATACTGTATTTAATGGTCATTTAATATTCTTCACGTACTACATGTAGAATAATGCATGGTCCAGTCTTAGAATCAGGTTAGCTTTTCCCCTCATGACTTCTAGTTTATATCAACATGTTCCCTAAACATTAGATACCAGATAGGATTAGGTACATGTCGCTCCGACCCTCCAGACTCTAGTCTCTGCTCCTAGCACAGAGTTCGTAGCCCCCAACTTCTCCTAGTAACACGTCATTGCCAGTTTTCGCGCACCATTAGGTTAGAGGTCCCGGCTCCTTAGGTAGCCCCCTCCTATGTTTCCGCCCATTCATGACATATTCTGTTACGTTTGCATCACATGTCTATGTAAACTCCCAGTTACACCCACTTTTACTGTTATCTCTCACGACTGTTACACGTCACGCCTTCTATTCCACCCACTGTTACGCCTACTGCAATGTAATGCTATGTGTTTGCGCTATGTATATATATATATCAATGTTATGTTATTGAATGTTAGCGCGCTCATCCCAGACCAAGCCCCAGCAGCTGCTGGGCATTTTTTTCCCCTACTGGGTCCCAGTTGTCCTGCTGGGCCCTGTCGTTCTGCTCATCCTATGCAGGTTGTCCTGATCCTGTCCTTATGCTGTAATAAACCTGCAGAAACTCCTACTACCTCGAATCTTGACTCTTATTTATTGAGCTATCTGTTATTTATTCATTCATGCACTCAAAAATAGGGTATTATTTATTTATTTACCACATAATGGCGCCCGAACAGGGACTTGCCCTTTCCCCACGCGTCGGTGAAGCCACGCCGACCCCCTGACCCCCTGCAGTCGTGACGGAACTCTTCTGGCCAAGTGCAGATATTTCTGCTTTAAGTATCCCTCAGGCCCACGGAGGAGACGGAGGAGGCGGTCCAGCATCCGAACGAGACGGTGGAGGAACGCGGCGAGTCCCGACCAGAGCCCAAGCCGAGAGTCCAAGGTCCGAGGTATCCGGAGGTCCACCCGTAACTGAAGTCCGAAGTCCGAAGTTCGTCGTCGTAGTCCAGTCCCGTCCGTTTTTCCCCTACTGGGTCCCAGTTGTCCTGCTGGGCCCTGTCGTTCTGCTCATCCTATGCAGGTTGTCCTGATCCTGTCCTTATGCTGTAATAAACCTGCAGAAACTCCTACTACCTCGAATCTTGACTCTTATTTATTGAGCTATCTGTTATTTATTCATTCATGCACTCAAAAATAGGGTATTATTTATTTATTTACCACAGAGGCCCGAAACAAAAACCTTTAATATCCGGATGTAGCTCAATCAGTCGAAGAAGAGGGTCAATAGATAATAAGAATAAGAGTGGGGATAAAGGACATCCCTGTCTAGTGCCCTGACGAAGATTAAAAAACGACGACGTAGCACCATTAACTCTAATGTTAGCTTTAGGTTGAGAATATAAGGACATTATCATATTAATGAAAGAGTCACCAAGATTGTGCGCGCACAAGACCGCACGAAGAAATGGCAAAGAGACCTTGTCGAAGGCCTTTTCCGCATCAAGGGCCAAGGGCGCGGCAGTAAGTTGAGATCTTTTGGCAGCACCGAGAACATGACAAAAAGTGCGTATATTGTCACGCGCAAGACGGCCTTTCACAAAACCAGTTTGAGAAGGATGAACAAGAAGAGGGATAAAGGATTCTAATCTTTTGGCCAGAATTTTAGCAAAAATCTTAGCTTCCATGTTAAGGAGAGAAATAGGACGGAAGTTTTTGGGATCCGAATGATCTTTCCCTTCCTTCGGGATCACTACTATAGTAGCTTCAGCAGCCGTACCAGAAACAGATCCATCCTTAACAAAAGAGTCAAAGAGAGATTGTAATTTGGGAACCAGCGTAGGTAGAAAAGTTTTATAAAATAAAATTGGATAACCATCAGGGCCTGGAGCCTTGCCAGAACGAGTAGCTTTAATTGCAGAAATAATTTCTTCAGGGGAAATAGGCTTATTTCGAAAAGTACGATCATCATCCGAGACCGACTGAATCGGAACCGAAGTTAAAAAAGCCTGACAACGATCAAAAGAGGAAACATGAGAAGGAGTGTACAGTTTATTATAGTAGTCACTAAAAACTTCAAGTATTTCCCCTGTTTGAAATGTTTTAGAACCTGTGTGGTCAGTAATAGAAGAGATTTGCGAGGACTTAAAAGAGAAATCCTGAAATTTTAAGGTAGCAGCCAAAATCTTCCCAGCACGATTTTTTAACAACAACTTCTTGGATTTCTGTGCTTGTACTCCAATATGAGCTCTTTTAGTAACAATGGTATTATATTTGGATTTGAGTTGTTTTATTAGCTGTAAACAAGATGAGTCTTTAGATTGTCTAAAGGTGGCTTCCAGAGATTTAATTTGAGAAGACAAATCTGTAAACTCCTTTTTAATATCAGAATTCCGTTTGGACATACACTTAAGCACTTGACCACGGAAAGTGCATTTAAATGAGTCCCAAAGAACGACTGGGGAAGAAACAGAACCTTCATTTTCATGAAAAAAAATATCTATAGCTTTAGAAAATTCATCAACCTGAGAAGCATCATGCTAAATTTCGGTATTCAACCTCCATGAACGACCGCGCAATTTAGGGGCAAAGGATGACAATGTAAAGGTAACCGCCGCGTGATCGGAAATCAAAATAGGATGTATAAGCGGAGAAGAGGAGGATGAAACAAGCGAAGAATGAACCAGGAGATAGTCAATACGAGAGAAGGAAGAATGAGGTGAAGAGAAGAAAGAAAAATCGCTACCAGTAGGGTTATGGAGTCGCCATAAATCTTGAAGATGAGTAAAGGAACACATACGAAGCATTTGTTTGTGAGATTTAGGAGGACGAAACTGAAATGCAGAGTTCCTGTCTAAAAGAGGATCCATTGGTAAATTAAAATCTCCGCCTACAATAAGATTGCCAGAGTGCGGGGTGTCATTTAATTTTTTGGTGATCGCTTTCCAAAAGGCCGGATCATCAACGTTAGGAGCATAGATATTCATCACATACAGTTCATGCTGACCATCCGACAACTTAGACAACAGCCAGCGACCCTGAGAATCATGATCAGAAGAAAGTATAGATAAACCAGAATTTTTTTAAACTAATGTAATAACCCCATTTCGTTTACCAGATGCATCAGAACAACAAACATCCGAAACCCATTCCTTCTTCAAAAACAACGCCTCTCTGTTAGTGACCTTGGTCTCTTGAAAAAGAATCAGGTCAGAAGACAGAGATTTACAATAATCTAAAACTTTCGACCTCTTCACAGGATGATTCAAACCCTTAACATTAAGGGATAAGACATTTAAACCCGGCATGGAAATACAAAATAACAATGAAAAGACGACATGGATGACAAAACGAGAAGCAACCTCACACAAACAAAGAACAACTCTACACTCCTAGGAAACACAGAGGGAGAATCCATGTGGGGAATCCAAGAGAAAGAGGAAGAAAGAAGAGAAGAAAAGAGAAAAGAAAGGAGGGAGAGAGGAAGCAGGAGGGAAGGCCTAAAAAAGACCAACATCATACTAGGGAGAACGTGGAAAAGGCGAGTACGGGTCCCGTACTAGGAGGAAAAGTAATCGATCACCATAGCCCCAAAATATAACAAGCTGATAGCAGTAAAATAGGAACTAGTAACAGACAAAATTAGCAACGCAAAGCTGCATAACCATGTGAATAGACATAATGTAACGTAATAAAATTGTATAAACACATTCAGTCAGCAGTCTAATAACAGAAAACATAGCAAGAATAATTAATACTAGCAGAGAAACTGATTAGAAAAACAAAAGCCAGAGGCAACTCATGAACAATAGATGAATGCATGACGATCAATATGCGCATCCTAAAAATAAAAACATAGTTAATAAACAAACTATACCTGTATATAATAGCAATATACAATTAAAGTAGAAAAGACCGGAACCTACAAATATGTAGGAAATAAAGGAAGAAAGACAGAAAAATGGAGAGAACAGAAAAAGATAGAAAATGACAAATATGAGAAAGAATAAGGCAACTAGTAAGAGATAAGCGTCGAGAAAGGAGAAAAGTGGCATGAAATAAATACTGACATAAAGTAAGAACAAGAAGAACAGAATACAAGCTAAAGAATATGACGTTGGAAAAAAGGAGCGAACAGAAAACAGGAAGGGCCCAGAAGAACAGGAAAAGTCGATCAAATAATCTTGGAAGTTAACACCTACATATAGTGATAATATGAATAGGCAAAATGTACCTAAGCAGAATGTATAATTACATTTAGTTATCAGTCTAATGTCAAGAGATATAGCAATAACAATTAATACGATCATAGAAACTAATTAGAAGAACAAAAGCCTGAGGTAACTCATGAACAATAGGCGATTACTGACGAACAACATACAGAACCTAAAAATAAAAATATGGTTAATGAACAAACTATAACTGTATATAATAATAAGATATAATTGAAGTAGAAAAATAAAAACCGGAACATATGACTACGTAGGAAAGAAAGGAAGAAAGATAGTAAAAAAAAAAGATAGAAAAGAGAGAGACAGAAAAAAAACAGAAATGAGAAAAAATAAGGTAACTAGTAAGAAATAAACGTCTAGAAAAGAGAAAAATGACTTGAAATAAACAATGACAGAAAGTAAGAACCAGAAAAGCAGAATATAAGCTAAAGAGTATGACTCTGGAAGTAAAGGCTAGAACAGGAAGCAGTATGAGCATCAGAAGAACAAAAAAAAAGTTCATCAAACAGCCTTGGAGGTCAAGAACGATGCAGAAGCACAACATGAGAGGAGAGTTCCAGACATGGAAAAGAAAGCATCCAGAAGAAGGAAGAAGACAATTCAAGTGCCCGAGGCACCAGAAGACTGCGAAGTCGCTTTCTGAATCTCCATCTCTATCTCCAATTGGTTGTCCAGAAATTTGGCTAAATCGGCCGGTTCATCGAAAATTCTAGAACGTCCTTTATAAGTAATGCGGAACTTCGATGGACCAGAAAACGAAAAGGGAATGTTCATGTCAGAAAGACGTTTCCGAAGATTAAGGAAGCCCTTTCTCCTTATGACCATATCTCTGGCAAAGTCCTGAGAGATTGAGATTCGATGACCGTCCCAGATGACTTGTTTAGCTTTGCGCATATGAGAGAGAATCTGTTCAGTATGCTGATGGCGCAATGGCTTAAAAATAACTGCTCTTGGCTGGGTTGCCGATTTAGACCGAAACGTTGGAACACGATGTGCTCTTTCGATCTCAAACTCTCTGAGGAATGAGATTTGTAAGGTGTCCGGAATCCAATGAGATAAGAACTCTATCATAGATGAAGATGATTTCTCCGAATCTTCCGGCAGACTAAAAATGCGCAGGTTAGATCGACGGTTGCGATCTTCCTGTTCAGTGAGATCTCTTCGCAATGCCGCCATTGAGCGCTCCATGTGGTTGATGGATCTGGAGTGTTTGTGCATACCATCCTCTGCAGAGCTGATTCGTGATTCTGTAGCAGATACACGAAGAGAGAGGGCTTTAAAGTCATTCCTGATAGCAGACACCTCCACTTGCAGTAAATCTGTATTAGTTTTCGTTGACTGCGCAATATCATGTACCTCATTAAGGCGCGTTAATATGGTGTCCAGCGTGGCGGTAGTGTCTGACTGAGCAGACTCAGGCGTAGGAGACACCGACTTAAGTCTTTTCAGTGACGTGCCAACATCTTTAGAGTCTTTGTTACTCGTGGAGCGACCCATACTTGTAGCCATGAAGGAGTAACCTTGAAGAAAAAATATATAACCACTTGCAGGAAATAGAAGAGCAAAAACTGTGCAGACTGTAGCCCAAAATAAGAGATATAACACACTTAGCTCAATGGACGCTTATTAGATAATAGCGGTGGGCTGATATGCAGGACAGGCAGGTAGCTAACAAGTGATACAGCTACAAGTAATTCAGGAGGGCACAGCACGGAGTTCGCAGGAAAAAGAACCACACCTGAATAAAATAACTGCACTGAGAGAAAAATATCGCGTGGGCAACTTAATTTCCAGCCAAGCAGCAAGAAAATAGCAGAAAAAGGAAAAAATTGTTACCAATTGCAGGCATCATAGAGGAACATCTTTGACAGCCACCACGACCTGAAATATTGTATCGACAACAGCATTCCTGAGGAGAAAGTGCCAACTGCGTCAGGAGCAGGAAATGGCGGCCGTCCGTGAGGAAAACGAGCATCAGACAGAAATCATGCAGCCGGTGAGTAAAACAGCAGGAAAACCTCAACAAACAGCTCCCTTCATATTCCGCTGCTGAAGGCTGCCTTTTCCGGCCACAGGGGCAGTCGGGGAACGGAGAAATCAGCCCGACGGGAGAACTCGCCTCGGAGCTCAAGCGCAATCCGCCATGCTGAAGCGGCGCGCAAGCCACGCCCCTTGATAATTCATTATTAATTGGCAATTCGTTTCAATGAATTGGTCATTAATTTGTATTAATTGATTTATTGATACTTATGTTAATTTTATTTTTTATTATTTGGAGCGGGTTGTGGGTTTATGGGGAATAGGGTGGGAAGTAATTTAATTGTAATAAAGTAAATATTTAGTTTTATTCAATTGTATTGATGATTAATATTTGGTAATTATTTGTTTTTTAATTGGTAATTCATTTTTTTTACTTTGTAATTCATTTTAATTAATTGGTAATTATTTTAATTAATTTTTTATTGGTATTAATAATTAATGTAATCTTATTTTGATATTCAATCATTACTTTCCCTACTGTTGCACTCTCAGAAGTGGGAATAGTAATTGTTACCCTTAAGCTATCCAACGTTTTCCCTACTGTTGCACTCTCAGGAGTGGGAATAGTAATTGTTAGCCCTAAGCTATCCAATTTTCTCCCTACTGTTGCACTCTTTGGAGTGGGAATATTAATTTTTACCCCTACACTATCCAACGTTTTCCCTACTGTTGCACTCACTGGAGTGGGAATAGTAATTTTTACCCTCCCGCTATCCAACGCTTTCCCTACTGTTGTACTCTCTGGAGTGGGAATATCTATTTTTTACCCCTACTATACCCAAAGCTTTCCCTACTGTTGCATCCTCTGCAGTGGGAATAGTAATTTTTACCCCTACGCTACCC
Organism: Lissotriton helveticus; assembly: GCF_964261635.1. Lineage (NCBI taxonomy): Eukaryota > Metazoa > Chordata > Amphibia > Caudata > Salamandridae > Lissotriton > Lissotriton helveticus. Next base: position 643,948,868 of record NC_136065.1, on the reverse strand, counting down.
AACGCTTTCCCTACTGTTGAACTCACTGGAGTGGGAATATTAATTTTTACCCCTTCGCTATCCAACGGTTTCCCTACTGTTGCACTCACTAGAGTGGGAATATTAATTTTTACCCTCCCGCTATCCAACGCTTTCCCTACTGTTGCACTCACAGGAGTGAGAATAGTAATTTGTCCCCTCCCGCTATTTAATGCTTTCCCTACTGTTGCACTCTTTGGAATGGGAATAGTAATTTTTACCCCTATGCTATCCAACTTTTTCCCTACTGTTGCACTCACTGGAGTGGGAATAGTAATTTTTACCCTCTCTCTATCCAACATAATCTCTACTTTTTTTTACATTACATTTATTATTTTTACATTTTAAGCTTGTTTACATTATTTTAAGTATGTTTTATTTAATTGTTTTTAATGTTTGATTACTTTTATATTATTTGTAATACATTTAAAAAATTCGCTATTTTAGTTAACTTTATTTTAACAATCTATATTTTGGATTCGTTATTTTAGTACTTACCTGTTTGTAGATAGGGATTCTATATTCTGTACTTCGATATTTTGGAGTCCATATTTTGGGCATTCTATATTATGTATCTCGATATTTAGTCACTGAACCCCTTCTCTTGTAATACAGACGATGGAATAATTCGTCTCTTTTTCTTGAAGCAGAGTTCATCTAATATGGTGCTATAAACAATGTTTTCCTGAAACCAACATTGTAGATCCCAGGATGAAAGTTCTGGTTTTAGCTGCTCCAAAAAATCCTATCAAAGTGGATGCAATAATGTTTTGCATGGCGAGGATATCATCATGTACAATGTCTACATTTCTCAGGTTCAATATATTGTATAGAGAATCCTCCTTTCTGTGCCTTTTTACTGGTCTATTGTGATGTTATATTGGAATCTTGGAATGAATAACATCTATCTAGCATGCCTAGAGATGATACAACCCTCAGAACACTAAATCCTTATGAATTAGCCAAATGAGTAGTGGATGTACAGATTTTCAAGATGGTGCTGTCAGAGAGCAAAAGCTTCTTTTTGGTAATAATTCTTTGTCGTAGATCATATAATTTTGTTTTCCATGGTTAAAGTTCTAGACAAGAAAGCTACCAGACGCACTGCAGCTGTCTTTGGGTCTTTTTGCAATAGGAGAGCTCCCAGAGCGAAGAAAAGGACATTTGTTTTCCACAGTGAAGGGAACATCTTGATCACTGTGCAATAAATTGGGAGCTGAAGTGAAAGTGGTTTTTAGGTATTTTGTCGAATGTTTCCTGCTCATCCCTGCTTCTGTGGTAATTTCTTCCCAAAGTGTCCTACTTTGGCAGAGTAGAGACAAAGGTAATTTATTTTCCTCTGATCCTTTACCTCTATAGACAACTGTTTGCATAAGTTCCCAATCTGCATAGCTTCTTTGGAGGAAGCAGTTGCTAGCGATCAGCCTAAACCAGTAGAGTATCTCAAAGCTACTTTCTGGGTCTTTCAGCACTACATTCTTTGTGCTGAAGGTCAATCAGGAGCACAACATTAAGTAATGCATTCAAGGTAGTTGGCTTATTGGCAGCCAATGAAAGAGCATCATTATGTTCCACTCTTAACCTATTGTAAAAGGCAGCAGCCAAAGCCTAATTCGTCCTGGCTATCTCCAATTGTAACTGCATAAATTGGCTTTGGTTAGTAATAATACCCAGTGCTTAATTTGGCCACTGGTTTCCGGTGCTCGGCACCGGCACTTAATTGTAATACCAGCGTTTGTGACAGTCTGCCACAAGATGGGACTGTCTGACTAATTTAGAGATCACCACAACATCAGTAAATTATCAATTCAAAATACAAAACAAATTACAATACCTGCTGCCCAAGCCAATTTTATAGCTTTGGGGGCCTGGAATAGTCCGAATTGTCACACTTGTAGGAGTGTGATGGTTAGCAGTTTTGTTGTTACTATCTTTGTCATCATGGTAGAGCAATGTGTGGTGCAAGCTGCAGTGGCCTCCTGACGAGAGCCCAAGCACTTATTTATTTACAAATTAAGCACTGCTTCAAACCTTGGTGGAGGTTTAAAAGCAGGAGTGCACTTGTATAATCTGTCTCAGACCAAATACTGTTTTATAAAGTTCAAGGAAAGTTGCATATTGTTGATGCCAAGGACTTTATTTTGAGAATTTAAAGCATGGGCCAAATTGAAGCATATTTGGACAAAGAGGGTAAAATAAAAGTCATCCTAGTAGCATCTATTGCAAATTGCGTTGTTCAGTTTAGGAAATGTAGATTGCTTTGTGCTAAAAAGGACTGGAAGAATTACTGTTCGTCAGTAAATTTATCAGGCAACGTGAAATTGAAATCCACAAAGTGATAGGAAACTCAACTGCTGGTGCCTCTCCAATAGGATGGGAGCTGAAAGAGGTGGGGATTGAATAGCTGGATTCTCATTTTATGGGAGAAATTTTGTTCACAAGCTGAGCAAATAGGCTCATCACTTAGGAGCTATTTTTAAATCCTTCTTATTATCAGATGGCCTGTACCATGAGTTGCTGTGGACTGGATTTATTGAAGAATATTGCAGCCTGGCGACCTGTGAGGATTCACCCATCTTGTATCTACAGAGTCGACAGATGGTCTGCCCCAGTCCCCAGATAATAGAGTTGCCCAGGCATGAGCAAACATGAACTGCAGAAATAAATCCTGGGGAGGAAAAGGAATGAAAGTGAGAAAGGGAAGGTTAATGACAGAATCCTTTGGGAAGAGAGAATGTAGAGGTCACACCGTCCATACTGACATTAAGCTTAGCTCCCCCTTTCCCAGAGTTGCTTTGGGAATTGTGCCCTGAACCTCCCATAGCTACTCCCATTCATTGCGTGGCCCGCTCCCTTTGCTCTGGATCCTACTGATAGGTAAGTTCTACATTTGAGCGATGTTAGACCTGTCCGCCTCAGGGTGGTCTTTACCCAAACTTTTTGTCTTCACCTCACCTATTTTGCTGTATTAATTTCTGTTGGCCTTAGGACACTGTGCTCTTTACCACTGCTAACCAGTGGTGAAGTGCTTGTGCTTACTCCCTAAAACATGGTAAAGTAGGTTTACACCTCATTGGTATATTTAATGTATGTATGTCCCTATTAAAGTGGCATAACATATACCGAGGATCAGTAAATTAAACGCTACCATTGGGCCTGCTGCACCTATTGTGCTATCCACTGAACTAGCCCCCTGAAATATATCTCAGGCCTGCCACTGCAGCCTGGCAGCAGTTTTAAACTGCCAATTTGAATTGGCAATATAATCCTCTTGCAAAGTCTAAAACCTATTTTTTTAATACATAGAAGTCACCGTAGGCCATAAACAGCCCAGCACATCCTGTTTGCATTGTAATTGAAAAGTGGGATATGTATTTTAACCACAGCAATGCTACAGCAATTCATCCTCTGTGCTGATAATCTTTGATTCCCATGGTTCATGACGAGCTCAGCTCGTCATGAGCACACAAGCAGTGTACTGCATAACGAGCTGAGCTCGTCATGAGCATGGAAGGGGTTAAGGTTTAGGTGTCTAGGGAGTGAAAACATCCTAAATATGTATTTCACTACTGTGAGGTAAAAATCTCCCATAAGCTAGCATTGGGTTACCTTATTACGTTTATTAAGTACTAACTTCTGATTGGGAACAGGCTGGGAAGTCATGTTTTGTATCTGAGGAATTGTAATTTGAAACCCTCTTTAATGATGAAGTTGGATTGTAAGTCAAAAATTTGAAAAAGCCACTATTAGAAAGTTTGCATTGTCTTGCTCTAACCATTTGGTGCCTGCAGGTTCTCCCTGGGTCACATGACTAGGTGTAGTTGGTAGTTGACCTCTGTCTATTCCTCCTAGACAGTATGGGTGTGGGTGTTGGCAGGGTGGGCTATCTCTGGCTTGATAGGGGGCAGGGTGTCACCCACCACACTTGCACTTCATAGGCACTGTCTGAGCCTACAGACAAAGGACTACACACTAGCCTTTTGTGCCTCTAAACAGGCTGGGTCCAGGCCTAACGCTTCTGTAGGGGAAACTCCAGAAGCTCCTCCCACTTCATAATATGAATATTGGACCATCAGACCCACTCTTCAGATCACTTCTGGACCTGCGGACTCTACCAGGATGAAGGAATGCCCAGCTGTGTGAAGCCTGCCTTGCTTCCCAAACCTGCTGTGCTGACTAAGGACTTTATTGTTGCTGTGAGCTGCCCTGCTGAATCTAGTCTGCCTATGTGGACTCAAACAACCAGGAAAGCTCCATGGGTCTGTCGGCCGGCCCTCCATTCAAGTTACAGGGGATAATACCCTCCTTTGATGTGACGGACCCCGCATCGCAAGTCGTCGTCGACAGCTCATTGGCTCTACTTCTCAGCGATGCAGCTCGATGCTTGACCTCACATCACAGCTTCTCGTTGTAGACTCTTCAATGCTGACCTGAACAGTTTGAGACAATAATTTCACATCTCAGTGCTCAGGCCATAAGGTGCTTTTCCAGCAGACTTAACTCGGTCCTGTATGCGGCCCGTGCTCCACTTAGAAGCTTTTTGCTTCTTAGCACTTGATTTCTTCAACAACTTTAAAAATTGCTTATCTCAGGTTCTTCTAATTGGACTGTTTCTTATTGTGTCAAATAATGTATTACAATTTGCACTATTATTCTAAATTGGTTTGAAACTTTCTTGTGTTTTACTTCATTACAATTTACGTGCTACATTAATGCTTTACACATTGCCTCTAAAGTTAAGCCTGGCTGATTTATTTCAAATTACCAGAGGATTAAGCAGATGTTAATTTAGTGACTTTTTGTGGTTCATCCTATAGAGGATTGTGGCTGTAGCTTGATCAGGGAAAACATCCTCTCATTTAGCCAGTTTCTCACATGTGCCCATTCATAAGGACCACTGGTAACTTTGACCTTGTGTATGCCTCAAATTGGCTCCAGAAACCCCTATTATTGTGAGAGCCAAAGGTGGACAACATGATGTATTTTTATGAGATGATACAGCTTCATACTGCCCCAGCGATCTGTTCCATGATTCTTGCGAGCTACTCCTTGAAATCAAGGTCATTTTGTCTCTGAGGTACCCAAGCTAAATATCTAGTTTTGCTCTCACCGGATGGGGACAAAGTTGGGTAATCCTGCTGTAGAGACTGAAAATGAAGCATTATGCAAAGGAGACTGGCAAAAAGGGGTACTAACCTAACTGGAAATGAGAGAATACATTTAGTTAAATATGGAAACAAAGCTTAGCAGTGACAGAAACTTGCTGCAAGGCTAGAAAAATGGGTTTTGACACAATATGAATTTGTGGGATCAGTAATGTCAGAGACTCAGATGGGGTTTGTGACGAAACATCCTCATCTCTAACACACTCAACATACTCAAACCAACTTTTCTTTGGCTGCACTTCCAGTACCAGTAACTCTATTACATTCCCTTTTCACACTGTCCCTCCAGCTATCTGTTCAAAAAAGAGATGAAGACACTATTTGCTACCCACCATTTTTCTTCTGTGAACTCCTAGCTGCTTCCATGAGCTTGAGAACATTTATCTCTTCTTCTAGAGTTGTCGCTAAGGGTAAAAGAGCCTGCACACATCAACGTGTTACTCTCATGCTGAGTGGTGAATGTTGAGAAGAAGACAGTGTGCTTATCATTAGAGATATGCATACATTGCATAATTAGTTTTTGTGTAGTTATTGAAAATGTTGGCAAATTTCCACGAAAATATGCATAAATATATGAAATGCAAATCTGTCATTTCTGGCTATATTTTAGAGCAAAATGTGACCTCACATCAGTTTTTGACACGAGTTGCAACGAAACAAAAGCATGGCATACAAAGGTGGCTTGAGTACTTTCTCGTATTTTTGCGTTAATTGTTGGCCCTGAAGCCGTGTTTCGCACTAAATTTCTACATTGACAGGCGCGTAACTTCATTACTTAGCATAATGGCCTAATTTCAGGAATTTCGCGTTACTGGCATAATAGGAAATTCTTGAAATAATGCAAATTACTCCAGCATAATTAAAATTATGTCCAGTCATACACATAACATCATGCAGTCGGATCGGGATGTACGTTGTTACAACGCATGCTTTTACTATGCATGCCTTTACAACGCAGGTTTTTCAACGCAAGTCGTTACAGCGACTTGCGTTGGGGGTGCTGGATAGTGAATAGTTTAATTTACTATTCCAACTCCAGTCCCCGTGGATAGTAGGGAAGGTGTTGGATAGTAAATTAAACTATTACCTATCCTAGAGCACCCCCCAGTGCAATTTGTTGTAATGACTTGCGTTGAAAAACCTGCGTTGTAAAGGCACTGCGTGGTAAAAGTTGCGTTGTAAAGGATGTTTCCCGTCAGATCGCATATTTTAGGATGACACACTGAGTGCACAGCTGGGCATTCTTGCAGCCCTGCCCGCGCCAGCTTTCCCACCTTTGGGGTCACCTGGAGAGGTGTTCTGTAACTTACATCAAGCATCTGTAGGGAAAGGTAACAAGGTCAAGCCTTATGAAATGCCTATTAAAAGATGGCTACATTTCCAGAGATTATTGACTAAAGTTTTAATTTAAGGATGAAGTATTGTTTTTTCCATGATGTCAGTTACTTTTTGAATTATAAATAAAGGAGATATTAACTTGTGATGGATGCATCGCAGCACATTTTTTCATTTTTGTTTCATCTTGCTAATTGTCAACTTGCTACTATTTTAATCCTTGATTTTTTCTTATTGCAGTCAGATTTCTTGATTTTTTTTCTGGAATTCTTTTCTTTTTTAGCACTTTTTTTCCATTCAAGTTCAGGGGACCGTAGGTCCTCGCATCTGTTCTTTGGCATACAACTTAATTGTCACTAGTGAACCAGAGCTTAGTCTGTAGGGGCTGATAGTGAGACTACAGAAATACAAATGCACAAACAAGTTCATAGACTTGGCATAGACTCTGGCCAAGGAGTGGACAGCGGCAAATACTCCACTCATCAAAATAGGGCTTAAAGATCTACAAAGATGGGGATGGCAGAGATAGAGACAATGTACACAACACAGAAGAAAAGAAGAGACAGAATAGAAAAAGGCGCATGGGATACACTTCTGATAGCAATAGTTAACAAATCAGATATGAGACCACCCTGAGGAAATACAAAGTGAACCTGAATAGCGCAAAGAGCACTTTAAAGTAACAGGGACAATCTGCATCTAACCAGGAGAACTCAATGAACCCAAGGTGACCAACCGCCTTCAGTGTAAGCCAAGTCATAAACAACCAACAGAAGAAAACAAGGGCCTGAAAATCAGGCTCAGAAGATAAAAGAAGCTCTACAAAACTATTAAGAAAGACTGTGTGCCAGAAATTAGTTCACAATGAAGGAAAAACATAATGATGCTGTGGCCCCATGACTGTCCTTTGGTAAGATATAAATGAGAAGTTTGCCAGTGTTGAAAGAAACATTTAGTAAAGGGCATTTTGGGTTAGGGTAGCCTAACTATTATTAGAACATTGGAATGTTATGAGCTCCATTAAATTCAATGGAGTGCTCCGGGCATCTAATGGCTGGTAGGAGCCTGGAGCTCCAACATTCAGATGTTTGTTCACAGCTGTTGTTGTGAAAAAAATGCCTCATGGAGCAAGAGGGTATTTCAATCCCCTCCGGCTCTGTGAGGCCTTTGTTTTACAAATGAGAACATTGTTCCCTCTGGGGGCGGAATGTTCTAATAGCCCTAGAGCCCTCTGTAAGGGGCTCTCCGGGCCATTAAAGGCCCGCTCCCTTATTAAAGGCCCGAGCTGATTTAGGGTTCACAGTGCGTTGCCCTTTTGTCTGTACATCAAAGCTAGGAAAAAACTGGTGGACCAGGACAGTAAAATGCAAACAAATAACACCTACACCTAGGGAAAAGTCCTTGGATATATGAGTCATTAGGTATTTGTTTTTCAGTAACATACTCCTACTTTGGGAGGTTGTTTCTGCAAATCAAAAGCTTTAATAAAGTTGGTTGGAAGGCTATCAAAATCAGCGATGGCCATCCACCAAGCTTTTCTACTTTGCCAGCAACTGCCATAACAGCACTTCCAGGCAAGGTACAGAGATCCCTGCTGGGCTGGTGGTGATCTCTAAATTTGGCAGATGGTAGCCTGTCAGGGAGGTGGGCTTAATGTCCCCTGCCACCCTGACTCACGGGTTGCCATCCACCAAACTCTAAATCAGGAACTCAGTGTTTTGAGAAGTCCATTGATATAATAAAATAACCTCGGTTTTGAACATATTTCTGTAGAAACTAAACGAGAAACTCCTGGGAACATTGTTCAAATGATTATGGAAACATATTAAGAACGTTTTATTTCTTATGTTTGAAAATTCAGAGCTTTCTCTAGTTATCTGGTGACTACAGTGATGAATTGGATGCTCAGTATTGATTTGATTTTCAAAGGTCACAGACATAGCTGAAGAATCAAAGACACCCCAGCAGACGATAATCTGTCATACTCCTTTTGTTCAGTGATCACAAAAGAAAAGTACAGAAATGCTGTGAATGTTAAGCATGTGAAATATCAAGTACTAAAAAGTATTAAATAACATGCTATTTGTTCATCTATGTTAACAGTAATTAGTGTTCCCTACCACGCTGCGGATGCTTAAGGAAACTTTTATTTCAGGTGAATTTTGAGACTCAGTGTGTATGAGGATGTAACGGAGACGAGAATGTAGACTACTAATTCTATTCATTACCTCTTACAGATCGCATTCCCTGCACTTCCGTCCCCCAAATCAATATGCCCATGTAAAGCCATTCCGACACGCTATAAAATTATTTGATTCAGAGTCGGTGGTGCTTGGAGAAGGGTCTCCTTGGGTGTCAAACCAAATTCTGGGGCTCTGAAGAAATTATAGTTATGCTGACACAGAGGTTCTCAATATGTTAAACCAGTTTATCAATAAGTAAATCTCTCCATAAAATGTTGTCTGCTGGACTCAAATACCAAAACTTGTTTAAGTTTGAACTTATTTGATTTGTTATGGACACTGTGAATACCACTTATGTTTGGTGCAAGCCATATGTTTAAATGTTAAGCACAGAAATATGGAAATCATGAGAAAGAATCATTGTAACATGAAAATATGCAAAACAATTAGGGGCCTATTCCGATGTCGGACGGACTCAGGTCAGTCCGACATCGGCCAGGAGCTGTAACCGACTGACCTGCTGTCGTCGGTTACAGCCCTGCTAGTACGATGTGACCGAACAGGGGGGCATATTACCAACCAATAGAGATAATTTTTGTCTCTAACTTGTTTAGAGACAAAAATTATCGCCGCACATCGGCGATTTTTATCGCAGATAAACCTTGCTATTAGCAAGGTTTATCGCAAATGCGATAAAAAACGGCCGCAATGCATGAATATCGATGAAAAGTCCGCGATATTCATGCATTATCGAGCAAATGCTCTTAGCCATGTTATCCACCTCCCATTGGTTAACATGGCTAAGAACTGCTCAGGGCAGGTGTTAGCTTTTGGAGATATTCGCGCTTAGCGCGAATATCTCCAAAAGTTGGTAATAGGAGATAGCGATGTTAGCGACTGTTTCCAGTCGCTAACATCTTGGCACGCCCACTTTGCATGTCATTAGTGATAAATATCACTGACATGCAAAGCGGGGCCCAAGATGGTCGCTATCTCCTATTAGCTGTCGCTAACTGGTGTTAGCGACAGCTTGGTAATAGGGAGATAATTTTATCTCCGCTTTCTTGGCTTTTAAAGCCAAAAAAGCGGAGATAAACCCCCTTGATAATATACCCCAGGGTTTGGTCGCATTGGTATACTTTACAATGCAAGCATGCATTCCAAGCGGAATGCAGGCCTGCATTGTAGAGAGCAGGGGTGCAGTTCATCACTGCACCCTGTGACGGATCAATGGAGGGGCACCCTAGGTGCCCCCAGGCCACCATCTGGCGGCCTCACACCCATGGGGGCCCTGCTGGGGGCCCTCAGAGACAGCTTCTGACTGCCTTTTGTTGCCGGACAGACCGGCACGAAAATGCAGTGAAAAGCTGCCATCGTACTCCCTCGGTCATAAAGAGGCAACCGGGGGAGTACTGTGGGATTTCCGGAATGCGGACAGGTCGAGCCTGTTGTCTGCAATCTGGAAATCCTAGTCACATTCCTTTCCGACCGAGCCCATCGGAATGGCTTGGTCGTAACGGAATCTGTCCGGCAGTGACCGATTCGGTCAGAAGGGCTCCGAACATGGTTCTGAGCCCTTCCGGACGAAATCGGAATCGCCCCCTAAATAGTGAATAAAAAAATCTTCATCTTCACTCAAATCATACAAGATTGTCAAGTAGGTTTTTTGCTCTTTGTGGCTTTTTTCCAAACTGGGCTTAACACTTTTCATGTGTACTAACTAGTGCAGGGTGGCATCATTGCTGCTGAGAGGAGCTCCCCTTTCCTTGGGTAAGGAAAAAGGAAACTTGACAGGCCTTCAAAGGCCTTGACACAATGTTCATACGTATCATCTTACTGTTCTAATCTTTTAAAGTTATATTCTCCTTCCCAGTAACGTACACTGGTTTACTTATATCTTTAATGATGTTAAAGTATTTTGCAGTTTGTTGACATTTTGTGTCTCTGTTTACATGTAAGCGTATACGTGAATTGATTCTCCATGTCGGTTGGAGAGGGACTCGGCAACCCAGAATTTAATGGGGCCCAGGACGAGGTCCCTGTTTCTGCTCACTTGCCGCATGTTTACATCAGCGATATACAGCGCTTCTTCGGGTACTGCCATGTCAGAGATTGTTGGAGAGGGACTCGGCATACCAAAGGTCAGTGGGGCACAGGAGGCAGCCCCTGTTACTGATCACCTGCCGCAAGTTTGCATCAGTGCTTTAAAGCGCTTTTCAGGTCCCACCTGGCTGGACGCGCCCAGGAAAAGCCCGGGTCCAACAGCAGTCTAGTCTTGCACCCATCAGCAACCGTAGAAGGCCATGCTGGGCTACACCCTTTATTACGTCCATCATATGTGCGCTACAGCTGATGTCTCTGATTACACTGGGCTCAAGGAATTCTGTGAGTATACATACGCTTACTGGCCTTCATATTTTCGGGTAACTTCGCTCTGCTACATTTAATTTGCATGTTGGTTAGACTTGCGGGGATTTTGAAAGAGCTGCTTTCTATTTTGAAGAGCAGATATTCTCTGTGCTCTTTTGTTGCATGACTCTGCCTCGCTTGTGCCTTGGTGCCTAGGCCTATGATCTGACTCAAACTGAATTGCTTTTGCTGTTTATCCGAACATGGGAAAGAGAGAGAATCCTTCAATCACAGCCAAATCAAAATGTTGCGGCAAGGCATCCAAATCCCCTGGCCCGTCCCACACTACAATTATGATCTATTTAACAGGGGACATGGAAGATACTGAAGGGGACATTTCTAGTATTGAAAAGAGACTGTAATCAAGGTCTGATGGGCACCCTAACACAGGATCTCACACAAGATTACCTTGTTAAATCCTCTGGGTTTGTTGCAGTAGATGGGGCAAAGGGTTTTGTGCAACCTATTTCAGCTTGTATTTTCCCCAGCTGATTGTAGATCACAACCACCTTCAAAATGAACGAGGACACCCGGGGCTCATTCTTATGCAACTGACAGTAATCCGTCGATTTGGGATGTAGCAATTGCTAAACTTAATGTACTTTCCAGATCAATTAGCACCAAGTCTAGTGTAACAAATCTCAGGACTTCTTCAGAACACCATAAAAGTCTGTTCTCTATTTTTAATCTTTGGAATCTACAGTAAAAATCTCTTTGGACTGTATTTGTTACCAGATTAAAGCATGTGGAGACTATTACCTCCAGTTGTTTAGACTTACTGAAGTCTAATTTAACTCCTGCTACTCTTCATCCCATGCCTAAAACTGGAGAAGTTCCTACTAGGGTTTTAGCCAATGGTGTAACAAAACTTGAGGGGGCCCCCCTTCAAAGTACATGGAGGGGGCACCCTCTGACCACACTCCGGATCTCTCAGCCAGGGTACTCTGCTGAGGGAGCCCTCTGGAGCTAGGGCACCCCGCATTGCCGGGGCTGTGGGGTCCTTTGTTTCCCCTTGGTTTTACCTGTTCCTCCTCAAATTGTGAGTGCTCATCCTGTATCTCAGGCCATCGCTGGTGGTATTAATATTTTGCATGTAAATAGCAGTGCGCTGGACAAATAATATGCCATTCCACACATGAGAAAGGCAGCAGGGTTAGCGACAACTGCACCACCTCGGCTAGTCATTAGTATTTTTAAGCACACGTATTGTCCACCTCAAATGGCTAGCTGCCACATGGCCACAGATAAATACAAAATAACAAAATGGGTGATGAGAGGTAACACAAGAAGAACAACAATGAATAACACACAAAGAAGTGTTCTTTTGCAGGTGCTGTTGGTGTGCGATGTAAGTTCTTTTTTCATATATTTTTAAAACACTTTAGGATACAGCCAACCCGTTTCACCCTTCAAGAGGGCTTCTGCAGGGCAAAGTAATTAAAATTCATTAGCCGATGCAACAGTTCATATCAAAAGAACGCCACCGGAGACCAGCGTCAGAGAACGTCACTTATAATGATCGAACCTCTAATGTCCCCAGGCCTTAATGAATTCGGTATTTCACGAGGCCTCAGTGTCCTCCTAGTCCCCAGAGTCTCCAAATAGTCGGGCATGGACACCGAGCACAGGACGAACCTCTGACTCTTGAAGATATTTACCAACTATTTGGAGACGCCGGGGACTAGGAGGACACTGAGGCCTCGTGACATAGTAAATTCATTAAGGCCTGGGGACATTGAAGTTTCGATCATTACAAGTGACGTTCTCTGACGCCAGTCTCCGGTGGTGTTCTTTTGATATGAACTTGTGCACCGACTAATGAATTTTAATAACTTTGCCCTGAAGAAGCCCTCTTGAAGGGGGAAACGCATTGGCTGTATCCTAAAGTGTTTTAAGGACATATGAAATAAAGCACATACATCACACACCAACCGCACCTGCAAAAGAACTCTTCTTTGTGTGTTAACCATTGTTGTTCTTCTTTTGTTGCCTCTTATCACCCCTTTTAAACAATAAGCCCTGCTTCTGCCGGAGTTGTTAATACTCTTTTCATGTCTTGCCACACATTTCCACCCTCACATTCTAACACACAGCACTGCAGCAAGTTATCGCTAGGCAAGGTGGACAGGAAGTGTAATGTGTTAGAACTACCCCCCCCCCGAAGCAACACCTTATGTTGTAATTATGGGAAACATACCTACTGCTCCAGGGGTTGAACTAGAATCCTGATAACCATTGAGAAATAAGTCATTAATTGGTTGGGCAACTAAACAGGTCTTGCAGAGGCACTTTTTGATGATTTTAAAATGGCAGGAAGGGTACAATGGGTTGGCAAGGGCACTAAAAGGTTGCCAGGGAATGTGTAGTTCTGGCTTTGAAATCACCCAGTTTAATGGATATAATACTGGCTGGAGGGAGTGCTGCAGGACGGTTTTATTTCATAATCTGGAGTTTACTATCCCCCCACCCTGCCCCTCCCCCGCCCTGCATCACCACCCGGCAGCACTCCCTCCAGGAGCCGCTACTGTGCACTAGGTCTACCACCGTGCAGTCACACCAAACGTCAGTTCTACTGCTTGGCTACTTCTATCAGCCACCATTTTTGCCAACAGTCAAAAATCACCTATTAAACCATCTCCAACCCTGCATTACATTTTGCCATTCCAACTTACAACCGCCTTGATAGACTAGCACCATTAGATGGAGTTGACTGACTTGGTGTAGATCCATCTCTGGCTGTTATTCCAATTATCAATAGTGCCATAACAAATGGAGGGACCATATACACATCAATGGATATAGAATCATCCATGTGTCAGCAGTGTCCATGAACCAAAGTAGAGCAAGGCTGGTTGCAGCCATCTATATCTCTAATTAGTTGCCTTTCTGCAACGTATCCAGCATGACAACCTCACACTATTTTCAATTCGTTATCATTAAAATTTTTCCCCTCTTTAATGTGTGATGGTTAACTTTTATAACAACGCCCCGACAAGTGAACTTCTGACTGTTCTAGATCAACTTGACCATGATCTTGAATCCAGTTGTAAGGGCAGTACAAGAGATGTTATTACACTTTTGATTATATTTATTTGTGCCCGTCGATTTCAAATAAGATCCGTGGTTTGATGGACATCTGTAGAATGTGATTTATCCCACTTCACTCAGAGTGGTTATGGTGTTAAATTAAATGCAATTTTATTTCAATATAATCATGCCTTTTACATCAAACTTTGTGTGCCCACTGCTGATTTTAAGAGTACTGTTAATGGTTTAGGGGAAATTATCAATATGGATTAGATATCATCCTTCTACAGGCACTCTTTGTTGATATCTAATTTTACCACACACAATATCTCGCTGAGTGATCACTATCCACGAAGTGTAGCTTTTGATCATAATAGGTTGATTACTCAAGTTAAAACTGGTACATCCTTTCTAGATGACAATATAGAGATTGCCACACAATGGTCTTGCTCTCTGTTGGTCTCAGGTCAGTTCCAATGACTTTTTGAAAAGGCTGGTTTCCACATACAGAAAGGCTTTTGAAATATGTCTAGACAACACATTATTAAGGCCTTCCTCATCATAACAAATGGGATTAAAGAAGTTTTATCTGCTACTAGGCAACAGCCTATCCGGAATAGACATGGATGGTTCGACTCCATTTGCACCAAGGCTCACAAATCACAAATGTCTTAAGGAAGCCCTTCATAAAACCACAAGGTGCACACATGAAGTGCAGGCGAGGAGACACAAATATAGATAACCTTTAAAGCAGAGGAAAAAAGACTTGAAGGACAAAGCACGGGAATCCCTCCTCAAAGCAAGCCTCAATAAAGATAGTACAGCATTTTGGCGCTTGATCAATAGCCCTTACATGAGAGAAGAGAACATCCCAAGACTGGAGGTTGCTATTATTGAAGCAGAGTGGATGAATCATTTTAGAAATATTTATTCAAATCCCAACAAGATATCAGCAGAGATTGTACACTAGGATTTTGGAAGCTGCTACTGTAAAACCCCCTAGTAGTATCTCTAGTCTCACATTTACGTTAGAGGAGGACAAAAGGACCCAATGGCTAGTTAGGGTGAGAAAGGATCAGGCCCTGAAGGTATTTACATGGACTTCTTCAAGACAAATGTTCTTGTTTGGGGCCCTTTATTGACCCAGGTGTTGGGTGCATCCTGCACCACAGGTTTTTTGAGCACATGGGCAGAGTCACCTATTTTTCCTAATTATAAGAAGGGGGATCATTCCTTACCGGCTTCCTATCACCCAATCTCATTGCTTGACACACTGTTAAAAATAGTAGGCCGTATTATCTAGTATATACTAGCAGAGTGGGATACACGCAATAATATTTTATCTGACCTCCAATATGGTTTACGTAGTGGTCTCGGGACAATAAAACAAAGACCTAACCTCAATCTTTTAGTTGGAAAGTATACAATGACCAAGCTGAGTAATATGTTTTTAGCCTTTGTTGACTTATCTAGTATATTTGATTATGTTATGCATGACGAGCTGTCTGCCATCATGACTGAGCTTGGCGTGGATCCACGCATTATTCAGTTCCTAAGGGAGTTGTATTCAAGGAGAATGGCCAGGGTCCAATATGGCCTTAGGAGGGGACTGCACCCATCCTTTTAGTGTAGAAAGGGGAGTCAGATAGGGGTGCATTCTCGCCCCCATTCGGTTCATCCTATACATTATTAATTTAGGCAAAGTTTTAATACATAATTGCACTGATCTCCCTCAATTCGCCCATCATCTGATTCTGGCTCTCCTAAATGAGGACAATGCCATTCTCATTGCCTGTGCATCCTGGGCTCTGCAATGGCTACTTTCTTGTTTTGCATATTATAAGAAGGAATTAGGGCCTTTAGTAAATCCATTAAATGAAATGTGGAAGGAGATTTCGAAATCCCGTGATTTTACAATTGAGAAGACTAAGAATATTTTTACTTCATTCTTTACTTATTTGGGCATTTTATTTGACAAACATGGATCCTGGAAACAGGTGATTGGCACCATAACATTATATTTTATGAAAGCCTTTACAGCACTCTACAATTTTGCAACAAAATTAGGTAAGAAGCAACCTAAGGAAATGTTAGCCATCTAAACGGCTAAGTGCTCGTCGACCACCTTATATGGGACCGGTGTCTGGGGGTACAGCAACATCAACCTCTCCAACTTGTGGAAAATTCCTTTCTCAGGACTCTCTTGTCAGCTGTTTCTCAGTTGTCTGTCACTCAGAACTGGGTGTCCCTTTTTTAACAGATGTCGATAGAATTCAGCCAACGCTCCTTTAGTATAAAATTTGGGCTTTAGACAATACCGTAGTGAACCGTGAGATCATCAGGAATTTTTTTCAATCATTGTTTTCTTACAAATCCCTTGCCTGAATTATATTAAAAACTTGTGTTCTGATTTAGGGCATCCAAAGTACTTTAATTCCCCCAAAACACTGGATCTAACTAGCAGAAAAGATTTGAAACAGGCCTGTTTATCCTTGATTGAGTATCTTACATGGACCAGAAAGCTTATAAAACTCTGTGTTCATGAAAATCAAATGATGATGGGTACCCACAACATACAACCATATCTTAACTTTGAGCAGAATGCCAGACATAGATTCATTTTAACATGTTTTAGGTCGGATACATTCCACCAAATGATAACTTTTCCTACTCTAAATGATTGGTCTAAGACACTCTTTAAGTGCCCATTGTGACAACTTGTCAGATGAAAAAATACCATGCAAACTGTCCTTTTTGGTCAATTATGTAAAGCCTTGAAGAAGAGTATTTTATTACCTTGTCTGCGTGAATATAAATTTGTATGACATCACCCTGACTTTGTTTTTACAATCATTACCAACTCCTATCATGTCTACCTATTTATTTTCAGTGATTAATCAGAGGAATTCTCTATATATCTGCAATGACCCTGTTATTCCAACATGAATTGATATACTGTGGCACTGTTTGCACATGTTCAGATTCATGATGTATCTCTGTTTTTAATCTTTTAATCTGATATATTGTGTTTATATTCTTTTATAATTTTACTACCAAAGTGAATAAAGCATATTATGACTTTGACTTTGCTTCTCCATGTCTGCTGTAATTATACTATAAAATACACCTTTAACCTTGGTCTAATTTGTTCATGGAATTATTTCACTGACTTTTATGTAACATCTTCCTATATTCATCCTTTCCTCAATTATTGTATATTTGTATCTTATGTGATGTACCCGTATTAATTGTATAGTAACTATTTTTAATGTTTATTTCTGTAACATGCTCTGAGGCTCATTCCTGACTTTTGTGCTCTTTACAAAATCATATATAACTAAAATAGCCTAAAATGATATAAATAAACATGAGTATCAGATCAGGGGTTTGAAGTAAGACATTTTGTCAGTAAAATAAATTCTAATGAAATGTGTGTGGTGGACCAGACTGTGAATAAAAGGTTCAATGAATTGTAGGAAAATGTGAGGCAGACAATCATCAATACATACTCTGTTTCTTTTTTGGACCACCGACAATACAAAAGGAGACAGCATTGAAATTAATGAAAGCATAGGGACAGGCAAGTAGAAACTCCAATGAAATCTCTCAGGATTTAACATCTGTACAGTAATGGGATCCACTGAACATTTAAAGCAGTCAACAGGGGCAATGAAAGAGACTCCGTTTTTTTTGTGAAAATGCAAAAATTAGATCTCAGGAGATCTACTGAAATAGTCTGATGATGTGGATTCCGGCGCAGAGTTACCCCTTATAAGGATATGAGACCACATACATAAGAGGGTGGAATCAACCAACTCATCGGAATCCATTAAGGCAAGCGATGAGGGCGACTTAACTGATATTAGCGAAGTTACAGAGAGTAAAATAAGAATGTTCATTGTTCTACAACAAACCATCGAGGTCAATATCCGACATTTCGTATGAAATGTATGAATTGAAAGAGACTGAATATGAACTGACCAATGTTATTGTAGAACATGGTGCCAAGAGGAAGGCAATGAGAAAACCTCTGTGATGTTTGAGATGCTGTGGAGAATGTAAATGCCGCGAGCCACTGAACTTCATAAAGTCAATGATTTACATCAAACGAGAGGGAGGCAATGAAAGGGCTGATCAAAGGCTGCAGGAAGGGGGTCTTGATAGATTTATCATGTAGAGAATTCCATAGCCTGGCAGGTGTGACCAAAACATTTAAACCACCCATTTTAGCCTTTTTAAACCTTTCACCAATTGTCATGGAGCAGTGGAAGTGATCATAAGGGACACATTTGGCTTCAAGAAAAGATGGTCCTAGACCCTAGAATGCTATAAATGTAATGACGAGCAACATATATAATATTAAAGAAACATATTAGTAGTGGGAAAGGACATCATACAGTAATTGAAATTCAAGCCAAACTACCCCTGTCTTTTGAACAAAGCTCTCCATCCTTCAGTTGTCTCTTCTTCATTAATCATGTGCCCTTCTGCATCATGTCGTAACCAATTTCAGATTTCAGGAACATGGCTCACCATTCCTTCTGGATTATACCTCATCTCTCTTGTCCCCACCATTTTGGGATACACCTTGGTGATGTTATTTTGGGGCACTTTGTTCTAAATCTGGTCCTGCAATTTCAACCAGTTTGAGCACACGGCATGCGAACTGTTATGTGGGATCTATAATTGCCTGGTGCAGAATGTCATTGTTGGGTTCATAAACTTACTGCTGCTAACACACCCCTATGATTATTATGTATAGTCTAAGATTCATCTGTTTGGAGGAACAGGTGAAGAACCCTCAAACATTTGGTATTTTGAGTCACACTACCTGCACTTAAATATAAAGAATGGCTGAAGGTTGCATGTTCCTTCTCTAGAATCTTTTTCGGAATAACCAACAGGTCATGTCCATCGAGGCTTCTAGAATCCCATATATTTGGTTAGTAAGTTTCTGTAGGATGATCAGCATTCCTCTACTGCTCTTTACTCCAGGGGCTTGCTGAAATCCTCTCATAAGTGTGGGTCTCAGATGCTGCTTCCACAGCACAAAAACTGATCAATCTGTGAGTTGCAACTAAATCCACCCCTCGAGAAATGCATGACATTGTTTTGGCAAGACTTCACTACAACCAAACAATGACAATAAAATCCAAAGCCCATAATACATGCTGTCTGTTTGGAGGTGTGTTGGTACTGCCGCTTCCTGCTCAAATCATGTAGCTAATAATTATAGGATATGTCCAATAAGGAAAGCAATTTTTCTAGAAACACTCTATTACTAAATATTTAGAGTATACAACCTATCATGCTGACCAAATAACCAGAGCCTCCAGCAACACACTGGAGACTGGTGCCCCAGTAAGCATGGGATTTAGCCACGGCCACTCCAGGAGAGAGCGGTGGGGTGGTGGGGCCTGCTGATTTTGAGAGACGGCCACAAGAGAAAATTAAATAAATAATCAATGTTGCCTTGTGGTCGTCTCCCCCAGTCGGACCCACCGCCATACCACTCTCACCTGCAGCGGCCAAGGCTGATGAGCCACACATCATAAATATTCCATCCCTCCAATTGCACTAACAGCTTTAAAGAGACCTGTTTGGCATATGTTCATACATCAGTCAGGCACGCCTCTGGAATGGACTGCAATGCTAATGAAACTACCAAGCAGCCATCACAGTGTGGAAACCTCCAAAGAACACTAACTGGTGAATCAATCTAAATAGCATTGCCGTAGGACACCTACTTTAATACATCTTCAGCATGCTATCTGAAAACATCTAGAAGGGAACATATGCATCTATGGAAGCATGATCATTTTACATGTAGTACAAGGGATTCAATGTAGTATTTTGATTGCATTCAGGTGGGTCTGGGCCATTCGTACCAAACATAAATATAGTTGTATACCTTCAGAATATCATGAGAAGACCTTAGGAGTCCAGAAATAATGGCTCTTTCCTTAGACATACGCTTGGCAGAGTGATGAACATAGGGGTGTTTTTACCCTAAACATTTACACATCAGATTTCCACTCCTAATATTTCCATGCAAAGTTTAATCCATGTGGCCATGATCCTATTATCTATTGACTATGTTAGTAGTGTTTACCCGGGACTCCCTACCTATCTACTGCAAAATATTCAATGTCTACATATTTTTGGCGGACAATTTCCCTCACACCTGATCCAAATCAAACATATTTTACTAGTTATCACTTCTCTGGGATTATTTATACCCTGTTGACTGGCCCAGCTGCCTGCCAGGACTGAAGAGGACCTGTCCTACACTCTCCCCATGGAGTACTGTCCACCATATTAAGAGATCAATCCCTGACTGGCGCGATCTCTGTGATGAAAATGTGTTCACTAGCGTTGTGGGTGCACTTGCCTCATTATTGACTGATGAAATTGCCCCATGTTTTTTTTCTCCCACTCTAAAATATATATTATTTTGCTTTCGGAATCTATCCTCAAAGTGTGGACTGATTCTGAACAGCAAATAATCAACAGACCTGACATGTAGGGAGTTTGCTCTCTGGTGGATCCTTGGCATCTGCGAACATCTAACTGACTTCCTCTGTCTTGTTCTTAGATTGATTACCAGCCTATGCCTCCAATTTCTCTGCACACTGATGGTCCATTAAGAAAAATGCCCTAATGAATTTACCTTCGTTCAAGAATCTGAAAGTGACAGGAAAATTGTGCAAGTCTTTAGTCTGTGCCACAACCTGCCACTCAACCTGTGGGGGGGGAGAGGTGTGGTGCAGTGGCCAGATCGGCTGCTTCTAGAGTGCGGGGTTCACTGTTCGATCCCCGGCGCCTGTAGCAGCTCAGCTCAACATCATGGTACTCTGGGCAATAGTTCACTTAATCTCCCCGACGGCCCCCAGCACTTTGAAACCCTTTAGGGGGAGTGATATGTTCGTGCTTTACAAATAGGCTGGTGAACGTTCAACTTCGTATAAGATGTAGGCTAAATACACTGCTGTTCCAAAAATGTGAATGATGTTATGCATTGCGTAAACTCATTAGTCGTGTGCCAAGGGTATATAGGACAGAAACAGCTAACCTATATTAAGGGTCTGATTTAGATTTCGGCTGAGGGGTTACTCCAACACAACAGTAGCAGATATCCCGTACGCCAAAATCTAAATGTTATTATTTCCTATGGGATTTAGATTTCAGCAGACAGGATATCCGTTACCATTGTGACGGGGTAACCCATCCGCCGAAATCTAAATCAGGCCCTAAGTTCCTATTTTCAGGAATATCTTCCTCTCTGACTAAATGGTGAACACAGATCTATTAGAAATAGTCTGAGGTAGCTGTTGCAAACCATGATCTTGTCTTCTGCAACCCTAGGCACTCCTCTTTCTACCCACAGTGTCAGGGACATGACTTCTGCCAAAGATACAGAAACAAATAGAAGGTTCTTGTGCAGATAGGATGGGACAAGGAGTCACCCTGGAGGTCAAAGTATTATGGAGGTCATTGAAGATCAAAGAATGCACGATGTTACTTCCACTCCCCTTGATATTGAGGTCTATCTACAATGGGAGTATGGCAGAAGAATATAGCAAGCAGGAAGAAAGGTTGTTTAGAGAGAGTTTGTTTAGTCCTATTCCCAGAACATGAGGGTAGAAATGACAATAGAAGAACATTTTTGAGACATCTGTAAAGCACTGTAAGAAGCAACAATAACAAGTGGTATCAACTTGTATAAGCGAGACATGAGTTGAGTAAGATGGGTAAGAGGAAGACTACATATTCCTTTTCGCCCCTTTCTTTGGTCATAGTGTCCTTAGATTTCCGTTTCAAATATAGGCTTCGCCTGTTATTTGAAAGCTGGTACCACTGTATTCATACTTATAATATGTATTTGATATAGCGTGGGTCTAGTTCAAGTGAGGACTTTAGATATCACTGTACAGTTTCAGGGATCCATCAAGTATGTGTGCCTGCATGTGTGTGCATGTGTGTGTGTTTGTGTGTGTGTATGTGAAAGAGAGAGATTGAGAAATGTACAGAACCTTCCAGGGGACGTGGAGGATCAGGGAATTTAAAATTAGGAATTGGGACACTAATCCCCAAACTGTGTATGTGAACTTTTCTGTTGCATATTTTTTTTTTTTTTAAATTACAACACACAATTGTGTTTTCTGGCACAGCGAGATTAAGTTGCCAGGCACCAAGATTAAACTTTGCCTGCCTAGAGTGAAAAACTGAATTGATTAAAAAAAACAAGTTTTCAAGTACAAAAGTCATCCAATTTGCTACAATCATGTATCTATTCATGTTTTAACACAACAAACTGATATACTATTCTAATGAAAACATAAAAAGCCAAGTATTTAAGATCTATATTTTTTACTTTTTCAAAAAAAGCAGATGTGGTAGAGAGAGAAATAATCATTGTACTTACACAGCATCTTGGTGATTTGCCTTCTCCTTCCAGTCTCTAGATGAATTTTCCAGCTTGTATTGCTGTTGCAGTTTTTGCCAAGTCTGCCAATCGGAAACTTCTTCTCCTTTGTTAACCGGCAGCCAATTAACAGATACAGGACAGTAATTATCGTGACTGGCACAAAGTAGAAAAACACTGTGGTGATCTGAATTACAAGGTTGTACATCCACTTGGGCTTGAGCATGCTGCATGTGGCAGACTCCTCTATTTTCTCCAGCGATGGTAAATAGATGTAGTAGATTCCATGGAGTGAGGTATTTGGAATAGCGCACAAAAACGATGTTACCCATACTGCACTGATCACCCTTCGAGCATGAGTGTTGGTCATCACATCTTTAGTTTTCAAAGGGTGCACCACCGCTATGTATCTCTCCACACTGAGGGCAGTCACATTCAAGACAGAGGCAAAACACACAGTCTCAAACAAGAATGTCTTGAAGTAACATCCGCCTTCCCCTAAAGGGAATGGGTAATTCTGCCACATCTCATATGTTTCCAATGGCATTCCAAAAACCAGCACTAGAAGATCAGAAATGGCCAAGCTAAATAGATATAGGTTGGTTGGCGTCCTCATTTTCCGATGTTTAGCGATGACGGTGCAGGTGAGAAGATTGCCAGCGACACCCGTTAAAAATATAAAGAGATAAGTCAAAGAGATTGGGAGAATGAAGGAGGACGTTTTGGGTCCCAAGATCCTAAAGAGTAGTTTTTGGATCACCCTGGTTCTGCTCTGATTTGGGGTACCATTCCAAGTCTCGTTACTGAAGGTCCAGTTGCAGGTATCTAGTTGAAGATCTTCAGAACATATCTGGAAAAGGTCTTCCTGCTGGACTGCAGTCATGGCGACAAATCAATCCTGATGAGATGTTTTGCCTTGTACCCACACACAAGTGATTTTTTAACAGGTGTTGATGTTCATCGTTGTTAAAATATGCCTGAATTAGAAGCATTCCTCAGAGATTCTTACAATAGAGTGCCTTACCTTTGCAGTAATCTCACAATACAGAGATGTTGATGGCAAGCCACCAATTCTTACACAAAGACTCACTCCCATAGTATATTAATTAAGCAACTGCTTATGATGATATAATTTCAAAGTCCAGATGTCATAAGCTTGAAATGTCATACACTTAAACAACAGTACAAACTTACAGGGCTCATCTTCCTACATGACTAATATCTTCTTTCAGAAATACTTCTAAAAGCAACAAGTGAGCGACACTTGATTCAGAGCCAACCGTTTCAAAAATCTGTAATTTTCAGAATTAATTTTAATGAGATGACACAACTATTTCAAATAACTTACGATACAATATACTCTTTTAGAGGCTCTAATCCATTATTTCTGCATTGTTAAAAAATACATTAATACTTGATAATCCATTTTGCTGTCGGTAAAAGTATGAAGATTTCGATTTCTTTCCGTCTCAAATGTGTCGTCAAACAGAAGAAATTATTTTTGCTTCACGAAGAGCTTGATGGCCTTAGGTCAGAATTCTTTGCAGAGGTCTGAGGTCCAATTGGCTTGGCATTAGCTGAAATACAGAAAAGTCTATTTTACAAGTGTGAATTTACAAGATGATGGTGAGGATGAAGTACTTTATGCAAAAAAAGTAAGTATGAATAATTAAGTACATGTGATACAATTTTCCATAACTAACAATGGAGAGATTATTTATAAAACATATTGAGGCGGGTATTGCACAGTATTTTTCATAAATGAGGACATTTGAACAGAGAAAAAACTCAGAATAAACAATATTTGCCCAAAATCCGATGAAGAAGCACTCCACTGATTTGTAGCTAGGATTGTGAGCTTTATAAATACATATCCTTGCATATATGATACATACAGTGCTTAATTTGAGAAGGAGTTTGCTAGTGGTGGGTACAGGCACTCATTCTTGGGCACTAGTATATATTTCCATCAGATTTTGACCAACAGCAAAAGAGAGAGAAAGGCAGAAAAGGGAGAAACAAGCACTGTCAATGAAAAATGATCTGGTTTATAACTGCACATGCCTCTTCCGTCACTGATGAGTCTATGCACTTTGTAAGTCATCCTTAAAGACATGCATCCATTCATCCACCCACTGACTCGTTCTTGCTTCTTTAATAAAACAGACACACAAACGCAATAAGCATATGCAAGATGAATTGTAGTTAGAAAAGTAAAGTGAGCAGCTCCCTACGACTATCTAGCACATTGTAAGACTCACCCAAAAAAAAAAGGAATAGAAGAAGGAAAGAAATGGAGCGGGACCTATAAAAGGAAAAAATTGAAAACTCAATGTGACTCATCAGCCCACTGACACTCACTCATATTCAGGCGAATCTGAACACCTGATCGGGCAAAATATCATCACTCACAGGGCTATAGAACCTATGACAGAAATAGTCTAACCCATTACCCTATGAAACTTGTCATCTTGGGGTGAAGTAGAATGTGAATGATTCTTGAACTTACAGAGGAGAGCTGATCCAAAGATATTTAATGTGTTCCTATGTATATAGTTTTTTTTATTACAACAATATGGCTGACAAATACACCTATCAGGCCTTTCTTATATGGTCTGTGAAGGATAATCACATTGAACATCTTCAACCCTTAGAGTCTGTCAATGGAAGTAACCAACATCGAAATTCTTGCCTAACCCATTACCCTATGAAGCTTGTCATCTTGGGGTGAAGCAGAATGTGCATGATTCTTGAACTGACAGAAGAGGACTGATCCAACTAGGTATGAATAATTAAGTACATGTGATGCAATTTTCCATAACTAACAATGGGGAGATAATTTATAAAACATATTGAGTCGGGTATTGCACAGTATTTTTCATAAATGAGGACATTTGAACAGAGAAAAAACTCAGAATAAACAATATTTGCCCAAAATCCGATGAAGAAGCACTCCACTGCTTTGCAGCTAGGATTGTGAGCTTTATAAATACACATCCGTGCATATATGATACATACAGTGCGTAATTTGAGAAGGAGGTTGCTAGTGGTGGGCACAGGCACTCATTCTTGGGCACTAGCATATATTTCCATCAGATTTTGACCAACAGCAAAAGAGAGAGAAATGCAGAAAAGGGAGAAACAAGCACTGGCAATGCAAAATGATCTGGTTTATAACTGCACATGCCTCTTCCGTCACTGATGAGTCTATGCACTTTGTAACTCATCCTTAAACACATGCATCCATTCATCCACCCACTGACTCGTTCTTGCATCTTTAATAAAACAGACACACAAACGCAATAAGCATATGCAAGATAAATTGTAGTTAGAAAAGTAAAGTGAGCAGCTCCCTACGACTATCTAGCACATTGTAAGACTCACCCAAAAAAAAGGAATAGATGAAGGAAAGAAATGGAGCAGGACCTATAAAAGGAAAAACTTGAAAACTCAGTGTGACTCATCAGCCCACTGACACTCACTCATATTCCGGCGAATCTGAACACCTGATTGGGCAAAATCTCATCACTCACAGGGCTATAGAACCTATGACTGAAATAGGCTAACCCATTACCCTATGAAACTTGTCATCTTGGGGTAAAGTAGAATGTGAATGATTCTTGAACTGACAGAGGAGAGCTGATCCAAAGATATTTAATGTGTGCCTATGTATATAGTTTTTTTTATTACAACAATATGGCTGACAAATACACCTATCAGGCCTTTCTTATATGGTCTGTGAAGGATAATCACATTGAACATCTTCAACCCTTAGAGTCTGTCAATGGAAGTAACCAACATCGAAATTCTTGCCTACTACAGTAATCCAGTAATCTGTTAGATTCCATGTAGAACACTGCTTACCTACAAGCTTTAACACAGTATAATATCAGTTAACCCTTAAAGGCCTTTTGGCTTTATCCAATGATTATCGCAATAAATACATTTAAAACGTTAGGGCTAAAACCTTTGTTGTAACGTTTCATGATAAAAGGATCGGACCAATGACATCTGATGTAACTTTTCCTAATGAACCAATGTGACCTATAGTCATTAACAGTGGTCTACTATAATGAACATCAGCTTTCTTACAATGCACCCAAACCATAAGGAAAATAAAAAATAGATTTTAAAAAAAAATGACAGTTGGCAGAACAATAATACAACGCCTTTTAAAAAGGTTTGACAGGGATTATTACAGTGAAAATGTTCTACCCCAAATATTTATCTGAGGAATGTAACCAACACCAAAATCCTATCTTACTAAGGAAACTGTGAGATACAGCCTTCTGCACAGTGTAATAAAAATTAATTGTTCAAAGCCTATTGGCTTTAATAAATGTATTTCGTATTAAATTGGTTAGATCTACTACCTATGTTGTAACCTTTCATAATAAGCAGATCAGCTGTATGGCATCTGCCATATTTTTTCCAATGAATCAGTCTAGCACCTATAGCCTTCATCATTAGCTTGTCACTACAACTAACTCAGCCTTACTGAATTCTGCATTAGCTTTTTTTAAAAAGCAGTGATAAGGCCTGAAGCCAGAAAGTTGTAAATATACACTAAATGACAGTTGGCAAAACAATATTCAACCCCAGTAAGAGGGCTAACCAGGATTATCAAAGTGCACCAACTCAAACCTCCTGCATTGTGTACTCTGGCAACCACTAGGCACAGAGTCATAATATTTTACAACTATATTGAAAACTAGTTGGCAAAACAATATGCAACCCATCTGAAAAAAGCCTGTAAATTCAATCAAACTTAAAAGCCTATTGGCTTTAGCAAACCCTTTTTACATTAACTTGGTTAGGGCTACAGCCTTTATTGTAACCAAATCAGGTCTAAGATATCCGAGATCAATGTTGCCAGTGTACCAACCAGGCCTACAGCCTTTATCTTTGGTGTGTCAGCATAACCAACGTAGAGCTACGGAATTCTGCATGAACGTTCCAACAAAGCAATGAAAAGGCATATAGTCAGACTATTATAAATATACACAAAATTCAAACTGACAAAACAGTATATAATCCTCCACCCCAAGACCGAAGAGGGTTGACAGGGAATATTAAAGCGCAATTCTTCTGCTCACAGGATTCTCATAGAGGAAACCAACGGAGGAAACCCAATCCCAAAACCTTTGCCTACCACAGTAATCTGTGAAAATCCATATGGCACAATACTTAAGTACAGGGTGATTGATAATCCACGCTTAAATTACTAATGGCCTTCAATAAATAAGACTAGCCCACTGCATTTATTATAAATGTTCTTGATAAAAAGATAAAGCCTATAATCGCGAGTCAGTCATGAAAACTCTACTGAGCATGAGCTTTGTTACAAGACAAAACATGTACACACGTTCAGCCCAATCAAAACCTGTAATCAGGGCAATCAGACTTTGGATGGAGCCAAAGTCCGTCTATCAGTGGTTCTTCTTACATCTATTAATATGTTGATCACATAAAGTTTGGTGACTGCTGCACAGTCCACCCAGATCTTAACAGGAGTAAGAGAACGATGGGAGTACAGGGATAACATAAGAAAGATAAGACAAAACAATGTCTTCACTAGTAAGATGAAGTGCCAGGAAGTACAGCGATATTGGAGAAAGAGGCAAAACTGGTCAGCCTTGGTATTCAGTAATCCCAGCATTTTACAGAGCTGTGTGCAGGCTCCTAAAGCAAACATTTGTGCCCATGTACGTTTTTTTCTTATGTGTTTGCAAACCCATTACAACATGGCCACTGTCAATGTGCGAGGTTTTCTGAGGAAAAAATAATAATGGCCAAACCAATATTTTGGCATTTGGTAGCAATGATGAGACCTTTAGACTTTACCAATACTTATTTTTATTTTGTTTCAGCCCCGCTACAATACTTAAATGACCAAATAGTGTTGCTTAGCATCTCTGTTTTCTTTTATCATATTAGTTTTTTATATGGCTTTGTTAAGTATTCTGATGCTCCATCCAAGTGATCATCTTCAACTATCCAATAATAATCCGAATCCGATTGTGTGAAGATGGAAGAGTCTCAGTCGCCTCCTTTTTTAATGTTTTCGAAGATTAATATGCTTGCTGGCCAGTCTAAACATTTTTGTTATCTGAGACAAATTGATGTTTTCCTACCCCCATACCCACGCTTCCACTTTAGAACAGAAAAAATGCCTTGTAAAGGAAGGATAATGACATTCCGCTGGTGGCATCACAAACCGGGGCAAATCTTGGGTATCATTAGAACTGTTTTAGTATGTTGATGATCAAGATAAGGGGGAGTACATGAAAAAATGATATGTTCTTTCCCTTCCTTCATGCTTTTTAGTATAACATGTACCTCTTCACAAAACTGGTGTCCAAAGGCAAGGTACACAATTTTTGTAGTAGAAAAAATTGCCTTATGTGGCTTTGCAATATAAAAGGGTTTAAATATTGAATCGTTTGAACTGTAAAACGAACTAAGAATATTCATATAGGGTAATACTATATGAAAAATGTTATAAACCACAGCTCCAGTTGTTGACTATGTCCTGAAAATTCCTGCATCTAACCCGAGAGACCCATTCAGCCAGATAAATTGTAGAGATAGGACTGTGAAGTTTGCAGATTAAAATTAAATTTCTCATAACAATAACAGCTTTTCAGGAGAACAGTTAGATCGGTTAGTTGCCGCTAATATTTCAGGGGAGTGCAAAAGGTGATAAATAAGAGCAATTAGCGAAGTGGAGAGACAAGATAAAAAAATGAAACATAGTAGTTTGAGCTCCTTGTTAGTGTAATATGTGTCATCATAATCTAGTGCACCCTATTTTGTGGCATTTAGAGCTCTGATTGAATTTTCCTGATTCATGCCCTTATATCGGTACATTTCACATTGCCCTTATACAGGCAAAGAAATCAATCCCTTATTTAGGCATAGCCCATGCTACCCAAATACAGGCATGACTAATTCCGCCCGCACTAAACGTCACAACGATTTCTTGGAAAATCGGCTTAAGCAGTTAGGGAACTTCCCCTTGCTTGAATATTGATTTATCCAAGAACTCATGTACTTTGCAAAGAACAACTATTCCCTAGGGGTTCTTTCCTGACATTCATATGCCCCACTTTACGTCAAACTATGGCATTCCTAAACACCTTCAAGGTATAAATATACCTTCACTTGCTCTAGCAAGACACGGTGGTTCAGAGCAGTTCGACTATCTACTTGTCCAATGCAGCTCATTACAGCAAGTGCCGAAGGAAGCTGACTCTCCTGCTGACGCACTGATCAAGAGTCTGCCCTACTCCTGCCGAGAATCCAGCTCCAGTGTTTCCAAGCTCCCCTTGCGGGGTGTTGGGAAATTGAGTCCCGAGACTGAGATACCAGACCTCCTTCATTCTAACTAAGGTATGGTGCTGATTAGAAACTAGAGAAACCTTTGGTAGATTCTTGGCAAAATCAACTAAACCTATGCTACACAATACTTACTTCTTCCCACGCACTAGACTTAGGTGATGGTACATTGGAGTAGGCGTATTTTAGAAGCACCAGTTGAGTATTTTAGCCTGTATATTTATGTATGTATTTTTATATGGCTTAGAAACCATACAATGCTTCTACAGTATTATTTTATGATACTATTCTCGCTGTACGCATTATACTTTGCAGTCTGCATAACGATTGTAGCAGTTCACTTCTCTTGTATGAGAAAGAAGACTGTTGAATAAACCTTTTTATTGAATACGCCCGTCTCTCTATTTCTTTACAACTCTGTTGAAATGAAGCATGCACGATTTACTGAGTGAAATACTTATCTATTGTTTCTACGACTCTGAGAGATATATTTCTTATTCTTGGGAAACAAAGTTGTCATGTTTATGCGGTTGTCAGAAACGAATCCCTTCCTGTGATTTAGAGAAAGTTTCTAGTGACCTCTGAGCTAGCTGGCACACACTATTAAGTTTAGTGTATTCGATAGAGACCTAGTCGACCTCAGTCCTACGTCAAATCTACATGATATATTATTCCAATGCGCAGAGCATATTGGGAATATAGGAACTACACTACATGGCGCCCAACGTTTGGTAAAGCACTAAGTTAACGCTAGATACTAAAGTAACTCAGTCGTGCTTTTCTCAGAGACCCCTTTTCCCGTAAAATGCTCTGGAGTGGGTACAGGGATAAAATATCCGCCATAGCTGAGTAGGACGAAAATCCTATGTATTAGTTTTTGGTTTTTCAACTTTGAAGGATACAGTGTTCCAAAATATTGTGCATCTTATCTTTGTTTCCATGAAAACTTGCTCTGCAACTTTCTTTAAACAATGTCGAATAACGGCAACAGCACCGAGGCCGGTGAAGCTACAAGCAAAAACGCTGTACAATCTATTGGCGCAACAAGCTTTATTTAATGAAGCTGACGAGGATGCTATAGGCATTCCAGAAAATCTAAGGAAAGCCATCACTGTAAAACTTATAAGAAACTGCCTATCAGCAAGAGGTGGTAGGGTAGTTTTTGTGATAGAGGCACATGAATATCATCAGACAGAGGTATTCTATTTCTGGATAGTCGTCCGTGAAGCAAATCCAGTAACATAAATGTTTCACTTCTACAAAGAAGATGAAGCTCCAACGGAATACATTTCTTTCGAGGATGTTGAAATTCCATTAACATACCAAGAGCATGCACTCTCGTTTAAAGGTGCCCTAAATCATATAAGTCACATTACCAGGCTTGGTCCACTAGGTAGACCAGGAGCAAATTGGCCGGTATTAGCCAGTTATACACCACGTCCTGCCATTGAAGAGATGACAGATGAGGAACTATTAGTGCAACTAAAGGATCTAATTAAAATCCACAGACAATTGGTCCAACAAGTCATGCGGACTCTAACAACCCAACCGGCAATTAGGATTCCGCAACACATCTCTTACCAGGGGAACACATATAAAATTACACCACAGACTATACAATCGGTCATTGGTAAATTACCCGCAACCCGGGAACAAATTCCATTCTGGATAGCTCAAAAAAATTACTCAAATCGAGGCAGTATTTCCTGATACTTCCCCTCAAGAGAGACATAGAATTCTAACAATCTGTTTACCAATGGGGATCGCACCACATCTGGAGGACTGTGACACTTGGGGTAAAGTCTTTGCTGGAATATTCACCAAAACACATGGTGTTCCGTCAATGGCGGTAATACCAGACGTCCTGAAACAGATTCAAAATGAATACGGGGCAGAGCCTGCTTTAAATCTAGGTATGAAATTACTGAAGGATTTCAAACAGGTCTCAACAATAATATTAGCTAATATTAAAGGTGAAGCAGCATCCGTGGCGATCCGCCAAAAGTTAAGAGAATTTCATGTAAGTGAGCAACCTCAGGAACTAGCCAGAGTAATTGAAAAATCCTATGGAGAACTAGGTAGAGACAGTTTGGGTGGTAAACCAGTGAAACCACAATTGACTGAAAGTCCTGAAAAGGTCTTTAATAAAAACAGTCCTACTCCTCCCAAGAAGAAGTGGGAGAACACTAAACAAACTTCTAAAGAGAAGCGTTCTCAATCCCGAGGTAGATCTCCTCAAAAGGAGCCCTCTGAAAGGAGGTATAACCTCAGGAATATGGATAATTTGAGAAAACCTGATAGATATCAAGATACTAATACACGTTCCTCTCGTACCTTTCAGACTTCATCATAGAAATCCGAAAGAAGAGGATGATCAGAACACAAGGAAGAACGCGTGAAGTCCAAAGATGATCAACACTTTCCAAAAAATAAGAAAACTCAATTCACCAAGAAAAAGGTAGCAGGTCTAAAACTCAGACATGCTGAGGATCTTGAGGACACAACTCAAGACCGGGGAATGGGCTCAAATGATGTTGGACAGCGCAGCTGAAGTCACCATAGCTCGCAAGAACTTGAAGGATCTGGAGATAGTGGACTTGAATGAGTACATCCAAGTTGAAACTGAAGACACCAGGGTTAGTGTCCCACATAAAATATACGAAGTAACACTCCGGATGGAGGAGGACATAACTAGAAAAATAAGAGTACTCTTTTGGGAGAAGCTCTCTCAGGGTCAAGACATCCTTCTAGCTGAACAAGACTGGCAACCTGAATTTGTCAGGGAGTGCCCACATGGCAAAAACATCATTATGCCAGCTTCCTCCAACCATATTCCAATTAATTTAAAATACACTTATGCCAGGAAATGGGCAGTAGCCCAGGCTCCAGCATTATACAAAAATCATGTAGGATGGGATGAGGATTCTCCTCAACATAAAACAATTACAAAAATCAACCAACTGCACAAAGGCAGTGTCCAGTTAAGCAAGAAGCTAAAAAACAGGTCAGGGAGATATTAGATCAACTTGAATACCAAGGGGTGATTGAAAAATGCACCTCGTCCATGAACAATTCTTTGTTTCCTGACTCCAAACCAGACAATACATATCGTCTAGTTTTGGATTACAGACATTTAAACTCCTGTTGCAAAACCTTTGCAGTACAAAATGCACACAGTGCAGCACTAATGAATAACATTGTGCGTAAAAAATATAAAACCATATTAGATATTTCTAAAGGGTACCTTGCTGGACAAGGTACCCTTGCTCTTCAGAGCGTTCTGAGGACTCGCTTTTGACTCGCATCTGTCAGCGCTGTGTTGTAGGTGCGCCGCGCTTTTAAACTAACCGTTTTTATATTTGTGTTGAATTTAATTTATTCTCCCTTGTTTTTAATACCGTGCATTAATCCTTATACCTGCACTTTAATAGTTGCATCACCGCTGCTTTAGCGGGTCCGGTTCTGGGGGTTGCGATACCAGGGGAATCGGCCGCCATCTTGGGAGTGGTTGGGACGCTTCTGGGCGCCACTCTGAGCGGTCTAGTGGTTCGCAGTCACGCGCTCTCCCTTCTTAAGGCGGTTCTCCGAGTGGGTCAACCTGGACAAGGTACCCTTGCTCTTCAGAGTGTTCTGAGGACTCGCTTTTGACTCGCATCTGTCAGCGCTGTGTTGTAGGTGCGCCGCGCTTTTAAACTAACCGTTTTTATATTTGTGTTAAATTCAATTTATTCTCCCTTGTTTTTAATACCGTGCATTAAGCCTTATACCTGCACTTTAATAGTTGCATCACCGCTGCTTTAGCGGGTCCGGCTCTGGGAGTTCCGATACCAGGGGAATCGGCCGCCATCTTGGGAGTGGTTGGGACGCTTCTGGGCGCCACTCTGAGCGGTCTAGTGGTTCGCAGTGACGTGCTCTCCCTTCTTAAACCAGTTCTCGGCGCGCAGCGGTATCGCGCAGCGGGAGCGCCCTCATCACGCCTGAGTCAAGCCAGAGTCCTGCCCATCTGCGCCCATCAGCGCTAAGGCGGTGCGAGGCGTGGCGGTACTCTGCTTGTCGATATTTTCTGCAGGTAATGCCGTCGGTGCTCTTATATTCTCGGGATGAGTTGTTTGGCTTTAGGCGGTCTCTCCCATGCTGTAAACTTGGGCCTGTTAGTCCCCTTTGCGGCCCCCATATTTGTGCTTGTGGGGTTTGGTCTCTTAATGCACCCTCTCCTATTCTTGCCATGACGGAGTCTTCTCCGGTTAAGCCCCCTCGCTGTAGACCTTCGGTCTCCCGTGACATTACTGTTTGGAGTCTTAATATCAGATCCCTTCCAAAACACTATGCAGAACTTCATGATCTCATAAGTGACGAGCTGCCAGATGTCTTTTTCATGACAGAAACATGGCTCCAAGATGCTGACTCGGCAGCCGTCAATCTTGCACTCCCCTCTGAATATTCCATTTTTACACACAATCGAGCATCTAGAGGTGGTGGCATCCCGGTAGCCGTAAAGTCCTGCTACCCTTGTGAATGGAGGGTGGTGGATCTAGTAGGGTGTGAAAGTGCTTTTTTCAGAATCTCTATTAGCCACAAGTTCACTTTGTCTGGCCTTTTAATCTATCGCCCTCCTGGCTGTGAAACGGCCTTCAGAAAGGCACTCCCGGATTGTGTCACTTCTTTGGCACTGGGTTGTGCGCATTTTTGCATTCTTGGTGATCTCAATCTTCACTTCGATTGCGGAAGATGCCTGCTATCAGTATCATCTTGGCTGATTTGGAGGCCCTTCAGCTTAAACAACTGGTCACCTTCCCCACTCTTGATCCTTTCTTTACGAACTTATCTGGGGCCAAGGTAGCCAGGCCCAGTCCAGTGGCTTGGACTGATCATTTTTTACTACAAAAAATTCTTGTGACTAAAGAGCATTCTTTTAAGCCCCTGGATAGAGTAGTGTTTAAACGCCACTGGAAGAAACTCAAATTGGAGGACTTTCATCATCTCCTGGAGGTCAACCCATTAGGCTCTTACCTTAGTGTCGGATCCGGGTATGACGCTTTTTGCGATTGGGTTTCTTGCGCTTTAGATGCTCTGATCCCCGCTGCCTGGACTAAATGTCGTCCCAGAGAACCCAGCCCATGGTACGACAGTTCCCTGGCCCTGCTAAAAAAAGCTTGCAAACAGGCAGAACGGGACTGGCGGAAATTCTATGACGCTGATAAAAAACTTGTGTATTTCTCTAAAATTAAATCTTATCATAGAGCGGTGTGTAAAGCTCGTGCAGCTTATTACTCCCAGGAATTTAAAAATAGTCTCAATCCGTCTAAGCTAATTTTTAAAGTCCTCAAGGACCTGACGGCCAAAAAAGCCACTGTGGCAGAAATCTGCTCTGTGGATCACTGCAAAAATCTGGCTGCTTTTTTCAAGGAAAAGGTCCAAGCTATTTATCGTGCTTTTCCCATCATCAAGCAGGTAGTGGAGCCTCCTAGTTTTACACTAGCTACTGGGGTAGCTTTAGCTTCACTACCTAGTCTGTCGATGGAGACATTCTACAAGCTGGCCTTTAAAATTAAATCGGGCTCGCCAGATGATCCCTTGAGGCCTGCCCAGTTTAGAGAGTCTGCTGCTGTCTGTCTCCCTCCAGTGTGTCATCTCATCAATCTTTCTCTTGCCTCGGGTGCTGTCCCGGAAAAGTGCAAACAGGCTGTTGTGACACCTATTCTCAAAAAGGCGACTTTGGACCCTGTTAAATTTGAGAGCTATCGCCCTATCTCTCTCCTTCCCTCGGCCGCCAAAATTTTGGAGGCCCATGTGAATGGGGTGTTGTCTGAACACCTGACGAGGGCGTGCATTCTGGATTCTTCCCAGAATGGGTTCCGTGCTGGTTACAGCATGGAAACAGCTTTGCTCTCAATGACGGAACATCTCCGTTCCGTGCTCGTCTCTGGTCAGACTGCGGCATTGGTCTTACTCGTCCTTAGTGCCGCGTTTGACACGGTCTCGCACGGAATCCTACTCCAACGCCTTCGAGAGGTGGGTGTCGAGGGCACCGCACTCGAGTGGTTCCGTTCCTTCCTTGCTGATAGGTCCTTCAAGGTTGCTACCCCGCCATTTGCGTCCAAATTCTATCCCCTGGAGCTGGGTGTGCCGCAGGGTTCATCGCTGAGCCCCACATTATTCAATCTTTATGTGAGGCCGCTGGCTGCTGTCGCCAAGCAGTGGGGTATGACTATGGTCTCCTATGCTGACGACACGCAGCTGGCGGTCACCTTGAGTGGGGACCCTGACCTTGATGCCCCCAGATTCCGGGATGGACTCTTGGCAGTAGCTAGCTGGATGAATTCCAACTGTCTCCAGCTTAACGCTAAAAAAACGGAGGTCCCGATAGTGGGTAAGCAAACTGATCTCTGGGGTGACATGTGGTGGCCCCCTGAGCTGGGTGTAACTCCTATTCCAGTCTCAGAGGTCAAAAACTTGGGGGTTTGGTTAGATCCTGCCCTCAGTTTCTGCGGCCACACAAAAAAGTAGCGGCCACCTGCTTTGGCATCCTTCGAGGGTTGAGACCTATCCTGAGGTTCTATGATGCCTCTACTAGGCAGTTGATTATACAAGCCTCCATTCTATCTAGGCTTGATTATGCCAGTTCATTACTGCTGGGGACCAACTAGGCTGAAATCGCCTGGATGCAACGTATCCAGAATGCTGCAGCCAGAGCCCTGGTGGGACTACCGAGGTTCTGCTCTGCTGAGAGTACCATCCGCTCTTTTCACTGGCTGCCTATGGCACAAAGGATCTATTTTAAGACCTCTATGCCTTTCTTTCAAGATCCTCAAGCTGGCCTCCCCCCAGATTCTTGATAATCTTTTGAGGCCTTATGTGCCCTTGCGTCCCCTGAGATCTCTGGGCCAAAACCTGGTTGTGGTTCCACGGTTTAGCTTATGTAGAGCGGGAGGTTGCTCCTTCCGGGTCCTGGCTGCAAAACTGTGGAATGCCCTTCCATCTCACATTCGTGAAATTGATGAGTTGCTGAAATTCAGGAGGGCTATCAAAACGTATCTGTTCCCTCATAGTCCTTAGGCTCCAGTTCTGTGCGTCTCTGCTTCTGTATGGCTGTGTTGTGTTTGGGTACTCTTTCAGAAGCGCCGGGACGCCCCTTGGCTGGGGCAGCTGTGCGCTATAAAAGTGTTATTAACATAACATAACATAACATAACAAAATATTGCACATGAAAGTAGGTATTTGACAGCTTTCTCAATTATTGGGACACAGGGTCAATTCTGTCGTCTCTCCCAGGGATTCTAGAATAATCCAGGATTATTTTCAGCCAGAGTAACAGAGTTACTACATACCTATGTTGATGAGGCATTATCATATGTCGATGACATCTATCTAACAGACGATGACTTGGATAGGCACTTGAACAGGGTGAACACCACAATATTGGGCTTCGCATCTGAAGGGTACAAATTCAATTTTAAGAAATCAAGAATTGCCCACCTCAACGTCCTTTACCTAGGATATGAGTTATCAAGTGAAGGCAAAAGCCTGGCAGCCAACTTTCTAGAAAAGTGTGCGCTGCTCCAACCTCAAAAAATGCTGAAAAACTTACAGTCAATTCTAGGTTTCCTAAATTTCGGAAGAACATACATTCTAAATTACACAGAAAGGGTTAAACCTCTCTACCAACTAATCAAACCTGATTTTAAAACAGGTAATTGGACTCAAAAACACACAGAAATGTTGTGCTCAGTCCAAACAGACATGTTAGAACAAAACATTTACAAACACGAGACAACAAACGCAACTTAGTGATCCAAATTATTCCAGGAACATGCGGATTCACGTACTTAACCTTTAATGAAGAAGAAAAAGTACCAATAACTTACAAATCACACTTTTACACACAAGCAGAAATGAAATTTACTTCAACAGAAATAAATTCTGGGAGCGGTTCAAACTGCAGTAGCAAAAGAGAGAGCCCTCGCACAGGGTAAGCGCATTATGGTCGTTACACCTGTACCTGCCTTAGAGGCAGTGACAAAAGTGAGCATTCCGAATACTAAAGCTTTACATCCGAGATGGATACAATGAGTTAATTCTCTTGCTGCAACTGACGTTGAATACATTTTGACCCATATTTGAAAACACAAGAATTTCTACAATATGAACAAGAATGTCCTCTGCCTACTGAGATTCTGCCTCTAGAGCAGTATGAATGTATCATTCATACTGCATTCATACTGACGGATCAGCACAGCCCACTATTGGGGGTAAACAAGCTTATAGTGCTGTGTGTGCGATTGTTGAAGGTCGATGGCGCGATTGTAAATTCCGACCAATGGTCACTAAAACACAATCTCTAGGAGATTGTACAGCTCAGCGAGCTGAACTACAAGCATTCAAGATGGCGCTTGAAAATACTGAGCTGGAATTCCCCACACTTATAGTGTGCGATTCATATTATTGCGTTCGATCTTACAATGAATACTTGCAGAACTGGATTGAAAACGGTTTCAAAGATGCAAAAGTTGGCACAATCAAGCATAAGTTGCTTTGGGACAAAGTAGTTCAGTTATGACAAGAACTAGAAAAGGCTCACATGATACATACACTGAGTCATCAACGTGATGGCGTTCACGTTGCAGGGAATTCATTGGCTGATGAAGCCGCGAAGGCAGCTGTGCAAACGGCTTCCGTAGCTGCAATCACTCGTTCAAAAACTAAAATAGACGGCAAAATAATGCTAGCTGTCAATGCTTCCTGCAAAGACAGCAGTGCAGCGTTACCTAATAAATTTCCACTTAAATATTCCATACTTGACGCAAACTCCGTTCCTTTTACTCGAATTCCTGGAGTAGGGGATTGAGTGATTTCAAACAGGAAACGTAGAGTCGCTTTGAAACACGAAGCACATTTGGGAGAGGGTCTGATACATTAGTGGATCTCTAAATCTATTCTAAAATTAAAAGAGACGTACTAGTGGCCAGGGATGAATTGTCACAATCACACATTCGCAATTAATTGCCATGACTGCAACAGAGATCGCAGCAGAGAACGCCGCCAGATACCTGACTACAGTGTAGCCAGCCGAGTACAGGCACTGTTGTTAGACAGCATTAGACTTTCTACATGCAGACGTCCCTATGGACAAATGCGGTCCCACAAATATTAAGACAAGATTTATTTGGATGTGGCCTCAGCGCTTGGCTGACGCTCGAACTGTTATAAAAGATTTGCGAGTCTTTATCGGCACATACGCAGTCGGCACGCTACATTCTGACCAGGGTCCTGCATTTAGCTCTCGAGCTTACAAGGAGGCCATGGCCAATATGGGCGTTGCATTGCGGTACTCTAGTCCATTCCATCCTGAGGGAAATTCGGTAGTGGAGAGAAAAAAACGGGACATAAAGCAATCTATAACAGCTAGGGTATTAGGCTCGGGTGACGGGTGGGTCAAACATCTAAGTGTCCAACGAAGTCTTAACAATCTGCCAAAAAGTTCTCTAGGGGGTATCACTCCATATGAAATCCTTTTTGGTTCTAGAATGATTGTGCCGGACCTCGATTGTCACACTTTAGTGGTAGAACAAAAACCCTTTGATATCAAAGAACGTTTGGCTGTTTTGCAGGACTTAAATGAAACAAGATCCAGACAAAGTAATGTACTTCTGAAGCCAACAACCACTGAAGAAAAACCATCCATCCCAGCAAGACCTGTCTGGATTCCAAAGATTAGGGATCTAGTCAGAGAAAAGATCGCGGACAAGAAGGAATTTGGGCCTTCTTACAGACAACCAGTACCTGTCCTAGCCATCCACGGATCAAGAACAGTGTTACTGCTGCCCCTTGCTAGTAAAAAGGAGAACAGGTTTGTGTCCATCGACCTGGTAAAACAACATCAGTGGCCGATCATAAGCAGTAGGCCAAGTGGACTCCAAAGATGTAGCAGACGCCCGATTCTAGCTACTATCCAAGAGGTTCAAACTGAGAGACTCATCACCTTCGAAGAATCTGCAGTGCGAAAAGAAGGACTATGCAACAAAGCCATGAAACTTGTACCCCTTGAGACCCAAATGACAGTTCGTCAAGAAACGCCTGTCTACAATGAAATAGCATCTGATTATACAAATGTAAGACGTGATCGAGTGGTTCCAGCGATTTCAACGAATCCTGATGCAATCCCTACAATTGACAGAACTGCCTCTGGCTATTTCAATAACTTTGATAAATTTTCCGAGGATCCCAGTGAACCTGAAACGACGCCAACTGAAAAAACTTTTAAAGAACAAGCAACAGAACTTTTTCATCAACTGGAAAATACCTATCTGGTTTCACCATGGATTGAACTTTGGATTGTGTTGGGTGTACTTTTTCTTCTACTTTGGTTGACTCCTGTATTTCCTTTGGGAATGCTGATAAATGGAAGATATGTTAAAAAGGACACAGCAAGTAAGAACATCAACTTACTCCTCAAGCCACACAAATTATCTCATCGTGAACAAAGAGACTTGTCATCAGTAAACATCACAGCCGTTTCTATACCTGGTGGTGTAGCTTGAGACAGAACTGAATATGACATTCTTGGTCCGGCGGAGCTGTTGAAAATACTACACCAATTCAAGATTTCCTTGAGTGACTTTGTTTCATCTAGTACCTTTTCTGATGATTGGGACTTCGAGACTGTTAATAATGTGATGTCAGACTTAGAAATGTCTGCAAAATTTACAAATCATGAATACTTAAAAGGTTCGACAGATTATGAACAAATGTACTGTTATGATCACTATGGTCATCATTTCTTGCATAAATCTACAAATCCTAGAAATGTATTAACTTATAACCAATGGGAACATTGTTCTACGCCACCAAAGGGTAGCTCAAAAACATTTTTGGGCAAATTTCCATACTTTTCAGGATATAATGCTCCAAATCCAGAATCATTTTACTTTACAAATGTTAATAAGACAGGAATAAAAAGTATGTTGACAAATACAAAACAAATTTATTCTGCGGACTTTTATGCTCAGCTGTCTACATTAGGTTTTGACTTTTGGAAAGACACTATTGAGACAAAAACTATCTGGGGCACAAAAGACTGGCAGGTGCAGGGATTAGAAGCTTTATTTAGAGCCTGCATCATCTCAGAGCAAATAATGTTTTTGAATGACACTGTCCAACAGACATCTTGTCTTGGGTTAGCCAAGATAAAATATTTAAACAAACCGTCAATATCTACACCTACACCTGATAGCAGTAACACTTCAGAGGGGGAGGTCAATGTATATACTATTTTGCTTCACAACAGAGCAGATCCTGATTGGAAAAAAATGGTTAATCTGGCCCACAGACTCAAACACCTGTCAAGATAGATTCTTGAATAAGACACAAGGGTTCACATTCACTAGGCCAGGTCCAACAAATGTTCAGAGACAGCATCCAGGGATAGTAACAACATACAGTGTAGGGAAACTATGCCTTGAGTGGCTACACAAGTCTACACTGAAGGAAGTAAAACAACACTTATCTTTACTTAAAGATGGCACTGACCTGAGGGGCTTCTTACAAGGACCTACTAAACTGTGTCCTAAACGTTTTATATACGCCGGTATCTATGCTCTATATAATGAAGCGTGGAAGATTACGCAAGCAGAGTGCAGAACGAATACGAGAAATTGATTGAATTAATTTAGAGAAATCTCGCTGTAGTTGACTATGGGTTAACAACTCTGTCATCCAGGATATATTCTTTGGACAGCATAGTTTCCTCTGCCATAGACGTAATAGAACAGGACTTGGTCATGTTGCAACATGGTCAGCCGCAATTACGTTCTATAATGCTATTAGACTGGACGTTACAAAACCTTTGTTCAGGCTACATGCCTTGGTGTTTAATCAACACAACGGCACTGTTTTCTGAATTTAATCTCACAGATAAACAAATCAAATTGGCACAGACTGGAGCAGACTATACGGTGCTGAGCATTGAAAAACTGGAAAGATTGCCATTTACAGTCGCTGAAAAACCAGCTGTTGAATGGATAATACACGGTACAATCACTCTGCCTTTTACAATTTTCCATTTTCAGTATTGTTTAAAAGGTACACCAGCAGACCTATATGAAAGGTTGGGTAAAGAATACATCAAAACATCCTGGGAATTACCTTACACACACAGATTTTGGAGTGGGGGGAAAGAAGTGTTTCTTAGTGGTAATAATTGTGAAAACGCACTACTCAATTCTCTCCTATGTCAGGGTATAAACTTACACGGTGCCTGCGATTGTTCCTCTAACAATTTATCCTGCAACCTGCAAGGTTCACCAGCTGCAGGGATTGATCCTGTTTTTAGGCAACTTTCTAATGGAAGTTACATTATGTTGAATGATCGCAGCTGCTGTGGCATGTTGCCAGGTTTAGCCTATCTCGTAACTGTGTCAGCCAGGGTCACTTGCGGTATGCAACTATTGTTTCCAAAGACCCAGACAGACTGGGAGTCACCATTATGGCCTTCACTGAACATCTCTTCTATACGAATTGATACTTTAAGCACAATAAAAGCCAATCTTTTATAAAAATCTGAACAATTGACCTCGGCCAAAGAAACCTATGATCTGCAAGTCGCAAGGACTTCTGCAGAGATACACACCCTATTAACTACAAACTGCCCTGTACATTTCTCAGAAATGTTAGGTCGTATCTTAAACATGTCTGATACAAGTGGTATTGTACATGTATTTAAGAAGATTTTTTCGAGACTGTTAGCACCCTTTGAAGCAGTCCTAGGAATATTTCCAAACTTCGTGCACTCTGTGTTTGGCGTACTGCCTCTCGTTTTGGGACTCGCAGCAGGGATACTATTTTTGCTCTTTCTGCTCCGATATGGCAAGCCAAATCCCCAGCGATACACAGTTCACCATGGAGAACACTCTTCTGGCCATGAAGTGTCGTGAGGGCATAGTCCAAATTTTGGGATTAACTCGTTTAAGGAAATTAAATACCACATGGTTTATGTCATTCAGACCAATCTGGCAAGATTGCATCTTACCTGTTCTATGATGCCTGCTATGTGGAGTAGTAGTAGTAAATATTTATTGTACAAGTTAATAAAAAACTTTACAAAAAAAAGAGATTGCTTAAATCCAAACAAATTCAAACTAAAATAGTACACTAAAATCATCATTATTCCTCAAACAATGAAGATACGAAAAGATATGGGAGGAATTGGCCTGGCCAAGTTTTCCTTTCCAGCGTGGATGAGCCTTCCTTCAACAAAGTGTCTATATCAACAAGTGTCCTTTAGTCAATCCTTAGTCCAAAAGTAGAGACATAGAAATAAAAAATGTAAGA
Source organism: Lissotriton helveticus (assembly GCF_964261635.1). Classification (NCBI taxonomy): domain Eukaryota; kingdom Metazoa; phylum Chordata; class Amphibia; order Caudata; family Salamandridae; genus Lissotriton; species Lissotriton helveticus. Next base: position 643,905,642 of record NC_136065.1, on the reverse strand, counting down.
ATTAAATTTCTTATTTAAAAGTCACAGAATTAATAGTTGCATATATCAGGTTTCTTCAGTTGTTATGATATAGTTATTACTGGTCCTTCTTGACTTTGGGCCTTTCCTTAGCACCGTCGTTTTCAGGCAGAGGCAAATGCATAGTAGATGCATGATGCTCTCTTCAGCTTCTGCGCAGAGGCGGCACTCAGTTGTTTCTGCGGTTCGCTTCCATGGGGGTAGATGCGGGAGGACAGGAAGAATTCCCAATCAATACCTGAGGTATTTCTCTTTTAGCTTCCGGCTGAAGCCCGCATGCAGGTAGTCTTGAGGACCAGGTGTTGTGTAGCTATGCAGCACGCACCAGCCGTGTGATCGTCTCCTGAGTGTTTCCTTATCTTCAAGTACTTATAGATTGTTTACCAAAGTCTTAAAACTATTCTGCATTACCATATTTATGTTATTTATTTATTTTTTATTTATATCATTTATAGAGCGCACTGCAACCCTACGGGCATCCTTGCGCTTTGGAAAAGTGCGACTAAGAAGTGATCAGCAAGGGGCAGGATGGGGGAGTGAACAGGATACTCGTAGGGGTTAAACTTTAGGGAAGAGCCAGGTCTTTACCTTTTTGCGGAAAGGCAGCAGTTCACTGGTTTTCCTGATCGCAATTGGACGGCTATTCCAGAGGTGGGCTGCTGCTATGCTAAAGGCTCTGCCACCTTGAGTTGCTTTCCTGATTCTAGGTATACTGATAAGGTTAGTGGATGAAGAGCGGAGGGTCCGTGTGGGCTCATACCATTGGAATTTGTTTTGTAGACATTTGGGACCCAGACCATGTACTGCTTTGAAAACAGTACATAGAGATTTAAAGAGGATCCTCTGGGGCACGGGCAGCCAGTGCAACTCGGCCAGTGCTAGAGTAGTGGAGGATCGGCGTCCTCGAGAGAGTGCCATTTTAGCTGCTGCCGCCTGGATACTCTGGAGTCTGGAAATCAGATATGCAGGAGATTCCAGTAGCAGAGCGTTGCAGTAATCCAGGCGGCTACGAATGGTGCTCCTGACTACGGTTGCTCTAGTCTGTGCTGGGAGGAGAGGCAGCAGCTTTCGGAGGCCCCGCATTAGGGGTGAAGCAACTGCTCACTTGTTTGTTGACGTTGGTTTCCAGGTTTCAGTTTTCATTGAAGCTGACCCCCAAGTTCCGCACCGTCTTTACTGGTGTCAGTGGTCCATCTGAGGCTAAAGGCCAAAAGTCAACAGGCAGGCTTCTGGCAATTCTTACCACTTTACATTGCATGATCTCTGTTTTACCGCTATTAAATTGTAGCGAGTTACTTTTTAGCCAAGTTGCCATTTCACGCATGCAGGTGTGGATGGTCTCAAGTGATTCTGCATGGGCGCCATTAAGGGAGATCATCAGCTGCGTGTGATCCGCATAGTTGATCACGCTAATATCATGGGCCTTGATGATACCCATCAGGGGTTGCATGTAGGCGTTAAAAAGGATAGAACTGATTGCGGACCCCTGTGGGACCCCGTGTGGGACTTTAGCAAATTCAGACTGGTATGGAGGGAGTGCCACTGCCTGCCATCTATCTGTCAGGTACGAGCGCAGCCAATTAAGTGCCGTACCTTCTACTCCAAAGGTTTCCAACCTTGTCAGTAGGATGTCATGGCTCACCGTGTCGAACGTGGCGGACAGGTCCAGCAGAATTAGAATTGCTGATTCTCCCCTGTCCGCCCTCATTCGCAGGTTGTCCAGGACCATCAGCAGAGCTGACTCGGTCCCATGGGCTGGTCTAAACCCAAATTGCTCCTCTTGTAGGATGTTATTTGTCTCCAGGAAGAGGGACAGAGACCTACTGACCAGCCGTTCCGTGATCTTAATTGGATACGGCAGGAGCGAGATGGGTCGGTAATTCTTGTGGCAGCTGGGGTCAAGATTTGGTTTCTTTAGCAGGGGTGTGATAACCGCCTGTTTCCATTCCCTCGGTACAGTAGTGGCCCAGAGTTCCTTCAGGCCTAGACGGTTTATCGATGTGGTCCGGTAATCCCTTGGGCTACAAGCTCTGCTTGAGTTTATCTCTTTCCATAGGTGGAAATTCAGGGAGCAGTTATCGGAGCTTCTGATCCTAAACCAACATTTCACATAAGCTGCGTTGCAAGCTATTTTTTGTGACTGTAGGCCAAGCTCCAGCCTGATTTGCGCAGGAGAGACATAATTTGGTAGGCTAAAGATTATTCTTGCAGCTCTTAGCACAGTTTGTTCCAAAGTCTCTTCATCTTTTCCCCTGAGGCATTCGCTTCCATATGTAATAGCTGGGATTAGCTTTGCTTGTAGTACTTGTAGTAAGGGATAAAAGCTTTGTGTTTCAGAGATTTTAGAGCTACCACTATTGTATTTCCTTTCCATTTTATGGCTTCTTTTAGTGGCATGAAGGTAACTTTCTCATCCAGTATTACCCCTAAATATTTGTATTCTAACATGACTTCCATAGGAGCACCTGAGAGGTTCCAATGAAACCCTGTGGTATTCTTTTTCGGGTTGAACCGCATGATTTTTGACTTATCTAGATTGATGGTTAAACCATTAGATGCAGCATGATGCTTGGCAGTTGTATTTAGCAAGTGCTGAAGCCCAATTGGAGTTCGGCTTATTAGGACGACGTCGTCAGCGTACAGTAGGTTAGAGAGTGACAGCCCGCCTAACCTCAGTGCATGAGAAGTGCTGTTGTTTAAACCTGTAGAAAGGTCTGCCATAAACAAGTTAAAAAGCGTGGTGGCCAGTACGCAGCCCTGCTTCAATCCGCTAGATGTTGATATTTTCCTTGACAGATATTCTCCGGTTCCTAGTTTTATTTGAACCCAAGTGTTAGTGTGTAAGTGGATTATCTGTTTTAATAGTGCTGCTGCAATTTCCATCTTTGCTAGTTTAGCCCACAGCTTCTGCCTGTTTATACTGTCGAAAGCAGCAGAATAATCGATGAAGCAGAAAAATAGGGGAAGATTTGCTGCTTTGGCACTGTCCATCAGTAGCGTCAGTGCAAGTAGATTTGTGATGGTCCCAGTGCCTTCGGAGAAGCCTGTCTGATTGATAGGGATGAGGGATTTTTCATTTGCCCATACTGTTAGTTCATCCAAAAGGAGACCGGCATAGTATTTTGCCTCGACATCAATTAAGGCTACAAGTCTGTAGCCAGTAGGTTTATTCTTATCACCCTTCTTATAGATTGGGGATATTATGGAGCCTTTACAGGAGTCTGGGATGCCAGCCCCTTCTTCTATGGAGTTGAACACTTGTAGTAATGCAGCCACCCAGTAGTTCGGGTCAGCTTTAAACAATATTGGGGGGATACCGTTAGGGCCCGGTGCCCCCTCTGGTCTACCTTTGGCTACTCGTTTTTTAATCTGCAAAATCGTGAAGTGCAGTTCTCTTGTTGACCTCCTGCCGATGTTACCATGGGTGCTCAGCTTGTCAGGCTGTCCTGACCCTGGTTGTGCCGTACCGAGCTTTCCCCTCTTGGGTTAAAGTGATCGTGGAGGTGGCCTGCCCATGTTTCCTCTGTTATGTGGGAGTTGATGCCCTGCACGTGGGTTTTACCTAAATTATTTATTTTCTCCAAAATTTTGCGCTTCGATTTGTCTTTGCATCAAACAGGAGCTTAGCCCACAAAGATTCTTCTGCTTCCCTTTTTGCTTGCCATATCGTTTTCTTCTTGGTTTGTTTTAATTTAGCAAGGGTATTTTGAAGAGTAGGTTCATTACCCCTTTGTCTTAGCTGTCGTAAAGTTTTGTTTATCTCTTTATTGAGGGCCCTCAGATTTGGTATACACAAGATTGGTAAATAGTTAAGTTGGTTTCCTGCTTGAGCTCTTACAATCTCTATATTTGGTGATCAACTTTCTGGCACTCGGCCCTTTGATCTATTGGCAAATTGTTCCCCTAGTTGTTTTGTCACTTTTTCCCAACGGGCTTTCGCATTACTATGTATCTCTGCTTGCTTTTCCCAAATTGACTTAGCTATGATTTGGAATTTGTCAGGTTGGCTAATTTTGCAATTAAGCCTCCTGAGATTCACAGTATAAATAGTTGCAGGATCCTCCACTGGGCGCATCAAGGGCCTCTCCTTTCTACACAGTGAAATTTCCTGGGGCTGATGGTCACTATGCTCTTTTATTCCGATCTTAAAGCTAGAAATCCTACTAAACAATTGTAGAGTAACCAGCGTGTAATCTAGTATAGAGCTGACCGTAGCTTTGTGATAAGTTGCTGCGGGGGGTTGGTCTCCCAGAAAGCGACCATTTAGTACCACAAGGCTTAAGTGCTCCATGTCCTGTATAAAATTCCAAGACAGGGCTGTCAACTTTACCTTTTTGCCCTGTACCTGGGTGGGAATCTTCCCCGCTATATGTTGTTCCTCCAGCTCAATTTCCCTCGGATGTGGTCCTATTAAATGCATATTGAAATCCCCAGCCAATACAAGGTTGGTTGATGACTCTTCCGAGAGTAACTTTGTTATTTCCGTACCCACCATTTTCACCCCTCCAGCTTTATCTTGTGGGTGAATGTAAACATTTAGTACAATAATTTTTTCTTTAGCGTTGCTCTCTTCTATGTCCAGTGCAATAATTTGAAGCCCATTTGTTGGGGTTTGAGTGAAGGCAACTTCTCTTGTCCCCCTTATGGAGCTAATTGAGGAGTAAATGGACAGGCCCCCCTTTAGGTGACCAAATTTAGCCCCTTTGGTTGCTGGGAGATGATGGGTCTTATAGCCAAGAAGAAGCTGAGGTTCTTCCTGCCATGTTTCCTGCATTAGAATTAAATCAAAACCTTGGATATAAGAGAGAAATTCTGTGTCCGATATCTTATTTCCCAGACCATTTACATTCCATGAGCATATTTGGAAGTTTGTGCCATCTTCGTTGTCTTTGATGCAGCTAGGTCAGGTGCACTCTCCTTGTGAGTTTATTGTTCTGGCTAACCCAGTCCAGTCTTCCTGTTGGTGTTCGTCACCCTGTCTTTTCCCTTCCGTTGAATGCACATCCGTGCTTCGCGCCCCTTTGAGGACTGATTGGGTGATCCTGATGTTTGAATGGTCTGAGTCAGCTGGTCTTTTAGTTATTAGAGGATCAGGGTATCCCGGTTGTTGGTGTAAGAGTATTTTAATTCCCCAGGCTTTTAATTGGGCATCCTCCACTAGGATCCTCCTTGCCGTTTCCTCTGAGGCCCAAGTTGCCTTGGTCATCTCTCTTTTTGATAGCTCTTCATTGGTTTGGAACTCAATTCCTTCCAAATCAGCTGAGTTGATGTCTGCCAACCTCCTGATTGATTGAATCAGACGCAAGATGCTCCCTCTATTAAGGATGTCCCCATTGCCTCTTGATCTGAATTCAGGGATGAATAAGATTGCTCGACTCTGCTGGTTCGTGGTGTTGATGGTAAGGTGCTTGGTTCGATTTGAATGGCCTGTTAGGGTTGGGCAATCAAAGCCACTGGCTGTCCCCCCTACAGCATGCTTGTGTCCAGCTGGCGGATGTGCAAGAGTATTGTTGGTTATCATGTTTCCCTTGCTGTCGATCGGCGTGATTTTTCTCCCCCCAGAGTGGTCTTGCGTGGGTTGTTCTTCTCGGAGAGCTCCTGCCTCCGGTTTTGGGATATGCTGTGACATCTCAGAGGTCTGTTTATAACCAACATGCGTATGTGCAGTGCTGTTAGTTGTCCTGACCAGGTTCCTGTTTTTACCAGTCGGTGTATTTTTGTATTCCATGCTGCTATTTTGCTTACATCGCTCTACTGCGTGCGCTGTCACCTCTGATTCGGGTGTCTCCCTAAGCACCTCAGGGGACGTCTCCTGGGAAGCCTTTGTGATTGAAGGGCCCGCTTTGCTATCTGTTTTTTGCGAGCAGTGTTCAGAGGTAGCAATGTTGACCAAGCTTGCTGTCCCAAAATCTGGTCTGTGGAGAAGAATGTGTTTTAGACATCTGTCTCACACTCCAATCAGTCATGCCAATGGATGTTTATTTATTTATTTATTTATAACAGCATTTATAAAGCGCGAACGAAGGCCCTTGGGCATCTCAGCGCTAAGTAACTGCAATGTTTAGCCAACAAGGGGAGCTGAAGTTCATTGATTAAAAAGCCATGTTTTGAGGTTCTTGCGGAAAGACCAGAGGGAAGTGCTGGTCTTGATTGAGTGAGGCAGTGTGTTCCACAGCTTCGGAGCGGCTACGAGAAATCTGCGGTCACCCCAGTTGACAGATTTGGTTCGGGGGACCACCAGTTCAAAGGAACTGGAGGAGCGCAGTGTTCTAGAAGGGCAGTAGGGGGTAAGGTTCTGAGTGAAGAACACTGGTCCGGCATTATGTAAAGCCTTGTATACCAAACACAGGGACTTGAACTTAATCCTCATCTTCACCGGAAGCCAGTGAAGTTGTCTTATGGTGGGTGACACCGGTTGGTATTTGGGAATTCGCCCTAGGAGCCTGGCGGCCGCGTTCTGAATAGCCTGCATTTTTAATAGCACTCTCTCCTGGGCACCTAGAAACAAAGCGTTACAGTAGTCTAGGGTGGAGAGTACCAGGGAGCTCACCAATGTTTTGGCGGCATTTTCGGGTAGAAATGGCAGAATTTTCTTAATGAGCCTTAATTTATAAAAGGCTGAGGAGGAAATCTGGTTAGCATGTGGTATAAAGTTCAGACGATTGTCGAACAAGACTCCCAGGTTCCTCACCTTGTTAACCGGGTCTGGGGGCAGGCCCATGGGTGAAGGCCACCAAAGGGGGGACCACTCCGGGGAAAGATTGCCAAAAATTACAACTTCCGATTTATCGGAGTTTAATTTCAGGCAGTTGTGGGCCATCCAGTTCCCAATTGCCAGCATGCCCTGATTGAACATGTTGGCTTTTTGAGGCCCGTCATTCTTGACGGCGAGGACCAATTGAGTGTCATCTGCATAGGACGTGAGGCTCATCCCATGTGCCCTGATGACTTTGGCAAGGTCCGACACATAAATGTTGAATAGTGTCGGACTGAGGGATGAGCCTTGGGGAACTCCGCATGGCAGTGACAGGGGGGAGGATTCAAAAGGTCCAACAGTGATGACCTGGGTCCTATTAGCCTGGAAGGAGGCAAGGAGATTTTTGGCGTTGCCTCGGATGCCTATGCTCTCGACACGGTCGACCAAGGTGATATGGTCGACCGTGTCGAAGGCCGCCGATAGATCCAATAGTATCAGGACAGCTGTGCCTCCCGCATCCCGAATGGATCTGATATCGTCCGCCGCTTTGACCAAGGCGGTCTCCGTTCCATGGAATCGGCGGAAGCCAAACTGCGATTCGTCCAGACATTTGTTTTCCTCAATAAATAAAGAGAGTTGGGCATTCATGATTTTTTCCACTATTTTCGCTAGTAGTGGAAGACTGGCGATGGGGCGATAACTTTTGAGTTCTTCCTTATCAAGGGTGGATTTTTTGAGGAGCGGTTTAATGAGGGTTTTCTTTAGTGTCTCAGGGTAAGTACCTGTGCCAAACATGGAGTTGCAGATATCGGTTATGGCCAGGAGAACTGCATCCCTGATTGGCCGCAGAACCTTCAGGGGACAAGGGTCTAGGGCCGAGCCTGATTTAATGGAGGATACGATGTTTAGCACCTGAGAACAGGTCACCTCTCTGAACTGAGGAAAGATAGGTCCGTCAAGGTGAATTGAAGGCCTGTGGGAAGGGGTTGCGTTGTTGGCGAAGTCCCGATAGATATCGTCAACTTTGCTGAAGAAAAACTTGGACAAAGCATCACAGAGAGCTTGGGACGGGGGAGGTGTGAGATCAACAGAGAGACCTGCTAATTGTTTGGTGGTCTCATAGAGAGATTTGTTTTAGTTTTGTGCAGTTTCTATTTTGTTGCAGTAATACTTTTTCTTAGCGTCAAAAATGAGATTTTTGTATTTTGCTACTGACTCTTTGTACAGAGATTTGGCTTTGGAGTGTAATCCTTCCGCCAGTGTCTCTCTCTGTTACGACACTGTTGCTTTTGTGTACGTAATTCCTCCGTGTACCACGGGGCCGACGGGGTAGATCTGCTACGTGACTGTTGTTTGACTTGAACCAAGTCTTTGGCTGCTGAGCTAACCCAGTTGTGGAATTGGGAAGTAGCAGTGTTAGGGTCGGGAGATAGGGTGGGGGAGGTGTCTTTAAGCAGGGTTTCCAGCCTGCATTCATCTATGTCATCCCAAGCCAGGTAGGGTTGGCGGGGAATGGGGTTTGATTTGTCGACCAAGGAGTCGTGTACTTGTAGCGATGCCAGGATGAGATGGTGATCAGACCAAGTTAAAGGGAGTATTTGTGTGACTTGGAGGCCCATGGCATTGGAAAAAATGCCATCTAACGTGTGACCTCCTTCATGCGTAGGGGCGTGAACCAGGGGAAGAAGGCCAAAGGTGGACATGTCGACTAAGAGCGTAGCAGTATCGGGGTTGTCAGGAACGTCAAAATGAAAAATAAAATCACCTAAAATAGTGAGGGAATTGTCAAGCGCAGATGTTTCCAAAAAGGACCTAAGAGCACCAAAGAAATCGTTCCTGGGCCCCGGAGGTCGATAAAGGAGAATCCCTTTAAAGGTATAAGAAGGGGATAGTTTGATTGCAAATTCTAAGGCTTCACAGGAGGTCTGTGGAATCATTGTGAACCTTACTGTGTAGGTGTCACGAGCAATGATGGCAATACCACCACCTTTTTTCTTTGTTTGCCTATCCAGTCTGTGGGTGGTAAACCCCGCAGGAACGGCTATGACTAGATCCGGGTCGGACGCTTGGCCCATCCATGTTTCTGTCATAAACAGAAGATCTATTTTATGATCAAGGATCAGCTCATGAATGTCTTGGCTGTGTTTGCCAAGCGAGCGGACGTTCGTGAGCGCAATGGTATGGGTTTCCGTAGAGTGATGCTTACCACCAGGGGATGGTTTGCGGGTGGAAGGTATCATGGCATGGCAGCCTGGGCAGTATGTAACTGGGCTTGTAAGGAGAGAATTTGGGTGGGATATTAGACATGTCTGACTGATCGTAGGGCGAAGATGCTGGAGCTGGGCGGCAGAGTAATAGATACGTGGGGGCAGAGGAGGCGCACCAGGGGGGGTGGCCCTAGGCCCGGGCCTTTGCTGGATACATTAAAGGCCCATGCGCAGTGTTGTCCCCAGCGGCTACCAATTCTGATGACGGCATTCATTGAGACCTCACAAACGCAAAGTGCTGACGGTGAGGTACGAGAGGAAAGCGCCACACAGCTACCATCCAATTCGAACATTGCTAACGTGACCAACACTGACTGCAATGCTTCACATCTATGTGCAATTAATCTACTTAACAAGGTAATCCAACTTTCACCTACAATGGTAGACAAATTATTTTCAGACTTAGAAGACTTGGGGCCAGATGTAGCTAGGGGAATACCGGTCGGTAACGGCCCGAATTCGGTAAAATCGGCCGTTACCGACCGGTCTTTTGAAAATGAGATGTAGGAGTCAATAATTTACCAAATCGGAAAATATGAGTCTGTAAAATACCGATTCTGTATTTACCGAGTACATATTTTCCGAATCGGTATTTAGCGATTTCTAATTTACCGACTTCTTATTTTCCGAATCGGTAAATAAGAATTCGGAAAATATGTCAATCGAGATGTAGGAAAGGAAGAAAATACCGAATTCAATGAAATTCGGTATTTAAGAGTCAGTATTTACCATGGACTGGAAGCAGGTGGTAACTAGGTGCAGGCTATAAAAAAAGCCCCAAAATGCAACAGTGTTGCAAGAATGGCGGCATTCTATGTGATTGCGAGGAGGCTAAGGCTACAGGCTGCAGGTCTTAGGGTATGGATGAGGGAGGAGCAGGTGTACAGGCAGAGGATCACCCTGTTCCAATTGACTGAGCCTGAGATACTTCAGAGGTACAGGCTACACCCCAGAACCATCTTGGACTTAATTGGGGACCTCGCCCCATACCTGGATCACCCAACTCCCAGGGCCCACGCCATCCACCCCATGTGCAGGTGCTGTGTAGCTTACACCTGCTTGCCTCTGGGAGCTACCAGAGTGTGATAGCTGCAGTAGGTGGTGTATCCCAGAGCTGCCTGTCCCGTTTTTTCAGGAAGTTTCTGGATGCCATGACGCAGAGAATGGAACATTACATCCGGTTCCCTGACACACCTGCGGAACTTGCCAAAACAAAAACAGATTTCTATGGACTGGCACACTTCCCGCATGTGATAGGCTGCATAGATGGCACCCACATTCCACTATGCCCACCTGCAGCCACTGAACACATCTACAGAAATCGTAAGTCTACGCACTCCATCAATGTGCAGGTGATATGCAATGCTGGCAACATCATCACAGACATAGTGGCCAAATTTCCTGGGAGCACGCACGACTCCTACATTTTCCAGAACAGCGGAATATACACACGGCTTCTTGCTGGAGATTTTGGAGATGGATATCTGCTAGGTAAATAAGTGTAACACACCCTGTAATGAATGGCAGATGAATGTGTAATGTGATTGCAACTCATGTACCTCTCATCCCCTCCCAGGCTATAGTGCATATGCCCTACGTTTCTTTGTGCTCACACCGTACCTCAACCCAAGTAACAGAGCTGAAAGGCGATACAATGTGGCACATCGGTCAACTCGCAACGTAGTTGAGCGAACATTTGGACTCCTCAAGAGCAGGTTCCGCTGCCTCCACAAGAGAGGAGGTGCTCGACAGTACACCCCCATCCTGTGTTGCAAGATAATAGTGACCTGTGCCATTTTGCACAATCTTGCCACCAAGAAAGGTACAGAGGTGGAGGTGACACATCACGAGGACATTGATGATGACCAAGAACATGCAGATCCCCAGGCAACAGGACCAGCAGCAATAGATGGTAGATTGAGACGGACAGAAATTACACGTCGATATTTCTAGGTAATGTATGACACATAGACAGGTATAGTGTTTGACAAGTGTAGTTTAATATTCACTACATCATCATTGTCACATGGGAAAAGGCATTATACATCAAAGTCTATGTCCCTGGCAGCTCCTGCTCAGTTGCGTCACTGTGTGCAGTTGTATTGATCTGCAGCATAGGTCAGTGCTTACGTCCACGCACTACATTGCGTGATTAATGTGCCTGGCTTTCTTATTCTCTGCTGGGGCCTGACTCGGCATGGCTGCGCCTGCCGCTCCTGCGCACCTCCGGTACAGGTGTGCTGGAGCCACTCCTGCTGGTTGACCCCTCTGTCTCCTCCACACCCGTGTCACCAGCATTGGCTGTGTTTGTGTTGAGCATCTGCTCCATTGCAGAGGTCACTCTTCCCATGCCCCGTGTCAAGTCTGTGCAGCAGTGCACAATTGCATCCTGCATGGATATAGATCATCGGCACAGCTGTGACGTACTTGAAGCAAATCTGTTCATTGCCTTTGTTTGCTGGCGCATATACTGCCGATCCCTGCCACGCTGTTGATGATCCCTGTCCAACTTATCCGACAGTACACCCATGTATGTGGAGATGTCCGTTATCCCCTTTGATATTGCCTACAAACTATATGCTATGTGGCCAATACCCTTGACCATGTTGGTCATTTTAATGTTCATACAGCGAACCTGCCTATGCACGGCTAAGAGTGCTTTGGCCTGCAAGCGCTGTACTTTGACCATTGTGCCCTCCAGGCCACAGAAGACGCTCTCCCCTTCCTGCCCCTCGCCACCCTCACGTGCCCTCCTGCCAAGGACACTGGTGCGCGCAGTGCCTGCTGCAATCTGTGGTCTAGCCTTGTCAGCCACAGGTGCATTTGTTTGAGGTACAACATCCTCATCCTCCGAATCAGAGGTTTGCAGGATCCTCTGAGGGGGCTCCTCATGCCTACTTGCTCTTCCCTGCATGGACACCTTGGACATTGCTATGGGTGTACGCGGTGTGCTAGACAAATCAGGAGATCCGAACAACAAAGGTGATAGTGGCACAGGTGTTGAGGCTCGCTCTGGTGATGAGGCTTCCTGGGTGGTGTTGTTGCCTCCTTCTACAGCGCTGTGACCTGTTTTTTTCTTCTCTTTCTCCCTTCTCTTAGGTGCGGGTGCCCTCTACTCCCTTGCTGGTGCTGAACTGCATGAGGACTCTCCTGTGGAATGAAATTGACATAGGGTCAATGTTGTTGTTCATCTGTGGGTAGTTCTTAAATTGTTTACACAACTTTGCCCAGTGCACATTGTGTGTTTGGTGATGTGTGTGACATGCCTTGCAGAGTTGTGTGGTGTATGTTTTGCATCAATGTATTCATGACTACGTCTACCATGATGCATTGCTGGCACCAAGTATGAGCTGTTATGCAGTGTGATGATTCTACACAGTGGGGTACGGGGTCAGGTTATTGGTTGTGGATTAGGGTACATGCCTCTTACCTTGTTTCTTTGTAGCTTTTGCAGTACTGTCCAGATCTCCTATCCCATGGATGCATTCTGGCTCCATGGTGGTTTCCACAAGCTCCTCCATCGCAGTCAGCTTTGGTGCTTTGCTCCTGCCACCTCCAGTCTCACCAGCATCCTTTTTTTGTGCTACAATTTTTTTCTTTGTTACGATGCGCAGGTCATACCACCGCTTTTTGATGTCCTCAATCTCCCGGTGGGTCACACCAATGGCATTCACTTTGCCCTGTATGCCAAGCCTTATGTTCCTCTTCACAGTCTCTGCAACATGCAGAGACTGCCTCCCGAAAATTTGGCTGTAGTGGCTTACTATTTCTTCTACAGCCACCTGTAGTTCTTCTGGGCTGAAATTGATCTTCCTTTTTCTCTCCCCAGCATCTTTTTGCCCTTCATGAGTCTCCATTCTGTAGCACTGCGTGCCTGTGGATGCTCAGCTCCTCTCACCTCAGCTGAATTGTTTGTTCTGTTGGTATTCACCTGCATGGGTGTGGCCACTCCCAGGTACTGGGGAGGGGTGCTTCAATCCGATTGGTTGGAATCTCAGGGCCTTGGTTGTGGGGTGTGTAGGGTGTCCCTGATTGGTTGTCAGGCTCACATGGCGTTTTTCAAACATCCGATTCGGATTTTACCTAATCGGTAAATACCGATTCGGTAAATTCCGATTCGGTAAATTCCGAATCAGTTACTCCCATTCATTCCTATGGGCCAAGAGGCCCATAGGAATGCATTGGTTTTACCGATTCTGTTTTTACCGATTCGGTATTTACCGACTCGGTATTTGCCGATTTGTGATAACGAATCGGTAAGTTTTAGCGATTTATTTCCTACATACCATTTTCCGATTCTGAAATACCGATTCGGTATGAGTCGGTATTTTAGAATCGGTAAATGGAAATTACCTACATCTGGCCCTGGATGTTTTCTCCAAACAATAACACTGACTTTTGATTTGGCACCCAGTGTTCTGAAAGACTTTGAATTTGACCTTCATTTTTTCAAAACAAGTTTCTAACTTTGGAACTCTATTTTTTTTTCTTCTCTATGACCAAACTTTTGTTTTTCCAAATCTGTATTTTTTCATTTTTTGGCACAAAGTAATCTGCTTAAAGTAGAACTATTCATAGAGAACTAGAGTTCTTTAAAAACTTCCAAGAGACAATATTTGACCTTGTCCACATTCAACCAGTTTATATATTCTGCCATAGAATGGTCTCGACTTTTTCTTCTATATTTAAGAGCCGTTTCATAAATGTATTTTCGTGATTCATTCGGATAGCATTTTCAAAATGTCAAGCTATATGCTTTGAATGAAACATTGCTTTAAATGCATACAGCACATGTGCTTTTTCGTGTACAACCAGTACCAATGCATTTTTATGTATATTGGGTGGGTTTTGACACATCATGTTTAGATATGTTTTAATGTGTTTAGAACTTAGTAATACATAAGAAAATGGAGTGGGTGTTGTGTGGCGTTTAGAGCTCCGAGTGAATTTTCCCGATTCAAGCCCATATAGAGGTACAATTAACATTGCCCTTATATAGGCAAATAAATCAATCCCTTATTTAGGAATAGCCCATGCTGCCCAAATACAGGCATGGCTACTTCCACTTATACTAAACGTCACAACGATTTTTTTGGAAAATCGGCTTAAGCAGTTAGGGAACTTCCCCTTGCTTGAATATTGATTTGTCCAAGAACTCATGTACTTTGCAAAGAACAACTATTCCCTAAGTGTTCTTTCCTGATGTTCATATGCCCGACTTTGTGTCAAACTATGGCATTCCTAAACACCTTCAAGGTATAAATATACCTTCACTTGCTCTAGCAAGACACAGTGGTTCGGAGCAGTTTGACTATCTACTTGCCCAACGCAGCTCGCTACAGCAAGTGCCGAAGGAAGCCGACTCTCCAGCTGATGCACTGATCAAGAGGCTACCCTTCTCCTGCCAAGAATCCAGCTCCCGTATTTCCAAGCTCCCCTTGCGGGGTGTTGGGAAATCGAGTCCCGAGACTGAGATACCAGACCTCCTTCATTCTAACTAGGCTAAGGAGCTGATTAGAACCTAGAGAAACTTGTGGTAAATTCTTGGCAAAAACAACTAAACCTATGCTACACAATACTTACTTCTTCCCGCGTACTAGACTTAGGTTAGGTACATTGGGGTAGGCGTATTTTAGAAGCACCAGTTGAGTATTTTAGCCTGTATATTTATGTATGTATTTTTATATGGCTTAGAAACCATACAATGTTTTTACAGTATTATTTTATAATACTATGCTCGTTGTACGCATTATACTTTGCAGTCTGCATAACGATTGTAGCAGTTCACTTCTCTTATATGAGAAAGAAGACTGTTCAATAAACCTTTTTGTTGAAAATGACCGTCTCTATTTCTCTCTATTTCTCTACAACTCTGTTGAAACGAAGCATGCAAGATTGACTGAGTGAAATACTTGGTCTATTGTTTCTACGACTCTGAGAGATATATTTCTTATTCTTGGGAAACAAAGTTGTCATGTTTATGCGGTTGTCAGAAACTAATCTCTTCTTGTGAATTCGAGAATCTTTCTAGTGACCTCTTAGCTAGCTGGGACTCACTATTAAGTTTAGTATATTCGATAGAGACCTTGTCGACCTCAGTCCTACGTCAAATTTATAGGATATATTATTCCAATGCGCAGAGCCTATTGGGAATATAGGAACTACACTACAACCCACAGTTGTGACTTTAATAAGTAAATTCAGGCACAGAAATATTCGTTGATTACCTAAGATTTTTTTGAGACCAAGATACTTTTGCACTTATATAGAGACTAATATAAGTTTGGCATGAATGTGCTGATAAACATCTGTGATGTTTTTTTCAGAATTTTATACAAAAAATGCTTATGTAGTGTTATTTGTAGAAAAATAGTATGTAGATTATGCAGTTTTTTTCTAACTATCAATAAACATAATGAAAACAGAAAAATATATTGGGACTTGAAAAGTGTAGGCTTCTGTGGCAATTAAATGTATTGAGTCAGGCTGTTATTCATATCCCAGAAGATGGACAAATTGTAAAAAAGGATCTAGAAGGATATCCCATTTTAAAGATGAATGAAAATTGAGTGTGGGATGTCCCTTTTAACTTTTTAAACTTTTGAACCATATGACCAGCTGCATAAAAAATGTAGAGAGAGAGAAAGAGGCAGAGAGTGCATAACATAAAAGGTAACATTGCAATATGGTTCAATATTGCCAACAAGGGGTTCTGTTGAACAAGACCAAAAACAAAGTGATTTCTAAATGAAATCAACATCCTGATATAACATTATAGGACCATATGACATATGTTACACATTGAGGGCCTGATTACGACTTAGGCAGTGGTGCACCGGGTTGGCCCCGCCAATGCCATGGTCAGTCCGCATGCCAAATTAGGAGTTTCCTCCAATCTGGCGGGCTGGTTTTTGGCAATCCCTGGCGGTGCCTCTAAAAATGGGCACTGCAATGGGAACACACTAAACAATTCCTGCATGGCATGGACTGAAAAGTCCATGCTGTGCAGGAACTGGGGTGCATGCAGAGGAGGAGGGCCCCCATTGTTTCCTTTCCACCAGGGTGTTCATGGAATTGGAACCTTCATGACATCGTCGGCAGGGAGGAAACTCGTAATATGCTTAGCAGACCACGGCGGTCCCACCAAGCATATTGTGTCCTATGGCCCACCACAACACTTCCTGGCGGTATCCTGGCGGCTGAGGTGAGGCAATGGCGGTCCGTCTGCCCTAATCGTAGGGCAGTTGGGAGACCGCCTCCACCGCATCCCTACTGCCAGGCTTGTAATTTGCCCCTATGTGTTTATATTAAATGTTTGAGGTGGTTATCTTGAAAGGGGTGTACAGGTGTTTAGCAAGCAGGGAAATGTTTATTGAAAAAAGTAAGTAAAACTCAGGATTATACTGTTTGATAGTCTGCAGTGAAAAGATTAGAACAATAGTTAATTATATAATTAAGAATGGAGAATTTTTGGGGAAAAACCTAAGCAATTTTAGAAAAAGTGGGGCTTACTTACAAGCCCCTTGCAACACTTTTGCGCTACCATTACAAAGTGATGCATCTAGGCTGATGCGTCACCTGGTAATCCCCTGCACTACATTATACCTGCATCAGGTATAATGTGCGCAGGGTGGGCGTTCCCACACCACAAAACCTCGTAAAAGTGATGCTGTAAAATCTACAAGATTTCACTGCACCACTCCTAGAATGCCACTGCGTCAAACCCTTACGCCTGCTTGGAGAAGGCGTAAGAAGTGACGCAGTGCAAAAAGAATAGGCCTCGCCCATGCATTGCTGGAGTTTCATCAGGCTTATGACACAACTCCAGCAATGCGTGGGTTTTGCGCCAACAGATATATCCCAATTTCTCTCAGGTGCAAGGAAACTGGTGCATTGCTGCTTTAATGCAATGATGTGTCAGTTTCTTGTAAATAAGCCCCAGTCTTTTGAAGGGAGAGGGTTGGAGCTATTCTGGTTAGGGCGCAGCTAAAAGTGGACAGATTGAAATTTAAATGATTAGATTGTATTTACCATTCATGAATTAGTGGAAGAATAGATTTCACAAATGTGAGTCTTGTAAAGCTTGCAAAATCCGTTCTAACTGAACAACATATAGCAAATCACAGCCTAATGAAAAGCATTCAATTAATAAACGGATGTGAGAGGTGGTAAGAGAAATCTAGCTCCGAGGAGAATGGAGTCTAGATACATCCTCACACTAACAACCCGTGGCTCCTTTTGTTAGACCTCTGGTAAAGAACTCACAGTGCATTTGAGGAAGAACTATTCTAACTATTACATTAGAGAGTGGCGCTGAGTTCAGATCAACAAAGGAAATGTATTTAGGGGCATATTACCAACGATTAGCGATATTTATCGCTAACGAGGCTTAGCAACAAATTTTTTATCGCTAAGCATCGCCGGAAATTATCGCTGAGATAACTTGCTATTAGCAAGGTTTATCTCAGAAGTGGTAAAAATCCTCGCGCTTACTGCCAAATGAGAGATTATCACTGGAAAACCAACAATAATCTCTCGAAGTTTGGCGTTAGCTTGATGATAGGGGCTCACAAACTTAGCCACGATATCCACCTTCCATAGGATATCATGGCTAAGTCAGGAAAATACCAGGTGTAAAAAAAGCAACGCTAACCACGGTTAGCGCTGCTTTTTTTTATCACTAACCGGGTTAGCTAAATCCTTAATAATAGGAGAAATGTCTCTTAACAACATTTCTCCTATTATTTTTCTCTGGAACGCCCCCTTTGCATCTCATTAGAGATGCAAGGGGAAGTGAAGAGAAAAAGGGTGCTAACATGCAAATTTGCGTGTTAGCACCCTGTTGCTGATAGGGAGATAATTTTATCTCCGCTTTTTTGGCTTTTAAAGCCAAAAAAGCGGAGATAAATCCCTTGATAATATGCCACTTAGTCCTATGAAAAGATTTGTGAGTGAATATTTGACTGTTACTATATTTTGATTAATTAATGTGCTTCCTGTATCTTTACATATCTCAATTTATATAGACATTTCTCAGTAGTTTATAGGTTGGATCTATTGAGCCTCAGGAATATTTTCACTCACTTTTTGCTATTTGTTTCACAGTTAAATATGTTCAACGAGAGAATGGATGGATGTTAAATGTAAAGCAAGTTGATGCTGAACTTTGGAATTGGAACACTTTGCCCACGTGTGATTGAATGTGTTTTTTTAACTTAACCTTTATCACTTTCTTGGATGCTTATTTTCTTTCCATTACTGTATATATTTACATGAGAAAATGAGCTGTAGTGGATATCTTGCTCCGCTGACATGCAAAGGGGTCCCTGCTTTGAGAAAGGGCAAAAACAGCTAAAAAAATATGGCTTTTTACATCCACACTAATAATCATCTTTTTAATCGATATTACAAACATTGAAAGCTAAAATATATTTTTGACTGAACAAACGTACATTTTGGGAGCAGTGAAGTATCAGAGTAAGCTAGCAGGAGAACAAGTTCTAATTCATTGCTCTACAAATTTGTAACAGTGGACAATGCATTCGGGCTAATCATGTTTAAGTGCCGGTGTAAAAAGGTATAATCCAGGTACGATTTGTTTTATACTTTGCTAATTATTTGGTGAGACTGACCACTTGAAAAACTTCTGATTGTCATGAGACTCTTTGCTGTGTGCAAGGCAGTATAGTTAAAATGTGCCAACATGGCCGGTGTGTGGTGTTGCATGGGCTTTGAAAAATCTCCAATTACGTTTTGTTTTTACCCTCCAGATGATTTTGGAGTATAGTACTGAAACATCTCAGTCTTGAGGTTAATGTATCATTTGATCATGTTTTATAGGATGAAATAACTTGCCAAGGTTTCTCTACAATTTAAGTGACTGGGGCCTGACCTCTCGAGATTAGCCTACCAGCTGTAAAATGCTTGCTGCCAGGGATCCATAAAGTAGGGGCCTGGGACCAGAATTTATGATCATCTCTGGAAACTCTACATTAAAGCTTTTCAGTTAAGAACTCAGCATGTTTAGCCACAAAACCCTATCATGTACATGGGTAATAAAATAATATTATTAGCAGAACTACGTTAAAGTGGTGTTTGCAATGACTCATATAATAGGTGCTGGATGAGTTGGAGTTAAAAATACAGGTGTGTCTTTGTTGACTATGGAACCATGAGTTTACGAGTTGTTTGTCCATTGCAAGTGACGTTTGAGAGCCCACAACCATCAGTTATTCGTGCAAAATTAGAAAATTTGTAAGCGTGAGAAAGAAAGAGAGAAAGAGTCAGTGAGTTTGGTATGAGAAAGAGGGAAATGAAGGAGAAAGAGTGGTACATATGTGTGAGAGAGAAAGTGAGTGACAGAACAAGAGAAAGCATGTGTGTGAGCGAAAAAGATGTGTGCGCATACGTGTCTGTGCGTAGTGTGTACATGCATGTGAAAGAGTGAGAGAGAGAAAGCAGTTCTTGTAAATAAAAACAGTTTTTGAATTCAGCTTAAAATAGATAACTGAAGGTGCACAGCTGCCTGATCAGCTGAGACCCTATCCTCTACTCCACAGGTAGAGGACCACCTACTATAATTAGAGAACCCCACCTGCCAGCCAAGAATCTCTACAATGAAAGGGCATCTCCTGGTACAGTGGATTCAGTTTTACTACTGTTGGATGCCAACAAGGGGTTATGATGAACCCACCCTCTTGGCATTCTTTTTTGCTTTCTAGCATCATACTCCAATATCTGTTGTTTGTTGATGGACAGCAACACACAAATGTCCTCAAGACACAGGGCGTTTTATCCCAGTGTGTCAGGGACAATGTAAATTGATACTTGTATAGCGCACTACTCACCCGCAAGGGTCTCAAGGCGCTTGTACGAATACCGCTGTGGAACCCATCCTGGCTTTCCCGGTGAGGTGTCCACTCCTGGGCACCCCCAAGGTGGAGGCCAGGCATCCTTAGCATTGTGGGGGCTGTTGTGGAGATTAAGCAAGCTATTGCCCAGAGTTTCAGAGTGGGACTCCATGATTGGAATAGGCACCGAGGCGAGAATTATCAGGTCCGTGGAATTTTGAGCCCAAGACCCGCCGAGGCGGGGAATTGAACCCTGGTCCCGGGCTAGACCTCTGCATCAGGGTCTGCCGCTCTAACCATTGAGCCACACTTCTCCACAATCTAACATTTGCCATCCTGGGACAACCCTGCTGCATGTGGGTGTCTCAGGAAAGAAAGGAAAGTGGCCATCCCCTCACCGAAAACAGTGAGAAGCAACCATCACATTGATCTGGCAGCCTCTGGCGGCTGGGATGCAGGACAAAGGTCTCCACCCGTAGAGTTGGCTGAAACCTAGCAGTTTCTCCACTTCTAAATGGGGCTGAAGAATTGCAAATCTGGTGGAGCAGGTGTTCCACCAATTGTAACTGGCTCTCCCTCTGTCAAACTCTAACTGACATTCAAAAACTTTCCTCCGCAGTGTATGTGGACATAATGTTTTCAAATATTTTATCCAAGGGTTTACTTCTGAAGCCAAATTTAAATATATATTTGGGCACAAGATCCTCCAGATACCATTCTGATTAGTACAAATGCTTAATGGGCAGCGGCGTGCCTCCACAATGGAGGGGGAGCATCGTCCCACTGGCTCAGAGCCAGCAGTTGAAAACAGTACAATATTTTATTTTATTTTTATTTTCAGCTGCTGGCTGAGCCAGCGTGTGCAGGGAGTAGTCGGGCCATTGGAGGGGGGAAGAGGAGTGGTATGTGCACCTCTAAGTGTGCATATCAGTTTGCCAGCCATCTTAGGCTGTTCAAATTGACATGCGCACTTAGGTTTCTCCATCCCAGCTGCATTGCACAGCTGGGATGGAAAAACAGCACAGCTACCCAGTGCCTGAGCGAGCATTAATCCAGCCGCCCCGGCTAATCCCCATGCTGCTCTCATGCTTGAGAGCAGCACATGGATTGGATGGGTAGTTGTGATCCTATCCCTGGGACTGCTGGGACCAGGAATTGGAAGGAGAGGAGTGCGAGGTGGCCGGCAGCACCAGGTACGTTTTTTTATTTTTATTAAAACACCCCAACCCTCCCCCAGCACTCAACTCCCCTGCACCCCCTCCACCCACCTCACCACTCTTTATCAGTGTCGGCCGCCACTGTTAATCTGTTCAGAAAGTGACTAAAGAAATGTCCTTTTGTTTGGTGAGATGGGTCTATAAGAAAGAATCTGTAGCTGTGGCTTTAATTATGTGAAGATATTGTGTGCTTTCCCATGGCTTATGTAGGTATGGGCTACATGTGTTTGAAAAGTTCATTCTTTCATGAATGTCTAACATTTGCCATAAATGTCCCCTCAAAATGAGGCCTCAGTTTAACAGCACTCTCTCTTTCCTACTCTTCACCTTTAACATCTTCATGTTGGGGCTATTACACCTTTACCCTGAAATCTTGGAATTAAATGGTCCCATCCTTGCAACCTGGGTCCCTGCATTTCTAATTCTATAAAATATGACGACCAA
Organism: Lissotriton helveticus; assembly: GCF_964261635.1. Classification (NCBI taxonomy): domain Eukaryota; kingdom Metazoa; phylum Chordata; class Amphibia; order Caudata; family Salamandridae; genus Lissotriton; species Lissotriton helveticus. The sequence goes on along the minus strand of NC_136065.1, from coordinate 643,884,149 downwards.
CCTACGTTCCATCATGTTGCCTGGGACAAGACAAATGGAGCCATAGGGCAGCATCAATCATAGATGTTAAGGGCCAGCCATAGATCTCTGGAAGTTTTGACCAGGCATTTGGAGCACATCTCAGCACCTCAACCTCTGTATATAGGGACTCCTTTGGTGGGACATTGCTACAGATGAGTCAGTTTGTAGCATGCATATTACAAGCACCAAGAATGTTGTGGTAACACTTCCATTAGTCTCCCAATATCTTATAATGTTTCATCTGTTTACTTCCAATTATTTCGCTTTATCCTCCTCTTGTCCCAAGTAAGCTTTGGAAACTTCTCCTTGTTCTTTACCATTATCCCATCATATTCATGTCCAATTTCTCTCCTAACCCATTCAATGTTTGTTCATAATTTTAAGAGCATTCCCCCTTCTTTGCTTCCCTTTTGTCTCTGGGGTCTGTATATATGCGTAAGTACATATTAGCAATATAGAAAATAACAAAAATAAACAAATACAGCTCCCAAAGTCGATATTATATGTGCTTCTTACCACCATGTACATGTCTTCATACCAGTCATTACTTGGTGAGTTGGCTCCAGGTCAAAGAGAGTAATGCAAGGACCCGTATTACACATAGGCTGCACTGTCCTTGTTTGCGTCACAGTGCAGGTGCCGCAGGTGCAAACATAGACAGTGTGCCATTTTACAAGTAATAAGCTGCCACCAAGACAGTTCACTGACAAAATATCGCTCTGAAAATATCACCTAACTAAAATATTGTGACAAAAAAATCTTATAATGGTAATTACAAAAATATTGGAAAACATACCGTTGTCATTAATATCATTGTATTAAATATAGTTTTTAAAATATATGTATATATATATATATATATTTAAATGTTAAATATATTAGATTGTAATAGCAATTTCATAATAATAAAATGGATCTAATGTATATTTAATTTAATGTAAATGTAAACAAATATAACAAATAAACTTATTTTTAAAAAGTTAAACATATATATATATATATTTATATATCTAGTTAAAAAACTATTATTAAACTAATAATTACATTTATATTATATTTTCAGAATTTTTAAAATAATGTAATATTACAACACATACATATATCTATATACAGTCATTAAGTCTTTATTGCGATTCTTCACCATAAAAGACAATCTATAACAAATAATACAGAATCCATATAAGATAAAATTCATCATATACAAGAGAAAAAGAAGAACTAATTTCTAAAATCCAATAAAACATGAATACATAAATATCTACATTGTAAAACTTTCCCTAAAGTAGGATTAAATATAGAAATGGCAATAGACTTAGACAATCTAATATATAAAAATAACTAGTATGAGCTCACCAATCCTGTGATAATTTCCAACTATAGATCCTACTACAGATAACCATGACTTTGATCATTCATGCTGACTACACCCCACCCTTTTTAATCTGAAGGACCCCCGCCCAACTCAAAAATGTTGCTACACCAATTACAACTGGATTTGAGGTATCATTTTTCAGTATTCTGCTTGCAACCAATACTGATCTTGTTCCCATAAGCGAACAAACAGGTTTTAACCATACGCGCCTAGGTTGATGGTACGCAGGGCAAGCAAATAAAAAATGATCGATGGTTTCAATATGATCTGGACAAAATACACATTTATCACTACCAGCAGAGTTCAATCTACTGGTTAACCATCGTAAAGGTAGTGTACCTACTCTAAGATGGTGATACAATTTGCGGTCGAGAGGCTACATAATTGTATCCCAATAATCTTCCAGCAAGGGTTCATCCTTAATATCAAGGAAGACTGATGACAGGGAGCCACTGACGTGGGAGGAGAATCTCTTGGCTTTAATCATTTCCCAGTACACAGCACTATAAACGTTTTTTGATGGGAACTCAGCTGTGTCCGGATTGGCCCAAAGTTCCCCCATCCCCGTATCTAGCAACAGTGACTTAATTTCAGCCAGCCAGGAGATCTTGTGTGAACCACCCAACCCTTTAACTTCCACCATGGCTTTAGCGTATAAGGAGAGCTCTGGTGTGGTCCAGAGATGTCGCCAAAATGCCAGGGGTCTGTAGCGTGCCACATCCTCAACTGCCTGGCAACCAAGGTCTAACAGTAAGGGAATGCGCGGTGTAGATTGGGGTAGGCCTAAAGACGACCTCAAAAACTTGTTCTGGGCGACAATAGGTTGGGACAGGTTGTTGAAACCCCATAGTTCTGCATCATACAAAATTGCGGGCAGAACTTTAGAAACATAGATTTTAACAATGGGGGCAATTGGCTTAGTTAGAGACAACCTATGCTCTTTAAGCAATGCACCAGCTAGTTGGGTGTGTTTTAAATGTCGATTTGGGGCTTCCAGCTCATTTTATCACTATAAGTGACCCCCAGGTAAGTAAAAACAGATGTCTGGTCCAACGGGTCGGCTCCCATATAAACCCGTGCTCTAACAGGCTTCGACCCATGGAGCACCATTAACTTGGTTTTCCCCACGTTGATCTCCAGCTCATGTTCGCCGCAGAACACCTCAAAGCGAGACAGCGCCAGTTGTAATCCCTGTCTCGTCTTGGATAAAAGCAAGGTGTCGTCCGCGAACAGTGGGACTTTCATGCCAGCTAATATTGGCGTGTCAGTCGGGTAATTTACAAAGTACTGGACCACCCCATTTATAAATAAAGAAAACAGGGTGGGAGCCAGCACGCACCCTTGTCTGACTCCTTTACACACCTCAAACCTGTCATTAACCTCCCCTGGTTTACCCCAACGGACCTGGGCATAGGTATGTTCGTGGAGTTTAACCAAGATTGCAACCAGTTCCTTAGGCATCCCCTGCTACAAAAGTACTTTCCAAAGTTTTGCCCTTGGCACAAGATCAAAAGCGGATCTAAGGTCCACAAAGGCTGCAAAGAGCATGCCCCCACCTAAAAGCACCTCCTTCCAATACAGTAGCACAAATCTAAAGGCCTTATCCAGGGGCCCTATATGCGCCCAAAAGCCCGACTGTAGGGGAGTTAGGATGTCAGCTTCGGTCATCCAACACTGTATTCTCCCAAGTACTAGTCGTGCTATTATTTTCTGTACAGCATCGATAAGACTAATCTGTCGATAATTGGCCGGAGCAGTGCGGTCACCTTTCTTAAAGATAGGTAAGATCTCTGCTCCGAACCAAGAATCGGGAACCGATGCACCACTAGCCAAGGCATTTGCTAATACAGTTATATATGGGACCCATAAATCTTGCTCGTGCTTAAATAAATCTGCCAGAATGCAGTCAAGAACTGTATGTGAGAAGGGACTGCATAGCCCCAAAAACCTTTCGCACAGCTTCATGCCGTCGCTGACGTGCATGTTTTTCACGATCATTTTTTTTTATTTTTTGAAGTTGTTTTTCGAATTCAGGTGGATGGCGTAATACCTGGGGTTTTTAACGACAAATAGAGCAGGTACGCTAACATGGTACGATGTCACTCGAACTATTTAAACACTGTGAGATTTGGGATAAGTGAAGATAGAGTTGTTATCATAGCATTGTGAGACTAGAGCAGCAGCATGTGCGCTTTTTAAGCATGCAGAGTGGTTTTACAGACAAGCAAGAGCAGAGTATGGACGATGTTTAAATGGGGTGCATGTAGCATAGATTAGAGGGTTTCAGCACGAGGATGGTGTGAGATACTTGGGGACTACCAGGGAGGAGCTGCGGTTTGATTGGGAATGAGGGCGTGTGCTCAAGAAGGTCTGGAATGGAAGGATTGGGGTACAATATCAGGTAAAGCATAGGATTACACTAAGCATTTATTGAAATGAGTCCGTTAACATGTATATACAGAATAAGGAATGCATGTTTACATCATGTTGCAATGATACATTTATTCAGAATTATTAGTTCTAACTGTTTGTGTTAATTTTAATTGTAGTGACCCCCGAAGAAGGGCCTCAGTAGCCCGAAATGCATTGGGTCTTTTACGCAAAATAAAGACTGCTTGTGATGAACTTTTGCATCATTCCTATTCTTTGAAAGAGGCCTCGATTGGCTCAATTTGAATAGCAGAAATTTGGAAAATGGCATTGTAAATCAGTTGTGGTCCTTTGGAGCAAAATGATAAAAGATGGTTAAAAGAAGAATTTAAAAAATGTTTAAAGAAAGAAAAATTAAAAAATTGATAAAAATGATCGTTATAAACATGCACGTCAGCGACGGCATGAAGCTGTGCGAAAGGTTTTTGGGGCTATGCAGTCCCTTCTCACATACAGTTCTTAACTTATGGCAGTTGGGCATGCCTATACCAATCTGCACGCAATCTGATGAAAGCGGGATATAAATACGAGGAATTAAAATATGTGCATAAAGAAGGTGTGCATCCCTACTTCAAAGAAAACGTTCATAACTATTGCCCTAACCAGGGATTGCACCCGTTGGATAATCAGAGAATACTATAAAATAATGGAGGAAGATATTGGGATCCACACAAGTCGACGGAGCATCCAAAGTTCATCACAAATTCTAACAACTAAACTACAAATATTGATAAACAGATGGACACTGTAAACATTAGCAGCCTGTTTTGTGTTTTGTTTCCTTTTCTACTGGCACAAAGAACTTGGCAGGATTCATGGTTCGGTTGTTACTCTGTTGAAATGCATAGTGGTAAATGCTGTTTTACGTGCGTAGAAAGACCGGAAGTCCTTGGGTTCTAACCAATCAGGAGGGAGTTTGGGCACACATGTGAAGTGATTTAAGAGCGCGGGTGGGGAATTGAAGTTGTTTTTTCGAATTCAGGAGGATGGTGTAATACCTGGGGTTTTTAACGACAAATAGAGCAGGTACGCTAACATGGTACGATGTCACTCGAACTATTTAAACACTGTGAGATTTGGGATAAGTGAAGATAGAGTTGTTATCATAGCATTGTGAGTCTAGAGCAGCATTGTGAGTCTAGAGCAGCAGCAAGTGCGCTTTTTAAGCATGCAGAGTGGTTTTACAGACAAGCAAGAGCAGAGTATGGACGATGTTTAAATGGGGTGCATGTAGCATAGAATAGAGGGTTTCAGCACGAGGATGGTGTGAGATACTTGGGGACTACCAGGGAGGAGCTGCGGTTTGATTGGGAATGAGGGGGTGTGCTCAAGAAGGTCTGGAATGGAGGGATTGGGGTACAATATCAGGTGAAGCACAGGATTACGCTAAGCATTTATTGAAATGAGTCCATTAACATGTATATACAGAATAAGGAATGCATGTTTACATCATGTTGCAATGATACATTTATTCAAAATTATTAGTACTAACTGTTTGTGTTAATTTTAATTGTAGTGACCCCCGAAGAAGGGCCTCAGTAGCCCAAAATGCATTGGGTCTTTTACGCAAAATAAAGACTGCTTGTGATGAACTTTTGCATCATTCCTATTCTTTGAAAGAGGCCTCGATTGGCTCAATTTGAATAGCAGAAATTTGGAAAATAGCATTGTAAATCAGTTGTGGTCCTTTGGAGCAAAATGATAAAAGATGGTTAAAAGAAGAATTTAAAAAATGTTTAAAAAAAGAAAAATGAAAAAATTGATAAAAATGATCGTGAAAAACATGCACGTCAGCGACGGCATGAAGCTGTGCGAAAGGTTTTTGGGGCTGTGCAGTCCCTTCTCACATACAGTTCCTAACTTATGGCAGTTGGGCATGCCTATACCGATCTGCACGCAATCTGATGAAAGCAGGATATAAATACGAGGAATTAAAATATGTGCATAAAGAAGGTGTGCATCCCTACTTCAAAGAAAACTTTCATAACTATTGCCCTAACCAGGGATTGCACCCGTTGGATAATCAGAGAATACTATAAAATAATGGAGGAAGATATTGGGATCCACACAAGTCGACGGAACATCCAAAGTTCATCACAAATTCTAACAACTAAACTACAAATATTGATAAACAGATGGACACTGTAAACATTAGCAGCATGTTTTGTGTTTTGTTTCCTTTTCTACTGGCACAAAGAACTTGGCAGGATTCATGGTTCGGTTGTTACTCTGTTGAAATGCATAGTGGGAAATGCTGTTTTACGTGCGTAGAAAGACGGGAAGTTCTTGGGTTCTAACCAATCAGGAGGGAGTTTGGGCACACAGGTGAAGTGATTTAAGAGCGCGGGTGGGGAATTGAAGTTGTTTTTTCGAATTCAGGAGGATGGTGTAATACCAGGGGTTTTTAACGACAAATAGAGCAGGTACGCTAACATGGTACGATGTCACTCGAACTATTTAAACACTGTGAAATTTGGGATACGTGAAGATAGAGTTGTTATCATAGCATTGTGACTCTAGAGCAGCAGCAGGTGCGCTTTTTAAGCATGCAGAGTGGTTTTACAGACAAGCAAGAGCAGAGTATGGACGATGTTTAAATGGGGTGCATGTAGCATAGATTAGAGGGTTTCAGCACGAGGATGGTGTGAGATACTTGGGGACTACCAGGGAGGAGCTGCGGTTTGATTGGGAATGAGGGGGTGTGCTCAAGAAGGTCTGGAATGGAGGGATTGGGGTACAATATCAGGTGAAGCACAGGATTACGCTAAGCATTTATTGAAATGAGTCCGTTAACATGTATACACAGAATAAGGAATGCATGTTTACATCATGTTGCAATGATACATTTATTCAAAATTATTAGTACTAACTGTTTGTGTTAATTTTAATTGTAGTGACCCCCGAAGAAGGGCCTCAGTAGCCCGAAATGCATTGGGTCTTTTACGCAAAATAAAGACTGCTTGTGATGAACTTTTGCATCATTCCTATTCTTTGAAAGAGGCCTCGATTGGCTCAATTTGAATAGCAGACATTTGGAAAATGGCATTGTAAACCGGTTGTGGTCCTTTGGAGCAAAATGATAAAAGATGGTTAAAAGAAGAATTTAAAAAATGTTTAAAGAAAGAAAAATTAAAAAATTGATAAAAATGATCGTGAAAAACATGCACGTCAGCGACGGCATGAAGCTGTGCGAAAGGTTTTTGGGGCTATGCAGTCCCTTCTCACATACAGTTCTTAACTTATGGCAGTTGGGCATGCCTATATCGATCTGCACGTAATCTGATGAAAGCAGGATATAAATACGAGGAATTAAAATATGTGCATAAAGAAGGTGTGCATCCCTACTTCAAAGGAATGCAGTCAGGCCCAGGAGCTCTGCCACTCAGAATCAATTTCAGCACAGACTCCACCTCTTTGTGTGAAAATACCAGCGATACATCATGACTGGGGGGCAAAACAACCTCGGCATTACCATCTAGAATCTTAAATTGATTTTCAAAATAAGTTACCCACTTCTGCGGCTCAACGTGATTACTAGGAGTATAGTTGTGGGCAGTTCCCCCACTTTAATAAGTGCCAAAAGTGGGTCATATTTTGACCATCACAGGCCTGTAGCAACTTCTTCCAACGGCCTTCGTCCCACGATTTCTTGGCTTCTATCTGGACTGCTTTATAGTTAACCCTGCATCTCTTAATATTATCATGTGATCTTGTTTTAATAGCTATCACCAAGGCTTGATGGGCCTGCCTGCAGCTTTTATTATACCATGTGCTAGGACTCAGCAATTTATCTTTATTGCCTGGGAGTTTTTTTAATAAAATACCTTTTAAGACCCAAAAAAAGATCACTATGGATGCTCAGTAACTCCCAGCCGTTAAATTTACACAGGGAACATGAGACCATGTCCTTAATATCAGCCCGGATCCTTTCGTTAGTGGCTATCTTAGGCCACCGGACCCTTCTTTGGTCATTGGAAACCGTTACCTTCTCCTGGATTATTACATCTTCACATGTGGGGGAACTTCTAAAACTACTATCGGTAACTGTCAAAGACAGAGGGTTGTGATCGCTTTCTGGCCTACTCACGACCACCATATCTAAAATATTCGGCCACATCTCCACATTAACTAAGATATAGTCAATGCGGCTACCGGATCTACCATTGTCAAACGTTTGCACACCCTGCCTATCTGACTGGGTCCTGCCATTGTCCTCCCGTCCGCCCTTAAACCCTTATCCAAGCACAAACCCTTCAATTGGAGTGCAGCCTCAGACCATTTCCTTATGGGCTGTAGGTCCAGCTGTGGAATACCCCACAATACATCCTCAGCTTCAGTAAGCTTACCATTGTCCAAGTCTAGGGGCTCAAAACACGCGTTAAAATCACCCGCAATAATCCGGTGGCTAAGGTTATCCTCCTGATTTAGGTGACTTTCCAGGATTGAAACAACTTGAGAGCTCCTACCACCCGGAAGACCCCTCGCATAAACATATATAAGCACGTTGAGGCCCTTCGATGATCGAACCCGGATAGCGATAATGTCAGGGCTATTGATGGAAACCTCATCCACCCTTAACCCCTCACATTGCCGTACCCAAAAAGTCAACCCATCAACTGGCCTAACCCTCGGTCCCTTAACTGCAGGTTTAAAAAAGTTTAAATATCCTGCATGAAAGATTCCTTCCACAGCCCAAGTTTTTTGGAAGGCCCATATGTCCGTATTCTCTATAAAACTTGCCCGATCAGATGAAAGTAGTTTGGATTCCAACCCAGCAATATTCCACGAGGATAACGTTGCGGAAGGCCTCGTTAAGCAAAAACTTGCTACCAGGCGATCCTCATGGACAGCAAAAATCACCCGCTGGTCCGGGCTCAGGCAGATTTTACCTGTACTACCAGTAGGAATAGCCTGGGTGGATTTACACCCTCCACCCAACATGTTGTAAAAGCCGGGTGGGTACCCACCTGTCATCTCCATAACCCCATATTCTTTGACCCGCGGAGGAGTAACTCCTCCTCTCAGTCAGTCGTTGTCCTCTAAGGTGGACAATAACTCAAAGCGATTGCTGGTCTGGATGGGATAATTAACCATGCTAAAAGCCCTATGGGGAACCCAGGACTCCTCAAATCTTGGGGTCCTACCAGGCTTATAAAAAACCCTAAGGGTAAGATTTTTATGTAATCAACAGCAGGGGGATAGTGGGCAGCCAACTCAAGAATGTGTTGTACTAAAGAAGGTGACCTAAATCTCAGTACTACACAGTCACCCGCCAAGGACTTGAGTGAATGACCAATCCAGTTAATATGCCTCACCATCTTGAATTCATCAAACAATGCCTTACTGATGCCAAACTTTTTCCTCAGAAAGTAGAGAGCTTTATTTTTAAGGGCTGACCAGTGTTCACGAGTACCTTCAGGGAGTGGGGGTACATTTGCTAAAATAATAATATAGGGTGTAGCTTCTGGGGGAAGGTGGAGGCTAGGAAGCATATCGAGGCTCCCTTCAGGCCCTTCTTCTACCCTTCTCCCGTTACCCACTACCTCATTCCTGTGCAGTGTTTGGGCCATAGTGCCGTTTGATGGGTTCGGCTGGACAGGCATTACAGCGCTCGGCACCTGAGGGACCCGGGCAATACATACTTGTGCATTTGGAATGTCATTGGTTTGCACGATGGCTTGCACCCCTATAGGATTACATGGTGCAGCCCCATTATCCTGTACTATAGAATTAGTTGGAATCCTTTGTTTACTACAGGAAAGACATTTTTCAATTTTATTGAGCCTCTCATCTACTGAGTTAAGCCTTTTAAGAATGGGTGCAATAAGGGCAGCTAACTGATCCTTTAGTATTGAACACAAAATTTCAATGTTAAGCTGGACTTTAGCACTAGCGGGAGATTTACTTATAGGAGCATTAGCACTTGTGTTCCCAAAAACGTATACCCCATTAGTTCCACTTGAGCCCACAGATGCGGCTTGTTTAGTTGGACAACGACTTTTCCTTTTTTTAGTAGGCGGTTCAACCACTACCCCCCTAGTGCTTTCCTCCCCCTTGTTTTAACCATAGCCGGACTCTGAGTGCTACATTGTAACAATGAGGCATCAGGAATAGGGGGCATGGACATCTCGCCTACTGAACCAGGTGAGGTAATCTCGCCAGAGTGATTCGCTTCAGTACTTGTTTGGGGAACAGGTAACTGGGCATAGGGCAGCGATCCTCCCCTTGATAGAACTGGCTCCAAAGAGAGCCTGCGTTCAGTTGCCTGAATCTCATGAATCAGAACTGATTCTGCTTGATTTAAAAAAGCGTCAGGTGTGCCCACCACCCTATCTCCAACCTTCCTTTTACTCATAGCTGTAAAATTAGACATGAGAGGGACCCCCTGGAATCAACTTTGGCAGTTTACCATACACAACAAGCAGACACTAGAAGTCCCAATAATATAAACAGTCCTACAAGTCTCTGCAGAAGGAGTTAGAGATGTGGCCCGGACCGGCCTCCTCTGGGCTCTGACAGGCGCGGACGGGCGCATCCCGCACCGTGGGAGCCCAAGCGTCCTTTTAAGCGCCTCCTGGCACGCTGGTCTGCGTGCGCGGTGTGTTTGGTGCAGGGGACACTGGGAGGTGAGGTTTACCTCCCCTCCAGCATCTACCTGCGCGACGATGGCCCCCAGTGACTCTCGGCGGTGGCGGCTAGATCGTGGACCTGTCAGGTATGCCCCAAATGGTAAGGACCGACTGTTGGCTCTTGGCAGTGGCGGCAAAACAGAAAGGAGCTCCCACGCCGCAGGAGCCCAAGCGTCCCTTTAAGCGCCTTCTGGTGTGCTGCTCTGCGTGCGCGGCGTGTTCGGCGCAGGGGACGCTGGGAGGTGTGGTTTACCTCCCCTCCAGCATCTACCTGCTCGACGATGGCCCCCAGTGACTCTCAGCGGTGGCGGCTAGATCGTTGACCTGTCCGGTATGCCCCAAAAGGTAAGGACTGACTGTTGGCTCTTGGCAGTGGCGGCAAAACAGAAATGAGCTCCCGCGCCGCAGGAGCCCAAGCGTCCCTTTAAGCGCCTCCTGGCGCGCTGGTCTGCTTGCGCGGCGTGTTCGGTGCAGGGGCCGCTGGGAGGTGTGGTTTACCTCCCCTCCGACGTCTACCTGCGTGACGATGGCCCCCAGTGACTCTCGGCGGAGGTGGCTAGATCGTGGACCTGTCCGTAATGCTGCCAAAAGGTAAGGACCGACTGTTAGCTCTTGGCAGTGGGGGCAAAACAGAAATGAGCTCCGGCGGGAGCCCAAGCAACCCCTTTAAGCGCCTCCTGGCGCGCTGGTCTGCGTGTGCGGCGTGTTCGGCGCAGGGGCCGCTGGGAGGTGTGGTTTACCTCCCCTCCGGCATCTACCTGCGCGACGATGGCCCCCAGTGACTCTCGGCGGAGGTGGCTAGATCGTGGACCTTTCCGGTATGCCCCAAAAGGTAAGGACCGACTGTTGGCTCTTGGCAGTGGCGGCAAAACAGAAATGAGCTATATACATATACAAAGAACATACCATATTTAAAAAACAATACATTTCAATTAAAATAAAAAAGTAAACAACCTAAATAACTGGCAATTTACAAAAAATGTGTTACTTCTTAAAACATAAATAATTATAATTATTATAATTTTAAATAAGCAAAAACATAATAGAAATTGTAACAATATAAAATGAAGAATATAATTTTACACTTAATACATACTATTCCCACTACAATTTATACAAAAATAGGAAAAGTGTTGGACTAAGTATGGATACAATTTACTACTCCCACTTCACACAATGCATAAGTAGGAAATCTGTTACATCACAGAGGGGTAAAATTTGCTATTCCCACTACAGTCCCTGCAACAGTAAAGTAATTATTGAATTGCAGAGGAATAATTTTTTTTATCTCCACTACGTTCAATGTAACAAAAGGGAATGTATTGGATTGTGGATGGGTAAAAAACACTATTCCTACTCCTCTAAGGGCCTGATTGTGAGTTTGGCGGGCGGCGCCGGGTCTGCCCCTCCGCCGCACCGCCAAACCCATGGTCAGGCTGCCTGCCAAATTAGGAGTCTCCTCCTGTCTGGCGGGTGGGTTTTTAGCATTTCCACAACAGTGCCTCAGAAAATGGGCACTGCAATAGGAATGCCAAAAACAGTTCCTGCATGGCATGGAGCGTAAATTTTGCGCTGGGTAGAAACTGGTGTGCATTCACATGGCGCGAGTCACCAGGGGGCCCTGGAGGAGAGGAAACTTGTAATATGCTTGGTCGGTCCTTGGCAGTCCCACCAAGCATATTACTGCCTCTTGACCGTTGCAACACCACCAGGGAATGGTGGATACCTGGCGGCGGGGCAATGACTGTCTCACTTGCCTTATTGTAATAGGGTGGTCAGAAGACTACCACCGCCACACCTCCAGGAGTCTTGCAGCCCGTGGACCGCCAGACTAGTAATCAAGCCCTAGGTGTAAGAGTATAAAAACTGCTGGAAAGCGAAGGGGTAAAATGTACTAATTCCACTCTAGTCACTACAACAATATGGAAAGTGTTGGATTGCGGAGGGGTAAGATTTATTATTCCCACTCCAGCCAGTGTAAAAGTATGAAGCTTTGGATTGAGGAGAGGTAAAATATACTATTCCCACTAGAGTCAGCCCAACACTACAGAAAGTGTTGGACAGCAGAGAGGAAAAATGTACTATTCCCACTCCAGTCAGTGGAACAGTAGAAAAAGTGTTGGATTGCAGAGGTAAAATATACAAATCCCACTCCAGTCAGTGCCACACTAGGGAAAGTGTTGGATAGCAGAGATGTAAAATTAACTATTCCCACTCTGGTCAGTAGAACAGTAGAGACACTGTTGGATTGCGGGGTGAATAAAATATACTATTCCCACTCCAGTCAGTGCAACACTAGAGAAAGTGTTGGATAGCAAGTAGTTAAAAAAAATTATTCCCACTCCATTCATTGCTACAGTAGGGAAAGTGTTGGATTGCAGAGAGGTAAAATATACTAGTCCCACTCCAGCCACTGGAAAAGTAGGGAAAGCATTGGATTGCCAAGGGGTAAAATGTACTGTTCCCACTACCAAAGGGTGCAACAGTTGGGAAAGTGATGGATTGCGGAGGGGTACAATTTACTACTCCCACTCCAGTCACTGCAACATTAGAAACAAACAAATGATCTTCAACATAATAAAATAATTTCAAAAACATAGTAAACAATTAAACATATAAATATGCAAAAAAAAGAAATACAAATGTTTTTTATTTTGAAAATTAAACAAAATAAATAGATATTACAAAGTTAAATAAATATAATTAACCACAAAGATTATTAGAATTAATATACAAAAATATATTCTCAACATAATACCAACTAAGTAAATATTATTGACATTTAAAAAACACTACCCAATTAACGCCTACAATAATAAATAACATATTGCTTACAGAATAATTACCTATAGCTACATTTATTATAACTTAAGTTATATTCTACCTTATACTTCAACAAAGTATACAACACATATTTGAACATGTTATTTAAAATAATAGTTACACATGTTACATAATAAAATATTAATTAAAATGTTAGTAATAAAAATGTATTCCAAAAATAATTATAGTTAATTACCACCCCACCATTTATCCTTAAAAATAAAACGACTCACACCAAACATATAAATTAAAAAAAATATTATTTTCAACATTGACATAATTAAATCTCAATTAAACATTTATTATTAACAATTGAGTAATAATAAATTAATAATAGTTAATTAACTCCCCACCATTTGCTCCTACAACAACTCACATCTGATATATAAGATTAAAAAAAATATATGCACATATTAAACATATTTACTTTTCATTTCGATAATTATTATAAATTTACTTTATTTTTTATTTAGTATAATTCGTTTCCTATACACCCTTTACACATAAAAACCACAACAGACACCGAGAACAAACCACTTAGGGGCCGATTCCGATCCGGGTCGGAAGGGCACCAAACGCGATCCGGACGGAAAAACTACAGGCTGTACCCATGTTTTCTGCCCAACCGAACAGCTGTACGAGCGAGCAAGTACGATGCATGCTACGTGAAATTCACCAACCGAGTCGTTTCCGGTCCGAACCGCTCCGCACGTCCCGGCCGTAAGCTAACAGTGGCGTGCAATGGATGAGATTTACGACCGAGTCAGTATAATGCACGCGTCGGACAGCCAGGGCTCGCAAAACATCCGGGAAGTTGCCTTTGGGGGTTCGCGTCGGACCCCCAGTCACCCGCAGCCCTACGACTCGGACACAGGGGAAGACACAAGGGTCTCCCCAACACAGGCATGTACGGTGCAGATGGCATTGATGCATACCCACTGTCGGGGGCGCCCTTGTTCGAGATGTACCCATTTAGTCAATGGGAACCCATGTATGCGTCGTACGACCAGCAGCTCCCATTGACTTCTATGGGAGTCCGACCGAACCGAGTCCGGCATCATATGGCCGCATCTTACTACTCATTCGGTCGGACTGCAGGACTCCAGCTCGGTCGTAAAACACTCCGGATCCGGCTCGGTCAGAGCGCTTTCCGACCCAAATCGGAATTGGCCCCTTAGTAGTTATTAAATAAAATTTTAAAAATGTGAGTTTTAGTATCGCAGTGTGTTGTGGGTTTATAGGGGTATAGGTTGGGAAATAAAATGTAACTAAACAAATGTATGGCACAATTAGCATATTTATTTATCGAAAATAATTAATGTTAATTAGAAATAAAATGTTATTTCATTACAATGAATTTACTTTCCACCTTGTACCCCTATAAAACCCACTACCCACACCTAACATTTAAATTAAAAAGAGATTAATTTCACAATTAACACAACTAATTATACATTAAATAGTTAGTATTAATTAAAAACTAATTATTAATTAAAGAAAATTAAATTGCTTTCCATCCTATACCCCTATAAACCCACAACACGCTAGGACACTTAAACTTACACTGTTTTTAGATTTACTTTATTAACTACTAAGGGGCCGATTCTGATCTAAGGTTAGAAAGCTCTCCGACCGAGCCGAATCCGGAGTGTTTTCGACCGACCCGGAGTCCTGCAGTCCGACTGAGCGAGTACGATGCGGCCGTATGCTTCCAGACTCAGTGCGGTCGGACTCCCATAGAAGTCAATAGGAGCGGTCGTACGACGCGTACATGGGCTCTCATTGACTGAATGGGTACATCTCGCAAAAGGGCACCCCCTAGAGTGGGTATGATTCAGTGCCATCCGCACCATACATGCCTGTGTTGGGGAGACCCCCTGGGTATCCCCCTGTGTCTGAGTCGTAGGGCTGTGGATGACAGGGGGTCTGACGCGGTCCCCCAAGGGCAACTTCCCAGACATTTTGCGAGCCGGACACTCCGGCTCGCACTGGCTGTCCGACGCATGCATCATACTGGCTCGGTCGTGAATCGCATCCATTACACGCCACGGTTAGCTTACGACCGTGAATTTCGCTTAGCTCGCATCATACTTGCACGCTTGGAAATCATGCGTGCGGCTCAAAGTTTTTCCGTCCGGATCGCGTTCGGTGCCCTTCCGACCCGGATCGGAATTGGCCCCGATCAATTGAACAACTAGGTTAAAAAACAAAAAAAATGCCCATCATATACATTTAAAATATACACTAAAATATATAACAATAATTAAAAAACAATGGGCCATATGTAGGTAAATCAAGAATACCGAATCCTTAATACCGAATTTTACCGATTCGGTATTAAGAATTCGGTAAACGCGATGTAGATAAAAAACCGGTAAACATTACCCATTCGTTAAAATTAGGTAATAAATACCGAATGTGAACGAATCGGTAAAAATAAAAAAATACCGAAATACAAATACCGATTCGGAGTTACAGAATACATTACCGATTCAGTAAATACAGAATCGGTAATTCAAAAATTCGTAATCCGTGGAATCAGCCAATCCTGTGCACCCAATTACCTCCCAAACAGGAAGTGGCGACACCCAGGCAGGTGCACAGGACCTGGAGCTCACTGAGAGGCAGGCAGGCAGGTGAGCTGAGGAGCCAGCAGCAACAGAGCCTCACAGCTACTAGCAAGAAATTTAAAAACAAGATATCAAGCATTGAAATGGCAAGCCAGGACAGGGAGAAGGAGGGAGGTGATAGGAAAAGAAAACTGAAGTTCAGTGACAAGGAGCTGGAGGTACTGATCCAGGATGTCAGCCAAGACTATCAAAAGCTTTTTGGAGCCCAGTCCCACGAAGTGCCCGAGTCGCAGAAGAGGCAAATCTGGAGTGGCATTCGGGACAAAATCAATGCCATAGGTGTGACCCAGCGCACCATAGAGGACATCAGGAAGAGGTGGTACGACCTCAGGAAGACAGCAAAACTAAGGATGGCACAGAGACAGAGGCAGGCTGGCAAAACAGGTGGAGGAAAAAACTGAGCCCCAGCACCAACACCACTGGAACTGATGGTGGAGTCCACCATCCAGCCGGAGAGTGTGAGTGGCATGGGAGACGCCGACAGCTCCGCCAGAGCAGCAAGAAAACAAGGTAAGAGGCATGCCCAGCATGCTGTGCTACCCCCTCCCCAAACCCAATCCCCATAGTGGCATGTGAGCTCCCACTCCACTCCATGTCTTACTGATTACCTGCAATGCATTATGGGTGATGTAGTCAGAGTGAACTAATGTATAGGACAGTCAGGCTAGCAAACACAATAGCATGGTAAAGTAATTGGCTACGTCAGGACAATCACTGTGCTCTGTAGGCAAGATGTTTAATGTAATTCAATTGCAGACAGAGCAGTGAGTATATCTACATTTGTGTCATTACAGGCGAGTCATCTCGCAGTGCAGCAGAGGGCAGCAGAGCCAAGTCAGCCAGGCCAGAGGGGAGGCAAAAGGAGGATGACGGCATGCCTGCAGGGACCCCAAGCTCGGCCCCATCACAGCCATCAAATCCTCCACCACAGCCATCACCACAGCGCCAGGGAAGTCCGCAATCCCCTCTCACCCAGACCACCACCACCACCACAGTCAGGCAGGAGGCATGCCGTGGCCACCCTCCAGCAGATGGAGGAGTCGTCAGAGGAGGGCACAGTGGACGTACAAAGTCCAAAAAGTGAGAGATCCACCAGGGAGATGGCTGGTACTCCATCCGAGGGCGCCCACATTTCATCCAGACGCCGCAGGGCAAGGCCGGACAGTCCAGAAGCATCCGAGCAAGGTGAAAGTGTGTTCGCTGGACTGGAAGGCAACATGCTGAAGGTCCAGCGCCTGCAATGGAGGGAGATGAAATCAATCCACAGGGAGGTGGCACACATGAACAAGCACATGCACAGGATGGAAAAGGGCATCAGTGCAATGGGAGAAAACATGTGTGCGGGAATGGAGAGAGTAGCGACCTCGGTGGACAACCTCTGCAGCCAGCTGGAGCAGGACCGTCTTGGCAGGCGCAGGGTGAGGCTGAGGCTCCAGGCCTATGCCAAGTCCTGAACCGGCTGCCCACTGCAACATCACTGATGTGTCGCAGGTCCATCGCCATGCAGGAGGAAATGGCGCATTGCAGCAGGGATGTGGCCAGGGGGATGGTGTCTATGACCTCAGCTTTAGAGCTCCTGCAAACTGCTAAGGCGGCCACAAAGGAAGGGGGGGGGGACAGTGAGGAGGCTACCAGCCGTGGTAGCATTACACCCTCACCCACCGAGTGCAGGAGGCGCAGTGAACGCCACGGGGCTGCACAGGAACAGTCCAACACATCAGACAGTGTTGATAGGGAAAGTGCACGTGCAGCGCGTGGACGCAGGAAGTAGAGACCTATGCCTGTTGCCATACATTTAGGGTGATGTAACCCAAGTCCGATAGGACATTGTTCACAATACTGGAGGTATGCTTAATAAACACCTTAACATGTAACTGTTACTGGCTCTGTCTCGTTACTCACTCAGAAATAGTTTGACGTAATCTCTGCCCATCTCTGTATACCATCATGTTCAATAGCAACACCAGCTGCGCAGGGCTCTGGCTGAGGGTTGTCCTCGTCCTCATCCTCTGAGTCTGTTATTTCCACTGCTGTTCCTTTTTTTGTGGCCAGATTGTGTAGCATTGCACATGTAGCAATTATCTTGCAACATTTGATGGGGCTGTACAGACGTGCACCTCCAGTTTTGTGGAGGCAACGGAATCTGCTTTTGAGCAATCCAAATGTGCGCTCCACCACGTTGCGTGTGCTCCTATGTGCCACATTGTATCTCCTCTCCCTTGGGGTGGTTGGGTTGAGATATGGTGTGAGTAGATAAGGCCGGAGGGCATATGCGCTGTCACCTATCTACAGATGAAAGTGGCATTAATTTGTGTGACCAACAGCTCGAGCCAGGGTGTACATCAGGGTGAGTCACATTGACTTACCTAGTAGGTATCCGTCTCCAAATTCACCAGCAAGCAGACGTGTATAGATGCCACTGTTCTGGAAGATGTACGAGTCGTGGCTACTCCCGGGGAATTTGGCCACGATGTCAGTTATAATGTACTTGGCATTACATATCACCTGCACATTAATGGAGTGGGTGGATTTGCGGTTTCTGTAAATGTATTCACTTGCTGCAGGTGGGCAGATGGGCATATGGGTCCCATCGATGCAGCCAATTACGTGTGGGAACTGCGCAAGTTGGTAGAACTCCAGCTTGGTCCTCTGCAGCTCCGCCGGGTAATGAAATGTTCCATTCTGTCCATCATGGCATCCAGGAAGGTGTTGAGGAAACGGGATAGACAGCTCTGTGACACACCACCCACTGCGGCTATTACACACTGGAAACTTCCTGATGCAAGGAGGTGCAGGCAACAGAGTACCTGGACATGGGTGGGGATTGCGTGGGCCCTTGGTGTCTGATGCTCCAGATAGGGTTTTAGGTCCCGTATTAGGTCAAGGATGGTATCTGGGTGCAGTCTGTACCTCTCATGGACTTCTGGTTCAGTCAATTGGAACAATGTGATGCGCAGTCTGTACACCTGCTCTTCCCGTCTCCAGATCCTCACTCTTGCTGCTCTAAAGCGTAGCCGCCTTGCTATGAGGTAGATGGCCGCCATTGTGTTCACACAGATGCATTTTGGGCCTGTTTTAATGCACTGCACCTGATTACCACCTGCTCTGGAAAAGTGGTAATTACCGAATCGTTATTACCGAATTTGGTCATATTCAGTAATACCGAGGTTTGCTACATCGCATTTTTGGGCTTTTTACCGAATCGTTATTTCCGATTCGGTATTCATTGTTTCGGTATTCTCCAATCAGTAAATAAGGAATAGGTCATTTTTTACCGATTCGTTATTTACGATTCAATTCGGTATTACCTACATCTCACATGGCCAAATACTGGTCGTTAACGCCGAAAACGACCCATTTTCGGTGTTACCGAACGGTATTTGGCCACCTACATATGGCCCAATGTTATTAAAAAGTATGTCCTTTATTATGATGTCGGTCGGATGCGACCATAGGTAGTCAGATCCCCCTGCAACATCCAGTTTACAATTGCAGCTTGTGCGGCACGCAGAAAAGGCCCGCACCACAAGCTACAATAGTAAAATGGATGTTTTTAAACATCTCTGCACTGTGTGGCAAACACCATGCGGTGCCTGCCACACTGTGCAGGTGCTGTTTAGAGTGGCAAGGGGGAAGGGTGCCCTGCTAGGGGCCCCAGAATCACTTTCCGCCTGCTGTTCATGGAGGGTGAAACCCCATGAAAGGGCAGTTAGAAACTAGCATCATAACCGTGATAGTGGAACTGAGACTGGCTCTGCCATCATTAAAGGATTATGAGCCCTTCTGACACTTCACCAGGCTCCTTGAGCTGGTCGAAATCGCAGCGGAATCCCCTCGCAGGTTTCCCTCCAACAGCCATCATTGTAATACGGAGGGTGGAGTGAAACCATCGATGTCGGACTGAAAGCCTCTGACCAGCTGTTGGATGGCTTCCTGCCCAACATCGAAATCCGATCGTATATTTTTGTAAACCAATTTTAATGACTTAGATATTTTCAAAAGCGATATTACTTACCTTAAAATCATCGATATTCTTGTAGACAATATTTCCATATCATGATATTTTTTACACAATATTTTGGTATAACGATAATTTGGTTCCAATATTTTGTCTAAATACCCACTGGGACAGTCGCCAACTCGTGTTACCTATGGGCAGCACATTCAGTGAAATACAAAGTGTAAAATTCAAAACCGGTGCATGATTCTCTGTGTAAGTGGCAACCAACCCCCCTGCACTTAGAAGAGGGATTAGAGATAACCTTGCAGGCAGGTGCAGCGAGTGACTGCACCCACATACAGGGGGTTAAATAGTAGGTCCATGTGGCCCCCTTTCACACTTCAACTGGGTTTCCCTCAGGGGGCACATTGGCATTGAGCAACCTTTTTCTGGTGCACTTTTACTGCATCTTCTAAGGGCATGTTTATCTTTGCTCCTGTGTCTATAATACAGTGCAGGCACAGAGGCAAAGTGATTCTCTCATTTGCTTGGAGCCACGGATCTGTGAAAATTAGGAAACACCCTCTGATTATAGCTCTGGCACTACATATATGTGTCAGTGCTATCAGTATTATGTAAAGAGTGCACAAGTGACCGCGGTCCCTTCTGTAATACCATAGTGACACAGGAACGCAAAATGTTGGCTCACATGCCTGTTGTGTTCCCAGGCACTATGTGGAATACAATCCTGATGGCAAATTCTTCGAGAATATTATATCTCGCTTAATGGGTGTGAGAAAGGTATCTGGCATTCCCGGCATTCTCCCAAATTCACAAAATCAATGGTCAAGCAGTCCAATAAGAGTAAGTTTGCTGTAAGGACTGAGACAAGGACTGGACTTCCATTTTCAATGACTTGAGGTTGGTAGTGAAAGAACAAACCCATATTGTGAAAAAATATCTTAAGCTAATCTAATTTTTGGCCATACCTTGAGACTAATTCCACCTCTCAAAATCTGATATAATTTTACAGAAATTTACTGTATAGATGAACTTATAGGGTTCCATATGATGGATCTGGTCTTAGTGATTGGCATTAAATAAATGATAACCACAAATCTGCCTTGATGCTGCACAATACTACTCACCCATTGAAGAATCAGAGATATTCATCTCCATTCTCACCTATGCAGTCAAACTAGAGATGTAATTTATAAATCAGATAACTGCAGAGGTCTTTCCAATGCATTTGGCTGAATTCCGGAAGATTACTAGGGCCCACTCTGCTTCTTTATTACTTCGAGGCAGATGTTCTAAGATGTCATGCAGTGCTGCACAGCAACCAAAGTAACTGTGCTGGAGGAGCAGAGAGCTGGCCTCAAGATGACCATCACTTAGTGAGACTATGCCAGATGAGAGGAATATCAGTCACATCTGCTCCTGAAATTCAGTACTGTGCTTCCCAACTACAGGAGAGGACTCACGCTACTACTGAGCTGCGGGAAATACCTGCTTGCTGCCAGTGAGGGCTGCACTAGACATGTGAAAAGATTGCTACCTGTGCACCTGCGGCAGGCTATACCTTGGACTGAGTTCTAAGCAGCTGCTGTTGGGACACTTTGCTGTATTCTGTTGCAGGCTTGGTACTGTTGGTTGGGGATGCTTGGAAACTTTGAACTCATCTAGGGCCTGGGATCATGTGTGGGGGCCTGTTAATCGATTGTTCAGTGGCACATTTCTGTCTGGGCCCTTGTGCTGAACCCCCTTTAGGTGCTGGTGTTTGCCGTCTGGCACCTGCTGGGCCTTTTGCGACTCACCAAGGGCTTCCACCTGTGAAGGGTGTGACCGGTCTCTCAATGCCTGGTAAATGGAGCTGAATACCACACACCTCGTGGGAATTATCATTTAGCCTGGACCGGTGTGACTGAGCCTCCTTATCCTCAATCCTCAATCCTGCAGATGGACTCACAGGTCTGCTTGTGCCCTCCATCTGTATTCACTGGGAAGAGGTTGGACCCATCCAGCAAAAGGACCAGGGTGAGACTTGTGTTGGTGATTGCTGATGGGTGGTGTGCCTGTGAGCCAGCCCTACTTAGCTGATGCTTGGACTGCACTGCTGGCCAGTGCCTGCTCTGAGATTAGGGAAAGGGACTAACACCAGGCGAAGTTATCCTTCTCTACTAACAAGCCTGGAAGGGCGGCCAGCTCTGATAGGGGTGGTGACTGACCGTCAGATAAAAACCTAGAAGAGACCTGTGAGGATGCAGACATGAAACGGTTACTGTCTAGTGTGAGACAAAGTTGGCACACAATAGATTAGAAAATCAGCACTTTAACAGACAGATTAGATCGGATGAGTGACAAACTAGACAGGCATTTTTTCAGCCACTAAAGCACAGGGTCCCAGATACAGAGGATGGCATGACTATTAGCAATGAACAACAACTGTGCATGGAAAGAGTGGAGGTCACCAGTGTCAAAAAGGAAGATTTAGAGGCCCAATCCGGTCGGAATACCAAACATTAGCATTCTTGTCCACGGCCATGGAGAGGATGGAGTCCTATATAGAATTTCTGCTTCAATCCCATGAGCTTGTTTGCAGTGGTGTAGGCGCATTGGTCCTAGGGCCCATGCCCCCCGTGGCACCTGTCCACCTGATCATTGTCCAACTGCTGCACTATGGAGACTGCCACACCATTCTGAAGCTCACGAGGAAGAATAGAAACTTGTAGCATCAAGGGAATAGAGTGTTGATCTACCCAGATTTCACCTCAGCAGTGCAGAGGGCCCGACAGGATTTCCTTCCTGCTAAGCGATTATTGATGAAAACTGGCTTGACTTGCGCTCTCCTCTACCAAATTAAGTGCCACCGTACAAAGAATGCCACATTTTTTCACCAATTAAAAACTGTTGACTAAGAGGGCTAGTATGAGTCTGCCAATCTACGGACTGCCAAACTCGGGGGGTGTAGTGGTCTCCCAACCGCCCTATTACAGCCAGGGTGATCGGGCGACCCTGGGACCCTGGCGCAGCGGTCTTGAGGCGGCAATATGCTTTAATGGGCCGCTGTGGCCTCGCCACGAATATTGCGACTTTTCTCACCACCACACATTTTTTATGGCAGTGCAACCGCCATGAAAAGTGTAGCGGTGAGGAGACAAGGTGCCTTATGCCATGTGAGTGCACATAGGGGGGCAACACATGTGCCTCCCTGTGTGCATGCACACCAGTACCTATACCAGTACTGCAGCAGTCCATGCCATGCAGGTACTGCCTTTGACAATCCCATTGCTGTGCCTAATTCATAGGCCTTGCCCTGGGAACACCAAAGAACCGACAGACAGACAGGAGAATCGATTCTAACAAGGGTTTGGCAGTGCGGGAGCTGGGCTAATGTTATTAGAAGTTAACACATTGAGGGGCATATTTATGACCCGTTTTTTATCGTGTTTGCACCATGCAACATGGTACATGTGCAACGCACACCTTGAGTGAGATTTATGAAGCCACGCAAGGCCACTGTGCGTGGCCCTGAGTGGCTCCATAAACCTGTAGTAAAGCAATGCAGCGAAAATTGCTGTGTTGCCTTACTTCATCCTGAGAAGGCATTGCATGGGTGTTGCATTGGTTATCCCATGCAACTTCCATAGATTTTGATGCATTCCAAGTTTTACCAGAATTGGTAAACCTGGGAATGTGCCAAAAAGATACGCCTTCCCATAGGTGGCGTAATGAGGAGACAGTTTTTTTTCTCCAACTTACATCCTACTTCTGTGTGTGCAGCACACATAGAACAAGCAATGGCACATCCATTAGGTCTTGCCTTTTAGCCCTTATAAGTCTTTAGCCATGCAGCATATTATCCTGGGATAAATACAATATGGCACAAATGTTTTTTTTTGGGTGTGGGGGGAAGCGGGTGTACTGAGATCTGTTTGAAATTTTTTATAAATAATTTCACAATTTCCAAAGCACATATCTGTGTAAGAGCTTACATAACGACCCCTTACTTGTTTGTTTTGTTTCCATTATTTGGTCAAATTTGGAAAAGTTGTGATTTTCCATACTTCTATCAGAAGAGATGTGTTTTCTAAGCTAGGTTTTTGTTGAACTGCACCAGTCTATACTTTTGTTTTTAGATTAGGCAACATAAAAAAAAACTGTAATAAAGCTTAAAACTTAAAACACATATATAGTTTTAAAGTTCGTTTTTGTACCCAATCAATTAAGTCAATTTATTGTTGTGAGGAGTACAATAAAAGACTGCCAGTGATTCATACCGTCGTGCCCAATGTATCCACTTTTGATACAAACAAATAAAAAGGAAAGCTATAATTGCACAGTTACATTGGCCAAATCTGTAACATACACGGTTGCAATTGTGACTAATCAGTTCATATTGGTTGTGATTTCATTGTAGCTAAACATTGGCCAAATCTGTAACATACACGGTTGCAATTGTGACTAATCAGTTCATATTGGTTGTGATTTCATTGTAGCTAATAAACTGCAGTTTTGATTCCTTTTTTAACCCTTTTGTTGAGCCAAGAGAAAAGAGTAGTCTTCCAGGCAGGCTGGCTTTGAAATTTCGCTAATATGAGCCTGGGGCCGAGTGTTCCCTCGGCTAGAGTCTATCAGTGATGCTCAAAGTACGGCCCTCATGACACCTTTACATGCAGCCACCCCGGAATTTTTTTCAGAGTACCCATACAATAGAAATCCACAACAACAGAGAAAAGCAAAAGTTGTAAAAGTTAATACATATGGGCCTTTAGCCAAATTGTGGTATCAAATTTACAATGTGAGGGAGAGGTTATTGATATATTTCGTTGATTCATGCAACATATTGCTAAAGACAATTCAAGATGAATACAGCTACAATCCTGGAAGTTTCCTGTAAATTACAAAATAAGTACAACATTGGCCGCCTGGTTATTTATATGTAGTTGCTAAATGGTATTGAGCGATCTAAAAATAACTAAGATGAAGTCAATTAAAAACATGCACTGGCCACTTCACACGAGCAACTTCAATGTTGTTGTCGTTTTTGCATTTCCATTTTTCTTTCTCTGTGTTTTGCCATTGGTTTTATGAGCGGGTGGGCGAGGGTGAGACAGGAGGGGGGGGAGTAGAGTAATGTAAATAAACGTGCATGGCGACGCTAATGCCACTCTAATTAGAAACAGATGGCCCCTGAGCACTGCTGCTCACTCCCGCAAGGTGGATGCGGCCACAAGCATGAGTGTTAGGAAAGTGCAGACCGATTCCAAAAGGTCCTATCCTAGGCAAGGCCGGATTGGCTACCGGGCGTTTTTGTGTGCTGCAAAGCTGGGGGCTAATTTCTCTGCTGTTAGGACTGATTTCGTTGATGGGGACCTGCGTGCCCTTTGAAATAAAAAATGAAAAACGAACTTTGTTCAGCACACGCAGGTCCCCATCAACGAAATTAGCCCCCAGCTCGGCAGCACACCAAAATGCCCGGTAGCCAGTCCGGCCCTGATCCTAGGGCAGCGCATGCCCACTGCGCTAGGCTCGACCTAAAAAGGAATATACCTCAGGGGATTGTTTTTGTACAGGAAGGTGCCCCTTCCTGGACAAAAGAAATCCTGTATGCAAAGGAGGCACCCTTGCACCATGGTGCAAGGATGCCTGTGTTAGTGCTAGGCTGCAGAAAGGGTGCCAATACAAGAAAAAAGGCAGTATTGCGCCATATTGACTTAAATACGGTGCATTCCTACCATTTGCCTGTCATGCAGAGCGGTGCAGCAAGGTGACTTGCTGTGCTGCACTGCATGACAATTAATAAATATGCCCCTTAGTATCTGGATGAGTGTGATTGTGCACTGTCAGTGACTTGGCCAAAGAGTACATGAAGGAGCTGAAATTGGATTATAAATTCAAAGCTGTCCGAACCGGGGCCCCCAAATTACATTTGGCCCAGGCCCCCCAAAATCCTTAAGATGTCCCTGTTCCAACAGAGACAATAATGGAATGACTGGCTGAGTGAGTGGTATCTCTTCTCTTGTGCATGCCGATTCCATTTCTGGCTCTCAAATGCAGGCTGCGTTGTGCCTCACTATATGGCTCATGAGATTTCTTTTTTTATTGCTTAACGGTTGTTATTTATGCTCTATGAACCTATTTTGGATCTACATCCTTGGCAGTTGACATTTGGGGAACTCTGCTTCTGCTCCTCCTGGCACTGGTCGCTGGCTGAAGGTGATAAGGATGTCTACCAAGGTTGATCTCTTTGGAACTGAATGCATTGATCCTCCGTTTTCAAAACTCTTATACAAACCTCAGCCATTTGTTCTGGATGGCAGATGTGGTGACTCCAATGCTCACTGAGTTTCTCAGGTAAGATCTCCAGTTTGTGTGAATTCTTACTGTTGATGTGGGAACTTGTTTTGATGAAGAGTAGTTGTATGGAAGGAGTTTTTCTTCAGAGACCACCACAACATAGACAAACTGTGAAATTGGGTTATTGTACATGAAAAGAATGTAATGAGGGAGACTCACTGTGTTATTAGATGCTGGCCAATTGAACCCCTCTGAATACTGCTTCAGGAACCGGACACGGTTCAAGCATAACTAAGGCTGATTACAGCTCTCTACTATTTACATGTATAAAGAACCCTAATAACACAGCTCTTCATGGAAGGCTCTCATCGTCTACAAATATAAAAACTCCTTTGTGTTGAACACTTCTTTTATCATACAGTTTCATGGTCTTTAAAAGGATAAATGCACTGGGAACAGCCTTGAGACAGAGTGTCAGACCAAACATGCACTCTTACCTTTATTGTGCGTAGTTGAGCTACTCAGAGGCGCTAGGGACCAACTTCCCAGCACCCTACCATTTAACCAGTGTTTGTTTACGACCACTAAGCTACTCAATAGGGCTCAGGGAGGAGGGCCGGATGTTGGACGCTGGTGGGCTCTTGCTGTCGACCTGCGAAGCAACAATAAGTTATGAACCTACAGGTATATGTTGTCTTTGAACGCACCTTAGTTTCTTTTTTTTACTTCCTCTTTGCATAAATATCAGGTGCTTTCCTACCTGTGAACTTGAGCGGATGGGCACTGCGTCCTAGTAGTGTTATGATGGGTTGATGATGGGTTGATTTTCAATGAGTTTGGAGTTTTTGGTGGAGGGGCGTAGCAGTTAGCGTAGTGGATTCTCAATCTTCTCAATGAAATAAATAAATAACAATTACGTTTTAGAACTAGTTCTTGCAAGCACTTCTTAATACAGTTTTTAGATATCCCTTAGTTTTTTAACACTTACTTCCACTAATTATCTCCAAAATGTTCCATCACTGTAAAAAGAAATAAATAAAGAACAACAAAGAAACAAAAATTCTCCAAAATTCTCTAGTAGCTGAGTTGTTGCGAAGGCTTTAGCGCTAAAAGGCTTTCTCTTTATACAATATGTCCTTTAAAAGTCCAGCAATATGTCTTTGGAATTCAAAAATAGGGTCTTTCTTGAATTCAAAAACGTTCCAAAAATTGTTCGTGAAAAATCACTGTGAAGCTCTAATTAACATTGCTTTCTTGCGATGAGTGGCGTAAAATAGAGTTTAATTACTTCATTTTCTGTTGTTTCTTTTCCACAGGTTACAGCTGAAGATGTAAGCTGAGATGCTGTCAAGAAGCCGAGAAGAAATCGGAAGAAGAAATTAAGCTGAAGGGGAGCCGCATCAATATCCAGGTAAGCGTCCTGGACACAGCTCTCCCCATGGCAACAGACGGAAGGCTAAGCACCTTCTAGAAGATGGGTGTTGCGTTATATAGTAATGCCACACCCAAGATGGGGGCTACGCCGATGTACGATCTGCGTGACGTGGCATGCTACGTTACTTAGGTCTTTCTTTCGCTCTCGCCTGTGCAACAGTCACGAAGCTGACTTGGATCGAGTCAGAGTCATTTTACCTCCTTGGCTCTGTGATTGTGACAAAAACGCTGGACATACAATATTTCTAATTTTACCCTTTTCAAAACCCAGATGTCTCTTTCCTTGCACGTATGTATTTTACTATTTGAACACTTAGGGGCCCATTAGGATGGCGGGTGGATTGCCCCCGCCAGGCTGGCGGTAGCCACTGCCGGCCTGGCGGGGGCCTTCCGCCTTCCATCCTCACCTAAATGACCCCCCGCCATATTAGTATGGCGGGGGGACCGCGGCGGTCGGAAAGACCGTCCGCCACTTTTCCGCCCCGGTCGCCAGCCATATTAGCATGGGCTCTTTTAGATGCCTTTCTGTGGCGGCGATGCCGCCACGGAAAGGCATGCGGTCTTCACTTTGCGGGCCCCCAGAGTGAAGGAGAGGTGGGGGTGCACACGGGTGGTACCTGTGGTACCCCCCTGCATTTGCATAAACAAAGCGGCAGGCACCGTGCGGTGCCTGCCGCTTTGTTTTTGCAAATGCATACGTGCATTTTTAGCATTGCATTTTGCGTTTAACAATGCTAAAAAAGCAGGATGTGCCCGATAGGATGGCGGGCGGAATAAGTCCGCCCGCCATCCTAATGACCCCCTTAGTAAGAAAAATTTGTGCTTTACTTGAAACATAATGTTTTAACACATCGTAGTTTGAACACACAATTACAATTATATTAAAACAATACATATAAAACATATCACAGGTTGTGCTGGTTGCACGGAATTGGGTGGGTTTTCATGAAGGAATTTCTCTGCAATTGTCAGAGAATTATGATAGTACTAAAGATCATGACACAGAGGAGATTGTT
The DNA here is from genome assembly GCF_964261635.1 of Lissotriton helveticus. Taxonomy (NCBI): domain Eukaryota; kingdom Metazoa; phylum Chordata; class Amphibia; order Caudata; family Salamandridae; genus Lissotriton; species Lissotriton helveticus. The sequence continues at coordinate 643,855,554 of NC_136065.1, read as the reverse complement.
TCTTGGATGCCCTGAAGAAGCCTCGAATCAGAGAAAAAGCGCTTCTCGGCGGGAATGCTTACTATCTCCAACTGGATGACTGAGAATTGTCTCCAGCTTAATCCAGTACAAACTGAGATTATGCTACTTGGGAAAGCCCCAGCCTTCTGGTCGGATGACTGGTGGCCCCACCAATTGGGTGTGACTCCTGTGCCTAAACAAAAGGTAAAAATCCTAGGGATAAAACTTGATCAAGCCCTAACAATGAAAGACCATGGGGTCCATTAGGATGGTGGGTGGACTTTGCCCGCCCGCCATCCCTGTGCAAAACGGGACCGCCCGCCATAGTAGCGGCGATCCCACCTTGGCCATTAGGATGCGCCCGCCACACTAGTGCGCACATCCTGTATTTTTACCATTGCGGCGGGCGGTGCTGAAAGTGCCGCCCGCCGCAATGGTAAAAATGGAAGTTGTGCATTTCAAAGCACAACATGACAGGCACTGCGCGGTGACTGCCATGTTGCACGTTGAAATGCGGGGGTGTACCATGTGCATCCCCACACCCCGAGACCCATGGGGCCCGCAACGGGCCCCCACAGGGAGTCTTCGCATGCCTTTCCGTGGCGGCATTGCCGCCACGGAAAGGCATGTCAGCAAGCCCATCATATTATGGCTGGCGGTGTCTAATAGACACCGCCACCATATTAAAAAATTTCCACCCCGGCCGCAAGGCGACCGGGCGGAAAAGCGGCGGATGGTGTTTACGTCCGCCGCGGTCCCCCCACCATGGTAATAAGGTGGGGGGAAAATGGGTGGCAGTCGGGCTGGAATGTCGGGCGGATCGCTACCGCCACCATGGCGGTGGCGATTCGCCCGACATCGTATAGGGCCCCCATATTGCTGCCACCACAAACTCCTGTTACTACAAATAAGTGTCTCCTGCGCAGAATCTTTTCCCTTCTCCCCACAAATGCCCATAAAAACCTGGTGCAGGCCATGGTGATTAGCAGACTTGACTATGGGAATGCCCTGTTGGCTGATGTGAGTGATACCATGCCCACTAAGCTACAGGTGGTCCAGAACACCGTAGCATGACTAATTCTGAACCATCCTGCAGTTACCCCTTCTGCGCCTTTGCTGAGGGAATTACACTGGCTCCCAGTGAAGAAGCGTTCTTTTTTTAAACCTGTTGCCTCACCCATAATGCCTTGAGAGGCAAAGGTCCATGCTATCTTAAAAAAAACATACTACCTACGTACCCAGCCGAAATCTTGAATCAAGTACCCAAGCCCTTCTGTGTGTGCCCCGAATCTTGGAAAACCAGTTCCGGCCTTCTCCTATTTTGTACCAGGGTATTGGAACAAATTACCCATAGATCTCCGAGAGACTCCCATATATAGCAAATTCAGGAAACAATTGAAGGCCTATCTATACGGATCACTAACAAAATGTAGAATACAAGAATATCGACTTACCAGAATATCGAAGTAAAAATATAGAATGACAGAACATCAACCCCCTATCTACAAACAGGTAAGTACAAAAGTATAGAATAAAAAAATATTGATGTTAAAAATATAGAATGCTAAAATACCGAATTATTTAAATGTCTTAAAAATAATATAACATTCATTAAATAATAAATATGATTAAGTAAAACATACTCAAAATTAAGTAAAAAAGACAAAATTAATAAATACAAAATGTAATCTAAAAATATAAACATACATTTGTATTTTTATATATACATATTAATTTAATAATATTAAAAAGTAATTATTATTGATGATTTTAAAATGTTAAAAACATATTTTAAAATATAATTACATATATTTATATAAATAAACCTATATTATAAATATAAAAATTAATTGTATGTAATAATTTAAAACATAAAAAAATGTAATATTTTACAGTACGTTAAATATAACAATAGTGAAAACGTTGCATAACATAGGGGATACAATTACTATTCCCACTCCAGCGAGTGGTACAGTAGCGAAAGTGTTGGATAGCGGTAAAGTAAAAATTACTAGTCCCACTCCACCAAGTGCAACATTAAGGAAAGTGTTGGATAGTGAGTGGGTAAACATTACTATTACCACTCCAGTGAGTGCAACTGTAGGGAAAGTGTTGGATAGCGGGTGGGTAAAAATTACTATTTCCACTCCAAACAGTGCAACAGTTGAGAAAGTGTTGGATGGGTGGGTAAAAGTTACTATCCCCACTCCAGTGAGTGCTACAGTAGGGAAAGTGTTGGATAGCGGGTGGGTAAAAATTACTATTCCTACTCCAGTGAGTGCAACCGTAGGGAAAGTGTGGGATAGCGGGTGGATAAAAATTACTCTTCCCACTCCAGTGAGTGCAACAGTAGGGAAAGTGTTGGATAGCAGATGGGTAGAAATTACTATTCCCACTCTAAACAGTGCAACAGTAGGGAAAGTATTGGATAGCGGGTGGGTACAAATTACTATTCCCACACCAGTGAGTGCAACAGCAGGGAAAGTGGTGGATAGAGGGTGATTAAAAATTACTATTCCCACTCCAACAGTGCAAACATAGGGAAAGTGTTGGATAGCGGGTGGGTAACAATTACTACTCCCACTCCAATGAGTGCAACAGTAGGGAAAGTGTTGGATAGCGGGTGGGTAAAAAGTACTATTCCCACTCCAGTGAGTGCAACAGTAGGGAAAGTGTTGGATAGCGGGTGGGTGAAAATTACTATTCCTACTCCAAACAGTGCAACAGTAGGGAAAGTGTTGGATAGCGGGTGGGTAACAATTACTATTCCCACACCAGTGAGTGCAACAGCAGGGAAAGTGGTGGATAGAGGGTGATTAAAAATTACTATTCCCACTCCAACAGTGCAAACATAGGGAAAGTGTTGGATAGCGGGTGGGTAACAATTACTACTCCCACTCCAATGAGTGCAACAGTAGGGAAAGTGTTGGATAGCGGGTGGGTGAAAATTACTATTCCTACTCCAAACAGTGCAACAGTAGGGAAAGTGTTGGATAGCGGGTGGGTAACAATTACTATTCCCACACCAGTGAGTGCAACAGCAGGGAAAGTGTTGGATAGCATAGGGGTTAAAAATAACATACTAAATTAAAACATTTTTGTAATTAAATGATGAATTATCATAAATTAACAATAAATAATTAAAAATACCAATAAATAAAAAATTAATAATAACTTTAAAAACATTCATTTACTTCCACCCTATTCCCCAATAAACACACAACCCACTCCACATACAATTTCACATAATTAATATAATCATCAATTAATATAAATTCATTACCAAGTGATAATTAATTAACAATACTTTAATTATCAATACCCATAAATAATACATATAAAAAATTATTTACTAGATAATCATTAATACAATTCATATAATTATCAATTAATGAATTAATAAAAAGTAATTACCAATTAAGTCAGTCAGTCATTAAAACTTTATTTGAGTTATTACAACCATAAAAGTATACACTATACATTTATAAAACTTTATAAAAACACAAAATTAAAAATTTATAAAATCGCGATTCAGTCTTTTCCCGGAGGATAACCCCGACAACATTGTTTCTAACAGTATCCTCCTGAGATGTTAAAAGAACATGAGAAAACATATCTGACTAGGCCTTCCAAACACAATACACACATTAAAGTACAATCTCGATAACATACGCCTAAACCTCTGTATTCTGGAGAAACCCCCTAACTCGAATCATGTATTTCCCCAAAGCGCAGGCTATATCCAGGTTTCCCATCCCCACCAGGAGCTCTGCAGCTTGCTTCCTATTCGTAATCCTGTAATTTTTTAATAACGGGCCTAAGATCTCCTTTCGAATATCAAGGGTCCTCCTACAGTCTAATAAAACATGAGTAATGTCACAGGTGGAACCTAACGTACATGTGCAATTGCCATTACTATTAATCATGAGGTTTTTAACCCTGGTATTTACATAACAGGGGTTTACACCCATTCTCAGTTTTAAAACCTCTCTTCTTAGTTGCTGATTCGGCAACCTATCCAAGTACGGATAGGGATGATCTTCTGAGATCCATACTTGGATCATATGGGACACTGATATTTTTTGCCGAAGGTACTCGTGTTCACATGTACGGGACACATCCGCTCCCAATGACCGTAGTTCTTTTTTGCCTATATTGGTGTGTCCTAACTGGGCATCTAGTTCTATTCCTAACTTCCCATAAGCTTCCTTTAATGAGAGTCTGGCTTCTTTAGCCCAAGATAACTCACTGGAGGCAATTTCCTCTCTACACCACTGTGATATTTTTCTGGGCGCCTCCCCTGTCTCCAGACGCTGCCAAATTACCAATTAATAATTAACAATAAATTAATTAACAATACCAATAAATAAAATGTAATGATTACCTAATTACAATTCCCACCCTAGTATACTTTTATCATATTAACAAATTAATTATTCATATTTAGTTTCAAATTAATACCTAGTTCATATTTTTTTACACAATAAACATAATTGCCAATACATTATTATGTATTATTAATCAAATTATAATTATTAAATAATTAATTAACACAATTAGCAATATAAATATTTAAATACAAAAGTATTAATTAAATAATCTATGAATTAATGAATTAGAATTAAATTACTTCCCACCCTATTCCCCTATAAACCCACAACCCGCTACTGAATAAAATTACACAAAAATAATTAACATATACTTAATTAATTCTATTAAAATCTTAATTAATATATTATAATTGAATTACTTCCCACCCTATTCCCCTATAAACTCACAACCAAGAACGGAACTAAAATACACAAAAATTATTTAACATAAAATTCATTACTTTTAAAAAATTCCAACATACATTACAAACATAATATATGCTTTGAACACATAAACTAACACTTAAAACAAAACAAAAATCAATATTTTTAACAACTATATTATGACTTTCGATATTATTAACTTCGATATTATTAAAAACGATATTTCTTACCTCTATTTCGATATTCTGTACCATTATTTTTTTGTAAGTCGATATTTTGGCAATTCTATATCTACAATTCGATATTTTGGCAACTCGATATTTAAAATTCGATATTTAGACTGTTCACCATCTATACTAATCTCTTCTGGCTTGCTCCTCCAGTCAGGATCAGCAACAGCACCGAGATGCCCCCGGGTGTTGCATGCGTTATAGTAAATAATATTAACATAACATAACATTATCTTCCTTTGTCGAAGGCTACCAGAAGGCACATTTAGCCTTCTCTAGGTGGGTTTACCAGCCTGCCTGCTGATGAAGACGAGGATAGCAGATGCTTCTATTTTACTGAACATTGACTTTATTGTTCGATGAAGTGGGCATATGTGAACCATATTCAAAACTTGAATTAGGCCCTTCCTTTGGTGCTAAGATTAGTTAAGGTATCCAAAGAGATGTGGATGGGATAGTAAATATTGATACAAAGAAAGCTGTATGATTTTACCAATATAATTTAGTAACATTTGCTAGTCACACTTTTATTGAATTTTATTGCTACTATGTTTATTTTCTTAATAGTTACTATTGATATTGTATAAACTAGGACTATGATAGAATTTTGGTTTTAAAAATAGATCTTTAAAATGTATCTTTGGTTTCTTAGGGCCTGATTACGATGCGGTTTCTTATGATCTGATTATGATGCTGGTCAGACTGACCATCCGACTGCACTCTTTGCGGGCCTTTTTTGACCGACGAGGCCAGGAAGTTTCTGCCTCTGCCGTATTACAGTACAAACGCTGCTACCGCTTCAGTCGCATCTACAGTGGACACATATCCCTGAATATCTCCCTGCAAATTATTAATATTATAATGATTATTTAAGCTTGTAAAGCTCCTGGTTACACTGTACTAGTGTGTCCCCGCGCTATGGACTGCTGCGTTGAAGCCAATCAGCTGCAGATACTGCCCACTCGCACATACCCTAGCATAGCCTGGTCCTACTATTTAGGGGTCCGGTCGAGGGTAGATGCAGGTACACAGCGGGTGCCGAGCGTCGAGGGCGGTGTGCCAATTACGTTCCCACCCCCTCCTGTGACCCATGGTGTGAATCCTTAACACCATGAAAGTGCAGAAATCCTTAAGCTGGAAGCCTCCTAAACCAGGAGTAATTAGGAAGACAATCTTTTTCTTCCTAATTTTTTTGCACTTTACACCTTTTTGTTAATTTTCACTTTCACGTCCCTAGGTAAGGGTGGGCCTTAGCGCGTCCATTCCACCAGGGTTTAGCACACGCAGAGTCCTGATGAATGCCAGGTAAAATCACACCGTATCGTGGCTGAAACATGTCGACTGATATTTAGGAAACTACCACTCAACTAATTGTGGACAAATTTCCAACACATAAGTTTTTATAACCCTGTCCTTAGTGATCATTAAAATAAAGTTAATTTTGATACACTACGGACTATTTTTTAACCATCTACCACTCACTAGTTTCTTTTCTTTGCACAACACTGCCTGAACTCACCAACCCGCTCCGCAGTAAGTCTGGCGTTGCAGCACACCAAAGAGACACTCGGTCTCTTTGGTGGGGCTCGATGATGAAGCATGTCATCACTAGGTGGTGAGTGAGGGCTTTCTTTAACGTCTTAAGTGAAGCCGTTTACTTGCTCCTTTTTGTGGTCGAAAACAACCATTGGACACTCTTTTTTTGTTTATTGCCTACTATTAAGGGAACAGGAATGGTTTCAGCTCTTTACGGAACTTGAGCTCTGATTTCTCCAGCCAGAGCCCCAGAGGAAGTTTGTTCCATTTCTGAGCAGCCATGACGCGAAAGGAGTGGCCTCCCATTCTTACTCTCCTGAACTTAGGCGCCAGCACCATCCCTGTTCCGCTGGATCTCAGTTGACGGGCCGGTTGGTATGGCCAACACAGAGTGCTTTGAATGCCACACGTTCCCTAATTGGAAGCCAGTGCAGTGTTCTCAGTGCTCTCCTGGAGGGGGCTCTCTTGGGCAGCATCAGAACCAAACGGGCCGCCGCGTTTTGCACACGCTGTAGCCTCTGTAAACATTTGGCACTGGCTCCCAGATATAGGACATTGCCATAGTCCAGCCTTGATGTAATTAGTGCGTGGACTATGGACTTTCTCGCTGTCACCAGCAGACAATCCAATGTCTTCCTAAGGACCCGCATCGTGCCAAAGCATGTGCCTGCCAATCGTTTGGTGTGGTACTCGAATGAGGTCTTGTCATCGATCCACACCCCTAGGTTCCTCACTAGATTGCTGGGATTGGGTAAAGGGCCCAGTGATGTAGGCCACCATGCCGAGGTCCACACTGACGGAGCCCTACCCACAATTAAGACCTCTGTCTTGTTTCCGTTCAATTTAAGACAGTTGTCGGCCATCCACGCCGGCAGTTCCTGCAGACATGACCGGAAGTTGGCAGCTGCCAGCTCCTTCGGCTGGGTCAAGGCCACCACTAGTTGTGTGTCATCTGCATACACGACTTCCAGCCCGAATTTCCCTATGATCTCGGCCACTGGTGTTATTTATAAATTAAAGAGGGTAGGGCTTAGGCTGGACCCCTGGGGCACCCCCTGCTTCAAGCAAATGGGGTTAGATCGAAACGTGCCTTGTGCCACCTGGTAAATCCGGTCCGACAGGAAGGACTCCAACAATTTCCATGCTTTCTCCACCACTGCTCCCCTCTTTAAGCAATGTAACAGCGTATGATGGGCTACCGTGTCGAATGCTGCACTGAGATCCAACAGGATCAGTGCCACCGTGTGGCCCTCATCAGCATGTTTTCGCAAGGTTTCTGTGGCTAACAACAGTGCCGACTCGGTCGAGTGGAGTGTACGGAAGCCCGATTGAGTGGGATGGAGCAGTCTATTGGCCTCAATGTGTGCTGTGAACTGGTTATTGACGGCCTTCTCAGTGATATTAGCGAAGTATGGCAGGAGTGAGATGGGGCGCAAATTCTCCATATGCTCCATACTGATATTAGGTTTTTTCTTCAGGGGGAGCACCAGGGCCTCCTTCCAAGCTTTAGGAACCCTACCTTCCACAAAGGAGAGCTCTAGTAAATATCTAATATAAGGCTCCAGAGTCTTCACACTCCCTTTCAGTGTTTTAGGTGACGCAGGGTCTTTAGAGGAGCCTGAATTGATACTGCCTTCTATGGTACAGATGACCTCCAGAGAAAGAACAGTGAAAATTTTGAGGCAGTCTGTACTTGTCACAATGGTAGAGATCTCTCCTCCCGGGTGGCCTTCTCTGGCCATTGCCAGAAATGAGGAGTAGATCTTCTCTACCTTTTGTGAGAAGAACTCTGCTATCAAATTGCAGGACTCCTCTGACTCAGTCATAGGAGCCGCAATACTAGAGAGATTAGAGATCTCTTTGTAGACGGAGAACAGCTCCTTCGCTGAATTGTCTGCTTCCTCTATCCTATTACAATAATAGGATTTACGTGTTTTCCTGATTAAGGCGTGGTATTCTTTCAACATACTTTTATAGGCCGCCCTTTCTTCCTCGAAGAACCCTTTCCTCCATTGCCTCTCCTGACGTTTACAGTCGGCTTTCTTGCACCGAAGTTCCATCCCGAACCATGGGGCGGAGTTGGACTGCCTCCTCGGTGCATTATTCGACCGAGGCACCGTGCTGTCCAGTGCCTCCGTGATGCGTTTGTCCAGTGCCGTACAGGCTGCCTCACTCCCCCAATCTCCTGGGGGCCCACCCTGATTTAGAGCCTTATTTAGTGCCTCTGTAGAGAAGTTTGCCCATTTCCTACTTTTAATCTTTGTTCCCTGCTTACTCTGGGTTGGGATTGTGGGTGTTCCTGTCTTAAAAGAGATCAGAAAGTGGTCGGACCATACCACAGGTGTGGGGGGCTCAATGTGCAGCATCTACCAGTTTGCAAATATCGGGTCCAGGAGATGACCATGGCAGTGGGTGGGCTTCACCGATTTCAGAGTGAGTTGGAGTGCAGCCAGTTCCTGACGGATTTCCTGCGCCTCCATGTTGCTAGTCTCGCCAAAGTGGAGAGTTAAGTCTCCCAGCAGAAGGAGCCTCTCATACCTGAGAGCTGGCTGGATTAAGTTCTCTACCAAACTAGCAGCGAAGCGTGCCCCCGGTCCTGGTGGTCTGTAAACCAGGAGTCCTTTGAGAATGTGATTCTTCGATGCTGAGATCATGAAGAGACCAGATTCACTGTCTTCAACATCTGCCATCTCTAGGGTGCACTGGATCTCATGCTTACATATTATGGCAATCCCACCACCCCTACCCTTCGTTCTATCAATTCTGCTAATCTCATAGCCATAAGGGAGGGCTTCTAAGATTTCGGGTGCCGAGGTGTCGTCAAGCCACGTCTCGGTAAGGAATAGGACATCCACCTGCTTGTCTACCAGATGGTCATGTATTTCCATCCGGTGTTTCCATAGCGATCTGCAGTTGATCAGGGAGAGATTGAGCATCTGTCCCCTCTCTCTGCACTTCAGCTTATGGTTCATGGTATAAGAGCAGTTAATGCAGGTTTTACCACGGTTCTCCAGACTGATGCTATGCTTGCACTTCTCCGCCATTATGGGGCATAATTTTTAAAGCTGTTGGGCACTGTAGCGAATTAAGGAAATCGTACTGGCAGGGGTGGTGGCCCCTGGCCCCGTCCGGTCTCGGAAATACATACAAAATCAGAGAAAACATGCAAATATTACACACATGCATGGCATGTGTCTGGATATGACTTGTGCACCATGTACCCCATTGCTAGAGTGTGGCTGCATGTGCATAGGTCAATCAATGGTGATACAAGGCACATAAGGACTTTCCTGGATTCTTGCGCCCATGTGATCATAGTCATCTGGGTGCAGCTGCTCAGGTGTAGGGGGACCTGGAGGAATGGATCCACAGCAGGGTCGGCTGGGCAGAAGCAGATTTCTGATGACTCGAGGCAGCCGGTTTGACCGCCACGGTTGGGTCGTCGAAAAGCCACATCGTAATCCAGACGGCGGTCAGAGATCCCTGTTCAGCCATATGGATGCTGTTTTTCTCCGACCGCTATCTCAGCATTTGGAGAAAGGCTGTCAGAGTCGGTGGTCTTTCAGCGGTGGGTCAGATACACGATGCATGCATTGTAATCCCATGATCGGACCAATCACTTCTGATGAGACCAAGGCAGTCCGACCACCTCCGACAGAACTGCGGACCGGCATCATAATCAGGGCTCAGTGTTCTTGAGTGTGCCTTTCCATAATGAAAACGGTTTCAGTTCCACTAATTATCCCTGTTATGTCTCATAGGATTAATTGTTACCTGAAACATATCACACTCAAATATTGCTCCGTGGATTGTGGCGAGGTTGCAGCCCATTTGGCTTTCTGTCTAGGGTTGGCACAAGGACAAAGTCCTTAGTGCCAGGAGGTCTAAAAAGGCTATTTCAAGGCCACATTCTGGAGAAAACTTAGAAAACCTTTCTACTTTGGCACCAAAGGTGGGGCACAGTCTTCTAGACCTTTTATTAATTCCAAATGACACACTCAGGATACTAACCTATTACTATTAGCAGAGACGGCCGTTGTAATATTGGTTACCTCCTTCAGTACAGATAGATGCTTATTCCCTGCTGTGGGTTTGTCAGATGCTAGACTTATAACAGGTTATTCCTGTTTTGATTTCAGTTTGTGAGTTTAATGTTTTGATTCTTTATTATTATTGGGCAACCTATTCCAGGAGGAGTAAATTTCAGGGTGCCTGTTAATCATCATCTTTTTGCTATGGATTTCCTTAACACTTGTGACTTAGAAATGTTATGTTATTAAGAACATCACGGATCATTCGGTGGCAGTTACCCAATGCAGTTAACAATATATGAATGGGTCCCTTGAACAACAAAGGTGCTAAATGGCCCATATTAGCTGGGTACACAACATATCCTGGCATAGCAAATATGAAAATGATAGAGGTAAGACACTTAATAAACCAGACATTGTCATTTATAGTAAATTTCAACAGTGTGTTTTACAGACGAATGCTACTGGAGCATTTGCTCCCATCCCATGTACAGCAGCAGTGTAGGCAATTAGTCCACAGGCTATTAATGCTATTAAGGACAACACACCCAAAAAATGGACAATATTATGTTTTGCGTTTCTCAAAAAACTAAGCAGCTAGAAACGGTTCATACTCAATAAAAACACCAGGATATACACAGGATATTTACTAGTGTGTGTTCCAATGGGTATGGTACCCACTGTACCCCCTGTAGAAGAATGTACCACTTGGGAACCAATATTTGTGAGTATGTATACTACTGTGCATGGCACATCCTAATTAGAGGTGTAACCAAAGGTGGTAAAACAAATACAATACGAGCATGGAGCTGCACCTGCTGTGGATTTAGGAATTAAATTATTAGGACATTTTAAGACAATTTTCCCAATAGTATTTTGAAGAACATTCGCTTAGATGTCACTGCCATGGCAGTACATCAGCTGTTGGCAGAGGTTCCCATTCAAAATCAGGAATGAGAAATTCAAATGAATATTTCAGACGTCTACACCGCTCTGGACTGTGATACTTTGGGGGTTTCAGGTTGTAAAACTGCAACACAAACATCGAATAACTATGAGGGGTCTGGTAAGGAGTCGGCTCCAAAGTAGTAAACGTGGGAGGGACAGAGAGCAGATGCAGGGGTTAACAAATTAAACAAATATTGTAAGAGTACATTTTATTAAAATATAATTCCATCACTTGAAAAAGTTTGTCAAATATTTTTATTTTAATTATTAATGTATCGTAATTATATGCATTTATTTTCAGACCAAATAAAAAACACTAAAGAATTAATAACTTCCTTTTTAATTGCAAATTAAATTAATTTAATTATATTAAATTAAATTAAACATATTTTGCTGATGTTTAAAAAAAATACATTCCCACTCAAAGTAGAAAAATAATTTTTGTTATGCATTAGAAATTATTAAAAGTAATGTATAGAATGAATCAAAAGTAATTGAATTATATTTTTTTAATGTACTCTAACATTATTTTTGACATTTACAAAAGGTTGTTAAACTATTTATTAATTGAATAATAAATTTGTGTTCTTTTTGATTATGTTTTAACATTAAATTATATTTATTTATATTTTAAAAGATTTAATTTAATTGAACATTATTTGCTAAGTGACTTATTTTAAGTCCCTAGCTCCACGGGTTTCTATGGGGGTGGGAGTTACAGTGCCAGTGGTTGGACATGTCCAGTGCTGGACTTACTACTGTTTCTTTTTTGGCAGTCGTAGCTTAAGGACTTATTATGAGTGTGGCGTCCTCGAGAGGGACCGCCCTGCACACCAAACCCATGTTTGAACTGCCCGCCAGATTTGAAGTTATCACCTGTCTGGCTGGCGGTTCTTTGGTGTCGCCAGGGCAGTGCCGATGAAATAGGCAGCGCAATGGGAACGTCAAAGGCAGTACCTGCATGGCATGGACTGCTGCAGTGCATGCCGTGTAGGAATTGGTGTACATGCAAACAGGGAGGTACATGTTGTGCCTCCCTGTGTGCATCCACATGGCGCGAGGCAGAAGGGGGCCCTGAGGGGCCCATTTGTTTCCTCATTGCCAGATTTTTCATAGCGGTCGCACTGCCATGAAAAGTCTGGTGGTGAGGAAAGTTGTAATATGCAGTCCATTGCCGATTATGACTGCCTTACGTCTAGCTACTTTGGAAGGTGGGGGGATTGGCTTTGAATGTCCACGGCCTTTCCTTTTTTTGAAGGCGGTTCACTACCTGCAACACCAGTAAGCTTCTTGCCCCTAAGAGTGACCATGGACATATTGGTAGAGCAGTCCAAATTAGATAAAATGGGGGAAGTAAATGGCACTGGTTCCGGTTGTGTCGTGAAAGACTGACTGGGATGCAATGCCATATCATTGGTACAATTTGTCAACAACTGGGAGGGATGAGCTATAGAGCTGTGGGTGCCAAGGGACGTTTGGGGTTCAAGTGATAACCTGCACTCAGTGATTTGGATCTCATGCATTAGCGCTGATTCTGCACTTGAGAGAAAAGCGCTAAGCGTACCCACAACCCCTACTCCCACCTTCCGTTTACTCATGTTGCTATACTCTGACCTCCAAATAACACACTTCTGTGGTTTGTCCGTTGTATTCAACAAAAGCTTACTGTTCAGGCGTTAGAGAGATGGCCCAGCCCAGCCTCTTCCAGTCACAGAGGGTGCGCCCGCGCACATCCCACGAAGCGGGTGCCGTGAGTTGTTGTGTACGCCCCCAGGCACACAGCAGCAGCGTCGGCGTCTCCTGGCGCGAAGGGCAGGGCTCTCTGGGTGATGATGTCCCCCTACAAACACCGTGGTTTAGGTGAGGTTGTGGCAAAAGCAGCTCCCGCGAGTTGTTATATACGCCCCCAGGTGCACAGCGGCAGCGTCGGCGCCTTCGGGCATGAATGGCAGGGCTCTTTGGGTGATGAAGGCCCCCTCCAATCACAGTGGTTTATGTGAGGTTGTGGCAAAAGCGGCTCCCGCTTTAGGCAGGTGGAGTCGTCTTAAAACAGGAGGAACACAAGACTCCAATACACAAAAGAAGAATCCTTGCTTGTGAAAACGAAGGTAGTAAGTATGAATCTCCAACAAATAACACCTTCTTAACCTGATAGGGAGGAAGGGGGAAAAAAGAAACACAAAGGGAATCAAAAAACCTCCCAAACAAGAGTGCAAAGGAATGGACAGCATAAAAAATCCCCATCTTGAAGCTACTTTGTGAATCCACCCGAATTTCACATAACGAGGTGGATAGGATCCAAAACTGTAGGAAGTCCTAATAGGGAAGGCGGGAACGCAGCCGCGTTACTCCCTTCTTTCCCTTCTTTGCATTCCCGGTCCCAACAGAAATCTGCTATGAATCCAAAAAGAGTAAATAAACAGAGGGAGAAGTAATCCCAATGAGGATACAACCGAGCACACTCTAATTCCTGGATTACCCAGGAGTCCAGAGCCCAGTAACTGGTCACACATGAAACAGAAAAATTATGTTAATTGTGTCAAATCGGCAATGGAAATAACGGTAGCCAACAGTCTAAAGAAAAGCCAACTATTGCTACATGCCCCCTTACTAGTGCTGCCCATTTACAGCGCTTGTTTAACATGTATGAGCTTTGTTCACAGATAGAACTGATATTGTGAACTCTGATTGATCTCCTACTGAAGAAGCTGACCTTGATTGAAGATAGACTTAATAAAATTGATCAGGGCATACATAAGCCTGGATGATTGTAGAAAGCATATTATATCCGATGCCTTTTTAACTATTGATGTACTCTCTCTTTCATGATTTTGAAAATCAAAATAAAGACTTTATTGATGATGATGATGAACATAATTACCAATTAATTTATAATAGTTAACAACCAATTAATACATAATTAATAATAAATCAATTAGCACAATTAACAACAAAAAATATTGACAACATAAATAATAATTAATTCGAAATAGTAATTAATTATAATTAAATTATCTCCCACCTTACTCCATCAACCCACAACAATCTCCTAAAAAACAGACACAATTAACATAATTACCAATTAATTAATAAGTATCAACCAATTAATAAATCATTAATAATAAATTAATTACCATAATTACCAATACAAATATTAAATACATAAATAATAATTAATACAAAATATTATTTAATTAATTATAATTACATTACTTCCCACCCTACTCCCCTTACAACCCACAACCAGCTCCTAAAAAATGACACAATTAACATAATTACCTATTAATTAATAATAAGTAACAACACATTAATACATAATTAATAATAAATGAATTACCACAATTAAAAATCTAAATTATTAAATACATACATATTAATTAATAAAAATATTCATTAATTAATTAGAATTAAATTACTTCCCGACCTATTCCCCTATAAACCCACAACCTGCCACGGTACTAAAACGCAAAATGTAGTTAAGATGAAATCATAACTTTTAAAAAGTATTAATACATTTATTATAATTAAATTACTTCCCACCGTAATCCCCTTTAAACCCACAACCCGCTACGGAACTAAAACGCAAAATGTACTTAAAATAACTTTAAGAACATCTAAAAATGTACCACATATATTGAAAAACAAATGCAATACTTAGACAAAAAAATAGAACACATACATTTAAAATACATACTAAAATACTTAACACTAACCAAAAAAATGATATTATTAACAACTATATTTTTGCAAACGATATTAATGCCTATTATTTTTTTTAAACGATATTAATGAGTTCAATATTGTTAAAAACTATGTTACTTACCTTAGGCTCGATATTTTTTACCACGATATTCTGACAGTCAATATTTTTGTATCCAGATATTTTGCACTCAATATTAGTGCAAGTCGCCAATAAAAACTCGATATTCTGACTGTTTACTGTCTGTAGTGTTTAGGGTAGGTGGTTCAACTTACAATGTGAAATAAATTAGGTATCTTATACTGATGTTAAGCTCATTGGGCAAAATATTTCTGATAATAAAAGCTGACACATCTTTCGCAGTTCATATGGCTAGCACAATTACAAATACTAATTGTTGTCATGTCTACCTGATATTACACAATTGGTTACAATTATTAATAATCTTTCTTTCAGTTGTATCAATTTTCATTGCTACAATGCACCTTATAGTATTTTGTCTCCTGAAACAAACTCCTGCTTTGGGAGTGTGTTTCTGAAAAATAACATTGTTTTTAAAGTTTGGTGAACGCCCATCAAAAACCCACAGGAGTCATCCACAGAATTTTCAATGTACCGAGATGCCAGCTGAGCCAACACTCATCTCTAACTTCGACCGATGAGCCTCTGAAAGGATGGTGGAGGTAATATCCTCCACCACCCAGATGGATGAAGTACTGTCCTTCAAAAGATAAACAGTGTCCCTAATGGTGATAACCCTCAACCAGGAGTTAACTGTCAGGGGGAAGGGATTATTGGAATAATGACAGCAAGTGTAGAAAACTACTGTGAATGTCAAACGTTAGGAGAAAATAACTACGCACCTAGCTAATTTGGTCATTGTCAGGGTTCGACAGCATAGTTAAGACAGCCCAATTAAACTAGGCATGGGAACACAAGGATAGAGTACCTCCATACTTATTCCATAGAGGAGAATCCTCCTACTTGGATGTACGTCGTTACAACGCAATGTTTTACATCAAAGTACTTTACGACGCATGTTTTACAACGCAAGTCGTTACCACGACTTGCGTTGTTGGGGGCTGGATAGTGAATAGTTTAATTTACTATTCCAACTCCAGTCCCCATGGATAGTAGGGAAGGAGTTGGCTAGTAAATTAAACTATTTACTATCCTGGAGCGCCCCCCAGCGCAATTCGTTGTTACAACTTGCGTTGTAAAAGTTGCCTCATCAGGGAACTGCGGTGTAACATCCGCGTTGTAAAGGAAGTTCCCCCTCCTACTTTGCCAACCTATCACAACGCATACAAATTCCACTGGTGTACTGAACACAGTTCATGCTGCACTGAAGAACATAAGTATAATAACCAAGCTCAGGACCTGATTTAGAGTTTGGTGTGCTGGGTACTCTGTTGTTAACATGACGGAATACCCCATCTGCTAAACTAACAGTGTTCTCGGCTCACTCAGGCTCAGGCAGACCATAAGTATTCTGTTGAAGGAGATCCCATTGGTTTTCTAATGGCCCACCAGAGATGGGGTGTTTGAAGAAAGGAGTTTACACAACATACCCTAATTAGGGTGGACAGTGTAAAGGCTTTTTCTACCTGTATGTCACCACCAAAACAAAACTGGTGGTAAGGGACAGGAAACCAAATAATGACTTCTCAGATCTTAGGAGAAGACTCTCAGGGTGTGGGGGCAACTAGATTTTTCTTTTTCAAAAGCAAACTTTCGATTTGAGAGTTTGTGTTTTAAAAACAAAAAACACTTGAAAAGTTTGATGGCTGACCATCATGCCTGACAGCACGTCCATCAAACTTTTCATGCATTAACAGGAACCCTTATGACGGTGACTCATGTCAATGTAGAGAGTTGTCCGCAGGGCGAGAGACCAACTCTAAAGTTGTTGGCTGGAATTTCCTCGGGATGACAGAGGTATTGCCCTCCACCATCTTTACAGAGTTAACTCCATGTGAGAAAATCTATTTCGGGCTTATAGTATCCCTCATCTTCCTTCGTCAACACTAGCCTCTAGATCTATTTTGCAATTTCGAGATTGCTGGATGTTTTGCTGCCGAGAAGAATGGCCATATGGTAGGTGTTTTTGCATATTGTTCAACTGAGTTTATCTCAGGTGAGTCAGTGTGAAATGCCAGGCAAGAGCTCTCTCTAAGCTTGTAGATGCGGATTCATTCCAGGTATTACAGACACTCTTTCCAAAACTACATCTGTTCACGAAGGACCATCAAGCACGCTGCTGGCTGAAACTGACAAAGCGGGAAATGAGTCACCAGTAGAAGTATCATCATCCTGGACATAATTGCTTAATTAATATTTTACTGGCACGCATGTGTTTTACATCCCTTATTTTTAATAATTTCAAATAGATCTTGGCATGCTTGATTAATTAAAAGAGCCAGCTCCTGGGGACAGCTCAGGAAGCATGAGCGGCTCCTTCTCCTGTGGGACTCTGGCGGGTTTCCAGGTAGCCTCTGCATGTTCTGCTTCACTTCATATGCTATTCGTCTGCCTGTAGCCATACACAAAAGTCCTTCCAATAATTTACGTGGTTATTTAGCATCAATGCCAGTGGGATCAGACAGGTTTTAGGAGTTGTTCTTAATTGTCTATTGTCCTCTGAAGAATGGCATTAAGGGACAAAGGCATAGATTCATCAAACAAAAATCCCCTTTGCGAGCAGTATTTTTGCATTTGGGATGCATCATCCCAAATGCAAAAATCGCAAATAGAGAATTCTCTAAATTGCGATTATTTGCATTTAAGGAATCTCAAATTCAGATTCCTTAAATGCAATGCATGAAAGCTTTAAAAATAGCGAATTCACTAATAGGGCACGCAAATTACCATGAAGTACAACTTCATGGTAATTTGCAAAAACTTTGAAAAATGCACTTTTGTGCATTTTTCAAAGTTTCATGTTGTGCACACACATGCCCTAAGGGCATGTGTGTGCGCAACATATGTGCACAGATCGATTTCAGGGGTGCAACAGGGTGTCCTTTGGACATCCCTGCACCCTTGAAATCGCAATCTCAATTTGCGATTCGCTAATTGCAATTCGCAAATTGAGATTGTCTTCCCATTTATTCCTATGGGCCTCTGGCCCATAGGAATGAATGGGGAAGTATTCCTTAATTGCGACTCGCAATTTGCGAGTCGCAATTAAGGAATTCTAAGAAATTGCTATTTTTTTAGTGATTTCTTGATGCATTCCATTTTGCTATTCCTCAATAGCGAATCGGTATTTTTCCCTATTAAGGAATCGCAAAATGGGTTGTTGATGCATCTGGGGAAAAGGTCTTACCAGCTTGCTGAAATCTGAGGCGAGCTGAATGGTTTGTGTTTCTGCAAGGATAAATGACCATTTTTAATCGTTCAAAAGCGCCACGCATGAGACTGCGAAGCGTGATGAACAAACACGTGTACAACGGGAAGCAGATTTGAAATACGTGCGAGTGGAACTTATTGATTGGTCACAATTACGCAACCCAAAAACCGTATATCTCACATACTCTTGTAAAAGTGTTTTGCCCATATTATATTAAAACAGGATAAGGTGATCGGTGTAACGCTTGTAAAGGTTTGCCAACATAGTAGCCACGGGCAATCGCTCGAGGCTACATTTCAGTCCAACTTTTTCTTGCCCACTGCGGACAGGGAGTAGCCATGCACACTGTCCTTGAATCTGCTTCAATAGGAACTGTCCAGCAAGAACTGCCATGCCATATCCCTTCTGAGCGATGGTTCAAACAACCCCGGATGTTCTATGACGATGATGATGAGAAGGAGGAGGAGGAGGAAGAAGAGAAACAGAAGAAGTAGACCATGCTTTAAGGATACTGGTTTGTGGCAACCCTAGCTTTGATGCGAGAGGCCACAATCATTCATGATTATGCAAATTTCCCAAGTGCAACACATTAGTTATAGCTCTCACTAATAGCATTTCGTTGCACTCACACACAGACAGACACACACAAACCCACATACATGAACGCACAGCAAGATATGGGTGCACAGAACAGAATGCATGTGTAAATCTTTGATAGAAGCATGTATGTGTGATCCGTCAGTCATTCATCTTAATTTGATTATTAAAAAATAATCACAAAAGAACAATCAACATATAAACACAGACGAAAATATCATATCAATTATATACATGTAAATGTTTAAATATTCAAAAAATGACACCAACTGTATGCATTTTTTTAAAAAGGCCCCCACAGAAGGCACAAAAATGGGCCTATAGTGCCGAAAACCCAGAGCTTAATAAAAATCTACGCCTAAGGGGTTCATAATACTTACAAAAAAAGGGTAAAGTGCATTAGTGACTGAGGAGAGATGTCATCACAGGGGCATACACGAATACATTTTGTATCATACTGTCCCAAAGCGAAACAGAGATTGCATCTGATAGAGCCCAGCTGGAACCTGGTCAAAAGTCAACTTTCCCAAACATTGGTGACCTGAAAGAGATACGGTTCACTACCCTGACATGTCTTAAACAACATGACATAGAGTCTCAAACATGGTTTCTCGAGTTTCTTACCCTGTTTTGCAGCAGATGCAAGTCTCATAAACTCTTTCTTAGCCCAGCTGGCCTCTCTTTTTGTTTTCAGCAAGTGCACTGATGAGAACATCTCAGGCCTGTCCAGACTTAAAGCATTGCTTCTAATATAAATTAACCATGAGACTTTATGCCACAAATCACTTGCCAAACAGTCAGAGATGACCTCCCTATTAAATTGAGTGTGTAAATTCCCCCACACTGCAATCCAAAGGAGAAGTGGTACAAGCTTAATACGGTCTTCCACAAATGTGTGATAAAAAGTGACATTTCCAAACACAAATCATCCCTTCCTCTCTGCCTATATCTCCTGACAAACAGACATTGAACCAACACTCTTATTCACAAAAAGTACAATATAGCACAAATGCACTTTTGTGCCATTGTTAAGCAGATTTCTGTAGTCTGAAATGTATATTTTTGCATCAGGAAGACACTGGTGGAGTGTTTCTATTCACACCTTGAACTGATAATGTGGTGTATGATGTGGATTCACATTCATGTCTCTCCTTTTACATAGGTCAGTCCACAACTCCTTCTGTCACGTTCCCATCTCCAATCCCTCCACACTGCCTAGCTCTCTCCGCACTGCCTAACCTCTTCTCAGCCACCATCTTTCAAGGGAAGATGTGGAGAGAAATATCAGGTCTTTTGGTGTGTGGCCCCGTCTTTGTGATTCTGAACACTCAAGGATCCCTGCCACCACTCACAGTGCTGGCCTCATGAGCAAGATGACCTCTCTATCTAAAGGGACTTCCTGGTTGCCTAGACCCACCACAACAGCCCATATTCTCCCAATTCCATATGGCAAACCCTGGTGTGTAGCTTAATGAGAAACTTACGTCTGTTTTCCCACTACAACGTTTTGTAATTTAGCTTTTTCTTAGTTTGTGCATTGTTTTTCTCTGTATGCTCCGTATAGTTTGAAATAACTAATCAAGTCAGTCCCCTCCCACTTTTGGGTAACATGATGGGACTGATGTCCTTCACCCCTCGAAGCACAATCCACCAGATCCTAGACTGATGGGATGAAGAGAGAAATTTCTTGTCCTCTGGCCTGTGCCTCACTTGCTCTCTTTTTTTTTTAAGTTGAAGATCCTATTTATTTTGGTGGTCGGATTCCGCAATTTAACATTGCCGCGGGTGCTGCTTATAACAGCACCCGCCGCTGTGTTAAAATCGCATGCCAGGCATTTCATTCCACCACATGGCAGGCACCGCACAATGTAAGAGGGTACCATAGGGACCCCCAAGTGTACCCCACCTCCCCAGACACAAGGAGGGCCTGCAAAAGGCCCACAAACACAATCCCCGCCAGATGTTCCATGGTGGCGTTGCCGCCATGAAAAGGCCTTTCGAACCCGACATCCTAATATAGTGGACGGTGCCTGCTAGACATCGTCACCATATTAGAGCCCCTGCTCCGCCCGGCAGGCAATCGTGACGATTGCCACTGGCGGAAAAGCGGTGGACGGACTTTCCGTCCGCCGTGATACCCACCGGCGGGGGTAAAGCTCATGACGATTATCGTTACACCATCGTAATGAGCTCGTAGGTCACTGGATATTATATCATCATCATAAAGGTCTTCAAATTTATTGAAGAAATCCAAATTAACTGCTTTTTCATTGGCGGTTAAGTCCATCAGAAGTCCAGTACTTCCACCTGCCTAATCTAATTCCATATAGGGCCCTGCACCCTCAGGGAACATCATCTACGGATGGCTTCATGGTGCAAAAAAGGCGTGGGTGGCAGACAGTCACAAGAGAGCCGAAGGTGTTGAGCCGAGGTGCCCCTCACTTGCTCTCAATCCCAGTCAATGTAGTGACTGTCAGCATTAACACCACAAACTCACCAACTAAAAATACTGTCCTAGGGCCTAGATCCATGGCAACTGCCCAATTCGCCATGATCCTTTAGCACAACATTTGCTTTTATCATGTTGAGGTAATTGTGTGCATCTCCCACCAAAAACATTTTGTGATTCGCCGCTTTATATGTTTGTAACTTCCGCGCATTTTGCATTGAAGGGGCTACAGGTTGGTCCTTTCCCCTAGCTGATCTTGTGAGACAGCAACTGCCATATTTGCCAGGTCTCACCTTCACCTCCTACGCCAGGTTGGTCCCTTCCCCTAGCTGATCTTGTTAGTCAGCAACTGCCATATTTGCCAGGCCTCACCTTCACCTCCTACCACTACCTCATTCAAACTGCACTCCCTGAGGATGCCCAGCACGAGGTGTAAAGGTTAAAAGCTGCAAAATAAATGGTGATTTCCTGAGGTGAATTGCCGGTTTGAGTCTGTTATGGTCTGATACGATTATAGGGTCTGACCCATGCCTCCTGTCACCTTCCCCATAGCCTTCCTCCTTTCCCCCCATGACCAAACAATTCTAATATATTTGACATAATTGGAGATACATAAAGAAAAACAGCCGTCCACATGTTGGCCCCTTCAAGGTGCGCCCCCTAAATTCGCAATATCTGGGGGATTGTAGTGAGCCTTTTTTCCATGGGATATGCCCAGGGCTTGTATGAGCCCAGAGACTAATATTATCTTGTGATTATCAGAAAGCTGCATGCTCAGAAGAGTTGTATCTGCCACCAGGGTTCCCCCTCCTACTAATAAATGTTTGTGGCAACAAACATGAGTGATCTGCAAGTTGACACCTTTGCCCATAGATTCGAGATATTTGGTGGTCTTGTGGAAGCTATGTCTTCCATAGGGTTGCACCTCCACTGTTGCTGGGTGATCCTCATTATAGCCTGGTGTTTTTGAGTACTCTTGTATTTGTATCTTTCATATTCCTTGGTCGATTCTTAACATCTAGAGATTTTCAGGAAGCTTTGTTTTTCATAAATTGCTATCAAGTCAAGTCAAATATACTTTTATTTGATTCATTAAAAATCATAAAAGGATGGACAACCATAATGGAACGCAATACTTTAAGTATACATTTTAAAAACGTAAAAAGGCCTTGAGGTCATCATCACAATAAGGTACAGCTAATTAAATTAAAATAATGACAAGTATAACAGTACATTTAATGAATATGTGCCAATTAATTGGCTACTAGGCTAGAGTCACTTTTTCCAGGTCTTTTGTCGCGATTTTCCAATGTTTTATGGCTCTGCAGGACAGGGGAATCGACGACCCTCCAAGACACTTAATGGCTGCTGCTCTACATGTTCTTTTTTGTTCCTTCCTTAGAGCCTCCCGAAGGATGATTTTTCGAGTTTCCAATAAGAAAGGGCAAGTACATAGTAGATGTAGTAATGACTATTCACCTTGACCACAGAAGCGGCTTTCCTTGGATATCCATGTTTTTTTCCATTCTGGGGTCAGATCCTTTGAGGGGAAAGATCCCATTCGTAGCAACGTCAGATAATACTTTTACTGTTGGGAGAAATGTTCCATCAGATATTGTTGCAGCTTCAGCCTCTGGTAGGCCTGTATCACATCCTAGGCGTGATGTTTTTTTGCAAAGGTAGTTTTGTCTGTTAATAAAGAGATCCGCTTAATGGTGTTATTCACCACACTTTTGAATCTGGAGTACGTTGCAGGGGTGAGCCAAGCATCCTCTAGCTGTAGTGCCAACAGGGATTCCTTCAGGACTTTTATGGTTGAATTGACTAGACTCATTTGGTTTTCAATCTCGACCCAACAATGATGGGCTAGGGTGTTGTTTTCTGCTTCCCTCATCCTCCAGTAATACTTTACTAACATGCCTTGTCTGGCCATGATCGGATTTCTTAATCCATATTTTAGGCGGATTTGTGCCTGTGAGGTATATTGCTATCTTTCGCCATTCACTCTTAATATCTGGAGTTCTTTATGAAACCACATCTTCCACGTGGTTGCACCTCCCATGTCTTGGGTGGACTTTGTAGACTGTTAATATCTGGTTGTTTCAGGAAGCTTCGTCCCAAACTTCATCCCCAACTGTTGCACCTCTGCTGCTTTTGGGTGGCCCTTCATTTCTGTTGGTTTTTTGGGAAGCACTGTCTGCGCTGAGAATCATTCAAGGCGTCCTTTCTCTTCTTGCAAGTAGCTGAAATTACTATGTTTATAACCTCTAGCTACCAAATCCCATTTCACCCTATTCCTTATCTATTAGCTCCTTATTCCACTCTGTTACCACATGCTTCCCCTCTCCTACACTAATCTCCCACCTCTCACTGCTGGACAAAACACAAGTGCCTGTTTGTCTGCTCCTCCTCTCCCTTCATACCTTCTGCCAAAATCTCTTCCTTCCTTCCTTTCTTCCTTCCTCTACTCCTTTCATTTCCTCCAATAGCACCATCACATTTTACTTACACCTATATTCCAAACTCACACTCAACTTTCTCCTAGAGTGCCATCTTCCATCACCCCATACAATGAGCCGAGAAATCAAGTTGGGGAGCACCCCTCCAGCATTCATGTTACCTCACTCTCTGATGACCTTTCAAAACTCATTACCCCATTTCCTCATTCTCCTGTCCACTGCACCATCATTACAGCCCCAGTGTCTTCTCCTTACCTCCTGTTTGCAACCACCTCTTAACCATACCACCACATCTATTCTCTTCCCAATCGCCATACTCCCCGGGGCTGATAAACTCACACCTTAACCTCCTAAATTCCTACACCTGCACTCTACCAAGCTTTGCCGACAGAGTAGTACTATAACTACATTAGTAAATAAGAGCAATAAATAGGCACAACTACACTAAGATTTATAATGGAGTGGTATGTAGTATGATTTTAATCTCAGATATAATCCTCTACTCTCTAGTACCCTGCATAATTGCTGGTAGAGTTTCTATGGTTGGAATATGCTGATGACGCACCTGTGTATGCATTACCTCGACAGGTAAACACACCACCGCTGTGGTCTTAACATGCCATAGCTGCACAGAATATTCATTTGGAATACATTATGGGTGTTTTGGACCTTTAGTGAGGGGTTTCAACTTTGAAAAGATAAAGATCCTGACTGTCAGCTTTGATAAACTAACACCCCAAAGGTCTACACCTTGATGAAACAGACACAAAATTGTTTGGTTCTCCAAAAATGTAAGGAAAGTAAAAGAAGAAATCAAAGACCTTAATAGACCGTGGAATAAAATGTATAATATCAGAGATAAGCTCCACTTCCTACAATGCTGAAGAATATATGAAGCTACTATTAAGAAAGTGAAAAGACAACCACGCAATACATTTTCAAGAAACAACCTGCCCCTGAGATACGTAAAAAACAATTACTGAATTCTAAAATCTGAATGCACCTCAACTAGCACATTTCCTCTAAAAACCTCTGCCACACTGGTGGTTCACTTTATTTCCAAAGTCATAGTCTTAAAAACTAGCACCATAGTACTTTACACAATGAACAGATAACACAAGACTGCAGGCCTTCAAGGTGCTCTTCTCCAATGATCTCAAATAACTCATCAGAGCCAGTAATACACATGGCTCATCAGCAGTCCCTTGTCCTTTCTAAGTGTTCACGAACATCCCCACCTTCCTCTTAGCAGTTATCCCAGCCAGAGACACCATTAACTGCTCCCGTTATCTGGCAAATTTAGCATGGAACTTAAGACCTTTCATATCAAACCTAACCCCAAAAACAAGATCTTGACGCAACAGACCCCTCCAGCCTCAGACCAGTCTAACAATGAACCATCCATGCTAATCTTATTGAAAGATCAGCCTTTTTTAATTTCTGACCTTTCCTCAAAGAAATCAACCTATTTTCAGAATGCCAATGGTACGTTCCCCTGGCCGGGGCTTGAACGACCTTGATCATCACTTGGGGTTACCTTAAGCTCACTGTTGACCAGAAAAGTGTCACATCAGTGTTGCTAGATCGTTCATTCATATTTGACACAAGACCCTAATTTATCACAGAGCCTGATTGTTGGACTTGGCTCTTTTTGCAGGGTCATCCCAGAAGTTTTTGCCTTCCTCCTTTAGTTTTTCTAACCTGTTGTTGGTGGTTTTATGACTCTGGGCACTTTATCACTGCTGATCGGTGCTAACTTGCATGTGCTCTAGCTTGTGTGTTGCTGGATCGTTCATTCATATTTGACACAAGACCCTAATTTATCACAGAGCCTGAGTGTTGGACTTGGCTCTTTTTGCAGGGTCATCCCAGAAGTTTTTGCCTTCCTCCTTTATTTTTTCTAACCTGTTGTTGGTGGTTTTATGACTCTGGATACTTTATCACTGCTGATCGGTGCTAACTTGCATGTGCTCTAGTTTGTAAACATGGTAGGATTGGTCTACACCTGTTTGGCATATTTCATTTATCTGTAAGTCCCTTTTACAGTGGTATCCCATATATCCAAGGTCTGTAAATCAAATGGTACTGGTGGGCTTGCAGCGCTGCTTGCGCCACTCTCTTAAACAGCCTTTCAAACATGTTTCAAGCCTCTGCCAAGGCAGGGCCTGTGTGAGCAGTTTACTACCACCATGACGTGGAATTTAAAGTGGTTGCCACGTCTGTATCTCCTCTTTTACTAGATATGAGTCACCCCTAAGGTAGACCCTAGCTATCCCTATGGGCAGGGACGGTGTAGGTAAAAGGTAGGACATGTGACTTAACTGTGTGGCATGTCCTGGTAGTGACAAACACCCTATTTGGTTTCTCACTGCTGTGAGCTGCCCTCTAATAGGTTTGCATTGGGGATTCCCTGATTTGTGCTTCAATGGTAATTTCTGATCTAAGAGGGGTAGCGTGACTACGTTCGGCATGTTTGGAATAGTAGTTATAAATCCTGCTTATTGGTGGTAGCAGATTTATTATACTATTTTAGAAATGCCACTTTTAGAAGTGCTAATAACAAAAATAGGGCTGGCTCTAATCAGTAAGGCTGAGCCATGAAAGCGAAACAACAAAGGAGATTGCCAATACTGATATCTTCATTTAGCAGAGACTTTTTCCAAAGTAAAAACAACAGTTCAATACCTGGAGATGCTATTCAATAGCTATTTATTCAAAATTTGTTCAAAAACAGGCATAATTTATACATTACTGCGCTATTTCGGATTGTATTCTTATCCAACAATGAGAAAAAGGACATAAATAAACAATGAAGAAAACTTCAAACATATCATCACTCTTCAAACGTTTCACATTCAATCCACTTTCATTCATGAAACACACACACAAACCGGAAATCAATAGGCCAGTTAGGAAATTGTCGGGTCTATGATCAAATTAATAAACCATTCCTGAAAGATGTGAGCAATACACTGATCTTAATGCACTTCTTATTAATTAATTATGAAATCAATTTTTGATACTAAAGTGGGTGTATAAATACAGGTACTAAACCAAGGACACAAGGTAGACAAGGTAGACCTAGACCAATTCAAGTCCCCACACAATTTCTGGTGGATCTGGCTTCATTTGCCCTCAAAAAGAACTACTTTTGCTTTGGCAAGGATTTCTTTTTCCAGACGAAAGGGGTAGCCATGGTGTGTCCCTTTGCGCCTGAGTTGGCAGTATTGTTTATGTCACTCTATGAAGACACCTATGTACACAACAACAACCCATTTTCTGAATATATTGTAACATGGCTACGTTTCATCGACGACGTGTTTTTAATCTGGTCAGGAGGTGAAGAAAAACTGAGACTCTTCCACAATTGGTTGAACGCCAGAACCATCAATATCCAGTTCAGTATGATGCATTCAGAGAGTAGAATATCTTTCCTGGATGTTGAAGTCTTTCCAGATGAAGGGAAATTGGCGACTTCACTTTTCACCAAGCCAACTGACCGAAATAAGGCCTTGTTGTTCTCCAGCAATCACCCTAGGAGTTTAAAAGAAAATCTGCCTTATGGCCAATTTCTACGTGTGCGAAGAAATTGTTCTTTTAACGAAGACTACAATTTGCATGCCGGCAACTTAGTCAAAAAGTTGTGCGAACGGGGTTACCCAAAAAAACTCGTTCGAAACTCAATGAAACGTGCCAGATGGACCCCTAGGGAAAGTCTACTTGTACGAAAAAAGAAATTACAACTGAAACGCCAAGTATGTGTCACTACTTTTTGCCCCAATGCTAACCAACTCAAAAAAACAATTGGACAGAATTGGCACTTGGTGAAGAATTTACATGAAAGCCTACAGGAGCTTCACCTGTTTGCATTTAAAAAGGAGAACTGCATTGCCAATTATGTGGTAAGAGCTGCCCCTCCAAAGGATCAACAACCCACGTTAAGACAACTTATGGGTTTGACTCCCATTACAGGCCATCATAAATGTGGGACATGTCTGTGCTGTGACCTGACTGTGGAAGGCATAGTCTTCCAACATAATGGAATTTCGTGGAAACACGTACATTCAGCAACTGTAAATCAAAATACGTAGTTTACGGAATAAAATGTCCATGTGGACTTTTATGTATTGGTAAAACCAACCAGGAAATCCGTCAAAGGATTTCGCAACACAAGTCCAGAATTAAACAGAAAGTGGAAACTGCCCCTCTGGTGAATCACTGGAATAGACTTCAACATCACATTACTGATCTGAGATGGACAGTCATCTCCAAAGTGGAAAAAGACCTCCGTGGAGGTGACTGGGACTTGAAATTATCTAGGAGAGAAGCTCTTCTGATTGTCAAATTCGACACAGCTGTGTCAGGCTTAAATGAGATGTCCGAAATTTATAAGCTTTAGATCTGAGGCCCTTGGTAGCGCTTCTCTTTCACTTCATCTGTTGTTGGCCCTTATTATGGTCCTAACGCTCTGTGCTCCTAGATGCTGTGATTTTTATAGTTGCTAGCACCGTTTTATTCCCACAATTTACTTGTTGATCCAGGTCTCCCTGGTGTTTAAAACTACAAGACCTCCGTTTCCACCTCCAGTCCCTCCAAGTAAATTCAGGCCCTTATCCAATCGGGCGTAGTCTTTCGCGGGTTCGCGACTACAATACCCAGAAACCCTTTGGGTGCGCATGCGCAATGCTTTGTGCGCCACCACTGACGACTTGTGTCTATGGAGTCCGGGCCGGCCATTTGACGGTAAGAATTCGGCATTTCGTACCGCTTTGTCCCCTTGAGACCTTGGACCACGTTCAATCTAGCTCTAAATGCCGTGTTTTATCTCAGCAGAAAAGACGACGCTTCCAACTAACGACCGACGCCGTGATTGGCACTCGGAATCAACTGCAAGCCTCCCGGCCCCTGACCTGAATGTTCTCCCGGTAAGAACACCGTAACGGTTCCGACCATTGTCCGGTTAGGAGGGTTGCTGAAATACGATGTACCAAGGTTTTAAAGCTCTTGCACATTGTGTTTTTTTAAGGCTGTTGCATCTTACTGCGCCTGCGGTGAAGATTCCGCCACCGCCTCATTAGGACTGTCTCCACTTTGTTTTGAGGTAATTTGATTGGCTTTACTATGCTTAGGAAATGCATTAGGGACTTGTGATCTAGAAGTGGTATTAATACCCCCCACGTTTGCTGATTTCTCTTTCTCTTTCTTCTCCTTTTTCTTCCCTTTTCATTAGGAGTCCTCATAATTTAATTTGATGGGTAAGTGCTCGTTGGGTTTTTATGGTCCCACTTTAATATTCAAATTACAAACTGAGACCTGGTTTTTGTCTCTCTCTTTTGTTTCCCATGCAGAGTGTTTATGGCCCTGAAGAGAATCCTCCCATTTATTAGGATTTGAAACGCATAGGCTGTGTCGGGTCTACCTTGTCTACCTTGTGTCCTTGGTTTAGTACCTGTATTTATACACCCACTTTAGTATCAAAAATTGATTTCATAATTAATTAATAAGAAGTGCATTAAGATCAGTGTATTGCTCACATCTTTCAGGAATGGTTTATTAATTTGATCATAGACCCGACAATTTCCTAACTGGCCTATTGATTTCCGGTTTGTGTGTGTGTTTCATGAATGAAAGTGGATTGAATGTGATACGTTTGAAGAGTGATGATATGTTTGAAGTTTTCTTCATTGTTTATTTATGTCCTTTTTCTCATTGTTGGATAAGAATACAATCCAAAATAGCGCAGTAATGTATAAATTATGCCTGTTTTTGAACAAATTTTGAATAAATAGCTATTGAATAGCATCTCCAGGTATTGAACTGTTGTTTTTACTTTGGAAAAAGTCTCTGCTAAATGAAGATATCAGTATTGGCAATCTCCTTTGTTGTTTCACTTTTAGAAGTGGGCCTTTCTGGTTGCTATGTGTCTCTGTTCCCTGCCCGGATGTGTATTGACGGTCTGGTTCTGACTGACAGGGTAGAGGGGATGTACATTTACTACAACCAGTCACAAGGGAGGGTTGAGGGGTGTCCTGTCTTTCCTGGGTGACTCAGAACTAAGCTGAATAGACCTTAGCTGAATTTAGAGTAGCAGGAGGAGTTGTCTCTTGCACCTGAATAGGCCTGGTCTGCAATTGGAGTTGTGGGAGGAGTAGCACCTGCACCGTAATAGGGTTGTGCCTGCCTTCCACAATGCTGGCTCTACCCCCCTGTGGTGAGCCTGGGGCTGGGACTTACAATGTGAATAGGGGTGTTGTGCACTTCAATAAGGTTTGAAGTGCCCACGAACAAAGACATTTTGACTATAAGTAATGGGGCTGTGACCCCATGTTTGTGGAACTGGAAGAACAGAAGAAAAGGACTGCTGTGTATCAGGAGGAACCAGCATCTGGGACACCCTACTTGTGGAAGTGAACCTGCAGCCCATTGGGCAGCTGAAGGGACTGCTGCTCTGCTAAAAAAAACATTGTGCTGGCCTGCCTGGGCCCTGTTTTCTGAGATTTACCAGGGTTGTTTGTCTGGCCTTGGATAAATCGAAGCAGTGCTGGGTGAGCGCTATGCTTTTCCACCATGTGAGAGGTGTTCATCAGCAGCGCGAGTGGAGCAATGGAAGGTGCTTCCCTCGTTATGTTCGGGAAAACTGTGGAAGGCTTGGGTCCTGTCACTGACCGGCCTGGACCACTAGTACATGAAAAAACAAAACAATGGCCGGGCAGTATTAAATTGACTACACAGTACCCAGACCTAGTGTAATAAATCACTAGGTTGGACAACCATTTGTGTTGATTGACTTATTATTTTTTATAAAATATTTTGTGCAAGAAATTCTTTAGCATCAAAAGATACAACACAACATTCATGACACAATACAAAAACCAAATTCAGTGGACTGAAAAACAATTGTCAAAACAATATGAAAACAATGAAATTGTCATACATAAATAACGTGGACAACTGGGGAAAGGCCTCAAATTAATCACTTTACAGAGGCTCCAATCCTGGATATACAATAAACAAGGGGACTGTTCAGTTTGAAAAAAACCTCCTCGTTATAACCATCACAAGATACACAGTGGATACCACATCAGGTGCTCAGGCTAGGAACAACATGGGAACATCTAAACAATTCCAAAAAGTGTTTTAGTTGAATCCTAGCATGCCCTAGCGATTTGGTATCTTGGAGGTAAGAACGTCGACGCGTTTCGAACCCGATACCATTCGGTGGGTTCTCCTCAGGACAGGGACTGGGGGGTTGTTGTCACTGTGAAACAATTAAGACATGGTGTAAGTGAGGGGTCATTTTAATAAGCTCATCGCATAGACTCACCCACTTCAATGTAAAAAAAGGGGTACCTTATTTGTGAGATGGAAGGGTCACTCCCTACGGGAAAAATGAAAATGAAATACGGGATTTAAATTAAATATAGTCTACCTGTGTTGTAAATATGCTGCGGACAGGTTGCTACAAGAAATCAAAGCGTACCTTGACAGAGGACGAGGTTGCCGCTGAACAAGAACGCGATGCCGGCCGTGATCAGTTCTTCGATG
Organism: Lissotriton helveticus; assembly: GCF_964261635.1. Classification (NCBI taxonomy): domain Eukaryota; kingdom Metazoa; phylum Chordata; class Amphibia; order Caudata; family Salamandridae; genus Lissotriton; species Lissotriton helveticus. The sequence continues at coordinate 643,823,953 of NC_136065.1, read as the reverse complement.
TATAGATCTAAAGTCTGGAGAGAGGTGTTGGACTCAGTAAAACTCGTGTACCCAGATAATGCACCGGTACACCGCAGGGTGAGAGAGGGAAAGCCTACCTTGTTTGACGAGGTCGTTTATTTACATAGAGCGCGTGGGAGGCGGCGGCCGCCGCACGGGCTGGCGTGCTGTTAAAAAAAGGGGAAAGCGCACGCATTTAAGCTGACATTCAGATGACCGTGATTTACAACAGTTGCAAACAGGGGATCCATACCCCAGGCAGATAACTTACTTTTCAATAGAGAAAGCGAGCTGCAACGGTCCGGCACCCAGTGACTTCAAAGACACAGCTTGTTACAAAAAAAGGGGGCGTGTCACCCTATATTTAAACGCCCAGTGGTCGCAGTGAGTTATGGGATGTGTAGTTTTTTAGTAGCAGGGAGTGCGCAGCACAGGACAGGTAGATCGTATACATGAGTGAATCTCTTATACCCAAGGTCGTGGTGCAACGCATACTCGAGAGTAGCAACGGCATAAGCAGACTTGTGAAACAGACAAAATAGGTCATTTATAGTTTGCTCAGTTCATTCAGATCGTTCAATCCTGACACTGCAGTGTTGAATTTCAGGATGAGGTATGCCTCTTTCTGTGCCAGTCTTGCATCAGGATCTCCTCCAGCACCCGGGACATTTTTTATACTTGCCAAAATGGTCCACTTCAGATCGTTCGCGACATGATCCTTTTTCAGAAAGTGCGACACCAGGGGCGCAGTGAGCACTTTGTTGTTAATTCGGGATTTGTGCTGAATTATCCGCTGGCGCACCTCTTGTGTCGTCTTCCCTATATAGATTTTGCCACAGGGACAAGTTATGGCGTACACTGCGTATTTGGTTTTGCAGTTTGTAAAGTCCTCATGGCGCCAGTGTTTTGTTCCATCGGTGAAGTGAGTGCCTTCAATCGTCAAACCGCAGACTGAACAAGTTCCACATTTGTGGTGGCCCTTCACTGGGCCCATGTTGAAAAGGGTACTTTGTGTCTCCTTTCTGACGGCACCCCTAGTGGAAGAGATTTGCTGTCCTATACTTCTGTTTTTTTTCAGTGCGAACAGGGGCTTGCCAATCTCCGGGATGATTTCCTCCACGAGGTGCCAATTATTCCGGATGATTTTTTGTACCGGATTTGTATGGGGTCCGAATGTAGACACACAAACCATCCGATCTGTTTGTGACTTAACCCTTTTCTGAAGTAGATGTTCACGGGGTGTCCATCTCGCCCTCTTCATGGAGTGTTTTACAAGCTTCCCCGGATATCCTCTCTCTCTTAGTTTGTTCATGAGGGCTTCGCCATGGATTTTAAAATCTTCAGTACTTGAACAATTCCTTCTCACCCTAAGGAACTGTCCATAGGGGGAGGTTGTTCTTCAGGGTTTTAGGATGATAGCTTTTATAGTGGAGCGAATTGTTCTTATCGGTTTTCTTCTGGTATAAGGTCGACTTGAGACCATCAGATGTTGCTTTGATCTCGACATCCAGAAATGGCATCACTCGGCAATCATACGCCAGGCTGAACTTTAAGCCCTCATGAACAAACTAAGAGAGAGAGGATATCCGGGGAAGCTTGTAAAACACTCCATGAAGAGGGCGAGATGGACACCCCGTGAACATCTACTTCAGAAAAGGGTTAAGTCACAAACAGATCGGATGGTTTGTGTGTCTACATTCGGACCCCATACAAATCCGGTACAAAAAATCATCCGGAATAATTGGCACCTCGTGGAGGAAATCATCCCGGAGATTGGCAAGCCCCTGTTCGCACTGAAAAAAAACAGAAGTATAGGACAGCAAATCTCATCCACTAGGGGTGCCGTCAGAAAGGAGACACAAAGTACCCTTTTCAACATGGGCCCAGTGAAGGGCCACCACAAATGTGGAACTTGTTCAGTCTGCGGTTTGACGATTGAAGGCACTCACTTCACCGATGGAACAAAACACTGGCGCCATGAGGACTTTACAAACTGCAAAACCAAATACGCAGTGTACGCCATAACTTGTCCCTGTGGCAAAATCTATATAGGGAAGACGACACAAGAGGTGCGCCAGCGGATAATTCAGCACAAATCCCGAATTAACAACAAAGTGCTCACTGCGCCCCTGGTGTCGCACTTTCTGAAAAAGGATCATGTCGCGAACGATCTGAAGTGGACCATTTTGGCAAGTATAAAAAATGTCCCGGGTGCTGGAGGAGATCCTGATGCAAGACTGGCACAGAAAGAGGCATACCTCATCCTGAAATTCAACACTGCAGTGTCAGGATTGAACGATCTGAATGAACTGAGCAACCTATAAATGACCTATTTTGTCTGTTTCACAAGTCTGCTTATGCCGTTGCTACTCTCGAGTATGCGTTGCACCACGACCTTGGGTATAAGAGATTCACTCATGTATACGATCTACCTGTCCTGTGCTGCGCACTCCCTGCTACTAAAAAACTACACATACCATAACTCACTGCGACCACTGGGCGTTTAAATATAGGGTGACACGCCCCCTTTTTTTGTAACAAGCTGTGTCTTTGAAGTCACTGGGTGCCGGACCGTTGCAGCTCGCTTTCTCTATTGAAAAGTAAGTTATCTGCCTGGGGTATGGATCCCCTGTTTGCAACTGTTGTAAATCACGGTCATCTGAATGTCAGCTTAAATGCGTGCGCTTTCCCCTTTTTTTAACAGCACGCCAGCCCGTGCGGCGGCCGCCGCCTCCCACGCGCTCTATGTAAATAAACGACCTCGTCAAACAAGGTAGGCTTTCCCTCTCTCACCCTGCGGTGTACCGGTGCATTATCTGGGTACACGAGTTTTACTGAGTCCAACACCTCTCTCCAGACTTTAGATCTATACATCGAAGAACTGATCACGGCCGGCATCGCGTTCTTGTTCAGCGGCAACCTCGTCCTCTGTCAAGGTACGCTTTGATTTCTTGTAGCAACCTGTCCGCAGCATATTTACAACACAGGTAGACTATATTTAATTTAAATCCCGTATTTCATTTTCATTTTTCCCGTAGGGAGTGACCCTTCCATCTCACAAATAAGGTACCCCTTTTTTTACATTGAAGTGGGTGAGTCTATGCGATGAGCTTATTAAAATGACCCCTCACTTACACCATGTCTTAATTGTTTCACAGTGACAACAACCCCCCAGTCCCTGTCCTGAGGAGAACCCACCGAATGGTATCGGGTTCGAAACGCGTCGACGTTCTTACCTCCAAGATACCAAATCGCTAGGGCATGCTAGGATTCAACTAAAACACTTTTTGGAATTGTTTAGATGTTCCCATGTTGTTCCTAGCCTGAGCACCTGATGTGGTATCCACTGTGTATCTTGTGATGGTTATAACGAGGAGGTTTTTTTCAAACTGAACAGTCCCCTTGTTTATTGTATATCCAGGATTGGAGCCTCTGTAAAGTGATTAATTTGAGGCCTTTCCCCAGTTGTCCACGTTATTTATGTATGACAATTTCATTGTTTTCATATTGTTTTGACATTTGTTTTTCAGTCCACTGAATTTGGTTTTTGTATTGTGTCATGAATGTTGTGTTCTATCTTTTGATGCTAAAGAATTTCTTGCACAAAATATTTTATAAAAAATAATAAGTCAATCAACACAAATGGTTGTCCAACCTAGTGATTTATTACACTAGGTCTGTGTACTGTGTAGTCAATTTAATACTGCCCGGCCATTGTTTTGTTTTTTCCCTCGTTATGTTCAGCACCTTTGTGAGATGCGTTGCAACCATTGTTTTTTCCCTTGTGGGTGGGGAAACCTCCAAAGTTCCTCTAAAACAGATCAGGGCTGAATACCCACCAGTGGCACCAGTACCGTGCTGAAGAAACTGGAAGCCAGGCAGAGGGGACTTCCCCAGAGGAAGAGAGAAGCAACCGGAAGCCAGGCGTGGCTGAGCCTGGTTGTGTGCGGGGTCCCCTGCCGTGAAAGTTCAAGCGGGGAAGAGCAACACCGACATAGACTTCACTCTGTGGAGAGAGGCCTGTCATGCCTCCCCATCGAGGGAGGCCCTGCAGCGCTGAAGGAGGCGATGGAGACTCCGCCCCATGGTGTCCCGGTTGCCTTCCTCCTCAACACGTGGTGGCTGCACAATGTGGTTGCAGGCAGCCACGGACCAGAGAGTCAGGGCGGGAGGCCCTGTCCACATGGTGTTCGTAAAACACTCGTAGAGCTGCCAGGTCAGTGAAGGCTTGTGGAACGAGGAAGGTCTCCTGAGAGGAGATTACCCCGATAGTGGGCCAGGGTTGTTTGTCTGGCCTTGGATAAATCGAAGCAGTGCTGGGTGAGCGCTATGCTTTTCCACCATGTGAGTGGTGTTCATCAGCAGAGCGAGTGGAGCAATGGAAGGTGCTTCCCTCGTTATGTTCAGCACCTTTGTGAGATGCGTTGCAACCATTGTTTTTTCCCTTGTGGGTGGGGAAACCTCCAAAGTTCCTCTAAAACAGAACAGGGCTGAATACCCACCAGTGGCACCAGTACAGTGCCGAAGAAACTGGAAGCCAGGCAGAGGGGACTTCCCCAGAGGAAGAGAGAAGCAACCGGAAGCCAGGCGTGGCTGAGCCTGGTTGTGTGCGGGGCCCCCTGCCGTGAAAGTTCAAGCGGGGAAGAGCAACACCGACATAGTCTTCACTCTTTGGAGAGAGGCCTGTCATGCCTCCCCGGCGAAGGAGGCCCTGCAGCGCTGAAGGAGGCGATGGAGACTCCGCCCTATGGTGTTCCGGTTGCCTTCCTCCTCAACACGTGGTGGCTGCACAATGTGGTTGCAGGCAGCCACGGACCAGAGAGTCAGGGTGGGAGGCCCTGTCCACATGGTGTTCGTAAAACACTCGTAGAGCTGCCAGGTCAGTGGAGGCTTGTGGAACGAGGAAGGTCTCCTGAGAGGAGATTACCCCGATAGTGGGTCTGTTTAGCCTAGAGCCGTTTTGCTTGCTCCGTGGGCACACACGACCAGTGTCAACAGCTGCACCGCAGGATCGTGAGCATCTGCCAGAGGAGCACATACCGTTAGAGCCCTCACTTTTGGAAGGGGTATTGCGGGCTGAGCACAGGATGGGCCCTGAGTATATTACAGCATTCTCCGTGGTAGCCCAGAACCATACTCAAGGGGGAGGCAGTGGGCTCCCCCTCTCACCCCTACATCTGGGCTTCCACACCTTCCACTCTGGATTTCTGGTGTCTGGCAGAACCACTCCTAAATGGAAGGTGCAGAAGTCCAGATGGAGTGGTGAGAGGGGTGAGGCAGTCCCCAGTGTGAGAACCAGTTTGTCAGGGGACAGCTCTGTGGGTATAGCTCCCAAGGAATGACCATGGTGACACTGCTTTGTGTTGTCTTTGCGTACTGTCAAATGGGCAGGGGTCGGGAGATTAGTGCCAGGCAGACTGTCACAGAGAGAGGAGAGCCTCGCCCGTGACCCTGGACAGCCTGAGGGTGCAGACCCTGGGTTGAGGCACAGTAGCAGACTAGCACTCCACTGATGAGTGGTAAAGTTGAGCAAGGATACTATGTAACTGGGGAAACCGCCCACAACTCTGTGAGATGGCAAGGACCTGAGGCCCCTGGATGGCCTGGGTCCTGGTTCTGGCCGCGGAAAGCTAAGGAGTCCCCATGGGTTAGCTTAGTTGGTTCCGAGAGCAGAGACAGAGGGATCCACATGGGTCCACACCGAATCAACCGGAAGCCAGGCAGAGGATGAATCTGGCTGTGGGCGGGGCTCTCCCCAAAGAAGAGAGTAGCATCCAGAGGCAAGGTGTGGCTGAGCCTGGTTGTTAGCGGGGCCCACTGCTGTGAAAGTTGAAGCAGGGAAGAGAGGGATGGAGGCTTTGCTCTGTGGAAAGAGGCAAGCCCCACCTCCCCAGTGAGGGAGGCCCTGCAGCGCAGAAGGAGCAAATGGAGACAACGACCCATGGTCTTCAGGTCGGCTTCCTCCCCAGCGCGTGGCAGCTGCACCGTGTGGTTGCAGGCAGCCATGGACCAGAGAGGCAGGGCGGGAGGCCCTGGCCCCATAGAGGCCGTAAGACAACCGTCGAGCCACCAGGTCAGTGGAGGCTTGGGGAATGGGGAAGGTCTCCTGAGAGGGTATTGCCCCGATAGTGGGCCTGTTTGGCCTAGAACCGTTTTGCCCAAGCCCTGGGCACACAAGACCAGTGTCAGCATCTGCACCACAGGATCACGTGCAGCTGCCTGAGGGGCACATACCCTAAGAGCCCTCACTTTTGGAAGGGGCATTGCGGGGTGAGCCCAGGACGGGGCCTGAGTACATTACCACATTCTCTGTGGTAGTCCAGAAGCCTACGCAGGGGGAGACAGCGGTGGCCTTTTCTGCAAACTACTATTTATAGACTGATATGAATATCTGTGGCGATAGGCCTACTGTTGGCATGAGGTTTCTGATATGTGCACTGTGCAAGTGGCTGCTATAGTGCATTGCTGTTAGTGTTTATACCTAATGCTTTTTCTAATATGTGCATGCTACAGGTGGTTACTATGGTGCACTATGGATGATGTGTTTGCAAAGTGTTTTATGCTCAGAATAATCCTTCCAGTAGTTACTGGTCAACCCAACTCAGATGTTTATGACAGTGGCCTGATTGGCCTAGTGATTATGTAATCCCTGTGAAGTCATGACAAGGGCTTAGTGGCACAGTATTATATGTGATTGTGATCTAATGTGTTTTAATGGATAAAACAAAGGATATTTTTATATAAACTTGTGTAGAGTCTCGTTTGTGGTGTGCTTAGTGTGTCGCTGCTGTGTGAGTGTGTTGCACAAATGCTTTACACATTGCCTCTGGGAGAAGCCTGACTGCTTTGCCAAGCTATCAAGCTATCAAGAAGCTGGTGCCCTAACTCTTATCATCTTATATCGTCCGCCTACCCCCATGCCTCTGTTTCCTGCCGCTTTCTGCGAGCAGCTTTCTGCTTTAATGACCTCTTCAGTCCGCGTCGCCATATATGGCGACTTTAATTATTGGTTTAACCATGCTGACGCTGGTCCTCACGCCACCGAATTGTTTGAGGCACTTTCTAGCCTCAACTTGACACAGCATGTCACTTCCCCCACTCACATTGGGGGTAACACTTTAGACCACATCTGGACACAGGGGGTGTCGCTCTCTGGCCTGACCATCTCCCCCTGCGTCTGGTCCGATCACTCATTGATCGCGTCGTCTATTCTTATAAAGGGCCTGGTCAGGCCCCCCTCCCGGCACGGAGGGCTCGCTCAAAATTGGAAGACTCTCGACTCAGACGCTTTCCTCTCCTCTCTCGCCAAGACTCAGCCTGTACTTTCCGACTCCCTAGATGTTAACACCATGGACGCCAACATCTCACATTGGCTCACGACGGCCAGCGACGCATGTGTACCTCTTTCCCGCTTTTCTCGTACACACCCCAATAAATCCCACAAATGGTACAACTCCACTTTAAAATTACAACATCTGGAGCTGCGCCGACTGGAGCGCAGATGGCGGCGCAACTATCTCAGCTCCGACAGGGAAGCTTACGTGTAAGCGCGCAAAGCTTACAAAGCCACAATCATTTCTACCAAGACTGCTTTCATCTCCAACAGAATTCTTACAGCCCCTAATAGATCTAAGGAGATCTTTAAAGTCCTTGGCGAACTGACATCGGACGCCAGGACACTCCCGAGCCCACCCCCTTCCTCAGAGTCATGCACTGCCTTAAACTCATTCTTCATTGACAAAATCATCGCTATCAAAAATTCCATTCCCTACGCTCCTACCCCAATTACAGCAGCACCTCCCCTTTCAAACACTCCTACTCCCCCTCAGTTCCCCGCGCTTGACTTGGAATCTCTTGCTAAACTGTCCACCCGCGTGAAATCTGGATCCCCCAACGACTGCTGCCCTCCCTCTGTGTTCCGCGATATCTGTCAAACCCTCCCACACTGTATCCTCCCTCTTCTCAACTCCTCCCTCACTTCGGGCATAGTCTCCAGCTCATTCAAGGAGGCCGTACTGTTGCCTCTCCTAAAAAAGCCTGGCGCCGATTCAGCGACTCTGGCCAACTACCGCCCTATATCCCTCCTGCCTTTTTTATCTAAAATCCTAGAGGCTCACGTCACGACCTGCCTCTCGCATTTTATTGAGGAGACCAACTTCCTGGCGCCCAACCAGGCTGGGTTCAGACCAGCCCATTCCACGGAGGCTGTGATCCTCGCCGTGTTGGACAACCTCAGACGCAATGAGGATAGAGGGCAACCCCAGGCATTAGTCTTGCTCGATCTATCGGCGGCATTCGACACGGTGGACCATAACATCTTAATCCACCGTGTCGAGTCCGCCGGAGTCTGTGGGGTTGCTCTGTCCTGGATCAAATCCTTCTTAGAGGAGAGATCCCAGGCAGTCAGCATGGGCCCCTTCCGTGCCACTAGCGTCTCATCATCCTGTGGGGTCCCTCAAGGCTCTTCCCTGTCCCCCCTCCTTTTTAATTTGTATCTCCAACCCCTCCTTCACTCTTTAGGCAAGTGGGATATCACCGTGTTCAACTACGCGGATGATCTACAGATTATTTTTCCCCTCACCACTCCCGACGCCGTCAAAAATTTTCAGACAGTCTTAACACACATTCAGCATTGGATGAACCAAAACCAACTTAAGCTCAATCCGAGCAAGACTGAGCTTCTCCTTCCTGGGAGAAGTGCCCCTTTTTGGGGCCCTCAGTACTGGCCTGCTGAGCTCGGAACACCTCCTTCTCCTGCTGGATGTGTAAAAAGCCTTGGGGTCCTGATTGACTCCGGACTCTCTCTCAAGGCACAAGTGAGCGCAGTAACATCCTCCTGTATGTTCCAGCTCTACAGGATACGGAAAGTCGCTCACTTCCTGTCGCCTGAAGCCTTGTTGCAAGTTTTAATTGCCCTGGTGATGTCCCGGCTGGACTTCTCCAACTCAATCTATTACGGTCTCCCTAAATCTCAGCTGGCCAGGTTACAGATCGTGCAAAACCAGGCAGCTCGGCTTGCTTTCAAGATCCCTAAATGGCAGTCGGCTCAACCACTGCTACGTCATCTTCACTGGCTACCAGTCAGTGAAAGAATCACTTTCAAGGTTCACTGCCTGGTCTTCAAAGCCCTCACTGGCCCCTCCCCTGCTTTCCTTAAGTCCCTAATCACCCCCTACTGTCCTTCTCGCACTCTTAGGTCTACCCATCTCCAACTCCTAGTCGTTCCTCGTTTCAATCTTTCTAGATCGGGTGGTCGCAGCTTCTCTTGTCTAGCCCCTAAGCTGTGGAACTCCCTCCCACTTCCACTTAAGTCTTCTTGCTCCCTTCTCTCCTTTAGGAAATCACTAAAAACACTACTCTTCCCTCCCCTTCACTAACCTCTTTCCTCTTTCCCCTTTTTTGTCTCCCCTCTTCCTTCTCTAAGTCCGATTAGCGCCAGGAAACTCACGGTGACAGTGCGCTCAATAAATTCATCATAACATAACATCTTCAGCTTGTAACTCCCTTGCCCTGACTAGAGTGGTGGGTTCTGTTGGGCTTAGGTGCATACCCTAGCCAACTCGAAACCCCATTTCTAGCAATCTTGGAATCAAGGTACCACTGAAGATTGTTTTTCATCCTATCTTGCTTAGTGATCAAATACAATTATTCCACCTTACACAACTATCCCTTTCACATTTAATGCCAATGCGCCTTAAGAATTGACTATTCCCCCTGCTTTCATTCAGAGAATGCCTTTACCCTCTTTTGAAGCTCATCAGATCCTTGAACCTCTCTACCTGCATTTATACTGACAATAAGCAGATTGCCGGCAAACTAGAAAATTCCAAAGAACTGCACTCCCTAGGCCTTTCTCTTAAAGCAGTGGATTTTTGGATTTTGGGTAACCATCATAAGATTAATTAATCAAAACCAGAGATACTTTTAGGTGAAACTGTGCTCCACTAAAGTTCTATGGCCCCAGGAACCTTGATTCCCACCAGCCCTTTCCACTGACGAGAGCAATCTGGCAGTTAGCATGGATTCTGATCACTACTTTGAGCCACAGATGAATATAGTGACTTGGGGGCAGATGTATCGAAATACCTATTTGCGATTCTCAAATAGCGATTTTTTGAGAATCGGTATTTGAGAATTGCAAAATATTCCTTATTTGCGAATAGCAAATTGCGAATTCGCAACTAAGGAATAATTTCCCATTCATTTCTATGGGCCATGAGGCCCATAGGAATGAATGGGAAGTTATGCTCAATTTGCGATTCGCACTTTGAGAATCGCAAATTGAGAATAATTTCAAGGGTGCAAGGGTGTCATAAGGATACCCTGATGCACCCCTGAAATTCACATGTGTTCGCATATAGCGCACATACATGCCCTAAGGGTATGTATGTGTGCCACATGGCACCTTCACAAATGCAAAAAAAGTGCTTTTGTGAAAGATATCGCAAATTACCACCAACTTCAAGTTGGTGGTAATTTGCGATTTCTTAATGAGAAATCGCACAACTTGGGTGCTTCATACATTGCATTTAAAGGAATCGCAAAACTTGTGATTCCTTAAATGCAATCCCAAAATAGGGAATCGCAAATTTGCGATTCCATATTTTGCACTGAAAGTTGCTACATACATACCATTTTGCGAAAATGAGTTTGCAAACGCCGAAATTCTGCGAATTTCGCCGTTTGCATACCCATTTGAGCTTCATACATCTGGCCCTAAATTCCTCATTCTTTACCTTCTAAATCCTGCAACATATATGGCCATCTGTTTTTCACCCTGGGTACCAGAGACCTTGATTATTTTCTTTCTAGCATATACTTCACATTAGGATGATTTTCCTCTTCTATGCATGCTCCAAAATATTGAGAATGCAAAACTCTGCCTCTAAGATCGCATCTCCCTTTAAGCTCTGCACTTTCCCCTTGTAGCATGACCATGGTATCTCCTGCTGGCTGTACATGGCATTGGATTGATCTTCAAGTATAGACTAGCCCACTTTTGACATCCCGACATTCAGAGTGCCTTTGATTGGTTACTCATCATTCATGGAAAACCAAGCTAAGAGATTCTTTTTCAGAAAGTATAAGGTCAAAACTGGCTCTCCTTCCAACTGGGACTGGTCCTTGATGGTCTAGGAGGGCCCTTGAAATGAAAAGGGGGATATCCTGTTAGCCCCATTTGCCATTGCAAAGTCAAAAGAGGTAATGTTAAGATTTTCCTATGTTCTGGCAACTGTTCCTGTCCCAGGAATGAGCATTAAGCCTCTGGAGGTGGGATGAGTAGCAAAACTGGTTATAAGACAGCCCTGGCTCAAGGGGGTTACAGAAGCATATGGAGGGGTACAGGTAATGACATGCACACACCCACAAAAGAGTAAGCTCATTACTATTCACAAACGGCACAACTAAAGTTACTACAGCTAAAATGGGACCTGAAAAAGTAGTGAATTACACCAGCTCAGAACTCAAGTAATTTAATCTCCACAAATGGCCAACCAATGGTTCTGCAACACTATCTCACAGAAAATGATGTTGGTAGGGACTTAAAATAAAACCTCAAAGGAAATAATGTTAAATTAAATTACATTATTTAAAATAGTTAAAATGTAAATAAATATGATTTTATGTCAATAAAGTTATTTCTTAATTATAAAATGTTTTAACAATCTCTTCTAAAAGGTATAAATGATTCTAACATTAATTTTGATGAAACTCTAATCATATTAGCTTTAATAAAATGTTTACCTCACTTTTAACAATTGGTAATGCTTAATGAAAAATATTTTTGTCACTTTAGGTGGGAATTTATTTTTAATTTTAAACTTCCGAAAAATAAATGTTGTTTGTTTAAATTAATTCAAAATATAATTTAAAATTAAGTTACCAGTGCTGCAGTATTCTTCACTCCGTTCTACATTTAAAATAAATGCATGAAATAAATGTTCATTAATAGTTAACATAAAAATATTCACTGTCGACGCTGAGAGTAAAGTTGATACATCAATTTTTTGCCAACTGATTACGTCCATATCTTTTTGGATATTGACTTCCTTAAGGAAATTGTGCAGCAAACAAATTTTCGTGTAGAATGATTTCTGAGGGAGCATGGAGCCACTCTATCTAGGACCTCATTCACACCCGTAGACCAAGATTGCATTGCTACTGATCTACTTGCACGATTTGGGTGGCATCTTCCATGGACCAGTAGTTAACTTTGCAAACAGCAGTAGCATTTATTTTTCTCTAATTGAGGAGATAATGGACTTGCTTATGGCATGCTCAACACCTTAATCCATCTTCCAAATGTGGTAGGTATTTTGTTTGCAAAATGAAACGTGCATTTTAGTCACCACACTTCACATAATGGTTAGACGGAAATTAGTCCTACTTGCCAAGAGTAGCCTTGGCTAGTTTTTGAAGTGCTCTTTCCGGAACTTAGACAGTCTTCCCTAGATTCAAACCTAGATATTCTCACTCAGTTCAAGGACTGTGTGCCTTATAAGGTAGTCTCCAAAACCCCCAACTTGCATCCTCATAGTGGAAGGAGTTTGATTCAGGATAATGAGTGCACTACAGGCACAAAACAAACACATTTTCTTGAGTTTGAAATAGCCAGCAATGGCGTTAGCAACTGTTCACTTGGCAAGTATACAGTATTTGTGAGGACTTTGAAGGAGACAGAGATTAGAAGAAGCAGGAAAATCTTTAGCTAGGTGTGTTTTCACAGGGATATCACGTAGGTAGAAAGCAGATGGTCAAGGTAGTACGGATACACATGCCAACACTTAATCTTCACCAACAGTCTCAACCCCATTGGCGCCTTACTGAACCCGATGCTGAATTTCTGCCTCACTCAACTAAGCAGATTACTCCAAACCATACCGAACGCAGCAGATAGACTCATCCCTCAACCTCACAGAACACACACACTCACTCTGCACCTCAAACAGCCTCACTTGCTCCCTATCAGCATCTCTTTTCAAATCCCAGACACACACATTCAAAGCCTTAGACAGACTGGCTCAACATACCTCAATAGCGCCTCAGGCACTTTGCTCAGCAGGACTCATACTCGCACACATCCCATGCATTCGCAGCACCAGATAAGGGAAAAGTGGCTTCACCTAATTTGCTTGGTGGAATGACCGGCCCCTACACATATCCGTTGTCTCTAAAATTTAAGCATTTTGCACTTGGCTCTTTAACCAGGTGAATCCAGGTGAATCTATGAATCAGCCCTGGGCGGGTGACAGGTTACCCTCCTGGATGAGATTGCACTTTACAAACACACAGCACATAACAGAGGACTCGCTACACATATGGGTGACATATATGTCCTGCTTGCCATGTTCATCCACTGTCAGAATTTAGTAGATCTTTGGTTTGCCGTATGACAAGTGCATAACAGTCACAGCACTGCACATAGCAGTTGATGGGACATATGCCACTTTCTCACTGACGATGGTGTGTGTCAACAACAAATGCTTTTTTTTAAGTTTAGGACGTACTCTCTAGGGAACTTAGGCAGTTTTCCCCAGTATGTTTGCCTTTGTTACAAAGGAAGAGATGCTCACTCAGATCAATGACTGTCTGCTTTGGCGGGCAGTAGCTGACACCCCCAACTTGCATCCACAAACTGGAAGGAGTTGGATTTAGCACAGCGAGTGCACTAATGACGCATGTAAGACACATCTTCCTGAGCCTCAAGTGGCTGTCAAGGCAGAGTTTTTTTTTGTTTCTTTAACGAAATTTTGATACAGCGTAAAATTGCATCTGACATTGCATAATAAAGATAGATCATATTATCCCATTACTGGGACGGAGGTCTGCTCAGGACATTTACAACATCATGTATAATCTCTAAAAGAAAATAGAATGCAATGTATATGATAACTATTCATTTGCATATCTAAATAGGAAGATATAGCCCTATGAGGAAAGGAGTGGGGTTTGGGAACAATCTTCAGTATTCTGATCTGATCTAGGGTGCGAAGATATAGACGGGTGACCAAATATCTTTGGGACGAGATGCGAGAGGTTGTAAATTAGCATAATCCTCTCCTAAACTCTTGCATTCACTCATGCATTCCAGCCATTTTTTATCAGTGAGCGGTCTGATCCCGCCCCATCGCTGCGATATATCTGTCTTGCCTAGTAATAATGCCATAGAAACCAAGCGGCGAACTGTTTGGGGTATTTTGTGGGTGTAGCCCAATAAGGCGATGACTGGGTCGAGGTCATTTTATGGTTGGCCATAGCGGAGTTATGCACATATACATTTCCCCAATAACTGGCAATCACTGAGCATGCCCAATATAAATGGGCAAAGTCTACTCCATAAGCTTGGCATTTCAAACATTTGTCAGATTTGTTATGATCAAATTTGGCAATATCTATTGGGGAGAGATAGCAACTGTGTAAGTATTTGAAGCGTATCAATGTGTGTCTGTGATTGATGGAAACCAGCTTTATTTGTGCACAAAAATAGCCCCATACTTGGTCTTCAAGAGGGGCTCCCAGTTCCGCCTCCCAAACTCCCCGTTTCCGCATGGTAGTCTCTGGCCTCGGATCATACAGGCGTGATATAGCTGTGATGTTGTGTGCCCGCCATCACGGGTACCAAAAGTAAAGAGCACATCTCTCCAGTCTTGAAATCCCTTTATTGGTTGCCCTATGAAGCAAGAATTCTTCTAAAGATTGCCTGTCTATCTCACAAAGCCCTCCATTTCAAAACCCCCAGTTATCTAGCGCAAAAGCTAATATTATCTGAGGGGGTGAACCTTCTAGGAGTGCTAACTCTCTCCTCCTGAAATCACAGATCTTTCGCAAGAGAACGTGTCAAGGAGCTTTCTTCGGCCCTGCACCGAAGACCTGGAACTCTCTCCCACCGGAAATACGCAGAATCTCCTCCAAGGTTGTCTTCAAATTGGAAGTAAAAAGACTCCTCATAAACAAGTACCTTCCTTAAAAGGGTCTCGGATTGTCTGCTCTAATGCTCTGGACTTACACCCTAAATCCTGCCTTTGGTGTTATTTTGCTATACTAGTCACTTGCTCGCCTCTCAGTTCTCAATGGTCCCATTATTATATTTCCCTTTGTTGTCCCTTTTGTTCATAACCTTTTGTTTGATATGCGTATTTGATTTGCTTGGTATTCCTTTTGTGGAGAAGTGTGGCTCAGTGGTTAGAGGCGGCAGACCCGGAATCTGAGATCGGCCATGGACCAGTGTCATCACCACCATTTTAATAATGGCCACTTGCCCCACCAATGAGAGAGGTAACTTTATCCATCTGTCCATCTGTGTAGTCAGGGCCTCCACTGCCAGCTCATAGTTATGCTGGTGAACCTGATCCTTATTCCTGCGCAGTTGGATACCCAAAAATGTGGAACCTTTCTGCGGTCCGTCCAAGAGGATACTCGATAGTGGTTGGACAGCATCTGTGAGTGGGAAAAGCTCTGATTTAGTCTAGTTAATGCAGAGCCCTGTGAGATGACCAAATCTGGTCATCTCTTGCATGAGCGGTGGTATGTTGCCACTGGGGTGCCGAATGAACAATAAGATATCGTCTGCATACAGTGATAATAACAATTGGCTATGTGTACGTTTTAGCCCTCAATGAGCGTGCCTATATACTAGTGCCCTTACCAATGGGTTCATTGAAATAATAAAAAGAAGATCGGGGAGTGGGCAGACCTGTCTGGTGCCACGATGCATTGTGTCTGTGAGCGCTGTTTATCCTGACACGGGCAGTAGGTTTGGTGTATAATAGCATGATCAAAGCGAGAAATGGGGAAGGATTCCCAGTTTCAAGGGGAAAACTCTTAAGAAAGGCCATTCGAGTGAATCGAATGCCTTACCAGCATCTAATAGGCCACTGAAGCTCGTGTATCTGGGGTAACCTTATTGAGTACTGAAAATATTGTCCGGAGATTGAGGGAAGTCGAAAGGTGTATGACAAAGCCAGACTGGTCTGTGAAACGATCTGTTCCATCAATAAGGCCAATCTAGTGGCCAATACCTTGGCTAAGATCTTATTATCAAGATTTAGCAGGGATAGTGTGCGGTAGGATGAGCATCTACTGGGGTGTTTGCCCGGTTTCAACAGTATTGTAAGGACTGCCTCGCAGAGTGTGAGTGGCAACTAGCCAGCTAGTAAACACAAATTATTGAGGGTAAGGAGTTGTGGTGCAAGTTGTTGCTTAAGCGATTTATAGAAGGCTCCGGTTAGCCTGTGTAAGCCTGGTGCCTTGGAACCATCCAGGGCTGTTACGGCTTGCGTGTTCTCTTCCAATGCTAGGGATTCACTGAGGAACTCCTGTTGGCCATTCGATAGCCACACCATGGCTATATCTTCAAGATAGGAGGTGATCCCTGAAGGAGTGTATGTGGCATTGGAGGCGTACAAATCATGGTAGTATCTTTTAAACTCATGTAGGATATTTTCACTGCCTGTAATGGTGGCTTTCGAATCTGAGCATAGTCCAGCTATATAGTTTTGCTGTCTGTTCCGGTGCAGTAGGTGGGCCAGGGTGCGACCAGGTCACTCACCCTCTCAATAAAGACGTGCTCTTTCATGCATGCTCTTTTATTTAACCAACCCCTCTGCCAAGTCACTAAATTCCACCAGGAGGGAAGTCCGCTGATGTATCCGATTCGTGCCTTCATCTTCAATTGCCTGATCGAGATCGTGTAATATTTTTAGGGCTCGCCTGCTGATGCGCTTCAGCGCATAGCTGGCGAAGCTCTATAGGGGCTTATCCAGTGTTTATCCACTGGCGATTCCACTGGCGATTCCTTCAAGTGCATGTGCTTTTTAGGTCATTGCGCTTGCGCAAGCCCTAAAAAGCGCGTGCACAATGCCACCAGCCGCCTGCCTGCCTGCCTCGCATTACCACATCAAAGGCAGCCCTCCGAGCGCATTTCTCACCCCCTAATTATTCACGGCCGGCCGGCAGGCACATCAAAGGCTGCTGCTGCCGTGACTCGCATTTCTCCTCCCTCCTCCCCTATCACTGCCCAGGCCGGCCGTACTTTCTCTTTACAAGGGCGCCCATTCCTGAATCACTTGAAATCTCTCCACATTATTTGCATTTTGTTAATTAAAAAAATTAACTTCAACACAGCGTTGCACATTTTTCTCGACTTCGGAAGGATGAGTCCCAATCTCATTTGTACAAAGTGTTGTAATGGGATTATTGGAGAGTTAGAGAAACGTGCTCACAAGTTACATTTTTATGCAAATCATCTGAGTAAATAAACAATAGCATGGTGCCGTTTGCGTCCTTGACTTGATCTGGTTTTTATTTTTATTTTGCTATTATTCTCACAAAGGCTAAGAAGGTCTGCCTACTTTAGTATTAAGTGCTATACGTCGCATAAGCAACAGCTAACCATTCACTCACCCACGCAACGCCACTCACCCATGCAACGCCACTCACCCACGCAACGCCACTCACCCACGCAACGCCACTCACCCACGCAACGCCACTCACCCACGCAACACCACTCACACACGCAACGCCACTCACACACGCAACGCCACTCACACACGCAACGCCACTCACACACGCAACGCCACACACGCAACGCCACACACACACGCAACGCCACACACACATGCAACGCCACACACACATGCAACGCCACTCACACATGCAACGCCACTCACACATGCAACGCCACTCACACATGCAACGCCACTCAACCACGCAACGCCACTCACACACGCAACGCCACTCAACCACGCAACGCCACTCACCCACGCAACGCCACTCAGCCACGCAACGCCACTCAGCCACGCAACGCCACTCAGCCACGCAACGCCACTCACACACGCAACGCCACTCACACACGCAACGCCACTCACACACGCAACGCCACTCACACACGCAACGCCACACACACACGCAACGCCACACACACACGCAACGCCACACACACACGCAACGCCACACACACATGCAACGCCACTCACACATGCAACGCCACTCACACATGCAACGCCACTCACACATGCAACGCCACTCACACATGCAACGCCACTCACACACGCAACGCCACTCAACCACGCAACGCCACTCACCCACGCAACGCCACTCACCCACGCAACGCCACTCACCCACGCAACGCCACTCACCCACGCAACGCCACTCACCCACGCAACGCCACTCACCCACGCAACGCCACTCACCCACGCAACGCCACTCACCCACGCAACGCCACTCACCCACGCAACGCCACACACACACGCAACGCCACACACACACGCAACGCCACACACACACGCAACGCCACACACACATGCAACGCCACTCACACATGCAACGCCACTCACACATGCAACGCCACTCACACACGCAACGCCACTCACACACGCAACGCCACTCACACACGCAACGCCACTCACCCACGCAACGCCACTCACCCACGCAACGCCACTCACCCACGCAACGCCACTCACCCACGCAACGCCACTCACCCACGCAACGCCACTCACCCACGCAACGCCACTCACCCACGCAACGCCACACACACACGCAACGCCACACACACACGCAACGCCACACACACACGCAACGCCACACACACACGCAACGCCACACACACACGCAACGCCACACACACACACGCAACGCCACACACACACGCAACGCCACTCACCCACGCAACGCCACTCACCCACGCAACGCCACTCACCCACGCAACGCCACTCACCCACGCAACGCCACTCACCCACGCAACGCCACTCAGCCACGCAACGCCACTCAGCCACGCAACGCCACTCAGCCACGCAACGCCACTCAGCCACGCAACGCCGCTCAGCCACGCAACGCCGCTCATCCACGCAACGCCGCTCACCCACGCAACGCCACTCACCCACGCAACGCCACTCACCCACGCAACGCCACTCACCCACGCAACGCCACTCATCCACGCAACGCCACTCATCCACGCAACGCCACTCATCTATATGCAAAACGAAAAATGTCAAACTCTTCTATTGCGAGACCTATTGCATTTTCAATGCTTGTTTCAGTTTGTTGTCGTTGAGTGCGAATGTCACAGAGTATTCCCCCCTATTTGGAAATGCACACTCCATGGTTATAGGCCTTAAAGCCCTCCCACAGAGTGGCCTGAGTACATACTGTGCCTCTGTTTAATTTGAAATTTTCCATAATGGAAGTAAGTAATTCATTGAAAAATTCAGGATCTAGTGGGGTTTCTCCTCAGAATCTCCAGCTAAAGGCCGTGGCACAGCTACAGAATTGTCAACTGGAGTAAGACTGGGCTGTGATTGGACAGCATTCGGGGGAGGGCTGCAATGTCACTGAACCACTGATGGACAGTTGTCGAAAGGAACCAGTAGTCCAGTCTTGGCCAGATGGCATGGCGGAGGAGTAGAATGTGAAGCCCAGAGTGTTTGGGTGTCGAGTGCACATGCATGCAATAAGGAATATGAATCAGTAATTTGTCTAAATACTTCCCACGAGGTTTGCCAACGGTTTGTGCGATGGTTGTGCCCGTCTTTGGACAGTGTGGCATGTTCAGGTCACCCCCTAGTATCAAGTGATTGATCTCCAGGCTATCAAGGTGGGTATATAGCTCCTGAAAAATTCAGGGTAGTTGATATTGGGTGAATATATGTTAACTATTAGGATCTCCTTATCTGCTAGTGTACCCCGTCTGTACTGGTACCTACCGCTCAGGTCTGTGCAGTGGGCCTGTGAAATGAAGGGTACACTTTTATGAATCAGTATACAGGTGCCACGGGAATATGACCTATAACAGGAAAAGTATCTATCTGAGTTGCCCCATGACCCCTGAGCGTGCTCAGGACGTATTTATACTGAATATGTGCATCTGGGTGTACCAATGGTATGGTGGCACTGGGCATCAAGGTAATAGAGGAAGAAATCTGGTACTCCAAGGCCTCCACGCTTGTAAGGGAGGTTCATCGTTTCCCATCACACCCGTGGGCACCCCCCCGCACAGATTAATCGTAAAAGTAGGCCACAGAGTTTACAGAAGAAGGATTGTGGCAGCGGAATAGGGATATTAATAAATAAATAATAAAAACGTGTCAGCACCACCATTTTAATAATGGCCACTTGCCCCGCCATTGAGAGAGGTAACTTTATCCATTTGTCCATCTGTGTAGTCAGGGCCTCCACTGCCAGCCCATAGATATGCTGGAGAACCTAATCCTTATTCCTGTACAGTTGGATAGCCAAAAATGTTGTACCGTCGACGGTCCATCCAAGAGGATACTCCATCGATAGTGGTTGGAAGCATCCGTGAGTGGTAAAAGCTCTGATTTAGTCTAGTTAATGTGGAACCCTGTGAGATTACCAAATCTGGTCATCTCTTGAATGACCGGTGGTAAGTTGTCCCAGGGGTGCCGAATGAACAATAGTATATTGTCTGTATATAGTTATAGTGATAATAACAATAGGCCATGTGTAAGTTGTAGCCCTTGATGAGCGTGCCTATACTCTAGTGCCCTTGGCAGGGGGTCCATTGCAATAATAAAAAGGAGATGGAGGAGTGGGCAGCCCTGTCTGGTGCCAGGAAGCACAGAGATTGTGTCTGTGAGCGCTGTTTATCCTGAGACGGGCTGTAGGTTTGGTGTATATTTGCATGATCAATGCGAGAAATGGGGGGATTCCCAGTTTCATAAGGAAAACCCTTAAGAAAGGCCATTCGAGCGAGTTGAATGCTTTCTCAGCATCTAATAGGGCCACTGAAACTGGTGTATCTGGGGCAACCTTATTGAGTACTGCACATATTGTCCGGAGATTGAGGGAAGTCGCGTGGTGTGGGGCAAAGCCAGACTGTGCTGTGAATCGATCTGTTCCATCAATAAGGCCAATCTAGTGGCCAATATTTTGGCTAAGATTTTATTATCAAGCTTTAGCAAGGATAATGTGCGGTAGGATGAGCATCTACTGGGGTCTTGGCCCGGTTTCAACAGTATTGTAAGGACTGCCTCGCAGAGTGTGAGTGGCAACTAGCCAGCTGGTAAACACAAATTATAGAGGGTAAGGAGTTGTGGTGCAAGTTGTTGCTTAAGCGATTTATAGAAGGCTCCGGTTAGCCCGTGTAAGCCTGGTGCCTTGGAACCATCCAGTGCTGTTGCTGCTTACCTGTTCTCTTCCAATGTTAGGGGTTCACTGAGAAACTTCTGTTGGCCATTCGATATCCACACCATGGCTATATCTTCAAGATAGGAGGTGATCTCTGAAGGAGTATATGTGGCATTGGAGCTGTACAAATCCTGGTAGCACTTTTAAAACTCATGTAGGATATTTTCACTGCCTGTAATGGTGGCTTTTGAATCTGAGCATAGCCCAGCTATATAGTTTTGCTGTCAGTTTGGGCGCAGTAGATGGGCCAGGGTGCAACCAGGTCACTCACCCTCTCAATAATAACGTGCTTTTTCATGCATGCTCTTTTATTTAATCTCCCTCTCAGCCAAGTCACTAAATTCCACCAGGAGGGCAGTCCGCTGATGTATCCGATTTGTGCCTTCATCTTCAATTGCCTGATCGAGGTTGTGTAATATTTTTTCAGTTTGTTGTCGTTGAGTGCGAATGTCACGGAGTATTCCCCCCTATTTGGAAATGCACACTCCAAGGATATAGGCCTTAAAGCCCTCCCACAGAGTGGCCTGAGTACATACTGTGCCTGTGTTTAATTTGAAATGTTCCATAATGGAAGTTAGTAATTCATTGAGGAATTCAGGATCTAGTGGGGCTTCTCCACAGAATCTCCAGCTATAGGCCGTGGGACAGCTACAGAATTGTCAACTGGAGTAAGACTGGGCTGTGATTGGACAGCATTCGGGGGAGGGCTGTGATGTCACTGAACCACTGATGGACAGTTGTCGAAAGGAACCAGTAGTCCAGTCTTGGCCAGATGGCATGGGGGAGGAGTAGAATGTGAAGCCCAGAGTGTTTGGGTGTCGAGTGCACATGCATGCAATAAGGAATACGAATCAGTAATTTGTCTACATACTTCCCACGAGGTTAGCCAACAGGTTGTGCGCTGGTTGTGCCCGTCTTTGAACAGTGTGGCATGTTCAGGTCACCCCCTAGTATCAAGTGATTGATCTCCAGGCTATCAAGGTGGGTATATAGCTCCTGAAAAAATTCAGGGTCGTCGATATTGGGTGAAAATATTTTAACTATTAGGATCTCCTTAGCTGCTAGTGTACCCCATCTGTACTGGTACCTACCGCTCAGGGCTGAGCAGTGGGCCTGTGAAATTAATGGTACACATTTTTATGAATCAGTATACAGGTGCCATGGGAAGGGAATATGAACTATAACAAGAAAAGTATCTATCTGAGTTTCCCACAGTTTGGCAAAGGGAGGATTAGTGCATGGGAACGGATGGGTCTCCAGTGGAAGGGCAATTTTAACATTGTGCCTTCTTAAGTAGGAGAGCACTTGTTTCCGCTTCCGCGGATTGTTAATGCTGCAAATATTCCATGATATGAGGGATAATTGTATTTTCCTAGTCATGTCCTCTGTATTTTGTGTCTAGGGGTGTAGTTGGACCGTGTCCTAAATGCGATGTGGTAGTGTGCAATCGGAGACATATGCAGTAGTGCAAGACAACTTAAAACTATTAAACTGATAACAAAAAGGAATAATTCCCTGCAGGCCCACCCCCCTCCCACACCAGATTAAACATCATCCAGCGATTCCCATAAGATCTAAGAAAACAAAATGAAATAGAAGAAAATATTCCCAATATAGAACAGTTGGCGCTCGCCATGGATGCGTGCCAGTAACTCGGCCACGTCAGTCCGCTTGTACTCAGACGAATGATACAGTATGTGAACAACTTTTTTGAGAAGCATAATGTGAGACAGTCTGTGGGTCATTGGTGCTGTCTCTGTGTGGCAAGGTTCTCAATTATTCTGGAACGAGTAAGTCCACAAACTCCATGAGGCTTCAGCGTCCTGTGTTGCAGGGGGTGATTGGTTCAAGCGCTCTGGCCCCGGGCACACAGACGAGGATTGACCATGGGTGGGACTCGGCGCAGATTGTCCTGCAGAAGGCGACAATGCCTGTAGTTGTGTCGAGGATTTTGGGATGCCCTTTATATTCCACTCTTAGGCGCGCCAGTTACAGCATGGCATATATAATGCCCATTATGCGGAGTATGTTTTTGATATCACTGAATTTCCATCTGGCCTCCTGGACCATGGGTGTGAAGTCAGGAAATATCAAAATGTTGGTGCCATGGTGTTTTAGGGGGCCCTTCTCTCATGCCAGCCTGAGCACAGCATCTCAGTCCCTACAGTTGAGGAGGCGAGCTATGATATACCGGGGTGGTGTATTCTCCAGGGATCATGGGCCCAGGCGATCGTTGTGCCCACTCCACTGCACATGTGGCCAAGAAGCTTGTGCGATCAAATAGGTCAGTTATGAGTTGCTCAAGGAAGACCTCTCGGTGTCCCATGTTTGTGGTATCTGCTATTCCAGAAATGTGTATGTTGTTGCGTCACAACCTAGCTTCAAGGTCTTCAAGGTCGTTTGCAAGGACTTCTCTGTAAAATTACCTAGTGAGAGACATGCATGTCATGCCTCCCTGGACTTCCATGGTTGCCTAGTTTTAAAAAATGTGCAGGCTTGTTAGGTTTCCCTAGGTGCAGACTGACCGAGGGCTCAAAATCCACAACTTGTAAAAAAAGGGTCCAATTTCAGTGCAAAAATGTGATGTATCTATCTAATGGTTAGGGACCTTTCCTGTTGCGGACATTAGACGTACCCACCCAAGTGAGATAGCATTTTTATTGCGAGACTTTGGGGAATACTAAGGGGAAGGAAATTTGTAAAGCTACCCAAATTGCAAAAACAGTGGAATTTTTCAGTGGAAAAATATAATGTGTCTATGTTGCGTTTTGGGTCGTTTCCTGTCATGGGCACTAGGTCTACCCCCACAAGAGAAGAACAGTTTTTATTATCAGCCTTGAGGGAATGCTAGGTGGTATGAAATGTGTGTGTCCCCACAGATTCCAGAACTTTCCATCACAGAAATATGATGAAAATGTGTTCTTGGTCAAAATTTGAGGTTTGCATGGGATTCTGCTGAGAAAACCTGGTGAGAAACATGCAAGTCACCCAACACTGGATTCCCCTAGGGGTCTTGTTTTCAAAATGTTAAGTTTGATAGGTTTCCCTAGGAGCTCTCATCGGGCCTAAAATCCACAGCTATCGACACTGCAAAAAAAGTGTATGTTCTCAGTGGAAAAATATGATGTGTTCATCTTGCTTTGTAGCCTGTTTCCTGTTGCAGGCACTAGCTCTAGTTGCCCAAGTAAGAAACCAGTTTTATCAGGAGAATTAGGAAATGCTAGGTGGTAGGAAGAATGTGGGTCTTCACAGATTCCACAACTTTCTATCACATGAATATGAGGAAAATATATGTTTCTTATCAACCCTTAAGGGTTGGAAGGGATTTTGGGTGAACAAACCTGGTGAGAGTCATGCAAACCACCCCACCCTAGACATCCCTAGGTTTCTAGTTGTCACAAATATGCAGGTTTGCCTCGTTTCTCCAAGTGCCAGCTGGTAATCTACAGCTTCTCACTTTGCAAAATAATGGTCAGTTTTCTGTGGAAAAATGTGAAGTGTGAATATTGCATTTTTAGCCATTTCCTGTTGTAGCCACTAGACCTACCCACACAAGTGAGATACCCTTGTTATCAGGAGACTTGGTGGAATGCTAGATGGTAGAAAGCTAGTGGTCCCTAGCAGATTCCAGAACTATCCATCACAGAAATGTGAGGAAAATGTGTGTTTTTAGTCAA
This sequence comes from Lissotriton helveticus, assembly GCF_964261635.1. NCBI lineage: Eukaryota > Metazoa > Chordata > Amphibia > Caudata > Salamandridae > Lissotriton > Lissotriton helveticus. The sequence goes on along the minus strand of NC_136065.1, from coordinate 643,799,132 downwards.
AGTTTGGTGAGAGCTGTGCAAGCCACCCCACCTTCGGTTCCTCCAGATATCTAGTTTTAAAGAATGTGCAAGTTTGCTATGTTTCTCTAGGGCTGCTTGAACTAGAACCCAAAATCCACAGAAACCCACATTGGATGAAAAAGAGTCATTTTTCCTGGAACACTATGGTGCGTCCATGTTGGATTTTGGCCCATTTTCTGCCTTGGGCATTAGGCCTACTCACACAAGTGAGGTGCCATTTTTATTGGAAGACATTTGGGAACATAGAATTGTAGAACATTTGTTATCACCCATTAGATTTCACTGCATTTGTCCCTTTCAAATATAAGCCACTGTGTAAAAAGAAAAAAAAAGAAAAAATGCACTCCAAGAGGCATATGTAGGTAATTTCCATTTTGCGATTCCCAAATAGCAATTTTTAAGGAATCGCTATTTGAGAATAGCAAAATGGAATGTAGGTAAAAATTCGCAATTTTTTTGCGACTCTTTAACATTCATTATTTGAGATTAGCAAATTGCAAATCGCAATTAAGGAATGAGTGTCCCATTCATTCCTATGGGCCAAAAGGCCCATAGGAATGAATGGGGATACATTCTCAAATTGCGATTTTCTGTGTGAAAATCGCAATTTGAGAATCGCAATTCCAAGAGTGCCAGGGTGTCCAAAGGACACCTGTTGCACCCCTGGAATGTGCCTGTAAGTACATGTGGCGTACATACATGCCCTAAGGGCATGTCTGTGCGCCACATGGCACTTTGAATTTTAAAAAAAAAAGTAATTTTATAAGGAAATCGCAAAATACCATCTACTTGAAGTAGGTGGTATTTTGAGATTCCTTATGCAAAAATCGCAATTTTTAAAGTAACCCTACATAGCATTTAAGGAATTGCAAAATTGCGATTCTTTAAATGCTATAAGCAAAATAAGGAATCGCAATTTTTGCGATTCCTTATTTTGCTAAGTGGCACCTACATATCAAAACGCCGTTTGCGATTCGCAAACGCTGAAATTCGCCGACTTTCGGTGTTTGCGAATCGCAAACGGCTACCTACATATGCCCCTAAATCACATGCTAGTATGGGTACCCACAATTTCAAAGATGTACAAAAACCCACTGCTCCTAAACTCCATAACTTGCGCCCATTTCAGAAATACATTGGGTTCCTTGATAACATTTTTCACTCTACATATTTCACCAATGTTAATTGTGCTATACTCTGTTCACGTACAAAACCCATTGCACAGTGCAGCTCTGGTGTTGTCTCTTCGTAATTGAGCTTCTTGGAGAACCTACAAATCCCAAATCCTATATATTCCTACAATCAGAATAGTCTATTGAACGTACTGGTATACTGCATTTGTAAATCGGCCAGAGTAAAGAAATGTTACAGCTGTCACAAATGGCTGTTTTTACTGCTCATTTTCAATATTTCTTTATTTCAACAGTTAGTTTCTTTGGGAAACCCTTGATGGATAAACACATATGGCCCCTTGCTAAATTTGTAATTGTGTCTACTTTTCAGAAATGTATAGCTTTCTTGGATCACGCATGGGTTTTAGACTAGTTTCCACCACAAACTGGAAGTAGGTTGAAAGCACACAAAAAGTAGGAAACATGGGTAACCGCTTTGAAAAATGCCAAAACGGTGGTATAAAAAGTTTTTTTATTCTGCTTTGCATTTTCCTGAACACTGGGGAAAAGGGGACTTTAGCACAGCAAACTGTTTGTTGATGCCATTTTTAGGAGAAAAAAATACAGATACTTTTATCTGACTGACTCTTTTCCTATTCCTCCCCAAAAAACAAATGCACCTATATTTTGGCTATTTTCTTGGTGCTCTTTAGAGGAATCCACAAACCCTGGGTACGTTTGGAATCCCTTGGTCGTTGGAAAAAAGGAATGCACATTTGGTGTGGATACCTTATGTGGAAAGAACGTTTGGAGCCCTAAGCGCAAACTACCCCAAATAGCCAAATAGCTCAATAACTGGAGGCATGTGAAAGCAGGAGGGGAAGGGAGGGGAGGGGAGGGGAGGGGAGGGGAGGAGAGGAGAGGACTGAGCTGAGCTGCGGCCCATAGAGGGAGTTGTGGTAGGGCAGAAAGGCTGGGCAAGGGAGGGGCAGGGTGGAGGGTGCTAAAAACCGGAATATGGATAATTGGAGGTAAGTAAACAATTTAATAAATAAAACTAATTTTGTAGCGCATCCTGCATCCCAAAATGCGATGCAGCGCACGCTACAATTTTTTTTTAATGAATTAAGTTGTTTATTACCTCCAATTATCCATATTCCGGTTTTTAGCACCCCCACCCTGCCCCTCCCCATCTCCGCCTTTCTGCCCCACCGCAGCTCCCTCCACGCGCCGCGGCTGGAAGAGGAGAGTGATACTCAAAGTGGCCCTCCTGACCTTTACATGTGAGCCCTGAGCAGCAGCACTGGGCTGCTGTAAACTGACTCAGCACTAAAATAAAATAAAAATCTATATGCAGCAAGCAGTTCTTTAAAGGTTCATTGCAGTTAAACAAAAGGAAGTAACTAGGCTGTTAACTTTAGGTACACCTTCATTTTTAAAGACAGCAAGCATGTACAAATATCAAAATTCAAAAAGTGTATTTAATTGACCTGTCGAACCATTTCACCTTAGTATATCATATTATAGCAGTGCATTCAGAAGTATTTTTTTAAGTGATGGTTTTCAAACATGAATTTAGGAACCTTCATGCTGTCCCTCCCCACCCTGACAACAATGCCATTAGTGATTACATCCAAGCACAGGATATGGTTTTTGTACAGCATGCATCCTGAAGTCATGTATTTCGAGGTCCTTTACATGTGATAATGAAGTAAAAGGAGGGAAATTGAAATAAAATAATTTTTCCAGGGTCACACAATTTGATCAAGTGGAGAAGCCGGGATTCATCCCAGGTTTTCTGGTTTCACATTGCAAAATTGAGTTCAGCCAGTGGATATACATGCTTCGCTTCCTCTACACCCGGTTCTCGGTCACACCAAAGACACAAACTTTGCGACCTCTGGGAAAATGTTTGTGAGTACCCATGTCCTAGGAGAACACCGGTAGCATTATGGTCAGAGATGTAGCAAGATTACCATGGGCCTGAATGCAGGGGAAATCTCCCACCCTAGCACCCACAAATCCACTAGTTGTTTGGTACAAAAAAATGTGTTGCCGCTAATTGGAATAATGTGGGCTCCATACACTGCTTGCCATGGTGCCACTGCTTCTGCTGCACTATTGATTAGCATGGCAAGGTTTAAAGCAGCCTTTTAGACTTCCTTATATATATTCTTTTGTTTTTTCTGTAGTTGCTCTGCTCTTTCTGACTTTCACCTGTAAAGTTCCTTTTCTCACGGACGCTGTGCTTTACAGCGCGCATGCTGTGTGCACATTGATTACTGGAGCAGCGACCTCTGTGATTCAGTCCTGTAGCCGCTTGGGAGAAGAACGGTGAGAACGGAAAAAATGGTGGAGAGTCGAGAGAAGGGTGGCGTTTGAATATGGGGGCAATTCTAAGGAGAATGGGTGAGCGATATTTACAAGAGAGTAGAACAAAATGGAGAGCATGAGGGTTTTTTTTAAAAAACGAGGGTCATGGAGATAGAGAAGATGAGATTGGATGAGGAACGAAAGAGGTAAGACAGGGACTGAAAGAAATAAGAGGAAGTTAAAAGAGGGAGAGTGTGGCATAATGGCCAGAGCTCTGACTTTGGAGATGGAGAACCTGGTTCGAGTCTCGGCGTGAGCTTAAAATCGTATGACTCTGTGCAAATGACGTAATCTCCTAGTGCCTAGAGATAAAAAACAAAGTATGAATGAGTCCTTGTGTAATGTATTTGCTGCTCCTGTACCCTATACCGTCTGCTCGAGTTCGCACTATATAAATAATGATAATAATTATAATAATAAATGAAGTCTGAACGGTAGCAGAGAGGCTCGCGTGGAAGGGTACACGATGTAAAGTAAAAGTTGCCAAAGGTTGTTGCAGAAGGAGCTATAGGAGGCAGCAAAACAAACGAAGCGATGAGTTAAGGAGATCAATACAAAGAGCGAGAGGGTGGAAGCGTTAAGAGACTGGGCACAGAGAGAACGAAAGGGCGTAGCTACCACTGGTGCAGCAGGTGCTGTGGCACCGGGGCTCAGAGCCAGAGAATTGCTGTATTTTACTGCCCCAACAGCAGCCAAAGGGGCCATGTTCCTGTTTTGCACCAGGGCCCATGGCATCCTTGCTAAGTAACTGGAGAGAAGTAGACAAGGGTGATATGGAGTCAGAGGAAAGGGAGCGAGGGAGGGAGGGAGGAACGGAGTAAGGATGCCTCTCAGTCTTACTGAAATTTCTGACTTTTTCTCACACAAAGAAAAAGTAAGTTGATAGAAGGTTTTAGAACCTATCGAGAGTAAGTGGAGTGGAGATATTTTAAGTGGAAAGGCCACTTTGTAAGGGAAGAGTAAGTATATGGAGGCGTCGGGGCGGACGGGATAATCCTAAGAGAAGCTGGGGAGGGAGAAAGCACAATGCAGTCTTCGTCTTCCCACAAGCACCAGGGACGTGCCGGAGCGTGCACGCCCCGTATATGAACATCCACCCCAAGCCTGCTGCCTCTTCTGTCCATCCAGGTCCTCTCCATGTTCATGTGAAGATTAACGAAAGCAGATATGGCGAAAGGGAACGGACACGGGGGGGGTTCTGAGAACAAGGACGCGAAGACGTGCTATATGAACAAGTGACATTACTTAAATAAAGTATAAAGAGGGCATAAGGTTTCAGGGCTTCAGTTCGCAGAAATGCTCAGGCGTCAGGACACGTCCCTGCGGCGCACTGTTTGGAAATAAACGGGGAGGACTTATGAAAGCTGAGTCTGAAGTACAGCAACAGGAGGGTAACAGTGTTCATGTAGTAGGAGCCCTCACATCTTCAAACTGAAACCGCGTGAAATATAAGGACGAGCACAACACAAACAGAAGGTGAGTGAGACAGAGTGGGTGGATGAATGAATGGATGATGGAATGAAATGGATAATGGATGGATGGATGAACGGATAGACAGACAGGATAGGTAGATAGATAGATAGATAGATAGATAGATAGATAGATAGATAGATAGATAGATAGATAGATAGATAGATAGATAGATAGATAGATAGATAGATAGATAGATAGATAGATAGATAGATAGATAGATAGATGGATGGATGGATGGATGGATGGATGGATGGATGGATGGATGGATGGATGGATGGATGGATAGATTCATACGTTGGTGTTTTATGGATCGTTGAATGAACAGAGGGATGGAATTCAAGTGGATGGATGATGTGTAGATGGACTAGAAAGTCAGTTCCAAAGAGAGTGAATGAAAAAAATTCGAAACTCACGCGCTTAGAATCACACCAGTGCCTGTTGCGGCGCCTTCTCCAGCAGGATCCTTTGCGCCCTGAAACACCCGGGTACTTCGGAAAACACCGTGAGGTCCACGGATGTGTTAGACTTTAGCCCTGTAGGAGCAGCCTCGGTCGCGCACATGATACACATAAAAGCTACAGCCTCATCCCGTTCGCTGCCTATTTCACGGACTTCGTCAACGAGTGGCTGTTCCTCACACAGCAAGAATCGCTATCTGAGTGACTGAGCGCCTCCCTGCTCCGCCCTCCTTGTTTATTGTCGTCTCATCCTCATGCTCTCCGACAACGTCTGACATAATTTCATCCCCCCCTTTCTCAGGTTTGTTCGCTCTACCTTTTAATCAGCATCTGTCTTCACCTTTCCCCCACTCGCTACGTTACCCCCTTCCGTTTGATGTCCCAGCTCCGTCTGAATCTATCCTGTTTTGTTCGGTGACCCTCTCACTTCTCTCTCTCTCTTTCTGTCTAATCTCGCTCTCTCTCATTCCTGGCACTTTCTCGCCACCATCCGCAACCTCCACCTCTTTCTTCTCATGTTTCGCGCATCCCCGGTTGTTTCCTTTATACCCACCCTTCCTTCTATTTTTGATGTGCTTTAACCGTGCCCCGTTTTATCATTTTTCCTTTTGTTTCATGCCCTATTTTTCTGTACACTTTCCCCACTGTACCAAATTACATAGTAAGCCAGCGCCCCTCCCTCAGCCGTCTTCACAAGTTTGACAGTGCATTACACTGTAAATCCGACAGATGAATGTACAAAACAAGTGGGTATATGCTCTTGATCAAGAACATTTCAAGCGTGGATCACGTCACTGAGCAGTGAATGGAAATATTGTCATATTCACCAGCCTTTCCTAATTATGTGTTGAACAGGTCAACGTGCATAAGTCAAAACCCCAGGTATGCCCCTTAATTAACCAATGTCAAGATAGCTGACAAAGACATTCCCAAAATTATATTAGTATTGAATTTCTTTCTTTCTTTTTCACCATGAGTTGAGGATTGGATACAATTTGATGGTTTACGCAAACCGGTTGGAATATCCTACGGTCCCCTGAAACAATTATAGCCTGCTGGGTAACTCAGCGAGCTGTACGTAAATCACAAAGGCATGCATTAGATGGTCTGTCATTCACGGATTCGAACCACCTGCAGGGTAGAATAACTCAGGACTTTAAGTGGGGAAAAAAACTGGGGGTGCTCTAAAAGGGGCGGGGCAAACCTCAAAGGGGTGTTGCCTATCTAAGTAGGGGTGTGGTCTAAATAAAGATGACTAGTGTAGCAGTACCCCTTGTTCTGACAAGCCGTCAGCTCTAGGACTCCTCAGAGTGTCATCAGATTTGGAATTCTCCGCTCAGGCTCATTCTCTCCCCTCCTTATTCCAGCAAGGCTAGGTATGGATAACGCCATACACCCTCCCCAGTACTCCAAGATCAGTGCCGTCATCCTGTGAAATGCCCAGGCAGACACCTCCCGTATAGGGTGGCTTCACGTGAGGCTGAGTGTACTAGAAGCACGGCTCCCAGAATGCAATGCAGTTTCACAGGGGTGAGTTTTAATGAAGCCACCACCCCCGTCAAAACATGCAACAGAGTCCTCCTACAACGCGGCTCACCTGGCATTACGTCATGGCTGTAGGGACCAGTGTCCCGCACAGGAGCAAGCTGGCCCGGCAGGGGATGGGGAAGAACAGTGCGGGCCTCCATCTGGCCCCTGGGTGGTAGAGAGGAGCAGAGATCACTGTCCCCAGCGAGGCCGTTCAGGCCCCCTTCGGGCCGCGCAGGACAGCCGTAGGATATGGAAAGACATTAAAAGGGCCACATGGCATCTGAAAGACCGGCTCACAACTGGCCCTCAGTCACCGGCCCATCCCTCCCTGCCTGAGTGCCTGTCTTATCAATCCAATCTTGGCTGACAGTCATTCCAGACTCAATAAGCAGCTGGAAGCCGATCAGTTCTAATCATACTCAGTTTCGTGTTAGTCCACCTGCAGCGTGCATATTACACTGAGGGATGGGGTCTATTTCAACCTCTATATTAGCGAACGCGGAGTTGTTGACATGCATGGGGGCAGGCGCGCAACACTCATTGAGCTCAAATCGCTTCAGTGTCCGCCCCCGCAGTTGTGTGTGTCAGACCGGCTAAGACAGCTTCCTGGGAACACACACAGCTGCACCCGAGTACTTCACAGGTCTTTAAAAATACCATTTACTTGTTAACAAGGCTATGTTGTTTTTCACCCCTTCTAAGAGCCCCTGAAGCTCTACTCTGCATATTGCTGGAAGAGTCAACCCCCACTGAAATTTTTAGCAGCCCCCCCCCCTGAAATTTGGCTCTAGTTGCGCCTCAGCATGGTGGTCCTTGCGCCGTTAAAGAATACATTCCACTTGTCATTTTCATATGACATCTAAGCATGCACACATCGATGTGCATGCTCTCACTACAGTCCAAGAAAAAAAGAAAAGAAAACAGACTTCCTCTGAGAGGCCCGAAAATAGAGCCCGATAGAGACCCGTTTCGAGGCCCCCTGAAAATAACTGCCGGTGCTCAGATCCGGACAGACCCAGCCCACTTAAAGCCCTGGAATAACTGCTTCATCCTTCTGAGGCCTTCAAACTGAGGAAGGGAAAATTGGTTAAAATTAACAGCCCAAGGAAACATTAGAGGGGCCTGAAGCTTATATAATCAACAATCTATTACATGCCTTGCAGCTTCTCCCAGTTATTTAATATTGCTTGTCTTAGAGAAGGCAGTTTCAGATGGATCGCTTCTTTCCTCACCGGAAGAATGCAAAAAGTCTGCTTCCCCTCCTTACCTCCGAACCCAAGGAAATCATCTGTGTCATACAATAAGGATCCTCACTCAGCCCAACCCTCTTCAACATTTATATGACACCTCTGGCCAGCATCATCAAAACACATGGACTGAACTTCATATTCTGTTCCAACGACACACAACCCATCCTTTCCCTTTCTGAAGACACCACCAATGCCAAGCCCAACATCCAGAAATGCATGACAGATGTCACCAACTGGATGAAGGACAGCTGCCTAAAGTCCAACATGGACAAGACAGAGGTATTCATTTTCAGAAACAAAAGCTCCTCATGAGATGCATCCTGGTGGCCCTCAGAACTCGGACCTACTCCTACCCCCACTGACCATGCTAGGCATGATTCTAGACAACAAGCTCACCATGAGGACTCAACTCCATCTCCTCCTCCTACTTCATCATCCTCTACATACTTCATAAAATATTCAAATGACTACATTAAAGCTCAAGACGCACCATCACCCAGGCCCTCATCTCCAGCTGACTGGACTACGGTAACACTCTCTACGTAGGGATAACAGCTCACCTCCTCTGATGACTACAAACTATAGAGAATGCTGCTGTCAGAATCATCCTGGATCTCCTTCGACAAACCCACATCAACCCCTACCTCAGGGTACTCCACTGGCTCTCTATCAGGTCCGGACTGGGAACCAAAACTGGCCCTGGCAAAGTGCTCGCCACCCCCCTGGGGGTTGGGGGTGCGGCCGAGCTGTTTGTCGAGGCCTGTTTTGTCCGATTTTGTTACAGGGGGCGATATTGCAGCTATCCTGCAAAACAGCCCTGTAACAAAAACGGCCCCCAGGGGCCCAACATCGGCCCTCACCCCAGCGGCACACCGGGGAAATGCCCGGTGCCCGCTAAGGGCAGTCCGGCCCAGCTCTCTATACAGACAAGAGGCCAGTTCAAGATCCTGAACAATGTATGCAAGGCCCTGCACAACTGCAGACCCGCCTTCTTGAACCACTGCCTGAACTTTCATCAGCCCACTATAAATCTCTGCTCTGTGTTCCTTTTTCTAACCCTCACCCCAAATCCAACGTAGCAGGTGCAGAGGTCGCTTCTTCTACCTAGAAGCGAAGACATGGAACGTGCTGCTCTTTCATCTACGGACCTCCCCATCTCTTCCAGAGTTCCAAAAGCCCCTGAAGACCGGGATATTTGGCTGATCAACTAGACCCTGCCAGCGCCTTGATACCTTCCCGGATGACAAAAAGTGCTCTACAAATCTACTGATTGATTAAATCTTGTTACCACTTTATCTTTTACATCTATTACTTTGACATATTTCTACACAATTGATCCCTTGCTAAATTCAAAGCAATGTCTAATTTTAAGGTATGGGCTCAGAAATAGGCTTCATAACTGTTTACTCAAACCTCAAATTTCACATAGGTAGAAACAGAATTATTAAAACACGTTGGACACTACTTGACAATAGTAAAAAAGCGATGAACCCAATGTTTTTTCTTTTTGTAGTACGAGTCTGTTTCTTCATCGGAGGGTAATTTGGAAAGTTACTGGATTTTCCTTCTGACTTGTAAAAATAGCTGCTTTATACCAAATTGTAAATCAAAAATAGTATTTAATCTTTTTAAGACACTTTTATTTCAGAAGAATTGCCACAGACAGATGTACTCAAAAGATTAGAATTATTAAGTGTTGTAACATAAACAATTGTTTAAATGTTACTCTAGTGTGCACTAATCTACAAATGTTACCGTTCCTGTTTTAGTTTTTTAACTATACTCGTTTGAATATGCAGCTAGCATAATTATTTTCATAATTATTATACAATTGTTCTACTATCATAAGCACAACGATATCACTAGAAAAAGGAAGACCTTTCTAGGGGTGGGGGGTGAACTCCGCTCCATCAGCGGAGCTTGCGCAGTTTTGGACACTCTGCGCTCAGCTTTGAATGCGAAATTCAACAAAAACTCTAACCCTGGGCAAAGCTCTACGCTACGCTCGCATAGTTTGCAAAGTTTGCGCTACTTCACACTCAGCGAATTGCACGTAGCACAGAGCAAACACGCGAAGCGTAGTGCAGCGGTCATTTTTTGCTTGCTCGCGGTCCTCAACATCAAGTTGGCGACTACGAGCAAGCAAAATGACATTCCGGCAAGACTTTTCCCTTGTTCGCGATCAGCAACATCTAGTTGCGGATCGCAAGTATGGAAAATAAACCTCCCGGCGAGATTCTCAACGCGGGGAGGTCAGGTTTCTCATTGCGAGTGGTCGCGTATGCTCGCGACCGCTGGCGATAAGAAACTACCAGTCCGCGTTCAGAAATCTGCCGCTCGAGTAGAAATCTACTCGAGCGGCAGAAAACGACTGCTTGCACGGTGCAAGATGCCGTTTGCACTGATTGCACAGTGCGGACAAGCATCCGGTGCCGTTTGCGTAGCTACGCGTACCTCGCGTACTGCGAAGTGCACTTCGCGTAGCTACGCGTAGCGCTACTTCGCAAGCTACGCCCAGGGTTAAAAAACTCCACTTCCCGCTACCGTGCAGCGGAGTTTACTGGTGCCGCTCCCACCCCTGGTATACACAAACTGGGTTCACAAGAGTTCCTTCTACGGTTTCTGATGTGACGCCATTAAATGTGTATACACACCTATACTCTAGTATGCAGCAGCCTGATAGGTCACACAGCACCTTTTCTCCCCATGTACGGGGACTGATGTTCCAGGTTTTTGCTTCGCGGCATTTCACTCACCGTAGAAAACTTCTAGCTTCCGCCTCTGACATCAAGGTCTCACCACACTCCTCTTTCTGAGGCATGCGTGACCCTCGCACCCAATCAGAACCCAGACATGTACCGACCTCGTACCTGGGCGCCTGCAGGAAGGCCGCATGGACTAAACAGGGCTGGTGCAGCACCAGCAGGAGACTGCTGAACTGTGCTTGTGGAAGTGGCTGCTGCAGCTGGTGCCTCCCCGGTGGGGAGAATACCTGTGATGAGGGACGTGGTGAGGCACATCACCAAGCTTTTATTTGCTGCGTGCCTAATGCTGCTGCTATGTTGAGTGCTCGTGGATGGCCAAGAGCAGGAAGCCTCATGGGTGTCGTGTGTGCTGGACCATGCCCCCAGCATGAGCGCAGTCATTCCAGCTCACCCCCACTCTGAGCCCTCAACACCTAGGGAGCTCGCCGCCCCACTCCTGGTTTTTTAGGTTTCGCCTATTATCATTCGCTTGCGAATGTAATAGGCGAAAATTCAAGGGCTCGATCGACTAGTGAAACTACTGCAGTTTCTTCACAGTGCATGTGAGGTCACGTGGCCACAAAAGCGGGTCACGTGACCACACAAGCACGCGCATCTCCCTAATCCGCCTAAAACACTTCTCCTCCCCTCACTCGCATTCCCGCCCCCCCACCAGGCTCTCCCGCCCCCATCCGGCTTCCCTCCACGCATCTCCCTTACCCGCCTGCCACACTTCTCCTCCCTCGCATTCCCACCCCCCCACCAGGCTCTCCTGCCCCAATCCGGCTTCCCTCCGGCCATTTGCCAGCATTGCGAGGCCCTAATTAGAACAGTCCATTACTTCTCCGTCGTTCCATTCTCACATGGAAAGCAGACTACGAAACGCAGTGCTCTCTCACCCGCAGCTGGGCAGCCAGTAAATTACAAGCAGGCAGTATGCAGATTTATTCTCCCGCCGTCTCTTCCTCCTCGCTCCCGCTGTCTCTTCCTCCTTTCTCCCGCTGTCTCACTATTACCTCTACTACCTCATGTATTTTTGGTTGCTCACAATTTTTACTACCTCATGTATTTTGTTTGCTCACAAATGTCACTATTACCTTATGTAACGTAACGTATGCTTTTGTAATCTGTTCTTTTGTAATGTTTCTCATTATGTTTCATTTCTGTTCCTTTTGTGAAGCGCTCTGACACCCTCGGGTAAAGTCCGCGCTATATAAAAATGCATAAATAAATAAATAAATAAAATCTCCCACTGCCTCTCCTGCTTCTGTCTCACCCCCCAGAATTCCCTGCCTTTCCCTTTTTTTCATAAACACCGAGTTGTCTCTTGCTCATGACTCTCACCTCGCTCCTCCCACGCGCCAGTGTTTCTCTTACGCTGCTATTTGCCTCACAATCTCACTTTCTCGGCAACGCACCTCCAACCCGGCAGTAACCTGCTTGATTTATGTTGGCCTTACTTTTAGTTGTATTCACTGCGAGACATACTTGTGCGTGACTTATTAATGATTTATTGTGGCCGGAAACTGGTGGCATTTAATGGGGGCATGAGTCCGGGGGCCAAGGTCACTTATATCAAGATGCCCTGTAACTTTGTCGGACTCTCACCTACGGTAACTTCATATAAAGTATGCAGTCTGACTATACGCTTCACTGACAGTTAAACATATTTGTATGTGTTTGTTAAATAATACACTATTGCCATTAAAACTTGTGCAAGGTATCGAAGGCTTGCCTATTTAATTACCAGCCACAGAATGTTGCACAATTTATACAAGATTATTACATTTTGAACTTGTGATAAACGGGTTACCCAAAGATATCTGCAGTAAGTACATTTACACACTGATCTGTCGCTGAGCGATTGGAACCTATGACTCGTATATCAAACACAAGCACTGGCGTTGCCAATAGGTTTCGCATTAGGAAAGTTGGAGCTATTGGTTTTGTAAATGACATTTTATATTTATATATTGTTATTGACAATGCCAATAACGATATATAAATATAAAATGTCATTTACAAAACCAATAGCTCCAACTTTCTAAATGCGAAACCTATTGGCAACGCCAGTGCTTGTTTCTGTGTGCACTTACTGCTTCTCTCCCTCTGCCAGCTCCGCCTGGGCCCCTCATAAGGGCCCTGGCTGAAGCAGTCCAGTCCCGGGGCAGTTCTGGTCACCAGGATGACAACCATGGCCAGCGGCACTCACCAGCCCTAGGACACTGATTCCCCATGATGCCTGCCCACAGACCTTGTCACCTACGTTCCAGTTGCCAGCCAACTTTCAGGTGAGTTCAGCACTTAAGTTTTGTCTTTTCATATCACATCTCTTGTTCAGACACCTTCTTATAAAGTTTGCTTAATTGTGCAAGTAGTTGATCCATCCATAGCGATGGATTTGAAGTTATTAAATTCTCACAGTAGCATTCCCTATTAGGCAGAACATTTCCCAGACTTCTCATACTTTGTATGCTTCTCTGCCTAGTCAACTTGTTGTAACTGGGTCCTCTGATGGTGTCTGCTACAGATACTCCCTGCACTGTACAGATTGTTACAACAAATGGGCTCTCAGTCTCACTGTCAAGGCAGAGCGGAGCTCCGCGGAATTCCACTGAGTTTATATGCAGCTCCACAGAATTCTGCGTAGTGCAACTCGGCGAGCTCCCCCCACCCCTGCAAATGTCAAGAATGGGGCCTGAGTTGTGGTAGAAGGGTGCTCCTAGTGGACTAAAAATAACTATAACCATGGTTTTGGCATTCAGTTATTGAAAATAACATTAATTAGCGAAGGACTGGGCTGTTTTACATTGCCTCACTGTTGTAGCCAGAGCAGCATGTGAATTGCTATCCCATATCAAAATTATTTTACAAATCCCAAACACAGCAACAGCTCTGATGAATTAGCGGTGAGGATGTCTGTTTCCCGATGCTCCCACGCTGAAGTCTCATGGGATTAGGCCCTCTCGTGAGATGCAATATTCTTAGCATCCATCTTTGGCACCATCTATTTAAGGCATGCCCACTGAGCTTCACTTTGAGCAACTGAGAAGGAGTGGCTCAGAAGCTCGTGAATCTGGAAGCTTCACAGAAAACATTATAAAAACAAGCATTTGCAATGCAATAGGTCTCGCAGCATTAAAGTTTGAGTTATTGGCATTGTATATGACAATGGGTTGCATTACATTTTTAGCAAAGTCTATATTGGTGTTACTAGAGGTTCTCGCCCACAAGGCCTAGTACCTCCAAACGACAAGCAGCCATCTTTTTTTCCAAGCCACACTTGCAGCTTAATGCACTGCCTTCAGTTTCCCAAACCATAATCGGTGGGTTATTTTGTGTGAATGTGTGTGTGCTGTATGTCTAAATGATAGGAGAGTGTATGCGTGTGTGTGTGGACTGTGAGTGTGCGTTGGTGTGTAAGTGATAGGAGTGTGTGTGTGCTGTATGTATAAGTGAAAGGAGTGTGTTATATGTGTGATAGGAGAGTAAGTGTGTGTGTGTGAGTGTGTGGGGGTGTGCGAGTGTGAGGAGGTTTGTGTGTGTATCTGCTGACTGTAGCTATTTGTGCATGTTAGTGGGGTGGATGTGTTTGTGAACAGCGTGTCTATGATTGGTTGCTGTGCGCAATGTGTGTGGTGTAAGTGTGCACAGTGTGTTTGTGGTGCATGCCTCAGTGGTGTACGTATTTCATCCTGGAGCACCCCTAGTTACCCTGCAGGAGAGCCTACCTCAATGCCTGTGGGCCCAAGCCTGCAGGTCACTGCATGACACAGTAACTCTCGTCCCATAAGTAGGGCTGGCGTGTGCTTTAAGAGAGATGTCATTCCTGGCATCCTGCATAATCAGGGCTGTCACCACGGGCAGCCTCGAGGACGATGTTCCTCTCTCAGTGTGGCTCAGAAATAATCAAACCGGTGCCGGGGCCTGTGGGAAAAGAATCTGTGTTCAAAGACAACATTTTTGAGAAAATGAGACATGCTGGCTCAGCAGTAGCCTGGGCTAGGAATAGAGCGCCCGGAGGACAGCAGGGCTGAGGCCTTTTGGTCGAGTGCATGGTGAGGGACAGTCACTGGACACTGCTTCCTGCCACAGTAACCATGTGAGGCCTTCACAGCATCTTAAAACGCCCAGCTCGACCAGACTGCAGAGCCTCCCTCGATGCCAAGCAAATGCCCCCACCTACCCTGTCACTAACAACAAACAGAGCAACAAACCGTGGGATGCACTTTAGACTCAGCCCGAGTGCTGAGAGGAGGGAGCGTCGAGCAATGAGGCGCAGCCCATAGTCGATGAAAGGCGTTTCGCTGTATATCCTCCGTCCACTGGTGAAAGGTGTCTGTGTCTGTGACACTCCCCTCGCTCTCGTGCTGCTGAATGGCCTAGACCTGGCTGACTTCGTTCACGACCCCACGGTGTCTATCCCTAGAAAGAGTAGTAAAGGCACACGCATATACAAACAAGCTTTAACTAGCTGGTTCCCTGAGCAGCGTCTAGTCGCAGCTCCCACGGACACATGCCTGCAGTCCCCCGCTCTCTGCACACTGTGTTCATGCCGCCCAGAGAGACGCGGGGGCTGTGCCAGGGTGCCCGGGGGCAGGCCTTCGTCTGTGCCAGTGTATCCCGATCCGACACAGGAGGCTCCGCAAATCACAAATAGCGTGCACGCTGCCCTTGGAGGGGCTCGGCCCCCCAGGGCCCTCCTACTTGCAATCCCCCCTACCCCGTAGAACACCTACAACTCCGCACACCCTGCACACCGACACTACGCCGTGTCATCAGAGCCAAGATCACGTCACTCGTGAAGAGCAGAATGGAGGAAGTTATTCACCCGCAGGGCCAGGCTGTTGTGTATAGAGTTGATATGTGGATATAGGCTGTGTGCAGGGAAAGGCGCATTCTGTTCACAGCTGCGCCACCTCACGCGCCTGCTTCCCAAGGCAGGAGGGGGGTCTATAGGGCAAAAGCAAGGCAGGCCGTTGACTGACCTCCTGTTCGAGTACCAGGCGAACTCAATGAGGGCAATGCCACTATGCGGTAATGACCCGCCTGCCTTCAGGGTCAGCAGCATTTCCACACGTGTGAGTTACACGGAGGAGTTTCCACGTTTTTTACAATAATGCAACACCACCTAATTCCAACTTAGCAGAACGGGCTAGATAGAAATGTAAACTCATGCGAAAAACGCATATTCACTGCATTTTTCAGTTACCTTACATACGTTCCGAGGACAGCGTATGGGTTACATTGCTCTTTATCATTTATGTCAAAAAATGCATAACTGCTTTAATGAACATGCATTGGCAAAGCCAAGGCGCTTCACCTTGCGATACTTTTGGCGGTACAGTGCAACGTCGGGACACTTTGCAGCCTCTTTAAAACATTTTTTTTGCTGAAACCTGCAGTTTATGCGTCAGATGATGGCCTATGTGTCAAATGTGGTAAATCCATAATTATGCAACAAATGCCACGGCCGCAAAATTTAACACCTCCAATGGCCCTGCATAATAACATAATAGGTGATTATATTAGAGAACACGCATCTTCCATATAAATAACACTTTGAGAGCCACCCAAGGGTAGAAGAGATATCGACAGGGGCGTAACACAAGCCCCTACACCCCTCTGCTGCGCAGTGGCGGAAGGGGTACACCCCTTCCGACCCCCTCAATTCAGGCCAAGATTAATTAAATTATTTGAGATGTGGGAGACTCGAGTGCCCCTGTTTACATTCTGCAGGGAGCGGCCATCATTTCGCGTCACGCCCCGGACAGTGAGAGAAGATGGTGACACGCAGAACACAGCGCGCTGTACGAGGGGCACGTGGAAGGAGCCGATGCACGGGGGTGCGCAGGGTGGGAGGTGCGCCAGGGCAAGAGACACGGAGAATGCAGATGCGTACATGGAGGGAGACTAGAGGAATACAGATGAACGCAGAGTGGGAGAACAGAAAGAGGATAGAATGAGCGAGGCCTGACAGTAGACAGACATTCGGAGGGGGCAGGATGACAAGGAGGGAGAAAAGACAAATGCGCCTGAATAGAGTCTCCCGCATGGTGGAGGGAGACATTCAGAGTACACCTGGGTACCCTGGGAACTGAGTGTGTGACGGGTTTTCATACAGAGGTGGATACACAGAGCGAAGGACGCGTGGGAATGTGTCAGACATGCATTATGCACAATACCGAGCTATGCAGAACACATAGAAACATGAGGCGCTAGAGCGAATACGTGGGGCCTCGGCACATGGATATACAACTGACAGGTACCCCGGGGCAGACAGTGAACCAAGGGAGACACGGGTACAATACAGATGGAAAGAAGGAAGAGGACGCAGGCACGCCAAACAGATCTTGTAAGGAAAACACCTGGAGCTCCCTGTAGCGGCCACCCCACAGGACAAATGGCCCTCTTCTCCCAGAGGCTCCTAGTTCCAGTTTACTCTGTTTCTCACCGGATGACCTCCGACTCTCGGGCCCACCCTGGTGCCAGCTCACAAGGCGCTGCCTCGTCGGCCAGCATCCGAAAGGCACCCCTTTAATCCTCGGGGCTGATCTGGGTCGGATCAGGCTACAGCGCAATCTGACAGTGCCAGCATGGTTAGTCCGGCAGGGCGACGTGAGCGAAACCGAAACCTTCCGTGGGGCGGGACGTCCGTGAAGCGGGACTACCGTCTTCGGAAGCCCGCGCATGCGCCCACGGAGAGAGGCAGTGCTGGTGACGCGGGGCTCCCATGCCTGAGGGAGAGCCTCGCGGAGGCTGCAGAAGTTTAGAAAGGCGGTGAGTGGGGCTTAGTGGGGGGGGTGCGCTTGTATGTATGCGGCGGCGGCGGTGGCGGCGGGGCGGGTGGTGTCTTTGTATGTGTGTGTGCGTGCATATGTGTAGGTGTGCTCGTGTGTGTCTCTGTGTGCGCATGCGTGAGCAGGGGGAGGTGTGTCTGTGTGGTACTGCTTTCCAGGAGAGGAGACAGGAGCAGGCCAAAGCGAGCACGTTCACGTGCGCGTGGCCTGCGCCGATCGCCTTTTGCGAGATGCGCGCAGCCAGGTGCTGTCTCCTGGGAAGCGGACCCAGCGACAATAGGTCTCTGGCAGAGACAGCGCTTACGCGCTGTTCAACGCCACGAGACCTAAACAGATAAATGTACCATACAGAGCCTGCGGTTTGCAAAATGTTTACCTGATACAATTGCAACAAGCAGACTTTTAGGGCACCTAGTGGTCTAAGGAAATTAATAATTATTGAATGCCTTGTGATTGAGACATTCCACGGGAAGTGAAACCATAGAACTTTATATGTCAGTGAACATAGCGTGAAGAAACTATATTCCCAGAAAGTGAAATTCTTGAAAAGTAGAATGGGAATGTTTTGTGATGCAACAGAATTAGTCAGAAACAGTAACCCGAAGAAAGAGTGAACATATTTGATTTTTACATGTTTTGAGTGTCGATGAATGAGAGCATAACCTATATGAATATTTGCAAATTAAGAAAAATACTTCACCTGTGGAGTTGTCCCAGAGGAGAAGAGAGACATTGTTGGACCTGGCCCTTTTGGCAGGTTCACCCCTAAACTTTTTTGCTTTTTCCTAGCCTGTTTCTGGAACCTGGTGTTGGTGATTTTAGGCCTCTGCGCACTTTTTCACTGTGGTACAGTGTAAAGTGCGTGAGCTCTCTGTGTATGTATGGTGAGTGACCTGCCCTCCCATAGGAATGAATGGGGAATATGTATGCCCATGGTAGTTCCTGATGTGTGGGGAGTGCAGGGTCGAGTTTGATATGTGCGAACTCGTGAGATTGAATGCTGCATAATGGTGTATGCGGCATGATTGTGTCTAGTCTAGAAGTGCCACTTTTAGAAGTTGGCATATTTGTGTAGTCTGTGGCTGGCGTGTGATTGGCTGGTGAGCCTGGCCCAGGAGTGCCTGGGCCTGCTTGTGGATTGACTGTCTGGTTTGAGGGTGACAGGGGCTGCAGAGCCCCAGGAGGTTGTCTGAGTCAGCCCGTGGATGAAAGGTAGCATCTGCTGCCAAGGAAGTGGGTGGAGATAGCACCTGATAGTGAAGGGCTGTGCCTGCCTGACCACAATGCTGGCTCCACCTCCCCGCTGGGCGACTGTCACCTCTGTCCCTGACACTGAAGAGAGTTCCCTATAACCAGTTCTAGCTGGTTCTCACACTGCCTGCACAAAGACTTCAAAGACTTTTCTCTGTATAAGAAGGGGCTGTGTCCCCTTCAAAATGTTCCCTGTTTTTGGACTTGAATCTGCCAGGGGCGTGCTGCTGCTTGGGCTCAGGGAATCCCTGGGCCCTGCCCAGCCCCTGGACACCTGATGGACTTTCCTGGACTCCTGGGGGACCCCTCTGCCTTGCTTGGGCTGATGGGGGGGACTTGGCTTTGCCCCCTGGGAATCTATGGGACCGTTGGCAGCATGGAGAAGCTGCATTTCCTTTCAGATAACTTTTCATTGCTTTTGCCAGGGCTTATTATAGCCTAAAGCGCCTGGAAGCACTTGGTTTGCTGATCTAGCGCTAGGAGGGCTGTGGATGGTCCTTTAGCGCTTGGGAGCGCTTTATGGGCGAGTGCCAGTGCCCACCCGGCACCTTTATTTAATTATTTTTATAGATGGGTGCCACCCCATTTATTTCATTGCATAACGGGTGCTCACCCGGTTTCTACTTTTATTTTGGATTTCGAGGGTGCCCACCCCTCGTTTTGCCACTTTGAATCACCGCCGTGGCCGGACCGAAAACAGGAAGTCAGGCGGCATCGCGCCTGACTCTGGGCGGGACTTCCGGTTTGGAAAAGGAAGTCCCGCCGGCCGCCGAGCACTGATTGGGTGCCTGTCCGATGAGAAGAGGCGGAGAGGAGTGATGGCCGCCCCGGGCTCCTGTGATCTGGAGGGAGCCCCGGGAAGAGAGGAGGCGGAGAGGAGTGATGGCCACCCGGGGCTCCCGTGATCTGGAGGGAGCCCCGGGAAGAGAAGAGGTAGCGCGGCCTGTCGCGGGGCTCCCATGTGCTGAGGGAGCCCCGGAGAAAAGGAGCCGAGGTGCAGCGGGGCTCCCGTGTCCTGGAGGGAGCCCCGCTCGAGTACCACCACGCCGCAGCCCGGAGAAGAGCAGAGCAGCGGATTCCCCGAGGGAGCAGCCCGGTGAGTATCCCGGGCTGGGGGGAGCTCTGAGCCGGTGAGTTGGGCTCTGTGGTGTGGGGCGGCGCCGGCGACCCGGTGAATGCAGTGAGGGAGAGGAGGGGCGTCGGGGCACATTGCCGGTGTCCGCCCCTCCCCTCCAGTGCGAGTACTTGGTTGCAGAGAGGCCCGTGAGGCCTCACCTGATGCCGAGTCCCCCGAGAGGGACTCCGTCCACCCCGCTCCATTGTTGTGTTGGAGCCCCAGAAAGGCTATGGGGCATTGCATGTTTTGAGCCCAGCGAGGCTCCAACGACGGGCGCATTTTGTGTTCGAGCCCAGAGAGGCTTGTGGGGGGCACTTATTATTGCTTTCAGAGCCTGGTGGCGCTCGGGGCATAGTGTCGATGCCCTTCCCCTCCGGCACCAGTGTAGTTCTAGTGCCAGTGAAGGGACCATTGTCGTTCTGAGAGCCAGAGAGGCCCGCGCTCCTGTCCACGCGGGGCATTATGGTTCCTAGAGCCCCCCCTATGTTATTTTGAGCTTCAGCCCTTACCTAAGTGGTTTCCAGAGCCTTGGTGGCTCCAGCGACAGGCACAGTTTTGGTTGCAGTTTGGCTGATGTCCCAGCTGCCCAGCAATTAGTGGGCAGCTGCACCGTTTAGGTCTTGGGATGTTCACAGGTGCCCAGCAAGTAGTGGGCACCTGCACCGTTTAGGCCCCTGACATTGAGACACAGGGCGTCTTAGCCCCATCAAGGCCAGTTGGCCTAGGGACTGCCACAGGTGGTGGCTTATGTAGGTTTTGCGCAATTGTGTGGTTTTTCCTTGCACCTCTGAATGTTTTAGGCATCATGTGTCTTTGCGCTATTGAGTTGTGTCTTTCTTTCCCTGCGCTGCACCGCTAAATGTTTTAGGCGTCATGTGTCTCCTAGCGCTGTACCTCTGAATGTGTTTGTGATGCATCATGTGCTTTGTTCTTAACACCGCTGAATGTGTAGGTTTATGCATCATGTGTTTCCCTTTACTACACCGCTGAATGTATTTCTATGCATCATGTGTAATGTGTTGTGCTTATACCCCTAAATGCTGTGTGATACTTAGGTGGTTGTTCTTTTTAGTACAGGTGGTCCTAGTGAGGTCCTGGTCCCCTGCGTGACATATTCCTAAGGTGTTTAGGGTTGCGTAGGTGGTACTTACCTATTCCCAGTAGTTACTGGATGTGATTTATAACTGTTATTTTGTTTTATATCTTATTTTCTATGATCTACAAAGTACTATTTCTAAATGTGTTGATTCTGACAGTGACCCATGTGGCCCTGTCTTGTAAATAATCCCTTATGAATGTTGCCCGTGCCAGTTGGCACAATGTACATGTGTGATTTTTATCTGATGTGTTTTGACAATACAAAAGTTATTTTCATATAACCTTGTGTGGAGTTCCTTCTGTGGTGTGCCTAGGATGTTGTTGCTGTTGTGTGCTGGCGCAAATGCTTGACACATTGCCTCCGAGTTTAGCCTTACTGCTTGTGCCAAGCTACCAAGGGGGTGAGCAGGGGTTATCTTGGCGTGTGACTCCCATGCCCTGACTAGAATGGTGGTTTCTGCCTGGCTTTGGCGTCAGCCTTAGCCTACCAGAAATAGCCAGTTCTAACAGACATCAATGGAACTGAAAAAATTGTAACTCTTGATGATTAAGGAGTTACTTTGTGGGACAAAGACAATTGAAGCTAAAGAGACAAAGCAGAGTGGGTATGTATATTATCACAGGTGGCTTGTTTATAAAATGTAAGTTGTCTATATACAATCAGAGCAAACACGTTTAATCAAGGGCTCTGCAATTTTTTTGGCAGAGGACTTTGATCAATCTAGTTTGGTATCCTGTTACTCTAGTAATTCTGAAAGTCCAGTTCAATATTTCACAAGCATCTTTTGAGCCTGGGCTAGGGAAGGCAAAGTCGGACCCAATGGGGCCTGGAACAAACTCTGCCCAGAGGTGGGAATCCCTCCTCCACCCCCCAGGGCGAGAGCCTGCTAGAAAAGGGCCGACCAGGATTGGTTGCCCCAGGGGGCGTGATAGTAAGCGGCCATGAGGGGGTTTAAGAAGGGGCCAAAAGGCCACCCTAAGCACATACTGCCCCTCGCTGAAGAAAAGGAACATGAATCGAGCAGCCGGACGAAAGGCGCGGTCCCTGCTGCTTGAAAACAATGAGAACCGGTTATTGGGAGGCATTTTCAGTGCCTCATTGGAAACATTGCTGCACAAAGTGGCCTGGGCCTGGGCTGTGTGCCCCAGAAGAGACCCCTGTAGAGGCGTGAAACAGGAGGAGGACTGGGATCCAGCCTGGGAGATTCATGGACACCGAAGACGAGACGGATCACCAGCAGCTCGGGAGAGGGAGGGCAACTGGGGCCTACTCCAAGCAGTCGGGTCAGAAAGTCCCCCCCCCCTGCAGCGGGCGGACCAGAGCCGTTGGGCTGAAGAGACGAAGGAACGCCACACCGGTACCCCTTTCTACAAAGGAGGTGACAAATCCAATCCTAAAAATTAAAGGCTAATTGCCTTACAGCGGTACAAAAGGGGGTGGTGATGGACGGAGCATCTGAATCAATCAAACACTCACACCCAGTCAAAAGATCTGGGTTTAATCCATCACCGTTCTTTAGCCCACTCTGCCACCCCAGTTCAGACATGGCTATATGCAAATCAGTCTGACCCTGTGCCTCATGGGAACAGTCCAGCCCGAACTGCCAAGCCATGTCTTCCCTGGACCGGAAACAAGCTTCCGAGGACCGGTTTCTGGACGTTGAATGCCTCACCTATCCTTAAATATCTGGCAGACTGGTCAAGAGAATGTAACTTAATACCAAAACATCAAATAGGATTTAGAAAGGGCATCAGAACTATCTTGAATATCCTGTCAATTTCACTGATTGCTGAAAAATGCAAAACCAGAAAACAGGACCTACATCTGTGTTATATAGATTTAAAAGCTGCTTTTGACAGCGTAGAAAAGAAATTTATGTGGTCTAAATTAAAGTCCAGGAATGTACTGGAGAGTATATTGAGGGGTCTACTGCTGTTTTACACAGATACCTGGGTTTGTGTGAAGCTTGGGAATGGAGCTACAATATCCAGAAAAGCGCATACCAACACGGGGCTGAAACAGGGGTGTGTGTTGGCTCCGAATCGCTTTAATTTATTCATCTCAGACCTATCGGGAAAGCTTGATGGAATTAATTCACATTCACCGAAGCTGAGAAAACTACAATTGTCGCATCTTGCCTACGCAGATGATATAGTTCTTTTGAGCTTGACTAAGGTAGGCTTGACAAGACTACTGAGTGAGTTACATAACATTAGGCTAAAAGGTAATTTATTAGAGAATGTATCATGCTACAAGTATTTGGGATTTTATGTAGACTATAAATTTCAACACCAGAAAAAATATTTGACGCAGCAAGCAGGGGCCCTAACATTTGCCCTTAAAGCACTTGCAAAGAAACTGGAGGGACGTTCATTAAGACCGTTATTGATGACTATTTCTGATAAAGCACTGCCAACACTATCATACGTCAGTGCTGCTATGCATGGGAAGGATTCAGAAACTCTAAATAAGCTAACAACTAGTATTTATAAAAAGTGTCTACAGCTCCCTAAGACCGCCTCACCAGCGCAAATGCCCTTAGAGTTTGGGCTATTGAACGAAACATTGGGCAGACTCTACACATACATAAAAGTGTGGTATCAGATAAAACAAAATGTAGAGGAAAATAGTCTCAACTAATCCTTATGGCAGGAAATGGAACAGGATAAAAACTCGCCAGCCTACACATTTATTTTTGGAACATGCGCTGAAGGTTACATGTACTACTGATCTCTGGAATAAACATATGCCCTACCCAACCTTCAAGCTAAGTTCCATTTGCTGCTGGTTGATAAAGGCATATTCTCTAAAAAAAACTCATTCTTGGACAGTAATCGATAGTTATAAGACACTGAAACAATCAGCCTATTTGGACTTCACTTTTTCTATCTAATGAGCTATCCTGTAAGGCTCAAATACATAAGGTCACATCTGCTTGTTTTGGTAAACTCCGCATGATCCGGAAAATTCTTCCTTTTCTTCCTGTGGATGCTCGCCGAACCATTATCCACGCCCTCATCACATCTCATCTGGATTACGCAAACAGCCTGTATGCTGGAGCACCTGCCTATCTGGTCAAACATATGCAGATCGTGCAGAATGCGGTGGCAAGAATGAACTGTAACATCCCATATCGTCACTCAATTTCTCCTCACTTAAAAAAATTACACTGGCTGTCTGTGACTAGCCGCATTCGGTTTAAATCCCTGGTACTGGCATATAGTTAAGATAGTTTGAGATAGTTTATATCATATAGAGCAACGCAGGGTCAGGGGCTGGCCTACCTTAGAGCCAGACTGAAGCATGTAGTGTTTTTTGTAAAGCGCACAGCTGCCCCAACGGGGCGTCCCGTCGCTGTATAACGCTGTGGAACCCTTCCTGACTCTCCCTGTGAGATGCCTCTCCTGGGCACCCCCAAGATGAAGCCAGGCATCCCAGTGTTGTAGGGGCCGTTGTGGAGATTAAGCAAGCTATTGCCCAGAGTTGCAGCGTGGGCCCATGATTAAAGTAGGCGCCGATGGGAGAATTATCGAGTCCGCGGACATTGAGCCCAAGACCCTGCCGCGTCGGGACTTGAACCCTGGTCCCGGGCCTGATCTCTGCTTCAGAGTCTGCGCTCTAACCAGTGAGCCACACTTCTCCACCTGCCCAGTCCACCCGCTCCCTTAGATGTAATCATCTTTTCCTTCTACGTACTCCCCGTTTTTGCCGCTCTAGAATGGGGGTAGAGCATTCACTGTTATCACGGTCCAGGCTTGGAACAACCTGCCACTGTCCCTCCGTCTGACAGAATCGGAATGCTTATTTTGATGCAATTTAAAAACCTGGCTAATTACCTACCCTTAGTTGCCTAGTGACACTTACAAATGTCTGCTGCTCGCAGCACCGGGACACCCCAGCTGGGGGTAGCTGCATGCTATATAAGCTTCTAAATAAATAAATATCTACGTAAAAAGACAATTAATTGCATTGCGGTTTGGGAATCTCCCCACTCTTGTGGACGCCCCGCAATGGATGCATACAGAGAACAAAAAATGCTGGCTTTGTGGATTTAAAAAGGAATATTTGGTTCATCTTGTATGCCACTGTAAGATACTGCAACCAGCGTGAATTACATTTCTACAGAGCGCGTTCTTGAACAGAGGCATCAAATCGTGTAGAACTGCTATTATAAGCGGACTGGGCTCTACTGATTTTCAAAAGAACTGCAAATTGATTATGTTTTTGCGCTTTCATGAACAAGAACTGAAAGCTAAAGCAACTCAATGAGAAAAGCCGAAGAATACTTTTACAATTATGTATATCTTATGACTTTTTTAGAATAATGTAACTTTTAGGTAATTGTTTTTTTTTTTAAATAGTGTATGTAATATTGTTATGGTTTTAAATAACTGGGCAATAAATTATTATTATTAATATTATTATTATAATTATTACACCCTGCTCTGCGTGCAGCGCTAGTCAGGCATCGGTGGGATCTTTAGAACCTCAAGCACATCGGAGGCACCAATGTTGTGTCCCCGCACAGGCGGTATTGCTTTCCTTAAGCTAAAAGTACTAGCAAAGCACAGTTTAAGTACATTTGGCACACCGAGCTACGGGCCCAGGTTCGATACATGGGTGGGTGGATTTGTATGAGCCAAACTACAACTCCCATAATGCATGAGATGAATGAATCAACGTGTCATTTACATAGTGTTAATAATGAAAACCCAAGGCTTGACTGCTTGGGGTCGGTTGCATGGAAGAAAAGGTGTATACCAGTTTGTAGGATCAATAGTGGGGGTGTCCTTTGCTTCCCACATCCCGGTGGCGTTTGCCCCGCCCCCAAATCAAACGAGACCGTTGACGTGTGTTGAAGCTATCTGTCTTCCGAGTCCTAATATCTCGTCAGAATGCAGATGACGTACACACTGACATACCTTCATTTCAGTCGCATTTCTTGTTAATGCTATGACAAGCATTCCTGAAAAGAAACCAAATGTTCGGCGACTTCAGTTGAATAGTAAATTATTCTAATAGATGGCATACAAAGTGCACACTCCCCCAACACATTAAAGCCCCTTCTGAAATTAAACACCTGAGCCTTGTTTGATTTTCCGCTGTGTGCATATTTTTATTAAGATAAGTTAACAGGTCAATTACTTCATTGACCTCCATTTCTTTATTTAAAACTCAAAATTATTTTCACATCACAGTATTAAGATACTCACACTTATATACATATTTACTCTTTTACAGCCCGTTCTCCAATGGGCTTTTGGTTGACCTTTGGGTTGTGCCAGCAGGCCACAACCAAGTTAGCCTGCTCTCCTTATGTTAACCACCATCCGGTCAACAGAGCCGCAGGTAAATAATCTGCCACCACTTGTGGCAACCAGCGGCTTCCAGGGTAGGGCTAGAGAAGCCAGGGCCACCAGCAGGTCAGCCCCAACTCTCCTGCCAGCCCGGAGCCCATGATGATTTAAAAACCTGTTCTGGGGTAAAACTGGCACTGCCCAAAGAAGTTCCTGTGATACTCTTGTCCAGGACCCCGCCACAGGGCGAGGCGCTTACTGGCGGACTCGACCTCCCCCCCTGCACTCCAGAGCTTCGGAAATGCCCCCTAAGACTGTTTGTAGAAAAATTTCAGTGCCCGCCTCAGATAGGTGCACTCCGTCCGCCGCATATAGTTCCGGCCTGGACATTTGTATTAGCTTGTGACGAATGGTTCGAATGCTAGACTTCTGAAGTATTTCAGCCACTGACTGGTTCAACCTTTCGACTGATTTATTCACTGCCTTCGAGGGTGCGCCCCGCAACCATGTCTGCCTCGGAATGACTTCAGACCATAGTAACATGGCCTTTGGCAAAATATTTCTGACTGCAGCTAGCGTAGAAAACAACGACTCTTTCACCCCTCTTCTTCCAGCCGGGATCATGTCGTTGCCTCCACAGTGCAACACGAATACATTGGGATAGGGCATGCCTCTGTCCAAGGCCGCCCTCAAATCATTCGGGACGTCAGCCAAGTGTTGACCACCTACTCCTACCCAATGGTGGGCCCATCCTTGCGCCACGTGCGCCTTTCTCTCGAGCGTTTCCTTGAAGATCAACCCCGCCCTGCGAATAAAGGAGTGGCCGCACCAACATATTTGGGTTCTTTGGGAAGTGGTACCTAGGGTAAATATCGAAAGAAATGGTCAGATCGCCTTTGACATTTGGAATGTGGGGTTATGAAGGGTGACTTTCATACTAATTGCGGGCACGCATAACGTTCATAGCATGTTGACTTCCAACGTCCTAATCTCATGATAGTCTGTTCCGGCAGCCCCAGGCCTGCGGCTGTGGTTGCTGCTCCGATGCGAAAGGAATGGGATGTGAAGTCGGCTGGGTCAACACCCATCCTTGACAAGGTCAGTTTAACTACCCTTGTGAACTGGAATCTGGTGAGGGGTAGGCCGTTCCTATGGAGCAACCCTCTGTCATCGCCCCCTTGGGGCCTGGTTTGCATGAACTCCCTCGTCAGCCTAACTGGGCAGTAAGACTCCCCCGCCACTCTGCCTAATTGTAGCCAAGTCCCCTTGCCTAACGGATCTGTTTTGACCTTCGAACCCTGACTCTCAGGACATCTTCTGACTCGATTATGTCTTCACAACTTATACCTCCTTCTCTATTCGCCCTAGAGGCCGGGAGCAACTCAGAGATCCTAAGTGCTCCACAAAAGGCTAACACATATGCTACCCTAAATAGCTGAGTTTCGTAAGGGGAAAAGCAAACCAACGGCAGGGTCTCTAAGATCTTCACCAACTTACTCACATCTATGGGCCTTCTAGAGTCCTTCACACTCGGCAATAACCGTTCCCATCCCTTCATGGCTCTCCTCACTCTCTGATCCTTTGTTGGGTCCGCAACACCTTTTAAGCCCGCATAAAATGCTAACGCTGACAGCTGTCTCTTCATTAATGCCACTGATTCCCCCCCCCCCCCCTCTGGTGTACTATAAAGCCTAATACGCTCAGGGGGACAAAAGCATCCACTAGGCCCGCTCCCCTTAAGTATGTCTGGTAACATTCCCACGACCTCTGATACATACTCTTAGTCTTGGGGGCCAGGGATGCAGATATCAATTTGGAGGCTGTGGGGCACCAAACTTCCATAGCCCCGCTGGGAAGGTTGTCATTGTCTTCTCTGCTTGTGGCCAATGTGTGCGGAATTCTGTCAACTTAAAACGAGACAAGGCGTCAGCTGCTAGGTTCTGAACCCCAGGGACATGTCTTGCAGTGAAATGTACATTGTGACTCAGACATTGCAATACTAGTTCTTTTAGTAAGCGCAGCACCCATGCGCAAGTTGCTCTCTGGTTATTGATCACCATCACTACTGACATGCTGTCTGACCAGAATGCAATGTGTCTGTTTGCGAGCGTGTCACCCCACAAATGTAACGCCACCACTATGGGAAACAGTTCCAGGAAAGTAACATTGCGTGTCAGACCCTGTTGTGTCCAGTCCTCTGGCCAATACTGCATGCACCACCTAGGGCCCAAGATTGCCCCAAAACCAACACTCCCTGCTGCATCAGTGAACAATTCAAGGTCCGTATTTGAGGTGCTTGGTGTCCGCCATAACACAGAGCCATTGAAGTTCTGTAAGAAACACTTCCAGTTAATCAAGTCTCTCCTCACCTCAGCTGAGAGTCTAACTCTATGGTGTTTTGCGCGAAGCCCTGACATTGCCCTTGCTATACTCCTGGAGAATGCCCTGCCCATTGGTATGACCCTCAAGGCGAAGTTCAGTTGCCCTACCAAGACTTGTAGCTGGTGTAATGTAACTTTCTTTGATTTTAAGCAGTCATCAATCGCAGCCTTAAAGGCAGCCACTTTTGACGTGGGTAACCTGCAAACGCCTTCTCTGGTATCGATTTCAATGCCCTGGAATGTCAGGCATGTAGTAGGGCCTTCTGTATTTTCTGCTGCTAATGGTACCCCGAGGGCTTCAGCCAAGTGCTGGAAGCCCAGTAGGGCCTTCCTGCATGACTGTGAACCCTTAGGACCAAGAAATAGAAAATCGTCTAAATAGTGTACAACTGCATGGGATTTGTCTGTGGTCAGGAATTGTTCCACCGCCCATTCTAAGAACCTGGCAAACGTCTCAAATACAGCACAAGCGATAGAGCATCCCATAGGCATGCACAGATCTATGAAATAATTCTCTTTGAAAGTGAAGCCCAAGAACTTGGTATCCTCCGGGTGAACCGGGAGTAGCCTAAACGCTGACTCAATATCCGATTTGGCCATTAAGGCCCCTTCACCCAAAGCCTGCAGTTTTTCAATTGCTGTGTCGAACGCTGTATAATTCACTGTGCAGAGATCTGGATCCAGTTTGTCATTGACAGATAACCCTGGGGGGCTTGATAGGTTATGTATCAGGCGGAATTTACCTTCCTCTTTTTTAGGAACTAATCCCAGGGGTGAGCAGACCAGATCAGGGTTTGGGAGATTTTTGAATGGGCCCGCTACCCGCCCCAAGGCAACTTCTTTCATTATCTTATTTTGCGCCGCTTCCATGTTCTGGAGCACCGAACTCTGGTTGCGTGGCGGGACGCTGGTGGGGGTAGCTGAAGACGGGATACGGAAACCGATCGTAAAACCCTTGTGTAGGAACTGCGCCTCTTCAAGTTTATCATATTTGCTAAGGAGGTGTGTCAAAACATGTCTTTTAATGGGGAGGGGGCGCGTCTCGTCCGCTCGCGCTGGATCTGCCTGCATACTCCTAAAGCCCCTCTCTATTCGCATCCGCTCCCCAGTCTCCCGGGCTCTCCACCGGCATGTCCCCTCGCCACAAATACATAAACAGCATACCGAACCATAAACGCGGTGGCTCGCTCACACGACAGGCATTCCCTGCCCCCCACGCTCACGTTATCAACTTGCGTGCCACTAAAGCATTCACGCCACAATGACTCTCCACAGTAATACACCAACAGACACACTGCGAGGCCCACTCACTTGCCCCAAACGAGTCGGATTGACCCTCGCGAACCAGCTATTCACGCGACGGTCCCTGACTTCCTTCTGCGACGTCCGACTCCTGGGCGGTCAGCAGACAAAGAGGGGGTCGCAAAGATGGTCGCTGGCTTTTAAGCCTCACGCCCTCCTAACTACATCCGGGGCACTTAATACGTATTTCCGGGTAGTCAGTCCCGTTACTTACACTTCCGGGTCGAGTGACCCGGAAGTGATTCCCTAATTAGGCGGCCCTTTGGCTGCCACTAACGGCGCCACGCCCTTAAGGGGGGTGGCGCCCTGCATTTCCGTTTCTGAGAGGAAACATCAAAATTTGTACTTCTTGCAGGAGGCACGAGCCTGCCGGGTGGGCTCTGACACCAAGACCCTCTATTTCACTGCTAATGAAGTAGGAAATGCCTGCGGGGTTCGGGTTTATGGAACGGAACGAAAGTCGAGTCGGACGGAGTGTAGAGAAAATGTTGAAAACCAGTACAAAGCATTAAAAATGCAAACAAGAATGAGGGCCAGAAGAGACGCACCTCACCTGTAATAACACATGTTTTTAGGTGGGCCTTAGCTGTATCCTCATAGCTTTCTGGCCTGGAAACACTGCAAGACATATATAATAAAGCACACTTTTCTTTGAATCAGTAATATTATTTGGGAAACATCCTTTACAACGCAACTTTGACCACGCAGTGCTTTTACGACGCAACTTTTACAACGCAAACCATTACAACGCATTGCGCTGGGGGGGCGCTCTAGGATAGGGAATAGGTTTAATGTACTATCCAACACCTTCCCTACTATCCACAGGGACTGGAGTTGGAAAAGTAAATTAAACAATTCACTATCCAGCGCCCCAAAGCACTATGCGTTGTAAAGGCATGCGTTGTAAAGACCGCGTTGTAAAGGCATGCGATGTAAAAGCATGCGTTGTAATGTCATACATCCATATTATTTAGCAGTTTTACTATAAAACAAGGGTTGATGGGCTCTCCACTTCACTGTCACCAGCTTCACACAGGTTGGCCACACCGGAGCCCTTACCGTAACAGTGTTAATAATGAAACTCTGCCGTTCATCCGACCACCTTGCAACTGTGATGAACACTCCCCCTTTTTTTGTAGAGGGCTCCGTACTATCTTACCTATTGTTTACAACAGTGAGAATTACATGTCTACCAGTAGTGGAAACATGCGCACTTAAAAGTGCATTTTGGAAGTTTATGGAATAACCTCAAAGTGAATACTTTGTGGATGTTGGTCGAATTTTTCGTGCCCATCCCGATCCGCTCCTCAAACACGCCCATTTCTATGCATGCATAGGAAACTGATGAGATTGTAATATACATGTACAGTGCATACTTCATGCACGTTTATGCCTCACCACATAAGTAATAATATGTAGGTATGTATGTGTGTTGCACCCATGCACGGAAAGGGCATTGATAGCAATGCCCCAAGCACTTTCTCAGTGATCCAACCTATTCCAAGCGCAAATGCTGGTCCACAGGGCAAGGGTGCAAGTAGCATCAAATGGATAATGCACCAGTTTGATTCACAAATGCATTGCTTTAAAAACACAACCTGTAAGAATTGGGGGTCTCTATTTGGCACAGGTAGGTACTTGTGACAAATAGGGACCCTCTCCTCTAGTCAGGATAAGGGGATTACACTCCTAAAATACCCCCTGCTCTAAGCACTTGTGACCACACACAGTAACCCAGTGACAACACTACAAATGGACACCACACCAGGTTGTATATCAAAAATAAGTATTCTTTGATATAGAGTTACCACAAGACCAATAACGGAATTCAAAAGTTCTGGTTGAAAAGGCTTAAATCAAGGTTCTATGCGAGTCGGTAGCTCAGTCCGGCTACAGCGTTGTTGAAATAACACAGAGTCTAACAAATCCAGTGGACCGCGTCGGTACGGGCCCACTCAAATGTCGACAGACTCAGTCACAGTACCTTTTACTTGAGGCGGCCGGCATGGATGTGCGAGCCGGTTCCAGTGTTTGTCGCAGTGCAGAAAAGAAAGCGTTGCAGGACCCGTTGTCCCTCGATGCGGTGCAGGCAGTGGCCCGTTGACAGAGTCGGTGGATCCAAGGCGTGCGTTGCAGGGCGAGATGGTGCTTCGATGCGGTGCTTGCAGCTTGCGGTGCGGCGACAGAGCCGGAGTTCGGGAGCTGGAGTCGATCAGTCCAGACAGCGGTGCTAGTCGGGCGGTGTGTCGCAAAGCGTGCAGGGCGGTGCCCAACTCCAGTGCATTCACAGGACTCAAAGTCAGCAGCAGTGACCGCGTCGGTCCGACCAGTACAAGTCGGTGTAGCGAGGCGTTGCATGTTGCAGTGTCCACCAGTCGCGGTGCAGGCAACGCCTCAGTGATGGCGTCAGGATGGAGTCGGTGAGCTCAGAGCCTGTGTTGTTCGAGGCGAACGTTGCTTGATGCGGTGCCTACAGGACACCGGGCCGGTCATGAGAGTCGGTCACAGCTTCCTGCCTCTGTAGCCACTGAAACAGCGTTTCCAGCAGCAATTCGCAGAGGCTGGTGAAGTCTACTGGTCCTGAGACTTCGGTCAGGGGGCAAGCTCTCTTCCAAGCCCTGGGAGATCTTTTCACAAGTTGAAAGTAAAGTACACAACGTTCTTTCTCCTCTCTTTGGCAGTCAGGCAACCACTGCAGGCAAATCCCCCAAGCAGTACTTCAGCTTGGGAATAGTCTCTCCTCAGTTTCTTCAGGTTCCTCTCCTCAGCAGAGGTTTCATCTTGTAAGTCCAGAAGTGATCTAATTTTTTGGGATCAGGGTCCCAATATTCATACCCCACAATCCTTTGTTCTCTGAGGGGAGAGGGGCCTGTGCCCAGTCCAAACCAGTTCTGAAGCACTCTGTTTACCAGACTTCTCCTTTCCTTTCACAGTGCAGGGCAGGAACATCAGATGGAGGTGGAACCAGCATTGTAGAAGGCAAGTACGGCCCTGCAGCACTTTGTTGACAGTCTTCCTTCTCTTCTTTCAGTGTGCATGGGAGAGGCGTCAGACGCACCACAGGGGTGAAGCCAGCACTGTGGGGGTGGCGGGGGCGGGCACAGTCCTATTCAGGTTCCAGGTGCAACTCCTTCCTCCCATCTAGATGCAGATCTCCCTATTCACCACGGGGCTGACTCATTCTGTCTCCTGAAATCCCCCAGCCCTGACACTCAAACTCCAGACAAAGGAATACACAACCTCGCAGAGGCAGGCTCAGATGGTTAGGCAAGCAAATACCTACTTTCTAAAAGTGGTATTTGCAAACACAGAGTATTAAAATAAACTTCACTAAAAGATGTATTTTATTATTCTGAGTCCAGGCATACTAAACTCGAATTTTTACCATGTTCTCTGAGTCTGTTAGGATTAGAAACATGTAATAATCTAGCAGTCATTCTGGCCTATAGAGAACAGGTAGCCTTGCAAAATGGCTGTAATTCACTATTAGGACATGCCACACAAATCAGGGCTTGTCCTACCTTATACTTACAATGCACCCTGCCCTTGGGCCTACGATAGGGGTGACTAATATGAAGACAAGGGAAGGTTTAGGGACTGGCAAGTGGGTGCACTTACCCAGTCAGCATAACAGTACCAGACTGCCGCAGGCTCTGCAATGGCAGACCTTAGACACGTTTTACAAGGCCGCTTTTGTGGGTGGCACAACCAGTGCTGCAAGCCCACTAGCAGCATTCGGATTTACATGCCCTGGGCACACTCAGTGCACTGTACTAGGGTCTGACAAGTAAAACAAATAGTCAATCATGAAACTACCAAATAACACATTCATTTACAGTAGGGAGAGCATATGCTCTTTAGCAATGATCAGCAGTGATAAAGTGCCCAGAGTCAGAAAATAGCCAACAACAGGGCAGAAAAAATATAGGAGGAAGGCAAAAAGTTCAGGGATGACCCTGCAAAAAGGGCCAAGTCCAACACACCCAGAGTACAGTTTTATTATTATGGGGGGACAAACAATCACTCGGAGCAAATAGTATCGCTTAAACCATGCATTCCCTTTCTGGTACACTAGGCCACCCCAGCAGTGTGTACTTGCACATCCTGCCTTCTCGGCTAGCCAGAGACGGGCCGACCAAAACAGAAGGAAATGCACCTATGCACAGTCATTAAAAACGGGCTGTGTGCAATGATGCAACAAAAGGCAGCAGCTGTGGGCTAGTGGCTCCACCTTCTCTGCAGATTCTACAGTCTCAGTGCAAACTATGCCCCCACCTGCTAAGCAGGCTGATATTATACAGTTCAGGAAAAATATGTAAATACTACCCCCGAGAAAACCTGATGTTAGAGGCGGAGCAGCCAAGCAAAGTGTGACTCGGGTAAGTCTCCGACAGCTGTTTAGTGACATATTAACTCCCTCTGGTGTCTCGCGATGTATTTATAGTCTTCATGGAACGCGGTGCTTACTTTCATGTTTAGTGTTTGCGTGGATACGGGCAGGACTGTCAAGCTACTGCATGCCGGTGCTTAATCTGCAAAACACTGATCGCAGCTTAGTGGGGTAAAGCTTTGCCTGTGGCTTTAAAAACCCATATGAATTCGAAATTCAAAGGTTTAAGGCGATTGAGTTGATCCCCATCAGGGGAAACATCACTTACAACGCAACTTTTACCACGCAATGCTTTTACATCGCAGCTTTTACAACGCAAACCATTACAACGCATTGCGCTGGGGGGCGCTCTAGGATAGGGAATATATTTAATTTACTATCCAACACCTTCCCTACTATCCACGGGGACTGGAGTTGGAATAGTAAATTAAATAATTCACTATCCAGCGCCCCAAAGCACTATGCGTTGTAATGGTATGCGTTGTAAAACTCGCGTTGTAAAAGCATGCGATGTAAAAGCATGCGTTGTAATGTCGTACATCCCCCCCATCAGGGCACAGAAGTAGGAAACAGAGGAAGGGGGGGACAGTTAACAGGTGGAATTTGATAAAAATGTATGTGTCCTTGGGGCACTTTGCTTCATAACTCTACTGGTCTTGTAACAAAATGCACTTGTCCCTTTGGGGCCGGGTCGTGCGGCGACAAATAATGGCAGCAATTTCATTATGTAAGAGCCCTGATATAGCATCTTTGATTCTGCCTGGGCTCATACTATAGTAGGGTTTGAATACGTGCAATCCCCTCACGTTGCCACGTTTACACAGCTCTACATCCTGGGGCTGAAGGAAGTGGTAAGCAATAGTTCCAGGTTTAGAATGGCCTGTGGAGTCTGTGCACACCTACTAACTTGCATATTTTCAGGGATTTTAACAACTCTTCTCTAATATTTTCCCATTCTGAGAAACGTTTGAAATTTTCTCCTGACAATGGCATACGCAAACCTTCTTCCATAGTTAGGAAAAAAGTGGTTGGAGGTAAAGTGAACATGCAAACAACCAGAGTTTCGCATAAGCAAAATCTACAGGTATATTTGATCATGTTAAAAGGCAGTTCACAAATATTTTTCCAGGAGTACTATTTCTTGTCCTACTTCTGTAAATTCTAGGGAATTCACGAAAGAAGTCTAGCTGCACCTAATGCAAGGACATGTACCATGGGTGAACTTTTGAGTCCTTCTCTAATGAGTGGGCCCCTAATGTGGTCGGGCGTTGACTATGACCTTTTGAGTTTAATACAACTCTATCTCTTTCTCTCTCAGTATTGGCAGGCTTCACTCACAGTGAGTGACAGCATTCTGCTCTTTCACATGGAGCATATCGGCACACAAAGTAGTGTTTGGTGTTTCTTGCATTCAAAATTAAAGGTTTGTAAAAACTCCTGTAAAGTTTCAGGTACCCTTTAGTTGCAGCATCATTTAGTAACATGTTTTGATGCATGCTGGTATTTCCCTGAAATATCCATAATGGAAAATTAGTGCAGCCAGTGGCAAGATTATGGGAAGCACAGATAAACAAGCATTGGCAAAGCCAGTTGGTCCGAAATTGGTGGTCAGTCTTTCATTTTGTCAATGCGTGACTTGTTTGGCATGTTTTTTTGTAAAACCTTATTGCTGTGACAAACATTGGCAAAAGTAAAACATTGTTTCTGGTCTCTGGCACTGATCTGCAAATATTTGCATCAGATCAGAGAGCATTTTGGAAGCATGATACATAGCGTCATATTGCTAAACATAGAAAACGTGGGTACGCATTTTTATACTGGAACCCTTGGCAGTAGTGTAGTCAGAGCTTGCGACGTTACTTAGAGTGCTCACCCTAATAATAAAGGACTTAAATTAACGAACCATAAATACAAGTTGGAGATTCCAGCTACTATGCTGGTGAAACTAAAAATAACTCCATAGGAATAACTGTGTTCGAGTGGAATTGGATGCTAGTGGCAGCCTTTCTAGAAACGTAAGTATTAAGAATGGGTTTGCCTAAGGATGTTTGTTGGCATCTACTCTCTTTGGCCTTTACTTAGCCTACCCCCCATACCTTTTAGGCACCCACTGTTTCTCTCCCAAAATGGGGGCTTCTACATTTCTTGCCTGCTATATGCGGATTCATTCTAATTATGAATTGGATTCCGGTAGGTTTACAAAGAAAATTCATGGAATTCGACAAGCACTACCATAAGAATAAGTTAACCATCAATTTTGACAACATAAAATCATGGCTTTTGGTAAGAAGCTACAAATAGTATTTTCTAATCCATTGGGCAGACACCAATTGTCGAAATAATCGAATACGCATACTTAGGGATGGTTTTTAATACATCACTGTTCTGGTCTTTCCACATTGAATCAATAAAGGCAAAAGCTCCATCAACCATTTATGGCCTAAGATTATATAAACCTAATTACCATGGTCCATCACTCCATCCAGTCCTAACAGCTTATGAAGAATTGATTCCACCGCAAGTCCTACACAGAGTAGAATTGTTTGGCCTCTGTAATGTTCTTGACTGTGATAAGGTGAAGGTCACTGTTTAAAAACATTGTTATCCCTCCATGATGTGCATTGGCTCCAGCCATCAAGATGGTGGCTGGGCTACAATCGTGGTCTCTTACCATATTGGAATGCACATTGAGGTTCTAGAACCAAATGATAATTACAAGTGATCTCCACTGGGCCAAAAGAAAGTAGATACAGGTGATGGCAGATGCTCTGAATACCATTAATTATACAGTTGTACACCCTTAACTTATTCTAAGAAAGAATTGTCTGAAATGTGTTGGATAGAGTCAAGACAAAGGAATCTTCAGTACTTAAGAATCAACCCCTCAACTGCTGAACTTTGTGAAATCTGGGAAGCGAACGCTTCCTTTCAAAATCTTCACAGCCTTCCAAACTTCTAAATGTGTAGTACCACTTTTTAATTTATAATAGGATTACACCCACTCCATGCACACCCGTTAGGAATACTTTTGTTCAGAAATGATAAATGATTGTGCGATTATGGGTACCAGAGGCATTACACAAAAGTTCATATACTTTTAAATTTATGATTTTTTCTATCTCGGTGACTAAAATGTTAAAAAACATCTTTTTAAATACAATTTGAGATCAAGATTGTCAGCAATGTGATTTTTATTTCAAATGCCATTTAATGTTGTAACATGTGCCCTGACTAGATTTTTAATGTCTTTCTTTAACAGATTGTGAACTCTGATCATGTTTGAATCGATTTTCCTGTTGAATAGTTTTAGTTTTTTGTACTATTTGTGCTCTTTAATGAATTGTATGACTTATTGCTGTGTTTTTTAAGAGACGTCTCAAATAAACACATTTCTGAACTGTAGAAAATCGTGTTGTACTTTTATAATCACATCTACTCTGAGTCTAGTATACGATTTTATATCCTATGCTCAAACGTTAAGATACAAAGTATCCCTTAGACTAATCCAAATATATAAAGTTGACACAACTATTCACTCACATTGTATGTGGTTAAAGTTTGAGGTTTAATTTACAAAAGAAATTCACATTTAGATAATCTCAGTCAGAATTTAATTTGTCTGCATAATTATTCCATTGTTCTTACTCTTCCTATTCCTTTCTCTCTTTTCCATTCTCACTCTCCTTCTGTTGTGCTCCTCCAACTTCCTCCTCTTGCCTCCCTTTATTGATTTGAAAAGAATGATGTCTGGGTGATAATGGGAACTGTATTAAAAATAGTACCAAAAAAGAGGAAGAACAGCCCTATTTCTATTTTACTGTTTAGAATTAGCTTGGCAAGTCTCCACTTTAAGTGTGGCTTCTGCTTTAGTTATGTAATG
The DNA here is from genome assembly GCF_964261635.1 of Lissotriton helveticus. Taxonomy (NCBI): domain Eukaryota; kingdom Metazoa; phylum Chordata; class Amphibia; order Caudata; family Salamandridae; genus Lissotriton; species Lissotriton helveticus. The sequence continues at coordinate 643,760,654 of NC_136065.1, read as the reverse complement.
GAAAACGCTAGCACTGACTGCACCTGGTTGTTGGTTACTATTTGCGCAGCAATAGCAGCAAAGGACATTTAATCGGGTTAACAGTTAACACTCCAAATAGCATTGTCCTGTGCCAAACGTAGGCTGTAAGGTTAGTGTAGACCTATAGATATCTCTGTCACATGAACTTGCAAGGACTCTCTAAGCTGAAAGATAGAGCTAGTTTCGGCATCTACGAGATCTGTCTAACTATAGGGATAGTTCTGCTCTGGTACTGGCTGAGATGATAAGATCTATATAACTTTTCATTTTCCCATTCTGCCCTCTAACACTATAGGTCAGAACCAATCTCTTATTTCCCCGATTGCGCGGATGTTCGAGAAAATTGGTAAATTACCAGACAAATTCCAATTTTTGAAGGATCCAGCAGGTGGTATGATGTCAATGATAATGGAAACAGACAAGGATAAATTACAAACACCCATGAAACCTATTAATACTAATACTAATACTAACACTGAGGCCTTAAATCAGTCACAAAACAACAAAGAAATTAAAGAGCTGGCCCAAATAGAATATATCTGGAGTGAAAATCAATCTATGGTCCTAGAAACACAAACTGGAGCCCAACAGCCGTGGAAAACTCAGGAAGAACCCGTAAAAGATATGAGAAATTGCTATATAGCAACGACGAAAGAAACTAATATGTCTGTAATGTCTAACCTGGATGCCATCACCGCAAACAAATTGCTGTTGCAATCAATGGAATCCAACCAACAAGACTGCCAAGAAAGGACTGAGCAAGCAGGGCAAACAACACAAAGGATCCCTTTTGAAGTTAATGTTGAGATAATTAAAATGTCGGGCACAAGCCCTGAGGAAACTGAAATACACACAGATCATCATCAGGAACCCCAAAGGAGCACTCAGACTAATAACATACCCAAGGAACCGGCAGACAACGGTGGTAAGACGGTTGAAACTAGGGAGCAAACTATAGACTCTGTGGAAGCTGAGTAATCCAAGTATGAAACACTAGAAATAGGAGCTAAACATCAGGGTGGAGTCAAACCATGGGATATATTCTACCAAACATCAACCCTTACGCTAGAAGCCCTTCACTACCAATCAAATAAAATGGATATACAAATTGACCTTCTAAAAATGATGGCAAACAATGTGGCTGGGATTGACAACAAACTGGCCCAATTAAATGATCTGATAATCAGAGCACAAAGATAATGAAAAAACATCTTCTGACTGCATTTATGTGCCTATCATGGATAAGCTATCAGCCCTACCTGCAGTACTAACAAGCATAATAGATGACGCTAAAAGAACCATCCATCATAGTAAGGATAACTCTAAAACGAACATCGCCAGTAGGATGGGAATGGGAAAAATTACACCGGGGGTTGGCACGGACAACTCTAATCCCACAGAATCACAACATCTAATAAGACAATCTGATGATACAGTTAACTTACATATCTCACAGGCAAAGGATCAACTGGAAAATGAAATCCTATGTGAAGCTATGTGTACAGTCTCCAAAAACGACCAAAATCTGAATGACACTGAGTCAGATGGCTTCTCTACGATGACAAAACGCCAAAAGAAAAAGCTGCGCAAAGCAAGAAAAAATTAGAAACCGAAGCTGATTATCACAAGTAAACCATCAGAGGAACTCAAATTACCTAGCTCCGGATCTAACAACTTCTTCCCTATCTTCGGAAAAAAGCACTAAACGACCGTGGTTCAATAAAATCTGACAAAATAAACGAATCACAAATTCCGGTATGGGAAGAAAATAGAGTAGTGGAAGTACAAGTAAAAAACAATATGCCAGAGAGTCTGCAAATGGAACCTAACCAGGATGAAAACCAAAATAAAAAAGAAAGAGATGAAATTACTTATAACCCTGATACAACGAATGGAATCATCTCTATTAACGAGACGGAAACAATGATTCCTCATCTCAAGGCAGGTATGAAGGAAGATACAAAAAAAGACATCGTCCTGATAGAGAGAAGGGCAGTAAATAGCCTTGATATAACATCCGAACGTGATTGTTTGCAGATTAAAAGCATGGATGGGAATAAAACAGTAAGCTATACAACGAAACAAACTAAGATAAAGGAGGCTGCAAATCAACACACTACTGAAATTATTGAGAAACTTAAATTTACACCAGAATTCCGCTCTAGAGGTAGACACGACATTCTTAATCGAGGGAATTTACTGCGACTTTTTAAATGCATACCTTCACTCAATAACATTGCAACTAAAGACATTATATCTGTACAATTTATGGAGGATGACCAGAGTAGCCAGACCCCAACCTTAATCTCCCTATCATCAACATTCATAGCTGACCAGATAATGAAGGAGCATAAGATATTTAAATCCTGGGGCATAATACTCACCAAACAAATCCCAGAGGTTTACCCCACCCCTTTTATAGAAGCTGATACTCCACTGGATCAAAAAAAGGTAGGGACAAAGACTGTATCAGTCCTAAAAAATGCACTTGGCAGATCACCAGAAAAAAATGAATGTCACACCTTGCAAAAAGAGGTAGAAAGAAACACAGAAATAAATGAAAAATGGATTAACTTGGCACTCCATAGTAACCAGACACAATGATACAGTAGTCAACTACAAATAGGAGCTAATAGCACAAACAAAGAAATAATAAGTCTATGTTCATGGAACATTAACGGTTTGAGGGGGAAAATTAACAACGCATATATAGACTCGATAGTGGGAAACCCTGATATCATAGTGCTGCAGGAAACATGGGAATCTAACCCATTTATGCTACATGGTTATGCAGGTTACTATGAAAACGCAAAAAAAGACCAAAAGTTTAGGCGAGCCAGTGGGGGGCAGGCTATATTAATTTCTAATGCGTTGCACACTGACCATGAGCTAGTGGAAATAGATGAGTCGAACATTCTGATGGTCAAACTTACCTATAAAATAAATAATCAAAAACCTAGAACAATATATTTGATTACTGTTTATATATTGCCCACTAATAAGAGTAGGGAGAAAACATGTGGAACGCTGAACAATGTACTAATTAACAGAATGCTCGTGGACCCAATAGCAGATTTTCTGATTATCGGGGACTTTAACCTCAATTTAATGTCTCAACACTTAAGAGATGTAGCCACGCAACTGCAAAACCATCAATGGTTAATACCTGAGCAGGATCTAGGGACTGATAATAACTCCAATAAAAACAAAATGGGTCAGAAATTTGTAAAGGATATGGAAGCTATGGGTCTTCGAATACTTAACGGCAGACTAAAAACGGATGTTCCACCAAGATACAGTTATTTTGGGCACAAGACAAAATCCAGGATTGATTACACCATGACAACCCTATATATGTTCCAAAGCATCACCTCATACCAACTAACGAAAGTAAACGTGAGTGATCATGCCCAGCAGACAATACTAATGGATATTGGAATAACTATGAAAAAGACCTATCAGACGGTCCAAGGGCATTGCGGTACTACTAACTATAAAAAATTGATTTGGAATTTAGGTAATAAAGATGAAATTAATGAGCAAGTGGAAAAGTTCATGGAAAAATGCATGAAAGATACTGCAACAAAAACAGCAATTGAACAATGGGAAAACCTGACTGGGATGTTGACTACATAACAAGGGCAAACAGGAAAAAAAAGGTCTAAATATGGGAATGTCCAGAAGAAGGAAAACGAAGCTTATTTAAACCTCCCACATACAATAAGATCACTGAAGAAAGAACGAAATAGGATTATCAGACTAAGCAAAAAAACGTATCTAAAAACGGAAAATCTTGGAAATCTAAAGTTACTAAACCAGAACTTGAAGAAACTAATATGGAGCGAGAAAAACAAAGCGAAACAAGCTATTTGGGCAAAAATATTCCACGCTAGTAAACTGAAGAACTCAAGAGACTTTTGGTACATTATTAATGGCCTTGCTAGACCCAACAAGCAAGTAGTCTCATCTCCCTTAACTGAGCAGGAATGGGTCAAGTTCCTAAGGAGACATCTGAATCAAGAACTTATACACACTTCCTCAACGGAAATGCAACAAGGGCGTAAAACTGACAATGTGAATGACTTTATCTACCAAGATAGTGATACGGATATGCAATTTCCCATAGAAAAAGAAGAGCTAATTAAACTTATAAAATGACAGAAGAATGGCGCCCCAGGACCAAATGGAATTCCATTTGCACTTTTGATAGAAAATCCGGATCTATGGGCAACAATCCTACAGAAGTTGTACTTAGAAGTTGTGATGACTGGTAGGGTACCTAAGTCATGGCGTGGATCCCTAATAACTCCAATATTTAAAAAAGGAAATTGGGCACTGCCGGAAAATTACAGGTTGATAACATTGCAAGACTCGGATGCCAAGCTATTTGCCAGATTAATACTAACTAAACTAACTGACTGGGTGACGGAAGAAAAAAGAATGCCTTTAAATCAAACAGGCTTTATTCAAGGACTAGGAACGACTACTAACATAATGATTCTCGCCTTACTTATGAACAAATCGCTTAGATCAAATCGACCTTTATATCTTTGCTTTATAGATTTCAAATTGGCATTTGACTGCGTAAATCGAAAATTACTCTGGGATAATCTAGAAAAAATGAAAATTCCAGCTCCATTGCTCAAGCTAGTTCGCCTCCTATACTCAGAGACATGGGTGAGGGTGAGGATGGGTGACAAGCACACACTATCTACTGAGATCCCAGCAAATGAAGGATTGAAGCAGGGTTGTGTTTTAGCCCCCCTTCTTTTTAATTTGTTTCTTGCTGACCTACCAGGGTTATTGGACAATGAAAATGCCCATCCACCGAAATTAGCTGATAGATGGCTCACAAGTTTGATGTATGCCGACGATGTCATACTTATGAGTCACACAAAAGTGGGCCTTCAGCGATTAATGAAAAGGACCTATACCTACTCAAAAGAGAATGGAATGGTTATAACCGAGAACAAAACTAAGATTATGGTAGTCGCTAAAAACGCAAAGATAAAACAAAAAAGTAAATGGTTCATGGATAAAATCGAGCTTGAACAAGTTGAGGTTTACAAATACCTGGGGGTACTATTCGATGCAAAGGGCAATTACCATCTTCAAAAAGCTGATGCTAATAGGAAAGCAAACACATTAATTGCTGCATTTAGAACTGTGCAAAAGTCTCCCCCTAGCCTGACCTATGGTCCTCTTCTGAGCATTGTTGGTGCAAAACTCCTACCCACTATTACATATGGGAGTGAAGCACTTATGGGTAAAGATAGTGATACTTTGAATAAAATTATGACCAGAGTATACCGAGCGCTTTTCCATCTCCCAGTGAACGCTTCCCCAGCACAAGTAAGGATGGAGTTCGGCCTAACAAATCAACACGTTACAAGGCAAGGCCACTTTATTAAAGTTTGGAACCAAATAAAAAGTGACCATCAAAATGAGATATCTTTGCTCCTATGGAGAGAAATTAAGAAGGACACTAACTCTAGTGCAGCTCTCTACCTTAGAGATGCGATTAATGAATTTGGGGTTATGCCGATATGGGAAATGAACATAACCAAGTCTTCATTTAAGAAAATCATTAATAAAGCTGTAGACCACCTATCTATTTTAAAGGACAAGGCTACCCTCACCAACATAAAACATGCCTGGACGGTGCTAAATGGCTATAATAAGAAGGAGATACAACAATATCTGAAAACCCCGTGGACGGAAAAAAATAAGCAGGTGCTCATTAAAGTGAGATTTGGATCCCTGCCAGGCCGATGTCATCTACCGCCATGGGAATTTCAAGAAACTCAAACGAAATGTAGATTATGTAACATGGGCAAAGAAGACATACAACATCTTTTGTGTATCTGCCCTGCACTCCTGCAAGAGAGAAAATCAATGCTCAAGTTTCCTTTAAAATCACGAGGCATACGGACATGCAGGCAGGCAGTGATTAAGTGTATAGACCCAAACGATATTGCTCTTAACGCATTCTTCGTAAAGTTCCTGCTGCTGGTTAAAAGGAAGCTAGAAGACGTTACTACTGTAAAAACTTAATTGTCTGTAAAGGTCCTCCAATGATAATTTTATGCGATTTTATGCTGTAACATATATTTTAAAAGTCTCTTTTATATGCGCTATGTTGTAAGATTTTAAATAATCATCACAATAAAATACCTTTATACCTTATACAATTCTGCCCTCTTCAAGTACATAGGATATCAGTGCAAGTAAATGACTGAAAATCAAGCTGTTATTTGGTACACCATGAGTGTGTTGGAAAATTTGGAGGTTCCCTTCAGAATTGCCTGTAAAGCCTTAGGCTTTTTAAACTGTATGGTAAATACATAATTTGTCATCATTCTTTCAAATGTTTCTAGCTGGAAATACCCTCCTCACACTAACCTGATTTAAGTTGGGTTCACTTAGTTTCCTCGCTCAATGCAATTCGTTAGCTTATTTAAACTTTGGCGGTGCATAAACCACTGGCTCTTGATTTAGGTTTTCACATAGCTCAACATTTTAACACCTTGGCTGCTATGACTTTTCCCCTCCTGTGCTGATTGATTGCTAAATCCCATTGTTCATGACGAGCTCAGCTCATCATAAGCACAGCTCCAGTGTGCCTCATGACGAGCTGAGCTTGTCATGAGCAGCGAAGGGGTTAATCAACCTTTAGATATGTATTATCAATCAATGCAAATGTTGATTGATTGATTGACTGATTCCTGATAGACAATACAAAAAAATTACTTTAATGAGGTAAAGGTATGATCGGGAAACCAAGGGGAACTAACAGAACGGATTCCAATTCTTCCTGGGGCACGCAAAGGGTGTGTTTTGGCTCCAAACATAAATGACGTTGTTAAGGAGCTCCAGGATTGTAACTATGACTCTCCTGTATTGAATGATAGCAAGATTCCTATATTACTTTTTGTTGACGATTCCTTACTCATATCGAAAACCTGTACTGGCCTTCAAAATGTAATTAATACCTTTCTGGACTTTTGCTTTTCCAGGGGACAGGAAATAAATGTGTCAAAAACTGCATACATGATTTTGGGGATAGGTCCCATTAGAAATAGTACTATGAGAGTTGCTGATGAACCTCTTGAAAGAGTTTATTGCTTTGATTACATGGATGTGAAGTTGATGGACAAGCTTAGTTGGGAACCCCATCTGAGAAAAAGCACCTTGCTTTTAGCACAAAGACCCAAGTCTATATTCAGATTGCATAAACAGATCCAAGCCAGAGCCATACCACCAGTTCTGGGGGTATATCAAGCCAAAGCACTGAGCTCTGCCCTTTTCAGTGCCTAAGTCTGGTGCTATGAGAATACCCAGAAGTTAACAGAGGAGAACAATGTTAACTGATCACCTATCTGTGTTCTTTCATGTACTCTACTAATTCCACTTTTACTGGACTTGGGTAGCAAACCAATTGTAGATATGGCACATTTAAGACCTATGACGTTTTGGGTACTTACCGGTCTACCCCCGAACTAATAGAGCATAAGAGCGTATTAAGGGATTTATTAAAGACCAATGGTGCCCTCAAAACCCCTTTGTTACAACATATCTCAATATGCTGTAGTAGCATGGGGCTGACCAGAATCTAGAAAAGTCCTGACAGCACCAGAAAGTCTGAGGTTGCCATATTTAAAACCAGGTATTGGGCCGTTCTGCATGACCAACAACTAGCAACTGCTTCTTTAGGCCGTCTGACCAATTAATACCTTGAATTTAAGCCTAGCCCAAAGTCTGAAGCTTTTCCTAATATCATTTCTCCTCATCTGGCCAAAAGTCTGTTTGTGAGATTTTGGTTGGGTAGCTTGCCACTAAAAAGCTTTACGAGTAAGCGGGCAGGAGAGAAAAATTCGGATAAATGCCCTACCTGTGGGGAAGTTCCTGAGACACAGTAACACATTTTTAATTTCTGCCCAGAATACTTGGCCCCAGCAGGAAATGGATATGCCCTATCTGTTTAAACCTGAGCATACACAATTTTTAAAACTGACATCTGCGAAGCAATAGTTTTTTCAGTAAGTGGGTTTTTAGTCAATGTTTGGCACAAATGCTGTAAGGTTGTACTCTAGCGAGACAAAGAATATACTATTTCCATTTTCGGATTGAATTCTGTTAGCTGGGTTCATGTGACTCTCATTAATTAGATTATAGCACTGGACGCTCACTAAGCTAAGAAAGGATATATCAGTCCCCTGCTGGATCTGCTAGTTTACACAGTCGCTGTGTCAGAAGAATGCAGCTGTACCTTTGGTATTATAATAGATTTTTTCTTTTTACTAGATCTTTTAAACCTGTGAGAACATTTTATTGGTCTCTTTTACTCCCTATACCTTTTATACTGTATGAATTGTATTTAAGACTTTTAATGATATACATGGTTTTGTATGTGTATGCTTTGATGGTTCTTGGCAAACTGCATAAAGCTTATTTGATTTGATTTGACTTTAATGTGACTTCAACATAACTAAACCATGCTAAAAAAAAGCACAGATAAAGGTTTACAACTATTTGCCAATTCAAAATTGAAATTACACCATTTGCATCTAAAATAAAAGATACTAACTAGATCAGACAAGGGATATCCACATCAATCATTGTTAAAACAGTTTTTATTTATTTATTGATGTATTTGCACTTTTATGCAGTGCAACATTGATCAGGGAGCCCTTTATATAGATTATATAGATTACATTCAAAAGAATTGCCACATTGTATTACCAGTTGCACAAATACATTATAGTTTTTAGTTAAAGACTGACAGAAATGTAGCAGTAATTAGGAGCTTCATTGATTATATGGGAGAATTTTGAACACAGAAATATTGTTCTAGGATAATATAGTAACTAGAATATCAACTTTAAAATTATTGGATGGTAAGTGTATACAAATAAGTATAGATATACCATTCTTAACTGTACATCTGTGTATCTGTGAAGATACTTATCTTCAAGGGGCATGTATATAGAGTTAAACATAGTCAGGGCAGGACCAAAATATTAGACACGGTTGACTAAATTATGCAACCAGAAAAGGCAAATTATGCTGCGTAATGCAGCACATTTTGTGGCAGTATCACGTTATTATTGTGTAATCTTTACCCATGATAACACTGTCTGAACAAAGGTTTTACCTCATTATATTAGTTTAATATCTAAATACAGCATTCTACAACTGAAAGGTGACCAGTTAACTTTTGAAAATGGTGTGCCACCATGCAGCAACGTGCGTGACAGCAGTATCAGGAATTTGTGATCAGTGTGAGATAGAAGCAAAATGATTATTTGGGAAAATATCTCAATTATTCTGCAGATAATGGATTATAGCGACAAATGCATAATTATCCACAAACCCCCAGTGGTCCTGAGGATAGTACATCTATTCTTACAAATATATATTTACTATCTGTTGGACCTGCGATGGGCAAGCCCAGCACAAAGGGGGTAGCTTGGCTCAAGTGACAAGGCAAGTGAAGGCTGTAGTGTTAAGCCGGCTCTGACCCAATAATAACTCCTTGTACATCCACACCAAAAAGAAGGACACCACACCACTGCTGTAAAAAAATACGATTCCTTTATATAAAAGTTCTTTGTTGTAAATAGGGTTGACTGGGAAAGCACATATACATTTCTTTTGGTCATACAGTTCTGGTAATAAATAGTATTAATAAATAGAATAACTTCAGGAATGAGTATCAGAATAAATATCAGAATAAATATCAGAATAAATATCAGAATAAATATCAGAATAAATATTGGTTCATTTAAATAAACAACCACATGTTTCTTCTGGTATCGCTGCCACCAATTAAATACTTTAGAATCATTACATCTGCAATACGTTTCAAATGGGAAAGATAACTCTTACAGTTTATACTGTTCTCAATGACCAGGTATACGGCTTCTCTGAGCACAAAATAAGGTTTGGGACTCTTTAATAATCACTCAAGGCGTATGCGCGTATATCTAGAAGGCAAGGAAACACAGTAAATACATCATTTGCACTCGGCGGTCACCGGGATAGGATCTCTGCTTTGCCGGTGAAGTCTATGCGCGCCTACGGGCTTTAGCACCACTTGAGCACAGGCGGCACCAGTTCAAAGTCATTAGACTGACGAACGGGCTGCCGGAGAGGTCACACAACCTTCGCGCACAGTCAAATAAATGCCGGTTCACAGTTCCTTCACAACGCTGCATTCACTATGAGGAAACGGGCCCACCTCACATCGGCTGCAATTCAAGATACGATTCAGTCGGGCACAGCACTCCTCTCATTAGCGACGGGGCTCGCAGGGGCTCCACGGACCTCCCTCCGACTTCCGCATTCCGGGTGGTTCCCGCCCACAGCTACAGCTCCCGGGTCACTGGGGAGTGGCAGAGACCCTAGTCCCGCCCAACGAAGGCCGGCCTTTCCCCGCCCGGCGCACCACCTCACCTTCAATCTGCGCAGGAAGCGCTCTACGCTGGTGGGGCTCGGAGACGTCCGAGCTCCCCTCTAGAGGCACCTGTCGCGAAGGGGGCACAGCTGACGATCGCGGTCGCGGCGAACTTGCTCTCGCCTCGCGACTCGATAAATCGATCACAGTTCACCACCGGGGGGGGCGGGGAGGCACACGAATCTGGCCACAGTCTTTGGGGGCAATGAGGTACTCGCTGGGCAGGCGCTGTAGGCGCTAGATAACTTCTCACGTAGCTGACTGGAACGCCAGTCAGACACAACGCCAGCAACCCTTTGCTGCTCTACTGCCTGCGCTACCAGCCACCTCAGGGGTCAACAGGGCAGGTGTCAATCTGGTGTCAAGTCTGGAATCTCTTAATCTCCTCTTCTCTAGTCTGAACTAAAATCTTCTAATCTAAAATGGCCGCCAGGGACTGGGCCTTATATAGCCAGTGCCCTGGGGTACTGGCACGAGCCAGAAGGTTCTAGAACCTTCTCTGGCTGTGACAATGACAAGGCACTCTTGAGGGGTATTTAGGACACTCACAGCCACCGTACTGGGGTTCTAGAGCAGCCATTTTGTGTACCTGAGGAAAATAAAACCTCAAAAGGCCAGGGTTCATGAAGGCTCCAATGGGAGTCACTTCACATGAGGAAAAAGGGTGTCCACCATTTTAGGTTCATTTATACAGGTTGACAACCCCAGTTTGTAATGCCACAGGTTTGGGCCAGGCGCCTTGTAAATAGGTGCCACAAACCTTGTGAGCAACTGGGCGTCAAGGAACATCTAACCCCATGAGATATTTGATATTTGATATTTATTGACACTTGTATAGCGCGACTATCGCTCCGGAAGGAGCATCTTGGCGCTGGGCAAGCAGAAGAACCAAAGTGGAGAGGCGAGGATCAGATGGCTGCAAGAACCGCAGAGTCAGGCTGGAGGAAGATCCAGGTCTTCAAGAGTTTCCTGAACTGGCTTTCTGTGGGGGCGTGCCTAAGGTTAAAGGGGAGACCGTTCCATACCTTTGACGCCAGGAATGAAAAAGTTTTGCCACCTTTAGTTTTTAGTTTTATTCTAGGTATGATAACCAAATTAGCTTCAGATGACCTCAGGCAGCGCGATGGAATGTAGCGACGGAAGCGCTTGGCTAGATAGAGAGGGCCAGTGTTCCTAGTGGCCTTAAAGACCGTGACAAGGAGTTTAAAAAGAACTCTCTTGTGAAGGGGAAGCCAATGCAGCGTGTTGAGGGCTGCAGAGGCTGAAGACCTTTTTGGAAGTTTAAGAACAAGCCTGGCTGCTGCGTGTTGGACACTCTGCAGTTTCTTTAGAGAAGACTTCTTTATTCCTGCCAGGAGGCCATTACAATAATCCAGCCGGGAAAGGATTAAGGCCACGGCGACTGTCTTCCTGGCAGAGATGGGGAGGAAGTCAAAGAATTTCTTCAGCTGTCTGATGAGGTTGAAGCAGCACCCTGCTGTGATGCGCACATGGTCATCAAAACTCAAGGAGGAGTCAAATTGGACACCTAAGTTGCGGGCCGAGGAAACCGCACTAGGCGGTGCTTCAGAGTTTTGAGGCCACCAATCCATTGGTGAGAAAAGGATGTCTTTGCCTAGTGGTATTATTTCAGTTTTAGCGCTATTGCACTTAAGATGGTTAAGGTTAAGCCAGGAAAAGACTTGGGAAAGGCAATTCTGAAATCTGAGGGCGGCGTCAGGGTATTTTTTATCAATGGTGACGACTAGCTGGGTGTCGTCAGCATATGATGTTACGAGGATGCCGTGGGATTCAATCAATGTAAGAAGGGGGGCCATATATATATTAAAAAGGAGGGGGCTAAGTATGGACCCCTGGGGCACACCAGATGTAACAGGTCTTTCGCCAGAAAGAAAAGGGCCAAGTGAAACTGTTTGTGTTCTGTTGGATAGGAATGATGTAATCCATGTTAATGCAGTACCCGACACCCCAATCTCACGCATTCTGTTAATAAGGATGGCGTGCGAGATGGTATCGAATGCTGCGGTTAAGTCAAGCAGGATGAGTACAGCTTGTCTCCCTTCATCCTGCAGGAACTTAATGGTGTCCGATAGCTCAATCAATGCAGTTTCTGTTGAGTGGCCAGGGCGAAAACCTGATTGCTGTGGGTGCAGAATGTAATTGTTTTCCACAAAGGCTTTTAATTCCTCGTGGACCAGCTGCTCGGTGATTTTGCCTAGTGCCGGGAGTAGGGAGATGGGGCGCATATTAGATAAATCTGTAGGGGATTTGTTTTGCTTTTTCATAAGGGGCTTGACTATGGCCTTCTTCCAATCAGCGGGAACAATGCCAGAGCTGAGAGATTCATTAACAATGGCATTGATGGAGGGGTTGACGGCCTCGATGAGGTGGTGGAGAATAATCGGAGGGCAGGAGTCCGTAGGGGCTCCCGATCTGCAGGTCATGATGGCCTTCTGTGTTTGTAGCAGAGAAACTGCAGTAAAATTGTCAAGTGGAGGTAGTGTAGTAACGGCATCTTGCGTATGAATTAAGGGAGGTGGAAAGTCTTTGTGAATGGTATTTATTTTATCAATAAAAAAATCAGCTATTTGATCGCAAAGGGTTTGAGATGGAGGAATAGCAAGTGTCAGGGCCTTGGGATGGGTGAAGGACTTGACGATATTAAAGATGATCTGTTGTTTCTGTTTAGCTTCCTCTATAGCTGAAGTAAAGAACTCCTTTTTGGCTTTTTTTATATTGGAGAGGTATTGTTTCCTCTGTAAGATGTAAAGGGATCTGGAAGTGTCATCATAAGTTTTCCTCCACTCTCTTTCAAGGACCCTGCATTTAAGGTGACATTCGGTGAGGGCATGGGTATACCAGGGGGCATTGGGTTTTCTCTTGCGATGGACTGATTTTAGGATGGTTGGGTTGGAGAAAGACGAAATCACTCTGTCAATCCAGGAGTGGAGATTTTTGGAATCTTGAGATACGTCTCCGACAATAGTGGGAAGGGGAGCAAGGGGCCGGGGATTTAACATAATGCGATCAGCCACTTTCTTCCAGTTAGTCGGGAAGGGAGCGGGAGAGTACATAATGTTGGATTGCGCTAAGGATTTTACCCTGATGGAAAAAGGAATGAAACAGTGGTCAGTCCATATTTGTGGGATCGGGGGAAAGACAGCTAGGGCAGCAGAGTTTGTACAGATGCCATCTAGCGTGTGGCCGGCCCGATGCGTGGGGGGGGAGACCAGTTGAGAGAGGCCAAAAATGTCCAATGAATGTTGAAAGTTCAGAGTGTAGGGGTCTGAAAGGGATTCCAAGTGGAGATTAAAATCACCAAGAAGGGTGAAGGTGGGGTAGTGGGTCAAGAGTGAACCAAGGGTCTCGTCCAGGGAATCCAAAAACGGAGTGGCGTTCCCAGGGGGGCGATAGACGAGTCCTCCTGAGAAGGAAGTGGATGGGTTGATTTGGATCACAAAGCCTATACCCTCACAGTGCTTGAGAAAGGTCAGATCAAATGCATGGCACATAAAGGATTTCTTGACGATGATGGCTATCCCCCCTCCCCTACCGCAGGGTCTATCACGCCTAAGGATGGTGAAATCAAGGGGGAGGGCGGTTGCTAAGTCCGGATTTGATGCGTCGTTTAGCCACGTTTCAGTAATGAAAAGGGCGTCGAGGTCGCACGACAGTATGAGGTCGTGAATATCCTGTCCGTGGCATGCTAGGGATCTGGCATTAATGAGACCGCAATTGAAAGTGGCTGGTTTATGTGGGGGGGGGGAAGAAGTTATGCCAGAAGGACCCAGGGATGGCCATCTACAGAGGCGGCATGAAAAAGGGCCCCAGAGACGATCCGTAAGAAGATGCCCCTTACAGCTATGGCTGGCCCTTGTCAAGCGCACTGAGAGCAGGGCGTCAGAATCGTACCTGATGGCTGGATGGTTTTGGACAGCATGGCCCGCGCCCGGCGCGATCCTGGCGCGGACGGGCGCAGACGGGCTTGGCTTAGGCGCGGCTTCGGCGCGCATCCGGCGCCCCCGCTGCGCCAGCCCGCTGCGCCGTCTAGCCGCCTTGCACATTTATGGGAAGGTAAGGGGGCGGGAAGGACGGCCCGACTTGAGCGCTGTCCCCACCTGCCTCACTCAAGATGGCGCCCACCGCCACCGGGAATCGGCTGAGAAGCGGCTGGGCTGAACAATAAAGGTGTTTGGAAGTGTCAGAGTACCTAATATTTCAATTCCCCTTCTACTGATATCCCCCACAGTCAATAATAAGGCGGTTTTAAAATTGATCAGAAACGCTATTAAAAACACAATTCAATTGTCACATAGTTAAAAATTGCTCTGCAGCTCGCAGCCCCAGTTCCCCTCACCAGGGAGAGTTTCTGAAGGCGCCGAGCGCTGCGGATGGGCTAAGTTAAATACACAAAGAGGGCGGGAAGGACGGCCCGACTTGAGCGCTGTCCCCACCTGCCTCACTCAAGATGGTGCCCACCGCCACCGGGAATCGGCTGAGAAGCGGCTGGGCTGAACAATAAAGGTGTTTAGAAGTGTCAGAGTACCTAATATTTCAATTCCCCTTCTACTGATATCCCCCACGGTCAATAATAAGGCGGTTTTAAAATTGATCAGAAACGCTATTAAAAAACACAATTCAATTGTCACATAGTTAAAAATTGCTCTGCAGCTCGCAGCCCCAGTTCCCCTCACCAGGGAGAGCTTCTGAAGGCCACACAGACAACACATAACAAGACCTGGTAGACAAAATAAAAAGCGACACATTTTGGGAGGTACAGGGGAACAAAAGAAATCATAGTGGTGAGGGGACTCTCAGAAGCAGACGGGTCTAATACGCGTCCCCCCCAGCTGAAAGTGGGGAGAGGTACCCAACCCCTTGGGAGTCCTCAACACTAAGGCGGAAATACCTGGAGAGACCGTCTGCATTGGCGTGGTCAACTCCGGGCCGGTGTTCCACCCGAAAGTCCATTCCCTGTAGGGAGATAGACCACCTCAACAGTTTGGGATTTTCCCCCTTCATTTGCATGAGCCAACGAAGGGGTCGGTGGTCTAACTGAACAAGGAAGTGTGAACCAAACAAATATGGTCGCAGCTTCTTCAGTGCCCAGACCACCGCAAAGGCTTCCCGCTCGATGGTACTCCACCTCTGTTCCCGGGGAAGCAGTCTTCGTGACAGAAAGACCACGGGCTGATCCAGACCCTCTTCATTGAGTTGCGATAGCACCGCCCCAATGCCAATGTCGGATGCATCTGTCTGGACAATGAACTCTTTTGAAAAATCTGGAGCCTTCAGGACTGGATCTTTACACAATGCTTGTTTCAGAGTGTCGAAGGCTCGCTGGCAAGCCTCCGTCCAAATGACTCTCCTGGGTTGGTTTTTGGCCGTGAGTTCTGTAAGGGGTGCCACGATAGTGCCATACCCCTTCACGAATCGGCTGTAGTAACCTGTGAGGCCCAGGAAGGCTCGGACCTCAGTCTGGGTCTTGGGGGGTTTCCAGGCCATGATTGCCTCAATCTTCGCCTGAAGGGGCTGCACCATTCCCCGGCCCACCAAGTGTCCTAAGTACACTACCGACCCCTGTCCAATCTGACATTTGCTGGCCTTGATCGTCAAGCCAGCCCGTTCCAGGGTCGGAAGAACGGCTTGCACGTGCTGCAAGTGATCCTCCCAGCTGCTACTGAAGACAGCTATGTCATCCAAGTAAGCAGCAGAGAATGACTCCATCCCGGTGAGGATCGTGTTCACCAGCCGCTGAAAAGTGGCAGGAGCGTTCTTGAGCCCAAAGGGCATGACGCAAAACTGGTAGTGTCCATCAGGTGTGGAGAAGGCTGACCTTTCCTTGGCTCCATTAGACATGGGAATCTGCCAGTACCCTGCAGTGAGGTCAATGGTACTGAGATATTGGGCAGCTCCCAACCGGTCAATCAATTCATCCGCCCGAGGGATCGGATGAGCATCCGTTTTGGTTACCGAATTTAGTCCTCGGTAGTCCACACAGAATCTCAATTCTGGTGTGGTGCCAGGTGGGGCAGCTTTAGGAACTAACACCATCGGGCTAGACCAAGGGCTACTTGAAGGTTCGATGACTCCTAGCTCCAGCATCTTAGCTACTTCGCTTTGGATACTGGCCTTCACCTTGTCAGACAGCCGGTAAGACTTTGACTTCACAGGTGGGCTGTCCCCTGTGTCCACGTCATGGGTACACAAGTGGGTCTTACCCGGGACAAGGGAGAACAGGGGAGCGAATGACCCCAAGACCTGGCGACATTCCTCCTTCTGCTCAGGAGTCAGGGTTGGCGAGAGTTTCACTCCCTCCACTGACCCATCCTTTTCTTGAGACGCAAAAAGGTCGGGGAGAGGCTCCGTGTCCTCTTCCTCCGATCCGTCAGTTACCATAACCAACATGACTTCGGGCCTCTCGTAGTGGGGCTTGATGCGATTGGCATGTAACACCCGATGCGGATGCCGAGGGGTCTTTACGTCCACCAGATAGGTAGACTTGCCCTTCTTCTCCAATACCTCATAGGGGCCTGTCCAACGGTCCTGGAGGGCACTCAGCTCTCCAGGCTCCAACTCCACTGGGTGAGCATTGTGGTCATACCACGCTTTCATGACTGCCTGACTGGCTTCCAAGTTGTCAGAAGCTTGCTTCCACAACTTAGCCATTTGGCTTCGGAAGGCCAGCATGTAGTTCACCACATCCTGGGGAACTTTCCGGGGAGACTTTTCCCAGGAGTCCCTCACCAGGCTGAGAGGTCCACATACAGGGTGCCCGTACAAAAGCTCGAAGGGGCTGAAGCCCACTCCCTTTTGCGGCACTTCCCTGTAGGAAAAGAGCAAACAGGGTAGGAGGACGTCCCATTTCCTCCGCAGGCTTTCGGGTAGACTTATGATCATACCCTTCAAGGTTTGGTTGAACCTTTCCACAAGACCATTGGTCTGTGGGTGATAAGGAGTGGTGAACCTGTAAGTCACTCCACACTCCTTCCACATGGCCCGCATATATGCTGACAGGAAGTTGGCCCCCCTGTCAGACACAACTTCCTTGGGGAATCCCACTCGGGTAAAGATCCCCATCAGGGCCTTTGCCACTACTGGTGCAGTAATGGTTCTCAGAGGAATTGCCTCTGGATACCTTGTGGCGTGATCCACCAGGACCGGGATAAACCTGTGACCGGATGATGTAGGTGGATCTAGGGGCCCAGCAATGTCGATGCCCACCCTTTCAAAGGGGGTGCCAACGACGGGAAGTGGTTCCAGGGGAGCCTTCAGCTTCGTCCCTGTTTTCCCACTGGCTTGGCATGACACGCACGACCGACAGTATGTGTCGGACGCCACCCTCATTCAAGGCCAATAAAAGTGGGGGACAAGCCGGGCAAAGGTCTTGTCCTGACCCAAGTGTCCTGCCAAGGGAATCTCATGAGCCAACTCTAATAGGAAGGCTCGGTAACACTGTGGGACTACCAGGGCCCGTGACAATCCGTGCACTGGCGCCCTGGGTTCACTGTAGAGGAGACTATCCTCCCAGTAAACACGATAGTTCCCAGACTCGTTACCTGCTGCCTGGGCTTCAGCCTGTTGCCTCAGACCCTCGAGGGTGGGACATTCCCTTTGTCCCTTGCTCAGTTCCTCCCTGGATGGTCCTCCTTCCACTCGCCACTCAGCGGGGATAGGCAAGTCCTCCAACGGAACCATGTCCTCCTCCGCGGACTCCGGGTCCAACTCCACAGGTGGCCTATCCGTCTCACGGGGCATGGACATCAAGGCAAGCTCCTCCTGTCCTCGAAATGTTCCCTCATCAGCAGCTGGGTGGGCCATTGTTCCAGGCTCCAACCCACGCGACTTCTCCTCCCGAGCAGCCGCCGACCTGGTACTCACACAGGCCCAATCAGGTGTACCCAGCATCTCAGTATGAGTCCGGTATTCCACCTCCTTCCAAGCATTGTGCTCCATATCATTGCCCAGCAGACAATCGACTGGCACGGCGGGGCTTACGGTAACTCGAAGTGAACCTGCAACCCCTTCCCACTCAAAGGGAACCTCGGCCACAGGATAGTGGCCCATTCTGCCGTCAGCCATCGCGGCTGGATGAAGTACGCCTGGAATCACCTGCTCTGAGGACACCAGATGACTCCTTACCATAGTCATACTGGCTCCTGTATCTCTCAGAGCTTCCACTCTATGGCCATTGATGGTGACCCATTGCCCATACTTGGTAGTATTTGAGGGCACCTGGATCTTTGGAACCACCTCCCGATCACCCAGGGACACTAAGGTGACACCCGCCCACTCCCCCCCCTTAACTAAGGGCATCTCCTCCCCGAGCGCTACACTAGCGACTCCCGGGGCCTTTCCTCCAGTGGGAGGGGGTGGTCTCTTTGGGCATTTCACGTCTCCCTTATAATGTCCAATACCACCGCACTCATAGCAATGGATAACCCTTGGCTGCTGACTCTGGCCAGGATTAGGGTTCTTCTGTGGGTTAGCCTTAGAAGTGGAGAAGAAACTTTTCCCCATAAAGGTATTTTGGGGGCCTTTGGAGAACTCCTGCTTCTTGTTATCTCCCCCCTCTTTCTTCTGGGAAGCGCCCTGTCCGGACTTCTGAGAATCTCCTCCCGTCCCCTTCGTGGACACTCGGGTACTTGCCCAAATGTCCGCCTCCTCAGCAAGCTTACGGGGGCAAGTAAGTTTGCTGTCTACCAGGTGTTGCCTCAGCTCGGGAAGACATTTCTCGAGTAGATGTTCCTTGAGTATCAGGTCGTACAACCCTCGATAGTCCTCCACCTCATTACCTTGGACCCACCCATCCAGGGCTTTCTTGGCAAAATCCAGGAAGTCAACCCAATTCTGTGAGCTCAGCTTGTGGCTGCCCCTAAACCTTTGCCGGTATTTCTCGGGGGTCAACCCAAACTTCCTGATGAGCGCCACCTTCATGGCGGGGTAATTAACCTGTTCCTCCCGGTCTAGGGCCAATAGGGCATCCCTACCTGTCGGAGGCATGTACCGGTATAATCCACCACCCCAATGCTTCTCATGGATCCCATGGGCTCTTAAGGAGACCTCATAGGCTGCCAGCCACTTGGCTATGTCGTCTCCAGCGGTATAACTGGCGACTACGTCCTTGGGTAAATGGGGCCTGGGCTCCCTGGCAAATTCCTTTGACTCGACACCCTTCGGAGTGATGTTAGGGGCCTGGAATTCGAGTTCTCGTAGCTTGAACTCGTGTTCCATCCTTTTCCTTTCCATCTCCAGCTTGGACTCATGTTCCAACCTCCTCCCCTCCCTCCTTTCTTCCAACTCCATTTTTGCTATTTCCCACCTTAACAGTCTTTCCTCTCTCCTGTCAGCTAACTCGGTTTCTGATAACCCTCTCGATGACACACTGCTGCCCTCCCGTGAGGTTGCCTTGGGGCTGATTGACATCTCACCCACCCCCGGGGGACATTCCGCAGTCCTATCAATGACAGTACCTCTGTCCGATTCCTCCTCCTCCACCGTTCCCTCCGTGTGTGCTTCCACCCATGCTCGCAGACTAGTACGGAGCTCCTCTCTTTTGGCCCCTCGCCTGACAAACACTCCCCTCTCCTGACAGAAATCCTTGAGCTGTGCCACAGTATAGGTCTCCAGCTCTGACATTTCGAATTCCATCTTGTCAGCGAAAAGTGTGGACAACCACCCCGAAGTAGGTGACCAGGATAAGAACTTTGAGGGTCACTTCCACCCACCTCCAGGAAAGAATTTGGAAAAAACAAAATGTTGAATTGGAGGGCCGCTAGGAGAAAACTCCGGGTGTGTACCTGTGGTGCACACTGAATTATTATGGGGTTCAAAACAAGCACGGCTCGCAATCCCACCCGCTGAGCACCAATTTTATGTTGGACCTGCGATGGGCAAGCCCAGCACAAAGGGGGTAGCTTGGCTCAAGTGACAAGGCAAGTGAAGGCTGTAGTGTTAAGCCGGCTCTGACCCAATAATAACTCCTTGTACATCCACACCAAAAAGAAGGACACCACACCACTGCTGTAGAAAAATACGATTCCTTTATATAAAAGTTCTTTGTTGTAAATAGGGTTGACTGGGAAAGCACATATACATTTCTTTTGGTCATACAGTTCTGGTAATAAATAGTATTAATAAATAGAATAACTTCAGGAATGAGTATCACAATAAATATCAGAATAAATATCAGAATAAATATCAGAATAAATATTGGTTCATTTAAATAAACAACCACATGTTTCTTCTGGTATCGCTGCCACCAATTAAATACTTTAGAATCATTACATCTGCAATACGTTACAAATGGGAAAGATAACTCTTACAGTTTATGCTGTTCTCAATGACCAGGTATACGGCTTCTCTGAGCACAAAATAAGGTTTGGGACTCTTTAATAATCACTCAAGGCGTATGCGCGTATATCTAGAAGGCAAGGAAAACAGTAAATACATCATTTGCACTCGGCGATCACCGGGATAGGATCTCTGCTTTGCCGGTGAAGTCTATGCGCGCCTACGGGCTTTAGCACCACTTGAGCACAGGCGGCACCAGTTCAAAGTCATTAGACTGACGAACGGGCTGCCGGAGAGGTCACACAACCTTCGCGCACAGTCAAATAAATGCCGGTTCACAGTTCCTTCACAACGCTGCATTCACTATGAGGAAACGGGCCCACCTCACATCGGCTGCAATTCAAGATACGATTCAGTCGGGCACAGCACTCCTCTCGTTAGCGACGGGGCTCTCAGGGGCTCCACGGACCTCCCTCCGACTTCCGCATTCCGGGTGGTTCCCGCCCACAGCTACAGCTCCCGGGTCACTGGGGAGTGGCAGAGACGCTAGTCCCGCCCAACAAAGGCCGGCCTTTCCCCGCCCCGGCGCACCACCTCACCTTCAATCTGCGCAGGAGGCGCTCTACGCTGGTGGGGCTCGGAGACGTCCGAGCTCCCCTCTAGAGGCACCTGTCGCGAAGGGGGCACAGCTGACGATCGCGGTCGCGGCGAACTTGCTCTCGCCTCGCGACTCGATAAATCGATCACAGTTCACCACCGGGGGGCGGGGAGGCACACGAATCTGGCCACAGTCTTTGGGGGCAATGAGGTACTCGCTGGGCAGGCGCTGTAGGCGCTAGATCACTTCTCACGTAGCTGACTGGAACGCCAGTCAGACACAACGCCAGCAACCCTTTGCTGCTCTACTGCCTGCGCTACCAGCCACCTCAGGGGTCAACAGGGCAGGTGTCAATCTGGTGTCAAGTCTGGAATCTCTTAATCTCCTCTTCTCTAGTCTGAACTAAAATCTTCTAATCTAAAATGGCCGTCAGGGACTGGGCCTTATATAGCCAGTGCCCTGGGGTACTGGCACGAGCCAGAAGGTTCTAGAACCTTCTCTGGCTGTGACAATGACAAGGCACTCTTGAGGGGTATTTAGGACACTCACAGACACCGTACTGGGGTTCTAGAGCAGCCATTTTGTGTACCTGAGGAAAATAAAGGAATTCCTGTCAGAAATGCGCGCCAAACAAAGGGCGCCAAACCCTCAAAAGGCCAGGGTTCATGAAGGCTCCAATGGGAGTCACTTCACATGAGGAAAAAGGGTGTCCACCATTTTAGGTTCATTTATACAGGTTGACAACCCCAGTTTGTAATGCCACAGGTTTGGGCCAGGCGCCTTGTAAATAGGTGCTACAAACCTTGTGAGCAACTGGGCGTCAAGGAACATCTAACCCCATGAGACAACACATAAAAAGACCTGGTAGATAAAATAAAAAGCGACAAATTTTGGGAGGTACAGGGGAACAAAAGAAATCATAGTGGTGAGGGGACTCTCAGAAGCAGACGGGTCTAACACTATCACAATACATTTTAATATTCTTGGTTTAGTAGATGATATGTGAATCTTGATATTTGGGTAGGATACCATGCATGACACTGTTTTCATTGGTAACTCAGTTATGTTATTATCAGTCGGAGATTCACACCTGACATGCCAACCGTAGTTAAACGGAATCTCTATGAGAGTTTCTTGTTTTAAAATGAAATCTAATGTACTCTAGATATTGTTCTTTAATAAGTGATAACCATGACTGCCATAGAGCATGTCCTAGGTTGATTTATGACTTAATTAAGTATGAAAATCTTAACAAAAGTTTTTATATGAAATTCAGGGGATAGAGCTTAGCTTATATCAAAATCATTACTAAATGAATAGAAAAGGGTTTGGGCACGTGCACAACCTTGTCAAACCGCTTCAAGGATCAGGATTTCATTTGTCGATTCCCTGCTAGGCCCAAGGTGAATCCTCACCCAGGAATCTGAGCAAAAAGCTTGTAACAGTCCTATGTTCTCTGAATTCAAATCTATATCGAGTAGAACTTTAACAATCCCAATATAATAAGCTTAATCAAGAATGGCGTAATGTCTTAAAAGCTATACATAATCTACTATTACATAAAAATCACATATATCGAATGAATCGCAAATAATGTAAAATAATGGCCATCGATTCTCAGACCCTTAAATTAACCTGCGTAAAATTGACACAAAATCTTTGGCTCATCTGAATAATCATGTACACAATTTAAAATTATCTTTGAGAGTATTTATACGCACATCTATAAGTAAAATGGGACTGTAGATGTCTGGATAAAATGTAGTTCGTTTTTTAACAATGAGATCATTTCAGCTCTCTTCTAGTGCATTAATTATCTACAATCAAATCAAGATTCAAAGCATCAATATTGCTATGAAAAGTAAAATATTTGTTTTGCCTTCTGCAGCTTCCCTTTGTGATTAAGTATTTTTATACATCATCAAAAGGTTACCCCATATTACTATTATTTTAT
Organism: Lissotriton helveticus; assembly: GCF_964261635.1. Taxonomy (NCBI): domain Eukaryota; kingdom Metazoa; phylum Chordata; class Amphibia; order Caudata; family Salamandridae; genus Lissotriton; species Lissotriton helveticus. The sequence continues at coordinate 643,737,332 of NC_136065.1, read as the reverse complement.
ATTGCTCTTTTATGGTGTAAAAAAACAGCTTAATTTTAGACATTTGGGGCCATATTAAAGAAGTGCCCTGGCCTTACAGAATGGACCGCAAACGCTTGTGTGGCCCCTTCTGTAATACAAACAGCCTTTGTTGACACGTACAGCCAGCGCTATCATTAGAGGGCTGTCACTCATTTGCATAGGGGTGTGGCCCATGCAAATAGGGGAATCTCCTTGCCTCTGCGCTGTATTACCGGTATGGGTGAGGGCCAAACATGCCTTCAGGCGGCAGACGGATATGCTCCACCAAAAGTCCCCTGGAGGGATGAAAGTCCTATGGACCCCCAGACATCCCCTTGCAGGCAGGTGCATTGACTCACTGCACCCGCCTGCAAATAAAATGCTAAACCCTTTTAAAGGTGCAAGGGGGTTGCCAACTGCACAGAAAAATGCAGAGCAGTAGCTCTTTGAATGAGTTGCCTTGAGGGCAGCACAAGTTCATGGTTACCCTGAGCGCCAAACATTCAACATAATAGGGCACACTTTCCCTGTTTGTGGCTGTAAAAATTGTTTGAGGATCTGTAAAAATATTGCTTGATCATGAGTATTTTTCTAGGTCCTGTGATAATGATTTTTTGGCATTTGATTTTTTGGTCTATATTATAGATAAGAAAAAAAACACAGACCATGTCGCCTACATCCGAAATAACATCTGGTAGGGCTTTGGGGAGCACCTCCATTGCGTGGGCTGCATTTTGTTGTTATGTTTTTGCATCTGTTAGTTTTGGGCTACATTTGGTACATAAAGATCTAGAGACAAAGGTTTTGTTCCATTTCAATCTACGTTACTTTGTGTGAAGTACTTGACATCTATCTCTTTTTCGTTTTGGAAATCAATAGAATAACTCCTGACAGAATCAAAACATTCAAATTCATTGAGTATGAATTACAGGTTTTATCAGAGGAGGTAGTGAAATGAGACACTCAACTAATGAAACATTTCATGCACAATGCAAGTGCAAATTCTAAAGGAAAAATATGGAAGCAACTTACTCAAAAAGTTAATGTAATCTCAGTTCTTCCATGAATTATTGAAGACTATTTGAAATGCTTTCAAGATCTCAAGAGTAGGGTTCACAAGTTGCTGCCAAAACACCAAAAGAAGTCCAAACCTGAACCCCAAAAAACACCTTAAGAGGAACCAGTCTGGTCTCACTGAAGGAATTATGAGTGGAGCAGGAGCAAGAGGCGCATAGGTGAGAGGCAACAAGAGTACGGTAGCTTAGAAAGTATCCTGTTTCTACACTCTTCACTTGCATTTCTTAGATTTAGTGCTAGATTAGAGTGACAATTTTTACGGATGTTGAAATAAAAGTGACAAAACACATTAGAAAATGTATACCACTCTTAATCATCATAAAGGCACATAAATATCACCAAACTAAAGAAATATATTATTGCAAATCTTACAACTGTATAAATTATGTATTTTTTTTCTAAACATGCCCCTATTAACTTTGCAGGGGAGATACCAATGTAAGAGGCAGCAGAGGACCCAAACAGCTCCGCAAGTCAGGTTTAAAACAACTGTGATCCCAAGTAGAACATCTACCACATCTATTGAACCCCCTACTACATATACATAGCCTACCTTTGTATCCGTGACTTCAGCTACAAAATTGTCATTTTAGTTTGTGAGAAAAGGAGGCAAACTCACTCATCAAACCTGTATCGGGGGTATTCTAGGGTGAGTACTACTAATACATCATTGACAATTCTTCAGATGTCAGCTTCAGTCCCACAAAGACTTGTTGAAATGGCTAAAAAGAAAGAGGAAAAAGATAATGTTTTTGTGCCAGAACACTGGGCTGAAACTGAATGATGGCATTCTTGTGAAGATGTACAACATCCGATGCCAGCAGAAGAAATTCCATTTAGCCCAACCACCACAAGAATAGACTAAAGGGCTGATTATAATGGCGATCGGTCGGACCACTGGCCACTGGTTTGGCGGTCAGGAGACCACTGACAAACCGTATTGAGATGTGACAGCTGGGCAGCTAGTAGAAACATGGAGGGGACATGCTGCGGCCCTGGGAATGGGCCACAGCCCATGCTGACACCATGCAGCATCTCCTGCACATCCGTGCACTGTGTGCCATGCACCATGTTGTGCATGGCACATGGTGCATGGAAGGGAGTGGGGGCAGTACATGTGTGCCAGGGACCACTTTACAGTGGCCCACGATGGACGGGGGGCCCTGTTTGGGGCCCCCATATCCCTTTCCAACAATCGTTTTATGCCGGGATTCCCACCATGAAAAGGCTGTCAAAAAGGGATATTGTAATCCTGATGGTGGTGCCTGCCTCAGCACTGCCGCTATTCTGGGGCGCTGCTCCGACCACCAGCCCATTGGGATTTGTGATCCCGTCGGAGCCAGCGGTCTTGCATCTGACAGCTTAGGGTGCGACCGCCAGTATCTGAATACGGCGGTTAGACTGAAGGGTTGTTGGCTGTTGGACCGCCACCTACAGCCTGTCAACCGTCTGACTGCCACTATTGTAATGAGGCCATTAGATGCCAGAAATCATTTACAGAAAAGTGGCAGTGATAGAATCAATATCTACTCGCTGTAATTCAATGAGTGCAAGCCCCTGGTGTCCATTAGTTCATTAGTGTCCAATTTTCGTATAGGTTTGTCATTTTGTCCCAATGCAATTGAAGCCCGAATGCATTTTGGACCACCCTGGTCCTTCTCCAGAGGGACATCAAGATCAAACAACAATAAAATCAAAACTTCACACAACATTGATCTGTCCACAAAATAATATTGAACATTGATACACCTGTTTTTCACATACATGTTATTGAAACACTTGGTACTCAGATGAATAAAAGTGTTGGTGCAAAGTAAGTGTCGCAAATTCATCCTTCATATGAGGGGAAAATGGCAAACCAATATAATGATTGGATACTAATGAATTGATGGACATAATCCATAAAGAACAAACCATAGTAACAGTACACCAATTGTGATTGTTCAAGAAAAAATAAGTTAAAAAATATGTTTTAATGTTAATACATTGAAAGAATACATTTCAACAATTGGTACACTGTTTAAAGACATTTTTTGAAAGCTCATGTTGAACACCAATTGGCAAGTGCACCAGTAGACTGCACTCATCAAAGTACAGCCAGTACATATTGTTTAGTGTCTTTTTTCGGTTTGAGAACGCACCCAGGTAGCATGGTGAGATATTAAAAAATAGTTTCACCACAAGATCAAAACTGTAAATGTGTGACTCTCTCGCTTTCAGTGAGAGAGTCAAGTAATGTAATCCCACAGGTACAGTCAAAAGACTGCATAAAAACAATTCAAAACCTGGGGGTCACATCTACAGCAAGTCTCAGAATCCATAGAGCAGCTGGTCAGGGTACATTAGCGATCCCTTATTTATCATTGCACACAGATGTGAAGAGACATGAGTTCTGTCTAAAGACAGTATTAAGGTGAATAGAAGGTCTATATATCGCTTGACCAGAGCTGTCTGAAATTTTACTACCATGTTTGTGGAGGAACAGTAATCATTGCTTAGGTCCAAAGATATACAAACATTTGTAGTTGACCACCAACTACTACACAAACCCAGCCACCTATTAGCACTTCTCTTTCAGGAATCTGTCAACTTCACCTTCTTGCAGTTTTAGATCGTACCAACCGGTTTCTCCAGTACATCCAAGAAAAAAATGGTACATACTACTCAAGTTGGCAATCCTGCAGCTATGTCAGCTAAAATCTCTCATCTTTAAAAATACTTCTTTGTATATTTAATTTGTTTATAAAACGTTTTATTTGTTATCTTTTATGTTATATTTTTTGTTTTTGTAGAGTTAACAAAACTCAATTATTCTCAATACAGAGTTTTATGTATAAATAAGATTTTCCTACTCCAGGAGTTTACTTTTTGGTTTGCCACAATATAAAATGCAAACACATGCTTTCTTTATTGAAAATAATAATTTTTTAATGTTTTTGATTAACTCAAATATTGTGCCAGAAGTAATTTTTTTAGATATGATTAACATTGACATCCCAATGATGATGTTATTTGACTACATATCTCAGAGAATAATTGTGATGTTTACAGGAAGGTCAGTATTATATTATACTAATGTTGCTCTGGCACAGATAGATATCCTAAAATAGAAATGTGATATAGCCTTGGTAAGATTTATTTTTGTGTTGGTATTTTAAAGTTATATTCGTTAGCCCAATCGTAAGACATTGATACATCACCTACATTTATAACTTAATGAAGTATTTTTAGAAAAAATAACTTATAGTTGATTTACAAAAATTTTAAATATTATACTATTTTGTAACCTTTATCTTTGTTTACCATTGCGTAATAAGTTTTAAGTACTTTTTATAAATGTACCACCTTGTCTAGAGAGGTGGTAACTTTAGGTAATAATTCATCATGTCGGAAGGTTTTCATCTCTACTTGTAAAAGCTGTATTATTAAGCACATGCTATTTTACTACATAATTTAATCACACACGGTTTTTCCTCATGCAATTTTATTCCTATGCGATTTTATCATGCACACCTTGCAATTAGACTGAGCGATATTAACATATACCAAAATGAGCACATTTTGCTCAGGCTGACTTGTACCCAGGGCCTACATGGCAACATAGAAACTTAGAGCAATGAAATCAATCAATGTGTTTTTTTTAAAGCAATCTTTGTTGAAAACTTGAGGCTGACGTATATTGATAGGTGGTGCTCTTTAACAGGTAAAACCAATCAGCAACCAAGAGCACTAAAACTTCGAAGCATAGCGTCTTTTAAAACATCTGTAGTCAATTGAAACAGCTTTGTACCCCTGTTATACATCTCTTGTATCTGCCTCCCAATAACAGACTAAATGCTTAGGGCCCAATTCACAAAGGTAAATTTGGAGGAAAAGTTATGTTTATCACCAAATGTACCTGTCTTATGTTTGGCAGAAATTTGCAAAGGGATTCTAGGCAGGGGTAAACACATTTAGGAATACAGAGATCTCAATCACAATTGTAGAGTTCTCCACACTTATAAACCCACCTCAAATGATTGGGTGGGAAGAAGGTGATCGAAGGTGTTCGAAGGTGTTCCAAGGTATAGTTAGCCTTGGATGTTTGTGAACACCCACAGACATGGACATGGCCAAAGCTATTGCAACTGCTGCCCTATACATCATTACTGAACACAGAGGAGCTTAAGTGGATTCTTTATATCAACTGCTCACACATTAGCTTGAGCAGAGGACTGGACTATTCTGTTATAACCCCACTTGATCCACCTATGACTACACTATGCCCGTCTCTTGTTGGTAATTTTTTGCAATGTTCCACAAATATGTCTCATGTGGTAATTGCCCGCTGCAAGATCAAATTTAATAAGCATGGTTATAATACATTGGTTTAACAATGCCATGGAATATGACATGTAAACGCAATATTGTTCACACCACGCTCCTCTTTAGGTAATCTTGTACACTCCTTTATTACTTACCAAATACATTTCCTTGATTTTATGAGAGTAATTTTGTGAGGGAAATTAGCTTTGAACACCATTTCCAATTGTGGTCTTTTTCTGCTCCTCAATATGACAATGAACCTTGTTAGTGAAATTGCATATAAATCATTTTTCAGGCACTCTGTATTCTTTCTATGTAAATTCTCTTTACACTTGCTGGCCTATTTTCAGTATCTATGACCCATGTTAATATGACTGCCACATTTCTCCCTCTTCTTGCTAAATCTGCCCTTTCTCATGTTCCGTCTAATGGCACTCATGCCCATCACATCCCTTAACCGCAGACAGCCTTACAACATGTTCTGGTGACTCAGGGAGATCGCAATTACTTCATCAAAGGCTGCAAGGTAAGTCACAGTACCATCACAGAGTACTTGCACAACATTTCTCTCGTTATGCGATCCACTTTTGCTTCATTCATGAAGTCCCTGGACTTGGATGTAAATTTCTCTAAGTCCCACATTATGATCATGGGGGCCAAGCCAAAGAAATGTAAAAGTCACTATTGTGAGGGAAACAATTTCACACGGGTAACGTCATTCTCATATTTGGGAGTGTTATTTGACGAAAGGGGCTCCTGGATCCGACAAATGCAGGCCAAAAGAAATTTATTGGCAAGATCAACTGTTGCTGTTTTAGATTTTGCTCGCAGATTGGGCTCTAAACCCATACAAGCTATGTTAAATATCTACAGGGCTAAATGTCTGGCCATTGCGAACTATGGTTCAGAACTTTGGGGCTACAGAAATGCCGGGAACGTGCAAATAGTGGAAAATAAATTTCTAAGAAGTTTGCTAGCCGTACCGTCATCGACATCCACCTATATTATTCATCAAGAAATGGGCGTAGGTTATATAACAGACACTATTGGAATGGCTCCTCTGCTCAAATGGATAAGTATTTGGACAAATCCGGAGCTGGAGATGAACCCTGTCGTCATTCGTGACTGTTTAACTCTTGACTTGGCAAGTAGGATCCCATGGTTAAATTATGTCAGAAGGACTGCAGCTTATTTAGGCAGACCTGAGCTCTTTGGTTTCCCGGAGAAATTGTTAAAAGCAGACAAATTGTGGGTTAAAAATATGTATGTTCAGGTTTCTCAAAGTGATAGAGAGCAGAATGAGTTAAGCAAACCGTCTGTTCGGGCTCATCAGCTGATATGTTCATCATTAACGATTGAGCCATACCTAACCATTGTGTCTAACCAGCACCATCGCTTCCTATTGGTTCAATTTAGCTTAAACCAACTATATTTGCTTTTTGCCGAGCTAAAGGGATGGAAAAAGCTGGAGGACTTAGATGTATGTACCTGTGACAATTTCTCTACTCAGGATTCTCTGCATTTTGTTTTATTTTGTGAATATTTTTTGCATATCCGTAATCGTTTTATAAGACCGATTTTGAAAGGCAAATGTTTTACTCATGCAAAACCTGCTTTTATTTATTTTCAAATGTTGAATAATATATGGGACATTTTTAATATAGCTAGATTTGTAACTGAGGCTGTCAGGATTAAGAAGAAAGGAAGTGCTGCTAATAGTGTGCATCGGGTGTCAGGACTTGTATGAAATGTTCCCCTTTTTATTCTGTATATTAATAATTTAATTATGTCATTTTTGATAAATCGTGATGATTATGTTTATTTAATATTTTTTGTTCATTTTTTTGTAATGTATTTTTATAGTATACCTTTATGGTTATAATTAACCGAATAAAGTGAATTTGTCTGACTGACTGACTCCCTTTATTCCGACCCTGATTAATTTAGTTAAGTAACCTGGGCATCCTTTATATCGGGACCACATGGTTGGCTTCCATCCCTCGCACCAGTGCTTGCTGCCTTTTAACCTTATTTATGGTAAGTGACTCCTCACTTGCTGACTTCGGTTGCACTATTGGCTGTCACAAGTCCATGGTTGCATGACCGTGACCATTCCATTCTCCCTCCTTTTCAGATCCCCAATCACTTGTATTTTCTCTCTCTATGTCCAATGGTTTATTTGGTTGAACACCCCATTTTATGATTAGGTTCGTGCCAGGCTATTTGTTGTTCATAATTTATGTCTCCAGATATCAGCATTCTCAATTTGACAATTTCATTCACTTCCTTAAAATATCTTGCACCACTTTAGGAAATAAGTACCCCAATGGGTGCTCCTGTTAGGTCAGTCTACTTTCACTTGCACCTCACTCTTATTCATGGTGCATACCATTCACTAATATTCAGGTTCTGACTTACCCCTTGTCTAACACTTCCACTTGCATGGCTTTTATCACGTTCCTTGCAATACGTTGTCCACAGTTTGATGCACAGTTGGTTGACACTAAACCACATATGGAGTGAGTGGCTGTCACCTTCCACCATGGCTGGTATTATCTCTAATTAAAATTAGTTATTTTTCTCCCTCCCTCTCCTTTTTCCATACCCTTTTTCTTTCTCTCTTTCATCCTTCTTCCCCTCACTTTCTCTTCTTGATTTTATTTTTACCTTTCCCTACAGGTATTTTTTTCGTTTTAGGCATATTCATTTAAGTCCTAATGATGATCTCCATATTGTAAAGTGGGATCGAAACGTCGTCAACATATGGTAACATGACTATTGTGAATGTCTCATGTCAAATTATGATAGCATTGGTACTTCAAAATAATATGTGACATAACCTGTTCGTTAATTTTCCAGTCACAAAGAAAATGTCTGAACTTTGAAAGTTTTTCTGGTTTCTTGTTGCTCCCCACTTTTATTATTTCTCTGTGTGTTATATGATTGAGTAAATATTTGTATTTTTCCACCTGAATTTTTTGACATAGAATTATTTTTTCTTCTATGGTCTATGCTCAGTGATAATTTGCAATAACAGACCGATTGTTCCTTTATAAATACTTGTACCCATAGTCCTTTATATTCCTTTGGGTTCCAGTGTCTATGAAAACACAGTGCAGCTTTCCAGGAATAGTTCTGTAAATGTTTGTGAATTCCAGAAAGTAGGAAGAGGAGAAGGTGCTGATCTCTACCTCCACTTTTCCTTCTTTCATTGTTATATGGACCCTTTATGTTTCAGTGCTTTTAACAATTGGGCCAGTTCACAAAAGCATTTATAACTACGGGAAGTAGAACTGCAGGAGTACATACCCTTACATGCCTTTGTGAATTGTGTTCCAAATGTCCAACTCCTATTAGTAAAAAAATCAAAAAGGCGCAGCCCTTTTGTTTTGGACTAGTTGTATATGATAAATCCCTGAATATTCCCACTTTATTCCTAATTTAGGTGCTAATTCACAAAGGCTTGTCAAAAATAGCATGTAAAAGATTGCTACAGAAGGACTACTTTAAATGTTGCAAAATATCTTTTTAAGTAGGCCATATGGTTCGAAAGTCAGTCTAAATCTTTGCTTATAAATGCTGTTATAGTACTGTGCACACAATATATTTTATTTACATTACTAGATGAGAATCAGTAGGCATAACATTGTCCTTCAAAAGGATTTCAGTAAAATGTCCTTTTAATCTTGCAGATATCTCACTTTCGCTGGCAGATATGTTGCTCCCACAAGAACCTGTCCTTGTGACATGTCATACATCACTTTTGTTAGACAATCATATTTATCCTAAGGGACCAGTACAGTCCCCAAGGCATGTACGAGCAAGACATAGTTTGAAAGTTATCAAAGAACATAGTGCTTTCTGGTGGATAATGCACTGGGTTTGTGCTTTTAAAAAAAATAGTTTGCCTTGTTCCTTAATGGCATTTGTACTTTATTTTAGAGGGAGCAAAACTCCTCGCATTCCACAGGACATTGATATTGTTTCACTTTAAACATAACATTGCTGTTTTCTGAGCCTTTGAATCACATCACAATTATCTTCATGTTGCCTTCCCCTGATACAACTATTATTAAATTGAATGAGTTTTGTTTCATAAATAACAAAAGGGCACAGTTGGAAACATGCCACTCTGCGAATCATAAGGAGTCCATATCAAATGATGTATACTAGTGGTTCTTAATCTTTTAACATCTGTGGATTCCCATGTAATCATCAATGTTACCCAGGGGCCCCCCATTGACTCAGTATAGGTATCCTCGGACCCTCACTGAATCATTACTGAAAGCTGTGCATCCCAGCCTAACAATTTTCAGTGATTTGAACCACTAAACAATAAAAATCAAATACAGAAACAAATAATAAGCAAACCCACAAATGACGAAACATTGTATTTAACTCGCAAACCAATATAAATGAAGCCAACATTTTATTAAGAAGATTGGGGCTTTTCTAAATTCAATTGAGGTCACTCATTGTTCATACTGTATTCTGTTTTTGTGCTCTTCCACAATTCCCACAAATCAATCTGCAGATTCTAATTTACGTTTTAGTATCCAATTTGAAATTTCTTCACATTCACCGAATGTTTTAAATTTTAAATTTTGCTTCTTTATTAATGTCTACTTAATCTGTTAATATCTTGTAATTTTCTAAGCAGTTACATCCCCTGAGTAGGCTTTGCAGACTCCCAGGGAACCGTTGACCACAAGTTAAGAACCACCAATTTGGGGCTTTTCTAACTTCAATTCAGGCCACTTATCATCCATATTGTATTCTGATTGATTGATGGTATTCCACTGCATCCACAAATCAATCTGTGGCGACTTATTTAAGATTCACCCTCCAATTTCCAATTCCCTCGCATTTACAGAACGTTTAAAATTTCCAATTGTACATTTTGCTTTATTTATATACACTAATAATATTTTAATATTATTTCATTTTAAATGCAGTTGTGGATCCCTATGAGCAGGCATTGCGGACCACAGGTTAAGAACCACTGATCTAAATATCCAATACTGCCTTCAAATGTTTTATATGCACAGTTAGTTGTGTGGCTTGCTTTCACCTCAGTCGTCAGCTTCCTCAAGACTTTTCTGTTTGTTAATCAGATTTATACCCAAAACAAATCTGTAAGTATGCACAGCAAACAGTTGACCGAAAAACAGTTTCTCATGTGAAGGGTTCACCCATGTGTGAATTCTGCTAAACCTCCAGACTTCCTGCATTCGTGTAAGGTGGAAGTGTAGCTAGAGGTTTTCCCATGGTAGCAAGAGGTGTACCAGGAAAATTAATGAGCTAAACAACCATCCATTAGTGTATTTAAAAATCTAAATTTTTTGGGGAGTTTAAACAAATATAACCACGCACGCACACATGCATACATGCATTCATATACAAGGGAATTCTATGAAACCCACAGTTGTATGTCTCTGTGAAAGACAAGTGTATTTGCCCGTACGATTAGAGAGTTATGAATTCATGTTGAATATGGTCCTTTTGTCTTAAAGACAAAATTCAAAACCACAAAAAAGAATAGGGATGCTTGCAATAAGTCTAACCACTGGCAATTGCTGGGGGGAGCATTCCAACCCATCATTCTTTTGCCCACCATAACACCTCAGTTTTAACCGAGCCATATGCAAATATGTCTTGACACTGCTCCAATAGGAACAGTTCAGACCGAACTCCAGGCCAGGTCCTCCTTGAACTGAAACACAAGCAAGCCAAGACTGGTTGATCCCCAAATCTCCTGGAACGTCCCCTCACATAAGTTAGAGGAAAAATATCTGATTTTAGTTTGAGGTTTTAAAAGCATTCTGGGTAAAAAAAAAATGCAGTGGGATTAGCATCAGTGCACCACCTTGGACTCCTGGTGTCTCGTTTTGAGAAAGGTCGGGGTTTGGCTGGTTTCCGTGAGTGGCGTCCAAAACCGAGCTCAAATTCCACAGGTCCTTAAAGCACAAAACTGGGTAATTTTTCATGACACAAACATGACTTGTCCACCTTGTGACCAACAAGACAAGTAGTGGGATTGCTGCTTGGAAGGAATTTTGTGACCAGATTCCAGAAATTTCCCTCACAAAAATGGGAGTAAAATGCTTGTTTGTAACCAACGTTTGAGCTTTTCAGGGCATTGTGGGTGAGACCCCAAAATGCAATCCACAGAAGTCACACAACCCAGGACTCAACAGGGTGTTTAGTTATCAGAAATGTTGGGGTTGGACCCCAATTTCACAGCTACCCACAATGCCAAACTTTGTCAATGTTCATGAAAATATTTGATGTTTTCATATCGCATTTTGGGGACTTTCCTGGTGCAGGCAGTAGGCCCAGAGAGACAAATGGGGTACAGTTTGTTACTGGAAAAGTGAGAGAATGTGGAATATTCAAAGCTGTACAAATGACCACTATTCGCAACTTCAGTATTTGGTGCAAATGTCAAAAATAGATACCTTTCCTTCATATCATTTGACATTATGATAAAAATGGTTTCATGATTGGTAGGCAATGAAAAAACAAAGTTAAACTACACAAAAACTAGAAATGTTGAAGTTATAAATGTATTTTTAGACATTTAATTTACAATTTGAGCAACACCTTCAAATTACTATAACTTGTGAACCCCTGCGCACAGTGTACAGAACTTGCTAGCCACACTACTTTAACCATAACTCACCACTCTAGCATGCACTGTGTTCTCAAAAATTAGCCATAAGTGATTTAAAATATAAAAGGGTTTAAGCAATGCATAGAGATTCATGAGTTATAGTAATGATGTGTGGCTACCGAGTTTAATACATTGAGTATTAAGGTGCGTGCATTATAATTATTTGAAGGCGTAGAATAAATTATGAATATAAGCTATAACTATACATTTAGAATTTGTAATTTTTGTATTGTTTAAGTTTAATTTGTTTAGAAAGAAAAAATAAAGTTTTCATAACTACCGCAAAGGTTTGACGATTGTTTTTTTCATTACATTTTAATGGTAATAGTTTTTGTTATAAAAGTGTGTTTCAAATTGTGCAGTTTAATGTTTTTGAGAGGAGTGTCATTAAGTGGAGTGATGTACAGTAGGGTGCGGTAGTGGAGGAGAGAGCATAACAGTGTAGTGCTGTAGAATTGAGTAGAGTGGAGTCGAGTAGTGTAGAGTGGAATGGCGTAGAGTGGAGTATAGTTGAATGAAGTTGCACACAGTGGAGTGGTGCATAGTGGAGTGATATACAGTGGAATAGCATAGAGTGGAGTAGCGAAGGGTGGAGTGACACACAGTGGAGTGGTGTAGCCTGGACTGGTGAAGGCCAGGGTGTTGAAGACTGGAGTGGCATAGAGTGGAATAGCGTAGTGTGGAGTGTTGTAGATGAGAGTGGAGTAGAGTAGCATGGTGTAGAGTGAAATACTTTTGAGTGTATTGGCATAGAGTGGAGTGGTATACTTTGGAGTGGCAAACAATGAAATAGTGTACAGTGGATGTGCATAGAGTGGAGTGACTTAGAGGGGAATAGTGTACAGAGGAGTGGTGTACATTGGAGTCACATAGACTGGAGTGGCATAGAATGGAGTCGTGTACTGTGTAATAACGTACAGTGGAGTGTCATACAGTAGAGTGAAGCATATTGGAGTGGTTTTGTTTTGCACTTTGTGGAGTTCCGCATAGCGGTACTCCGTGAACTCTGCCCAGGCTTATTCATAGCATACAGTGGAGTGTTGTACAGTACGGTGGTACATAGTGGAGAAACGTAGAGTGGAATGGCATATAGTGGAGTGGTGTACAGTAGAATAGCGTACAGTGGCATACAATGCACTGGTGTAGACTGGAGTGGCATAGAGTTAAATAGCGTACAGAGGAGTGGAATACAGTAAAGTTGTGCACAGTGGAATAGCATGGAGTGTAGTAGTGTAAAGTGAAGTTCCGCATTGTGGAATGGCTTAGAGTGGAGTGGCGAAGGCTGGGGTGCCATAGAGGGCAGTGGCATAGAGTGGAGTGGTGCAGAGTGGAATAGCATAGAGTTTAGTCGTGTAGAGTGAAGTGGCATACAGTTGAGTATCGTACAGTGGATTGGTGTAGAGTGGAATAGAGTTGAGTGTAGTGGCATAGAATGGAGTGGCATAGAGCGGAGTAACATGCAGACGAATAACATAGAGTGGAGAGACTTTGAGTAGAGGTTATATTGGAGTGCCATAGACTGGAGAGGCGTAGAGTGGAGTGGTGTACAGAGTAATAGCATACAGTGGAGCATATAGTGGTTCATATATTGGAGTGTCGTAGAGTTGAGTGGCATACAGTGGAGTGGGGTACAGTGGAATAACGTACAGTGTAGCATGTAGACTGGAGTGGCATATAGTGGAATGGCATAGAGTGGCATAGAGTGGAATAGCGTAGTGTAGGGGCATAGAGTAGAGTTGCACATGGTGGAATAGTGTAAAGTGGAGTCGCATAGAGTAGAGGGGTTTAGAGTGGAGTTACATACAGTAGAGTGGCATAAAATAGAATGTGGTTGGTTAAACAGATGTAGTGTGAAAGTAGGTGAACAAATATAGATGCAATGTGGCAGGAATATAGATTATGGGTGTGAATGGTAATTTTTGGTAGTATGTGTAAATAGTTTAAGAAGCGTTAAACTTACAAGTGTGAACATACTTAGTTATGTATTGTCCCCTAGTATACTGCAGTAACTTTGTGGTATACTGCAGTCCATTCGGATGACAAGGCAGTATATGATTGGCTAATGGCTGTGTTTACAAAACGTAAAAGGCAGCCATGTAGTTTTCAGCACACTATGGCTGCCTTCTGATTTAGGGCCCTAGATATAGGTAAGTAGTAGGTTTTATTGTTGTTCCCTACCTATTACCACTTTATTAAACTGGAAATAGGTAGTGAAATGTATTTCTAAATTTCTTTATATGTTTTACATTTTTTACGGAGAGCCACACTAGTACCTACAAAGTACTGTGTTAGTTACAGGAAATAAAATGTATACAAAAATCAAAAATGCACTGTAGTACACAATATTGCTGAAATTAGTCATATAGAGTGTATTCATAATTTGTAACAATTGTTTTATTTTTCTAGTCTTTTAAGTGGCACAGTAAATGAAGGTATTACTGTTGTACTCTGTAGACTTTTTAAAAAAGAGTTAAGGGCCAGATTTTTCAAGATTGTGAGTTGCCCTTGTACCAAGCAAGGGGGTACAAGGTTGATGCAAATCCTAAGTGAGAGTCATCAAGCATCAAATCATTGCCATACATTACTCTGCCCCAGGGAGGCATTCCTTGAGCGGAGTGTGGGTGTTCCAATGCATCCACCCATGGATTTACCATGAGTGATAGACCTAGGATTGCGTTAAAATGCTATACCGCCCCAATTAAGGCATAACAAGGAGAAAAACCTTTATTTCTCCTCGTTTTTTCCTCTTTCCATGTGGGCTGCATTCTGCAGACCACATAAAAAGAGGAAAATGTCTCCGCGTATTGTAGTTGTGCAGAAAGATGTTCTGTATTTTTAGGTCAAGGGGGATTTTATACTGTTTTTAACAGTGCTGTGCTCTCTGGTCCACCACGGCTTTGGCAGATTATGTGGAGAGATCAGAGCTTTTCTTTTCCTGATTGCCTCTGAACCGCTGTCCTTTTTGACAGGACTGCGGTGCAGATGTTCTGCCACTTAGGCCTATAAAATTAGCAGCAGGGTGCGGAAGCACACAGCAGGTGTGCCAAAGGTAAGCCCATCTGTGCCTATCCTGGACGTTGCCAATCACGAGTACTCCTGCTCTGCTGACCAGCATTTCTCTCATCTTGGTAAGCTTCATCTTACATTGCTATCCTGCTGCCAAACTACTTTTAATATAGAGGGCCTTGCTTCCTGTAGAAAATGTAGATTATCTTGATATGCTACACCTTCTACATCTGAAGCGAGGTATAAACTTGTCCCCCATGCTATTCCTTTTATCTCACATAAAAGTAAGCTGTCCGTATCCTCCAAACACAGTACTCACCCCGTGCCTTTTCATGATGTGTACAGCCACATTAGATCATTACTGAAACATGTGATTGAAAATTGGGATTTTCTATCTTGTACTGTGCCAGATTTCTGCTTCTTTACATAGACTTGGTTAAATGCCACTTCCATCCCTCCTATCCCTTCTTGCACTGCCTGATAATTATCAGTTAGTTAGACTGGATAGGGAAGTCAGAACAGGTGGGGGATTTGCCATTGCAGTTCAGAACTCAGCTAAGTTTCAAATCACTTAAATCTCCTTAGAGGAGTGGGCTGAAATCTGGATTTTCACATTTGAGTTGTCATCCAGTCTCCATTGGAAGGGTGCTCTTATCTACTAGCCACCTGGTACAAAGTAAGACTTCAGCCATCTTCTAGCTGAACGTATTGCCCTTCATATTGTCCTCTTGTAATTTTCTTTTGCTGTCTGATATAAATTTTCATGGGGAAGATGTTACTAACCCTGGGGTAACCCATATTTTTGAGGATTTAGAGATGCTGGGCCTTCACCAGATTATTTCAAGTCCAACACATGTGGCAGAACATTGCTTAGATATGATTTTTACTAACTCTGCACGTCTAAAGAGTGAAGATTCTCTCCATTTCACTTGGGTGGACCAACATCTGATTAAGTTTCAGATTGAAGGGTTGGACGTCAAGCATCAGCCGACCAATATGGACCTAAGGCCTATTGAGCTTGGAATGCCATCTTGTTGGATGGGTTTACTAAGGTATTCAGCGAAGGAGCTGTGACTCCCAGCTTGGATAATAATTAAGCACTGTTAGACTTGGTACCATTGGCATGGGCATCCCTTCCAATTATTGCTGTTGCCTCCTGTATTTTTGCTATGTGTTTTGCTGGTCTAGATGCTTTGGGCACTTTGCCACTGCTATTCAGTGCCAAAGTGCAAGTGCTCCCTATTGTAATTTGTTGTTATGGATTATTGACTCCATGATTGGCTTACTTGATTTACTTGTCAAACCCTAGTACAGTGCACCATGTGTGCCCAGGGCCTGTAAATCAAATGCTGCTGGTGGGCTTGCAGCACTGTTTGTACCATCCACAGAAGCAGCTTGTAAAATGTGACTCAGGCCTGTCATTGCAGAGCCTGTGTGCAGCCTGTGGCTGTCATGTCGACTTGGCAAGTGCACCCACTTGCCAGTCCCTAAACCTTCCCTTTTCTACATATTAGTCATCCCTAAGGTAGGCCCAAGGTACCTCCATGGACAGGGTGCATTGTATATAAAAGGTAGGACATGCCCGATGTGTGTGGCATGTCCTGATAGTGAATTACAGTCAATTTCGTTTTTCACTATTGCAAGGCTACCTGTTCCCATAGGCCAGAATGGGCAGTTTGATTTATAACATCTTATAATCCTAACTGACTCAGGGAACTAGATGGAAATTCAAGTTTAGTATGCCTGAAATCAGAATGATAAAATACATATTTTAGTGAAGTTGGTTTTAACATTCTGTGTTTGAAAATACATTTTTAGAAAGTAGGTATTTTCTTGCCTAACCATTGAAGCCTGACTCTGCATGGTTGTGTATTCAATGCCTGGTTTGTGAGTGACAGGAGCTGGGGTTGCTCCAGGAGACAGGGTGAGTCAGCACAAGGCTGGATAGACTTATATGCATGAGGAGTGGTTGGAGGAGTTGCACCTGGGCCTGAATAGTGCTGTGCCTGCCTTACAGAATGCTGTATCCACCTTCTGTGGTGTGTCCGATGACCCTGCCAAAGGCAGAAGTTGTGCACTGGCAGAATGCACTCAGAACTGGTTTGGACTAGGTACAGACACTCCCTGCCTTCAGAGACAAATTATTTGCATGTATAAAAAGGGGGACCCAGACCTCAGAACTTTAGATCACTTCTGTAGATCAAGACAAACCTTTGCCAAGGAGAAGAACCAAGGAAGCTGAAGGAGGAGACTGCCACTGTTGCAGCTGTCTTCCATTGCATCATCGACGAAGCGTGTCGCATCACCGGAGAAGCGTGTCCCACTGCAGAGGTAGCGGTCCCATCACCGGAGAAGCATGTCACAGGGCTTGTTGCGGCTCACAAGTTACCAAGTTCGCTGCTCGGCCGTCGAGGATGCACGCATTAGATCCAACAGTGTTGCATCGCATCGAGATGCCATTTACTCGCATCGCACCGAATCGGTGCATCACATCGAGGCGCCATCTTGTTGCATCACACCGGATGGCAGTAAGAAATCAACGCTCTCCTGTAAGGAACTTACGCATCACCTTCCCTGTGCTGCAGTACGGATCCGACGCATCACCTCCCCCGAAGCAAAGAACCGAGGCATCACCTTCCCTGCGACCCTTTTGTTTGTATTGCATGACGCATCCAAGGTACTTTGAAAGTAAAGTGTTCCATCTATATTGAACTGAGCTATTTCTACCATTTTAAAGTCTAACTTTGATAACAGTATTGTGCATTTCTATTGTTTGGTCTTCTGTTAAGTCTAGTAAAGATTACTTATTTTTCTAAACTGGTGTGGTGTCCATTTGTAGTGTTTTCACTGTATTACTGTATGTGTTCACAAATGCTTTACACACTGCCTCTGAGATAAGCCTGTCTGCTCGTGCCAAGCTACCATGGGGGCAAGCAGCGGTTATTTTAGAAGTGTACCCCCTTACCCTGACTAGAAGCAAGGGTCCCTATTTGGACAAAGGTACCTACCTCTGCCAACCAGAGACCCCCAGTTCTAACAAGCACTGCCTTGCTTTCATAGAATTCTTACTTCAGCCTTTGACAAAATGGCTTAATCTAGGCATACCTCCTCCAGGTCAGGTGCTCCATGGTTTTCTATAGAACTGACTACTCTGAAAGCCGGCTGTAAAAGATTGGTAAAAATGTTGAAACGTTGTGTCAATTAACAGCTCATGACATTCTTGGAGGACCATATGATTCTGGATCCCTCCCAATAGGGTTCAGAGCCACTCACAGCACAGAGTCCACACTGGTGGCAGTTACTGATTATACACGCTGTACTCTGGATCCTGGTTTTCCTGTCATGCAGGTGTTGTTAGACCTTTCAGTGGGTTTCAACACCATTTCCCACTCTGTATTGAACAGCAGGCTGCTGGCAATTGGTTTCGGGAGCAAGGCTCTTCTGTAGCTCGGAGACTTCTTAGAGAGTGGCACTCAAAGGGTAATGCTGAGCTCATTCAAATCATGCACTAGTTCCATCAGTAATGGGGTGCCTCTTGGCCCCTCTCTGAGCCTGACTTTGTTTAATAACTATGTGGCCGCCCAGCCCAGATGAATAAATCTTGTGGCTTTGATGTTGTCTAATATGCCGATGACACCCAGCTGATCATTATGCTGGGGCAGAACATTAACAATGCAAAACATTATTTTCTAGACTGTCTGAGAGAAATTGTGGCTTGGGTGACAACCAATTGTTTCCAGCTGAATGGTGAAAAAGCTGAGATCTTACAGTTTGGAAAAGCTCAGCTCCTCTGGACTCCCGGCTGCTGGTCTGCGGACATGGGGTCAGCTCCTTTACCATGTCATGCCATAAAAAATCTTGCCGTTAACTAGACCAGGAACATTCCATAGAGAACCACAGTGTTACAACTTGCGGCTCTTGTTTTGCGACTACAAGACTTCTGAGGATGGTCTTTCCTTGGCCACCATCTTATGCCAGGATAAACACTGGTTCATGCTTTGGGTATAAGCTGCCTGGATTACAGTAATGTGCTGTTTATGGCAGTTAATGACATTATACTATCTAAGCTCAAGATGGAGCAAAATACTGCTACCTGCCTGATCTGTAATCCCCCGGCAGGCTCCCCTCTGGCTCCTGTTCTGAGAGATCTTCATTGGCTTCCTGTCCAAAAGCGTATCTTGTTTAAGAATAGCTGTCTCACCTTCAAGTCCTTGATGGATAATGACCCTTTCTACCTAAGGATAAATTGCATCACTACCGGTCTTCTTGCACTTTAGGATCTAGCGATTAGGACCTTCTGGCTGTCCCCCATGTTCTCACTGCTAGATATGCAGGCAGATTTCTCCTTTGAGGCCCTAACTGTCTCCATCTTCGTTTTTGTGCAGATTTCACTAAATTTAAGAAAATGTTGAAAACGTGGATGTTTTAGTCTCTGGTGTTTTGGTATATGCTAGGTGAGTGCTGAGATATACCTTAGGGTATGATTAGTTGCACTTTATCAAGTTATAGTAACATAACATAACATGAATAATATAACATAACATTACTGCCTTCAACAAACCGGTGTTGAAAAAGTCTAACCTCATCTAGTTTGAAGCAACGCTCAAAAAGCTGCCTCCTACCAGCATTGGTTATAAAAAATCTACTGGAAATAACTAATAACAATGAAACAATTCAAAACCTTCCAGATCTGACAATTCAATGTTCAAGGCCAGAACAACCGGCTGCTAGACTTGCCAATGGAAGTGCAACAACCAGAAATGTGGGATTGCATCCATAAGGCATTGAATCCCTCTAAACATGCATGAAAGAAAAAACAACTAACAGTGACAGGCACAAAACATTTCTGCTCTTGGAATGTAGCTGATTTCACATGGCTACTTGAAAATACTGAGGTAATTATCTACATATTATCTCACGGCTGCCTTTGTCTTTAAGAAACACAGTGTGAATAAGAAGTTTTAAGTCCTTCTCATGAGCCCCCAATAGGAGAATTAAGAAAAGGTCACAAGCATAGCTATTTTCATAAACCTCAACCACAAACTCAAAATAACTAATGAAAGTTAATTCATGCAAGCTGCACCGATAGAAAACTGGTGACTAACAGACAGGCAGACATCAATCATATTAATTAACATCTATATTACCCTTGTTTCAAAAAGAAAAAGAAAAGCAACAACAGAAATATAATGATGATATATCATGATCACTAGGGGCCATATGTATCAAGCTCTACTTTTGCGATTCTGAATTTGCGATTTTTCGTGAATCGCAAATTCATAATCGCAAAATGGTAGTAAGTAGATTCTTAGGAGACTGCCACTTCATTCCGTGGCGCACGATCTTTTATATCACACATATTTACAATGCCTACTCCCAAAACATACAAAACTGACAAATGAGAAAAGTTCGAAAGCAAGCTATCGAGTATCTTGTGTACGCCCTTCTTTCAGACCCCGTGTTCTCCCCTCCCCTCAAGTTAATCAATGCTAGTGCATGTAATTCAATTTGCAGGTGGCAGGACGTAATTGCGAGCCTCAAAGGATAGTTGTGTAACAGGAGAATACACGGAGAGAATAGTAAAGGCCAGTCAAATAAGATAAAGTAAAGGAAGAATGGTGGGACCCAAACAGTCAACTAAGACAAGGATCAATCAGTCTAGACATGGATTAACTAACTCGGCCAGACCCTGACATCGGTTTCATAAACAAGGACAAAGGGTTACTTTTTAACAGGAGAGACGAGCAGCTGAAAAGGCAAAAACACTATGTTCGCCGTGTCGCCTGAGTGAGGGCAACCCAAAATGGCGGCTGTCACAAAAATGGCAGCTGACTACGAAGCAAAGTCGAAAATCACAGAACCTCAATGGTATGTATGTAAAAAATCGCAATAAAATAACGATTCTTTAAAAATCACTATTTTCATTGCGATACCCCCAATAGTGATTCCTTAATGTAAAAAATCACAAGTTTGTGATTCCTTAACGTACAAAATCGCAATTTTGCGAATTTCGCAAATCTGCTAATTGGAAACTCAGGTGCAGCTTGATGACATCACAACCAGGAAGTGTGACTACCCATGCTGCACCTGAGTTTCTGAATCACAGTCTGAGAGAAGGAGTGGTGGAGCGAGAACTCTGCAGTGGTGAAAAGAATGGCAGACACTGGAGACATGGCCAGCCAGGAAACACAGCAGCAGCAGCAGGGGGAAGGCCAGAGGAAAAGAAAGCAAAGGTTTTCTGAGGCAGAGTTGGAGGTGCTAATTCAAGAAATGGTGGTGAGCCATGAGCACCTATTTGGCAAAAAATCTCTCCGGGTGCCTGAGACACGCAAGCGGTGTATATGGGCAGAAATCCAGCAGAAAGTTAATGCTGTTGGTGTTACACACAGGTGTGTGGAAGACTTAAGAAAGCGCTGGTATGATATGCGCCAGCGTTCCAAGGAGAAGGTGGCTGCCAGGTTGGAGCAGTCCAGGAAGACCGGTTGAAGGACCTCCACAGCCACTGACTCCGCACCTCTTGAGGAACTGGTGGAGGGGACCCTACTACCTGAAAGCCTAATGGGCGTGGCTGACCTAGACAGCTCCGACCACCCGGTACCAGGACATGGTAAGAAGCATGCCATCACACCCCTGACACCCCCCAACCACCCCCACACCCCCAGCAGCAACCCAGGGGCAGGACAAAATTAGCAGTCCAGTGCAGGTACATAAGCACACACGGCAAAGCTTTATGGGAGATGTAGTCACATGCACATTACAGTGGTGCATTCACACCCAGCCAGTCCCCATTAGCATTTGCACTCCAGGAAAGGCAAATACATGACACATGTGATCCCAAACAGTGATATTTAATAATTGACAAGTGCAAGTCAGAACAGTAAATAAATGTGTGCATTTACGTCCACAGCACCGTCTGGAACACAGCCAACAGGCAGTGGAAGACAGGGTGATTCCCCAAACAGAGAAGCAGCAGGACAAGAGGAGGACACAGAGGAGGAGGACAGCCCAGTCAACCCTCCAGAGCGCCACAGGATACATGTAGTCCCACCACTACCCCTATTGGAGGACGAGGGCCAGGACAGCGATGGCGATGTGCAACCTGAGCCAACACAGCCACAGCGACAACACCGTGCACGTGCTGACCCACTATCAACAGTCCCAACCAAGCGCAGGTCTCGTACATCCAGCAGTGCTGCAGATCCAGGGGATGAAACAGTGTTTGGGGGACTGGAGATGCACATGTTGTAGGTACAGTGCCTGCAAGCAAAAAATATAAAAGTGTTACAGAGGGAAGTGAGGGCAGGCTTCAGGGGCACGACAGGTGCACTGGAGGCACTCTGTGCTGAACTCAAGGCTGACCGTGCTGCTAGGCGCAGAGAGATGTAGTGCCTAGACCTGTACACACGGGTGGTGAACTGCCTGTCCTCTGCCACCAATGTTCTATCGAGGCGCAGCATCTGAATACATTGCGAGGTGGCACACAACAGCCAGGACGTTGAAAGGGCACTGGTCCAAATTATATCTGCAGTAGTCGAGCTGCGGGCAGTTCGCACTACTGGGCCAGTAGTCCTGACTCCCACAGATGAGGATGCACAGCCAGGAAGGAGCAGCATCACCCCCCGCCCACCATGGATAGGCGCCGTAGTGGCCATACCAGTAGGTCTAGTGGCCCAAGTGAGGAGGGCACTGTGCAACTCCAAACAGGTGCTTCCCCACAACAGCACCACATTTGAGGTGCACCAAATGTGACCACTCGATGGGTGCAGCTTCCCATTTTACATGTACACTTGCTCCTGATGAAAGACTTGCACTGTGACAATAACATGTGCTGGACATAGGGAGAGACATTAGGTGTCATTCAGGCTGTGTGACATCATTCATCCTGAAGTTAAGGAATAAAACACAGTCTCACAAATGATATCTAGCATTGTGCCATATTTTCTCACCTAGAAATAGTTGCGTGTAATCTCATCTCGCCTCTGGCGCCCAGCAGCTGCACCAGCTACACCGGCTGGCATACGTCCTGGAGCAGGCCCCTCCACATCTGATGAATCCGATTCACTGAGCTCCAACGGTGTGCCTTTCCTGGTGTCGATGTTGTGCAGCATGGCACATGCTACCACTATGTTGCAACAGGTCTGGGGGATGTATTGTAGTGCCCCTCCACTCTTGTGTAGGCATCTGAATCTGCTCTTGAGTATCCCGAATGTACGCTCAATGGTGCCTCTGGTTGTTTTGTGGGCGCTGTTGTACCACCGCTCCCCAGCGTTGGCTGGATTCAGGTAGGGTGTCAGTTTGAAGTCCCACACCGCATACGCACTGTCACCTGTGGGGTGGGATGGATATGGTTAAACACTGTCCTGCACATGCTATTCTTAAGAAGTGTGGCCTCTTTTCAAATGCATTTACCTAGTAAATATCCCTCGCCAAACTCCCCACTTGTGAGTCTACGGTGTATCCCACTGAGACGGAAGATGATAGCGTCGTACGTGCTGCCTGGGTATTTAGCGACAATGTCCGTGATGATGTGTTTGGCATCACACACCACCTGTATGTTCAGGGAATGGTAGGATTTGCGATTCCTGAACACGTACGCATTCTGGGAGGGAGGGGATATTGCAACATGTGTCCCATCTATGCATCCAATGACGTGGGGAAATTGGGCTACTTGATAGAAGTCTTGGGAAGTGAATGTGGTGATGCAGCTTCTGTACCATGGCATCAAGAAACGTGTGGAAAAAGCGTGACACCCCTCCTGCTGAGGCTATCACCCCCTGGATAACTACCTGATGCCAAGAGGTGCAGTGAGCACAGGACCTGGATGTGGGTGGAGATCAAGTGTGTCCTGTGTGTGGGGTGTTCAAGGAAGGGTTTGAGTTCCTCAATTAAATCAAGGATACTCTCTCCATCCAGTCTGTATTGTGTATAGATGTCCTCCTCAGTGCGCTGGAACATGGTAATGCGCACACGGAATATCCACTCCTGGCGTCTCCTCCTCTATGCAGCAGCTCTGAGTCGCAGCCTCCTGGCTATCACGTACAGCCCAGCCATTGTGGAAAGAGTCTGTTGCATTCTGGGACTTCTTAAATAGTTTGCACCTGGTTACCACCTTCTCCTACTTGGTGGTAATTGCGATTCTCTAAATTGCGATTTTCCTAAATTCCCTAATTGCAATTTTTTTCATACATACCATAGCGATTTCTTAATTTGAGATTTCCCGTTTGCGAATTTCGCTAACTGAGAAATCGCAAAATAAGGAATCGCTAGGGAATTCGCAGAATTCTGGGTCTCGCAACGTAAGAAATCGCAATTTTTTCGATTTTTCATTTTGCGATGCGATTTTGCTTCATACATTGGAAATAGCACATTTTTATTCACAGATGCTGTTTTTTGCGATTCGCAGCGTTTGCGACTAAACATTTGCTTTATACATATGGCCCTAAATGAGTTGTTTCGCAATTCTCCCCCCCCCCCCTTCCCCTCCAAGAGTACTGGAGCTTCAGTACTCACAGCAACAAGCTGGCATTTCAGGCCACAGATAGTCATCATTTTAACATGCCTCACATTTCTACACTGCAGCACATGCTCACATAATGTCAATTTCACACCAGTAGTGATGCACCTCATCAAAGCAATATGTGACGTCACCTTCCAGGTAGCTGTGTAGGGAGAAGAAAGAAAATCCCTTTAAAATACACAATTTGCTCTGGCTTTCCCTTTCTTCTTTACCAGCCTGGGGAGCAGGAGAGAACACAAAGAGTCATAGAAATCCAACGACAAGGCAGAGAAGAGAACCTGCAAGTAGCAGGTTTGCCACCATCGCCAGTTAGATTGATAACACAGCGAGGAACTTTCTGCAACACTGACATACGTGAATTCCCTGAGCGCTGCCCCTGCTCCAAGCACCACTGAAGGGGAAATGCTGTGGCGTAACAGCCAGAGCTTCCAACTTCGTGCAATGTAGCTGGTGCTCATGTAAAGTACTCCAATAAAGTCGGGTCGAGTTCCCATTTATATAACACTGCAAAAAAGTACCACACTGCACAGCACCCACCTTGACACCTCTAATTAATTTTTATTGATGCTGAACCAAACTGTATTTGTTGAATGCTGAATCGTTATACAATAGCTCAGTCAAGGCCTATGACGGACTCACTAGTTCTTTGTAGCTACAGCTCCCTGAGTTGATCCTACACATACACAGCAGGTGCAATGCAAGCAGACTTCTGGCCTCAGTTTGGAAAGCAGCTCACTTATGAACTGGAGTAATGGATGTCACATTTCCCTAGAACCACGTGGGTGATGTTGCTGTACTATGCTGAGTTATGAAGTGAGGGTAGACTGGCAGAGGCACCAGAGGGTGCAGAGGTACCAGGGCGTAGGGATACTGTACACTGAGGGCACATAGGTGGATTTACCAGAGGCTAGAGATGCAGTGCACTGAGGGCGCAGAAGCAGAGATGTCAGAGGGTAGAGATGCAGTGCACTGAGGGTGCAGAAGCAGAGATGTCAGAGGGTAGAGATGCAGTGCACTGAGGGTGCAGAAGCAGAGATGTCAGCGGTTAGAGATGCAGTGTACTGAGGGCGCAGAAGCAGATATGTCAGTGGGTAGACATGCAGTGCACTGAGGGCGCAGAAGCAGAGATGTCAGAGGGTAGAGATGCAGTGCACTGAGGGCGCAGAAGCAGAGATGTCAGCGGGTAGAGATGCAATGCACTGAGGGCGCAGACGCAGAGATGTCAGCGGGTAGAGATGCAATGCACTGAGGGCGCAGAAGCAGAGATGTCAGTGGGTAGAGATGCAGTGCACTGAGGGCGCAGAAGCAGAGATGTCAGCGGGTAGAGATGCAGTGCACTGAGGGCGCAGAAGCAGAGATGTCAGAGGGTAGAGATGCAGTGCACTGAGGGTGCAGAAGCAGAGATGTCAGCGGTTAGAGATGCAGTGTACTGAGGGCGCAGAAGCAGATATGTCAGTGGGTAGACATGCAGTGCACTGAGGGCGCAGAAGCAGAGATGTCAGAGGGTAGAGATGCAGTGCACTGAGGGCGCAGAAGCAGAGATGTCAGCGGGTAGAGATGCAATGCACTGAGGGCGCAGACGCAGAGATGTCAGCGGGTAGAGATGCAATGCACTGAGGGCGCAGAAGCAGAGATGTCAGTGGGTAGAGATGCAGTGCACTGAGGGCGCAGAAGCAGAGATGTCAGCGGGTAGAGATGCAGTGCACTGAGGGCGCAGAAGCAGAGATGTCAGCGGGTAGAGATGCAATGCACTGAGGGCGCAGACGCAGAGATGTCAGCGGGTAGAGATGCAGTGCACTGAGGGCGCAGAAGCAGAGATGTCAGCGGGTAGACATGCAGTGCACTGAGGGCGCAGAAGCAGAGATGTCAGCGGTTAGAGATGCAGTGTACTGAGGGCGCAGAAGCAGAGATGTCAGCGGATAGAGATGCAGTGCACTGAGGGCACAGAAGCAGAGATGTCAGAGGGTAGAGATGCAGTGCACTGAGGGCGCAGAAGCAGAGATGTCAGAGGAAAGAGATGCAGTGCACTGAGGGCGCAGAAGCAGATATGTCAGCGGGTAGAGATGCAGTGCACTGAGGGCGCAGAAGCAGAGATGTCAGCGGGTAGAGATGCAGTGCACTGAGGGCGCAGAAGCAGAGATGTCAGCGGGTAGAGATGCAATGCACTGAGGGCGCAGACGCAGAGATGTCAGAGGAAAGAGATGCAGTGCACTGAGGGCGCAGAAGCAGATATGTCAGCGGGTAGACATGCAGTGCACTGAGGGCGCAGAAGCAGAGATGTCAGCGGGTAGAGATGCAATGCACTGAGGGCGCAGACGCAGAGATGTCAGCGGATAGAGATGCAGTGCACTGAGGGCGCAGAAGCAGAGATGTCAGCGGGTAGAGATGCAGTGCACTGAGGGCGCAGAAGCAGAGATGTCAGCGGGTAGAGATGCAATGCACTGAGGGCGCAGACGCAGAGATGTCAGTGATAGAGATGCAGTGCACTGAGGGCGCAGAAGCAGAGATGTCAGCGGTTAGAGATGCAATGCACTGAGGGCGTAGACGCAGAGATGTCAGAGGGTAGAGATGCAGTGCACTGAGGGCTCAGAAGCAGAGATGACAGAGGGTAGAGATGCAGTGCACTGAGGGTGCAGAAGCAGAGATGTCAGAGGGTAGAGATGCAATGCACTGAGGGCGCAGAAGCAGAGATGTCAGAGGGTAGAGATGCAGTGCACTGAGGGCGCAGAAGCAGAGATGTCAGAGGGTAGAGATGCGATGCATTGAGGGCACAGAAACAGAGATGTCAGAGGGTAGATATGCAGTGCACTGAGGGAGCAGAAGCAGAGATGTCAGCGGGTAGAGATGCAATGCACTGAGGGCGCAGACGCAGAGATGTCAGCGGATAGAGATGCAGTGCACTGAGGGCGCAGAAGCAGAGATGTCAGCGGGTAGAGATGCAGTGCACTGAGGGCGCAGAAGCAGAGATGTCAGCGGGTAGAGATGCAATGCACTGAGGGCGCAGACGCAGAGATGTCAGTGATAGAGATGCAGTGCACTGAGGGCGCAGAAGCAGAGATGTCAGCGGTTAGAGATGCAATGCACTGAGGGCGTAGACGCAGAGATGTCAGAGGGTAGATATGCAATGCACTGAGGGCGCAGACGCAGAGATGTCAGAGGGTAGAGATGCAGTGCACTGAGGGCTCAGAAGCAGAGATGACAGAGGGTAGATATGCAGTGCACTGAGGGCGCAGACGCAGAGATGTCAGAGGGTAGAGATGCAGTGCACTGAGGGCTCAGAACCAGAGATGACAGAGGGTAGAGATGCAGTGCACTGAGGGCGCAGAAGCAGAGATGTCAGAGGGTAGAGATGCAATGCACTGAGGGCGCAGAAGCAGAGATGTCAGAGGGTAGAGATGCAGTGCACTGAGGGCGCAGAAGCAGAGATGTCAGAGGGTAGAGATGCGATGCATTGAGGGCACAGAAACAGAGATGTCAGAGGGTAGATATGCAGTGCACTGAGGGAGCAGAAGCAGAGATGTCAGCGGGTAGAGATGCAATGCACTGAGGGCGCAGACGCAGAGATGTCAGCGGATAGAGATGCAGTGCACTGAGGGCGCAGAAGCAGAGATGTCAGCGGGTAGAGATGCAGTGCACTGAGGGCGCAGAAGCAGAGATGTCAGCGGGTAGAGATGCAATGCACTGAGGGCGCAGACGCAGAGATGTCAGTGATAGAGATGCAGTGCACTGAGGGCGCAGAAGCAGAGATGTCAGCGGTTAGAGATGCAATGCACTGAGGGCGCAGACGCAGAGATGTCAGAGGGTAGAGATGCAGTGCACTGAGGGCTCAGAAGCAGAGATGACAGAGGGTAGAGATGCAGTGCACTGAGGGCGCAGAAGCAGAGATGTCAGAGGGTAGAGATGCAATGCACTGAGGGCGCAGAAGCAGAGATGTCAGAGGGTAGAGATGCGATGCATTGAGGGCACAGAAACAGAGATGTCAGAGGGTAGATATGCAGTGCACTGAGGGAGCAGAAGCATTCACATGTGATTCAAATGCCACTTGTGCAGAGGCAATCTTCATATATGCAACATTTTATAGAGAATGTTAAAAGGTATCCTTAATACATGCAAGGGCACCCACAATACATTGCAGATTGAAGCAATTGTTCATCATTCGCACCCAAACAAATTCTTGAGCACCCTTAATGTTTGTCATTAGCCCTGCCCATAATCCCGCCTCTAGCCCCGCCTCCTTGCCCCACAATTCCCCCAGGCCACAGCTCAATATGATCGGTACCAGCACTTTTTCCCTTTTAAAGCACTGCAGTTTGGGATCCAGAAAACTTTACGACCAACGTCAAAAAGAGAGAAGATAGGAGCATGTCTTAGTAAAAATCTTCACTCAACATCCTTGAGAACCCTTTACTGTAGGTTTCCATACAACAAGACGGCTAATTTGATGCATTTTTCACACAGAAAAGCTTCAGTCTTGTATTATATTTTGTTCGACCTCTCACTTTCTGTATTTGTCACGACCTTTCAAATCATTAAAAGAGTGGAGAGCGATCACATGCCACAGGTGTTCTCGATAAGTAATATTATCAGTCCATCAACGAAAATCACAAGCCAAAGGACACCTTTGTGACAGACAACATAAAAGGATTAAAATGGCTGGACACCCAGCACAATCTTTCAAATGATGCCCAACGCCTGCATTCCCACTTTGGCACCTTTCAAACTGACTCGGCATTCAGCTCTACTAGGTGGATCGAATTATGGAATTGCTTTTTAGAAGAGATGACATTGAACGATGATAAAAACATAAGAAGCAATTAGACATCACATGAAAACCCCCAAGACAGCAAGCCAAATCTTTATCAAAACTGAAATTAATACAAAAATCTTACAACACTTCAATTTGGAAAGCCAAAAACAATGCAAAAGAAAGCGTATGGCCACGGAAACATATTGCAATAAAGGTAACTCCGAGTAACCCTGGGCAACAATCAAATAATTAAAAACAACCAGTTATCTCTTCATAATTAACATCGAGGAATATCTCAAATGTTCATTGGAACTTGGAGACTGAACTGCAATTATATTGGCACAACAATGTTTTGAAGCCTTTGGTCAATGTTTTATCTTTGCCATGATCAGAAATTAGTTATTTTTAATTAAATGAAGACTCAAAACCTCACCAGTGTGGCCTAGGCTTTGTCACTGCAGCTGTTCACAGCAACTGCTAGCGCTGCTAGAGGTGGGCGGGGCAACAGTGCAAGGCCTGGGCTTTCACATTTCATTTCTCTTACATTTAATATGCAGCTGTCTTGAGTCCCTACAAAGCTGCAAGATGAATAGCATATTCACTGTGTTATTGCAGTCCCTGCTGCTGCCTAGAAGCAGCAGTGGGGCGGGTTAGGGAGAAGGGGCAGCGGGGTGACAAATCAACTAAAAAAAAGAATTGTGATTGGTCTGCGTGCCATGACATGGTGCTCAGCCTGGGGCTAGAGGGGTGGCATGTTCTCCATACAGGCTGTATTGCAGCCTACATGAAGGACAGAGAAAGTGTGCAGGACTGTTTTGGGTGGCCCGAGAGGGCCGACCAAAAAGTTGCTGCGCAATTAAGAGTGTTCTACTACTCCTCCCCTGCTCTGCAGCCCCACCCCACCCCCTTTCACTCACGGCCACAGCAGGAGGACAAAATAAAATGACAATAACATTACGTTTTTATACATTTTTTTCTTTTCTTTTGCTGCTTCCTAGCAGTGGGGCGACACGCCTTAGCAGAGGAGCCACCACTGTGTTATTGTACTGGGGGACTTCAGGTGCCCCTGGCAACCTCCATAAAAAAGTTTTGTTTAGAGCAAAATAGGACCTGACATATGAGAAATGGGAGAGTGTGGCAGAGATTAATTGCAGTAATATTAGTGAACTGCTGCTCTGTTACAATATTGAAAACACACATCACTATCCCTGCAGTAACAATTATAAAATGTGTTAGTCTGACCCAAAATGTGTGGCACTTGACAGGGCTGGATCTGTGCATGCAATCGTATTACCTCTGCATTATGTTACTGTCTGTAGTTATGTGTGCTTAATGGTTTACTTTAACTCCTCCCTTGGCATGCCTTCCTGGTCCTTTTCAGCCATTAATGCAATGGCAAGAGTGAAAAGATGACTTTTTTAAATTATCCACCATAGAGGATCAAAACTTAGCTGCAGATGAAAGGAAAGTTACTTTGTGAATTTGAATGGATCCACGAGGTCTCAAAGAATATAATTGTATTGAGAAAAAGGTGGGATGCCCTGATGAAACAGACATTTTTAGGAATGCTGGCAATGATTTACATATGTATTTTCCTCCACTGTGAATATGGCAAGAGATCGAGTTAAGTTTTTCCAGAGGAAATTGAAAGAAAAAAATAGATGACTAACTATCTCTTTGGGACTCTCGAGGAGGAGTTTGTCAGCGACCAAATCATCATAACTCTGTTATATAGGAAAGATCATGGACACGTGGTGATTCCTCTATTATTAATGGCTTTTTCGCCATTATTAGGAATAGCAAATTGATTGGGAGATGCGGACTTGTGCCTCTCCAAACTGCCGAGACGAATGGGCATTTTGAACGTTAGCTGTAAAGTTTCAATGGGCTGGATGTGGAATCACTGAAACTGGCCTACAGCCATGGTGAAGATGAGCAAATGTGCTTCCGCACTCCACTGAGAGACTTCCAAATGGACACGTTTCGCCCAATTATGTAGTTTGTTTTAGGTATGGCTTTTGATTTGGGGCATTTGGCAGGGGGGCTAAAATGTCATCTGTCCTTGTGGAAACACTTTTGTAACTTAATGCTGGTATTTTATGTTTGTTTTTGTGTCGCCTTTGTGTGTAAATTGGTATTGGGGGAGGTTGCTTAGGTTCAAGAGACAGCTCGGACAGGGTGCTGTGTCACCTGGGGTACTTCCCTCATCACCTTGCACACACACTATCACTATACACCATGAGTACATGCACTGACGACATTACCCCACACTACAATGTGATGACATGGAACATGTGCAGCAATGCAACCCCTACCAAACGCTATAGAAACCATGAATACCTTAAGCGGCACCACACATATATTGCCTTGCTGCAACAAACTCACCTCACAGCCGTGGAAAGCCAGAAAGTCTGGGCGAAATGGTGAGGTCATGTTTATGGCAATTCCTCATCGGTGTTTGCCTGTGGTGCGCTGGTATGGATTGCACTGGGGGTCGTATACGTGGTGGAACGGTACAGTGTAGATGCAGGGGGTAGGTATGTAGTACTAGAGGGACACTTAGATGGCTCCCAATTGATATTTGTAGGGATCTGTGCAACGAATGCCAAACAATTGGAATTATTTAATATGCTCATCACTGCGCTCTTCTGGGACCCAGCGGAGGCAGACATTTGAGGTGGATATTTTAACTGCCTACCAGACATAGTTTGGGGTCGTTCTGTCACCCCTTTGCAGGGTGTGGTGGGTGCCACAGTGACGCAGCCCATCCGCAACTGGCTAACACAAAGGTGCCTTTATGATAGACGGCGACCGGGCCACCCAATGGGCTGTGAGTATTCCTTTTATTTCCCACTTCATGACCTTCATACCAGGATTGATTTGATTCTTGGTACTGTCATTTGGGTCCACTGATTAACCGGTTGGAGTACTTGGCCCATACCCTTTTGGGTCATTGCTCGCTGCAGGTAGTGCTACAGTGGGGCAGACCACATCCACAAATCCCTACATGGAGCATTTAGACAGAGCCCTTGTAAACCCTTGTTCAGTAAACGTATCTCCACATAAATTGGGCAGTACTTTGACCACAATAAGGAGCCTTCTCCACTTCGGCCACAGAATGGAACGTGCATAAACTAGTGGTGAGAGAACATTGTGTGGCGGCCACTTGGGGACTTTAACAGGAATTACAGGACAAACTAACATCAGTGGAGTGGGAGCAATTCCCCTTGGAGAGGGCAGTGGTTGCTCAGGAGGAGGGGATCAAGTGTCTCCAGCAGCTGCGGCCCGTGGAGGGAGTTAAGGTGGGGCACAAAGGCGGGGGGGAGGGGCAGGGTGGGGGGCGCTAAAATCTGGAAGATGGATAATTGGAGGTAAGTAAACAATTTAATAAATAAAACGAATTTCGTAGCGCTTGCTGCTTCACATTTCGCAATGCAGGGCGCGCTACTAAATTCGATTTTATTTATTAAATTGTTTACTTACCTCCAATTATCCATCTTCCGGATTTTAGCACCCCCCACCCTGCCCCTCCCCCGCCCCGCCTTTGTGCCCCACCGCAACTGCCTCCACGGGCCTCGGCTGGTCTCCAGCACCTTTGTGGGCAATATAGGGAAGTTGGGCTGCATTTGAACAGACACAATTATAGACACCGTTTGACCATGCTGCACGCGGAAGGCAATCGCTTGGGCAAGCCGCTGTGGTGGGTGGGTAGGGAGGACCAGCAGGGCACCCCGATCAGATCTATCAAGTACAACGATGGCTCCATTGCCTCCATGCAGGCTGCTATTAATGATACATTCCATGATTACTACCACACACTGTATCGAATGTTTGAGGCTCTGACCCCTAATCAGTTGGAAGGCTTCATGGATGGCCTCCCTTTTCCTCGTCTACTCCTGTTCCAGAGGACCAATCTGGATGAAGACATTCAGCTAGAAAAAATTAGAATAGCCATTACCAAGAGAGCCTGAAACAAAAACCTAGGCAAGATGGACTGCCAGTCAAATATTATGTTGCATTCTCTGTACATCTCAATCTGCCTCTTTTGTAGGTGTTCAACAAAGCTAAATCCCACGGCCAACTTCCAGAATCACAGCGCGAGACGATGATAGTGATTCTCCCCAAACCGGGACGTGAGCCACTGCTTGTGCAATTCTATTGTCCCTACTTAACCTCGATTGCAAAGTCCTGGGTAAAGTACTCGCAAAAGGGCTGCTCCCACAGATCGGAACAATGATCCATGAGAATCAGTCTGAATTCATACCGGGTTGCAGTACCTTCCGCAATATAAGGCGACCATGGCGGATCATTCATGCCCCCCCCCCCCCCCCCCCCCCCCCCGGCGGTGTACGAGCAGGTAGCTATGTCACTGGATATCAAGAATGCTTTTGATGCCCTCAGCTAGGAGTTTTTACTAACAACATCATGATGTATGGGATTCGGACTACGATTCCTGGGGTGGATTCATAGACTGTATTCAAACTCAATAACTAGAGTGAAAACGTGACAGTTGATAACAGACAGCTTCCCGATCTTAAGATGTACCAGGTAAGGGTGTCAGCTGTTGCTACTGCTCTTTGCAATTGCCATGGAGTCGCTTGTTTGTCGATTGTGACTACAGGTGCAGTGCTAGGGGATTTCAGAATTCAACACCCACCATATCTTGTCACTCTATGCGGGTGATGCACTGATCTTTTTGCACAACGTGTCTCTTCTTGAATTGATGAGCCTGCTGGATGCTTTTGGAGTTGTCTCTGGCCACAGAGTAAACTGGTCCAAGTCCTACTTGTACCCTCTCGCCCAATCCCTGAGCCTCTCAGAAGTGCTTCTTTGGAGTACCGACTTAAATGATGCTACAATACATTTATTATTTGGAAATCCAAATATATAATACTGACAGAGCCCTCAAGGAGGGCAATGTGAATCGGTTGCTACATTCCGTCCAAGGATCACTTCCGTTCTGGTGTTCGTTACCCTTATCTATACTCGGTAAAGTGATGTTGACAGATGTTGGTGCTCCCTAGATTGCTTTATTTTTTTGCTACACTCCCAGTCATGATCCCTAGACACTTTTTGTGTGAACTGAATGGTCTCCTGTTGGATTTGATGTGGGCAGCGGGTCATCAACGTGTGGTCTTGGCCATTACACAAAGGCTGTTACTCGAGGGAGGGCTGGGCACACCTAACTTCGAGCTATATTGTAGCACAGCTGCAGTGGCCACTGTGCTGGCTCGATGTGTCCCCAAGTGCTGAGGGGGAGTTCGACTGGGCAAGACTGGTGTACACTTAGCTATCTGATTGTGCTTGCTCTCCACTGAAGGTTTCTAGTCTGATGATGATGGCACGGGTGTGCTGGCATAGATTAATGCATGGGTGACCTCCCATTATGCCCTATTTGCTTGGAGCAGTTGCCAGGCATGTGAGTGCTGGCTGAGCGCTATGATATGACTGCTCTGTGTTTTTCTGGGAAAATGTAGATGTTTCGATGGATTTTCCCATCACACTGTTCTCAAACCAGATGCCAAACTCAGAGCACATAAAGGGGGAGATTTACTAAAGGCTTTCATTGCCCTTGCATCATGCAAAATGACACAAGGCAATGCAAGCCTTTAACTGGCATTTACTAAGCCACCCAAAGCCACCTTGTGTGGCTCTGAGGGGCTTCATAAATCCAGGATAACGGAAGTAAGTGTAAGTCGCTGCCTTGCGTTGCTCAGCAGTAGGAAGGTGTTCCATTGGTGGATCATGGGCGCTCCTATGCATCCACCCATGGATTTTGATGCAATCCCAGATTTAATAAGGTCAGTAAACTTGAGATTGCATCAAACTGGCACACCTTCCCAAGTGAGGCATAATGAGAAATATCTTTATTTCTCCTTGTTAATTCATATTTGCTAAAAATTTGCATCATATGTAGAAAGAGAAAAATGCCTCTAAGGATTGTTTTTGTGAAGGAAGGTATTCCTTCCTCTACAAAAACAATGCTGCCTGTAATGCAGGCCCCCATGTAGCATGGAACAAGTGTGCCTGCATTGATGCTAGACAGCACACGATGGAACAGCACTACGAGAGAGCAGGAGTGTTTCATATCTTAGTAGAATGTCACAATTTTGCTCTCTCACTGTCATGCAAAGCAATGCAGAATGTGGTCTTGCTGCATTGTTTTCTGTGACTTCTTGGTAAATGTGTCCCAAGTATGCAATGTGCACTGGACATTAAGGATAACGTAGCAGTAGAGTTGAAATAAAATTACTATTTGCTGGGTTCATCGAATGTGTACTGTCATCTGAGTGGGTCACCCTTTGGTTGTCGAAAGTTGAGCCAATGGCAAGATTCACCTCAGCGTCAACTTTAGGGGTATGAATAAAACATGCTAGTCGACAAATATTCCCTCTCTAGGATTAAGAACTTGCTGACCGCCACCAAGGACCAGAAATAGTTTTGCTTTTTGGACTTGTCTTCTGAGAGTCGCCAGCTAACTCTACATTGTAAAAATAGGAATCTAAACATGATTATCATGACCTCTGGGTATTTCTGTTTCAAGAGGTGGCTGTTTCGCGTAGCATCTTCTGCAACCATTTTTTAAAGATTGATGTCCAAGCTGTTTATGGGAACAAAGGATATCCTTTTTTTCGAGGATGAGATTACAGTTATAGGGAAAAATAAGGATGAGGGTGACAGGACCTTATGGGATGCTCTTAAAATTATAGAAAATTATATAAAGTAAGGGTTGGAAGCTGAGCTAAGCTTACATATTTGTGGCATGAAATGTGTAAAAAAAACAAAAAAACAAATAGGGAATTGCTAGATGTCATTCAAAAACTATGAACCAGTGATTAAGGTCCTGCCTAGGACCTGTAGATTTCTACTCAAAAACGTGCAAGAATTTTGCATATGAAATACGTTTTAAGTCTTATGTTACAACAAAAAACTAGGCTTTCTTTGGTAGAAGAATGTGTCACAGTGTTTCAATCCATAAAAAAGTTACTTTTTAAAACAAAACCTTTGCATTGTTTTAATCCTTGGGCAAAAAGCTTGATAACCACAGATATTAGTGGAAAGAGTTTTGGGGCTGTTCTAAGTCAATTTGAGAATGGTGGAAAGAAAATATGTGTTGCTTTGAATCTTGCTCAATCACTCCCATCAAGGAGCATTACTCAGTCATAGAAATAGAAGTGTTGGGATACAGAGTTTTTGTCAAGACAGATCACAAATGTTTTACCAAGATCTTGACAGCAGAGAAGTTTGTAAATGTTTATAAAAATCATGAGATTCTTCACGAGGTTTCCACAATTACAACTTCTTGATTCAATAGAGAGTGAGCAATAGAGTAGTAGATTGTCTTAACAGGTTACCCTTGCCCCTTATTAAATGGCCTGAGGAGAAATGAGAAGAGTTTCAAATCACATAGGTGCATACTAATGAGATGCTTACAGCAAGTAAGAAGGAATTGGTTGATGCACATACCAAAGATACTGTTCTGCAGAGCATAAGATAATTTATTGCCACGAGTTGGCCTTAAAACACTACAAAAGATCTTGAGATTTTTTGGGAAGCTCAGGTGAGTTGCCTGAAGAAGGTGTAATTTTTATGAGGAATGCAAGGTTGATTCTCCCCCAAAGAGTGAAGGTGGGAATTGTGGAAATCCAGCATGAAGGTCGGTTAGGAATTGTAAATGGGAAAAGGAGGATCAAAGATACCTATTGGTGGCCAGGCAAGGATATCTTAAGAAGTTAAAAAAGTGATAAGTCACTCTCTGTTCTCCACTGTGTCTATTGAAGTGTCCTAGCATGGCTTGGAATACTGTCAGCATAGATGTAATACTGGCCATAAGAGAGGAAATGGTGATCTAAGATTTGGTATTATATTGTGTGATA
The DNA here is from genome assembly GCF_964261635.1 of Lissotriton helveticus. NCBI lineage: Eukaryota > Metazoa > Chordata > Amphibia > Caudata > Salamandridae > Lissotriton > Lissotriton helveticus. Next base: position 643,700,130 of record NC_136065.1, on the reverse strand, counting down.
TTTTTCTTCAAATGGACTGAAGTGAAAGTGTTGGAAAAATCAGATGCACTTTTAATATTGCAGTTTTGGATGAACGTTTTGGGATGGAAGGCTTGCCTAAGAAGGTGATATCTGGCAATGGTGTTCAAATCAAGTCAGATATTTATCAAGGTTTTTTCAAAAGTAACTGGATTACACAACAGACTACCTCATTGTATCATCCCGCTGAGAACGGTGCAGTGTAAATATTTAATTGCTTGTTGATGGATGTCATTCAACTAATTAAAAAGAACATAAGGATTGAAAAACTGAGGTTAGGAAGATGGTGTGAAGTGATAAATTTACCCCCACCTTTACAGGATATAACATATTATCCTTTTGTGATTAAGAGAGGGAGGGAACCTTTTACTAAGGCTAATCAAAGTTACAAAGCTGTGAACAAACTAGTGCATTGGTCCCCAAAGATTGTGTGTCAGAACTTAAAAGCTTACAAGGACTATTATGACAAAAGACATGACATGAAAACGTTCTGTTTGTCCATTGGGAAGTATGCATGGGTGAAGAAGGGGGTAATTGTACACAAATTAGGTCGTAAACTAGATGGACCCTGTAAGGATGTGGCGATCTCATGTAATTCTGTCATATTAAGTGACATGACTAGATTAACTCACATAGGAAGAGTAATGGACTTTTGATCTGAAGACATACTCATTGGTGGTGAAATAAGTAACCAAGCTTTACTGAAGTATGGGTATAGACTCAAGTAAATAAGTAGAGCAGAGTCCTGGCTGTGAGAGTTCAAGAGATTTTTGAACAAAGAAAAATGACTGTTCGGCTGATTTGAAAGGGAGTGAAGATGGAAATTAACACATCAAGAACGTTTTTGGGGATCTAACCATGTGAGTGATCTGTCAAAGGTGTGGTTTCGCTGACACACATCTGGCTAGCCAAGGCCCTCCCTTGGACCATGTCAGGACCAGAATGCATTGCGTTGGGGGCTTCCTTGCTCTTCATAGTCGAGGACAGGGAGATGGTAGGGCGTCATGAGACCTCAGTGATAGGTGCATGTACGTTTTGTGACAGGATGTATGACATTACAACGCATGCTTTTATAACGCTGTTTTTACAACTCGTACCATTACAACGCATAGTGCTTTTAGGCGCTGGATAGTGAATTGTTTAATTTACTATTCCAACTCCAGTCCCCGTGGATAGCAGGGAAGGTGTTGGATAGTACATTAAACACATTCCCTATCCTAGAGCGCCCCAGCGCAATGCGTTGTAATGGTTTGCGTTGTAAAAGTTGCGTCGTAAAGGCACTGCGTGGTAAAAGTTGCGTTGTAAAGGATGTTTCCCTTTGTGACATGACCATAAAAACAGCAGAGTGGGTTTCATGTGGTTTCTCTTAAGAAATTCTATAACTATATCACTTTTTAGACTGTTTCTGGATTGTGATTATCTTAATTGAATTATTTTGTTCATTTTAAAGTGTATTTTGGTGACAGTAGAAGTAGGAAAATGTATGTGTACAATTGTTTAATCTTTGTAATTATATATTTATTATACTGTAACTTAGAAGATGATGTAGTGTCCATGCAGTTAATCCTTACAGCTGCTGTGATATCATTGGTTCTTTGGAATGTTGGTGTTCAGAAATAGGTCAGTTGGTGGAAAGCCTCCTGGCAGGAGCATGTATAATTAAGGTTATCATTGGAGAATAAAGTACATCTCTGCATTCCTTATTTTAATCCTGGCAGGAACATGTATACTCAAGGTTATTAATGGAGAATAAAGTACATCTCTGCATTTCTTATTTTAATTCTGAAGCAGATGTCTTTATACTTTGCAGCCCACACCTCACTGCAAAAAAAATGTGCAATCTACTTGAAAGTCCCCTTGCCAAATATGGAATTGTAGCTACTTTTTGTAAATGTTTAGCTTTCTGGCTCTCCCTGTGAGTTTCACACCTGTTTTCACCAGAAACTGCAATTATGGTGCAACCACAGAAAAAGGAAAAATGGACCACAGCTTAGAACAATGCAAAAAGAAACTATAAAAACGTTTTTGAACTTGTGCTTGTTACTGAAAGCTGGTAAGATCTTAGGGTGATCTTAGGCCATCAAACACAATTTGGTATGTTTTCATTATGTTCTGGGTTTCAACAAGAAGAAGCCCCAAAACCTGGGTACCTTTAGAATCCTCAATATGTGGGGAAAAGAAGGATGCTTATTTGGTCTTGATATCTTTTGTGGAAAAACGTTTTGAAGGCTTAAGCACAAAGGAACCATATATCAGCACACATTTGCAATGCAATAGGTCTCGCATTGTCAGAGTTAGAGCTATTGGTGTTGTAAATGATAACGTAATATACCAATGTGTTTTAGTTTGGAGTGTAGTGGATGTACAAACAGAGACACAGCTGCAGCATGGCCTAGAGGACTCGGAATGAGGAATTACCACTGGGACCAGAGACACAACTGCAGCACTGCCTAGATGAGTTCAAATGTGGGAATTCTGATGGGACCAGAGCAGTAGCTAGCAGCACTGTTTGGAAGACTTAGAATGAGGACTTACTGACTGGACCAGAGAAGCAGCTAGCAGAACTGCCTAGAGTACTAATATTGAGGAATTAGCACTGTGAGCAGAGACACAGATGCAGCACTGACTAGAGAACTTAGAATGTGGAATTACCGATAGCAGTCCTTAGAGGACTTACAATGAGGAGTTACCACTGAGACCAGAGAGGCAGCTAGCAGCTTTATCTAGAAGACTTAGAATGAGGAATAACCACGGTGACCAGAGGCCCAGCTGGAGCCCTGCCTAAAGGACTTAGAATAAGGAATTACAGACAGAACCAGATTAGCAGCTGGGAGCACTGTCAAGAGGATAAGAATGAGAAATTACCACTGGGACAAGAAAAGCAACTGCAGCACTTTTTTTTGTTTACAGAGTTGTATGAAGCACAAACTTGACCCGGTATTGGGCATCAGAGTGCTTTACATAGCAATAGTTGCGTTACATGATGACACATTCATTTTTGTTAGGCACGGGGAAATTAAGTGATTTTACCAGAATCACAGGATGTTCAGCATCATTGCCGAGACTCGAACACAGTTCCCAAGATTCTAGGGCGACTGCCTTAGCCGTTATGCCAACTCCTCTCCCCTAGCACTGTCGAGAGGACGTATAATGAGTAACTACCACTGGGACCAGTGAAGCAGCTGCAGCACTGCTTAGAGGACTAATAAAGAGGAATCACTACTGGGACCAGAGAAGAAGCTGCAGCACTGTCTAGAGGACTTAGAATGAGGAATTACCACTGTGACCAGAGGCGCAGCTGCAGCACTAGCTAGAGGACTAAGAATGAGGAATTACCACTAGCGATTACACCAGGTCTTGCAGACAGTGCATGCACACTGCCTAGGTGCAACTTTAAAAAAGTAGCACAAAATAATTTATTTTTAGGGGGTAACAACACAGAGGACTCAATATCATCACACAATCACTGCTAAAATATCATTATCAAATCACAAATAGTACCTACTTCTTTAAAATACTAAATGTCTCAACACAGCACCTCCCACATTGCAAACAATCTTATAGAAAAACCCTGGCAGATTGTATACGTTTTGCAAGCTTGATTCAATAAACCCTGAGAAACATGGCCACACAACAGACTAATATCTGGCTAGTTTCACTCTGCAATATTCTGAACATTTCCCATAGCACCCAACAACCTTGTTTTTTACACAGGGGAACAGAGGACTCAACCCCCTGGGAACCTGACTTTCACACACAGCACCTGGAAAAGACCCACCAAAACCGCGATGCAGTTAATGTTACAACCACTGGGGTATGCACAACGATTTCCCCTTTAGTGCAAGAAGGTGCTTGAATCTACGCTTTGGCAAATTTAGACGTATCTCTCACTAAATCTGGGCTAGAGGCCACAGCATAACACCAAACAAACTGCAGGTGAGCTACCCAAGGCAACATGATTCTAGTCCACCACAAGGCACGCGTTCCTCACTAATATGTGCATTAGAAAAAACACCAAGGATGTGATGCCGGGTGAAATAATGTATTTAATGAACTAACACGTGTGGGTTGTCTCTAAAAACGTAAAAGCCACATACAAATCAGATGTAAAACATTTGTCTGAAATTGTGTTTTTCCGAGTGAGAAACTCTTTTTCAGCACTTGGCTTAGTAAAATAAATGAAGGACATCAAAATAAAAAACTGCCTTACCCATACAAGTCCAAGACCAAAACAAATGTTGCACAGTTTTAAGGTGAGCCAGGCACAAGGCCAAGTTTGTCAATGCTTACATTTTAATATCACAAAGACCATGCACTTTCACTATATGTAATGTCTTTTTGTGCTCACCACACCTGGCAAGACACAGTGAAGTCCAACATCAGTCAAGAAGTAAGTGATAAAGGATGGGTACACAGATACACACACACATCCACACACACACACGCACACACACACACACACCCACACACGCACACACACACACACACACACACACACACACACACACACACCACAAGGTAGATTTAGTTATTGTTCCTTTTCTCTGAATTATTTACACACATGTGTGTTGATTTTTCGGTTTACCATCATGAACAAGACCAAAGAAGAAATATTGCTACTGATGGGCAATGAAAGGTGAGTTCCATTTTGCTTTATTATTTTGCTCTCGATATCTTCATTCGCTTCCCACCAGTCCATGCCTTTTTAAGTTCTATTTTTAAGTTCTATTGCTTATTTTCCATGCTGCTTAGAAGCATCTGTGCAAAAGAAAAGTCAATCTTAACAAAAGCACAGCCTGCGCCATTAATGCTACATGTATTCATGGCGCAACACAGGCGAGGGAGAAGACCGAGAAAAATTAAAAGATGTCACAGGGAACAGACCACAGAAAATCCCTCCGAAGCTTTTAAGGCGCTGTTTGGAACCAAGAGACAACCATTCAAAAGCATTGAAGAAGGAAGTGGTTGTTAATATTACTGCGTGAACGGCTGCAAAGGGCACATATCAGAGCCACCGCACACAGCATGTTTTCACTTAATTTCTCTATTCGAGCTTTGCATCTGTTTTCTGGGAAAGGTGCGCCTCCGTTTAGAAGCTCTTCGTATTGTGTTTTGTAAAACTATATCCTTGTATGGGGCATTGAAAGGTGCACTTTCCTTCAAGGTTCCCAGTAATGCCAAAAGGTCACTGATTATCTTCAAAATAAGCCAGTTGATTAAAAAGCGGGGAGGGGCACTAACGTGCAATGTTTGTGATAGTTGTATTTGTCCACATGTTGTGTATTTTAAGCTGCAAAATACCATGCAAACGGATACACTGCACGCTAGGTGTGAATGTAAAACCAAGGGCAGGTGCGTGACATAGGCCCCCCCCATCCCACGCGGTGCATGGGTTCGCCGAGCTGCAGGGGGCCCCCTCTGCACATTACTTAGGCCTGAGACTCCTTATTAAATCCGGAGCAGGCCCCCTCCGTGTACATTGCAGGGGGTCCCTTGAACTTTCGTTACACCACCGACCAAGGGCTCCCTTCCCAAACCAAAACAAAAAAAGACCTGTGAATTCTGATAAATGGTTAAATGTTTGGAGTTTAATGAAGCCTACCCAAATGGTACATTTACTGCCTCAAGCACGTTTTGCAGGGGTTGTCCTTGGAGTTTCAATTTAATGACCTGCAATTCACCCAGGATGTGAGTGAGTGGACATTCCTTAAAATCCAGTCTTGTGCTGCTTCATTCAGATGTACAGTATGTGCTACATGTTCAGAGAGGGGTGTTTACTGGGCTGGAGGTGGGGGCCAGCAAGAGGGGCATTTCAAGGTGAAGCACTCTAGTCCTGTGGGTGCGGTAAATGCAGCAGCCACAGCAGATTGCACTGTGCACCCACCGTCCCTGCGGTTACCTGAAGTAAGACAGTGACAAGCGCTGCTCGCTTTGCCGGTGTCGGGCACAATATAAACCACTAAACTCTTGAAGCAACTGTGGAACTGGCGGAAATGTGAGGCACAGAAAATGGACATGCCGGAGTAACATGTACAATGCAGAGTTGTAACACAGATTAAAGAGGTACTCACGGCGCTGACAACAAAGTGAAAAACACAATGGTTGCACTAAATATGTTACTACAGTAGTAACAGCATCTGGGGAACTCCCTCTAGTAAATGGAATTTGTAAAGTGAGGAACAGGTTTGTTTGGACCTCCTGATGTAGTGCAGCAGTTGCTGCAAGAAGCTTTGGTATAGCGAGGAGGCGTAGTTGCGACAAGAGGGGAAGGAAGGAACGGGAGGGAAGATACAATAAAATACGGGCAGGAAAGAAATGGAGAATATCATGCGTTGTTTAAAAAATAGAAAACGGGGTGACACACAAACAAACGGGCGGCTGCTTTAAAACTGACGAACCCTTAGGATGAAAATAAAAACCTGAACACTCACATCTGGGAGAAGGGCAGCAGAGGAAAAGGAGTCATCCCAAACAACAGATAACAAATGCCAGCGCAAGAAAACTGTACTTGGCCGTTGCTACTCAGCCATAAACGGAAGTGAGGTATCACTCAGCGGTTGCACAACTAAAAGAGAAAGACGGGGCCGGTGTTCTGAGAAGCGCTGTACCCCCATGACTCGCTGTACCCCCTACGTCACGGGGGTGCAGCGATTCTCAGAACCAAGCTATTCGTCGTCGCTCCCCCATGGCGCTTTGTACCCCCTACGTCATGGGGGAGGAGCTGTTCAGGTGCTTTAGTGTATTCAGACAAAAGGGCAAGCGCGTGTCGCCTTGATTCAAGCATGCTTCAATAGCTCAGTTGTGAGAGCGTTGGACAGCAGAGCTAGAGGACACTGGTTCAATCCTGGGTTTCGGCATAGTTGCAACTTGTGCTTTTATTTTTATTTTATTTCTGTATTTATTTATTTATGCGATTTTATATAGCGCGGACTTTACCCGAAGGTGTCAGAGCGCTTCACAATAGGACCAGTAATGATACAAGAGGAAACAATTGCAAATTAACAAATTACAAAAGCAAACGTTAAGTTACATGATCAAAAGTGACAATAGTGAGCAACCAAAATACATGAGGTAGCAATCAGTACATTACTGGAGAAAAAAGTGATATGTGTGCAGGTTACAAAAGCATACAAAGTACAAGTAGAGGTATAATACTGCAATAAATGGCAGACACTCCAGCACAAGAACAAACGTTACGTAGGCAATGGTGGCACTTGTGCAAGTATCTAAAGCAAACAAAATGTGAGAGGTAGCAAACAGTGTGTTACAAGAGAAAAGTGACATGTGCAAGTTACAAAAGGGTACCATAACAGGTACAAGGATAATACTGGAAAAAATGGTAAACATTCAAACTACCAGAACACACTCGGAAGGAACTTCCATAGTCCTGGACAATAGACTTTTCAATAAAGGGAGGTCTTCCTTCAGATGATAGCGAGGGTGTGAATTAGATTTGGAGGTGTCTTTGGAGGAGGAGTTGTAACGTAGTTGTTACCATAAATGAAGACACTGCAAGTGTAGAGGATTTGCGTCAGGTTTATTTAATTTATAACCTCTAAAGAGCGCCGAGCCGATGGTGCACCGCTCTCGGCTTTCGCGCTAATCCTGGCGCCTGTGCGCGCACAGCCAGAACATGGCCGCCTGCACGTCACGTCGGTACGTGACGTGCATACACTAGACTGCGCCACCACATATCTCACCCTTTTTCCCAATACAGAAACTGTTAACTCACAGTCCGCCGTTCATGTCAAAGTCTCTGAACCAGGCTGTTTTGACCACCGCTCTCCCCCTCCGGGTCAGTCTCACCGGGGTGGATGGGGTACCTCCTTCCTGAGTCCTTTCATCGCTCCTACCACTTCCAAATGCAGCCTCACTATTTTCTCTTCTATTCACGTTACCTTCACTCGCCAACGCTTGGTTGGCATCACCGGGTCTCTCTTCCTGCTGCTCTCGGCTCTTCTCATCCGGATGCATCTCAGAATGTTCTTGCTCTGCAGCTCCTTCCTCCTTGTCTTCCAGGTCTGCTCCAACCTGGTCCCAACGTAGCACTTTGTTGCATCTTGCTATGCGGTCCAGTGACCACACGTTTCCGTCACTTAGCAGAGCTGCTCTGGCCATCACTTCCTTGACCTGCATAGGCTTGCTATACTTGCTGTCTCCTTTCTTTTGCAGCGTTGCCAACTTTACTCGCACCCATTCTCCTTTTTCCAATCTTGTCTCCTTCACCCTTTTCCGGTTGTTGTAGTGTTTTGAGTAAATGGCTTGCGCCCTTTCCAAGTTGGCTCGCACCACTGCAGGGGACCATTCGCTCACTATGGTCTTTTCCTTCCACACTCTATTGTCTTGAGTGAATGGTTCGCGGCCTCTTAATATCTGGAAGGGGCTGTACCCTGTCCCTGTAGGGGTGATCCTGTACGCCCATACCAAGTGCCATATCTCCTTTTCCCAATCCTTGTTGTTGGAGATAGCTGCTTGAACGGACCCCATCACCACTCTATTAAATCTCTCCACCAGTCCGTTTCCTGCGGGGTGATATATTGACGTGTGCTTGACCAGTATGCCATTTCTCTGCATGAAATTGTTCCATTTCTCTGACCTGAATTGGGGACCATTGTCGCTCAGGATGGACTTAGGGATGCCTTCCCTCACAAATGTGTCGGCCAGGAACTTAATAATGGTCTCCGCATCCATCGCCTCATCTATTTTCAGCTCAGGCCACTTGGAGTACCTATCCATAAGAACACATACATACTTTTGGACTCCGTGTATGTCCAGTATCGGGCCCAGAATATCCGCTGATAACTCTTCCCATGGGTTCCTTGGGGGATCGAACTTGCCGAGAGCCGGGCGTAGTGGTTTAAGTGTCTTATCCGCCCCTTGGCACTGTGAGCAGTCCCTGACATGCCTCTCAGCCTTTACGTCCATCCCTGGCCACCAGTAGTTTTGCTTGGCTCTCAATTTCAATTTCCCTATCCCCAAGTGTCCTTCATGGAGAATGTCCAATAGTTTAGGGATGATTCCTGCCGGGGGGATGACTTTCTCCCCTCTGTATACAAACACTCCTAGGTCGTCCATCGACAACTCTTCTCTGACTTCGAAGTATGGGTTGAGGTCCCCACGGGTTTGTCTTTTGTCTGGCCATCCCTTCGTGATGTATGATTTTACTTCTTCTAGGATCTGGTCTTCTCCATATGCTTCCTTCCATTCCTGATGTTCTATGGTTTTCTCTTGGTCTTCTGTGAGTGCCACCATTTCTTCCGCCCCTGCTTGGTCTTCTCCACTCTGATCCATGGCCACTGCTCTACTCAGATAGTCTGCCACCCTGTTCCTACTGCCGGGGATGTGTTCGACATCGTATCTAAATTCTAGCAGTTTGAGAGTCATCTTTGAGATTCTGGGCGTAGCACTTGCGTGTCCGCTGGACGTTAGTACCTTCAGTAAGGGTTTATGATCTGTTTTCAATAGGAAACGTGTGCACCACAAAAACTGCCTGAATCTGGTCATGGCCCATACGACCGCTAGCATTTCTTTTTCAATTACGCTGTACTTCTTTTCAGTTTCACTCAGTGCGCGGGATGCGAAGCTGAGCGTTTCCATTCTCCCCTGACCTCGGTCTTGCATCAGGACGGCAACCAGCCCCTTGTCGCTGGCATCGGTGGTGAGCACTGTGTTACCTTGGGGGTCATATCCTTGGAGTGGTACTGCTCCTGCCACCTCTCTCTTGATGACTTCAAATTCGCCTTGCGCTTCCTCCGACCAGCAGAATTCTGTGTTGTCTCTCGTCAGTTGCCTCATGTGGTGGGTCTTGGAGGCGAAGTGCTGCACGAACTTACTATAATATTCCGCCATTCCAATGAACGATCGGACTTCTTCTTTGTTGGAGGGCGGTGGTGCTTCGCAAATGGCTCTCACGTTGTCTGCTTTCGGGGTAACCCCTCGCACCTCTATCTCGTGTCCTAGGTACGTCACGGACTCCATCCCTATCCGGCACTTGGTCCATTCAGCTGTGAGGCCCTGACCCTCAAGGATCTTTAGTACTTTTCCGAGTTTGTTGTCATGATCCTGTCTGTCCCATCCCATTACCAGGATGTCGTCCTGGAAGTATTGGACTCCATCTGTGTCTTTGAATAGTTGGTGCATCAGCTTTTGCAACACCGCAGCCGCTGATGCTAGCCCGAACGGCATGCGGCGGAACTGATAGCACCCAAATGGGGTGATACACGAGGTTAGTTTGCGGCTCTCCGGGTGCAGGGAAATCTGGTGGTAGGCGGAGGTCAAATCTATGGTTGAGTACCATTTGACCCCCCTTGTGCTGGCCAGCATTTCCTTGATCCTGGGCAAGGGAAATTTCCCCACCACAATGTCCTTGTTCAGTTCGCGTAGGTCGACACACAGCCTGACCTTCCCGCTTGGCTTCATCACTACTACCAAGGGCGCGAGCCACTCCGCGCATGTGATGGGTTCGATGATCCCTTTCCTCTCCAGATCCTGTAGTTCCTCTTGCACTGCGTCTCTCACTGCCAATGGCACATTCCTCACCTTGTGGGCGACCGGTATGGCATCTTCCTTCAGGATTATCTTGTGCGCGAACTTCTCCATCCTTCCAACTGTGCCTCCGAAAACCTTAGGGTACTCACTTTTCCATTTGTCCAGGTCCGGCCATGTTCCCGGTTCCGTGAGTAGTATCTGTTCTTTGCCCCCTGGATCCAACTTGATGCCCAGGTCGCCTTGGTCAAGCCATCCTAGGACCGAGGGTCCTCTCTCTGATATGTAGAGTTTGCAGAACGCAGATCGGCCTCTGAACTCGAAATGTAATGGTCTGAACCCAGCCATGGGTATTCGGTCCCCATTGTACGTCACTGGTCGAATGTCCAGCTTTTCCAGTTCTGGGCCTAGGTGTGGTGCAAAGCTCTCCTCCCATACTGCTCTCTGAATGATGGTGTAAGGTGAACCTGTGTCAGCCACCACGTTTATCGGTATTCCTCCAATCGACATCTCCAGGACGGGTTTCATTGTTCTCTTGCCGTCAACACTCAGCACTTGACCATCTACGCCTAGTACTTGATCCTCGATATAAATGACTGTGACGACATCTTCCTCCGTGCCCTCTTCTTGTTCTTCACTGTCCTGTCCGATGTATTTCACCACGCTCTTCGCGGCCTTTCTCCGACACAGGCGCGAGGGTCCGGACATCAAAGGACCTCCGTCCTATATCTGGGCCAGCCCCGGAGTAGGACGCCAGTTGTATCCTGGACTGGAAGCCCTGCTGACGCTGTCACGGTCGACACCAGACGAACTCATTGCCTGTAACCTGAAGATACCCTGAGAGCCTGCTGGCGCTGCCGCGGCCCACCTTTGCTGTACTATCTTACGAGCCTGCTGGCGCTGCCACGGCTGAACCATCCTGAGAGCCTGCTGGCGCTGCCGCGGCTGAACCATCTTGAGAGCCTGCTGGCGCTGCCGCGGGTGAACCATCTCTAGAGCCTGCTGGCGCTGCCGCAGCCTCCTCTCCGTTAAGATCACCTGTCGAGTCCTGCTAGCGCTGCCGCGGCTCGACCTTCGGAACCCCCGGCTCGAGGATTGAGAGCTGTGCGCAGGGTATCCTTTCCTACACCCTTCTTGAGACTGTCCCGCTACCCTATCCCTTATTTACGAGACTTTCCAGATCCCTCGATCTGCCTGTACATACCGCTGAGATCCAGCAACCTTTATTCCTGATAAAGCCTAAGAACTTATCCTCTTGTGTGGTGTCCGTTTGTAGTGTTGTGGTTACTCTACTGTACGATCCTAGGAGGGGGCCCTCGCTCAGGAGGCCTCTCGATAACGCTCGGCTACTTCTCGACAGAGAGGTGGACCTAGGGGTGGTCAGTCAGACATCTTCTGCCTTCCCCGGGATCGCCTTTCTAACAATCACCAACAGGAATGGGCCGAGCAGATGACCATTTGTCCCTCCTGTTGGGAGCGTGGGGTGGCCTCTCTACACTATGAGTAGCTGTAGGGTGTGACTGATGAGAAAGAAGACTGTGCAGTGCAAAAATTGAATGCAACTAAAATAAAAAAGTGTGTTAAAATTGGATTGGAAAGTGAAGAACAAATTTATTCGGATAATGCTTCCTCTTCCAACATTAAAAATAGTCAAGACAGGTAAAGATATACACTGTCTAATGGTGGAACGTGGTCAACATGTTTCAGCAATTCACGGCCATTATGCCTTGCTTTCTTCAGGACCTATTTGAAGACTATGGCTACTGCAGCAAATGAATACCAAAACGTGTAATCAAATTGTGAAATAAATAAACAAATAGTGAATCAATAGACAGACTGGCACAAATATCACCTGGAACTCCTAGGTGCAATGTCCCGTCTCCTCTTACAATTTCAGTTATTCACCGAATTGTAAGGTGTGAAGACCTCACCCCACCTGGCAGCGGCTCAGGGCAAAAGTGAAGCACCGCTCTTTCAGTCGGTACTTCAAACCGGCATCTGTGCCGACTGGGGAGGGACCAATGGTCATCTGCTCGGCCCATTCCTGTTTGTGATAAGACATCTTGGTGTGTGTGTGTGTGGGTCTCTCACGGAACCCCAAATGATGAAGGGCGGTTCCGAGTGGTGACTGATGGGTGTTCAAGACCATCCACAGGTTTGGCTTATCTTACTAGTTTTATAAGAGTCAGGGTGTAGCTGCTGGTATCAGTATCTAGTCCCAGTCCGAGTACACTTGCCACTATTTGACCCTCTGGTACCTTTGTTGTTATGAGTATACTGTAGGGAATGTATCCAGAGCTCGGTCGTTAAACTTTCCCTTGGGTCCCCTCCTAATTGTGTTTGTGTAGTTGTTCCGAAAAGTCTCCCCAAACTGCGGATTCAATTCAGTTCATGTGAGCCAGGCGCGTGCACATCGCCAGCCACATCCCACACCATGCCTCGGCATCAGACTTGAAAGGAAGCCGCTCCCCCGCCCCACTCCGCGCAATGCCAGAGCTAGTTTTTCTCGCTTTTTATTTGGTGTTCTTTGCGGCCCATGCTTCATTCCACCTACCACTTTACACTGACTTGTTCACTTTCCTCCCATTTCTATCACCTTCCCTCAGTCTCCTCCTTCATGTATTCCTCTTTGTCAATCTCCGTCTCCCATTCTTCATCTTCGATGCATCTTTTATTTTCTTACATGCTTTGGTGTACTTTCTCCTTTCTTCCCCTTCCTCCATATTTTCTACAACTTTATCACCTGTATTCTCATATCTTCTTTATTACTGCCTTCCTTATTTGATTTCCTCTTCTTCATTCCACCTTCCTTGTTCTCGCTCCGGTTTTCTCTTTCTTACCTCATTCCTCGTTCTTTCCAACATTGCCCCATCCTCTTCAGTCAATATCTCTGTGCTTCTGCTTTTCTCCGTCTCTACTTCTGCTCATTATTTCTTGTGTCCCCAATGTGCAGCTTCCCGGCTTTATTCCTTCCATTCTCTTCTTTCTATCCTGTTGATCTTTCCCCTCTACTCCTTCCACCCTGCATGCCTGCCTCGACTGCTTCCTTCGTTTTCGCGCTTTATTTCCGTAGTCTGTATTCTGTCAATCCACTTCTGTTCTCCTCCCTCATAACCCCCTCCTCCGTTTATCCCTCTCTTCGCCCCTCCTCCTTCTTCCTTATCATATTATTTTCTTCCTCCTCTCCTTTCCTTCCTCGTCTTTCCCGCTCTTTCTTGCTTCCTTGGTTCCTCCGTCCCTGTCTGTGTCCAGCCTTCTCTCCCTGGTACCTCAGACCTTTCCAGCTGCCTCCCGACCACCCTGACAGTCGGGAGCTGGTGCCTGTGGGTACAGAGTCTGGCTTGGCGTGATTTATGCCATTGGTATAACAGCAGACACACTGCAGTCCATCACTGCAGTCCCCCCCCGATTAAAATTCAGCTCCGGCCCCGACTGCAGCACTCCACAAATGGAATATTCTACATAATTTCCGAAAATGCTTGTTTATCTGGTTTAAAAAGTGACCTTGTGTGATGTAACTAGTGTTCATTTAAAGCGCTGCAATACCTTCCGATAGGGTTCGTGCTAAATAAAAGTGCAGAAAAAACACAAGACAAATCGAACGCTTTAAAGCAAGAAAGGAACACCTCGGTGGGTGAATCACCCAGCTGGTGTCACAAGGCCCCCATAGGCAGAGCGGAAATTTCTTGCCATCCCCACCTCTGCTCATTATCCAGAGGCTACCAGGCCTTACAGTAACACCTCGTCACCCAGAATACCCTCGGCCCCCTCTCCAATCTCACACCTCAGCAAAGAGCCTTTGATCAGCATTAAACAGGCGAGTGCTCCCCCCTGGGGCGCTACCTCCGGGCATAAAACACATTATACACCACCTTGAGTGTACCCGTTCTTTGAGGTAGACAGTACCATATAGGAGAGGTGCAAAATAAGTGTATAATCTTGTTGTAAGCCTTTATTACTGCAGGACATAATCAGGGTTTCTTTGCTACAACAGCTTGAATTATATACAACACTACATTGGGCGCTAAAAACTGGAAAAAAATCACATTGGAATGTTTAGAACCCAAACTGCTCAAAATTACTCAAAACGTAACCATGAACAAATCAATTTACACTGGAAGAATACTGACGCATTTGCTGTGCTTAATACAAGCTTTAGTTTAATAAAAAAAAAAAACTTAAAACCGGTTTGCCCATAGGCAATTAAAACAGAAGTGGAATGCATGCAGGGTGAACGAACTGCTCAACTTTGCGGAAAATTGTTCTTAAAGTCCACCAATGCAGTGTGCTAAAGTGTTTGGTCTTTCAGGGCAGTTTCTCAACTACTTTTCATCAGTGGTTGTTAAGTCCCCAGAGTAATCATTTGGGTCAGCAGCATCATCCGCATCTGCACTTTCTGCCTCCACATTATCTGCTCCTCATTTTCATCGTTTTCACCATCAATGTCCTCCTTTTCGTTTTGCTCATTGTCTTCATCATTCGCATCAGTTGTTTCCTCAACTACCGATTCTCCCGTTTGTTCAACGATTTCAAAGGGATTCTCACCCTAAAAGTAAACACAAGTTTTAAACCATCTTTAGCAAAATTCTCCAGAACAAATGCACACTAACTATTACAAAAGTAACAGCAAAAGTCTTGTGTACAGTGCAAGTAAAGAACTCAGATTTCAGATCACAAAAAAGCAGAAAGAATATATTATTAGAAAAGGCATCTTACAACAGGGAGAACATATGCAGGACTTATAAATTTTAGAGTATGTCCAGACAGACCATAGGATGGAAAAATCCATGCCAGGTCTATGAACGCCCATGAGCTCCGAGGAGTCCTTGTACAGAGGGGGCGATGACTGGAATATTGAGGGTGGGCTTCACATTTCCAAGAAATTCATTTCCTGCGAAACTACAATTTTTTGGGTGAAACTCAGTACGGAAGAAGTGTTATTTGCAAAGCTGAGGAAGGAGTACACAGATCTGAACATTCAATATGCAGTGTGAGCCCTGGTGGCAGGAAGGGTGCAAGTGCATCCACAGCATTACAGGCTGCAAGCTAATTGTTGATGGTAATTAACTTATCCGTTTGCAGCATGTGTACCTGTTTGATTTAATTAATGATTTTATTTAATGTGTATAGCGCTTGAATCACCCCCAGGGGGGTATCTCAGCGCTTGGAAGCACAGCATAGGTCATGGGTACTCACAAACGTTCTCTCAGGGGCCAAATTTACACTGTGGTTTGTGTCTGAGGGCCGCACCAGTGGGGTCAGTGGGGTGTAGTGTAGTTCCTATATTCCCAATAGGCTCTGCGCATTGGAATAATATCTTCAATAGTATAGACGTAGGACAGAGGTTAACTAGGTCTTCTACTGACTATATTAGACTTAAGTTTTGTGTGCCAGCTAGCTCAGAGTTCACTAGAAACTTTCTCGAATAGGCGAGGAGGATTTTAACCTCCCTGGATAGACAAGAAGGGATTTAGTTTCTGACAACCATAGAACACGACAACTTTGCTCTCCCTGATCAAGAGTACATCTCTAGAGTCGTGTGAAAACAAAAGACAGCTATTTTACTCAGTCAATACGTGCATTCTTAGTTTCACCAGATTGTAGAGAAAAGAAGAGACGGGCGTTTTCAATAAAAGGTGTTATTTATTGATCAGTCTCTTTTCTCATACAAGAGAAATGAATCGCTACAATTGCAATACTTAGGGTTAAGTAGAATGCATATAGTAAAAGCAGGATTATAAAATAATACTGTAAAAGCATTGATATGGTTTCTTAGCCATATGATACTTTAAAATGGATAAAAGATATACATACATATATACATTGACTAATCGTCAATGGTGCTTCTAACTACGCCTACCCCGGTGTACCTGACCTAAGCCTAATACGTGGGAGGGAGTAAGTAAGTAGCAGTTTAAGTTAAGTTTGTTTTGCCAAGAATCTGACTCAAGAATTCTCTGTAAGGTTTTAGTCAGTTCAGTACCTGGGATTTAGAATGCTGGAGGGCTGGTATCTCTCTCTCAGGACTCGGTATCCCAGTCACCCGCGAGGGCAAGCTGGAAACGCACCGGGACTTGACTGTTGGGTTATTTAGGATACTTGTAGCAATGAGTACGCTCTCCCTTTTTATTTGTTCCTTGTAAGCCTGGAATTTTTTTTAGATAAATAAACGTTAATTTATACACATACTGCTAGTTCAACTACAATAACTTGGTTGGAACCTAGAAGAGAAGGCCTTCAATGTGGACAGAAACCCTTTAGAAACTACTCTGCCACCAGGGTGTGCCAGATAAGCGTTTAAAAAACACCAGGGACTCTTATTAGGGAATGACCCGCAATCTCGCTCCCTCCACAAGCAAGCAATCAAACCCCACCAAGCAGGCCGTGACCTGAAACCCTCAAGGGAAAAGAGCACAGCCAAGAGACAAGGCGAGCAGGACTCCAAGGCAGACTGCAAGGCAACGGGTTACACCGAGTCTGATTGAATGGTTTGAAAAACCTCTGGTAGATTTTCTGAAGACAAATAAAAAAACATTGTCATTTACAATGCAAATAGATCAAAGTCTCTCAAATGCGAGACCTTTGACGCACTCGTGCTTTAGCTGTAAACATCGTAAGATAAAGACAAGGAGGTGCAATTGCTTCAAAAGCAAAGCTATAGAAAATAAGCATTTGCAATGCAATAGGTCTCGCAGCATTTAAGTTAGAGTTACTGGCATTGTAAATGACAATGCTTTGCATAAATTCTTTTTTGGTGTCCGTGTGTGCATGGCAGTGGTGGTGTGTGTGTGCATGGCAGTGGTGGTGCAGAGATGCAAATCAAAGTATCATGAAACAGCAGCCTCTGAATTTAATGGAATGTCGGCAGATAACAGAACCTTAGCAGAGATGAACTGCCAGCAGTGTTTGGTCCACCAGCCATGTTTAGAGGCAATGTATTCAGGTTTACTCAAGAGAAGTGCCTTGTAGCTCACACAACACACTTCGAGGTGGATTATGAAATGGAGAGGGAACTCCTGTAATTATTTCAAAGAAGGGCAAACAAGCTCACATTGTCTGTTGTTGGCGATTAGAAAAGCGACCGCGTAAGAGAAACTTTGACAGGTGTTAATGAGAACTGTGAGAGAGTAGTGTGGGGCCTCATTGGGCAAATGATAAGACAAGTACCTGGAACGTGAACCACAAATGTTTAAGATGAAGGGCAAGCTTTATAATGTGCTTTAATGTAAGCTGGGACTCCGATGTCTGTGCTCTTTTCTGGACATGCCCTTTGAAGGACACAGATTGGTCAATGAGAGAGCCGAAGGATTTGGAAAAAAATGAAATAGGGAGAAGAGGCCATCCAATTTCAAAGACATGCCCTTCACATTGACAAAGCCTTTATTTTGAGATACCCATAATTAATATTATAACCACCAAACTGCCCAATTATTTCAACTATCAAACCAATACCAAGGTGTTGGCGATGTGAAGGTCTGTAATTGTTAATGACGTGATGGATTGCACTGACATTCATATAGAGCCACTCTCACACAGACAGAGCGCCCCACACACACACACAGACACAGACAGAGCGCCCCACACACACACACAGACAGAGCGCCCCACATCGACAGAGCCACACACACACAGACAGAGCCACACACACACAGACACAGCCGCACACACACACAGACACAGCCGCACACACACACAGACACAGCCGCACACACACACAGACACAGCCACACACACACAGACACAGCCACACACACACAGACACAGTCACACACACACAGACACAGCCACACACACAGACACAGCCACACACACAGACACAGCCACACACACAGACACAGCCACACACACACAGACAGCCCCCCACACACAGACACAGCCACACACACACAGACAGCCCCACACACACAGACACACACACACAGACACAGCCACACACACACAGACACAGCCACACACACACAGACACAGCCACACACACAGACACAGCCACACACAGACACAGCCACACACACAGACACAGCCACACACACAGCCACACACACAGACACAGCCACACACACAGGCACAGCCACACACACAGGCACAGCCACACACACACAGACATAGCCACACACACACAGACAGCCCCCCACACACAGACACAGCCACACACACACAGACACAGCCACACACACAGCCACACACACACAGACACAGCCACACACACACAGACACAGCCACACACACACAGACACAGCCACACACACACAGACACAGCCACACACATACAGACACAGCCACACACACACAGACACAGCCACACACACACACAGACACAGCCACACACACACACAGACACAGCCACACACACACACAGACACAGCCACACACACACAGACACAGCCGCACACACACACAGACACAGCCGCACACACACACAGACACAGCCACACACACAGACACAGCCACACACACAGACACAGCCACACACACAGACACAGCCACACACACAGACACAGCCACACACACAGACACAGCCACACACACACAGACACAGCCACACACACACAGACACAGCCACACACAGACACAACCACACACACAGACACAGCCACACACACAGACACAGCCACACACACAGACACAGCCACACACACAGACACACATACAGACACACACACAGACACAGCCACACATACAGACCCATCTTCTCACCTGCACAATGGAAAGGACAAAATAGCACACAGGCTTCGATCAAACACCTTCCAGATTAACTGCCCAGAATGCAGCAGCACGCACAGCTTCAGACCCAGCACTTACCCACCAAATACACTTCCGCCACAGAAGCAGCACTGGCTGCTGAGACTAGCCAGCCACCAGGGTAAAACCAGACAGAGCAGATGTTCTGAAGTGGCCGCTACCCACAAAACAAGGAGGCCACCAATTTCCAGGACATGGCTCACCAAGACTAACTATTAGTCAGTCAAAGCTCTAGCCTGTAGAAGGGGCAATCCAAAAACCACTTGTAACCCAACCGTGTCCCCGTCCTCCCTCGCCCCAAAAGAATGTACAGTTAAATGAGATTGATAGGACACTTTGTTAGGCTGAAACAGGGCACATTAACTGTAATATCCAGACGCGGGTAGAAATCTAAGCTCGGAATCAGAAAGGGGGGCCCTGAACACTGCAGGGGGGCTGGGGAGTTCAGCAGTCAATTATACTCTGCCTTGAAAATAGTACTGTGCCAAAATGGCCTCTTACCCAGAGTGACTAGTACATGTCGCAACTCAGCGCCCATCACAGAGCCATTGGCTTCTTTGTCGAAGACCCTCAGCCCCTCCACAAAGTCATCGTAGGTACCCTGGTCCTTGTTCTTCGCAATTGTCTGCAGCATGGGCAAGAACTCGTCAAAGCCAATCATCTTGGTGTTAAGCTCTGGGAAGGAGAGAAGAGTTCAGAGGAGCAGTCACCGGCTGCAGCAGCGTGCCAGGCTGGCGAGTACACATTAACAGTGACAAGCTTTAAACAATGTGATCGTCCAAGTTCCCCAAAACCCCCCTACCACCTCCAGTCAGGTTTTTGTCCCATCCCAGACTGCCAATGAATATTACTGATATGGTCCATCTATCAACTGTGAACGAGGCAGAGATCTCCAATTCAATGTGTGGCACAGGGTAAGAGCTGAGGGCAGAGGGGTAAGAGCTGAGGGCAGAGGGGTAAGAGCTGAGGGCAGAGGGGTAAGAGCTGAGGGCAGAGGGGTAAGAGCTGAGGGCAGAGGGGTAAGAGCTGAGGGCAGAGGGGTAAGAGCTGAGGGCACAGGGGTAAGAGCTGAGGGCACAGGGGTAAGAGCTGAGGGCAAAGGGGTAAGAGCTGAGGGCACAGGGGTAAGAGCTGAGGGCACAGGGGTAAGAGCTGAGGGCACAGGTAAGAGCTGAGGGCACAGGTAAGAGCTGAGGGCACAGGTAAGAGCTGATCTGCCACGATTGTCACATTTTATGTAATATCCTAAATCAGATACAAGCAACACGTTGCGTCCAAGTGAAAGGGGCCCATTAGACTCTAATGGAAGCCTAAGGTTTAGTAATAATAGCCAACTAGGATATAGTGAGCACTTCTGACTTGCCCCCTAGGTTCAATGCACCACAGACATAATAAGCCCCTGGGTCTCATCGTAACAGACTTTGCACTCTGAAATACACCTTAAAATGTAGCTCCTTCAGATTCACCCAAGTTAATTTTCAACTGGGGGGTGCTCTGGTCCACGGATGAGTGGCGTGTGCTCAGATCCAGGGGTGAGTGGCGGGTGCTCTGGCCAGGGGTGCGTGGCGGGTGCTCTGGCCAGGGGTGCGTGGCGGGTGCTCTGGTTCAGGGGTGCGTGGCGGGTGCTCAGATCTAGGGGTAAGTGGCGGGTGCTCAGGTCCAGGGCTGAGTGGCGGGTGCTCAGGTCCAGGGCTGAGTGGCGGGTGCTCAGGTCCAGGGCTGAGTGGCGGGTGCTCAGGTCCAGGGCTGAGTGGCGGGTGCTCAGGTCCAGGGCTGAGTGGCGGGTGCTCAGGTCCAGGGGTGAGTAGCGGGTGCTCAGATCTAGGGGTGAGTAGGGGTACTCTGGTCCAGGGGTGAGAGGCGAAACCTAAAAAAACAGAAGCTGTCTATCTAGAAACATACCTTTTTTGACCGCATTGCCATTTGATCCAGGTTTTCTCAATTTAGGTTTTTTGTCGACAAACGCCCCTCCAATGGGTTTATTAAGCGATTGCATCATCTTTCTTTTCATCCACCTTCCAGCAGGCCGACCAAATACCAGATTTGTCTGGTAGTCGACAACAATTCCAGGTCTCTGCATACCGCCATAATCCTGCAAATTGATAACATAAAATTAGCAGAGAGTATGCAGATAAGGCAAGTTACATGGTGTGCAAAAATGTGTTAACAGTTTTATAATAATGGCAGGCATAATCCAAGAACCAATGTTGGGTGGTCAAGGAATTCGTCGGCTAAGCAGCAATTGTTGCCATTCTGGTAGGTGTAGATACTTCTTGGCTACAATTCTGAAAACTGCAGTAAGGACACTGCTGTACAGGTTTTCATTTGCATTAGTGAGCTTGAGAAATAAAGAAGATAAAATGCTTATAAACATGTGTGTGGTTGTGTCTGGTTGCGCGTGTGGTTTGGTTGTGTGTGGTGTGGTTGTGTCTGAGAGAACAGGGAGTTAGAGAAGGAGGCGGGGTGAAAGAGAACAGCAGATAAGCACAGTAAAAGAGAACAGGGAGTTAAAGAAGGAGGTGTGGTGGAAGAGAGCAGCAGATCAGCACGTGAGAAAAGAAGAGAACAGGGAGTTAGAGAAGGAGGCGGGGTGGAAGAGAGCAGCAGTTCAGCACGTGAGATGACAAGAGAACAGGGAGTTAGAGAAGGAGGCAGGGTGGAAGAGAGCGGCAGTTCAGCACGTGAGATGACAAGAGAACAGGGAGTTAGAGAAGGAGGCAGGGTGGAAGAGAGCAGCAGATCAGCACGTGAGAAGAGAAGAGAACAGGGCGATAGAGAGAGGGAGGGCGAGAGAGAGAGAGGGAGGGCGAGAGAGAGAGAGAGGGAGGGCGAGAGAGAGAGAGGGAGGGCGAGAGAGAGAGAGGGAGGGCGAGAGAGAGAGAGGGAGGGCGAGAGAGAGAGAGGGAGGGCGAGAGAGAGATGGGAGGGCGAGAGAGAGATGGGAGGGCAAGAGAGAGAGAGAGAGAGGGCGATAGAGAGAGAGGGCGATAGAGAGAGGGCGATAGAGAGAGGGCGATAGAGAGAGGGCGATAGAGAGAGGGCGATAGAGAGAGGGCGATAGAGAGAGGGCGAGAGAGAGAGCGAGAGAGAGAGCGAGAGAGAGAGAGCGAGAGAGAGAGAGCGAGAGAGAGAGGGCGATAGAGAGAGAGAGAGATAGAGAGAGGGAGGGAGGGCGATAGAGAGAGAGAGAGAGAGAGAGAGAGCGATAGAGGGAGGGCCATAGCCAGAGAGAGAGAGAGACAGGGCGATAGAGAGAGGGAGAGCGAGAGCGATAGAGTGAGAGGGAGAGAGGGAGGGCGAGAGAGGGAGAGAGAGAGGGCGAGAGAGAGAGGGCGATAGAGAGAGGGCGATAGAGAGAGGGCGATATAGAGAGAGAGGGCGATAGAGAGAGGGAGGGCGATAGAGAGAGAGGGAGGGCGATAGAGAGAGAGAGGGAGGGCGATAGAGAGAGAGAGAGGGAGGGCGATAGAGAGAGAGGGAGGGCGATAGAGAGAGAGGGAGGGCGATAGAGAGAGAGAGGGAGGGCGATAGAGAGAGAGGGAGGGCGATAGAGAGAGGGAGGGCGATAGAGAGAGAGGGAGGGCGATAGAGAGGGAGGGCGATAGAGAGAGAGGGAGGGCGATAGAGGGAGAGGGCGATAGAGAGAGAGGGCGATAGAGAGAGAGGGCGATAGAGAGAGAGAGAGGGCGATAGAGGGAGAGGGAGGGCGATAGATAGAGAGAGGGAGGGCGATAGAGAGGGAGGGCGACAGAGAGAGAGAGGGAGGGCGATAGAGAGAGAGGGAGGGCGAGAGAGAGGGAGGGCGATAGAGGGAGGGCGATAGAGAGAGGGAGGGCGATAGAGAGAGAGGGAGGGCGATAGAGAGAGAGGGAGGGCGATAGAGAGAGAGGGAGGGCGATAGAGAGAGAGGGAGGGCGAGAGAGAGGGAGGGCGATAGAGAGGGAGGGCGATAGAGAGGGAGGGCGATAGAGAGAGAGAGGGCGATAGAGAGAGAGAGGGCGATAGAGAGAGAGAGAGGGCGATAGAGAGAGAGAGAGGGCGATAGAGAGAGAGAGGGAGAGATAGAGAGAGGGAGGGAGGGAGGGCGATAGAGAGAGAGAGAGAGGGCGATAGAGAGAGAGGGCGATAGAGAGAGAGGGCGATAGAGAGAGAGAGAGAGAGAGAGAGAGAGGGAGGGCGGTAGAGAGAGAGAGAGAGATAGAGAGAGAGGGCGATAGAGAGAGGGAGAGAGGGCGATAGAGAGAGGGAGAGAGGGCGATAGAGAGAGGGAGAGGGCGATAGAGAGAGAGAGGGCGATAGAGAGAGAGAGAAAGAGAGGGCGATAGAGAGGGAG
The DNA here is from genome assembly GCF_964261635.1 of Lissotriton helveticus. Classification (NCBI taxonomy): domain Eukaryota; kingdom Metazoa; phylum Chordata; class Amphibia; order Caudata; family Salamandridae; genus Lissotriton; species Lissotriton helveticus. Next base: position 643,676,555 of record NC_136065.1, on the reverse strand, counting down.
GGCGATAGAGAGGGAGGGCGATAGAGGGAGGGCGATAGAGGGAGAGGGAGGGCGATAGAGAGAGAGGGAGGGCGATAGAGAGAGAGGGAGGGCGATAGAGAGAGAGGGAGGGCGATAGAGAGAGAGGGAGGGCGATAGAGGGAGGGCGATAGAGAGAGAGAGGGCGATAGAGAGAGAGGGAGAGAGAGGGCGAGAGAGAGAGAGAGGGAGGGAGGGCGATAGAGAGAGAGAGAGAGAGAGAGGGCGATAGAGGGAGGGCCATAGCCAGAGAGAGAGAGAGACAGGGCGATAGAGAGAGGGAGAGCGAGAGCGATAGAGAGAGAGGGAGAGAGGGAGGGCGAGAGAGGGAGGGCGAGAGAGGGAGGGCGATAGAGAAAGAGAGGGAGGGCGATAGAGAAAGAGAGGGAGGGCGATAGAGAGAGAGAGGGAGGGCGATAGAGAGAGAGAGGGAGGGCGATAGAGAGAGGGAGGGCGATAGAGAGAGAGAGGGAGGGCGATAGAGAGAGAGGGAGGGCGATAGAGAGAGAGGGAGGGCGATAGAGAGAGAGGGAGGGCGATAGAGAGAGAGGGAGGGCGATAGAGAGAGAGGGAGGGCGATAGAGAGAGAGGGCGATAGAGAGAGAGGGCGATAGAGAGGGAGGGCGATAGAGAGGGAGGGCGATAGAGAGAGAGGGAGGGCGATAGAGAGAGAGGGAGGGCGATAGAGAGGGAGAGAGGGCGATCGAGAGAGGGAGAGAGGGCGATAGAGAGAGGGAGAGAGGGCGATAGAGAGAGGGAGAGAGGGCGATAGAGAGAGGGAGAGAGGGCGATAGAGAGAGGGAGAGAGGGCGATAGAGAGAGGGAGGGCGATAGAGAGAGAGGGAGGGCGATAGAGAGAGAGGGAGGGCGATAGAGAGAGAGGGAGGGCGATAGAGAGAGAGGGAGGGCGATAGAGAGAGAGAGGGAGGGCGATAGAGAGAGGGCGATAGAGAGAGAGGGCGATAGAGAGAGAGAGAGGGCGATAGAGAGAGGGCGATAGAGAGAGGGAGAGAGGGCGATAGAGAGAGGGAGAGAGGGCGATAGAGAGAGGGAGAGAGGGCGATAGAGAGAGGGAGAGAGGGCGATAGAGAGAGAGAGCGATAGAGAGAGAGGGCGATAGAGAGAGAGAGAGGGCGATAGAGAGAGGGAGAGAGGGCGATAGAGAGAGGGAGAGAGGGCGATAGAGAGAGGGCGAGAGGGCGATAGAGAGAGGGCGAGAGGGCGATAGAGAGAGGGAGAGAGGGCGATAGAGAGAGGGAGAGAGGGCGATAGAGAGAGGGAGAGAGGGCGATAGAGAGAGGGAGAGAGGGCGATAGAGAGAGGGAGAGAGGGCGATAGAGAGAGGGAGAGAGGGCGATAGAGAGAGGGAGAGAGGGCGATAGAGAGAGAGAGAGGGCGATAGAGAGAGAGGGCGATAGAGAGAGAGGGCGATAGAGAGAGAGGGCGATAGAGAGATAGGGCGATAGAGAGAGAGGGCGATAGAGAGAGAGGGCGATAGAGAGGGAGAGAGGGCGATAGAGAGGGAGGGCGATAGAGAGGGAGGGCGATAGAGAGGGAGAGAGGGCGATAGAGAGGGAGGGCGATAGAGAGAGAGAGAGGGCGATAGAGAGGGAGGGCGATAGAGAGAGAGAGGGCGATAGAGAGAGAGGGCGATAGAGAGAGAGGGCGATAGAGAGAGAGGGCGATAGAGAGAGAGGGCGATAGAGAGAGAGGGCGATAGAGGGAGAGGGCGATAGAGAGGGAGGGCGATAGAGGGAGAGGGAGGGCGAGAGAGAGGGAGGGCGATAGAGAGAGAGGGAGGGCGATAGAGAGAGAGAGGGCGATAGAGAGAGAGAGAGGGCGATAGAGAGAGAGAGAGGGCGATAGAGAGAGAGAGGGCGATAGAGAGAGAGAGGGCGATAGAGAGAGAGGGCGATAGAGAGAGAGGGCGATAGAGAGAGAGGGCAATAGAGAGAGAGGGCGATAGAGAGAGAGAGAGGGAGGGAGGGCGATAGAGAGAGAGGGAGGGCGATAGAGAGAGGGAGGGCGATAGAGAGAGAGAGGGAGGGCGATAGAGAGAGAGGGAGGGCGATAGAGAGAGGGAGGGCGATAGAGAGAGAGGGAGGGCGATAGAGAGAGAGGGAGGGCGATAGAGAGAGAGGGAGGGCGATAGAGAGAGAGGGAGGGCGATAGAGGGAGGGCGAAGGAGAGAGAGGGCGATAGAGAGAGAGGGCGATAGAGAGAGAGAGGGCGATAGAGGGAGAGGGAGGGTGATAGAGAGAGAGAGGGAGGGCGATAGAGAGAGAGGGAGGGCGGGCGATAGAGAGAGAGGGAGGGCGATAGAGAGACAGGGAGGGCGATAGAGAGAGAGGGAGGGCGATAGAGAGAGAGGGAGGGCGATAGAGAGAGAGGGAGGGCGATAGAGAGAGAGGGAGGGCGATAGAGAGAGAGAGGGCGATAGAGAGAGAGGGCGATAGAGAGAGAGAGAGAGAGAGAGAGAGAGGGCGGTAGAGAGAGAGACATAGAGAGAGAGGGCGATAGAGAGAGGGAGAGAGGGCGATAGAGAGAGGGAGAGAGGGCGATAGAGAGAGGGAGAGAGGGCGATAGAGAGAGGGAGAGGGCGATAGAGAGAGAGAGAGAGGGCGATAGAGAGAGAGAGAGAGGGCGATAGAGAGAGAGGGCGATAGAGAGGGAGGGCGATAGAGAGGGAGGGCGATAGAGAGAGAGAGGGCGATAGAGAGGGAGGGCGATAGAGAGGGAGGGAGGGCGATAGAGAGAGATAGAGAGAGAGGGAGAGGGAGGGCGAGCGAGAGAGAGAGGGCGATAGAGAGAGAGAGAGGGCGATAGAGAGAGGGCGATAGAGAGAGAGAGGGCGATAGAGAGAGAGGGCGATAGAGAGAGGGCGATAGAGAGAGAGAGAGGGCGATAGAGAGAGGGCGATAGTGAGAGAGAGAGGGCGATAGAGAGAGGGCGATAGAGAGAGAGAGAGGGCGATAGAGAGAGAGAGAGGGTGATAGAGAGAGAGAGAGGGCGATAGAGAGAGGGCGATAGAGAGAGAGAGGGCGATAGAGAGAGGGCGATAGAGAGAGGGCGATAGAGAGAGGGCGATAGAGAGAGGGCGAGAGAGAGAGAGGGCGATAGAGAGAGGGTGATAGAGAGAGAGAGGGCGATAGAGAGAGAGGGAGGGCGATAGAGAGGGAGAGCGATAGAGAGGGAAGGCGATAGAGAGGGAGGGCGATAGAGAGGGCGATAGAGAGAGAGAGGGCGATAGAGAGAGAGAAGGCGATAGAGAGAGGGCGATAGAGAGGGCGATAGAGAGAGGGCGATAGAGAGAGGGCGATAGAGAGGGCGATAGAGAGGGCGATAGAGAGAGGGCGATAGAGAGAGAGAGAGAGAGAGAGAGAGCGATAGAGAGAGAGAGAGGGGGCGATAGAGAGAGGGCGATAGAGAGGGCGATAGAGAGAGGGCGATAGAGAGAGGGCGATAGAGAGAGGGCGATAGAGAGAGAGAGAGGGCGATAGAGAGAGAGAGGGCGATAGAGAGAGGGCGATAGAGAGGGCGATAGAGAGAGGGCGATAGAGAGAGGGCGATAGAGAGAGGGCGATAGAGAGGGCGATAGAGAGGGCGATAGAGAGGGCGATAGAGAGAGGGCGATAGAGAGAGAGGGCGATTTATAGAGAGAGATAGAGAGAGGGAGGGAGGGAGGGCGATAGAGAGAGAGAGAGAGGGCGATCGAGAGAGAGAGAGGGAGGGCGATAGAGAGATAGAGAGAGAGGGCGATAGAGAGAGAGGGCAATAGAGAGAGAGAGGGAGGGCGATAGAGAGAGAGAGAGAGAGAGAGAGAGAGATAGAGGGCGATAGAGAGAGGGCGAGAGAGAGAGAGAGAGAGAGAGAGGGCGATAGAGGGAGGGCCATAGCTAGAGAGAGAGAGAGGGCCATAGCTAGAGAGAGAGGGCGATAGGGAGAGAGAGGGAGGGCGATAGAGAGAGGGAGGGCGATAGAGAGAGGGAGGGCGATAGAGAGAGGGAGGGCGATAGAGAGAGGGCGATAGAGAGAGAGAGGGCGATAGAGAGAGAGAGGGCGATAGAGAGAGAGAGGGCGATAGAGAGAGAGAGAGAGGGCGATAGAGAGAGAGAGAGAGAGGGCGATAGAGAGAGAGAGAGGGAGATAGAGAGAGATAGAGAGAGGGAGGGCGATTGAGAGAGGGAGGGCGAGAGAGAGAGGGAGGGCGAGAGAGAGAGGGAGGGCGAGAGAGAGAGGGAGGGCGATAGAGATAGAGGGAGGGCGATAGAGGGAGGGCGATAGAGAGAGAGGGAGGGCGATAGAGAGAGGGAGGGCGATAGAGAGGGAGGGCGATAGAGAGACAGAGGGAGGGCGATAGAGAGACAGAGGGAGGGCGATAGAGAGACAGAGGGAGGGCGATAGAGAGAGAGGGAGGGCGATAGAGAGAGAGAGGGAGGGCGATAGAGAGAGAGAGGGAGGGCGATAGAGAGAGAGAGGGAGGGCGATAGAGAGAGAGGGAGGGCGATAGATAGATGGAGGGCGATAGAGAGGAAGGGAGGGCGATAGAGAGGAAGGGAGGGCGATAGAGAGGAAGGGAGGGCGATAGAGAGGAAGGGAGGGCCCTGGAGTATTCTATTTACTCACGAAAACACAGTAGTTTATTAATTTGAATGCGGATGTGCTCTAATTTGTAAGCCCGAGACGTGATTCTGTATGTTTTCTGTATTAATGCCTTTGTGTAATTGACATACAAAATAGACAAACAAAGCGGTATAACACATGAATATTCAAGAACCCCAATTCTACTACTCTCTTGTAGCCCAACAAACAAATCATCAGAAAATTAAGCAGAGTTGAGGGGCATGCCAGGTAGAGATCCATGCCACACAAGCGTCCGGTGGGGATGTATGGCATAATTACAGCACCAGGACGCCTCAGCGACCCATCATATTCAGAACACTGGTACTCACAACAGCAAGGAGGTAGGGAGAACGGTGGGACGGTAACTACTGCACACAAGTCTGTCTTCGTTTTGAACAAGAGATCGGCTTCTTTTTAGACAAGCAACCATCCTCAACTTGTCCCAAGTACAATATCACTCCTAATTGGAGTCCAAGGAGAAATAAAGTTGGTCGTGTCTCGGTTGCAAATTCGCAACCTTGACCGCCCCCCAAACTTGGGGGCTTATTTACAAGTCCCTTGCGCCACTTTTGCGTCATTTATAACATAGGAAAAGTGACGCAAAAGTGGCGCAAGGGGCTTTTAAATCTGCCCCTTGGTATTTAAGTCACCTGCACTTCTGTTGAACGTTGTAATACCTAAGAAAGGATTCTACTCTAATGTGAATTAAAATCTCCCGAGCTGATGCCGCAGCCATTCCTTTGAAGGGGAGGCTGAGGTCAGTCAGGAGAGCTGCTGGCTGCGCCCGGTGCCGCCTGCACAGCCAGTGACCGTAGCCGGTGCGTCGGACCATGGCTCCCCGCTCCCCACAGGCCCCTCCCGGCGCGGCGCCGCTGCACTCATCGGTGTCCAGACGCACCACATGGGGCAGCCAGTAGGAGCTGATTGTTGGTGAGCTGGTCCAGGGGCAGCGAGGCCGAATTCCAGCGCACCTCCTTGAGCGGGGGCACGGCGGCGGCGGGCTCCATGCTCCCGGGCGGGGGAGAGGTGGCGGCAGCCCCGGGCTCCCCCGTCAGCCGCAGCGGGACATGCTGCTGCTGCCACCGGTCAAAGCAGGGTCGCCTTAGCCACGTCCGCCCGTAGCGCTGCCCCTCTGCCGCCGAGGCTGCCTCTGGTAGGAAGCGCCAACGCAGCGCCTGCCAGAGCTGACTAATCACAGCGGCGGAGGAGCTCGCGCGCGCGACATGGCAACGTAGAACTGGCCCCACCCACACTTGCGTAAATGTGTGCACAAACAGGGGGTACAGTCCCTGACGGGCGGGGTAGTGAGACGTCATGAAAATTATAATGCGCATGCGCACCATTAGTGCGCATGCGCACAACGATGAGGGGACACTGCCACATGGGGGACAGTGGATTATAGAACACCGGCATCGCGGGTGCACCAGCCCCCACCCGCTCTCTGTGGTGGGGCATGCCCCGTCATGTCACAATGACACAGCGGGCGCGCCTGATCACTGATTGGACCCAGGGCTCCTCAGTGACCCGTAAGTGATTGAATCACTTCTTGGTCACTGGGAAGCAAAGGCCGGGCTGGTTAGAAGCTGCCTGGCTAGCTGAGGGGTTAAAAGGCCGGGGAGCGCGGGAGTCTGCCTCTTAGACCCCGTGCTCCACGGTCTGCTCACCCAGCCTCTAGGAGGCTGTAATTCTTTTCTTTTTCTGTTTCCTGTTGCAGGTCGTTGTGGAGAAGACAGGCTCAAGAACGGAATGGCGGTGCGGGTTTATTTTTTCCTTTTCTTGTCGTTGCCCTCTGCAGGTTCGTTTGGTGGACGGCGGTGGACAACAGGAGAGCGGTAGCCAGCGATTTGTTTCTTTTCAAGGAGGCTGCGCGATCGTGAGAATCTATTCGCGGAGCCGGTCCCGCCAACATTTCTGGGCAGACGTTTGGTTTAATAAGGCGCACACGCGCGCTATAAAGGTACCGCGAGGGGGAGTCTTGGGGTCTAGGTTGTGCAAGCGGGGCAAGCCGCCAGAAGCGGGAAAAAGTCTTGCCAGTTTTGCATAAGTTTGTGCAAAAAGAGAACATTTTGTGGAGCGAGCGGGGCGGCATTTAACCCGGTTTACAGCACAAGTGTGTGAGGGTCTGAGAAAGAGGCGCTCTTGCGAAAGGTACTTCGAGACAGATTTAAGGGGCATTCCTCCAATAAGGTGCCAATTTAAACCTGGTTTGTGTCAAAGCAAGGTGATTTGGGGCACATTAAGCAGCAGATTTTACCGCTTTTAGTGGGCATTTGAGTCTCTATATTGTCTAAGGGCACAGTCAATTGCGGGCTTACCAGGGCAAGTAACATAAAACTACAAACGCGCTTGGTGGGCAATATTGTGTCACCTGCGAGGTACATGAATGCGGGGTACTTGACTGCATAATTTCTAGTAGTGTGGGGCGGCGTTCACGTTTTCACGTGGATTAATACTGATTGTCTTGCAAAAGTATTGACTTGGTAAGAGATTATTGTGCGGCAATTTTTCATGCAAAGTGTGGGGGGTGCATTTATGGATTGGTATTAATTGATAATCTATAATGTTCTACTTGTCACGTCTACAGAGCCCAAAGTTCAAAATACTCACAGGTCTCCTCGGCCGACGCAGCACTGTGGAGGGGTAGGAGGACATCACTTGAAAGAGGGCACAAACAGGCCTGCATTTCACAGCTTCAGTGGGTCACCGGGCTCGAGATTACTCGACCAACACCCAGGTTAGCTGGTGTGGCGCGGCACTAGTTGCGTGGTGCTTACGGCCGGTTTGTGTACCCCCAACGGTGCTCAGGTAAGGACCTAGACAGGTTCCAGGCCAGGCAAACTGTGTGGGGAGACTCTCAGTGAGAGAAATCAATTAGGTAACAGATAACATTGTGTTCGCGGTGTTATTGATTATCAGTGTATAAGTTACCTTGCAATTGTTGGTGCAGGAGCTATGGCCAGTAGGCGTGGCGCGAAGCGTTCCCGCATGGAACATATGATGGAGTCAATGATGCATAGGATGGTGACAATGGATAGGAGATGGGCAAAGGTAGAAAAACTGGGGCAGAGCCTTGCAGAGCTCAGACAAAGAGTGGAAGGGCAGGGTGAGGCGGTGGGCAGGCCTAAGTGAACCATAGTGCCCCCAAAGCCCAGGGGTGAATTGGATCCACTCCCCGGGCGGGCTAGGCCCAGGAAGGGGAAGAATCAGGACAAAGCCCCCATGCCATGTCAGCTGCTAGGGGAGATTCCTTCGGGTGAGGGTCCCTCAGGAGTTCTGGGGGCAGGAGTAACTCCAGTGAGCCCTACACCTACACCAGTGATCCCTACACGTATTCCATTGGTCCCCCTCCTAGACCAGTGGTGCCCAGGCCAAGTCCAGTGGCTCCCGCACCAATCCCGGTGGTCCCCACATTAATCCCTGTGGTGCCCACACCTAGTCCAGTGATACCGGTACCGAGTCCTGTGGTCTCCACTCCCGCCACAGTGCCAACAGCCAGCAATCAGGTCCCACAGGAGCTAGTGGCACCTATAGCGCCAGTACTCCCTTGGCTCGGAAGGGGGGGATGTTGCCAATGTCAGTGGGGCAAAGGAAGTAGGGGAGGACCCGTTGGCAGAGGCAAAGAAGTTGGTGGCGAAGATTATCGCAGCTCCAAGCGGGACGCAAGGCGAAGGGCTGGGTACTCCATCTCTCCCACAACTAACAGGGGTGGTTACGTTAGCAGGAGACAACAAAGAGGTGCCAGCGAGCAGCAATGGAACAGACAAGGTGACTGAGCCAGCTGGAGTGGTGGCAATAAGTAAGGAAGTGACATTGCCATTACTGGGTGCAGGGGTGCTACCCACAGGAAGGGAACATTAAGCCAGACATGTATCATGCGAAGTGAAAGATTTGAGAAGGTCTGGTGCTTACATTAATATTTTCTCCCTACTGGTGGATGATAGGGAAATGGAGTATTCAAGGAAACAGAAAGATTGGATGATGCCTTGTGAATGGCGCGCTGAACTGTTGAAATTCAGGGTAGAGGAGAATTTGAGCAACTGGATTAGGGCCTTCTCTGTATTCATGGCAATAATAGCTGAGCGTTCACCTGATTTACAAGCAGAGATGGCTTGTTATCAGAGCAGGATTACTATGTCTCATGACAAGTATGAGGGCGTAGGGTGGAAGGATTATGACATGATTTTCAGGAAGGCCAAAGCAGTTGACACATCACTTTCCTGAGACCGAGTCGACACGCTCTCATGGTTGGATCAGTTTGGTCCCGGGCAGCCAGGTAACGCAGTCCAACAATTGAACAAGGGTCACACATTTCAAGCGTCACAGCCCTTTCAGCCACCCCAAACCATGGGTACGGCCCCTAGTCGGGGGACAGGGGGGAGGGGGGGCGGAAAGGGACATGTTGGGATTTTAATAGACGGACATGCACAAGAGCCCAAGTCACTTGTAAGTTCAGACATGCATGTTCTATCTGCAACAACCCTTCTCACCCAGAATATAAATGCCTCAAGAAAGCAGGCTATAGGGGAAAGAAGAAACAGGATTGAGGAGGGGACACAACTGGTAACACACTCACCCATTGATGTTATGGCTATGACTCCTTGGTTAAATAGGTACCCAGATCATGCCACGGCTAGGACTTTACAAGAAGGGTTTTTGTATGGCTTCAGGATTCCTGCATTTGATTACATAGGGACACCTGAGTGTAAAAATCAGCTTTCTTTAAGGACCAACCCGGGGGTGACAGCTACAAAAATTGCAAAAGAATTACGCTTAGGCAGAATAGCTGGTCCTTTTGACCACATCCCTGTGCATAATTTTGTTCGCCCCTCGGAGTGGTCCCAAAGAAGGAGGAGGGGGAGTTCAGGTTGATTCACAATCTGTCAGCCCCTAGAGGCAAATCATTAAATGACGCCATCAATGAGGAAACCTGTAGCCTGAAATATGCCTCCTTTGATCAGGGAGTGGATGTGCTAAGGGTTCTGGGCCCCGGGGCCTTGCTAGCCAAATCTGATATTGAGTCTGCCTTTCGGCTGCTGCCTGTACACCCTCTGGATCATCACCTTCTGGGCTTTAAATTACAGGACAAATTCTACATGGCTATGTGCATGCCCATGGATTGCTCTGTTTCCTGCGCTTACTTTGAAAAATTCATTTCATTTTTGGAACGGGTTTTAAGACAGGCGACAGGGCACCAACATGTCATGCATTATCTGGATAACTTTCTCTTTCTGGGGGGAGGTGGGCTCCCGGGAGTGCACTTGGGCATTGCAGGAATTTTGCGTGCTCATGCGTGCCTTTGGGGTACCTCTGGCGCCGGGGAAGACGGTGGGTCCAGCAACCACAATTGAATTTTTAGGCATTGAGTTGGACTCAGTACAGTGGTGTTTCTGGTTACCTAAAGAAAAAATTGTGAAATTTAGAACGGCACTGCAACAATGCTTGGTAAAAGAAAAAGTAACCTTGCATCAGCTACAACAGACAGTGGGTCAGTTGAACTTTGCACTAAGAGTCATACCTATGGCACGACCATTCTCCCGCTCCATCTCACAGGCCATGACAGGTCTCCAAGAAAAACACCATCACACAAGACTGTCGTCTGAAGTTCGCCAGGACATGCGTATTTGGATGGCATTTCTGGAGGGTTTCAATGGCAGGGTAGTGTGGCCGGTCCTCCCACTACTTCTGCAGAGTTGGGTTTATGGACTGACGCTGCGGGCAGTTTGGGAATTGGTGCCATACTTGGGAACGAATGGGTGGCACAACATTGGCCGGCTTGGTGAATGAAGAATGGTGTCACAGCCAACATTGGTTACTTGGAACTTTTTCCTATCTGGGTAGCACTGACTGTTTGGCCTGACCATCTGCGCAATCAATCTGTGATTTTCTGGTCAGATAACATGACAGTGGTAGAATGCATCAACCAACAGGCAGCACGGTGTAAAATTATCCTCCGCCTGCTGAAAGAAATAGTATTGTTGGGTATGAAATTGAACAAACAGTTTAAGGCTAAACATGTCCCGGGGGTGTTGAATAATGCTCCTGACGGACTCTCTCGCTTCAAGATGCAGGTTTTCAGGGAACACCTACCCTCTGTGGAGGCAACACCAACACTCTTCCCGGAAGTACTCTGGCAGATTGGCGACCCCAGCTACAGAACCTTGTGGCAGCTAGCCTAGCTCCCAAGACCAGGGAAGCTTACGAAGGGGGCGTTTTTTTTCTTACTGCGTTTTTCTGGGGCAGGATTGGGTGGACAGCTGGCATGAGACAGTGACATTCTTCCAGTACTTAGACACTTTGAATATGGATGGGCGATCTGCGACAACAGCCAGGCGACATGTAGCTACAATCTCTTTCTTCGCTCAAGTCAAGGACACCTGGGACCCCACAAATAGTTTAATTGTTAGAAAGGCACTGAAGGGGTGGCGGCGCCTCCAGGGGGCTGCTCCTGACACGAGATGCCCCATTGGGATAGAGCTGCTGACATCACTGCTAGCAGCCCTTGGTGGCATTTGGAGCTCAACAGGGGAAGTGTTGCTATTCAGAGTCTCCTTTTCACTAGCTTTTTATCGAGCATTCAGGGTAGGGGAGCTGGTGGCGTGCAATAAGCAGGACGTGCAAGGTGGGCTCCAGCTGGAGCATGCAAGGATACAGGCCAACACTTCACTAATATCCATTACAAAATCCAAAACAGACCAAGAAGCCCGTGGCAATAGGATAGTACTTTACCGCGCACGGGATAATCCTTGCTGCCCAGTGATGCAGCTAGAAGCGTTCCTACGACAGAGGGATAGTGCAATGGGGGGAGCACTACTAATACATGCTGACGGTACCCCCCTTACCAGATTCTAATTTAAAAGGGTATTGGACATGGCGATAGACAGAACAGGTTTGGATCCAAAGTGCTTTGGAACACATTCGTTCAGAATAGGGGCTGCCACGGAAGCAACAGCTAGAGGTTTGCATAGCAACAGTGTGAAGAAAATTGGGAGGTGGTCCTCCAATTGTTATAAGCTCTATGTGCGGCTACATATGTTGTGAGTGTGGCATTTTGTATTGGTACTGATGCCTGCCCATCTTCTGCTTACATTTCAGTTTCTAAACCTGTCACGCAGGGGGAAAACTGGTGTCGGCGCACCAGCAACAAGATACATCAGAACGACGGGCACATCCACAAGACACAGGAGCACATGTTGTTTGGGTCATTGGTCATTTGTATGTAAGACGTGTGAATTCAGTTTTTCTTTCAGGAAATTAAACACACAGAGCTGAGCAGGATGGTTTTACGGTATCTTTCCATGGAAGAGGGGGTCTCTGCCTTAGTCAGTTCAGGGGTTTCGTTACAGATCTGTTGAGTAGACACGGGGCTCCTCCCAGGATAGTTATCTTACTCTTGGGTGGGAACGACCTGGTGAATCTGGGTAGGAGAGGCATGATTGAGGACATAATCTCGGAAATGGGGTGGTTAGCTAAGACATGCCAGGGCTGCACCATAGTTTGGTCTCAGATGGTACCCAGATTTAAATGGAGGGGGGGAGATTCTGTGAAAGCATTGAATCACTCAGTAAGGAGGATCAACAATAAAATAGGGAAATTGTTCAGGTCTCCTCAGCTACAGACGATCGCACATGGGTGTATCAGGGGGGAACCGTGCTTCTTAAAAGACGGGCTCCACCTTACTAGGATAGGTAATGAAATCCTGTTAGAAAATATAATGGCTTGGCTAATGAGTGTTAAGGACAGGGCATGACCTTTCAGCCTAGGAGGGAAGGGGGCTAGATAGTCGGTCAACCACGCTGGCCTGTAAGGTAAGGTCATGATTGGTGAGCAGTAAATTTAAGGTCCTTAGAGGGCTGCGCCATTCTTGAATGGGGTCGCCCAAGGGGAGGGACAAGTGGTTCACAATGACGTCAGTAAACGGCGCAGAGATGCAAGGGCCCCCTTTAATGGAGTTAATAGAGCGTACAGGGGTAATCGGGGGGGAAGTACCCTCACGGTAAACAGGCCCTCTGCGCATGCGCACTTCGACTGGAGGGCGTGGTTAATTGATAAGGATCTGACACCAGTTAGTGACCTTGCGGTAGGCCCAAATAGGATACACAGAAAAGTAATTACTGTATGATTATGGTTCATATGTTAGATTCGGCTAGAAATACCTTGTACTAGAATTATGTTAAGGTTAGCCATCTGATATCTGTATATATCAATTGTAATCAAATGTCATGAAACGTTTTCTGCGTAAATGTATATATATTGTTTATTTCAATTTCTATTTGATTTTATGTTTTAATAAATACGGCCGGGGGTTGTACGACCCCCGCCTCCAAAGAAATCCCTCTCATGTAAATTTTTAATAAATGTTGGTTAACACAAGGGGGTGGGGTTCCGGTAGTCCCTGGCCATAGAGAAAGGCGGGCCGGTATCGGCCCCGCCGCAAGTATGCCGGGCGCACCGGCCCCCACCCACTCTCTGTGGTGGGGCGCGCCCCACCACGTCACAATGACTCGGCGGGCGCGCCTGATCCCGGATTGGATCCAGGGCTCCTCAGTGACCCGGAAGTGATTGAATCACTTCCAGGTCACTGGGGGGCAAAGGCCGGGCCGGTTAGAAGCGGCCTGGCTAGCTAAGGGGTTAAAAGGCCGGGGAGCACGGGAGTCAGCCTCTTTGACCCCGCGCTCCACTGTCTGCCCACCCAGCCTCTAGGAGGCTGTAATTCTTTTCCCCACCCACCATCCCCTAAAGCAGATGATTGGTATTGTGTTTATGAAGGTTGTTTCACATGTTGTTCCAAATGTATATGGATGACAGGTGTGTCGTACTAATATGTTTTGTTCCTTAGAACTTTATCCCATTTACAGGTCATCAATCATCGTACTTATTGCTATTCCTTGCTCAGGCGGTAAGGTCATGATTGGTGAGCAGTAAATTTAAGGTCCTTAGAGGGCGGCGCCATTCTTGAATGGGGTCACCCAAGAGGAGGGACAAGTGGTCTCTCCTAGAACTCCAGGGGCAGTACAGCCAGTTGGCTGGATGGGTGCGGGGGAGGGGGGTGTCACGCTTTCCCTAGGCTAGTTGGCCACCCCGCACATGCACAATGACGTCAGTAAATGACGCAGAGATGCAAGGGCCCCCTTTAATGGAGTTAATAGAGCATACGGGGGTAACCGGGGGTGAAAGTACCCTTACGGTAAACTGGCCCTCTGCGCATGCACACTCCGACTGGAGGACCTGGTTAATTGATAAGGATCTGACACCAGTTAGTGACCTTGCCGTAGGCCCAAATAGGATACACAGAAAAGTAATAACTGTATGATTATGGTTCATATGTTAGATTCGGATAGGAAATACCTTGTACTAGAATTATGTTAAGGTTAGCCATCTGATATTTGTATTTATCAATTGTAATCAAATGTCATGTAATGTTTTCTGCGTAAATGTGTAAATATTGTTTATTTCAATTTTTATTTGATTTTATGTTTTAATAAACACGGCCGGGGGTTGTACGACCCCAGCCTCCAAAGAAATCCCTCTTATATCAATTTTTAATAAATGTTGGTTATCACAAGGGGGGGGTTCAGGTTGTCCCTGGCCATACGAAGGCAGCAAAGCTGAGCGAGGCCGGAGAGAACCTATTGCAAGCTGCAGCTGGGACTACAGTCATTTTATTAAATTCAACATGTCTTTGCATGCGCGCTGTAGACTCGGCCTAAAAAAAGCATTCAGCATTGCAGATGGAAAAGCACCAGCAGGGAAGGGATTAAGCTTGAATTGTACATATACGTTTGGAGGCTTTGCTCAAAAATAATATTGTGAACTTTGGTTAAAAAAATATATGCAGTCGACACCACCAGAGTCCTCTGCTAGTCCTTTCATGTATCTCAGCCCATGTTATTCCTACTGTGCCCAAAATCTGGGACTAGTTGACTGTGTGAGTTTATATGTGGAAAATGCAGAATCATAGCACTTAATCCACCTTCATTGGATCTGCATTAAAAATAGCATAAATAGAAAACAGTGAAAGTGGAAGTGGAAGATTGGAAAGAAAATCAGATAACTAAGTAACACATGTAACAAAACGTTCTATAACATGACCAACTAAGCAGTGTTTGTTTATTGTGTGTGACACAATGTCAAGAACATGCACTGGAGAAAACTAGCAAATTAAATATAGCATGAAGCAAGTAACTGTTATCATGAAGCAAAACTGAGGTTGGGGCATAGCATCCAGCCTTTCTTTACGAGGGCCATTGGAAACCAGGAAAGAGAAGTGATAATGTACCCTGGCCAGCATTATTTATGCCTTGTAAACATAGTAAGAGCATTGTTTCTCCATCGCAAAACCGAGATGTTGGAACAAAAAGGAGCTTCCTCTAAAGGCATGATTGCGGACACCATTTGGGTTGTCTTTGTGACAGGCAATGGAATGGTGATATCAACAGAGTCAGGGATGGATGCAGCCATCAGAGAAATTCAGATGATCCTGTCTAAACATTCCCCACTGGGGTTACAAGACGTGGAAAGGTGCTTTGGAGACAATGCCGTGAAGGCAGTGAAACACAGAATGAATGTAGCCCTGCCTTGTGGTCTTGAGGGGACCCTGCAAGGAATGACAAAAAACTATGGAGGGGTAAATTCTGAGGTGAGTCTGTTAGGATAGGACCACTTATAGGGGACATAGGAAAACTCTGAATAATAATTGGGAGGAAGCGTCTGATGCGGCTGAACAGAAGCCTGGTGCATCCAATAGATAATTGCCTACATCATCTTAGGAAGATATCAGAAGCTCAAAGGACACTTGTAAGTGAAGGAAGCAAGGTAAAGGATGCTGCAATGTGCCATCATCACATGTAGACACAGGGGAAACATAGCTGGTGCCTTACATGTAGAGAATAACAAAAAGAAGTAGAAAATATACTGGCCAAAACACAGGTAGGTAGTGAGGCAGTGCACACACACCCCTTCAGGAGTGGAGATAAGGTAGAAATGTTTTGGAGTGCTGCCATGCAATACAGACACAAAAGTAAATATCTGAGAACACCACCCTTTTGTTGGAATGAAGGGGAATATGGCCCTTATGATTGACCAGATAACAAACACACAGAAGCAAGGGCAACTGGAACACACCAACACAAATAATAAAGGCTAAATACGTTTTCTGTGCCACCACCAGGCTGAGGATTATGGTATAGCTAAAAGTCAGATGATGGGGAGAGTAATAAGGAGAGGATATAGGAGGGCCATGGTGCCACCATCCAGTGAAAGTAGCAGCTCTTTGAAAAAAATGCAATATAAACTCACAAAAGGTATGTGAAGTGTTGTGTGGTCTAACCCGGGGTGGTACCTCTTGTAGTCACACATTCATCAAGGAGGTGCACCTGGTATTTTCACCTACATGCTCCCTTTCGCTAGCCGAACTTGGCCCATTTCACAGGTGAAGTTGAGTTCACCCTAGAAATACCATCTTACCAGGGTGCTGTGAGGTGGCTGATGATAACACATTTAAAGATAATACTTTGAAGATCGTGGGCAGGGTTGTTTTCAACAAGATTAGGACTTGGCCCGAAGACAACCAAATTTTAAATTACTGTCAGCTAGGTTTTAGAAGTAATGTTGGAACTGTTGAACAGTGTTTGAATTTAAACCTCATTCTGGGCAAATACACGATTGCAAAGAAGTCACCAGTCTACTTATGTTTTATGGATCTCACATCAGCATTTGATTTTGTTAACAGATCTCGTTTATGGGAGGTCCTTTTAAATTATGGGTTGGACGAGGCTTTGGTTTATTTTTTGGCACATTGGCACAGGGATTTTAAGGCACAGGTGAGGATTAGTAATGATGGGGGGCTTTCTGGGGATATTGTCATCGGTAGAGGGGTTAGACAGGGATGTGCTCTTGCCCCTCTACTTTGTATTCTCTATATAAACGAACTACACAATTCCCTGTCTAAATTGACCAATGACGACCCCAAAATCAATGGCAAATTACTCCACGTGCTTTTATACGCAGACGATGCGGTACTTATGGGCCGCACGCCCAATGCACTGCGCACTTTAGTTAAGGGTTTTGTGGCCTTTATGGCCGATCTGGAGCTTTGCACCAACTTTAATAAATCCTATATAATGACCTGTGGCCCGAAAAAAACACTGCATTAACTTTATAACTTCTGGTAGTGAATCCCTAACACGCACAAGCACTTTTCCCTACTTGGGCCTAGTTTTCTCAGAGATAGGATCCTGGCAAGCTCATGTGGCCCATAGCAGAAGAAAATTCTCTAAAGCACTCAATTCTATTCTGAGCCTCCGGCAGCCAAAATAAGCAGAGGTGGTCCTACCCATAACGAAGATTTATAAACTGCAATGTGTCCCAACCGTCACTTATGGCGCGGAAGTCTGGGGATATACAAATTGCAGCGGGATCCAAATAGAAGAAAATAGATTCTGTAGAAAAATCCTTGGGGCCCAAATCTCTTCTTCAACCTATATATGTCATAGGGAATTGAATTTATGCTATGTAGAGGACTTCATCAGGTCCAGTCCAGCTATATTCTGGCAAAAAATATGGCAGAACCCTACAGCAATCTTAACGAGAGAGATAATTGTAGATTGCCTTAAGTGCGAATAGGGCGGCTCCATATCTTGGCTCGCTGCAGTCAGAAAAAGTTTAGCGAGTGTGAAGCTGGAACATATCTTCTTACGTCCCCCAGCCCTACAGGGTATAAGCTAAAAATCACTTAGGGGGGCACTGCACGATATGTACAATAAAGAAAGATACAACACTGAGCGTCTAAAACCATCGGTTGTTAGGTACATGCCCCTTTTGGAGGTACCGGGAACTCAATCTTATATGCCACGTAAATACCTCTTGAAGAGTATTGGGCGATGGAAAAGGAGTTTACTCTTCTCCCTTAGGGATGGCAGTATAAAATACCTACTCTGTTTCCCTTTGGGATTTAATAACAACCTTGAGCAGATGTATTGCTCTTGCGGCATAGGTAGCAAACAAACAATTATACACTTTTTACTCTTTTGCAAGTTTTATATAACATACACTAAACAGTATATGATTCCGTACTTTAAAGCATCGGCTATTTTTGATTTCAAATCAGCACATTTTTAAATTTTACAGCTTGGAAGTGACGATTTGATTTGCCGTGCAAGTGCGTTTTTACAAGCAGCGGTACGCTCACGTGCCTCTATGAGCAAATCTTAATGTGACAAACGTACTTAATATTGTTCAGTGAAATATATCTATCATCGCCTCTTTTTCCATATATAAACCTATCTTACATCGATGTTGTTAATGCTGCCCATAAACAAAGCACTTTATTTGATCATGTTGCTGCCATTATTGGCATGACCAGGAATGGGTGGTTATAATTAATCATATCTGCACCATGCAGCTAAATGCTGCTACACTTATTGCATTTTATTCTCAATATGCTGCTGATTTTGTATCCTCGCCTAACTTTATATTTGCACTATGTTGGTAATGCTGCTAGATTTTGTATGCCCGTCCAACCATTTTTAATGTCATTATTATTATTTTATCTGGAAATTTATTGTTGTAATATTGTATTTGTATTGGATTTTAATGTGGATTTATACGCTCAAACTTGTATTGTATTTTTCCTGCTGGTGGTGATGAACTGTGCTTTTATGGATACTTGTATCCGAATAAAGATTATTTGAATTGAATTGAATTGAATTGCTAACACATTTCATAATACGTTTGTGAGACCACCCCATCCGATAATAATGGATTCTTTCCTAAGACCCTGGTAAAAAAGCAGTTTGTCCCCTATTGTACCTTTTGTGTGTTTATATTGTATGTCAGAAGGAAGGACAGTGGCCTAGTGTTTCTCTTCTTTCCCTCTCTATGTAATACTACTTTGAAAAAAGGCACTACGTTAACACACTAGCCCAGACTTGTGGGAACATACAGGAGAGGTACAGATAAGACACCATCTGGTAGGAATTTGCATGTAATAAAGGGAAAGTATTGGGATGAAGAACATGGACCAAGGTGGCAGAAAAGGTGGTGGTGGAATAGGTAAAAGTGGTAAGTTGTTCACTCTCATGGACAGAAGATGAACGAACATAGGAGAGAAGTGGGGTTCAGGAGAGAATGAGTATAGCTGGGAAGAAGTAGAGAAACAGCGAGATTATAAGAATATTGGAGAAGAGCAGACATGGCACTAGTCTAGAAGAGCAGGGAACTAGTCTGTACTTGATTGATCATGTGATACCACTCCGGCCCACAATGGAGTTTTGGTGGCTAGAACATATAGATAATGAATGCAATAGAAGACTATATTTGATGGCATCATTGACAACCTGTGATCCCGAAAATGTAGCCCCTTGCAATTAAAACAATGTATCTGTCATGGCTTTGCTTTTATGATTTGGACCTTACTAGGATGATTGATACAGATTAAAGGCATGATAATATGAAACCCCTTCTACTCTTTCCAGCTGTAGTCAATGGTTGGATGCTGTGCACACATCACTTCCTGCACAAGATGCTATTCAGTCTTAAAAATTCACAGCACCATCAGCACATGGCTACCCTTGCTTTTCATGCCTACCATCTTGCAATGTCACGCACCTTCCACTCAACATGACATGCCTCGAAAATGTCTGACAGGATGACTAAGACATGATTTTGTTAGGGATTAACAATGAGGTTCAGAGTCACATCCTTCATACCTTCTTCAGAACAGCACTTTGCATGCACGTAACAAACACAACGTCTGTGCCTAAGAGTGAGAGAAGTAAGGTTCTGCATCGTGACGACTGTCACATCGAATCTGCATGTTTTTGTGTTAGTACTCGTCACTTTAATATGATTATAGCATTTATGGCTGATCTAGATTTGTCTGAAAGCAAAGATCTCAGGAGCTCCAAAAGGAGTGATACCAAGAGCGTGTTACATAACTGCCCTGATTGCACAGCAGTTACGTATGCTGCTTTTAGATCTCTTGAGTCACAACCGTGTTGCAGAAGAGGTTGTTGACACTTGTGCTGGTCCTTCTGTAATACTCATTGCACACAGGGATGTAGAAAGTATTATACCAGTGTGCTGGGATGGGCCCAAATATAAATGGGCTGGTGTTGTTGGCCAGATGAGTGGTCTAAGTACCTGGCTGGTAAAATCAGGAGCAATTTTCCCAAATGTAGTGACAAAGAAACATTTATGTAAGCACAATAAATTGGTCAAAAAATAGATGAATTTAGTGTATAATTTACAGATGGCGGTGTTCTTGAACAACAGACTAATATGATTAAAAAAACACTTAACGTTAGTATTCAAGTTTTTCTACATTATTTGAAGAGAATTTACTACAAAATATACGCCTGAGAACAAAAAGCATAAAATGTTCAGGTCTTCTTGAAAACAATAGAGACCTCTCAAATGTGTTATTATTGGTTTATTTTGGGAAATATTAAGTAAATAATTTGGTTAAATAAATGCATAAATACAGATATTGCTATGGAACATCAACAGCAGCATTTTGTATGGCAGTGGGCAGAACTCATGGAATTTTATTCCATGGATTTCCGCACAATTACATGAAAGCGCTGCATGATTCTGCAGAATTCCGCAAACGGTAGAAATTGGCATTTTGCGCAGCTTGCTCTGATTTTTAGCACTGGAAGCTTGTTCAACTCTGCAAAATCAGTGAGAACAGCACCACATGGCACACCAGAGGGTGCTGCTTTTTTGCTGCTGCACAAGTGGATTTTCTACTCGAGCATCAGCTTTCTCACCCTGAATGGTCGCAAGCACCAGTGACCACCATTGTTCAGGAAATCTCTGTTGGTGGCCCCTTCGAGCCCGAAAATCATGCCAGGAGGTGCCAATTGGCGCACTCCCCAATTTACAGTTGGCGAGTCGGGCGTGAGAAAAAGCTTGCCATGTGGCAATTGAAAAAGTTTGTCCTGGAGCTCATCATTACAAGCATAACACGGAGTCGCCAAAACTCTGCAACACACATTTTGAATATGTAATGAAACTAAAAGGATCCGGATCTTTCGATAAAATGATGGGTATCATTAGAAAGGACCCACATATTTTCTAAAATAGTTTAGCCCAGTCACCAACAGCAGGGCTTCAGAGATCATCAGCCAGAACAAAGAAATGATTAGTCTACCTCGAGATACTCCCAGTCCACTCTCAAATGTTCTGTGCCACACTCGCATTTGCTGAACTGCCTATCAGTGAGCTTTAGCATTCCCACAGAGAACTTTAGAATGAGCCAACATTGAGACCCCATTGTGGTCATTAGCTGCCTCAGTCAGCCCTTGGCCCTCCCTAAACCCTATGCTGGTTATTAGATCACACCAGATTTTACAAAGAGACCACCAGCCAGCCTCCAACCTGGTCCCACTACACCTTAAAATGTTATAAGACCCTCAGCCAGCCAATTGGCACCCATGGTCTCCCTTAGGGTACCAAAAACCTACTCTCAGAAACTCTAACTGGTACCCAGAGACCCCAGCACGATGTCAACCTACCTTTTAAACACATAGATGTGGCCTTTAGCCAAGCCCAGCAGTTCTTCTGATTTTCTGCAGTCACCACCAATTACTTAAACAGTGAAGCGGTTCTCTTTAGAGAGCCTTTGTGTGCTCTCAGACACTTTCAGTAAGCCCTTAGAATTCATGAGGAACGGGACACTCTGAGAGACCCGCTGACCCCTACCCTCATCTAGTCCTTAAACACTGTCAATCAGCCCTCAGATATCTTGAGACCATTGACATGCCCTTGGACACCTTCATCATATCCTTGAGTGAAACTGAGTCTGTCTTCGGACACCTCCAGAAGGCCTTAGCACACTACTAGCTACCCTATAGACCCTCAATGTGCTCTTATACAACTCTAGCAGGCCCTTAAAAGAGCCTCCTTGTTTCACTATCAGAGACCTTCAGCTGAACCCCAAAGCTCAACTCCAAACACAACCAGCTGCCCTTCAGAACGTGTTATCAGCTTTCAAACACCCCCATTTTGCTCTAAGATACGGTTTTAGTTAAACCTCCTACACCTTCCAAGATCCTGCCCTTAACTGATCAAAACATGCCCTGGTCTTCAGTGACTGAAATTCATGGTAAGTTGCACCCCTGCCTATCACCCACCATACTATCGAGTTTCATAATTCGACAAGAACAAATGCTGTGCAAGGTAAAGTAGACATAGCCTCATTATAAGGAGGAATGGCCCATTCAATGACAGTTGCCTTTTCTTGGGCATATGCACCATATCACAAATTAAGAGAAGAGTATATCGTTTTTGATACACTAACTGTGCACCAGCCAAGAGGCGATTTACAGTTTCTGTGCAACCCAAAGGCCTTTCAACAGCGGGTAGGTAAGATCCACCAGACCACCCAATTTCCCCACAGAACGGCAGTAGACTTACTCTAAACCCATTTGTTAGGGGATTCTTGGCCCTTCACAAAATGGATCCTGGTGGTGAACTTCCAGTGATACGCATATTGCCACACTTTCAGTATCTCTGCTGTGCACCCATCAGGCAACTGAAGTAACCCTACACATGCCTGTGGGCGTTGGATTGGGTTGCTGTCTGCGAACGTAGGGACCCACTCAAGCATTAGAAGCACCTGCAAAGAAACCCTGAGGAGAGAATGAAATGCTGGTCTATGTTGTGCTCTTACAAATATATGAAATACTCTGACAGACAGTACATATGCTCTAGACAGCACATGTTTACCTATAGTCAGTCACATTGCAGATAACCACTGTGGGCCTGATTCCCAAAAGAAAACGTACAGTTGTTTGTAAGTTTACTCATTTTTTAGGGGGGTATTACCAAACTACGAGTTTAATTTTACTAGTAGTAATTATTATCACTGCAGAGACTCCACAGTCGTGGCGGAGAACTCCACACATAAAAAGATAGGGCAGGCCTATCTTTTAATGTGCAGATTCTCCGCCGAGAGTAGGGAGTCTCCATAGTCATGATATTAGTATTAGTAAAATTAAACTTTTTGTGAATACCCCAACAATAGTGATCTTACAAAAAAAGTGTATCTTCACCTTTGTGTATCAGACCCTGAGTCTGTTTAGGGTATATTCACTTATTGTGCATACAGGCATACCAGAGCCATGCACTTATGGCCAGATGTATAACCCTACCAATTGCAATGAGTTGCAAATTGCGTTGTTGTTCGACTCGCAAATAAGAATATACAACTGCGCCTCAGACACTGTTTGCGATTCCTAATGGGGTTACAAATTGCCTGCCTCATTATTATTCATGAAGCAGGTGCAATTTGCGACCCCACTAGGAATGGCGGCCTGCTGGGGTCTGTGATTGCTTTTTACATAAAGCAGTTTTTTAGTTTTTTAATGCAGCCCGTTTTCCTTGAAGGAAAATGGGATGTATTTAAAAAAGAACAATGAAACGTTGCTGTTTCATTTTTTAAGGGTAGGCTGTGATCCATTGGACGACTGCCTGCTCTTAAAAAATATTTTCAATATCAGTCACAAAGTGTTTGCGAGTGGGTTACCACCCATTTGAAATGGGTGGTAATGCAAGTGTTTTGCAGCAGTGATGGTGGCCACAAAACAATCTCACGTTGAAATGCGAGTCGCTATTAGGAAGGGACGCTCTCGGCACACCCCTTCCTAATAGGAAGTCGCAAAGACTATTTTGCGAGTCTGTAATAGGTTAACAACTCGCAAAATAGGGTTTGTAAATAGTGCAGACCTGTTTTTTGGTCGCCAATTGCCCGTTTGTGAGCGCAAGAAATTATCGTACATCTGGCCCTTACAGCCTGATTCATGTACGGGCCGTTTTGCGTGTCCCTAATAGCGATTAATAGCGACTCGCTATTGAGGAAACGCAAAACGGCATTCATGTACTTTTCGGAAAAAAAATAGCGACTCGCACGCGGGCGCTAAAGCCGTTAGCGACCGACAAAAAACGCAGAAAAATCGCTATTTCCGGCTACCTGCGATCGGGATAGCGACTCGCAATCCCGATCGCACGGGATAGCGACTCGCAATCCCGATCGCACGGGATAGCGACTCGCAATCCCGTGCGATCGGGAATGCGAGTCGCAATCTCGCGGGATCTGGAAAACGGGAAGACGCATTACGAGCACCGTGATGACATCACAACCAGGAAGCAGCCAAATCCCACCCCCAAACAACACAGTGACGCTATCAGTCGAGTGATGAAGACCGAAAGCTGCCGCTAAACCGCCGTTAGCGACTCACAACCCCGCCGAAATAGCGACCGACATGTCGGACGAACCCCAGCCAGGCCCCAGCAACAGCGCTGGCCGCAAGCGCAAACTGAAATTCTCCGAACAGGAGCTGGAGAACCTCATCGAAGGGGTGGTGGCCAACCACGACCAGCTGTTTGGTGCCAACTCCCGGAGGGTCCCAGAGCAGGAGAAGAGGAGGATATGGGTGGGGATTGCCTCCAGTGTGAACTCTGTGGGCGTTGCGGACAGGTCTCTGGAGGAGCTTAAAAAGCGGTGGTACGACCTCCGGGGGCGTGCCAAGGAGAGGGTGGCGGAGCGCCTTGGTGAGGCATCAGGCACCGGAGGTGGTGGACCGACTGTCCCACCCAACACCCCCTGGAGGACCAGGTAGAGGACACCTTGGAGAGGGAGGCGTGTGTTGGCGTGACCCCTCTGGACTCCTCCCGCCCCACCCAAGACACCCAAGGTAAGTGGCATGCGACTGCGACCCTGTCCCCTATGACCGCCCCTGACCAAATAGGCTCACTCATTGGCCCTTAGTCATGCCTATGTTGTGCATCAGGAAATGCCCTGAAGCATTGTGGGAGACGTAGTATGTCCACAATGTAGTAGTACCACAATGCGCCCAGAAAGGTTCCAAAGTGCGCAAATACACAGCCACCCAGGGAATGACACCCAGCATGCATGTAACATCTGCACGTCTGACAGTCACATGCACCTAATGAGTATCCACTTACCCTCACAGGTGCGGGTGACAGCAGTGACAGTGAGAGGCTGCTGATCGATGAGGAGGCCCAGGAGGAGGAATCCCTACCTGATACACAGCCACCAGCCCCTGCAGCAGCGACAACACCAGCAGCCAGGCCCCCCGCCTCTGCTGCTTCAACACCTGCAGGCCCACCGTCTGCCAAGGCCAGGCCCCCCGCCTCTGCTGCTTCAACACCTGCAGGCCCACCGTCTGCCAAGGCCAGGCCCCCCGCCTCTGCTGCTTCAACACCTGCAGGCCCACCGTCTGCCAAGGCCAGGCCCCCCGCCTCTGCTGCTTCAACACCTGCAGGCCCACCGTCTGCCAAGGCCAGGCCCCCCGCCTCTGCTGCTACAACACCTGCAGGCCCACCGTCTGCCAGAGCCAGGCACCCCACCAATGTGCCTCCAGTGGCTGCCGCACCTGCAACACCAGCTGCTACAACACCTGCAGCACGTCCAATAAGATCTGGGCCAGCCACATCCGCTACACAGCGGCCCAACAGCAGGCGGGGCAATGGGCATCTCCATGCCTGCATGAGCGTGGAGCGGCGCATGCTCCGCATACACCAGCGGCAGTCCCAGCAGCAAGGAGCAATCCAGCTCCAGCTTCATAAGATAGGCCGCAATGTGGCTGGAGTCGGAGAGAGGATGGACCGCATGACGGCGGCCATGGACCGCATGACGGCGGCTATGGAAGACAACACTGCAGCGCTGGTGAAGCACCGCAGTGTTGCAAGCAGGCGCCACCACCAGTTGCTGAGCCGGCTGTCCACCTATAGCCGCTCCAATTATGTCTCGGCAAATGCCACCACCCTGCTTGCGCGGCGCTCGTTGACCCAGCAGCACCAACTGGTCCAGTGCTGCGAGGATATTACCCGGGTGCTGGAGCATTTGACCACCGCCGTCACCGCACTGCACGCACCTGTGCTACCGGCAATTGTGGGGGGTGATGATGCTAGTGAGGGTGCCTCCAGTGTCAGCAGCCACTCTGCCACGCAGGCCCCCCCACCTAGGCGCAGCACAAGGGCTACGCCTGCTCCAGCTGCCCAGGATGAGGAAGAGCCTCACAGGCGCCTGGGAATTGTGCGCCGGAGGCGCCAATGACATTGTGTCAGGGACACAGGCGCAGGCTGAACTTAAGCCTGCCATGGACCGTCTCATGCAGTATGCATGAATACTGCATTTTGTAAATAGTTGTTACCAAGACCCTTTTTTTTTTGTGATTATAACAAATACATTTATTTTGGTGCACACATACGCCTTGTGTAATCATTACAGTTTGCATGCAATTGTGATATGTGGGGTGGGGGAAGGGGGTGGGCTAGAAATTGTTAGCTGTGATGTGGTTGCGACGTCTGTGGCCTTCAGCTGGGTTCTCCCCGCGTGCATGGTGCGCATGTGCTGGTGGCCGGTCGTCCCCCTCAGATTCACTGCCTGAGATGTCAACTGGTATCCAGCGCTTGTTTGCAATGTTATGAAGCATTGCACAGACAGCCACAATGCGGCAGCACGCTGCAGGACTGTAATACATGGCCCCACCTGTCTTGTGCAGTATACGGAACCTGCTCTTGAGCAGGCCAAATGTCCTTTCAATACAGTTCCTTGTCCGGATGTGCGCAACATTGTAGCGGCGTTGCTGAGGTGTGGCAGGGTTGAGGTAAGGGGTCAGGAGGTATTCCCGTAGGGCGTAGCCACTGTCACCTGAATGAGAGGAGCAGATGTTGATTGCCTGTGCAGCGCAGTTACTTCATAGCAATGTGACATTGTCGACAAAGTGTACTTACCAAGTAGGTGTCCTTCCCCAAACTCTCCCCTGATCAGTCGTGTGTGGAGTCCGCTGTGCCTGAAGATGAAGGAGTCATGGGTACTCCCTGGGTACTGGGCCACAATGTAAGTGATGATGGTCTTGGCATTGCAGACCATCTGTATGTTGAGGGAGTGGTACGACTTCCTGTTGCGGTACATATACTCCGTGCCAGCTGGTGGGCAGATGGCGACGTGGGTACAGTCTATGCAGCCAAGGACATGGGGAAAATGGGCAACATTATAAAATTGTAGTTTTGTGAGGTCCAAATCCTGTTGGCTCGTGGGAAATGTGATGTGCCGGTGGAGCTGGGTGAGCATGGCGTCAACAAAAGTGTGGAGGCAGCGTGACATGGTGGGCTGGGATATCCCCCCAGCAGCGGCTACTATGCCCTGGAAACTGCCGGATGCCAGGAGGTGCAGGCTGCACAATACCTGCACATGTGTGGGCACAGAATTGTTTCGCCTTGTTGGGTGCTGCATGATGGGGTCGAGTTCTTGTATCAGCCAGGTGATCATTTCCCCATTCAGCCTGTATTTAGCATAAATCTGTTCTTTGGTTTGCCCCAGCAAGGTGACCCGCTGCCGGTAAATCCTTGCCTGCCTCATGCGTCTCCTCCGTGCTGCTCGCTGTAGCCTTCGCCGCCTCACCACCATGTACATCCCAGGCATTGTGGAACGCCTATTGCTGCTGCTGAATGTCCTTATGTGTGATTGGTCAGGCCTGGACCTGTTGGTGATTGGCTAACAGTTTTTCAAATTTTGGTTAATCATGGCTTTTATGGTTACCACCTGCTTTGAGTTGTCCTTAAATTGCGCCGCGCTAATGTGCGATTTAGCGCTTTTTCGCTAATGTATTTCTTTCATGAATGCCGATTGAGACAATATTGCGTTTCGCTATTCAATTCGCAGATTCCGTGGTTGGTCGCTATTTCATTATCGCTAATGCTCGACTTCCCGGAGTCTGCGACTTTTACAGCGTAATCGCTATTCCGCTCGCTATTATTTTTTAGCGATTTCGCTATTTCGTACTTGAATGCCGATTCCGTGTTTTGCACCCGCAATTGCGTTTTCGCAGCCATTGCGGGCGCTATTTCGCTTCATGAATCAGGCTGTTAGTGTATAATAAAGCCCCAGACCTCTTAACATTCCTGTGGTTTTGTTGCATCAAGATTTGATCTGTGACTTTTTCTGCTCCCAAATGTATCTATGTTATGCTCTTTTGATAAGTTTTATGCAAGCTTCTGATCTATTTAAAAAGCGTTCATGATCTTATTCACGTTCACTTCACGTAGTTGAATTATCAGTTCTGGTTCCGGCTCAATTTTGTTATTCTTGTCTCGCTTTGCATTTTATGTTTTATGACATACTGTGTTTTAAATATGGCATGTTTTACCAGGAAAGTCAGTTTGGACAGCTCCCAGTTTGCCTCATAGGGGAAAATGAGCTTTCGAAATGTTATAAGATTTTTTTAAAAATCTTAAAAATAAACTAATCGTGTTTTAACACTGCTGAACATCGCAAATTATCTGTGCCAGCGTGTTTCTCATTCCATAAAATGCTTTTGATTTACAGAAGTATTATTTCAAGAAATGTTAGCATCAGTTAAATCATCCACTCTCTATCCTGGCTTTTGTCTCACTGAAAAACATTAAATTATTTCTGAGTCATACTCATAATGTTTTGACCTGTAGGTGAGGTGGGGAAGATTGTAAGTGCATGCAGTTAGTTCTTTGCTTCTTGAGTGCTTAAGGTGTCAGATGCATTTCCGAACCCTTATAAAGAAATTGCCTCTGAAATCATTTCCTGTTTGTAACCTCTGTATTCCTATGAATCCTTTATCATTTTTTACATTCCTTTCAAATATAGTCATACATTATCTACGCTCCGGAGCAAAATTTTTCCCAGCTCAGACTCATTCAGTCTAGCATTGATTTTTATACAAAAAACATAAATGTTATGGGGCTGTCATTGGCAGTGAGATTGGAAAAAAATATTTCTGAAAATTTCTAGAGCTGTCTGAAACCAGAAAAATATTACGTCAATTAGGCTATGATGTCATTAGCTGCACTGTATTTGGGGCTTCGATAAGAGGGGTTGCGATTCTTAAAGATAAACGACTCAAAGCTGAAACTCTACAGACAGCTCACGACAAAGATGGTAGATGGGTAATAGCTCAAATGGGTATTGAAAATCATAAATACGTTATATGCGCAATCTATGCTCCAAACCTAGATGAACCTAAGTTTTTTGATGATTTGAACATAATTTTGTTGGGGTGAGATGGGGAGCTTATTATAATGGGGGATTTCAACTGTATTATGGATTACCAAATAGATACCACCAGGCCAGGAAGTTTTCAGAGGATGCGTAAAACTAGAAAGTCAATCTTAGAACTATGTCGTACTCATAATATCAAAGATGCATGGCGATACTTGCATCCAGCATCACCAGGATATACCTACTATTCTGCACCCCACAATCTTTGCTCCCGGCTGGATATGGCCTTTACCAATATAAACTTTTTAAATACCTGCTCAATGGAGGTCTGTCCTCGAATTTCTTCTGACCATAATCCTGTGCTGCTAACATTTGATATCTCACATAGAAACATTAACCCTAGATTATTTTCTTTCCCTAGACACCTGATCACAGACTCAGCTTATATTCTACAGCTGAAAGCACATATTACAGAATTTATAGAAATCAACCAAGATTCTGCTATTTGTAGCATAGTTTGGGATGCCTGTAAGGCAAGTATCAGGGGGTTTACGCAAGGATTTGTGATTCGACTAAACCATGAACGTCAAAAATCCAATCAATCTTTGATTGCAAGTATCTTGGCTCAAGAACTGTTGTTGTCAGCCGCATTACGCCTTGAACTGCCAACGGCTGTAGAAATTGGTCTCAAATTAAATCAGATGAAGTCAGAAACAAAAGCGAAACTTATTAAAAAAAACAGTATTAAACTACATAAATACAAGATAGAACAATACGAGGGGGGGGATAAAATAGGGAAAATCCTGGCTTACAAAGTAGCGGAAGACAGAACAAATACTACGATTGTCAGCATTCGGGGCACTGATAATCGACTATACGAGCAACCACGTGACATACTAGATCAGTTTGCCGAATTCTATAGGACTTTATATACTCCAGAATCCACCCCAAATAAAATAACAATACAGAAATACCTAGAAAATCTTCCTATAGCTTCAATTAGCAAATCAGAATCAGACTTTATGTCTGAAAACATTACCGGACAAGAACTACTCAAAGCCATTACTTCTCTACCCTCCGGAAAGGCATCAGGCGAAGATACAATACCGCTAGAGATCTACAAGATCTGTTTAGCAGAACTCCAACCACTGCTACTACAGGTAATGCAATCAATCGGGGAAACCAATAAAGCACCCAAATCGTGGAACAGAGCTAAAATTATATTTTTTCTTAAAAAAGGTAAACCAAAGCAGGAAAGA
This sequence comes from Lissotriton helveticus, assembly GCF_964261635.1. Lineage (NCBI taxonomy): Eukaryota > Metazoa > Chordata > Amphibia > Caudata > Salamandridae > Lissotriton > Lissotriton helveticus. The sequence continues at coordinate 643,646,657 of NC_136065.1, read as the reverse complement.
GGGTCATATAGGCCCATTTCCTTGATTAATACGGATGCAAAAATCTTTGCCAAAATTTTAGCTTCTAGACTAGCACCTCTTATGCCTAAAATGGTTAATCCCCAGCAACACGGGTTTGTCACCGGACGGGATACTACCATACACGTCAACATGGCCATCACAGCATTTGATGTGGCCGAGATCGAGTCGACCCCACTCGGTATGATATTATTGGATGCCGAGAAGGCTTTTGACCGGGTGGGGTGGAACTATTTATGGCAAGTCATGAATAAAATGGGGTTTAACGGATACTTTCTAAAGGGGATAAAAGCACTATATGATAATCCCACTGCATGCATTAGCTATGGGGGTCTGATATTTGCAGATTTTCCGATACTGCGCGGCACCCGCCAAGGCTGCCCGCTGTCACCTCTATTATTTGCTCTATCACTCGAACCATTTTTACACTCTCTTCAAACACAACCCCAAATCATACCGTTTAAATCTAAAGAACAGGTATTAAAAATAACCGCATACGCCGATGACATCGCTGTATACTCTTCGGATATTCCCCAGACTTTAGAAGGTATAAATATAGAGGCCCTTAAATTTGGCAAAGTATCTGGGTATAAGTTAAATATAAACAAAACACAAATCATAGCCAACTATTTACCAGCAACAGAAGTCCCTGAGATTTGTAAAACTGCAACCTATTTAGGCGTTAAAATCACTTCGCAAATACGAGAAATAAATAACCTCAACTACAATGATTTAATCAAATCTACTATTGGTACATTAAAAAAATGGCATAGGCTACCTCTAAACTTAATTGGTAGAATAAACCTTATCAAAATGAAGATACTTCCTAAATTCTTATACTTATTCCGTTCTATCCCACTTGCTTTAAATAATTCCTTTTTCAAACAGCTTGATGGGATCTTCAGTAGTTTTATATGGGGATATAAAAAAGCTAGAAGATCGCTGAAACATCTTAAAAACAACACAGACAAAGGTGGCTTAGACTTTCCTGACCTAAAATTATATTTTTGGTCATCGTTTATCAGGCGTCTCCGATCTTTACTCCATAAAGAAAAAACATTCTTTTTTCATGCATTTATGCTAAAAGCAGAAGCCAACATGTTTTTATTGCGAGTTAACGACCCTAACTACTTTAAACGGGTGAAATTGAAGACCGCCAAAGACATCACTAAGATATGGCACAACATCTTGACTTACTTTAAAACGTCCTTTTACCACCCGAAATTACCACTTTGGGACAATCCGGGCCTCCAGGGTATATTTAGTGATGGAACAACTCAAAGATGGTCAACACTTGGCATTAACACTCTCGGGGATTTATATGGGGCGCAAGGATTTTTACCGTTTCATACTTTACAAATTTTGTACAACTTGACGGAAAATATGAGATTCAAGTATATACAAGTACATGATTTTTTAATCAGAAAGAAAAAACTACTTAATATCGTAGACTCTGACATTTGGAACAGCCTATATTCTAACAAAAATAAATCTGTGATAAGCGAGGCATACAAACATTTCTGTGCAGCTAAAACCGATGACTGCTTACAATTAGCTGAAAAATGGAGCAACAAAACTGGTTTAAATATAACGTCTCAACAAATCAAACTCTCTTTAGCTAATATAAACAACGCTGTGCGCTCATCTAGTTTGAGACTACAACAGTTCCGTACAGTCTGTATGCTATATTATACGCCGGAAAAGATTTCCAAGTGGTCTCTTAACGATACTCAAGGAGATCGCACTAAATGTCCTAAATGCCTTGCTTATGCAGCAGACTTAGAACACATGCTGTTTTCTTGCCCAATGCTAAAAGACTTCTGGGGGTAATTAACTAAAATTTTGGAAATTAAAAAAATATTTCTTCCCACGCTTACTCCATCAACCATACTACTCGACCTATATCCTTCTGGTATATCACAACCTGCCCTGACAACAATCCTTATGTCCTGCGCCAAACTAACATTGGCCAGAGCATGGATCTGCCCCAAACCCCCCAATATCTGGGAATGGTGGTCATTAGTCAACGAAACTCGTTCCATGGAATTTGGGTTAGCTAACTTGAGAGGAACACGCTCACGAATGAAAGTCGAAAAAATATGGGGCGACTTTATTGACGGCCCTGAGCTTGGCTATGCTTAAAATGTTTTAAAATCCGTATCATAGAAGTACTGATTTTTTTCTGAAATGTACCTGAAACGGGAAACTGATAATTTGTTTTTGTAAAAATCGTGCAATGTATACTTTGTACTTCATTTAATGTATTTTCATTATGTCTCTCTCATCAGTTTGCAAATAAAAAATAATTTAAAAAAAAAATAGAGCTGTCTGAAACGTATGGGAATAGGGAAATTGAAATATTTTCAAATAATACGTGATGGGTATGTATTTATTTTGAGTAAATAATAACTTTCCTTAGGGAACCATTATACCCTTCAATCGGAAAAAAGGCTTATGATCAATGTTCCCTCTAAAAATGTTTTCTCTGTGTGCGGCAGTGGAGGGTCTCTGTGCGCTGCAACCATGGCTATGTGCGCCAGGAACCAAACCTTGCATGTTTGCAGCGCCAAATGCCACTCGTTTTTGGTGCCCTTCTGCCCTCTGTCCCACTCGTTTTTTGTGCCTTTCTGCCCGCTGTCCCACTGGTTTTTGGTGCCCTTCTGCACTCTGTCCCTCTCGTTTTTGGTGCCCTTCTGCCCTCTGTCCCACTCGTTTTTTGTGCCCTTCTGCCCTCTGTCCCACTCGTTTTTGGTGCCCTTCTGCCCTCTGTCCCACTTTTTTTGTGCCCTTCTGCCTTCTGTCCCACTCATTTGTGGGGCCCTTCTGCCCTCTGTCCCACTTGTTTTGTGTGCCTTTATGCCCTCTGTCCCACTCTTTCTGCCCTCTGTCCCACTCGTTTTTGTGCCTTTATGCCCTTTCTCCCACTTGTTTTTTGTGCCTTTCTGTCCTGTGTTCCACTCGTTTTTGTACCTTTATGCCCTCTGTCCAACTCGTTTTGTGTGCCTTTCTGCCCTCTGTCCCACTCGTTTTTGGTGCCTTTATGCCCTCTGTCCCACTCTTTCTGCCCTCTGTCCCACTCATTTTTGTGCCTTTATGCCCTTTGCCCCACTCGTTTTTGTGCCTTGATGCCCTCTGTCCCACTCGTTTTTGGTGCCCTTCTGCCCTCTGTCCCACTCGTTTTTGGTGCCCTTCTGCCCTCTGTCCCACTCGTTTTGTGTGACTTTCTGCCCTCTGTCCCACTCGTTTTGTGTGCCTTTTTGCCCTCTGTCCCACTCTTTCTGCCCTCTGTCCCACTAGTTTTTTGTGCCTTCTTGCCCTCTCTCCCACTCATTTTTTGTGCCTTTCTGTCCTGTGTTCCACTCGTTTTTGTGCCTTTATGCCCTCTGTCCCACTCGTTTTGTGTGCCTTTATGCCCTCTGTCCCACTATTTCTGCCCTCTGTCCCACTCGTTTTTGTGCCTTTATGACCCCTGTCCCACTCTTTCTGCCCTCTGTCCCACTCGTTTTGTGTGCCTTTATTCCCTCTGTCCCACTCTTTCTGCCCTCTGTCCCACTCGTTTTTGTGCCTTTATGCCCTTTGTCCCACTCGTTTTTGTGCCTTTATACCCTTTGTCTCACTCGTTTTGTGTGCCTTTATGCCCTCTGTCCCACTCTTTCTGCCCTCTGTCCCACTAGTTTTTTGTGCCTTTATGCCCTCTGTCCCACTTGTTTTGTGTGCCTTTCTGCCCTCTGTCCCACTCGTTTTTGGTGCCTTTATGCCCTCTGTCCCACTCTTTCTGCCCTCTGTCCCACTCGTTTTTGTGCCTTTATGCCCTTTGTCCCACTCGTTTTTGTGCCTTTATGCCCTCTGTCCCACTCGTTTTTGGTGCCCTTCTGCCCTCTGTCCCACTCGTTTTAGGTGCCCTTCTGCCCTCTGTCCTACTCGTTTTGTGTGACTTTCTGCCCTCGGTCCCACTCATTTTGTGTGCCTTTATGCCCTCTATCCCACTCTTTCTGCCCTCTGTCCCACTAGTTTTTTGTGCCTTCATGCCCTCTCTCCCACTCGTTTTTGTGCCTTTCTGTACTGTGTTCCACTCATTTTTGTGCCTTTCTGCCCTCTGTCCCACTCGTTTTTTGTGCCTTTCTGCCCTCTGTCCCACTCGTTTTTGGTGCCCTTCTGCCCTCTGTCCCACTCGTTTTTTGTGCCCTTCTGCCCCTGTCCCACTCACTTTTGGTGCCCTTCTGCCTTCTGTCCCACTCGATTTTTGTGCCCTTCTGCCCTCTGTCCCACTTTTTTTTTGTGCCCTTCTGCCCTCTGTCCCACTCGTTTTTGGTGCCCTTCTGCCCTCTGTCCCACTCGTTTTTGGTGCCCTTCTGCCCTCTGTCCCACTCGTTCTGTGTGCCTTTATGGCCTCTGTCCCACTCTTTCTGTCCTCTGTCCCACTTGTTTTTTGTGCCTGTATGCCCTTTCTCCAACTCGTTTTTTGTGCCTGTCCTGTGTTCCACTCGTTTTTGTGCCTTTATGCCCTCTGTCCCACTCGTTTTGTGTGCCTTTATGCCCTCTGTCCCACTCGTTTTTGGTGCCTTTATGTCCTCTGTCCCACTCTTTCTGCCCTCTGTCCCACTCGTTCTTGTGCCTTTATGCCCTTTTTCCAACTCGTTTTTGTGCCTTTATGCCCTCGGTCCCACTCGTTTTTGTTGCCCTTCTGCCCTCTGTCCCACTCGTTTTGTATGACTTTCTGCCCTCTGTCCCTCTCGTTTTGTGTGCCTTTTTGCCCTCTGTCCCACTCTTTCTGCCCTCTGTCCCACTAGTTTTTGTGCCTTCATGCCCTCTCTCCCACTCGTTTTTGTGCCTTTATGCCCTCTGTCCCACTTGTTCTGTGTGCCTTTATGCCCTCTATCCCACTCTTTCTGCCCTCTGTCCCACTCGTTTTTCTGCCTTTATGCCCTCTGTCCCACTCTTTCTGTCCTCTGTCCCACTTGTTTTGTGTGCCTTTATGCCCTCTGTCCCAGCCTTTATGCCCTTTGTCCCACTCGTTTTATGTGCCTTTATGCCCTCTGTCCCACTCGTTCTGCCCTCTGTCCGGCTCGTTTTTTGTGCCTTTATGCCCTTTCTCTCACTTGTTTTTGTGCCTTTATGCCCTTTGTCCCACTCGTTTTGTGTGCCTTTATGCCCTCTGTCCCACTCTTTCTGCCCTCTGCCCCACTCGTTTTTGTGCCTTTATGCCCTTTGTTCCACTCGTTTTTGTGCCTTTATGCCCTTTGTCCCACTTGTTTAGTGTGCCTTTATGCCCTCTGTCCCACTCTTTCTGCCCCCTGTCCCACTCGTTTTTTGTGCCTTTATGCCCTCTGTCCCACTCGTTTTGTGTGCCTTTCTGCCCTCTGTCCCACTCGTTTTTGGTGCCTTTATGCCCTTTGTCCCACTCTTTCTGCCCTCTGTCCCACTCGTTTTTGTGCCTTTATGCCCTTTGTCCCACTCGTTTTTGTGCTTTTATGCCCTCTGTCCCACTCGTTTTTGGTGCCCTTCTGCCCTCTGTCCCACTCGTTTTTGGTGCCCTTCTGCCCTCTGTCCAACTCGTTTTGTGTGACTTTTTGCCCTCTGTCCCAATCGTTTTGTGTGCCTTTATGCCCTCTGTCCCACTCTTTCTGCCCTCTGTACCACTAGTTTTTTGTGCCTTCATGCCCTCTCTCCCACTCATTTTGTGTGTTTTTATGCCCTCTGTCCCACTCATTCTGCCTTCTGTCCCACTCGTTTTTGTGCCTTTCTGTCCTGTGTTCCGCTCGTTTTTGTGCCTTTATGCGCTCTGTCCCACTCGTTTTGTGTGCCTTTATGCCCTCTGTCCCACTCTTTTTGCCCTCTGTCCCACTCGTTTTTGTGCCTTTCTGTCCTCTGTCCCACTCATTTTGTGTGTTTTTATGGCCTCTGTCCCACTCTTTCTGCCTTCTGTCCCACTCGTTTTTGTGCCTTTATGCCCTTTGTCCCACTCGTTTTTGTGCCTTTATGCCCTTTGTCCCACTCGTTTTTGTGCCTTTATGCCCTTTGTCCCACTCGTTTTATGTGCCTTTATGCCCTCTGTCCCACTCGTTCTGCCCTCTGTCCGGCTCGTTTTTTGTGCCTTTATGCCCTCTGTCCCACTTGTTTTGTGTGACTTTCTGCCCTCTTGCCTTCTGTTCCGCTCGTTTCCCAGCCGCTGTGGCCTTTTGTATAAGTATTGCTGATAACCAGAGCCCCTTCATGGGCTCCGATTAACAGCAATACTTAAACAAAAGGCCAGTCTGCCCCGCGCTTTACTAACAAAAGCGTAGACACTTTCCAAACACAGCGTGTACTTTAGCACACGCTGTGTTTGGAAAGTGTCTACGCTTTTGTTAGTAAAGCGCGAGGCAGACTGTGGCCTTTTGTTCAAGTATTGCTGTTAATCGGGGCCCGTGAAGGGGCTCTGGTTATCAGCAATACTTATACAAAAGGCCACAGTCTGCCACGCTCCCACACAGCCGTAAGCGCCACAATGGCCACAATGGCCACAATCCCCCCCCGCCTCCTTACCTGCACTCCTCACGCCCGCTACGCCGCCACCGCCACCAGATGGAAATGTGCCTCATGATCGCGCCGCTCGCTTTTTAAAAGTGGCGGGCGGCCCGACTCTCTAGTGACGTCCTGTGTGCGCGCTCCACGCTAGGTGATGCACGCTGATGTCAGGGGCGGTGCGCGCGCGCGCGGCCTAGAGGGAACACTGCTTATGATGTTGCCCTTCTTTAGAAATATATTTACATATATACTTCCCCATGTGCCAGATTTGTTGATCCCGACATCACACCAAAAGGTCTCCCTTAAACACCACAGTGTATTCTCTGTTAACCATATGACTTTTGAACCCCCTATAACTAACTAAAATCTAAAATACATTTTCAGCTGCTTGAATACAGGAAAACTATGCAATTTCTACACCAAAAACTGAGAAGTTTGTTCAAGGCTCCTCAGTTAACTCTCTTCTGGACTTCATCAATTTTCTCTACTTCAGCACTTTCAGAAAAATAACCACTTACATGAAAAAGGGCAAAATTCTACTGTCATATCTGCGCTCTTCATGGCAAAAATGTCCCCAAGTCTACTGCTACACTGGGCAGAAAATGTAATAGTTGCCGGCAGGGAGTTGATCAATTTAGAATGTTGTACCTGATTCACCAGTATTTGTATGGTCATATTCTAATCTTTTTCTAACCACTGCTATAGAACATCACTCCAGCAAGGGGTACAGGTCAACAGTACTAACAATATGTTCAGTGGGTGCTGCTGTGGCATTTAAGTGGTGAGGCAGCACGAGGGGAGAGTAGTGAGGGGGATGGTAGCGCGGGGAGGCTACGCGAGGGGGAAGAATTAAAGAAATCATGCTTACCTGCATTCTGCAGCGTTGACGCTCTTCTGGCCTCGGCCCCTCAACTACCGACATGGCACGGGCCCCTACGCGAATCCAGACGCTGCTCTCATGCTGGTATTACCCAGCATGAGAGCAATGCAGTGATCGGTGTGAGCGCCATAGTTGTGAGTTCACTAAGGGACTACGACCCTCTGCTTATTCTCCACCCGGCTGTAAAGTTCAGTTTGGTGGAGAGATCTAAATGTGCATAACAGTTTGGCCGGCTTTAGATGGCCGGCCAAACCGTCATGCGCACTTGAAGCTGTGCCACCACTCCTCCTCCTTACTGCACCTGTGTCGATGTGTGGGAATGTATGGGCCTTCCATCGACCCAGCTGCAGGAAGTAAGAAAGGAAAAAAATTGTAACCTATCTTATAATCTTTGTATTTCTAATTTTTCACTGCTCAAAATGCCGCACTCCTCTGCCTTAGCGGAGGAGCCGCCGCTAAATGCATGCTCCCTAAGTTTTGTCTGGCTCTGGAAGTAGTGGTGCGTGGGTTGTTGCAGCCCCTCCAAAATGACCATGTTCGAGTTCAGAGGAGGAAAGAGCAATACAAATACCTTTATATTGTGCTTTTATCTTTGCAAATTTGCTATGTGTCCAAAGACAGAGGTCGAACGTCAGGCTATGTCTTAAGATAAACTGCTGCTTAGTCTTTTAACATGAAGACTTGTGTTTGCTTTTCTTTTTCTGACTGGAGAGTGTGAGGATTTTTTCAAATGGACCACGTAACAGTTTTGATGGTGTAAAAGGAAAGGCTTTTATAACACATACCAACATTTTAAAACCTATAAATGAATTGTCCAAATAATCAGGAAAGCACAAAGTATGTTTTTTTCAAATTCTTAAGTGTAATGGAATTTAGTTTTTGTAATAGGATCATCACAAATCAAGACACATTACTTGGTGATGTATAATGACAAATATTTGCTGAAACCCATCTTCACACATTTTCGTTTCTACACTATGTAGTTTTATCAGTAAAACTACATGTCTGTGGAAATGTAGTGACCATTTCAATGTAAAATGTGCTGTCTCTAAATGGCAGTGTGCTACCACCCCATGCTTTGGTCATGCAAGTGTGACAGTGTGGTCCTTATATACTACACTATTACCATTGTCCTGTTTGATGAGCATTACTCATTTGCAACTCTTCTTCTTTGTGTGATGCTTGGATTTTCAGAATCCCAATGAGTTCAGTGATATAACATTGATTTCAGCACCACCAGTATGAACATTGCTCCAGCACCATTGGCCGGCAGTGCCCTATCAGAGATTTTCTCCCAGTTGGCCAAGCACAGAGTTTAGAGCTGCAAATTCTGACTGTAGAGCCTGAACCCCTGCTCCTGCCAACTGAGAGGGAGGACTAGAAACCCACCTGAGGTAAGGTATGTTAAGGGGAAGCCCTCATCCTCATATGATCCTTGCATGCATTCAAAGTTAGTGAGCCTGCTGCACTCCCTAAAAGCGGTGCAAAGGGGATTGTCCTTTTTTCATAATGGACAAGTGCCTAGCACTGTATGCACACAATGTTACTGTGCACCTGGATAGCTAGCCTCCTGCAACTTCTTTCATGCAACATAAGCGTGTCAGAAGAGAAAGCACTCTTTCGGTGACATGCACACCCACCCATCATGATTTGGATTATAATAAGGTGGCACGCACACTGAAAACACATGCATCCATATTTATTATTAAGGTTTGGAAAATATATTTAGCGTGTCACGCAGGAATTTAATTGGCGGTGATACGCACTCCTTCTGATGTAATAATGCTGTTTTTCTCCATATACAGCAGTATGCACTATCATGTATATTCCAGCTAAGCATATATATCAACTATGTATTTAAGGTGTAATTATATGGTTTATCTGGTAACTTTGGAGCGTTAGGATTGCAATGTTATTCACTAAGTTAACATAGCAGCTGCAAGCATGATGCAACCACCTCCATGGGCAATCAGGGTTACCCTAGAAGGAGTGGGTTAACTTATTTGAGTCAATCTTCATGGTAATTGGGGGGAGAAAACCTTTGTGCCCCCTCCACAGGCCGACTTTGGCCCAGGGATTCCATTTTGTGGCCCAGCACCATATCCAAGGAGGAGGTGGGCACACATCCCCCCTCCAGAGGCTGATTTCGCCACCCAGGGCACCCACCACACTATTTTTTGGGGCCGTAGGGGGAGCCCTGTGGCCCAGAAGCCCCCACGGCTTCAGACAGCTCTCCAAACCCAGCGGGAGCCAACATTGCTCCCTCCCACAGGGAGCAGCTAATAATGCTGCTCCCTGTGGGTGGGAGCAATATTTAGATCTGTTTCCTTGCCTGCATAACTACGGGCAGGGAAACATATCTAAAGTACATTCCCTGCAGGGGGGAGCATTATGCAAGCTTCTGCTCACTGGGTTTTGCTCCCACTTGAAGGGAGATTTGAAATTGCTCCTGCCAAGCAAGATCATACTCAGATTTCCTTGTCCATGCCAGTGTAGGTAGGGAAACCACCATGTCCCTGGATGGGATTCCCGGGACATAGCCTAGGAGGCGGACCTTGGAGATGGGATTCCAAGGCCATTAATGGGCCATGGAGTGAGTGGAGTTCACAGCCCTGGAGGATGAAGTCCCTGGGGCCTCTAGAGGCACCAGGAGGTGAGACGCGTGCCCCCCTTTGAACATGCAAGAGGCCTCAGAGGATGGGGTCCCGGGGACCAACAGCATGCTGGGGAGGGGGGGGGGTGCCACCTTCCCCTTTCACACAGGGAACAGACTTTACCACGACTTTTTTGGATCACTGACCTAATATCGTCAGTCAAAATATCGACTTACCAAAATATCGAGGTAAAAATATAGAATGCCAAAATATCGACTTCCTATCTACAAACAGGTAAGTACAAAAATATCGACTCCAAAATATCGATAGGAAAAAATATAGACAGTCAAAATATCGATTTTTTTAAATATCTTAAAAGTAATTTTAAAGTACTATAATAATAAATATAAATAATTAAAACATACTTAAAATACTTAAATAAACTTAAAATTAATAAATAATTATTGTAACTTAAAAATATATATATATATTTTTAAATATATATATATATATATATATATATATATATATATACATATACATACATATTAACAAAAATTATACAATATTTTTTCAGTTGGATAGCGAGAGGTTTAAATTTACTATTCCCACTCCAGTGAGAGCAAAATTTGGGAAAGCGTTGGATAGCGTAGGGAGAAAAATTACTATTCCCACTTCAAAGAGTGCAACAGTAGGGAAAGCGTTGGATAGCGTGATGGTAAAAATTACTATTCCAACTCCAGCAAGTGCAACAGTAGGAAAAGCGTTGGATAGCGTAGGGGTAAAAATTACTATTCCAACTCCAGCGAGTGCAACAGTAGGGAAAACGTTGGCTAGCGTAGGGGTAAAAATTACTATTCCCACTCCAAAGAGTGCAACAGTAGGGAAAGCGCTGGATAGCGTAGGGGTAAAAATTACTATTCCCACTCCAATAACTGCAACAGTAGGGAAAGCGTTGGATAGCGTAGGGGTAAAAATTATTATTCCAACTCCAGCGAGTGCAACAGTAGGGAAAGCGTTGGATAGCGTAGGGGTAAAAATTACTATTCCCACTCAAAAGAGTGCAACAGTAGGGAAAGCGCTGGATAGCGTAGGGGTAAAAATTACTATTCCAACTCCAGCGAGTGCAACAGTAGGGAAAGCGTTGGATAGCGTAGGGGTAAAAATTACTATTCCCACTCCAGCGAGTGCAACAGTAGGGAAAGCATTGGATAGCGTAGGGGTAAAATGTACTATTCCAACTCCAGCGAGTGCAACAGTAGGGAAAGCGTTGGATAGCATAGGGGTAAAAATTACTATTCCCACTCCAGCAAGTGCATCAGTAGGGTAAGCGTTGGATAGCGTAGGGGTAAAAATTACTATTCCCACTCCAGAGAATGCAACAGTAGGGAAAGCGTTGGATAGCGTAGGCGTAAAAATTACTATTCCCACTCCTGCGAGTGCAACCGTAGGGAAAGCATTGGATAGCGTAGGGGTACAATTTACTATTCCAACTCCAGAGAGTGCAACAGTAGGGAAAGCGTTGGATGGCGTTGGGGTAAAAATTACTATTCCAACTCCAGCGAATGCAACAGTAGGGAAATCTTTGGATAGCGTAGGGGTAACAATTACTATTCCAACTCCAGCGAGTGCAACAGTAGGGAAAGCATTGGATAGCGTAGGGGTAAATTTTAATATCCCCACTGTAGTGAAAATAAATTAATATAAATCACATAATTATAAATTAATCAATGATTACATTTTAATTACCAATTAAGAATTAATTACCAATATAAAAAAATCACCAATTTATTTAAATAAAATACCAATTAATTATCATGTTTAATTAATTATAATAAATTACTTCCCACCCTATTCCCCTATAAACCAACAACCCTCTACAAAAAATGAAATAATATTATTCACATAATTATCAATTAATAAAAATTTATTATCAATTAAAAATTAATTATTTACCAATTAAAAATTATTTGACAATGTATTCTAAATAAATAGCAATCAATTAATTAATTAACATATTTAATTAATTAAAATTAAATTTCTCCCCACCCTATTCCCCTATAAACCCACAACCCGCTACTGAAAAAAAATATTATTCACATAATTGTCAATTAAACAATTAATTAAAATTAATTATCAATTAACAATTAACTAATTATCAATTACAAATTAATTACCAATTAATTCAAAATATTTACCAATTAAATAATTAACATATTTAATTAATTATAATGAAATTACTTCCCACCCTATTCCCCTATAAACCCACACCCGCTACAGAATTATATTACACAAAAAATAAAAATTAATATTAACTTACCTAAAATTCGATATTTTTGTTGTCTATATTATGTCTAGTCGATATTATGTCCATTCTATATTTTTGATTCGCTATTATTTCCATTCTATTCGATATTAACATTTTCTAGTCGATATTTTGGTAGTCTATATTATGTCTAGTCGATATTATATCTATTCTATATTTTTGACTCGATATTATGTCTAGTCGATAAAAAAAACTCGATATTTTGACTGGTTACCAACTTTTTTACAACGAAAAGCAATTACAATGCATTTTCACATCATAATTACTTTTACCACGCAAGTCTTTGACACGCAAGTATTTACAATGCATGTGGTCAGTAGTTTATATATTTATATATTTTTAAAGGGTTATTTAAAAGGGGGGTTTGAAGGGGGTCTCCTCCCCAAAATATAAAATGTTAAAATATTAGCAAACCTGTAAACATCATAAATGTTACTTTAAAAAAAAAAAAAAATATATATATATATATATATATTAACAATAAAGTATTAAGAATTAATGTGTAATTGTTGAACAGTAGGTGGCAGTGTTAGATTGTGACTGGATTTTATACTAACAGTAAACGTGGTAAAATTATGCTTGAAAGTGGATTGTGTGGTGAAGGTATTTCAAATGTGAATGAATGTGAATTCATGGTATGCATTGTCAAATATGAATAGTAAAAACATGCGTGGTGAATGAACGCATGGTAATGTCATGCAACCCTTTCACACATGCAGCTAATCCCTGAGGGATAGGATCCCAGGGGCTGAATTTTGCCCACGGGAGGGGCTCCACATCCCCCCTCCCCAGGGTGGAAAACGGCTTGGGGATGGAGATGGATTTGCCCCCTCCCCCAAAATGTAAACATTTTTTCCAGCTGGACCTAGCCCACAAAGGGGCTTAAAAAACCTAAGAATGGAGGACCACGCTTGTTTTTTTTTTTTTGGGGGGGGGGGAGATTTTGCTGTGGATTTGCAGATCCTCCGCAAATTCACTGCAACATTTTTCAAACAACTATTTTGACCCCACTACCAGGCCTTGGGGGTCACTGTATTCCTACCCTGCCTCCTTGTGTTAGTTTTCATTTTCATCTTAGGACTCAAGACCAAGGTGGTGGCAACCAGTCAGATCTCCGTTTGTAGTTACAGTAGGTAGTTACAGTTAGGCAACCATCTTGGGACTTGGCTTCAACCAAGTCCCCCAAAAAATAAAAAATAAATAAAAGAGGGCAGGGTACATAAAGATGATCCCTGCAGTCCGAGAGGGACCACAACAGGCCCAAAAATAATTGTAAAAATAAAAAAATACTGCGAATATTCACAGGATAAAAGAAGCATGTGTTCCCTCGCTTCTTTAGTAATGGCCCCCCCAGGTGGGCAAGGTCCTGGGGACATGTTGATAATAAAGGAGGGGGGGGCCATCTTGGGACTTATTAATGCTCTGGGGACTATCTCCTTCCCGGAGCTTAGTTCTTATAAAATGAGGCGGCCTCTCGGACCCCTTGGGCTCCGCGGACCAAAATTCCCTGGTGCCACATTCTAAAAATGAATTGAGGGTGCCTTGTTGTCCTCCCTGTGCTCCAGTGATCACCACCTGCTTGGGGCTTATGCCTGGTTATGAGGTGGGCTTTCAGAACCCCCGGGTCTTGGAGACCACCACCTCCCCAAGGCCATAATGAATTTATAGTGGGGGGGCCCAGGGACCACCACCTACTGGGCCAGATTATTTTGTAAAAATTGGGAGGATGGCCGTGCGGCTCCCCTCCTGGATTGTTCTTGGCCCAGATGACTGCCACCTCCCTGGGGCAGGCCCTATAATAAGAAAGGAGGGGTGACGTGCAGCCCCACTCTTGGAGCCGTCCATGGCCCTGTGGATTGCCATCCCTCAGTGCCGGCTCCTGCTATGTTCATAGCTGTTTGCTGTGGCTTGTATGGCTGCACAGCCCCCTCCACCATTCATAAAGGCCTGGCACCATGGGATGGGGTACCCTTGGGTGAATTTGGCCCAGGGAAGGGGGGCCACAGGCCTCCTTCACTAATAAAATAATGTTTTTCTTTAAAAAGGCCAGACCAGGAGAAGTTGCCCTGGGGTAGGAGGTGAACTCCACTCCACTGGTGGAGCTTGTGTAGTTTTGCCCACTATGAGCTGCGAGTTCTGCAAAAAGTCTGCCTCCCACCGCCTCATAGCGGGGTTTACTGGCGCTGTCCCACACAACATTTCGCCCTGCAGGCCAGTGAGCTGGGGCTGCTGTTGCGAGAGGAGATCGCTTCTGTAAGTGAGTCCCTACCCTGCATGAACCCCGTGTACTACCATACGTCAAAACCTGCCTCGGAGGCTTGGACCCTGCAAGTCCGTGAGCTGGGCTACTGCTGGTGCAGGATCGCCTTTTGGATCCATCTGCCTGCCCTTGGGGTTTATTCCCGGGGCACAGAGCACCCCCAGCCTGCTGTGCCTCTACGTGCAATTGAACACAGGGAAGGCTACCTGGACCCTTTCGGAATGGTAAGCACCTGTAGTTTATGCAGCTGGAAGTCTCCCCCTTCTCTTGGATATTTCTCTGCTTCTCCAATAATTGCCAGGACAGGGAGCATGGGTGCTTATGGCTGATCTGCCCCTGCCCTGTGTGGCCTCGTAGAGAGACTCCCTCCCTTTGACAGTCCTGCAGCCTGCCTGTACTGCCAGTCTACACTGAACCAGCTGTGGTGCCCGAATGTGTAGATAGGGTTGGAATTAGCATCCTACCAGGACAGTTGTAGTGATGTGCCCCCACCCACCTCTTTTTTATTATTTGTATGTGGCTTGTTCTGCTGCATGTGTTTTTGTCGTCTGTATGATAATTTATATTTTTGTCTGGGATTAGTCACAATCGGCTTCCAAAGCCTGAATATGATGAGGAGGCACCATGAAAAGGGAGACTCCAGGACCCGTGGTTATACATGTCCTGTTGCTAATAGTAGTAATTGGCCTCACTTCACACATGCAGCACTGCTTTTTCTGGTTCATTTGAAAGGATACATGAATGCAGCATGGGTACAGGACGAGGCAGGCCACAGATCTGCCAGGTGCCCCATGACTTGTTATACCTTCAGCAGGCCCCAATTTAGTTTTTAGGCAGTAACTTGTTGCATTCTGGGACTTGCAGGTCTTCCTATGACAGATCATGCCTAGTCTCCTGAAGGTGGCATCAGTTAAAAGCCTGGACTGGCTGAAAATGCTATGCAATCCGTATGCCCTGTAGGCATTTACTGCTCGATTAGGACTGGTGATCCCTTGGCTCATCCCTGCACAACAGTAGCGTGGCCAGGGCTCTTATTGTGACATAGCCCTACTCCATCTGTCAGGCAGAGGGTGAACGGGCTGCCTCCTCTGTATAATCAGTAAGCTTGGGCGCAAAATCCGTTCCGCTTGCGGATTTTCGGAAAATTCGCAATCCGCGAATTCCCGCGAATTTGCCGAAAATCCGCGAGCGGAACGGATCCGGGGGCAAAAGTTCAAGCTTCAAGCTTGTAACTATTTTAGAATGGTGCCTGCAAGCTGCCAGAGCCATTCTAAAATAGTTACTAAGTTAGCTTCAACAGGAAGCACTAATAGAAGCAGGTGCTCGAGTTTAACTGAATTCGAGCACCTGCTTTATTTTATCTATTAGTGCTTCCTGATGAAGCTAACTTAGTAACTATTTTAGAATGGCGCTGGCAGCTTGCCGGCGCCATTCTAAAATAAAACAGGAGTGGGGCAGAGGGCAGAAGGGCACAACAACGAGTGGGGCAGAGGGCAGAATGGCACAAAAACGAGTGGGGCAGAGGGCAGAAGGGCACAAAAACGAGTGGGGCAGAGGGCAGAATGGCACAAAAACGAGTGGGGCAGAGGGCAGAAGGGCACAACAACGAGCGGTCTTGCACAAAAAAAACCCGCGAACACGCAAAGCGCCCCACGAACACGCAAATCGCCCCGCGAACACGCAAAGCGCCCCGCGAACATGCAAAAATAAAAAAATCCGCAAATTCGCACAAATCCGCGAATTTTGCGGATTGCGAATTCGCAAATCCGCAAATTGCGAATTCGCAAAATTCGCCCATACTTAATAATCAGAGCAGGGGGAGGTAACAAAGGGAGAGGGAGGAAGAGCTTGTCCGCAGCACTGTGGGCCTGCGGTGCTGATCTGGGCTTCAGACTAGCTGAACTAGCCCAACCCCCTCCGGGATACAACCCTGCGCTCACAGAGACACCCCAATGCAGCCAGTATGGTAATCCTGACCTGCACCCTTCGATAGTTGCCCCTGCCTACACCCACTGTAGACTCCCTTGCAGCCACACAGGGAATCTTGCCCTGATACTTACAAGAGCACCACAGCACAGCACTCAACTGTCGGGGGACCCCCCGGCCACCTGACCCTGAACGGATAAACATACCAGCGACTCCATCAAATTCCAACCGCATGAGTCAGGTCTAGCCCAAATCGGAAATCGGAAGAAGCTGGAGCAGAATAGGGCCAAACACGGCTGCAGTGGAAGCATTTGTTCTAGATCGGTGAGGCAGGGCAGACTGACTTGAAAATGACATATGTAAGGTACAGTTCAGTGCTCTTATTATATTTTTTTTGTGTTACTGTACTTTATACACCAACTGAATGAGTCACGAAACACGCCGGCTCACCTGCGCAGTCACTTAAGGATGGTGGAAATTAAAAGTCTCAGGGCCAGATGTAGGTAGCCCAATACCGGTCGGTAATGGCCAAAATTACCGAATTTCGGCCGTTACCAACCGGTATTGGGCATTATAGATGTAGGAGGCATGTTTAAGGATTCGGTAATTTACCGAACGGTAATTTAAGGAAACGGTAAATTACAAAATTCTTAAATACAGATTCGGTAAATTACCAAATCCTTAATGTAGGGAGCACTCAAGTGAGTGCATTTTTCATTTAAGGATTCGGTATTTACCACCAACTACAAGTTGGTGGTAAATATCGAAAACCTTTGAAAAAGCAAATTTGTGCTTTTCCAAAATTGCCATGAGGCAGATATACATGCCCTTAGGGCATGTATGTGTGCCACATGTGCACCCATGCACTATTCAGGGGTGCAACAGGGTGTCAATTTGACACCCTGCCACCCTTGTAAGTCTTCCCCCTATTACCGATTCGGTATTTACCGAATCGGTAATTCTCATTCATTCCTATGGGTCTCCAGGCCCATAGGAATGAATGGGAATTACCGAATCGGTAAATATCGAATCGGTAATTACCGAATTTTACCGATTCGGTAAAATTTACCGAATTTTTTCCTACATAGCGTTTACCGATTCTAAAATACCGAATCGGTAAAATTCAGTATTTTAGAATCGTTAAATGTAGATTACCTCAGTCTCATAAAGGTAGTGAGGCGGAGCAGAGCTCCGCACAATTCCACAGAGTTTTTTTGCAACTCTGCTTATTTCTGCATAGTGCAACCCCGCGAGCTCCGCCAACCCCTATTTGAGATGGCATCAGTGATGTCATAGAACATTTTATGAGTGATGTCATATGTGAGGTCAGAAGCAGTGCAAGGCAGGGTGCGCCAGTTATAGTTAGCTCTGCATCTACCGTTAAACCAACCTTGGGGTTTCTTGTGGTACTTTTTAATTTTTGTTGTAAGGCCCTCCTTAACTCCTCTAGTAATTTGTGAAAAGGATTCTAGAATTTACGTATTGTCGGACGCCTCATCAAGACAGACTGCAAAGGCTGGTTGGTTTGCTCAATATTTTCCTAGTGAATTCTAATGAATCCACCTTCGTCCACTGTAAGGCATAAACGTTAATTTTATTGAGCGCCATATCTTACACTAGGGGGTCGATTCCGATTTGGGAAAAAAAACATCCGTACGATTTGTATCCGGAGCCCTCTCCGTACGAATCGTACCCGTCCGTCCGAGTCGCGAAGTACGATCCGTATTCCGTGAATCCGTCCGAATCGTCACGATCCGTACGTATTGCAAGGCTGAAACCGTGAACCGTACGACTCGTACACATACCGTACGACTCGTACACATGCCGTACGACCCGACGAGTACGATCCGGGGTATGAGGACGCGATTCGTACGGTCCACGACAGGTAAGGGCGAGTCGTACGGAAAAGCACACGAACACATACACACCGTACGGTCCGTACTCCCCATGATCGCAGGGGTACGCACCGTACCCCTGCGATCATGGGGTGTACGAACCGTACCCCCATTGTGCGATGGATGTACGAGCTGTAACCCCATTGTACGATCGGTGTACGAGCCGTACCCCCATTGTACGATCGGTGTACGAGCCGTATCCCATGTATGATGGGTGTACACCCATCGTACAATGGGGGTACAGCTCGTACACCGATCGGTCAATGGGGTAACGGCTCGTACACCGATCGTACAATGGGGGTACGGCTCGTACACCCCATGATCGCAGGGGTACGGTGCGTAACCCTGCGATCATGGGGGGTACGCAACGTACCCGGGGGGGCCGTTCCGTACCTGTTTCGGCGCGAACTCTGCTTTTACGGCTGTTTTCAGCTCCCGTAGAAAAAGGGTCGTACGGTGCGTACCCGACACGTATCGTACTTGCTGGGTAGTAAAAACCAGCCGCGAACCGTACAGATGTCGCGTACAGCGGGTTCCGAGGGAGAATCGTACGGAGATTAGAGTCGTACGGTGTCTTGTACGACTCGTACGGAGTACGGCTCCTGGTACAAATCGTACTTCGTCGTACGGGGGACGTTGCAGGGTACGATTCGTAAGGGAAAAACGCTCCGAACGGCTATTCGGAGCGGTTTTTCCCGAATCGGAATCGACCCCTAGGTGTGTGGTCATGTCCCTTGTACTTATCGCCTTGGTTGGCATTTGAATGGCTACACTCTGGGGAAAATAATCACTTAAAGTAGTTTTGTGAGTTTTCAAACCTGTGAGACGAGTTAGGGGCCTGGCATGATTTTCAAGGGGAGGGGTCACAAGCCCCCCATTCCTTGGTTGATTTTGGCCTTGGATACATGACCCCTCTCTTTGGGCCAATTTTATGGGATACCAGGGCCCACATTTGTAAAAAGTGGGTGCCCATACTCTTGCTGGGTGCCACAAGGGGAATCCCAAAACTCCCATGTAGGGTGACCAGATGTCCCTGATTTCCACAGATGATCCCGGCATTTGGAGAAGTGCCCTCGTGCTGCAACACTTTTCTCCAAATCAAATAAATGTCCATGGTTTTGGGTAGTGTCTGGGTTGGACATGCGCACTGGTGTATAAAATATATGCTGATGCTCACTTCTCACTACTGGAAAAGTTACATTGTGATGTCACTCCAGGTGAGCATTGTAGCAGGAAGGGAAATTCTTTAAGGAAAGACATTTCCTCTCAGGACTTCCCTTCTCTTTCTACAATGCTGCCGTTCCAGCCATCGGAGCAACTGCTACTCCAAACCATCAGTGACCAGCGGGACCGTGCTGTGCCCACTAGAGTCAGAAGTCACCACCTGCATCAATATTCAAAGGCAGCCAACCACCAGTGCAGTGTAACCCTACTCTGCCCTTTTAAAGCAAGCATGCAGACTGCTGCGGAATCAAGCATCAGCCACAAGCAAAGGGGCTTGGTGTGGAACCAACATGCATGAACCTTCCCCAGCCCTAAGAGCATCAGCAAGTTGGGACCCCGCCTCTGCATCAGAGCTGCCCAGCCAGGAAATACCAGTCATTTGTTTAAACTTTCTTGGACACAAGTCAGAGTTGGATTGGGTCCCTAGAGCTGCCAGCTTTCCAAGAGACATTTATCCACAATTTCTTCAACCCTACGTTTATTTTATATTTAAAAAAATCTGCTTTAATTTTTAACATTAGCTTGCTTTTTATTAAATTTGGTTAGATGTCAGGAGTCAAAAAATCATGGTGATACTCAAAACATAACACAACCATACATAAGAACTTGGCCTACCTGAATAGGTCAAAACAACTCTCCTTTTTGAAGAGCAATTTATTTTAACAGAGCGGCAGAAGATGAGTTCACTTGACGGGTGGATGTGTCAATGAGGCTTCTTCAGCTGCCTGTGCTGATTCTGCATTCATCTCAGCTGTATAAAGAGAACTGATGGAGCGAGTTTCAGAAATGCATTCATTTCAGCTCGTGAAGTTACACTTCCATACTTAATTAAAAATATTAATGATGATGTGTGCTGTATGTTTACTAAATCAACCTAGATTAAAGTTGCATTCATGAAAACACGGGTTTAACATGATGTGCTCTATGTTGCAGCAAGTACGTTTTAAAAATAATTTACTAACTTTGTTTGTTTGTCTATTGTTTTATTAATTGCGGCTGTTTTAGATAATGGCATGTGCCTATTTTATGTACGCTTTTGTCTATGTGGTGTCTTTTTATTTTATACAGGTATGCAGAGAATCCTGCTGGACTTAATGAAGAATGGTAGATACAAATGCTGCTTTATTTGTTTGCTTCTGCTAGGTAATGTAGACTAATGGGTTAATTATTAGCAATGGTGGGTGGGTAACAGAACGAATTTCACTTCTTGCATTAATTATTCTTTTTATGTTTGTTTATACACTAGTTAACGTGAAAACGTTTTTGAGGCCTAGTGCATACGTGAATGAGAAATATTCTGCTCGGATAAAAGCAAGAGTCCAAATGTGGTCGAATTTCCCGGCCAAAATATTGACATGACGAAAAATGAAACGTGATGGGCTGACTGTTCTTTAGTCAAGCAAGGCCAAGGCCAGGAACCGGCAGTGGAGAATGACAAGTCGAGGAAGTTATAAACTCTGTTATTATAATGTTGCAAACTGGAGGAAGCCTCGCATTTCGAAAAGCAAAGGACAATGGACTCTAAGAAAGAGACGGAACTAAGGTTCTAAAGAATGAAATGACATGTTGGCCTGTCACTTGACAGCCAATCAGACACTGACTTGAGCAGAAAAATATCAATTTTCTTAGATTAGCTTAGTGTAGAAAGGTATAAAAACTCTTCCCCCGGGAAAGAGAGTGCTGCTTCTTGCTGACCTTTAGATGGGTGTGTCGTGCTGACGGACTTCTCTTGGAGCACGTAAGAGACCCTAAAGACTTTTAATTTTTATTCTTTTATGTAGCAAGTGTAGCCAGGAACTTAGAATTTAAAATGATGCCAAACTGCTATTTTCTATTCAATTTATGCTTTTGAATTTTACTTGAAACCGTTATTACCTTTGCAAAGTCTTTAATAAAAATGCTTTAATAAAAGATTCAAATGCACTTTCTAAAATAATGGTTAATAAATACATTCTTTGAAAGACAAGCTGGCCTTGTTATTTCATGGGTTTAGGTTACCATTAGCAGATCTTTTCGCCACAGTGGCTTAATTAATCATAGGGTTTATTAAGGTGTGATGAATTTGTTTACTGCAGTTGTATATAAATGTATATAATTTGTGAATAGGTTAATTAGGTCACATGATTCAGTTGGTCAAAATATGTCATTTTAGTTTATGGCTTGTGAATAATTTTTGGTGAGTATTGTGAAGTTGGGTAGCGTTGCTTATGGCATATTTCCTATAGGCCGCTGGATCAGAACCACATATCAAGCTGGCACCAGCCATCACCAGGCTATGTAGCATTCCACCTGTGGTGTGCGACGAGAACTGAATTCAGCCACCATTTGTATGAGACTCGTGCTGGATACAACTGAAAGGAGTCCATTGTTCACCTTCACTCTGAATCAGCAGCTCCACATCACAATAGACACACATGCTACAAGTTCTCATTTAAAAATACAAGTCCCCAACCACCTCACCAAAATATAAAGGAGTTGTGCAGTGAGATCAGGCACCCTTTGCCAACCCATGACATCACAGGGTTGAGCCCTCCTTCCTCTTCACCCCTTCACAGTCTCTGCTTTGCTACTGAGAAGCTAGGTGATGGGGGAGAGTGCATGCCGAAAAGGTAAACATGGCTGTCAGAGCCCAGTTTTCTTCTGATTTGTCTCTGCTTCCAGACAGACCAGGAGTAGCAGGGGCAAAGCTGGGAGATTAGGTGGGAGGTATAAAGGACAGGATTTATCTTGCTTATCCCTCACTTACGCCCATACCTCTTTCAGTTTGCTTTTATACCTCTAATGTGTGTGTGTGTGATCTGCTACAAGAACAGAATGAACAAACCTCTGCAGACAGATATGTAGACTGGTCTGTAACTCGTAGATGAGCATGTGATGGTTCAAACGGATATAAAGTTAGTGAAAACATGGCACCATGTAATCATGTGCAGTGGAAGGCCCTTCGAAGAGGTGCACTGGTCATCTTTCAGTTGCTTATTTCTGTTTTGAGTTATTAAACTGGCATTAACGAGCTGATATCTTTGCCCAGACAGTATTTTAGCATGTATGAAAATTACACAATATTGAATTAATACTACAAACACGTGCAGCTTAATTTGCTTTTTCTTGCTACCTAATTTAGTTAACGTTCCCACTTAATTTAGTGCTCCCCTGCCACATATTTCCAGTGGCCATGCACACTATATAGGGGCCATTAATTATACAAGTAAGAAAATAAGTGCATAGGAAATATTACATAAGATGTAGGCCACAAGGTGTAGGAGTCACATGTCATTTATACTGCTTGTCGGTATATGTTAAGAGTATCTGGCTTGGAGAAACAAAGGGGCAGATTTTCTGAGTTTTCACACTGTGCAGTAACCAAAGTTTCTGCTTTGTATGAAATGAGGGCATCCATATCCTCTAAGATCTGGCTCGGCTGCTCTAACCCTAGCGGTGGCACACATCAGGCTGCTTTGCACCAGTGGACACGCCTTTGCACTAAAGTGCAGGATATGTGCATGTCAAACATAGGTTTTGTACTGTAGTGGTGCTCCTTCCAGTTTAAAATACTATGCTTTGACGAAGTAAAACACTTTTCCCACTAGCGATTACCGTCAAATCCACGGATGGTTGCTTGGGAACCCCAATGTTCACCCCCTTGATAAAGAGTAGCATTTAGCTCTGTTTTACTATATGGCTACTTTTCCTTGCAAATCAGATTTTGCGTGTGAAAGTAAAACCCAAGACAACTGTGCGCTGGGTTTGCATCACTTTTGTGAAGTAAACATGGTAGAAAGCATTAATAAATCTGCCCTCACAATCTCAGAGTTTTAAACATAGCACAGAGTTTGGAGTTGTGTATACTAATACGAATGTATTGTTACCCAAATAAACCCCTCTTAGCAACCTTAGCATTATGAAAGGTTGAGGGAAAACACAATAAGGTTCTAAACCTTGCATTGCGGTTGCATACAGCTATTTGAAGCTCATTCATAGTACATTGTCACACATTAGGACTGTAACTTTTAAATTGCAAATAAAAAAATTATCTCGGTGATAAAAGCAGTAACCCACTACGCTATCTACATAAAATACAATTGTTATCTGCATGATACACATTGTGATAGCAGCAGGAACTTTACTCCTTTGTGCTACTTTATGATGAGTCAGAATTATTCATTGTGAATTGGTGACACAAAGCACTAGGCAGATGCAATTATGGAACAGTAATATCCACGTTTTCATAAAGCCAGTAAAAACCATGCTATAAGGTGCATTGACCATGTTTTCAAAGTGCAGTATGTGTGTGTCAGGACCATGTTTTTAGAGTTCAAATTCCTGTGCTATGACCACATTCTCAGTCTTATTAGTGAAACATCTTCAACTTCTTACATCGGCGTATGAAGCACTATTCCAATGCAGTTACAAAACTTTACATGTCAATGTGTTCTGAGTGCCCTTGTGTGACATGTCTGGTTACATCTGCCTGTGCCATCTCAAGGACTTTAGAAGCGCTGGGAAAATATATTTTGGGGCCTCATGTTCAGGAATACCTTACAACCAACTTCAGCTATTTTAAGCCTTCATGAGGTCAAAACATATTGAATTACATTGAGCTTTTTTCAAAATTAGTCAAAGTAACCAAAAGCTCAGCAGCATGGCCTTCCTCAGCCAAAAATGAATAAAAGAAAGCTTCAACATTCCCTTTCCTTTTGTGCTTGGACCTCAATATTTTTGTCTTGTAACACCAGTATATTAGGTGGAATTCAATTGTCTTGTCTCACTGCTTCTCCTTAAACCATTGCTGATATCTCAACCAATAAACTAACTAACTGAACAATAGTAACACTCCAACATGCTTGTGCAAAAAAATAATTGAGCTCCAAATTTAGCAACTCTATACTGCATTGTAATATGTAATATCAGAATCTCTTATTGGCAGAGTGGTAAAACGGAATTCTGCAAATGTTTCCATTTGATTTTTATCCTGAAAGTTAAAATTAATTGCTGCAAGTATTTTTTCCACAATGCTCATAATTGCTCCCTTCTGAAATATTTTGAGCTCATAGGCACTATTCTGCATATGAGCAGAATAGTGCTCATTACGGAGCACTAATGCTCCGTCCCGTAGTGCTTCATTACGGATATTTTGAAAAGAAGAATGTTTTCTCTATAACTTTAATAGGAGCTTTGTGCAGCCATTATGTCTCTGCAGTACTGTACACTCAAGAAGTAATGCACAATGCTGCTCCTAGTGTGCATAAACTTGTGCTCACTTACATTTTTTTACCTGAAACATAGATACATTTTTAATCAGTATTCGCCATAGTTACATGACTTTTTGTTTCCTCGAAATTCAGTAACAAAAAGGATAGCCATTGTGTTCTGCAAGATCTGCAAATCTTCATTCTCCATTAGCCACGGTGGAAAGTCTGATACAAGGGAGCACACGCAGACAAAGAAATACGAGTTGTGGATCAAATCTTCAAGCAGAAACATGACCACTTTTTTTGGGAAGGCAGCCCCTGGACATGCTTAACTTATAAAGGCTGCTGCTGATGATACATTAGTTTGTCATCTTGCTAAGCACAACCACAGTTTTCGGTCGATGGTACATCAACATTGATTTAAAAACTGTATTATGAAAGGTTCTGGTGTGCACTCACTAAGACAGCAGCATTGATTACGAAAGTACTGGATCCTCTTGCAAGGGGTGACCTATTCTGAATTTAATAACATTGCTTGCATACCTGTGTCTATTGATGCTTCCAATAGGAAAGAAGTTACATTAATACCAATTGTCATTAGGTATTTCAAGCTCAGGGTGCTAAAGTAGGAATGTTTGCATTTACCTCTGTTCCTGGTGAAACATGTGCAATACTCTTTGTACAACTGTGCCAAACCCTTGAGAAGTGTAATAGATGGCATACAAAGCGCACTCTCCCCCAACGCATTACAAAGGCCCCTTCCCAATTAAGACTCCAGGCCCTTGTTTGTTTTTCTGCAGTGTGCATGTTTATTAAAACAAGTTAACAGGTCAATTACTTCATTGACCTCCAGTTCTTTATTTTAAAGTCAAAATTATTTCTCACATCACAGTATTAAGATACTCACACTTATATACATATTCACTCTGTTACCGCCCATTCTCCAATGGGCTTTTGGTTTACCCTCGGGTTGCGCCAGCAGGCCACAACCAAGATAGCCTGCTCTCCTTAAGTTGACCCCCTTCCGGTCAACAGAGCCGCAGGTGAATAATCTGCCACCACTTGTGGCAACCGGCGGCTTCCGGGGTAGGGCTAGAGAAGCCAGGGCCACCAGCAGGTCAGCCCCAACTCTCCCGCCAGCCCGGAGCCCATGATGATTTAGAAACCTGTTCAGAGGTAAAAGTGGCACTGCCCAAAGAAGTTCCCATGATAATCTTGTCCGGGACCCCGCCACAGGGCGAGGCGCTTACTGGCGGACTCGTCCTCCCCCCCCCCCGCATTCCAGAGCTTCGGAAATGGCCCCCAAGACCGTTTGTATAAATATTTCTGTGCCCGCGTCTGATAGGTGTACTCCATCCTTTGCATATAACTCCGGTTTGGACGTTTGTATCAGCTTGTGACGAATGGTTCTAATGCTAGATTTCTGCAGGATTTCTGCGACAGACTGGTTCAGCCTTTTTACCGATTTATTAACTGCCTTCGGGGGTGCGCCCCGCGACCATACCTGTCTTGGGATGACTTCAGACCATATTAGGATGGCCTTAGGCAATATATTCTTGACTGCTGCTAGTGTAGTAAACAAGAACTCTTTCACCCCTCTCCTTCCGGCCGGAATCATGTCGTTGCCTCCACAGTGCAACACGAATACATCAGGATAGGGCATACCTCTGGCCAAAGCCGTCCTCAAATCATTTGGGACGTCAGCTAAATGTTGCCCACCTATCCCCACCCAATGGTGATCCCATCCTTGTGCCATGCGCGCCCTTCTTTCGAGTGTCTCCTTGAAGATCACCCCCCCCTGCGAATGAAGGAGTGGCCGCACCAGCATATTTGGGTTCTCTGGGAGGTGGTACCTAGAGTAAATATCGAAAGAAATGGTAAGAACAGCCTTTGACAGAAGGGAGGGAAAAGGTCGTGAGGGTGACTGTTAGACTAATTGCGGACGTACATAACGTTCATAGCATGTTGACTTCCAACGTCCTAGTCGCTTAATAGTCTGTTCCGGCAACCCCAGGCCAGCGGCCGTGGTTGCTGCACCAATACGAAAGGAATGGGATGTGAAGTCAGTCGGGTCCACACCGATCTTTGCCAAGGTCATTTTTACTACCCTTGTAAACTGGAATCTGGTGAGGGGTAAGCCATTCTTGTGTAGCAACACTATCATCGGCCACTTGAGGCCTGGCTTGCATGAACTCTCGCATCAGCCTGACTGGGCAGTACGACTCCCCCTCTACTCTGCCTAATTGTAACCAAGCCCCTTTGCCTAAAGGATCTGTTTTTGACCTTCGCACCCCGAGTCTCAGGACATTTTCTGCCTCGATTATGTCTGCACACTTTATACCTCCCCCCCTGTCTGTCTTCGAGGCCGGGAGTAATTCAGAGATCCGCAGCGCTCCACAAAAAGCTAAGACGTAGGCCACCCTAAATAATTGAGTCTCGTACGGGGAAAAACAAACGAGCGGCAGGGTCTCTAAAATCTTCACCAACTTCCCCACGTCTATGGGCCTTCTGGTGTCCTTCACACTCGGTGTTAAACGTTCCCACCCTCTCACGGCTCTTCTCACCCTCTGATCCTTCGTCGGATCTGAAACCCCTTTCAAACCTGCATAGAATGCCAATGCCGATAATTGCCTCTTCATAAACGCCACTGATTTCCCACTCCCCTTCTGATGTACTATAAAGCCTAATACGCTCATAGGTACAAAAGCATCCGCTAGGCCCGCTCCCCTTAAGTATAACTGATAACATTCCCAGGACTTCTGATACATACTCTTAGTCTTGGGAGCCAAGGATGCAGCTATCAACTCGGAGGCTGTGGGGCACCAAACTTCCATAGCTCCGCTGGGAAAGTGGTCATTGTCTTCTCTGCTTGTGGCCAATGCACACGGAATTCTGTCAACTTAAAACGAGATAACGCATCAGCCGCTTGGTTCTCCACCCCAGGGACATGCCTTGCAGTGAAATGGACATTGTAACTCAAACATTGCAATATTAGTTCTTTTAGTAGACGGAGCACCCATGTGCAGGTTGCTCTCTGGTTATTGATCACCATCACTACTGACATGCTGTCTGACCAGAATACAATGTGTCTGTTCGCGAGCATATCTCCCCACAAATGCAACGCCACCACTATGGGGAACAGTTCCAGGAAGGTGACGTTACGCGTCAGACCTTGTTGTACCCATTCTTCTGGCCAATGCTGCATGCACCACTTAGGGCCCAAAATTGCTCCAAAACCAATACTCCCTGCTGCATCAGTGAACAACTCGAGGTCGGCATTTGAGGTGCTCGCTGTCCGCCACAACACAGCGCCATTGAATTCCTGTAAGAAACACTTCTAAATCATCAAATCCCTCCTCACATCAGCTGAGAGTCTAACTCTGTGGTGCTTTGCACGAAGTCCAGACATTGCCCTTGCTATACTCCTGGAGAACGCCCTCCCCATCGGTATGACCCTCAAAGCGAAGTTCAGTTGCCCTACCAAGACTTGTAACTGGTGTAGCGTCACTTTCTTTGCTTTCAAGCAGTTATCAATCGCAGCCTTGAAGGTATCCACTTTTGACCTTGGTAGCCTGCACACACCTGCTCTGGTATCAATTTCAATGCCCAGAAATGTCAAACATGTAGTAGGACCTTCTGTTTTTTCGACTGCTAATGGTACCCCCAGTGCTTTTGCCAGGTGCTGGAAGCCCAGCAGGGCCTTCCTGCATGACTGAGAACACTTAGGGCCCAGGAATAGAAAATCATCCAAGTAGTGTACCACTGCATGAGATTTGTCTGAGGACAAGAATAGCTCCACCGCCCATTCTAAGAACCTGGCAAAAGTCTTGAAAACTGCACAAGCAATAGAGCATCCCATGGGCATGCACCGATCTATGAAATAATTGTCTTTGAACGTGAATCCCAAGAACTTGGTGTCTTCTGGGTGAACAGGGAGTAGCCTAAACGCTGACTCGATATCCGCCTTGGCCATTAAGGCTCCCTCACCAAAAACCTGCAGTTTTCTGATTGCTGCATCGAACGTTGTATAGCGCACTGTGCAAAGATCTGGATCTAGCTTGTCATTGACAGATAACCCTGGGGGGCTTGATAGATTGTGTATAAGGCGGAATTTACCCTCCTCTTTTTTAGGAACTAATCCCAGGGGTGAGCAGACCAGATCAGGAAGATTTTTTAAAGGACCCGCGACCCGCCCTAAAGCAACCTCCTTCATGATCTTATTTTGCGCTACCTCCATATTCTGCAGCACTGAAATCTGATTGCGAGGCGGGACACTGGTGGGGGCGGCTGAGGATGGGATACGGAAACCTAAAGTAAAACCATTAAGCAGGAACTGAGCCTCCTCTAGTTTGTCATACTTACTGAGGAGGTGTGTCAAAACGTGATGTTTAATGGGAGTTGGGAGGCTTGTCGGATGTTTTAGGTGGCTTCCCTTTTGCAATGGTATGGGCGGACTGCTCTTTTGGGTTTCCCGTTTTCTTAAAACATCTGATTTCTGGGTGAGATGTTCCCCCACAATAGGAACAACCGTGTTTAAACCTACACGAAATTCCTCTGGTACACTCATTTTTGTTGAACTGCCAACAGACCTGTTTTTTATCACCCACCCCTTTGTCACTCCGAAAGGACTGGCTCTGAGCAGGGGTACTGGTCTTGGACGTTGAGGAGGGGGAAGAATAAAACACTGTGTGCCATAGATTGATCTCTCGTTGATCCCATGCTATCCCTGGGTGGACTGCTTTCATTTGCCTGAACTTGATATCATATTTTGACCATCCCATGCCTGGAAACTCCGCTGCCGCCCCATGTATCAAGGATATGTAACTCATCATTTGAGGGCCCAACCCGGGGTATTTTTCCAGCATAATTGCGGAATAAATGGCAAATCCCGTGATCCAGTTCTTCATGGACCACTCTACCCATACCTTTTTTTGATTGTATTCGCCTTCTTTCCCTCCTCTAGCTTTCCCGGAGGCCACCCCTGCATTAATAAGATCGAACACATCAACGTATTCGCCCCTAAGTATCCTTTCCTTGATGTCTGCGGGTACATGCCAAGTGATCCCCGTAGATGGCGATAAGGTCAGTGATGTTGAACCGAACATTAAAGGGCTGTATGCTAACATTGGGTGACCTGCCGTCTGCACCCCCGCCCCTCCTTGTATCTGAGCATTAGGTGACCCAGACAGATTAACGGCGGTGTTCGCTGTTGGGGCCTGTGGTGGACACCCCACATTCGGGAAGGCGCTCATCATTATAGGCCCCCCACTTCCCGGGTATGTTGTGGTGGGGATCATCGAGTTTACCGGGCCATTACTGATCGCCTGCCCATGTGAACTGTATAACTGCATCCCCGGTAATTGCGCTACTCCTCCGGATTGCACCCAAACTTGTGACACTCCACTACCCGGTTGCGCCACTACTGGCGGTACAATACTCTGAGAGCAGGAGGCCTCCGCATTAGCGACGGGCGCCCCTCCTATTTGAGTTGCCTTGGCAATAACCTGGTGTCCCTCAGGGGCGTCATTGTCCTTATCCGTGATCGGGCTCAAATCAATTGTCTCTAGCACCTCCTTCTCACCTGGTGATGCTGGTTGGGGCTCGGCCGCCCTTGGCCGCTTGTCTTTCACCGTCTCTTTAAACCTTTCCGGCGTACGCCGCATTCTCTTGCCTCTCCCTCTTTCCTCTTGTGCGTCCGCTCTAGCTCCTTCTCGCATAGTCTTTAGTGCCCAATCCACGCCTTTTTCCTTCGTAAACTCCAGGAGCTCTGTAAGCGCGAGGTAATCATCTCTTTTGGCTCGGGCCTCTTTGCCCTTCGGAGGTCATTTTGGCGGCATTCTGCACTTAAAGAAAAATCTGTTAGTACCACTTAATTGACAACACATGTATCCGGATTCCACCGAATTGGAGAGTCTATAAGCCTCTCTTTTTTCCCAAACTTTAATCCCCTTATGCGTCCGCCACCTCGCTGTTGCTGGCAGCCTGCCTAGGACGAACAAAGACTTTCTTTAATAATTGCGAATGCTGGGTACGATAATATTATGACCTCCGTTATAAATTACCAGCCTGTAAAGCAAACACCCCTTGTGCTAAGAATTATTCATAACCAGGGCGCTATTTAAACCTCTTTGAAGAAAAGGTTGTATTTCTTGTACATTTGCCACCAAATGGTTTGTTATGCACTGCCTGCTATGATTAAATGGCAGTGGTTACCTAACTTAGCCCCCCATCCATACTACATATACATACATACTACTGTACAGCAAGAACACCAGGCCACCATATCGCCCCTAGTGGCTGCACACATGACACGGTAATATGAAAATATTGTACTCGGTGGGCATTACTGTGCAATATTGCTGCCACTTTATAAGGGCATTAGTATCAATGCGTGCAACATGACCGCCCCTCGAAAATATATGGAAATATATTCTATGCGTGCAATATGACCGCCACTGTAATGTACTCGACGGCGGCCAGAAGCGCGGGCTTGAGCGCGAGGGGCTGATCGCTTATCGGAATGAAATCCGAATGCCGGGCGACATGGTGAAAATTGGGAATATGCACCATAAAGTAACTATTGTCTCATATAGTATAAATATGCAAATTCGTTCCACAGTTCGACTATCCAGCCGCGACCGGGCGCGATGCAGAGCCCCCGACCCCTCCTTTCTTCCGGATCGTACCCATGAGCCGCGCGCCTCCCCTGCATACCGCTCGATCATCCTCAACCTGCTTACACGGTAACAACTCGCACACCATATCTTTAACGCAATTCATCACCTCATTTGCACCACAACGCGAACACTGCGAGGCCCACTAACCTTATTTCAGAGTCGGATTGACCCTCGCTCCCACGGTCCACGCGACGGTCCTGCGTCCTTGACTTCTCCCTGCGACGTCCGACTCCCGCGGTCAGCAGACAAAAGAGGGGGTCCCCAAGATGGGCGCTGGCTTTTAAGCCTCGCGCCCTACGACTGCTTCCGGGGCGCCAGTATGACGCGCTACCCCTCGCCCCCTTACTTTCACTTCCGGGTCGGAAAGACTTAAACGGAAGCAATTATCCACAGTACCGATCGACTATAATGGCACCACCAGATGTTTGAACTGTACAAACTGCAACAATGTGATTACCGGGAATACGTGTAGACACCCTACCACGGGCAAGTCTATTAACCTAAAACATTCAAGTGACTGCAACACCAGAAATGTGGTGTACGCCATCAAATGCCCATGCGGTAAGATGTATATAGGGAAGACGGAACGCAAAATAAAAGTAAGAATCACTGAGCATAAAAGCCGTATCCGCAATAACAACATGACCTCACCACTGGTATCACACTGGAAAGAAGCACGACATACTATTGCCCAACTGAGGTTTTTCATCATTGAACATGTACAAACCCAATGTGGAATAGACAACCATAAAAGGTTACTGCAGCGAGAAATTTTTTGGATTAAGTACCTAAATACCCTGACACCAAGAGGTCTCAATGACAAATATGATCTGGCTTGCTTTTTATAGGCGTTATGATTTAATATTAGCATCACTTTTGGTTTAATCTAAAACCCTATAGGTATAGCATCATGATCCCATAGGGAAGGTACGTCCAATTAGTAATGTTTACCCTAATGCATGTAACACAATAATATCGTTTACACAAGTCAACACTAGTGTTAGACGTTTAATCAGGAGCTCTGATATTTCCAATGCCAAATGGTCTATAAATAACATCTCAGTAATAGCGATGTAGATGTAATCTATTAATAATTGCATCAGTGAATATGTGTCCTATGTATAGTTTCTGGTGATTCATGATTAATTTAATTCTGGTACCCACTGTGAATATCATTTTTTGAAATCATTGTGTATTTCCGATATTGCATATCAACACTCATTCACAGATACATCACACTGACCACTAGCCCGGACCATCAATAGAAACGCACACACACGTGTATACACATATCTACACCTTTTAAGTTTAAGAACTCGGCTATCGGCATAAATATCTTGAGCCCTTTACGACGTTTCAATATATCATCTTATCTGTGGAAGGGCGATTATCACACGCCCCGGCACGATTACATAATGGAATATAGTTGTTGTTATCAGTCTGATTACAATCCAAAGATGGCGCGCACAACAACGATCGCGTTGGGGAACGTTACATCGTGAGTCCGTTTTTTGTTTCAACATTGTCCACGCGTAACGCGGCATTTGATATTAGATGCACTCGTCTCCCGAGACCCAGCTGAGTAAACACGCGACGAGCAGCGGCGTTTTTCACGATAATCGAGTATCTTTGCTAAACAGGTATTTTATATCCAAGTATAACAGAACGTGAGACTGGGTCGTTTATATTATTTATGGGTTAGTAACACCGTCATTACCCTTTCGTTCTTATAGATTAAGAACTCCAATAACGAAGACAAGGTAGGGTGCCTAATCTTTCTGAAACACGGCATTGTTGTTTCAAACTCTGGACTTTAATTTGCTCTAAACGAACGCTTGTCGTTACAGCTTTACAAGAGCAAGACAAGCAGGTATGTAGTGATCATTATCCAAGATTGAGCGAACGTAATCATTTCAACATTATCAGTCCTCAGCATTATTCTATTTCGTTGTCGTTTATTTACACAGTGCATCTGGCATACAACTTACCATCTAAGCATACCAACAACAACAACTTAGTCGATACCAGGTACGCCATTACTCTAATATAATTGCACATCCTCATGAGCAACCATACAAATCATATTTCAGCCTTACATTGAATATCTTTTCATTTCTTACAGCATTGCCCCTGACGAAGGCACAACATTGAGTGCCGAAATGCATTGGGCCTATGTATAAATGTGTGCTTATCTACAAATGTCTGTATAATAATGCCATGTATATAAAGCTTTGATGCAAATGTAATGATAAATGTTTAAAGCAAGTGTTATAAAAAATTGAAAATAACATAAGCAAAAAACAGAAAAACAAGTATAATAAATGCATAAATAATTGCAAACATCAATCAAAAAATAGTTTGTTTAAACATTTTATTTTTTAAGGTGCGGAGCACCAAGTGAACAGTGCATGATTAGGTGGGCTAAAACTCACCATTACCACAAATTGGCAGGCCCAACATGGGCACTGCAGCCCACACCATGTATTAGCTGGGTGAGGGCCGGCGGACTACAAGCACAGGCTTCTAGTCTGAAGGGGAGCCCTGTGTGAACCTGCTCCACCCAATCCTAAAGCTACTCTCATACTGAGAGCAGCTACAGGATTGGTTAGGTCGTTGGTGCTTTGCTTCAGTCTCTGTGCGTTTCTTCTGGGGACGGAGTGGACTGACAATTCCGCAGACACCGGCCGGATGAGTTGTCATCCTCTATGGGTACCTTTGCTTTTTGTTTATTTGGAGTGCATGATTTCCCAGTTCACAGGAAGGTGTGCATGGCCTCACGCTGCACAGGTTCATGGCTCTGTGCCTCATAACAATCTGCACTAGCACAACATGCATTTTGATAGGGGCCGCAGGCCCACGTTTTGACTTACAGGGACCAGTTAGTGTGGGTGAGAGGACATCCAGCTTCTAAGCTCTGCAGAGTCTGATCCCAGCCACCCGCCCCTGCCTCTAGCAAGGTACATGGAACACTGACGGCCTGTTGTAAATCCAAAAGTTCAGGAGCTCTGGAGGATTATAGGCAATGATGGGAAGCGCAGGAGGCCCCGAGCTCCGGACGGTCACAACCAGCACGGAGAGCCACGGAGCTCTGGAGGGTCGTAGGCAGAGCTGAGAGGCCCGGAGCTCTAGAGGATTGCTCTCACAGTCATGACTGTACGGCCCAGGAGGCTGCACTCTCTGCTGAAATGTTGTAGTTCAGGACATAAAAGTGCATTTTTATGGCGCAGCCTGGCCCTGATACTTTAAAGGCAGGCAAATACTTTTATGTTTTTCCCGACATTTGTGGTGCACCAGGTAGCATGGCTTTCCAGGCCAGGAGGCCAGAAATACACTCAATCCTTGCTACCCTGGGGAGTCTATGGAGAGAGTGCAGGTTTGGGGTGGTGCTGAAAGAGTGCAGGTTTGGGGTGATGCAGAGAGAGTGTGGGTATTTGGTGATGCAGAAAGAGTTCAGGGCTGAGGTGATGCATTTGTGGATGGTGGACAGGGGACAGGGGAGAGAGAGGGTGCAGGTTTGAGGTGATACGGAGGAGGTGCAGGTTTGGGGTGGTGTGTTTATGGATGGAGGGTGGGGTGGGAATGCAGTGGTCTGTCTCTCTGTGTCTTTCTCTTGCTCTCTCCATCAGTGTCCCTCGCTGTGTTCTCTCGTTTGATGTGCCATGTCTGTCTGTCAATTTCTTTGCCTCAGCCTACTTGCCTCTGTAGCGTGACGGACGCATAGTGAGCCCACTACGTGACACTCTCTCCTCCCCACTTCCATCATCCTTTCCGCGCGTAGAGTGCCCATGAACTCTCAGAATCATGTTATATTGTCCAAGGTGTAGATTTAATTCACATCAAATCAGGTAATTCACCACAAACCACAATGAGAGTAAAAGTATCCTACTTGGATATTTATCCTTATTCATGGCATCACACTCTAGCGACATCCACATGTCAAAGGCAGTAAGAAATAAACATTGACATTACAGTGAAGCTTAAACTAGGCCATATTGTTCAACACTCTGTTGCGCACATTGTGCCAGCAAGCCCCAATGCGCTACAGCAAACAGTTGCACTACTTAATATGCAGGGCACCGCATAGAGCACCAGCCAACCGGGGTACTTGAAGACAGGCAGCCTCCGCAAGATTCATCACAGTCAATAAGTTGTGGGTTAGGGCGGTAGAGTTGAGGACCACCAGCAGTCCCCCCTCCCCGCCTACTTTCTGCACACTTCAATCCTACCCCCTCCTGGGGTCCATCCAGTCGCTGAACCTCTATTGTTATGCATGCCCCTTTGTTGTTAACACTCAGTGCTCTGCCACGGGGGAGAAGCTCCCTGGCGCACTCGCCCTCCCCCCCCCTTGGTGCTGACTGTGCACTAGAATAGCACCTTATAAAGTGTGGATAACGATCTCTGCCCCTTTTGTTGACAGATGTACTCCATCCTGATGGAACAACTCTGTTCTCCTGGGATGGAGCAACTTGTGCCCAATAGTAGCCATTGTAGAACAATGGAAGATTATTTGCATCGAATGGTTCAGCTTCTGTACAGATCTATTCATTGGCCTTCGCCGGAGCCCATACCGCCCGCAGTATCACCTCCGACCACAATATTAACTTTGTCGGTAAGTATTGTCTAATCATAGACATAACTGAAACCAAGGTCTCTCTTACCCCTCACCTACCTAGTGGCATCATATCATTCCCGCCAGCGTCAATAACTAAAATGACCAGGCGAGGCACTGCTTTAGACTCTATTGCTTGTTCAAGCAGACTAAACAGATCCTGCAATTTTATACTCCACACCCCAATCCAGTGGTGCACAAACCCAGTGGCCCCCTGTGCTTCCTCCAGACTGGACCTGCAGAATTGCTGCTCCACTTTGCGAATCAAGGAATGCCCACACCAACATTCATGCACTGGGTTGCGGGAATCAACTGAAAGTGAGAGAGAATTGCTGTTACTCCCATGAATGGTGGGCTCCCTGGGCATCATTCCTCCCCCTACACGAGACTTGGTCGGACGTAGCGTTGAAAACATCCTGACTGCCAATGACTCACCCTTTTAATTGTGTTAGCTGGTAGGCCCATCTCCGCTGTTGGGGTGGCCGCCCCTATGAGGAAGGAATGGGAGCTAAACTGCATTGAATCCTCGCACAGGTAGGCCATCGCCCTCCTTACACACCCGAGTGAACTGGTATCGTGTCATTGGCATCCCATCCTTGTGAACTAAAAACCTAGTTGAGGCCACCATGGAGCATCCCTTAAGGTACTCCCTCGCTACTGCTACTGGACAGTATGCAGCGTGGTGTGCCGCGTGCAATTTCACCCATGTGCACTACCCCAGTGAGTCTGTTTTTGACCACCGGATCCTTAGATGGATTGCCCCTACTTCCACAAGGACATCCACCAGGCCTAACCCCCCTTCTCCCTTCTTGGATGAGGCCACCAACTCGGAGACGCGGAAAGACCCAAAAAAAGTAAGCATGTATGTAAGACTGAATAGCTGTACCTCATATTGTGATGGCACACCTGCTGTAAGGCCCCCAATAACCTTCGCAGTCTCTCCACATTTACAGGTCGCCTATTGTCCTGCACTCCTGGTACTAAGCGTTCAAAACCCCTGATGGCCTTATGTACCCTAAAGTCCTTGGTGGGATCCCTGACTCCTTGCAACCCAGCAAAGAAGACAATGGTGGACAATTGCCTGCGCACTAGCAACAGCGCTTTTCCCTGGTCTCTTTGCCCCACATGAAAACCCAGTACTCCTTCCGGTGTGAATCTGTCTTGCTCCGCGCCTGAACTGAGCGTTGCGCTATACACCCCCCAATCCCTCTCATTCATACGTTTTGTCTGGTGTGCCAGTTTTGCAGCAATTAGGTGTGTGGCAATGGGGCACCAAGCCTCCACAACTCTTCTGGGAACTCCAACATCAGTTCTTCCGCTTGCGGCCACCGTGCTCTCAACTCTGCCAACTTCGAGACAAAGCGTCAGCCACTGAATTATCCACACCGGGTACATGTTTGGCAGAAAAATGCACGTTATGTAAGAGACATAGGCGAATAAGAGTCTTCCGCAGCCGCAGCACCAATAGGCATTTCGCACTTTGTTTATTGATGCCCATGACCGCAGACATGCTGTCCAACCAAAAAATTACTCTGGTGTTCGCTAAAGATGCCCCCCAAATGTGTAGTGCAAAAACAACAATTGATGAACAGAATGCAGAACAATGTCATACATTCACCCCAGTACAGAGATCTGGGCCTAAATCCATAGTTTTTTGCTCACCATGCCATTCCAGTTTGAACCCAGACATATGCAAAGTAGTCTTGACCCTGCGCCCAATGGGGAACAGTCCAGCCCAAACTGCCAGGCCAGGTCCTCCCTGGACTGAAAACAAGCATCCTAGGACTGGTTTCGAGCTTTCAGCCCTCATCAGCCAGGATAGCTTGACTCCAGTGGTTTGGAGAGCACAGGAACGAAGTCTGGGCATACCCGTCCCACTCGGGATGACAAATGCAAAAAAACAATTGATGAACAGAATGCAGAACAATGTTCTACATTCACCCCAGTACAGAGATCTGGGCCTAAATCCATTGTTTTTTTGCTCACCCTGCCATTCCAGTTTGGACCCAGTCATATGCAAATCAGTCTTGACCCTGTGCCCAATGGGAGGACCTGATATGGTGAGCAAAAGAATGATGGTTTAAACCCAGATCCCTTGTGACTGGGGATGAATGCTTGCATTGTCCAGCATTCTGTCCATCAATTGTTTCTTTTGCTTATGTTGCCCTAAGTGGGAATGGTATGCCCATACCTGGGTCCCATGCTCACTACACCACTGGATTCAAGCTAACCTGGCTGATGAAGGGTGATGCCCTGAAACCAGTCCCAGGATGCTTATTTCCGGTCCAGGGAGGACCTGGGTTGGCAGTTCGGGCTGGACTGTTCCCACAAGGACCAAGGTCAAGACTGATTTTCATATGGCTGGGTCCAAACTGGGGTGGTCTGGTGAGCAAAAGAATGATGGATTAAACCCAGATCCTTGTGACTGGGGGTGAATGTTTGCATTGTCCAGCAATCCGTCCATCAATTGTTTCTTTTGCATACCCCAAATGTTTAGGGCGACAATGATGGGAAACAATTCTAGAAAGGTAACGTTGCGTGTGAGCCCAGACGCAACCCATTCCCCTGGCCAATGCTTCATGCACTGCCTAGAGCCCAACACTGCTCCAAAACCAATGCTACCCACTGCATCCATGTAGAGGGCTAACTCCCTGTTGCTCCGCGCTGGTTGATACCACAATAGTGTTCCATTGAAATTATCTAACAACACCCTCCATGTCTCCAAGTTCTCTCTGACCACTGCAGACAACCTTGTGTGGTGGTGCTTTGCCCACTGGCCGGACATTGCTCCTGCTATGTTCTTTGAAAAAACTCTCCCCATGGGAATCACTCTCAAGGGGAAGTTCAATTGGCCCACCAAGACCTGCCACTTATGTAGGGTAATCTTCCTGGCGTTTATGCAAGCGTTAACGGAATTCTTGAATGCCCTCACCCTCTTCTGCGGCAACCTACACTCCCTTGCCACTGAGTCTATCTCAATACCCAGGAAACACAAACAGGTCATAGGGCCTTCTGTCTTCTCCTCAGCTAACAGAACCCCAAATACCTGAGCAAGCGGTCGGAAACCTTGCAGTGCCCTCCCGCATGCCCAGTCACCCAGGGGACACATGAACAGGAAGTCATCTAGGTAATGCACCACATCGTACGATGACACCAAGTCCTTCACTGCCCACTCCAGGAATCTGCCGAATGTCTCAAATACTGAGCATGCTATGGAACACCCCATGGGCATACATATGTCAAGGAAGTACTGACCCTCAAAAATGAAACCCAGCAAGCAAGTATCCTATGGGTGGACGGGTAGAAGGTGAAAAGCGGACTCGATGTCTAACTTGGCCATAAGAGCCCCCTTGCCCAATCTCTGTTATATTTTAATGGCTTCTGCAAAGGTGCTGTATCGCACTGTGCATAGTACCTGGTCAAATCCATCATTTACTGATAACCCCATGGGGTAAGATAGGTTGTGAATCCAACAAAATTTGCCTGGCTCTTTTTTTGGAACAAACCCCAGTGGCGAACACACCAAGGATGCCCATGGTGGTGAACTAAAAGGACTCGCCACCCTCCCCACATGCACCTCCCTCATAACCTTGTCCTGGACCAACTCCTGTTGTTGTAACACTGACTGCTGATTCTTTGGTGGGATTGATGAAGGGGGTGCGCGGGAAGGAATGCGGAACCCCTCCTTGAATCCGTGGTACAGCATGAGAGCATCCTTGTAGTTATTGTATTTACTGAGCAGGTGCGTGAGAACGTGCATGCGAATTGGGGAAGGGCGCTTCACCTTATTGCCTGGGCAATAAACTCTTAAAGGTTCTCTGCTCTATCTGCTTGTCCTGCTTTTTAAAAAACCTAAACTGCGGATGTCCTTGTCACTCGCAGAAAGAGCAAGTGTGTTTAAATTTACATGCTGCCCCCTTGCTATATTCCTTCATGTTGTACTGCAAGCAGGCCAGTTTTTTGTCTCCCAAACTGTTGTTGAATCGAAAGGACTGAGCCGCCCTCCCAGTTGAATGGGACATATTGAGCTTTGCATGCCAAATATTGATCTCCCTCTGGTCCCATGCTATCTCAGGCCTGACTGCTTTCATCTGCCTAAACTTAATGTTGTACTTCATCCACGCCGACCCTTGGAACTCGGAGGCTGCCCGGTGTATGAGGGATATGTACCCAAATAACTGTGGGGCTAGCGATGGTGTTTTCTCAGTCAGAATTGCTTTCTAAATGGAAAACCCCGTTACCCAGTTCCGCAGAGACCACTCAACCCACACCGTTTTTGGCTTCAACTCACTCTTTTTTGCTGTTCTGGGCCTACTTGGGACCGCCCCTGCATTGATCAAGTCAAAACATTCACAAATTCCCCCCTATGAATCCTGTCCTGCGTCTCCAACGGAACATGCCAAGTAATTGCTGATGGAGGGGCCGGCACCAAGAATGTAGACCCAAATATCAATGGGGTCACCACTGGAGGTGATTGGACCGAGCTCGCCCCAACCATTGCCAGTGTGATAGAAGGCTGCGCTACTCCCGGCCCCACCGTTAACGGCGTCCCACCAGTCTGTGCCCACACTTGCGCCACCGCCACCACACCTTGTGCTTCTGTCACCGTAACGGGTGGTGGTGGAACTGGCACCCCCCAAGACTACAGGGGCCTGGTGGGCAGCAGCCCTCCTGCTGATTGCAATCCTCCTTGCCCACCCGACGGCACGCCTGGCCCGGGTGGTGTAGGCACCATGACCCCCACCATACACCCCGGGGGCCGGAGGGTGGCAGCGCTACCTGCCGCTTGTGTCACTACTGGTGCTACACCTACCTGTGGTGCCCCCAGCGATGCCGTTGTCATGGAGACTATAATGCTCTGCCCCACCACACCCACACTCATGTTAAGTACACGCCCCTGTGCCGACTGGTCCGAACTGCGAGCAACCAAGCCCTGAGAAATTGACACACCCCCCACAGTGGCTACTGACTCAGGCTGCGTGCGCCTGTTGCCCCTCCCTATATCGAACCGGGATCTTCCTCCGCCACTTTAGTGCCCTGCCGTCTGGCTGTTGCTCAGGCTCGCCAGCCAACTTCCGCAGCGCTGCTTCCATGCCATGCCGCTTTGCCGCTTTCCAAAGCTCGTTCAGGGCATGAAAATCCTCCTGGGTTGCGGACATTCCGGGATTGGCGCAGGAGCGCTTAGGCGCCAAGCCTTGAACATACTAGCTAGAAACAAAAGACACCATGTTAAACACCTAGTCTCCCAATACTTTGCAAACTCTTCATCCTATACCACCTACCCACCGAATGAATACCACCCCAGGAATCCACCCTGTACCGACTTGGAATTAACCTATGCCCCAAGTTGTGTGACGCATTCATTGCCAACCAAATCAAAAGTGGTGCTCTGCCAGAGCACTAGGTACATTAAACATGTTTTCATTGTCGCCACAGTGATATTAAGTGAAGTGCCC
This sequence comes from Lissotriton helveticus, assembly GCF_964261635.1. NCBI lineage: Eukaryota > Metazoa > Chordata > Amphibia > Caudata > Salamandridae > Lissotriton > Lissotriton helveticus. The sequence goes on along the minus strand of NC_136065.1, from coordinate 643,605,096 downwards.
AGAATTACAGGGTGGTGAGCCAGCACAGAGACTCAAGCCTGGTTCCCCAGCTCAAAGGTAGGCAGCTTTGGCCGTAATGATACCTCCTCTCCCCTATGAGTGTTTTTTTGCATTAATACTTCTTGTTTAATTTACTGTTGCAACCAGAGCTTAGCCTAAAATAACTCTGTGCCTTTAAGAAAGAAAGGCACACAGCATTTAATTGCTTTGCAACACCACTACACTTTAGTATCGGGAGCCCCAAGCAATACATTTTAAACATGCACTGCAATCTTCCCACACACCAAGGTGGAAGGCCTCTTCCCCCGGGAGAAGTGTGACTCACTGGTTAGAGGAGGCAGACCCTGAAGCAGAGGTCAGACCCGGGAGCAGGGTTCAATTCCCGACGCGGCAGGGTCTTGAGCCCAAATGTCCACGGACTCGATAATTCTCGCTTCGGTGCCTACTCGAATCACGGGTTCACACTCTGCAACTCTGAGCAATAGCTTGCTTAATCTCCACTACGGCCCCCCTGCGGCAGGATGCCTGGCTTTCACCTTGGGGATGCCCAGTAGGGGTTATCTCACAGGGAAAAGCCAGGACGGGTTCCCAAAGCAAGCGCCTTGAGACCTTGCGGTGATAAGGCGCTATATAAGAACCTTTGACATGACATTTGACATGACACAGGTATTACATGCTGTGCCAAATTAACATAAATAAAGTTGTAAGCGTTCCTGAAGCCACACAGCATATTGCAATTTCGCCAACAATGAGGCTCGAATCCTGGTCTCCAGGACCCACGTTGACCATCCTACCCACTGGGCCACTCCCCCATTACACCACTAGATATCTCATTGCTCCTGTGTGTCCTTCAACATCCACAATACCATAACCCAAGAAATTGATGTGGCCGATTTGCATTAGCGCCTCCGCTGGAGGTGGAACACCGGGGCCCCCAGATTAAAGACAACCGCCCCGCGGCTATAAGATTAATGCAATAATCATTGACAGTGACCCCAAATAAATTTGAAAATGGTGTCGATATACGTTAGGAATACATTAAGGTATTTTAAGAAATAGTACCATGAAAATAAATGCAGTGACTTCCACGTCGCTCCCACCCTGAGGCTCGAACCTGTGTTCCATGGAACCAAAAATGAACGCCCTGCCCACCAGGCCATGCCCCCACAACACTGGGGCATGCCCTCATCCCACGCGGAAAGAAATTTTTCCTAAAAGCCATCTCTCAAGCATTGCGCGGCCTCACCGAAATGCAGCTATACATCTTTTACAAAGAATTACCTTTAATAGAATTATTAGATTGGGAGCGCAACTGGGCAATTGCACACCTGCCAAACCCGAACCCTGGCCCCTGTAGTGTCCTGCCAGGACACAGTCTAGTTGTTCCTAAGTGTAACCCTACACTGAACCCCCACCCACCACAGACGTCACTGGCGCACGTGCTCGAGGCCAGAGTTACTATCCCCTAACTGGTGTCTGTGTCACACTTATTTCTATCATGCGGGCCTAGGGCCCCATCATTACAATGGCGACGAGGTCGGTAGTGAAGCCCGTGCGTGCCACTGCCAAGCATCTTGGAATAAGGGGGAGAGAGCTGCCCGCCTAGAGGGCACCCCCTGCAACACAGCGCGACGCGCCGAGAGGCCCGCGGGGCGTGAGCTAAGCCCCGGGCTGACATGACAGAGGAGGTGACCGGGAGCCCACCCCTGCTCCTCTCCAGCCTGCTGAATGCCGCCCTGCCATGGCGGTGCCCCCAAGAGAACAAGCGGACCGGCCAGAGCCCACCTGTACCGGCCGCAATTGAGTCTGTGCCCACGCGTCGACCGTGACTGCCCCGTCAGTGAGGCGACCTCCGCAGAGTCCACCCGCGTGCAGGAGGAAGGCCAGCCAGCCGGAGCTGAGCCCGGGCGAGAACCTGCCTGGGGGGGCCGCGCAAGCCTGAAGCGACCCCCCTTATGACTGTGATCATAAGCGGAGCCCACCCGCATGACCGCAGCTGAAAATAACCCAGGGACAGCAAGGCCAGCGGAGCCCACCTGCGGCCTGCCCTCAGCGTCTCCTGTCCCCCGCCGCGCAGCATGTGTGTAGCGAAGCTGCCGCGACGACGGTGACAGGATCTGGAAGGAGGTACTAATGAAGCGGAGCCCACCTGCTGCTACAGTGAACACTGTGCCCCATAAGTGAGCAGAGCCAGCGGAGCCCACCCGCGGCCTGCCGTCAGCGCCTCCTGTCCCCCGCTGTCACCCGCACTGCAGCACCGACTCCTGCCCCCCCCCCGCAGCGCATGAACTGAGAGGCGGCTGCGGGCGGGAGCAACGAGGAAGAAACAGCGGTCAGCCGAGTGGAGCACCGGCACCCCGCGCAGCCCGCTACAAAGAAAAGGCCTGCTGCTGGAAAGTTGTGAAAGGCAGAATTGACACTTACCCCAGTAACGCGAGGAGGGGAGGCGGACCATCCCGGAGGGAAGCTGCTCCGGACAAAGGAATGCATGTGGCCGCTGGGAGCTGCGTTGGCACCCCGCCCCCTCAGTGAAGGGAACTGACTGCCCATGAAGTAAGGAGCACCGGAGGCCGATCAGAGCGACCCCCCTCTCCCCAGCAGCCCGTGAACACTTGGCATACTGCAAGGGGCAGGGAGGGGGAAAGGTAACCAAAACGCTCAGCAAAGAAAAGGAGCCCACATACGGAGGTCTCACACAGACCTCAGCCACGATCAGGAAAGCCTGGCAGCAACGCAGCCCGGCCCTAGCAGGCTTCACTCACCATAAGTGGCTGGTCGTTCTTTTCGTTTCCCCTCTGCCCCCAACGACGGCCGAGAGGCTGAAACATCAAGCAGCAACACGAAGCTCAGCCAGGCTCCAGCAGGGACAAGTTGGGAGGCAACACTGCCATCTAGTGGCCGGAGGGAGCAATTGCGGGCAGGGGAAGAATCCCAAGGAATAGCAAGCAAGCATTGGCCAAACCAAGTGCCAGATGAGGGAATGGACAAGCCACGTACACACCTGCCAGTTGTGCTGCTGCCACTACCAAGACAAGAGAAGCGCCCACAACCCCCAGGACAGGAAGAGAAGCAGCTTTGGACGGTGAGGACGGCGGCATGCACGGGATAGTGCGCAAGAGTCCAGCTACCCCACGGCACTCACAGAAGAGTCTACTTTGTCCGACAGGCAGCACAGGCCACGCAGCAAGTGAGTGCCCAGCAACGTGCCAGAAGAACAGAACTGCGCCACGGGCACGAGGGACGCGCCAGGAGTACAAGAACTAGGCGGCGCAGGAACGCGCCAGAAACACAGAACCGCGCAGCGAGCCGCAAGGGACGCGGCTGGAGTGCCAGAACTCCACACCCGCACGCCAGGACAGCGCTGCACCGCACCGAGACGTGCCAGGAGCGGCAGAAATCAGGAGCGCCAAAGTGACGCTACACAGCGACACGCCAATGCCACGGGACAGCGCACAAAGGTCCCCGAGAGAGACAGCGACGTCTCACCACAACCAGAGAGCCATCATCAGCAAGTATGACGGCATGCCCAAGCGAAGGTACAAGGAGCGGTGACGCAACCCTCCTCCGCGCAGACAAAGCGCGTCAACGCCAAAACACAGTGACGGTGAATAGCGACCACGAAGAAGATAGCACAGCATGACAACTCATACCGAAGATGAAAGCCGACCACCCAGTCTGGTCGCCAATGAAAGAAAAGAAGCAACAGAGAAGATCGCGACAAACGGTCCAGTCAGAGAAGAGAAGAACACCATGCCGGAGAGCTATGCCCAGACCAGAAAGAAACAGGTGGAGTGCACGCTGCCTGGGGAAGACTGGTCGGGAAGGCCAACGACAGCAAGAGGACCAGACCATGTCGCAAGAAGGAACATGGAAAGGAAGGGCACGACGCCATAAAGAAAAGGAAGGAGGAACAGTAGAGTCAAAGGAACCCGACGAGACAGGAGAGTCACGATGGAATTGACCAAGGAAGGGAACCCCATTTGAAGGCAACAGAAGTGATTAAGTAACAGGAAGATACGACAACAGGTCCAGTCAACAAGCCAGGGGAAGACAGTGTCCTACCACATGGACAAGACCAAGGGGACGACATGTAGAGGGCCCGCTACATGGAGAAGCCTGGTTAGCATGAGTAAGCAAGAAAGAAGACCAGACCGCATCGAGGAAGAGAACGAAGAGGAAGAATGGAGTATCACAACATCACTCCACCGAGAAAGAAAGAGACATCATTCAGCACACAGGAACATCCATGATGTCAAAGGAGCCTTGCAACATCCGTGTGGATCCCAGTAATCCCGACAACCTGCACATGAGGAGACCAACCACCGAAGAGCCATATGGGTGCCCCGTGAACCTGAAGCTTGCCGAAGCAGAGCATACCCGAGCACTAGACAATCCACCCTTGTGGACTACACAAGACTCGACTGTGGCCATGTCCAAAGTTCCGCAGCGACCCACACAGCCCAAGCGATCAAGTGGCAGTCCAGGGGACAAGGGCCTCGGCCGCATGTCCTGTGAGAGAGGAATCCGGATGGGAGAGGTGCAGCGGAGGCAGCTCCACGACAGGCAACAGGAAGCACGAAGGCCCCAGGTGAACACCTGGCACCGAGAAACGGTCTGGTGAAGACACTGAACCCATGTCCTAAAGGCAAGACCATCCTGGCGGATGACATCAACACCCCCGAGGACATCATGAGAGACTTGGTTAAATCAGTTGGCAGTTCCTCAGCGACGCTTTTGCGCGGCTCATGCGAAGCCCCGCACAGTCCACCCGGTCCCATCGTGTCCGGCAGGTGGGTCCTCCCAGCGACTCTAGTGAGAGAAGAGTCCAAGCAGGAGAGGCCAATCTTCGAGGCTCGAGTGAGAGAGGAGTCAGGCAAGAAAGGCAAGTTGGAAGGCACTCGACCGGCAGGAGGTGTGGAAGCATCAAGACCAGCGAAACCTCTCGTGCCATAGTCGTCTCTAGCAACCAACAAGCGTTGTCATCCACTGGACTAGGAACACCTGCGAGACCCCTCAAGGGTCACATACATTCTGCTCCCGATGCTCCAAGTGATGAACACTGTATATAAGCGTCAACACAGCAAGACAAGGATGATCTGAAGTACACCGCTGAGGTGAAGCTCATCTGATTGACTTTGCAGTCCAGAACTTTTGACATCTCCCAGCCGGCCGCCTGAAGAGAATCCGTTGGGGGCTGTAAATTTCTGGTATTCTGTTTTTCTTGCAGGTTGGACATTCGCTTTTCCTTTCATAAAATTTTGGGAGGTATGTAGTGTCCTGCCAGGACACAGTCTAGTTGTTCCTAAGTGTAACCCTACACTGAACACCCACCCACCACAGACGTCACTGGGTCAGGTGACTCTGTTAATAAAAGAGGCCGAGCGCACGTGCTCGAGGCCAGAGTTACTATCCCCTAACTGGTGTCCGTGTCACACTTATTTCTATCATGCGGGCCTAGGGCCCCATCATTACAGTCCCCTGGACCGAAGTCGGACGCTTAACACGCAAGTCACTCCTTTCCACATGGGCTCAGCTCCACTCTTGCACTGCCTCACGACAGAGCTGGACTACCCTTAGACACATGCAGGTAGCTAACTCAAATTCAACAAAATGACAGACAGCAATAGTTGATACAACGCTGTACTACAGAAAAGCAATACGTTAGGAATCTGACTACTGCTGTTAGAGGAAACGCAAGTATTTTCATTGAAACCCTTAACAACCAGTTACGGTTCTGCACAAAACCGAATAGGCACACTCTGCCTGTGGTCCGGAGGCCCCCATATTGCCGGACCTCCGGTTCTGTTGAAATCACCACTGCGACCCCGGGCCCCCTCAGGCAATAGCGTGTTGCCAATCAAATTAACCCTGCCACCCAAAGTGCAGGCGTATCCAGCCAATTGAAACTTCCACCACACTGGTCCCCCTGAACCCACTGTGCTACCTTCCTTGCGCCGTCTACCGGAAGTCCTGTTTGCCATCACCAGCCCCCCTCCTCAATGAGCCCTTTTTCCCGGCACCTGGGGATGCTCGTTCCTGTGGCCTTACTAAGGACGCCCCTCTCTAGGCATGGGGGTGCCTGCTCATTCTGTTGGCTTGGGGTTAAAAGAATTCTTCATGCCCAGAGCTTTGAGAGCTGCATCAGTGGAGTGGGCAGGGGCAGTGGGGACAAGTACCTCAGGGTGGATCGTGGCGAGGACTCCCGGGGAGACTCGCATGAGTGGATGTGGCTAAGGGTGATGCTGTTTTGCCTCCTATTGCCGGCTCTTCCAGGATGCTCAGGTCTTTCCTGTGGAGCTGAGTCCGATAGAGGGAGGGAGTGACTTGCCCGTGATTGGGGGGCTTCGGACAAGGAGGTTGGGATTGCAATTCTGGTCTCCCTTTTCATTCTTTATGCATGCTTTTTGTGCACTTCTGGGATTTATCTTGTGGCTGTGCTGATGGTGGGTATTTGCAGTGCCCTGATGTAGTGGAAACTGGTCAGTGTCTATTATGAAGCGCCTTGCACCGGCATTTTGCCTGGTACTGAACTCTAAATTGTTGTGGCTAGGGGACTGGGTGGCCCTTTGTGGTGATGGTTGTGTTTTTGGTGCCACCCACCGCCCCACTGACGTGCATTGATCTTTGCGGGGTCACACAGCATTGCTCAGTTGTGGGGAAGTCCTGACTTCTGATTCAGTGGAGGGCGGCAGCACCACTGGATGCCCCGGGTTTGGGGGAGAGCAGGGAAGGGGTGTGGCTGGAGAGTGGGTTCATTGGTGAGTGCGTCAGGAGTCCCTGGGAGGCCGGCTCGGTTTGGTCACATGTGAATTCATGAGTGGCTTGGTGTATGGGTATGGTTCCACAGATTGACTCTACCAAAGTGGTGGCCCCATATCCCATGGGTGCACTTGTGAATGGATGGTCGGGTGAACAGACTTGTGGGAGGGGTCCTGTTATTTATTATTTTATTAATTTATTCAAAGGTTTTATATAGCGCTACTGGACCCAAGAGTATCAGAGCGCTTTACAAGGATGGTGAACATAATGAGATAAAATTAACAATTATGCGAAAAAGAGTTACAGTATGAAAATGCATTCAACAGGGCTAAGGGGGCAAAGAAACAGAGAGATAAAATGAAGTGGAAAATGAATATTAAAAGTTAGGAGAGAGAGGGGGTGAAGAGAGGGGGAGTGAGAAAATGAAGGGATTAAGAGGGGGTGGTAAGAGGAGTGGACAAGGGAAGAGAAAGGAGTGGACATGTTCAGAGTCAGTAACATTATATACCCAATACTTGTTGAGAAGAAGTACTTTGAGTTCCTTTTTGAAGAGAGGGTAAGAGGGGTTGCAGCGAAGATCCTTAGGGAGAGAGTTCCAAATTGTAGGAGCGTTACCAGAGAACGCACGGGATTGGGTCTTTTGACATTTGAGTCTGGGTGGGATCAAGACAAGGGAGTTTGTGCTCCTCAGGGACCTGGAGCAACCTGCTTTGTGTAGTTTTGTTGTAAGGTAAGAAGGGGTGTTTTGGTGAAGAGCTTTGTGAGTGATGCAGGCAATCTTGTAGGTGCATCTTCCTTCTATTGGGAGCCAATTGAGATTTTTGAGGACGGGGGAGATGTGATAAAAAAAATTACAATCAGAGATGAGTCTCGCAGCTAGATTGAGGACAGATTTAATCGGTGCAAGATGGATTTTAGGGGTGCCAGCCAAAGTGGCGTTGCCATAGTCAATCCTGGAAGGACAAGCGATTGGACAAGTTTGAAATCGTCTGCTGGAATAAATGGCTTAAGTTTCTTGAGGTGGAGAAGGGTGAAAAGCGCACTTTTGGATGCATTTTTAATGTGGGGGATGAGATTTAGAGTCTGGTCGATACTGATGCCTAGGGATTTGACATAATTAGAGGTGGAGAGTGGGCAGTTAAGAGCTTTGATGTCATTTATCCAGAGTTGAATGGGAAGGGAGTTGTTTTTGGGGGAGAAAAGGATGATTTCAGTTTTATTCGGGTTCAGTTTGAGATGGTTCCGATGGAACCAGGTTTGAATTCTGGTCAAGGTCTCATTGAGGTGGAGAATGTCTTTGTGGGATTTGATCTTGGAATATAATTGGGTGTCATCGGCATAGAGGTGGTAATTGATATTAGCTTGTTTGAGGATGAGGGTGAGTGGTTCCATGAACAGATTGAATAGGGTTGGCGAGAGGATGGATCCTTGAGGGACGCCGAGTGAGACAGGTTGAGGTTTAGAGAGAAAGTGGCTGAGCTTGAGTCGCGGTGATCTGTTTTGAAGAAATGAGGAGAACCATATGAATATGTTGCCATCTAAGCCGAACCGGTCTTTGAGAGTGTTGAGAAGGGTGGGGTGGTGGACGGTATCAAATACAGCTGAGAGGTCGAGGGGGATTAGTAATGAGGATTCCCCTTTGTCTAGGGAGCGATGAATGTCGTCAGTGATATTTAGCATAGCAGTTTCTGTACTGCATCCCTTTCTAAAGCCAGATTGGAAAACATCAAGGAGGTTGAAGGAGGCGATATGTTTCTCTAATTGCAATAGGACACATTTTTCGAGGGCTTTAGAGAGGAATGGAAGGTTAGAGATATGGCAAAGGTTGTTAAGGTCATTGGGGTCAGCAGTGGTGTTTTTGAGAATGGGTGAGATTTGACCAAGCTGAAGGGAGGTGGGGACACAGCCAGTGGAAAGAAAGGAGTTGATGATTTTGGTCCATATAGGGGCAATGATAAATTTAAGTTCTTGAACCAAAAGGGCAGGAAGAGGATCTTTGGAGTGGGAGGAAGGTTTTAGTTTGGCAATGATATTAGTGATCCTAGATTCTGATACTGGACTAAAATCACTCCATGAGGCATTGTTTTTAGCAGGGGGGCTTATTTTCGGAAAGGTATCTTGTTGGGGGAGAGCAGGGAGGGGATGAAAAGGAACAAGAGGTGAGGAAAAAGTGGACGGAAGAGATTTAGGTATTTTGGGGAGGGTGTATAGGATGGGGGTAGGTTGTAGGGAGAGTGGGAGGGAAGAGAAGAATAGTTCGATCTTGTTGATTTTGTTCGTAAAGAAACTCGCAATTTCTTCGCATCTGTCAATAGAGGCTAATATTTTAGGAGGGCCAGTGGAGGTTTGTTTTTTAACAATGTTAAAGAGTTCTCTAGGGCGGTTTCTGGCCTGATCAAGTTGTGATCGTAGAAAGGAGGCTTTCTCATTAAAGATTTTTTGTACTGGGCTCTAGCAGTTCTAAGGAGAGCCAGATTGTCAACAGTTGGATGATTCCTCCAAACCCGTTCAGAATGTCTAAGGGTGCGTCTTTCGTTATTAGGTTCAGAATTGAATCAAGACTTAGGAGGGTTGCTTTTTTGTTGTTGGAGTTTGATTGGAGCAATTTGGTCGAGGGCTTCAAGAATAGAATTGTTATAATGGTTAGTTAGGTCGGTGGTGCTGTCCGAGAGAGGGGGGAGAAGTAAGTGGGCCTTAATTGTGGATTGCAATCCGCCAGGAGGAATACATTTTTTGAAATAATTTATTTGATTCAGTTCTCTTACGAGAACAACAAATTTATACTCGATAAAAATTACAATTTTTGCTAATAAAATTATCTCATTAATATAATTTTAAAAAAGACTTAAAAAAATTATACATGTTAATACACACAAATTCATTGGGTGGATCATTGGAGAGGGAAATCAACATCTGGACCGAATTTATATTACATTTTGTTTTGATCGGGGTAATATATCTGTTCCTGGCTTCTACAACGGTCTCACTTGGACATACAAACAGAACGTGTTCTAGATCTTGCACCCCACCTTTGCATAACTCACAGAGATTAGTCCCTCCTTGTTTTGGTGACCACTTGGAAATGTATGATTTCAGCGGTAATATTCCTAGCCTTACTTGAAGATTAGTTTGCCTTACTCCATGATTTAGATTAAAAAAGATATATGGTAGCGTTTTTTTAACAACTATTGTGTCCGCCTACTGTTTATATGTTGGGAGCCTGGAGCAGTGTTGAATATCAAGTTCCATGCTTAGCCTTGGTGTTAGGTGCTTCAGCCAGAGTTTCAGCTGAACTGGTGTCCACGATTTTAACATTTCTAGGGAGACTCATGTTAATTTAAAAGCATTACTTAGGTTTTTACCAAATATATACTTTGGAGAGTCTTGCTCCAGTGACTCTGTGTTTAACAGTGCTCTAAGTGTTCCTGGATCGGCATGAACCAGGTTATATGCCCATCTGATTATGTTTGTGATCCCTCTGGCATAAGAACTAACTAACGATAGTTCTAACCTAAGAGCTTGGACCAGAACTGCTTGCGGCATCCTGATTAACTTCCGCAGGAATTTCCCTTCTTTAATATCTATTTGAGACCATTCTTTTGTTGGGATATGTTCTGTTACGAATGATAAAACTGCTGGAATTTTTGCATTATAGACCTGGAGCAAGGAGGAGAATTGTCTTCGACCAGTGGATGAGTAAAGTCTTTGGAGGACCCCTGTATGGGCATCTGCTTTATGACCCATTTTTTGCAGATGAGGCTGGTTACGCAAAGTCTGAGTAAACATTCTCCCGAGATATATATATTCTTTAACGATTTCCAGTGGTTTACCTCCTAGTAACCAGTTATATTTGTAATGAGTCTTCTTTCTTTTGAATGGTAGAATTTTTGTTTTGGTAGTATTTGGAATTAAATAGTTTTCCTCAGTATATCTGGTGAGTGCCGAGAGGTTTCGTTGGAGGCCGAATGGAGTCAGGTCCAAGATTACTACATCATCAGCATACATCATGCAGTGAATTTTGGTGGTAGCAATCTTCGGCGGAAAGTTGTTGACCTGATTAAGAGTTTCTGGTAGATCACTCAAATATAAAGAGAATAAAAGGGGGGCTAAGAGACACCCCTGTCGCAGGCCGTTTGGAGTTGGAAATGGGGAGGTTAGACCCTTCTCCCTCCCCATTTGAACTTGGCACCAAGTCCCAGAGTACAATGATGTTATTAAATCGGGAAGGTTTTGTGGTATTCCCATTTGCTGGAGTTTGTTCCAAAGTTTGACTCGATTGACCCAGTCAAAGGCAGTGGTGAAGTCTACAAATACTGCATATACTATCTGCGATTTTTTTATCACATACTTTTCTAGTATTGTTTGGAGTACTGCAATATTGTCAATGACTGAGTGTTTGGATCTGAATCCTGCTTGGTAGAGTGGAATGGAGCCGGTTGAAAATGCCCATTCTTTCAGGTGATCTAGAAGTGCGGCAGCCAAAATCTTCCCGGTTGCATCTAAAAGAGCTATCTGTCGGTAGTTGCCGGGGAACTGTCTAGAACCTTTCTTATGAATTGGGATTACTATGCTTCCCTTCCAGGACTTTGGAGTTTCCCCTGTACTGATTGTGTGGTTATACATGCATGTTAAAAACTTAATCCACTCCTTTGGGTTGTTCTTTAGGACCATTATTGGAATTTGGTCTGGACCCATTGCAGCCAAACTTCTTGCCTTTTTTATGTAGTATTCTACTAAGGATGGTGTTGGTGGCTCATTATATGTGACTTTGTCCTGTCCTATATCGACTTGCGTTACTGTATCGCAGATGGAAGCTTGGTTTACTTTGTATAAATTAGTTATGTATGTTTCCCAGTCTGCAGGTGGAACAGGGTTTGATTTTAACGTTTGTTTTTGTTCCTGTTTCTTGTGCTATTATAGTCCAATATGCACGTTTATTCTGTCTTTTTGCTGCTATCTGTATGTCTATCCATTTTTTGTCCTGTAAGTTTTGTTTTTGTTTTAATTTTTTTCTTCTGCGATAATTTTTAAGTTTATTGATTTCCTGTTTTCTAGAGTCAGAGAAATACAGGAATTGTGCCCTAATTAATTTGTTTAATTTGTTTAATTCCCTTGCCTTAGGATCTGACGTCGATCTTTTGTTGGCTTGTGTTTTTTTCGTCTTCGTTTTCCACTTTCCTGTAATAGTTGAACAAGATTCTTGGCCACTGCCTCAAAATTTGATATTGGGTTTATGTTGTAGTTGATTGAGAGTAAATTAGAGTTCTCAATTGTTTGGGTAATTTTTTCAAAGGATTTAGGATTCCACACTAACCAGCCTTGGACTGGATTTATCAAGGCTGTTTTGTGAAATTCCATTATATGTACTGAAGTTGTTCGTTTCAGTGTTATATCTGTTGTTAATTGAAGAATAGCGCGGTCACTTCCTTTCTCGAACTTTATATTAAGTTGATGGGCTAATCCAAAGAGGCCTGGACTGCAGATCATATAATCCAGGATTGATGCACTAAGTCCTCCCTTTCTTGTAAAGGAAGCTGGGATGTCGCCTTCAATATTGCCGTTTAGTGGTACTCCATTGAGAGTAGCGAGTGATGCTAAAATGATTTTCCCTCTCTTATTTGATTTGCATCCTGAGGGAAATTGAGGAATGGGTATTGCCTGGGCCTCGTCTTTTTCTCCTAGATCCCATGTTTCTAATAAATCATTAGAGATTTGCCCATTTAGGTCTCCTGTAAGGAACATCAGCGGGAAATTCTGTTCTTCTACCACCTTTTCAATATCCTCGAATATAGTTATCGATAATGCATCCATTTTTGTTCCAGGGGGAATATAGACGTTACAGATAAGCATGTTGGTCAAACTTCAGGTCTTGTCAGTTCCTATTTTGATTTTTAAACATTGAAAGTTCTTAGAATGTGTTGGTATAGTCTCCTGGTACCAATGATAGTCTTCGGATAGGAGGATAGCAATCCCTCCTTTTGCGTGCCCATGCATAACCAGTTCTGCTGGAATATCATACACAAAGTAGTCGGGGAAGTCGAAGTTTGTAGTTGCCCAGGTTTCTTGTAATGCCACGATCCCTGGACGAGCTTGGGAAATTGTTGCTAGTTTTTCTTGGGTTTTTCCTGCGATGTTCCAGGAATAGATGGTTAGACCTTGGCTAAAAAGAGCGCTTGATTTCGGGACCCGTTTTTTTGTTATTAAGGTTTTCTACGATCCAAGCCCATGAGTTGTCCGTTGGTATTATTTCCTGAGGTTGGTTGTTTTTGACCCAGCTTCGTCTTTGTCCATTGAAAATTGAAACCGAAATATCATCTTTGTAGGGATTTAGCTGGTTGTTATTTGTAGGCCGAGATGCCACTAAATGGTGATTTTGACTAAATGGCATTCTGATGTCCGGCCTGTTTCCACCTTTACAGGGGCCACATCGAACCCGCGTTTATGTAGGGTCTCTTTTTCTTTAAATATCATTGCTGGGATGACTGGTGACCAGAATTCTGCGATAGCTAATGTAATTTTGTTTTTGTCTGGGAAGGAAACTAATTTTATATCATTTGTTGCCAGCGCCTGTAGTGGGTGTATCCGTTGGAGCAGATTTATTATTCTTTCCCTATTTAGGGGGTCCTTGCCTGAGGGAAAGAGATCTGTAATTTCCACTCTGCATGTACGATTTACCTGTGATTTGGAGGGCACATCCCTCGTCAATGGGGTTTGTTGTTGGCTTTCCTCTTGTGTTTTTAGTTCTTTATCTGTATTCCTAGGGAAAAATATTGGGGTGATGGGATTTAGAGGTTGGGAAAGCGCTACTTGAGCCTTAGAGGTCGTGTACTGTTGCCTTTGTTCCGTCAAGTTGTTACAAATCTGTTGTTCGTTTGTTTTTGCTTTATGAGTTGGTGTTATTTCTAGAAATCTTGTTTTTCTTGCCTTCTGTTTTTCAAACCTCCTATTTTTTCTTTTCTTTGACCTCTTACGACAATTGACATTTGTTCTCCTTGTTTTTGAAGTTACTGGGTACGGAGATGCGACTATTGATGTGTTTATTGGGGTTTCTGTTCTTTCTTGTTTTGTCGCATTTAGCCCTTTTGATGGGTTTTTTGTTTTTATTTTATTAAATAATGGATAATAAACTATAGTCTGTGCCCTCAAATTGGACTTTTTTGGCTTCCTAAAGAGTTTTCTTAATGAATAGGTTTGATTATATTTATTCTTTTCTTTTTTTTCTTTTTGTTTACTTCGACCGGTTTGTGAAGCTGTGTCGACCTTTGACGAGTAGACTGCTGTTGTTAGTTCTGGCGCTTCTGTAGTAGGCACTTTATCCCCTATTACTTGCTTATCATCTTCACCATCTAGTGGTAATTTTGATTGTTGTTTGTTACTTTTTTTTCAACCATGAATTTTAAAATTCCTATTTGGGTGTCTAATGTCTGGTCTGTATTTTCCAAAATGTTCCCTAAATGAGAGAGGACTGATTCTAAGATTCTTTCTAGAGTGAGCAGGGCTTTGGATATTGAAGTTTGCTTAATGGTGTGATCAATGGATTTTAGCATAAGGAAATTCGGGGTTCGCGAGAGAGAGACTTCTAAATCTGGCTGTTTTCGTGGGGTACTGTTCTGGATTTCGTTTTGATGTGTCCTTCTAAAGACTAGATCTTTGAGACTTATATCGGGGCAAGTGATGTCAAATTCCAGATGTTCTTGATTTTCTTGGTCCTCAGATTTTTCTGGTTTTATCATTCTGGTGTTAATATTTGATTGGGGCCAGGTTTGATTGTTTGAAGATTACTCTTGCCCTGTTTTGTTAGTTGCCTCCGGTGTTTCTTTTTTTCCTTCCTCTTGTGTAGGAATAGTTTGAATCTGTTCAATTACTTCTTGTCCTGTGCTGCTGCTAATAAACTCTAGGTGTTCCTTTTTTCCTTCTTTTGCTTTTGTTTGGTTAATTTGATTTTGCTCCAGGTCCTTAGTAGTCTGGTTTGAAAAGTATTTAAGAATTCCAGTAGGCGGTTCAGTAGTGAGAGGACGGACAATTTTTCCAGCACTTCTTCTTATTGCTTGGTCGGTTCCTAATCTTTTCATATATATTGTTCGCGATCTCAACTTTTTGTATGCCATTGTGCAATATTCGGACTAAATGTGTCTTATACACTCAGGGATTGGTTTAATTTCCAAAAGAGGAGGGGAGAACCTCGGATGCTTTCAAAATTCTCTCTCCCAGCCCTATACCTCCTACCACCTCCAGTGGCGGTTAGAAGAATTTTATGAGGGAAATCCTGATGAAATAAGGGCCCTTCACCGCCCCTGGAAGTATCCCAAAGGTACTCGGTGGGGTATATTCCCTGCAAGACCAGCCACACTGGAGAAGTGCCCAAAGGGTCCTCACTGTCCCACCGCAACGGCAGCGGCCCAACAGCCCCCGGGGTCCGGCCCGCCACGGGAACTCGGCAGCCGGCGGCACCCGGCACCCAGCGACGACCGGATACCGGCCAGTCAGTGAGTGAGTACCGGGCTCACAGCTAACCGCTTGCTGCACTTCTCTCCTTTCTCTCAAGCCGGGAATCAGGCTCGCGTTCTCGCATTCTCAGGCTCCAAACAGTAATTAAAATGTATTTCTACCCAAACGATCCTTTTCAGCTGTGCCGCATAACTTGTACATTCATGAGCACACGACACTCTGCACTCAGGCTGAAGCTGCTGGCTCCAAACGCGCACCTCAATATGATGTGGGTGTGGGGGTCACTGGCGGATCCTGCAGCGTTTTTCAGGGAAGCACTTGCGGCCCCAACCACACCCGCAGTCACTCACAGCCACCTTCAGGGTATCTCTGCGGCACCTGCTGCCTTCAGGGAATCTCTGGGGCTCCTGCCGCCTTCAGGAGATCTCTGCGGCTCCTGCAGTGTCAGAAAAACACCCGCGGCACAGCCAGCAGCGCTCTGAGATCTCTTGCGGCCCCCTGCCGCGCTAACAACACTCGCGGCGCAGCTCCTCCGCAGCGTTTCTGTCCAGCACCGCCAACGCCGATGCTCACCTGCCGTTCACCTGCCTTGCACGATCACTTCACCGCACCGGTAAGCCCCGAGGTTGGTTCACCGCACCGGCAGCTGGGAGGAAGGCAGGGAGGGAGGAAGGGTGGGTAAGCGGGCAGCAGCAAGCTTCCAGCGGCAAGTTTCCAGCAGGCGCCAACAGACCCGACTACGGTCCTCGGACCTCGAACCGGAACCGGAAAAAGCAAGTTACTCAGTGCTGGAGCCTGGTACCTGAGGCCAGGAGGAATAAGGTGAAGGTTGCGTGTGGATTTCTTAGGTAAAGAGCTGATGGGGCGGGGCGAGTCATGGATCTATTCATGGTGAAGAGGATATGGTAGTGGTCAGACCAGTCTACCGGAAGTATAATTGAGAGGGAGGCCAGATCGTTGCTAGTCATAATAGCATCAAGGGTGGAACCTTTGTTATAGGTGGGAGAATGGCAGAGTTGGGTCATATTGGTGATGTCCATGGTATCATTAAATAGGATGACAGCAGGATCATCACTTTTGTTCCATGGATGTTTAGTGTTAAGGGTTCAGAACTGGGGTTTCAGTTTTCAGGCTGAACCTTGCTGAACCGTCTCTGCTTTTTCTGTGTAAATATGCATAAGAGAAAAGGGTTACATGTTTATATGTTCAGTGTTGGGATACTGAGTCCAAATATTTAATATTTTCAAATGAAACAGAAGCGGAATGTTTTTACCATTAGAATAGCATGCAAGGCCAAAATAATATAACAAGCATTTCTAATAAACTGCTTCAGAATTCAGACACATTGATTAATTTTGCGCCAAGGCGATGTTTCCTCTAAAGGGGGTACTTCAGAACTGAAATATGCATCTGATATTCATTTGCAACCAATAGAGGTGAAATGTATTTCAAAGGTTAAAATATTTCAAGAGTTTACATCCCCTTAGGGCTTCCAGGAAAAGCATCTATCAGCATGTCGGAAAGAAATGACTAATTAAGGAGGAATTCAATAATAACACCTGCAAACTCGGCAGCAATATCCAAGGAGACTGTACAACTATGTAATCATGCTTAATATTTTCATTAGATAATGGACAGAATCCCCGCTTGCTCTTTGTGGGGAGCGTGAATGTGTCAATTGGTGGCAATTAGTAAGTATACTTGTTACACAGAGCAGCACCCGCATGCTTCAGACACTGCTGTGTGAATGGCGGGAAGCCCGGCTGATTCCAAGGGGGTGCACCAGGCCACTAATGAGCAAGTGATGATTTGTGCGTGCGTCATTCATGGGCCTGCGTGTTAAAGAGCCTTCATGTCGCTAAGCAGTTCACGGGTTGTAGTGGTCACTTTAAGTAGCTCGTGTCATTCGCGTGGTGTGTCACGCGAATGACGCGCGCTTTATGTTGTGTTTTAAATATGTTATCTTTTAATGTACCATCCTCGCGCGATGCCACTGAGTTCACCTAACGGAAGTCTGACTCTCCGTTAGGATGTTCGTTGGTACCTGGACATGAGCAGAGGCATCGCGCATCGGGTGGAGTTTACTTTGCATACTTTGGAATAAAATCCTTTATCCATTACTACCGCTTCATTGGATTATTCAACATAACATTTGGCGACGATTTGGGATTACTCCACCCAACACCCACGCAAAGATTTTTGCTTCAAAACCAGATTTGAAAGTTTGGACAAACGTACCTTTCATCGAGAAACCGAATCATCGTCAACATTTTCTCGAGGTACACTGGTTCATGCGCATTAAATTGAAGAAATACTAGGACACGTCAAAGGCTTTATTCAATTGTGATTGGCCGTAGTCCTTGATCTTCCTTAAAAATAAAACCCAGGATTGGTTTACCTCAACCACAAGACAAAAACTGCTTTCTATTTGTCACCGCGCCTCGACTATAAGACAAAGACTACTTTCTATTTGCTACCGCGTCTGACGAATCAGAGAGGCGCTCATCAGCAAACTTTTACTTCAAACGCCGAACCTGAAATTGTCACTGCTGCGCAATTCAACCGGAAAAAGACTGATTGGTGAGAAGTATCGGGGAGAGAGGAAGCGGTAAGAAGTATCTATGCGCATTTTTCACAGCGATGCGCACGCTTTAAAATAACTCCCACCACACATTTCTTTAAACCGGATTAAACAGCGCACCGCTTCAGCGATGCGCACGCTAGGTAATTAACTCTTTGTCAGCGCATCACTTCAGCGATGCGCACGCTTGATAATTAACTCACTATCAATATTTTGTCTTCAGCGACGCACATTACATTGAACGACACACCTCAGCATAATTGAAATTATCTGTGAACTCTCACAATTATCAGACGGTGAACTCCTGCATCTGTCAGCGCGTTACTCCAGTGACGCGCACACTTAAAGTAATTATAAGAATAGAGGGTTTTATTAGACTTTGCCTCTAGCAAACCTATGGTCGTTCCAGTGACAAATTTACTAATTTATTATATATATTAAGAGTAATTTATTAGCATACATGCCTAGGCCATTTTAAGTTTTATTCAAGTGTATTGTGAACTTTCAAATTAATTACAAGAATGGCAAATTTACAACTACAACACATTACACAACCACCCCATTTTTTGAACAAACCAGGCAGTCCAGAAATAATTTGGAAAGAATGGTATTCTTTATTTGAAAATCACCTTGTCGCTATAGACGCTGTAGGATTTTCTGCTGAACGAAAATTCGCTTTACTTTTTGGTTGCCTGGGCCAAGCAGCTCAACGCATTTTCAAAAGTATTCCTCCAATTCCACCCCCTGCTGGCCAAAGTGGTGACCGTAACTGGAATGTTTATTTGGAGGCTATTGCCCGTTTAAAAAAACAGTTCTCAGAAGAACCAAATATTATGTTAGAAAGACATAATTTTTACGCCAGAAAACATAAGGAAGGGGAAAAGGTAGAGGAATATATTTCTACACTAAGAGTGTTGGCAACTACTTGCGATTTTGGCCCTCTGTGTGATAATTATATCAGAGACCAATTCGTATTTAGTTGTGCTTCTAGAAAGATTAAAGAAAGAATTCTAGGTTGTAAGAACCCAACTCTAAGTGAAGTTATTGAACTTTCTTTAAGCATTGAACGATCAACAATCACAAATAAGGTCATGGATGAATCATCCAAATGTAGTGTTAATTTAGTGAATTCCTCTGAGTCTAGTTTTGATAATGCTGTCTGCGCTGTAAATTTTAAGAACAAGAACGCAAGATTTGTCCAAAGGAGACCGTCTTCTTCCTGTTATAGATGTGGATCCAAGAACCATTTAGGTAACTTCCAAGGATGTCCAGCTATGGGTAAACGTTGTGTTATTTGCAAGAAAATAGGTCATTTCCAGGGCGTTTGCAGGAATGCTAAGAAGACAGTTTCCGTCAACTATGTTGAATCCGAAATGTTAGATGAATGCACAAATTCTTTTAACAATATAGTTGTAACACTAGATGATGAGGGAAAGGTAAATGATATTAAAGGTCCCCTGTGCTCTGCCATAATAGATAATGTACCTTTACAAGTAATGGCGGACTCTGGGTCTCCATATACCATCCTCAGAGATTCAACTTTCTATGATTTATGGAAGAGGAAAGTTGAATTACTGGAATCGGATGTAAACCCGAAAGCATTTGGGGAAAAGAATATTAATATGATTGGATATTTTGAAGGTTTGGTACAATGCTTAGGGAGAGAAACAATTACCAAAATGTATGTAGCTGAAAAGGGCAAGAACATTGTAGGGTGGATGGACCTAGCTCGCATGGGATTATATTTGGTTCCAGGGGACGAAAATCCAGTTAAAGTAGGCGATTTACCAAAGAAGAAAACTGAATGTATGTCAATAGAACAACCTTTAGACACAAAACAAATGATGGAGGAGTTTAAACCTGTGTTTAATGATACAGTGGGAACTGTAGAAGGATTTGAGCATAAAATAAGGTTGATACCAGGAGCACAACCCATAGCTCATAGAGTTAGGTCAGTTCCTCTTAGCGTTCGTGCTGAATTAGAGAAGTCTTTGAAAATCCTATGTGAAGAGGGGATAATCCAACCTGTAGATTCTTCCCAATGGGTCGCCCCTATTGTCGTAGCCCGTAAAAAGTCTGGCGAGATTAGACTCTGTGCGGATTTACGCGGATTAATTAAAAATATAATTGTAGATTGCCACCCTCTACCTAAGATCCACGAACTTCTGGCCAACCTAGGTGGTGCTAAGTGGTTCTCTTTGATAGATCTGAAATCGGCCTATCACCAAGTCGCTCTGGCAAAAGAATCACAAGAGTTAACCACTTTCATCACACCTTTCGGCGCATTTAAATTTTTGCGCCTTCCTTTTGGCCTAGCTTCTGCTGGAAGTGTGTTCCAGAAACTAATGGACACTCTCTTTCGGGGGGTAACAGGGGTACAAGCCTATCTAGACGACATTTTAATATATGCCAAATCATTAGAAGAACATAATGTCATATTAAAACGTGTCCTCACTATTTTAATGGCTAGAAAAATGACTGTTCGTGGTGACA
Organism: Lissotriton helveticus; assembly: GCF_964261635.1. NCBI lineage: Eukaryota > Metazoa > Chordata > Amphibia > Caudata > Salamandridae > Lissotriton > Lissotriton helveticus. The sequence continues at coordinate 643,584,815 of NC_136065.1, read as the reverse complement.
AATGTAAATTTGGAGTAAATGAATTGGATTATTTGGGTCATACAATTTCCAAGGAGGGGATCAAGCCAAAATTTTCTGTAGTAAGAGCTATTGAAGACGCTAAACCTCCATCAGACAAGGATTCCCTCAGATCTTTTCTCGGCCTGGCGGAATATTACGCCAGATTTGTTCCTGCTTATTCGAATGTAGTTGAACCTTTACGTAAGTTATTAAAAAAGGGGAATAGTTTTATATGGACCACTGAATTAGACAGAGTTTTCAATGATGTGAAAAAGTTAATTGTATCCGCCAAAGCCCTCCACGCATTTAGAGATGATTGTTTCTCATCTATAACAGTGGACGCAAGTATGACTGGGTTAGGAGCAGTTTTGACACAGAGAGTGGGGACGAATGAACAGACAGTGGCTTTTGCTTCACGATCATTGAAACCATTTGAGACCAGGTACAGCACAATTGAGAGAGAGACGTTGGCGTGCGTGTGGGCTGTACATAAGTTCAGGACGTACATCTGGGGTAGAAAGTTTGCACTCATCACAGATCATAAACCCCTGGTTTTCATCTTTGAGAAAGTGAATTCTTCTAGTATGTCAGCTAGACTCATGAGACTAGTCAGTAAGCTGCAAGAATTTAACTTCGAAGTTAGACATATTAGCGGGGGAATTTTTTTTAGGGCGGACTGCCTTTCCAGGTTATCTATGATTAAGGACGATGAGGAAGATACTTGTCAGGAAGATATTGAGTGTGTTACCCTAGTGGACGCTGTTGAAAGCCTGTCTCCTATATTGTCTGAGGAAGGCTGGAAAGAGACAAGTGACAGTGATCCTGTTCTTTTACAAGTTATACATTACGCAACCCACAACTGGCCAGAATCTAGGAATCTTGAAGGGGAATTGAGAAGGTTTTCACAGGTGGCTGATGAAATTTCAGTGGAGAATAACATTGCTCGGCGGGGTGATAAATTTATACCTCCTTTCAAACTTAGATCTTTGATCATTAATGAAGCACATAAAGGCCATTTAGGTTCCACTAAGACAATCATGAAGATAAAGGAATATTATTGGTGGCCATCTTTAGACGCACAAGTTAAGAGTTTAATTGACTCATGCCCTGAATGTTTGGTGTCTGATAAACATTGGCATATGACAAAGGTTCCATTGTCCCCTACAGAATTTCCACATACTGCTTGGGAGAAAGTGGGTATTGATTTTTCAGGACCTTATTCACTTCTTGAACAAGATTGTAAATATGTCATTCTTTTGGTGGATTATTATTCTAAGTGGATGTACCACGATTTCGTAGAGGCCCCTGATTCTGATTCGACCATCTCATTTTTTAAGAGAATTTTTAGTATTGAAGGAGCTCCTAAAGTACTGGTCAGTGATAATGGGACACATTTTGTGTCAGAGAAAATGAGAAAGTTCCTCAGTGACCTGGATATTAAACAACTTAAGGTCGCATTGTATTCTCCATCCTCCAATGGGTTAGTAGAAAGGGGAAATAAAGTAATCAAAGAGGGAATTCAGACTGCGCTGGCTGGTGGGACAAATGCTATTCAATTCGTTAAAAACAAAGTTTGGCATTACAATACTTCCCCTCATTGCACCACTGGTGTGTCTCCTTTTGTTCTACTTAGAAATAGAGGTTCACACTCCAAATTGTTTCCTTCATGTCTTGAAAAGTTGTCTGGGAAGAAAAGTGTGGATGTGGATGCTGTTCGTAATAAGGTTATTGAGAAACAAAGGATTATGAAGGAAAAATTTGGACATAAATGTTCCGTTCGGTCAGTGGATATTTATACTGGCGACTGGGTTTTAATCAAAAATCCTGTAAAAGGAAAGAAAGGAGAGTCAAAATTCCTCCGACCTTTAAGGGTAATCAGGGTCAGCAGAGGTGCAGCATTTGTGGATAACAAAGGTTGGTGGAACAAACGTCATTTAGTAAAGGTTTCACCTCAACAAGCTGACATTATAAAAAAATTTAAGAAGGAGGCTGTTGATTGTTCTGAATGGTGCCATTGGTTAGACTATACAGTCAACACTGATAATGGTGTAAATGATCAGACACAACCAGTCCGGTTACATGCAGACCGGGCGCAGACAAGCTCCAACATTGTTTTACCCCCTGTTTCATGCTCAAGGGATGTTTCTTCTTCACAGACAACGTCTTCACGCGGGAGAGTTATCAAAGAACCTAAGAAGTTCAACGATTTTGTAAGATACTGATTTCATGCTAACATAATTTTATTATTTCTGTCCATTATTATAAGGGGGAAGGTGATGTAGTGGTCACTTTAAGTAGCTCGTGTCATTCGCGTGGTGTGTCACGCGAATGACGCGCGCTTTATGTTGTGTTTTAAATATGTTATCTTTTAATGTACCATCCTCGCGCGATGCCACCGTTCAATGAGTTCACCTAACGGAAGTCTGACTCTCCGTTAGGATGTTCGTTGGTACCTGGACATGAGCAGAGGCATCGCGCATCGGGTGGAGTTTACTTTGCATACTTTGGAATAAAATCCTTTATCCATTACTACCGCTTCATTGGATTATTCAACATAACACGGGTTAAGGATGAAGGGTGTTGTGTTGACTACAGGCAGGATAATGAGAAGAACTTCAAGGAAAGGACAGTTTTCTTCAGCATTTAGGGGGGGCATCCTGGTACAATATGTTTTTAATTAACAAGACAGAATGCCGTGATTGCCCCTTCTTAATGTAGCTAACGTGGAAACACCTGTAGGTGGCGCCAAACATCACAGTTTCACTTTCCTTACAGCCCATGTCTACCTAATTACAAGATGCTTAGTAGATGTGAAGCCTGAGAGTCCTGCAAAAGGAAGAATTCTACATTGCTACCAGATGTTCCCTTAATACAGGTTATTGTCAGTGGGTAATAGAGACTAAGCATGGGCGGATTTTGCGGATCCACGATTCGCGGATTTGCGTATTCACGGATCGTGGATCCGCAAAATCCGTGGATTTTGCGGATTTGCGTATCCGCGGATTTGGGGCGGGGCTTCCATGCGAGTGCACATGCCTCTTGTGTGTATTAAAGGTCAGAGACCGATCAGAGCAGCAGATGAAGATACAGAAGCTCCTGGCCACAGGAACAGCACGAGGATTGAGCTCGTGAAAGTCATTGGATGCAAAGGCCTCTGTCCAGCATCACAGCTGATTTTCGATGGTATATTTGGGAAGAAGGCACATCTGCCCAGCCTTGACAACGCTCACGATTGTTTTTTGGGCCGATGAATGAGTCACTGAATTTAAGCTTCAACTAGGGCACATGCTTAATTGATATCTGTAAGTGCTTCCGGTTGAGGTTTAATTTTTGTGCCAGGACCATCGTGCCAGAATGAACCCTGCCCTTCATATTTATTCAAGAAGACGCCACCGTTTTGTGCCATACCTCGTTGGGTAAATGTATAGTGCTTTTAATACACTACAGCTGCCTAAAGTGCCAGAGAGTTGTCTACAGCGACCAGGTGTGTGTTACTATGCAATCGCGCCGAAGGGCGCAGGGGTCCCTAGAGTGAGCTATCATAGTGGGTAAATGGCGGGAAGACGGTGCCCACCGCGAGTGTGTGGGCGGGGCCAAACGGACGGGGCTTCCATGCGAGTGCACATGCCTCTTGTGTGCATTAAAGGTCAGAGACCGATCAGAGCAGCAGATGAAGATACAGAAGCTCCTGGCCACAGGAACAGCACGAGGATTGCGCTCGTGAAAGTCATTGGATGCAAAGGCCTCTGTCCAGCATCACAGCTGATTTCCGATGGTATATTTGGGAAGAAGACACACCTGCCTGGCCTGTTGTTACTATTTTACGATGGCGCCGGCAAGCTGCCAGCGCCATCCTAAACTAGTTACCATATGGCAGGGATTAAAGATCTCCGTTAAAGAGCCCCTTTATGGGTGCCCGCCGGACATTGCAGCGCCAGTCCGGCGAGGAGCAAACCCATATGATGAAGCATGACATCTAGCTTGCTAGGTGTGTGAGGGTTTTAGTCCCAACTAGGGTATTCCCCTCTTTGGTTTTCTTCTATCTTTCTCTGTACACGCTTCAATTTGACATACTCTACCTTCTCATCACCCCACCTGGGGAACTTTGTACATTACTTTGTGGCAAGAAGACACACCTGCCTGGCCTGGTCTGTTGTTACTATTTTACGATGGCGCCGGCAAGCTGCCAGCGCCATCCTAAACTAGTTACTAAATTAGCTTCAACAGGAAGCTCGAATAGATAAAATAAAGCAGATGCACGAGCACCTGCTTTATTTTATCTATTAGTGCTTCCTGTTGAAGCTAATTTAGTAACTATTTTAGGATGGCGCTGGCAGCTTGCCGGCGCCATCGTAAAATAGTTACAACAGGCCAGCAAGGCTTGAACTTTTGCCCTCGGAATCCGCCGCTCGCGGATTTGCGAATTCGCGGTAAATTCGCGGGAGTTCGCGGATCGCAAATTTACCGAAAATTCCCATCAAGTACCCAGCGGCGGTGCGTCCATTGGGGCGCTGGGCGTTGCCCCACTAATGCAAAGTGTGCCCCACTAATGCAAAGTAATACTCCTGTACGTCTGGCAGACGTACAGGTGTATTACTTGAAGTCCGTGCCGGGCGGTCACTGACGATCACCGGGCGACGCCCGAGCAGTCATCAGGGCAAGGGGGGGTGGTGACGTCGGGTGTAGCGCACTTAGGAGCCGATTAGGATGGCGGACGGACCTGCGTCTGTCCGCCACCCCAGAGTAGGAGGGTCTGTCCGCAGGGGCAGCGGTGGTCCCTCTGTGCAAATTAGGATGTGACCTCCACCCTGGCGGTCACATCCTGTATTTTTAACATTGCGGCGGGTGCTGCTTGAAGCAGCACCCGCCGCAAGGTTAAAAATTAAAGCAGTGCATTTGCATGCACAAAGCGGCAGGCACCGCGCGGTGCCTGCCGCTTCGTGCATGCAAAGGCAGGGGGTACCATAGGTACCCCCCATGTGCACCCCCTACCCCCCCTTCACCCCTAGGGGCCCGCAACGGGCCCCCAAAGAAAAGACCGTATGCCTTTCCACGGCAGAAATGCTGCCGTGGAAAGGCATAGGACCACCAACATCCTAATATGCCTGGTGGTGTCTGATAGACAACGCCAGCCATGTTAGAGCTTTTCCGCCGCGGTCGTAAGGTGACCGCGGCGTAAAAGCGGCGGACGGTCTTCCTGACCCCCCAGCCATCCTAATCTGGCGGGGGGTCTTTGAAGGCTCCGCAGCGGTTTTTCCGCATCCTCCGGGCTGGCGGACACTTCCGCCGGCCCGGAGGATGCGGAAAAACTGCAATCCTAATCGGCCTCTAAGTGCGCATGCTCAGTTCTGGGCTGGTCATTTTTCTGACAAGCCCGCAGCGCACATGCGCATTAGCCTGCAGATTAGAAGAGCGGGGGTTGCTTCATGGCGCAGCCCCCGGTCTCCTAATGGGCGGGTGTGTACCCCTGCCCAAGCCAATCCTGGCACTGCTGGGGCAGCGTCTGGATTGGCTTAGTCACAGCGAGGCACGGGATTTGGGAAGCGTAAGCGTTAACTGTAGTCCGTAGTCGGACACTCGGACTGCGACACGACGACACGACGACACGTCCACGACACACACCTCGTGTTCTGGTGCGAGGGCCGAGGCTGCCTGCTACTACTGCTCGTCGTGGGTGGGTGGCTCCGGTAAAGAAGAGACTCACTGCTGGACGAGACTTCACCACATAATAAAGTAAGTACTTCCAAAGTGAGCTGTTGCTTGATGACGAGAAATATACTTATGTACCTTTCACCCGCACCACCAAGCTGATTGTTGTAAGTAATAGTACATTTTAAATTACTTACAGCAATCAGCTTGGTGGCACGGGTGGAAAGAAATGCTCCTGTTAAACGTTGCTCGGCGCTCTCTAAAGTGCACAATCAAAGCGCCGGCCATGCTTTAATAGTGCACATTAGAGAGCCGAGCAACATTATGCCAACAAGAAGGCTTGTTGAAAAGAGTGGCCGGCGCTGTGTGCCTGCCCGAGGCCACCCGGTGGCCATCAGGAGGGCGGGCCCTTAGTCTCGGAGGGCTGCCCCCCGTCCCTTACAGTGGTCAGCCACTCCTCTCCAGGGCAGGTGATGCCTGGCTGGAGGTGGGCGGGTCGGTGACGCGCGTCCGGGGCGGCAGGCAGGCAGAGGGGCTATATCTTGCCCCCTCGCCATTGTTTTGGCCTCTGATTGATTCGACATGAGACAGATTCACGATCGCTCTTTGACCTGATGACCCGAGTTCTGTGACGATCGTCAACGCTGATGGCAGCCCCTGATTAGGGCTCTCCCCCTCCCCTCGCTCCTCGCTCCACGCTCTCTCCCCACTCCTCCAAGGGGCTGGGCCTGCGCTCCCTGGCTTGTCCGGGGCCAGGCTGCGCACTAAGGAGGGGACGGAGAAGTGGTTGCCCCTACCCAGCTAGCCTCTCGTGGGTGCTCGGACGTCGGAGCTGCGCCCCGGCCGCCATTTGCCGCCATTTGCTTCCTGGATCGAGACGGCCCACAGAGGACTTGATCTGACCAGTGGATTTGCCGAGCCGACCACGGACGACTGCATCAGCTGATTCCAGAAACGCAGTAGGCGCCATTTTCTATCCTTTGTGGTAGATCTGGCCTTTTTCATTACTTTAACAGCTTTACACTGAATTTCGTTTTTCCTCGCTCTGCTTGTTGCTTGTTACTTCTGCTGCTACTGATTGCAATTTGACTTGCTGAGCCCTGCCTGACTGACTAATTTCCTTACTTTGTAATTGCTGCGCTCTGATTGCAATTTTGCATTGCTGCACTGTGTTCAATCCATTTCCAAAACGTGATAATAATTACAGTTTGCGCCTTGTAATTGTAATTGCTGCGCTCTGCTTGTAGAATCATTCCACTGCCAGATTGATTTGATTTTACTTTTCAGATTCCAATTTGCTCGCCTGCGCTCTGCTTGCCTGCTTAAAATTTTCACTGCTTGACTGATTTTAACACTCCGAATACAGCCTAGTTAGCCGCGCTTTACTTGATTTATCTCGCTCATCGATACTCGGCCCAGCCCGCTCTGCCCTCCCTCCCGCTCCTCTAAGGCGCTGGGCCTGCGTCTCCCTGGCTTGACCGGGGCCAGGCTGCGCGCCAAAGAGGGGAAGGAGAAGGGCCACGCCTTACCTCCCCCATCCAACTGCACCAATTGATCATGGAGGCCGACATGGCTCAACCCAGCTCTGCCACCGAAGATGACGGGCAATGGCAGATTAAAGCGAAGAGGGGACGTGACTCGTGCCCAACATCACCAGAGAAAGCATCAAAGCTTGCCCGCCCTCCCCCTGCAGAAAGCGCAGTTCCAACCTCAAACCGTTATATGGCTCTCGGAAACATCCAGGACAGGGACGCCCCCCTGCAAGACCCCAATGCTACTGAACCTGAGACCTCTCCAGCCCCCACCAAGCGACTAAGGATCCCACCCATCATCCTGAAGAACCTAACCACCCACAAGGCCCTGGTGGGGATACTGGATGAATACTGCGCCTCCCCCTACACAATCAAGCCCAGGCAGGACCATGCCAAGATCATGCTCACCACCCCAGAGGACTACAGGTGCTTGACCGACATATTTACCGCCCAGAAAATGGAGTATTACACCTTCCCAATGACCACTGCAAAAGCCCAGCGCTTTGTAATACGGGGGCTCCCAACAAACGCATCGCTTGAACACATCTCTGGGGATTTATCTGACCTAGGCCTTCCAGTCAAAAATATTGCGCAGATTACCTCTCCAGCGGATAAGAACAAGAAATTTCCCCTCTTCGTTGTGACCCTGTCAGCGAGCCACGATGGGAAGCCAGCTGACCTCTCGGGAGTCACACGTCTCTGCGGCTGCGTCATCACCACAGAAGCACCTAGAGGGAAACGAGGACCAATCATGTGTTACAACTGCCAGCGCTTGGGGCACACCTCTGCCTTCTGCAAGCAGAAGCCAAAGTGCGTACGCTGTGGAGGAGAGCACACCTCCAACCAATGCACTAGGAACCGGGAAACCGAACCAGCAAAATGCGCCAACTGCGCAGGACCACATCCAGCAAGCTACCGCGGCTGCCCCTACCTCCAGAAGGCAAAGAAGGAAGGCCAGCGCCAACCCCCACAACCACAAACGACTTCCCCACACTCGACAACGACGGGTCAGGGGCCAAGGAATACTCACAGACCCGCAATGGCACACAGGATCCCAAATGGAAATCCAACCAACAGCCATAGCAGCGCGCGTGTGGATGGAAGATCATACGCAGACACAACTAAACCCAAGCAGGACAGCCCAGCGCCACCTACCGCCCCAGCATCACCTACCGCCCCAGCATCAGCGACCACCCCAGCACCATCCTGTGAGTTAGGCTCAGCCATCAACTGGCAAGAACTCATCGCGAAGATTGCAAAAACAGTCGCAGACCTGAACATCCACCCAATGGTGACAATGGTGGCGAACCTTATCGCCGGACTTTTCCAGGGCGAAGAAAACACCAGCAATGGCAGCAAAATCTAAAAGAAACTCTCTCTTCGTGATGTGGAATGCTAATGGCATTCAGAAGAAAACTGCAGAACTCCTGCACCTGATGGAAACCATGGACATGGATATAGCGCTTATTTCCGAGACCCACCTCCAAGGAAGCCAGAAGCTCAACATAGCAAACCACAGGGTATACCGCACAGATCGCACCACCGGAGCCAAGGGCGGAGGAACAGCGGTGATAGTCAGCACAAAAGTGAAGCACCACGAGATCTCCCTACCACCAGTCGGGAGCATTGAAGCAACTGGCATACAGATCCAGACATCTGCAGGCCCGCTGCGGCTGATTGCTGCCTACTCACCCCCAGGCAAGCTAGCCCCAAAGGACCTGGATGCTTTATTGGACCCCAGCATCCCAACACTAATTGGAGGTGACCTCAATGCTAAGCACAAATGCTGGAACTCTCGGACGGGAAACAGCAAAGGACACGCCCTACTTGCCCACTCAAAGAAGGAGGACTTCGTAGTGGCCGGCCCAACTCAACCAACACACTATCCAGGATCTGCACTGCACAAACCGGATGTTCTGGACATTGTGGTCATGAAGAATCTCTCCCAGTCTATGGAGCTTGAAACCCTAACAGCGCTGACATCCGACCACAACCCAGTGTTGATCACAGTTGGAGACGTACTTGAAGACCAGCAACAGGGCACCAGGCACAACTTCAAGAAGGCGGACTGGTGCCTATACAAGAGATGCCTGGAGGAGACACTGGTCCCTGGTCCCCTACGCAGCATTGAAGACATTGACCAGGCAGTCCACCACCTCACAGCCTCAATCCACACAGCTATTGCGCGCAGCACTCCAGAGCAGAGACTCCAACGATGCTCTATCTACGATCTCCCAAAGGGCATCAAGCAGTCAATAGCTGAAAAGAACAGAGCCCGCAGAGAGTGGCAGAGGAACCGCACCCCCGACCTGCTGAAGAAGTATAATGAGCTGACAAGGCAGCTGAAGATACAAATAAGCCAGCACAGAGGTGAAAAATGGGAAGCAGCTACAGCTAACCTAAAGGACTCAGACAACTCTCTCTGGAGAATGACCCGACGCCTGACTGGGAAGAAGGAACCAAACCCACCGATCCAAGGGAAGACTCACCTGGCATGCAGCAACAGGGATAAGGCTGAGGTCTTCGCTGACACGCTGGAGGAATCCTTCAGGCCCAACCAGGCAAGCAAACTGGCAACAGAAGTTGAGCAAGAGGTCGCCATGCATCACCAGGAGCACCCACCGGAAACAGAAACTGCACACATTGAGGAATGCTCAATGGGCGAATTACTGGCCCTGGCAAAAACACTGAAAAACGGCAAGGCACCAGGGAAGGACGGAATAGTCAACCAAGCCATCAAGATGCTCCCAGATAACGCAGTGGATCACCTTGCTGAGATATTTAACGCGTGCATGCAGCACCAGTATTTCCCAAACGCCTGGAAAGAAGCAAGAGTCGTCGTATTCCCCAAGGCTGGGAAACCACTGCGAGACCCTGCAAACTACCGCCCCATAAGTCTGCTATCTGGCCTATCAAAACTCTTCGAAAAAGTTATCCTTGCCCGTCTCGTTGACTTCGCGACAAGCAACAACCTACTTGCCAAAGAACAGTTTGGGTTCCGGAAAGACCACTCAACAAATCACCAACTCCTCAGAGTGGTGGACATCATCAGCCACGGATTCAACATCAACAAGTCTACTGGAGTAGTCTTTCTGGATGTAGCCAAAGCATTTGACCGAGTATGGCATGAGGGCCTGCTCTACAAACTTATCAAGCTCAAGTTTCCCAGCTACCTGGTCAAGTTGCTGACCAGCTACCTGACAGAACGGACCTTTCACGTGGCGGTGCGAGAAGAATGTTCATCACCGCGCCCAATTCTAGCTGGAGTGCCTCAGGGGTCAATCCTAGGACCATTCCTCTTCAACATATTCACAAACGACATACCCACTGACCTAAAGAAGACTGATCTTGCCCTTTACGCGGATGATGTTGCAGTCATCTCCCAATCCTTCAGTGACAAAGAAGTGGCGAAGAACCTGGAGGCATCGCTTTGCAGACTCTCCGAATGGTACAGCGACTGGCAGATCACCCTGAACACAAGCAAAACCACAGCAACCTTATTTACCAGGAAGCTGAACAGGAAACACCCACAGATCCTCCTCAATGGGGATGAGGTCAAATGGGAAAACAGCAGCTCCTACCTGGGGGTGACTCTGGACTCTAAACTCAGCTGGAGAAACCACATAGAGAAGACCTGCCAGAAAGCAGCATCCAAACTGGCTGCATTATACCCACTCCTGAAGTCTAAGTCGATGCCCATGCAGAGCAAGGTGCGAGTAATCACCGCAATAATTCGACCAACTATGACATACGCTTCACCAGTTTGGAGTGGCTGCCGCCCACAGCTGCGGAAGGACCTACAAATACTTCAGAGCAAGGCCTTACGGATTGCAGCAGGTGCTCCCATGTTCACACGAACAGCAGACCTCCACAGAGACCTAGGCATCGAGATGCTGGACGACCATCTCCTCAAACTCAACAGGACATTCTACAAAGGACTGGATCAAAAAGAAAACCCACTGATCCGGAAACTTGCAGATATCGCTACAAACCCATTTGACCGCTATCCGCGTCCCATTGAAGCGCTAACCTTGCGAAGCTGAAACAGCAACGCAGCATCCAAAAACTCATTACTGCCTGAAGGCAAACGCCGGCAGATACGCAAAACTCACCGCTGCCCTGATGGCATAACAGCCTCGGCAAGCACCTAAAACCCGCTCACTGCCGGCTGGCATTAGCCGCGGCAGGCACCCAAACCTCAACACTAACAGAAGGATCTACACGGACAAAGACGAGACTCTCGAAGGAAACATGCTGACAATTCTGCAAACACTACTGACCGCTACCCGCGGCCCATCACTGAGCTGACCATGTGATGCAACCTCAACTGTGACAAAGCGTCACACACCAATAAGACAACCTAAACAGCGACTACAAAATTCCAAACGAATATGGAGTAATGAGGCTATTGCCTCGGTATCCAAAAACTCACCACTGTCAGAAGGTATCTGACAGGAGAAGACAAGAAACAGGCTGGTTTTGGCCTCTTTGCCGCTCCGGACCTCGCGCGTATTACTTCGGGGACACTCTTTTTCCTCACCTCTGGTCACCGTCCAGAGGTCCGGTCTTGCGTCGAGGTGATGAGTTTTCCAACGTTCGACTATTGCTTCGCCTGCAGTGAGTGGGGGTGATTTAGGTGGGTCGCGTTCCCACGGAGAAGCGTTTTTGGCAAGTTTCTTTGTCCGGGGGTATGTGGGGTCACTTCGCAGGCTCCGGCTGGTAACCCCCTCCTCCTCGTCTGCCACCCCCCTCGTCCCTCGGTGTCTTCGTTAACGTCTCCCTCCATGGGTACTATCACTCCCAGCGTCGCATATTTCTGTGTGTACACTCGAGGCGCTTATTTATTCTTTACCCGCGTCCTTGCCTCAGATGCTTGTAAAAAAGCAAGGCTTCGAGTCTAATAATTTCTTGGTTATGCATAGTGCATTTAGGGTGTCAGCAGGGTGAACGGAAGACAAACACACGCGCATGAACTGGCAGATGTATTATTCATTGCGCAGGACCATTACAGCCAGGCTTAGTTACCAGTATGACCCTTAAATAGCATGGAAACTTTTAGTAGGTTCAGGAAGCTGTAGCGTTTTCTCGATCTTACCATCTATGATGGCGCCCATCCCAGGCATCTGTGAGCTAAGATGTGTTTACATCAATCATTGGCGCCCATCCCAGGCCTCTGTGAGCTATGATGTGTTTACATCAATCATGGGTTGTTCCTGTCCCCGAGTCTGTCTGAGTGCGGGTCTGTGGTGTGGGCAGCCGTTTTGGGCACGGTGTCCGGACGAGGCTCGGGAGGTGGGTAGAGATGAGCATGAATTTTGTAGGGCGTAGTGGGCGCCGAGTATGGTGCGTGAGGGTCCTGTGTGGGCAAGTCTTGGTCCGACCCACCGCGGGATGTCCACGGGGGTTGGTACTGGCGGGTGATGTGTTGCGGGGGTTTGGAATGGGGGTCGTGGCAGGGTGTCCGTCTTCCGCCGTGCGCACGGGCAATCTTAGTAGGAGCCGCGAGTTCGCTCCTCTCCCTGCTTCGCCCGCCCCTCCCCCGAAGTTAAAACTAGTCGTGTATGTTTTACCTACCCCCCAATCACTGCTTCTGTGACTCTTGCATGCCTACATAGTTAGCGTTGTCGGGTCGTTTCTTGTTGTCTCGTTGTGTTAACGTTGGTCGCATCGTGTCTATCTCGGGTGCACCTTCCTCCTAAAGCTCGGTCTACCATTTAGTTTTCACTGCCGTGCAGGGAAAGTGATTCTTCGTAATGACCCTCATCCCCATACCCTGGGACCCACCACGCAGGCCATGCCCGGGTGGGATCTCCGACTAATTGCAAGTTAATGGCCCGTCGCACCGCAGGAGGGCCATGGGGGTCGGCACTTGCGGGTGAAGTGTGGCTAGTGTTTGAATCAGGGGTAGGGAGTGGGGGTCCAACTTCCGCTGCGCAGGCCTGCGTTGTCAGCCGCAGTAGGTAGCTAGGCGACAGGAATGTAACACATTCCTGAGGCACGGCAAGTGCTCCAGGCGTTAGAACATCAGTCTCTTGCCTTTTAACCATTTGTCCAGTTATACACTGTTGACCAGAGCACCTTTCAGTCTTTAGGACTTCTTGATTTTGCTGTATTTGGTCTGCTCAGACCGGGGGTCAATTAGGGAGGTTATAAGCGCACAGCAGTGTATGCGCTCATTGATTCCCTAACCGCGCATTACTGTTAACTCGTGGCGCAACGGTAGCGCGTCTGACTCCAGATCAGAAGGCTGCATGTTCGGTCATTATCTTTATTATTTTAGAATTATGCCCTCATTAGCGTATATTATCTATCTTTAAAGCACAAGAAGATATAAAGTAGGTATGTTTTAGATACTAAGCCGAGGGGCTCATGCTGCTCTTTGCCCCCATTTCATACACTGGGTACAACCTGTACCGGTGTCAGCGCTGTTCTCGCATTTTAGTCAGAGAGATTACTATTTTAACAGTCTTAATAGGGATACTGTATCTTGAATCCCAATTAGGCTCGATCAGACTTATATCATTCCTGATTACTTGCACGGGTGATGGTATTACGCGAGTCTCGGTAAGGGAACGGTTTGTTCTTTTCACTCGATGGCAACTTTAGACAATGCGTAAAGCTCCCTGCAAACACTATCCTTCTCTTGCATCTTTCGCCCAGCTCTTGCTCTTTATCGTCCTGGAGTGTAGCTTCCTGCGCTCGGGCAGTCACAGTTTAATGAGTTCCCCACAACATATGTTGGCAACGCAACCGGGGAGTTCGTGTGACAACATTTATCCAAGTATGGACGGTAATCCCGGTACAGGGACATTTTAAGGATTTTGGGGGCCCTGGGCCAAACCTTTTTTGGGGGCCCTGTTCAGAGCAGGTCTGCAGGTATGTTCACTCTCAACCCTTTCCTGCTCTGTCGGCCAGGTCTCTGACTGCACAAGCGCAATATTTGAATTTCTAAATGTGTTTTCATTTACATTCAGGGATAGTGATGTGTGTGTTTAATATTGTAACACAGCAGCAGCGAACAAATATTTCTACTGCGAATGATCAATGTGACACCCTCCGATATCCTCAAATGTGAGGTCCTATTGTGTTCGAATACTACAATTTTCATTGGATGCTCCATGGAAAATAAACACATTTCTCTGTAAAAAGACTTAATTGTCTCTCACACACCAACCACATTAAATATGATTTAAGGGAAGCGGTATTTAAAAAATCTGCTTAACATTTTCTCAAGGTCAGTAGGGCAAGACTCTCTGTATAACAGACTTGCCACTTTAAGGGGCCCCCCTTATAAGGTGGGGCCCTGGGCCAGAGCCCACTTTGCCCATGCCTTAAAACGTCTCTTCACATGTAGTTGTTTCCCAGGGCTTTGCGCAGTGCAGCTCTTTTGCTCAAGTGTGGGAGCTGTTTCATAGATGTGCACCGGTCACCATCGTGACGTTCTGGGAGTTGTTTAGGACTTTTCCTCTCGTGCCCAGTCGTGCCACATAGACTTTTTCTTACGTGCAGGGGTCTTTACTTCGGGTTTTACTCCGTTACCATGATTTCGTAACGTCTTGAGTGTCTCGGATTGGGCAGAGTACTGGGGGTGAGGGCACTAAGGCGTGCAGGGCAAGCTTGGTCGCTGCATAGTTTTGCCAACACGCAGGCGGTCTTAATCATATTGGTTTTCTCTTTTGTTCGGGCCTTATCTGGACAGGGAGACTCTGGTCTGCGTGGTGTGGAGCTCCCTTCCACCATTTGCGGGACCTGTTTGCGCTATTGTTTTACATATATATTCACTTGCTGTGAGTGTTGGCAGTGTTGGCTCGCGGGCGGCGACAGGGGAGCATTGGACAGAGGAGCTGTTCGTCGCCATGCGGTGTAGAGCGTTGGAGTGAAGCTCAAAGGCCCGAAAGTCAGTTCCGGCTGGGCTGCTTGATATTAGAAACCCATATTTCTATATGATGATCAAAATTATCTGTGTGGATCAGTATATCATCCTGAAAGGCTTGAATCCCTACTTGCCCCTCATAAATATTATCAATTAATCTCTGGAAAATACTTCCAGCTGATGCGAGTTCAAATGGCATCTGCCTGTGCATATATGCCCCGAAAGGGGTAAAAAACGTGGTTAGAGGTGAGATTCTTTTGTCAAAGGGATCTGATAAGCCAATTATTACAGTGCTGTAGGAGGCGATTGATACAGTGTGGTAGGAGTTTTACCATCTCCAGTGCGCCTTCTGCCCCCGCACTGTGTTCATGTGGGCGGCAGAGCGCTTCACAATAGGAACAGTATTGATACAGGAGGAGAAAATTACTAGTGTACAGATTAAAAGCTGTCTTTCAAGAAAAGAGTGGCGTGTGCAGGTTACACAATCGTACCAAGCTCTGGCGCAAACATTGCTCTAGGGGTCAGAGCGCCGCATAGAAGAACCATTTTCAATTAATACAAGCCATGGTTCATGCTTCCATCATGCTGCGGGGCAGGAGCGGTAGCTTTGTCTAGTTACAAGTGTTTATATAGCGCGGCCTTTGCCCATAGGTGTCAGAGCGCATTACAGAGAATCAGTTTCACTACAGGGCCTCCGGGCTAATAATTCGATATTAGACAGAAACGTCTTCAGTTTCTTAGGAAAGGAGGTGAGCGGAAGTGTTCAATTACACAAGCTATGTTCTGCCATATGGTTTGTGTACACCTGTATTGAAAGTGCTTCAGTGCGTGTGAGGCAACCAGGCTAGCAGCAAGCCGACACAGCATGATATACTCAGCAGGTACATATCCTGGGTGCCTGCATATAAGTCAAGATTATATTTTCAGTATGTTTATGGGTTTGAGTACCTGCATTTGAGGTGTGCGGTACACCTGGCCACCAGCTAGTGTACTCTGCATAAGGCCGCTAATGTGCGCTAATGTGTTCGTGTGTCTGGGTGCCCTGTGCAAGACGTGTGATACATCAGGCAATGCAGAAGGCTAGAACTGTATGAGGTGATGAATGCGTACATGTAACTGTGTGCCAATATTAGAGCTCTGTGTTACTCCAGACAAACAGTAAGCCAACCATGCATGAGGTGATCAGTATGTACAGGTGACCGAGGATCCAGTTCTAGGACTTATGCGATACACCAGCCAAGCAAATGCTACTGCATAGTGTGGACAATATATACACACAACCGTTTGCTGGTGTACAGGAGATGTGCAGTGTTTCAGGCCACCAGCGTACAGATACAGTATGTTGTGGCTAATATATTTATGGGATTGAGTGCCCACCTTTAAGGGGCCTTTACTAGAGCAAGCCGTCCACTACATGATATATGTATTCAGGTGTCTGAGGCATGTTTTTCGGAGATGTGCGACGCACCTATCCCTGCATGCTGTGGTCGGAGGGCATGTAAAGGAGGGGCATGTAAATGAGTGGCCATGCAGAGGAATTGCATGGAACAGACACAGTGTGAGGGGCGCGCAGCGCAAGTGTGTATGAGCGCCTGTCACCCGCAGGAGAGGTGCCGAGCAATGGGTCATGTGTGCACAGCAGACTTATGAATGACTGCTCGGTCCAGGAGAGGCGCGTAATTGTGCGCTCAGTATACATGTATGTGATGGACGCCTGCTCTTGCGCATTTGTAAGGCAATTTTGAGCGTTTACTGGACTCCATCTATCATTATCTCAAAACAAGATAGTGCGACTGTCAGAACAGATGTACGTAGACCACAACAGTGTGGAATCAGTGTGCCAAAGGTGTTAATTTTCAGTCACTTTTCATGTATTCGGCGTCTTTTGGGTCTGTTCTAATACTGTAGAGCAGGCATTCCATAGAATTACATGTCTAAGTGTGCTAGGGGTATCCCCAAGCTGCGTTGTGACTCTTTAATGGCTGTGTGGAAATTCATATTGGCACCTGAATATCATACATATTGCAGATTTGCTACTCTGCTTACTCCTGTGGCGCTCAATTGGGAGAGGTCCTCTCTTTTGGGTATTATCTTACTGTACTGTCATGGCAAGGTATGACTGTATGGAAGTATGGAAGTCCGTCTAGGATGTGCCATAATTAGGATATTTAGCAAATTCTAGGTCTAGCCCTAAGCTAATAGGTTCATAATAACCCCCTGCGCAAATCAATCTCCTGGGGCCTTAACCAAGAGGTATAGTTAGTCTTGTTTATGAACAATCCCAGGACCTGCACTGTTTCTAACTTAACCATGAGAAGAAAAGGTCACATGACAATAGTCATTTGCTCTTCCATAATACTACTGTTGTCCGTCTGTTCAACCAAGGCTCTGGAATCTGGGAGGCAGCCTATCCGCTGAGCCATCAGTTCGGGAGCATCTGCTGCCTTTTAGTAGTATGTAGGGTTTACAGCCTGCAGTGTTACACTCATTTCACGTACTAGTGGAGCAATGTGCAACCACTGCCTGAGCCTGGACTGCCAATAATACCTAAAGAAGTGGGCCCCTAGAAGACTCTCAATATAGAATTGCTCACAAAGTGAAGTAACAGCTGTTATGGAAACTCACAATGTCTATCTGGTATTCCAACACCCCTTTTGTCATTTTCACTATTATGGGTGGTGCCTTTGCACGGGGCATGTGTTACCAGCTGTTTACCTTTGCAATCCTGTATATAAAATGTAAGTCCACCACGCAAGTTATGCTAAATTATGCATCGCGCACTGAAATATCCCTCTGTACTTTGCTAATAGTTGCACAAGCGTACACAAAGCACAGTTTACAGTTGAATATTGAGAACTGCACTTCTGCAGAAGTTGTACATTACTGGGTGTAGTCTGCTGATGCTTTGTGTGAAGGTGTGTGGTGGGTCTCAGTGGCATGCGCTGGTTCTCCTGTGGTATAGATTAGGGAGCGATATCAGCAGGGGAGGCTCCCTCATCTCTTGGGCTCTTTCCAGGGGTATGACCTCACGAAGCTGGGATAGTCTACACTATTGCTGTAGAGGGATTTGTTCCCGGGGGTATATGCTGATTAGTTTCAGAGGGGCTTTTGGTTTCAGCGGGCATGTGATGATGCAGGTCGGGATCTAAGAGGGCACTTGGTTCAGTCCCAGCAATCCCTTGGTGGTGGTCCTAAGTCATCCTTACAGACAAGCTATCTTAGAGGTAGCATGGCCTAAGCTGCTTCCAGACTAAAACCCGAGAGGGCAGGTGATGCCTGCTGTTAATACCTGTTCAATCCTGTATTGGCATATGCAAGGACATCGTCCAAGTTATATAGTATAATATGTATTGATCCCTACTATGCCCTGTGTTCTTTTGAGTAGAGCAGCACAAGCGTTCTTTGTAGCACACTTTCTCTATGTTATGCGGAGAACGGCGTGTCAGCAGTAGTTGTAACTTGGCTGGGTATACCCTGCTGACGCTTGTTGTGAAGGGTGTGGTTGAGTTTCAGGGCATGTGCTGGAATGCCTATTGTTCGATACGAAGCGCCTTCAGCAGTAGGGGCCCCTCCTCATCACATGGTCATTTCCTGGTAGTATGACTTCACGAACCGGGGAGGGTTACACTAAGGTTGTAAAGGAATAAAAGACCCGGGGGTATCTGCTGATTAGTGGCAGAGGGGCCTGGGTTTCCTCAGGCATGTAATGTTCATGTCAGGATCGGGTCACTTCGAGGTGGAAAGGGTCCACCGCTCACCTGTCGTTTTGGTCTTGTTCCTTTGACTGACAAGATGCTCTGCAGAGCAAGGGTTGCAGGTTTCCCTAAGAAGCGAAGTGGTGGGGGGCCCGGACGGCGACGGTGGCCGCCGGCCGGGCTGTGGCGGAGTTACTGGGCGATCCGGAAGCAGAGAGGTGCAACACTGTACTTCAGCGGGCACATAGGGGTGCCAGAGCCTAACCTAGAACCTCATGGGAGGTCTAGGAACCCGTGTCGGCGCCCCAGTAGTCCTTCGGGCGGTTGTGGGCCTGTGCAACCGGGGGTTTGCCTAGATACGCCCCGCAAGGGGCGTGAGTAGTGTGATTACCATAATGGTGCAGCAGTTGGGTGGTTCGCCACTGTGCTGATTGGCTCATCAGGCGGGCAGGTGGCGAGAATGCGGCCTGCCCTTGGATCGCCCGTAAGATAACCCACCGTGATTACATAATGTTGTATGTAATAATAAACCTGCTGCAACTTTTCCCAATCTTAACACTTGTGTCTGTGTGTTATTTGCGGAATGTTGTATATGTTAGGGCGGGGGTTCCTGTTGCCCTGACGTGACTATGATTGTGCACTTTAGAGGGCGCAAATCAACGTTAACATGAGCATTTTGTTAACGTCGCTCGGCGCTCTCTAAAGTGCACAATCAAAGCGCCGGGCATTAATATACTGTTTTCTCCCTCCCGTGCGCCCCGGAAGTGAAAGGGTAGAATGTGAACTGTGAATCGCAGAATACACTGCTGTCTTCCATATCAAAACAAGGGGACAAACAAGTCTCCGATCCAAAGTAACCATGAATTCAGCACGTTTGAATTTCCTGCATTCAGTCCATCTTGAAATGGGTTGTTTTGACCCTTTTAATTGCCCTTTTCATGTCCAGCACAGGTCTTCTTCACGTATAAGATGATTTTTTAAACACCGCTGTGTGCTACTGAAGGAATTGCTTTATTATGAAACAGGAGCTTTTCACTTATTGTTTGTTTTTGAGGGGACAGCAGAATGGATAAACCTTAAATCTAGAGCAGTGGAGGGTAATCCAATGCTACACCTTCCTGTATATATAATTCCCACCCATGTGAAATGATAACGCCCCTGGCTTTCAGAAAGTTTAATCTATAACATCCCACTGGATAGGTAGTCTACGCCCCCTGCAGTCCACAGTGAGATTGCCCTGGTCCTGTGGAGGGAAGAGCTAACTCTTGGCCCGTGGACCTGATCTACAAACAACTTTCGTCTAGAACCGGAAGGTTGATGTAGAACCCCTTAGACAAGTTCATCAGGGAAGTCACAGCTATTTTAACCCTCTTACCCCTCTGTATTTGGGCTTTGAGCTTGTCTTGCACTGGGAGAACCAAATCTGGAGACTGCACACTTTGGGTAAAGATTACAGAATTCCAGCACCTCTCCGGCTCCCTATCTATGAAGCTCAAATTCTATCTCTAATGGCCCTAGATAGGTCCGCCTCTTCTGAGGGCCCAGATACCTAGCTGCTTGTTATTCATGCAGGTTCTAGGTATGACCAGCTAGATCAGATGGTGTCAGGTTTAGTTGCTGCATGTCTTCTGTTCCACACTTTTCTACTTGTGTTTTCTGCTGTATTCTGTATTCCTTCCTCCCACACCTTCATCGCCCCACACACTCCCTTGTGTTGCTCCCCCCCACCTGTGCCCCTTGTTGCTTCCACACCACGCTCCTGTTGCTTACTCAGTCCTCCGTGATTCTGTCAACCCTACCCCAGTGTTGCCTCGTCCCCCCCTCCCTTCCACTACTTTTTTCCCCCTTATATGTACTGTTTCTACGGTGCACTATGAAATTAATTTTCCGCCACACCACTTACAAATGTCACCAGCCGCCACTGCAAGTACCTCTCCCCCGCAGCCAGGTGAGTAGCCTGCATCACTGAAGTTTGGGCGAGGAGGTGGGGTTTACAGCTGCACAAAGAAATTCTGGAAATGTTCGTGGATTGAGTCACTGGCAGCATCAATAGAAAATGTTGGGAACAAATAACAAACAGTACAGTTGTAGTCTTTTCAGACCAGTAACATTGATCCGAACCTTTTTGAAATTAATGAACAATTTCACAAAATGTGTATTTTAAAATCTTGACTATTTTAGTAATGATTCTTGACTTGTATGCTTAAAGATGGATTTCTTCCCTATTAAATGTAGTAAATCGATTTACTAATTGATGCTGTGCCCGACTTGCTTCTGAAACCACATTCCATTCTGTTTTCTCCAGTTGCTAAACACCCTGTCACCCTCTCTACCAAACAGTAGTACATCCGCGCCAGTTAAAAGGAAAAGTAACTCCACTACTGAAGAAATCTAATATCTCTTCTGCACATCTTTCAAACTTTCATTCTAACATAAACGTTCTTGTTCAAGCCAAAGTGTAAGGAAAATAAATTACCCAGCTGTTCAAGTTTCTTTTTGGATGACAGTCAAATCTCCTTACCTGTGCAGTCGAGTTTGAGGACCCATCATTGAAATTATACTGCACTGGTGGTTTTCTGGATAAACACCTTAGGCCTCATATGCAAGGCAGAACCTTCTCTACTGGTGGTCTAAAACCTCTTTGCAGCCTTTGACATGGTGGACCACTGTATCCTGTTGGACACCTGGCCACTATATGTTAAACCCTTAGGGACATTTTCGACTGCGGCACCATTACAACAACTGAAGACTAAACATTCCCTCCAGGACCCGGAGCAATACTGTTATATACAGCAACGGAACCCCAAATTTAAACAGGGAGCCCCTAGAGCTCTCACCCCATTTGAAAAATATATTTTATATTGCACAGGCGATAGGCATGCTACCTCAAAAATGTATTCTATGTTGAATGACAAGTAGGGGGATTGCAAGCTTGCATTTCAACGTTCCTGGGATAATGAATTGGGCATGACACTAGATAAGGAGCAGTGGAAGAAGATCATGGTGTGAGCAAATACCTTTGCCATTCCATGTGATAGGGAAAGATCCACTCTTGAAGATCCTCTATAGATGTCACTATAAGACGGTGAGCCTTCCAAAGATATTAGGTGTAAGAAGTCCATAATGCTGGAGGGAGTGCAGGGAGGAGGTGACATTGACGCACGTGCTCAGGTCCTCGTAGACTGAATATCTTCTTGACTATGGTTGTGACAAACATTGAAACAATCAGGAGCTCAGAGTTAGTTAAATCTTCTAAAGTGATAACGTTGGGACACCTGGATATGGATATCTATCAACTGCATGGTAGCCAGGAATGCTTACCATCCCATTGTTGTTGGTGGCCAAGAAAACTATCCTTGAACTTTTGGGGCAACAGCAACTTCCCTCAGAGCAGAATGGCTGGAGAGACTGTAGGTGATTCTGGGTATGGAAATATTTTCTAAAGCGGCACCTGATGAAGAATGGACTTAAAGCATATTTATTTATTTATTTATAAAGTTTTATATAGCGCGAACGTGACCCACGAGGGTATCAGAGCGCTTTACAGTATAAAACATAAATGGATGAGGTGGTATACAAGCATTTGAATGTGTCATAATGTACAAACGAGATATATAATATATGGATAACAAAATAGGGGACCCGAAATCAGCAGGACATTGCACAACATACAGTTATTGAGCATTCGTGATTGTGCTAACAAACAAACATATAATATACTCCTACGATTCACCATGGGTATGAAGTATATGGATAATATAGGAGACCAACTAAGCTTTACACTACATACAGTTATTGAGCATTAAGTGGTTGTGGTAGTTATCTTACATATAATAATCTCATACATTCCACCGGAGGTAGGCAATGATATGCGGATCGTATAGGTGACTCGGTGTCAGCCTAGAATTAAGACTTAGGACGTGAATTTGTTCATTAGTAGTATTTTCACTTCTTTTTTGAATGCGGTAAAGGAAGAGATTCCACACACCACTGGAGGGTAGGAATTCCAAATCTTTGGTGCAATAGCTGAGAAAGCTCTGCAGCCACTTCTCTTCTTATGAAAGGATTGAGGTTTCAGAAGGAAAGTACTCGCACTTTGAAGTTGTCTGCAACCTCCCGACCTTTCTAACTTTAGAGCTAAGTTACTAGGTGATTTGTTATGTATTGCTTTGTGGGTCATGCAGGCCACTTTTAGGTGTATCCTTGCCTCATAAGGCAGCCAGTTTAGGGCTTTCAGGGTCGAAGAGATGTGGCTATTTCTTTTGGATCCTGATACCAGTCTAGCCGCAGCATTAAGTGATGCCCACAGCAGAGCCAGCTTGTATTTGGGGAGACCACAAAGAGTGGTTCTTACATAGTCTAATATTGGCAGCACTAGGGCTTGCACTGCCATTTTTAGATCGGCCTGAGGGAGGGAGGGTTTGAGTTTCATTAGTATACTCAACTTGTGATTAGCTCCCTTGGAGGCATTAGAGATGTGCGACTGCATATTCAAATGTTTGTCTATGGTGATTCCTAGGGATGTTGCTGAGTCAATGATGAGGCGAACACAGTCAAAGGAGGTTAGGTGCTTTAACCATAGGTCTAACTTAGGTTTGTGAACCAGTGGGGAGATGAGAATGAATTCTGTTTTTTTGGTATCCAGCATGAGGTGGTTGTCAGTGGGCCAGCTTTGCGAGGGGGTGTCGCAAGCGGCCAGCGAAGATGGTCGCAGGCTAAACGAGCTGCATTAGTTGCCAGCCCAAAACCCCATTAAATCCGTCATGATCCGAAACCAGCAAGAGAGCTGACTACCGGAACCAACAGAGGGATGTGTGGAGACCCACATGGAAGGCGAGATTCCGCCTTGGCAGAGGCAGACCCAGGAAAGAAATCAAAGATGCAGCAAGGTCAGAAGGCAAGGATGCGGTCCCTGCTTGCTAGCAGGAGACGGGGAAGTCGGCAGGACCTGCCTGGGACAAGACCGCCAGCCTGAGTACGGATGCGATGACCGTGCTCCCTGGGCAAGTCAGAGATACTCTGGAGGGCTTGCCCCTTGAGACGCGGGCTGGCGATCTCATGCGAGCTCCGAGTGTGGAGGGACCCGATGAGAACCACTGGCAGGGGATACGGCTGCATTCTCACTACCCCCCAGCTTGAAAAGCGTGCAGCAGTGGCATGGGACACACAGAAGATAGGCGGTGTGCGGAACATCCATGCCTACATTGAACAGCGGTGAGTAACCACGGCCCCAATTGGCATGCAGTGGTCCCCATTACCAAACGGAGGCACCAGGCTGGGCTGAGGAGCGAAGGCCCAGCAAGTGGAAATAGGTGGCTCACACTGAAGGATCCAGCTGGTAAAGTGGGAAACCCAATAAAGACTCTGCAGGGACGTGATATCCGGGGACTGCGGGAGAGACGCACCAGCTGTGTGCCAGCCCCAAGACTTGTCCTGGGTTCAATTAAGTTGTGAAGGGGCAGGATTGACTACGGGCCTTGGAGGCATGTGTGTTGGGGTCTAGAGGGAGGCCCTGAAATTGAGTCCTGGCCCCGCGCCTAGGCTTGAAGATTGCGATAGGACAAAAGTAGCATTCTGGTTGGACAGCTGAGCAACCTGGCCACTGCAAGAGCCAGTAGACCAAGCTGGATGGGCCCTGTCCTTGACACTTAGTGAATAAGGAATCCCTCTTGGTAATAAGTGGTCGTACATTTGAAGCGGCCCAGCGAGGCAATACAACAAGGCCTGGCAAGGCAAGGTGCACCCTGTGATCGAGACGCTGAGCGTGGCCTCCTCCCAGATATTGGGGGCCTAAATCTGGGGCCTGAACAGACCCGCATGAGCAGAAGCACTGATTAACAGGCAAAAAGAGAGGGAAACACACTTTCCAGAGTGGTAGCGTGAAAACGAAGCAAGTGAGGATGGAGCAGCGACGCACTGCGGGCCTGGGGAAAGACTCCGGAGATGTCCAGGAGACACGGTGCCGGAAGAGGGGGTGTCTCACTGAGATCCAAAGCCAGCCTCCAGAGGTTCTATTGCCTCAGACATCCAGGAAAATGTGGACCAAACATGCGGGATCAGGCCAGTTCTACCAAATAGCCAATTACACAGTAACAATAATCCGAGAGGGGGACACCGCCAGAGCGGATTTGCCACTGGAGAGGAGGAGCCCTCTCTAAGGGAGATCATGCTGGCAATTAGGGACTTACGGGGTACGCTGGAACCAAAACTAGACTTTTGTGATGGAGGAGGTGAACCTGGTCTGAGCGGACTTCCGGAAGTTGGCGGACAAGGTGTCCACTGCAGAGGCAAGTGTCGGGAGCTGGCAGTCCAAAATGAAACACCTGGAGGATCTGGTGAGCAGCAAACTAGCCAAAAAACAGACATTAATCCTGGCCAAGTTGGAGGATCAGGAGTGCAGAGCATGACAAAACAATATCCGAGTGGTAGGGGTTCCAGAAGGAATGGAGGGGCCATAGATGGACCTCTTCCTGGAGGACCATATCCTGGACAAACTCAAGCCGAAGCACCTATCTGCGTTCTTCCCGTGGAACGACCGCACCGGGCACTGGGGCTGCGTTCACGCCCGGGGTCCCCCGCTCGAACAATCATAGCAAGGATACTGAACTATAGAGACTGGGATGCCATCCTGCAGACGGTGTGCCAGGTGGGCGATCTACACTATGACAATGCCAGAATTCAATTCTTTCCTGACTTTACGCTACAGGTGAAACGCCAAAGGCACACCTTTTATGCAGTGCAAAGAGCCCTCCAGGCACAAAATGTGCAGTACATGATGCTGTACCCGGCAAAGTTGAGTATGCTTCACGGAACACAGGCCTACTTCTTCACGACACCAGACGAGGCGAGCGAATGGCTGGAGGGATGGCGGACGGTGGGGCTGAAAGGGGGATCGCCCCGGACACCCGCCGCAAAGGACCAGGACCCAGAGCGGCAAGAAACAGATCATATGCCCGACAGCCCCACCCAATGTCAAAGACCAGATAAGTGACCGTGAGGGAGGTCTATTGCTGCCAGTGACTTTCTTGCCCGATATGGGGAAGGAAAAGGATATAGAGGTACACAAGGGTAAAAATGGTAAACGATATGTGTGATGGAACACTGGGTCATGATTAATGTAATAATGGTTATAGAAGCGTGCAATGCCCTAATTTGACACAAAAAACTTTTCTGCTCAAGGCATGCAAACAGAAAAGCTTTCATTAGTAGTAGTGGGGTAAGAAATATTCAGATAATGTAATTATTCGATCAAGTGCTGGAGGCTGGTTTCCGCCCCCCCCACCAATTGTTCACATTACACACTTAGGGGGACAGGCACTCTGCATGCTGGGGAGGTGGGAGGTTAATCACTCACCTAGCAGGGTTGCAGGGAGGGGGGATTGGGTAACTTGTTTGAATTGTTTACATTTTTTTTAAATTTTTGTTTTGTTGCTCAGGAAGAATATAGTCGAATCACAATGCATTTGAAAGCTGTGTTGACCAGGGTGGAGGGCACTTCAACAATAATGGCAGTAACAACTGCAAGAGGAGGAGACACAATTAGCATTCGGGTCTAAGCCTGGAATGTCAACGGTCTGGGGAACAAAATTAAAAGGACGCTTATTCTTCAGTATATAAAGTGACATTCCCCAGATGTAGTGATGATGCAGGAGATACATCTTAGGGGAAGCCGATATAAAGCCCTTGACCGATTTGGGTATCGACTGGCTGCACATTCAGGATACTCATCAGATGCCAGGGAAGTGGGAATATTGATTCGAAATGCACTACCTTTCACAATTGATGGTATTTGGTCAGATGATACTGGCTGTTGTGTAGCAGTGGCGGGCAAGTGGGAGGGGCGCTGAATAGTACTGTGCTCATTTTGTGTCCCACCGAGACTACAGGCGGCGGTCTTCTCCAATATAAGCACAGTCCTAGTGGGACTACCTGCGGATACTCTTCTGATGGGGGGAGATGCCAATGCAGTTTAGATCCTGAAATGGACCACTCCAGTTGGGTTCAAAAGGGAGCAGGCTCTCTTGGGGTTCTCGATGGCCATGGATTTAGCCAACCTCTGGTGGGTGCACAATCCTCAGGTGCGGCAGTATACATACTATTCATTAAGGCATGGCTCCTTCTCAAGGATTGACGACCTATTCACACACATAGACAGCATAGGGGAATTTGTCTCACCAGTAATTATGGCTGGAGGCATCTCTGACCATGTACCGGTGTGCACTACAGTCAGTGGACTAACGACCAATAGACCACAATTCCCTAGGATAGATCTCTGGTAATTAAGAGCTCCCACAATCAAGGGTAAGCTCCGAGAGCAAACAGACCTATACTTTCACGAAAATATAAGGTCAGTGGAATCCCATTAGATTCTATGGGAAGCCTATAAGACTTTGATGAGAGGCCAGACCCAAACAATTATAGGGGGCAAGAGGAAAGATGAAGCATTACAAATGAAGATGCTGGAAGGTGAAATATTACATATAGAAAGGGAAATGATAAAAGGGGAACTCAGATAGGCAACGTGAACTGGCCCAACACCAGAGAGAGTTGCGAGCTCTGGCAGATGGTAGGGCAAGAGCCTATGCAATGGGTATGCAGCACCGGCTGTATGATGTGGGCGACAAGGCATCCAGGCTATTGGCCTGGCTCGAAAAGCGAAACAAGGAGGGATTTTGGGCGGTCAACAAGCGAGATGAAGCCGGGACACTACATAAATCCAATGTGGAAATAGCAGAAACCTTCGCCTCATACAATGAAGGCTTAAATGCACTGGTATGTACAAGATCCAAGAGGGATTGTAATGAATTGTTGCAGGGCTTTACGTTGCCAACTCTGTCTGTGGAATCAAGAGAGACCTGGACGCGGATCTCACGGGTGAGGAGATGTCTTAAGCCCTAGGATCCTTAAAATCAGGGATGGCGCTTGGCACAAATGGTCTTCCAGTTGAACTATATAAATGCCTTGCATCCAAAATAACAACACCATTATGTTAGTAGACGCAAGAAGAGGGACAATTGCCCATAGAACAGTGAGCAGCCACCATTGTAGTCATACACAAGACGGGTAAGCCGGCAGACCAATGCAGCTCATACCAGCCAATCTCATTGCTCAATGTTGTGGCAAAGGTGTTGGCTAAGGTTCTGGCCAAAAGATTAGTGCCCGTTATAACAACCATTGTTCACGTAGATCAATCCGGATTTATGCCACGTAGAAGCACTCGTCAAAATCTACGAAGACTGTACAGAGTGCTCCACTTGACAAAAGACCCCACCTCGCAACAGACAGAAGTAATGGCACTGGACACCTCAATGACCTTTGATAGTATAGAATGGCCATACTTGTTTGCAGTGCTCACTAAGCTGGGCTTTGGTCCCACCTTCTGCAGTTGGATGAAGCTGCTATACCAGGGCCCATTGGCCCGAGTTCGAGTCAATGGGGTGCTCTCCTGGTCATTCCAGGTGCGAAGAGGCACGCGACTGGGCTGCCCTCTGTCACTGCTGCTATTCACCTTAACCTTGGAGCCACTGGCACATTTGGTCAGAACTTACCCAATGATCTGGGGGATTGTAACACCGAGAGGCTGGAAGAAGGGCATATTGTTATATGCCAACAATAAAATTCTATATCTTTCAAGTCTTTTTGAAAGAAGGAAAACATTCTTTATTTTATAGTTAATTAAAACCATCACAATGTTCCAATACATAAAATCAGATTTCCCTGCATGATAAGACAATCACAATATTCCAAAACAAAATATCAGATTTTTCTGTATGCTAAAATATACCCCAATGTTAAAATGTAAGAAGGCTTTGTGCGAAACATTAAAATTTGCTTAATTATCTCTTTTTTTGCTATATACCTCTAAGGAGGCTGAGAAGAGCAGCTAAGCAATGCTTGTAGCCTATATCAGTGTTTTGTTAAATTCTCAAAACAGGTTAAAAATGTTATCAGCTTGCAGATTAATTGTGGATCCTTTGAGTCCAGGCTTTTTAGTATTGCGGATCTGCAGGTGCGGATTCCTCTTTCATTAAAATGTTTCCTCAGCAAATAACGCCGGTGGTACTCTAACACTGGGCAATTACAGATTAAATGTATGAAGTCCTGTGTTGGTGAACCACATAGGCTACATGGTTTTGAGCCCTGGAACTTCCAGTTCGGAAGATCAGCGTTAGAAGGCAGTTTCCCCCTGCGTAATTCTAAGAATTTGTTTTTTAGGTAAGGGGAAAAAGCAAGGCCCAGATATGTCGCTGGCTTGAGCCTATTGTAGGAGTCTAATACCATCCATGCGTGCGCACGACCACTAAACTTAGCTTTGTCTTCCATTAGTGAGTGTGTTTTTGCTGCATTTTTCACAATTGACTAGAAAGAGGATAAAGGTAGTTTCTGATCCCAGAGATCTGCCATCCCGGTTATTCTCAATGAGGCATTTAAGTACTTTGCGTAATGAGATTTTGGATCTTTTTGCAAAGCTTCCCAAAGTGCTGAATTAACTTCTAGATCACGATTAATCCAAATTTTGTACCAAGTTTTGATCGACTCATACCTTCTGTACAGTGCTTGTTGCTGTAGTCCAAACTCTAGACGTACCTGAGCAGGTGAAGCGTCGCTTGGTAGACGGAATACTCTTTTATACACTCGCGTTTGGATGTTGTTAGAGTTGCTGCGCTGTTTCCGTGATAGGCGATGGTTGGAAGTAGTTTTGCTTTCCTAACCGTGAGTAGTGGAGTAAACAGTGGACCTTTTAACACTTTAGATATGCTGCAAAATGCAAACAATAAAGCAGTACCATTTTTTTGTAGTGCCTCATAATGCACAGAGAATGAAAACCTGCGATCCAAATAAATTCCAAGATATTTATAGCTCGAAACTACCTCTAATTTTGCGTTGTTAATTGCAAATGTCATCTGTTTGGGTAGTCTATGAGTAATGACCATGACCTTTGTTTTTTGTATATTAGTTTCCATCAGATTTGCTGTGCTATATACTCTGCTAATTCATTTATTAATCGTTGCCGACCGATTCTCGTCTGGCTAAGGAGGACGACGTCGTCTGCATAAGACAGGTGTGTTACTGGCAAAGTGCCCAGACGTGGCAGATGTGAATTGACCCCATCGAGCCTTGGTGTTAAATCGGCCATAAATAGATGGAACAGGTACGGGGCAAGACACATCCTTGCTTTAGCCCCTCATTGTGTAGATTTTCCTTGTTAACCTTTGTCCGTCGGCGATTTTGACCTGCATCCAGGTATCGGTGTAGAGACCCATCATTGGATTCAGAATTGCCTCTGGTAGACCCTGCTGCTTCAACTTAGCCCATAGTATACGTCGGCTGACCTGGTCAAATGCCGCCTTAAAATCCACAAAGCATAGATGCAATGCTTGTCCTTGTCGTAGAGTTTTGTCGGCCATTAGCCCTATTGATAATGCAGTTGTAATTGTACCATTGCCCCGTCGAAAGCCTAACTGGTTTATTGGAATTTTTTTGTTCTCATTGGACCAATTTACCAGATCTGTTAAGATCAGCGATGCATATTTCTTTCAAGTCCATACTACTCTATAGCACGAGTATTGCATATCTTCAAATTGTTGAGGCAAATATTCTGGGTTCTCCATAAACTGGGCAAAGTTGGCGATCTTCCCTATGTCAGCCCCACCCCCACCCCAAGGCTGCCAGTGAAATGTGTGGTCCAAGTCCTGATAGATGGTTTCAAATATCTGGGAGTTAACTTTACCGGAGATCAGCAGCTGTTTCAGATGAGAAATCCTACTCCCCAACCAGATAGACTCCGTACAGACGTGCAGCACTGGCATACCACCATTATCCGTGATAGGCAGAGTTGTGCTGTATAACATGATGACCATGCCATGCGTTCCATACATTATGCAAAACACCACATACTCAATCTCCCCGGCAATCTTCAAATGGGTGGCTCAAGACGTCCGGACATTGCTGTGGCAGCGTGGTTCGCCCAGGATAGCATTGCGTAAATTGCAGAAAGGTATCAACGATGACAGCCTCCCTGTCCCGGACATCCAGCGATACTACTTAGCCTCAAAGCTATTGGTAGTAAATGAATGGGTATACGCAGAAGTGAGTGAACCATCCTATAGAGTAGACAGAGATGCAATGGTAGGATGGAACTGTGAATCGCTCCTCTATGCTAAAAAGGCACATCCTGAGTGGCACAGCCACACTGCGACTGTGGTGGCATGCTGGAGGGAGGCACACAACATTCTGGGATGGCAGGACCAATTAACAAGTATGACACCCCTGTGGGTCAGAGACCAGCTGAAGGAAGTGGCGGCATTGTGAGGCTTTAGAAGATGGCAGACAATAGGTATAGAACAGCTGGGAGACGTGTGGAGGAACGTTACTCCTCTGTCATTCAAAGACCTACAAAAAGAATACTGTCTGTCTCCGACTCAAAGATTCCCCTACCTGTGACTCAAACACGGCCTGCAGAGACACATATAGTGGGGCACGACCCTCCCGGATCACTCCCTCCTAGAGGATAGACTCCTGGCAGACACAATCCCC
The DNA here is from genome assembly GCF_964261635.1 of Lissotriton helveticus. Classification (NCBI taxonomy): domain Eukaryota; kingdom Metazoa; phylum Chordata; class Amphibia; order Caudata; family Salamandridae; genus Lissotriton; species Lissotriton helveticus. Next base: position 643,553,529 of record NC_136065.1, on the reverse strand, counting down.
AAGAAGGCGACATCCACAATCTACTGAAAATCCATGAATAACATGCCAGATTCTCTGATGGTCTAGGAAATATAGATAATGAGGAATGGACAGAGGCACTCCAAGGTCCCAGAGAAATAGCAATCCATACGAGGTTCAGACTGATACAGCTTAAGGTACTACACTGCACGATTATTATCCTTGCACACTGTGGCCCAAATGGGGGAGGGCATTGACACTGCTCTGCACTAGGGGCTGCCAGCAGAGGGGCTCCTTTTTCCATATACTATGGGAGTGCCACAAGACTGTGCAGTTCTGGCAGAGAGTCACGGCAATAATGGCAAGAGTATCCAACTTGGAAGTCGCTAAATGGCTCCTCCCGATGATTAAGGGGGAGTCAGGGAGATCCAAATGTTAGTATTTGATTGACATTGGCAGCAGGAATCGCAAAACGAAATATTGCCAGATGCTGGGGAGCGCCCCAGCAACAATCAGTGACTGAGAGGGAAAAAGATTTCGATTGATGCCAGCGAGCAGAGGAAACTCTGTACAAAAGTAGGGATTGCACTAAGAAAAGGGAGAAGATTTGGTCACCATGGCGCAGATACAGGGGGGTATAGGATGCCCTGAAGCACATGTCACAACTACTTGCCAATATGTAAAACTGACTGTCTATTATATATGCAAACTCTGTGCTACCAACAATAACTCTCGTAGAAGTACTATTACTCAAATGTTTGAAGGAATTGGATTTATGCCCATATACCCGGGGATGTATTTCTGACTTTCACTACTGTATTGACATACATGTATAATTGTGAACGCATGTATTTTACCTTGAGCCTGTTCAATAAAAATATAAAAAAGAATGGACTTAAAGCGATGGGGCCGGTGACTATATTTGTTTTAGCACCAACTACATACAACTTAGGTGCTCCAAGAAGCTTTGAGTTGTGAATATTCTAGATCATTCCAGAAGACAATTATTACTCTGCAATTTAACAGCTTTCAAATGGTCTTTCGAAATCCTGATGGATATGACTTATTGCAATTGGGTATGGTGGGACGTGGGTAACGCTGAGTACAAGTACCGCACCGCGATATCGACGAGCTTGCCGATATCGCGGTGCGGTTTGCCTAAAAACAAGGGGAGACGAATGTGGACGGATGGGCTATATCATTGTTACGATTTGGGGGTTATACATGCCCTGCTGAATGTTCTGAGAACATTGGGCCCACCATTTTACCGATATTAGAAATATCCGTTTACATAAAGGAGTACACTCAGAGAGGAGCCCCGTCTTCACAGTCTCGCATCATTTTTTTGCTGTGCTGATTCTGAGCCAGCACGAACTACACGAAAGGTTGCCTGGATCGCCCAGTCATTATCTAAGGAAAATACTGTCACAGGAGTTCCAAGCGGCTGCCCGACATACCGAACATGTAACATTCGGCGTTTATTATCGAACATTTTTCACCCAGCTATTTAAGATTCAGATTTGAAATTTGATCGCTATGATTTGCCTCAGTGTTTAATGAATTCATCATTTAGACATTGCTGCCCACATGGGACTCCTAATTGAGGAGACTCTGAAACCATCATCTATATTGGAAATACGCTGGTCTGTCGCTCTCTGTTAATACGAATCTTAGGGATGACACCGTGTTATCGTTTCTTCTAATATTATTAATTCTATACATATGCACAGTCTTGTGTCCCCATCGATTTATTGACTGAGCTGAAACCACAGCATATCATTGTTTATCATCTTCCTCTAGAGTAGTGGACGGCTACCTGATGAAGGCATGTATGCCGAAACGCGCGTTGTAGACATCTGCCGCACTGCCTGAGTCAACGTCTCCGTCTATCATCCGGAATTGTATATATTGTTGACTTTGTACGAATTGATTTAGATGTAATTAATTTTCTCTTATGTCATCCATTTCTATATAATTTTGTACAATCCAAAAAAAACAAAAAAAGAAAAAACCTGATGTTAGTTAACAAGAATAAATAAATAATTTGATTTATAAAAAAAAGTTTTACCATTATTATTGTAGAGAGCCTGTCTCATAAAATTATATATTCAAGATATTGAAGGGTATTCTTTAGGATAGCAATTGTTTAGAACATGGTTCTAGCTATAACTTTCTTACACTAGTGCTACAGGGGGAACTGAAAATCATTAAGCATGGAGATGCATTAAGTACATTTCTTGATTGGTTAAAACATGCTCACAGTGGAAATTTCCAGGCACATGCATCTGGACAGTAAAATACAAAAAAAAGGTTTCTGCTCTCGTATCTCACGCAACTCAGCACAGTCCAAGGATGTTGCCCCCTGAGTTGCGATCAAACTACCAAACAGTTGGGAGAGGGCCTTATCTAGTGGGAAAGCTATGCACTGGCATTAACAGTTCTTCATTGCAGAACCGAACCTCAGCAAAGGGCATTTCTCAGAAATAGCAAAAGACTAGTTTAGATCATTTTTAAAATGGAGTCTGAACAGAAAATGGTGCAGCGAATGCTAAATTATACAGGGCACTGCGTAAGCAATAACGGGTCTAATCTAACACCATGGGTACCCCCACGGGCCCCAACCACAGCACTACAGGTGACGGTGGCCTGCTACAGCCCCCCAAGTCAGATTCTGACAGCTGTTTTGTGTCGGACAAACCAATTCGGAAGGGCTGTCAGAATTGGCCATCTTAATCGCTCGGTCGGAAACAGTGTCCATAGAGCTGTACAATTTGGTTCCGAATGACTTGGCCTGTCCAAATGCCAATCAGAACCGTTTTCGGACATCCTGAACAGTTTCCTTGCATCGTAATCGGTCAGTTGGACATGTATCTGATTCTATCGGAAACATAGAAAATAAAACTAATCCATTTTGGAACTCATCATTTTATTAAATAAATCACAAGATTTGCACTGTGCAAAAAATTATACAGCTTGGGGAGTGGGGCACCTTGATTGGTGCCTGACCCTAGGCGATTGCTGACACCTAGAAGAGTGGGAACATTTGCCAAAAACTTGAAAGTAATTGGTACGGCATAACAATAGCAATTTTAATGAAAACCATTGGTCACCAAGCAAGAAGGCACCACATTGTGCTGACGCTCGTGATTTTCATTAAAAATCTACAGTTTTCACCCAAAACTCAAACTGTGGCAAAATACTGAAAATATCAGCAGAGTGCAGCCAACATAGACTGTGTGCAGAAGAAGATGGCTGCCAAAGATGGGTTGGGCGCATCAGTGGGGTTCACTTTATGTGGAAAGTTGAGCACAGCTCTGTCTGCAATGCTCGAAACAACAATCTACTGACTGTAAAAACAAAAAAAATGAGCTAACAAGAATACGACATGGCAACTGGCGTGAGGTGGTGTGTGCATAACTAGCCAAAAATGGTGAACTGAGCCAGAACCATAAGTCTCTTTTTAACTGAATATTTTACAGTGACAGTCGCCACTATGTAGTTATAGTTCACTCAAAGTTAGTATAGGAAGATCAGTTTTCATTTGTCTATAATTTTAGCGCCCTTTGACAAATCTTCACAAACCTTTCTAAAAAAAAATTCATCAACCTCAGCTCCTTCCTGGAAAGTTTTAGGGTGAGATGTCTGCAGAACAGAATTACACCAAATTGTGCAGGAAACTAGATTTTTCATTAAAACATAATATTTTTATGATCTGGTTTGCAGCTGTTCAGCTGTTTCTGAGAAATTAGGCTTAAAATATAGTGATACCTGGATGGTTTTAAATTAAAAAAATAGAGCAATCTGAATAGTCAAGAGTACTTTTCCCCTCTTGCCCCTCTGGTACCGCTAGACTGGCACCAGCTTGTGGCACAGAGCAATCTGATTGGCTGGTCGAAACATCAACAGAAATGTTGCGGCTGCCATTTTAAGGGTCAGGACAGAGGTACCACAACCCCTTGCCCTTGTGTGGGGTCACCCTGGTGGGGTGAGTGTCCACGGGCGTTGAGTGACTGTTAGGGTTGGCCAGTAAACCTATCAGCAGCCTTTGACACGGTCTGCTACCGCAACCTATCAGCACGCCTCCATGATGCCGGTATCCAAGAGAAGGGCATGGCCTGGACCACATCCTTCCTCTCCGGCAGAACCCAGAGCGTCCGCCTCCCACCCTTCCACTCCAAAACCACCGAGATCATCTGCGGCGTCCCACCGGGATCCTCCCTCAGCCCGACGCTGTTCAATATCTACATGGCACCTCTCGCCCACGTCGCACGACAACATAACCTCAACATCATCTCCTACGCAGACAACACCCAGCTGATCATATCCCTCACCGAAGACTCCCACACCGCCAAAGCCAACCTCCACAGAGGAATGAAGGCCGTAGCCGACTGGATGAAGTACAGCAGACTGAATCTGAACTCTGACAAGACGGAGGTCCTCATTCTCGGACCCACCCCATCAGCCTGGGACGACTCTTGGTGGCCCACATCGCTAGGCATAGCCCCGGAACCCACGGACCACGCACGCAACCTGGGGGTCATCCTCGACTCCACTCTCTCCATGACTAGGCAAGTCAATGCCGTCTCCACGTCCTGCTTCAACACCCTCCGTATGCTCCGTAGGATCTTCAAGTGGATCCCCCTCGACACGAGAAAAACCGTCACCCAGGTCCTCATCACCAACAGACTCGACTACGGGAACGCCCTCTACTCAGGAACAACAAACAAGCTTCTGAGACGACTCCAACGTATCCAGAATGACTCGGCCCGACTAGTCCTCGATGTCCCCCGCCGCAGCCACATCACACCCCACCTGAGAGGCCTGCACTGGCTCCCCGTCAACAAAAGGATCACCTTCAAACTCCTCATCCACGCACACAAAGCACTACACAACACCGGACCCACTTACCTCAACAACCGACTCAGCTTCCACACCCCCACCCGAAGCCTCCGCTCAGCCAACCTCGCCCTCGCCACAGTCCCCCGCATCCGGAAAACCACCGCCGGCGGCAGATACTTTTCCTACCTCGCCGCCAAGACCTGGAACACTCTCCCCACCATCCTACGACAGACCCAGGACCTGCTGGCCTTCAGAAGACTCCTCAAGACCTGGCTCTTCGATCAGTAGCGGCCCCCCCTCACCAGCGCCTTGAGACCCTCTCGGGTGTGTAGCGCGCTTTACAAATGCAGTGATTGATTGATTGATTGATGGTTGGCTGCCCACGGGGGGCCAACGTCCTCAATGTGTAAAGCAGAAGGATGATATCACAGTTACCGAATGATTTAATTGGTGCTGTCCTGATTGATGTCATTTGAAGTGTCATCAGTGATGTCATCTGTGATGTAATTTAACATGTCATGAGTTATCAGTAATCTATAACTGGTAAATGTCAGTGTTATTTTTTAAACAATAGTTTTTACGTTATTACAAGGCCTGTTTCACTTTAATCGATATAAATATTAACTCATGCCCCAAGGTAACTATAATTCATGCACAGCCAAGCACAGTTTTGTCATAAATGATGTAATTACAAATTTTGAAGTGTTATTATCAATGATGTCATAGAAAAAGTCATGAGTGATGTAATGTTGGGTAATTAGAAGTGCATGGCCAGGGCATTAGTTATAGTTGCCTTACGGCATGAGTTATAGTTACTTGAGATAATCATAACTGGTGAATGTCAGTGGTATCCCCTGCCATCTACCGCCGTTGGAGTACCTGAGTGGAGCCGACCCACGGATGTGACCAATAACCCCCGACTACACTCCTGTGGGTTCCGTAGCTGGAAGCGTCTCTCTGAGTGCCTGGACAGAGGCGGTGTGATCGGCTCCTCTGGCAAGTTTCAAAGTTGCTGGGCTAGAGGCTGAAAGAAGACTGCTGATGACCGGTGCCTTAGCGTCTCCCACCCACTATCAGCTGCAGTGACCGTGGACCCTGCGAGGGCTTGATGAGAAGGCGTGCAGGAGTGAGGAGACACCGCGCGACAACACCCACGTGGTGCGTGCCTGGGGCCAAGAGTCTGCCACCTGAATTGGGCATAATCGGCCGCCAACGACCACGCGTGCCCCCTTGCTGTGCGGAGATCATGGCTGGCGGCTGTTAGCACGTGCCTGCTACGAGCAGGGGGAGGGGCACTGCCGAAGCTGACTGGTGGCCCCCCTGGGAAGAACTATGATAGCTGAGCCACAAAGCCCCTGGCAGCAACCACCGAAAATGCAAACAGGTGAGCGGCCTATTATAAACTCCACTCCCTCAGCCTGCCACCACTCACGCATCACGAGGGGCACCTGTCCTTACACCCTGAACGCTGCAGGAGTGCTGGGGCCTGCGAGTGCTATCCATGTGAAGCTGGCCCATCTCACACAACCTGCTGGGCTGTCAGCAAGGTGCTACCATACGGACAGACCCTTCCCTCGATTTGTCCCGCTGTGAGGCGCCCCTGGGCAGTGTGGGTGCCACCAAGAGGCACCTGTTTAGACTTAACCACCCTGAGGAGCTACATAACAGGGCCATAAAAGGAAACCACGGCATAAACGGTAGGATATTTTTACAAATAACAATCCTAGGCAGCTATGGGGTCCTTAAAGATATTAGGTACAATGGCACAAGAAAATGTAGGCACAACACAATAAGACTAATGCAGTGTACAGGAGAAATTAACAAAAACAGCATGAAGATAGGTATTATTCATTTACTATAAAATATACATAACATGAAAAAGAGATTAAAAATCACAAGTATATCACAATTAATCATAAAAATTTTCACCATATGCATTCATATTCTAAATCAATAATCATGTATAGATAAAAAGAAAATACAGTCATAAAACACAGCCAAGTGGGTTATTTAGTAATCTCTACGTGCGTTTCGGCGTGACACACGCCTTCTTCGGGAAAACCACTTGAAGATTCTAAAAATACGTAGGGAAATGCTTGGGATGCCAGGGAGCAAGTAAAGTTACATGTGATACATGAACCGAACAAGGTCCCATCAGAAGGCTACTGTTTGAGCCAAAAATAGTCGGTGGTCTGGTAATATGCTCAAGGTGAATTGGATTGGGACTAATTTCACTGCGCCTTCCACAACCAGGTAAAACCTTAATGAGTATCTGGTATAGGACTATCAGGAACAATAGTTTCGACAGCTATGGAACTGATTTATGGCTAAATATGTTAAAATAACAGGTAATAGATACTTAGTCTGTGGCGTAATAATATCGCCTCCAAAGAACCTTAATAAGATGTAGGTTCTGTTGTCATATTATGAGTATTAAGGGCATGGATGGCCACATAAACCCAGTGAAGGTAATGTTCGCCTTAAGCGCACGGAGCGTCTAAAGGGGTTCCGGTAGACGCTCCGTACGCTTCAGGCGAACATTACCTTCACTGGGTTTATGTGGCCATCCATGCCCTTAATACTCATAATATGAAAACAGAACCTACATCTTATTAAGGTTCTTTGGAGGCGATATTATTACGCCACAGACTAAGTATCTATTACCTGTTATTTTAACATATTTAGCCATAAATCAGTTCCATAGCTGTCGAAACTATTGTTCCTGATAGTCCTATACCGGATACTCATTAAGGTTTTACCTGGTTGTGGAAGGCGCAGTGAAATTAGTCCCAATCCAATTCACTTTGAGCATATTACCAGACCACCGACTATTTTTGGCTCAAACAGTAGCCTTCTGATAGGACCTTGTTCGGTTCATGTATCACATGTAACTTTACTTGCTCCCTGGCATCCCAAGCATTTCCCTACGTATTTTTAGAATCTTCAAGTGGTTCTCCCGAAGAAGGCGCGTGTCACGCCGAAACGCGCGTAGAGATTACTAATTAACCCACTTGGCTGTGTTTTATGACTGTATTTGCTTTTTATCTATACATGATTATTGATTTAGAATATGAATGCATATGTTGAAACTTTTTATGATTAATTGTGATATACTTGTGATTTTTAATCTCTTTTTCATGTTATGTATATTTTATAATAAATGAATAATACCTATCTTCATGCTGTTTTTGTTAATTTCTCCTGTACACTGCATTAGTCTTATTGTGTTGTGCCTACATTTTCTTGTGCCATTGTACCTAATATCTTTAAGGACCCCATAGTTGCCTAGGATTGTTATTTGTAAAAATATTGTGCCCTGACCTAGGAACTTGTTACTAGTCTCAGGGGGTCCCTTTCTTATATATTCACATAAACGGTAGGATACACAGCCCACCTGCGACCTTCTTTCCCTCCCACCCTGAGACTGGTGCTGCTGAGGTGAACCTCACTTATGCATACTGGGTGGACGCGCACTCTTTGCACCTAGGACCTACCGTTTTGCTGACTTTGCCCTCATTGACTTGCCTGGGAGACCGGGGCTAACACTTTCCAAGCACCTTGCTGCTCCCGCGGATCGCTGACTGCCGGGGCACTACATCCCCCAGAAGGCAGTGTGGTCTCGCGAGAGGGGCCCGAAAGACTGCGCCAGCCTTCATTAGCAGCTAGCAGCCCCTGCAGCGTGGGAAGCACACGGGCCAAGGGCGGGCCCGTCCTTGCCCATCAGTGACCGTTTGAGGCCGGGCTGGGCCCACTCTCTTGGTTTTTTCTATTTTTGAAATCAGACAGAACTTCTCAGTAAGGACAGATTTAGTCTTGCTAATTATTCTTGCTGATTGTGTTTCACATTTCCTATCTGTATTGGTTCTGGCTTGGCCTGTAGTAATCGAAAGAGCAAAAACAAGTGCATAGCATCCGGGGCGTGTTTGTTAAGGTCCATTAGTATAGGGGGACATATTTTTCCCTTATACTGGGAAAATGTCATACTTGACCCACATTCATTTAGTTGTTGTGGTAATCTCTCATAGTATGGGTAAAAGGAAATTGCCCAGTCCAAAGCCTACTGTAGGCAAGAGAGCCTAAATTGAGTCACAACAAACCTTACTGAGCTACCTCACTGGAGCCATGGGGGCCCTAGACAAGCAGATCAGCTCAGTGGAATAATTCCTTGAAGCTGGCTCCTCCCGAGTAAATACTGAATTGGATCACTTTGAGGTTCCAGATGGCTTAAGGCAACCAGCCACGGAAAAAAATCCCCCCACGGTGTATCCAGCACACCGTGGATGTCATTGTTTTGAGTGATTCAGATTCCTCTCTGCAACCCCCACAAAAGAAGCATAAATCCCCACACTTGATGAGAACATACCTGCTCAGAGCAACCCAATTAAAGGTGGTTTAAACACTTGTTCAGAAACTGCACCTATAAAAGAAAACTCCACTCAACATGGTAGGAAAAAGTGGGGCCCAAAAAAATATTCTCTAAAGACCAGACTTGGAAATAGTAAAAACTCTGAGCCACGTAGCGATGATATTAAGAATTTAACAATCTTGGGCGAAAGGTTGGATCTTTATTTGAGAGTCAGGATGGACCAAATGGGTTCCAGACTGACTCTCATAGAGGAACACATAGATAGTAGTAAAAAACAATTTGGAGATAACCCTAGATCCCTTCCATTTGGAAAAGAATTGGTAAATTCGCGTTTGAATTTGAAAAATGGGACCCCAATAATCCAGCTCGAAGGGCCTCTCTATTGCAGGGATAAAGACTCACAACCATCATCTGCCACCGTCTCTAATCTTCCGACACACAATTTAGCGAAAGAGCGGTTGTTGCAGACAGACAAAACAAATACATTAAAAACCTCATCTCTGATCGGAGGGGTCCCGAAGCAGAATATAGAAAATTTAGGTTCAACCATCTTTCCTTTTCATTCTCAGGCCCCCCAGTATACTGTACCAAATAAACCTCATCCAAACTGGGCAAATTCGGCCCCCGATCAACATCTCGATCTACCACCTGCAGCTACTCCCTACATTATGGTGTTGGCAAACGTCCCAAATAAGGAAATTTCAGCAGTTGAGGGTTAAGAAACACTCAGAAATAAATCCCTTCACTGGTTGGATAAGAAAACTGGTTTGACCGAATCTCTGTCTGTTTAGAGAATTCAAGATGACAAGAAGGGTAGAGTCGCTGGGCTTTACGTGGGAAAGCCTTTCCGGGAGACTGTATTGTTTTAACTTTTAGATCCCCCAGCTGGTCAGTAAACTCTTGCGTGTGACTGGGAACTATGCCTTACTAATGACCGAAATTAACATACTACCACTCAGCTTCTTCTATCCTCCATTGATGGGGACCCAGTCGGCCCCAGGGTTTGGTAGAAATGCAGCAATCCAGGACTGTGTTTATGGTATTCCAACTCGTAACAGATTTAACTTGTTGTGAGGATTGGAAGACACCGATTGACTTGTTCCGCCAACCCAAGAGCCTGCTGGGAACTACGAACTCCCAAGCCTGGTAAATCAGAATCAGAATCTTTCCACTTTTTCTTTCATATGGCCTACAACTGTAAATATCACTGGTCCAGAAATGTATCTTTTCACTGAAAATTCGTTAGCAAACCCGGGCCTAGCCATGAGTAATGGACAAGCAGTCCCTGACAGCGAGAGCCAGTATAACACACAAGTAGAGACTATCAGTTCAAGTCCTGTCCCGGATAGTCTCTGGGACAAACCCTCTATTGATATACTTTATTGGAACATTGCAGGCCTGCGTTCAAAGGTGGGGAATGACATCTGGCTTAGCTTTATCCACAAGTTTAAAATTCTATGTTTTCAAGAAAGATGGGCTACTTCTGTGATCCATATAGAGGGCTATAAAACCTATTTTTCAGCAGCACTACCGTCCCCAGCTGTTAAAGCCAAAGGAGGTTTGACCATTTTCGTTTCTAATCTTGTGTAGGTTAAAGAAATCATCCCAATTAAATTAGAACCTAATTTCCAAATAATAACTTTAAACTGGGGTAAAACCGATACTCTTTTTCTGGTTAACTTCTATAATAACCTGCACCAGGGAGAACTAATAACAGTAATAAGACACATTTTTCTCTCCCTGCAGGAATTAACCAACAAGGCCACAAAAGAAGTAGTAATTATTTGGGGAGGTGATTTTAATCAAAGATTATGCAGGAATAGTGGTGAGTTGATCTGTGGTCTCATGGACGAAAATGAAAATTCGATAACCCACTTTCACCACACTGTAATTGGGGACAGTCTGAAAAAAAACCTTTTTGGTTTAGACCTAGGCTTGGCTAATGACATGGTGAACCCCTCAGTCCCAAGTTTTAAATTTTAAGACCCATGATAACACTATTAGTGATCATTACCCTAATAGTATTACCCTATCCCTCCTACAGAAGTCAGATAGGTGTAACACACTGAGGACCCTGGGGCAAAACACTCTGACTTTAGACAGGCTCAATGGGTATTCACTTAAATGGGACACAGTGGATCCAACAGTTATTACTAATAACGTAGTAAAAAAATCACGAAAGGAGTTTGAAAAGTGCCTTGATATCGCTTCCTCAGATGAGGAAGTGATGACCAATTTTGTGATAGTAACTAAAACAATAAAAGAAGCCCTTTTTGTTAAATTAAAAGATAGAAAATCAAAAACAAAAGGATGGTTCAATAGTAGTTGCACTGAAGCATATAAAAAAACTAAAGGTAGCACTACACAAAACAAAGCAGGATGTTCAGGATATTGCCATTCTTAGAAGGGAGTATAAGCAGGTTATAAACTCAGGAAAACAGAACTGAAAAAGGAACTATGGGATCAACTCCACAAAAGCTGTACCTTAAGAGATAGCGTCGCATTCTGGACAGTCATTACATCACCCTTCCCCTCAGATTCTAGAGATAAACCTATAATTGATGTCGTGATAGATGAACAAACTTGGGTCGAACATTTCACACAGATATTTGGCCTCCCCTCCAAGGGGCAAGAAGTACAAACTCCACAGGAAAAGATCAATCTTGAGCCCAAAATAACTCATTTCCACTATCCCTTGACATAACGTATGATGAAGTGGAGCTTGCCTTGATGGCTAGCAAAAATGGCAAGGCGCCAGGCCCCGATGGGGTCCCAATTGATTTTTTCAAATTCAATTTGGACCTTTGGACCCCAATTCTGACCAGAGATCTGCAAGCATCATTTTCTGTGGGGCTCGTTGACTCATGGTCAGAATCTATTCTTGTTCCTATTTTTAAAAAAGGGGATTGTCAATCGCCCTCTTGTTACCGTCCTATCTCTTTGCTGGACACTCTAGGGAAAGTGGCGGGACAAGTTATTCTAGACCGCCTCCAGCGATGGGCGGACGACAACAAGATTTTATCAGAAATACAATTTGGGTTTCAAGAAGGCCTTGGCACCATTGAGCAAGCTCTCAATCTGTCCCTTTTGATGGGCAAATACGTAAATGCTAAGGGGGGGCTCTATACATGGCGTATGTCGACTTATCGGCAGCTTTCGACTGCGTCAGTTATTCAAAACTATGGTCCATTTTACTGGAAATGTGGTAGAGCATGCTCTCGTTAACTTCCTGCATGAGTTATATTCGGACGCTACAGCCAGAGTGAGGTACGGGGTCGGAGGGGAACTAACGGCGTCATTCGGGGTAGAGAGAGGGGTTAGGCAGGGCTGTGTACTGGCCCCCTTTCTTTTTACGCTTTACACCAATGGCTTGGTACAGGACATGGTAAAGGGGTGCCAGGACCTGCCTACTATTAACCCCTTCCATGCTCATGACAAGGTCAGCTCGTCATGCAGTGCACTGGAGCTGTGCTAATGACGAGCTGATCTTGTCATGAACAATGTAATTTTCAATAATCAGCACCCAGCGGGAATTGCCTTAGCACCAATGTGGTTAATAACCGCCCAATACTAGCCTTACTCTATGCCGATGACGCCGTGATTTTAGCTCGAACCCCCATAGAACTACAACGTGCTCTTGAGAGATATAATACCTTTATGGCCAATTTGGACCTGAATATCAACATTAAAAAAACCTTTGTTATGTCATCAGGTTATAAACTTACGAAAACTAAGGCCATCGTTACTAATAAAGTAAAACTTGAAAGCACGAACACGTATCCTTATCTGGGAATCGTAATAGACCATAAAAGCTCTTGGAGGCAAGCCATTGAGACAAGGAAACTGCTTTTTATAAGGGCAACGGTTGCACTAGCAAACTTTTCACGAAGATTGGGAAGAAGGCCCCCACCGAACTCATCGAGATATACAAGGCAAAATGTTTTACCATCGCAACCTACGGGGCCGGAGGGTTTTTTAAGGTTCCTGCTAGCCGTGCCACAAGGCACTGCGACCTATTCGTGCCACTTGGAGTTGGGTCTGTCTTATCTGATAGACATAGTTAAAATTCAACCACTTCTCTTATGGCATCGTATTTGGTCATCAAATAAAAGTATTTTCTCTCAAGGGTTTATACAGGACTGTATTTCTCTAGAGAATGCTCATAAGATTGGGTGGATAGCCTACGTAAAAAAATTCTTATATGATCTAGGCATGGCAAAATATTTCCACATTCCCATCCTAATCTCAGAACTCTCTAGAAAAGCATATAAAAAACACTGTTTGTCCCACCTAGAACAACTGCGGTTAACTAACGAGGTCACCAAACCATCAGTCTAACACATGCTGACAATCCAAACAACCGTGACCATTCAACCTTATTTAACCTTTAACTTGTCCAGCTATGAAAGATTCCTAATTAACCATTTTGGGCTGGACATCTTTTATCGCTTAGTTACCTTTCCAAGAATTAATGATTGGGCAAAGTGTCTACCAACCTGCCCTTGCGATGATGTCTCTACCCAATCTTCAATTCACACAATATTATTTTGCCAGTTCTATAGTGAACCAAGAAAACGCTGGCGGATCCCGATTTTAATAACCATGGGACTCCGTAGGTGTCGTCCCGCATTGCTCTCTCCAACTTTTGGATGAGGAGTGTATTGCGAAGGCCATGGTTACATTTTTGAAGTTTGTCGTTCGACACAGGTCAAATTTAGAGTAGGTTAGGAAAATCATATTTTAAGACCATATTCATCATTATTTGTTGCATTGTTTTAGATTGTTTTTAAATGAATGTACTTTTGCACCTTACAATTTGCTACAGTTCTAAATGAATTTCTTACATGTATCTTTTTAGGATAATGAATTTTAAAATTATTTGTCGTATACAATTTTAAATGTACTTTTATGGTTTTTCTAACTGATGAAAGCGGAATAAAGGATTTTGACTTGACTTGACAGTGGTTTTGTTAATTTAAAACTGTATGTTTTAAATTAAATTTTCAGCTAACTAAAACATCTGTTTAAGCTTTTGTTTTTAGCGAATTCCAAAGTCTTTTTATTGCCAAGTAAGATATGATTAGCATACCTAACTATAACATCACTTTAACCTTTTCTTTTTTCAGTGAATTTCTAGGTTTGTTTAATTTAAAGTAATAAGTTAGTACCATACATAACGCCTGCCCCATGCTGTACACATACTTTGGCTGTGCGCTGCCTGAGATTGGCCACAAGACCTTGCCTGGGCCAGGTTCGGCATCCAAACCCCGCAGGCAGCCAACCCAAAGCCATGTGCGACGTGGGTTGGCCGAAGGACCTGGCAGAAGCCAGGCACAGTGGCTATCCCTTCTCAAGCAGCCAACCCCATGCCACACATGTCCTTTAACACCAAAACATAAAAAGAGGGACTATTGGCTTTTCCAAGGGGTGAACATATTCCTATATATAAAGCAGATGTATCATCTTTCCCCAAAAATTACCACTATTTTTAATCAGATCTATATTTCAGTTATTTACATAATGCAATGTTTAATAATAGTTATTATTACAAAATTGTTGAATAGAGTTTAAATAAAAAAAGAAATGCACATGTATGTGAGTCTTTTTTTAACATTGTTTTAACTGTTGCATTTGGTGGGCTGAAAAATGCTAAAAGAAAACTCAGGCATGTTATTTATTTTATTTTTTTACATGAATCCAACATGCCACTGAGTCTCTCTTGAAAAATGTTTTAGCCCACAAAATGTAATCATAAAAACAACCACAAGAGTTGCTGTGCATTCTAGCTGAAGAGCATAGTGTTCCAGCTCAAAGTGCTTTAAAACAAAATATGATTAGTTCCCCTTATGTCTATTTTTCACATTTGTTCTAGGACTAGGAACTGAGGGCCATTTGTATCATGCTGCAGTTTTGTGATTCTGAATTAGCGATTTTTTGCGAATTGCAAAATCAGAATCGCACAACGGTATGTATGAAATAAATCGCACAAAAATAGCGATTCCCAAAAAAGCGCTTTTTTTGCGATGTCAGAAATTGCGATTCCTTAACGGAAAAATTCGCAAAATTGCGAATTTCGCTAATCTGAGAATCGGAAACTCAGGTGCAGCTTGATGACATCACAACAAGGAAGTGTGACTACCCATGCTGCACCTGAGTTTCTGATTCACAGAGAGAAGGAGTGTTGGGTGTTGGAGAAGGAGCTCTGCAGTGTCTGAAAAAATGGAGGACACAGGAGACATGCCCAGCCAGGACACCCCCCAGCAGCAGCAGGCTGACAACCAGAGAAAAAGAAAACAAAAATTCTCTGAAGCTGAGCTGGAAGTGCTCATTGAAGAGATGGTCACAAGCCATGAAATGCTGTTTGGCAAAAAATCTCTCAGGGTGCCTGAGACAAGGAAGAGGCGCATTTGGGCAGACATCCAACAAAAGGTGAATGCTGTTGGGGTAACACACAGGAGTGTGGAAGACTTAAGAAAGCGCTGGTATGACATGCGCCAGCGCTCCAAGGAGAAGGTGGCTGCCAGGTTGGGTGAAGCTAGGAAGACTGGTGGAGGGACCTCCACTGCCTCTGACTCAACACCTTTGGAGGTACTGGTGGAGGGAACCCTACTTCCTGAAAGCATCATGGGCGTGGCCGACCTGGACAGCTCTGACCCCCCCCGGGACCAGGACAAGGTAAGAGGCATGCCATCACACCCCTGACCCCCCCCCTCCCCAACTACCCCCACACACCCAGCAACGAACCAGGGGCAGAACAAAACTAGAAGGCCAGTGCAGGTACACAAGCACACACTGCAATGCATTATTGGAGATGTAGTCACATGCACATAACAGTGGTGCATTTGCACCAAGCTAATCCCCAAATGCTTGTGCACATCATGAAAGGAAAAAAACCAAGATACATGTAATCCCAAATAGTGATATTTAATAATTTACAAGTGCAAGTCAGAACAGAAAATAAATGTGTGCTTTTATGTCCACAGCATCAACTGCAACACTGCCAACAGCAAGTGAGAGACAGGGCAATTCCCCTACAAGACCAGCGGCTGCGCAGGAGGATGAATCTGAGGACGAGCCTAGCCCAGTGAACTCACCCAAGTACTGCAGGCAGAATGTTGTGCGCCCACTACCCCCTTTGGAGGATGAGGGCCAGGACACTGATGGTGATGGCCAAACTGATATCACACAGCCAGAACCACAACAGAGCCCACGCGCAGAACCAATTGCAGCTGTCCCAATCAGGCGCAGGTCCCATGCTCCCAGCAGAGGTGCAGATCCAGGGGATGGGTCCGTGTTTGCTGGCCTAGAGCTCAACATGTTGCAGGTACATCGCCTGCAAGCAAAAAACATAAAGTCACACCAAAGGGAAGTGAGGGCAGGCTTCAGGAACATGACATGTGCCATGGAGGCACTGTGTGCCGAACTCAGGGCCGACCGGGCAGCTTGGCAGAGGGAGATGCAGCGCCTGGACTTGTATACCCGGGCTGTGAACCGCCTGTCCTCTGCCACCAGTGTATAGCTAGGCGCAGCATCTGCAGGCAGCGCGAGGTGGCGCACAATAGCCGGGACGTGGCAAGGGCCCTACTCCAGGTCACCACGGTTGTGGATGAGCTGCACGCAGTACGCACTACTGGGCCAGGAGTCCTAACACCCACTGAAGAGGACGCACTGTCAGGGCGGAGCAGCAACACCCCTCCACCCATAATGGAGAGGCGCAGTAGTGGCCGATACAGTCCGCCTACCAGGGCTAATGAGGAGGAGACTGTGCAACCACAAATAGGGACTTCATTTCGCCAGCGCTGCATGTGAGGTGCAAAGATTGTGACCACTGGAAGGGGGCAGCTAGCTACTTGACTTGTACACTACCTCATGTTTACAGACTTGCACTGTGACTTTAACATGTGCAGGAAATATGGAGTGTTACTGGGTGGCATTCAGGCTGTGTGAAAAAATGAATCCTGCTGTTAAGGAATTAAACACAGTCGCACACATGAGATCTGGCATTGTGTCATTTTTTCTTACCTGGAAATAGTTGCGCGTAATCTCTTTTTGCCTCTGGCGCCCAGCTGCTGAACCGGCTCCACCAGCTGGCATACGTCCTGGGCCAGGCCCCTCCACGTCAGATGAATCGGATTCAGAGAGCTCCACCGGTGTGCGTTTCCTGGTGGCGATGTTGTGCAGCATGGCACATGCTACAACTATCTTGCAGCTGGTCTGGGGGCTGTATTGTAGTGCCCCTCCGCTTTTGTGGAGGCATCTGAATCTGCTCTTCAGAATCTCGAATGTGCGTTCAATGGTGCCTCTGGTGGCTATGTGTGCTCTGTTGAATCGCCGCTCCGCTGCATTGCCAGGATTAAGGTAGGGCGTCAGTATGAATTCCCGGACCGCATATGCACTGTCACCTGTGGGGTGGGATGGATATGGTTAGTCACTGTACTGCACATGTTATTCTTACAAAATCTGGCGTCTGTTCAAATGCATTTACCTAGTAAATATCCCTCTCCAAACTCCCCACTTGTGAGTCTACGGTGTATCCCACAGTGGCGGAAGATAAAAGCGTCATGCGTGCTGCCAGGATATTTTGCAACAATGTCTGTGATTATGTGTTTGGCATCACACACCACCTATATGTTGAGGGAATGGTAGCTTTTCCGATTCCTGTACACGTACTCGGTCTGGGAGGGAGGGGAGATTGCCACATGTGTCCCATCTATACATCCTATGACGTGGGGGAATTGGGCAATCTGATAGAAGTCCTGCTTGGTCTGGGCTAGTGCCTGTGGGGTGCTTGGGAAGTGAATGTGGTGGGGCAGCCTCTGTACCATGGCATCAAGGAATGCATTTAAAGAGCACGAAAGTGCACTTTGTGACACCCCTCCTACTGAGGCAATCACCCCCTGGAAACTACCAGATGCCAAGAGGTGCAGTGAGCACAGGACCTGGATGTGGGTGGGGATGGCTTGTGTCCTGCATGTGGGGTGTTCAAGGAAGGGTTTGAGTTCCTCAATTAAATCAAGGATACTGTCCTCATCCAGTATGTAGCTTGTGTAGATGTCCCCCTCTGTGCGCTGGAAGATGGAAATGCGCGCACAGAATATCCTCTCCAGGCGTCTCCTCCTCTGTGCAGCAGCTCTGAGTCGCAGCCTCCTGGCTATCACGTACAGCCCAGCCATTGTGGAAAAAAGTCTGTTGCATTCTGGGACTCCTTAAATAGTTTGCACCTGGTTACCACCTGCTCCCACTTGGTGGTATTTGCGATTCTCTAATTTGCGATTTTCGTGAATTCGCAATTTGCACATTTTTCATACATACCAGTGCGATTCCTTACTTTGCGATTTCCCGTTTGTGAATTTCGCTAACCGAGAACTCGCTAAATTAGGAATCACAGGGAAATTAGCAGATTTTTGACTCTCGCAATGTAAGGAATCACAATTTTTACGAATTCTCATTTTGCGAGGCTCTTTGGCTTCATACATTGGAAATAGCGAATTTTTAGTCACAAACGCTATTTTTTGCGATTCGCAGCGTTTGCGACTAAAAATTAGCTTGATACATATGGCCCCGAGTACCCAGTCCTAAAAGGCCTGCTGCCACATCTTTGTTAGATCCTCCGTGACGTGAACAGTGCAATGTTTTTGTAACCTAATTGCACAAAAACTACTGAATAGATTTACACAAAATCACAATCAACACACTTTGTGGATCAAGATCCAGCTTTCTGCCAAATTTGGTGTAATTTAGTTCAGCAATCTTAGTGGTATCACTGTTCAATTTTCCTTATGAAAAATAAATAGAGAAAACGCGTTTTAGGACCTCACCCTTATTTTTGGCCCTCACATAATGGATCACCCATAAACTTACCAGAAAGGAGCTAACGTGGAAGAGAGTTTTTTGCCAAAAGTTTCATGAAGGTTCGTCAAATAGAGCCAAAGCTATGAGGATAGCAAAAAATGCTACTTAATAGTTGTGACTACTGTTACTCTGAATGTCTCACTGCTACTCACACTTTTGATAGATAGCTTTCATTGTATTTAAGTAACACCACTGCTATATATGTTGCTAATTGTACCTCCATTAACAAAATGTAAATTAAGAGTTAAAAAAAATCATTAATGTCTGGGACTTGGAGGATCTGAGGATCCCCTTGAATCCCAAAAATTAAAAAGTGCATGAAACCTATTGGCCAAGGGAACCTTTTCTCCTGTCGATCCTTTTGGATCCATAAATCCCAAACAGGATCTCCATATCCGAAAGAATCTGATTTGCTGCAGCAACAATGAAATAATCATTATGGGAGATATTACAGGAATTAAGTATTCAGGGCATGGGATGGGTGTAAGTTGAGCACACCCTGGCCCCCAAAGCCCATGTGAGAGGATCTCACAGGCACACTCCCCAGTGATTAAAAAAAAAGAATTACAATTTTGTTGCAGGATTGGCAGATCCAGTGCCTGAATTTGGGGATCCTAGTTAAGCTCTCCAATGTGGAGTTAAGGAACTCCAGCTCAAAACATTTTATTTAAAACGATAGAAGGGCCTGTGGCCCAATGTCTTTGCACAGGCCAGGAGCAGTAGGGAGTGCCAGGGAGTCGCTAACACCACTCACCTAATGCACTACTTCTGGAAATAAGCTTCAAAGACTCAAGCTGCCCGGCCGCAGAGGCTTATTGACACCCAATGCACCAGTACTGGGTGCAGGCTTCACTGACTCAAGTGGCCTACATTGGAAGAGCTAGTACTACCTGCCTGTACACCACCATGGGTTCACGCTTTATCGCCTCCAGTAGTTCAGTTGCAGAGGGGCTAGCACTGCTGTTCAGGTGCACCACCACAAGGTGCAAACTTCATTGATCCAAGGGGCACACCCGTGGAGGCACAAGTGCCACTGGCCCCTGTGCACCATCACTAGGTGCAAGCTTCATAGACTCAAAGGACCCAGCAGCAGGGGGGCTAGTACTGCCTAGTCACTGCACCACCATCAGGGGCAAGTTTCATGGACCGCAAAGGTACATCTCGTAGGGGCTAGTACCGCCTGGTCAGTGCACCATCACCAGTGGTAAGCTTCAAGGTCTCAAAGGGCCTATCGGCGGCGGTGATTGTACGGCCCTGTTGGTTCCCTACCATGGGAGACAAGCTTATGGACTCAAGAAGCACCACAGTCAGTGCAAGATTCCTGGACTAAAGAATCCCGGCTGGGGAGGGGCTAGTACCACCCAGTCAGTGCAAATCTGCCAGGTGCAGGCATCATGTATACAAAGGGCCTTGCCATAAGGGCACTAGCACCGCCAGCCGTGTCTACCACTACTGAGGGCAAGCATCATGGATTCAATGGTGTCAACTACAGAGGCGCTAGTTCCGCCCACCTGTTACACCACCACCAAAAACAAGCTTCACAGACTCAGGGGTCCTTTCAGCAGAGGAGCTAGTATGCCCTGTTGGTGAACTAAGATTGTGGCAATCTTAACAAACTCAATGGGCCTTGCTGTGGAGGTGCCAGTACCAACCGACCAGTCACCACCAGCAGGTAAAGCTTCACAAACTCAAGTGTGCTGGATGCAGAAACACTATTACATTTAAAAAAATCTCTGAAATTCCTTTCTCCCTCTACAACAGAGATTATTGCCTGCGTTCAGACTTTTCCAGGTAGCCAATCCTAGTAGGGTATGGTCTTCACTATGTGCTGCAGAAGTTGCCTCCGTGGACTAGTCTATGTCCAATCTTTGTACCTGCCCTGTACAGACTGAGACGAGTAAGAATATTGAGATAAAAAATATCGACTGGACAGAATATCGAGTTTTTTTATATAGAATGGACAGAATATCGAATTGCAAAAATATGGTGGTGCAGAATATCGAAATTCAGGTAAGAAATGTTGATTTTCATAATATCAAAGTTAGTAATATCGACAGTCATAATATAGTTGTTAAAAATATCGATTTTTTTGTAGTATTTTAAGTGTTAGTATATGTGTTAAAAGTATGTAATATTTTTGTAATGTATGTTTGAATTTTTTCAAAGTGATGAATTTTATGTTATTTAATTTTTGCGTAATTTAATTCTGTAGCGGGTTTTGGGCTTATAGGGGAGTAGGGTGGGTAGTAATTTAATTATAGTAAATTAAATATTATTTTTGAGGAATTATTAATTACTTTTTAATTTAATTTTGCGTTTTAGTTCTGTAGCGGGTTGTGGGTTTATAGGGGAATAGGGTGGGAAGTCATTTAATTGTAATTAGGTAAATATTTATTTTTATTTATTGGTATTGATAATTAAATTATTGTTAATTAATTATTAATTTGTAATCAATTTGTATTATTTGGTCATTCATTTTTATTTATTGGTAATTAATTGTTATTAATTGTTTAATTAATAATTATATTGATTTTATTAATTTATTATTCAGAGCGGGTTGTGGGTTTATAAGGGAACAGGGTGGGAAGTAATTTAATTGTATTTTATTAATTCTTGATATTATTTTTGTGTATTGATAATTAATTTACTCTTAATTAGTTATTAATTGGTATTTTTTTATTACTTATTAATGTTTGGTACTAAAAATTAATTTGTTGTTAATTAGTAATTGATAAGTAATTTATTTTCAATAAATATTAGTTATTGGTATTTGTAAGTAATTAATTATTAATATTTTGTAATTGGTAATTCATTTTAATACATTTTTTATTGGTATTGATAATTGGTTTATTTTGAGCTAAATAATAAATCATTACTTTCCCTTCTGTTGCACTCACTACGTGGGAATAGTAATTTTTTCCCCTACGCTATCCAACACTTTCCCTACTGTTGCACTCTGTGGAGTGGGAATAATAATTTTTACCCCTATGCTATCCAACACTTTCCCTACTGTTCCACTCACTGGAGTGGGAATAGTAATTTTTACCCTCCCGCTATCCAACGCTTTCCCTACTGATGAACTCACTGGATTGGGAATAGTAATATTTACCCTCCCGCTATCCAACGCTTTCCCTACTGATAAACTCACTGGAGTGGGAACAGTCATTTTTACCCCTTACACTATCAAACGCTTGCCCTTCCATTGCACTCACTGCAGTGGGAATAGTAATTTTTACCCTCCCGCTATCCAACGCTTTCCCTAGTGTTGCACTCACTGGAGTGGAAATAGTAAACTTTACCCTCCTGCTATCCCACGATAAAATTATTGAATATTTTTTAATATTATTAAGTTAATATATATATGTATTAAAAACTAAAAGTGCATGTTTATTATTTTTTTTAATTACATTAATTATTTATTAATGTTAAGGTTATGTAAGTATTTTTAAGTATGTTTTATTTAATTGTATTTATTATTTCCTCAATTTTACATTACTTTTAAGACATTTAAAAAATTCGATATTTTAATAAACTATATTATTTACAACAATATTTTGGATTCAATATTTTTGTACTTACCTGTTTGTAGATAGGAATTCGATATTCTGCTAGTCGATATTTTGTCATCGATATTTTTTTAGGTCGATATTTAGCTCCTCGATATTCTGTCAGTGATTCGTACAGACAGTAATCCTACATGGTATAGGTTCTATGATCCATAATATCTACAGCAATCGTTATCAACTTTTTGACTTTTGTGGACATCTACTTAATCATTACTGGAATCCAGGGACCCCCACTGAATCCTTATCGGAATCTGCAGAACCCTACAAAGTCATTACTGGAAAGAGGAACCCCGGCCTAAGCATGATCAAACTGCGAAAGAATACACAAAAAACCCAGAAACAAGCATTCATCAAACAAATACACAAATTATGAAATATTTTATTTAATTGACAATTTATTTCTTTTTTAATCAAAGTTTTGATTTTAATGGGAAGGTTGGAGATTTTCTAAATTCAATTGAAGCTAATCATCCATACTACATTCTGTTTGCTGCACCTGCACAGCTGTCACAAATCAATTTAGGACACAAATTATATGTTTATCCTCCATTTTCAAATTCCTTCACATTTACAGAACATTCTAAAATTGCAAATTCAGAATTTTCTCCTTTATTTATACACTCTTTATTAATCTGCTAACATTATTTCTAGGAAGTTGCTTCGTGGACCCCCAGCGGTCTCGAGACCACAAGTTAAGTACCATTGATTTACAACGCTCCATACCTGCAGTTTGTTAAGGTATGGAGCTAAGTAAATATTGTGGAACTTCATAACCATGGCACATTTCTGCCATTTAATAATGATTTTAAAACATGAATGATGATCAATCAGTAATGTAGATTTTAATCGAACAGTGCTCTTGTAGTACAGCGGCGGAACAACAAACAGTAGTGTAGTTCCTATATTCCCAATAGGCTCTGCGCATTGGAATAATATATCCTGCAGCTTAGACGTAGGACTTAAGTCGACTAGGTCTCTGCCGAATATATTAGACTTAATTGTGAGTGCCAGCTAGCTCAGAGGTCACTAGAAACTTTCTCGAAAGTACAAGAAGGGATTAGTCTCTGACAACCATATAACATGACAACTTTGTTTCCCCAGAATTAAACGTATCTCTAGAGTCGCAAAAACAATTTCACTCAGTCAGATGTGCATGCTTCGTTTCACCAGAGTTGCTTTAGAAATAGAGAGACAGGCGTTTTCAATAAAAGTATTTATTGAACAGTCTTATTTCTTAAGCATAAGAAATGCACTGCTACAATTGAAATGCTAGTTAAGAAGTACAATGCATATAATACGAATAGTATTATAAAATAGTACTGTAAGAGCATGATATGGTTTCTAAGCCATAAACATAGAATACATAAAATGCATAAAATACATACAGTGATAAAATAGTGGCTAAAAGTACTCAACTGGTGCTTCTAAAATACGCCTACCCAGGTTTACCTAACCTAAGTCTTAGTACAAGGGAGGAGTAAGTGTGGTGTAGCTTAAGTCTAGTAATTTTCTGCCAAGAATCTGTTCCAAGAATTCTAGAGAGGGTCTAATCATCTCCGTACCTTGGTTTCAGAATGATAGAGGTCTTGTATCTCTCTCTCAGGACTCGATCTCCCAGCAACCCACAAGGGTAGCCTGGAAACACCGAAGCTGGATTTCTCGGCAAGAGAAAAGACAGCGTCTTCTCAGTGCGTCAGTTGGAGGGTCGGCTTCCTTCGGCACTTGCAGCAACAGGGCGTCAGGCAAGTAGTTAGTCAATCTGCTCCTGAACCATCGTGTATTTGACTGGGCAAATGTAGGCATATTTATACTTTGAAGGTGCCGAGTTTGATGTAAGATTGGACATAATATCGTCACTAGTGCCTCAGTTCCTTGAAAACTCCTGGAGTTCTTGGATAAATTAGTATTCAAGCAGGGGGAAGTCCCTGACTGCTGAAGGCTGGTTTTTCCAAGAAATCGTTGTGGGTTCTCGGAGTTTAGTGGAAGTAGCCATGCCGTATTTGGGCTGCACAGGCTAAGACTAAATAAGGTACTGATTCCTATGCCTATATAAGGATCGGGTGAATTATACCTATATATGGGCATGAATCGGGAAAATTACACTAGGGTCCTAGATTACCACATAACACCCACTCCACGATTATTAAGTTCAATAATACCTAAGTACTGAACATATCTAAAGCAAAGTGTTCACAATCCCACCCCAAAATACAAAAAATGCATTTGAATAGGCTTGTTCACATGAAATTATTATATACTGTATGCAAAAGTTATAGGCGTCATCTGAAATCAAGCATAAATCATGAGCATATATTCTCTCATTAAATAAAACGAAAGTACATTCATCAATTGATACCTGAAATCTGTCCCATAGCATAAGTTTTTAACTATGTTTGTTTTCGAGGTTGAAGCCAAATATTGTCATTTTTAGGAAGTTCAAACACGAAATCTTGTTCTCTAAGAATAGTTCTACTTTAAGCAGATTACTCTGTGCAAAAAGTTCTATTTTGGAAAAAGTTCAAATTAGTGGATTGTTTTGAAAAAAAGAAGGCCAAATTGCGGAGTTCAGGGAACGCTGTGTGAAATAATCAAAAGTTATTCTCAGGAGTGTCAGGAGAAAACATCAGATCATCTAGGCTGGCAAAGAAACCGTCTACCGTGATAGGTGAAAGTGGAACCATTTCAGTTAGCAGATCAAAAGTGCAGAAGTGTGGATCATCGCCGTCAGCGTTTGATGCATTAGCAATGTCCGTAGTAGATGGTACCTGTATGCCTGTAGTTTCTCGTATCTCACCCTCAGTTAGACTTGCCGATGAGACCTCAATGAATGCCGTCATCAGAATAGGCAGCCGTTGGGGGCAACATGATGCATGAGCCGTTACTGGACCTAGCAAAGCGTCAACATCCGATGGCAGTACTGATGGAAGTGTAAGACAAATGTCCAACACGCATTTGTGTCCGCAAAGCAGGCATCAAAGAACAGGTAAGATGCAATCTTGTCAGATTGGTCTGAACAATAGAAACCAGGTTGTGTTCAGATCTCTTAAACGAGCCAAGCCAAGAATCTGTGAAATCCTCTCACGATACATCATGGCAAGAAGGCATTGTTCCATGGTAGTCTGGGTGTTGCTGGTGGCCGGACTTGCCATATCGGAGCAGAAGGAATACAAATAGAATTCCTGCTACTAATCCCAAGATGAGAGGCAGGCCGCCGAACACAGAGTGCACGAAATTTGGAAATATGCAGAGGACTGCTTCAAATGGTGTTAACAGTGCCGAAAAAATCGTCTTAAATACATGTGCGATGCCGCTAGTATCAGACATGTTTAAGATTTGACTTAACATTTCTGCGAAATGTACTGGGCAGTTTGTTGGTAATAATACATGTATCTCTGCGGAAGACCATGCTACTTGCAGATTATACGTTTCTCTAGACGAGGTCAGTGGCACATTTTTTTGTAAAAGAATGGCTTTTATTCTGCTTAAAGTATCAATTCGTATAGAAGAGATATTCAGTGAAGGCCATAAAGCCGTCTCCCTTCCTGTCTCACTTTTTGGATACAATACTTGCATACAACAAGCGACCGTGGATGACACAGTTACGAGATAACTTTTTCCTGGCAACATGCCACAACAGCTGTGATTATTGAGCATAACGTAGCTGCCATTGGATAGCTACCTGAAAATCGGTACTATCGCTGTGGAGGGGGAACCGTGCAGGTGGCACGAGAGGTCATTTGTAGAACCGTCGCAGGCTCCGTGCAAATTAATACCCTGGCACAAAAGTGTACCACTCAGTGAGTTTTTACAATTCTTACCACTAAGGAATACTTAATGTCCCCCATTCCATCATTTGTGTGTGTATGGTAAAACCCAGGTTGACTTAATGTATTCTTTACCCAACCTTTCATACAGGGCCGCTGGTATATGCTCCAGACAATACTGAAACAGGAAAGATGTCACTGGTATCGTAATGGTGCCATGAATTATCCATTCAATGACAGGTTTCTCAGAAACTGTTAATTGTAATCTTTCGAGTTTTTCTATGCTCAGCACCGTATAGTCTGATCCTCTTTGTGCCAAAGAGATTTGTTTATCTGTAAGGTTAAATATAGTAAACAATGACGTGGTATTGATTAGATGCCATGGCACATATCCTGAACTCAGATTTTGCAACGTCCAGCCTAGCAGCATGATAGAACGTAATTGAGACTGGCCATGTTGTAACATTAACAAGTCTTGTTCTATGATGTCAATGGCAGATGACACGATGCTGTCCAAAGAATAAATTCTGGAGGATAGAGTCGTTAACCCATTGTCCACTACAGAGAGGCTTTTTTCCAAATGTGTACGATCAATTTCTCGTATTCTTTCTGCAGTTTCCATTTGCGTCACTTTCCATATTTCGTTGTATGCCACATATACTCCGGCGTATATGAAAAGTTTTTGCCGTGGTTTGCGAGGCCCCATTAAGAAATCTCGCAAATCATTGCTTTCTTTAAGTAAAGATAAGTGTTGTTTAATTTCTGGAAGTGTAGATTTCTGAAGCCACTCAAGGCACAGCTTCCCTACACTGTAAGTGGTTACTATCCCTGGATGTTGTCTCTGGGAATATCTTGGATCTGGCCTTTATCACCGTGAACCCTTGTGTCTTGTTCAGGAATCTATCTTGACAGTTATTTGTGTCTGTGGGCCAGATTAACCATTTTTTCCAATCAGGATTAGTTCTGTTTTGTTTAATGATATATGGTACGTCTACCTCCTCATCTGAAGTGCTATTAATGTCACTTGTGGATTTAGGTAGAGACGGTTTGTTTAACTCTTTAATCTTAGCCAGGCCTAGACAAGACGTCTGTTGAACAGTGTCATTTAAAAACATAGGGGCAGATTTATGAAAACTGGCGCATCCCCAGGGATGCGCCAGTTATTTTGCGCCACTGCTCCGCCACCCATGGTGCGCCGCATTTACAATGCGGCGCACCATGGGGCAAAAACGGCACAGATGCGTGACGCATCTGTGCCGTAAAGGTGGCGCATTGCTGGAGTTGCGTCGCAAGCGCGACGCAGCTCCAGCAAGGCTCGGGGGTGCCCCATCTTTACAATGCTGCGTCAAGACCTACTCCTGCTTCAAGCAGGCGCAGGGTTTTGACGCAGCATTGGCCTGAAAGTGACTGAGTGAAATCTTATAGATTTCACTCAGCCACTTTTGCGAGGCGCACCTGCCCCGGAACGCCCACCCTGCGCCGGAAGGCCCACAAGTGGCGCAGGGCTTTACAACGTGACGCATCTGCCTAGATGCGTCACGTTGTAAATGGGTCGTAGGGATGCGCCACGTTTACGCCGCAGTTGCGTGACGCAAACGTGGCACATTCCCAACATAAATCTGCCCCATAATTTGTTCTGGGATGATGCAGGCTCTAAATAAGGCATCTATACCTTGTACCTGCCAATCTTTAGTGCCCCAGATGGTTTTCGTCTCAATGTTGTCTTTCCAAAAGTTAAAACCTAATGCAGACAATTGAGCATAAAAGTTTGCAGAGTAAATTTGTTTAGTATTGGTCAACATTGTTTTCATTCCTGTCCTATTTAGATTTTTAAAATAAAACGTTTCTGGATTGGTAACATTAAACCCTGAGAAGTACGAAAACTTTTCTTGCAATGTTTTATAGCTGCTTTTCGGCGGAGTAGGACAATGTTCCCATTGATTGTAGTGAAACACATTTCTAGGGCTTGGAGATTTATGCAAATAATGGTGACCATAATGATTAAAACAATACATTTGTTCATAATCTGATGACCCTTCTAAGTAGTCATGTTCTGTAAATTTAGCTGACATTTCTAAATCTTTCATCATGTTGTTAACAGTCTTAAAGCCCAATCATCAAAAAATGTACTGGGTGCGACAAAGTTACTCAAAGAAACCTTAAACTGATGTGAAATCTTCAATAATTCCACCGGACCATAGATGTCATAATCAGTTCTGTCCCATGCTATACCCCCAGGTATAGGCACAGATGTGATGTTCACTGCTAACAGGCCTCTTCTTTCACGATGAGATGATTTGTAAGGCTTCAGGACCAAGTTGATTTTCTTACTTGCTGTGTCCATAGTACTATATTTTCCATCAATCATCCTTCCCAAGCTTAACACTAGTACGAGCCAGAGCAGGAGGAAAAATATACCTAATCCAATCCAAAATTCAACCCATGGTGAAACCAGATATATTTTCTCCAGTAGATGAAGGAGTTCTGTTACTTTTTCCTTGACGTTTTTCTTTGCTGGCTTATCCTCAGATTCACTGGGATCCTCAGAAAAGTTATTGAAGTTGATAAAGTAGCCAGAAGCAGTTCTGTCAATTGTTGGGATTGCATCAGGATTACTTGAAATCATTGGAGCTATTTCTTGTTTCGCCATGTTTGTATAGTCAGATGTCACATCATTGTAGACAGGCGTGTCTTGACGAACTGTTATTTGGGTTTCCAGAGGTACAAGTTCCATGGCTTTGTTGCATAGTCCTTCTTTTCTTACGGCAGGTTTATCAAATGTGATAAGTCTTTCAGTTTGAACCTCTTGGATTGTAACAAGATTTGGTTGTCCTCTACTTCTCGGGAGTCCACTGGGCCTACTACTTATTATCGGCCACATGTTGTGGTTTGACCAGGTCGATGGATACAACTCTGTTCTCCCTTTTACCAGCAAGGGGCGGTAGTAATACTGATCTTGTTCCTTGGATTGCCAAGACAGGTACTGCTTTTCTGTAAGAATGCCCAAATTCCTTCTTCACAACGTTTTTCTCTCTGACTAGATACCCAATCTTTGGAATCCAGACAGGCCTTGCTGGGACAGATGGTTTTTCTTCTGGGCGTTTGCTTCTGTATTGTATTACTCAGACTTCTTCTTGTTTCATTTAAGTCCTGTAAAACAATCAAACTATCTTTGACATCAAAGGGTTTTTGTTCCACCACTGAAGTCTGACAATCGAGGTCTTCGATTATCATTCTAGTACCAAACATTAGTTCATACAGAGTGACCCCACCCAGAGAATTTCTTGGCAGATTGTTAAGACTACGTTGGGCACTTATTAGATGTTTGACCCACCCATCACCCGAACCTAATACCTTAGCTGTTAAGGATTGCTTTATGTCACAGTTTTTTCTTTCCACTACCACATTACCCTCAGGATGGAAGGGACTAGAATACCGCAATGCAACGCCCAAGCTAGCCATGGCCTCCATGTAAGCTCGAGAGCTAAACGCAGAAGAATAGTTCTACTTTAAGCAGATTACTCTGTGCAAAAAGTTCTATTTTGGAAAAAGTTCAAATTAGTGGATTGTTTTGAAAAAAAGAAGGCAAAATTGCGGAGTTCAGGGAACGCTGTGTGAAATAATCAAAAGTTATTCTCAGGAGTGTCAGGAGAAAACATCAGATCATCTAGGCTGCCAAAGAAACCGTCTACCGTGATAGGTGAAAGTGGAACCATTTCAGTTAGCAGATCAAAAGTGCAGAAGTGTGGATCATCGCCGTCAGCGTTTGATGCATTAGCAATGTCCGTAGTAGATGGTACCTGTATGCCTGTAGTTTCTCGTATCTCACCCTCAGTTAGACTTGCCGGTGAGACCTCAATGAATGCCGTCATCAGAATAGGCAGCCGTTGGGGGCAACATGATGCATGAGCCGTTACTGGACCTAGCAAAGCGTCAACATCCGATGGCAGTACTGATGGAAGTGTAAGACAAATGTCCAACACGCATTTGTGTCCGCAAAGCAGGCATCAAAGAACAGGTAAGATGCAATCTTGTCAGATTGGTCTGAACAATAGAAACCAGGTTGTGTTCAGATCTCTTAAACGAGCCAAGCCAAGAATCTGTGAAATCCTCTCACGATACATCATGGCAAGAAGGCATTGTTCCATGGTAGTCTGGGTGTTGCTGGTGGCCGGACTTGCCATATCGGAGCAGAAGGAATACAAATAGAATTCCTGCTACTAATCCCAAGATGAGAGGCAGGCCGCCGAACACAGAGTGCACGAAATTTGGAAATATGCAGAGGACTGCTTCAAATGGTGTTAACAGTGCCGAAAAAATTGTCTTAAATACATGTGCGATGCCGCTAGTATCAGACATGTTTAAGATTTGACTTAACATTTCTGCGAAATGTACTGGGCAGTTTGTTGGTAATAATACATGTATCTCTGCGGAAGACCATGCTACTTGCAGATTATACGTTTCTCTAGACGAGGTCAGTGGCACATTTTTTTGTAAAAGAATGGCTTTTATTCTGCTTAAAGTATCAATTCGTATAGAAGAGATATTCAGTGAAGGCCATAAAGCCGTCTCCCTTCCTGTCTCACTTTTTGGATACAATACTTGCATACAACAAGCGACCGTGGATGACACAGTTACGAGATAACTTTTTCCTGGCAACATGCCACAACAGCTGTGATTATTGAGCATAACGTAGCTGCCATTGGATAGCTACCTGAAAATCGGTACTATCGCTGTGGAGGGGGAACCGTGCAGGTGGCACGAGAGGTCATTTGTAGAACCGTCGCAGGCTCCGTGCAAATTAATACCCTGGCACAAAAGTGTACCACTCAGTGAGTTTTTACAATTCTTACCACTAAGGAATACTTAATGTCCCCCATTCCATCATTTGTGTGTGTATGGTAAAACCCAGGTTGACTTAATGTATTCTTTACCCAACCTTTCATACAGGCCCGCTGGTATATGCTCCAGACAATAATGAAACAGGAAAGATGTCACTGGTATCGTAATGGTGCCATGAATTATCCATTCAATGACAGGTTTCTCAGAAACTGTTAATTGTAATCTTTCGAGTTTTTCTATGCTCAGCACCGTATAGTCTGATCCTCTTTGTGCCAAAGAGATTTGTTTATCTGTAAGGTTAAATATAGTAAACAATGACGTGGTATTGATTAGATGCCATGGCACATATCCTGAACGCAGATTTTGCAACGTCCAGCCTAGCAGCATGATAGAACGTAATTGAGACTGGCCATGTTGTAACATTAGCAAGTCTTGTTCTATGATGTCAATGGCAGATGACACGATGCTGTCCAAAGAATAAATTCTGGAGGATAGAGTCGTTAACCCATTGTCCACTACAGAGAGGCTTTTTTCCAAATGTGTACGATCAATTTCTCGTATTCTTTCTGCAGTTTCCATTTGCGTCACTTTCCATATTTCGTTGTATGCCACATATACTCCGGCGTATATGAAAAGTTTTTGCCGTGATTTGCGAGGCCCCATTAAGAAATCTCGCAAATCATTGCTTTCTTTAAGTAAAGATAAGTGTTGTTTAATTTCTGGAAGTGTAGATTTCTGAAGCCACTCAAGGCACAGCTTCCCTACACTGTAAGTGGTTACTATCCCTGGATGTTGTCTCTGGGAATATCTTGGATCTGGCCTTTATCACCGTGAACCCTTGTGTCTTGTTCAGGAATCTATCTTGACAGTTATTTGTGTCTGTGGGCCAGATTAACCATTTTTTCCAATCAGGATTAGTTCTGTTTTGTTTAATGATATATGGTACGTCTACCTCCTCATCTGAAGTGCTATTAAAGTCACTTGTGGATTTAGGTAGAGACGGTTTGTTTAACTCTTTAATCTTAGCCAGGCCTAGACAAGACGTCTGTTGAACAGTGTCATTTAAAAACATAGGGGCAGATTTATGAAAACTGGCGCATCCCCAGGGATGCGCCAGTTATTTTGCGCCACTGCTCCGCCACCCATGGTGCGCCGCATTTACAATGCGGCGCACCATGGGGCAAAAACGGCACAGATGCGTGACGCATCTGTGCCGTAAAGGTGGCGCATTGCTGGAGTTGCGTCGCAAGCGCGACGCAGCTCCAGCAAGGCTCGGGGGTGCCCCATCTTTACAATGCTGCGTCAAGACCTACTCCTGCTTCAAGCAGGCGCAGGGTTTTGACGCAGCATTGGCCTGAAAGTGACTGAGTGAAATCTTATAGATTTCACTCAGCCACTTTTGCGAGGCGCACCTGCCCCGGAACGCCCACCCTGCGCCAGAAGGCCCACAAGTGGCGCAGGGCTTTACAACGTGACGCATCTGCCTAGATGCGTCACGTTGTAAATGGGTCGTAGGGATGCGCCACGTTTACGCCGCAGTTGCGTGACGCAAACGTGGCACATTCCCAACATAAATCTGCCCCATAATTTGTTCTGGGATGATGCAGGCTCTAAATAAGGCATCTATACCTTGTACCTGCCAATCTTTAGTGCCCCAGATGGTTTTTGTCTCAATGTTGTCTTTCCAAAAGTTAAAACCTAATGCAGACAATTGAGCATAAAAGTTTGCAGAGTAAATTTGTTTAGTATTGGTCAACATTGTTTTCATTCCTGTCCTATTTAGATTTTTAAAATAAAACGTTTCTGGATTGGTAACATTAAACCCTGAGAAGTACGAAAACTTTTCTTGCAATGTTTTATAGCTGCCTTTCGGCGGAGTAGGACAATGTTCCCATTGATTGTAGTGAAACACATTTCTAGGGCTTGGAGATTTATGCAAATAATGGTGACCATAATGATTAAAACAATACATTTGTTCATAATCTGATGACCCTTCTAAGTAGTCATGTTCTGTAAATTTAGCTGACATTTCTAAATCTTTCATCATGTTGTTAACAGTCTTAAAGCCCAATCATCAAAAAATGTACTGGGTGCGACAAAGTTACTCAAAGAAACCTTAAACTGATGTGAAATCTTCAATAATTCCACCGGACCATAGATGTCATAATCAGTTCTGTCCCATGCTATACCCCCAGGTATAGGCACAGATGTGATGTTCACTGCTGACAGGCCTCTTCTTTCACGATGAGATGATTTGTAAGGCTTCAGGACCAAGTTGATTTTCTTACTTGCTGTGTCCATAGTACTATATTTTCCATCAATCATCCTTCCCAAGCTTAACACTAGTACGAGCCAGAGCAGGAGGAAAAATATACCTAATCCAATCCAAAATTCAACCCATGGTGAAACCAGATATATTTTCTCCAGTAGATGAAGGAGTTCTGTTACTTTTTCCTTGACGTTTTTCTTTGCTGGCTTATCCTCAGATTCACTGGGATCCTCAGAAAAGTTATTGAAGTTGATAAAGTAGCCAGAAGCAGTTCTGTCAATTGTTGGGATTGCATCAGGATTACTTGAAATCATTGGAGCTATTTCTTGTTTCGCCATGTTTGTATAGTCAGATGTCACATCATTGTAGACAGGCGTGTCTTGACGAACTGTTATTTGGGTTTCCAGAGGTACAAGTTCCATGGCTTTGTTGCATAGTCCTTCTTTTCTTACGGCAGGTTTATCAAATGTGATAAGTCTTTCAGTTTGAACCTCTTGGATTGTAACAAGATTTGGTTGTCCTCTACTTCTCGGGAGTCCACTGGGCCTACTACTTATTATCGGCCACATGTTGTGGTTTGACCAGGTCGATGGATACAACTCTGTTCTCCCTTTTACCAGCAAGGGGCGGTAGTAATACTGATCTTGTTCCTTGGATTGCCAAAACAGGTACTGCTTTTCTGTAAGAATGCCCAAATTCCTTCTTCACAACGTTTTTCTCTCTGACTAGATACCCAATCTTTGGAATCCAGACAGGCCTTGCTGGGACAGATGGTTTTTCTTCTGGGCGTTTGCTTCTGTATTGTATTACTCAGACTTCTTCTTGTTTCATTTAAGTCCTGTAAAACAATCAAACTATCTTTGACATCAAAGGGTTTTTGTTCCACCACTGAAGTCTGACAATCGAGGTCTTCGATTATCATTCTAGTACCAAACATTAGTTCATACAGAGTGACCCCACCCAGAGAATTTCTTGGCAGATTGTTAAGACTACGTTGGGCACTTATTAGATGTTTGACCCACCCATCACCCGAACCTAATACCTTAGCTGTTAAGGATTGCTTTATGTCACAGTTTTTTCTTTCCACTACCACATTACCCTCAGGATGGAAGGGACTAGAATACCGCAATGCAACGCCCAAGCTAGCCATGGTCAGAATGTAGCGTGCCAATTGCGTATGTGCCGATAAAGACTCGCAAATCCTTAATAACAGTTCTGGCGTCAGCCGAGCGCTGGGGCCACATCCAAATAAATCTTGTGCAGGAATCCACTGCGACCATGATATATTTATAGTTACCATCCCTTTGTAAGGGACCACAGTGGTCCACTTAAACACACGCTAGCGGTTTATCTGAAATCAGGAGGGGCGTCTGTGCAGGACGCTTCACTGTTGACACTTTTATTTTCTGGCAGATTTCACATTCTAGAACATAGTTTCTAGTTTGTTTCCTCATGCGCGGCCACCAATATCTCTGTTTTAATAATGATACTGTGGCGGAAATTCCTGAGTGTGCAGATGCCAGTCCGTCATGTGCTGCTAAGATCAGTCCTAACCCATGTTCCATGTTTGGAATTGCCCTATCCCCCACTCCAGGGATTTGAGAAAAAGGAACATTATTCGCATCAGTTATATATGAGTACTTTATTGGAAAGCCTTTCGGGAGTGTCTTACCACTGTCTTTAACTGAAGCAGTGACAGCTTGCATTATGTCGCTGTCTATTTTCGTTTTTGACCGAGTAATCGCAGCTACGGAAGCCGTTTGCACAGCTGCCTTCGCCGCTTCATCGGCCAATGAATTCCCTGCAACGTGAACGCCATCACGCTGATGACTCAGTGTATGAATCACATGAGTCTTTTGTAGTTCTTTCTGTAAAAAGAACTACTTGTTCCCAAAGCGTTTTATGCTTAATTGTGCCACCTTTTGCGTCTTTTAAACCGTTTTGAACCCAGTTCTGTAGATACTCATTGCAAGATTATACGCAGTAATACGAATCGCACACTATTAGTGTGGGGAATTCCCGATCAGTATTTTCAAGCGCCAACTTGAAAGCTTGTAGTTCAGCTCGCTGAGCTGTACAGTCTCCGAGTGATTGAGTTTTAGTGACCATAGGTCTGAATTTACCTTCGCGCCAACGACTTTTAACGATCGCGCTTGCAGCACTATAAACTTGTTTACCCCCAATTGCGGACTGTGCTGATCTGTCTGTATATATTATACAGCCGTAATGTTCTAGAGGCAGAATTTCGATCGGCAGAGGACATTCGTATTCGTATTGTAGGAATTCTTGTGTCTTCAAGTAGGGGTCAAAAACGTATTCAACGTCTGTTGCAGCAAGAGAGTTAACCCATTGTATCCATCTCAGATGTAAAGCCTTAGCATTTGGAATGCTCGTTTTTGTCACTGCCTCTAAGGCAGGTACAGGTGTAACGATCATTATGCTTTTACCGTGCGCGAGAGCTCTCTCTTTTGCTACTGCAGTTTGAACCGCTGTCAGAATTTTTTCTGTTGAAGTGAATTTCATTTCAGCTTGTGTGTACAAGTGTGATTTGTATGCAATTGGTACCTTTTCACCTTCATTTAAAGGTCAGGTATGTGAACCCGCATTTTCCTCGGATGACACCGATCACGAGATTGCGCGCATTGTTGCGTGTATCTGATTGTGTTTTTGCTAACATGTCTGTTTGTACTGAACCCAAAATGTCTGTATGTTTCTGATTCCAATTTGCTGGTTTGAAATCAGGTTTGATTAGTTCGTAGACAGGTTTAACCCTTTCTGCGTAATTTAGAACATAAGTTCTTCCAAAATTCAGGAAACCTAGAATTGACTGTAAGTTTTTCAGCGTCTTTGGAGGTTGGAGCAGCGCATGTTTCTCAAGAAAGTTTGCTGCCAGGCTTTTGCCTTCACTTGACAACTCATATCCTAAGAATAGGACGTTGAGGTGGGCAATTCGTGATTTCTTAAAATTGAATTTGTACCCTTCAGAAGCGAACCCAAGTATTATGGTGTTCACTCTTTTCAAGTGTACGTCCAAATCATCTGTAAGATATATGTCATCGACATAAGATAATGCCTCATCATCGTACATTTGTAGTGTAGTGTAGCTGAAAATAACCCTGGACTATTTTTGAATCCCTGGGGGAGACGGCAAAATTGTCCCTGTGTCCCCAAGATTGAGAAAGCGGTCAGGTGCCTACTTTCCGGTGCAATGTTTTGACAGAAAAACCCATTTGAAATGTCTAATGTGGTTTTATATTTTTTGCGCACGATGTTATTCATCAGTGCTGCACTATGTGAATTTTGTGCTGCAAAAGTTTTGCAACAAGAGTTTAGGTGTCTGTAATCCAAAACTAGACGATATGAATTGTCTGGCTTGGAGACAGGAAACAAAGGATTGTTCATAGATGAGGTGCATGTTTCAATCACCCCTTGATATTCAAGTTGATTTAAGATCTCCCTGACATGTTTTTTAGCTTCTTGCTTGACTGGATACTGCCTCTGAGCAGTAGGTTGATTTTTTAACTGGATTTTGTGGTGAGGAGAATCCTCATCCCATCCTATGTGATTTTTATATAATGCTGGAGCCTGAGCTACTGCCCATTTCCTGGTATATGTATATTTTTTATGAATTGGAATGTGATTTGAGAAGACTGGCATAATTATCTCTTCGCCGTGTGGGCACTCCCTAACAACTTCAGGTGGCCAGTCTCTTTCAGTCATAAACCTTGGAAAGCTTGTCCCAAAGAGAGCTTTTATTTTTCTAGTTATGTCCCCCTCCATCCGGAGTGTTACTTCATATAACTTGAGGGGTACACTAACCCTGGTGTCGGCAGTTTCAACTTGAATGCATTCATTCAAGTCCACTCTCTCCAGATGATCCTTCAGGATCTTACGAACTATGGTTACTTCTGCTGCGCTGTCTAGCATTGTCTGAGCTCATTCCCCGTTCTTGAGTTGTGTCCTCAGAATCCTCTGCATGTTTGATCTTTACACTTGCAACCTTCTTCTTGGTGAATTGAGTTTTCTTATTTTTTGGAACGTGCTGTTCGTCTTTGGACTTCACGCGTTCTTCTTTCTGTTCTGACCGTCCTCTTCTTTCTGATTTCTGTGGTGAAGTCTGAAAGGTACGAGAGGAACGTGTATCATTATCTTGATATCTATCAGGTTTTCTTAAAGTATCCCTATTTCTGAGGTTGTACCTTTTTTTCAGAGGGCTCCCGTTGGGGAGACCTAACTCCTCGTTGGGGAGATCTTCCTCTGGACTGGGAATGCTTCTCTCTAGGAAGCGTTTGTTTAGTGTTCTCCCACTTCTTTTTAGGAGTAGTGAGATTATTTTTAATAAAGGTTTTTTCAGGATTCTCTGTTAGTTGTGGTTTTAGTGGTTTCCCACCCAAACTACCTCTACCTAGTTCTTCATAGGATTTTTCAATAATTCTGGCAAGCTCATATGGTTGCTCAGTAATGTCTGTTTCTTTTAGTTTCTGGCGGATTGCCACTGATGCTGCTTCACCTTTAATGTTGGCTAATAATATAGCCGAGACCTGTTTGAAATCTTTCAGTAATTTCATACCTAGATTTAAAGCCGGTTCTGGACCGTTTTAATTTTGAATCTGTCTTAGAACGTCTGGTATTACCGCCATGGACGGAACACCATGTGTTTTAGTGTAGATTGAAGCAAAGACTGTGCCCCAAGTGTCACAATCCTCTATGTGTGGTGCAATCCTCATAGGTAAACAGATTGTCAGAATCCTGTGTTTCTCATGAGGCGTACTATCAGGAAATACTGCCTGTATTTGAGTAATTTTTTGTGCTAACCAGAACGGAATTTGTTCTCGTTTTGCTGGTAGTTTACCATGACTGGCTGTATAGTCAGTGGTGTGATTTTGTTTGTATTCCCCTGGTGAGGGGTGTGCTGTGGAATTGTTACAGCTGGTTGGACTGTTAATGTCCCCATGACATATTGAACCAATTGTCTAGGTATTTTAATTAACTGTTTTAGCTGAACTAACAATTCTGCAGCTGACATCCTTTCAATGTCTGGATGTGGTGCAAAGCTGGCTAGTACCGGCCATGTTGCTCCTGGTATACCTAGTGGACCGAGCCTGGTAATGTGATTTTGATGTTGTAGGGCGCCTTTGAACCAGAGCTGATGCTCTTGGTAAGTTAATGGAATTTCAATGTCCTCGAAAGGAACGTATTCCGCTGGAGGTTCCTCTGCTTTGTAGTAGTGGAACTCACATGTTCCCGCATTAGCTGCTTTAAACTGAATCCATGAATAGAATACCTCTGTCTGCGGATATTCATGTGCCTCTATGACAAAGATTACTCTGCCACCTCTTGCTGATACTCCATTGTTTATTAGTTTGTTAGTTATACTTTTCCTTACATTTACCGGGAGTAGTATAGCATCCGTATCATTTTCTATGATATTAGCGTCATCTAAGACCGATTGAGCTGATGCTGCAGCTCTCTCAAATTCGGTATCACTATCCGCCATTTTAGTCGGCTGAGAGTTTGCAGAACAAGTTTCAAGGAAACAAAGATTAGATGCACAATATTTTGGAACACTGTATCCTTCAACCTTGAACAAACCAAAAACTAATACATAGGATTTTTCGTCCTACTCAGTTTTGGCGGATATTATCCTTTCACCCACTCCAGACGTATTTTGGAGTTTTTACGGGTGAAAAGGGGTCTGTGTGAAAAGCACGACTGAGTTACTTTAGTATCTAGCGTTAAAATATCGCCTTACCAAACGTTGGGCGCCATGTAGTGTAGTTCCTATTGCCCACATGCATCAAGCCTTTTTGCATTCGCAAACGGTGCGAATCGCAAAATTCGGCCGTTTGCGAATGCAAAAACTTTTTGGGGGATGCATCATTTTTTTTTCTTTTTTCGCAATTTAAGAAATCGCAATTTTTTGCAATTTCTTAAATTGCAATAGCATTTAAGAAATCGCAAATCTTGATTATTTTTAATTTGCGAATTCGCAATTTGGAAGGGGAAAATTACCATGAAGTAAACCTTCGTGGTAATTTGCGAAAAGTTTAAAAATACACAAAAGTGCATTTTTGAAACTTATATTTTACACACACACATGCCCTTGGGACATATGTGTGAGTAAAATGTACTTACGTTACATTTCAGGGGTGCAGGAGGGGGTCCTTTGGACCCCCCTGCACCCTTGAAATTGCATTCTCATTTTGTGATTCCTTAATTGCGAATTCGCAAATTGAGAATGCCTTCCCATTGATTCCTATGGGCCTCTAGGCCCATAGGAATCAATGGAATGCGATTCCTTATTGCGATTCGCAATTAAGGAATCGCAAATACAGAAAATTAAGAAATCGCACAAACTTTTGCGATTTCTTGATGCATAGGAATTTGCGAATCCTAAATTGTGATTCCTTAATTTTCGCAATTTAGGAATCACAAATTCCTACAATGATGCATGTGGGTGTAT
Source organism: Lissotriton helveticus (assembly GCF_964261635.1). NCBI lineage: Eukaryota > Metazoa > Chordata > Amphibia > Caudata > Salamandridae > Lissotriton > Lissotriton helveticus. The sequence goes on along the minus strand of NC_136065.1, from coordinate 643,513,610 downwards.
ATTCCCAATAGGCTCTGCACATTGGAATAATATATCCTGCAGCTTAGACGTAGGACTTAAGTCGACTAGGTCTCTGCCGAATATATTAGACTTAATTGTGAGTGCCAGCTAGCTCAGAGGTCACTAGAAACTTTCTCGAAAGTACAAGAAGGGATTAGTCTCTGACAATCATATAACATGACAACTTTGTTTCCCCAGAATGAAACGTATCTCTAGAGTCGCGGAAACAATAGACGGCTATTTCACTCAGTCTGATGTGCATGCTTCGTTTCACCAGAGTTGCTTTAGAAATAGAGAGACGGGCGTTTTCAATAAAAGTATTTATTGAACAGTCTTATTTCTTAAGCATAAGAAATGCACTGCTACAATTGAAATGCTAGTTAAGAAGTACAATGTATATATTACGAATAGTATTATAAAATAGTACTGTAAGAGCATGATATGGTTTCTACGCCATAAACATAGAATACATAAAATGCATAAAATACATACAGTGATAAAATAGTGGCTAAAAGTACTCAACTGGTGCTTCTAAAATACGCCTATGTAAAAAAATGTACCTAACCTAAGTCTTAGTACGAGGGAGGAGTAAGTGTGGTGTAGCTTAAGTTTAGTAATTTTCTGCCAAGAATCTGTACCAAGAATTCTAGAGAGGGTCTAATCAGCTCCGTACCTTGGTTTCAGAATGATAGAGGTCTTGGATCTCTCTCTCAGGACTCGATCTCCCAGCAACCTGCAAGGGCAGCCTGGAAACACCGGAGCTGGATTTCTCGGCAAGAGAAAAGACAGCGTCTTCTCAGTGCGTCAGTTGGAGGGTCGGCTTCCTTTGGCACTTGCAGCAACAGGGCATCGGGCAAGTAGTTAGTCGATCTGCTCCTAAACCACCGTGTATTTGACTGGGCAAATGTAGGCATATTTATACTTTGAAGGTGCCGAGTTTAACGTAAGATTGGACATAATATCTTCACTAGTGCCTCAGTTCCTTGAAAACTCCAGGAGTTCTTGGATAAATTAGTATTCAAGCAGGGGGAAGTCCCTGACTGCTGAAGGCTGGTTTTTCCAAGAAATTGTTGTGGATTCTCGGAGTTTAGTGGAAGTAGCCATGCCGTATTTGGGCTGCACAGGCTAAGACTAAATAAGGTAATCACTCCTATATGAGGATTATGTGAATTATACCTATATATGGGCATGAATCGGGAAAATTACACTAGGGTCCTAGATTCCCACATAACACTTCCAGGTGCACGTTTTTAGGTGTACTTCTGAGAATATCATGTGACACATTCCCGAGCTCCGATATACCTGATGTGTATAACTCTACGTAGCTTATAATTACGCAGAGGAGGAATGGGGCAAGCCATGCAAATGCATACTTCATTTTCTCAGTTAGCTGACACAGCATTTTTCCTGTGGAGAAAGACCTTCACATATGTCCCCACAATATCTGTGGGAGGATTGTTCCTCTTCTCATTCTGGGAGTAGAGTTACTCCAGCCCTTGGCTTCCTTAGAATTAGCGTCCCACCATTTGTAGGGAGGAGGGGAAGGGTCAGATCTAAGGGGGTTATTTATAAGTCTATTGCATCGCCAGTGTGTCACTTTCATTTTCGCACCGGCAGCGCAATGGGCTTCCATTTACAAGTTCATGTAAAGCCATCCTGTGTGTATGTGCAACGAGGAGAAATACTTTTATTTCATCCAATTATTTCTTCTTTCTATGCGTCCTGCATTCTGCATCACCAACAGAAAGAGGAAAATGCCTTTGGTGATTGATTTTGTGAAGGAAAGTGTTCCTTCCTGCGCAAAAACAATCATCCCCTCATTGTAGACACCCTTGCAAAATATAGATACAGCACATTCCTGGCCTTTTAGTTTGATGCACAGCAGGAAGGCTTGATGCGCTGCTGTGCGTCAAAATATAGTAAATGAGACCCGTAGTTTGTAAATTCCTACAAACATACATGTTTGTGGGAGTTCACAAACTTGCAACACAAACCATGGCTTGAAATACCCACATCCAATCCCTTACATGGGATTTACTACTGTGGTCTGTGGATCTATATTCCAACTAGTTTCGTTTCTCAATCTAGCTCCTGCCACAAGCACAAATGATTTAGTTTCATTAACTTTCAGATCTAAGTTATTCATAAAGCTTACATATGTGACTATTAATATCTACATTGCATTGCAGGTCTGAGCAAGCAGAACCGGGTTATTTGTGTAAATGAGTATTGGTACAGAAGCAGTATTAATAATAGGAACAGCACTGGTGGATCCAACCTACGCAGCTTCTACACCATTCGTGTAGAGGGAGAATAAGAAGGGTGTGAGTACGCACCCCTGCCTGACTCCATGGGCAAGGGGAGAGTGTAGAGAACTCTCCCCCTCTCTCCCCATGTTCAAGCAAGCCACGGCTGAGGAGTACAACTCCCAAATAAAATTAATTATTGGTTTATCTATGCCCATGTCAGCCATTATGGACCAAAGCTTCATGTGGGCCATTCGAACAAAACCAGCTGACAGGTTCATAAAAGCCATATACAAATGGCCTTCTTTAGCTGCTGTATACTTGGCAATCATCAAATTTAAATTAAGACACTGATCCACTGTCCCTTTGAACTTTCTAAAGCTGTACTGAGATTGAATTAATATCTTAGTCTCTTCAGCCTATGCCTCTAGGCTTTTTAGCAAGAGACGGCCCATTAATTTTGCTGTGCTATCTAACAGCGAAATTAGGCAATAATTTTTCACTAGGGCTTTGTCCCCCTTATTATAGATTGGTATGATCACAGACTTTTTCCAAGAAGGAAGGGTGTATGTTTTGGACCCAGCGTTAAAAACATTAGTGAGTAACAGGGCCCAAAGCTCCTGTTTTGTTACCTGGAACCCCGTCAGGCCCACCTGCCCGCAAACTACTACATTGGTTCAAAGCTACTTTTGTCTCATCCAGAGTAAAGGATAGTTTAGGTCCCTCTGGGCGAGTCTGCTAAGGTAGTGCCTCTACTGGGCCCTCCCCTTCTATACCAAACCCCCCCATAAAATAGCTTACCCAATCGTCCTCTGTCACATGCAGCTCTAGAGAGGGGTCTGACTCTCCTCTTAGGAACGGTGCATTGATTGTAAGCCAGAAATCCCTACTATTTTTTAGGGTAGCTGCTTTAGCTAATTTATCTCATGCCTCTTCTTTCAAAACCTTAATCTATTCTCTCTTTCAGTTTTATAAATAAGACGTAAGGATTTTACCAATGTAATGTCTCTTGGTTTGTATGGAGGGCAATACGGAGATTTGTAAGTTCTTGGGTGCAGCAGTCATCAAACCAGCGCACTGGACCCCTAGCCATTCCACTGTGAGGGCATTGATGGTTTACATTCATTTTGGCTAGAAATTGCTCAAAGGCTACCTGGGAATCCGCTGGCTGTGAAAGTGGGTCTAGGCATGTTAGGATTTCCTGATACATGGTAGAGACAATACTGTGGGTAAAATTTGGTACCACTTTAAGATAATGCCATTTTTCTTTGCAATTGATGGTTATAGACTCGTTCACTCAAGATGGAGTCTTCGTACCCCAGGGTATTTGACAATTAATTGCCGCGTGATAACTGAAGGGATAAATTGCTGTCTTAGTCATGGAAACCTGGGATCTTATAACTTCAAAAGCCAAAATAAAATCAATTGTTGTCCTGCAAGATCGAGCAAAAAATGTGTGGCCTAATAAACTTGTATTGGCATCTACTGGATTTATCATCTCCAGGTTATGGATCAGTAATAATCTATTTAAGGCAAAGCCATAACTATTAAAAATGAAATGAGAAATTGTGTCCCCTTAATGGTACGTCATGCCACAAACAGGAAGATGTATCTTGTTACACGTGTGAATATTAAAATCTCCCATCCATAAAATACCTAAAGGAATATGAAGGCATTCCTGTAGATGTTCTATGTCTTTCTCAATTAGTTATCACACCCCAGCCATGTCACCTGCAAAAGTATTATTATACAGGTTACTTAGAAGAATATGGTAACATGACGATGTAGTTATAAACTTTTTTACATTGACCCCACCTTTGCATGCTATTAGACTGACAAGCCCCCTCTTGCACGGCCTGCTCTGGATGGTACTGGAGGCATCTGGAAGGTTCTAACCCTGTCTATGCTAATCGGTTACACCATGTTTCTTGTAGACAGATTGTTTTGACGGTCATAAGCTAGTGTCATTCACCTTGACGGTTTGTGTGCACAAACACTAGCCCTGTTGACATGCATCATGACCTATGCTCTATGTAAAAGCACACAAACATTTGATAAAAGCCATTTCACACATGTCAAGAGGTAATAGTGTACCAACATTGTACCACGAGAAGCAGCCTGGAATTAAGGCTGCTAGGAATACAATGTACAAAGGCAGATATCACTTCGCCTATTTGCTAGACCTTTATACAAAATTGTCATGTGTATAAGCTATCAATGAGAAGGGATTGTAGCTTTTAAAGTCATAAAGATCTTTGTTTTCTGGGGTTTGGACGAGAGAAGAGGCAGCCTTGTTAAGTTCCACATTCAGTGTGCCCCGTCTTTGTGCGTCTTAAGGTATTTTAAATAGAATAGGGCTGATAAAGAAGCTTCCTATTCCATATATTTTGGAAAGGAACCCACCCTCCCCCTTGTAACTTTCAAATGTTTAGACTCTTTGGGCCTGATGTATAAAACGATTTTATGGATGCAGAGGTCAAATTTGTGACTGCAAATTGAAGACGCAAACTAAGATTCGGTAACATGTAACATGTTACAATTTAGGTTACAGATAAAATATGGAATCAGTATTTTTAAGAGGGGAGTAAAGGGCCTCCATTCCAAATTCTGTATCCTTAACTTATGTATTAATGTTTTGAAACTGAAATCCAGTTGCAAAACCTTCATATTTTACCAGCAAATCCAAATGCGCAGGAACCCTTCTCAAATGAGAGGGGTTCCCCAAGGAACCCTTTCTCCTTTGTGAATTAAAGCAAAAAGATTTTTAGGAACAAGCTCCTAAAAGTTGCTTGCAAAAATATTCATTTTCTTTTTAAAATGAATCCCATTTTCCTTTAAGGAAAACAGATTGCATTTAAAAAAAACAAAAGATTGCTTTATTTAAAAAAAAAATCACAGACATGCTTGTCTGCTGACCCCTGCGGGCCACCAAGCCTATGACTCTAACCAATAGGTATTGAGTCTCATAAATTGCAACCCATTATGAATCGATAGTTTGTGAACCAACCTACTAATACACAGGTTGGTTCCCAAAATGCCAATATGTTCGGTAGAAGTGGTTGTATATTTACACCAGCTTCAACCAAATCCATGTTGGTAGATTCCTAATAAGACATCCCAAATCAATATTTGGGTTGTATGATGGAACCACGCTTGTGATTATATTGCATACCTTAACAGTGCGGTCTTTACTACAACCGCGTCTTTACCATACATGCCTTTACCACTCATGCCTTTACAACAAATGTTGTTTTAAAGGCATGATTGGTAAAGGCATATGTGTGATCACACCCCAGCCCACCCGCCCTGAGCCCTAAATCCTGGCCCCAGCCCAGTAAATCACCCCACCACAGCCTAAAAAGTACCCCGACCCCCCGCCCTGAATCTAAAACCTGTCCCCAGCCATAAAAAACTACCCCAACCCCAGCTCCCCCACCCTGAGCCCTAAAATCCTACCCTAGCCCTACAAATTGCCTCAACTCCCTTGCCCTGAACCCCAAAACCCAGCCGAAAAGTTGCCCCGACCCTAGTCCCCCGTACTGAGTCCTAAAACCGGTGCCCAACCCTTAAAGCTAAGAGCCCTAAAACCCAGCTCCGAGCCCAACTTACTAAGCTGCATCTTGATCCTTCCTGTCCCAAATCTAGTGCGCTGACTACCTTTACCAAGCAAGCGCATGGAAAAGGCATATGTGTCGTAAAGGCAAGCGTGGGAACGCTTGCAGGGTGATGGAACATGTTGGTCTGCGCTCATTGTAAATGCCTTCTCCACGTTATTTGATTCAATTTATGATTCTTATTAGGAATCTTTGTGCATCTGGCCTTAAATTTCTTCTTTGTTTCCATGCTCTCTATTTGTCCTATGCAACCTCAATCTCGGCTCCTTTCAAGCATTTTGATGGTTGAATTTTGTTAAAGAATACAACTTCTATGTCTATTTTCATGTTATTGTGTGAATTGTATGGTGGTTGAAGGATTGAAAAAAATATTTTGAAATGTCTGAAAAATAAGTTAATAATTATTCTTTAGTAATGAGTGTAGCTGATATGGCACAATGAACTTTGTTCCTTTTTTTAAATCACATTTCTTTATTGCAAGGTCCTTTAAGCAATATAAAAGCATCGTAAGATCTGCTAGTGAAACAAACTCAGTCTCCAACAGCATAATACAATGCGATACATTTGGCAGGTGTGAATATAGTCGAACTATAAAAGACAAACAAGGAGTATGTTCTCCTAGGAACTGAAACAAGTACACATCTTGATTATTCTCCACAGCAGTGGGAGAGGCCAAGATTGCTTTACTGCATCTTTGAAAGACTTACACAATCCCCTCTATTCTGTCCTGGATGGAGGAATTTGCTAGACTCAATCTCTTATTTCACCGTTCCATCTGCTTGGGTATTGACCCGTTGATGTCCTTTGTGGTTGCTGGGACTGGGAATGTACTCTCTAAAACATGTTCAAGACAATGAAGGGATGATGTTGTGGACACCAGAGGCACCATGCAGAAGGGCTATATGTGCTGACAAACTCGGTGATGTGAGTTGGATCAGTTTCATACAATTCCAGACCTGCTGCCGAAATCCCCCATCTCTGGGCATTCCCAGAGGATATATAAAATGTTGCAATGCACGGCTCAACACCGCCAGAAATTAGACTGAGGGCTCAGTCTATTTTCATGTAATTTGTCTTGCAACCGGTACCAAAGATGTAGGACCTTGATATAACTGTATTTGATTCTGGATTCCCTCAAGCTCCTATTGTAGCTGCCAAGCAGGATGTTCCAGTCATCATCATCAAACTATACCTGCAGTCTAGCTGCCCACAATTTTCGTAAGTCTTTCAAAGTTAGTGAATTGGAAAGGGACTCTTTAATAGTGGCATAAAGGCCTGCAATCATTCCAGCAAAACCTTCCTATCTGAAGACATACTGAACAATGGGCAACCAAGGGAATGACATAGGAAGGGAGCCCACGCAGTCATAAAGTGCATGCAGCAACTGTTTATAATGCCATGATTCAGAGGGTGGTAGGCCCACCTTATGTCTAAGATCATTAAAGGGTCTCCAGGTATCTAGGTCCCCCATATACTCTATATATACCTATTTTTCATCTCCTACAGATGGCCCAGCCGACTTCTTACCCCTCTTGTTCTGATTGCAGAATTGCACCATGAAGGAGCTTTATGGTGTAAATATTCATGGATTTTCAGCAATTTGTGGACTCTATCCCATGCATATTATGAGGCCGCTAGAACCAGGTTGAACGGTTTCTTCTTGGGATAATAAGGAGCTAGATCTTCTGACACAGACAAAATGTGTAGCTCAATATGTACCCAAAGAGGAGTAGCCCTGTGGGTTTGTAAGAGGTGAATGGCGGGTGCAAGTTGATGCGCCAACCAATAGGATTCCATGTGGGGTAATAGACGCCTGGCATACAGTTTAGACTGCTTTAACCTAGGCTTTTCTTTATTCCTTACAAAATGTATACTTTCCTTCTGGATACTCGTTAATTTCGATTTAGGTACTGAGAGGCAGCATACCAAATAAGTAAATAAACCGAGGCTCTATATTTATTTTTATAACTTCGACTAGTCCCCCAGAGAAATTAAGTTATTTCAGAGAATCTGTGAAAATCAAGTTTCATCCTATTGATTAAAGGACTTATATTATCTTTAATCATTTTCCCTAGACAAGTGTTGATAAGGATCCCCAAATATTTCAATTTATTGGGCAACCATCGAAACAGCAGAGTGCTCACAGAATCCACAGTAGTGGTGGGAGTCACTTATATAGCCTCGTATTTTGTCCAGTTTATTCTGTAGCCCGAAAAGAAGAGAAGAAATCCATACAGTGTACTAAGGCCAAGGCTGTATCGTGCAAATGAGAGTGGGCCAGAAGAATTGTATCAGCATAATAAAATGCCTTAACTTCTTGAGCTGGGGTCAGTATTCCCTTAATACACCCATTAGCCCTTATAGCAATTGTCATCGGGTTTAGGGCCAGCAAGAACAACAGAGGCGATAGGGGGCACCCTTGACTGCTACCCCAAGAAATATGGCAAAAAATTGATAAATGACCCCCACAAATATCTGATGCGATAGGATGTTGGTACATACTTCACATCAATGTGTGAAAGTTTACCCCGATGCCCATGCGGTCCATCGTCTGAAATAAGTATTTCCATTTCGTCCTATCAAACGCCTTCTCAGCATCCAAAGACAGGAGTCCTCTGGGTCAGGGCGAACCTGCCAAATGATGAGAGAAAGTGTTCGCAAATGGTTGGGAGAGGATTGTCTTGGGACAATTCCCACTGACAAGATGTGTATCAACTTGTGTATAACAAGTTTAGGTAAGTCATCAACACTTTTCCCAGAATCTTAATGTCTGTGTTTATTAAAGAACTGGTCAGCAGCTGGAACAGACCAAAGGACTAGGCATGACTAAAATAAATGCTCTAGCAAATTCCGTGGTGAGGTAACCTGTGCCCAGAACCTCACGGAAGACATGGACCAACAAAGGGATAATTATAGGTTTCGTAAACGTGTAAAATTCTATGGGGAATCTATCCTCCCCGGGGCCTTACTAATGACCATTTCATCAATCGCCAATGCAATTTTATCACCGGAGATGGCTCATTATAGCAGAGCAGCATCTACCTCCATGATGCCGGCACACACAGATCCTGGAAAAAAGCCTCCTTGCCGCCTTGAGCAGGATGAGTATCAAAGGCATGAAGGGATACATAAAATATCTAAAATTCTATGATGAGGATACAGTGGGAGAGCAGGTCTTCCCCCCCGGCTGGGAGAGCAGGTCTCAACCAATACTGCCTGCCCCTAAGATGGCCGACACGTGATCGTAGTCAGCAACTGGAGTTCTGCCCAGAGGTTATTTCAGTGACTTTCGCCCCACACTTCTGTGCTTGTGGCTCGTAGCGCAATATAGTTGCCAGACCCAACGGCCCCAAATCCTCAAACAGAAATAGTAAAGCCCGGCCACGCGGACCGCTGGTCACTTCATTACTTAAAGGAACAAGCCTGCCTGGCCCCAAGATGGCTGATGCCAGAATTCAAACGGCATAAGGAGATTGTGTAGTCTTTGTACGACAAAGACTTGTCCCTTTTACAACATCACCTGAAATGTTCATCGAATTATTACTAAAGCTCCAACAATTTGGTAGGCATCAGTATTGTAAAGACAAAGAAGTCCCTCCTCCTCTGCCGGACTGCCTGACCCTTTAATGGCAGCTGCTGGGACTCAGTGATGGCCTGCCTCTATATGGCCCACTTCGAGGAACATATCATTAGGGGAGCCAACAATCCAATCCATATATCAACAACATCACCTTATGGAGGAGATTTATTGACGATATCCTGATCTATTGGAGGGGCGACCGCACAACTTGTGAGGCATTCTGTGAGTGGGTGAACACTCAGAACCAACATCTTAGATTCACACACACTATCTCAGAAACCAACATACCTTTTCTTGACCTTAACATACAGTTGACAGAGGGAGACCTGAGCACTACCCTGTACCGGAAGCTTACCAACAGGAATAGTTTGCTGCTTTATCAGAGTCATCATCCAAAAGCACTCAGGGATAATCTGCCATTTGGGCAATTTTTGCGCCTGAGACGCAACTGTAGCTCCACCAACGAGTACAGAACAGAGGCTAAGGTCCTTGAACAAAACCTCAGAACCAGAGGCTACCCATCTAAACTTGTCAAGGATTCCGCTAAGAGGGCACTTAACAACCCCAGGGAGACACTCTTGCAGAAGACACACAGAGATAACACAGAATCACTGACATATGTGACTTCGTACACCCCTAATTCCACACACATTAAGGGGATTCTTAAGAAGCACTGGGGTATCCTCAACACTGGGGCAATTGAGTTCCTTTTCCCTAGATTTGCCTTCAAAAGAACACAAAATCTAAAAGATGTGATCGTACAACTATACCAAGACCCAAACAGAATGACACACAGAGAACCCTCTGGGGTCTCCCCGCTGTCAAAGGACACTATCCCTGCGGTGGCTGTGCTGTCTGTGACCAGACCCGGGTGGTGAAAGCCATCACTCTATCTGACTCCTTCACATGGACATTAAAAACACACACGAACTGCAATACCTCAAAATGCATTTACCTCATCACCTGGCGAAATGTATGTAGGGATGACGATGAGAACAGTTAAGACTCGCATCACGGAGCACAAAAGTAATCTCAGGTGCCATAGGGTGACGACCAAAATGTACACACTCTACCATGAGAACGGACACAACCCAGACTCTCTACAATGGTTGGTACTAGAATGCCTCCCTAGAAGCACACAACAGGCACTCTTCAGAACTGAGCAATGCTGGATACACCGACTGTCAATATCAACTAAAGGGTGGAATGACGACATACCGTGGGAATCCCTTAACAACAGATGAGCCCTGGCTGAGCGTATGTATATGCCATTTCTCTCACACCTTTCTTCACACTTGTGAGCACTGTGGCTACCATTATTTCCCAACAGAGCAGTGGCTTACTAAGTGTTACCAACACAAACTCTCCATCTGTAGCATATATACAGTCTAACAGAACCCCCTGTCGCTCTGAGCCAATTTAACAATAGACTCTCTAGACTGTTTGATGGGATATGCTGCCCGTCTTGTTCGCGAGGGGAAACACGCCCCACCAATATAGGGCACTCAATTTTGGTGGTTGGTTGTAATATAGACACACTACTAAGTGGATTATACCCTATGATACTGTGCAGAGGGTCCACACTCTCCTATTTCCACTACACGCCACTATCGCCCAAGTTGTAGTAAGCAAATATGCCTTACGATGTCCATCTTACACATACACTGTCCCAAGTGGCCAACCCTCCATCTTCACCTCGGTCTACGATTCCCAAGGTTGTAGACAGCAGACTCGACCTACGAGGTAATATAACTATTACACAGACAACCCTGAGTGGCCAATCCTCTGGGAGTCTAAGCAGAGATCCCCGTACTCTGCGGTGTTTAACTTGATTTGCACACTCTAAGATGGCCGCCAGAGTGGGCCATGTACGTGTGACATGTCCAGATCAGGCAGCAGCCCCGGACGTAACCCGCTGACGACACGCCCCCCCACATGCAGGCTACCGGGAAACAAAGTGCAATGCAACTAGGAGGCAGCACCAGCTTTTCTGAGACGGGCTGCGAGGGTAGGTGACCCAGCATGGTTCCTCTTCAGACAAGTGAGTACTGATTCAAGGCACATAGGGACGGATTTGACGGCCTCTTGTTTATGCACCTTGCATTGGTGGATGTTTGGGGATCCTCGCGCTCTGCCCCGCCGGGGGACCGCCAGAACCTGGGAGTCACTGGGAAGAACTATGCCGCACATTTCCATTCACGGCCGGCTCCCCGCCCGGCCTCACCCGGGTGATTGAGGGTCCCTGGTCGGGTAAACAGAACGGGTTCCTGCCTACACTCGGGCAGGGAGGCTCACCCTCCTGATTACTTTTACCGCTGACTTAGCCATGCTTGCCCTACCTTCCCGTCACCCCTACAGCGCTCCTATCTCGAAGGCGCCCATGCAACTTTCCCGCCCCAGCTGAGGCGCCTCATCTAATGTAGGGAGGTGAGTCACAGCGCGATACCGCACCTTCCCTCTTCCTAGATGGGAGTGATTGTTGGTCCCACGTTATTCTTTACATGCAGATAATGATATGTGTACGTACTGATGTATGCATGATTGTCTGACCTTTCTTAAGATCACTTGACCACATATAGTATTTTGGTTCCAGAATTAGGACGGAGCACGAATCAGAGAGATTTTATTGATTTTAATGTTTGACTATGCACTATTGTACATTTGCATTTTCACTGTACTACAAACGCATTAGGAGGTTGCGGCCAGCATGGATGACAGTATGGGTGGATTCAAGCAACAACTGAGATAGACTCATGCCTATTGTCTTTCTCTCCACGCTTTTGTCTCCCTAGGTCCTCTTACAGACACTACACTAGCTGACATAAGTAGTGTCTCCTGGATGGTAGTAAGCTATTAGCAGCACCATTTAGTGTAGATATTTACCTCATTTTCACTTTATCACATTAATAGGTCCTGAAGAATTGCCACGGTATTTTATAACCAACAGGGCAAGAAACATGTCGACCCAGAGAGCAGAGCATAATGTCAAATGACTACCCCTCCATAGGAAAACTGCCACTCTAAAAACACTTTTAATAGGGTGGATTACCAGCCAGAATAAACTTTATTTGGAATATCTAACCTTTTTTAAATACACACTCACTGCACCCCACTAAATCTACACCTTCACGGGCCACACACCCCCCCACTTCCTCAAACGGCTAAGGAACAAAAGATCTCCGATAAAGAGCCCCTTCGCGGGTGCCCGTTGGGCATTGCAGGGCCGGCCCAACGAGGAGCAGGTCCAGATGATGAAGCATGACACCTAGCTTGCTGGGTGTGTGAGGACCCTAGTTCCGCAAAAGCGGGATCCCTCTTCCTCCTAGTGCTAGTCCAACACCCCCTCCACCACCACTGACTTGCTGGTGGTTGGCTTCTAATCCTAGAGGAACAGCTTCCATCTTCTTGTTCAGCGTGACTCAGGTGGGCACGGATACTTGACCTCTTTAAAAAGCCCCCTTATCCCCATCTTTGGTATAGACCGATTTCTCACCCCACACCAAACCCTGGTCACTCTCCCGAACCATTCCTGAAGCCAAGATAGTCAACTTGATCTCCAACTCCAAGTCCTCCCCACACGTCTTAGACCCTCTACCCGCGCAACTGACCAAAAAACTGCAATGTGCTTTAGCCCCACTCTGGTGCAAGATTATAAACAGCTCCCATGAAAGCGGAATTGTCCCAGACTGCCTCAAAGTGGGTCAAGTCACCCCACTGCTGAAAAAACTTGGCCTAGATATGTCCGACCTGAAAAACTTCAGATCCGTCTCCAACCTCCCTCTTCTATCCAAAATCCTAGAAAGATGTGTTTTACAACAACTAACTCAACACATGGACAGTATCAATCTTCTTGACTCCCATCAATCTGGCTTCAGGAAAGGCCGCAGCACAGAATCCGCGATCCTCAACATCATCGATGACATCCAGAAATCTCTGGACTCAGATCAATGCTGCCTCCTAATTCTCTTCGACCTATTGGCACCATTCGACACAGTAGATCACAAACTTCTCATCAAGGCTCTGCAAGAAAGGGCCAGTCAGAATGAGGTAGTCCTCAAATGGTTCTCCTCCTTCTTACACAACTGCTCTCAGAAAATCACAATCAAAAACTTCGAGTCTGACCTCCACCCAGTCAACAGGAGAGTTCCTCGAAGATCAGTGCTCTCACCTCAACTATTTAACATCTACATGCAACCTCTCACCACCCTACACAAAAAAGCTAACATACCTTCCACCTATATGCTGATATGCAGATCTACTTGGAAATCTCCTCTATCATGGACATTCAAAGACTCAACGGCTTACTGAAGGAAGTACAACTCTGATTGTCAAGCAATCACTTAAAATTGAATCCTGACAAAACTGAATTACTCCTCATATCAAACAAAGTAGAGAACCCCCAAATGGTGGATTGGCTAAAAGCTATTGATGCGCTCAATGGAAACCTCACCCTGGCTGACTCTGTTAAATCACTAGGCATCACACTAGACCCGAAACTGGACATGACCAAACATATTAAGAACTCAGCTATGAGTGCCTTCTTCAACCTGAAGTTATTGAACAAAATGAAAACTTTCATCCCACCCAAACATCTCAAACAAGCCACTCAATCATTGGTGCTGTCAAAACTAGATTACGGTAATGTAGTCCTCACAGGAGTTCCAAAAGCACATCTTGCTCCCCTTAAAACTACTCTCAACGCAGCTGCCAGAATGGTCACTGGACTCAAGAAATATGAGCACATCTCACCGGTACTCAGAGAACTCAAATGGTTCCCAGTAGAAATGCGGGATAACTTCAGAACAGCCTGCCTCACACACAAAGCCCTACACACCGGCAAACCTGAATACCTGGCAGCCAAACTCAAAAAAGCAGGACAGAACAGGATCTCAGAAGCTCGAACACCCTTCTTCTCATTCCACTGAAAGCTCGTAAACAAAAAACAGTGGCCAGATCCTTTGCCGGAAACGCGCTCAAAATATGGAAATCTATTCCTCCCCACATCAGAACTATTACCTCCTTTGCTAATTTCAAAAGCCAGCTCAAAATCCTGTTCCTTGATCGATCCCTAGTGAACCGATAGGAGCTGTTGGAGCACAGTAATCGACTCCTCACTGCGACCTGACTCTACACCAGCTTGACTTCTAACCTGATCTCTCTGGCACTGTGATCTATCAGTATTTGTATTGTGGGACTGTCCACATCATTGTATTTGTGTTTAACATGCTCTGTAACTGATGTAAAGTGCCCCGATACCCATCGGTCAGGTCAGCGCTATATAAAACTCCTAAAAATAAATAAATGGACTTATCAATAGTAGGGATGGACAGATAGTATTCTGCTCGGTGCAGTTGGAAGCAAATGACCTCCCTGCCCTTTTTGCCCCATTCATAATGGCATTGGAGTAGGCACAAAAAGCGTAGTTTCAGCATCTCTGAGGTAGAAGTCATTTAGTGCAAATTTCACCTTCAACAAATCCCTCAGATGAGGGAGTGCTGGGGCTGTAGCATACTTCTCATTGCATGAGTGGACCTCCTGCTCTAGCAGCATTCTAGATTCTGTGGTGTGTTTCTTTGCAAGTGCTGCTCTCGCATTAGTAGTCCTCATATACGATCTTTCCCCGCCTCCCACAGAAGTGGTGCTGAAGTGACCGCGTCCACATTTTTTTTGCTCGGAAAGTTTGGAGTTGGGGGCACAGTCCTGCCTTATCCTGAGAGTCCTCAAAGAGAGAGGTGTTCATATATGCCACGGTCCCTCGGAGGCAGAGGGAGGGACACATGTAGGTGAACTCTAATAAGATTGTGGTCCGAGATTTCATATTGCACTATAGAGGTATCAACGAAGTGTTGTACCAGTGTAGGGGTCAGAAAGAAGCATTATATATGGGTCCGTAATCCATGGGGGAGATTAATGTATAGCCTCTGTCTCTTGGGTGGAGGAGGTGCCAAAGTTCTATTAAGGCCTTTTCTTGCACTAAGCCAGAGATGCCTGTCTCTGGTATGGAGGCTGTCTGGCCAATAGTCCTTGTTTCAATTGTGCTTCTATTCACCTACTGTCTTTCCTCCTTGTTCATAGTATAACAGGTATATTCTTGCTAGTTCATATTCTGATTGTCCCATACCACAAATAATGGTATTCACTTATGTTGCTTGGTATGGAATTATTAGGTTTTGTTGACTTGCTTTTATTTAATCTTCAAGCTGTTTTTACCTACTTGTATTCCTTTGTCCCTTACAACTGATTCTTTTATCAATTCCCCCTAAGGAATGCTTTCCCTGCTGCCCATAATTATTGACGCAAAGAAATAGACCTGAGGAATAGGACAAACAGTGACAGATGTCCTGTCAGCTGTCTTTATATTGCCATTAAAATCAATGTGCTCCTAGTGTGGGATACCGACAACTTCTTCCTCAACATCATCATCAAATGTATTCAATTATTGGTAAATAGAAATTAAATCTTAGAAAGAATACAAGTAAAAAATGGTTCTATGGGTGCCCTGCATCTGTCCAACTCTAAGTAAGGTCCCTTATCACTTAAGAATTATAGTCAATTTGTCTCCAATATAGATGCATAAAATGTTCTTATATGACAATGATTGTTATTGGAAGTGTAATACTCGAAATATGATTTAGCGCACTTAATTTGTAGCACCCTTTTGATCAATTTTGGAGAGAAGTCTTTGTGAGCAATACCACAAAACCTACATTATTCTTGCATCCTAGAAAAACTGTTAATATGTTCTATGATCTGGTCCAAGAAGGTCTGCAGAATTTAGAAAATTTACCTAGGTTATTAAAGTGGTGATATTTCATTTTTACCAATTGAAAAAGCAAAAGAAAGTTAGATATTGTTTTGTGTTAAAGAGATAGAGGCTCTAGCTTCAAGAGAAAACCTTTATTTCAAGTGAGGGGAGCATTTCCTGGAATTTTATGACTCTGGTTAGTTGTACAAATTGTTACTGCTTGATTAGAGTATTCTGTGGTTCCATTCCCTCTTTTTCCCTCATCATATGATTATTTCTTTAGGATTTATAACTTGATAAGCTAGAATACAGATATGACTCTGAGTACAAATAGGTCAAGTCATCATTGCTGTCACATACACATTACCTTCCTAAAGTGAAGTACTGCTACTTAAAGTACAAATTATAATTCTAAAACTAAATCTCTGCAAACAAGACATCGTTTTGTTTGAGAAGGTGGAACCTTCATCCCTGATGCAGTGTGGGTGCTATTAAGTTCCATTTCAAGCCTGCGGTGAGAGATGCTGTTTTGTTTGTGGAGGACGCAGAATTGAATGCCCATAGTGCTTTTGCTCCTGGGATGGGGAGACTTCCTCACTGACGCTGTGTAGGGGCTATAAAACTCAATTTCAAGCCCACTGGATGTGCTAGGCATATGCCTGGGTAAACATGGGCCAGGAGCTGGCCTGTCTGCACCTGTCTGTGCCCTAACAAGGCTAGGCTAGGCCACCTCTCTGACATTTGTACTAGTTTCTCGTAGTGTTGACTAGATTAGATGACTAAAGCTTGTGGATGGGAAAATGAAAATCTCCTTCCCATTGCCCCAGACCGTCTAGTCTTAACCATGATGCTTCAGACCAAAAGTCAATCATGAGCTTTTTAACATCCGCTGTGTGGGCAGTTATGGAGGAGATAACAATAGTAGAAGCGGGACTTGATTTGGACACTGTGTCAGCTCCCTAAGTACTGTTGATTGGGGACGGTGAGATAAACTCCACCAATGAACTTGGCTTACCAGCACCCAAACTCTTCATCATCTCAAATTGGTGGTACGAGTGACCAGATGGGTCTGTCAGTTCGAAAAAAAGACTTCTCTTGGGGGTCGTAAATATATGGTAGATCACGGGTACTCATAGTACTGCCCGCGGGCCAACAGCGTCCCGGCAAGCCTTCCCTGGCGGCCCGCTTGTGTCAGCAAACACCCCTGCGGCAGCGCGACTCAAGAGACTCTGCTGCTCTGTGGAGGCGGGCGATTCCCGCCATAGTCAGAGTGGAGCTGCAGGGGCATAAGAGGTGAACAAAGCCTCATTAACATGTGAATGGTCTTTTAAAGACCTGTGAAGTGCTCGGGTGCGGCTGTGTGTGTGTGTGCCCGGAAGCTGTCTCAGCCAGGGCACACACAGGCAGGGTGAGATGAAGAGGGTGACAGAGGGAGAGGGAGGAGGTAGAGGGGGAGAGAGACAGAGGCAGATAGAGGGAGAGCGAGGGAGGGGGACCGAGGCTGACAGAGGGAGAGCGAGGGAGGGAGACAGAGGGAGAGCGAGGGAGAGGCAGACAGAGGGAGAGCGAGGGAGAGGCAGACAGAGGGAGGCTGAGGGAGAGCGAGGGAGAGGCGGACAGAGGGAGAGCGAGGGAGGGAGACAGAGGGAGAGCGAGGGAGAGCCAGACAGAGGGAGAGCGAGGGAGAGGCAGACAGAGGGAGAGCGAGGGAGGGAGACAGAGGGAGAGCGAGGGAGAGGCAGACAGAGGGAGAGCGAGGGAGGGAGACAGAGGGAGAGCAAGTGAGAGACAGACAGAGGGAGAGCGAGGGAGAGGCAGACAGAGGGAGAGCGAGGGAGAGTGAGGGAGGGAGACAGAGGCAGACAGAGGGAGAGCGAGGGAGAGAGAGGGAGACAGAGAGAGCGAGGGAGGAAGACAGAGGCAGACAGAGGGAGAGCGAGGGAGAGCGAGGGAGGGAGACAGAGGAAGAGCGAGGGAGAGAGAGACAGAGGGAGAGTGAGGGAGAGGCAGACAGAGGGAGAGCGAGGGAGGGAGACAGAGGGAGAGCGAGGGAGAGGCAGACAGAGGGAGAGCAAGTGAGGGAGACAGAGGGAGAGCGAGGGAGGCAGACAGAGGGAGAGACAGACAGAGAGAGAGCGAGGCAGAGCGAGGGAGGGAGACAGAGGGAGAGAGAGGGAGAGGCAGACAGAGGGAGAGCGAGGGAGAGCAAGGGAGGGAGACACAGGGAGAGCGAGAGAGAGGCAGACAGAGGGAAAGCAAGGGAGAGGCAGACAGAGGGAGAGCAAGGGAGAGCGAGGGAGGGAGACAGAGGCAGACAGAGGGAGAGCAAGGGAGAGCAAGGGAGGGAGACAGAGGGAGAGCGAGGGAGAGGGAGACAGAGGGAGATCAAGGGAGAGGCAGACAAAGGGCGAGGGAGGGAGACAGAGGGAAAGCGAGGGAGGGAGACAGAGGGAGAGCGAGGGAGAGGCAGACAGAGGGAGAGCGAGGGAGAGGCAGACAGAGGGAGAGCGAGGGAGAGCAAGGGAGGGAGACAGAGGCAGACAGAGGGAGAGCGAGGGAGAGGGAGGGAGACAGAGAGAGAGCAAGGGAGAGCGAGGGAGAGGCAGACAGATGGAGAGCGAGGGAGAGGCAGACAGAGGGAGAGCAAGGGAGGGAGACAGAGGGAGAGCGAGGGAGAGGAAGACAGAGGGAGAGCGAGGGAGAGGCAGACAGAGGCAGAGCGTGGGAGGGAGACAGAGAGAGCAAAGGAGAGCGAGGGAGGGAGACAGAGAGAGAGCAAGGGAGAGCGAGGGAGGGAGACAGAGGGAGAGCGAGGGCGGGCGCGCGAGGGAGGGAGACAGAGGGAGAGCGAGGGAGAGGCAGACAGAGGGAGAGCGAGGGAGAACGCGAGGGAGGGAGACAGAGGCAGACAGAGGGAGAGCGAGGGAGGGAGACAAAGGGAGAGCGAGGGAGGGAGACAAAGGGAGAGCGAGGGAGAGCGAGGGAGAGAGACAGAGGGAGAGAGAGGGAGAGCGAGGGAGGGAGACAGAGGGAGACCGAGGGAGAGCGAGGGAGGGAAACAGAGGTAGAGCGAGGGAGAGGCAGACAGAGGGAGAGTGCGGGAGAGCAAGGGAGGGAGAAAGAGAGAGAGCGCAGGAGAGCGAGGGAGAGCGAGGGAGACAGAGAGAGAGCGAGGGAGAGGCAGACAGAGGGAGAGCAAGGGAGAGGCAGACAGAGGGAGAGCGCGGGAGAGGCAGACAGAGGGAGAGCGAGGGAGAGGCAGACAGAGGGAGAGCGAGGGAGGGAGAGCGAGGGAGAGGCAGACAGGGAGAGCGAGGGAGGGAGACAGAGGGAAAGCGAGGGAGACAGAGGCAGACAGAGGGAGAGCGATCGAGGTAGAGCAAGGGAGAGCGAGGGAGAACGAGGGAGAGCGAGGGAGAGCAAGGGAGAGCGAGGGAGAACGAGGGAGAGCGAGGGAGAGCGAGAGAGAGCGAGGGAGAGGCAGAGAGAGGAAGAGAGACAGAGGCAGACAGAGGGAGAGCGAGGGAGAGGGAGGGAGACAGATGGAGAGCAAGGGAGAGCGAGGGAGAGGGAGGGAGACAGAGGAGCAAGGGAGAGGGAGGGAAGGGGAGGGGAGGGAGAGGGAGGGGGACAGAGCTAGAGGGAGGGTGACAGAGCGAGAGGGAGGGAGACAGAACAAGAGGGAGGCAGACAGAGCGAGGGAGGGAGGCAGAGCGAGGGAGGGAGACAGAGCAAGGGAGGGAGACAGAGCGACGGAGGGAGACAGAGCAACTGAGGGAGACAGAGCAACGGAGGGAGACAGAGCGACGAAGGGAGGGAGTTAGAGTGAGGGAGGGAGGGAGACAGAGCGAGGAAGACAGAGCGAGGGAGGGAGACAGAGTGAAGGAGGGAGACCTCAGAGTGAGGGAGGGGGAAGGAGAGAGAGGGAGGGGGAAGGAGAGAGAGGGAGACAGAGGGAAGGAGGGAGAGGGAAGTAAAGAGAGAGGGAAGGAGAGAGAGGGAGAGGGAAATAGAGTGAGGGAGAGGGAAACAGAGTGAGGGAGAGGGTAACAGGGAGAGGGAAACAGAGAGAGAGGGAGACAGAGAGAGACTGAGACAGTCAGAGTGAGTGTGACAGAGGGAGAGAGGGAGTGAGAGAGAGTGAGACAGTCAGAGTGAGTGAGACAGAGGGAGACAGAGAGACAGAGGGAGAGAGAGGTAGAGAGAGGGAGGAAGAGGGAGGGAGAGAGGGAGGGAGGGAGACAGAGAGAGAGACTGAAAAAGAACAAGAGAGAGAGAGAGAGAGATGTGTGTATCCCGGGTCTGGTGGCTCAGTGGACGAAGGCCTCCGCTGCAGGGACCAGTGATCAACCTCATGGTACCAGTTGTTTTTGTTGCTCTAGCCCCGCCCCCTACCCCACTGACCCCGCCCCCACCAGTGCAGCCCTCGGACACAAACCACCCTGTAAATTTGGCCCCCGAGAGAAAGTTTGTCAGTACTCATGTGGTAGATAATAACTTTGTCCCCTTAGTGGATGATTTACTGGCTAAAATTGTAGTGGTGATTCAACTTTTTCTTGAGGAATGTGCATCTAGGTAGGCTATTGAGAAGGCAGTTGCAAACCTCACTCTGGCTGGTCCTACTGTTGGTCAAACACATGGTTTATCCGCCTGTAGTAATCAGGCCACTAGTGTATGTTTGGGAGTGAGGGGCACTGACATCACATGCTTAACATACCCCGTTTCTAAGGATTTTGGGTCAAATATGTTTGGCTGTTATGGTACTTTGCTTCTGAACTCCCACAGCCCTGTTTAACTATCACTGCCAATCCTCCTTCCTTATGATTCCAATTGCCCTCAGAAATGGGCAGTCCTAACTGGTCCATCTTCAGCAGCTTATCTCAACAGAGAGAATGTACCCGTGATGTTCCTCTGTGGCAGGGGCAAGAGGGCAGGTCTGATGGGTGCAAAAGTCTTTAAATTGCCTCCAAAAGGGTTGGAGCTTGCCTGGCCTGAGGCTGACTGCCTTTTAGGCGAGGTCCTTTGGCTTGTAACTATCCTACACCATCTTAGTGCTACTCCCTGATTTGGTGACAGAGAGGCAAATGCAGTTTACTCTCCTGCTGGCCTTGAAGCCACCCCAGTGTGAAATCCTCACCTATGTGCTCCCATAGTTGCAGTCATCAAAGGGGTTCTCTGGAACATGGTCAACTGTGACACTGCTGCCCTGTGGAGTGTCTGTGAGACTTGGAAGGCATTCGACTGGGGCAGCATGTGTGGCCTCCCTTTGCTGCCATCAATCAATCAATCAGATCATTTGTAAAGCGCACTACTTACCCGTGAGGGTCTCAAGGCGCTGGGGAAGGGGGTGCTGCTACTGCTCGAAGAGCCAGGTCTTGAGGAGTCTTCTGAAGGTCAGTAGGTCTTGGGTCTGCCGTAGGTGGGTGGGGAGGGTGTTCCAGGTCTTGGCGGTGAGGTGGGAGAAGGATCTGCTGCCGGAGGTCGCTCGTTGGATGTGGGGGACTGCGGCGAGGGCGTGGCCGGTGGACCGGAGCTGGCGGGTGGGGGTGAAGAAGCTGAGTCGTCTGTTGAGGTACGGTGTTGTGGAGGGCTTTGTGTGCGTGGGTGAAGAGCTTGAAGGTTATCCTTTTGCTGACGGGGGCCAGTGCAGGTCTCTTAGGTGGGGTGTGATGTGGCTGTGGCAGGGGATGTCGAGGATCAAACGTGCGGAGGAGATCTGGATGCGTTGCAGCCGTGTCAGGTGTTTGGCCAAGGCTCCTGCGTAGAGTGCGTTTCCATAGTCCAGCCTGCTGCTGACGAGGGACTGGATGAACGTTCTTCTTGTTTCAGTGGGGATCCACTTGTAGATCCTGTGGAGCATACGGAGGGTGTTGAAGCAGGAGGAGGAGATGGCGTTGATCTGTTTAGTCATGGAGAGGGTGGAGTCGAGGATGACCCCTAGGTTGTGTGCATGATCGGTGGGTGTTGGAGCTTTTCCCAGTGCGGTCAGCCACCAGGAGCCGTCCCAGGCCAAGGGGTGGATCCGAGGATAAGGACCTCCGTCTTGTCCGAATTCAGCTTCAGTCAGCTATTCCTCATCCATTCGGCGACGACATTAATTCCTTCGTGGAGGTTAGTTTTGGCGGTGTCGGGGTCTTTGGTGAGGGAGAGGATCAGCTTGGTGTCATCGGCTTAGGAGATGATGTTGAGGTCGTGCTGTCGGGTGACGTGGGCGAGAGGTACCATGTAGATGTTGAACAGCGTTGGGCTGACGGATGAGCCCTGGGATACACCGCAGATGATCTCAGTAGCATCGGAGCGGAAGAAGGGAAGGCAGACACTCTGGGTTCTGCCAGAAAGGAAGGAGGTGGTCCAGTTCAGGGCCTTCTCTTGGATCCCGATGTCGTGGAGGCGTGTTCATAATGTGGGATGGCAGACAGTTTCGAAGGCGGCTGACAGGTCCAGGAGGATGAGGGCCGCTATTTCGCAATTTTCCAGCAGTCCTGATGTCATCGGTGGTGGCGATGAGGGCGATGTCAGTGCAGTGGTTGCTGAGGAACCCGGACTGGGACGGGTCCAGGATGCTGTTCTCTTCGAGGTAGCGGGTCAGTTGTTTGTTGACGGTTTTCTTGATGACCTTCGCCTGGAACTGGAGGAGGGAGATGGGCCGGAAGAACTTGAGGTCCTTAGGGTCGACCTTGGGTTTCTTGAGTTAGGCATTGATCTTGGTGTGCTTGGAGCTTTCTGGGAAGGCTGCTGTCTCAAAGGAGATGTTGATTACTTTCCGGAGATGGGTGCGATGGCTGTGCAGGCTTTGTAGAAGATGTGGTGTGGGCATGGGTATGACGGTGATCCGGAGTGGATGGTGTTCATGATCTGGCAGGTGTTGTCGTCATTGATGCTGGTCCAGGAGAGCAGGCGGTTGGTGCGGGTGGTGGTCGAGGGGGAGGAGGTCTCAGTGGTTGTCATGGGGGGTCGTGATGCTGAAGCTGTCATGGATGACGGTGATCTTGCGGTGGAAGAAGGTGGCCAGCGAGTCGCACAGATCTTGTGATGGTGTGATGTCGTTGGTGTTGGAGCTGGGGTTGGAGAGTGTTGAAAATGGCCCTTTTTGCAGGGTTATCCCCAAACGTTTTGCTTTTTCCTCCTTTGTTTTTTCTGACCTGTGGTTGTTGGCAATAGGACTCTGGCCACTTTACCACTGCTGATCAGTGCTAAAATGCATATGCTCTCTGTATAAATTATTATGGTGTTTGGTTATCCATGATTGGCATATTTGTTTTACCAGTTGGTCCCTAGTAAAGTGCACTGAGTGTGCCAGGGCTGGTGATTCAAATCCTACTATTGGGCCTGCAGCACTGATTGTGCCACCCACATGAGTAGCCCTAAAGTGGGGTCTCAGGCCTGCCACCACAGTGCCTGTGTGCAGTTGCTAACTGCCATGCTGACCTGACCAGTGTCCACACTGGCCAGACCTAACCTTTCCCTTTCTGTACATATTGAACACCCCTATGGAAGGCCCAGGCACCCCCCTGGGAAGGATGCAGTGTATGTGAAAGGTAGAGCATGTACTAGTGTGGGTGAAATGCTCTGATAGTGAATTACAGCCATTTTTGTTTTTCACTATTGAAAGGCTATCTTGCCCATAGGCTAGAATGGGGAATGATGTGTATAATGTTTAACTGCATATCTTCCCATAGGATCAAGATGGAAAATTGAAATCTGGTATCATTGAACTCAGAATTTAGTAACCCATCATTTAGGAAGGTTGGTTGTGAAATCCTGTGTTTGAAAACAGCACTTTTAGAAAGTGGCTGTTTTCTTGTCTGACATTTCTGTGTGCCTTTGCCTGTTTGTGAATTGACTGTCTGGTTTGTGAGTGACAGGGGCTGGTGTGGCCCCAGGAGGCTGGCTGGGTCAGCTCAGGGCTGAATAGCTCCATCTGCATCTTGAGTGGTGGGAGGGGATAGCACCTGGGCCTGAATAAGGCTGTGCCTGCCTTCCACAATGCTGGCTCCACCTCCTGCTGGGCGGCTGACCACCCTGCCCCTCTCTCTCAAAGAAAAGAAGGAGTCAGGTAAACAAAGTGCTCCAGGACGGACCAGACCTGGTTTGGACAAGGCAAAGGCCTCTCTGCCTTCAGAGAACAAAGGAAATATTGGTATAAAAAGGGATACCCAGACCCCGGAACTTTAGATCATCCTGGAATCAAGAAGGAACCTCTGCCAAGGAGAAATCTGGAAGACTGAAGAGGAAGGACTGTCCTGCTGTGTGTTTGTGGGCTGACCTGCAGTTGCTTTGCTGCCAAGGGGAGGGGAAGAATTTTGCTGTTGCTGTGTCCCCTTGCTTGAAGAGATCTCCAAGAGGCCTCCTGTTAAGAAGTCCCAAGAACTAAAGGACTATACCCCCAGCTCCCCCCTGAACTCTGCTGAGTGAGTTCTGCCCTTCCTAGAGTGATTAATCCAATTGTGGGGCCTCTGGAAGTTGTTGCCTACTGTTTGGGGAGCTGGACAAGAAGAAAAGAACAAGATCTTCAATTTTCACGCATCGCTCGCTTGCGGAGCGCATCATCAACAGTGTGAGAGAATTCTCGTCGCCGCGAAGATCGTCGCAGCGCCTGTTGCCGCTGCAAGAACCGACGCATTGTTCGCTTGCGGAGCGCATCGCCCCGGTGCGGGAAGAATCCTGTCGCTGCGAGTATCGTTGCAGAGCCTGTCGTCTCTGGGTGAGGTCATCGCACCTCTTGCTTGCGGACCGCATCATGTCGCTGCGAACATCATTGCAGAGCCAACGCATCGAGGGACCGCGAGAGGAGAACATCAACGCTGCGCCCCGCATCATTGCCGCACCGGAGATCGTCGATGTCCCGAAGATCGTTGCATTGTGCCTGTGCGAGACACTTCCTACCGAACCTTTGCACCGGAATCCATACAAGGTATCGCATCCCTCCCTATTCAGACCGGATTCATCACAACACGCCCGCTGCGTGCAGCAGGGCTGTCGCATCACCTCCCCAGGGTCTCAGGAGTGAGGCATCGCTTGTTTTTCAATGCTTGGAACTTTTGTTGCATATACAGGTACTTTGGGCTAAACGTGACGCAACTGTGGATTATTTTGACGCAAACCTAGAACTCTTTTAAAATCATATACTTGAACTGTGTATGTTGAATTTTTGTCGTTTTGGTCTTGAGTAGTTTAGATAAAGATACTTTATTTTTCTAAACTGGTGTGTAGTCCATTTGTGGTGTTTCCACTGTGTTACTGTGAGTGTTGGTACAAATACTTTACACATTGCCTTTGATAAGCCTGTCGGCTCGTGCCAAGCTACCAAGGGGGTGAGCAGGGGTTGTCTAAAGAGTGTATCCCCCTTACCCTGACTAGAAGCAAGGGTCCCCATTTGGAACGTTGAGGAGCTCTTTGACGTTATGTGCGTTGTCTAGTGCGTCGTTGCCATGAGCTGTCCTGCAACACTGCTGCTGAAGGAGCTGGTGTGGGAAGAGTGAGACTGGAACTTGAGGAGCTCCTGCATGGGCTGATGAGACCTAAGTGCCCTGCATGCTCACCGGACTTGGAGCCGGCCGATAGCGATCACGGCGATGGCATGGGCCTTCAAAGGAAACCTTCTTGTGTGCATGTGGTAACTAGCGTGACAGTTGGCCCTGCACCTTACGTTGGGCCAGTTTTCCAGGTGCGCTGCTGGCCGGTGAGGGTTGGCTGGCCTAACGGAGGTGCCAACAAGGTTGTCGGACTATTTTTGTGTGGCCGCACGGTGTACCACTGATTGGCGCCAATGATAGGAATACGTTTCTGCAGGTCAACATCAACTAAGTACAGAACCTGCTAAGGGTGATGCCTCACTGCTGCAACGAGGTGCGGTACACTTCCTTGAATGCCAAGAACGTGGTGCTGGTGCTACATGAACCATGGGTAACACAGACAAATCACAATCTAAATTGCAGTGCAAAGAGGGGGGCTGCCAAAAGCGGGTAGCGTCCTGCATTTCATACTAATGGACATGCAACATATTGTCACCAAGATTGACGGGAAGATCAGTGCTCTGTCATTTCAGATGGAGAGGATGGTGGAACGCCTGAAAAAAACCATACAGAACGCTTGACATGATGGAAAGGAGAGAATCCGAGGTCAAAGATGAGCAGGTGACCTCCTCAGCATCTCAGATAAAACTGGATAAGACACACACGATGTTGCTGGCCAAGGCCGAAGTTTTTGAGGCAAGATTGCAGCGCAACAATTTGTGGATTGTTGGTCTAGCTGAGTTCTCCAATACAGGCAACATGGAAAAATTTGTGGAGCAGCTCTCAAACGATATTCTGACATGAGAGACTTTTTCTGAGATATTTGTGATGGAAGCATGCTCTGCACTCACAGGCTCCCAGGCCGGTAATGGTTGCTCAACCACGTCCAATGTTAGCAAGACTACAAAATATAGAGCTCAAGGTGTGGGACTCTGCAGTCATGTGGAAACTACAGGAGCTCCACATCGACTACCACATGCTCTACCTAGCTCGACTGAGGATTATGATGAATAGAAAGCCCAAGATCTTATGTAACCCCCTCAGCAACTCCAGCAGTTCCTTAAGCTGGGAAGCAGCAGCGTTCACCACAGCCTGATAAGGGGGCTCCCTGGGTGTCACAAGCTCTCAACAAGCAAGACCCGAAACTGCCAGGAAGCAACCACCAGTACTTTGTCCTTAACTTGGCAGGGAGGCCCTGCAGGGGTATTGCCAAACAGGCTGTGCTGATCAGATGTCTACTACTTCAATTGTAGGACCACCTGGCTGTAACTGAATGCATGCTGGTCGGTACTATTAGAGTCTGCTTGGTGTGCTGCCTGCACTGGCCTTGGATACCAGTCCTCCATTAGGACTTTGACTGGATGTTGTGGTGGTGCTTGGGCAGCTTGAGCAGCAGGCCAGTAGTTCTTAGACTCCCTACCTGTCTCCTTGGGGGGCCAGGGGGGAGTAGATTGGTATGCCACACTACTTACAGACTCACGGCTACAGAAGAAATCATTAGGAGCCCCAACACTCCATCCCTCATAGAGACAAGTTACAAAACTGGGAAGTGGGGATCAGGTGAAACCTGGTGGGACAGGGCAATAGTTAGGGAGTGTAAACTTTCCTCTACTAAAAATAAGACCTTGGAGATCAACGACAAACGAAGTCAGACGACACCCACCCAATTCGTAGAAAAAGCCCCAAAACTCTCTTCTTTTTCTCTTTTCCAACTCCTTTTCCCTTGGGGGCTGCTCTCTGTACACAGTTGTTGGAGCAGTGGGATTCGTGGTCTCAGCTTCGCTCCTGCAGACTTCTGGAACAATTCATGTTAGTGTTTTTCTGGTCCTGGCAATTTACTGTTATTTCCTGATGTTTATGCCTGCTTTATGGTCGGAAATGTCCTAGCATCAGCTAAGGAAATTATTGACTGGAACAAGAATTGATGCACCTTTGTAAATTGTAATGGTTGACATGAATTATAGCAGTGATTCTACCTATGACTGTATTTTCCTGTGTGAGGATTGTGGTGCATTATATGGTATAGTTGTGGGACCTTACCATGTTATGCACTTTCAAAACTTTCTTGGATGGAGTCAGGCTCATTTGTAAAACCTCTGGCTCAACCCTTTGTAGCTGTGGCTTTGGGCAGCAAAGATTAAACAAAGGAACTAGTGTACAGCAGCTGCGGCCGGCAGTGGGAGTAAATGCAGGGTGGTGACGTGGGGAGGGGGGTAGTAATGTATGGATTACGGAGTTTTACAGGTAGGTAAACATTTAAATAAATAAAACGAATTTCGTTGAGTACACTGAATCCCAAAATGCGATGCAGTGTGCGCAACGAAATTCGTTTTATTTATTTAAATGTTTACTTACCTGTAAAACTCCGTAATCCATACATTACTACCCCCCACCCTGCCCCTCCTCCTCCCCCCCACATCACCTCCCTGCATTTACTCCCACTGCCGCCCGTGGCTGGTGTACAGCATTTAAAAGCACCAAACAATAAAATAAAAAAGGCACGCAAATAAAGGAAATTGAAAACCAATTTATAAAAATAGATATTTTTATGAAATTTTAGACACCAAGATAAGCAAATTCAAATTCAAATTCAAAAAGCTTTATTCGATATTCAAAAAATGAATTCATAAAAGCATACAAGTTAAAAATGAAACATACAATCGCAACATGTCACAGAAATACAAAAAGATAAAATCATTGTTGATTAAAAAGCGGGCAAGTCCGATTAGATGAACACAAATGCTTTAAAAACTGTATGAGTATGCGAGAATAAGAACTTTACATAGAGTTTCTGAACCTAATCAATAATTTTAAAAAACTAGATATAGCCTGAGCCACAGAGAGATTTTCCAACTGTTGCAGTCTAATATAGGCTGTTCTGCAAGAGCGGTGGCCCCATGCTTTAAGGATTGGTTTCAGAATAATCCTCCGTGGAACAACATAAAATTTACAAAATAAAATACAATGTAGGTTTGATTGAAGGGATAAATCATCACAGGGGCAGGAGGGCAAATCCCTCAACCAAGTGTTACAGGATGGGAAAGTAATAATACGAAAGAAAGTTCCAAGCCTGAACCGTGTCAATAACATTCTTGAGTAGCAGGTTAGATCACTTAGGAGATACAGTTGGGGCCCTGGGTTAATAGTAATTTCCTGAAAGGCCAAAACTGTATTTTTAAGTTTCTCTAGGGACCATCTTTTGTTGGCTAGATGATTAATGGCCAGTTGTTTCAATGATTTTTTAGTCATCATTTCCATACTAGGTGGTCTAGAGAAAAACTCGGGATGGCCAAGCTCGGTCATCAGAGCTTGCACGTGGGACAGCCATTTAATATTTCTGGCACCATCCAGGGTAAGACAGTCAGAGATCAGTTTACGATTAAAAGCTGTCTCCGGGGTAACCCACACCTTATGCCATAAGAGGATGGGTGCGATTTTTATGGTGTCAGAGATGAAAGGCAGACCTAATTCAATATGGGTAAGGTAATTTGCTGAGGATTTAGGGGCCCCCAGCAGGTATCTGAGATATTGATTTTCAATTAATTGAATGGATGTTATGTTTTCAATACCCCAGATACCTGAACCATAGGTGGCCGTGGATATACCTTTAGCTTGATATATTGTAATTAGTTCCTTGACGGGTCTCCCCCCAAGTTTCGCCGCAAAATGATGGAGTGCACCGACCGCCCTCAAAAAGGCTAATTTTCTCGCATTAACTGCTGTATGCCAAGTGCATTTCCTGTCAAAGGATATTCCAAGGTAAGAAAAGTGATCAATAGTCTCTATCTTCCTGCCCTCAAGATATATGGGACAGGGTACTTTCTTGGTACCATGCCCACAAGCCATGGTATATGTTTTGGAAGTGTTGACTTTTAGGCCCTTATCTTTCATATAGATGTTAAATTTTGTGACTGCACTCTGGAGACCCAACCTGGTTTGCGACATAATAGCCGCATCATCAGCGTACAGGAGTATGGGGACAGGGTGGCCCTGAGATGAAGGGTAGTCATAGGGGAGACCCTTCAGGTGGTCGCCGACAGAGTTTATGTATAACGTGAATAAAAGGGGTGCAAGAATGCACCCCTGTCTCACTCCCCTCTTGATGGAAAATTTAGACGAACACTCACCTTGCTTGCCAAAGCGCAACCTGGCCCCAGCACCACTGTACAATTCCTTGATGAAATTTAAAATTGTTTCGTCAATCCCCAGGTCGAATAGTGTGGACCAAAGTTGGTTATGGTCCACACAATCAAAAGCAGAGCTTAGGTCGATAAAAGTAATAAAAAGATTCCCTTTTCTGGCCTGGGTGTACCTAGAAATTAAAAAATACAAGTTTAAGCTCTGCTCTACTGTTCCCATGCCGGTACGAAAACCGTACTGGAAGTTAGATATGATATTTCCTTCATCAGCCCACAATTGGATTCGCTTTAGAATAATGCGACCGGCCACCTTCATTAGGGCGTCTAGAAGGGAGATAGGCCGATAACAGGTTGGATCTTGTCTGTCGCCCTTTTTGAAAATAGGGACCACTATGGCCTGAGTCCAAGTTGATATTAGCCCAACCAAGTTTGCACTGATCATAACGTTGGTAAGTAGTGGGGCCCAGAGGTTGATTTCATATTTAAAAACATCAGTAGGTATACCATCCGGGCCAGGCGCTTCACCCGAGGTGCTTTCCCTTATTGCCATTTTAACCTCGTCACAGGTAAAGGAAATTCCCAAAGGGAAAACTCCCTTGCAAGCGCTTCCCATGTTTCCAGATGTGGTAGTAAGGGCAGAAGATACTGGTGTGGAAGAGGTTTCGTTATCGTAAAGGTGTTCAAATGAGTGACCCAAGCTTCACCAGTTATAGCAATATCCATCATCGCTATATAGTTTTTGTCACGGAAGATAGGGGCATTAACCACCTTCCAGAATAAAATTGAATCCCTATTTTTAGAGGCAGTAATTAAGGCCTGCCATGCTGCTTGTTTCAATGATTTCTCCCTGTTTTTCATTACTAGACGATAAAAACTTCTGGCTTCTCGAATCTCAAACAGAGATCTAGGAGTAGCATGGAGGGCCTTTTTTAAAGATTTTAATGCAATAGTGCAAATATGATCGAACCAACTGTATTTTCCTGTGTGAGGATTGTGGTGTATTATATGGTATAGTTGTGGGACCTTACCATGTTATACACTTTCAAAACTTTCTTGGATGGAGTCAGGCTCATTTGGAAAACCTCTGGCTCAACCCTTTGTAGCTGTGGCTTTGGGCAGCAAAGATTAAACAAAGGAACTAGTGTACAGCAGCCGCGGCCGGCAGTGGGAGTAAATGCAGGGCGGTGACGTGGGGAGGGGGAGGGGCAGGGTGGGGGGTAGTAATGTATGGATTACGGAGTTTTACAGGTAGGTAAACATTTAAATAAATAAAACGAATTTCGTTGAGTACACTGCATCCCAAAATGCGATGCAGTGCGTGCAACGAAATTCGTTTTATTTATTTAAATGTTTACTTACCTGTAAAGCTCCGTAATCCATACATTACTACCCCCCACTCTGCCCCTCCTCCTCCCCACATCACCGCCCTGCATTTACTCCCACTGCTGCCCGTGGCTGGTGTACAGTATTTAAAAGCACCAAACAATAAAATAAAAAAGGCAGAAATTGAAAAACAATTTATAAAAATAGATATTTTTATGAAATTTTAGACACCAAGATAAGCAAAATCCACTGGATGGTTTTAGAGATATAGATTTGTAAGTAAAATATAAATCTCAGAGTTTGAGTCCAAAGCACAAACAAGCATTGGTAACTGTAAAGTTTAGAATGTTTTGAAACGTTTGAAAGGGTTGAGTTAGGCTACTTCAAGTTGAGCGACCACTTCTGACAGAGAGAAGGTCGGAAGGGTAATAATGCGTATTTGGATAGTTACTTGGTCGCCAAAGCAGTCTCAAGTGCAGTTTCACACTTTACATAAAGACCTCCATAGACTTCGATGGAGTGATCCTGATGCTGTGGATGCAGGATGCTGAAAGATGCTCTGGGTGCTGTGCAGTCAATGGGGTCTTTCAGGGGTTACTCTTTTGTCCACGAGTAAGGTGGGGCAACTTTGGCAACAGCAGTCGGTGTCCCTTGAAGTCCTCTTTGAGCCAGAAGAAATCCAGCTGCAGCTAGGCTACAGATCTCCATACACAGTGGGTCAGCAATATTCTTTGGTGATGACTAGTGTCTGTCTTTGGCAACCAATCCAATATCTGATGACTCTACCGAGTACGGCATCCATGGATGCAACTTCTGAGTCTGGGGTGGAGGTCTTCTTGGCTGCACATTGACAGTCAGCAGCGATTTCTTGTGAGTGGCTACTGATTGGCTGGAACGGGCTGCTTCAGCTTTTATGGCCCTGGTGTTGTTGGAGCAGGTGGTCAGCTGACTGACCCTTTGAGTCACAAGTACAGTCTGGGTCTCAGGAGCAACTTTTCTTCAAGCTAGGCACCATAGAGACAGCCCTCTTTTCGCTAGCCCAAGGAGCAGCAGGTGCAGTCCAGCGGTTGGTGCAGCCTTTCTGTTATAAGGTCCACGGGTCACCAGGGTAGTCCTTCTTCATTCTTTTCTCCAGTCCAGATGTGATCTGAGTTTCAGGGTGCCAAAGGTGCCATATTTATGCACAGAAAGTGCACTGGGGGATGATGCAGTCACTAGCCAATGGGCTACCAGGATACCTCCTGCCTTGTGAGGACATTCGCTATGTGTGGTACCTAGCAATCCTAGACTACACTATTCTGCAAACTTTCAAGATGTCTGAACACTTCCTTGGCTGTTAGGAGCTTTGTAGTCCAACCTAGTGGCAAAAACGGCTTCAACTTTGAAGCTCGTCTTTTGGGTCAACACCCTGTGTGTCTTCATGCATGGAGGAGGTAACACCTCCCTCTGTGGCAGGCCTCTATAGTTTCTTAGCTGGGGAGTCATTCACACTAATTCCCAAGTGGGCAAACGGCTGACTGGTGGTCAGCGACTTTGAAAGGCCACCGGATAAACTAGGCAACAGTTTTTCAAAGTTGCCTATCATTAAAAGTTACATTAAATTTGACTTGAGCATCAAGTACTGGTGTTAGTAGTCCCATTCAGATGCTTGCTGGACTGAACGGTCAGCCGGTAACCCTGTATTAGCCAATGGGGCTACCAACTTTTTCAGAGCAAAAATGACAAGTTGAGGGTTTAGCTGTTAGAACATATTACAATTTCTGTTCTCCCCGCCACTTTTGGAATTCCTCCAGCCAGTAGCAGAGGGAAAGATGACAGTAATGCAGAAAATTATTTGATACCTTCTCTTCAACTTTTCAAAATGTTGTCACCACTGCAACGCTGCGCGTGTGATGCTGATAAAAGATTGCAAAGATTACATGGGCTTTGCAATTAGTCTGACTCCTGTTAGTGGCATAAGTGTGCTGGCTGACAGGTTATACTCACAAGTTACAGGATTACATTAATTAATAATAGCAGCCAGGATGGAATGTTGGGAGCAGGCCAGCCAATCAGAATGCTCACCTTGCAGGCTCTGACTGCTGTTATAGGGCACTAAAGGGATCATTCTGTACTGCTGGCTCCCAACGTCCCTCCTGTGCCCTGTGGTCACTGAGAGCACTGTAGGATGAGGACTGCATCTTGCTTAAAACAGAGGTTGAAAAAAATGGCTCCTTTCAAAGAATGAGAGAAGAATTTATTTACTTTATCTAGTTTTATTTTTGGCTAATGGGCTTCTTTTTCACAAAAAAGGACGAAGGTTGGACAACTTTGGGAGAGGAGTTGGCCTAACGGCTAGGGCGGTCGTCCTCAAATCTGGGGAACTGGGTTTGAGTCTCGGCAACGACGCTGAACATCCTGTGATTCTGGGCAAATCACTTAATCTCCCCATGCCTAACAAAAAAAATTAAACATTAAAAAAAAATGAATGTGACCTCATGTAACGCTCTGATACCCAATACTTCGGGTCAAGTTCTTGCTATATAAAACTCGGTAAAAAAAAAAACGTTGTCATTTGGCTGCTTCTTTAAATGTTGAAGGAGCACCATGGGAAAACTGAGACATTTCTTCAATCTGTTCTTAGGTAAGAGGTAGGTTCTGCTCCTGCAGCGCTCCCAAATGTTTCAGAGGCAGTGGAGGGTGTTCATTGTCTTATTGACTGTACCTGAAAGGCAATAACAGCTGTTAATCCCCCCCTCTGGTTATGAACCTCTGCTTGTAATTCAGGTCTGTAACTTCAGGGGGAGTAATTTTTTGATGAACAAATTTTATTCGTTTTTGAAGAAAATACACTTATAACATTTCACCAGGAGAAAACCGTGGATACCATATAGAAGAAACTCATCCTAACACCTTATGAATCATAAAATTCTCCCCACTTCCCAAATATCATTGTATGCTTTTGTGGGAATCCTCTGGATTAGTATATTGTCTCTTCATGTTTAGCACACCAGTCCATTAGAGTTTAGCACATCAGTCCATTGGAGTTCTCCAGCTCGACACGGAAGGGGCTGATGGGGAACCCAAGTATTTTGGAGTGTCTCTTTCGGCCAGCAGTGTTCCAATATCAAGTAAGGTTCAGTCTCCCCATTTCCCCATAACCATTTCTGGGGTATGGTTCTACATGGGTATCAAAGTATTGCAAATATTTTTCCCCAGTAGTTTTTGGCTCATGGATATTCCCAAACTGCATGGAAAAAATGAGTATCCTCGGCTTGATAGCGTGGACGCGTAAAGGTCACTAGTTTATTCCGAGTGGTGTGAGATAAGTATTGTGAAGCTAGTTAAGCCACATCACTCAGAGTCTGGAAGGGATGGCCAGAGTTCTAGGAGCCATGCAGGTGCCTTTCCAATCAAGATTGTCCAGTGAACCCACCCTGGTCTCCTATCAGGTTAAAGGAAGTCAAGTAAGATTTGAAGACCTGCAAAATGCCTTTTTCAGGCAGGGGACCCATGAAGAATCTTGCCTCTGGTGGATTAAAGTCAGGCACATTAACCAAAGAGTCACTGTAGGAATATATGGTATGTTGTATTTCTAGGTAACGGTAGACTTGGAAATTATGTAGAGAGAATTCTACTTGGAGTTCCTGGAAGGATTTAATATGTGAGCCATGCCATATATATCCCCTAGCAAGGAAATGCCTAAAGGATCCCATATCCAAAATCCCCTGAGCTCTGCAGTATGTTGCAGCTATCTACCCTTCCAGAGGGAAGATTCAAGAGTAATCTTGCGTTCTCATCCCATCCTTCATAAGGCTGCTCACCATGACTACAGGACAATCTATGTGATCTCGGGCAAGTCCAAGGGAATTGGGTCACGATAAAGGTACCCCATGAGAGTCCCATACCTCATTTGTGTCACTTTGATAGGGAATGCCAGGAAATTTCACCCCCCACTTAGCCAGTCATTTGCCACTATTAGGTGAGAGGCCCAACTTTAAAATTGGATGTTTGCAATTCCTAGTCCTCCATCATACAGCAAACAAGGTGAATTTATTATAGGCCAGCCGGTGCGGGCAGTTGGCCCACAGGATTGATCTAATTTTAGTGGATATCACTTGGAAGGAGTTTTGATGTATTCATGGGGGAAGTTTTGAGTAATATACAGTAAGCAGGGGAGGAACATCATTTTAAATAAGGATATCCTGCTCATTACATTAAGGGGGAATTTGGTATAGGCCGTCAATGAAGTTACCCGGTTTGACAATGAGGGGTTGCAGATAGAGTCCACTTTGGGTACTGATCTAGGGCGATATGGACTACAAGATATGGAAAACGAAACCTTCTAATGGGTAACCGGGTTTGCCAAATCACATTTCTTTCGTCGTCTCTCAGGGTATCCAAAAGAAACTAGGCCCTGGTGACCTTTAGGCCAATGTCACCCCATAAAGAGTCAACACTTGCAATAATTGGGGCCACGTCAGAGAAGGCTGAGAGAGGAAGAGAAGGACATCACTCCCGTATATAACGGCGAGGAGAATAATTTACAGCTGCTATTTCCCGCAGGTGCAGACAATATTGCCAAAATAACAATTAAGAAAAATAAATTTGACTTATGACTAAGCCTTGGAGCTGGCACATTCAGATGCCACCTAGAGTGATACAATAGGTCCCTCAATCTGACACAAGATCAGCCCAGAGTGCACTTTCTTTCTAATCAGCATCAGGCTTGTCTCTGGCCTCTTCTTGCTATAGGGGTGCTGCTGACTAAGAACCAGATACAAAATAATATATGATAAATTGCAAAATAAAAACAAAATACAGCAAGTACAAACAAAATAAAGTACAACACAAAAATAAAAAGGTAAAAAATAGTCAGCAGCTGGCAGGGTAAAATGGAGAAATTAAGCGTTGGTAGATGTATAAGGGAAAACCAAAAAGAAACCAGAGGGCACTGCAAGCAAAAAGGGACAATCCACTCAGCTGCTGCCGTACGTGTTGCATTAAATATAAAAATGAAAAAATTGGTATGTGTATGTCACATTCGCTTCAGTTAATGTGTTGGTAACGCACAATCCTTTTGTATGCACAAACAAAAGGGGTCCATTTTGCTGTTGATTGACTCAACAGAAGACATTCCAGAGCGGAGACCATGTCAAATCATTACAATTGTGTACAAATGCTAGAAAGAGGGAGCTGGTGAAAAAAAAGTATTTCAAAGTCTTGATTTTCACTATAAAGCCCAACCCAGAAATACCTCACATACTCTGCATGAGTTCAATGTTTTCTATGACAGCAGTTTTTAATTTGTCAAAGACTCAGGACCTAATTAAGAGTGGCACATTAAATTGGGTCCTCTGGGAAAACCCTGGTTTACGCGAGGGTCGTAATTACGAGTTTGTTTTTAACACTTTCGATATTTATCAGATGCAGTAATCGTTAAATTTCGGCAGGTCAAACTGCTGAAATTTCAGAGGGGAAAACCAGCGGTAATTCCTGTGTTGTGCATTCGGACGTTAAACAGCAAAAAAGGCTTGTTTTATAGGTGTTATTTATTGCACTTGATAAATAACATACCCCATGGCTGAAACCAAATAGATAAAAAAACCCTCATGAGTTTTACATTTTATAAACAGATCTTACTCATAGTCACTGTTATCAAAGAGAAACATTTGACATTATATTTAAAAAACACATTACCGAAGGACACACTACATGAGATAGTCCAGAAATCAATACAAAAAGAAACACATACAACCTCAATGCAAAATTCATTACCATAAACATTTTACTTTCTATTTCTCAGTCTGTTTCATTAAGAAACCAGTTACAAGGGATCTCAAGTTGCAGATTTAAAGTTCGTCCTAGACTCATGTCACCCATGATGTACCCACATAGATGCAGTCTATATCTTACTCCAATCACTCAGAACTTGTCTCTTTTCATAAGCATATAAGATCATGTAGAACCATATTTATCCTCCTATTACACCCTGTGAAGCAGCAGAAGGGGGGAGAAGAAAAGGAGCAACACAAGGGTGGAAAAACCTGGGGATAAATGGACCAGAATAGTCGTACACACCAATCGAACCAGTGGTCGTGTGGAATCGTCAGAAGAGTCACACCCTAACGTTAACTGGCACTTGTTTGTTTGTGGACCATAGTCATTATGATCATACATTTTCATCTTAGTACTTTAACTGAAAACACCATTGTTGTAAGGTTTGTGAGAAAGCGAAAAGCACTGAAGGAAAAGAAAAGAATAAAGTAAAAAGTAAAAAAGAAAGAAAGAAAGAAAGAAAAAAGAAGAGGAAGAAAGAGAAAGAAGAAGAAGAGGAAGAGAGAGGGGGAGGGGAGAGAAGCCGAGAAGCAGAATACCTGAAACATAGGCACCAATTGGCCCATGTGTTCACAATATCATTGTGTACACTATCAGTATCTTTCTTATTACACCCAGTCAAAACCTCCTCATCCCTCTTTTATAGATATATCACAGACAACTAAGCTTACCGGGATGAAAGTACAACCGGTAACGCGTACGTGGATCCTACAAAGTCGTGAAAAAATGGCGTGTAAGGGTTCCTAGGGGTAAAAAAGCATTGCTATTATCTGCCGCTACCCTAATCGCTATTTGAGTCTAGAGTCCAAACTAGAACATTCTCCAATATACTTCATGTGCGAAAATCGATTTAGCAACTCTAGCGGGTTTGCCCAGTTCAATAAGGAATCCCATTTTCGTATTACATGCGGCGTTCATACTCCACACGCTCGTTTCCCTTCCGTTATACTGACTTCAGTCGAAGCCAACGTGGCCCAAGCAGTTTAGTAGTCCTACTCCTAGTCTCCCTGCCTATTCAGTTATACTGTTTCCGATTTTTCGTTTTTCGACTTAGAATATCCGTGGACCTTGGCAACACCTATACGGGTAGAAGGAAACATCTATAACACCTCCCTCAGATTTCGTAAACCAGGGTCAACCAACATGCTTAAAATTTCTAATGCATACCTCTCAATATAAGTTACAAAGATCCCTATGTTATAAATGTCACGCTCCGGCACCGTGAAAACGGGTGAGGAAGCCGTATCAGTTCCTTCTCCCACAGTAAAGAGTTGGTTAAAAAATTGTGAATCTAGTACAAAAAACAACATTCAACATATCTAGAATTATATATACAAAAGAGTAGAGTCTCCATGGTCCCCTAATCATACAATAAGAAAGCTCACACCTATCTCGTATTTAACAATTTACTGTGGTCACACAGACCACAAGTCCCAGCATTCCTTTCCATGGTGATTACTAATACAACCGGGACTTCTCCCTGACTCAAAAGTGTGATAGTATAGGGGTTCATATAAGTGGTTGTTACTCATATACCCATACAGGGCAGTTCGACATTTATTTAAAAAAGGGGGCCCGATGTTAATTGAACTACCAGTTCCTCTCCATAAGGTTAGCGTACTGTTATGTAGAGCAACCTCCCCCCTCCCAGTTATTCAGGGTAGTAACTAGTAGCTAGCCCATAGCTCCCGTCATTGTCAATGTCTCCAGTCTTCTATCGGAGGGGGACATAAACGGAGACTTGACCCATACAGTATCCCTTACCTCGAAAATTTCCTCGTCAGCGCCACAGTTTCGGCATGGATGGTCCCAAGGCAGGACCACCATGTCCGCCGAGTCCTTAAATACATGATAGGCGTTCAATTAATTCATTAAACCCTCCCCCTCGAGGGATTGCAACCTCGTTTTCGAAGGTCAATTTAGCCCCAACATGGGCGCCACATTAGAATGGTTAGTTCGGTGTT
This sequence comes from Lissotriton helveticus, assembly GCF_964261635.1. NCBI lineage: Eukaryota > Metazoa > Chordata > Amphibia > Caudata > Salamandridae > Lissotriton > Lissotriton helveticus. Next base: position 643,474,667 of record NC_136065.1, on the reverse strand, counting down.
CAAGTAGCATAGGTTTACTATTAAATGGACACAGGGGACCGGCTGTTAATGGGACTAACCGTAACATGCCATTTCAATTCATTCTTACTTAGAGCATATATTGCAAGTCGCGTTTCTCCTTACAATTCTCGGAAATTCAATCAGGCTTGTAGTTTCGAGAATGAGAGAGTAGGTGCAGCCCCAACATGTGCGCCATATTAGAATGGTTAGTTATATGTTCAAGCAGCATTAATTTACTAGCAAATAGACACAGAGCACCAGCCGCTAATAAGCGCTAAGCGTTATTGAATTAACACTTTCAATTCATACCCTCTTATTATAAGTCCCGTATTATTTACAGTTTCCGTAAACTAAATCGGATTTGTAGTTTCGAATTAGTTGTAGCGTGTTTCCAGGTTGCTATTATAATCCCTTAGGTGAAAAGGGGAGTCCAATAGTGTTTTACATCTGTAAGGGTTTGGTACTATCGGCAGTGTTGTCATGACGGCACACAAGGTTATTCCCCCGTATTAGAACTGACGGAAGCTCATGACCTCAGCAGCAAACTAATAATGTCACCAATTGTACTCTGGTGATTCACTGAGAGACAGTATGTCCTTTTAGAGATCAGCGGCCTCTAACATGAACAAATGATTGCCTACAATCACCGGCGCCGAAATTAGTTCTATGATCGAACAGTAATATTTATGTAGGTTCTCCAGGGTTAGTGCGATCCTACACGATTTATTTCAAATTCCCCAGATTGCTCTTCAAATAACACTAGAGAGCTCAGATATGGGTAACGGCTTAGCATAGCTAACAGGTGCGCTATGGTGGCACATAAGAACGCTATCACCCATTAAGGCTTTTTAAAAACTCAAATGTACACAGTAAATTGCCTCTAATCACATGCAACAACAACAAAAAGTTATTTATTACGTCTTTGATCAAATGACACGCTCTCCAACTATAGCTCTTCAAAAAGAGCAGCCAAGGAACACCGCAAATTACTAGTGGGCATCCAATTCGCGCCCATGTTAACACTTCTGACTTTCTGTGTTCTACTCCAGCTCTTACCTAAACAAGTTCCATCATATTCATATGGCAGACCCAGAAAATAACAGCCTGTAGTTAGTCAAATCCACCAAGTGTACCAAGACTTCCTAGCCCTTGCCCTAATCCTCTCTCATCAACATATTACACCTGTCCAACTCCTGATTCCCAGTTAGAAGCGAAAGGTTATAAAGGAAATGTCAAGAAAAGGTCAGGAAAAGGAGACATAGTGTAGAATTTCAGGTACACATTTCTTCTCAGATTGACACAATACATAATCTTCTGTCCTCCTATTATTTCCTAAACAAAGGCCACAGATTAAAGAAAGCAACACATGGAAAATTATGACCAAGATACATTATTTTATGATATCAGATATGCAATTTTTCACAGGATTTTACACCTTACTCCAGTATTATTAGCCTTGACAGTCTTTGCTTATACCAGGAAGTGATGCATTTCATCATCAATATTCATGCCCTGCGTAATACACTGCAATTTACAGATCCATTTTGCCTCCCGCTGCCTTAGCAACAGTTCACGGTCTCCCCCTCTGGCTGGTTGATGTACTTGTTCCAGAGCGTGGAACCAAAATTCAGATTTGCCCCTATGTTTCTCCATAAAATGTTCAGTGTGTGCGTACTTTAAATCTCTATTCAGAATGGCCCTCCTGTGCTCCTGGATTCTCACCCTTAGATTGCGTTTGGAGCTGCCAACATATATTAGTCCGCAGCTGCATCCTAGTACATATACTACAAAAAGAGTTGCACAATTTATAAAGGAAAGGATGTCATAGTCCTGAGACCCATTGTAAGCACGTTTTTTGATTTTATCCCTGCCATACTCACAGATGTTACAGTTTTTACACACAAAGAAGCCTTTCGGTTTAGGTGGCAACCAATTGGAATTTCTAATTGTTTCGATTTTTAGGTAGCTGGGGCATAGATCATTTCTCAGGGCCCTTCCCCTTCGGAAAGTCACAGAGGGGTTGGTCATTATATGTGGATGTAATCCTGGAACCTCCTTCAAGAGATGCCAGTTACTTTTGAGGATCTTAGAAATGGCATTACTATGCCTGGTATACTTTGTTATGAATCTCACATTGGTATTGCGGTTAGTTCTCCTTTCCCTGCGTGGTTTTAACACCAAAGTGGATTCCCTATGAATTTTACGTGCCCTGCTCTCAGCCTTGTGTAGGGTATCCCTGTTATAGCCTCTGGCTTCAAACCTGTCTTTGAGTTCCTTCATGTTGGTATTGAACATCTCATCTTCACTGCAATTACGTTTTAGGCGCACCATCTCTCCAAAAGGTATATTGTTGATCGTAGAACTGGCATGGGCACTGCTTGCATCTAGGACAGCATTACATGCAGTGTCCTTGCGAAATAGAGTACTTTGTATTTTGCCATTTTTTATATAAAACTTAAGGTCCAAAAAGTTAATACTTTCCCTGCTATAATCGACCGTAAGTTTTACATTCATACAGTTTTTATTTAGGTACTCAAAGTACTCCAAAAGCTCTTTTTCTGACCCCGACCAAAGACAGATGATGTCGTGAATGTACCTCCCCAGAACACGATGTGATTAGTCCAGGGGGAGGCACTGTGGTTCCATGCGTGCCCTCTCTCAAATTGGCCCATGAATAGACAGGCATACGAAGGGGCAAATTTTGTCCCCATCGCCGTACCTCTCCTTTGATGGTACCAGATATCATCGAATAGGAAGTAATTTCTCGTAAGTACCAATTCCATCATATCAAGAACCATTTGTTTTTTTTGCTACAAGTCAGCTCCTTCTCTATCAAGATAGAAATCGCTAGCCTTCAGTCCGATGTCATGTCGTATACAAGTATATAGGCTAGTATATTTCTTGGAACATAGCTGGTTTGTCACGGAGGTTGGAGGATCCAGTATGGTTAAAATTAATTGAATCCTTCGATATTCTATGCTTCCAAGAAACTTGGTGTAGAGTGAATCACAGTTTGGATGGTTAATATATGTTTAACGTGCATGCTGAACCCTCAAGGGCAGGAAGGTGGCCTCATGACAGCAATTTCGGTTAAACATAATCAACTAAAAATTGCCCTAGTGGTGGAATCTCCATGGTATCAAATGCTTATGATTAAAGATCTATTCATAGTACCTTTGCTTTTAATAAATTGGTATTACAATATATTTGATGTAAATGATACCTTGGTCATTGACAAATTACAGGAAGAGATTGTAAAAGTGACTTAGATAGTTTTCCCCCTTTTTATTATTTGGTTAGGGGATTTTAACTGTGTTTTGTGTGAGTTTAGTGGGACCAGAGTGTGTGGCCTGTATGATTCGGGTGACCAACCTCTGGCCCACTTCACACACTCAAAACAGGGGGATGCACTAAATAATATAGTTCTGATTAACGATCTATGTGTCCTGGATATGCCTATTTACAGGATGCATCTATTAGTGATATTGGCCTATAGCAACACGGTCACCCTTATCGCCCTTTTTGAAAATCGGTATAACTACCGCATCTTTCCAAGAAGTTGGAATATGCCCCACCACTATTGATCTAAAAACATTTAATAGGAGCGGAGCCCACACCTCTAAATTATGTTTAAAAAGGTCCAGAGGTACAGCATCTGGACCAGGGGCCTTTAATGGAGCGCATTTCCTCAGGGCAGTCTCTATCTCTGAGAGAGTAATTGAAAAACTAAAAGTTTTGGCTGATTCCAAATTAAATTCCACAGCCCCCTCCTCAGAGTTTAGTGGTGCTTCTTTTGGATTAAAAATAGTACTGTAATGTGATACCCATAAATCCCCCGGTATATGTACTAAAATATCGCCTTTTGCCTCACTTTTTAAAAATGGTCGGTTAATTACCTCCCAAAAGAGCCTGCTATCCCTTAGGTCCGCCGCTATCCCCAGATCGTCCCAAGCCTTAGCTTTTAATTCTAGTTTCCGTCTATTAATTGCGTCTCTATACATCTTCCTGGATTTCCTGACCAGCTCTCTATCCCGAGGTACCTGATGTAGGGCCTTCGAAAGACTTGTTTGCGCAGCAGAACATTGTGCGTCAAACCATTTTGGTCCACTATCTTTATTCCCCCTCACAGTTTTTATAAGGTGAGAGGCCACATTATCTAAAAGAGCCTCGAAATTTTTAATTATTAAATCCGACTCACTAGTGGGCGTTAAACAGACCTCTATGCCTACCTTATTTTCCTTAAAAATATCCGCCTCCAATTGCCCTACATCTACCATGTTCCACCTTAAAGTAACCCCCCTATTCTGACTATATTTTATTGGTTGTTCCAACGGTTGTGTTATCTCACTAACGGGATTAAAGCTCACAATTAGGGGGTTATGATCGCTAGCAGGATTCACATCAATCTGAAAGTCCTTAACAAGATGGGCAAACCTGATAGAAACCAAGGCAAAATCAATAGTACTCACCCGACCCCCTAAACCCTAAAAGGTGGGTATACCCAATGGTCTAGAGAAGCTAGGCATATCCACTTGTATACGACACGACATCGGACTGAAGGCTAGCGAATTCTATCTTGATAGTGATGGAGCGAGGTTTAGAAATATATTTTGTTTCGACTCGCAAAGTTAAAACTTCCATAATAAAGTAATCATATTAATCAGCATGAAGTGAAATGTATTAACCAACCTAGATTGAAATGCATTCATGATATAAGGGACTAATATATATGTGCTTTATGTGCAACTGCAAGTTTGTGAAAAATAATGAACTAACCTTGTCTATTGACTTTGTCAGTATTAAATGCGGCTGTATAATTAATGGCATGTGCTTATTTATGTGTGCTTATGTTTTGTCTTTTTGTCTTTTTGTGGCACAAGTTCGAGGAAGAATTTTGTTTTGCTGCTAATTGTGCTATGGCTAGGTAACATAGATTAATGGGTTAATGATTAGCAAAGGGGGTGGGTAACAGAAGGGTTTTCAATGCTCTAATTAATTGATGTCTTGTGTTTCTTTGAACACTAGTTTTTCATGAGAGAGGCCTAAGGCCTGAGGCCTAGCATTTTAAAGATGGTGTTGTCAAGTCCTGTCCAGAAAGAGCAAGAGCCCTGCTTGGAAAGTTTTATCACGTTGAAAATATTTGCAAGCTCAATTGAAAATGTCCTGTACGTGCTCTTGGAAGGACTAAACCAAGGACGGAAACCGGCAAAGATTGCCAAGCTAAGGAAGTCACAGACTGACATTTGCGACTAAGTCTCTTTTTGAGGAAGCTGCGTGACTTGTGAATAGGAGACAATAGACTCTAAGAAAAATCTGAACTGGGCTTCGAAAAGATGATGACGCCATGTGGTCTGACGTTTGTCAGGCAATCAAAACTTTGGATGGCAGGGAGAAAGAATACATTTAGTGAGATTAGCTAGGGGAAAAGGTATAAAAATTGTCCTCTTGGACAGGAGGGCGCTTCTCGCTTTCCGATTCCTGATGGGCGTGTCGTGCTGAAGGACTTTTTTGGAGCACGTAAGGATTAATAGGGCTAATGACTTTTGCTCTAGGTGAAGTGAGATTTTAGACAGGGAAATTAGATTTAGGTGATGGAAACTGTTTATTCATTTTTATTCATGCTAATTGATTTTGCTTGAAACTGACAGACTAATTTGCTATTCCTCAAATAAATGCTGCTAATTTAATGCGAATAAAGAAATTAATAAAATGCATTTTCATAAATAAATAGTTAAGAAATAAGATTTTTGAAACGACAAGCTGGCCTTGTTTATTCATGTCTTGTTACCATCAGTTGATCCATTACCTTAGTGACTTAATTAAATGATAAGTGTTATATTAAACATGATAAAAATATTATACTGCAGTTGTATATAAATGTATATATGGTTTGTGAATATTTCTGATTAATTAGGTCACATGATTCAGTTGCTCAAAAATATGTCCCTTAGTTTATGGGCCTTGTGAGTGCTTTATGATTAATGGTGAGTATTGGATGATTGGGTTGCGTTGTTGAGACATATTTTCTATAGGGGCGCTGGATCAATTCCTTGGTAGCAGAGTCCGGTTGCTATGGTAACTGACATGTTACATGGTAGTTACATAGGATTCATGTCTAAAACATGTTAAGTTTGTTCACTTGTTACATGTAGTCGAAAGGTTTTTTCCAGCAGTGTGAAAATTCCTGGTTTGCCGGCAAAAGAGTAGTGTGACAGGTGAAGTTACACAGTGCATTTGTTCTGTTTCAAAATAGTGGTATTGACATATATCACTAGTGTTGTGGACGTACAACACAAGTTTAGGGATTTTTAGGTATGCTAGGTTAAATGTATAGTGAGGATTGTCTATGAAATTGTAGCTTTTGAGTATAGGGACTTGGAGCCTGTTTTAAAACTTACTGTGAAAAGAGTAGTAGATTTATCCAAGCTTGAGTGAAGGGTAAGAAAGCGTTGTCTATTCTTACTGGCGATTGAGGATTTCTATTGGCAGGTTAAAGTCCTACCGAAGATTTCATGTATGCGTGGTTAGGGTTTTCTGTTTGAATGCGTATAAATAATTTGTGAGAATAGCGTCGTCTATTTCACGTGAAAGAATACTCAAATGATTGAGAAAACTATTGCTTAATTTAGCGAAACAGACAAATGGTTTGTTATTCTGTTGTTACAAATTGAATTTCATTGAAAAGATTTGTTAAAATGACGCTGTGAAAATATTTTGTGAAGGAGGGGTGAGTTTACGGAGTTAGAGACAGAGAAGCTGCAGCGGCAGTATACGTCACAGTGTTCGCGCTGTGATTGGCTAGTATACGTCACAGAATTTGCGCACCGATTGGCTCACGTGACAAAACGAGCTTGCAGATGATTGGCTCATTCTGAAATACAGCAAATCAATTGGTTTAGCAAAATAGTGAAATGGCTTAACCTGATTGGCTTGTTTGTGAGTTTCGCGCACGGATTGGTTAGTTGTTCGGAGCAACAAGGAAATACTTATGATCTATTAGAAATAAGCGGATTTGTTTAAAAACATGAGGTATTACTACCAGAAAGAAGAAAGGAAGCCTACTTGGTTTCAGAAATTGAAAAATATATTTAGTCCCGACAAGAAAATTGAAACGCGTGGTGGAAAATTACTTCATAAGTACAAAACACCCGCAGCATATATGGAAGGTGAATATGGTTATCATACTTGCCTTTGGTTTGACAATTGGATGCAATATACCAAAGATGATGGTGTATTAACATGGCCGGAAGATGGATCATTTAATATTAAAATCCTGAAAAACTTGAGAGCAAAAATGATGGCTTTTGCTCCAAAACCTAGACCTACTCAATTTGAGGCTTTAGTTGAATGGGAGGATGAAATGTTTGAACTTGAACGAGAAACCAGAGGTATAACAAGAGGTCCTAAATTAGACATTAATAGGGAAACTCATGTAGATAGAATAAGTCGATGGAGACGTGCAGACATGTGTGATGGTTTGTACCCAGTAAGAGTGATGATTACTGAAATTCCAGGTCAAAAGACTACCCAAAAGAGAAATAATATTGATGAAGAATTAGATGATGCGGTTTTAGAAGAAATGTATTCAACAAAACGTAAACCGCCACCTTATCAAAAAGATTGTTCATGGTCTACCCCGAGAATTCCTCAAGGAACTTCTCCAAGTGCACCTCCTAGAGAAATTAATGAAAATTCACCCAGATTAAATCAGAATAATGAAAAATTATCTGAAAGAGTAGGGACAAGAAGTAATTCTAGTACATTAGGAGAAAATGGAAATCTTACTGAAATTCCAGATCAAAGAAATTAATTCCCGAGGAATGTAATGAGGACAGAGAGACTTGGGGATATACCAGAAGTTTCAGAATATTTAAGAGCGAAAGAAGAATTAATACAGCAATTAACTAAAGGCATGGAAGCAGTAACAGTACCAGTAACAATTGGTCCTGTTGTACCAGTTTTTGATCAAAGAGAAAATAGACAATCAGCTCTGACTGTTCCAATAAATGCGGAAATTCAGAAAGTGGCTGAAAAATGTATTCAGATTTAACAGAAATACACCGAGAGAAAACAATGCCAGATTTAACTTTTAATCGAAGTTTGTCAAATGATCAGCACCATCTGTTACAGGATCTGATTCTGGTTCTCCGGAAAAGAGCATGAATAAAATGGATTTAACACAGACTCCACAGACCCCACAGGCCCCTGAATTTAAATTACTTGATGTTGCAAAATTGAAAGCAGACTTGGAAGAATTGATTATTGGCACAATTGGACCTGACAGGTTTTTTTTTGTTTTTTTTAAAACCTTTATTGTACAGAAGGCGCTCACAGATACGGGCCTACAACCCACCGGGCCGGCCACCACAATAAAAAGACATACGAGGCAATACAGGAGTGACAACAGGATTTCTAAGTAGCTCACATGAAGGCAAAGGTAACAAGTCTTCGAGCCGCCATCACGGACAGGATAAGAGTAGGTTAATTTTATAATAGAAAAAAGGGTTTCGCAGGATAATGACAATCTGTAAAGTCCAGAGGGCCGCGGTGGGCCGTGAGCATGCCGAAGTTTCGAATACAGGAGAAGACCAAAAGAACAGTCACATTTTGGCAAAGGCAGAACGTGAGTCCCACAACAATAACAATCACAATCGCTGCTCAACGCCCTCCCACCACTACCATGGCACATAATAGTAAAACAGCGAAAAGTACGCCAACAAAACTAAAAGCCCTCCGTTACGACAACCCAGGAGAGGAAAAGAAAAAAGGGGGGGAGGGAAAAGGGAAAATAAGGGAGGAAAAGGACATCGGAAAAAAGGAGGGGGAAAGTGAGGGCGCAGCGTCAGTGCACGCCCCCCACGGCTAACAAAGCACCCAGTACTAATTCGGCACAAGGAACTAGTGGCAACAGGAGAAAAGAATGCGTAGTAAACCGTGACAGCAGACATACCAAAAGGGCCATGCCAGCACAAACACCCCGGGGGGCGACGTTCCGACACCGCGCCACGAAATAAGGGGATACATAAGAGCCATAGAACCAAAAAAGGAACAAGGAAAGATACAATAACACAGACCCCCCCACCACCCCGCACAGCCCACCCTGCACCCCTGCAGAAGGCTATGGCCTACCCCCCAGCAGCGTGCCTGTCGCCCTAATTAGAACCCGAAATATAGAAGAAATACGGAAAGAAAGAATCACTTAGATAAAAGGGGGGGAAGGGAAGACAGGGAAAAAACTGCGGGAGAGGAGCCACATAATCAAAATCCCTTCAGCTCCCACCCTCCCGTCCGAAAATACTCAGAGCCCACGGGAAGATAATAGACACACGGATAAGCTCCAGGAACGTAAAAATGTATCAAACAAAATCATACCATTATAAACGGATCACCCAACCATACCACAGAATAACTGTCCACAGAGGCAAGATCAGCTCAACCCTGTCCCCGTTTTTCGCAAACTGTAATAGTCCAACAAACCAGGAACCCGATCACATGGAGCCGGAGGTGAATAACAGGGAGTCGAACCAAAAAAACACTCAAGTCATAGCGATCGCGATCCGGATGATCCAGAAAGTACGGTAACCACCTCAGGTAAAGCAGGCACAGTTCCGATGAGAACACAGAGAAAGCCGGTCCAGCGGCACAGTCACAGGATCTTCGTTCGGCCATGTGAGGCAAAAGAGGAAAAGGAGACCCATCGAGGTCGGTACAGACGGGATCCGGCTGGCGAACCTCCGGAGCAGAAGGAGGCACAGGATGAAGAAGGGCAGCGGACCTCCGTATATCCACACCAACAGCAGCCTCCAGGTCCACGACCCCAAGGAAAGTTCCAGCAGCACACAACAGAGATGAAGCCGCACAAACCGGGGGGGGGGCGGCAGGCCCAGCCAAGGGACCTCTCTCCAGGATAGCGATAGGTGCGGCTATGGGCTCCCCCCAGGAGCGCAGGGCGGCGAGGATGTCGCCAAGCGTAGGATCACCTTTGCAGTATTCAGAAAACGAGCCGTGCGGCGGACCCGCATCGCCAGTTCCAGCAAGGCCGAGAGTCATGGAGCCGGCCGCCATCTTAGAAGCCCGGCGGGGCCGCTGAAAACACTGACCCCCGCCCGGATACCAGCGGGGCAAAACAGGATACCGGCAGCCGCCAGCGGAGGTGCCACCAGGGCAGGAAGGGGGGCCACCAGAAGAAGGCGATGCGCCGGCACCCCACACGCCGCCGGCACCTTTCTCCGAGCCCGGGCGGAGGAAATCAAAATGGCCGGGCCGGAGAACAAAGGGGAGACGAGCCAGATGTACGGTTAACCCCGTCCATGGAAGGCAGCGCCCCAACACCAGGCCTCAGGACCGCCGGACCAGGCCCGGGGGGCCGCAAGCGGTCTATTAGCACATCGGCCTCTCCGACCGACTCCACACCACCACCAAGGGCCGGCCACCGCGCCCCGTCCAGCCCGGGCGCCGCCAAGGAGTGCCAGGCCCGGCCGCACCGGAGGCCCCGAAGCAGACAGGGGCGTAACTCAGGATCCGTGACACCCAGGAACCACCGGAGCAAACGGTAAGTGCCTATGAGGTATCGTCGTTCCACTGCGCATCGTAGAATACTTCCCGGGGCAGGATAAAGTACAGGATATTTGTTGCAGACAGGAGAGTGATCGGAGCCGAGCTAAAACGCGGCCATCTCGGACGCGAGCTTGGCTCCTCCCCCTCACCTGACAGTTTGAAGCAATATCAGGATGATGAATTATTGTTTATTTGCAAAAGTATACAATGGAAAACGAAAAACAAGTATGACCAATTAGAGGAACTGGCTGTTGAATTAGAAATAGATTTGAGTAGACAGAAACAGTTGCAGAAACATTACAGAGTGGATTTTTCTGAAAAAGACATTGACAATTTGAATACCACAGGAAGAATAACTCATGTAAAGGAATTAATAGTCTTTCTGAAAAGATTAGGTGAATTAAGTAAATGGAGAGTGAAATGGACAAAGAAAAGAGAGGAAGACAAAAGAGAAAGAGGAGAAATAGCTACTGAGTTTCCAATGAGAGAAATACAGGGTACGTGCATGTCCCTTGGACAAGACAGGACATTCTACTATTTACAAATGATTTTCCTCGGTTGAGAGAAAAGCCAGTAGAATGGTATCGCCAGGTAGACAGATTCATTAAAGTTTCAAAGGTTCCGTGGATTGATATAGATGGATTCTTTGACATTGTTGTCCCATCAGATCTTTTGACAGAATGTAAAATTTCTGTAAGTTGGCCCAAAGAAGAACCCGAGCGAGACAAAGTAACAGGTGCTCCTTCAGCAGATGTCATGGACTTATATGACAAAGTAATTGTCTGGTTGAAAAACAAAATTGCCCCAAAAGTTGATTGGGTTAAAATTGACAGAACAAATCAAGAACCAAAAGAATCAGTACATTCATTTTATGAAAGGTTACTGCTGGTATTTAAACAATACAGTGGCTATGAAAAATTAAGTGAGAAAGACATGAGCCACTTCATATACAGATTTGTATATGGTTTGAGACCTGAAATTGGTGAAATGATCAGAAACGGGATTGTAGGATGGCAATCACTCTCAGTTGATGATATCCTGAGGAAAGCAAAATACTGCAGTGACGAGATGGATGCAAAGCAGAAAAAGCTTAAGGAGAAAGCAATGTGGGCACAGGTGAAGGTAGCTGAACAGCAAATAGCGACCTTAGAAAACAAAAATGTTCATCAGAATCAAGGCAAATTTAAAGGAAATTTCAATAAACCAAAATTGAATGTAAATATTGAAGAGCTTAAACAGAAGCTCCCATGTTTTAATTCCGGCGAAATTGGACACTGGAAGCGTCAATGTAAAAATCCGCCCAGAAATTTTAAAAATACATCATTAAATCCACAGATGCAGAGTGAGATAAATCAGCAGCAAAAGCTACAGCGACAGTTAAACGAAATAAGTCAGCAGCGTTAGCTACAGCGACAGGTAGTGAGTCAGCAGAGCCAAATTCCACAACCGCCACTTCCAAACTGTGTGAATGGGCAGAGATACAGTCCTGAAACAGGATTGTGCGGAGGTGAACAGGTAAATAGATCGCCAAGAGTGAATGTATTGTATGTTTCTCAGCAATATTAGTTAACAGAAAATGGAGGAAGTGATTCTGAGATTTACTTATGACGGTGCCTGAGAGAGGGGGAAGAGTGTGTGCTTGGAGCCACTCTTGAGGTAGACCAATCTGGTCCATTTGTAAATGGTAAAGTGAATGATGTAGAAATCACTTTTCTTGTTGACACTGGTCCTACCCGTTCTACTGTTAGATCAGTGGACATAGAAAACCTGCCTCTCTCTGGAGAATCCATCTAAGTAATTGGTGTAGCTAATCAACAAATTAAAACAGATTTAACAGAGCCTGTTAAGATCGAAATTGGAAAATTTAAAGACAAACATAGATTTGTGGTTTGTAACAGCAGTCCTGTAAATTTGCTAGGGAGGTACATTTTGTGCAAGATGAACTGTAAAATACATTGCTCACTGGAGGGTATTGAGCTTCAGACACTAGAGGAAGATGGGCTGTACAAATTAACAATGTTAATGGTTGAAGCAGAGGAAAGTAAATTATTTCCTGCATTTGACAAAGATAATCTTCCTGAAGAATTAAAAAAGACAGTCAAAGCTGAAATTTGGGATTTGACAGGAAATGAGATGGGCTTGATGAAAAATGTTGACCCAGTGAAAATCTCAGTGAAGCAAGGAATAGATTTTCCAAACATTTCTCAGTACAAAATGAAAGCAGAAACCATTGAGGGTGTCATACCTGTTATTAACAAATTCATAAAACAAGGTGTTCTGAAAAAAATTGAAAGCAGTCCTTGTAATTCACCGATTATGGGAATCAAAAAGCCAAACGGAACTTACAGAATAGTTCAGGACCTGAGAAAGGTTAACCAAATAGTTGTTCCATGTTGCCCAGTTGTTCCAAACCCAGCGGTAATTCTTTATCAGATTCCGCATGATGCAGAATGGCATACAGTTATTGACCTTTGCAATGCATTCTTTACTGTTCACAACAGCAGACATTAAAGACCCAATTGTTCTGACAGAAATTGAGATGGAAGCTTTTGAAAGGCTAAAAAGAAGTTTGTGTGAAGCTCCAGCTTTAGGCATGCCAGATTATGAAAAGGATGTTGAGCTGTATTGCAGTGAAAGAGAAGGTTGTGCATTATCAGTCCTAATTCAGAGACATGGGAAACTGAGAAAGCCAATAGCATACTTCTCAGCAGTTCTTGATCCCGTTGCGAAAGCATTACCAGGCTGCTTAAAAGCAGTAGCTGCAACTAGTGTGAGCCTTGAGCAGAGTGAAGGAATCATAATGGCGTTTCCTGTAAAAGTATATGTACCTCATTCTGTTGAAATTCTTCTTACCAGAAGCAAAACGCAGCATTACTTACTAAATATGAGAAGGTTATTCTGGGATCAGATAACGTTTCAATAGCAAGGTGTGTGAATTTAAATCCTTCCACATTGTTGCCTGATGGTACTGTGACAGAAATCAGAAATGAAAATGACATTGACCATGAATGCTTGGATGTTTTAGAATATTGCACCAAGCCTAGGCAGGACATTAAAGATGTTCCTTTGCCTGAGTCAGATTTTGTTTACTTTGTTGATGGCTCTTGTTTAAGAACAGAAGAGGGTTTTCTGAGAGCAGCATATTCAGTCTGCACAGTTGCGAATGTGATTGAAGCATCATGTCTCGAAGGAATTCGTTCAGCTCAAGTAGCAGAATTGATTGCTTTGATTCGTGCTTGTGAGAGAGCAAAAGAGTTAAAAATCACCATAGTGACTGACAGCCAACATGGATACGGTGTTGTCCATGATTATGGTCAGCTTTGGTCTCAAAGAGGTTATTTAACTTCTGAGGGAACACCAATCAGAAATGCAGAATTGATCAAGAGATTAATTGATGGCATTCAATTACCAGAAAAAATTGCTGTCGTGAAATGTGCAGCGCATAAAAGAGGTGAGGATTATATTACAAAAGGAAATGCCTATGCAGATGAGATGGCAAGGTATTGTGGGAAGAACAATTTTTCAATCATCGGGAGAAAAATTATGAACATGTTTTAAACTCACTCATGCTAACATCTGTAGTTGAGACATGGCAAGGAGTAAAAGATTTACAAGATGAGGCAGATGATGAGGAAAAGGACACATGGTTAAAAGCAGGTTGCAGACAGCGAGAAGAAGATGAGATTTGGGTGTACAAACATGACAGACCAGTTTTACCAAATAGCATGATTGCTGACATAGCTAGAATGTATCATGGACCAGGACATATAGGAAGAGATTCCATGATAAGGTTGTTCAGACAGACTTGGTTTAACCCAAAGTTCAGAATAATTGCAGAATGTTTCTGCAAGAGATGCTTGATCTGTCAGCAAATAAACCCAAACAGAAAAACAGTTGTGAGCATGGGAACCATAGGACGAGAGGGTGGTCCTTTCACCAGGTTGCAAATGGATTTTATTGACATGCCACCCCATAATAAGCTGAGATACGTCCTTGTGATAATCTGTTTGTTTTCAAGGTGGGTTGAAGCGTTCCCAACACGTCACAATGATTCAGTTACTGTTGCAAAATTGCTTTTAAGGGAAATCATACCAAGGTACGGTTTTCCAGTGACTGGGTAAAGTGATCCTGGAACACATTTTGAAAACAGACTGTTACAAATGATTTGTGTAGCATTGAACATAAAAAAGAAATTACACTGTGCCTACAGACCAGAAGCATCAGGTGTTGTAGAGCAAGTGAATGGAACGATCAAAAATAGAATAGGCAAAATGTGTCTAGCTACAGGAATGAAGTGGACAGATGCACTTCCACTTGTTTTGATGTCATTAAGAAGTACTCCTGATAAAAAGACAGGTTTAAGTCCACATGATATTGTCATGGGCAGAGTCATGAGACAAGCATTTATACCAGTAGGGAAATTGATGAGTATAAATGATAGCGTCATTTTGGAATACTGTAGGAACCTATCTGACGTCGTGACTTCTGTGATCCATCAGGTGGGAACCGAAGTGCTAACAAGAGAAAAGGAGCAAGCTCATGATCTGTTACCAGGAGACTGGGTGAGGACAAAGGTTCACCGAAGAACAAACTGTCTAGTGCCCAGGTGGCAGAAAGCAAGGCAGGTGATTCTTGTCACAACTAATGCAGTAAAGTGCAGGGGTTTGAAAAGGTGGATTCATGCAAGCCACACCATTCGAGTGCCACCACCTGAGAATCCTGACGAAGGTGACACGACAACTGATTCAGATTCTGAAGGAGAACCAGAGAGAAATCCAGATCCTGAAGATCGACAAGAAGGTCGACATCTGCAAAATTCAATTGCGAATTAGGCGTTGAATGAAAATACAGAAAAAATTGTGATATCAGATTCTGAAAATGATGAAGATCTGCTAGAAAAAGAAGCAGAAAAAGAAACTGATCAGAAGAGTATAGAAAAGCAGAATAGAAGCTCTGAAAGCAGGAACGGAAATTCTGAAACTGGGAAGTTGGAGGTAATTACAGAAGAAGAAGAGGACGAATTACCAAGTACCAGCTATAAGGATGATGTTCCTAACAGAGTGAAGCTGCAGAGTAAAGAAGATCCTAAATTCAGTTTTGAAATCTCAGACACAGATTCTGAAGAAAGTGATGAATATTCTGAAATAAGAAAATTCAGAAAAAGAGCTTGGAGAGCAGAGTGTAACGTGAATGAGCCAAAGAAGACATTCTCAAGAAAAGGTGATAACTGGCCTTATGAAAATGGAAGTTTAAAATTTAAATTGGTGAACAGATCAAAAGAACAGGTGAATGAGGTGTCAAGTCAAAAAGGTGACTCTGAAAAGAAAAGTGAAGCAGGAAAGAAAATAGAAGTCATTAGTAGTAGGGCAAAAAGAGTTGTAAAACCTAACCAGAAGTACAAGTCCCCTGAGTGGACGTACATCATCATCCCACCTGTGGTGGAGGTGAACAGCAGTCAGGAAGAGAACAATGACAACAATGAAAATGATTGAAGTGTTTTCTGTAATAATTTAAGGGTTTTGTTTTTGGCAAAAGACTGAAGAAATTGTGTTAGGTGACACAAGGTCGAAGAAATTGTGTTAGCTGGAAAAACACACGGATGTAAGACGCAAGATCGAAGAAAAGCTATTAGAAAGTAAGGTTTTCTGAAAATAAATAAATAAATAAAATAGGGGGGGTATTAGAAATTAGAAATTAGATTAGAAATTTTAAATTTTTGATTTTGTTTTCTTTTTGATTTTTGTTTTCTTTGTAAGTGCTTTTGTTATCAGAGTAATAATTCTTTATAAATTCACTAATACCAACTCTAGATGTTCCATCTTTAGGAGATGTTGTAAAATGTCCTTAATTTGTGTGGTTCTAATAATCCTGCTTTGGTTAGTGTTAGCTGTCATCTTCCCTTTTGGAGTTGACAAGGAAATGTACAAGGCTAATATGACAAGTGAAGCTTTGGTTAAACAAGATAAACAGGGTGCAACAGACAAAACTAACAGAGTAATTGATCACAAACCAGAAATTCACCAAGATAGATCTGTTGGTGATTTTTCTAGAAATACTTTTTCAAGGCTTCTGGCTGAGTATGTAAAGGTCATGGAAGTCAAAGACTGTTATATATGCTTAAAATTGCCTGCTTCTGTTTCGGAGAGAGTGACATACAATATGCTTCCTCTTACTTATGGCATAACCTGCAGTGTGATATCTAGTTTATTTTACCAGACTGGTCGTTTAGAGTACTACTATTCGAACCATGATGAGATCTTTGCAAACTTAAAAAATTGAGAATAGCCTGAATAAGCATAAACAAGCTAAACAGATGAGGGAATTTTTCATTGTGACTAATTAACTTACCTACGAGTATGCTTTTAAAAACAATTTGACTTGTAAATTGAGAACTGAGGAGAAATCTTTCCTGAATTTAGTTGAGGAGAGAAGAGCAATTTATAAAAGAAATGAAATGCTTAAACAGACTAAATCAAAATTTTGGCAGTCAGAGGGTGAAAAGCTTAATGGTAAACCTTTTGAAAATGTTGCTATTCACATAGATAAACCTGTTAGTGGGAAATTTTGTATTGGAAGAGATAATACCTTGTTTGATAATTACTTTGTGGGTGCCAGTCATTGTGAAGACACTTATCAAATCATGGGGGGTTGGGGATTCAAAGGTGGTAAGGATCCAATTTTCCCTGTAATTTATTTTGTGTGTGGAGACAAAGCCTACTATAACCTCCCAGACCACTGGTATGGGACTTGCTTTGTTGGATTAGTTTTTCCAAACATTTTCCATATTGATAGAAATGGAGAGGGTTCATTTGAAATCAGCAATCATCTGAGCCGATTTAAAAGAGAAAGTTTCTCAGAAATTTTGTGAGACATTTTTGAGGCAGTAATACCTTTAGTGGGTATAACCCTGAATGCAGTTAAAATCAGAAAACTGTCCACAATTGTTGACAGATTGCCAACTGATACAGCTAGTGGTTTCCAACTAGTGGATACTGAGCTTATTGCTATAAGGTCCATGGTAATGCAGAATCGTCTTGCTTTAGACATTCTGTTGGCAAAAGAGGGTGGAGTTTGTGGCATTTTGCATGTCCAACACTGCTGCACCTATATCCTTGATAAGAGTCAGAGTATAGAGATGTACATCAGAAACATTTCAGAGATTCATTCAGAAATTGTACCCTTAGAAGAGGAAGACTTCTCAGAACGTTTGAGCAGAAGATTTGCAGCAATCAAAACCTGGTTTCAAGAGATAGGTAGATCAATTTTAGGCAAAATACTGACACCTTTATTAGTTACAGTCTTTGTGATACTGTTGTTGAAGATCAGATGCATGTTACACAAGAGAAAGAAATATCTGAGGGAAAAGAAGAGGATTTACAAGCTCAGAAAGGAACAGGAGAGAGAGATAAAACTGGAAGAATTTCGTAGAACTCAATATGAGAGTTGTAGACAAACAGCTGAGACAAAACTTTAGAAATACTAACACAGTGAAAATTAAAACATGTTCTCCATGGGATGAAATGTTGCTAAATTTTTGGGTATAGTTTGGTGATTTTGAAATCACCAGATGAGGGAGTTGATGGAGCGAGGTTCAGAAATATATTTTGTTTCGACTCGCTAAGTTAAAACTTCCATAATAAAGTAATCATATTAATCAGCATGAAGTGAAATGTATTAACCAACCTAGATTAACACCTTTACTGCTGTGCAGATTTTACCCAGAGTGCTGAAAATTGCAAAAACCCATTGTTCATGACAAGGTCAGCTCCTCATAAGCACACGACCAGTGTACTGCATGACATGGAAGGGGTAAAATGCATTCATGATATAAGGGACTAATATATATGTGCTTTATGTGCAACTGCAAGTTTGTGAAAAAAATGAACTAACCTTGTCTATTGACTTTGTCAGTATTAAATGCCGCTGTATAATTAATGGCATGTGCTTATTTATGTGTGCTTATGTTTTGTCTTTTTGTCTTTTTGTGGCACAAGTTCGAGGAAGAATTTTGTTTTGCTGCTAATTGTGCTATGGCTAGGTAACATAGATTAATTGGTTAATGATTAGCAAAGGGGGTGGGTAACAGAAGGGTTTTCAATGCTCTAATTAATTGATGTCTTGTGTTTCTTTGAACACTAGTTTTTCATGAGAGAGGCCTAAGGCCTGAGGCCTAGCGTTTTAAAGATGGTGTTGTCAAGTCCTGTCCAGAAAGAGCAAGAGCCCTGCGTGGAAAGATTTATCACGTTGAAAATATTTGCAAGCTCAATTGAAAATTGTCCTATACGTGCTCTTGGAAGGACTAACCAAGGACGGAAACCGGCAAAGATTGCCAAGCTAAGGAAGTCACAGACTGACATTTGCGAAAAAGTTTCTTTTTGAGGAAGCTGCATGACTTGTGAATAGGAGACAATATACTCTAAGAAAAATCTGAACTGGGCCTCGAAAAGATGATGACGCCATGTGGTCTGACGTTTGTCAGCCAATCAAAACTTTGGATGGCAGGGAGAAAGAATACATCTAGTGAGATTAGCTAGGGAAAAGGTATCAAAATTGTCCTCTTGGACAGGAGGGCGCTTCTTGCTTTCCGATTCCTGATGGGCGTGTCGTGCTGAAGGACTTTTTTGGAGCACGTAAGGATTAATAGGGCTAATGACTTTTGCTCTAGGTGAAGTGAGATTTTAGACAGGGAAATTAGATTTAGGTGATGGAAATTGTTTATTCATTTTTATTCATGCTAATTGATTTTGCTTGAAACTGACAGACTAATTTGCTATTCCTCAAATAAATGCTGCTAATTTAATGCGAATAAAGAAATTAATAAAATGCATTTTCATAAATAAATAGTTAATAAATAAGATTTTTGAAACGACAAGCTGGCCTTGTTTATTCATGTCTTGTTACCATCAGTTGATCCATTACCTTAGTGACTTAATTAAATGATAAGTGTTATATTAAACATGAAAAAAATATTATACTGCAGTTGTATATAAATGTATATATAGATTGTGAATATTTCTGATTAATTAGGTCACATGATTCAGTTGCTCAAAAATATGTCCCTTAGTTTATGGGCCTTGTGATTGATTTATGATTAATGGTGAGTATTGGATGATTGGGTTGCGTTGTTGAGACATATTTTCTATAGGGGCGCTGGATCAATAGAGAAGGAGCTGACTTGTTGCAAAAAAAACAAATGGTTCTTGATATGATGGAATTGGTACTTACGAGAAATTACTTCCTATTCGATGATATCTGGTACCATCAAAGGAGAGGTACGGCGATGGGGACAACATTTGCCCCTTCGTATGCATGTCTATTCATGGGCCAATTTGAGAGAGGGCACGCATGGAACCACAGTGCCTCCCCCTGGACTAATCACATCCTGTTCTGAGGGAGGTACATTGACGACATCATCTGTCTTTGGTCGGGGTCAGAAAAAGAGCTTTTGGAGTACTTTGAGTACCTAAATAAAAACTGTATGAATGTAAAACTAACGGTCGATTATAGCAGGGAAAGAATTAACTTTTTGGACCTAAGTTTTATATAAAAAATGGCAAAATCCAAAGTACTCTATTTCGCAAGGACACTGCATGTAATGCTGTCCTACATGCAAGCAGTGCCCATGCCAGTTCTACGATCAACAATATACCTTTTGGAGAGATGGTGCGCCTAAAACGTAATTGCAGTGAATATGAGATGTTCAATACCAACATGAAGGAACTCAAAGACAGGTTTGAAGCCAGAGGCTATAACAGGGATACCCTACACAAGGCTGAGAGCAGGGCACGTAAAATTCATAGGGAATCCACTTTGGTGATAAAACCACGCAGGGAAAGGAGAACTAACCGCAATACCAATGTGAGATTCATAACAAAGTATACCAGGCATAGTAATGCCATTTTTAAGATGCTCAAAAGTAACTGGCATCTCTTGAAGGTGGTTCCAGGATTACATCCACATATAATGACCAACCCCTCTGTGACTTTCCGAAGGGGAAGGACCCTGAGAAATGATCTATGCCCCAGCTACCTAAAAATCGAAACAAATTGAAATTCCAATTGGTTGCCACCTAAACCGAAAGGCTTCTTTGTGTGTAAAAACTGTAACATCTGTGAGTATGGCAGGGATAAAATAAAAAAAATTGCTTACAATGGACTATGACATCCTTTCCTTTATAAATTGTGCAACTACTTTTGTAGTATATGTACTAGGATGCAGCTGCGGACTAATATATGTCGGCAGCTCCAAACGCAATATAAGGGTGAGAATCCAGGAGCACAGGAGGGCCATTCTGAATAGAGATTTAAAGTACGCACACAATGAACATTTTATGGAGAAACATGGGGGCAAATCTGAATTTTGGTTCCACGCTCTGGAACAAGTACATCAACCAGCCAGAGGGGGAGACCGTGAACTGTTGCTAAGGCAGCGGGAGGCAAAATGGATCTGTAAATTGCAGTGTATTAGGCAGGGCATGAATATTGATGATGAAATGCATCACTTCCTGGTATAAGCAAAGACTGTCAAGGCTAATAATACTGGAGTAAGGTGTAAAATCCTGTGAAGAATTGCATATCTGATATCATAAAATGATGTATCTTGGTCATAATTTTCCATGTGTTGCTTTCTTTAACCTGTGGCCTTGGTTTAGGAAATAATAGGAGGACAGAAGATTATGTATTGTGTCAATCTGAGAAGAAATGCGTACCTGAAATTCTACACTATGTCTCCTTTTCCTGACCTTTTCTTGACATTTCCTTTATAACCTTTGGCTTCTAACTGGGAATCAGGAGTTGGACAGGTGTGCTATGTTGATGAGAGAGGATTAGGGCAAGGGCTAGGAAGTCTTGGTACACTTGGTGGATTTGACTAACTACAGGCTGTTATTTTCTGGGTCTGCCATATGAATATGATGGAACTCGTTTAGGTAAGAGCTGGAGTAGAACACAGAAAGTCAGAAGTGTTAACATGCGCGCGAATTGGATGCCCACTAGTAATTTGTGGTGTTCCTTGGCTGCTCTATTTGAAAAGCTATAGTTGGACAGCGTTGTCATTTGATCAAAGACGTAATAAATAACTTTTTTTGTTGTTGCATGTGATTAGAGGCAATTTACTGTGTACATTTGAGTTTTTAAAAAGCCTTAATAGGTGATAGCGTTCTTATGTGCCACCATAGCGCACCTGTTAGCTATGCTAAGCCGTTACCCATATCTGAGCTCTCTAGTGTTATTTGAAGAGCAATCCGGGGAATTTGAAATAAATCGTGTAGGATCGCACTAACCCTGGAGAACCTACATAAATATTACTGTTCGATCATAGAACTAATTTCGGCGCCGGTGATTGTAGGCAACCATTTGTTCATGTTAGAGGCCGCCGATCTCTAAAAGGACATACTGTCTCAGTGAATCACCAGAGTACAATTGGTGACATTATTAGTTTGCTGCTGAGGTCATGAGCTTCCGTCAGTTCTAATACGGGGGTATAACCTTGTGTGCCGTCATGACAACACTGCCGATAGTACCAAACCCTTACAGATGTAAAACACTATTGGACTCCCCTTTTCACCTAAGGGATTATAATAGCAACCGGGAAACACGCTACAACTAATTCGAAGCTACAAATACGATTTAGTTTACGGAAACTGTAAATAATACGGGACTTATATTAAGACGCTCTTAGTGGGTATGAATTGAAAGTGTTAATTCAATAACGGCTAGCCTTATTAGCGGCTGGTGCTCTGTGTCTATTTGCTAGTAAATTAATGCTGCTTGAACATATAACTAACCATTCTGATATGGCGCACATGTTGGGGCTGCACCTACTCTCTCATTCTCGAAACTACAAGCCTGATTGAATTTCCGAGAATTGTAAGGAGAAACGCGACTTGCAATATATGCTCTAAGTAAGAATGAATTGAAATGGCATGTTACGGTTAGTCCCATTAAAAGCCGGTCCCCTGTGTCCATTTAATAGTAAACCTATGCTATTTGAACACCGAACTAACTATTCTAATATGGCGCCCATGTTGGGGCTAAATTGACCTTCGAAAACGAGGTTGCAATCCCTCGAGGGGGAGGGTTTAATGAATTAATTGAACGCCTATCATGTATTTAAGGAGTCGGCGGACATGGTGGTCCTGCCTTGGGACCATCCATGCCGAAACTGTGGCGTTGATGAGGAAACTTTCGAAGTAAGGGATACTGTATGGGTCAAGTCTCCGTTTATGTCCCCCTCCGATAGAAGACTGGAGACATTGACAATGACGGGAGCTATGGGCTAGCTACTAGTTACTACCCTGAATAACTGGGAGGGGGGAGGTTGCTCTACATAACAGTACGCTAACCTTATGGAGAGGAACTGGTAGTTCAATTAACATCGGGCCCCCTTTTTTAAATAAATGTCGCACTGCCCTGTATGGGTATATGAGTAACAACCACTTATATGAACCGCTATACTATCACACTTTTGAGTCAGGGAGAAGTCCCGGTTGTATTAGTAATCACCATGGAAAGGAATTCTGGGACTTGTGGTCTGTGTGACCACAGTAAATTGTTAAATACAAGATAGGTGTGAGTTTTCTTATTGTATGATTAGGGGACCATGGGGAATCTACTCTTTTGTATATATAATTCTAGATATGTTGAATGTTGTTTTTTTGTACTAGGTTCACAATTTTTGAACCAACTCTTTACTGTGGGAGAAGGAACTGATACGGCTTCCTCACCCGAATTCACGGTGCCGGAGCGTGACATTTATAACATAGGGATCCTTGTAACTTATATTGAGAGGTATGTATTAGAAATTTTAAGCATGTTGGTTGACCCTGGTTTACGAAATCTGAGGGAGGTGTTAAAGATGTTTCCTTCTACCCGTATAGGTGTTGCCAAGGTCCACTGATATTCTAAGTCGAAAAACGAAAAATCGGAAACAGTATAACTGAATAAGCAGGGAGACTAGGAGTAGGACTACTAAACTGCTTGGGCCACGTTGGCTTCGACTGAGGTCAGTATAACGGAAGGGAAACGAGCGTGTGGAGTATGAATGCCGCATGTAATACGAAATTGGGATTCCTTATTGAACTGGGCAAACCCGCTAGAGTTGCTAAATCGATTTTCGCACATGAAGTATATTGGAGAATGTTCTAGTTTGGACTCTAGACTCAAATAGCGATTAGGGTAGCGGCAGATAATAGCAATGCTTTTTTACCCCTGGGAACCCTTACACGCCATTTTTTCACGACTTTGGAGGATCCACGTACGCGTTACCGGTTGTACTTTCATCTCGGTAAGCTTAGTTGTCTGTGATATATCTATAAAAGAGGGATGAGGAGGTTTTGACTGGGTGTAATAAGAAAGATACTGATAGTGTACACAATGATATCGTGAACACATGGGCCAATTGGTGCCTATGTTTCAGGTATTCTGCTTCTCGTCTTCTCTCTCCTCCCCCTCTCTCTTCCTCTTCTTCTTCTTTTTTGCTTTTCTCTCTCTTTCTCTTTCTTCCTCTTCTTTTTTTCTTTCTTTCTTTCTTTTTTACTTTTTACTTTATTCTTTTCTTTTCCTTCAGTGCTTTTTGCTTTCTCACAAACCTTACAACAATGGTGTTTTCATTTAAAGTACTAAGATAAAAATGTATGACCATAATGACTAAGGTCCACAAACAAACAAGTGCCAGTTAATGTTAGGGTGTGACTCTTCTGACGATTCCACACGACCACTGGTTCGATTGGTGTGTACGACTATTCTGGTCCATTTATCCCCAGGCTTTTCCACCCATGTGAAGCCCCTTTTCTTCTCCCCCCTTCTGCTGCTTCACAGGGTTTAATAGGAGGATAAATATGGTTCTACATGATCTTATATGCTTATGAAAAGAGACAAGTTCTGAGTGATTGGAGTAAGATATAGACTGCATCTATGTGGGTACATCATGGGTGACATGAGTCTAGGACGAACTTTAAATCTGCAACTTGAGATCCCTTATAACTGGTTTCTTAATGAAACAGACTGAGAAATAGAAAGTAAAATGTTTATGGTAATGAATTTTGCATTGAGGTTGTATGTGTTTCTTTTTGTATTGATTTCTGTACTATCTCTTGTAGTGTGTCCTTTTGTAATGTGTTTTTTTAAATATCATGTCCAATGTTTCTCTTTGGTAACAGAGACTATGAGTAAGATCTGTTTATAAAATGTAAAACTCATGAGGGTTTTTTTTATCTATTTGGTTTCAGCCCTGAAGAAACTCCCTGGTAGGGAGTGAAACGCGTTGGCTGACTGTTTTGCTAATTGCACTGTGACTGCTTTTAAAAAGAATGAATAATATTAAATAAAGGACTCTTTCACATACTTAATTCAACATCTTTCTTGGACTTCTTTTCTGTACGCCCCCACACAAGCTAACAAACTACCCGTGATCTGGAAAACACAGCGACGCCAATTAGCAGCTGATGTCGAGGGTGGCTACACAGACATTTACAAAAATTTGGAACTGGGTTCAAGGTGCGGCATCGTAGGGTCCGCTGCTACATTTTCCTGTGAACATACCCCATGGTATCGTTATTTTTCAGGGGAGATAAATAACGCCTCAGCTCGTAATGAGGCCCTAAGGTATATACATACAATACGTAAAAACTGAGACCTCAAAATTGCGATTCTTAATGAATCACATTAAGACATCTCAATTACTAATGTAAGAAAACGTACATCTATTAAATAGTGATTCCTACTGGGTTGCAAATCGACCCTCCTCATGAATATTAATGAGGGAAATCGCAGTTTGTGACCGATTACAAATGATAGCTATCATTGGGATGGTGGGCTGCTGGGGTCAGCAGACCATCATGTCTGTGGTTGCTTTTTTATTAAGGCAATCTTTATATAAAATGCAGCACGTTTTCCTTGTATATAAACGGGTTGCTTAAAAAACTAGAAAATGAAACATTTAAGTTTCATTTTTTAAGTATTGGCAGTGGTCAATGGGACCAAAATGTTTTTGGTTACAGTGTCAAAGGGGAAGGGGTCCCTTGGGGACCCTTTCCCACTCGCAGATGGTTACCACTGTCTTTTAATCGTCAGCAAGTAATTGTTTTGCGCCCCTGATTTGGTTGCAGAACATTAACAAATATCAATGCATTTCGCTAGTTGGATACCGAATTGCGAATTGCTAAACCAAATTGTGGTAATCAAGACAAATCCCATGGTTAAGGTACATCAAACAAACATGTGCGATATTATGTAGGCCAGAATTATGGCTAGATCCATGTAATGCATGCAGTAGGATCTAACGTAAACTCCTTTTGAGGGACTTCCACGAGCTGAAACTATCAGCCACAAAGGGGAATATACGGGAGGGGTCCCTGACAGATCTGTTTATTAAATCTAAAGACTTGTACCATCTTGAGTGTGTGCTAGACGGTATTACTCCCGTCCTTACCAGAAAACTATGTATGCAATGGCGCTATGGCACACTCCCCATTAGGGCATTCACAAATCGCTGGGCCCAGTCACCAACTAGAGAACAGTGCCCGTCATGCTCACACCATCTGGAAGATGAACTGCACATCATATTTTTCTGCAAGGCTTACCAAAGATCTAGGAAATACTGACTTGCTCCCCTTCTCAAAAACTTAGGCTTTAGCCGATACCTCCCTGCTTACAGAATCTTAAAGACGGATCTCTCACCTCAGCAACATTTTTAACTGCGATGTGGCACACCCACTCCCACATTTTGAAATATGAGGTAGATTCGGTATAAATGAATTGTATTGATGGTTTGTAATTGTAATATATAGCAAATGCTTTTAATACGCTCATTCTAATGCCTTTTAATTATGTTTATTGGATATCATCTGTATTTTGACTGAAAATTATTTGTATTTCTTTTATGATCTAAATCGACCGAAATAAAGATTGAAAATGAAATGAAAAGCCAGGAAACAGTGCAATTAAAAAAATAAATACAAAAAAAACAATAACAAAAACACAGAGTACCATGTGGGCAGCATGCAGAGAAAATGTCAAAACTTTAACCACTGACAGCAGCAATAAAGCCGATTTTGAAACAGGATATGCAAAACTGGTTGAGGCAGCCTTAACGCATTGCTCTATTTAAATGCTGCTGCTTTAGCAATGTGAATAAAGATGAAAACCAGGATTGCTTTCTCAACTTTAAGTGACAGCATTTGATCACGGTAGCAAACCTTGGGGAGAAAAAAAGAAAAGGTGGATGTCAGATCAACCACTGTCCGCAGGTTTCCCCCAGGCTGGGCATGCTTGGCCCTATATATCAAGTGATGGCTTCTAAGAGCTATTAGGCTGCAACAGTCTGAGGAAGTCTCATTACTGAATCATGGTTGGTAGATGATATGGCTCCAGTCCTGCATGAAGCCATTCCTCTAGGCTATCAAACAATCACCCAAAATCGTATAGGCAAAAAAGGAGGTTGTCTAGCTGTTGTGTTCAAGCAAACATTACATATCACTAAAGTTGACAACATCTCCTTAACCTTTACGGCCGGGAGCCATCATGAGTCACGGTAGGAGTGGGCTCATGACAGCCGGGAGCCCTCAGAACATTGCTGCTCCGCCCATGCGCTGTTAATTCCCTGCCCGTGCGGGAGAATTAATCAGTGGGCAGAGGTCTGCCGGCTCCCGGCCGTCATGAGCACACACCCACTGTGATTTATGATGGCCGGGAGCCATCATGAGTACCCCAGCGCCACACCCAACACCGCCCCCTACCACTGCGGCGGAATTCTCACCACGGCGAAGGAGTTAAAGAGTTGTGAGGCACTTCTAACAAGATGCAATCCTACACTGTCTTCCTCCAGTAACTTCCTGATCTTTTACAGACCTCCACCTAGCAAGGCAACATTCCCAGACGCACTTCTAGAAACAGTGTCAAACCTGATAACAATACACTCCAACCTGTGCGTTCTGGGTGAACTGAAAAGTTGGTTTGACAAACCCAATATGACCTATCCAAAACAATATTCATTGGCCTAGACACAATGAACCTGCATCAGATTAGCCACAAACCCACATACATCGCTGGACATATCTTATAGTGACAAATGCTCCGAGATTATTTTTAAAAGATAAAGAGTTCTTAAAAGACTGGTCCTTAATAGCCTGGCACTGCACGCGGGTTGGCTGATTTTAATCATTAGAACTGCCAAACGGGTAGCCGATACGATCCTGAATGAAATCCAACGGTGGGAGTCTCAAATTAAGACTACTATTACTAGTACTTCTTTAAAAAAAAAACAAGAAGAGACCAATAGAAACAACAAAGAATTTAAAGATTCTGCTCTATTCACCAAAATTGAAAAATTCAAGAAGCACCTAGTACGGTTTTCTCATGAGAGAGTCTACCCATATACTAGTGACTCTTACGTCCCACCAGAGTTTAATAACAAATGATGGAGGGTAGGCTCGTCATATGGTACTTCCAGTTTGGAAGACGCCTCCAGCGGCTCATATTCCTCTGCCAAAAGTGGCCCATATAATAGAGGACGGGGCAGGAATTATCAACAGAAATGGAGAGGAGGACCCCAAAATCAATTCCAACAATGGTGGCAACCGAATCCCTGGACTTTTCCAGGTCCCGTTTTCCATCCACCAATGGGACCTTACCAACCACCGCAATTCCCAGGCAATATTAGTAACCAGACTTTTTTAGGATTTGGCGGGGACGGTCCAGAGGAAGGAGACGGAACCAACAGGCCCAAGTGCATTGGAGCCCTCCTCCATCACCCAGGAGCCTGCGCAGCAGCAAGAAGAAGACTCCAGGCCAACTAGGGGCCAGCACGGAGACGGACTAATAATCAATCTGAGCTCAAGGACTCTAACGACGACTGAGAAGACCGTGTTGAACAGGGGCTTGGGGTTTGTAACCACGTTTAAAGGTGACCCCGTTCAGACACATATGGAAATCGCAAAATTCTTTCATTAAATTAGATTGCACTTTTTCTTCTCTAATAATAAACAGGATCTAAATGACCCAGTAGACATCAATACAGTGCTAAAACGGCAATCTATTTTCAATCCACCAACACATGAAACGCCTGCTAAAGTATTGACGGGTGGTGGGCAAAGATGTCATGGCACTTTGCCAGAAGAACAGTAGACCCTATTGTAATTTACCTAAATCTGAACATCAAGCCCTTCTCTGCCCCACATCAGGTGACCAGTTAATGATCAAACCGGCCGATAAAGGTGGGGCGATCGTGCTGCTAGATACTAGCACATATCGAACTGAATGTCTAAGACAACTCGGCGATAGAAAACCGTATCGCCCCTTGAAAGTTGACCCTACAGCCAGAATGGTATACAACCTTTATAACGCAACTTTTACAACGCACTACCATTACAACGAAACTTTTACAATGCAAAAACTATTACAACGAATGTATTTACAACGCATGTTTTTACAACGTAGGTACCTTTACAACGCATACCATTACAACGTAAGTATTGGTAAGTATATAATTATATTTAAAATGTTATATGTTTGGGGTTTTTAAGAGGTATTTTTAGGGTTCAGGGTCAGTTTTGGGTTTTTGGGTAAAGGGGTATTTTTAGGGTTCAGGGTCAGTTTTGGGTTTTTGGGTAAAGGGGTATTTTTAGGGTTCAGGGTCAGTTTTGGGTTTTTGGGTAAAGGGGTATTTTTAGGGTTCAGGGTCAGTTTTGGGTTTTTGGGTAAACGGGTATTTTTAGGGTTCAGGGTCAGTTTTGGGTTTTTGGGTAAAGGGGTATTTTTAGGCTTTAGGGTCAGTTTTGGGTTTTTGGGTAAAGGGGTATTTTTAGGGTTCAGGGTCAGTTTTGGGTTTTTGGGTAAAGGGGTATTTTTAGGGTTCAGGGTTAGTTTTGGGTTTTTGGGTAAAGGGTAATTTTTAGGGTTCAGGGTCAGTTTTGGGTTTTTGGGTAAAGGGGTATTTTTAGGGTTTAGGGTCAGTTTTGGGTTTTTGGGTAAAGGGGTATTTTTAGGGTCCAGGGTCAGTTTTAGGTTTTTGGGTAAAGAGGTATTTTTAGGGGTCAGGGTCAGTTTTGGGTTTTTGGGGTACAGGGGTACAGGGTAAAAATAAAGTAAAATTAAATTTAAATTAAATTAATTAAATAAAATGAAATTAAATTAAATTACATTACATTAAATTATATTAATTTCAATTAATTTACAATTAAAAAATTAAAATATACTTACCAATACTTACGTTGTAATGGTATGCGTTGTAAAGGTACCTGCGTTGTAAAGGTACCTGCGTTGTAAATACATGCGTTGTAATAGTATTTGCGTTGTAAAAATTTCGTTGTAAAGGTATGCGTTGTAAAAGTATGCGTTGTAACGTCATACATCCAGCCAGAATATAAGCTACCATTGCCCATATGGTAGAAGAAGCTGTGACTAAGTATGGGCTGAAAATCCGTTCCGCTCGCGGAATGTGCAAATTTTTGACAATTTCGCGGTCCGTGAATTGCGCAAAATTGTCAAAGAATTTGCAATTTGCGAGTTGGCGGATTTTCTTTACGTGGTCGCGCTTCAAAAATACAATCTCGCACGCGTGGCATTGACTTACCGTGATTCTGAGTACGCCGAGTTGTTTTCCTCCCGGTTTGCGGTTTGCCCTGCACCATTTTCGATCTTGCTGCATGATCGCGCAAGACTTTTCGACCGTGAGTACGTCATTGCGTGATCGCGTGAGACTTTGCGACCGCGAGTACGTCATAGCGTCCCGCCATCTTGCACTACGAGACGCTCAGAACGCGAATACGCCATAAGGGCCCACAATCACGCATCGCGAGAGTACACAATTGGGAACACATAGATGCGCCGTGCAGCTGATTTCCGGCGGGAGATTTGAAATTCTCGCTTTCCCGAAATAGCAAAAATTGCAATTCTGCACAAGAAATCTATCGCTGGCAGCATAAACCTTCTGAAATTGATGATTTGGATCAGATCAACTCCTCAGATTGACATTTGGCTGCACTTTTTTGTGCAAGGAGTGAATTTTTGGGGGTTTGGGAGGAAAGAAGTGCCCCAGAGTCTCCAACTTCCTGTTCCTGTCCAGCACGCTCCTCCCATTGCTTTGTCCATGTCCTGGTCACTTTTCATTTGGATCTGGAGCTGGAAGGATTACTCTTTGTGGTTGCTGCTGGATATTTGTATTTGAGGACTTTTTTTTGGATCACTTTTGGAGTTAAGATTTTACAAATAAGTTGGTGTTGTTTGTTTGAGGCATTGCAGTTGCTGCAACTACAATTTATAAATGTTTTCACAAATTTAAAAAAAAAAATTGAAATATATTGTGGGTAGCCACAGTATCTAGTAGGCCCAGAGTTAGTCATGGGTGCATGATACAACAGTTTCTGTGAGTTTTGTTGAACTTAAATATCATTTACGGCATGGATGGCATGGAATTGAATAGCTCACTGTTATTATATCTATGTGGATGTTTTTTGTAATTTTGGGGTGCGTTTTAAAGCCACACTAGCCAGTAGGCCCAGAGGTAGTCAGTGGTGCATGGGCCATGTCTTTCTGTGTGTTCTCTTGATTTTAAACATCATTTAGGGCATGGATGCCATTGGATTGGGGTGATTGTTGTGTGTATTTCGATTTTTTGGGTGTTGTTGGGGCCTGGTCCAGGGCCTGGCCATGTGGGTGGGGGCCATTTTTGAGGCCCGGTCCAGGGCCTGGCCATGTGGGTGGGGGTCTAGGGGCCATTTTGAAGCCAGGCAGTGTGCTTTGTGCCATAGGCCTGCAACCAGTCTGCCTTGCTTTCATCCATTATGCCCAGGGGTAGTCAGTGGTGCATGGGCCAAGTCTTTCTGTGTGTTCTCTTGATTTTAAACATCATTTAGGGCATGGATGCCACTGGATTGGGTTGATTTTTTGTATGTATTTCGATTTTGTGGGTGTTGTTGGGGCCTGGCCATGTGGGTGGGGGCCATTTTGAGGCATGGTCCAGGGACTGGCCATATGGGTGGGGGTCTAGGGGCCATTTTGAAGCCAGGCAGTTTGCTTTGTGCCATAGGCCTGCAACCAGTCTGCCTTGCTTTCATCCATTATGCCCAGGGTTAGTCAGTGGTGCATGGGCCAAATCTTTCTGTGTGTTCTCTTGATTTTAAACATCATTTAGGGCATGGATGCCATTGGATTGGGGTGATTTTTTGTGTGTATTTCGTTTTTTTGGGTGTTGTTGGGACCTGGTCCAGGGCCTGGCCATGTGGGTGGGGCCATTTTGAGGCCTGGTCCAGGGCCTGGCCATGTGGGTGTGGGTCTAGGGGCCATTTTAAAGCATCAGTATAAAGGAAAAGGGGTCCAAGACAAAAGACAGAGTACTGCACCCCTTGGACCCCTTTTCCTTTATACTGATACTCACCCAGGTCCTAATGACAATAGTGGGTTTAACCCTGTTCTTCTAAAACATTTTAAAGCCAGGCAGTGTGCTTTGTGCCATAGGCAGCAACCAGTCTGCCTTGCTTTCATCCATTATGCCCAGGGGTACTCAGTGGTGCATGAAACAACTCTCTCTGTGTGGTCTCTCTCTCTTCTATTAATTTAAACATCCATTTTGGATTAGAATTGCAATTTTTATTTTGGGTCTTTCCGTTTTTGGGTGTGTTGTGTTAATAATAATAAATGCCTAGTTGCAGTATTAATTGAAGCACGACATATACAACATTTATTTAACTGATGTTCCTCTGGCTTCCTTTGCTTTAGGTGCACAAAGACCGACAAAATCATCCTCATCATCATCACTTGCTGTAGTGCCAGGAAGAAGTCCTGCTGCGGTGTGTGCACAACGTCACGTGACGTCACGTGTGGTGGCCAAAGACAACTCTGCAACTCGTGCAACAGCGTCCTGCTGTTCTGACATTTGAAGAAGATGGGCCCAAAGAAAGGTGGCTGTAGCTCCTCTACCAAGAAAGTTGCCAGTGCCACTGCCTGTAAGAAGGAGCAGAAGAAGCAAGTGGCGCCACTTACCAAGGAGACTGGTGTGCCGACAAACACTTTTTTGGGGAAAAAAAACTACGCCTGCAGCAGCGGTGTCCGCCGGGTACCAAGCGGGGAGCAGCACCTCCGCTTCATTGGTCTCAGTGCCACCACGCCAAGTTAGGCCCAAGTCCATGAGTGCCGCAGAGGCAGCCTCTCTAGTTGCTCTTTCACCATCGACCAGTGATGTTGGCGTTGACTCATCGCAAAGTAGCATCCAATCAACGCAGGGTGTAACTCATCTGACGAGTGTTCAACCACAGCCGCAACGACAACCACAGGTGCAACAAGGAGAGGTGCAAGGAGTGGCGCAAGGAGAGGCACAAGGAGTGGCGCAAGGATTGGCACAAGGAGTGGTGCAAGGAGTGGCGCAAGGAGTGGCGCAAGTAGAGGCGCAAGTAGAGGCGCAAGTAGAGGCGCATGGAGAGGCGCATGGAGAGGCACATGGAGAGGCGCAAGTAGAGGCGCATGGAGAGGCGCATGGAGAGGCACAACTGCCCACAATGCTTGATCCTCCAGAAGTAGGGGCACATTAGGAAATCGAGATTCAAGCGGAGGTATCATCCGAGCAAGCCACTCCTCCTGATGATCCATTGTCTTCCAGATCCCCAGCAAGAAAAAGGTCAAGGAGGGCTAGTACAAGTTCTACTTCAATCCCCCTTCCTTCTGATGATTCAGATCGTGATTGGAACCCACCAATGCAGTCTGAGAGGGAGGCAGGCCATGAGCCGACAAAGGTAGCTAAAAGGAAGGTTCCCGCAAGGCTTTCACTTATGGGTGATGACGACGAACAAGAAGTAGAAGTCGTGTATTCTGCTGCTGATGAACAGTCGGATTATGACGACCCAGTCATCACAGTCGTCACTCCAGCCCCAGCGGGCATGCAGCAGACAGACATTTTTACCCTATCTCGAAATGCTGCTGTGCAGGATGTGGGCGGCGTGGCACTGGTACCACCATCAACAAAGGTAACTACTACACCAACACAACCTACAGCTTAAATATTATCTCGTCAAATGGGCCGGCAGGGACCTCCATCCAGCTCGACCTCCATTACCTCAAGTAGTGGTGCTGTAAGTGCACAACAGAGTCAAATTCAGCCACGCCCATCCTCCACTTCATCTGGCATTGAAAGTAGCACCTCCACCACCATCAGAAATCTCCAGGCCCCAGTTTGGGACTTTTTTAGCATTAGCAAAAAGGCTGAAAACCTAGTCATTTGTTTGATTTGTAAACAAGTAGTTAGTCGGGGTAAGCTTGGTACCAACTATGGTACCGGAGGCCAGAAGGGCATCTCAAAAAACACCGCATTATCCAGTGGGAGGCGCACCTAAGTAACATCCGGAAAGCCAAAAGTACAAATCCAAATGTAGACATTGATATTGCATCTGATGCCGAGGAGGAGCTGATCGTGCAGGAGGGAGGTAAACAACCGAGAGACATTTTTTCTGGTACACACAGTACCCCTGGCAGCAGCACTGCAGTGGTAGCGCCCACACCCTCCCCTAACCCAACAACATCAACGAGGCACAGTAGTCTGGCAGAGACACCAATTTGACAAAGTACATCAGTGAGTCTAACTGGGTTGAAGAGGTCTGGATCCTCCTCATCACATATGAAAACGGTCCAGACCACCATTAAAAGCATGTTTTGGTCAGAGGTGCCATTTGAACGCAACCACCCAACGGCACGTCTTTATAATGCAATGCTGGCTAAAATGTTAGCGCTCGACATTCTCCCTTTTTCTTTCATGGAAGGCGTGGGTTTTCTACAATTTGTGGCAACAGTCTGCCCTAAATGGAAGGTTCCTAGCCGGTCCTATTTTGCCAGAGTTGCGGTTCCAGCACTACATCAAGATGTGCTGGAGGTGATTGGGGCAGCTTTGCAGAAGAGTGCTGTTCACACTATCCACCTGACAACAGACATGTGGACCAGTTGCCAAGCCGTTGATTATATGTGCATCACTGCACACTGGGTCTCTTTTGCAGGGGTTAGAGACAAGATATCTACAGGTGTTGACAGTGCCACAATTTTTCAAGCTAGTCGGAAACATGCAACAGTAGCCATGTTTGCCATTGAGAAATCTCATACTGCAGTAAACATTTTGGAGGAGTTTAACAGTAATGTCTTTAAATGGCTGCATAAGAGAAAGCGCATGATTGGTTATGTTTCCACGGATAATGGCAGTAATATAGTTAGGGCCATGTATGATGGTGGCTATTTCAGAGTGCCGTGTTTGGCGCACAGTATTAACATTGTTGTTTCAAGATTTCTTGAAAAAAGAAAACAAAGTCAGCAAGTTACTGACCAGCTGCCGAAGAATCTGCACACATTTCAGCCATTCCTTTAAGGCCCGGAAGCAGCTGAGGATCATTCAACGTGTCCGTAGAGTGCCAGTCAGAGGACTCATCCAGGAGGTGGCAACACATTGGAACTCAACCTCTACATGCTTGAGCGTCTGTTTGAGCAGTGCTTGGTAATCAATGAGTATGTCTTTGCACGGGGTTCTTCTATGAAAGACATGAGGCTAGAGGTGTAGGAATAGGACCTAGTGAAAAACCTGACAGACATGCTTCGTCCTTTTGAGGTCTTCACGCGTGAAGTCAGCAGGGAGGACTGTACTTTGGGCAAAGCTATCCCATTGGTGCGCATGCTAGAGCACCAACTGAAGGCGGTGTCTTCAACGTTCAAAGATGATACTGACAAGCAAGACGCATATCAGTTGGAGGAGAGCTTATTAACCTGCCTACTTGACAATGCAAGGCTTAATGGAATACATTGTGAACAACATTACATTTGTGCCACTATTCTGGATCCACTGTACAAAAGGCACTGGCCAGCAATACATTCATTCCTTTTAATGAAGCAGATGTTTCAAAGTACAAACATTGGCTAGCTCTGTCAGCCACTCGGTTCGAAAAAGAGCGGCAGGAAATTGAAGGAGCCGGCAGAAGTACTACTGAATCAGCAGTCCATCCGGCGTCAAGGTCCACTTCTGTGGCCGAAAGCATTCACTTTCCCTCAGAGCCGTTACCGACACCAGCAACCATATCATCATCATTCTCACCTGCACCAGGCCCAGCCATAATATTGTCGGAAGCGGATTGGATAACTCATCAAGGGTTTGCTTGTTCCAGTGTTGATGCAAAGGCCACAGATGGTACGCAAAGTGGAGCACCCCTGGATGACCTTGAGTGGATGGTGCAGGCCTATCTGGATGACCCATTTTGGAAAAGGGGGTGGTGATGGACAGAGTTTCTGAATGATGCAGAATACTCTTACCAAGTCAAGAGATCATGGTTTTAATCCATCACCGTTTTTTAGCTCAATGCACCATCCCAGCTCAGAACCTGGCTATATGCAAATTAGTCTGTTCCTGTCCCAGTGCATGATGGGAACAGGGCAAACCAAACTACCAAGCCAATTCTTATACTGGGAAGGAAACAAGCTTTCGGGGACCGGTTTCTGGCATCACAGCCTTCTTCGGCCCGGCTTGCTTGAATCCTGATGGTGCAATGAGCAAGGGACTCACGTCTGAGCATACCCTCCCACACATAGTGTGGATAAAACCGATTTTGGAAAAGGGGGTGGTGATGGGCAGAGTTTCCGAATGATGCAGAATACTCTTACCAAGTCAAGAGATCATGGTTTTAATCCATCACCGTTTTTTAGCTCAATGCACCATCCCAGCTCAGAACCTGGCTATATGCAAATTAGTCTGTTCCTGTCCCAGTGCATGATGGGAACAGGGCAAACCAAACTACCAAGCCAATTCTTATACTGGGAAGGAAACAAGCTTCCGGGGACCGGTTTCTGGCATCACAGCCTTCTTCGGCCCGGTTTGCTTGAATCCTGATGGTGCAATGAGCAAGGGACTCACGTCTGAGCATACCCTCCCACAGATAGTGTGGATAAAACCGATTTTGGAAAAGGGGGTGGTGATGGACAGAGTTTCTGAATGATGCAGAATACTCTTACCAAGTCAAGAGATCATGGTTTTAATCCATCACCGTTTTTTAGCTCAATGCACCATCCCAGCTCAGAACCTGGCTATATGCAAATTAGTCTGTTCCTGTCCCAGTGCATGATGGGAACAGGGAAAACCAAACTACCAAGCCAATTCTTATACTGGGAAGGAAACAAGCTTCCGGGGACCGGTTTCTAGCATCACAGCCTTCTTCGGCCCGGCTTACTTGAATCCTGATGGTGCAATGAGCAAGGGACTCACGTCTGAGCATACCCTCCCACACATAGTGTGGATAAAACCGATTTTGGAAAAGGGGGTGGTGATTGACAGAGTTTCTGAATGATGCAGAATACTCTTACCAAGTCAAGAGATCATGGTTTTAATCCATCACCGTTTTTAGCTCAATGCACCATCCCAGCTCAGAACCTGGCTATATGCAAATTAGTCTGTTCCTGTCCCAGTGCATGATGGGAGCAGGGCATATCAAAATACCAAGCCAATTTTTATACTGGGAAGGAAACAAGCTTCCGGGGACCGGTTTCTGGCATCACAGCCTTCTTCGGCCCGGCTTGCTTGAATCCTGATGGTGCAATGAGCAAGGGACTCACGTCTGAGCATACCCTCCCACACATAGTGTGGATAAAACCGATTTTGGAAAAGGGGGTGGTGATGGACAGAGTTTCTGAATGATGCAGAATACTCTTACCAAGTCAAGAGATCATGGTTTTAATCCATCACCGTTTTTTAGCTCAATGCACCATCCCAGCTCAGAACCTGGCTATATGCAAATTAGTCTGTTCCTATCCCAGTGCATGATGGGAACAGGGCAAACCAAACTACCAAGCCAATTCTTATACTGGGAAGGAAACAAGCTTCAGGGGACCGGTTTCTGGCATCACAGCCTTCTTCGGCCCGGCTTGCTTGAATCCTGATGGTGCAATGAGCAAGGGACTCACGTCTCAGCATACCCTCCCACACATAGTGTGGATAAAACCAATTTTGGAAAAGGGGGTGGTGATGGACAGAGTTTCTGAATGATGCAGTATACTCTTACCAAGTCAAGAGATCATGGTTTTAATCCATCACCGTTTTTTAGCTCAATGCACCATCCCAGCTCAGAACCTGGCTATATGCAAATTAGTCTGTTCCTGTCCCAGTGCATGATGGGAACAGGGCAAACCAAACTATCAAGCCAATTCTTATACTGGGAAGGAAACAAGCTTCCGGGGACCGGTTTCTGGCATCACAGCCTTCTTCGGCCCGGCTTGCTTGAATCCTGATGGTGCAATGAGCAAGGGACTCACGTCTGAGCATACCCTCCCACACATAGTGTGGATAAAACCGACTTTGGAAAAGGGGGTGGTGATGGACAGAGTTTCTGAATGATGCAGAATACTCTTACCAAGTCAAGAGATCATGGTTTTAATCCATCACCGTTTTTTAGCTCAATGCACCATCCCAGCTCAGAACCTGGCTATATGCAAATTAGTCTGTTCCTGTCCCAGTGCATGATGGGAACAGGGCAAACCAAACTACCAAGCCAATTCTTATACTGGGAAGGAAACAAGCTTCCGGGGACCGGTTTCTGGCATCACAGCCTTCTTCGGCCCGGCTTGCTTGAATCCTGATGGTGCGATGAGCAAGGGACTCACGTCTGAGCATACCCTCCCACACATAGTGTGGATAAAACCGATTTTGGAAAAGGGGGTGGTGATGGAC
Organism: Lissotriton helveticus; assembly: GCF_964261635.1. Taxonomy (NCBI): domain Eukaryota; kingdom Metazoa; phylum Chordata; class Amphibia; order Caudata; family Salamandridae; genus Lissotriton; species Lissotriton helveticus. Next base: position 643,436,438 of record NC_136065.1, on the reverse strand, counting down.
AGAGTTTCTGAATGATGCAGAATACTCTTACCAAGTCAAGAGATCATGGTTTTAATCCATCACTGTTTTTTAGCTCAATGCACCATCCCAGCTCAGAACCTGGCTATATGCAAATTAGTCTGTTCCTGTCCCAGTGCATGATGGGAACAGGGCAAACCAAACTACCAAGCCAATTCTTATACTGGGAAGGAAACAAGCTTCCGGGGACCGGTTTCTGGCATCACAGCCTTCTTCGGCCCGGCTTGCTTGAATCCTGATGGTGCAATGAGCAAGGGACTCACGTCTGAGCATACCCTCCCACACATAGTGTGGATAAAACCGATTTTGGAAAAGGGGGTGGTGATTGACAGAGTTTCTGAATGATGCAGAATACTCTTACCAAGTCAAGAGATCATGGTTTTAATCCATCACCGTTTTTAGCTCAATGCACCATCCCAGCTCAGAACCTGGCTATATGCAAATTAGTCTGTTCCTGTCCCAGTGCATGATGGGAGCAGGGCATATCAAAATACCAAGCCAATTTTTATACTGGGAAGGAAACAAGCTTCCGGGGACCGGTTTCTGGCATCACAGCCTTCTTCGGCCCGGCTTGCTTGAATCCTGATGGTGCAATGAGCAAGGGACTCACGTCTGAGCATACCCTCCCACACATAGTGTGGATAAAACCGATTTTGGAAAAGGGGGTGGTGATGGACAGAGTTTCTGAATGATGCAGAATACTCTTACCAAGTCAAGAGATCATGGTTTTAATCCATCACCGTTTTTTAGCTCAATGCACCATCCCAGCTCAGAACCTGGCTATATGCAAATTAGTCTGTTCCTATCCCAGTGCATGATGGGAACAGGGCAAACCAAACTACCAAGCCAATTCTTATACTGGGAAGGAAACAAGCTTCAGGGGACCGGTTTCTGGCATCACAGCCTTCTTCGGCCCGGCTTGCTTGAATCCTGATGGTGCAATGAGCAAGGGACTCACGTCTCAGCATACCCTCCCACACATAGTGTGGATAAAACCAATTTTGGAAAAGGGGGTGGTGATGGACAGAGTTTCTGAATGATGCAGTATACTCTTACCAAGTCAAGAGATCATGGTTTTAATCCATCACCGTTTTTTAGCTCAATGCACCATCCCAGCTCAGAACCTGGCTATATGCAAATTAGTCTGTTCCTGTCCCAGTGCATGATGGGAACAGGGCAAACCAAACTATCAAGCCAATTCTTATACTGGGAAGGAAACAAGCTTCCGGGGACCGGTTTCTGGCATCACAGCCTTCTTCGGCCCGGCTTGCTTGAATCCTGATGGTGCAATGAGCAAGGGACTCACGTCTGAGCATACCCTCCCACACATAGTGTGGATAAAACCGACTTTGGAAAAGGGGGTGGTGATGGACAGAGTTTCTGAATGATGCAGAATACTCTTACCAAGTCAAGAGATCATGGTTTTAATCCATCACCGTTTTTTAGCTCAATGCACCATCCCAGCTCAGAACCTGGCTATATGCAAATTAGTCTGTTCCTGTCCCAGTGCATGATGGGAACAGGGCAAACCAAACTACCAAGCCAATTCTTATACTGGGAAGGAAACAAGCTTCCGGGGACCGGTTTCTGGCATCACAGCCTTCTTCGGCCCGGCTTGCTTGAATCCTGATGGTGCGATGAGCAAGGGACTCACGTCTGAGCATACCCTCCCACACATAGTGTGGATAAAACCGATTTTGGAAAAGGGGGTGGTGATGGACAGAGTTTCTGAATGATGCAGAATACTCTTACCAAGTCAAGAGATCATGGTTTTAATCCATCACTGTTTTTTAGCTCAATGCACCATCCCAGCTCAGAACCTGGCTATATGCAAATTAGTCTGTTCCTGTCCCAGTGCATGATGGGAACAGGGCAAACCAAACTACCAAGCCAATTCTTATACTGGGAAGGAAACAAGCTTCCGGGGACCGGTTTCTGGCATCACAGCCTTCTTCGGCCCGGCTTGCTTGAATCCTGATGGTGCAATGAGCAAGGGACTCACGTCTGAGCATACCCTCCCACACATAGTGTGGATAAAACCGATTTTGGAAAAGGGGGTGGTGATGGACAGAGTTTCTGAATGATGCAGAATACTCTTACCAAGTCAAGAGATCATGGTTTTAATCCATCACCGTTTTTTAGCTCAATGCACCATCCCAGCTCAGAACCTGGCTATATGCAAATTAGTCTGTTCCTGTCCCAGTGCATGATGGGAACAGGGCAAACCAAACTACCAAGCCAATTCTTATACTGGGAAGGAAACAAGCTTCCGGGGACCGGTTTCTGGCATCACAGCCTTCTTCGGCCCGGCTTGCTTGAATCCTGATGGTGCAATGAGCAAGGGACTCACGTCTGAGCATACCCTCCCACACATAGTGTGGATAAAACCGATTTTGGAAAAGGGGGTGGTGATGGACAGAGTTTCTGAATGATGCAGAATACTCTTACCAAGTCAAGAGATCATGGTTTTAATCCATCACCGTTTTTTAGCTCAATGCACCATCCCAGCTCAGAACCTGGCTATATGCAAATTAGTCTGTTCCTGTCCCAGTGCATGATGGGAACAGGGCAAACCAAACTACCAAGCCAATTCTTATACTGGGAAGGAAACAAGCTTCCGGGGACCGGTTTCTGGCATCACAGCCTTCTTCGGCCCGGCTTGCTTGAATCCTGATGGTGCAATGAGCAAGGGACTCACGTCTGAGCATACCCTCCCACACATAGTGTGGATAAAACCGATTTTGGAAAAGGGGGTGGTGATGGACAGAGTTTCTGAATGATGCAGAATACTCTTACCAAGTCAAGAGATCATGGTTTTAATCCATCACCGTTTTTTAGCTCAATGCACCATCCCAGCTCAGAACCTGGCTATATGCAAATTAGTCTGTTCCTGTCCCAGTGCATGATGGGAACAGGGCAAACCAAACTACCAAGCCAATTCTTATACTGGGAAGGAAACAAGCTTCCGGGGACCGGTTTCTGGCATCACAGCCTTCTTCGGCCCGGCTTGCTTGAATCCTGATGGTGCAATGAGCAAGGGACTCACGTCTCAGCATACCCTCCCACACATAGTGTGGATAAAACCAATTTTGGAAAAGGGGGTGGTGATGGACAGAGTTTCTGAATGATGCAGTATACTCTTACCAAGTCAAGAGATCATGGTTTTAATCCATCACCGTTTTTTAGCTCAATGCACCATCCCAGCTCAGAACCTGGCTATATGCAAATTAGTCTGTTCCTGTCCCAGTGCATGATGGGAACAGGGCAAACCAAACTATCAAGCCAATTCTTATACTGGGAAGGAAACAAGCTTCCGGGGACCGGTTTCTGGCATCACAGCCTTCTTCGGCCCGGCTTGCTTGAATCCTGATGGTGCAATGAGCAAGGGACTCACGTCTGAGCATACCCTCCCACACATAGTGTGGATAAAACCGACTTTGGAAAAGGGGGTGGTGATGGACAGAGTTTCTGAATGATGCAGAATACTCTTACCAAGTCAAGAGATCATGGTTTTAATCCATCACCGTTTTTTAGCTCAATGCACCATCCCAGCTCAGAACCTGGCTATATGCAAATTAGTCTGTTCCTGTCCCAGTGCATGATGGGAACAGGGCAAACCAAACTACCAAGCCAATTCTTATACTGGGAAGGAAACAAGCTTCCGGGGACCGGTTTCTGGCATCACAGCCTTCTTCGGCCCGGCTTCCTTGAATCCTGATGGTGCGATGAGCAAGGGACTCACGTCTGAGCATACCCTCCCACACATAGTGTGGATAAAACCGATTTTGGAAAAGGGGGTGGTGATGGACAGAGTTTCTGAATGATGCAAATACTCTTACCAAGTCAAGAGATCATGGTTTTAATCCATCACCGTTTTTTAGCTCAATGCACCATCCCAGCTCAGAACCTGGCTATATGCAAATTAGTCTGTTCCTGTCCCAGTGCATGATGGGAACAGGGCAAACCAAACTACCAAGCCAATTCTTATACTGGGAAGGAAACAAGCTTCCGGGGACCGGTTTCTGGCATCACAGCCTTCTTCGGCCCGGCTTGCTTGAATCCTGATGGTGCAATGAGCAAGGGACTCACGTCTGAGCATACCCTCCCACACATAGTGTGGATAAAACCGATTTTGGAAAAGGGGGTGGTGATGGACAGAGTTTCTGAATGATGCAGAATACTCTTACCAAGTCAAGAGATCATGGTTTTAATCCATCACCGTTTTTTAGCTCAATGCACCATCCCAGCTCAGAACCTGGCTATATGCAAATTAGTCTGTTCCTGTCCCAGTGCATGATGGGAACAGGGCAAACCAAACTACCAAGCCAATTCTTATACTGGGAAGGAAACAAGCTTCCGGGGACCGGTTTCTGGCATCACAGCCTTCTTCGGCCCGGCTTGCTTGAATCCTGATGGTGCAATGAGCAAGGGACTCACGTCTGAGCATACCCTCCCACACATAGTGTGGATAAAACCGATTTTGGAAAAAGGGGTGGTGATGGACAGAGTTTCTGAATGATGCAGAATACTCTTACCAAGTCAAGAGATCATGGTTTTAATCCATCACTGTTTTTTAGCTCAATGCACCATCCCAGCTCAGAACCTGGCTATATGCAAATTAGTCTGTTCCTGTCCCAGTGCATGATGGGAACAGGGCAAACCAAACTACCAAGCCAATTCTTATACTGGGAAGGAAACAAGCTTCCGGGGACCGGTTTCTGGAATCACAGCCTTCTTCGGCCCGGCTTGCTTGAATCCTGATGGTGCAATGAGCAAGGGACTCACGTCTGAGCATACCCTCCCACACATAGTGTGGATAAAACCGATTTTGGAAAAGGGGGTGGTGATGGACAGAGTTTCTGAATGATGCAGAATACTCTTACCAAGTCAAGAGATCATGGTTTTAATCCATCACCATTTTTTAGCTCAATGCACCATCCCAGCTCAGAACCTGGCTATATGCAAATTAGTCTGTTCCTGTCCCAGTGCATGATGGGAACAGGGCAAACCAAACTACCAAGCCAATTCTTATACTGGGAAGGAAACAAGCTTCCGGGGACCGGTTTCTGGCATCACAGCCTTCTTCGGCCCGGCTTGCTTGAATCCTGATGGTGCAATGAGCAAGGGACTCATGTCTGAGCATACCCTCCCACACATAGTGTGGATAAAACCGATTTTGGAAAAGGGGGTGGTGATGGACAGAGTTTCTGAATGATGCAGAATACTCTTACCAAGTCAAGAGATCATGGTTTTAATCCATCACCGTTTTTTAGCTCAATGCACCATCCCAGCTCAGAACCTGGCTATATGCAAATTAGTCTGTTCCTGTCCCAGTGCATGATGGGAACAGGGCAAACCAAACTACCAAGCCAATTCTTATACTGGGATGGAAACAAGCTTCCGGGGACCGGTTTCTGGAATCACAGCCTTCTTCGGCCCGGCTTGCTTGTATCCTGATGGTGCAATGAGCAAGGGACTCACGTCTGAGCATACCCTCCCACACATAGTGTGGATAAAACCGATTTTGGAAAAGGGGGTGGTGATGGACAGAGTTTCTGAAAGATGACCCAACAGAGGTCTTGATAGATCACAACCCATTGCTGTATTGGAATGGGAGAAGGGGTCAATGGACACTGATCACCAAGCCGGCTCTAAATTATTTGTCTTACCCACTCGCAAGCGTGTCTTCTGAACGTGTTTTCAGTACGGCTGGTGCCATTGTAACTTCAAAAAGGACCCGCCTCTCGCCCAAAAATGTGGAGGTTAACAATGATCAAGATGAATCAGCACTTCAAACCACCAGATTACAAAATACGTGAATCCACGCAGGAAGAAGAGGACACCGACTTAGGTGACAGAAGTTCTTCTCTATTAGCTGACCTACTCCCGTCTCAATTCACAGAGTTTGAGGACGAGCTCTACTTCCCTGACACCTAGGCCTGAAACTGACTTCCTTTTTTTTCTTCCTTATTGACTTTTATTCCTGTGTGTCTTTCTTTGTTTTGCAACTTTTACCACAACAAAACTCTAATCACAACAAATCTATCAGCAGCACTGTCTTTGTCTTATTTCCTTATTGAAGGTGCCGCTGCCTGCATTCCTGAAGTTTACAAGTTCACAACTCAGTCATGCTCCTCTATCCTCCTCCTCCAGATTCCCCCTATCCATTTCCCTCAAGGCAGATGGCTAGATTACGCAGAATTAAGAAACTGTCGCTTCGTAGATGAGTTCCCTCAAAAGAAGTGGGACTGGAATTACTCACTATATGCTGATTGCTGACAGTTACTTCTGAAATTGACACAAGAGGCTGCCCTGTGGGCCTTCACTTTAACCACTTGGATGCTAAGCATATTTGTTGATTCGCATGTAATTTCCATTGAAATCAATGGAAACTCCATGACGAGTTACCCTTGTCATTAGCACTGAAGGGGTTAAGAACAAGATGCGGACAAAAAGTGGAACAGGTAATGAATAATGAGATGGCATGCAGTGGATATCACTGGCTGTCTGGCTCTGATGAAAGCAATTGCTGTTTGTTGTGCATGAAATGAATCATATGTCTTCTGCTATTATTTAATCTTTTACACACTAAATGTAACTCAAGTCTACTCTGTTTTTACCTTGTTTAATTCAAATTGTACTTCTACTGCAGGGGCCACTACGTTGCATTTTTTAATATGCAAAATGTCCTTGGACTCACTGTGTGTGTAGACTGTGACTGCATGAACAACATTGAGTTTGCCAATATACCATGATGATGATGAGTCTTGATGATCAAAGTTACATAATATCTTTTTTCTTTACAGTCACTCACTGGGATGGATGGATTATCACCGTCGGTTTACGGAAGAACTATGGCCATTTCATGAGTGGCAAACAGGTAAACAAGTCAACAACAACTACAGCAGAACTACATGTCTATCTAGTTGTGGTATGGAGTGGTCGTTAAGCCAGTGTAGTGTTGTTATGCCAGAGTCCAGACAGCAGTTCATGTAAAATTGCAGCTATGTGGCTTGCTGCATACAATTAGATATGCTTTGTCTGTCTGTGTCAAAGAGGTATCCTACATAAGGTTGCTCCACTCAGTGGTGCCTGCCTTGACTGTCTACATGGCCCTTGCCTGCTGTGTGCTAATTACTATCCTTGAAAAGGAGACTCAGAGTACGCACTTTAGAAATTATGTTTGTATGTAATACTGTCACCTCTGAAACTGAAAGTGTTATTTTTGCACTACACACGGTACCTTATATTTTTTCTCCGTGGTGTTTTAATATCACTTCCTGTTTTTCCATCAACAATTACAGGCCGGCTTTTACCCTGAGCGAAGGGAAAAAATGATTAACTCAGGCTTACCATTAGCGATCCGCAATTCCGCATCTGCCAGGCAGGCAGTGGACAGTGTGTCTGGTCACCAAGATTGATCGACGGAGCGTCAGATGGAATGAAGGAGTACCGTGAATAAGAGGAATGGCTGGATGCATGCAACTTCCCAAATTGAACAGGACAACTACAACATACAGTTACAGTATCCTCTTCACTTCTCCTTATCTTTTAAATAATGTTATTGTTTTGAACTTCTATGAGTGTGACTCTGTGCGTTTGTTTGCTCTCTGCTTTAAATTCATCCCTCCAGCTATTTGATACTGTCAACCATGGAGTGTTGACACAACGCCTAGCAGAGACAGGAGTCGCAGGAGCGGCCCTGGAATGGCTGGCCTCTTTTCTGGAGGGGCGTACCTTCGAGGTTTGGGAAGGCAACGCAAAATCTCCTCCCCTTCCACTTCACTGTGGGGTGCCTCAGGGCTCATCGCTGAGCCCTACGTTATTTAACGTGTATATGGCACCCCTGGAGGGTGTGGTGTCTCCGTTTGGCTTTAAGACCATAAGCTATGCGGACGACACTCAGCTAGTGGTGGGTCTGACACAGCTGGAGAAACAGCCTGAAACGCTCCATTCATGCCTAAGAGAGGTGTTTGACTGGATGACCAGGTCATCGCTCAAATTGAATGGCTCAAAAACTGAGCTGATGATCTTGGGCCACTCAAGCTTTGCCCTCTCGCCGAGCAGCTGGCCCAACTGTATGGGCACTCCGCCTGACCCAAAGAAGGAGATTAAGAGCCTGGGGGTCTGGCTGGAGCCTGATCTGTCCTTTAGGACACACGCCAAGAAGATCGCTGGCGTGTGTTATGGACTGCTCCGTTCGGCCCGTAAGGTTCTCCCCCTCTTACCTGAACTCTCCCGGAAGCTGTTAGTCCAAGGTCTAATCATCTCACGCCTGGACTACAGTAATGCACTCTTTCTCGGAGCACCGGAATCAACGTTCAAAATCCTGCAACAAGTGCAGAACGCGGCAGCCAGGCTGCTGCGGAACGTTCCGGCCAGGCAATCAGCCAGGCCCGCTCTAAAGGCACTCCATTGGCTCCCGGTCAAAGAGAGAGTGACCTTCAAAGCCCTCTGTATTGCTCACAAGAGCATGCAGGGGAAAGGACCTGCTATTCTGAAGGACATGATTCAGCCATATAAGCCCACCAGAGCCTTACGCTCCAATAATAAACACCTCCTTCAGATAAAGAGAATTAGGAGAGCCCGTTCAGGTGGCAGGAGCTTCTCTATTCATACTGCACACGCCTGGAACTCCCTCCCACTCTCACTACGCTCTGAACCAAACCTGCTCAGGTTCAGGAAACATTTGAAAACTTATCTATTTCCAGAATAATTCTAAATCTGTTCTGTTTCACATAGGCAACTTGCTCTGATTCTCTATAAGCGCTGGGATGCCTCTGGGTAACCGTGCGCGGTACAAAATTCGTTAATAATAATAATAATAATAAGTTTCTTTGCTATTTTTAAAACTCATTTAATGTACTAATAACTGTTTATTCTCTCTGAGGGCAGATAGGCAAGTGAAATTGCGTAATTACTGCAACCCTGTACTGTCAAATTGTTTCTTCATTGTAAGTTGTGGTAAGCACTACTTTTCAGTAACCTAACCATCCATTTAGCAAACAACTTCATACATGCAGTAGTGCACTTCCTTTATGTCCCTTAAAAGATTGATGGATATCTTCTTATCCAAAGATTTGTTTTTCTTCATTTGTTGTTTGTCCATGCTGTGTTTTTTTCCTCTCCACAAAACTTTCCCAAAAACCCCCATTCCCATCCAATGTTCAAACCCTAACCCTCTTCCCCAAGCTGTGTGGTTTTCATTGAGGTGTGACTAAATGACAACAATAATTCCACACTCTTGCTGGTGAGGATAAGGTCAAAGCAACAGAAAATCAATTTCAAGGCTGGTGAAGGAATCCGAGGATATTTTCTTATTCTTATTCTGCTTGACACACACCCATGAGTATTTTCAAATCAAATCAGAACCTGCTTGCAGGTTAGGCCGCCCCCTCACCGCACAGCTCCGCCTGTGTGCTCCTGCCCCCTAGGCAGCTGCTGCCGCCTCTGGAGTTCGCTGCTCCCCCCCTCCAATGGTATCACTGCTCTGTACCTGCTACTCCCATTCTGCGCTCAAGTTTTTACTGATTCAGAAAAGGGGGTGGTGATGAACAGAGTGTCTGAATTAAGCAGACCACTCTTACCCAGTCCAAAGATCAGGGCTTGATCCATCACCGTTATTTAGCTCACTGCCCCATCCCAGCTCAGAACCTGGCTATATGCAAATTAGTCTGTCCCTGGCCCAGTGCATCATGGGAACATGGCAGACCAAACTACCAAGCCAATTCTTCACCAGAAAGGAGACAAGCTACCGGGGACCGGTTTCTGGCATTTCAGCCTCGTCGGCCCGGCTTGCTTGAATCCTGATGGAGCAGTGAGCAAGGGACTCATGTCTGAGTATACCCTGCCACACCTATAGTGGCCAAAAACGATTCAGAAAAGGGGGTGGTGATGAACAGAGTGTCTGAATTAAGCAGACCACTCTTACCCAGTCCAAAGATCAGGGCTTGATCCATCACCGTTATTTAGCTCACTGCCCCATCCCAGCTCAGAACCTGGCTATATGCAAATTAGTCTGTCTCTGTTCATCACCACCCCCTTTTCTGAATCATTTTGTCCACCATAAGCGTGGAAGGGTATACTCAGATGTGAGTCCCTTGCTCATTGCACCATCAGGATTCAAGCAAGCCGGGCCGACGACGCCTGAAATGGCAGAAACCGGTCCCCGGAAGCTTGTTTCCTTCCCAGTATAAGAATTGGCTTGGTAGTTTGGTTTGCCCTGTTCCCATCATGCACTGGGACAGGAACAGACTAATTTGCATATAGCCAAGTTCTGAGCTGGGATGGTGCAGTGAGCTAAAAAATGGTGATGGATCAAGCCCTGATCTTTGGACTGGGTAAGAGTGGTCTGCTTAATTCAGGCACTCTGTTCATCACCACCCCCTTTTCTGAATCAAGTTTTGACTGTGCCTTTTCATTTTATTTTCACTTACTATAACTGTGCCATTTGTATTTGTACTTTATTTCATTTCTCACCGCTTCTGTTGCCCTGCGTTGCTGTAAAGCGCCCCTGCCCCGCCCCCTTTAGCCTCGGCTTCCCTCCGTCCCGCTCTTCCCGCCGCTGCCCCCCTGCGGCTCCCATTCGCAGTCCCGCTCCCACCTCCCAGCTGCCCCTCCCTCCCACATCCCGTTATATAGCGGCCGCCAAAGTCAAGCCCGTCTGCGCCCGTCTGCGCCCGTCTGCGCCTGGACAGCACGCAGCAACAGAACCCCTGGACCCCGAAGCCGCCACAACACCAGACTGTACTATGACCCCAGCACCCTTGACGCACTCAACCCTGGACGAGATCACACCTGCTACCGGGCCACCCCGAAGCGCACCCAAGGGCCCTTCACCTGCCGGAACTGCAGCTTCACCAGCATCCGGTCCTCCAAACCATCAGCAAGAGAACCCTCCGGTGCATCCTCCTCAACACCCGCTCCGCTCGCAAGCTCGCCATCGAACTCTGGGACCTCCTAGACTCAACCACCCCGACGTCTCCTTCCAGACGGAGACCTGGCTGAACACTACCTCGGCACCAGACATTGCCAGAGCCATCCCAGAAGGCTACAAGATCTCCCGCAGAGACAGCACCAACGGAGTGGGAGGGGGAATTGCCATCATCCACAAGGACACACTCAGAGTCTCAACCAACACCAATGACACCCTCACCACCGCCGAGCACATGCACTTCCAGATCCACACCAACCCCAACACAACCCTCAGAGGTACACCCGTCTACAGAACACCCGGACCCCGACCACAGTTCAGAGGTTCAATCTCCGACCTCATCAGCACGCTCGCCCTCACCTCCACAGACTACATCCTCCTCAGGCACATGAACTTCCACCTCGAGAACAACAACAACGCCAACTCTACCGCCCTGATCGCCAACCTTGGACTCAAACAACTCGTGATGACACCCACCCACGCCGCTGGACAAACACTTGACCATTCTTCTCTGCAAGTCCCCACGTCTCCTTCAACCACACCACCGAACCCCACTGGACAGACCACAGATGCATCCACTTCACCTTCAGGAAACCCACCACACACCACCGCACCCAACAGATGCCACGCCCCTGCTGGGGCAAGGTCACCGAGGACCAACTGACCACCACTCTCACCCTGGGACCTCCCACCAACCCCACCGACCCCGACACCGCCGCCATCAACCTCAAACAGTGGATCAACGACTGCGCCGACACCCTCGCCCCACTCAAGACCTCCGCCACCAATCACACCAACAAGAAAGCTGCATGGTTCACCGAAGACCTCCAAGCGCACCTGTCATAAGCTGGAGAAGAGCTGGCTCGGTGACCGAACACCAGACAGCTACACAGCCCACAAGAATGCCACCCGCAGACACCACCAACTCATCAGGACCGCCAAGAGGACCGCCTTCAAAGACCGCCTAGACAGCAACGCACACAATAGGAAAGAGCTCTTCAACATCGTGAAATAACTCTCCAACACCAATGACATTCCACCATCACAAGACCTGTGCAACTCACTGGCCACCTTCTTTCACCGCAAGATCACTGACATCCACGACAGCTTCGACACCGCCACCCCCACATCCACCGACGACACCACCACCCCTGCGACCACCACCCGCACCAGTCGCCTGACTGCCTGGTCCAACGCCAGCAACGAAGACACCATCAAGACCATGAACTCCATCCACTCCGGATCCCCATCTGATCCATGCCCTCACCACGTTTTCAACAAAGCCAGCACAGCCATCGCACCCCATCTCCGGAAAACAATCAACATCTCATTCGAGACAGCAACCTTCCTAGAGAGCTGGAAGCATGCCGAGATCAACGCCCTACTGAAGAAACCCAAGGCGGACCCCAACGACCTCAAGAACTTCCGGCCCATCTCCCTGCTCCCGTTCCCGGCGAAAGTCACGGAGAAGATTGTCAACAGACAGCTGACCCGCTACCTCGAAGACAACAACATCCTGGACCCATCCCAGACCGGCTTCCGCAGCAACCACAGCACCGAGACCGCCCTCATCGCCACCACCGACGACATCGGGATCCTTATGGACAAAGGAGAAACAGCCGCCCTCATCTTTCTGGACCTATCAGCAGCCTTCGACACGGTCTGCCACCGCACCCTAACAGCACGCCTAAATGACGCCGGAATCCAAGAGAAGGCCCTGGCCTGGACCACATCCTTCCTCTCCGGCAGAACCCAGAGCGTCCGCCTCCCACCCTTCCGCTCCAAGACCACCGAGATCATCTGCGGCGTTCCACAGGGATCATCCCTCAGCTCGACGCTGTGCAATATCTACATGGCACCACTCGCCCACGTCGCAAGATAACATAGCCTCAACATCATCTCCTACGCCGAAGACACCCAGCTGATCTATCCCTCACTGAAGACCCCCACACCGCCAAAGCCAACCTCCACAGAGGAATGAAGGACGTCGCCAAATGGATGAAGGACAGCAGGCTGAAGCTGAATTCTGACAAGACGGAGGTCCTCATCCTCGGCCCCACCCCCTCAGCCTGGGACGCCTCCTGGTGGCCAACATCGCTAGATGCAGCCCCAGAACCTACCGACCACGCACGCAACCTGGGGGTCATCCTCGACTCCGCCCTCTCCATGACCAATCAGGTCAATGCCGTCTCCGCTTCCTGCTTCAACACCCTCCGAATGCTCCGCAGGATCTTCAAATGGATCCCCTCCGACACGAGAAAAACCTTCACCCAGGTCCTCGTCAACAGGAGACTGGAGAACGGGAACACCCTTTACGCAGGAACAACAGCCAAGCTCCTGAGACGGCTGCAACACATCCAGAACGCCTCGGCATGACTGATCCTCGACGTCCCCCGACGCAGCCACATCACACCCCACCTGAGAGGCCTGCATTGGCTCCCTGTCAACAGCAGGATCATCTTCAAACTCCTCACCCATGCACACAAAGCCCTACACAACGCCGGCTCAGCATACCTCAACGACTGACTCAGCTTCCACACCTCCACCCGCAGCCTCCCCTCTGCCAACCTCACCCTCGCCACAGTTCCATGCATCCGGAGAACCACCGCCGGCGGCAGATCCTTCTCCTACCTCGTCGCCAAGACCTGGAACACTCTCCCTACCAGACTACGACAGACCCAGGACCTGCTGGCCTTCAGAAGACTTCTCATGACCTGGCTTTTTGATCAGGTGCAGCCCCCCCCAGCGCCTTGAGACCCTCACGGGTATGTAGCGCGCTTTACAAATGATGATGATTGATTGATTGATTGAGAATTTCATGTGCACCATCAAGTGGATTGATCATCGACAACATCCTCCGCCTACGCGTGATGAATGCTTGCGCTCCTGTGTCTTTCACCTTCAGTACTATTTCTTGTAGTAGCCATACTCCACGCAACTAGTACTTATATTTTGAATACTTTAGCATTGCTTAGGCTATAATTTATGGCACTGTTCTTGTGTATTGTACTATCAATCGTACTGTTCTAATGCTACGCTCAGGCCACTCAATGTTTCATTTCCTTTTTTTTCATATGCTGCTACTGCCAGTGTGTACCAATACTACTACCACCACAACGATGACATTTCATCCATCCAGGATTCCATAGCCAACCTTAATCGCCATTTGCCATGCAGCCAGCCCTGTGCCTAGCCCTATTCTCAAACACGAATCACAGGTAAGATAAGCATTTTGGGGGAGGAAGAATAATGGAGTAGGAGGAGAGGAGAGACTGACGGTAGTACTAGTAAAGTAGTAGGACAATTGAATTCACTAACTCTGTCAGTGGCACTTTTGTACAAATTTGGGCAATTAGACAATTTGAATCAACCAGCCAGTTAAGTTTCAAGAAAACAAACGTACAGTTAACCCACCCCTGCCTCCCCCACAAAACAGTAAAAAAACACGAATGCTATGTTTAATTTGAAATACAATCATTTGAGCCCTAACAAAAATAAACTATCCCACAAGAAGACCCGACCCACCCCCCTTCCTAACCCCAACCAATGTCCATGAAATCAATGTCCCCAGTTCAAAAACCCCAACGCCCAATTCCCAACCCCCAAAACTCTTTAAAAAAAGGGCAAGGGACAGTCTCTCTACTTCCACCGGCTGTGTCCTTTGGCCAGGTGGTCACGCTGCTCTCTCCGGAGGTCCTTGAGCAGGGCTTTCAGCCTCGCCACCTCCTGCTCAAGGTTGGACACTCTCAGGGTCAAGCTGCACACACGACCCTTTCACTTGCAGGTACTGTGGGGGGGCAGCTGTTGTTTTTGCTGCTCGGCGGTGGCGGGTGTCTGCCAGACCGCGGCTCCGTACCGCTGGAGGTTTGCGCTGGCTGTATGGCCCAGGGGCAGCGGAGGAGGATTCAGCTGTTGTGGATGTTGTTGTTGTAGACCTGCATGTCATCCTCCTCCTCCTGGGCCACCAGCCGCCGATATTCGGCGACAATTGCCTCCAGCTTCCGTTGCCGGGCCCGTCTAGCCAACTCCCTCCTTGTTAGTTTAAAAGGAGTATCTATATGAAGAAAGAAAAACATACTGTAACCAATGCTCTTTAAGAGTAACACAAAATAATTCAGCAGAAAGTTGTGTCACAGTAGCACTAGCAACTTGCAAGCACAGTACATAACATTTGTGGCACGTATCTATCTAACCTCCCACTTCGTCGCCCTCTGCTCTAACATTAGTGGGAGTTTCAGGAATTCTACTAGCACTATATGGACTCACTACATTAGACTCAGACAGTACACCAGTCTTCTTCTTCTTTCTTGTTTAGCGAAATTGGTACGTAAACTTGTGGAAGCCGGCATAATGCCAGCGCAGTCAACTTGCACCCGAGAAAACCAGGCGCAAGCCATGATGACACAGACTTGCGTTACTGTTACCAGTTCAGTACATGCAGGTGGTGAAGCTCTTACTTTTCTATTACGGGTGGCACTGGCCATACTCTGTTACAAGAGCTACTGCTTAATTAATTTAACTTTCACCCTGCCCTGCCCCTGACTACTACAAAAGGAAAATGAAGAAGATAAATAATATGATCATCTATCTCTTCACAGGATATTTGCTTACATATGGGATGATATTTAGGTGATTTGTTTTTGATTGAGAGAACACCGATATGCCACACATGAATGACAGAGTTGTAAAAAAATTATTAACAAAGGTAGTGAGTGAGTGGTCACCGTAATCGCCGGATATATGCTGTGCTTGCAAACTACTGTTTCTAGTCATGGTAGTATTCTGAAAAATTACAACTTCTACTTTCCTCGGCTTTGCTACTCTGGCACGGACGTGCGGTGTTACATGCTCTTCAAAGTAACACTCTTCATCCAGTGAACGTCTACTCTGTCTACATACACCTATGCTAACTATGAGGAAGATACCATCCAGGCATTTATCCATTCAAAGTAAATGTCAATCATTCTTCTTAATGTCTGACTCTCAACTGGACAAACCTTACTTTTTCTCACCGAAAAACAACCTTTTTATTTTATTTTGTAAACCGCCAGCCATGCATCCGTGCTTGACTTGCATTTGAATTTGAACCAAAGGATATATTGCGCACACATACAGTTTCTGTTTCACCCACCCAGGCAGTCCTCTTTTCTTTCTCCTTCCACCCATCCTTACTTCAGCCTTCAACCGGTCATGCATCAGCTTCCCAACCACCTCGGGCAGCATTCAAAAACAAGTATCATTCTTTGCAGTCATTAATTTTCACTCGCTCGTCCTTCCTTACACCCTTCTTTACCTTTTCGTCATCCCATCCATCAAGTTCATCTCTGATCTGACTTGTCTTCTCAATAAAACTTTCACAGCTGAGTTGAAGTCAAATTTAGAGGAGGCCATTGGTTACTCGTCAAATCCCGCCGCTATTGCTATTGAGAAGTCAAGGTTGACTGTCTTCTACCTGGTTGACAAAAACTTAGTTCTAAATTTGTAAGTCTTCTTAACAGTAAAGTCTACTTGTACTGTACAACATATACACCCCTGCAGTGAGCCTACTCTGCAATCTCAATAAGTAAGGAATATATTAGCTTACCACTGCCCCCCACTACCGTGGCATCCCCCACAACAGTTCCTGCTGGCTGTGGCACCGCATCCGCCCCTGGAGTGCCCACCTCCGCGCTGGCCCCGGCACTGGTGGTTGGCTGTGCCGATGGTGTTATGCCTCGAAAATACATTTAATATTTTTAGATGCCATATACACCACTCCCTATTTTGTCTAGGAATGAAAAAAAGTTACTAGTACTACATAAATAAATTTAATAATTTGTGACTCTCTAGTCTAAACTAAAAATTTCCCTTTCTTCAGGGAAGGGTGTTTTTTATTTATGCTTAGCCATAACATGTGATGCTACACTTTTTGACACAACTGATGAATGATTGCTATTTAACACACACCATTTTTCTCATAACAGACAGAAGCTTCCCTTCTACGAACAAGAGCAAGATCATCATCATATGTTAGTCGGAGTCGTCAACGATTCATCCCCACCAAGACTTTAAGTTCCAACCAGGTGAGGGCTCTCCCACAATTAATGTGTGAAATCAGCCACTTTTCAGTCGTTCACTGTTTATCTTATATGACATTGATTTTAATAAATGTTTTTATATAATGCACA
Source organism: Lissotriton helveticus (assembly GCF_964261635.1). Classification (NCBI taxonomy): domain Eukaryota; kingdom Metazoa; phylum Chordata; class Amphibia; order Caudata; family Salamandridae; genus Lissotriton; species Lissotriton helveticus. The sequence continues at coordinate 643,419,320 of NC_136065.1, read as the reverse complement.
ATTTAAATTTTTACAGAGTACACATGGAGCTAGATGTTTTACTTTTAATAAAGCTTTAAAACTTACATAGACTCTGTGGTTTTTGGTCATGAGTGAGTGAGCGAAAGGGTTTGCAATTTGCAAGCATGAGTCCGTGACTCTGAGAGGTCGTGACTCTGACTCCATAGTCTTATGTTCTGGGTTGTATAATCATTGGGGATCATCGCTGCATTCGAGAGCTAAATAATGACTCTGACACACTAGCTAGTCAGTAAGGAGATTGGGGGGTTCAACTTCTGTTATGACTGAGGTATGTGGAAAGTGTAACTGCGCCTATTATAATTTATAACCAATGCCCTATTTCTTGTCCATAGTTCTGTATTTGTAGAATAGTCCCTGCAACAGTAGTACTATGTCCTCCTATCCAATCAAAAAGTAAACTAGTATCTTATTCTTGGTGGCCATTGACATTTTATTATTGGGAATTGTGAAAGCATAAACATTTAGAAGACTTCAATAGACATTATGGACAATCCAGAGGACTGCACTCAGTGCCTAGAGCTATTGCTGAATAGAATAGGAGTTTTGTTTAACACCTTTTGCCAACTGTGCAAGCTTAGCTAGCTACACAGACAGACTAATAATAATCTAGTAGTACCACAGAGAGTCATAGTAGAGGCAGGATAAGAATTTAGAAGCAGTCTACAAGAAGATCAAAGACGATTTAGGAAAAAATAGAATTATGAGGAACGTTTGGAATAAATAGGTGCTGTAAAGGATGGGGAAGTATAATTATTAATATTAACAGGAAAACTTACTGGGGCCAGCAGAGGAGCCCTCGGCGAACCTATCCTGGCCTTCCTGCTCCGCCGGCGCCGCTACTTCCACCTCTATCCTCTTGCCCCTGGTGGGATCTGATGTACATGAAAGAAAGACACAAACATGGATGATTGTTGTCAACCAAATCAAACATTTAAAAAAAAAAATAACAAACTATTTCAGGGAAATAGACAACAATTGCACTAAATTTACTGACCTATCTGCTGTGGTCTACTAGGATATTAGTATTGCTGGATTCACGGACCATCTACTTGGAAAGTTATGCAACTCCCTAAACCAACTACAAAAAGGTTCTACTAGGACTGGCAGGCAGCACTCAGCAGCACGCGAAGTGACAGACACAGTCCGCCATGATTGCAGACCACTAAAAAGTTTCCTACTAAATAACCAGTCATAATATACTCAAACTATCAATCCACCACCACTATCTCTTCTTAGTGGCAGGAGTACAAGGAACGACTGGACTTGAGTCTCTAGTGCCTAGCATTACGCAGTTCTTTAAAGTACACTCATACATAATGACTCCGGCCAAATGAGCACAAATTTGAAAACAAGTAAGCATAGTAGCACCGCCAGTGAGCAGGCGAGCACCTGCAATCACAGAACCTTTTGAAACATAATTTACCTGCAATGTAATCTCTAGTGTCTAGCATTACGCAGTTCTGTAAAGTACACTCATACATAATCAGTCACCCAGGCCAAATGAGCACAAAATTGAAAACAAGTAAGCATAGTAGCACCGCCAGTGACCAGGCGAGCACCTGCAATCACAGAACCTTTTGAAACATAATTTACCTGCAATGTAATCTCTAGTGTCTAGGATTACGCAGTTCTGTAAAGTACACTCATACATAATCAGTCACTCATGCCAAATGAGCACAAAATTAAAAACAAGTAAGCATAGTAGCACCGCCAGTGAGCAGGCGAGCACCTGCAATCACAGAACCTTTTGAAACATAATTTACCTGCAATGTAATCGGCAGCATTCTTGCTCTTCGGAAAAAAGAAATATTTGCAATATCATAACACAGAGCAGGAGAAAACAAAGTAGTGGTTAAATAGCTACTAGTACTCACCAAGCCCAGGGATCTCGGCGCCAAGCAGGTCGAGCAGGTCTTGTTCCTGGTCCAGGATGTCGGACGCTCCCGGAGCCCGTACCCGGTACCGGGCCTGCCGCGACGGTCTTGGGGAGGTGGCGCTGTACAAAGAACACCAGTGTGGCCACCACCACCGCGCTGAAGATCTCCCTGGGGCTTACTGATTCCTCCCTTAACCGCCCGCAAGGGAGCCAGCTATGGGGTGCGGGAGTTTTCCCCTTGGACTTGCCGGCTCCTTTTGCCACGGTCCTGGGAAAAAGAAGGAAAGAATAGGGGGAAAAAAGTAAATAAAAGAAAAGAGAGAGCTAAACAAAAAAAGTAGTTATTAAAGTAACAAACAGTTGAAAAAAACACAAAATATAGATGTAGAAAAATAGAGAGATAGATAATGAGTAAAAAAGATTTTTAAAAAGTTCAAAGAAACGAAGGATTGCAAATATTAAAGCAGGATAGAAAAAGCATTCCCAGAACCATAGCAATGAATGAAAAACAAGATGGCCGCGCCCATTGCGACCACGTGGGTAAGTTTGCGCGATATTTTCCCCGTGAGCATGCAAAAACGGACGCAAACACGTACTTGCGCCCGCACATAGGAAATGCCCAATGCGAGCATGCAACTTGCGCCTGGAAACGGAAATACGCAACCTGAACACTGAAAACAAGATGGCCGCGCCCATGTACGACCTCATAGGTAACTTTGCGGTAGCTGCGCTGAAAAAAAAACAGCGAACACGTAAAAATAATTTTGAGGACCGCGAGTACGTATTCGCGCAAATTCGCATACCGCAAATTCGCAAATTTCGCCCATAGAAGGATGGATAACTGTGGGAGAAGCTGGATTGTTACAAACAGAACATCCAGTAATGCCCTACTTCTATTTCTTACCAAAAGTGCACAAGACTAAGAGGCCTCCACCTGGACGTCCTATTATTTCAGGACTGGGTTCTATTTTAGAACCCTTGTCCACGTTTGTGGATCATTTCTCAAGGCCAATGGTGAAAGAGATGCCGACCTTCTTGCAAGACATGAAGGACGTTCTTCGGTTATTACCCGAAATCGACTTTGACATGATAACAGACCTTCTAGTATCTTTTGATGTAGAATCATTATATACATCGATTCCCCAGGATGAGACCTTGGAGGCTATCACAACTCTTTTGACGGAGAGAAACTTGGACTCTATAACACCAGTCCAATTTATCATGGCATGCACCCACCTTGCTATGAAGGAACATTTCTTTAAATTCGAGGATAACGTCTCTTTGCAGATCTCTGGTACGAGCATGGGGAGCATTTTTGCTCCTAGCCTAGTGAAACTTTACATTCACGGCTTTGAGCAGGAACCTTTACTAACTTCAGTCAATCCTTTTTGCGACTCAGTGCATTTATGGAGACGCTATATAGATGATATTCTCGTCATTTGGCGAGGTACGATTGACGATTTACATATTTTTCTGACATGGCTGAATAGCAGAAATGATTTCTTGCGATTCAATGTGGAGTATGATAAGCACAAACTAGCCTTTTTGGATTTACTAATTGTAGCTACTCCCTCATGTCTCCAATCCAAACTGTACGGAAAACCAATGTCAAGGAATTCATTGTTATGCTATGATAGTTATCACCCTAAATCATTGAGGGATAATCTCCTGTATGGTCAATTTCTGAGGGTCCAGAGAAATTGTTCCACCAGAGAAGGGTTTAAAGAACATGCAACATCTCTTTCATTACAACTTTGTGCAAGGAAGTATCCAAAGAAGTTGCTGCGCCACTCCTTGAAGAGAGCAATGAAAACCAACAGAGAGGCTCTTCTGGAGCCGCCGATGCCAAAGGAAGATCTTTCTAGGCTCACCTTTGTAAATACCTTTAGCTCAATGTCCAATGACATACAGAAGATCGTGAGAAAACACTGGTCCATACTAAACACTAGGCAGGACTCTATCCTGCCACCTCTTTTTTCATTCAAAAGAAGTACCAATTTGAAGGATCAGTTGGTCCATATGAGACCGAAAAGTAAGATGTCTCACTCAGTGGGTACCATATGGGATTCACCTGCAGTACAGGGTCATCACCCTTGTGGTACATGTGCAGCATACCCTCAGACACAAAAATCATTGACGATCGATATAGGCACTAGTCGCCCTTGGGTACAGAAGAAGTTCACAAACTGCAATAGCGACAGGCTTATATATATGATCACATGTCCATGTAAGTTGAAATACGTGGGCATGACTACCCATAAAGTAAAACTGAGAATCTCAGAGCATAAGAGCACTGTGAGGTGCAAGAAGCAGGCAACAAGATTAACCAGCCATTTTCTAGAGGCTAATCATGGCCCAACTGACTTTCAGTGGACTGTTTTAGAGCAACCATTCATCCCGGACCATGTTACAGATATCTCTAAGTTTCTGCTGCTTAAGGAACAGAAATGGGTTTTTAAATTAGGAAGTGACAAAACTGGTCTTAACGATTAAATACCTTGGGTGTTATTGTAAAATCTAAGCTGAGTTGGTTTTATACCACCTCCAATTTTCAAACCTCTTGGGATACCAATATAAAACACGATGTAGTGGTTGGATTTTATTGATATGTTGAGAACTAATAGCTCCCTAGTGGTTCATTATATTTCTCTGATGGGTTCTGGAGTTCCCAATTTACATGATGCCTCATAATATCATGGGGTTAAGTGATTTGTACATAGTGGTAGTAGTATGCGCTTACAGAAGAAATAATAGCACTACTTACTGACCAAGTCCATGAATGTGGTTCTAGATTATCTAGCAACATATTAGGAGGTCACGCAGTTGGGTGGTCATACCATATAGTAACTCAATGGGAGCATCCCGATTTTAGTGAGAAAAGGTAACGCTATGTTAAGTGCTACATAATGAGCACAATGATGGGTCTGGATTTATGATGAGCAGTCAGTGTATCTTTCAAAAGGAATAATAACATTACTAAAATTAAGTGAACGACGACTGAGGATGGGTATGGTTCTCCCCAATGTCATAAAGAATGGTGTCGATAAAATTTGTTTAAGAGTTCTTTTTTTTGCCAAGTGGGCGGTGATAGAAAATTAGACTTGAAACTACACTGCCCAGAGTCTGTTTGGTTTCTGTTTATTATATGCGGGCTTGTGGCTGAGCAACGTTTGCCTTGCTGTAAGGATGTTGTTGAGCTGAAACCTGAATAAAGGCTGAATCGGTGTCGGATGCCATTGCCATTAACACATACTTACTTGGAGATGATGGGTCGGCAATGATCGGCATCTGCCCAACAGGAAAACTGTGTTTGGTTTTTGAGACTAGCGAAGGCTTGAAACGATTTTTAATTACAATGCCCGATAGTGAGATTGGGTCTGTTTTTTAAAAACAATGGAGTTTGAAAACTTTTTTGAACTATGCTACCCAGAACCCATATCCAATGCACAGCATGGTCATGTGATCACGCGCCAGGTGACGCAGACTTGCCCGGAAATAAAAAACGGCGTCTACCGAAACTATACACCTCCCCGAGACGGTTCGGATGACCGTCTGAATTACCGACAGGCAGGTGAGGGCTGTACGCTGGTTTTAGTAATCTTGTGAGAGTGGGGGCTGCACGGTTGTCTTAGTAATCTTGTGAGCGTTGGTTGGTGATAGCGGTCCTTAGGGGCGCACGCACCTATCTTCCTAGGTATCAGTCAAAAACTGTCGTGGTTAGCAGTGCTTAGGGTACTCATGCGGGATAAGGCATCAGACTCATAGAGTTAGTATTAAGATAACTGTAGATGCCATGACAAAAGGAGCATGAGCTTTTCATTGCACTCTTCTCAATGTGGGAAGTGATAGATGAAGTTGGATATGAAGAACCTGAACATGGGGGTGAGAGCAGATGATAACAAACAAGCTTTCTGTGACTAAAAGAGCATGATGATTGTGTTAATTTGAACATATAGCTGATGTGTTTTTGCAAGCAAATTAATATAGGCATTTCAGGATATGCAGGGCATTGTTCACTGTAGTCCTGTGTTTTTCTGATTTTCTTTAGAGCGGTGCTTCGTCTCCCTGAGCCGCAGCCAGGTGAGGTGAGGTCTAATCCTCCTGCTGAATAGGTAAGCTGGTAGTCACAGTACTTCACTTTATAATGATGAACATGATGCTAAGATTCGCGAGTGCTAAAATGTATGGACATTAGGACGTGACAGTATATTGATAAATTTTGAACATCTGTTTATTTCTACCTCACAGATAAAGGCAACTGAGTCCAGTAATCTAATTTGTTTATGTTACAGTGGTCAGTCATTCCATGCACAGAGGATTTGTTGTACACCTAGAATCCCAGGTGACATGGTTGTACCATTTGTATTCACTTATGATTACTTGTGCACATTGCAGTAGCAATTATATTAAGGTCCTGAGGAAGGCAGAGGATTATCTTTTCCTCATTTTTGCTGAAACATGTCGACCCCATAAATAATGATGGCAGTTATTTGTTAAAGCTGTCCTTTTTTGCACTGTTTTTAGTCTTGGGCACTGAGCGATATTAATAAATATAATTTTTCTCTCATTTCCCCAATTTTAATTCACTTCTTTCAATTTAGTTTCGCACGGCAATATAGTTTTTCCCATCATAAATGATAATCATTTCCCATCTGTAGGTCATCCAGTGACTCGTAAGTTGGTGTGGGACAGGATTTATGGGTCCCAGGTTCACCATCAATGTGTCACAATGGAAATGTCAAGTGGAGATCCAGATGATCATTAAGGGCGGCACCGGTTGGTGACTAATGGGTATCCACACTTCTAATGAGGTTTTTTATGATGTTTAGATTTGGATTAGGTTTGATTTATAAGTGAGGTAGATTTGGTAACTGATTTAGACCCGTGGACATTTATGTGTGTTACATGTTGAATATGCGGATTATGTCCACGCTAGGTCTTTAAAAACATTCCCTAGGACCTTCTTCTAATTGTTTTTGTTATTTATCAAACAATCACCCAAAATCGTATAGGCAAAAAAGGAGGCTGTCTATCTGGTGTTACATATCACTAAAGTTGACAACATCTCCTTAACCTTTTCGGTGCTCATGATGGCTCCCGGCCATCATGAGTCACGGTAGGCGTGGGCTCATGACGGCCGGGAGCCGTCAGAACATTGCCGCTCCGCCCATGCACTGTTAATTCCCTGCCTGTGCGGGAGAATTAATCAGTGGGCGGAGGTCTGATGGCTCCCGGCCCTCATGAGCACACACCCAGTGATTTATGATGGCCGGGAGCCATCATGAGGACCCCAGCGCCACGCCCAACCCTGCCCCTCGCACCACGGCGGAATTCGTGCCGCGGCGAAGGGGTTAAAGAGTTGTGAGGCTCTTCTAACAAGATGCAATCCTACACCGTCTTCCTCCAGTAACTTCCTGCTCTTTTACAGACCTCCACCTAGCAAGGCAACATTCCCAGACGCACTTCTAGACACAGTTTCAAACCTGATAACAATACACTCCAACCTATGCTTTCTGGGTGACCTCAAAAGTTGGTTTGACAAACCCAATATGACCCATCCAAAACAATATTCACTGGCCTAGACTCACTTAACCTGCATCAGATTAGCCACAAACCCACACACATCGCTGGGCATATCCTAGATGTCATTTTTGCTAATATCGAACTAGTTACCTTTCAAACTATAACTCCAGTCACATGGTCAGACCAACATTTGCTTGCTTTCCAACATAAAACAACAATAAGCGTCCACCTAAAACAACCTTAGATGCATCCACCTATCAACCGTGGAACAACCTTAATATGGAACACTTAGAAACACAACTAACATTCAGTACAGATCTGCAAATAATACCTTCTGTTAAAAAATTTATGAGTGGCTACAGGAAGCTTTATATATCCTGATACCACTCAAAACCACACAACAGAACTAAAGAAAACGGGCACCGTGGAGAAATACAGAGATAAAAGACATAAAACTACAAATTAGAAAGCTACAACTGACATTGGCAAAATCTGAAGCTCAGGAGCTCATAGCTATCAAGGCAGCTGCAACTTTTCTGGCAAGAAAGGAACAATGCAATGAGCTTAGCGAATGGGTCGGGCATACATTAGCGGTGCGCCTAAGACAGAAACAGCAATTGGTGAGGTCAAGGAGATATCGGACGGAAAGGGGAGTATAGTTAAGGAGCCAGAAGGGATCCGAGAGATATTTAGACAATTCTACAGCAACTTATATAATGAAGAACAGGTAAATGACCCTTTGGAAATCCAAATGTATCTTAGTGAAATTCCTATACAAACAATTACTGATGGAGGTAGGGAGGCACTGGAAACTCCTTTGACCGCTGAAGAGATGTTTGTCGCACTGAGTAGCCTTCCATCTGGCAATGCGCTGGGCCTGATCAGATTCCCCTAGAATTTTACAACGTTTTTGAAGAGGTAATTGGACCCGACTTAGTTGAAACAGTACAGCAGGCACGATGGGTACATCTGTTTCAGGATCATGGGCAGGGGCAGACATGGTAATCTTCCTGAAAAAAAAGAAACCACCTAGAGAACCAGGGTCATACAGGCCAATAACGCTAATGAACTGCGATGCAATTTTTTTTTAAAACCATGGCAACCAGGCACAGCAAGGGGACAGGTAAGATGGTTACTTCCAGCCAGCACAGCTTCATCCCAGGGAGAGGAACAACACAGCATGTCCGCAGGGTTGTAACTCTCTTTGATGCTGTTGAATTCTCAGGAGAACCCATGTCCGGTCATGTTAATGGATGCAGAAAAGGCATTTGACCGGGTCTCCTGGGACTACGTCTGGGCAGCTATGAAGTGGACAGGCATCGGGGGGATTTGTTAAAGCAGTTCAGTCTTTGTATGAAGATCCTACAGCCCGACTCAGAGTTAATGGAGGATATACGGCACCTTTAATAATCAAGCGCGGTACACATCAGGGGTGTCCATGCTCACCATTGCTCTTCGCAATTTATATTGACCCCCTAATTCGGAGGTTGGAGGCAAATGGTGGCATTGCTCCTGTAAAGTTTCATGGTCTAGAATTCAAAACCTTGGCATATGCAGACGACATTGCACGGGTAACTCCATCTCCGGAAAATGCCCTAATTGCGATTGAGTCGGAAGCTCAAACCTTTGGTCTTGTGTCAGGGTATGCCTTAAAAGTGTCCAAGACTCAGATAGTCAAGAATGCGGGAGCTGTGTGTGATGATATACCTGTTGTGGACTCAGCTGTTTATCTAGGGATCAACATATCTGCAGAGCTGGGAAAGACTGTAGACAGAAACATTGAGCCAATAACATCAAAAGCTAAAAAAGATTTTGACAGAATGCACAATTTAATCGTATCGCTAGTGAAGTGCTGCAATGTGGTGAAAATGGTGTTCTTACCTAAAATTCTGTATCTCTTTAGGGCGATCCCACTTGAATTTGAGGGAAAATGGTTTTTAGCACTGGAGCATATAGTTTACAGGTTTATTTGGGCACATGGGAAAACTAGGATGGCACTACGTTTTATGTCTTTGCCATGGGCAAGGGGAGGATGGGCTGTTCCCAATTCCAGAATGTATTATTGGGCGGCAGCCTTTCAGTATATGAGCGGGTTGATTGGTGGAGACGTGTCTTACCCGCAGGTCAAGACTGGATCGGTTGATATGTATTCTATTTTGATTGGAGGGGTAGCGGAGAATTGTTTTCTGAAGTTCACTGATCCTAGCTACTTTAAAAGAACTATGTTTAAAATCCTGTTGGCTGTATATAAGGTCTGGACAGCATTTCGTAAAAAAAACTGGTCTTGGCAGGGTGAATGGCTACAATCAGTTATTTAGGAATCCAACTTTCCCTGGGGAAATCTATGCAGACACCATAATGGCGGAATGGGAAAGGTGTGGAATTCGGAAATTGGGTGATCCAATGGGGCCGCATGGAATTTGGCAGTGTACAGATATACAGAATAATTATGGTATCAACAAAAAATTTTTTTTTAAATACCTTCAAATTCAGAGCTTTCTAGGAAGGAAAAAGGGGGGCCCTGTGGATTTGATAAAAACTGAATTATGGGTGTTATTATGGGAGGGGAAGACTGTAGTATTCGGAGGATCTATGCTGAGCTCTCTGTATTTAAAAATGATGATCTAGAAAAGTACGAGAAGAAATGGGTAGATATACTTGGCGTACATTAAGATTGCTTTCGAGATTAACTAGAATTAGGTCAAACCATTTTATGCTCTGCAGGGCTTCAAGTTCAACAGTATAAAACCATCTACCCCTTGTATTATACTCCTGCAAGAATAGCGCAATGGGGGGAGGGACGGGAACCAGATGCCCTTGATGCGATAGTACGGTCGCTGAAATAATACATATATTCGTGTCATGTCCCCAGCTGCAGGCCCTGAGGAATGCAATAGAGTTATTTTTGACTGAACTTTAGAAATTAAAATTAGTCTCACTCCTTCTATAATATTGCTGGGGATAAATAGTCAAGACAGGCAAGAACCATCACAATTCTTCCTCTTCATGACTATGTCGGTACCGCGAATCAGCAGTGCCTCAGCGTGGTTGGACAAAGCAGCTCTAACTTTCTAACAATGGCTCGCTGAGTTGTTGTCTACTTATAATCTCGAGAAGGGGATTTATGAGAGGAAGAGGAAAAGGGGGAGGTTGCTTGGCAAATGTATTTGGGTACCCATCTATAGATGGAAGGAAAATCAGCAGTGATTGGTATTCTCCACTTACTCTTCATGGGTGGCCCTATTAAGGGGTACCCAAAACAGGAGAATAAAATACCTAATTGTAATATTTATTGTTGCAAAAGCAATTCGGGCTTATCATTGTTGTTTTGGCTTTATCTTTTGTCGACCAAGGATGTGTAACTCCTATCCGTTGACGATTCTTCTTTTTTTTGCTCGTATTGTTAAAGTATGTATATATCTCAGAAGATCTCTGTATGGCTTTTCTGTTATGTTGCTGCGCTCAAAAAGATAAAAGACTAATAAAGATTTTTAAAAAAAAGAAAGCTACAATGTGCCTGGCTCAAAACAAAAAGCAAACAAGACAAACTTCACCTACAGAAAATTAACAGATTATACAAGTCAGCTATCAAAAAAGTACTATTCAGATGGAATTCAAAATACTAAATGTGCGATTAAAGAATTCTATAAAATACTCAATGAATTTTGTAAACCAAATTGCCTAGAAGGAACTCATCCCATTACTCAAGATTGCACTAACAAACTGGCAAATCATTAAAAGAACAAAGCAGACACATTGGACTCGTACATAAAACAAAGACAAAGCACAAGCACTAACTCTTTAACAAAACAACAATCCAAGAATACTCTAAATCAGCCTCTCCGCTTCTTCCAACACATTTCACACAATGAATTTATGGACCTGGTCAAAGCAAACAGGCCTGCTGACTGCCCTTCTGACCCATGTCTACCACAAACCTTCAAGAGTATTCTTCTAACAACCTCTGCTGCCACTCCAGTAAGAAAAATCATCAACGATTCCTTAACTACCGGAATATTTCCAGAAGAACTCAAACAGTCATACATACGCCCTTTACTGAAGAAAACAAACTTGGACCCACTGAACCCTGACGACTACAGACCCATTACTAATTGACCTTTCCTGGGCAAACTGATAGAAAGAGGAGTGTTCGCCCAGATGTCACAATTCATTGAACAGAATGCCGTACTTTCAGACTTCCCAACAGGATTTGGTCCGGCAAGAGGCACAGAATCTGCCCTCCATGCCATCTGGGATAACCTGAAGAACACAGTTGACCGCAACAGGGTTGCTGCACTACTCCTCTTGGACCTCTCGGCTGCCTTTGACAAGGTTGACCATGACACTCTAATTCGGAGACTCTATAACGCCAGCATAGAGGGGACTGCTATAGACTAACCCTGGGCGTAGTTCCCATAGTAGCGCTATGCGTAGCTACGCGAAGTACACTTTGCGAGCTACGCGAACTGCGTAGTGCACTGTGCAACATTCGGTTCGCACTGATTGCACAGTGCCGGATGCTTGTCCGCACTGTGCAATCAGTGCAAACCGCATCTTGCACAGTGCAAGCGGTCATTTTCTGTCGCTCAAGTAGATTTCTACTCGAGCTGCAGCTTTCTCAATGTAGACTGGTAGTTTCTCATCGCGAGCATACGCGACCACTCGCAATGAGAAACCTGACCTCCACGCGTTGAGAATATCGCCGGGAGAATCAGGCGTGCAGAAAGAGAGAAGAGAGGTGCAGAAAGTAGAAGAGATTTGCAGAAAGAGGCAAGAGAAGTGCAGAAAAAGAAAGAAATGTGCAGGAAGAAGCAACAGAAATGAAGAAAGAGGCAAGAGAGGCGGAGAAGGAAGCAAGAGTGGCTTCCACACCATTAATAGCAATTTAACACCCACATTTAGCAATAAGTAACAGGTGATTATTCAAGGTTTGCAAAGGGACTTCTACCACACTGTAACACTAGTTGCTGCATTTTTGGTAACTTTTGAGCCATTTAAGCTAGAAACAAGGCTTTTTTTGTTCAAATCTGCAGATTAAGGAGCAGATGATGAATTATATGGCTAATGCAGAAAATGTATACTTGTGCGAAAGTTGGTGCAGCCAAACAGTTGCATAATTCCAGTGGCCCTGCTCATACTTCTGACTAGGTCCACAAGTGCTCCTCAGTGATTCCTTCTTTTTTTGTCTTACTGAGTTCATAGTTGAGCTTCTTTGTAAACGAGGAAGACTAAACCTGAGGTTACCAGTCCACAACACAGACTACCATACCACATAATTACTCTCCATAACACATAATCCCTGTTGGAAATGGCCCTTTTTGCAGGGTTATCCACAAACATTTTGCTTCTTCCTCCTTTATTTTTCCTGACCTGTGGTTGTTGGCTATAGGACTCATGGCACTTTGCCACTGCTGTTCAGTGCTAAAGTGCATATGTTCTCTGTATAAATTGTTATTATGATTGGTTATCCATGATTGCCATATTTGTGTTACCAGGAAGTCCCTAGTAAAGTGCACTGAGTGTGCCAGGGCAATTTACATGATGCCTCATAATATCATGGGGTTAAGTGATTTGTACATAGTGGTAGTAGTATGTGCTTACAGAAGAAATAATAGCACTACTTACTGACCAAGTCCATGAATGTGGTTCTAGATTATCTAGCAACATATTAGGAGGTCACGCAGTTGGGTGGTCATACCATATAGTAACTCAATGGGAGCATCCCGATTTTAGTGAGAAAAGGTAACGCTATGTTAAGTGCTACATAATGAGCACAATGATGGGTCTGGATTTATGATGAGCAGTCAGTGTATCTTTCAAAAGGAATAATAACATTACTAATATTAAGTGAACGGCGACTGAGGATGGGTATGGTTCTCCCCAATGTCATAAAGAATGGTGTCGATAAAATTTGTTTAAGAGTTCTTTTTTTTGCCAAGTGGGCGGTGATAGAAAATTAGACTTGAAACTACACTGCCCAGAGTCTGTTTGGTTTCTGTTTATTATATGCGGGCTTGTGGCTGAGCAACGTTTGCCTCGCTGTAAGGATGTTGTTGAGCTGAAGCCTGAATAAAGGCTGAATCGGTGTCGGATGCCATTGCCATTAACATATACTTATTTGGAGACAATGGGTCGGCAATGATCGGCATCTGCCCAACAGGAAAACTGTGTTTGGTTTTTGAGACTAGCGAAGGCTTGAAACGATTTTTAATTACAATGCCCGATAGTGAGATTGGGTCTGTTTTTTAAAAACAATGGAGTTTGAAAACTTTTTTGAACTATGCTACCCAGAACCCCTATCCAATGCACAGCATGGTCATGTGATCACGTGCCAGGTGACGCAGACTTGCCCGGAAATAAAAAACGGCGTCTACCGAAACTATACACCTCCCCGAGACGGTTCGGATGACCGTCTGAATTACCGACGGGCAGGTGAGGGCTGTACGCTGGTTTTAGTAATCTTGTGAGAGTGGGGGCTGCACGCTTGTCTTAGTAATCTTGTGAGCGTTGGTTGGTGATAGCGGTCCTTAGGGGTACACGCACCTATCTTCCTAGGTATCAGTCAAAAACTGTCGTGGTTAGCAGTGCTTAGGGTACTCATGCGGGATAAGGCATCAGACTCATAGAGTTAGTATTAAGATAACTGTAGATGCCATGACAAAAGGAGCATGAGCTTTTCATTGCACTCTTCTCAATGTGGGAAGTGATAGATGCAGTTGGATATGAAGAACCTGAACATGGGGGTGAGAGCAGATGATATCAAACAAGCTTTCTGTGACTAAAAGAGCATGATGATTGTGTTAATTTGAACATATAGCTGATGTGTTTTTGCAAGCAAATTAATATAGGCATTTCAGGATATGCAGGGCATTGTTCACTGTAGTCCTGTGTTTTTCTGATTTTTTTTTAGAGCGGTGCTTCGTCTCCTTGAGCCGCAGCCAGGTGAGGTGAGGTCTAATCCTCCTGCTGAATAGGTAAGCTGGGAGTCACAGTACTTCACTTTATAATGATGAACATGATGCTAAGATTCGCGAGTGCTAAAATGTATGGACATTAGGACGTGACAGTATATTGATAAATTTTGAACATCTGTTTATTTCTACCTCACAGATAAAGGCAACTGAGTCCAGTAATCTAATTTGTTTATGTTACAGTGGTCAGTCATTCCATGCACAGAGGATTTGTTGTTACCTAGAATCCCAGGTGACATGGTTGTACCATTTTTATTCACTTATGATTACTTGTGCACATTGCAGTAGCAATTATATTAAGGTCCTGAGGAAGGCAGAGGATTATCTTTTCCTCATTTTTGCTGAAACATGTCGACCCCACAAATAATGATGGCAGTTATTTGTTAAAGCTGTCCTTTTTTGCACTGTTTTTAGTCTTGGGCACTGAGCGATATTAATAAATATAATTTTTCTCTCATTTCCCCAATTTTAATTCACTTCTTTCAATTTATTTCGCACGGCAATATAGTTTTTCCCATCATAAATGATAATCATTTCCCATCTGTAGGTCATCCAGTGACTCGTAAGTTGGTGTGGGACAGGATTTATGGGTCCCAGGTTCACCATCAATGTGTCACAATGAAAATGTCAAGTGGAGATCCAGATGATCATTAAGGGCGGCACCGGTTGGTGACTAATGGGTATCCACACTTCTAATGAGGTTTTTTATGATGTTTAGATTTGGATTAGGTTTGATTTATAAGTGAGGTAGATTTGGTAACTGATTTAGACCCGTGGACATTTATGTGTGTTACATGTTGAATATGCGGATTATGTGCACGCTAGGTCTTTAAAAACATTCCCTAGGACCTCCTTCTAATTGTTTTTGTTATTTATCAAACAATCACCCAAAATCGTATAGGCAAAAAAGGAGGCTGTCTATCTGGTGTTACATATCACTAAAGTTGACAACATCTCCTTAACCTTTTCGGTGCTCATGATGGCTCCCGGCCATCATGAGTCACGGTAGGCGTGGGCTCATGACGGCCGGGTGCCGTCAGAACATTGCCGCTCCGCCCCTGCACTGTTAATTCCCTGCCTGTGCGGGAGAATTAATCAGTGGGCGGAGGTCTGATGGCTCCCGGCCCTCATGAGCACACACCCAGTGATTTATGATGGCCGGGAGCCATCATGAGGACCCCAGCGCCACGCCCAACCCCGCCCCTCGCACCACGGCGGAATTCGTGCCGCGGCGAAGGGGTTAAAGAGTTGTGAGTCTCTTCTAACAAGATGCAATCCTACACCGTCTTCCTCCAGTAACTTCCTGCTCTTTTACAAACCTCCACCTAGCAAGGCAACATTCCCAGACGCACTTCTAGACACAGTTTCAAACCTGATAACAATACACTCCAACCTATGCTTTCTGGGTGACCTCAAAAGTTGGTTTGACAAACCCAATATGACCCATCCAAAACAATATTCACTGGCCTAGACACACTTAACCTGCATCAGATTAGCCACAAACCCACACACATCGCTGGGCATATCCTAGATGCCATTTTTGCTAATATCGAACTAGTTACCTTTCAAACTATAACTCCAGTCACATGGTCAGACCAACATTTGCTTGCTTTCCAACATAAAACAACAATAAGCGTCCACCTAAAACAACCTTACATGCATCCACCTATCAACCGTGGAACAACCTCAATATGGAACACTTAGAAACACAACTAACATTCAGTACAGATCTGCAAATAATACATTCTGTTAAAAAATATATGAGTGGCTACAGGAAGCTTTATATATCCTGATACCACTCAAAACCACACAACAGAACTAAAGAAACGGGCACCGTGGAAAAATACAGAGATAAAAGACATACAACTACAAATTAGAAAGCTACAACTGACATTGGCAAAAACTGAAGCTCAGGAGCTCATAGCTATCAAGGCAGCTGCAACTTTTCTGGCAAGAAAGGAACAATGCAATGAGCTTAGCGAATGGGTCGGGCATACATTAGCGGTGCGCCTAAGACAGAAACAGCAATTGGTGAGGTCAAGGAGATATCGGACGGAAAGGGGAGTATATTTAAGGAGCCAGAAGGGATCCGAGAGATATTTAGACAATTCTACGGCAACTTATATAATGAAGAACAGGTAAATGACCCTTTGGAAATCCAAATGTATCTTAGTGAAATTCCTTTACAAACAATTACTGATGGAGGTAGGGAGGCACTGGAAACTCCTTTGACCGCTGAAGAGATGTTTGTCGCACTGAGTAGCCTTCCATCCGGCAATGCGCTGGGCCTGATCAGATTCCCCTAGAATTTTACAACGTTTTTGAGGAGGTAATTGGACCCGACTTAGTTGAAACAATACAGCAGGCACGATGGGTACATCTGTTCCAGGATCATGGGCAGGGGCAGACATAGTAATCTTCCTGAAAAAAAAGAAACCACCTAGAGAACCAGGGTCATACAGGCCAATAACGCTAATGAACTGCGATGCAATTTTTTTTAAAACCATGGCAACCAGGCACAGCAAGGTTACAGGTAAGATGGTTACTTCCAGCCAGCACAGCTTCATCCCAGGGAGAGGAACAACACAGCATGTCCGCAGGGTTGTAACTCTCTTTGATGCTGTTGAATTCTCAGGAGATTTATCAAAAGGAGGATCCTTTCTGTGTATTAATCTTTCCTATGGTGACCAAAAGGCCTACACATTCAAATCCTTACCAGTTTTGTAATTATGGTATTTACAAAGATATTTCAAATAGAGAATCCTACTCCACACTAGAAAATCATTTTTTACTCTCAAAAGTTTATTATGTAGAAACACTTGTGTTTAAAACCATTGTTTAAAATTGCAGACAATTAGTATTATGATTTGGGTGCTCTGGTACAATCTTTAAATGCTATCTAACAATTCCAATTTACGGTATCTACCTCAGAGTCATTCCCCATTAAAATCATGCATTTTTATGCTCACAAGATAAATACGAAATACATATACACATTTAGATGTCCTACTGTTGACGCGTTTCGGTGCGTAGGTTTACAATCATGGCACCTTCCTCAGGACGGACGAATTTAAAACCACAGGATTATTTTACTTCTTTCTAAAAAAAGAGAATACATATAATTAATATACTGTTCCTACAGAGAGATTTTATTCTAGTGGTGGATAGATCTAATGAGATTTGCTTCTCGTAACTGCCCTTACTTGAAGTATAGGGATTAGGGTCCTTCTATTGAATTCCAGGGCCGCTGTAACTCCTTGTGTGGTTGCAAATAGGTTCTTTCACTACGAGGTCTTTTTGAATCATTGACTTCTATAATGAAAGAGCATGGAATTATATACCATACTGCAGAGACTTATGGCCTATTTTTACATTCATCAAGGGCCACTTACTCGTAAAGTTCTTATTGACACGTGATTAAATGGTGTCTGTCGAACAGGTACATGGTTACAAATATGTACCGTCTGGGTTCGGTTGTTTTGCCGTGCCTGTAAAGTACACGTGTGTCAATATATACTCTAGATGACGAGTAACTGACTGGCTAGTGTAGGGATGGATTAATACATACCTATAGCTTTTGCGTCAAATGCAGACAATCAGGCTGTTCTTTATTTCGCCCTTTTCAAAGGTATCTTTGTACCTGTACCAAATTACATGTTTTTATACTTAGTACACGTAAATGTGGGGATTATAGACTGTCTACTTTCTGTCTGCTGGCTCATTGTGTGAATGATGGTACATACCGGTTCCGGGCTCTATTTTCCCTTTTCGCCTGGTATGCTGCGTGCTCTTCTTTTCATTAAGTGCTGTAAATGTACGCTGTAGGTGGGGGGCTATTTTCCGTGCAATCCTCTCCCGACCTGAGTAGTAAATAGGCACTGTTTAGATTACTATGCCTGGACACAGATGTATAGTTGCTAGACTCGCTGTTGGAAAAACATTTAATCCTAATAATGATGTCCATGAAGTCCAATTCACTAAGTTATGGTATTTGGACTTTGTGTCTGTCAAAGCACTGAAAATGCATTACCTCGCTTGTTCATTTAGAATATGCATTTTCGTGGTCACAGCAAGCACTAGAATAATATCCTACATTATGCCATTAAGGTAGTGGTTGACATCTATTTCGGTAAAATATAGAGTTCTATCTGCTACTCCTTACTTTAAAGGAGATTCCCGCCCCCTCTATAGGGTCACTGGCAACAGCCTAGTTCTTACCTTTGAAAACGGGCACTCGGCGAACCCAGTCCTGACGGCTTTCTGCTTACTCCGCGACTGTTTGAAGCAGTGATATTCCTAAGCCTTTAAATACCCTGTCGATTTACCAATTAGCTGCCAATTAGCTGCTTAATTGGTATTTTATGCATCTATCGGCAAAGTTAATTTCTGGGCGCCATTTTTGTAGTTCTGAATGTCGCTGTATATGAACTACAAAACCGCGACTTTAACCCGATTAATTATCGGGGGTATGCGGATAGAGGCACCCGGTCCTCACTGTTAATATTGTTAATATTGTTTTTTATGCCAAAGTCCATGCGTTTTTTATGGCATTTCTTTAAGCATATGGATTCTGATCGCTGCTTTGGGGCCATTTTAGTAGTCCCTTGCGTCTTTCTAAAGGAGACTACAAAATTGCGGGTTCGAGGCCTGGGTTCGATTATTTTTAATAAAAGATTCTAAATTGTAGTCCTGCCTCGTATTTTAGTGCGATCTCTGTGTAACCCAGGGTCACGCATTTTATAGATTTGCGTCTCAGGGTAACAGTACTTAATGCCAGTTTCGCTGTTTGGAGGCAAACTACCCTAATCTAGAGGCCATTTTAGTAGTTCTAGATGTGCCAGTGTCTGTCGGGACGCGGGTTCGATCCCCGGACTGTCTCTTTCTTAAATCTCAGTTGTTAGTGACGCCATCTATGTACTGCTTATTTCTAGGGCATATTTATTGTTTTTTGTTATCTCACCCTTGCACATCTTTGCATTTCGTCACCAGTTGCAAACAGTGCCTTTCGATATAATTAGCCCATTTTTTTAGCGTCAGCAGTATTTAGTAAGGGGCATCCTATTTTCGAGTTATGTCCTCGCTTTCTATTATGGTGCTTTTGGGAATTATAATATTCCTTAACCTAAATTAGGTACTAGAAGCCCAGATCTATTACAATAGAAATCCTCACTATACATTATGGAAAAAACATTATTTTTTCTCGATTTTCAGTGTTGCATCTTTGTATAGACACTGATGGCCATCTCTCATTACATTTTATACCATACACATGAACCTTGGCATCTATTTGAAGCGAAAAAATCTTTTTTAGGATTTTAATGAAAAAGGCAACAGAGTCAATTCCACATTTCGCTTTTTCACATTTTGCAACATTGTCATTAGCATATTACACTGCTCAGAAAACGTATGCTCAAAGTATGATTATAATAATTTTCATGAGGGGTGGTTTTCAACAGTACATATACATAAATCACCAAACATTCATTCCAGATAATGTACATGGGCAGAGATCTACAGTGTTATCTAATCATTCTATCCCATTCCTCACGGCCATTTAATCCTTTGTAGTATGATTTAAATTTGGACATATAGAACTGTTCCCTTTGTTTTCGTTTTTTATTTAAATCTCCTCCTCTTACTGAATTTTTAATCTTTTCCAGAATGAACCACTTGATGTCATCAATATTGTGGTTTTCAGTTATCCAGTGCTCCACCAGCGGAGCATTTTTTCTTTTATTTCTTACTGCAGAGCGATGCTCCGTGAGGCGTAGACGCATTTCGCGTCCTGTCTCCCCAATGTAACATTTGTTGCATGGGCACAGCAAGAGGTATACTACATTGGCAGTACGACAGTTGACGTGGTCGTTCATCCAATGGGTTATACCGTTGACTTCCAGTTTGTCGGTCTTTATAATGTTCCTGCAATGTGAACAGGAACCACAGGGCAGATTTCCCCTTAGTGAATTGGACTTCATGGACATCATTATTAGGATTAAATGTTTTTCCAACAGCGAGTCTAGCAACTATACATCTGTGTCCAGGCATAGTAATCTAAACAGTGCCTATTTACTACTCAGGTCGGGAGAGGATTGCACGGAAAATAGCCCCCCACCTACAGCGTACATTTACAGCACTTAATGAAAAGAAGAGCACGCAGCATACCAGGCGAAAAGGGAAAATAGAGCCCGGAACCGGTATGTACCATCATTCACACAATGAGCCAGCAGACAGAAAGTAGACAGTCTATAATCCCCACATTTACGTGTACTAAGTATAAAAACATTTAATTTGGTACAGGTACAAAGATACCTTTGAAAAGGGCGAAATAAAGAACAGCCTGATTGTCTGCATTTGACGCAAAAGCTATAGGTATGTATTAATCCATCCCTACACTAGCCAGTCAGTTACTCGTCATCTAGAGTATATATTGACACACGTGTACTTTACAGGCACGGCAAAACAACCTAACCCAGACGGTACATATCTGTAACCATGTACCTGCTCGACAGACACCATTTAATCACGTGTCAATAAGAACTTTACGAGTAAGTGGCCCTTGATGAATGTAAAAATAGGCCATAAGTCTCTGCAGTATGGTATATAATTCCATGCTCTTTCATTATAGAAGTCAATGATTCAAAAAGACCTCGTAGTGAAAGAACCTATTTGCAACCACACAAGGAGTTACAGCGGCCCTGGAATTCAATAGAAGGACCCTAATCCCTATACTTCAAGTAAGGGCAGTTACGAGAAGCAAATCTCATTAGATCTATCCACCACTAGAATAAAATCTCTCTGTAGGAACAGTATATTAATTATATGTATTCTCTTTTTTTAGAAAGAAGTAAAATAATCCTGTGGTTTTAAATTCGTCCGTCCTGAGGAAGGTGCCATAATTGTAAACCTACGCACCGAAACGCGTCGACAGTAGGACATCTAAATGTGTATATGTATTTCGTATTTATCTTGTGAGCATAAAAATGCATGATTTTAATGGGGAATGACTCTGAGGTAGATACCGTAAATTGGAATTGTTAGATAGCATTTAAAGATTGTACCAGAGCACCGAAATCATAATACTAATTGTCTGCAATTTTAAACAATGGTTTTAAACACAAGTGTTTCTACATAATAAACTTTTGAGAGTAAAAAATGATTTTCTAGTGTGGAGTACGATTCTCTATTTGAAATATCTTTGTAAATACCATAATTACAAAACTGGTAAGGATTTGAATGTGTAGGCCTTTTGGTCACCATAGGAAAGATTAATACACAGAAAGGATCCTCCTTTTGATAAATATTTGATACCCAGTCCTTTCTGGTCTTTGGGAAACTCTCTATTTTTTGGAGAGAATTCTCAGGAGAACCCATGTCCGGTCATGTTAATGGATGCAGAAAAGGCATTTGACCGGGTCTCCTGGGACTACGTCTGGGCAGCTATGAAGTGGACAGGCATCGGGGGGATTTGTTAAAGCAGTTCAGTCTTTGTATGAAGATCCTACAGCCCGACTCAGAGTTAATGGAGGATATACGGCACCTTTAATAATCAAGCGCGGTACACATCAGGGGTGTCCATGCTCACCATTGCTTTTCGCAATTTATATTGACCCCCTAATTCGGAGGTTGGAGGCAAATGGTGGCATTGCTCCTGTAAAGTTTCATGGTCTAGAACAGTGGTTCCCAAACTTTTGACTCCTGAGGACCCCCATTGAGTCACCACTGGAAGCCGGGGACCCCCAAGCAATTTGTATGAGTTAAATTTTAAATATTAAAACAGAAATTCGAAAAAAATACACACGTGTGCACACAAAACAAATACTCAAAGTACTTAGGGGCAGATTTACAATAGATGACGCGTCCATGCATATCAGCAGGGATGCGCCACTTATTGTGCGCCATGCCCCCGCCACCATTGATGCGCCGCATTTACAATGTTGCGCCTCATAGGGGAAAAAAGCACAGATGCATGACGCATCTGTGCCGTAAAGGTGGCGCATTGCTGGAGTTGCGTCGAAGTGCGACACAGCTCCAGCAATGCTCTGGGGTGCGAATCTGGTTAATGCTGCGTCAAATCTTGTAGATTTCACTCAGACACTTTTAGGAGGCGTTCCTGCACCGGAACGCCTCCTTCTGGCGCAGGGCTTTACAACGTGACGCAACTCCCAGATGCGTCATGTGGTAAATATCCTGCACCATGGCGCATCTTTTGCGCCACCGCTGCATCACGAAAGGGACGCAACGGCGGCGTAAAAGAGGCGCAAGGGGCTTGTAAATCTGCTCCTAAGGATTTTGGGGCCAGATGTACGACAATTTCATTTAGCGCCTCGCAATTGGTGACACATTGCGAGTGGCAAATTGCGAGTCGCTAAACGAAATGTACAACAGTGTGTTTAACACTGTTTCGGATTCCCAATGGGGTCGCAAATTGCGAGGTTCATTAATGTTAATGAGCCTCTCGCAATTTGCGAGCCTATTGGGAATGCCAGCCCTCCTAGGTATGGTGCCTGCTGGGCTCTGCAGGCCACCATGTCTGGGACTGCTTTTAAATAAAGCAGTTTAAAAAACAATGCAGCCCATTTACCATGCATTTAAAAAAAAAAAAAAAAAACGTTTTCGTTTCAATTTCTAAGGGCAGGCAGAGGTCCCTGGGACCACTGCCTGCTGTTAAAAAATAATTTTGCATGCATTTGCAAAGGGGAAGGGGTCCCCTGGGGAACCCTTCCCATTTGCGAATGCATTCTACTTAAAGTAAATGGTAATTGCGAGTGTTTTGCGACCGCAAAACATTTGTACATGGTTTTAAGACTCGCTATTTGGAAGGGAATGCCCCTTCCAAATAGCAAGTTGCAAAACCTATTTAGCGAGTCGCAAACAAATTGTGACTCGCGAAATAGGCAATGTACATGGCCCGAGACATTTTTGCATGGGAAAGCGGGTTCAAGAACCCGTTCGCGCATATAAAAATGGATCGTACATCTGGCCCTTAGTAGTTTATATTGAAGTAATAGCCCCTCTGTCACATGTATTTCATAGCATCTCTCAAACCATTGTAGGATGTCAGAGGACTTTACATCACACACATATAGAGACATTGAATCGTACATGTAAATCAGTGTGTATATAAAATGTTTAAAGAGTGCTTGGTCTGGAAAATCACAAACTCAGGATTCAGAACATAGCACAGTGGCTAGCACTGACTTTAACATTAAAAATGTATTTCCACCCAAATACATCTTTTTAGCAGCATCAGGATAATGAATACCTGGTTAAAAACAAAACTTACTAACTGGTACCATGCAGTTTGCAAGCTGCTCTTTGATGATAGTTTATAGGTCCCTCTGCTACATTACGATTGTCACTTATGAAGTGCACAGTAACAAAAAAATCTCTGTGACAAAAGCAGTAACCACGAACCTATGCACATGAAATGCTGCTTTTTAAAATGCATGTTACACGTTCTTTGCAGTAGGCACATTAACCCTCTGTGCTACATTAGTTAAGACAAAGCTGGCACTAAACAAAACTCTCCTCATGCTCCAGCATGTACATTAATCACTGGCTTTATCTTGACACTTTTATGGTTGCTGGGAAGCTGCTAATTACACAAGAAACTTTCCGTGCTTTTAAAACTGTTGCCTGCGGACCCCCTGGGAATGTGTCACGGACCCCTGGGGGTCCGCGGACCACAGTTTGGGAAACACTGGTCTAGAATACAAAACCTTGGCATATGCAGACGACATTGCACGGGTAACTCCATCTCCGGAAAATGCCCTAATTGCGATTGAGTCGGAAGCTCAAACCTTTGGTCTTGTGTCAGGGTATGCCTTAAAAGTGTCCAAGACTCAGATAGTCAAGAATGCGGGAGCTGTGTGTGATGATATACCTGTTGTGGACTCAGCTGTTTATCTAGGGATCAACATATCTGCAGAGCTGGGAAAGACTGTAGACAGAAACATTGAGCCAATAACATCAAAAGCTAAAAAAGATTTTGACAGAATGCACAATTTAATCCTATCGCTAGTGAAGTGCTGCAATGTGGTGAAAATGGTGTTCTTCCTAAAATTCTGTATCTCTTTAGGGCGATCCCACTTGAATTTGAGGGAAAATGGTTTTTAGCACTGGAGCATATAGTTTAGTGGTTTATTTGGGCACATGGGAAAACTAGGATGGCACTACGTTTTATGTCTTTGCCATGGGCAAGGGGAGTTTGGGCTGTTCCCAATTCCAGAATGTATTATTGGGCGGCAGCCTTTCAGTATATGAGCGGGTTGATTGGTGGAGACGTGTCTTACCCGCAGGTCAAGACTGGATTGGTTGATATGTATTCTATTTTGATTGGAGGGGTAGCGGAGAATTGTTTTCTGAAGTTCACTGATCCTAGCTACTTTAAAAGAACTATGTTTAAAATCCTGTTGGCTGTATATAAGGTCTGGACAGCATTTCGTAAAAAAAACTGGTCTTGGCAGGTTGAATGGCTACAATCAGTTATTTAGGAATCCAACTTTCCCTGGGGAAATCTATGCAGACACCATAATGGCGGAATGGGAAAGGTGTGGAATTCGGAAATTGGGTGATCCAATGGGGCCGCATGGAATTTGGCAGTGTACAGATATACAGAATAATTATGGTATCAACAAAAGTTTTTTTTTTAAATACCTTCAAATTCAGAGCTTTCTAGGAAGGAAAAAGGGGGGCCCTGTGGATTTGATAAAAACCGAATTATGGATGTTATTATGGGCGGGGAAGACTGTAGTATTCGGAGGATCTATGCTGAGCTCTCTGTATTTAAAAATGATGATCTAGAAAAGTACGAGAAGAAATGGGTAGATATACTTGGCGTACATTAAGATTGCTTTCGAGATTAACTGGAATTAGGTCAAACCATTTTATGCTCTGCAGGGCTTCAAGTTCAACAGTATAAAACCATCTACCCCTTGTATTATACTCCTGCAAGGATAGCGCAATGGGGGGGGAGGGACGGGAACCAGATGCCCTTGATGCGATAGTACGGTCGCTGAAATAATACATATATTCGTGTCATGTCCCCAGCTGCAGGCCCTGAGGAATGCAATAGAGTTATTTTTGACTGAACTTTAGAAATTAAAATTAGTCTCACTCCTTCTATAATATTGCTGGGGATAAATAGTCAAGACAGGCAAGAACCATCACAATTCTTCCTCTTCATGACTATGTCGGTACCGCGAATCAGCAGTGCCTCAGCGTGGTTGGACAAAGCAGCTCTAACTTTATAACAATGGCTCGCTGAGTTGTTGTCTACTTATAATCTCGAGAAGGGGATTTATGAGAGGAAGAGGAAAAGGGGGAGGTTGCTTGGCAAACGTATTTGGATACCCATCTATAGATGGAAGGAAAATCAGCAGTGATTGGTATTCCCCACTTACTCTTCATGGGTGGCCCTATTAAGGGGTACCCAAAACAGGAGAATAAAATACCTAATTGTAATATTTATTGTTGCAAAAGCAATTCGGGCTTATCATTGTTGTTTTGTCTTTATCTTTTGTCGACCAAGGATGTGTAACTCCTATCCGTTGACGATTCTTCTTTTTTTTGCTCGTATTGTTAAAGTATGTATATATCTCAGATGATCTCTGTATGGCTTTTCTGTTATGTTGCTGCGCTCAAAAAGATAAAAGACTAATAAAGATTTTTAAAAAAAAGAAAGCTACAATGTGCCTGGCTCAAAACAAAAAGCAAACAAGACAAACTTCACCTACAGAAAATTAACAGATTATACAAGTCAGCTATCAAAAAAGTACTATTCAGATGGAATTCAAAATACTAAATGTGCGATTAAAGAATTCTATAAAATACTCAATGAATTTTGTAAACCAAATTGCCTAGAAGGAACTCATCCCATTACTCAAGATTGCACTAACAAACTGGCAAATCATTAAAAGAACAAAGCAGACACATTGGACTCGTACATAAAACAAAGACAAAGCACAAGCACTAACTCTTTACCAAAACAACAATCCAAGAATACTCTAACTCAGCCTCTCCGCTTCTTCCAACACATTTCACACAATGAATTTATGGACCTGGTCAAAGCAAACAGGCCTGCTGACTGCCCTTCTGACCCATGTCTACCACAAACCTTCAAGAGTATTCTTCTAACAACCTCTGCTGCCACTCCAGTAAGAAAAATCATCAACGATTCCTTAACTACCGGAATATTTCCAGAAGAACTCAAACAGTCATACATACGCTGTTTACTGAAGAAAACAAACTTGGACCCACTGAACCCTGACGACTACAGACCCATTACTAATTGACCTTTCCTGGGCAAACTGATAGAAAGAGGAGTGTTCGCCCAGATGTCACAATTCATTGAACAGAATGCCGTACTTTCAGACTTCCCAACAGGATTTGGTCCGGCAAGAGGCACAGAATCTGCCCTCCATGCCATCTGGGATAACCTGAAGAACACAGTTGACCGCAACAGGGTTGCTGCACTACTCCTCTTGGACCTCTCGGCTGCCTTTGACAAGGTTGACCATGACACTCTAATTCGGAGACTCTATAACGCCAGCATAGAGGGGACTGCTATAGACGAACCCTGGGCGTAGT
This sequence comes from Lissotriton helveticus, assembly GCF_964261635.1. NCBI lineage: Eukaryota > Metazoa > Chordata > Amphibia > Caudata > Salamandridae > Lissotriton > Lissotriton helveticus. The sequence goes on along the minus strand of NC_136065.1, from coordinate 643,392,341 downwards.
TCCCGTAGTAGCGCTATGCGTAGCTACGCGAAGTGCACTTTGCGAGCTACGCGAACTGCGTAGTGCACTGTGCAACATTCTGTTCGCACTGATTGCACAGTGCCGGATGCTTGTCCGCACTGTGCAATCAGTGCAAACCGCATCTTGCACATTGCAAGCGGTCATTTTCTGTCGCTCAAGTAGATTTCTACTCGAGCTGCAGCTTTCTCAATGTAGACTGGTAGTTTCTCATCGTGAGCATACGCGACCACTCGCAATGAGAAACCTGACCTCCACGCGTTGAGAATATCGCCGGGAGCATCAGGCGTGCAGAAAGAGAGAAGAGAGGTGCAGAAAGTAGAAGAGATTTGCAGAAAGAGGCAAGAGAAGTGCAGAAAAAGAAAGAAATGTGCCGAAAGAAGCAACAGAAATGAAGAAAGAGGCAAGAGAGGCGGAGAAGGAAGCAAGAGTGGCTTCCACACCATTAATAGCAATTTAACACCCACATTTAGCAATAAGTAACAGGTGATTATTCAAGGTTTGCAAAGGGACTTCTACCACACTGTAACACTAGTTGCTGCATTTTTGGTAACTTTTGAGCCATTTAAGCTAGAAACAAGGCTTTTTTTGTTCAAATCTGCAGATTAAGGAGCAGATGATGAATTATATGGCTAATGCAGAAAATGTATACTTGTGCGAAAGTTGGTGCAGCCAAACAGTTGCATAATTCCAGTGGCCCTGCTCATACTTCTGACTAGGTCCACAAGTGCTCCTCAGTGATTCCTTCTTTTTTTGTCTTACTGAGTTCATAGTTGAGCTTCTTTGTAAACGAGGAAGACTAAACCTGAGGTTACCAGTCCACAACACAGACTACCATACCACATAATTACTCTCTATAACACATAATCCCTGTTGGAAATGGCCCTTTTTGCAGGGTTATCCACAAACATTTTGCTTCTTCCTCCTTTATTTTTCCTGACCTGTGGTTGTTGGCTATAGGACTCATGGCACTTTGCCACTGCTGTTCAGTGCTAAAGTGCATATGTTCTCTGTATAAATTGTTATTATGATTGGTTATCCATGATTGCCATATTTGTGTTACCAGGAAGTCCCTAGTAAAGTGCACTGAGTGTGCCAGGGCTGGTGATTCAAATGCTACTAGTGGGCCTGCAGCACTGATTGTGTCACCCACAGGAGTAACCCTAAAATGGTGTCTCAGGCCTGCCACCGCAGTGCCTGTGTGCAGTTGCTAACTGTCATGCTGACATGACCAGTGTCCACACTGGCCAGGCCTAACGCTTCCCCTTCTGTACACATTGGACACCCCTATGGAAGGCCCTAGGTACCTTCCTGGGCAGGGTGCAGTGTATGTGAAAGGTAGGGCATGTACTAGTGTGTGTGACATGCTCTGGTAGTGAATTACAGCTGTTTTTGTTTTTCACTCTTGAAAGGCTATCTTGCCCGTAGGCTATAATGGGGAATGCTGTGTACAATGTTTACCTGCATATCTTCCCATAGGAGCAAGATAGAAAATTAAAGTCTGGTTTTCCCGAACTCCGAATTTATTAACATCTTTTAGGAAGGATGTTTTTTAAAACCTGTGTTTGAAAACAGCACTTTTAGAAAGTGGCTGTTTTCCTGTCTGGCCTTTCTCTGTGCCTTGGCCAGTTTGTGAATTGACTGTCTTGTTTGTGAGTGACTGGGGCTGGGTGGCTCCCAGGGGCTGAGTGAGTCATCCCTGGGCTGAATAGCCCCATCTGCATCTTGAGTGGTGGGAGGGGATAGCACCTGGGCCTGAATAGGGCTGTGCCTGGCTTCCACATTGCTGGCTCCTCCTCCTGCTAGGCGGCTGATGACCCTGCCCCTCTCTGTCAAAGGAAGGAAGAAGTCAAGTAAACAAAGTGCTACAGGACTGACCAGAACTGGTTCTGACTAAGTCAAGGCCTCTCTGCCCTCAGAGAACAAAGAGAATATTGGTATAAAAAAGGCTACCCAGACTTCAGAAGATTAGATCATCCTGGAATCAAGAAGGAACCTCTGCCAAGGAGAAAGCTGGAAGACTGAAGAGGAAGGACTGTCCTGCTGTGTGTTTGTGGGCTGACCTGCAGTTGCTTTGCTGCCAAGGGGAGGGGAAGGACTTCGCTGTTGCTGTGTCCCCTTGCTTGAAGAGATCTCCAAGGGCCTGAGGAGAGCTGGCCTCCTGTTAAGAAGTCCCAGGAACAAAAGGACTTCACTCCCAGCTCCCCCTGAACTCTGCTGAGTGGGTTCTGCCCTTCCTAGAGTGCTTGATCCAATTGTGGGGCCTCTGGAAGTTGTTGCCTGCTGTTAGGGGAGCTGGACAAGGAGAAAAGAAGAAGATCTGCAATTTTCACGCATCGCCCCGGTGCTGCGAGTATCGTCGCAGAGCCTGTCCTCGCTGGGTGAGGTCGTCACACCGCCTGCTTGCGGATCGCATCACGTCGCTGCGAACATCGTCGCAGAGCCAACGCATCGAGGGGCCGCGAGAGGAGAAGATCAACGCTGCGCCACGCATCGTCGCCGCACCGGAGATCGCTGCCGTCCCGAAGATCGCCGCATCGTGCCTGTGGGAGACGCTTCCTACCAAACCTGCGCACCGGAATCCATACAAGGTATTGCATCCCTCCCCATACAGACTGGATTTGTCGCAACACGCCCGCTGCATGCAGCGGGGCTGTCGCATCGCCTCCCCAGGGTCTCAGGTGTGACGTATTGCTTGTTTTTCAAAGCTGCAGCCTCCACTTGGAACTTTTATTGTATCTACGGGTACTTTGGGCTAAACATGACGCAACTGTGGATTATTTTGACGCAAACCCTAGAACTCTTTTAAAATCATATTCTTGAACTGTGTATGTTGGATTTCTGTCGTTTTGGTCTTGTGTAGTTTAGATAAAGATACTTTATTTTTCTTAACTGATGTGGAGTCCATTGGTGGTGTTTTCACAGTGTTACTGTGAGTGTTGGTACAAATACTTTACACATTGCCTTTGATAAGCCTGTCTGCTCGTACCAAGCTACCAAGGGGGTGAGCAGGGGTTATCCAAAGAGTGTATCCCCCTTACCCTGACTAGAAACAAGGGTCCCTATTTGGACATTGGTAACTGCCCCGGCTAACTAGAGATCCCCAGATCTAACAATCCCACTCTACATAATTCCTATACACTAAATACCACATACTTTCTATCCACATAATTTCACTGCACAACATACCACCTAATTCTAACCCTGGGCGTGCAACTTCGCTATGCCCACGAAGTGGGCGTAGTGTTGCCTACTTCGCCCTTTGCAAAGTAGGCGAAGCAGGCAACACTACGCCCACTCACGAGAAATGCGCATGCGGCCGCGCATGCGCATTAGCATCCAAGACGCGTGCGCCAGCGGCGCAATGACGAGCGGGAGCCCCAGGGACGCGGCAGGACAAGGTAAGTGGTTTTAAATTCATTTATATAATAATGTAAGCATTTAGGGAGGGCGGGAGGGAGGCGGGTGGCGCGTAGTGGGGCTACGCGAAGTGCGTGGGTGGGCGTAGTTTTTTGCCCACTTCGCGTAGCTTCGCGAAGCCCCACTACGCCTACTACGCCCAGGCTTACCTAATTCCACTACACACAACGTACATCCATTCCACTCCACTTCCAAAAACATTAGAATTTTTTTTTTACATCTACAACATAAATAGCTCTAACTCTTGCAACGGCGAAATCTATTACATTGCAAAAACTTCTTTAACTAGTAGTCACGTTTGCAGAGTGGTGGAGAAAGAGTGCTGGGCCTCCAACCAGCGCTCAAGGATTCCGCTGCGTAGGATTTACAGGAGGTAACAGGAGGGCTTCTTGGCCCCCAAAGTTCCTCAGGAGTAAATTAGACTTCATCCCCCATTCCGTAGTGTGTCATGAGGTGCGTTTGCAGAGTGGTGGAGAAAGGGGGCATGGCCTCCGAAGGCGTTTTAGCAATCCCACTGTGTGGGACTTACTGGGGGTAACAAGAGGGGTAGTTGGCCCACAAGGACATCCTTGGGGGCCAACTACCCCTCCTATTACCTCCAGTAAGTCCCACACAGCAGGATTGCTAAATTCTCATAGCAGGCCAAGCCCCTTTTCCCACCACTCTACAAATGCACCCCCTGACGCGTTCCTACCTCTTACCTCCAGTAAGCCCCACACAGTGGGATTGCTGAGAGGTGTACACTGGTGACGTCCCCTGTCTCCACCACTCTGCTAAGCGCCCCCTGATGTGTTCTAAGTTGGGGATTAAGTCCCCTTGAATACTGAGGGTCCCTGGGGGCCAACTAGCCCACCAGGTACCACCAGTAAGTGCCACACAGCTGGATTGCAGAGAGGTTGTCCGAGGCAGCGCCCCCTTTTTACACCACTTTGCAAACATGCCTCTTGGCGCACTGCTGCTTGGGGGATGAAGTTCATTTGAGGCCCCACCAGCACAAATAAAGCAGCATTTCCCCCTGGACCCGGCCTACCCGGGGGCTTTAGAATAATGAAGCACAGGAGCCTGCGCTTCGTTTTTTTTGTTTTCTAAGCTGGATTCACACACCCAGCGGGAATTCGGACAATTTGTTTTTGTAATGCTTTTGTGGGACCCCCTGAGCAGGCCTAGGGAATCAGGGTTTTTCTACCTACCCCTTTTCTTATTTTCAACCTTTTTTCCACTGTTTTCTTGTGACTCGGTTACTGAGTCACAAGATGGCTGCCAACACTTTCAGATTTGGAGTGTTGACAGCCAATCAGAAGTCCGCTCGTGCTCGGGAGGAGTTGCGATTCCTCCTCGGTGCTCAGATATATACATTTTTATTTCTTTACTTTCTCAGGAACTACTGAATGGATTTACACCATTTAAAAAAAGGTTGCTTTCTGAACCAAGAGCTGCCTTTTTGCCAAATTTGGTGTAATTCCGTTCAGCAGTTTGGGCTGTAGCCTGTTCAAAAATTCATATGGGAAAAACTTTTTTGGGACCCCCTTTTTTCTTGGCCCTCGCTTGACGAATCACCCCGAAACTTTCAAGACTGGAGCTGACCGGAATGCCTCATTGTTTTTAAAACTTTCGCCAAGATTCGTCAAACGGCGCCAAAGATATTGGAAAAATAAAAAAACACTTTTCCTATGGAAACTAGGTCCTAACTATAACTACCTACTGGCGGACATTGGGGTGACGAACCTCCTTTCTGTCTTATTTTTTGCCCACTAGGGAGTCATGTGAGATACAGTTATTGGCATTACTCACTTGGGCACACAGTTCAGATGCAAGGTTGCATTTGTTTGTTTTCAGGGCATTAGGTTAGCTCTGTTCCTTTATATTGGGAACGTTCTGTTTATCTCGGGTGTTCCGAACAAATTAAGAAAGTTTACATTTTATGGACTGATAAAGGTAGGGCGTCATTATTATTTTTGTTAATAACCGATCAACAACATTATAGCTTGTGTTGCGGTCCTGGGACATTGTTGCCCATGTCGGATGATCCGGGAACAATAAAGTTTTGAGCAAGACTGGTTTGTTTGAACCGGACTCCTCATGAGATGTAAAAAATATTCTCTTTCACTGCAATGAATATGAATTGTCTCTGTCGTTTCTGTAAGGGATCATCAGATTGTAATGATTAAAAAAATACAATGTAAGTTATGTCAGCAAGTGAAGTAACTTGCATAACTGTAAGTCTTTTCTCTATGTTTAGACTGGGGTCCGATCACATTGTGGTTTATTTAAATCAGTGTTTTGTGTCAACACAGTTACTCGTGAGCAAGGGGATGCTGGCCCCGAAACGCATAGAGTGTTTCTCTAAGCCTGAATTAATACTGCTTGCAATAATTTGTGTCCACAGCATGCGGCTTTGTTCAAAGACTAGACAGCATTGGTATATATATATATATATATATATATATATATATATATATATATATATTGTAGCTCCATTCGACCCTTGCTTCAGAGACGAAACGCACTCGCGGGGGTATATTGCAAAGAATTTTATTACGGCTTTCTGACCAAAACAAACAGACGCGTTTCAGACCTCTATATATATATATAAAACTTACTCTATAAGCCAAATAGTCAGTTAAAATACAGGGTATTTTCATTTTCGCACTATGCGCCAAGTCAAACCCTCTCAACGACGGCTCAAATCACAGACTGTGCCCTGGCGGAGCACTCTTAAAAACACAACACATACGCAGTGCAGGCTATCAGCGGCCAGCATCTTAAACCTGTCAATTGATCCCTGTCTCCAGGCACTCGCACGCCAAGATAATCTCACATGGTCTCAGAGCCGCATCCTTCAAGCTCAACCCACCCCACGCCCTAGCTGCCTTCACAAACCCTGAATTAAGAGGCAGCGAGATAAGACACCTACCGGTGAATGAAAAATTGTCTAGCAGACGTGACAAAGAATTTTCAATTCTATTAAGTACACGGAGGCGAGGATTATGCTTCTCTAATCTTTACTGACAATAACAGCAGCCAATAAAACTTTAAACTAGCATGACCCCGGAAGGACAACCCCCGCCACAGGTCTGCACCAATCACTGTCTAGTCCCATACATAACAGTCTCTGAAAACAGGAAACCTCCTCTTTCTTTGCGATTTCTTCATCAGTCCAAACCAAGACTGGAACCCAACATTGTAACTCGCATCCAGTTCCGAAGGGAATCAACTTCTCCTCATAAACAGCACAACAATGCAGCTCGCAGGAGTTCATCGCAAGTCTGCTTATGCTGATCACCTGAAACGAAAATATACATCTCAATGGCCATTCCAACACTCAGGAATACAACAAGCCATAAACATCATTCGGGTGGGTAAGATACATCCATAATGCAAGAATACATCTCTGCTAGCCTGGGTGGGATAATCCTCGCCTCCGTGTCCTTAATAGAATTGAAAATTCTTTGTCGCGTCTGCTAGACGATTTTTCATTCTATGTCAGTCCACGGAGGCTCTGAATATGCTAGTTTAAAGTTTCTCCACCACCACCGAGGCCACATCCACAATAGGTTTATGATAAAACGTTTTAAAAGTGGAGTCAGATGACCAATCTGCCACAGTCATGATATCCTGAAGCCGAGAACCGGCACCAAAGGATTTTGAGGCCATAGCCCCTCTAACAGAATGTGCTCCAAATTTGGAAGAATCAATACCCGCCAGACTCAGCAACCAGGAAACCCACCTGGCCAGAGTCGCAGTGGCGACTGGGCGGAAAGGTCTCTGCAATGAAATCAACAATTGACCAAAATAATTCCTAAATTCCCTAGTACAATCCTCATATACTTTTAAACACTTTACCACACATAATTTACTGTGGTGAGGAAATGCAGGGTAGGAAATACATTTTGAATGTGTTTTAGTCCGCTTTGAAATAGTAAAGGGAACTCCCGTAGGAGTGAATACTCTACCTGCCAAATCCAATGCTCGAATGACCGATACTCGCCTGCATGAAATCAAACAGAGTAAAATCGTAAGTTTCGCCGAGAGTTGTTTCCGAGACGGACCCTCATTAGCCGGCCAAGCCGATAAAAAACGCAAGACCACTGAAACGTCCCAAAGTTCAGTATACTTGGGTTGAGGGGGATTCACTAAACGGATCCCCCTGACTACCTTACACACCAGAGGATGTTCCCCGACCGGTTTGCCATCTACATGCGGATGTCCCGCCGAAATGGCTGACCGAAAATTATTCACCGATCTATATGCCATGCCCGACCGCGCCAGTTCTGACAAGAAATTCACTATCATATGGATATCGGATCCCATTGAATCTCCCTGTCGTTCGTTACACCAACCAACCCATCGTCTCCAAGCTGACTCATAGCGCTTGTGAGTGGAAGGTGCCCATGCCTGTGACAAGAAAAAGAGAGTGTCCTGTGAAACTCCCGGCACTTGCCAACGGCGCCGGAAAGAGTCCATGCTATGAGGGACAACTGATCCTGCAGAACTAACGGGTGGCGAAGACCCACCGGGTCCGTAAGAAGGTCTGTAAACAATGAGATGCGTACTGGCGATGCACACGCGAGACTCATTGCGACCGGGAACAACGCTTGTGCTCTCCAACACGGGGAGATAAAGATCACCTCCGCCTTCTGCCGCCGAACTTGAGCCAGCACTCTCGGGATCATGATAAACGGAGGAAACGCATATAGAATGCCCGTCGTCCATGACTGAAGAAAGGCGTCCGAGCTGATCGCCAAGGGATCCGGCCGCCAACTGTAAAACTGGGGCACTTGTCTGTTGAGCCGCGAGGCAAACAGATCTATCACACACGGACCCCACTTGTGGTCCAATGCCCTGAAAATCCTGTGATGCAACATCCAATCGCTGGCATCCCTCAGATACCGAGAATTCTAATCTACTGTCACGTTGACAGAGCCCGGTATATATTCCGCCATTAGCGAGATTTGGTGTGCCAGGCAATAATGCCAGAAGTCTTTGGCAATCTCCGCCAGGAGGCGTGATCTGGTGCCGCCTAGGCGATTTATATACCGTACCGCGGACACATTGTCCATACGTAGGAGAATGCAGCATGACACTTTCTGCGGAGACAGAGTGCGAATCGCGAAGGAACCCGCCAGGAGTTCCAGGCAATTGATGTGGAGGTTGAGCTCTTCGCGGGACCAACGACCCCCTGTCTCCACCGAGCCGCAACGGGCTCCCCAGCCCCACCGGCTGGCATCCGACTCTATCACCACCTCCGGGGTGGCCGCAAAAATGGCTCTGCCATTCCAGGCATCCATATGCTCTAACCACCAGTTCATCTCCGTACGCGCCTCTGCCAAAAGGGAAACCTGCTGGGCATAAGTCAAGCCCTTGCGCAGATGCAACGCTTTCAACCTTTGCAGGGCCCTGTAGTCCAATGGACCGGGGAAAATCGCCTGGATGGACGAGGCCAACAGGCCCACCAGGCGCGCTAAGGTCCTCAAGGAAATTGTCGGAGAGACAAGCGCTCTCCTCAATTCCTTCTTGATCGCCACCCTCTTCTTGAGAGGTAAGAGTAATTGAGCCTTCACCGAGTCGATCTGGAAGCCCAGGAACTCCATCACTTGAGAAGGGATCAAAATGGACTTCTGTGAATTCAGTAGGAAACCCAATTCCTGAAGGAGGTGGATCGTCCATGACAGATGGAGCGAGACTATTTCCGGAGAACGACCCAAAATCAGGAGGTCGTCGAGATAAATAATTAATCTTACTCCCCTTTCTCTTAACCACTGGACTATCGGTTTCATCAGTTTGGTGAAACACCAGGGAGCGGACGAGAGGCCAAAGGGCATGGCGGAAAACTCGAACCACCGGTAGCGCCACTGAAATTGTAGAAACCGTCGATGCGGAGGGAAAATGGGGACCGCCAGATAAGCGTCTTTCAAGTCCAGACGCACCATCCAATCCTGTTCCAGCAGGATGTCGCGCAGCAAGTGTATGCCTTCCATTTTGAAGTGCCGATACACAACCCAGGCGTTGAATTCCCCGAGGTTTAAAACAAGCCGAAAGCCCTGATCTTTTTTGGGAACCACGAAGACGGTGCTCACAAAGCCTTGAGCGTTGGGGAAGGTCTCCACCACTGCTCCTTTTTGGATCAATGCATGCACCTCTGCGTCGATGAAACACTGCTCTGGTAGGGAAAAATGTAGGGGAGCGGGCGCTTGACGCTGCGCGGGGAGGCATAAAACTCTATGTGATACCCTTGTACTGTTTGTAACACCCAGGGGTCGGATGTGAGCTCTCGCCACCTGTGAAGAAAGAGAGCCACCCTGCCTCCCACCATGTGTTCTGATGCACATAGAACTCGTACCTGAGTAGGAATTGTCTCCTGAGTTATTCTGCTGGCCTCGATAGTTGCCTCTCTGACCTCTGCCACCACCTCCTCGATTGCGGGAGGGATAGAAATTGGGTCGTTGATTGCCTCTGCCTCGTTGTTCCGCTCCGTGCGAGGTCTGATTAAAACCACAGCCGGATCCTCGACCTCGTTGACGTCCGGCCCTGTCAAAAACACCGGTGTGGAACACCTTCCTGATGTTTGTTTGCGCTGTATCCAAAGCGGAGAAGGTGGCAACGTACTTGCCCATTTCCTTCACAAATTTATCCCCAAAAAGCATCCCATTAGCCAGGGAACCCGCCTCAGTTGGGACCATCTCCGCCAATTGGGAATCGATTCTCATAAGGAAAGAGCGTCTCCGCTCCGTGGAAAGAGCTAAATTAGCATTCCCCAAAAAGCACATGGCACGTTGTGTCCCTTCCAGGACATATGACACGTCCAGTGGCACATTCTGCTCCTTCGCCTTAACTGCGACATCCAGAATTTTTGTGAGGGGCCCCGAAATGTCTAACAACTTGTCCTGGCAGCCACGCCATGCCCTATCCAGTCCCTTCTTGGGATCCTTTGCAAACTTCCTCATGAACGCCGCCATATTGGGGTCCAAGTCCGGCGTCTCCGCTACCTTTCCTGTCAAAGAGGGCCTAGGGCATTCAGATCTCAAAGTGGCCCTAACTCCACTCTCAAAGCCCTGACGCAAATTATTACCTACATAATGCGCCACTTTAGGGCAGGGCACCCATTCCGTAGATCTAGGGTGTACAATGCTATTGGGGTCAAACAACAAGGTCTTAGGGGCCTGACTATCATCCGCCTTGTATGCTGCGTGCTTCACCTTTTTGCTTTTCTTCCTGGAAGCCACCGATTCCACCTCCGAATCCGAGGTATCAGGCGGGGACGGGGAAGACTCCCCCGAAGTACAATTAGCCATTGAGCCATGATCCCTTATGACATTCCTGGCCATCAGTGCCAAACCCTGTGCCGAGGGAGTAGAGGTATCACCCTTATGGGCTGATTTAAACTTTCTCTTGCCATATTTCTGCAGGGGTTTAGTAAAAGGCTTGAGAGCCTTGATCAGTGCTTTATTAACCGACCCTTGGACCTGATTATCCAGGGCCTCCACCAAATTATCCTCCAACTGTTCTTCCTGTGGCTCATACTCCTCATATTCATTATATTCGACCCATTGGTCACCCTCCTCGGCGTAGTACGCCATAGCTCTAAAGCTGGGAGGTATGGAGGAAGTTCTCAGGGGGGAGCAGCCCAGGGGTGCCTCAGACACACACTCAAAGTCCAACTATCCATACTGTGAGGCAAGTTTGAAGGTGGAAGGAGACCCCTATCAACGGCACACAAAAGCTCCCCTCGAGCCTTGCTCTTATCCGGACACGCTCCGGTAAGCATTCTGAGAGGCCAAGGATTTATGCAAGCTACTTCTACGCGATGCGCGAGGCAGACGGTGACTAAAATGAAAGTCGGCGTCTCGCGCCTGCGCGTAGCGTATGGGGCCCGACTCGCCTGCTCCCTGTGCGCGAGAGACTCGCGTCTGCCTCCTCCTGCTCCACCGCCCCCTAGCGCGTAGACCGCGCTCCGCTGAATCGCGCTACCCGCGCGTGCCCGAAACCTGCAAGAAAACGGCCAAACAAGCACACCGCAACACAATCGGGGCAATATAGTGAAGGCGCTACACCGCCAGTACCATACAGAGTCCACAAACGCTAATTGGCAATAAATTCACAAGTAAGCACAATCGAGCAGTATAAACGGAAGCGCTAGAGCGCCACAATCATGAATAATCCGCAAATGCCAACATCAACCAGCAAACAGTACTGAAGAAAAAAAGGCACTTAACTCGCTGCTGCAGCAGCAAAGAAAGAGGAGGTTTCCTGTTTTCAGAGACTGTTATGTATGGGACTAGACAGTGATTGGTGCAGACCTGTGGAGGGGGTTGTCCTTCCGGGGTCATGCCAGTTTAAAGTTTTATTGGCTGCTGTTATTGTCAGTAAAGATTAGAGAAGCATAATCAGAGCCTCCGTGGACTGACATAGAAATCGTCCACGAAAGTGCACACCAACAGACGGACGTAAGAGGGCACAGGCCAGATAACAAATCGATACCAAAGCAGCGAACATAACAAACACAGCGGTAGGAGCTTACCTGTATATCAGGCCTTACAGAGACCGTATTCGCAGAATCAGTTTATACTTGCTCAAACATTTCTTTCATGTCCCTTACAGCACGTAATTACATCTACAACACATGTAGACACAGAGGGTCATTTCTGACAGTACCCAAGAGGCTACAATTCGGGATTGGATTTTTTAATAATGTGATCATGTGCCAAATCATTATACAAATAATTAAAATACAAAATGTAAAGAATTATTTACATGTCTATTGTCATTTCTACATGACTTGCACATTCTTACCTGACAACCAACTTTTCCATGTCTATTACATTGTCACATGTTACCTGGTCATTCTCCTGACCTCCAATGGGTTACTTTGTATCACTATAAATAAGCGCACTACCTTGGTGATGACATATGTAGTGAACAAGGCGGACTTGTCCGCCGAAACGCGTCTGGTCGTTTTTTTGTGATTAAACACCTTTGTTCTTCAAATCCACGGGGTCGGTGCCTGCTTTCAGAAAACGTAAGAATCAGGATTGGATCCATATATATATATATATATATGTCCACAAAGTGATCCTTTGCACAGCGCGCTCTGGCAGTGGGTGCTTGGCGAGGGAGCCGGATCCTGGCTCCAAAATTCAATTTTACACAAAAATGCACCGCACTCCAAAGTGGAAGTCTTGAGTTTGTTTATTTCAACAACCGAACCCAACCAACGCGTTTCAGCTTAGTTAGTTCAGTTAGTTGGACTCACTATAATTTGCGCGTGCAATGCACTGCTGATGACATCACATATTACATCACTCATGACATGGTCAGTGACATCACTCATGACATCACTGATGACACCATCCAGTGAATGTGTGTCTTTCTGAAAAATAAATATATGTTATATATGTATATGTAAAAGTTGATGGAAGAATAAATGTTTAAATAAGTGTTTACATGGATTTTTTTTTAATTGATTGGTTAACTGGCTTATTAAGTGTATCTTAGTGAATACATATATTAGTGAGTAATGTTTAAATATTTAAATATATGTATTAGTGTTTCACTTTGTGTATAAGTGACTGCATGGGTTGGTGAGTAGCTACATGTGTATGTATATGGGTTATTAGATGTTTTTCTTAGTATCAGTATGAGTGTCTGTATGGTTTGGAGGGGGTATTACCTAGCACATAGATGCATGAATGACTGACTCTCTCTTTGTATGTGTTTTAAAGACAGCATATGTGCAGGACTGTATGGGTGGATGAGTGTGTATATGTGTGTGTTAGTGAGTAAATGACTGTCTCACTAGTGTCTTTATCAGTAACTACATATGTTTTAATCTAGTATATGTGAATATTGATGTATATAAGTGAGTATATGTGAGAGTAAGAGATTGTAAGAGTTCCTGTTTAAATTAGTATGTGTTTCTATAAGTGATTGTTTAAGAGAGTAAGTATGTGTACGTTTCTTTAGAAGTAAATTGCTAGTGTGTGTATAGCTGTATATGCAAATAAATGGATGTTTAATAGTTTATTTGCATGTGTGAGTATGTGTCACAGTATTTTTTTAGATGACTGTCGGTGTGTAACTGGATGTATAGGTGTATCACTACATATGATGAGTGAGTATATGTATGAGTGACTATATAGAACTGTTGGTGAATGAGTGGATGTGTATATAGATGGTGGAATTATTGAATTGGTTGTTGTAACTGGTATGGGTATCTCCATTTTTTTGAAAATTGTAGTTTCTATTTTTGAATATGTGTTTCAAGGGTTACATTACAGTGAAAGGAGGTCTGTAACTCTGTCACAAAAATGGTGTCATGAGTGATGTCACTGACCATGTCATGAGTGATGTAATATGTGATGTCATCAGCAGTGCATTGCACGTGCAAGTAATAGTGAGTCCAACTAACTCTAACGTGGGAATTTCAATGGTTTTATGCGAGTAAAATTTCCAGCTAACTATAACTGGTGTGAAACCTATGGTTTTTTCAGTGAATTTAATAAGTTTTTTAAATGCTAATTCCTAACTAGAACTGGTGTGAAACCTATGTTTTTTTCAGTGAATTTCAATGGTTTTTTAATAGCAAATCTCTATAGGTATAAAAAGTAAAAAAATTTATAACGAATTTTATATTGTATAATTATGTAATTATTTTTTTATTTTTTTAATTTTTTGCCCGGGGGCGCTCCCGGGGCGCGTACCGGTGAATGCACGGGTAAGCGCAATGTTACGGCGCGCCCCAGGGCGCCTACCGGGGAGCGTCCTGTTAGCGCTATTCTCGCGAACGAAAACAACATTGTGACGTTTCGCGTAACCGCGTGATGCGTCATATGACGCACTGTGTAAGCGCACCCGGAAGCACGCAAGCGCATACGATCGCGCAACGTCCTGACGCGCTTACGCTACGCACCCCCGGGCGCGCCCCGGCACGCCCCGGAGCGCGACTACGGGCGCGCCCCGGGGCGCGTAGCGTAAGCGCGTCGGGTCATGTGATCTGAAAATAACACTTTTCATTGGTGCAGAACAGTTTTGGTTTCCAAATGATGAAAGCCCGGGTCATGTGACCTGAAAATAACACTTCTCATTGGTTCAGGACAGTTTTTTTTTTCCAAATGGTGAAAGACCCCACCTTTTTTTCCTATTCTGACTTTGTCCTTTGACTGAGGAAGACCTGTTTCAACAATAAAGAGAATTATTTTGTACTTTCAAATGGCTACTGTAGCAGCAACAGCTGGAGCATCTGCACCACCACCACCACCACCACCACCAAGAGGACCACCACAACAGTACATTGGTGGTCAAGAAGAGGAGGAGGAGGAAGAGGAAGAGGAGGAGGGGAGAAGATGGCTGCCTGAAGACAATACCCCATACAAGCCAAGGCCACACATTGTATGGGAGTTGTTTTCAATCCCAGAGGGCAAGAAAAAAGTCAATGCGGCCAAGGTAACTTGCCTAATCTGTGGCATGGAACTCTCAAGGGGCAACCCAAACAAAAAATATTCTTTTGGTAATAATACCATGATTAGACATATGACCCGCAAGCATCCAAACAACTATTCTGCTGCAGAGATCAGGGAACTGGACAGTAACCTCCCCCAGTCTTCAAGGACCACCTCCAAAAGAAAGCAACCCACTCCATCGGGACCAGAAACAACGGAGACGATGCCTTGCATTCAACCACGATTTTCAGATTTTAGAATTACATGTATTCATTGTGGCAAGCTCATCTCCTATGGTGAAAAGAGCGTAAAGCTCGTCGTCCTTGCTGGTGACAATCACAATTGCCCCAAAAAACTCTAATTTTTTCTGTTTTTTGTTTTTTGCTCCAGTTGAGCCATTTTCAATTCCCTTTTTTTGTTTCTCCCCATAAAAAATACAAAAAAAATATAAAACTGTTTTGAAAAGCCAAAAAAAGTACAAAATGTTCAAAAAACAAAAAAATATATAAAACAACAAAAAGAAGAAAAAAACAGTTCTTTTTAGAACTACCTTTAATTTATAAAAATAAACCTATATTTTTAAAGAATCTCTGTCAATTTATTTTCCTTAGGGTACGCGTACCGGGGCGCGCACCCAAAAAAAAGAAAAACAAAATAATGAAGGAGTTAGCATGAGGGAATCAATCAATCAATCAAGACATTTGTAGAGCGCACTACTTACCCGGAGGGTCTCAAGGCGCTTGGGGGGGGGGGTGCTGCTACTGCTCGAACAGCCAGGTCTTGAGCTTATTCCTGAAGGAGAGGTGGTCTTGGGTCAGGCGCAGGTCGGGAGGGAGGGAGTTCCAGGTCTTGGCGGCCAGGTAGGAGAAGGACCTTCCTCCTGTTGTCGTTCTTCGGATGCGGGGGACGGCGGCGAGGGCGTGACTGGCTGATCGGAGATGGCGCTTGGGAGCGTAGAAGTTGATGCGGTTGTTGAGGTAGCTCGGGCCTTGATCGTGTAGGGCTTTGTGTGCGTGGGTGAGGAGACGGAAGGTGATTCTTTTGTTGACGGGGAGCCAATGCAGGTCTCTCAGATGTCCGGAGATGTGGTTGTGTCGGGGGATGTCGAGGATGAGTCTGGCTGAGGTGTTCTGGATCCGCTGGAGTCTCTTCTGGAGCTTGGCGGTGGTTCCGGCGTAGAGGGCGTTGCCGTAGTCCAGTCGGCTGGTGACGAGGGCCTGGGTGACCGTCTTCCTGGTCTCGGTGGGGATCCACCGGTAGATCTTCCGTAGCATGCGCAGGATGTTGAAGCACGACGAGGAGACGGCGTTGACTTGTCTGGTCATGGAGAGGGAGGAACACAAAGAGAGTAATGTTAAGAGAAAGAGAGCTACAGGGAGAAACACAGAGGGATTGTTTAATACATAGTAAAAAACAGAGAAGGTGTAATAGGGTGAAAGTGAGAAAAGTAAAATGACTAAAGGAGCGAAAGAAAGGAAGAGAGAGGAAGAAGACTAAAGTAGAGATAGTGGGAGAATGTGAGTGGGTGTTGAAATAAAAAGAAAGGACAGTAAAAAATGGAGAATGAAGGGTAGTGGCGGAACCGGGATAAATGAAGAACGTTGAAGGAGGGTGAGAAAAGACCAGTTAGTGTAAGTAAAGAGGGGTGAAAGAGGGTGAAAAATTGAATTAGGATAAGACATGGGGAGTGACAAAGAGAAAGGACAAAGAGAGTAAAGGAAACAGTGCCTGAATGGGTTTGAGTGAAACAGCAAAGAAAGGTAAGTAATGCAGTGTGTGTGACTTATAGGGAGTCAGTGGGTGTAGGTCGGGGTGTGGGTGTGTAAGGTGTGTCTGTGGGTGTGGGTGTGTGGGGTGTTTCGGTGTGGGTGGAGGTGAGGGTGTGTGAGATATGTGTGAGGGGTGTGTGGGTGTGGGGGGTATGTGTGTGGGATGTATGTGTGTGTATGGAATGTGTGTGTGTGTGAAAAGTGTGTGTGGGGGGTGTGTGTGTGTATGAGGTGTGTGTGTGGTGTGTGTGTGGGGTGTATGTCAGAGGTGTGTGTATGTGTTGGGAGGGGGATGAGGTGTGTGTGTAGGAGTGAAGTAAATAATTAAGAAAAAGAGAATGAGTGAAGAAGCAAAGGAAGGGAACAGAGGGTAAGTGAAGTAAAGAATGGGAACTGAAAGAAGTTGAATATGAGAGGGGAAATAGGGATAAGGGAGTAAACATGGAGAATAAGTGAGGGAAGCAGAGTAAAGAAACAGGAGTGACGTTCGTTGAGAAAATATTAGTGAGGTTAAAGCACTTTGTATCTGTGAAAGAGAGAAGAAAAAATAGGTTCTAATTAGTAAAATATGTATTTTACATTAAAAGATACAAATGAAGAGGTTAAAAATCATAACAGTGTATTTAGAAATGAAGTAAGAGTGAAGGACACAGAAAGGGAAATAAAGTAAGGTAGAAGGACAAAAAGAGAGAAAATGAAATAGAAGGAGAGCAAATTACTAAGAGTAAGGCATATAGATTCACTGACAGAGAGGAAGAGAAGAACAGAGAAATGAACTGAAGGTAAGAAAGATACTAAAACAATGTGAGTTAGCAAAACTAAATCAGGAAACAGTAGTAAGTAAAAATATAATGACTGAGACAGAAAAGAGTATAATTAAGGATGCATTTAGAAGAATGAGGAATAGAAGATAACTGAGAGTAAGTGAAGAACAGTCATAGAGTGAAGGGATGAAGGGAGAGAGGATAATATACAACGATTGAGGGAAATGGAGTGAGGAAGTTAGTAGACAGACACACTAAGAGAAAAACTGAGTGAGGTGGATTACAATGAGTGAGCAAAGGAAATGAGTAAGGGAGCAAAAAAAGGAAAGAGAGGAGAAGACGACTAAAACAGTGGTACTGAGAGAAAATAATTTGGTGTTGAAAGTAAAGAGAAGGACATTGAAAGAAAGGAAATGAGGGATAGTAATGGAACCAGAGTAAAAGAAATGGGATGAAGAACGATGAGAGAGGAGCTGTGAAGTTGTTGTAAAAGAAATGATAGAAGGTAGATAAACACAAGTGAACGTAACACAAGGAGAGTGAGGCACTGACGACATAAAGGTACTGAACGAAAAATAGAGAGAAAAGATCAAAAGAAAGGAGCAAACAAAGATAAGCGAGGGAGAGTGGGTGATTTATAGTGATAGAGTGCGACAATACTGCTGAGTGAGTAAACAGGAATTACTAAAAGAGCAAAGGAGGAAAATACGGAAATGGGAAGTAAAGCAGAGAGAATGAAAGCTGAAAAGTTATGCAAGGGAGAGAGGGGATGCAGACAGTTGAAATGAGAATGAGGGGTTGTCAAAGAAGTGGAGTAAAGGAACGGGAGTTACAGAGAGTGAGAGAAAGACATTATAAGTGAGTAAAAAGAGCTGAAAGAGGATGGAAAAAGGAAAGTGAGTGTCAGACAATGGGAATACAGTTTAATTTACACAATCCAAAGTATAGAATAACTTGTACAACATGTTACATAGTTTATGTTTGCTGTTCTCAGAATATATTGAATTTCACTTAAAACAGTGAGTTCAAATTACTCATCATATGACAGCAGGAAAAAAAAACACAATCTAAAAGATTGTGTTTTAAAAAAAAACTTAGATACTGACAAATGACAAATGTACACTAATCTTTGATTGACTTACTTTTCCTTGAGGCCAAATAGTATATCATGGAGGTCCTTTTCTCGTTGCAAAGTACTCTGCTGTTCACTAAAAAATCCATTTCATCGACTTTCTAGAAGAATAGCTCCAAGAACATCTGAAATATTTTCATTATTTTCATATACTCCTTTTTTTCAGTCATGACTCTTTACTCATTCCTGTACCTTTCCTTTTGGCCAAATAGTGTCAGATGTATGAGTATATTTTCAAATTAATTCTAAGAAACTCTGAAATTACCTTTTTTTCCGACGTTCTGTAAGAAAGGCTCATACAACATTTTCACAATATTTAAGTATTTGTAAAACCATCTCTGACTCACTCATGTTCATCATTTTGTATAATACTAATATCACTTACTATGAGATCCACTTACAGTACCTATATGACAAGTCAATTTTTTATATTACCTGGATCACTTTTACTCAGAATATATTTTTAAACAGCAAAATAACCTTTATTAACTGCTCCAGTCTTCATAGGCCAATTACCTTTACTTAAATTTTGGTTCCAAAAACACTAGGTATGAATTTTTTAAGTCAAAAGGCAAACGTTGTTTGAAAGTCAAATGAGTGTCGTTACAGTGGGTCCAACCTTTACAACTTTTTAAATAGCATGTGTAATGCCCTGATGTTGTAGAAGGACCGTCATGATAAATAATAGCTACAGTTGCAAAGGTTTTTCCTGATATTGATAACTGAGAAGCCACAACATTTTTAATAGAAGTTGTCAATTTAGTTCCATCAGGTCTACATCGTTGGAACATTAAAATGACATACTGACCATAATTTTGTATAAATAATGTGGACAGCATTGCAGACTTACATTGGGTACACACCATATTGTGATCCGCTGCTTTAACTAGATTATTAAAAGGCACTGATTTGCAGTCTGGTAAAGTCAAATATATAAATCTTTCAGTGTCTATTCTAGTTGTACTTGATAAAGTACAGTTGTCGCAGTCATGCTGCCATTGAAGGCTAAAAAGATTTTTTATATCTACACCTTCATCTTCCAATACATCAAACATATACATTAAAAATTCCTGACAATCCTGCTGAATATTCTGTGAAAATTGATTTTGACCAGAACATATGTCTAGAAGATTTCGAATTTCTGAAACACTTTCTATTTTTGCTCTATCACTGCTACATTTCTCAAACACAGAATTCAACAAACAACAGAATCTTTGATCCCGATTTTCAACAATCTGTTCTTGTATATTTTGAAGAAAAAAAAAACATTTACCACTACATTAGCATAGCAGTTGACACCAGAACTGTTTTCAAACTGAAATCCAAAAACATCTTCAACAGAATCCTTTTTCTTTCTCCTTACAATTACAGTTTCATCTACTTTTTGTCTTTTTGCTACTACCTCACTGCAATTATTCTCATTTCTTCTTTTTCGGCCCACCACACGTTTTTCAAACAGAGGATATTGAGGCAAATGTGGAGCATACTCTCTTCTTAACCTATTGTATTCTTTAACACAATCTAGATCTGCACAAATCTTTGTTTCATCACACTCAATCAAGTACAATCCTGATAAAGTTCTGACTCGTGATAATGCCACATATGCCATACCCTCTTTAAACACAGAACTTCCAATGTTCACCAAAGCGCTATCTACACTTAAACCTTGAGATTTATGAATTGTCACCGCATATGCCAAACAAATAGGAAACTGTTTTCGGCGAACATATAAGTCTTTCACAAGCAAAAATCTAGCTGAACAACGACAAATTTGTTCTATTTCGTCAATGCCATCAAATTTTATTTTTTAAATTTCAATTCCATCTCTATTTTTGTAATTCACAAAACCAACAACATGACCCATTGCTCCATTTACCAGACCTCTTTCAACATTTAAATTCCTTCTCAAAATGATACGACAATTTAAACACACATTCAGTCTTTTCAAAACCAGCAGTTTTAGATATAGTCTTCTCTAATCAATCCAATTTTTATTTCAAATTTTCAGACAAAATAATTGTTGCTCCCATATGTTCTATTTTATCTATAGCTTCCAGTTTCACTATCTCTTCATTTTCTAACTTTAACATTTTGTTGTTGAACATGGAACATTCTTTCAGAGTTGGCATCAAACATATGCCAGATTTCTTCTCGTTAATTTTCTTAAAAATATTCTCTGGAAGAATGTTTTCATTTGGGTACAAATTTGAAATTAATCGTCCATGTAAAGCTTCTTTCCCATGCTGACTTACTTTTCCGATTCTTACATCTTGTAGAATATTTTTATAATCTTCATCCTTTGCCTGCCGCATATTTTGAAGCAGTTCTGCATATTTGAAGTTTAACCATAGATTAACGTTTCCAATGCTTCCTAGGCACTTCCTGGTATCTTCATGCATGAGCATTTTGAACACAGGTTGTCCTTTCACTGGAGTCAACTGCAGTAGATCTCCAAAAACAATAATATGTTTTCCTCCAAATAAGACATCATAGTCTGTTCTAAGAATTTCTTGCATTCTCAAATGCACAAAAGCAAGCATTATATTTGACACCATGCTTACTTCATCAATGATAAGAAGTTTCATTTTCTTCAGGACTCTCGAAACTTCGGAACACGCATCTCCAGATAGCTTGTGATATTGCAATTTGTTATCATGCTCCACTGGCAGCATCAGTAAACGATGTAAAGTAATCCCTTTAATATTATGTGCTGCCAGCCCAGTTGGAGCGGTAACAACACAAGATAGCGGTGATTCAGTCCTTTTCTGCGGATAAGTTGCAATTGCTTTAATCAAAAAACTTTTTCCAGTTCCCGCTTCTCCACTTACGTACAGTTGGACTGGTTTAAATGATGTACATGAACACTCTTTTTTCTCATGAGTGAATCCATGTTCAATCTGTTCTGTGACTTCGTCATATATCTGTTTCTGCTCAAGGTTTAGTTGTTTCACCAAATCTTCTAAGTTAACTACATGATCTTGAGCTTGTTCCATAGCTCTTTCCACCTCATCCATGGCAGTGGCAGCTTCATTTTGAATAATTGGTCCTCCAAGTGGATCCTGACTCAATGAAGCAGAACTCTGACTGTCTTGAGAACTGTCTCTAGCAATCTCTGCAGCAATTGTGGCTTCTTGCTCTATTTCTTCGTTCAACATTTGCAGATAATTTGGAAAAACAGGACATTCTATGGTATCCTTGGTTGCAATAAAAGAATCTTCGTAACAGAGAAAATCTCCAAGTAGTTCCTCTTCTGTACGCCATGGCTTAAAGAGTTGTAAAAGAGCTAAATAGTAAAATTCCCTTTTCTCTGGATTTTCGCAACTCAATTTTCGACGATTAATCAAATGGCCTTTTCTCTGTCTCACTAGACATCCTTCACACCCAATGATAGCATATATTCCATTGTTGATATCTTCTCTGATGGTTCTCTTATAAATATAGTTTTGCAGAACTTCATACAAACAACTGTCCCCAAGATGACTACTTCTATTTGGATAGTATGTATCCAACATGTTTGTCTTCAAAATATCTGTACTTTCTGGTTCTTTCTCCGCCAAATACTCTATTTCTTGTACAGATTTCAAAACTCGATTTCGTGTTGCAGCAAGACCTAGACTCACCCAAATGATGGTTCTAGATTTGGCATAGAGACTTGCTGATGACAATCGATCAGAACATTCATATGCTCCAATTTCTCGATGCGACAACATCTTCAGACTGTAACTGTATAATTTCTTGCTTAGACTCTTTTCATGTGAAATGTCCTCCCACATTTCCTTCAGTTCTGTCTTTTCTTTTTTTGTGATGTAAGACGTCACATATCGAGCCACAGCAATAGAGTTGTCAGCAACTAATTGAATATCCATGTTAGCATTCCACATGGACAAAATCACTGGGTTGTAGTCGTTGATGTACTTGGACTCTTCGTTTCTTTTTAAATTGTATGTATTTTTTGGTGATTTCCTCGTCACAGTATGTCGCAGAGAAGACATCAAATTATTTACTCTTCCTTTAGAAATCACTGGTCGTGGAAAGTCGAAACGACATTTTGTGTAGAACTTGTCCTTGTTTCTGAATTTTCGACGACAGTACTTTCCACAACGATGGGATTGAAAGCGTAAAACTTGTTGCCTTAAACTGTTTTCTTCGGTAGTTTTCAGAACAGCACATGTTGAATACTCTTCAATGAAGCTCATCACTGTCTCATCCGAATCTGTTCCAAATTTGGGTGCATCTTTAATCCACAACAACATATGAATGTGAGGAGCACCTCTCGCTTGATACTCCTTTCTCCAAAAGAAATCCAAAACCTCTCCAAGGGGAGGATTTTTTTTGTTGGTAATAAAAGACATCATAGCTTCAAATCTATGATTGAAATATCTGCATACATTCACTGGATCCAAAGAACACAGTTCTCCAGTTGTTTTGAATTCTATATTTTGTATATTTGCATTTGCCTCTCGTAGAAATTGAAGTAAGTCGTCCCATGCATACTCGGTACAGCTAAGAGTGAGGAACCATATAGGAGTTCCTAAGTTTCTTAGCATACATTTCAATTCCCCATGATGACGGTACCAATACTCATTTGTACCACGCTGACATGCCATGAGATTGATTAAATGAGATTCCAAAATATTATCTTGCAGATTCACTTTCTCCATAAAGTCCCTCGCCGAAACATTTTGCAGATGTGCTCCACTTTTCAGTATATGGTTTACTGCATAAGAAAGCCCAGACAAGTCACTTTCATACAGTAAATGAAACAAATAGGGAATGCATTGACGAAACCTTGGATCTTCAGCATATAATTTTACAGTTCGATATTCAGATGCAGGAATTTGAAGTGGTCGATCGTCATATCGTCCACCTCGACCTGTTGGAAAAAGCTGTGGAAAACAACGAGCTTCCAAACTTTCTTCCCATACACTAATGGGACTTCCTTTTGCTGCTTTCATTTGAAACAATTCAATTGCATTCCCCATTACTTCTTTGGAATGCAAAGGATGAACAGTATAATGTTCATATATTTCTTCACTTCTAGACACATCAACTTTTTCAATTTGGCCTCCTGAACAATCACTGTCTTCATCTGCAGCTGTTTCCTCTGCTGCAACACATACATCTTTGTAATACTCATTGTTTTTGACTAAATACAACGTTGCCTTTTTGACTTTCCTAACATCCACTAAATCTTGCCAGATTTTCTTACTCTTTGTCGGAACCCCATTAACTAGAATAACTAAAGGTTCCTCTTCTACTTTTTCTATACCAATTGTATCAATATTTTTTTTTAAATCTAGAGGCAAATAAACAACTCTTCCCTTTAATCCTCCCTGCAAATCTGTACGAGGCAATTTCCCTATCTTAGGCTCCATTCGAACAATTGCCTGAAAAGGATGGACACATTGAATCAAAATAGACTCATATGTATTTAAATCCATCAATTCACGGGGAATGTCTACCAACTCCAGATTATTATGAACAGCTCTAGCAGGCATTCTGTTTTGATTTAATTTATCATAACAATATTTACAAATACGCTGATCAGAACTCAAATCAAAACAATTCTCCACCCACAAATAAGTTGCAAAATCCTTCCACTCATAATTATTTATCTGTTCACTTTTTACGTATAAATCAACTAATCTAGTTTGATGCTTATAATGACTTCGTCGACAACACACACAAGTAAAATTCGGCCTTTCACTTGATTTCACCTTAAACCTGGTAATTTCCTGGTCAAACTTTTCTGTACTTGAAATCTGTACATTGTCTTCCACATTACCTTGAATTGCTGTGTCAATTTCTACACTGTCCTCTTTTTCACCAAAATAAAAAATCTCAATTTCTTCACAAATCTTCTTGACATCTAATTCAGTTCCATGCAAAAGAGCACTGTTTAATTGTTTAAGCTTAAGTGCTGGACTTTTTGCATAATACAACATTCTCACTAATTTCCTCATTTTGGTATGATGCACTGCTAACATCCTAAAATGATGAAAAACACTCTGACAGACTTTTCTAGAAAGACAAGCCAGTGAATGCCCTTGCAAACCTGTGTTTTCTCGCACTCTGCAAGGATCTAAGTCTTGCAACAACTTCACTTTCTGCTTTAGACTTTTCTTACTATATGTACCTAAGAAATTACAAAACAAATCAATTGATTCCTGTCGCACACTACAAATACGACTACACTTCCAAGTATACACTGGACGTATGCACTGGACCCTTAGTACGTCTCCCTAAAACTTCATCAGTTAACACCTCTTCTGGTTCTCTATGCACAAGTTTCTCTTTTTCAATCGGACAACCGTCTTTCACTTCATATGCTCGACCACTGGTGTCAACTGCATGCACTAAATCATTCTCCTGGAAGTAACTCTCCTCATTAAAAAATGGCTCACAACTTGAACTGTGCATCCATTCTCCTGAAAAAACTTTACAAAAATTAGTCCGATTAATTACTCTTTTCCATCTACTGTTTGATTTGAAAACATCAATTGTCTTGTTAAGTGTCCTAATTCTATTGATTATTAAAATAAATATTTTTTTCTTAACTTCAAAAGCCTGATCAACAATCTTCTCTACACTTTTCTTTTTCTTATAAAAAGCAGCTCTCTGTTTACCTTTCCTAATGTTTTTTAACAAATTTGAAACCACCCTATTGCGAAACATTCGTTCACGAATGTCTCTAAACTGATTCTGCCTTCTATTCCTATACATATTATTCTCTCCTGCTCCAGTTGTAAGATTTTTTGAGTGTCTCTCCTTCCTTTTCAAATTTACTCTCTCATTCTCTTTTTCTACATGCTGTCTAACATTTTTTTTTTATCTACATATGTTCCGTAAGAAAGACTTAGTTGTCTTACCAGGAGCTTTGTTCCTGTTTTTTGAAGTATTTGTTGTGGAAGAGTGCTGTAATTCCGTTGCTGTTTTTGTTTTTTTGCAGTTATCATGTTTTCTTCACCTTTGCCTTGAGGGCATCTTTCCATACTCTTGAAATCTTGATTTCAATCTGTGTTAAAGAAAAAAATAGCACATTATAGACCACTATTACCAAACAACAAAGCAATGACAAAAAGCAAACGGTCTATTCAGGGTTACAGATCAGGTGAGGATTCTCCAGGGGTGCAGAAGAGGTGAGGCCTGTATTGAAGAGTGTAGTGGAAGAGAGGTCTGTCCACGGGTACAAAAAATATGAGACCCATGTCTAAGAGTGCAGTGGGGGGTAGGCTTCATGAAGCCTAGTCCACTGCACTCTTAGGCACAGGCCTCACCACCTACGCTCTTCAGGAAAGGCCTCTCTTCCACTACAGTCTTGAACACAGGCCTCACCTCCTCTGTCCCTCTGGACATGCCTCACCTCATCTGCACAATCTACTTCCTAATCTGAGGTAACACAGGTGACATTATTGTGAAAGGATGAAATATATGTATTTAATCATGCAGACACTATTTATTCCTTCTCAAAAATCTAAAACTCATTGATTTGCACCAAAATCGTTTTTTAAATAACATTTTAGACACACAGTGCAGGTCCTATGTACAAGCATTCAGTGTCCATGAGTACAGTGGAGAGGACTGACCTCCTCTCACCCTTGGACAAGCCTTACCTCATCTGTGTCCTCTGGACAGGCCTCAATGTATTGAGTATAATTGATGGTAACTGGGTGCAGATGAGGTGACGCATGTCCAAGGGTGTAAATAAGCTGAGGCCTGTCTAAGGATACATATTAGTTAAAGTCTATTCAGGGTTGCAGATGAGGTGAGGATTGTCTAGGGGTGTAGAAGAGGTGAGGCCTGTATTGAAGAGTGTAGTGGAAGAGAGGTCTGTCCACGGGTACAAAAAATATGAGACCCATGTCTAAGAGTGCAGTGGGGGGTAGGCTTCATAAAGCCTAGTCCACTGCACTCTTAGACACAGGCCTCACCACCTACGCTCTCCAGAAAAGGCCTCTCTCCCACTACAGTCTTGAACACAGGCCTCACCTCCTCTGTCCCTCTGGACATTCCTCACCTCATCTGCACAATCTACTTCCTAATCTCAGGTAACACAGGTCACATTATTGTGAAAGGATGAAATATATGTATTTAATCATGCAGACACTATTTATTCCTTCTCAAAAATCTAAAAGTCATTGATTTGCACCAAAATCGTTTTTTAAATAACATTTTAGACACACAGTGCAGGTCCCATGTACAAGCATTCAGTGTCCATGAGTACAGTGGAGAGGACTGACCTCCTCTCACTCTTGGACAAGCCTTACCTCATCTGTGTCCTCTGGACAGGCCTCAATGTATTGAGTATAAATGATGGTAACTGGGTGCAGATGAGGTGACGCATGTCCAAGGGTGTAAATAAGCTGAGGCCTGTCTAAGGATACAGATTAGTTGAAGTCTATTCAGGGTTGCAGATGAGGTGAGGATTGTCTAGGGGTGCAGGAGAGGTGAGGTCTGTATTGAAGAGTGTAGTGGAAGAGAGGTCTGTCCACGGGTACAAAGAAGGTGAGACCTGTGTTTAAGAGTGCAGTGGGGGATAGGCTTCATAAAGTCTAGTCCACTGCACTCTTAAACACAGGCCTCACCACCTATACTCCCCAGGAAAGGCCTCTCTCCCACTACAGTCTTGAACACAGGCCTCACCTCCTCGGTCCCTCTGGACATGCCTCACCTCATCTGCACAATCTACTTCCTAATCTGAGGTAACACAGGTGACATTATTGTGAAAGGATGAAATATATGTATTTAATCATGCAGACACTATTTATTCCTTCTCAAAAATCTAAAACTCATTGATTTGCACCAAAATCGTTTTTTAAATAACATTTTAGACACACAGTGCAGGTCCTATGTACAAGCATTCAGTGTCCATGAGTACAGTGGAGAGGACTGACCTCCTCTCACCCTTGGACAAGCCTTACCTCATCTGTGTCCTCTGGACAGGCTTCAATGTATTGAGTATAATTGATGGTAACTGGGTGCAGATGAGGTACAATTCCTCTATGCTAAGTAACTCAATGTGCTTCCTACACTGAGTTAACACAGGTAACATCATTGTGAAAAGGTCAAATTTATTTCTTTAAGCATGCAGACACTATTTATTCCTACTCAAAATTGTAAAAGCCATTCATTTTCCCCAAAATCGTTTTTGACTTCACATTTAAGAAACACAGCACATGACCTATGTACAAGCATTCCATGTCACTACTAAAACTTCACAATTTTACAAAATACATTTCCTCTATGCAACGAAACTCAATGTGCTTCCTACACTGAGTTAACACAGGTAACATCATTCTGAAAAGGTCAAATTTTTTCTTTCAGCATGCAAACACTATTTATTCCATCTAAAAAATGTAAAAGCCATTCATTTTCCCCAAAATCGTTTTTGACTTCACATTTAAGAAACACAGCACAGGTCCTATGTACAAGCATTCCATGTCATTACTGAAACCTCACTATTTTACAAAATACAATTCCACTATGCAAACAAACTCAATGTGCTTCCTACACTGAGTTAACACAGGTAACATCATTGTAAAGAGTCAAATTGACGCCTGTGTCTAAGAGTGCAGTCGGGGATAGGCTTCATGAAGCCTAGTCCACTGCACTCTTAGACACAAGCCTCACCACCTATGCTCCCCAGGAAAGGCCTCTCTCCCACTACAGTCTTGAACAAAGGCCTCACCTCCTCTGTACCTCTGGACATGCCTCACCTCATCTGCACAATCTACTTCCTAATCTGAGGTAACACAGGTGACATCATTGTGAAAGGGGCACATTTATTTCTTTAAGCATGCAGACACTCTTTATTCCTTCTCAAAAATGTAAAAGCCCTTCATTTTCCCCAAAATCGTTTTTGACATCACATT
Organism: Lissotriton helveticus; assembly: GCF_964261635.1. Taxonomy (NCBI): domain Eukaryota; kingdom Metazoa; phylum Chordata; class Amphibia; order Caudata; family Salamandridae; genus Lissotriton; species Lissotriton helveticus. Next base: position 643,363,931 of record NC_136065.1, on the reverse strand, counting down.
TAAGAAACACAGCACAGGTCCTATGTACAAGCATTCCATGTCACTACTGAAACGTCACAATTTTACAAAATACAATTCCTCTATGCAAAGAAACTCAATGTGCTTCCTACACTGAGTTAACACAGGTAACATCATTGTGAAAGGGTCAAATGTATTTCTTTAAGCATGCACACATTATTTATTCCTTCTAAAAAATTTAAAAGCCAATAATTTCCCCCAAAATCGTTTTTGACATCACATTTAAGAAACACAGCACAGGTCCTATGTACAAGAATTCCATGTCACTACTGAAACTTCACAATTTTACAAAATACAATTCCTCTATGCAGTAAAAACTTTTTACCAAGCATTATCAAAAAGCATGACACAAAGCAACATTAAAAAACCACAATTTGCTTCCAAATCTTCTCCATAGAGTATACAAGTCTCTATGTATATTAAATGAATCATTACTCGCCTTTACAAATGCTTTAGGAGATTGAGAACAGTGTCAGACACACACACCAATATTTCTTTAGCAGAGCAAAAGGTATGTACTCCAGGCACTGCAACCATGAATGGCACAGAGAACCTCTAATTCTACACACATATTGCACATGGTAACCAATCAAAACTCTTCCCTCTCTATTTTCAAAACAACACCCTTCCCCCCCTCAGCCTTTTCTACTGGTTACCATAGCAACTCCCTCCTCACTGAGCTCTCAGGGTTAAAAGTTTATTCTACAATGTTGCAAATGAACTAAGCAAGGATGTTTGACCTCTCAATACACCAGCTTATCCCCTGCAATCTTCCTTTAAATGACTTTTTCTTAACCATTCAAATTGCTTCCTTCCCAGAACAGAACCATGCACCCTAACTTCCAGTTTTCAACAATCTGAATCCACCAATCATTGCTTGTGATTGAAGAGCACTGAAACTCCACAGTTTTTTTTTGCAAACTCATACTGTTCCAACTGCCATTTCATTCCCACACTTCATCTGACTGCACCAGAACCTCCTCTTACCATGTATTCTGTCTGGATTATTGGACATAGCTACATCCACTGGGCTCAAAGGTATGCAGCTACCAGAAATTTTCGCAACCTTGACTTACCAAATGTTGACATAGAATGGATCGGCCAAAGAGGATTGAGATGTCATCAATTGATACTATTGGTGAAAACCTTTTTGCATCTGCCACACCCTAACCTCATAATTCTGCACTGTGGTGGAAATGACTTAGGCACTTTGACTGGGGTAGGTCTGGAAATGCTTTTAAAGGACACCTTTGAGCAATTGATGGCACTTTTTCCTCACACTGCCTTGGTTTATTCCAATATATGCCAAAGACAGAAATGGAAGTGGTCCAACCAATTTTGTCCACAATTTGAGAAAGCACGGAAACATGTGAATAAATCTGTTTCTGCTTACATGAGAGACTATGGAATGGGTTCAATATACAACAACAACTTGCGTTACAACATGCAAGATATCTACAGAGGAGATGGGGTGCACTTCTCAGATGAGGGGAATAGAATATTCCTCCTGAATATAAGACTATGCATTGGAACCGACTTGTAGGTACCTAAATCAGCCACAGAACCCAAAAGCTCTTTTCAGAGCTACCCTACCTCTGATCACTCAAAATGATTATTTTTCTCTAACTTTTTTCACTGTTTTTCACTAAAGTACGCTCCCCGGTACGCTTCTCGGTGCGCGTACCGGGAGCTACCCCCTCTACCGTGCCCCCTTTTACCCATTCCCAACGTTGTTTGTCCTCCATCTTGTGTCTCAATTCTTCCGAAACACAAGATGGAGGACTCCCGTAGTGCTGCCGGTACGCGTACCGGGGCGCGCACCGGGAAGCGCTCCCAAATTTTTTTAAAAGTTAATTTACATAAAAACCTCTCTAGAGATGTTCACCAAATATAGAATAGGCCATACTACATACCAGTCCCTACCATTTTCCCAAATTTGGTGGAATTCCATTGAGCCATTTGCTCTGTAGCCCTGTCTAAATATCCTGAGGTAAATTACATGACAAAAACACATATGAAGAGTTTGGATTTACAACCAATTAAAATGCTACTTTCATTTTCTACTTTTTTTTCCTGACATTTGATTGGTTATGTACATGAATATAAATGAAAAATGAGAGGGAAACACAGCCATTTTGACTAGTACTACCTGAGGTAGATTTATAAAAGATTTCCTCTGAAAACATCAACTACTTTCTGAAAGGTAAGTTGTTCATTTGTAAGGGGAACTATGTTCTGCACTTCAACTTAAATTGGAAAAACGTTTTCTGATAGTTTTTTACTGTCCCTCTGTTATAGTTATAGATTGAGATAGGCTTCGCTGTTATACTTATGGATTGAGTTAGGCTTTTCTGGTATAATTATGAATTTACTTAGGCTTCATCACATGCACTTTTTTATATTTCTACTTCCTGCCTGATACCATACACTGCCCAAAAATAACTTCACTGTTAAAAACTCAGAAGTACCTGTCTGAACTTAAACCCAACAGTGCCCTAACTCTACTGATATAGTTATTTTGTATGCAATTTACAGCAAAAATGGAAGGTAAAGAGGAGAGCAATACAATTTCTTTTGAAATTATGGATAAAGATATTCTTAACGAAGACTTGGATTTCATGGATGAGTCTGAGGATCAACAACTAATTGACTGTCTTGAATCATTTGAATCATGTAATGAAAATTTGGAGGACATTCCGGATGATGTAATTTTAGAAGTGTTATTAAATTATGAACAATCTCAACAGTACATTTTTATTTAATAATTAAAAATTGTTCGAGACATTATTCATTTTTATATGTAATTCATTAAATACTACCAAAATTATTATAATATAAACTGAGACTTACACTATACTGTGCAACTTTTTTGTGTTACATAGTAAATTTGCTCATAGTTACTTCCTTTCTCCCACTATATTATCTCCAATGTGTTTTTCACATCTCCTTTTCATCTCCTGCCTCCTTTCTCTCACTCTCTGTCTCTAATGCACCATATCACTGCCAATTTTGTGTAGATTCAGAAGAGAGTAAAATTTAATACTTGAAAACATCATAAGGGAGCAGGGTAGACTACCCATGATCCCCTAGGTCTTCTCAGGGAGTACTTAAAAGATCTGTTTCTGCTTTCCTGACAGACTATGGTATGGATTCTATATTCCACAATAACTTCTGTAACAACATGCAAGATATGTACAGAAAAAACGGTGTACATTGAATTTAAGACTCTGCATTGGTACCTACATGTTGGTACTTAAATCACCCACACAACACAACAACTCTATTCAGAGCTACCCTACCTCTAAGCACTTTAAATTATTATTTTACTGTTTCACTGAGTTTTCCCCATGTGTGGGGGGGAGGTGTGTGTGGGGGATGTGTGGGGTGTGTCTGTGAAGTGTGTGTGTGTGTTTCTGGGGGGGTGAGGTGTATAGGTGTGTGTAGGTGTGTGGGGTATGTGGGTGTGGGTGGGGATGTGGGTGTGTAAGGTGTGTGTGTGGGTGTGGGTGTGTGGGGTGTTTGGGTGTAGGTGGGGGTGTGGGTATGTGAGGTGTGTGTGGGGGTGTGTGTGGGTGTGTGGGGTATGTGTGTAGGATGTGTGTGTATGTGTGGGTGTGTCTGTGAGGTGTGTGTGTGTGTGTGGGGGGGAGGTGTGTGTGTGGGATGTGTGGGGTGTGTCTGTGAGGTATCTGTGTGTGCGTGTGTGTGTGTGTTGGGGGGTGAGGTGTGTGTGTGAGTGTGGGTGTGTAAGATGTTGGGGTGTGGGTGTGGATGTGTAAGGTGTCGGTGTGGGGGTGTGGGGTGTTTGGGTGTGGGTGGAGGTGTGCGTATGTGAGGTGTGTGTGGGGAGTGTGTGGGTGTGGGGGTGTGGGGTTGTGTGCGTGTCTAATCGTCTACATGCATTGAATCAATTTGCTGAAGCACACTACATGAAAATCAATATATCGAAAAGCAAAATCATGTGCATCTTTGGTAAGAAAAAACGTAGGTCGGGAAGTTTTAGTTGGGCTATAGGTGGTCAAAAACTAGAGGTAGTTAAAACCTACACCTTCTTAGGCAAAATAATCTCAGCAAACCTTAGTGAGAATCCCCATATTGAATACAATTCACGCAAAGCGTTGGCCCATGGCATGGGGTTATGTTCCTTGTACAATGCTACAGGGAAGAGACATTTCTCACTTTTTCTGGATGTATTTAGAGCAAAAATTCCTGCAACTCTACTATATGGAATTGAATTAGTGGAGTTGAAACAATGGGGATTTCTGCAAAAGACGGAAGGAAGGGTATTAAGAAAAATCTCTTCCCTTAATACAGCATGCTCTGCATCTTCATGCAGGCTGGAATTCGGACTCCGAAGTTGTTGGGTACAGGGGTTGGTAGCCCTCGTAAGATGGGTAGCCTGTCTGGCCAGAGGTAAACCGGGTTCCTTAAGTGAAGCCATTAAAAAGGAACTCTTGGGCAATCTTAACGAGTTTTCTTTGCCAGTAAAAAACTTTAGAAAAGCAGTATTTTTGTTAGAACTAGATGAAAGTACTCTATTCCTACTCTCACCTTCTGAGCTAAAGTCTAAATTAAAATGTGCATCTTGGAAACTCTGTTATAAATTGGATATACTTGCCCAACCTAGACAAAAAGAAAGGGAATCACTGGTAAAAACATATATCCCAAAGCTGGCCCAACAATACCTTATTTGGAATATTCCTCATAAAGTCCGTAGGTTATGGTACCTTTTAAGACATGACTTGCTTTCGCTAAATCTCCTTTTAGCAAAATGGTATGGGGTATCGCCAATATGTCATCTCTGTAATAATGCTGTACAGGATCGTAATCATGTCTTGTTTATTTGTGCCGCATTGCGCCTACTGCGCTATAAATGGTTAAAACCAATTTGTCTACAACTAGGAATTTTAAATGTAAAAATGTTTTCCCATGCACTTTACTGTCCTCCAAATGAAATGTTCTGTTCCAGAATTTTTAACTTTTTTAAAGGGTTTTTAGATATTTATTAATGATGTACAGGGAGATGTTTGATGATCGCTTGACCAGTAGATAAGTAATGTTTTCTTCATGTTTTGTTTTGTGATTTATTCGTAATTAATGTATAATTATGTGTTTATTTTTATGTGGCCCTCATTGAGAGCCAAAACATAATAAACTTTTTGACTTTGACTTTTGACTTTGTGTGGGGTTGTGTGCGTGTCGGTGTGTGTGGGACGTACTTGTAGGTACCTAAAACAGCCACAGAACCCAAAAGCTCTTTTCAGAGCTGCCCTACCTGTAATCACTCAAAATGATAATTTTACACTATTATTTTCACTATTTTTCACCAAAGTACGCTCCCTGGTACACTCCCCGGTGCGCGTACCGGGCGCTCCCCCCGCGAAAATCGAAAATTTTTTTTTAAAAAATTCTCCCGCGGGACCCTTTTATGGCCCCCACATCAAACCTAGGGGGTCAGGGGGGGTCTACCCTGCCCCCTTTTGGTTATTTCCCCCTTTGTTTTTGCCACCTCTTGTGTCTCGATCCTACCGAGACACAAGATGGCGGCCGCTCTGGACTGTTTGGAATGTTTACAGACACCCGAGAGCCAATCAGCTTCCCGGTGCGCGTACCGGGGCGCGGCTATAGATATATATTTTTTTTTTAACCTAAATTACTCAAAATCCTCTGGATCACATATCTTGAGACATAGCAAAGGCACATCGGGCTACCAGTCCCTACAATTGTGCCAAGTTTGGTGGGAATCCATTCAGCCATTCGGGCTAAAAGTGAGGCCAACCGCCCTATGGAAATTAACATGGAGAAAACACGTTTTGGGACCCCCCTTTTATTTCGGTCCCCGCTTGACGAATCCCCCCCCAAACTTTAAGGGAAGGAGCGGAGAGCCCCGAGGCAAATTTGAGGAAAATTTCAGGCAGATTCCTCAACCGGCGCCAAAGTTATTCCCAATAGAATGTTGCGATTTCCCTATGGAAAACAATCCTAACTATAACTACCTACTGGCGACCGCCAGTAGGTAATATATATATATATATATATGTGTTTATTTGTCTTTATTTCAACCGCACTGATCATAAAAGACAATAAATATTGATTATCACCAAAGAGTACAAACGTAAAATCCAGTTCTCAACAAGGACTATACATAGAAATATGATAAAACATGTTAAAAAGACAAGCAATTTTTATATCAAATAAAAAAGCTCATACAGGCTTTTTTTTTACAATAAAAAAGTAAAATCGGTGCAGGTTAACAACAATTCATATGATATTCTATACCAGCGGGTCCCAATACTGGTTAAGAAGTTTAATAAATAACTGGGCTGGAGAGCTAAGCAGAAGACAGTGTCTAACTAAGCACTGTCGCAGTCTGCTTACTTTCAATCTCACATCTAATTCTCCACACCCAGCCTAAAAACTTTGCTATAGCAATCACAATTGACTCTTGTGTGCTGGTTTTCAATATGCGCAGAGCAGTAGCACTTGACCTGTACCCAAGCTCAGACAAATTGGTTTGAGGCATTTGCTCTGTGGAGAACTATATGCTGGGCATACAAATAATATGTGAAGGATTGTTTCATCCACACTCTAACGGAGTGGGCATTTACTATCTTGAGAATGGTGCCAGTTTTTGATGAAGGCTGTGGTCGGTAGCTTTCCTATCCGGAACTGGAAAAAACGTTTCCTGACGGTGGGCTTAGTTATAAAGTCCCAAAAGTCTTCATACAGGGGTTCCGGCTTGTGGTCCAGAAAGGTACTGGTCAAAGATGATGAGTTGGAATGACACAGATTACCAGTTCTAGTCATAGCCCAGTAAGCTTCTTTAAATGCTTTTTTGGGAGGAAAAATATTATGCAGAGGGTCTTCCCATAAATGCCTCATGCCCATATTCACCAGGAAGCGTTTCACCTGTTGTAACCATCTGATCTTGTAAGTGGTATCAGCATCTCTGATGTCTTTGAGAGGTAGGACATAGTGGGCTAATTCCGGGGTAGACAAAAGTCTTCTCCAGTAGACCAAAGGTCTGAACCTAGCACCCTCTACCAGGGAAAAGCACCTCAGATCAGAATATAAATGTATAAGAGATGTACTTTGGGGGAGGTCTACAAAACCTCTCAAAAAACTTTTTTCGGCATGGGCTAGTGAGGACAGGTTTTCAAAACCCCAAAGTTCCACCCCGTACAGAATAGAAGCCATAACCTTGGTATTATATATGTTAAGTGTAGGACCAACCGGCTTAGTCTGGGAGAGCCTGAGTTCTTTCAAAATCACTCCGGCAAGCTGGGAATGCTTAAGCGCCATAATTTCTATCCGGGGTTTCCAGTCTAGTTTGTGGCCTATGTTTACTCCAAGGTAAGTAAATAAATCTGTTTGTTCCAATGGCTCATTATTCATAACAACCCTTGACTTAATTACTTTCTGATGTACAACACCATAAATAGAGTTTTATCCACGTTTACCAAAAACTCATGTTCCTCACAAAATGACTCAAATCGGGTCAATGCTCTCTGCAACCCAACTTGAGTTTTTGATCAAATTAGGATATCATCCGCGAACATGAGTATTGGAACTTGTATGCCAGTAACAGAGGGTGCATTGGTGGAGTACTCTGAAAAGTAATTGACCACACCATTTATAAACAGTGAAAACAGGGTGGGGGCCAGTACACACCCTTAATGTACCCCTTTAAGGATTGGGAATTTGGAGGTAGTGTTCCCTTGAGCACCCCAACAAACCTGCGCATAATTGGATTCATGCAGTTTAACTACAAGCTGCAAGAGCTCGGAGGGTAATACTAGGTCACTCAGTATGGCCCAGAGTTTGTTTCTTGGGACCGTGTTGAATGCTGCTTTGAGATCTACAAAGGTGGCATAAATAGTTCCACCCGCTAATAGTACAACACGCCAGTAAATTGAGACAAAATAAAAAACTTGATCAATTGTGCTTACAAGGGCCCTAAAACCTGCTTGGAAGGGGGATAATATGTTGTACTCTGCTATCCAGATTTGAATTCTGTTCAGAACCAATCTAGCCATAATCTTTTGGGTGGAATCTATCAGGCGGCTGATTGGCCTGTAATTACTGGGGCTAGAACGACCCCCCTTCTTGTATATAGGTAGGATTTCGGCTCCTCGGCAGGAGTCTGGGATGGGAGCTCCTCAGGCAATTGCATTTGCGAGAATCAGAATATACTTGAGCCAATTATCTTTATCAGATAAGAATAGGTCTGCCGGGATATATATGTTAGTTGTGTAATCGTGCCTGTTTTTATATAGCATGCATTGATGGTGGCTCGAAGTGCTGCATCAAAAATATGTGTTTATTGGTTATGTGTGTTGTCAAAACTGAATCAAAACCAATTGCACTTCTTCAAATTGGCCCATGATTGTCCAGGAATGTAGACAACGGGTGTCCATTTTACCCATCTGCAGTGCTTTAAACGGGCTGGTACTGTCCAGTCCTGATTACTGGCACGTTTTTATATTCAGAGGGAGAGTGCCTGCACTTCTCAAGAAAAACATAATACTTTTAATTGGAGAGTACCAGCACTACTCAGAAACAAGCAGGTACTCTGTTACAGAGTATCTGCACTTTTATTTTTCCATTTCAAACACTGCCCATATGTGTATTATTTATTTATTTTTAAATGTATATTTTGTTGTTTCTCAGTTTGGCGTTCCAGCTAAACCACACTGTGAGGCCCTCTCAATTCAATTAAGATCGCATAGCAGCTTTCCCCTTTGATTTGTTTACAATGGTGTCCGGTGGAGTAATTGGCTCTGCTTTGTATTTAATTCTGTATTGCACCTTCTAATGATATAGTCTGTTAAGTGTAGCAGTGTACTTTTTCCACTCAGGGGGGTGATGATCTCACGGACTCGCGTATGATTCTATCTAGTAACCGGCGTAGAGTTCGATGGCCCAAAATCATAGGAAACCCCAAAGACATCCAGAGGCTGTATGCGAAGACTGTTCCAGTCTTTCAAAAAGTAGAAAATCTCATTCATCAACTCCCGTCTGTGGAGAGTCATAGAGAACTTGGGGTAATCCACCTGGAGTTATGTAGCACTTTAGCTGAGGTACTGAATGCTCTGCAGAGGGTAAAGAAAGGGAAGGGGACGTGTCCTTCGTGGTACAACGCTGCTTGTAGGAAGGCTAAAGCTGACCTACTAGAGGCCATGAAGCAACACGATAACACTTCACTGATTAGAGCTAAGAGGAAGGAGTATAAATCCCTTATCCATAATGCTAAGATCGAATGGGATAACGACAACTGGACAGACATGACGGGCGCTCTCAAGAATCGAGACGCCCGGAAATTCTGGCAGATTGTCAAAAACGGCTCTGCCGATCACATTCCAGCAGTAGAGGACAATATTGCACCCAGTGTGTGGGAGGATCATTTTAGATCCTTGTACGGTCAGGCCAACGCAGATCTCTCTGGGGACCAAGCAGACCCGGTGGTAGGTGCGACCCTTTTGCCACTTCTGGAGATGGATCAATTTACCATGGCGGAGGTTGGGGCAGCTATTGCTAGACTGGCTGCAGAAAAAGCCCCAGGGTTGGATAAATTTCCCGGCGATTTATTTAAACACGAACCCACGGTCTGGGCTCCTTACCTACAGGTGGTATTTAATGCAATTCTAGGTGGGATGCCGGTGCCTATTACTTGGCTGGGGGCGGAGATTGTTCCCATCTTTAAGAAGGGTTCTCTTCTGCTCCCAGCCAATTATAGGCCCATCAGCCTAATTGACGTCCCCCAAAAGATTTTTGCTAGGCTGATCTTGGATCGCTTATTAGATTGGATGCTAGACCACTCAGTCCTGAACCCCTATCAAGCCGGGTTCAGGAATAAAGTATCCACCATAGATCAAGCCTTTCGTCTCGCTCTTTTATTTTGGAAAACGGTACAGTTGGAGGGTGGCAGCCTCTATAACTAATTAGTTGACCTACGAGCGGCTTTTGATCTTGTACCCCGTAGGAAACTCTGGTCCGTGCTTTCTAATCTGTGGGTTCCGCAGCATCTTTTAAACATAATTGTCAGATTACACACTGACAACTATGCTCAGGTCAGATGTGGCACGGAGGGAACTTTGTCCAATAGATTCCCCGTTGGCAGGGGGGTAAGACAGGGTTGTGTGCTTGCACCGACCTTGTTTTGCCTCTCTGTCTACGGGGTTATTGCCCATCTGAATGGGGTTGAAAATAGCAATGCCCCCAAAGTTGGTGGCAGCAGGGTGCCGGCGATTATGTTCGCAGACAACACCCTGCTGCTCTCCAAGTCGTCAATGGGGATTCAGCGAGTTCTCAATGGTTTCGAGGCATTTTGCAGAGACCATGGCCTCGAGATCAATGCATTGAAGACCAAATACATGGTTTTCAATCCACCAACTAAAACTAGCCCTAACCCATACATCGGTGCTAGCAGGCTGGAAAGGGTCCGAACTTTTGAGTACTTGGGGATCACCCTAAACGAAAAGATGTCGCGGGGGCACCACCAGGAAAAATCACAACTAAAGCTGGCCCAAATCGCAGGGGGAATTATTAAGCTTGTTACTAAGAACAAATCTTCCTCCAAGCCGATTGGTCCCCCGTTAGAGATCTACAGAGCACAGGCCAGGGGTGCGGTTATGTACGGAAGCGAACTCTGGGGCTACGCATGTAAACGTGATTTAGTAGCAACAGAAAACAAATTTATTAGACAGCTTTTATCACTTCCCCCCAGCACTCCTCTGCTGCCAATGAGGCTTGATTTGGGTCTGAGACCCCTCGATGAAGATCTGGGCCTACGGCCTTTAATTTTCTGGCGTAGGCTATGGACTGTACCAGAGTTACTTAATTACAGGCTAGAATTGCAGGAAATCCTTACCCTTCCAAATGTTGGGAAAATTCCCTGGCTAAACTTTATAAAGAACGAACTAGGGCAATTAGGATTACTCACCTTATGGTCCGATCCATTGTCAGCATGTTCTAGGGTCACACGGAGGCAGCTTACCACACTGTACCAGGAAAGCAAACTAGCAAGACATTTACAAAGAACAGGCCTGGGCATTTTAACAGAATCATTTTTAATGACCAAGGACATTTATAGGTTCAAAACTGTTTTAGATGCCATCTTCCCAATTACTATAAGGAAATTGTATCTTCAATGGAGATATGGCAGTTTGCCGATTCGGGCCTACACTAGTAAATGGGCCGAATCCTTGCCGAGCCACTGCCCAGGATGTATACTTGAGAAGGAAACTTATTTGCATATACTGTTCTTTTGCAATGCCTATGCGCAGGCGAGGAGGAAATGGATCGTCCCAGTCTGCAAAAACTTGGGGTTTTCCCACTATTTGCATGCATACAGGGCCCTTAAGACCGATCTATCTGGGCACACAGTTTTTGCACTAGCTAAATACCTGGGGATAGTTTGGCATAAGAGAAGATATCTTTTAGCTGGGGATGTATGACAACTGTCAAACTGCAAAATTTATTACAGTAATAATGTCTGTATGCTTGAGGCTGATCTTTATTTTGTAAATTGGCTTTATATGTTTTTAATATTTTATTTTACTCGTTTTTGATGTAATGTCTTTGTATCTTTTATGGCAATATGTTGCCGAAATAAAGATGATGATGATGATGATTGGCCTGTAATTACTGGGGCTAGAACGAACCCCCTTCTTGTAAATAGGTAGGATTTCGGCTCCTCGGCAGGAGTCTGGGATGGGAGCTCCTCAGGCAATCGCATTTGCGAGAATCAGAATATACTTGAGCCAATTATCTTTATCAGATAAGAATAGGTCTGCCGGGATATATATGTTAGTTGTGTAATCGTGCCTGTTTTTATATAGCATGCATTGATGGTGGCTCGAAGTGCTGCATCAAAAATATGTGTTTATTGGTTATGTGTGTTGTCAAAACTGAATCAAAACCAATTGCACTTCTTCAAATTGGCCCATGATTGTCCAGGAATGTAGACAACGGGTGTCCATTTTACCCATCTGCAGTGCTTTAAACGGGCTGGTACTGTCCAGTCCTGATTACTGGCACGTTTTTATATTCAGAGGGAGAGTGCCTGCACTTCTCAAGAAAAACATAATACTTTTAATTGGAGAGTGCCAGCACTACTCAGAAACAAGCAGGTACTCTGTTACAGAGTATCTGCACTTCTATTTTTCCATTTCAAACACTGCCCATATGTGTATTATTTATTTATTTTTAAATGTATATTTTGTTGTTTCTCAGTTTGGCGTTCCAGCTAAACCACGCTGTGAGGCCCTCTCGATTCAATTAAGATCGCATAGCAGCTTTCCCCTTTGATTTGTTTACAATGGTGTCCGGTGGAGTTATTGGCTCTGCTTTGTATTTAATTCTGTATGGCACCTTCTAATGATATAGTCTGTTAAGTGTAGTAGAATAACGCTGTTTAGATGTTATCTCGTTGTAGTAAACCGGGGCTTGCAGTGACAGCACTGCATGATGTATCTAGGCCTTTGGGTGGGTGTTATCTGTCTGTGCTGTTCGACTCTTTGTTAACTGTATCGACTTGTAAACCTTCTATATTACAAAAGGGATGCCACCAGGCCTGGCTCTGTGAGGATACACGGCAGCCAATCACAGCAGCCGAATACCGCATGGTATATCTAAGAGGAGAGACTAACCTTCCCAAGAGTAAACATGTGACTTGCCATTTAGCAACCTAAGCAACATGCCAAGCCTTTCTTATTTCCCAGGCAGACACGTCCCTCCATCTGCTGTTCATTTAAAGTGTTGCTGCACAGACAGTGGGAAAGCCAGGCTTTGGTTGTCAGCCCAGACACTGAGAAATATAACGGTGTGCGCCAGAAATCTACCAATTACCCGTTCCTAATGCTTTGTAACAGCTGAAAATGTAGCAATGGTTTAAAACATTGACTGTGTGTGTGGACTGGCAAAAAACAAAGGGATTTATAGATTAAAATACAAATAACAGAAAGCAAAGGCTTTAGCTGTCCTTGTGATCTGTTACGGAGATTGTCGGGGAGACGTTTGAGACAGGCCCAGTGGTCTGCTGCTGAAATTGACCACTTTTGGGTTTTTAAAATAACCTTCCGAGGATTTCCGCTAAAAATTGTACCACCTGAAGATGCCATGGGCCAAAAATACCAGCTGCTGTCCCATGCGGCCTCTTCCTCAGGATCTGCACAACTTATTTTGTGACCCACCTCCAGGCAGATCCAACTCTTTGTGCTATTATAGAACTGAGGATTAGATTTGCCAGGCAGGGGCAGGGTTTGGGAAGGGAACAGCTGGGAAGGAGACCTGTTAGAAAACAAAACGATTATACAAACAAGTACAGATTAGGACCTGCGAATTTACTGGTACTTTTAATCGTTATACTGATAACAACTCAGTAGTAGTATCAATGAGTATAGGCTAACAGCTTCTGAGCATATTCTAATGAACCAAGAGTGATGACCTCTCGCTCAAATACTCTTTATCCTCATAATCAGATGTTCATAAATACGTAAGAATGATAACCTCTCATTTGTACATTCGCACTATATGCTCTTTGTGCTTATAATCAGGTTTGTGAAAACAGTAAGGCGTTTTTTAAGGTCCAAACTATATACGCAGTGCAAACTATATGCGCAGTGTACCCACACAAGACAAATATAATGCTACACCAACACAACTCTTCAGTAGAAATGGGAGATTGCTTCTCGCTTTCTGTACCTGTATAATCGACACACTCCATTGGGAGCTGCGTGGCGGAAAGAACCACGGCCGAATATCGTGAGAGAGTTCTCACTGCTCGTCTTACCATAAAGGCACCCAGCCTTTCTTGGTTGTTAGACAGTGATTGAAATGGGTCCAGAATGGTGTCTCCACACCAAGGAATGACGGCAGAGAATCGTAGACGAACCAGGAACTCTGCTTGCATCGGCAGGCAAAGAATAGTGAGCATGTGTCCCACGTCAGTGACGTGCCTATGGATGCATCTCTCCCAGGATGGCCACCAACGAGGCTTCTGGGAACAATAGTCCCAGGGACACTTATGGCCCTAACCAAGGGTGAAAAAAACATGCATCTCTTGTTGGGGTGTTTCTATTATACATGTACAGGGAGGATTGGTTAGTAGAGAGTGAGGGGCGGGGGCACCGAGCAGGAGAGATCACCCTGGGATAAATAGAGAGAGGCCGGGAGGGAGATAAGTGCACCCAGAGATCTTCTCCCTCCTTCCCAGTCCAGACTCAACTGATGTAGCAGAACCAGATTCACTATTCAATGTTTCGGGGTTCTGGCAGCACTGTTTATGTTATGTTATTTGATATTTCTAACGCGCACAGCTTCCTGGCGCGAACTTTGAGAGAGTGAAGAGGAGCCAAGAGCCAAGATTAGGGAAATAGATGAATTTTCAGCTTTTTCTTGAAAAGATTCTGGGCCTGAATGCACCGAAACGCAAAGGGCAGATCATTCCAGGCCAAAGCAGCCCTAACAGCTAGAGAGCTGCCGCCTGTCTTTGCAAGCGGAAACGGGAATTTGGGCCAGGAGTTGAGTAGAGGAAAGCAGTTCTCTTGCAGGGGTGTAAAAGGAAAACTAGTTCTGAAAATAGCTGGGCCCCGTGGCATAAAGAGCGCGGTGGGCGATAACAAGGATCTTAAATCTAACCCTTTCTGCCATGGGCAGCCAGAGTAAGGCGCGTAGGTGTTCTCTCACGCTACATCTGGCAGAAACGTTCACGAGCAGCCTGGCCGCTGCGTACTGCACCACTTACAATTTATTTAATAGCTACCTCGAAATGCCAGCATAGAGAGCGTTGGCATAATCTAGCCGAGAAAGAATAGGGGGTTGCATCACTGACTCCTTAGCCGCCTGAGGAAGAAGGGGAAGAAACTTCCTGAGGGTCTTTAAGAGACCAAAGCAAGTCCCTGCCAGCTGCTTCCCCTGTGTAGAGAATCAGATCAGAGGTTCTCCTCGAACCAGACCCCTAGGTTCTTAACTGGGTTCCCTGATGAGGTAGGCAATGCAGAGTCGGAGGACTAGAGTCATTCCCTAAACTGGGCGGGAAAATTGCCAAATAAGAGATTTTCCGATTTCTCCTCATTGCATTTCAATTCAGCCACCGCCAGCCAATGGAAAACTGTGGTCAGGCAGTGTTTGGTGCCAAAGTAGAGTCCTAGTTTTTCCTCCAAGTGAACAGGAGCTGGGTATCATCAGCATAAGAGATTAACTTCGCTCCAAAGTCCTCTGCCAACTGAACCAGAGGAGTGACGTAAATATTATAAAGAAGCAAACTCAGAGAAGAACCCTGTGGAGCCCCTGTGGTCACTTTATTCGATGATGAGGAAAACTGTGGGAGCCATACCTCCTGTGTCCTACCCTCCAAAAAGGATTGGACCAACCCCAGGCGCTACCTGATATGCCTATCTCCGCCAATCTGGAGAGCAGCAAAGCGTGGGGAAACATATCAAATGCCACAGAGAGGTCCAGCAAAACCAAAGCGGCTCTCCCGCATTCATCCAAGCAGTTTCTGATGGCTTCGGAGTTTTCCACCAGGGCCGATTCAGTGCTAAATGAGGCCCTAAAGCCCGACTGACCTGGGTGGAGAAGGCCTGAACTTTCAACGTAGTCGGTCAACTGTCTGGTGCCCACTTTCTAACAAACCTTGGCCATACAGGGCAAAAGGGAGACCGATCGGTAGCTTGGTGGACATAGAGGATCAAGTGAGGGTTTTTTCAAAAGAGGGAGGATCTTGGCCTGCTTCCACTTGGCCGGGACAAGAGCTTCTGTAAAGGACATAGTAATAAGACTGTTGACTTCGGGGTTAACGTGTCCGACATGTCAGCCAGAAGTCTATCTGTGCACGGGTCAGAAGGGGATCCTTATTTCAGACCCTTTAAAATTTTAAGGGAACTAGGATGGTCTATGGGGGTAAAAGCGGCCAGAGAATGAGAGGGAGGGGCCGATAAGGTGCCTCCGGCCAGGTAGTCATGGAGGTAAATGACGTCTGTATAGTGCGGATTTTCTCCTTAAAGAAAAAGAAGAGATCCTCACACCACACGTCTGAAGATGGAATCATACTGGCTTGTGCTTTTGGGGCCAGGAAACTTTGAACTATAGAAAATATTTCCTTAGCGTTATTCTTGGCTGCATCAATTCTATTCTCATAGTAATGGCTTTTAGCCTGTGCAATGGTTCTCAGCATAAGTTTATCCTCAAGATGATAACCCTTGCACCATTTACTCGCCTGCTTCAGTATCCAAAGCTTAGGAGTGAACCAGGGGTTAGACTGGGAGTCCCTAGAGTGCCTATGCCAGGTAACTGGAGCTATGACATCAAATGTGTTAGAGATCCAGCTTGTGAACCCAGCAAGCCCAGCTGCAAGATCTCTGGCAGGAGGAGGTCTGGTGGACCCCTGGGCTTGGCTGAATATCGAAGGGTCAATTTTAGCACAGACCGGCTCACGCTCAGACCGGGACGGAAGATTAGCGTATGGCAGGACCCAGGAGAGATATGTCAAAAAGTGATCTGACCAAGACACAGGAGTGGGAGACTCACCTGCCATAGGAAAATTCAAACAGATGAAATCTAAGGTGTGGTCCCCTGAATGCGTTGGAAGGCCAACCCATTGAATGAGCTGAGCGGGGGACAAAATGTCTGATACATCTAGAGTGTCCTTTGAGCCTACCAGGTCAAAATGGATATTTAAATCTCCCGAAATTATATAATGGGTGAAAAGCAAAGCTCCGGGAACAATAGCATCTCTCAGGGCTTTGGTAAACACACCCGTTGGACCCGGAGGTCTATAAATCAAAGATCCCCCTAGAGTGAAATGAGGCAAAACATTGATACTAAAATCCAGAGCTTTACAATCTCCTCCCAGTGTTGAAACAGCCTGTTGGAGGGACCACTTACCTCTATATATTATAGCTACCCCTCCTCCTCTCCCTTTTCATCTTTCCAGTCAAGAGATTTTTGTGGCCAGATGGAATGGCCAGTGCAATGGTTGGATTTGAGAACTTGTCCGGCCATGTCTCTGTAATAAACAGGAAATCTAGTTTCTTATCCTCCAAAAGATCAAAGGTATCCTGATAGTGCTTCTTAAGAGAGCGTACGCTATGAGAGCATTTTGCTTTGCTGGTTTGTGCTTACTCCTTTTATCAGCAACCCTGACTAGATCGAGACTGACAAAGCTTGCACAAAATCTAAAGCCACATGAGGAGCAAACTGTATTTTTACCTTCCAGAACATCCCAGCTGCTGATGTTGGAACATAGGGGCAGGCGAAATGCATACAGTTCTTTACTACTATACAGCCCCTTCCCATAACGTGGGCCCAGTTCTGAGTAGCATGGGTGGCGCTGGACGCTTTTGGGATGCTGACGGGCGCAGACGGGCTTGCCTTAGGCACGTCTTCAGCCCGCCAGCGGCGCATCCGCACAGCGCACATATTTATATGGGCTACCCCTCTGACAACTAGAGCACCTACTGACCTAAAATGGCGTCTTTAGTATGTTATGGTGGGACCCAGGTAGTAGCTGCCGGTCCGGTCTCTGGCCCCGGACAGCAAAAGAGAGTGGTACCCAAGAGCCCCAACCAATTTAAAATGCAGGTAGGAAGTGCAACTTGAATATTCTAAAAAAAACGAGTGCATTCTTAAAAACAAGTGGTACACAGTTAAAGATCACAAATTCAACAGTAATCAGCAATAGCAGCAAATAGTTATTTTTAAAAAGCGGGAGCAATGTCGAGCAGTGTCAGCGATCAGCAGCCTTTTAAGGACCACGTTTACAAAATGTCTAGTTATTTGTGATGCTTATCCAAGCCTTATTTTTTCCATGTGCTCATGTTGAGAGCTGTGTGTGTGTGTGTGTGTATGGGTGTGTGTGTGTGTGTATGTGTGTCTGGAACAAGAGTTCATGACCAGAAAAACAGGAACTATTTACATATCTCTTTTCAATTGGGATTCCCCAGGGACCTGGCCCACCTAGGGAGCAAAGTAAAAAGCAAGGGCGGAAGACCACGCTTGTTTTAAAAAAAAAAAAACAATTCCATGGACCCATGGATCTCCATAAATCCCCATAAAATATTTTACAATATTTGGCCCCATCGGGGTTCCCATGGGACCCCACCACCAGGCCCAGAGGGTCAGGGTATTCCTACCTTGCTCCCTTCTGGGTTTTTTTCTTGGGACTCAGCTGTGTCCCAAGATGGCTGCCAACATTAGCTGGTTGAAGTGTTGGCAGCCAATCAGGTTTCAACATGGGATCTGATGTATCCGAGGAGGATTTGCATCCCTCGATTTTTTCCTTATAAACCCAAAACAGCTGAATGGATTTACACCAAATCAAGAGCTCTTTATGGACCAAGAGAAATCATTCTGCTAAAGTTGGTGTCATTCTGGTCAGCAGTTTGGGCTGTAGTTGTGTTCACAATTCCTATGGAAAATTGCATGGGGAAAATGTGTTTTGAGACCTCCTTTGTCCATTCCCCACTTCATGGATCACCCTGAACATTTCTAAGTGCTAGCTGAAGTAAGTGGCAAACTACAGCACCAAAGTTATTAGCAAAACAACAAACGCTTTGTCTATGGAAACTAGGGGCATGATTAGGATCTCAGTGGGACCACCACCGACAGACCATTGGTGGTGGTCCCACCAACATCCAGTTGAGCAGTCTGACAACCGCAAGGTGGGAGTATATTTGAATCTCCTGCCAAGCAGGCGAAAACACAAAGTCAACTCTCAGCCAGCAGGAGCTTAAAAAGTCTACTAATGCTGCTCCCTCCGGGCCAGAGCAATGTTTTGATCTATTCCCTTACCCGCATCAGTGTGAGTAGGAAAACAGATCAATATCCGCTCCTGGCCAGCGGGAGAATTCGTAAAGCTCCCACCAACTAGAAGCAGACTTTTGATCTGTTTTCCTGTCCACACTAATGTGGGCAGGGAAACAGATCAAAATCTAGCTCCTGACTGGATGTAGCAGCATTAATAGCTGCTCCCTTCAGTCAGGAGCAATGCCAGCTCCTGCCACATGCCGGGAGCCGGATGGTGCCATGGGTACATTGGGGTTTGCCTGGCAGCCCCCAACTAGTATATTGTGGGTGGCCTGAATGGTCACCAGGGCTTCTGCCTTCAACAGTTTGAGCCCTAGTGGATGGGGTACGTGGGGCCAAAAAGGGGTCAGGGAGATGGCTATCCCTTTCATTTTAGTAGTGGCCCCGGGATATGGGATCCTGAGGGCCTAACATTATGAAGGAAAGGGGGCCAAGCAGCCTCCCTCCTATTTCATTAAAAAAGTATCAGTGAGAGGGCCCCTTGCCTTTAATTTTAAAAAAGTTCTGGGGATTGGGTCCCCAGGGCCTAACACAGGTTGGGGATGGTGGTGGCATGGCCCCTTTTCCCTTTATTTTAAGTAGTGGCCCTGGGTATGGGGTTCCGAGGGGGAGAGATCCAACATAGCCCCCCTCCCCTTTCAATAAACAAAGGACCAGGGAGATGGGATCCCCAAGGTCTTATAAGGCTCGAGAAGTGGGCACATAGCCCCCTCCCCTTTAATAAAAAAGAAAATGGCCCTGGGAGATCGAGTCTACAGGGCCTAAAGGGCTCAGGGAGGGGGTCCATGCGACCCCCTCCCCTTTCATAAAATAAGGCCCAGGGACATCCTGTCCCCAGGGCCTAATAATGCTTCGGCATGAGGACCACACGCCCCTCCTCCCCTTTTATTCAAATAGTGGCCCTGGCGGATGTGGTCTCCAGGGCCTAATAATGTTTTTCCTTAAGCCAGCCCAAACACATATGGTCCTGTTGCCCACCCCCCGCTGTACATGGGCAAAGGCCGTCCGTTGCGGGTTTAGCTTTACATATGGCAATAATATATTACTTTACGCAAAAGTAAAAACTGCATTTACTGAAAAAAACAAAGGTTAAAGTAATGGTATAGTTTGGTGCGATAAGATCTGTTTTTGCTTTAAAAAAAAGAAATTTTAGAAAGTCCCTGAAAAAAACAAAGGTTTGGGGAACTTTATAGTTAGGTAAATATGTCAGTGACTAAATTAACATTTTGAACAAAAAAAAAATGGAAATTCACCAGCTAGAGTTAGCAGTGCTAACTATATCTTGCGCCCCCACCATGCACTACTTATGACCACACATATTACACCACTCATTACATGTTCGATAACATCATTTATGGCATCACTGATGACATCTCAAATGACATCATTGATGGCATCACTGATGACAACCTCCATAGAGTGTGTTAGTTTGTTTTATAGTTTACATAATGGCAGGTAATTACCATATTACTTTTTTACCTACTTTTGTAGAGCCTGTGTCCAGCTAATCAGTATTAATGTTCACAAAATGCATGTGCTTCTAATGCACCTAATGTGAAATAAAGATGTTTATGTTTATGGCATTTATAAATTGCATGGCTGCCTAAGGGTTTCCCAGCGCTGCCGAATAAAGGCACAGTGTAGAGGAGGAGGATTCATGGAAACAACTAAGTCTTGAGTTTTTTAATGACATTCTGTTTGTCTTTAAGCAGTCTCAATTCGTTGGTCATTGAGTTCCAGAGCTTTGGGTCAAGGTGTGAGAAGGATCTCCCTCCCCATCTTGATCTTTTTATTCTAAGTGTGTTCATAAGGAAGTTGGACAAGTACCTAAGGGACCTATTGGGGTCATTTGGTGAGACGAGGGTCTTTAGCAGGGCTGGACCCCTGCCATACGTGGTTTTGTGAGCAAGTCAGAGGGCTTTGAAACTGGCCCTGGAATGAATAGGTAACCAGTGCAGCTTTTTTAGAGAGGATCTCACTGACTCCTGTCTAGAAATCTTCTGGAGCATCCTGGCTACAGCATTTTGTACAACCTGTAGCCTGTCGACCACCTATTTAGGGGCCCCCAGATAAAGGGAGTTACCATAGTCCAGTCATGAGACCACTAGAGCCTAGGCCACTGCTCTTCTTGCCTGTTCTGGAATGAGGTCTGATCTTACAGATCATGCGTAGTATGCCGAAGCAGGTGGCTGATAGTGTTTTTCTTGGGTTTGCATGGAAAGGTTGTGGTCTAACCACATCCCCAGGTTCTTGATGGATGGCTTCAGAGCAGGTGGTGCACCCCAGTCTTCTTGCCAGCTAATCCTGGCCCATGGCTCTGGACAATTGCCCAGGAACATCAGCTCTGTTTTATCGCCATTCAATTTTAGGCTGCAATTGGCCATCCAACTTGCTATCTTTTCCATGCACCGTACCAACTGAAGATGATTTGAGTTCATCTCGTCAGACACTGAGACTACTAATTGTGTGTCGTCAGCATAGGACACATTTGACAGCCCAAACTCCTGCATGATTTGTGCTAAAGGACTCAGATAAATGTTAATTAAAGTGGGGCTGAGCACCGAGCCCTGGGGTACTCTGTAAGAGGCTGAAAACGTGTCTGAAAGGTTGGCCGATTCCATACACTGGAATGATCTGTCGGTTAGGAAAGAAGCAAGCCATTGGATGGCTTGGTCCTGGATCCCAATCTCCCTTAGTCTATATACTAGGGTACTGTGGTCCACAGTGTCAAAAGCCGCGCTTAAGTCAAGGAGCAAAATGGTGGCAGATCCCCCTGGTCTAGTAACATTTTCAGCTTCTCGGTCTATCTATCTATTTATCTATCTATCTATCTATCTATCTATCTATCTATCTATCTATCTATCTATCTATCTATCTATCTATCTATCTATCTATCTATCTATCTATCTATCTATCGATAGGATATCTATCTATCTAATATATTATACCATCACTGCGTTTGTAGTAAATTGCGAATTTTGCACATGTACAGTACCTACTATTGGCCTGTAAGATTACCAGCCCACTTGGGCACTATTGCACAAAATTAGGAGTTCATGACAAACGGAACCTTAATTTATATCTTGTTTTGTACAGAGTTTTGGTGATTTTAATGGTTATATTTTAGATGTATATAACTATTTAATTGGCTTTTAGCTTTTATATCATTTTAAAAGTTGGATACAGCCGTTGCCACGTTGACTCTTGTAAATAGATGCCTAATGTATATAGATGGTATTTCTGATGAATGATAACTGTGTATACCATACATTATTCATTATTCATGATAAGTCTCTTGAAATACATGTGCAATTCGGACATTTATGTCGCAATGTAAGAGGTTAAACAACTTGGAAACATCAACAGTATTTTTTCTGTTTCCTTTGCATGTGATGGCACCTTGCACTTTAAATAGGTGAACAGCCCTCTTGACGCTTGTCATGTGATCAAGGCTATCTCTAGCCGAAACGCGTCATGGCGGACTGGTGCTGGGCTAGCATTCAATAAAATGCAATATTTGCACCATTTCTGGGTCTCGCTGCTCCTGTTTTCCTGTTCGACAGTGACTGCTGTTGCTGATTATTTCGACGTGGGAGCACTACGTACCTCATATATATATATATATATATAAATATATATGTGTGTGTGTAAATATATATATATATATATATATATATATTACCTACTGGTGGTCACCAGTGGGTAGTTATAGTTAGGACCTATTTTCCATTGGAAATCCGCAACATTCTATTCCCAATATCTTCGGCGCCGATTGACGAATCTTCGCAAAATTTTCAAAATTCATGGGGTGCTCCGGTCCGCTCCTAGCCTGGAAGTTTGGGGTTGACTCGTCAAGCGGGAGCCGAGGAAAAAGTGGGTCCCAAAACGCGTTTTCATCATGTTATTTCCCATAAGACATTTTAGACACGGCTACAGCCTGAACTGCTGAACGGAATTACACCAAATTTTGCAAAAAGGTAGTCCTTGGTTCAGAAAGCGCCTTTTATCTTAAATGGTGTAAATCCGTTCAGTAGTTCCTGAGAAATTAAAAAGATAGTGGTGAAAAAATCATTTTCCCATAGGAAACTTTAGACACTGTTATAGCAAAAACTGCTGAACGGAATTACACCAAATTTGGCAAAAAGGTACTGCTTGGCTCAGAAAGCGACCTTTTTAAAAATGGTATAAATCCGGTCAGTAGTTTTTAAGAAATTAAGGAATAAAGATAGTGATATCTATGGCCGCGGTGGATCCGCGCACCCTGTGCGCACCCTGCTCACACCCTCCTGATCACAAACTTTATGCTAATTGGCTGTCAACACTCCAAAACAGGAAGTGTTGGCAGCCATCTTGTGTCTCGGTAGAACAGAGGCACAAGAAATCAGTCAAACCAAGGCGCAAAATGCAAAGAGGGGGCAGGGTAGAAACACCCTGGCCCCCTAGGCCTACTTAGGGGGGCCAAATATTATTATTATTATTAAAAAAATAGGCAAAATGCACGCAGGGTGCGCTGATCCTGGCGATAAAAAAAAATGAAGAGCGAGCTCTCGCGCCCAGGGGCAATATTGTTATGTAGGGGGGGCCCAGAGGCACCCCTCAGCCCCGGGGACGACCACCCCCGTGGCTTTAAGACAATATATGTGGGGGGATCATGGCTGGTGGGCTAGTTGCACCCTGGGGACCCTCAGGATTCATCGTACCTATGGGATTCTTGGTCGACATTTTGGTCAAGGTGCTTAATGGGCACCAAATTTGGTAATCGGGAAAGATTAACCCCGCTCTGGTGTTCTGGATGGACTCTATGTTTAGACTGTTTACAAAGCGTGTTCTTTTTTAACCCTGAACTACCCATATTGTAATAAGTGCCATGATGTCAATCCACATCCTCAAGGTACTGTAACGACTCAAACCTGTTTTTTACCGCTACATTGTAAATCCGGTTCTTTAGAGGGTAGGGATAGCCCAAAAACGAATTTCGCCTCTCTGTCATGCATGGGCGGTAAAAAAATCCCAGGGGAAGAACATTTATTCCATCCACTCTCAACTCGTCAGTCCCAGAGCGATTTCAAATTTCACGAACGAGAGCCGGTGAACTCAAGGTCAAAACCACGCAGTCCCCCGTAAGGGCCTTCCTATCCATGCCAACCCATGAGACACGTCTCACCTTCTTGAATGCCTCAAACATCTCCTTCGTTAGACCAGTCTTAGTGCCCAAATGATGAATGGTCTTGTTCGGCAAAGTAACCCAAGATTCTTTATCTCCCTCATTTATCAGCGGGACATTTGCTAAGACAATAGTATAGGGGGCCGTGGCAGGCGGAAGATTTAAAGTGGTGGATTCTGGGGGAGCCCTTTGGGGACTAGATCCTAGGAGCCTCTGGTGTAAGTGGGAATTGTTAGGTGGTAATGTCCCCTTATTTTCTTTATCAATACATCCTACCCCCCTATTCCTTCTTGGCTGGTTAGCCCTGAACCCCTTGGTGGAATGCCCTCTCTTGCAATTTTTAATACATTGCTGAGGTTGCTACCTCCCTGGGTCGGAGAACAGGGAATCTGCCTGCTGATTTTTTTGCCACCCTCATTCCCGCCTAGCAATGGCAGTCTGGAAGCGAATTCACTTAATTTGTTCATAATAGAGACTTGTCCTGATTCTAACTGACTTAACCTATTCTCTATTGGGCCAATAAACGCCTTTATAGTAGAGGCTAAATCAGTAAAAAGGCACTTAATTTCAGAAGCGATATTATTATGTTGCCCTTTAGGGTTACTTTTGGAATTGTTGTGATTTTTTACCTGATTTGCCCGTTTCTTTACTTTAATTGTCCCTGTGATTACCATTCTTGGCTCTGATAGTAATGCAGGGGCAGCATTTTTGGGAGATGCAGTGGTTACGTGGACCAGCGGAGGGAGGCTAATGGAAGGAACTTCATTTTTCTTAGTACAAGTTCTCTGGTGGTGGAAGAAAAGGAACGTCAAGATCGTCTGACGAAATCTCGACACCACCTATAAGAATACAACCATTATTTGGCTCTTTGGGCATTTTACAAATGTCATTTAACCCTGCCACATTCCGCAGATGTCAAAGCTTCCTTATCCTTTATCAGGGCATCTTCTACACTGGATATTTGTTTTTCAATGGCCCCCACCGCCCCAGTCAAATAGTTAATTAGCGACATGTTATCTGATTTTAACTTATATGTCAACTGATCCAAGTTTGATTTATTTAGCTTCCTTTGTCCCATCTCTGTGATGGTTAGTCCCGCGACATATACTACGGCCAATACAATTTCAGTGCCCAAATCAGTCAATATAGTCTTTTACCATGAGTCGCGGCTTCTGTTCAATATTGTCCCGATGATCTGGAGCCAAAAAACCAAGAGACGGGCCCAGCCTCTTCCGGGCTATGACGAGCAAGGACGGGCCGCCATTGGCCCGGGTTATTCCCGGTCGAGCCAGCGCGCGTCCCGCGCCGCGGGAGCCCCTGTTGAACTTTATGGCCCGAGGTGAGGTGTAGCTGCTCCTCTCCTCTCACGAGACCGCACGCGCTGCCCCCTGGGTGTTGTGGAACAGGCAGTGCGCGGTCCGTGGCCGAGGAGGAGATGGTCCAACAGGCAGCAAGACTTTCGGGGGCGGAAATCTCAGTCGGCAAGGCACTAAAACAGCTGCAACAAGGTGGGCCAAATCGCAGCGACAAGGCGGGCCAAATAGAAAAGGGTGTCCTGCGTCGTGGGAGCCCCCGTTGAACTTTATGGCCCCAAGGTGAGGTGTGGCTGCTCCTCTCCTCTCGCGAGACGGCGCACTCTGCCCCCCTTGGGTGTTGTAGTCCGGGCAGTGCGCAGCCCGCGGCCGAGGAGGAGACGGTCCAACAGGGCAGCGAGACTTTCGGCGGCAGGAATCCCCCATCGGCAAGGCACCAAAACAGCAGCAACAAAGTGGGCCAAATGCAGCAACAAGGTGGGCCAAATAGAAAAGGGCGTCCCAGTTAGTCACTCATTCATGCATCTATGCACTAAGTAATACCCTTCACCGAACGATACAGACACTCAGACACTCATACTGATACTCAAAAAACCAACTAATAACCCATATAGACACTCATGTAGCTACTCACCAACCCATGCTGCCACTTATACACAAAGTGAGAGACTGATACAGATATTTACATATTTAAACATTACTCACTAACCCATGTATTTACTGAGATACTTAATCAGTCAGTTATACAATCAATTTTCCAAAAGAAATCATCCATTTAGACACTTATATACCCATTTATTCTTCCATCGACCTTGAGATGTACATACATAAAACATATTTAATTTTCAGAAAAACACACATTCACTGGATGATGTCATCAGTGATGTCATCAGCGATATCATTTGAGATGTCATTAGTGATGTCATGAGTGGTGTCACTGACCATGTCACGAGTGTTGTAATATGTGACGTCATCAGCAGTGCATTGCCGGCGCGCGAGTTATAATTAGCTGAACTAAGTATAACGGGGGAATTTGAATGGTTTTGTACTTTGTACTAGTGAAATGTCCAACTAACTATAACGCCCCTAAAACCTATGTTTTTTTCAGTGAAAAAAATATATATATATATATATATATATATATATATATATATTACCTACTGGCGGTCGCCAGTAGGTATATATAGTTAGGATTTTTTCTCTATGGGATTTTTGAAAATTCTATGTCTAATAACTTTGGCGTTTGTGGACGGAATTGGCTGAAATTTTCAGGAAAATGGCACATTTTGTTTCTGAGCAGCCCTTGAAAATTTGGGGGGGGTTCGTCAAGGGGGGGCCGAGAAAAAAGGGGGGTCCCAAAACGTGTTTTTAACATTGAGTTTTCCATAGGGCGGTTGGCCTCACTTTTAGCCCGAACGGCTGAATGGATTTGCACGAAACTTGGCAAAATTGTAGGGACTGGTAG
Source organism: Lissotriton helveticus (assembly GCF_964261635.1). NCBI lineage: Eukaryota > Metazoa > Chordata > Amphibia > Caudata > Salamandridae > Lissotriton > Lissotriton helveticus. Next base: position 643,337,164 of record NC_136065.1, on the reverse strand, counting down.
CCCGATGTGCCTTTTGTAGGTCTCAATATATGTGCTCCAGTGGATTTTGAGAAATTAACGTTTAAAAAAAGATATATATCTGTAACAGCGGACCTGGCAGCGTCCCAGGACGCGTACTTTGCGCGCAACGGAGCTTTGTGAAGCGAAGCTGATTGGTTCTCCGGCGTCTGTCAACATTCCAAAAAGTCCGTAGCGGCCGCCATCTTGTCTCTCGGTAGGATCGAGAGACAAGAGGAGGTCAAAACAAAGGGGGAAATAACTATAAGGGGGCATAGTAGATCCTCGCTGACCCCCTAGGTTTGATGTGGAGGTTTTAAAAGGGCCCCGCGGGGCAAAAAATAATAATAATAATAATAATCGAACGGCTGAATGGATTTGCACGAAACTTGGCAAAATATTAGGGACTGGTAGCCCGATGTGCCTTTGCTAGGTCTCAATATATGTGCTCCAGTGGATTTTGAGAAATTAACGTTCAAAAAAAGATATATATCTGTAACAGCGCTCCGCTTCGCGTAACGGAGGTTTGCGAAGCTGATTGGTCATTCTGTCACTGGGCTATAGTTGGGCTACATCTGGCTGATATTTGGGCTACATTTGTTTTTTTGTGTGTCTGGCGGCCATCTTTGGGCTACATTGGGCTACATTGGGCTTCATTGGGCTACATTGGGCTACATTTGGGCTCCAACATATATATAGGCCAATGTAGCCCAATATATATTTTTCAAAGTTAATTTTCGTAAAAACCACTGGAGCATATATCTTGAGACATAGCAAAGGCACATCGGGCTACCAGTCCCTACAATTTTGCCAAGTTTCGTGGAAATCCATTCAGCCGTTCGAGCTAAAAGTGAGTCCAACCGCCCTATGGAAATGAAGGAAATGAATGGGTAATTTGTAATTAGCAAATAGCTCATCGCAAACTAGGAATGGTAAAGAATCGCTATTTATTCCTTAAAGTTCGCTATTTAGGAAATGCAAAAAACTTTGATGATACATATGGCGGTTCATCTCTAACAAGATAAGAAGCATAGGGATACATTTATGATGACTGGCGCATCACCAGGGATGTGTTAGTCATTCTGTGCCGCTGTTCCGTCACCTATGGTGTGCTGCATTTACAATGCGGCGCATCATGGGGCAAAAACAGCACAGATGCGTGATGTATCTGTGCCGTAAAGGTGGCGCATTGCTGGAGTTGTATCGCAAGTGTGATGAAGCTCCAGCAAGGGTCGGGGGTGCCCCTGTCGCAGGGTTTCTGTTCTCACACAGAACTGTGGACAGAGGATTGGAACCTCGGCGAATTAGGGTGTCCCAAAACTCACGTTAGTAATCAAAAACTCCTTAGCAAGCTAGGTACAGTGTCACATTGGATATAACAAACTCTCAATGTTTAGACAATCCAGAATATGAACTTATAGTACCTCAGGATACGTGGAACTCATGAACAGTCGGTCGTTATATATTTCTTAGAAACCAGAACATGGAGTTAAGAAGAACACATGTGTATTTGAAATGTTTATTTACTAATGCCGTCTTCTCAGGCGTAGTATCTTAGATAATACAAGTACACATATTATCAGTAGCAAAATTACCAGCATAGTTACTAGTACAGAAAAAGCGAATGGTGATAGTATGTTAACATGCTGTAAATGAATAAGAGTTAGCAACACTTATAAGCAGCCGCGGGCCGTGGAGGGAGTTACGGTGAGGCAGGGAGGCGGGGAGGGGGAGAAGCAGGGTGGAGAATACAAGTACACATATTATCAGTAGCAAAATTACCAGCATAGTTACTAGTACATAAAAAGCGAATGGTGACAGTATGTTAACATGCTGTAAATGAATAAGAGTTAGCAACACTTATAAGCAGCCGCGGGCCGTGGAGGGAGTTACGGTGGGGCAGGGAGGCGGGGAGGGGGAGGGGCAAGGTAGAGAGGGCTCCACCCTGCTTCTCCCCCTCCCCGCCTCCCTGCCTCACCGTAACTCCCTCCACGGCCCGCGGCTGCTTATATCTCACCCTCCCTAATACACATATTATATTATTTGCTAAGAAGGTCTCTTTGTGTTGGTTTAGGGCGTGCCCATACTTTAGTGTCTTAGATTTGAAGGAATCACATCAGCATACACCAGCTCTCTCTTCATGTGAACCGCATCAACTGTTGTGTATGTGTGTTCGGCAAAGCAATATAAAACCCGCCTCATGCCCAGAATTGGCAGAAGTTGCACTTATGTTATGAGTATGAAGTCGTGGAGATCAGACCTCATAACAATTCTGTATCGTGTTGTTCTTGAAACTTTAGCACTCGCTGTACAGATATAGTTTAACAAGCAAAGCAGATAGTAGAGCAATAACATATTATTCTCATGTAAACCACGATGAACTACTAGGTGGAAAGCTAAAGCAACAACTAAGTGTCGTGTGCAGAAGTTGCAAAAAAGGAAAAATGGCGTTTAAACCGGTAATGAGCCCATGCTAACTTAACACGGTGTAAAGATATCCAGGACCTAGAAGACTCCTCCCCGTGATCCGGAAACGAACTGAATAAGATAATAGAAGTGCCATCTCATGAGAGCAGATTGCAAGTTTATATGTGGACGGTCCGCAAGGTAAAGCATTAAAAACTAGGAAAATTTAATGCTAAAGAAAAATAAAACAGCCAAGTACTTTATCGAGTCTTAAGCCAATAGGCAAGGTAAATAATAAAAACTTGACAAATAAGTCAATGAATTGTCAATGAAATGCTAGTACTCAGCATATCAAACATGAAAAAGGTCTATGACATAACTGTGTATGCAAAATAAGCTGCAACAGCCTCCAATAGGAAGTCACCGTCTTCATCCGAAAACAGTTCAGCCATCCAATTTAAAAGCGGAAAAGAACATACGTGCTCTCCCAGCACCGGATCCTCTATCACCATCAGAGGACAGCTCGGTGGGTTTTCAAGAAAGCTCTGTTCCAAGAAAGACTGTGCTGCCGCCAGTAAATTCCAGGGACCAAGTAGTCCATGCATCAATGCCACAGCCATAATCCTTTCGCCAGGACAAACCAACTCGTGAGTAATGATAGGAGTCATCAGCTGATTAAAGTCGACGTCAGGAGAAACCGGTCCGCAGAGACACAAATCAATGGCCCAATCGAAATCACAGGTCAGGCAGTGAAATACAGGCTGGACACAGGTGAAGTAGGAGAATCGAAAAGATAATCCATATGCCGTGCTTAATATCGCCAACGGCATTGTGCCATAATATTCTAGCATGCGATTGCGGAACAGTGTCAGCAGCTGCAGGGTGGGAGGTTGCATAGGAGGGACATCCATATTTAAAAATGTAAAAAAGCACAAGAGCGTCCGCTGGTAATGCAAGTAAAAATGCCAATCCACGAACCAGAGTGGAGAAAATAGAATGAAAGGAAGCAGGGATGACTCCAAAGATTTTCTCAAATGAAGTCACGAGACCACTGGTAACAACTTTAAAAAAGTGCGCCAGGGTCTTTGTGGAGGATGCGTTAAAGATAGTCGGAACCATCTTGCTGAAATTGAAAGGCAAATCTGAATTGAAAAGGGTCTGCACCTCTGTACGGGTGTTCGCTATGTGAAGCACGAAAGTTTCACGGGCCGAACTCAAGGCCACCTCTCTCTGAGACAAAAGAGCTCTTATTCTTGCCATGCCGTTGAAATCTGTCCCAAGGTTGGTATTTGTGGCCAGATTGAAAACTCCCTATGTTCATGTGTGGGAGGAAATAGAACATTTCTGCAGCAAATAACCCGTTCACTTACTGTTACGATAAAAGGAATACTTTTAATTAACTCAGAACAATCTTCATTATTGAGCATCAAATAACTACCATTTTCCAACAACTTGAACGTGGGGATGATAGCAGGAACTGGCGTGCCTTGCAACACGCAAGCCATATTTGGTCGGTGTTTGTTGCATGAACCGTGTAACTGTATGTGCCTACACATTAGTGAATGATCTGGCGTCTCAGTGCATTCCTCTCCATTCAGATAAACTTCTTGATCATCTTTGAAACATCTGTATGTGTATGGAAGCGACCAGACCTCATGAAGAAAAGCACTACCTAAAGGTTCATAACGACCTATTGGTATATATTTCATACAATTTGAAAACTTATCTAAAGCAAAAGGCAGCGTTATTAAACCGTGGATAAGGCACGTTGCCAAAAAACCCGCAATCCTCTGCTGATGATGTCACTGAGCATGTCATGAATGATGTAATATGTGACATCATCAGCAGTGGATTACGGGTAATAGTATCTCTAGTTTACTCCCCTATAGCTGTCTTTCTTTTAACATAAGTGTCTGTTTCCTTCCCTTATACTTACTGTTTTTGGTTCGCTTCCGGTTCGCGTACCGGCGAGCGAACTGGGAAGCGAACTAAGAGAAATAGAGGTTGGCACAGTTCCAAATATTGTACCAATTTTTTAATAACGGGGAGGTAGTTCTGAAAAGAACTTTTTTTTTATTGTTTTTGTTGTTTTATATTTTTTTTATTATTTTTCGGAACATTTTTTTACTTTTTTTGAATTTTTCTGAACAGTTTTATATTTTTTTGGGTTTTTCTTGGAGGGGGCAATGAAAACGATTCATTGTAAAGGGCTCAACAGGAGCAACAAAACAAAAAAAGAAGTATTTATTATTTTGGGCGTTTCGTACAAACTTGCATATGATAGTCAATAGCTCTGTTGATCAGAGTGATGCTTCTTTCTCCGTAGCAAATGAATCCATCGCAAAATACGCAGATGTGTTTTACTTCACCAAATCTCATTTGTATATTTGGCACCATCTCCCTGCCCTCTGGTCCCGTTACTTCCGGTACAACAGATCTTCTGGCCATAATAGGGAGATTATCTAGGTCGTTCCGAAACTGTGCAGCACTGTAGTTGTTAGGATGCCACCTAGTCATATGGCGATGCATTGTGTAGTTTCCGAAACTGTATTTTTTCTCGGTTCCTCTGGACAGTCTATCTTGACATATAAGGCAAGTTACGTATCTTGCATTTACTTTTTTCTGACCTTTGGGAATTTTAAAAAATTGCCAAATGAAGTTTTCTTTCCGGTGAGACGTCCTGGGCTGCTCAGGCAAAAACTGCCTCTCTTCGTGCTCGTCGTCCTGTTCCTCTTCTTCCTCTTCTTGTTGAATTATAACTTGAGCAGGTGGTCCACTCTTCCTTGGATGTGGTGGAGGTGGTGGGGAAGCACCAGCTGAAGCTACTAAAGAAGCCATTGCTCAGTGATCACAAAGGGTCTTTCTCTCACAATGATGAAAGTCAGAGTGAGGAAAGAAGGAGGGATTTTCATCATTTGGGAAAAACAAGAGTTCTCAACCAATCAAAAGTGTTCATTTTAGATTATATGACCTAGTCTTACATCATTAGGAAACCAAAAGTGAAATGAACCAATGAAAAGTGTTATTACCAAGTCACATGACTTGCTGTGTTTACGTTAAGCGCTTTGCAGGGCCTCCCGGTTTGCTTCCAGAAACCTGCGCTTTGCGACTCGCTTCGCGTACCAGTTCGCTAACGTAGCACGTCATATGACGTATCACGCGAGAACGTGAAACGTCATGCGGACGGGAGGCGTCACGATGTTGTTTTCTAACGCGGCACTTGCGGTAAAGAAACCTTTACCGGCTCGCGGTCTATTTCGCGGCATCAAGGTCAGCTAACGGGAAGCTTCCCGATTCGCGAAGCGGGAACGAAGAAAAAAAAATATTTAAAAAAAAAATTATTCATAAACATATAAAATATATTTTTGGATTTAAAGAAGAATACATTTTACAGCTACAGATATTAGCTGTTAAAAAACCAATGAAATTCACAGAAAAAACCATAGGTTATAGACCATATATAGTTAGGAATTAGCATTTACAAAACCTTGAAAATTCACTGAAAAAACCATAGGTTATAGACCATATATAGTTAGGAATTAGCATTTAGAAAACCTTATTTTACTCACACAAAACCATTGAAATTCCATATATAGTTAGTTGCACTAACTATATATCGCGCACCCGCAATCCACTGCTGATGATGTCACATATTACATCATTCATGACATGGTCAGTGACATCACTGATGACATCACTGATGACATCTCAAATGACATCACTGATGACATCATCTAGTGTCTGTGTGTTTTTGTAAAGTTTAAATACGTTTTACATATTGAAGAATGAGTGGATGTATGGAAGACTGAGTGTGTGTGTGGCTGGCTGGGAGGTGTGTGACTCTGTGCATATCAATGTGTACTTGTATCAGTGATTGTATAAGAGAGTAAGTATGTGTTAGTATATGTGTGAAAAGTATGGTGTTCTGTGTTTAACTATAGATGAGGAAATCGAAGTGTGATTGATTCTTCACAGGACTGACTAGGTGTATGAGTGCATATGATAGTGTTCTAATAATAACTGACTGTATGTATGAGTAATTGTATGGGTGAATGAGTGAATGTGTGTGTAGACGTACGAATCAGTGAGTGCGTATGTAGTAACTGGTATTGGTGTGTCATGATGTCATCAGTGATGTCATTTGAGATGTCATCAGTGATGTCATTTCAGATGTCATTAGTGATGTCATCAGTGATGTCACTGAAGTATGGTGTTCTGTGTTTAACTGTATAGATGAAGAAATGGAAGTGTGATTGATTCTTTACAGGACTGACTTGGTGTGTGAGTAACTCCATGGATGAGTGGCAGTGTGTGACTGTCTGCATAGGTGTATGAGTGCATATGATAGTGTTGTAATAATGAGTGACTGTATGTATGAGTGATTGTATGGGTGAATGAGTGAATGTGTGTGTAGACGTAGGAATCAGTGAGTGCGTATGTAGTAACTGGTATTGGTGTGTCATGATGTCATCAGTGATGTCATTTGAGATGTCATCAGTGATGTCATCAGTGATGTCATTTGAGATGTCATCAGTGATGTCATCAGTGATGTCACTGACCATGTCATGAATGATGTAATATGTGACATCATCAGCAGTGGATTGCGGGTGCGCGATATATAGTTAGTGCAACTAACTATATATGGAATTTCAATGGTTTTGTGTGAGTAAAATAAGGTTTTCTAAATGCTAATTCCTAACTATATATGGTCTATAACCTATGTTTTTTTCAGTGAATTTTCAAGGTTTTGTAAATGCTAATTCCTAACTATATATGGTCTATAACCTATGGTTTTTTCTGTGAATATATATATATATACACACACTCACGTACATTGTTCAAGTTCAAGTTCGATTACTTGTATAGCGCACTACTCACCCGGAGGGTCTCAAGGCGCTTGGGGGAGGGTTCACTATATGTCGAAAAGCCAGGTTTTAAGTTCTTTTCTGAAGGAGATGTGGTTTTGAGTAAGGCGGAGGTGAGTGGGGAGTGAGTTCCAGGTCTTGGCAGCAAGGAAGGAGAACGATCTGCCGCCCATGGTGGTTTTTCGGATGCGCAGGACTGCGGCGAGGGCTTGATTGGACGATCTTAGATGGCGGGTGGGTTTGTAGAAGGACAGTCGAGTGTTGAGGCATTCGGGTCCTAGCTTGTAGAGGGCCTTGTGTGCGTGGGTGAGAAGGCGGAATGTGATTCTTTTGTTGACGGGAAGCCAGTGGAGGTCTTTTAGGTGTCCGGTGATGTGGTCTTGGCGAGGGATGTCTAATATGAGTCTCGCTGATGCGTTTTGGATGCGTTGAAGTTTTTTCAGTAATTTTGCTGTGATTCCGGCGTATAGTGTATTACCATAATCCAGTCGACTCGTGACCAGTGCGTGGGTGACAGTCTTTCTTGTCTCATGGGGGATCCATCGGAAGATATTTTTGAGAATGTGAAGTACGTTGAAGCAGGAGGATGAGACTGCGTTGACTTGTCTGGACATCGAGAGAGAGGAGTCTAGGATGAAGCCAAGGTTGCGTGCATGGTCTGTGGGTGTGGGTGCTGTGCCCAGAGCGGAAGGCCACCAAGAGTCGTCCCAGGCAGAGGGGGAAGGTCCTAGGATGAGCACCTCCGTTTTGTCTGAGTTGAGTTTTAGGCGGCGATGTTTCATCCATTCTGCTACTTCTTTCATGCCTTCGTGAAGATTGGTTTTGGCGGTGTAAGGGTCTTTGGTGAGGGAAAGGATTAACTGGGTGTCGTCGGCGTAAGAGATGATGTTAAGGTTGTGTTGACGTGCGATGGAGGCGAGTGGACTCATGTAGACATTGAAGAGGGTGGGACTGAGTGAAGATCCTTGTGGTACACCACAGATGACTTCGCTGGCCTCTGAGTTGAATGGGGGAAGTCGGACTCTTTGAGTTCTCCCAGTGAGGAATGAGATGATCCAGTCCAATGCTTTTCCTTGTAAGCCGATATTGCTGAGGCGTTGTATAAGGGTGCTGTGGCATACTGTGTCGAAAGCTGCGGAGAGGTCGAGTAGAATGAGGGCCACTGTTTCTCCGTTGTCCAGTAGTGTTCGGATGTCGTCAGTCGCTGCAATGAGGGCGGTTTTGGTGCTGTGTTTGGCTCGAAACCCGGATTGAGATGGATCGAGGGAGTTGTTTGATTCAAGGAAGGCGGCGAGCTGGCTGTTGACGGCTTTCTCAATGACTTTGGCCGGGAATGGGAGGAGGGATATGGGTCGGTAGTTTTTAAGTTCAGAGGGGTCTGCTGTGGGTTTCTTCAGGAGGGCGCTGAGTTCGGCGTGTTTCCAGCTTTCTGGAAAGGTGGCAGAGTTGAAGGAGCAGTTGATGACATCACGGAGATGAGGTGCGATGATGGAGTCAGCTTTGTTGAAGATGTGGTGGGGGCAGGGGTCGGTTGGTGAGCCCGAGTGGATTGAGTTCATAAGGTGGATGGTGTCTTCTGTGGTGATTGAGTTCCAGGCGCTAAGGTTGTTAGTGGGCGGGGTAGGATCTGAGAGGGGTGGGGAGGGTTGATCGCTGGAATTATTCTCGAAGCTGTTGTGGATGTCGGCAATTTTGTTGTAGAAGAAGGAGGATAGCGCATCGCAGACGTCTTGGGAGGGAGTGATGTCGTTGGATGCTGCGGTGGGGTTGGTGAATTCTTTGACGATGTTGAAAAGTTCCTTGCTGTTGTGAGTGTTGTTGCCGAGACGGTCCTTGAGTGCTGATTTCTTTGCGGATCGAATCAGTTGGTGGTGTTTGCGGGTGGCTGCTTTGAGGGTGGTCATGTTGTCGGTGGTTGGGTTTTTTCTCCATGTTTTCTCCAGTGTGCGGCATAGCTTCTTGGATTTTTTAAGGTCATCATTGAACCAGGGAGCCTTTTTGCTGGTTGAATTGATCTGGTGCTTTTTCAGGGGTGCTAATTTGTCAGCACTGTGGGTGATCCATTGTTTGAGATTGGTGGCCGCTTGGTTTGGGTCCATTGAGAGGGTGGGAGGGTTTTGGTTGAGTGATGTGAGGAGTTGGCCGAAGGTGATTTTTTTCCAGTTTCTCCGAGGAATAGGTTGAGGTCGGATGTGGGTCAAGGTGGTTTTGTAGCTAAAGTGGACACAGCTGTGGTCCGTCCAATGGAGAGCTGTGGTGCGGTCGAAGGAGATGTGCTTGCTGGAGGTGAAGATAGGGTCGAGCGTGTGTCCAGCTATATGGGTGGGGGTGTCAACAAGTTGTTTGAGTCCGAGATTGGCCAGGTTGTCCAGAAGGGTGGTGGTGTTGCTGTCGTGTTTGTTGTCAAGGTGGTAGTTGAGGTCTCCTAGAAGAATGTAGTTCTCGGAGGCGAGGGCATGTGGGCTGACGAAGTCCGTGATGTCATCGCTGAATTGAGTGTGGGTACCTGGAGGCCTGTATATGAGGGTGCCTCTAAGTGTGGTCCTAGGGTCGGTGTGGATCTGAAAGTGGAGATGTTTGGCGGTTGCAAGGTTATCGTCGGAGCTGGTCGTGATTTTGATGGTGTTCCTTTGGATGATGGCGATGCCTCCTTCTGTTTGATTGGTGCGGTCTTTCCGGATAATCTTGTAAGCTTCCGGTATGGCTATGGCGATGTCGGGTGCTGATGATGTGTTCATCCATGTTTCTGTAAGGAAGGCGATGTCCGGTGACGCAGTGTCGAGTAGGTCCCAGAGTTCTGTTGCGTGTCTGTGGACCGAGCGGGTGTTCAGCAGGATGCACTTCAGGTGGTTAGAGTCGGAGCTATGTTTGGAGGAGGAAGATTTGGTGAGGGTCCTGAAGCAGTTGAACTTGCAGGGGAGGCAGGTGAATGGGCCGTGGGTGCGTCCTGGGGTAGCTACGCAACATTGAGGAATGCGTCCGGGGTTGAGGACGTGGAGAGTTGCTGCATCATATGTGATTCTAGTGGTTTGGGTGCGGTGGGGACCAGGGGGGCGGGCGCTGGGCGCGGGCCAGGCGCGGACGGGCGTAGACGGGCTTACCTTTGGCGCACCTTCGGCGTGGCCACAGCGCGTGGACGCTGCGCGTTGGGACATCTGTCTTAAGTGGATAGTGGAGGGGGCGGAGCATGGGAGGGGCAGCTGGGAGGCGGGGAGCGGGGAGGAGACACGGTCCACGAGTGACCAAGCAACAAGCAACAAAATGGACGGACTAAAAAATGAAACTGGGACCACAATGATCACAATAAGTAAACAGGCAATGCAGCGCTATTTGCAGTACAAGAAAATTAAAACAGACGATACCAGGCGCTATGCTCGCCTCTAGGCGCTCTGGAAATGCAGGCAACGTCGGATCGCGCTCACCGAGGCAGGCAATGGGGGTCAGGAGCAGAGGCTGGGCCAGGCAGTCGCCAATGCGAGTAGACTCGGCAGGAGGGGGGGCAGTCAGCCAGGAGATCAGCCAGGAGATCGTGGGGGAGCGACCGCTATGGAACTAGTCCAGCTGGTCACAGAGGAGCGTAGGGAGGATCGGGCTACTTTGCCAGTGGGTGGGGGGGGGCAGCTGGGAGGCGGGGAGCGGGGAGGAGACACGGTCCACGAGTGACCAAGCAACAAGCAACAAAATGGACGGACTAAAAAACAAAACTGGGACCACAATGATCACAATAAGTAAACAGGCATTGCAGCGCTATTTGCAGTACGAGAACATTAAAACAGACGATACCACGCGCTATGCTCACCTCTAGGCGCTCTGGAAATGCAGGCAACATCGGATCGCGCTCACCGAGGCAGGCAATGGGGGTCAGGAGCAGAGGCTGGGCCAGGCAGTCGCCAATGCGAGTAGACTCGGCAGGAGGGGGGGGGGCAGTCAGCCAGGAGATCAGCCAGGAGATCGTGGGGGAGCGACCGCTATGGAACTAGTCCAGCTGGTTGAGATACTTTTAGAGGTATATATATATACATGTGAGAATTCTGAAATACCTCAGGACAGTAAAAAATAGAGAAAAATGTTATCCTGTCACCAGGCACGTGAATGAGGTCCATCGAGGAAGTGTGAATGAGCTGTTTTATTATGTCATTGATTTGGTTCAAACAAGCAGAAGAGGTGGTAACTGAGAACTTAAATTAAGACCATTGGAATCAAGATATGTTTGGATGTTTAATACTAGAAGTCCACTTGGCCTCAATTCTGATGAAGAGTTATACGTACACATTTAGAGAGGATCCTTCTTCTTCTCTCCTGAACAGACAAAAGGGATAACATGTGAGTAGACAGAGGTGCAAACTATTGGTTAAGAAGATAAGCATCTCAGAAAACAAGAGTGATCATAAAAGAGAAGGTATAAAAAAAGCACTTGCACCTTTTATTCACCATTTAGGTTATGTTAATGTATTGTTGTAATAAATCAGTTAGATACTACCATAGAAAGTTTATGTATACGAAGAGATGATAATAGTTGTGAGGTACAAGTATAGTAGCCCAAGGTATGTGTCAAACATAATATACAAAAAGCAAGGGGAGGAATCTTCTGCTTATTTATTGTATAAGCCCTTTGAGTTTGACTGTCGAATAAGAAATGTATTTTGAACAGACAATAGCCAAGAATCCCTATTTGTTTGTGTGGAACCCTCTGGATATAAAAATATGTGTATATAAAAGTGATCGAAATATTTTAGTAATATCATTATGAAAGTCTGTTTTTATAATGTTGTGAAAAAAGTGATTATGATTGTGGAGGAGGTTCAAATATGATATAACTGCCCAAGCAATTTAAGACAGTTTGGCAACATGAAACATAGCACTTGCACTTCATGAGAGCTGGGCAATGGTTACTTAAAGCACTTGTACCTTACATAATGAATTTAGAGCAATGGAGTAGTTCACATAGGATGACTCAAGGTGGCACTGAATTTATGCTTGAGCACTTTATTTTGACGTTAATAACCAACCTGTGCAATATAATTGTGTAAATATCTGATATGTGGTTAAGCAGGATTCATTTTAAATATTGGAGTCAAATGGCGATGTGAATTTGACATAGGTAGAAAAACAAAAAATTAAAAATAATAAAGAAACTAAAAAGACAATAAAAAGAAAAATAATGTGTAAAGAAATAAGTAAACAAGATTGATTGTAAGTAGTATATGTTCCATAACATAATTGCCATTTGGTATGTTTTCTATGTTTATTGAGTTTGGAGCCATGTGATCCACTTTTCAAGATATGGCAATTAATTGCAAATAGTGTGTGATCAAGGCAGTAGGTACTGTCGAAATGCGTTACAGCCTGGAATAAATGTGTGTTGATTTTAACTTACCCTGCTGTGTCAGTGTCCGGTCTGTGATTGCAAACTGGAATTGACGTATATGTATACCCACAGAAATATATTATATATATATATATATACACACACAGAAATATATATATATATATATATATATATATATATATATATATATATATATATATATATACATATATATATATATATATATATATATATATATATATATATATATATATATATATAATATATATATATATCCCAAACAAGCTCCAAGGTATGCGGGGGGCCCCAAGGGATGTGGCGTGTGCTCCGGACAAGCAACCCGGAAATCCAATTCACTCCAAACAGCAATCGTGTAAACACGCTCTCAGCAGCCGCCACAGAAACGCCAGACAGGAAATAATCCAAGGGTGTTTATTCAGATGCTACATGTTTCGGCTTCTCACAAGCCTTGATCACGCAAATGAGTGTGGATGTGCAAAACATTTAAATCAAGTGAAATTTGATAAACATGAACAAAGGACTATGAACATAGTGTGGCAGACATCTTGACGGAGTCAAGTGAATAAAATAAAAATAAAGATAGGGCTAGTGGAAATTAATAAACATACAATAATGTCTTGTAGCTAAGTTGGAATACATGGAATGAGCATGGATAATCAACAAAATGCTACTAGGGCCATCACTAAAATAATAAGTATGGCAATGCCCGTTCCAAATAACCCAATACACTGTTGATGTGGGAACAAATCTGTTCCAAATGCAGAGCTCTGCAATTAAATGAAAAATAAATTAAATAGTCCTGCAGTCGGCGGATCTGCCGCGCAGCCAAAAGGAAATACCCGGAAAGTTCCGGACACAACGCAAAGTGCGAATGCTGTCGCTATGTTAAAGAGACAGTATAATCAAAAATGCGGGTGAGGGGGGATATACGTCCCGTCACACAGGAGCAACCTGCGTGTCAAAAAAAAATTCCCAATAATGTTCACATGGTGTTCAGTGATGCCCTGTTCCTGTTCTGTTTATGAGCACGCCCACTTGGGCATCACTGAACACCATGTGAACATTATTGGGACTATTTTGCAGACTTTGGGCAGTTGTGGAGCCCAGTTTGGGCTGTGACATGGACTTTGTCACTAGCAATGGATTGTGTACCATCCCCAATATTTTTATTACAATCTTCCTTCTTCAGACAACAAAGCAGTTCTTCAAGCAGCAACACAGATCTCTCACAGCAAGACAGTCCTTCTTCTGAACCTTCCGCTGGTTCAGGAATATTCTGATGAGTGGTTCAGGAGGACCAATATTTATACCTGGAGCCAGTTTTTGCTTGGGGGACTCCCTCTCCTATCTCTAATACTGGTTGTGGAAATGTCAAGGTTCTAGGCTGTATGGAGTGACAAAAGGCAGGGTAAGCCTGGCATCAGGTTCCTTTGTGTGTGCAGGAAGCAAAGCCCTTGGAAGGGCAAGTAGGTCAGAGGGCTGCTCCTGTCATCATGCCAGGATAACCCATCCTGTCCACACATAAGCTCTCTTTATATTTCTGTCTGGAAGCAATGCACAAACCCCAACAGCACAGCCTTTCACAGTCATGTGCCCCAAAACACTGGCAGAAGGCACCAATGGCTGAGACAAAAAAATGCCAATTTTCTAAAAGAGGCATTTTCAAAATTGTAACTTAATATCTGACTTCACTATTAAAGAGTACTTACAATAACAATTATTGAGAGTATAAACAGTATATCTATATCTGCTACCAATCCAAAGTTCACACTTATTAAATGTCATAAGGTAACATAGTGTTAGTCAATGGAAGAGATAGGCCTTACAACAGTGAAAAATTGATTTAAGAGTTTTTCACTGCCAGGACATATAAAACCTAAGATGTCCTACTTTTTAAATACCATGTACCCGGCACTATGAGCCTTTAGGGACTACCTTAGGGGTAACTTATAATAATCTTGAAGAAAGGTTCAGGCCTGGCAAAAGGTTTATTTTGCCAGGTCGAAATGGCAGTTTAATACTGCACAGACAACTGAGACATGTTTTGCAAGGCTACTTTAGTTGGTGGCACAAGTAGTGGTGATGCCCACTAGTAGCATTTAGTTTACAGGTCCTGGTTGCATATAGTACCATTTACTAGGGACCTATAAGTAAATTTAATCTCCTAATAAGGTAGATGGCAATTGTATCATGTTTTAAGGGGAGAGCACTAGAGTTAGGTAAAATGTTCAATTCTGCCAGTGGAATTGAAGGAATTTAGTATTTCCGCATTACTCATGTAACACTGAATTACTAATTATTTCTGCCGTTCAGCCGGCGGAAACAAATCAGCATTGCTTGTCAGCAGTAATGTAAAAATTGCAGTTGCAATGCCCTTGGGACCAAGGCAATAATGATTGTAATAAGTCCCCTGCACGACATGATTTTTCACTCCAATTATTTGACTGAAAAATCATGTTGCGCTGGAGAAACGTATTGTACTTAAACAGGCCTGAGAGGGAGCAGTCCCTCTATTTTTAAAATCCACTGCTGATTAAACTTTAATATGCAGTGATTTTTAAATATACATGATTTGTTCCCTCTTCCAGCCCTGTTTTTTAAGTACCACTGCAGAGCACATAGCCCTCGTGCCTTACATAAGTATGTAAGTACACTGAGTGGTATACACTGGAGTGGATACCTCTTGGTGCCCTTACATGCTTATGTAAGGGCACCAAGGGGTATGTATTGCACTGGAGTGCACTGCACTCCTCTTGGTGCCCTTTCATGCTTATGTATGGTCACTGTGGGGTATGCACTGCACCTGTAATTCTCACATGTTGTTTCCGTAGGGGCGAGATGCAAGATCTAAAGCAAGATCCCAACTTCCTGCACCCACCAATGTCAGCCCAGCAGTATCAAAGCAAACACAGTAGAAATGGTGAAGAGGGGAAACAAAACCAGGAAAGGGAGAAGGGAAGACAAGTCATCAACACGCATCAGGTATTGATGTTCTTGTTGGAGGTTATATGTATTGCATGAGCATGTAGGACGGAAATAACACTGACGTCCAATTAATATGATGCAATGGGATAACTACCTGTAAAGATCCCTCTTCCACTTAGGTATGTCAGTATAAGAAAGCATTGTCAGTGGCATATATCTATATGGAAGAGATATGCAATTAGGAGCTTACTACTTGGAACAACAAGACATATTAATTAAAGAGGTATATAGTATAACTAACCTAAGAGAGGTTCAGCGTGGAATCCAAGTAGGCCCCATCTTTTTCATATCAAAATAAACCCAGGAGAAAACCAAAAACATAGGAAAGGTTAAGTAAAAAATAACAATATACACAAAAATGTGCAGGGCTAAAGTACTAAGAAAAGAATTCCCTTTTCCCTTTTCATCGCAGGACACTAATTTTATAAATTTCTTACTTATAGCCGTCAAGCAATGTCAGCAAAGGAGCAGAATTTCCATACACCGTGGAGACTATTTCAGATAAGTAACGGGCGTAATTCACGCAAAGAAAAATAAATGTTACCATTTAGAAGAGCGTGAATTCTTTGTGAATAATCAATTTCCTTTGTCATATTTTCCAGGAAATATCATGAAGGCCCCCACGGCATCGGGCAAGTCGCCATAATCAGGAGTAGTGAGAAGGCCCCACAATGTCAGGAAAACGCCAAAATCAGGAGGAATGTGAAGGCCTCCATGGCGTCGGGTGAACCACCAGAATCTGGAGGAATATGAACATCCCGGGGCGTCAGGCGAACAGCCAAAGACAGTAAGGATTCTGCAAGCCCCCGTGTCATCGGGCAAAAAGCAGAGGTGAAGACAGTACAGTGCATTCCCCTTGGTGCCCTTACTTACTGGAGTGCACTTCATACCCCTCGGTGTCCTTACATAAGTATGCAAGGGCACTGAGGGATATGCACTAGAGTAGATACCCATTGGTGCTGTTATATACTTATGTAAAGGCAACCAAGGGTATGTGCTACACTGGAGTGCACTGCACACCCCTTGGTGCCCTTACATACTTATGTTAGGGCGCCCACGGATATGCACTGAACATTACAGTGCCCACTCTTCCCCTTTGTGGAATTCCGTGGAATTCTACATAATTGTAATGTAATTCAGAGGAATGCCATGGAATGAACCTCCTCCAATTCTGCCCACCTCTAGAGAGCACAAGCACTTTATCACTGGGTAGCATGGAAAAGTGCACAGAGTCCAAATGTCAGCAAAACACTTGTACACCAACAGAAGGAAAAAATATGGGGGTGACTCTGCAAAAAGGGCCAGGTCGAACATATACATTGTCTAGGCAGCTCTCACCCCTGCTGTGGTCTACTTGTAGCATTTATCAGGTATTTTAGGATGAAGCTTTGATGTCACCATTTACTGCTCCTGAATACCCAGCTCAAGCAATATATCCTGGATCACAAAATGGTCACTGGGAGGTAGGTGTGTATATTTTTACAATGTCTTACTTTGTCCAAAGCAATTGGTAAACTTCTGCTGATTTTAGAAAAGCCAACTTTCGAATTTCACCTGACAATGACGGTGCAGTAAAATATTTGCCTAGCTGCACGGAGAGTATGTGGCAGCCCTATTTCCTGGTCACTTGGGTCTGTGCTTGGATATTTGAGTCCTAATGTCAGTTTTCACGGACAGTGCCCTGACATTTGGGAAGGTGTTTCAACATTTGAGACTATTTGAGGTATTTTCAGTTAGAAGATGACATTTGAAGTTGGGCTGTGATTGACAATTTTTGAAAAGGTTCGGAAGTTAAATGTATGCCTGAGTATTTGAAGTCATGAAGTCAAGACCATTTTATGTCACTAAAATTAGATGTATAATATACTTACGTAATAGGGATTTCCACCAGCTCTCGTCATCCATTGGACTGTTGTGTCATTCACATTTTTCTTCCACCAACTACAGCATGGGGGTAATGGATCAGCCTACTTTAGCCACTGGCTAACTTCACTTAGCGTGACTGCATTTTGCTTCGCAAGGAGCAAATTCACATGCAAGATAGTTCCCTTCAGTGCCAGGGTTTTGTCTTTATTTATTAGTGTCACATTTGAGATAGCAGGGCACTTTCCCCCAGCTCTTCATGTTGCTTTTAATGTGAGCTGAGGGCACATTCCAGCGTCATCTGTTAATGTCTCCTGCTAATGCTGTTTTAAATTCATTTTGGAGCGGTCTTTGTTTATCTGACTTCTGCTATTTTAAAGAATATCAGATTTTGTTAATTTAAAAGCGAGTCACCCTATTTTAAGTATGCATATGATGATGAAGGGCATTTTAAACTGCACCCCTTTAGTTCATGCTGGTGTATATTTTTATGGAGGATTGCAGTTATAATGGTAAACCAATTGTGTCTGTATTTCTTGATTGAATGGCCTTATAGTTGGCTTTCAGAGCTCCTATCTATCCATCCATCCACCCACCCTCCCTCCCACCCATCGATCCATCCAGCCCTCCGTTCATCCATCCACCTAGCTATCTAGCTAGCTATCTACCTATCCAAGCCTCTCTATGTATTTTTCAACCCTCTCTATAAACTTGTAATTCAAATGTATAAAATATTCCTAAAAAGCCCCACCAAAGGCAGGAGACTGGCAGCCAGAGCTAGACCGTATGGCTTTTTTTTTTAGTTCTGATGTTAGTTAAGATCTTTTGATTTTACTAAAATTATGTGTATAACAGAGCTAGTTATATGGGGTTTTAGCCAGACTGCATCCTGTAGTCGGTTGTTTTCTTTTCTTCCACACTCTACAGCTGGTTCATGTGGCAGTGGGTCAGCTTACTTTAGCAACTGGCTGATTCACTGTGAGGTATGGTATGCTGACCTGGTGAATTGATATCAGGGAAATTATCAGTTTAAGACAATGCGAAAGATGAGTAACCAGGGAGGATAGGTGAACGCTCTCTGTTTACTGCTTCCATCTGCACATAAATATCAAGGCCGGGAGACATCAGTACACTTGGTATTCTAGCAATAAGAATGAAATGAAATTATAAAGCAAAACTGCACAGGGCTTTCAATAGTGGATCTAATTAATTATGCATGCATTCCATTTTTCAATATTCTTTCAAATTTAAATATCAATATTAGCCACCCGAAGCAATGTAAAAATGTGCATCTGTAAATAAATCAATACAGAGAAATTGTGTTTACTTTAAACAGTGCATTCTGATAGACATGTTTAAAAACGCAAACATAAACAGTTGCAAATTATGCAAGCTGAAAAGGAAAGAAAAGCAGCAATCATAAATTACAGTACAATATGTTTTAACTACAATCAGAAAATATTAAGACTCTATAATTTACACCTCATATGCATCTCAAGAGGATTGAATAAAAACCCCTCATGACTTGAGCAAAGCATCATTTCATTTCACAGAGATAGCAATCTTCACAGCATTCTCACTAAAGTAATAAAACAGAGATTTCCAATGCGAGGATTTCACTGGCAGAGCCTGAATGCAGGTAAATAATATAGAGGCAAAATTACCTTTAGCCTAGCTTTCTCTGCACCCCAGTCTAGCTATTTACTAACAAATATAATGTGAGGGAGCTCAAGACCTAACCCAGCAGAAAATGCTAGGTATGCTTGAAACACACAACAAGCACAATACAAAACAGTCAAAATACACACTCTTGATTTATAAGTTGGCAGTCATTGTAGTGTCCATCGGGATGGTGGATGACACTACCTCTGCCTTCCCGAAGGTACTCTGTCAGTCCGATTCAGAGATGACTACTGGCCCTGTGGTTATCTTTGTACATTCCTTTCCTTTCAATGTACTAAAATATGTTATATGGCCCATGTCAGTGTTGAGGGCCGTATACCAAATTATTTATTTTTTGCATTTTTCATAAACAAAGTGGGGGCATATTACCAAGGCGGCGCTATAAAATTATCGCCACTTTTGGGGCTGTTTTCGGCAGAAAAGCGGCGATAATTTTATCGCCTTATCAGCAAAGACACACTATCGTGTGTTTTGCGGATTTAGCGCCCCTTAAAACAACACCCAGCTTTGCATTTCTAATGAGATGAAAAGTGGGGGTTCCGTGCCAAAATAACTGGAGAAATGTTGCTAACTGACATTTCTCCAATTATCAAGCTGCACGCAAACAAGAAGAGCGTTAAGAAAAGTAGCGCTAACCACAGTTAACGCCACTTTCCTAACGCCTACTTGTAACCTGATTTAGTCATGTACTCCAATGGGAGGTGGATTACATGGCTAAGATCACTCTGCCCTATCGGCGAGGTTTCTCTGGTTGCATTGTGATTATCGCTGGATTTCCAGCGATAATCACACTGTTTTCCAGCTAACGGATGGATTCCTATCACTTGGGAGATAAGCGTTGCTGATAGCACGCTATCTCTGCGATATAATCCAGCGTTAGCCTGTGATAATTATCCTCGCGCTAAAAGCGCTGAGCAATAATTATCACAGGACTGCTAATATGCCCCGTGGGAGTTTGTTTTTGAAATACAAAAAAACGAATGGCCACACACCCTAGAAGTTTTCTCCCAGGGTGTGGGGTTGATTAATGCATTTTTTCCTGACGCTCACTGCCAGGTTTCTCCGGGTGGTAATGATCATGAACAAAAGGCATTCCCCCTTCCACTCTAATTAGGTCGAAAAGATTAATGGCCTTCCTCGGGCCTGAGCAGGGCCATGAGAAGAAGTTTTTCTGTCATGTCAACAGAGCCAGCCAGCAGGAGGTCCATTAAGTGACTCTCTAAATGAGGTGGAGGGACCAAGGGCTTGGTGTTAGGGTACTTCATTACCTTTGTGACTGGGTACCCTGTCTGCCAAATTCAAAATCAGGTCCAAAGAACCTCAGGTCCAGACAAAATTAAATTACAAGTTCATTCATGTATGTAGCAATTGAGGTAAACATTGAAATACACTTCCTCTTAGGAGTAGTATTCCTACATAAAAGTCAATTGTGGTTGAAATACTCTTAGATTTCTTCAAATAGCTTGGGATCAAAGGGCATAAAGACTTAAAATGACCAGGCAAGATTAGAGAAGAGAGCAGAAATGCTGAAGAAAGTTATCATTCAATTTGCTCTAGAACTAAGGGCTGAGACATCGTAATTGGAGAAGGAGTTCTTCAACATTGAAGCAGAAGACAAGGTTCTTGGATCATCAGAGAAGTACTCCCTCCCAGTTTAGTATGTGATTTACCCATTGTTTATAAAATGTTTATTTAGTTTTCATGAGTGTTAGCCATTTTCAAACATGATAACATCGACTACAGGTTCCATAATGCATTGCATTGTTTACATATTGTCATTTGTGCGTTTCTGAGCTTTGCAAACATTATATCGTTTATTTAGCAAGCGTTTCTAGAAACATTATTGTACAGTGTCCATCTGCTATAACTGGTCCTCAAAACATGCATGAGATCATTGTTCTCATTGTGAGATTACAATGTATGGACATCTTCCAATCACAATTGAACAATGAAACAAGATTTGCACATTCCATATGCTTATTCAAAATAATTTGAAACACTGTCAGTGTGTTTGTCTGTTAGTTCATCAATGTTCAAGTATTCCGTATTCTTTCTTCAACATTCGTGCCACAGGACACATCATAAGTTCATGCCAACATGTTTCATCCTTCAACTGACTTTGTCAACCCAAAGTAATGTTGTTGTTGTAAAATGTGTAAAGTTGGAGTACAGTGCATGATAGGTGTTCCTCCTTGAACTATTGCAGGTAAAGTAGATACTAGTAGAAAAGGAGGTTTCTTTAGTGGCAGCGTAAAAGCGCAGAATACTTCCCCTATCAGTAAAATGGTGCCAGTTATTTCCAGATTGAAGAGCGTCACTGGCCATCAAATGGGTGTCAATCCAGTATCATCATATTTCTGCGGACATGAATATTTGGTGGCCAAGAGTAATTAGCAGTTGATTCCATTGTTTCAAGGGTCAGTTTCTAACTCTTGTCTCTGCATTAAGAAATTGGCTTTATAGTTTTACGACGTTTTTCTTGTGCATATCACATCTCCCAGGGTTTGGCAACAAGGTGTACTATTTGTTCAGACACCCAAGGCTGACCATGAAGCTAGAACAGCTGCAGCAATCATGGAAAACACACATTCATTAGGCCTCGGTGTTACTCTCAGAGTTTTGCTCCACGCAATTGCACAGAGTTCTAAAAAACTAAGCACGATTCTGTGGAACACCTCGAACGAGTGGAAGAATTGACCCATTCCAAATTTGAAGAATGCTCATATGCACTTCTTTTTCAGGCCAGTATCTGTGCAGAAAAATCAGCATGAACAGCACCACGCAGTCGGCCTGGGCCTGGCCACTTTGATTTACCTGCTTTCTGTTCTGTGCACAATGCTTGGCCTGATTTTTCAATCTAATCTAAATCTATTCTAATCCTCCCCCTATTGCACTCATCCACCCTTCATTTACCTTTTTTTTTATCAGTGTGGGTCTTTGTCTATGTGTATTTTATGTTTTTGTCTTTTCATTTTAACATTTTCCATGAATTTTGGTACTTTTTTGCTTTCCCTTTCTACATTCTTTAGTTCTTCCTTTCTGCTTTGCTGTTTTCCTTTTCCTACCTCTTTTCTTTCACCTCAACATCATGTTGTAGCAATTGTCAGCAAGTGGTGGCATCAGTACAGATACAACATGCAGCACACCTTGAGGTTGTTGGCTCTGCCAAGGGGTGAAGCCCCGCCCCATTGTTTCAGAGGCAGAGGAGACCCACTTATTTTTATGTGCCGCGCCACCTCCCCTCCATATTGGCAACCAGTGTCAGCCTCAGAGAGGGTGCACCTTGCAGGAGCTTTGCTGCTGTGGGGGAGAGTGTTTAGGTGCATGTGCCAGAGCATTGGGGTTTAGCCCATGAAGCAGCAGCTGGCACATCACTGGGCTGACCTGCTATACAGGGAATAGGACTTGCTCCACTTGGTGGGTGTCGAGGTGGCGGGGCTCGTGAGTAAATATTTATTTTTTGTTTTTTAAAATGCTCTATTTTTTTTACAAATAGCATGTTGCTCACACTCAGAGATAAGTTAAGTTTACACTACAAATATTATTTTTTTTTAGCTTGAGCTAGCCTGTTGCCCAGCGCCACCTAATCTTATTATTAATATTTTTTATTAGAGCAGGAATAAAAACAGAAGAAAGATGACATTACAGGATAGGAAAAAGAAATTAAAATTAAGGATATCAAATAGCCAGCAGCAGAAATACATTACAAAATATTGCATAAAAAGAACAGGATTAACGTCCACTATAACATAATTGATAAAAAAAACAGTTCGGGAAGAATAGGAATAGGAGAGTGAATTAATTAATTAATTTAATTTCTTGTAAAGCGCTAACAATCATCCAGGGTAGGATATCACGGCGCTATGATTGCTAATGTGCATGTGACATAGGTATGAACCCAGTTAAATTATTCAGGATGGGGGAAGAGGAAAGATTTTAGCTGTTTCCTAAATGCCAGGTGGCATTCTGTGAGTCGGAGGGCTGTAGGTAGTTCGTTCCATTTGGTAGCAGCGATATGGGAGAAAGCGCGCTCGCCCATCCTGGCTCTCTTTACCCGGCAGGTTTTTGCCCGAGCCAAGAATTGGGAGCGGAGGTTCCTAGTGGGAGCATAAAACTGAATCCTATTTCTAAGGATGAAGGGACCAGTTTTGTGCAGTGCTCTATGAGTAATACACATCATTTTAAAAGTTGCTCTTTGCTTCATTGGTAACCAATGGAGATAACGCAAACAGCTCTTGGCTGAGTCGTATTTTCTTTTCATACAAATGGCCTTGGCTGCTGCGTTCTGCACCATTTGGAGCCTGGTGAAAAGATACTCGGCCATGCCTACAAACAGGGAGTTTCCGTAGTCCAGCCTACTCATCAAGAGAGACTGGACCAGGATCTTTCTACACTCCATCGGAATCCAGGGGAAGACTCACTTAAGCATTTTTAGTATTGCGAAGCCTTTTCCGCATATGGCAGCTACATGAGTCTTCATGGATAGGGAACTGTCTATGGTTATTCCAAGGTTCCTTGCTGTTTGTGACGGGGCAGGTGGGGTGCCCAGTGCTTTTGGCCACCAGCTGTCGTTCCACAGCTGAGTGTGACTTCCGAACAGAAGTATCTCGGATTTATCTGCATTGAGTTTTAGACAATGCTGGTGCATCCATTCGGCCAGTTCAGCAAGACAGTTAAGTAGCCTGTCTTTAGGGTTGTTTTTTTCATCCAGGATGACAGTGAGTTGGGTGTCGTCGGCATAGGAACAGATTTCCACACCCCACTTTCTGCCTATTCCCGCCAAGGATGAAACAAAAACATTAAACAAAGTTGGGCTTAGTGAGGCCCCCTGTGGGACCCCGTATTGATGTTCCGGCATGGGGCTGAAAATATATTCAGCAGTAGCACACACTAAACCATAATCCCATAATCTACCAGGTTTTTGCTTCCTGGTAATTCCCCAGGAACATATATTTGTTAGTGCCCATTAATACAGAGTTCACAGACTAAAATCTATACAATGGCTTCAACAAACTAACGTATACATATAAAAAAACGATTTAAAGTGCATGTGCAGCTGGCAGCAAATGTTTTACTAAAGTGCAAAGATTAAATCCCTAAAGCAAAGAGCAATTGGAATATACGTTACTCAGATATAAAATGCCTACAGAAATTTGCCCAGATAGCTCTAAATCTTACAGTAGCTCCTACACGTTTTGCATAGGCCTCCTCAAATCTGTAGGTCCTGCACACTTTATAAACCCAATGGTAAATCCTATGTTGTTTATTTGTTTTCCAATTTTGCAGGACAAGTGACCTAGCAACTGCTATAGAAATTGCTATAAAATACTGCTGATATTTCGTTAAACATTTTACCTCCCCTGATGAACCAAATAAAACCAACGTAGATGATGGGGCAATTGTTAAAGACAGAGATTTGGAAATCATAATTACTACACTTATAAAATATGTGTAGCCAGCCGCTTTCCCCTGTTTATTACATTTGAAACATTGGTTCTGATTAGTTGGAAACATCTTATGCAATCCCAAAGGTGTGTAAAATTCTAACCATCTGCATAAAAAAGTAATTCTCTTAAAATTAGCACATCGCAGTGCTTTATTCGGTAACGCACTGAGCTGCTGCCACTCTTTCATATTGAATTTACAGCCTGTCTCAGAGTGAATTTTCTGAAGCTCTTTCATAATAATATCTTCACTGTGAGCCTTCTGATGCAATAGCCAATACCAAAATCCTACAACGACTTTTTTATTCACCATCTTCCTGGTGATTTGACGTGTGGCATCGTTAAATATAGTATAACTAGCAGCCCGTCCCGACGTTGTCCGGGAGCAAAAGGCTGCTTAAGGGCCGCAGCCCGTCCCGACGTTGTCTGGGGGTCCCCTGGAGCGCAACCGCCACCTTCAGGGCCCCCAATCAGCCGAACCGCCACCTTCATGGCCCCCAATCATCCGCACACAGTTCACCACTCCTCCCCGCGCTTCACTTAGCCGCACACGTTCCGCCTACTCCCAGCACTTCACTGAGCCGCACACGTTCCGCCTCCTCCCAGCGCTCCCGCGCTTCACCTACCTCAGCCCGACTTCACTGCTCCTGGTTCCGCCTCCTCCCATTCCTTCAGTCAGCCGCACACGTTCCGCTCCTCCCCGCACTTCATATATCTCAGCTCGACATCACCGCTGCTGTCCGCCGCTCCTCCCCGCGCTAGATGATGTCAGCACGCACGTCCACGTTGTTTGCTCACACGGCCGGCGCTACTTCTTAGGGACTATTTTTTTTTATTGTCTATTTTTTAAATAACGTTTTTTTAAATTTTTTTTATAGCCTATGTCCATCTACAGGACCCCCCCCTTTCCAACGCTGTATTGGGTGTTGCGATGGGTTGTGTACTTTTCGAGTTTACCTGGCTCAAAGGACACAGTTCTCTCTTTATAATAGTAGTATTTGAGAAAACTCACCAGCTGGAAAAAAACACATAGAGAAAGCTGTGTTTAGATTGCTAGATTGTAACAGTATTGTTTACCATGTAATTAATGTATCATGATAATAAAAATCCCCAAGCTGACCAAAGCCTAGTTCTTGCAATAATTTGTACAGTCCTCTAGGCATCATTAAACCTCCTACTGCACAATCCTGAATACGGGTATAAGCATAATATGCTGTAATATCAGGTGATTTGTAAAAGTGCTGAGTTATTGCTGCTAATGCCCGTGTCAACTTATATCTGGTCCTTTTAGGAAGCTTCGCTAATTGTAAAAGAGTGGGGAGGTTTTATGGCACTTTCCTTCAACATACGTACTAAATAAAAGTTATCAAAAACTGAATTTTTCTCTCCTAATTGTGATAACAGGTTGATCAAAGAGGCCTCACAGTAGGATGCAACATGTGGGAGTGCTAATCTACACATGCTACATCTCATTGTAGTGTGGCTAGCTTAACCCAGGGCAGCTTATTATTCCACACAAACTTCTGTATCATCTCATCCTATTCTTTAAAATAGAAACTAGGGATTTTTAAAGGAAGATTACTAAAAAGGAACAAAAACAGTGGGCACACCGACATTTTAACCATAGAAATCCGTCCTATCAGTGATAGATGGATAGATGCAGCAAAGACCATTTATCTAGAACATTTTTCACTTTCACAAGCGTACTACTGTAATTCTATGAGAATAGTTGACCATAATCATTTGCAACAAAAATACCTAGGTATATAACTGGATGTGGTAATCGTAGTTGTAAAGAATCCGGGATATCGGAGTGCACCGAATTAAATGTTGGGATTTCCGTTTTTGCATGGTTCACTTTATGGCCCCCTACCTGCATAAATTTCTGAATTTCATCCAATGCATTCTGAAAATTAGAGCCCCCTGCCTTGAGATATGAAATTATATAATCAGCACATAGCTTAATTTTTGCCATCTCCTACATGGGGGCAAAATCAGTAAATGATTACACATTTTCACAGCTAGGGGATCAATAAACATAGAAAAAAGAAGAGGGGATAATAGACATCCCTGTCGAATTCAGCAATTAATATTTACCCTCTCGGCTTCTGTTCCATTAATAATAATTTTGGCTTCTGCCTGACTATAAAATTATTTTAGCATATGTATCAACTGTAGTGGGAAACCAAACTTATACAAAATTGAAAAGAAGGCACCCCAATCTGTCAATTCAAAAGCCTTCGGCATCCATCATCAGGATGGCGGCTTCAATCTTATTTGCGGAAAAATAATCAAAAGCTTGCATTAGAAAATATGTGTTAGTGGCCATTAGCCGTCCTGGAAGGAAGCCATTTTGATCTGTGTGTTACCACCTGTCCGGCACATGGAGCAATCCTCCTTGCCCAAATCTTTATAAACAATTTATAATCTATATTTAATAAAACTAATAGGGTGATAGGAATTTGAATCACGATGATCTTTATCCTTTTTAAGGAAGACTACCAACACTGACTCCTTGAAACTTTTAGGGGTGTCTATCCCATCCTTTATTTGATTAAACAGCTTGGTTAAAAAAGGAAGTTGAAATGTTTTATATATTTCTGACGGGATTCCATCCACCCCACTAGCCTTGGCATTGGACATATTTTTTAATACTGTCAACATTTCTGACATTTCTAGTGGCCTATTGAGCGTCTCATTAAGCAGCTGAGATATATGCAGTAGCTCTAGTGATTCAAAACAGTTTTGATTCTTCTACAGCATGTCCTTCCATGGAAAATAAGTTTAAATGAGAGAGAAAAACCTCAGAAATTGCCTCTTTATCTTCTTCTAATAGGCCAGTAGAAGGATTTTTCACATGACTAATTATTTGCGCTGTTTTATGATTTTTCGTGGTCCAGGCCAAAGATCTACCAATATGCTGGCTCTCTTCATAAAGCTTTTCTTGGTAAGCCTTACTCCCTGAAATCTCCTCTAACAAAACAAATCCTTCAATTGCTCCTTAGCTTTTGATAATTCTTGTTGTGCCTTAATAATTTGCTCCGCTGTTGCTTTGAAATTTGCATCTTGTCTAGCTTTCTCCACAGCAATCTGTAACTCCGCAGACTTTTGCTTACATTGCTTACTTAACCTAGACTTATAAGATATCATCTGAACTCTAAAAGTGGCTTAAAATGCCTCCCAAACCATAAAGATTGGGCAGTATTTGCATTGAACTGGAACAATTTCCTGATACAAATTCTGGTTTCTGTCAGCCAAGTAATATCTTCTAATAAAGATTTATCAAACTGCCACATTAATTTATTTTTTGGAGTGATCCCTAACCTTAACGTAAAAGAAACTACAGAATGATCAGAAAAAGAATTGACCATTATCTCTGTTTTACCATTGGCTAACAGTTTGTCCACCCAAAAGAAATCCAATTAGGATGCTGTTCTGTTGAGAGGATCCCTGGTACCCTTGCCTCCAAGGATCAGTTAAGGCAAAATCTATTGACAAACTTTTTATTAACATTGTGGTTTTAGGCTTTAATTGTTGTTTTGTTTTATTTGAGGTATCGAGTGTCAGATTCTGAATGTAATTAAAATTGCCCCTCAAAATCAATATACCTTCCATATTCACCGCTATTTGATACATTTGCTCAAGTGCTGTGGTTTCATCATCTATGTGGCTGTAATAATTACCTGAATTTCGCACTGTTTCCTCAAGCTTTACCTTCACCCATAGCCATCTACCTTTTCCATCTTGCCGGACCTCCATAACCTGCCAGTCCAAAGTGTTAGAAAGTAAAATCCCAACCCCTCAGACCGCTAAATTAGCAGATGAGAAGTATGCCAACCCATATTTCCTAGGTAGAGATATCTAGGGGATGTCAGTCCTGAAATGCGTTTCTTGTAAAAATAGAATTTCAGGGGTGAGGGATGCTAACCAATTTAAAAATGTTCAGCTTTTAACGTGGATTCAGCAAACCATTGATGTTACTTGTAATCACCTTTATATTTTGTGTCATTTGATCTATCTTAGAAAACCTATCTCAGCTTTAACCACCCCAGAAATGTTATCATAATTTCTAACCCTTCTTTTACCCTCGTCTCCTACCCAAATTACTCTCTGCGATATCTTGCTGACTTGAGAGCACACCCTATGCGATTCACTCTTTTCCTGCTCATTTTTTCCTTTGCTTACCCCTTCCC
The DNA here is from genome assembly GCF_964261635.1 of Lissotriton helveticus. Lineage (NCBI taxonomy): Eukaryota > Metazoa > Chordata > Amphibia > Caudata > Salamandridae > Lissotriton > Lissotriton helveticus. The sequence continues at coordinate 643,308,378 of NC_136065.1, read as the reverse complement.
TAACCCTGACTGCCTCCCCGTGCCCCTTCTACCCCCGGCAGTTGGGGCATAACCCACCATCCCCCCTGCATCCCCACCCTATAAAAACCCTAAGCTGGGTGCCATGGTATGGCACCCTGGAATGACTAATCACCCCCACCCATAGTCTCAGTAAACAAAAAGGAAAACACAAGCATTTAAAAAAAAAACACCAGTCCCGAGTTTCTATTTTTCCATAGTAATTTTCTGTAGCAACTCCTATGCTTCATCGAGATTGGTGAATATATGGAATTTCCCTTGCACCCAGACACGTAACGTAGATTGCTGGGCTATAGTTGCCTGAGCCCCCTGTGCCTTGAATAGGTAGAGAACCTTGACAAATTATTTCCAACTAAGAGCCACTGCTGCTGACATATCAGAAAAAATGCGACAACTGGGAACTTCTGGGGTTGAAAATTGGTTCTTTTGAATAGCTCTGGTAATATCTGTTCTTTAACCCGAAAATCTGCAAAGTTTACTAGGATTGTTCGAGGTAACTTTGAGTTCGGAAATGGCTGGGCTGGCACCTTATGTGCTCTTGTGATGGTAAGATCTCCAGAGAACTTGGGCAGCACATTATCCTTAATAAATAACTCGTCCCATTGGAGCATTTGTGACCCCTCGCAGCCTTCTGGGACCCCGACCAGCTGCATATTGGAGCATCGAGAGTGATTTTCCAGCTCTTCGAGTATACTTTCCAATATATTTTTTAGTTTTTTATCCAAAGTAGCCTGGTGTTGCATCGAGGTCATCTGATCCTCAGGGTGAGATATCGTGGATTCAGCTTCTTGTAATCTTGCCAAATAGCTACAGACTGCTTCTTCGATTTTTGACAAGTGCAGGTGTAATGCTGCAATCTCATTTGCTTGTGTTACTTTCTGCTCACGTATCTCATCCAAAATTAGATTTAGCATACTTTTGATGTCATATTGGATGCTGATCCCAGTTTCTAAAAGCTGGTCTCCTGCGAACCCTTCCGGTGCTAGTTGAACCAGATCCTGCTGTTCTGCTGCTGTTATTTTATCTGACATAGAGGCTAGAGGTCGGCCATCCATTAAGACCCCCTTCCGCTGATTCAGGGCCCTAAGAGGCAAAGCAAGTGCTTGGACATCTAGCAGCATGCCCACTTTTATTTTATCCGCAGATGCTTGCTCTGAAACTGAAGTGGGTAGTTTAGGTTTTAAGAATAATGGGCATTCCTTGGATTTATTTTGACGTATCCTAGAAGAGTCTTCCCTTGCGACCTCTTGGTTCAGCTTCTTCTCCAAATTTCCTGCTGTCCAGCTATCTTTACCAGAGGTAACCCCCTTAGCGAAATTGGGCCCAGCCTAGCCCCTCAGCACCCAGTTCCACAATCAACTTTTCTGGGGTTTCGGCATTTCCGGGGGTAGATCAGCTTTAGCCCCCTCCCGAGCTCCAACAGATCATCTTCCGAGCTCAGAGGCTTGATATTGTAGCTGAACCTTTACATTCTTTCTGCAAGTATTCGGCTCTTGCCATTGCTGAGGCTGTCTTCAACTGAGTCATTCTGGTTTTTGGCTTAAGACCCGCACTTTGAATCAGCATAGGCCATCACATTGGCAATCTTTAAGTGCTTCCCCATCATAGCGGGGGACAATGTCTTTTCCAACCTCTTGTAAGGGGGAGAGCTACCCCACTGGCCTCAGGTGCGTATATTAAGCATTACATTTAGCACCTGCTGAATTGGCTTACAGTGTGCAGAGCTAAATGGCAGCTGTCAATGTTTACTACTTAAAAAAGTTCCCAACCAGTTTGTACTGTCAGGCGTCCACACTAGAATCGACCGGGGGGGTCTAGAAAGATCCCAGCAGCTGCAGAGAAACCCCCCTCCGGGGAAAAAATGTCTCTGGGTCATTGCTAGGCCGCTTACCTCAACTGCCAGTCCTTAAGTGGGAAGTGCCCTCAACCCTTGCAAAAGCAGGGTGGAATGAGGACGGCAACAGCGAATCCTGCCTAGCATAGCTGCAGGTGACTGCGTCATCCCACCTGCTATGAAACAGATTGCGGATACAGGCAGTTGAATCGGGAGACGCCGAGACGCTTCGAGGACAGAGCCGGTAACGCTTTTTCTCATGTAATGGAGGATGATGGCTCTTTTCCTACTTTTTGGCTTTCTTTGACCTGCGCTGGCCCCAGTGTTTGAAGAGGGGCTCTTTAACACAAATTCAAAGTGCTGTGCAGAGGACCTAATCGTACTTATTGACGCTTGCTTGGACTGATTATTTAAGATGTCATGCGGGCTCCCCTGTCCTGTCACTAAGATACTGGTAGTAATATCAGTGAGTTAGCGTTCTCCGTACCTTTCTTTAAGTAGCTCATATAGTCCAAATCCCATAGTGATGTGTATTATGCATCTATGCATTGAAAAGTAAGACTGAGTTGGCTCATCAAAGGGGGTTGAGAAGCAAACATCATTCATTGCAATGCAATAATAGTTCCAAATGTAGTTTATGTTTAGAAAACTAGGAATAAGGGTTTAGGAAATTAGGAATGGGTCAACTCAACATTAGTACTATAGGTAATCTGATTTAGAAAAGTCCAATGCTACTGTGTCTGCCTGTCAACATTTTTTGGGGAAGATCAACTCTGGCACTAATCTATTTTTTATATTCTTTATTTATCACTTCAGCACCCAAGGGAAAAGGGCTTCTAAGGTGGTGAAGGAGCAGCCACCACCAGTGCTGCGGTGGGTGAAACCACCAGCAGTACCACAGCTAAAGTCGTGGTATTATTAAAATTTACCTAACTTTTATCTCTCCCCACTATTAGAATCATTATGCCTTGATTATTTTTTTCTATTGTCTACTTTTTTTCAACTCCTTTATCAAAAACATTTTAAACTCTTGTTATCCCTGCAGTATACTTTTTTTTATATATCATTGATCTGTAAATGACTTTCTCCTGTCTGTACTGGTCTGTAACTTTCTCCTGCTTTGTTAGTAAACTTTCCCTCTCCCCTTATATATCTTGTGGTACTGAAAGACTAGGAGAACAGATTTCTGATACTCTACTGTGAAGATTGCTGTCACCCAAGTAAGTTATTATACACTAGGCATGTTTGTTAAGAAGGTTTTCTTTTTGTTGCTTCTGCTCAAACTGGCAAAACGAGAGAGCGGCCATAGTCAAAGTGGACCCCCCCCCCAAAGTTGTGTTATCATTAGTTTATATGGTATACCAGCAGATTCTATGGCACTGTAGCATGGCAGGAAACTGTGAGGTCCCATTGCATTTGCCAGCCTAGACCATGTGTCCTTCATTGACAATTATTCCACACCTTTGTTGCGCTTCATTGACAGAGAGTCATCTAGCTCGGCCCCACCATTACAAAACTTGTTTGGTTGGCTTGACTACATGGCTTTTCTAACATTGTTAACCAATAAACCTCCCAAAATGATAGTTTTGATAGAAGATGCTACTAACCGAACAATAGTGAGGGTTTGGGGTTGTAATTTGTTTAAAAAATGATAATAATTACTTAGGAGGAGTATTTGGCATATAAATGTGCATTTTGTTTTCTAGCTACACAGACCACCATTGCAGGGGTCAGCGGCACCAGAGGTGGCCAAGGAGACAGTTTGAGAGGGAGTCCCAGCGGTGCGAGCGACCATTGGTGGTAAGTCACATTGCTTGCTTATTGACAAATTAAGTATACTCACTATATTTTTTAAGCTAAGCGAGGCAGATATCCCACCCATCATTATTCATCACCTACCCGCCCATGGCATTCCTCCACTTGGGACCTAACTGCATCATGGTACAATTTGGCACTGCAGTGTTGGCTGTGCAATGCGTGTCTGCTTAAATTATTTCACCATTTGCGAAATTTTGAATGAATTTTAAACTGAAAACAAGGTGTGTTTCTCAGTGCCCACTCAGTTGCCTACTACTAGTATTTCACTCCTTTATTCTCTCCTACGTTCTGTGCCAGCCCACTAAAAAATAAAGAAATCTATTTTTGGCATGTGCCACATTTTTCTGGCCCAGTGATTTAGCTATATATATTTCATGGCTTCCATAACTGATTCACGCCTGTTTAAAAATGTTCCCTTTTGTCATTGGTCTACTACAGTGACTGACTAAGCCAAAGCTTAGCACATGATGGTCAGTGACACCCCCTACTCTATGCAAAAACGTTACCTTCCCTAATTCTTCTAACCTACCCTGCAGTAAAGTAAGTTTCCTTAGTGCAAAGCAAAGTTATTTGTTGAAAATAATTGGTGGTGGAGGTCTAGGCCTGGGAGTAAGGTGGGACTAAGTGTGTGGTTTAGAGTTTGAAGATGGGATACTGTGTGAAAAACGTGCCAAATAGAATATCTATGTTCAACACAAAATGAGGCCCCTCCCAGAGTAGTGACCTAGGTGCAAATTTAATTGTGAGTGTGGGTCTCTCACAAAATGTGAAGGACTGGTCTCACGCACCACCAGGTGTCATGCTTCATCATTAACCAGTCCTCACCCTCTAGAAACTTGATTTGGTAGATGGTGGGCATACACCTGACAACATTTTAAAAATCATTATATTTACCAAATATTTTATTTATGTGGCAGGCAGCTATATCGGGGAGGAGAGGAGCACATATATAGGGGAACTTACGGGAGACGCACCTTGAGGCAAGTCTGACTACAGGGCTCTTCCTTTTGCCCTCCTCACATGGGGCATTTAGGTTCATGTCCTAGGGCTTCAAAGTGAGCCCCTTATTGGTGGAGTGTGACCTAGGTCACCCCACCTAGTGGCATCTTATCACCACGAGGCTGTTAAGAATGGAGACCTCCTTTCTTTTGTTTTAGGTCCTGATGAATGCCATGGACCCAACTGATTATGTAAACAGAACAAGGGAACCCAGGGCGCAATATGCTAAGGACCTTGGGTAGGTACTTATTTTTAAGAAAACAATGGTCCTTAGACAGAGGAGAAAATATTTAAGGGAATAAATATAGACTAGATAGAACTATATTCATTTAAGACGTGTCCAGCCGGACAGTTTTAATGTCTTGATAAAAAATAATCACAACAGAATATACACAGGGTGTGATGGAAGTGGGACACCAGCCGATGTCCGACTAACCCACTGGAAAAACATACAAAACATACACAAATAATAGGCAAAGAAAGGTCATCTGAATATCATAAATTATAAGCAGATGATCCACAATATACACATATGCATGGACAGTTATTGTCAACTATGCAATTAGTGCATTTCTGGTTGACGACGTTTCAAACCGTGCAACATTTCGGTTCATCCTCAGGACAGACAATGATTGCCTAAAGAAATGACAATTTCCATTTGGTCCCACAGTGAGGCGATGCTGATATTGTATTAACACGAAGTGGAAAGACGAGGATGATCCTTATCCTGTTTACACGGCGCCAGGATGATCCTTATCCTGTTTACACGACGCCAATGCGATTCGTGAAGACCCTTCTCGCCACGCTAGGACCCCCATTGTGGACCGGCATTGTTTATTTTCTGAATATTCGTCTAGGGCTTTGACCCAGCTGATCAATTTAGTATTCCTCGCGGACTGCGGCCGCGTCTTTCCACTTCGTGTTAATATAATATCAGCATCGCCTCACTGTGGGACCAAATGGAAATTGTCATTTCTTTAGGCAATCATTGTCTGTCCTGAGGATGAACCGAAATGTTGCACGGTTCGAAACGTCGTCGACCAGAAATGCACTAATTGCATAGTTGACAATAACTGTTCATGCATATGTGTATATTGTGGATCATCTGCTTATAATTTATGATATTCAGATGACCTTTCTTTGCCTATTATTTGTGTATGTTTTGTATGTTTTTCCAGTGGGTTAGTCGGACATCGGCTGGTGTCCCACTTCCATCACACCCTGTGTATATTCTGTTGTGATTATTTTTTATCAAGACATTAAAACTGTCTGGCTGGACACGTCTTAAAAGAATATAGTTCTATCTAGTCTATATTTATTCCCTTAAATATTCTCTCCTCTGTCTAAGGACCATTGTTTTCTTAAAAATATGGACCCAACTGAGTCACACGGCAGAACCATGTTGACCGCATATACAACGGTGAGGGGACAGTAGTCTCCCCATAGCACTTTTCACTTGTTTTTAATACCATAGAGCTGCCTGCCACATTAAAAATTAATTTGGTAACTCTAATTTATAGGGCGAGGACAGGTCAATGATGAAGCATGACACTTGGAGGTGTGAGACCAGTCCTTCACATTTTGTGAGATGCCCACACTCACAATTTAATTTGCACCAAGGTTAACTGAAAATAATACTTCCCATAGTACAAAAGCATTTGCAATGCAAACTGTCTCGTCTTTGGGACCTTATATGAATTTAGCTATGCAGCACATTAGCCTGGGTGCTGAACCATCTTCTGTTCTTTAACATGGAGGGAATGTTAGCATCAAACTGCGTGACACGCCAGGTATGGGAACACATGGAGAGAAATATTGCCTTTCAGCTGGAAATGGTATAGTCCTAATTTCTGTTTTTAATATAAAACCAGGGCGTTCGGTGGTCATATCACTGAAAATACAAGATTTGAAAAAATATTATTGTCTACGGGTGCTCGGGGAAGACAATTTCTATGGACTTGAATCTAGAGAATTCTAAAGTGATTCTGGTATTTTACTGACCGCTGCTGGTCATTTTCTATCAAGAAAGTTAAATAGAGGCTGTGCCAGAAAAATTAAAAAAAGAAATTTCTTCAGCAGAAAGCAATTTTGGTATTTTACTGGCCTCTACTGGTTGTTTTCTACCAAGACAGTAAAATACAGGCAGTTGACAAGAAGAAAGCAATTCTGGTATTTTACTGACCTTACTGGTCATTTTCTATCAAGACAGTTAAATAGAGACAGTTGAACAGAAAAAAAAGTTCCTAAGTGTAAGCAGGCAAGACCTAGGGCTGATCTCCAGAGCCCACAAAGTACATACAAGTAGTATATACTAAAGTATATACAATAGGTCTCAAATGCTTCACCTGAAAAGCAACCAGAGCAGTCTGTTGGAGTAGAATAGTAACTCAAAAATGGATTTTGAGTAGATTTAGCTGCTTCTCAAATAGAGAATCTGCTTGAGATGCATCCAAGGCCATTTACGCTCAACAGCAATACGGAAATGGTGCTGGAAGGCTCAGTGGCACCGGAAGCTGTGCTAGCGGGCAGCAAATCTTGCTTGCGTTTGCTAGCATGCAAATCTCATCGTGCTCGTAGGCGCATTCCAAAACATGTCTTGCATGCGACAATGTAAAAATAATTGTCATGCACCAGATGGCGGAATTTAGGGTAAACTCTGCATTACATGCATAGCGCAGAGTTCCTGAATTTCCCCAACTCTGTGAGTGAAACTATATTTCTGCTGAGGCCTAATATTCAGGGAGATTGATGGAGTCTATACAATGATGATGAACCTCCTTGGTAACATGAGAATGACAACTAGTTTCAGACTGCCATCCCTGCTGCTATGTCTAATTCATGAAAAACCTTCTGGAGGAGCACCATTATTGAGACATGGAAAATCAGATGCGGCTGAGGACAGTATGGAGTGTTCAACCCAAATTCAGCACCAACTGTGATGGAATTGTCTTGAGAGCAAATGGGATAGTTATACTTTAAGCCCTTACAATACAACTGACACACCAAGGGCACCTCTCCTTCATCAAGACTTAAGCAAGGCAGCAATAAAAGGTATGTTGGCAGGTGTGGCGGAAAAGTTGCAGTCAGCTATGTCAGGCCTCTGATAAGCCAGTGACCCTGATCACAGAAAACGAATGCACTGAATCATGGGCCAGAGCGACCGCAGACATTAACACCATGCAAGACAGATAAAACATACTAGTGCTAAATACCAAGCATCCAGTGATTACAATTGTAGCATTGATGGCATATGAGGCATTGATATGAAAACTTGAAAACCTTCTGCCCACCTATGGTCTACCACAAACCCTGAAGATGGACAATGGTCCTCCATTTCACAGATGTGAATTCATGGAGTCTCTCAGCATTGAGTTTCAAAGAATCACCCCGAGATGGCCCCAAGAAAAATGTGCAAGTGGAACACTTATGCACACCATGTAAAAGGCAGTATGATTAAGTTTGGTGCAGGAAGAACATTGTTTGGGCTTTTCACAGTTTTCTGATGGTGTACAAAAACACTCTACACTGCAGGACCATGTGTACTCCAGTATCAGTGCTATTGGGGATATCAATTTGAAACACAATACACACCACTTCCGCCTGGGAACCTATGGTTGAAGACAGTGAAAGGAGACAATGATCCCCAAAAGAAAAGGTCAGCTGGAACTGAGGGGCATATTACCAAGCAATAGCGATAATTATCGCTATTACTTGGTTAGAGACAAATTTTACCGCTGAGCTGCGGCGATTTTTATCGCAGATAAACCTGGGTATTACCAAGGTTTATCGCAAATGCGATAAAAAACGGCCGCAATGCATGAATATCACTGAAAAGTCAGCGATATTCATGCATTACCGAGCTAATGCTCTTAGCCATGTTATCCACCTCCCATTGGATAACATGGCTAAAAACTGCTCAGGGCAGGTGTTAGCTTTTGGAGATATTCGCGCTTAGCGCGAATATCTCCAAAAGTTGGTAATAGGAGATAGCGATGTTAGCGACTGTTTCCAGTCGATAACATCTTGGCACGCCCACTTTGCATGTCATTAGTGATAAATATCACTGACATGCAAAGTGGGGCCCAAGATGGTCGCTATCTCCAACTATCTGTCGCTAACTGGTGTTAGCGACAGCTAGGTAATAAGGAGATAATTTTATCTCCGCTTTCTTGGCTTTTAAAGCCAAAAAAGCGGAGATAAACCCCCTTGATAATATGCCCCTGAGATTCTAAACCTGGCTTGAAAATCAAGTACTGGTAACAGACCGCTACCCACGTGGGAAGTTCAAAATGCTGTTTAAGTTTCCCCAAGCAGGGCAGTTGCTATCAATGAAAGGCAGCCCAGATGTTGATATGTATGTGAAGCATGGTCTTTGCCCCATTATGTTTAGTACATTATGGCACAAATATAAGAGGGACAATGCTGAGTTGCAATGGCCATTGAAAGGCACTTTTGATGAGAAAAATATTGGGTTTTTACAAGATCAAATATTTAAGAGAAGAAGTAGACAGTCCATGTTTGATTGCTTCAGAACTTGGCTGAAGAAGGCTAGACAGAGATGATTAAAAATGGAGAGGGATGCACGGAAGGGGAAAGTGCAAACATTGACACAGAAAGCTGTGGCATAGGACAGAGAAAAACAAGAGTCTGGAATTAAATGTGAAGATAGGAGATTTTGATTGCATATTTATAAGTCTTATTTGGCTAAAGAAGAAGATGATATCTTTGTAGAGGGCTTGCTAAATACTCGATCCCCGCCTCCTTATGCCCCGCAGAGGATATATTCTGCAGTTTCTTTACAGTCACAGCAGTCTGTTAAGTCTGCTCTGGCTATTCCCGTATCACAGCTGTTGTTTCGTCGGCTTTGGTTACGGCACCTCCCGTTTCTTCTTTGTCCTCACCATCTTTGGCAACTGTGACTCTCAGCACATCTACTGTTTGACTCCTGTATCCTCTGTTCTTTTCCTTCTGGTGCAAGCGCCAGCGAGGACTGTACCTGTCACTTCTGGTGTTTCTCCTTCCATGGTCTTTCATCCACTGATAGCTTTGGATGTTGAGATGCCAGTACGTGGATTTGAAGATAGAGATTAGTCAAAATTTAGGAGCGAATAGGCCTGTTAGTGCGATCTGGGTTAGGGGATAAAGGGAAACAAGTAATAGCTGACAAGGCTGTGCTGTGGGCTCGTAATGCGATCTATAATGTGGAGGATGTTTGGGAAGTCATGCGAGATTTTTAACCCTTTACACAGCAACATGCCCTTAAGCATATGTCTGCTACATTGATTAGTATTTGGCCTAACCACATTGGGACAGAAGCTCCTCACATTTTACTTGATATTAGAGACTGTGTGTATGCTACTGACTTGGAGCCAGGCCAAGTATTTGGGAATGTTACAACTCTCGTAAGCCCTACTCAGGTAACTCAGTTTCCGATGCAGTAGATCTATCCCATATATCACCCCGAAATACCTGAGATAACAGATCAATGCAGTAATGTTACTAGACCAGCTGTAGTGGCCCCTTTTCAGAAACAATGGGTTTAAACTCCATGGAAAAGGAGTGAGGTTCTAGCCCTTAAGGCTAATTTTCCTGAACCTAGGAAGAATACTCAAGACCATGTCGCGGAGTTGAGTGGTATATGGGATGTGATTGAGGGATGGGATTAGGAAAGGAAGCCAGGTGATGAACCCCAAGCCGAGATACATGCTACATAAATGCATTTCCTTATTCCACCTAAGAAGGTAAGCTGGGATAAATTGACGGCTTGTCGACAGAAGAAGGATGAAAGTGCGTCTGATTTCTTTGCCCGATTTGAAGATATGAGTTTGGTTGTTTGTTGACAGATTTGTTTCTAATCTTCTTCCTGAAATTATGACTTGTTTACAGGCGTCTGAGAGTACTTGGTCCACCTCTTCCCCCTCTTTTATTTTGGATATGGCTCAGTACTAAGAACACTGAGATCAGGAGGAGAAGTATAGGACTGATAAGAAACCCAAGGATTTAAAGACAAAGGTGCTGTTGCAGCAAGCATTTAGGGGAAATAATAGGTGATGGGGCGGTCCTTCTAGACAGGTTCCCCGTACCAGCAGACATTCTTCAACGACACCTTTAGGGCAAAATCAGTGTGCGTATTGTAAGGAGGAGAGTCATTGACGTAACCAGTGCCTAGTGATCTTATAGAAAGTTGCGGCTCCTAGAGGACGCGATTCTGGTGGGAGAGGTCGTAGGGCAGAGAGAGCTCATAATGCTACTGTTTCACAGGGTTATGCTGATAATAACTACTTTCCAAGTCTATAATGGACCTGATAACTTTTAGCAGGAAAATGGGGAGAAAACCGATCAAAGAACTGTTATGTATTTACAAAGCAACTTGTGTTGCAATTGCTATATATGGTGCGGGTATCTGGGGACGTGCTAATGTGAAAATGTTGCAGGTGGCTGAAAACAGTTTCCTGAGATATCTTTTATCTGTCCCGAATAGTGTGTCCACTTATATTAGCCACGCTGAACTCAGACTTTCATACCTAGAAGATGTAATCAAGGTACAACCGATTCTTTTATGGCATACGGTATGGACCACCGAGGAGTGTTCTTTTAACCACTTCATCTTGAGGGATGCAGTAAGTCTCGATAAAGCACACAAGATGAAATGGTTACATTACGTAAAGTCGTTCCTTATAGAAATAGGTCATCAAGATTATTATGAAGATCCATCACTGATGAACCTGATCCCCAGGAAAGTATTGAAAAAACTTTGTATGACTTTCCTGGTGGATCCTAGGAACAAAGTGGAATTTACTTACATTTCGGTGCTTTCCCATCAGTTAATAATGACCACGAATGATACCCAACCATATATTACATTGCAGATGAGAAACTTCGAAAGGTTTTTATTAACACGTCTTAGATTTAATATCCTACTTAGGCTATTAAGTTTTCCCACTATGAATGATTGGTCAAGGCAACTTATCAAATGCCCATGCGATGATTTGTCCAATCAATCTGATATGCATATTTTGTTCTTTTGCAAATTGTACACAATCCCTAGGAAAAGATGGATATTGCCCATATTAAAGTATATGGATTTTAGACAGTGTCGTCCTGCCTTTTTAGCTATCCAGAAGTTGGATAATATATTTACTGTTGCATCTGTCTCGGCTTTTAAAAAGAAATGTTTTTAGATCACGGAAATCAATACTTGTATGAATTTGTAATGAGCCTATTGTTCTGTAAATGATTGACTTTTTATCTTCCTTTTAAATTGATTGTGATTTTATTGTACTTTTATGGTTATCAATTAATAATAACCGAATAAAGTTATTGAACTGAACTACTTTGATGACCCTCGTGATGGCCAGTATTATCAGGATGATTATGATATGGATGAGGTGACAGGTATGTCCTATAGCTAGGACAGCCAGGGAGAGGGACAAGTTCAGATACCTGTAAATCAGTGTGGTCCTTATGTCACAGCAGATTTGCAAGGTTCAACTAAGGAATTTTTGGTGGACACAGGTGTGACAAAGAGTTCTGTTTCTTGACATATGGTCCCTGGGGCAGCCCTGTCTGACTACAATAATGTTTCGATACGTTTTTCAGGTGTACGGCTTGTAAGCCCCATTTCACACCCCCTTGCATTGACTGTTGGTCCTTTCACTGTGGAATCTCTGTTTTTGTTGCCATACAACTGTGGAGAGAATCTGATGGGTTTGGATTTGTTGAAGAAATGGTATGCTCGTATCTATTGTTCTCCTGCAGGTATCCATATTACTATGGGTCCGTATGTGAGGACTAAACAGTGTTTGTCCCATGGTGCATCTCTTCCAGCTGAATTTGCTGATGTCCCACCCACTCTATGGGCTACAGGTGACACGGATGTAGGACTGTTGCACATACCACCAGTTTCGATACAAGTTACAGAGAATGCTGTTTTGCCTTGTATTCCTCAGTATAAGATATCACAGGCAGGAGAACAGGCTCTTCTTCAAATTATTCAGGATCTGATATAAAAAGGAGTAGTTGAGGAAAGATCTGGCAATATTTGTAATAGTACTATTCTTGAGATATTTAAAAGGGTACCTTCAGGCTCCTCTGAGGACGCTGATGATGTTTATCAATTTGAGATTGATCTGCTCGAGGTTAATAATATAGTGGTTCCACAGTTTCCTGTGGTTCCTGATATTACTGCTCTTTTGACAATGATTACTTCTATCGCAAGATTTTTCTCTGCTATTGATTTGAAAAATGCTTTCTTTACCATTTCTATCCATCCAAAGATTAGATAATTGTTTGGGTTCACACTGGCTGGTAGAGTTTTAGATTCTGTTACACTCCTCAGGGCTATACCGAAAGTCATAGTATTTATAGTCAAGCATTAAAAGGTCTGTTGGATTCCTTATCGCTTCCCTCAGGTAATGTATTTGTGCAGTATGTTGATGATCACCTCATAGCTTCTGATACAGAACAGGGTTGCAGAGACACTACAGTTAAATAGTTGTTGCATTTGGCCCATCATGGACATAAGGTTTCTCTTTCCAGATTTCAGTATTGTCAACAGGAGGTCACCTACTTAGGTCACCTACTGTCGAAGGAGGGTAGGAGTTTGACCCTTGAGCACATCAATACTATTGTTAAAATGCCCATTCCACAAACTCAAAAAGATGTGCGTGCTTTTATAGGTATCACTTCCTATTGTCGTCAATGGATATCTAACTATTCCCTACTAATTAAACCTTTGCTTGCACTAACAACGAAATCTGTACATGAGCCTTTGCCTTGGACGCCCGAATGCCAGCAGTCTTTTGAACAATTTAATACTGGGCTTTGTTCGGCTCCAGTGCTTGGTACACCTAACTATGGCAAGCCATTTGTGCTCTTTGTCCACGAGATGTCTGGTAGCACGCTTTCTGTCCTAACACAAACATTTGGGGATAAGCAACAGCTGTGTGCTTATTTCTCTGCTGTGCTTGATCCCGTCTCAAGGGCCCTCACCGAGCTGTCTGAGAGCGGTCACAGCAGTGGCCACTTTAATTAGACAATCAGCTGGATTTGTGCTTGATACTGACCTCACAGTTATGGTACCCCATGCTGTGGATACACTTTTGAATAAAGACAAAGACACAGCACCTCACCAGTGCACATCTTACCGGCTATGAATCAACCCATTTTGCCAAGCATATTACAATTAAAAGATGTGCCACTCTGAATCCAGCCACATTACTACCCCTCCCTTCTGAGAACAATGCAGTTGATAAACATTATTGTATCTATCGGACGGAAGAAGAGACGAAGGGACGGGTAGACTTGACTGATGTTCCCTTATCTGATCCCCACGGAGAACTATCAATCAATCTTAATAATAATAATCTTTATTTAGATATAAAACATATCTTTAAAAGAATTTACAAATTCGCAACCTAGCCAAAGATTAAAATAAAAACTTCTAAGAAATAACACACAGTATAGGTATAAAAACACAATCCAATACAGTCTTATAAAAAAACACGGATTTTGTCTCATCGTATGTTTTAAAATCACAAAAATTGAGGCAGGGCTCCAGCTTGCATTCGGTAACCAGATTATATCTAACATTGCTAAAAACAATTCAGTTATTATTCATTTCAATGAGAGAAAAATTGAAAATTAAGCACTTTAACATGGTCTCCTTGAGTTAAAGGTGTGATATGCTTGCTGAACAAATTTTGTAAATTTTATGTTTAGCACAGTGTTTTCCGGGTTTATAGCGGCCTTGATGGCTTGCCTGCAGGTCCGAACCCCAGCCTGTTCCACTCTGATTTTAGTCCGGACCTACGTTCTGTATTAAGAGCTGGGCAAAGGCAACTTACGTGCAACATGGTTTCCGCTGTTTTCCCACACCCTCTACAGGAGAGATCTTCCGATGTGCGTCGCCATGATGGTAAGTCCTGCAAGAAACGCCAGTCACCCAGTCTGATGGCTATGAAGCCACGTTTCAAGTATAGGGGGTATGTGCTGGCCAAATAACTGACTGGGGCTGGGTGTCTGTAGGAATTTATCATGGCCCAAGCATGGCTGCGTTTCAGAAAAAGTGCTTTATCAGTGAAACAAGAAGTCATTCTCACACATTTTTTATGGCTTTTTTAAAAGCTGTCTGGCCAGGGTTTAAGGCCCACAAATCGCTTGCTGACATTTGCTTAATGGCGTCTGTGAAAAGTAGTCCGTACAACCCCCCCGGATTAATCTGGCTGATTTCTTGCCAGACTAAAGATTCTAAAGTTCCTGGCTCTGCTTATCTTAACTTGTGACGCAAGTTAAGATATGCCCCAGTGGCTGAGGCCTCATAATTAATCAGCCCCATCTCCAACCTAATCTGTGCTGCGGAGGCTGTCTTTGGTAGCCGGAGCACCCTTTTATAAATTTTGGTTGTCTGTTGGTTCAAGGTTGTATTCATTTTACCACAGAAAATCTCAATGCCATAGGATAAAGTGGGGGCAACCTTTGCTCTCATTACCTCCAAGAGGGGAGCTAGGGTTGGACCAGAAAGATCTTTTGCAAGTTTGCCCAGTGATACCATTAGGGTCACTGCTTTGGCTCCGATCTCACCACGCTGTTTTTTGTAACCACATTTTGAGTCCAGGTGGACGCCTAAGTATTTATAGGACTGGCCAATTTCTAGGCTGACATTGTTGAATGACCAACCGCCCCCTGTGTATCGTTTCTTGCCAAATGTGACTACTTGCGTTTTCTTCAGGTTAACCTCGAGTTGGTTATTGATCGTGTAATCAAACAATTTGTCGAGGAGTCTTTGTAACCCTACCCTGGTTAGACTGAAGAGAGCCAAGTCATCGGCATATAAAAGATTACTTAGAATCATGCCACCCACCTTAGGAGAGTGATTATTGGTGTCATCTAGGGCCGCCGACAGATCTGCTACAAATAGGTTGAAGAGAAGAGGGGCCAGCACACATCCCTGCTTCACTCCTCTGGTTGTCATTATTTTGCGTGAGAGATGTGTGCCGGTCCCCAACTTCACCCGCACCCACGTCCTAGTGTGAAGCTGAATTATTCCCTCTAGTAGTGTCTCTGGAATCCCCCACATCTTTAGTTTGGCCCATAGGGCCTCCCTGGGGACTCTGTTAAATGCTGCTTTGAAGTCGACAAAGCAGCAATGAACTAATCTTGAGGTTGCAACTGCCCTATCGACTAGGGTTGATATTGCTAGCAAATTGGTACGGGTTCCTGAGTTTGCCACAAATCCTGTCTGGTTCATTGGTAGTAAATTATTGTCCTTTACCCATAACCTAAGGTCCTCTAGTAGAAAACCTGCATAGTGCTTTGCTTCTATGTCCAAAAGGGCGATGAGTCTATAATTGCTCGGATGTGCATGAGATCCAGATTTATAAATCGGGTGTATTATGGCTCCCCGCCATGACTCCGGTATTGTGGCTGTTCTTAATGCATAATTGAAGAGATTGGCCAAAGTTCCTGACCAGAGGGCGATATCTGAGTTAAACAAATTCTGTGGCAGGCCATTTGGGCCTGGCGCCCCGTCCGATCTTGCTTTTGCCAGTGATTTCGAGACCCTATCCTGTGTTATGCTCCGCATAGGACCGTGCCCTTGGCTAGTCTCGGTTACGGTGACTTTTCCGATGATGCTTGGATAATCTGGAGACTTAAAGTAATCGAATAGGAAATTGGCGCAGTCTGATTCCGGGATATTAGCCGATCCCGTACACATTGTTCCTAAGCTGATGTGGTTAATAAGTGCCCAGAATTTCCTTGAGTTTTTTTGCTTACTTTCCCACACCAGTTTACTCCAGAATTGATTTTCATGTGCCCGTTTGTCCTTTTTGGTCGCTTGCTTGAGTGATTTTTGCGAAATTTGATAATTGGATATACAATTACTGTTTCCCGGAAATTTGGCCAGTGCCCGCAGGGCCTTATTTCTCGCTTTCTTTAGTGACTTTGACGTCTGTGATAATGTAAATTGGTGCGTCGAGGTTACCCTTTGAGCTTGGTGCCTTGCAGGAAATAGTTGACTCAAGTGGGAGCATAACATGGACCATGATTTTGTTGGGCTGACCACTTGCTCCCGGCCCAGTCTTAATATGTCCGAGCTTGCCCGAAGAATAATCGGGCTGATTTCATCTGTCCACTTTAGGCGCTTTAAGTTCTCTATGTGGGTTCCCCGAAATGTCGATGGTCCCTTTTTATGATGCTCAGGGTTTACGTTAAAGACTGTAACCTGGGGCCTATGGTCGCTTTCGGTTCTTGGGTGTATTCTAAAGTCAGTAATACATTTTAATAGGGGTGCGGTGCAAATCGTGTAATCCAGGTGCGATTGCTTAGAGCCATTTGTCCAAGTCCACTTTGGTGGAGTGTCCCCGGCTGTTCTGCCATTAATGACAAGCTAACCTGCACTGTAGAATTGGCTCACACATAGGTCGCCTAGATTACTTTGAGATTGTATTAACGGCTTAGTTTGGATTGTGGCCTCGGAAATTTGGATTAAAGGGGGGGCCGTCGTTATCTGCTGCGTTCCCCTGAAATAGGTAGTTGTTAAAGTCCCCAGTAACTATACAGTCTGAATTAGGTTGGTCCGTGACTATATCATTCATGATCTCAGATAGCCGAATTAGATGATCCTTTTTTGTGCGTGTGCTGGGGTTGATGTAAACATTTAGGTGGAAGAGGGGGCGATGATTCCGCCAGGGTTCGATCTTAACCCCTAAGATCCAGTCTTCCTTACATGGCCATCGTGTAATTCGGGCTTTTAAAGAGTTTGATACATAAGTTGCCAGTCCGCCTTTTGAATGGCCAAAGTGACTGTCCCTTATTGCTGGATTCCATATCTCGGTGAACCTGAGCACTGGGCACCCCTGTAAAGCCCAGGTTTCCTGTAGAGCTATTACAGAGTGACTCTGCAGGAAGAATTGCGTATCTGAGTCCCCAATTTTTTGACGTAACCCGCTTATATTCCAAGAGCATAATGAGTTAGTTTGTTCCGATAGTAAGTTAGATGCTGCTCCTAGCTGTAGAGGGTGTGCTGGTGTTTTTGTACCGGTTGACATGATCGTAGAATTAGATGGTCATTCGTGCCTTTTACTTGATAAAATTGCTGGAAGCCAATCCCACCTTTGGCCAATATCTATAGTGGGTGCATCTCTGAGTTGAATATTACGATCTTCTTCTGGCCCTGAGGCGTTTTTTAGAATCAAGTAGGTTTTTTCTTGACCATTCTGCCTTATCATCCCGGTTTTTTGAGGTGGTGTTAGATGATTAAGGAATGTAATTGGATAGCCTGGCATGGAGTATGGGTAGACTCGAATACCCCATTCCCTTAAAGTTGCTTTGTTGTTCAGAAACGTAGATGCCCACTTTGCCTCCTTGAATGACACCAAAGTTACTTCCGATGGTTATGTTCCCCTTGGCGGGAGGAACTCGATGGCCTCAATTTCATTAGATACTAACCCCGTGAGTCCAGGGATCCCCTCAGTCAGTTTAAGTATGTTTGCTCTGTTGAGGATGTCGTGACGACCCTTTGATTTATATTCAGGGGCTAAAATGATATACGAGTATGATGTGACCTTGGCAGTCTCTATTTGCTGGTGACATGTTGTGTTTTTATTGGATGTCGGTCCTTCAATATGCTTGTTCTCCTGAGCTATCAAGTTGGTCCTGATCTTTGGGGACATGCAATGGTTTATGAAATGGTCTGATCTCTGGTTGTGGATCGTTTTAGTCAATTCCTGGCCCAGCATTGAGACGTCACCCTGAACTGAAAGTGTAGCGTACCCTGTTTTAAGGGGCACTTCGATTTCTTTGGGTCTTAAAGACCCTTTTTTATCTTTTGTCGTGTCCTTATTTATTGAAGCCGGACCGGGCTCTTTTTTGGCTACTCGCATTGGAGGATCAGTTATTTCCTGGGGGCTCCCCATTATAAGTTGGTTCTTAATTGCTGATGGGTCCTCTTTTGGCTTGAGCACAGCGGGATTTCCCAGTGAGGGTGGAGCGTCAGTCACACTCAGAGCCCGTTTGCTTGATGCCGTTGAGAATAATGGGTAGTATCCTGGGTTGGCGGCAGTTGTTAGTGCCTTGGCCTTATTTCTTTGTTTACTTTGTCGTTTGCATTCTCTTTTGCTTAGCTGGGGTCCAAACCCTGGCTGTTTGACCTGGATGGAAAGGGCCAAACACTGAGGTCTGACCAGTAGGCCATTCTTGAAATTAACCGAACTAGTGATGCCTGTTTGTGGGGACCCCATCTTTCCCTGCTCGGCTTCTATCTGGTCGGATTGTGTGTGACCTGGGTTTGCTTGGACCCTTGCCTGGTTTAAGCGGGAGTCTATACCCTCAGTTTGCTTGATGGCTTCTTTGACGTCTGGCTGGTAAGTAGCTTGATCCTGGGACCTATGTGGTGACTTTTGGGTTGAAACTTCCGGTGAGGTGCCTGGATTGCTGCCCCTCGAAATCCTTACCTCCTTTAAAACACTGGCCAGGAAGTCAGGGAGCGAAGATAGGGAATCAATTATTGGGGAGCAACAGCATACCGACTGAATTAGTTTTGTTGACGCTTGAGCACCTATAATTAAATTGTTCAATTGGTCTAATTTATTATCTATCCCTGCTGTAAATACGGCTAGCGTATTTAGGAGATCAACCTGTACATCCAGTTTGTCTGAATGATAGTGTAGGGCGTTGACAGTTTGTTGGAATGTCTGCAAAAGTTGGGGCCAAACGCTGGTGGCTGTGTGGACATCATGATTAGAGTTTGTGACAGTGGGAGAGACGTTTACGGGATTTTGGGTGTCTTTGAAAAAGTAGGACAGATCAGCTAAGAGCTGGTCACTTGGGTCGATTTTATTAGGAGTCTTTTAGGACGGAGGCATTGTTAATTCATATGGTACGAATGAATGCAGAACCGTGGGCAAAGGGCTTGGCTCCGTCGGTTGAACAGTAGGTGTGCTGATTAGATGGGGTGTTCGAAGAGGGCTATTACTTGGCACGGAGCTTAGGGCATGGATTTGGGCACAAGTTAACTTCCGATGTGGGTCCGACAAATCTTCAATTACAATAACAGAATCTTCTTCTCCGTTGGAGGTTGCCAAAGTACGTAGTTTCTGGGTTTTTGCTATAGGACCAGTCGGCATTGTCAATGGACTCGTTGATGGGGTTTGCGACAGAAAACCACCCTTGGTGTCTGCCGCCAGAAGAGCCGGTTGGGGGCCCAAAGCCTCACCCAAGAGTGTATCCTGTTGGCAATTGGCTTTACTTGATTCTGGGTTGGCACCACCCCAGCTTCCAAGACTTCCAGGACTTCCAAGTGGTTTTATTGGTATAGCGCCGAAGGTGAATACCTCCCTAGCTTGAGCTGACTTGTTATTTTCGCCTTCCCAAGGCTGGGCGTTCGGCTGTTGTTGTAGAGGGGAAGTTGGTTTCCACTCCCAAAGCGGTTTCCTGCTCCTGGTTACCTCCTGAAGCTGAGGCTGTCGAAAGATTTTAGGTATAGTTAAAAAATAATTTGACAAATCCGACTGCTTTCCTTCCTGTGATTTAGTCCTGATCATGGGCTTTTGAAAAGAACTGCGGCACCCTTGTGGTGGTGTTCCGTCCACTGCCAGAATTTCACTGGCTGGGGGGGAAACCATGGCCGATGTCAGTTGCCTGGTCCCTTTTCGTTTTGGGACCGATGCCGCCTTCCTTACTTTCCCAAACCTCATCTTTGTTATGGCTTTTTGTTGCGAATCTGCTCACCATGCAGAGGTTTCAAATAATCCTTGGCAAAGTTCAGTAACCTGTGAGGGCTGCGTTTGCTGATAGCAGAGTTGTGTGGGTCTGGCCGTCTGCACTCAGCTTGGTTTAATTTTCTGAACCCCGTAGTTTAGTGGGTTCTGACTCCAACTGGGGGCTTGCTGACAAGTTGGCGTTAGAGATTAATAGGAGCTGGTTAGTACGGTGTCACTTTAAAGCCTTTTCTTTTTCAGTTTTTACAAGGGGTGCAACACTCTTTGTACCGCAATTATTTTCCCCCTCTGTGTTCACTGTCCAGCGTTATATCTCCTTCCTGACGGATGATATTTAGCAATGGACTATGGTGTGTGAACAACGGTGTTGGCTGTCTTGGCGGTGTGTATAATGAGGGCTTTTATGGTTCTTTAACACTTGCCTCTAGCCTCTGCATTCATTGCATTCGTTCCTCTGCACTCACTGCCTTAGTCCTCTTCCCTCTTCCCTCTGGTAGCCTCTCTCAGCTGGCAGCGCGCGCTGACAGCCCCCGCCTCCCCTGCCCCAGTACGGCAGTGCGGCTCGCTCTGCGGTCAGGGGCTCACGGAGGGCTCTGCTTTAGTGCGGCACCTACCGGGTCGATCAAGGTCCGAGAAACGGCAGGCTGCCGCATTAGTCCTTGGCAGGCTTGGCTTGGGGAGCAGGCGTTGGCAGTGCAGGAAACCTCTGTGGGCCCGCTCCGGATCTGCAGGGAACGGCAATGGCAATTTCGTAGGCTGCCAGCTATCCCAGTTATCCGCAAGCTGTGATGAACCTCATGAGCCTCACGAGCCCAGGCTCCTTGGCACTGCTCCTCCTCGGGTGCCTCTGCCTCGGGACCAGCAACAGCGGCGGCAATGGCGGCCAACAGAATTTGAGGCCACGCAGCTTCTCGGCGTCGGCGTCGGTGTCAAGGTTGGTGCAGGGCTCAGTATCGGGCTCAATATCTCGTAAGCCCCCCTGATACTTCCGACGCTCCGACGCTCCGCTCCCACCACAGCTAAGCTACAATCTGCTTGACTCGGGAGGCACGGCTCTGGTCTGCTGCAAACTCCGGCTTGGACTGCCCTTGCACAAGCAAGCAAAAAAAAACACGCCACTAAAGCACTATCAATCAATCAATCAATCAACATATTTATAAAGCGCACTGTACACCCATGAGGGTCTCACGGCACTGGGGGGCAGTGCTACTGCTCGAACAGCCAGGTCTTGAGGAGTCTCCTGAAGGTCAGTAGGTCCTAGGTCTGACTATATGTCAATGGCTCTTGTTTTAAGTTTCCAGGTGGCACCATGACGGCAGCCTTTGCTGTCACTAAATTATGCACGGTGGTAGAGACGTCACGGGTCCCCTATCAGTTGGCTCAAGCTGCTGAGCTTGCCGCTCATTTTCAAGCTTGCAAATTGAGTGAGGGACAGGTTGTCAACATTTATACTGACAAGCAGTATGCCTTCAGGGTCGCGCATAATTTTGGGTGACTCTGGGCAGAGAGATTACTTCTCATGGCACTGAGATTCAGCATCGGCACCTCATATTGAGGCTTTTGTCTGCTTTAACGCTCCCCAGTAAATTGGCCATAATTAAATGTAGTGCCCACAGGAAGGTTACTGATGACGTAGGTAGAGGAAATGTTTTTACAGATCAGACAGCTTAGGAAACGGCCCGGACAAAGATGAAATGTATGTTTGTAGCAGGTCCAGCTAGGTGGGTCTCTGAAGTTGTTATGTTTGAGAATACTCTTAAAAGTGTAAAGGAGATACAAAGTGAAGTTACAATAGAAGAATTGGCAGAATGGCAGGAAAATACAGCACAGTCAAATGAGGAAGGATGTTGGATTGATAAATCAGGGAAGCAGAGATGGATGTTGCTGGATGCATATGTTCTTCCTGTGGTCATTATGGCACATGGTCTAGCTTATATTAGTGCAAAAGGCATTTGTAGACCCTGTATGGCAGAATAACAATATTTTCAAGACAGCTACGCATACGGTGAAATATTGCATGGTCTGCATGATGCATAATCCAGAGAAGGGTACCCCTTCACCACCCGGTAATTTTGCACCACCCACATTTCCTTTTGGAGTCTTTCAAATTGACTATATTGAATTAGAGAGATGTAATAATCTTAAGTATGTTTTGGTGATTGTATGTTCATTCAGTAAATGGGTTGAAACTTACCCCACTAAAGCTACTCCTGAAGGTGTTCTTTCCTTGTTTTGGCTTGGTCCGGGTTATCTGGAGTGACAACGGAAGTCATTTCAATGAGAAAGTGATTCAAATGATTTGTGAGGGTCTCCATGGGAAGCAAAAATTCCATGCTGCCAATCATCCACAGTCAGGGGGTTTGGTTGAGAAGTACAATGGTACTCTCAAGATGAAATTGGCAAAAATTTAGGAGACCTCAGGGTAAAATTACCAGATGCTTTGCCATTAGCACTTTTGTCGATGAGATTAACAGCACATTCTAGGACAGGACTATCTCCTAAAATGGTTGTGTTTGGGCGCCCAGCAAATGTCTGGTGCATCCTGCGTCCTCGTAGGTTCTCTGATATTGAGTACCCTGTGTTGCTTGATTACCTTGGCCAGTTAACAAAAACATTGCATTCTACTCACCAACTGGTGTGAGAGTCCCTACCTTCTATACCTGAGGGACCCGGACACGATATCCAGCCTGGTGACTTTTTTCTATTGCGCAATTTCCAGAGGGAGAAAAGTTTGGATCCACGCTGGAAAGGCCCTGAGCATGTTCTGTTGGTGACTCGTACTGCTGTGAAGGTTGCTGGCCATAAGAACTGGGTCCACGCGATCCACTGTCGGAGGGTTCCCTTGCCTCTGCCCTACGACTAATGGGTCGAAGATGGTGTTGGGGACTCAGAGTACAAGCTGGTGCCCAGGTTTGTCCATTTCAGCGATTCACAGATAATATGGCCGCAGACTGATAAAGAAAATGAGAAAGTTTTGAACAAGGCTGTTCCTCCAGAAATATGAGCTATCCAAGAGCCTTTGTTCACCGATCACACGGTGCCTGGGGCTACCAGGTATAATTTGCGCCCTCAGCTGAGCGAAATTGAGTCGAAGGAGAAAAGAAATTAGGGATGGACTGCATGAGATAGGTTGCACTGAGGTATAGTACCAACGGAATCAGCTGAAATCAGTGACAGATTTATGTTTACTTTACTCTAGTTGTTTAAACAACAGTTAGGAAAGTCTGAAGTATACCCTGAAGGTATACCATCTTGATCGACGTGGGATACATTAAAGAGCTTAGGACAGAGCAAGCTCCACCGCCGGTGCTCAAATGCGCCGACTTATTGATGGACAATAGGAACCTGTACCAGTGAGGCTCTGATGGACAATGGGAACTTTTATATTACTTTTATTACTTTATATGACCTCTACATTTTGCTTCCCTTTTTTATAATCACTCAGTAAGTATCCCTTTGGTAGACCAATTGTTGAGGAAGAGCAGCCAGTGATTCTTGTTGCCCAGCATAATATGGTGAGGACTCGCAAGAAAAAAATTACATGTGTTGCTCTTGTGGTTTTGTTGCTAATAACATTGTGTGCGGTGTCCTGGGTTTTGGAAAATTATCTGGATGTACCTTTACGCAATAATGGTAAGGTTATTCCTCCAACAATAAAGAAAAGGACAAACCTGAGTAATGTGTTTTTAGACACACAAGAGATTCTTTGGAGAAGGGACAGCTTGCTACCCCACTAAATCTGTCACTAGTTTATGGACTGCATATTCGTTGTCACTTGAAAATTATACTTATGCTCGTCCATCACAATTTACAGAAGTGAAAGGAGTTTTTGGTTTTGGCTATCCAGGTCCTTGCTTATACTATAGAAAGCCATTGGGGATGGGTTATCCAGGTTGCGATAACAACACATCTTGCAACAATTTCAATATGGAAGAACAGAATTTTACTCTGGTGGGGTGGCATTACAAGGAATTGATAGTAAACCGGGAGGCTGGTTATTATCCTGCTAGTTGCCCTATTGTGAATAGTACAGACACTTCTTTGTATATCAATTGTTCTGGAATAGTGTTGTACAAAAATACTGTCCCCTTAGTGAATGACAAAGATCCTAGTACTTTTCGAATGAACAGCAGATATGCTGCAGTAGATTAAGCACTCCCGAGGTTTTACTTTTTGTCTAACGATAGCTATTCTAATGTTCATAATTGTACAGATGATGTAGCTCTTTGGATGGGGTTGTCCTTTGTTGTACCCTGTAAATATTCTAAGCCTAATGTCTGTTGGGTTAAAAGGACTTTGATCAAAGATTTCTGTGAGGGAGTGACCGATATAGAGGTCAATAATTATAGTAATGGGATCACTTTTGGATACATCTTTTCTTCCATTTTCACTCTGGGCGGTACCTCTATGGCTCGGGGTGAGAGCTAGAGAATATTTTGGGTGCAAGGTACACATTTTATCTAACACTACTATGTCAGCTTTACGCGACAACACCACTCAGTTGGAAAGTATGAGAATATATTCCAAACAGATGAGATACACGGTTGATTTTATCTTAGCCAAGACTGGTGGTGTATGTGCGGTACTGGGAGACCAGTGTGTGGTCGGTATTAAAAATATGGAAAAGAATATTACCAAGCATATTATCGATATTCTGGAGACTCTCAAGGGAATGGAAAGTGGAAATTGGAGTGGGTCTCTTTTCGGTAGTTAGAGCTGGATTCTTAAAAAGGAAATTCACATGATTGTGATATAGGTGCTTTGCTGTGCCCTTTTTCAGTGCTTCCCCTTCTGTTGCTCCTATTGCACCACCATTCTTACCCCTAAACGGAAAATATCAATTCATGATACCATAGCTGCAATTATGGTACAGAAAGAAATAGAGGACCTCATGAATACAGATGAGGGCATTTTCGAGACTTCTTCCCACCTTACAGTCTCCTTTCCCTATACTGAGAACATGGAATGCTTATAAGGATTAATTTTTATTATAGTTTATGGCTTCCTGTTTTCCTAAACGATTCATAACAGGGGGTGGTGATGGACAGAGTATCTGAATTAAGTAGAACACTCCTACCCAGTCAAAAGATCAGGGCTTGATCCATCACCATTTTTTAGCTCACTGCACCATCCCAGCTCAGAACCTGGCTATATGCAAATTAGTCTGACCCAGGCCAAGTGCATCATGGGAACAGGGCAGACCAAACTACCAAGCCAATTCTTTACTGGAAAGGAAACAAGCTTCCGGGGACCAGTTTCTGGCATTGCAGCCGTCTTCGGCCCGGCTTGCTTGAATCCTGATGGTGCAGTGAGCAAGGGACTCATGTCTGAGCATACCCTTCCACACTTGTGGTGGCCAAAACGATTCATAACAGGGGGTGGTGATGGACAGAGTATCTGAATTAAGCAGAACACTCCTACCCAGTCAAAAGATCAGGGCTTGATCCATCACTGTTTTTTAGCTCACTGCACCATCCCAACTCAGAACCTGGCTATATGCAAATTAGTCTGACCCTGGCCCAGTGCATCATGGGAACAGGGCAGACCAAACTACCAAGCCAATTCTTTACTGGAAAGGAAACAAGCTTCTGGGGACCGGTTTCTGGCATTGCAGCCGTCTTCGGCCCGGCTTGCTTGAATCCTGATGGTGCAGTGAGCAAGGGACTCATGTCTGAGCATACCCTTCCACACTTGTGGTGCCCAAAATGATTCATAACAGGGGGTGGCGATGGACAGAGTATCTGAATTAAGCAGAACACTCATACCCAGTCAAAAGATCAGGGCTTGATCCATCACCGTTTTTTAGCTCACTGCACCATCCCAGCTCAGAACCTGGCTATATGCAAATTAGTCTGACCCTGGCCCAGTGCATCATGGGAACAGGGCTGACCAAACTACCAAGCCAATTCTTTACTGGAAAGGAAACAAGCTTCCGGGGACCGGTTTCTGGCATTGCAACCGTCTTCGGCCCGGCTTGCTTGAATCCTGATGGTGCAGTGAGCAAGGGACTCTTGTCTGAGCATACCCTTCCACACTTGTGGTGGCCAAAACGATGCATAACAGGGGGTGGTGATGGACAGAGTATCTGAATTAAGCAGAACACTCCTACCCAGTCAAAAGATCAGGGCTTGATCCATCACCGTTTTTTAGCTCACTGCACCATCCCAGCTCAGAACCTGGCTATATGCAAGTTAGTCTGACCCTGGCCCAGTGCATCATGGGAACAGGGCAGACCAAACTACCAAGCCAATTCTTTACTGGAAAGGAAAAAAGCTTCCGGGGACCGGTTTCTGGCATTGCAGCCGTCTTCGGCCCGGCTTGCTTGAATCCTGATGGTGCAGTGAGCAAGGGACTCATGTCTGAGCATACCCTTCCACACTTGTGGTGGCCAAAACGATCCATAACAGGGGGTGGTGATGAACAGAGTATCTGAATTAAGCAGAACACTCCTCCAGTCAAAAGATCAGGGCTTGATCCATCACCATTTTTTAGCTCACTGCACCATCCCAGCTCAGAACCTGGCTATATGCAAATTAGTCTGACCCTGGCCCAGTGCATCATGGGAACAGGGCAGACCAAACTATTAAGCCAATTCTTTACTGGAAAGGAAACTAGCTTCTGGGGACCGGTTTCTGGCATTGCAGCCGTCTTCGTCCCGGCTTGCTTGAATCCTGATGGTGCAGTGAGCAAGGGACTCATGTCTGAGCATACCCTTCCACACTTGTGGTGGCCAAAACGATTCATAACAGGGGTTGGTGATGGACAGAGTATCTGAATTAGCAGAACACTCCTACCCAGTCAAAAGATCAGGGCTTGATCCATCACCGTTTTTTAGCTCACTGCACCATCCCAGCTCAGAACCTGGCTATATGCAAATTAGTCTGACCCTGGCCCAGTGCATCATGGGAACAGGGCAGACCAAACTACCAAGCTAATTCTTTACTGGAAAGGAAACAAGCTTCCGGGGACCGGTTTCTGGCATTGCAAACGTATTCGGCCCGGCTTGCTTGAATCCTGATGGTGCAGTGAGCAAGGGACTCATGTCTGAGCATACCCTTCCACACTTGTGGTGGCCAAAACGATTCATAACAGGGGGTGGTGATGGACAGAGTATCTGAATTAAGCAGAACACTCCTACCCAGTCAAAAGAGCAGGGCTTGATCCATCACCGTTTTTTAGCTCACTGCACCATCCCAGCTCAGAACCTGGCTATATGCAAATTAGTCTGACCCTGGCCCAGTGCATCATGGGAACAGGGCAGACCAAACCACCAAGCCAATTCTTTACTGGAAAGGAAACAAGCTTCTGGGGACCGGTTTCTGGCATTGCAGCCGTCTTCGGCCCAGCTTGCTTGAATCCTGATGGTGCAGTGAGCAAGGGACTCACGTCTGAGCATACGCTTCCACACTTGTGGTGGCCAAAACGATTCATAACAGGGGGTGGTGATGGACAGAGTATCTGAATTAAGCAGAACACTCCTACCCAGTCAAAGGATCAGGGCTTGATCCATCACCGCTTTTTAGCTCACTGCACCATCCCAGCTCAGAACCTGGTTATATGCAAATTAGTCTGACCCTGGCCCAGTGCATCATGGGAACAGGGCAGACCAAACTACCAAGCCAATTCTTTACTGGAAAGGAAACAAGCTTCCTGGGACCGGTTTCTGGCATTGCAGCCGTCTTCGGCCCGGCTTGCTTGAATCCTGATGGTGCAGTGAGCAAGGGACTCATGTCTGAGCATACCCTTCCACACTTGTGGTGGCCAAAACGATTCATAACAGGGGGTGATGCACTGGGTCAGGGTCAGACTAATTTGCATGTAGCCAGGTTCTGAACTGGGATGGTGCAGTGAGCTAATAAACGGTGATGGATCAAGCCCTGATCTTTTGACTGGGTAGGAGTGTTCTGCTTAATTCAGATACTCTGTCCATCACCACCCCCTGTTATGAACCGTTTTGGCAACCACAAGTGTGGAAGGGTATACTCAGATGTGAGTCCCTTGCTCACTGCACCATCAGGATTCAAGCAAGCCGGCCGAAGACGGCTGCAATGCCAGAAACCGGTCCCCGGAAGCTTGTTTCCTTTCCAGTAAAGAATTGGCTTGGTAGTTTGGTCTGCCCTGTTCCCATTATGCACTGGGCCAGGGTCAGACTAATTTGCATGTAGCCAGGTTCTGAACTGGGATGGTGCAGTGAGCTAAAAAACGGTGATGGATCAAGCCCTGATCTTTTGACTGGGTAGGAGTGTTCTGCTTAATTCAGATACTCTGTCCATCACCACCCCCTGTTGTGAATCGTTTTGGCCACCACAAGTGCGGAAGGGTATACTCAGATGTGAGTCCCTTGCTCACTGCACCATCAGGATTCAAGCAAGCCGGGCCGAAGATGGCTGCAATGCCAGAAAACGGTCCCCGGAAGCTTGTTTCCTTTCCAGTAAAGAACTGGCTTGGTAGTTTGGTCTGCCCTGTTCCCATGATGCACTGGGGCAGGGGCAGACTAATTTGCATGTAGCCAGGTTCTGAACTGGGATGGTGCAGTGAGCTAAAAAACGGTGATGGATCAAGCCCTGATCTTTTGACTGGGTCGGAGTGTTCTGCTTAATTCAGATACTCTGTCCATCACCACCCCCTGTTATGAATCGTTTTGGCCACCACAAGTGTGGAAGGGTATACTAAGATGTGAGTCCCTTGCTCACTGCACCATCAGGATTCAAGCAAGCCGGGCCGAAGACGGCTGCAATGCCAGAAACCGGTCCCCGGAAGCTTGTTTCCTTTCCAGTAAAGAATTGGCTTGGTAGTTTGGTCTGCCCTGTTCCCATGATGCACTGGGCCAGGGTCAGACTAATTTGCATGTAGCCAGGTTCTGAACTGGGATGGTGCAGTGAGCTAAAAAACGGTGATGGATCAAGCCCTGATCTTTTGACTGGGTAGGAGTGTTCTGCTTAATTCAGATACTCTGTCCATCACCACCTCCTGTTATGAACCCTTCCTGTTTTCCTAGTTTTTTTTCCTTGTTGCTGTTAGAAAATGTTTTAGCTCATGCTAAAAGGAGGGTCTGTTAAAATAGAAATGTTCATGTTTACGCATTGCCCTATGTAAGTTAGCATTCGTAGCCCCATTTTTTATTCAGGCCCCATTTTGAATCATGATCGAAACTAATCCTTTGCTGTGTCTGAGAAAAAGCGTCTGTTATGTTGCGTTTCTGCAATGTTGGGTTTTGCTTCACTAATGAGTAGACTGTTCATATTAGTGCATACCTTTCTCACTAGATGGAGGCCCTCTCCCACTTCTCTGGTGGCAGGTGCAGGGTAAAACGACCTTGGGTTGTATTAGGTGGTCTGAGATATGAGAACCAAACTTTTTTTTTTATTCCACTGTCCAGTTGCACCTGCTTGGAAAATTCCACTGTGGGCGCGCCTTCCTTCGCCTGGACATGAAACGTACATAATGTATCTTTTGCTTATCAATTTCAGTCCTCTCTGCAGCACTCCTAGCGACTGGGAAGACTGGGCTCTGCTCTAAGTGTATATGAATAAAAAGTTATTGGTTTGTATTCTCTACTGTCTGACCAACTCTTCATTTGGTATAGAAGGCTGAGAGGTGGTCATTAGTGGCCATTAGGTGGCCACTTCCTTCATTTTGCAGAGTCACATCTCTGGCAATGAGCAAGCTTCTGGATGCATGTTTACACGTGCGATGGGCTCTCTAGGTGGTGTTTACTCTCTAAGCATGTCTATCTACTTGAAAAACAAACCACCACAGCACACATCACAATTGTTGCTCTACTTCTATGTGCATTCTGCACCATTACCGCAGATATCAAGCATTTTCAATCCCAAGTTTCAACAATGATACCAAAAGATATTAAGTCCCAAGTTAATAGGCGTAGCAGTAGAGTTAATCAAAAAAGGTCGTTATTTTTTGTACAAAAACGGCAGCCAACGCACGTTTCGCCCTCCTGGACTTCATCAAGGCTTTTGTGCCTGCATCTGCTCTAATTCAATTCCCTCCGGGAATGTTTTTGCTGTTTTTATTCTTAACAGGTTCTAGCCTGCCACGCCCCTCACTCATTAGATGGCAGACCGATGAGTGAGGGGTTGTGGCAGGCTGGGAAAGTTCAGGATATGCGGGGCCTGACCGGAGGAGGAATTATGCTTTGTTGCAGCTAGACGATTGTGAGGTGTGCTCTGGTGGTTTGTCTTTCATTGTTGCACCTGTACTAATCTTTAGTACGGGAACTTGATACTCATGGTGGAAGAGTATTTGACACCAAGGAAGCACCCTATAAACCAAGTGTGTGGACATTCTCGACTAGAAGACTGAAATTATATAAAATAGGAGACATTTTTGATGTGCAGATCTTTGTAGCATTTCCACCTTAGTTCGTAATATAAAAATGTCTATCTACTTACCTTGCTTCACAGAGTAGTCATAATTGTTTGGCTCTTTGACTGAATCATTCAAAACCCACAGTAATGTGAGATTTCTGTATATATTATTTTCAGCCTTGAAAACGTCTATGTGACTTAACATGTGTCGGCTGCTGTTTCTTTTGATGATATGACACATTTTGGAGGAAATTGAATTATTAAAAAACGTTCTCACCCGGTCATCTGAATATATCATTGGGCTTACAAATCATTCATACTGGATTTTGGTGTGTGCTTCGGTATTTCTCCCCTGCATTTTATGTAATGTGTTGTGAGTAATGAGAGAGCTACAGGCCCATTATACCCAATTTTATTCAGTGGATTCCATCGAGAGCCATGGCATAATTTTGCTAACAGCATAGATGTCCACAGTTGGCTAGAGTTATCTAACAAACAATTTTAACATAGATATTTTCTGGCAAAATAATTTGAAAGGTTTACATTTCAATGTTGAAATGTGATGACAAGTTTAAGGATGTGGTATAAAACAGTTCAATACATGGCCAGTTTACGTGTTTCCTCCATACAAGTAGTGTTTCCTAGTGTCCAAACCTTTGACAGAGCCCTCCTTAACCCCCTACAAGAGAGAGTGTGTGAGAATACAATTATTATATCACTACCTCCTGCTGTCCCCTATAACTCCTGCATGAATTGTGTTTCTGATCCTGGCTGCTCCCGTACCCTTGGGCCAGGCCTCAGCTTCCCCATGAAAGGAACCATCTTCTCCGACAGATGCAGAACCATTAACCAAAGTAGGCAACAAAATCTCTAAAACCCTCTGGACTTCCACTACCATGTGACCTGGTACTAACACAGTGCACCTAAATCCCAGAAATACCACGCTCACAGGCATACCACTGTCTGACCAGTCACCAGTACCTGTGTATTCGAACTAAGAGGTTGGACTGCACCTCTAGGCAAGCACCTGCAGCCCCCAACACTTCCGGTGTTCACCTGCCAGAGATGTATGGCAATACCACAACCAGAAATGATGATGCTGTTGAACCCTCCTGAGCTGCACCATCTCTGCCCCTGGTGCAGGCACCCATTTATATACTCCCAGATACTTTGGGGCATATTTACTAGAAACTGGCAGAGCGCACTGTTACACCATAATTGGTAACACTGTGCTCCATCAGTTTCAAAACCCAGGGGTGCACCGTATTTACAAGAATGGAGAGCACCTCTGCGTTTCCCTTAGTGCTGGT
Source organism: Lissotriton helveticus (assembly GCF_964261635.1). Taxonomy (NCBI): domain Eukaryota; kingdom Metazoa; phylum Chordata; class Amphibia; order Caudata; family Salamandridae; genus Lissotriton; species Lissotriton helveticus. The sequence goes on along the minus strand of NC_136065.1, from coordinate 643,276,355 downwards.
GCTAAAAAAGCTGCCCAGCACCAGTGCAGGTACCCTTGTGCTATGTTGCCTGCACTGCAGGCGTGATTGCTAATGTGCAGGAAGGGACACCTTCCCTCACATAAACAAGCTATAATGCTGTTTCTGTGTGTGCTGCAGGATGCAGTCCACATGGAAGGGAGATGACCTTTACCACACTGGAGTTTCACCGCGGTAGGTTTATAACGTGGGTTTTACAATGCAAGCCGTTTCAACGACTTGCGTTGGAGGGTGCTGTAAGCTAAAGAATAGTACAATTTACTCTCCAACACCTTCCCTACTGTACGTAGACTGGTGTTGGAATAGTAAATCGTACTGTCCCTAAGTCCAGCGCCCTCCAGCCCAAGTTGTTGAAATGACTTGTGTTGTAAAAAAGCGTTGTAAGATACCGCGATCATACATTCCACATGGAAAGAGCAAAATATGAAGAGAAATGAAACGTTTCTCCCAGAATCGCCTGCTTCAGTAAGCGATTCCCTGGAGATAATGTTGGCGCTGCCCCATACCTTTAAATATGGAGCAGCGGCAAAAAGCAATGTGGTGCGGCAGAACCCCACTGTAACACCCATTGCCCGCCCCTTTAGCGTTAAGTGCAGCGTGAATAGGGGAATTATTTAAGTGGCTTAATGCTACCTTGTAAATAAGGCAAAGGACTTAACACCCCCAGAACGTCTAAAAAAGTGACATTCTGGTGGCGTTAACTCCTTGTAAATATGCCCCCTCATGTCATCCTCTGCATGAATTAATCCTACTACCTAAGTCAAATGTACTGTCTGCAGGGATCTTTCACACTGCATTACTTCCTGGGACCCTGATCCTTTACTGTAAGCAATGGCCTGCAGGGAATGTTCATACTACACTTCATACTGGATTGTCAGTGCCGTTCTGCAGAATGTTTCCACCCTACGCCTCATGCAGTAACCCTAGAATCTCTGTCAGAGCTTCAGAGTGGTGTACAGATTGGCCATGCTACCTTCACTGTAAACGATCTCCTTTGGAGGCCCTCCCCACTCCTCTTCATACACTGACCCCGTACCTTCTACTTTCCACGCTGTCCTACATATCCCTTCCCACTAACACTGCATACAGTGACTGCTGGCGCTGCTGGAAGCGCTGCACCGCTTAGTCCTTCCACCCTAAACTGCATGCCATGATCCCTCTGTCTTTACATTAACCAGCTACTAGTGCAGGTGGTAGTGGCATAAAGAGGAAGGCTGCACAAACCCATTATCTACCTATGCAGTCACCCATGTAGCCATCCAGTCACCTAGGGCCTCATTTATGAAAGCCTTGCGCCACCGGTGCGTCACTTTTTCCCATGTTAAAAGTGACGTACCGGCGGCGCAAGGCCTTCATAAATAAGGCCGCTAGTCTTTTGCTGATTCAACGGCATACTTGAATTCATAAACTCGCCAAACTCTCCAACCATACACAAAATCAATGAAGAAACGCTTCCAAAAATGCAGACTATTGCACAAGTTACAGACTGTTCTGCTTTGGGGCTAATTTGCTTCACGAACAAACATGGTCTGTGACTGCCGGCCACCCCCCCCTTAACATGCCTACTACAGTTACACACTTATCAGACCAACAACAGAATTCTTTGGAAGGCGGGGGTTTTGAGCTCGAGACCCCCAGGCCGTATTTATTAAAATATGAAACAAAATTAAAATTTTAATAAAATAACATTATATACATAATTATTAAATGCAAAATTCAGACATTAGATTTACATCCAGTTTAGACAGGTATGGTGGGCTAACCTTAACAAATGTCTAATACAGCGTGGTTCCTAACCGAATCTAACATCCTGATATCAATTTGCATTTTAATAATTTCTGGTCCTACGGCAAGGTCGCTACCGGTGTCAGATCCTTTTACCCAGCTACGCTCTCACGTCCGAGATGCGCATGCGCAACAAGGGCCCGTTTACCCTCGTGCGCTCCGTGAACTCCATTTAACCATAACAGGAGGGCCCTTATACTCGCGCCCTTTGATGACGTCATAGTGTATGTGCGGGGTGGCTACCAGCCTGAGGAAAGCGTGACTCCCCCCCCCCGCACCCAAGCAAGCGGATATCCTGCCCCTGAAGTTCTGGGAGAGACCAATGGCCCCTCCCCCTGGGTGACCCCTTTCGTGAATGGGGCCGCCCCCACCTAAGGACCTTAAATTGCTGCTCACCGATTATGACCTTACCGCCAGACCCACATAATAAATACGACATTACTAATCTAAGAGGGAAAAAGGCCTAAGGAAAAAGAGTTAATGCAACAGCAAAACACACCCAGAAAACATATGCATAATAACATTGCCTGTAAACGGGGAAAAATGCCTAAGGAAGGAAAACATTTATTCTTACGACATTGCATAGCGTTACACCATATACCTACCAGTGTCCTCACCAGAATTCTGCTACAAGGGGATGGAGGGTGGGGAAAATTAAAGGCCCCATAGCGGGGCGAGGAGCGAGCCCGGGGAGCGCGGGCACAAAGAGGCCGCTTCCCGCGCTCCCCAGGCTCTTAAACCCCCCCCACACCGTGATCCCGCCCCCTCGACCCGGAAGCGCAAAACTGCTTCCGGGTCAAATGGCGGGACGCGCGGTCGAACCAGGATTGGTGGAGGGGGGGGGCGGACCCAGCCATGTGTGCGTGGGGGCCGAGCGGCCCCCCTTTCCTCATGGTCTGTGACTGCCGACCACCCCCCCTTAACATGCCTACTACAGTTGCACACTTATCAGACCAACAACAGAATTCTTTGGAAGGCAGGGTGTCTCGAGCTCGAGACCCCCCGGCCGTATTTATTAAAATATGAAACAAAATTTAAATTTTAATAAAATAACATTATTTACATAATTATTAAATGCAAAATTCAGACATTAGATTTACATCCAGCTTAGACAGGTATGAAGGGCTAACCTTAACAAATGTTCAATACAGCGTGGTTCCTAACCGAATCTAACATCCTGATATCAATTTGCATTTTAATAATTTCTGGTCCTACGGCAAGGTCGCTAACCGGTGTCAGATCCTTTTACCCAGCTACGCTCTCAGGTCCGAGATGCGCATGCGCAACAAGGGCCCGTTTACCCTTGTGCGCTCCGTGAACTCCATTTAACCATAACAGGAGGGCCCTTACACTCGCGCCCTTTGATGACGTCATAGTGTATATGCGGGGTGGCTACCAGCCTGAGGAAAGCGTGACCCCCCCCCCGCACCCAAGCAAGCGGGTATCCTGCCCCTGAAGTTCTGGGAGAGACCAATTGCCCCTCCCCCTGGACGACCCCTTTCGTGATTGGGGCCGCCCCCACCTAAGGACCTTAAATTGCTGCTCACCGATTATGACCTTACCGCCACAGGCCAGCATAGTTGACCGACTATCTGGCCCCCCCAACCGCCTACACTGAAAGGTCATATCTTCCTAATCAAAACCCTCTAGCCCTGCTAGTTTGTTCCCTGACTCTGTCAAATGGACCCCTAACCTGCAAGTAGAGACAACCCCTCCAACCATTGCCAACCATTTTTTGTCAGCCGCTCACTGCTGGTCCCCTTCAAGTGAACCCCCCCCCCCTGCTAATCTAAATTGTCCCTCTCGGATGCACCCCTGTGGAATATACTGCAATGAGGTGTTTGAAATAATTTCTCAATCCAAGTGTTGATCCTCTTTACCGAGTGATTCTTCACCGAGTGATTCTGCGCACTAACAGAGTCCACCGCCCCTTTTCCTGCAGCCTAGGAAACAACTGAGACCCCCTATGGTGCAGGCTGGGTTTTATATTTTGCTAGCCTGCTTGCTATGCGATTATCCCTTCCACCAGGACCCCCTTCGCCAATTAAACCGAATCGTTGCTACCCGCATGTCAGATAATGACTGAGGGTGGTGGGGCGTGCCTATCGAGTACCTCTCCTTCCCCACTCTGGACGGACAGACCCCATCTTTGCGGTCCCTGTAATTGCTGTCACCGGGGGTATCCTGGCACTAGACATATGCACCCAACCTACGCGGTGCTCTTGACGCTGACACCCATTGTCAGAGCAACCGAAAAATGCTACCCGGGTAACCACAGGCCCCCAAAAAAGCTCCCACTGGCGTATCGTGAAGTGTGCTAACCACCCACCCCTGCCCACTCCGCTTTGGGAAATGTTAAGTGTATGTCTACTTCTTTACTATGGAAGTCCCCCCTGCCCGACAAGTGGTGCTGAGGTGTTGCATAGGCCTGTTACTCCTGGGTTTGCCCAGGCTAGCAATGCACACCCTTGTGCACTGCCACATTCCTATTGTTGGGCCTACCAATTGGTAACTTATGAATAGACCATGATGACCCTGGTGGCCCTGCGAGCACAGGCGCCGTTACTGTATAAATACAATTTCCTGATAAGGCAACTACTGCCATTTTATGTGAAGCAACATCCCGCTACATTACTGCGGCCAGCAAAATCTATGGTAACACACAAAAACAGTCAACCCAGTGTTGTCACCTCCGGCGGCCTTGATCGATCGCCCATCAGATCCGACGTCGTTGCTTGCCATCATCTCCCTGACGTACGCATCCCTTTGGCTGTCCACCTGTTGCAGTTATTGCGGTGTGGAGCACTTCACAGATATCCACCATGGACCCGGCCATACATAAATGGAAACAAACACAAACGATTAGTGTTTCTGGCTACCTGAAAGATCCAGTACAAATGCCTGTATTATATTGCTGTCACTTGTTAAGCCTTTAGCTAAGATTAGCACTAGACGCATTTCCATCACAATTGCAACTGCAAGTGTTTTAGCATAGCACCTGTTTGGTTACATGCGGAACATTTAAATTAGTGTTACAGTGAGAGTGGCTGGTAATATGACCTGCATTAAAGAATAGACACGGAATCTGTAGTGAATGCAATAGCCCCTCCATGCATACTTAAGGACAGTACACAGTGTGAAGTGCAGTGAAATCGCGCATTCATGGTTACTAAAAGAAGATTTGGGCCACATTTGGCAATCCACTAACTACGTGAGCTGACCCTACAGTGATAGGTCTAAAAACACATTTCACAGGTACACCCCTGCAGGTGGCCCCTACCGGTGGTGCCAACCCACTACCAGCATTTGCAAGCCCTTAACATCACTTCCCATGTCTGCTTTTCTATCAAAGGTCTTTAGACATATGATACAAGATCTAAAGGGACGGGTCTTTTGCCAGCTCAGCAGCCAAGTCTTTAAATATAGGATAGGCAAAGTGCTATCCATGCAGAGCTGTAATATGGCCCAACGCCTTTTACCACTCTAGGCACAACATTCTGCTTTGGCTTTTAGTACAATACCAACCAAACCAACCTGACACGATTAAAGCCACCCCTGACATGTTTTACTCATTAGAGCCCTCTGAGAGGCATAGCCCTGTCCCTACCCAAGGGAGCACCCAGTTTAAGTCTCAACACAACCCATTCAGAAATAAAAGGCTGCCTAAATTATGCAATCAAGAAGCAGAGAATCTGGGTAATTCTCATGTTTAGGTGGAAAGCAGCTCCCATATAGAGCACTCTCAACATCCGAGGCACCCTAAATTTTCTCACCTCAGGTGCCTTGCTGAGCTTTGCGTCTTTCCGTAATGTACCAATTGATTACACTCAACGTTTAGCTTTAAAAACCCTCACTACAATGCTAAGCGCTGGTTGTTTCAGAAAATGATTCCTAATAAAATCCTCTCTTTAGATGCCATTCTGCAAAAACTTTTGAACAAAATGGGAGTATGGCCCTGTGGACGGAAGTGGGGAAGGGCCCAACTATACTTTTCAAAAAAGAACAACCCACACTTCAAAGTATTTCCAAAAGGTATTATTCCAATTGAAAGGATAAACAAAAACTGATATGTTTATCTTGGCAATTAATTACACTTTTTATTCATAATTTTTTCGAAAAATGTTATTTTTAGCGAGAAAGGACAATATCCTTCACAGTTTTGCTGTCTTAATTGTACTCAAATATATATACAAACAAGCATTTACAATGCAACGGTTTCGCCTTTGGAAATGTTTGAGCTATTGGCATTGTCAATGAAAAAATTTGTATTTATGTGTTGGTTTTGAAAACAGATAAATAAATGGCATTGTCCTTTACATTGCCAATAGCTCTAACTTTTCCAAAGGCGAAACCGTTGCATTGTAAATGCTTGTTTATTATGTTATTGCAGTGTTTTGAACATATGAGCCTACGGTCTTGTAATAAAGGTGGGATTTTCCAAGCTGGATCGCTTTGACGCTGCTCATGTCCCTTCGGACTGTTTTACAGACGTGTTCATTATGTGGCTTACGTATTATTATGTTCTTTGATTATTTCTATGCCTCATTGATTGACTTACTACAAGAAAAGAAGATTTGTTCTCAGTGAAGATAGTTATCGGGTTACTCCACGTCCTATTAGGTGTTTCTATTGTGCTGTCATTTAGTAGTTGTAATGTTTTGGTTTTCTGAGAAACAGTGTCTTGCTTGGCTGCGTTTCAAACAAAGCAAGAAAAGACTGCATACTACTTACTATCCGTGTCTTAAATAAAAGCTAGCTTTTCTGACACCAAGCCTCTACTCTCGGACTTGAGATGGGAACTCCTGTAAAGATCCCATAATTTCTTGCCTTCCGGCAGCCTTCTCCAGACCTCTTCCGACATTAATTTAAACGAGGGACTTTTGTTGTACGAGCGAGGCTTGAGCGGATTTAACAGACACGGAAATCAAGCCAATTAATTTGTAGGTTACAAATTCACCTGACCCAAATCTCCTAAAAAGTGACAGTTGAGTTGTGTGCTGGATTCAAACTCTAGCACTACTGTTGAGTTTTTTCAGTTCCGCCCTAGCATGTTATCAGGGGCGTAGCTAGAGCTTCTGGCGCCCGGGGCTATCCCCCAGATTGCCGCCCATGGCAGGTAGGGGGGGCGCGGGGGAAAAAGACGGCGACAGTATAAAAATATACATTAAAAAATGGAACGACGAATCGGTCAGTGCACACACACCCACACCCTTCTGTGGCATGAATCGTAACCTAGACAAGTTCCTACTGTATAGGTAGCCTGGAGGGAGAGGTAAAAATTAAATGTCACTTACTTAGATTAGGGCAGGATAGAGTCAGTCAACCGAACCATCCTGGTCCACTCGTGGCGTCATCCTGAAGGTGGCAGCTACTAACTCGAGGACAGTCACAGGATTTAAGGCTGGGGCCGGGGCTTGTGGCAACAGACAGTGCAGTAAGTGCACACAGAGTGACACAGGCCAGCCAACCAGCCCAGTGCACGTGTGCGTGAGATTAACCAACCAGTGCCAGATAGTAGCAAAGCGCAACTAGAGCCAAATTTCAAGGGGGGGTGGCTAAGAAAAAATTCTAATTCTTCAAGCAATAGGCAGAGTGGAGATGCAGGGGCTCTAAGAAGGGGTAAAAAAAACAAAGCCTCATTAGCAAGCAATGGTCTTTTAAAGACCTGTGAAGTACTGGGCTACAGCTGTGTGTGTGCCAGGGAAGCTGTCACAGCCTGGGCTGCCACACACGACGGGGGGCTGAAGCACTTTGACCCCAATGGAACTTGTGCGCCTGGGACAGTCAGCAGTAGACAGACACTCAGACTGCCTAGCAGTTGTGCACAACAGACAACACTGCACACTAGTCACTCTCAAGTATGGAGGGGTCTGCTAGTCTCCAATCTCCGACCCTGATAATGACCTTCATATCACCGTGTGTGAGACTGTGGGGCACTCAGAGGGAGGGGCTGCGGCCTAGCTCAGGCCGTGGGAAACACACTCACCAACCAAGCTCTAGTCATTGGGCAGGCTGCAGCCAGCAGCACTGACTGCGGAGCACACAGTGCAACTCAAGAATCCTTATGCACATTAGGCAGCCAGGCTGCAGGCAAGGGCCAGGCCTGGCGTCGAGGACGAGGCACACAATCTTGTCATGTATAGGTATGCCGAAGGACTAAAGAGAAGTTGTTTCTTGAACTTGTGTGTGTCGCTTTAATACATTATTTTGCATCACGGGATAGGCATTGGCTCAAAATGATAGAATTTTAATATTACGCCCCCCACCGCGCCGCCCACGCAGCACTGTCATGAACGACCGGCTCAGACAGTTTGTAAAGTGAACTCTATAGATGTCCCCTATGATGCATGTGTGCCGCCACAATTGTCTGGTAAACCACAGTAAGAAGTGATGTTGAATAGCACACACCCAGAACTGAAGCCCTTCAAAGTTCAAAGTGGTCTCAGATTTGACACTTACAAAAGTGTGGTATTCGAGGTGCAACCCATTCCTCCCACAATTCGCATGCAAACGAACATTCTCCCGAGCACATAACCGAGCAATGCAGTCGAAGATAAATTAGTCTGATTTTTCCGAAAACTGCTCTACATTTAAAACTGATGAAAGCATGTAGAGCAGTCATTGTGGCACATTAGTAATAAAAAGCAAGTGTCTATATTTGTTCTAAACTGCTTTATAGCTGTGATACTTTGATAATAAAAAAGTGGTGCCAAATGAAGGAGATTTTATGAAGATCTTGTTTCCGAAGAAATGCATTAAATTAGTAGTTTCTGAATACAGTGAGGGAAGTGTTCTATCTCTCTGTAACATGCTTCGACAAATTGAAGCCACTCTGCATGATATTCTAAGTGATTGCATACATCAGAGCTTGTGCGCGGATTCCGCCGCAGTGGCCGCCACTCTTTCCAAGCACAGACACAGCATTACGCAGATAAAAAAAAGTCTACTTGTGGGGATATTAAATGTGAATGTACACTGGAACTTTGATACACAAAATGCAGGAAGGCTCCTCCACCCCACTCCCCGCTCCACCTCCCCCAGCAACAGCTACAGCCATGTCGCAGACCGTGGGGCGCAGGTCTAGGTTCTAACAATAATAGCGTAGCTGCGTAGTAAAGTGATTTGAGTGAGACTGGGCGGGCGGGGGCACTCAGAGGGAATGGGTGCGCCGGGAGTGACACTCACCGACAACACCAAGCTGTTCTACTCCACGGCGTCGTCGTTGGGCGGGCAGGTAGGCAGCAAGCAACTCAGCAAGTCTTATGCCCAGCAGCACAGCGCCCAGGGGTAGGCAGGGGCCAGGTCCGGAGCCAATGAACTGCATTTGACCCTGGCTCAACCCGTCCCGCAGGCCTAATAATCACTGGCGGTCAAATTGTTCCTGAAGCAGCTAGAGCTGCCTGCGAGCAGTTACGCCCAAGCCTGCCGGAAGCCTGGAAACGCAGCATTCGCGCTTGCACTTCAAACACATGTGCTGCGCCGCCCCAAAATTGTGCCGCCTGGGGCGGACCGCCCCCCCCCTAGCTACGCGGGTGCATGTTATAAAGTACACAGCATTATTTTTTTTGCTTAAACCAAAGCTCTCCGTGGTATGTTTGCTATCTGCGGGGGGTTTGTATTTTTTAGATACTCCCTGCCGTGACTCGAGAGTTAGCGATACGCAGGTGTTTCCCGGCAGTGGGCTGTGCATTTAAGGAGAGCGTTTCTCGCTAGTAAAGATAGCTGCTACAGTGATAAAGGCAGAAGTGAAAATCACAAGGCGCTAGGTTTGAATCCAGCTCTTGCAGGAGGAAGTGTCACAGTGACTCGGGAGGCAGCAGTGAAGTAGAGCCAGACAGACAGACGTTTGCGCAGAAGGTGAACCAGGCGGGCAACTAGAGCCAAATTTCGGGGGGGGGGGGGGGCTAGTTCTTCCAACCATAGACCGCGTGACTGAAATAAGGGGTGAAACACAACAAACACCTAATCTACAAGTAAATGGCCGCACCCAAGAGACCTTGGGTGCGGCTGTAATTAGAGCGTTGCCAGACCGCGAAGCGGGGGGGGGGGGGGGAGGCTGAAGCCCCGTGAGCCCAAAGAGTTCTATCCTTATCACTGAAGTGTGTCACTCTGCGCTTCTCTGAGACGCGTCTCTGCCCATCCCATTTTCTGTCGTTTATTTTACATTAGTGTCTTAAGTATGAGACCAGATTCTATCTTTAACCCTTTTTTTTTTTTTTTTGCAAAACGTATGTGTCTATTCATTTAGCCGAATTCAAGGGGAGGCCGGCCTTGGCCGGGTGACCGCGATAGCAAACAAGTCAGGTCCCGGGCCGCGCTGTGATTGGCTGACGTCACGGGGGTGTCCCGGGCCGGCAGCCAATCACAGCGCGGCCCGGGAATGACGTCACGGGGGTGTCCCGGGCCGGCAGCCAATCGCAGCGCGGCCCGGGACAAAGGGGCGGGGCTTAAAAAAAGCACCAGAAACGCCCCCGAATCGCGTTTTCGAGAGAAAACGCGATTGACAGCCTCTGCCTCCCAATGGCTAGCCTCCATTTATGGAGCTAGCCAATTGGAAACAGAGGCTGTCCTAACCTCACTATTAAAAACAACAGATTTCGATCTGGGAGGGGCTTCGCCCCTCGCCAGGTTACGAAACCTAAAAAGGGTGAAAAACATACATTCACAAATAATTACATTTCACAAAAACAAAACATTTCAAAAAGAACGGAACAGGTGAGAAATGTCAAATTATGTCCAAATACCATCATTAAAGTATTGAAAGATAAATACAGTGAAATAAATTCTGATTATTTATCAAAAAGTGAGATTTGTTCCCCTTTATCTGAGGAGCGTTTAAAGAGGACTCAATCCCATTTGCCTGCCGACGCGTTTCGAGTGTGGGTTCCTTGTACCCCAACTCTCATCAGGGCCAACTTAATTATTTTCTCAACCTCTATCCTATTGATAAAAAAGACAACAAATTTTTTTTTGCATGCTTATTAAAATTGCTTCCATCAACCTTTACAGGCTCTACGTTTTACTCCAACTTAGCCCCAGAGACCCTACCTCAAGGCTGTGGAGGTCGAGGTCACTCTTCAAGCATGTAAAAGCGGCTGTGTGCACGGTTCTAAAATGAGAATCGTTATGCGAGTGTCAATAAAACACATTCTACATTTGTTTCTCACGAGATTCAGAGAGGGCAAAGGCAGGACGATCATACCTGCATTTCAGTCCCACAAAACACTGGTGTGTGTAATGTTCGTCAAAAACGAATTTTCGGAGCACCAATCGTGTAATTCAATAAAGTTTCTTTCTGTGAAAAGAGTGACCGGATGACACCATTATGGTTCTCCTTGCACAATTTTTGAACAATCATAGTTTCCCCAGCGCGTTACCGCCACACTCACCGCGAGCTGACTCACGTTGGTCCAAGTGTCTCGTGCTAATCTCGGGAGTCCCTGTAAGTTCACCAAAAACTGCAAAAACTGCCATGAAAGGGTGTATTCCAACCTATTTCTCATAACGTTTAAAGGCATTAAACACAGAGCGTCCCCCAGTGCCTTGCGACCCTCGTGGGTATGTAGTGCACTTAACCAATGACTGGGTGATTGATTCACCCTGACCCCTACTAAGCTGTGGCAAGCAGTCCATACTGCTGGATATTAAATGCAGGTCCCCTTTTAATTTCTTTTTAACACAACCTCCTAGGGTGTTTCCTAATGTACTCGTAATACAGGCATAAGCTCTCCCCTGAGTCTATTTAACCTGGTGTTGTCCTGACGCTAAACCACACTTCTGCCTAATGATAATTTCTCCAGAGCGTCCCCCTATTGGGACACTGAGTGGGTCATTGGCACAGAGAGCGGGTCCCTAGGGCGATGAAGGATGTGCACTTAACCCCCGCTGCTGTTCTCTGATGTTTACTACACAGCAATGGGCCCAAGTACGAGAGCGATGTAAGCTGAGATGTGTTCTATGTAACATACCGATGAGTTGCGCCAAACCTACACACAAAGAATAATTTTTCTACCCTTGTATAAACCAACTGCTCCATGTTTAATGTACACAAAACAAAACTGAAAAATCGTCTATTTACGGCATACCATGTACCCTGGCAAAAAAAAACATTCTATTTCCTATTAAAAGTGAATCATATCCTTCTATATTTGGAGAGTGTAAAATTTAAGAAAGCACAACCTCAGAAATTTGTTCAGTGCACGGACACGGCCTTTGACAATACTATGTATTGTTATTGTTAATGTCGGTTTATATAGCGCCAAATCACCGACAGGTCTCAGGGCGCTTTTGACCGCAATGACATAACAGCCCGGGCAGCAACAGGAGGCGCGTTGGATCTATACTGAGCTCAACGCTGTTCTAAATAGAGTTGTCTTTAGGGCTTTCCTAAAGCGAAGCAGGTTTCCTTCCTTGCGAAGGGCTTCAGGCAGCTCATTCCACATTTTGGGCAGTAGGACCGAAAAGGATCTCCCTCCTTTTGTGGCTAGCCTGAACCGAGGACATACAAGCAACTGAGCCTCGGAGGACCTTAGGCTTCTTACGGGCCTGTAGATGACTAGTCTTTCCTTGATATAGGAAGGGGCTTGCCCGTAGATAGCCTTGTGGGCTATACAGAGACTTTTAAAAGCCGACCTTTGCGTCACTGGTAGCCAGTGAAGACTCAGCAACAGCGGGGATGCATGTGATCTCCTTGGAAGTCTGAAGATTAGTCTTGCCACATCATTTAAGACTACCTGCAGTCTGTTTGTTAAGGCTTTAGGTAAGCCCAGGTAGAGCGCATTTCCGTAGTCCAGCCTCGACAGTATGGTGGCAGAAACTATCGTACGAAGCGTGGGCTGGGAAAGAAGTGGAACAAGTTTGCGCAGTTGTCTTATGATGCCGTTGCAGGTACCCACTACCGCAGAGATTTGATTGGTCATTGAGAGGGCGCCGTCTATCTTAATGCCAAGACTTTTGACCGCGATTGCTGGCTTAGGGGTGGGCCCTAATTCCTGTGGCCAGTAAAGGTCACACCAGGGGGAGCAGGTGGATGACACAATTAACACCTCTGTTTTCTCGGGGTTAATCTTCAGGAGGTTCCTGGACATCCAGTTGACTGTGTACCTGAGAATCTCCTGGGCCAGCAACTGGGCCCGTATGGTGTCATCTATGCTCAGCAACAACTGGGTGTCGTCTGCATAGTTAAACACCCGACAGCCCATCTCAACCAAGGTGCTTATTAGTGGTTGCAGGTATAGGTTGAACAGTAAGGGGGACAGGGCGGAGCCTTGGGGTACCCCACATGTCAGGTCTCCTGCCCCTGATACCTCCTCTACCAGCTGAATCCTCTGGGTTCGCCCGGACAGGAAGGATTCCAGCCAGAGGTAAGCAGAGCCCCGAAACCCAAACCCGGCCAACCTATCCAGGAGTATGGTATGGCTGACGGTATCAAACGCCGCTGATAGGTCTAAAAGTATCAGGGCGCTTGGTTTCTTTCGGTCAGCCAACCCTCTAAGGTCATCCAGCACCGAGAGCATGACTAGCTCGGTGCTATGGTGGGCACGGAACCCTGCCTGCATCTCATGGAGCAGATGGTTAGACTCCAGGAACGCAGCCAGGGACTTCAGAACATGCTGCTCAAGCACCTTGGATAGAAATGGAAGCTGGGAGATGGGCCGATAGTTTTTTAATACTTTGGGATCGGCCCCTGCTTTCTTGATTAGGGGCTTCACTCGGGCCTCTTTAAAGCTAGCTGGCAGCTGCCCCGTGTTCAATGACCTATTTAGCATGGACAGAATGCGTTCCTCTAGGCTGAGGCGGGCTAAGCGAAACACACTTGGAGGACATGGGTCGGCTGGTGAGCCTGACTTTGTTTTCCTCATTAAGGTTTCTAGGCTCAATGAATCAATCGGGGGAAAACTAGACAAGTACATTCCACCTGGAGTTTTAGCAGGATATAGTTCAGTAGAGCCAACTCTGGTACTTGTTATTTCTTGTAAAATAGTCTCAACCTTCTCTAGGAAATATTTCAAAAAAGTGTCACAATTCAAGGTGGTCTCTATAGGTTGAGTTCTTTTACTTAGTTCCGTGAGGATTTTAAAAGTTTCCTTCTGAACGTTATCTGCCTTATTAATGCGATTTTCGTAGAATGTCGCTTTAGATTCCTGTATATGTTTTTTATATGCCCGAAACAACTGCCTATATTGTTCACGGGATTCGGGGTCTTTTTTTCTCCTCCAGTTTCTCTCAGCATTTCGCAAATCTTTCCTATGCTCTCTTAGAGCTGGTGTGAACCAGGGGGCTCCCTTCCCACCACTATTCATTTTCTGGGACTTCACTGGTGCAATCTGATCAATTGCCCTTATTAGACCACCCATTAGATCTTTACACTCTTGGTCTATGTCGGCGCCTAGCGCCGTGGGTTGAGTGAATTCCCTGAGCGACAAAGTCAATGTTTGTGCATCAACATTTTTCCATTGACGAGTCTTTTTAATTTTTGGTGGGGGCTGTGGGGGTTTTGCGCCAATAGGGACATCGCAATATATCAGGTGGTGGTCTGACCAGATACAAGGGAGAACTTTTACGGAGGTGATCTTAGGATCCAACACCCAGACCAGGTCAAGGATGTGGCCCTTTATGTGCGTAGGAGAGTCTACCAGTTGCCTGAAACCAAGCGAACACATCGTTGTCTCCAAAGAGCTAGCTGCTGGCTCCTTTTTCTCCTTGTCCCAGTGTAGATTAAAGTCTCCGGTGACTACTATGTTCTTATAACGTGAGCATATATCCGATATGCTAGCCATAAATAGATCGTTAAAGGCCGAGGTGGAATTTGGCGGGCGATAGACGGTGAGGATGATTAAACATAAATTATCAAACATAATTTTCACTGCCAACATGTCGGCCAGGTCCACTGTTTCTGTCAAGATTTTAATTGCAGCTAGATTTTTCTTAAGGAGTATAGCTACTCCTCCCCCACGGGCATTCCTGCGCGATTATGCCAGTGTATGTCATAACCTGATGGAACTGCTGCTATAATGTCTGGTAGAGAGTTTTCCCCGAGCCAGGTCTCAGTCAATGTTAAAACATCGATTTCTCCAGCTTGGAGTAAGGTGAAAATCTCAAGACTATGGCACTGCAGTGATCTGGTGTTTAAACTAGCCAGATTCAGGGTATGAGAATGGGAGGTGGACTTACTGCTGCATGAACCGCGAATAGAAAGTTCTTCTAGTAAGGCTAGCGTAGTTCCATCCAATGAATGGGTTCCCTTCTGTAGATGGTATAGTGCATCCCGTGTGTACGTAAGTCTGCAGACAGGAGCCCCAGCCCCTGCACCCGTTCGTGCGCGGACGGGCGCAGACGGGCTGGACTCTGGCGTGACTCCGGCGCGATTCAGGCGCGCCCGTTGTGCGCGTCCGCTGCTCGGAGTCATGACTAACCGTTTTTATACCTGAGACTAGAGCGCCGAGTCAATGTAGCCCTATCACAGATGGCCGCCGTCAAATTCGGCCGAGCAGAATGAAAGAATGGCCCTAGAATGGCCACAGGTATCTGAGTCACCCCCAAGACAATAAAATGCCCCAAAATGCTAGGGAGGGATCGTGTGTCTGTCCTAGATATTGTGGGTGTCTATGCTGGCTCCGATGTGAGAAAAACGGGGGGGTTGGACACAAAGGAACAACAGTACAATGCAATGTAAAATAGGTAAAATCACAGATTAAAAGTTAAGCAGCCAACCGGCTGTGGTGTCAGTGCAAAAGTCACGTTATCTCGCGAGCAGCGTTTTGCCTCGGCTTTTATACCCGAGATTAGAGCGCCGAGTCAATGTAGCCCTATCAAAGATGGCCGCCGTCAAATTCGGCCGAGCAGAATGAAAGAATGGCCCTAGAATCGGTCACAGGTATCTGAGTCACCCCCAAGACAATAAAATGCCCCAAAATGCTAGGGAGGGATCGTGTGTCTGTCCTAGATATTGTGGGTGTCTATGCTGGCTCCGATGTGAGAAAAACGGGGGGGTTGGACACAAAGGAACAACAGTACAATGCAATGTAAAATAGGTAAAATCACAGATTAAAAGTTAAGCAGCCAACCGGCTGTGGTGTCAGTGCAAAAGTCAAGTTATCTCGCGAGCAGCGTTTTGCCTCGGCTTTTATACTTGAGACTAGAGCGCCGAGTCAATGTAGCCCTATCAAAGATGGCCGCCGTCAAATTCGGCCGAGCAGAATGAAAGAATGGCCCTAGAATCGGCCACAGGTATCTGAGTCACCCCCAGGACAATAAAATGCCCCAAAATGCTAGGGAGGGATCGTGTGTCTGTCCTAGATATTGTGGGTGTCTATGCTGGCTCCGATGTGAGAAAAACGGTGGGGGGGGTTGGACACAAAGGAACAACAGTACAATGCAATGTAAAATAGGTAAAATCACAGATTAAAAGTTAAGCAGCCAACCGGCTGTGGTGTCAGTGCGAAAGTCAAGTTATCTCAAGTCAAGTATATAGTGTGTATGTGTCCTGCGTCAAACCTGTACCAGGACACTTTGTGTTACTTTTTGATTGTGCTTACATTTTTCAGGGCACTCTATAAGCTCTACACTGCTGTTATCACGTGTCTACCACACACACTCTGCTAAACCCATCATAACCAATGAATTATGCTAATCTTGTGCCAAAAATGTTACCCCGTGAGTATAAATGCCGTACTGCCCGTACAGGACACCTGTGATATTGACAATGGTGGCACCGAAGATAATACTGCCAAGACGTCCCATTCTTCATCTCTACTTTTTACAAGGTGCTATTTAAAGCCTGATTCATAAAGATGCTTCTGCAAGTGAGAGGGTTACCCAATCCTTCCTTAGTCCTGAATATACATTAAAAGACACAGTATGCCCTTAGGTCGCAGAGTCTCCATTAAACTCTGCCAGCATGGTCTTGATGTAACTCCTTACATGGTGAATGTAAAATTGTGTATTTTTCTATGTGTGGGCAGTTTTACCTGGACTTGTAGAACTGCACAATGTATATGTACTGTTAATATTATTATTATTTTTTTTAATTTTACGCATAGCAATTTAAAAACTTTTGCAGCTATGAGGACATTTTTTGAGCAAGAGAGCAACAGGCGCCTCTTTGTTGGTTATTTTGGTACGGCAGTACCACGGTCTCACTCGGTCACCTGCATCTCATAATGATTTATATCTTATTATTGCATATTTATATCGCGCAAAATCGACTCGAAGGTATTGGAGCGCTTTACATGAGCACCATATTTACATTACACATTCAGGCACGGGGAAAGTAAGTGATTTGCCCAGAATCACAGGATGTGGACACGACCCCGAGGCGCGACCTTGGCTTCTAGCACCAAAGTCGGCAGTCTAGCCAATGGACCGCAACCTCTCCCCCTTGCGCGGTTTTGATTATACACAAGAACTCGAAGACAGTTTATAAAGCGTGCCCTCTAATTGGTGTGCTTCTGCTTGCTGGCGGCAGGGAGCCTATGAGGTGGGAACTGGGTTACAAGAACCAACCCTGCCGACTGCCCATTATCCTCTCTACACAATTCACAGCAATTTTCTGTTCAGCGGCACATTGAAACGGTGTGCAAACTGCATCCATCTTTAGAATGGGCTGTTCAACGTTTGCCAAATTTACTAGTCAGAAGTTTAAGCATTCCTCGTCAAAACAGGGAAAAGTTACACTATGTGATTAAAAGAAATGTAACCGTGTCACCACTAGAGCAAACGGTCGCTAAACCCGTCATACCAGAGATGGGAAGGGTGGGGCCGACCTCGGCATGTAGCTATAACAAAACTGCCTGGGAATATAGGTGCAGGCAGTGCAACAGTGTGAATCCATGAAAAATACACCCCCGTGCACTCGAGTCTCCCGCAGCTGGTTTGCCAGGCTGCACTGCATATACCCCAGCACCGCAATATGCACAGCATACTCCGCCGTGGCAGCACGCCCCACGCTGGATGAGCACAAACGAGAACAACCAGCAGGTAGAAAACAGAGTCAACAGCTGAAATAATCAACCCAAGCAGCTTTGCGAGTAAAACAAATAACTTTCCACATTTTTAAAAGAATGCACTCTCCTTGTTCCACACATAGGTATCCCGACGTTCCCCTTCGGTGACGGGGGCTTGACTCATGCCTACTACATTTACTATCAATCAATCAATCAATCAATGACACTTGTAGAGCGCGCTACATACCCGTAGGGTCTCAAGGCGCTGGGGGGGGGGGGGGTGCCGCTACTGCTCGAACAGCCAGGTCTTCAGCTTCTTCCTGAAGGAGAGGTGGTCTTGGGTCAGGCGCAGGTCGGGGGGGAGGGAGTTCCAGGTCTTGGCGGCCAGGTAGGAGAAGGACCTTCCTCCTGTAGTCGCTCTTCGGATGCGGGGGACGGCGGCGAGGGCGTGGTTGGCCGAGCGGAGGTGGCGTTTGGGAGCGTAGAAGTTGACTCGGCTGTTGAGGTAACTCGGGCCTCGGTCGTGTAGAGCTTTGTGTGCGTGGGTGAGGAGGCGGAAGGTGATTCTTTTGTTGACGGGGAGCCAGTGAAGGTCTCTCAGAGGTCCGGAGATGTGGCTGGTTCGTGGGATGTCGAGGATGAGTCTGGCTGAGGCGTTCTGGATCCGCTGGAGTCTCTTCTGGAGCTTGGCGGTGGTACCGGCGTAGAGGGCGTTGCCGTAGTCCAGACGGCTGGTGACGAGGGCCTGGGTGACGGTCTTCCTGGTCTCGGTGGGGATCCACCAGAAGATCTTCCGTAGCATGCGTAGGATGTTGAAGCACGTCGAGGAGACTTTGTTAACTTGCCTGGTCATGGAGAGGGAGGAGTCCAGGATGAAGCCCAGGTTGCGTGCGTGGTCTGTCGGTTTGGGTGCGGTGCCCAGGGCGGGAGGCCACCAGGAGTCGTCCCAGGCGGAGGGTGAGGAGCCCAGGATGAGGATCTCCGTCTTGTCCGAGTTCAGTTTCAGGCGGCTGATCGTCATCCACTCGGCTACCTCTTTCATCCCGTCGTGCAGGTTGGCTCTGGCGGCGGCGGGGTCGTTGGTCAGGGAGAGGATCAGCTGGGTGTCGTCGGCGTAGGAGATTATGCTGAGGTTGTGTTTGCGTACGATGGCCGCGAGGGGGCTCATGTAGACGTTGAAGAGGGTGGGACTCAGAGATGATCCTTGGGGGACGCCGCAGATGACTTCGGAGGCCTCTGACTTGTACGGTGGTAGGCGGACTCTCTGTGTTCTTCCGTCGAGGAAGGAGATGATCCATTCCAGCGCCTTGTCCTGGATTCCGACGTTGCTGAGGCGCTGTACTAGGGTGCGGTGGCAGACAGTGTCGAATGCCGCGGAGAGGTCCAGGAGGATGAGGGCCGCTGTTTCTCCATTGTCCATCAGGGCTCGGATGTCGTCGGTGGCGGCGATGAGGGCGGTCTCGGTGCTGTGGTTGGCTCGGAAGCCGGACTGTGAGGGGTCGAGGGATCCGTTCGTCTCGAGGAAGGCGGCCATCTGCTTGTTGACGGTCTTCTCGATGACTTTGGCTGGAAACGGGAGAAGCGAGATGGGGCGGTAATTCTTGAGGTCGGTGGGGTCCGCTGTTGGTTTCTTGAGTAGAGCGCTGAGTTCGGCGTGCTTCCAGCTCTCCGGGAAGATGGTGGTGTCGAAGGATGTGTTGATGATGTCTCGCAGGTGGGGTGCGATGACAGCGTCGGCCTTGTTGAAGACGTGGTGAGGGCAGGGGTCGGTCGGTGATCCGGAGTGGATGGAGTTCATTGTGCGGATGGTGTCTTCGGTGCTGATCGGGGTCCAGGCGTGAAGGATGGTGGTGGGGGGTGGTTGTTCGGTCACGGTGTGCGTTGGTTGGTTGTTGAAGCTGCTGTGTATGTCCGTGATCTTGTTGTGGAAGTATGAAGCGAGGGAGTTGCAGAGGTCTTGCGATGGGGTGACGTCGTAGTTTCCTGCGCTGGGGTTGGAAAGCTCTTTCACGATGTTAAAGAGTTCCTTGCAGTTGTGTGCGTTGTTGTCCAACCGGTCCTTAAATGCTGTTTTCTTGGCGGCGCGGATCAGCTGGTGGTGTTTCCGGGTGGCCAGTTTGTAGGAGGTCCTGTTGTCCGGTGTCGGTTCCCTTTTCCAGACTTTCTCGAGGGCTCGGCAGTTCTTCTTGGAGCTCTTGAGTTCGTCGGTGAACCATGGGGCCTTCTTGCTGCCGGGTCTGCTAGGCGGGGTCCTCAGAGGGGCGAGTTCGTCCGCGCAGTTGCTGATCCACTTCGTGAGGTTGTCGGCGGCCTGGCTGGGGTTCGCTGAGCTGGCAGGGGGGTGCTGGCTCAGGGAGGTGGCGAGCTGGTCTGCTGTGATCTTGTTCCAGCTTCTGCGGGCGGCCTGTTGCTGGTGTTGGTGGGTCGTCGTTCTCTTGAAAGTGAAGTGGACGCAGCTGTGGTCCGTCCATTGAAGCTCTGTGGCGTGGCTGAACTCGATGTCTGTGCTGGAAGAGAAGACTGCGTCGAGTGTGTGTCCGGCGAGGTGGGTGGGGGTGGACACCAGTTGCTTGAGTCCAAGGTTGGCGAGGTTGTCGAGCAGGGTGGTGGTGTTGCGGTCGTTGTTGTTTTCCAGATGGAAGTTGAGGTCTCCCAGGAGGATGTAGTCAGCGGAGGGGAGGGCATGCGGGCTGACGAAGTCGGCGATGTCCTCGCTGAATTGTGTGCGTGGTCCCGGGGGTCGGTAGATCAGGGTGCCTCTGAGGGTGGTGGTCGGGTTGGTGTGGATCTGGAAATGCAGGTGTTCGGCGCTGGTCAGGGTGTTGTCGGTGCTGGTCGTGAGACGGATGGTGTTCCTGTGGATGATGGCGATGCCTCCTCCCATCTGGTTGGCGTTTCGGTCCCTCCGGACGATCTTGTAGCCCTCTGGGATGGCGATGGCGATGTCGGGAGCTGAGGATGCGTTCATCCAGGTCTCCGTGAGGAAGGCAACGTCAGGGGCTGTGGCGTCTAGGAGGTTCCAGAGTTCGATGGCGTGTCTGTGGACGGAGCGGGTGTTGATCAGGATGCACTTGAGGTGGGTGCTGCTGGCGTTCGACTTGGTGGGTGCTGGTGCGAGGCAGGTCCGGGTGCAGGTGAACTTGCAGGCGTGGCAGCTGAAAGGTCCGTGGGTACGTCGTGGAGTGGCTTGGTGGCAGTCTGGAAGTCGGCCGGTGTTGAGAGCGGTGAGGGTGGCGGCGGCGTAAGTCAGGCGGGTCGGTCGGGGTCTTCGTGGGCCAGGGGTCCTGACCCTGGGCGCGGTCCAGGCGCGGACGGGCGCAGACGGGCTTACCTTTGGCGCGCCTTCGGCGCACAATCGGCGCGCCCGCTGCGCGTTCGCACGGTCGCCATTTAAGGCGAAGTGCGCGGGTGGGCGGAGCAGCTGGGAGGCGGGAGCGGGGAGGGTACAGAATACAAAAAAGGGCGGGGAAAAGCGGCGTTGGCGGGAAGGGAGGGCGGAGGGCGGCGGGCAACAAGGAAGGAAGGCAAAACACGGGGAAAACGAAATTCAGACAAAACAGGCACAAAGATTCGTCAAAACAAGGGAAAAATCGGGTTTAAGACAAGCAGGCACAAATTCACGTGAAAACAAAGGGCAAAACAACCGCAGCGGCGGCAATCAGGAACGAGGCAGCAGCGAGGCACAGGGATGCAAGGGGCACACGCAGCAGCTGGTGGCCGTGCGGCGCGGGGGTGTCCCACAAGTGGGTCACACTCACCTGCGTCGCACGGTCGCCATTTAAGGCCAAGTGCGCGGGTGGGCGGAGCAGCTGGGAGGTGGGAGCGGGGAGGGTACAGAATACAAAAAAGGGCGGGGAAAAGCGGCGTTGGTGGGAAGGGAGGGCGGAGGGCGGCGGGCAACAAGGAAGGAAGGCAAAACACGGGGAAAACGAAATTCAGACAAAGCAGGCACAAAGATTCGTCAAAACAAGGGAAAAATCGGGTTTAAGACAAGCAGGCACAAATTCACGTGAAAACAAAGGGCAAAACAACCGCAGCGGCGGCAATCAGGAACGAGGCAGCAGCGAGGCACAGGGATGCAAGGGGCACACGCAGCAGCTGGTGGCCGTGCGGTGCGGGGGTGTCCCACAAGTGGGTCACACTCACCTGCGTCGCACGGTCGCCATTTAAGGCCAAGTGCGCGGGTGGGCGGAGCAGCTGGGAGGCGGGAGCGGGGAGGGTACAGAATACAAAAAAGGGCGGGGAAAAGCGGCGTTGGCGGGAAGGGAGGGCGGAGGGCGGCGGGCAACAAGGAAGGAAGGCAAAACACGGGGAAAACGAAATTCAGACAAAGCAGGCACAAAGATTCGTCAAAACAAGGGAAAAATCGGGTTTAAGACAAGCAGGCACAAATTCACGTGAAAACAAAGGGCAAAACAACCGCAGCGGCGGCAATCAGGAACGAGGCAGCAGCGAAGCACAGGGATGCAAGGGGCACACGCAGCAGCTGGTGGCCGTGCGGCGCCACATCCCCAGCATGCGCCATCTGCCAACCCTGGTCCCCTGACTGCGGGCGGCCACTTTGCCAAGTGAGCCTTCCCTTCCCCATGTTAGCTCGCCACTGCTCCATCATGCATGCGAATCACGCCGATTCCCCTGCACCCCAAGGTAATTACGAACACTACTAGGCACATTTCTAGCCCTAGTGCTCATTACTCGCCCCAAGCCCCCACAGCTGTTCTGCTCCCAACTTAACTTTAGCACACAAAAGGCCGTCTTCCTGTACACCATTAACACAGTTTCCTGCCCACTCCATGGAAAAAAACCGTCCTGACGTCTCGCTGCTCCCCGGAGCGCCCCCGCCGCCTGGTGAAAGTTTGCCCTGACCGTCCTGGCTGCCCTCGTCTCAGCTTTTCCACCGATGCATGTTCTCCTCAATCGGACCTGCAGAGGGCCAAATGAGAGACAAACCTCTTCGTCCACTACGACCATCAATCAAGGACGAGGTGGGTGGAGGCAGCCACTCGCACCGCAGCTGACCGGCGCAGCTGATCCTTCGAGGCGATTGCCTTCTCCGCCGACAAGCCCATCACCGCATTGGTCGCACCAGGCCCAGCTGCTCTCCTCACACCGCGGGTCACCGCAAACTCCACGCTCGTCCACCGGTGCAGCGGCGAAGTACTTAAGGAAGATCCCTGATCCGCCGGACATCCCAGTGTTCCTACGCCGCCCTTAAGATCCCCGACCCGCCGGATAACCCGCAAAATAAACTATAGGAAAATTAAAGGTCCCACAGCGGGGCGAGGAGCGAGCGCGGGCACAAAGAGGCCGCTTCCCGCAATCCCCAGGCTCTTAAACCCCCCCCCACGCCGCGATCCCGCCCCCTCGACCCGGAAGCACAAAACTGCTTCCGGGTCAACTGGCGGGACGCGCGGTCCAACCAGGACTGGTGGAGGGGGGGGGCCGGGCCCAGCCATGTGTGCGTGTGTGCCGAGCGGCCCCCCCTTTCCTAGTGCCACACATGGCGACCATCAACATGTCAGGAGAGTGACTTCCAGACAGTGCTGGATTTGTAGCCAATCGCATTAACTGTACTACGGCTTACAGGTTCAACCCCTCCGCCATCAGCATGGGCCTACACAGGGCTTTAAGTGGGGTGAAAAAACTGGGGGTCTCTCAAATGGGCGAGACAGATTTAATTAGGGTGTGGCTTAAAACGTAAGCTAAAAATCTGTGGTTAGCAGAGCTTACCGACCTACTGGTACTTTGCTGCTTCTGTCATTGTATCCAGATATATAATACAACAAGTAAAATTACACAAACAACAAGCCCGGACTATTGACTTTGCCAATGGTTGTTAGTTACATGAGATGAATAAGCAATAACTATGGCTACCTTGTATATAATACTGAAGATGCTTCCGTTTTGAAATGATGAGACTGTGAAAGAACTATAACGAATCTCTTTGAAGTCAAAGGCAGTGAAGGGGGGGACCGCTGCAGAGTTAAGATTTATTTTTCAACCTGAGGGTGAGGGCAGAAATTGATAGCCTGATAGAGACCCGTCTCAGCACCTGCTTTTTTAGAGCACTTGCGAAAACTGACCCATTTAAAGCACTGGGCCTACATGGACCATTGCACAGTCCCGTTGATTTGGCATGGGACCAAATGACAACTACGGCACGAAGGAAGCGCATCTCATAGAAATAATAAAAACAGTTCATGAAATACTTGATGCTACTTTTCACCATGCACACAACTCCCAGCCTCCCCGCTCTACGAGCAAGCATGGTTTCACATCTGATTGATTTTATGCACTGTAGATACATAATTAAAAGTTTGTGATGTGTCCCAAGGAATTCATTTCCCAGTAGGGTATATATTTCAAATGCAATTTCTGCAGCAGACGGGGAAACAGAATCTATAGGCTTCACTCTATTTGGTTTTTTTTAACCAGTTTTTTTAAACCAGTAGATGAGATACATTTTGAAAACAGTAAATTCCATGCAACTGTCGCGGTTCAGCACCTCCTAATTAACTCTTCTTTAGAACGTTAAGAGAAGCGTTAAGTGGAAATTGGAGACTTACTGAGCTTATGATCATTTCAAATATATTTTTCAGAATTACTTTTCTTTCCGTTCTATCTTTTCTATCAGAAGCCAGGCTAAGTCACGTGCTTGAACGACACCTGACCGAGGAGGAATATGTTGCAATCTTTGCCTTTTAGCTGTTATCGCAAGGCATCTGTTCCTCGAACTGCCTATAAGCCCCAGCACGCAAAGTGTTCCTGACCAAGACAATACCGAAGCAAGAGCTCCTGATAACACGAGGCTGAAGTTAGATTCTTATTCGGCTAGCATTTTATTTACAGGCAACATTTTATATAGATTACATTGCATTTACTGTACCGTAAATAATTCAGGTAACCCTATTTTATCAGACTTTGCATTGCCATACTATGAATTTGTTCTTTTTCAATTATCACACATACCACTATTACATCTATTAGGATTTAGTCCGAGACAAGCAACTTTTCCACCAAACGCAAAACCAAAATTTTGCCACCCTTAAAATTCATATTCATCTTAATGAATGAAGCACGCCTTTACACTTCCTGTATGTAAGGTTCTTGAGTTGATCATACTTTGTCACAACCGGTAACACCATATGGGTCGCCCTGACCTCAATGCATTCCGAAGCATTATGTCAGAGTAAGTAATCATATTTTTCCTTTTAGAAAATCACACTGGCTCACAAATATTAATACTGCATTTTAAACACACCACATCCCCCACAAAGTGCTATAGGATTTATTCTGAGCCAAGCAACGTTTCTGCCGAGGGTCACTATGCCACCCCTGAGCCAATGCATTTCTATAAAGACTTACGGGCACATGCATCAACCTATTTAGGAAGTACAAACGGTGCGAATCGGTAAATTCGGCCGTTTGCGCTTCCTAAATACGTTTTTGGGATGCATGAAACAATGTTTAAAAATTCGCTTATTTTTGCATTTCCTAAAAATGCAAATGCATTTAAGGAATCGCATTTGTGCGATTCCTTAAATGCAATGCATCAATTTTAAAAAAAATGCGAATTTTGAAATGGGAAGTGCAAATCAACACGAGGTTGACCCTCGTGTTAATTTGCGAAAATCTTTAAAAAAGCAAAAAAATGCATTTTTTAAACTTTCATGTTACAGACACATGTCCTTAGGACATGTGTGTGTGAAAAATGCACTTTAAAATACATTTCAGGGGTGCAGGGGGGGGGTCCTTTGGACCCCCCCTCTGCACCCTTGCAATGCATCAACAAATTGCGAGTTCAAAAAAAAAAAGCAAAACGGCATTGATTCCTATGGGCCAATGTAATGCCATTCCTTAATTGCGATTCGCAATTAAGGAATCACAAATTCAGAAAATTAAGAAATCCTAAAAAAATTTAGGATTTCTTGATGCATAGGATTTTGCAATTCCTAAATTGCGATTCCTTAATTTTCGAAATTTAGGAAATGCAAAATCCTACAATGATGCATGTGGGGGTTAGACAAATAAGTAAGCATCCTTTCTCTCTTGAATGTCAACTTTTTGCACAAATGTTAATATTGACCGTAAAAAAGGGGGGCATCCCTTTATACTACCTGTATGTGAATTTTCAGAGCCAAGCAACATTTGTCACAACAGGTGGCACAAATCTAGTTCCCCTTACCTCAATACATTCTTCTGCGGTAACATCCATATAAGTAATCACAAATATCTTATAGGAAAATCATACTGACTCAAAAATATGTATGCTGTTTTTAAAACACACAACATCCTCCGTAAAATTCTATAAGGATTTAGCCTTGAACCAAGCAACATTTCCACGAAAACATGGACTCAATGTGCCACCCACTAGCCAATGCATTCCAATGGAGCTATAGACAAAGAAGTAACCATACTTTCTCCAATGTACAAGAACTTGGCTCACCAATTTTAAAATTGATCTTAATAATGGGAATATTCCTCTCCAACAATTGTTTGTAAACCTTTTGCGCAGAACAAATTTTGTCACAACAGGGGGTACCTAATGGGTCTCCATTGGCTCAATGAATTTCTATGCACTTACATATGAATAAGTAATTGTAGTTCTCTTGCAGAAAAATCACATTGGCTCACAAATATATATTCTGGTTTTCAAACACACCACATCTCTCTACAAGGCCCTTGAGGATTGAGCCAGACAATTGTGCACCCTTAAGCAAACACATTCCTATGGAGTCTCTCTGCAGGGTCTTTGAGGATTTACTCTGAGCCAAGCTATGGGGCTGAATACAATGACGGTGAACCCACCACCGACAGGCTGTCAGTGACGGGCTCACTGCCATTTCCCACCTGCCATATTATAATGCGGTCGGAAAATCCGACCGTCAAACATCGGATGGGCTCCTTGAGCCCACCTGTGAGGCAGAGGCCTTCCCATCCCCAAAATTGAGGCCGGGCCTACCAGGCACGGCCCTAGGGATTAGGATGTACCTCCCCGCCAGACTTTCCATTGCAGGTCACCCGCCATGGAAAAGCTGGCGGGTATGAACATTGGGGGCCCATTGCAGGCCCCCTTGAGCAGGGCCAGTTCAGTTTACTAATTGCATTTCCCTGTACCATGTGGCAGGCACTGCGTGGTGCCTACTACGTAATGCAGGGAAATGCAAAACTTGCATTTTTTTCCATTGTGGCGGGTGCTGCAGCCAGCATCACCCGCCGCAATGGAAGACATGGCACCTGTGGCCGCGTGGTGGTGGCCACATTGTAATGCCATGTGTGGCACTGCCGCCTTATAGGCGGGCAGTACCCATCCCTACGATGGTAGCGGATGGACAGAAGTCCGTCCGCCATCATAATCAGGCCACTGTGCCACCCTCAGGTCAGTGCTTTCTTACAGAGTTAAAGACGAATAAGTAACCATCCTTTCTCCAATGAAAAACAATGAAAAACAACTCGACTCACCAATTTCCATATTAGTGAACAAAGGAAGCACCCCTCTACATTACCTTTGTGTAAATTGTCTGAGCCAAGCAATATTTTCACAACAGGTGGCATCAAACTGATTGCCCTCACCTCAATGCATTCCTATGCAATTAAAATTGAATAAGTAACTGTAGTTCTCTTATAGGACAATCACATTGGTTCACAAATATGTGTGCTATTTTTCAAACACACCACATCTCCATTCAATGTCCATAAGTATTTAGCCTGAGCCAAGCACCG
Source organism: Lissotriton helveticus (assembly GCF_964261635.1). NCBI lineage: Eukaryota > Metazoa > Chordata > Amphibia > Caudata > Salamandridae > Lissotriton > Lissotriton helveticus. The sequence continues at coordinate 643,248,885 of NC_136065.1, read as the reverse complement.
TTTCCACCAAAACATGGGCCCACTCTGGTACCCACAAGCCAACGCATTCCTGTTGAGTTGTGGGCGAATAAGTTACCATCCTTTCTGTAATGAAGACCAACTTGGCCCACCAATTTTCAAACTGATCATAACAATTGGAGCATCCCTCTAGCTACATGCATGAAACTTATTGAGCCACGCAAAATACGTGGTACCAAACTGGTTGATCCCACCTCAATGTATTCCTATGCAGTTACAGCTGAATAAGAAATCATAGTTGTCTCATAGAAGAATCACTTTGACTCACAAATATTTATGTTGTTTTTCAAGCACACAACTTCCCTCTGCAAGGTCCTTGAGGATTTAACCTGAGCCAAGCAACATTACCTAGGTGCTAACTGTGTCACCGTCCTGCCAATGTAATAAATCCCAGCGATATCAGTTCACCTGAGGTCAGGGAGTTTCTTTAACATATGAGTTCTAGTATTACTGCTAGTCTCCATTATACTTGCCTGATATACTACCTACAACCTCAAAACACATAGGGTTCATAGTGTCTAAGTTACATTTGACAAACCTGAATTTCTGCTTACAATGCCTTAGTTAGACCTGACACCCTTGGATGGTGGTCCTCCAATATTTTTGCCTTCACCCCACCTGTTTTGCTTAATTAGTTTTTGTTTGCTTTAGAAGTCTGTGCACTCTACCACTGTTAACAAGTGCTAAAGTGTGTGTGCACTCTCCCTAAAAATTGTATAATTGCTGACACCTAATTAACCCATGTAATGTGCTAGAAAGACCTTGGTAAATGGTACTACATGTACCTAGGTCATGTAAAGTTAAGATTACTAGTGGGCCTTCAGAACTCATTCTTCTTGTCAGGAATCGTGGAAGACAGCGCTTTCCTCATTCCCACTAAGCCTGAAAACTACATTTCCTAGCTGAACAGAGGCTCATGAAATAAAAGCCAATGACGCACGATGATCTATGTGCGTAATTCCAAACAGTTTCAGAAGGACTGGTGAGCCACGGTCTTGGATCACGTACCGAAGAATTCTCTTGCTGGAAGAGTTCTTTGTTCGGAGGCAGCTTATTGCCTTAAATTGTGCCGAGATCGTGTAGTTCTCGCCTTCCGGAGGGTCTGCTTTACAGAAGTGGAGATTTCGGCAGTTTTGAGGCCGGAGCCCTGGAGGACTCCTGCGAAGGATAAGTGCTGCCTCGGGCAGCTGTTCTTTGGTCTCATTATACTTGCACAGGATGTGTGGGTAAGGAAGCGGTTTTTTTTTCCGCTTAAAAGACATCTTATCCTTTCGAATATTGGATGTGGAACATTCAGCGGCATTTGCCTTCAGCTGGGTGACCACCCAGTTACCGTGGTATTGTACTGCTGAAATTTAAGGTGGAGTAAACAGCGTCCAGGTAGGAAGACTTGTGAGATACACTTCACCTTTTTTCATTTTCCTTGTAATTTGTTGTTTCCACAAACTTTGATATTGCATTATGTGAGAATTCCTTCAATTGGATTTGTGTTCAATAGTGAACATGAAGAGTATGGGTAAAGAGACTATGACAATCAATCAAGACATTTATATAGCGCGCTACTCGCCCGGAGGGTCTCAAGGCGCTTGGGGGATGGGGGTCTGCTACTGTTCGAACAGCCAGGTCTTGAGTTGCTTCCTAAAGGAGAGGTGATCTTGGGTCAGGCGGAGGTGGATTGGGAGGGAGTTCCAAGTTTTGGCTGCCTGGTAGGAGAAGGATCTACCTCCCATGGTGGCTCTTCGGATGCGTGGAATGGCGGCGAGGGTGTGGCTGGTCGATCGTAGCTGACGGGTGGGAGTGTAGAAGGTCAGGCGGTTGTTGAGGTACCTGGGGCCCAGGTCGTGGAGGGCCTTGTGTGTGTGGGTGAGGAGTCGGAACGTGATTCTCTTGCTGACGGGGAGCCAGTGTAGGTCTCTCAGGTGTCCCGAGATGTGGCTATGACGGGGGATGTCCAGGATGAGTCGTGCGGAGGCGTTCTGGCTGCGTTGGAGTCTTTTCTGTAGTTTGGCTGTGGTTCCGGTGTAGAGGGTGTTTCCGTAGTCCAGCCGGCTGGTGACGAGTGCCTGGGTCACCGTCTTCCTAGTTTTGGTGGGGATCCATCGGAAGATCTTTCGTAGCATGCGTAGGATGTTGAAACATGAAGAAGAGACGGCGTTGACTTGTCTGGTCATCGAGAGCGAGGAGTCCAGGATGAAGCCCAGGTTGCGTGCGTGGTCCGTTGGTTTGGGTGCGCTGCCCGGGGCAGGGGGCCACCCGGAGTCGTCCCAGGCAGAGGGTGATGATCCCAGGATGAGGACTTCCGTCTTGTCTGAGTTCAGTTTCAGGCGGCTGTTCATCATCCACTCGGCTACGTCTTTCATTCCTTCGTGTAGGTTGGTTCTGGCGGTGGTTGGGTCATTGGTGAGGAAGAGGATCAGCTGGGTGTCGTAGGCGTAGGAGATGATGTTGAGGTTGTGTTTGCGTGCGATGGCTGCGAGGGGGCTCATGTAGACGTTGAAGAGGGTGGGGCTGAGTGATGATCCTTGTGGTACGCCGCAGATGACTTCGGTGGCCTCAGATCTGAACGGGGGAGGCGAACTCTCTGGGTTCTTCCAGCGAGGAACGAGATGATCCACTCTAGTGCCTTCTCTTGGATTCCGATGTTGCTGAGGCGCTGTACTAGGGTGCGGTGGCAGACAGTATTGAACGCTGCGGAGAGGTCCAGGAGGATGAGGGCCGCTGTTTCCCCGTTGTCGAGCAGGGCTCGGATGTCGTCAGTAGCTGCGATGAGGGCGGTCTCGGTGCTGTGGTTGGCTCGGAAGCCAGACTGCGAGTGGTCGAGGGATCCGTTCCTCTCGAGGAAGGAGGCAAGCTGTCTGTTGACGGTCTTCTCGATGACTTTGGCAGGAAAAGGGAGGAGCGAGATGGGGCGGTAGTTCTTGAGGCCGGTGGGGTCTGCTGATGGTTTCTTCAGGAGGGCGCTGAGTTCAGCATGCTTCCAGCTCTCCGGGAAGGTGGCAGTGTTGAAGGAGGCGTTGATGATGTCCCGGAGTTGGGGTGCGATGACGGAGTCGGCCTTGTTGAATATGTGGTGGGGGCATGGGTTGGTTGGTGATCCGGAGTGAATGGTGTTCATCGTGTGGATGGTGTCTTAGGTGCTGACCGGGGTCCAGGCGCGGAGGGTGGTGGTGGGGGGCGTCGGTTCGGTGGTTGGGTGCGTGGTCTGTGCGCCGAAGCTGTTGTGTATGTCGGCGATCTTGCTGTGGAAGAACGATGCGAGAGAGTCGCAGAGGTCTTGTGAGGGAGTGATGTCGTTATTTCCTGCGCTGGGGTTGGAGAGCTCTTTGACGATGCTGAAGAGTTCCTTGCTGTTGTGTGCGTTGTTGTCTAGACATTCCTTGAATGCTGTCTTCTTGGTGGTGTGGATCAGCTGGTGGTGTTTGCAGGAGGCGAGCTTGAGGGAGGTCATGTTGTCTGTGGTCGGGTCTTTGCGCCAGGCTTTCTCGAGGGTGCGGCAGTTCTTCTTGGATTTCTTGAGGTCGTCGTTGAACCAGGAGGTTTTCTTGCTGCCGGGCCTGCTGGGATGGTTTTTCAGGGGTGCGAGGTCGTCAGCGCAGTTGGTGATCCTCTGTGCGAGGTTATTGGCGGCTTGGTTGGGGTCCGTTGAGCTTGCGGGAGGGTTCTGGTTCAGGGAAGTGGTGAGCTGGTCGGTGGTGATCTTGTTCCAGTTCTTGCGGGGAACCTGTTGCGGGTGGTGGTGAGTGGTGGTTCTTCCGAAGATGAAGTGGACGCAGCTGTGGTCTGTCCAAGGACTACTCTATGCCTAGAGGAAGTTCCTCTTTGGTGACTTTCCTTTAATGGAGTATTAACTCTATGTATTTTGGCAAATCCTTTCCAAGGCTCCTCTGTTGTATTTTTTGCATTTACCTTTTATGCTCTTTTTTTTGTTGAATGAAGTATGTATGGTTGATAGTTAACATTTCTCAACAATGTGTGTTGGATGGAGTGTGTCTTTTGTGGAAAAAGAAGGAGTTGATTATTTTTCTTTTGTTCCTACAGGCATCAGCAGGGAATAAGTTATTGACAGACTTGGCTTATTATGTGGAACTCAAGGAAGCTTGGTCATCATTGTTTCTTAAGGTATAAATTGTGTTTAGCGAGATATTTATGAGAGTAGTTATATATGGGCAGTGTTAATGTGTATTTTCTTGTTTTCTACAGGTTCAAATCCCTGCTGTTCCTTTACCCTTCACCATTTCCCTCGCCTGCTCATCCTTATGCTCTGTGTGGTATTATTCTTAGAGTTGAGATAACAGGAGGTGCACCCCTTCGTGCATCATTCCGATGCTGAGGAGTCTCGCTTGAAGAACCTGACAGTTCTACCCACTAATGTAGCCTTTTATAATATATCTCAGGCCTGCCACCACAGCCTGTAGGGTAGTATTAAACTGCTATTTCAACTTGGCAAAGTAAACCTTTTGCCAGGTCGAAACATCTCTTTTAATACATTAAAGTCACCCTTAAGTTGGCCCTAAAGGCTCATTGGGCAGGGTGTATTGCATGTAAGTAGTAGGACAAATGGTTTTAGTTTTATATGTCCTGGTAGTGAAAACCTCCTAAAGATTTTTTGTCACTATTACAAAGCCTATCTCTCCCCTTGGGTAACATTTGGTTACCTTACCACACTTTATAAGTGATACCTTAAGTTCAGGAGCAGACAGTAAAATTATGTCTGCACTCAAATGAATTGTAACTTAAAACATTCCTTAATGGTGAAGTAGGATTTTAATTCACCTCAAGGTGCCTGCTACAGGGTGCAGGGATCAACAGACCTGCACCATAGGTGAGTCCTCACCCACCAACTGGAGGCTGCGCACCCAAGGGGGCCCTGCTGGGGGACCCCAAACGCGCTTTCCGAGATGGTTTCCATGTTGGACAAGCCGGCATAGAAACCATGCCAGAAACCGTGCATCATAATCTCAAGGATGTAAAGGCCCACACCTGAGATTACTGGCCAGCTTCAAACTGGCCGACAGGCTCCTGGAACCTGTCGGAAGCCATCTGGAATTACCAGCCAGTGTACTTTCCGACAGCAGCATCATAATGCGGTGGTGGAAAGTAAACCAAGGAGCCCATTACGATACGGCTCGGAAGGCTTCAACCAACCGGTAGAGCCTCCTTTGCTGCTTCGTAATGGGCCCCGTAATTGTTAATGGTTTCAAAGATGGAATCTCAAAGAATGAAGCAAAATAACTGGTTAATAGCAACCCAAGTACACCTGTATTATATGCATTGCCTGAAATACATAAGGATGCCAATAAGGCCCAGCAGAAGACCAATCATGTCAGGGTTGCATTAGTTTTGGAAGCCTTTGTCAAATACATTTACGTCTTCCTGAAGCCATTTATAAAAGAGGTTAGATCTTAGGTTAAGGACAGGATAGACATTAACAAGAGGACACGAATATGATGAACAGTGAGATACTTCAGTAAACGTGAACTTGGAAAGTTTACATACCAACAAGGCACTGCACTGGAAACCATAGAGTGGTTCCTGGAAATGAATAATTTCCTTTTTACAGTCGGTGTTTAGACAAAATGTCAAGTTGCAAAAATCAATGTACAAGAATAGCGGGTTGAAAATATTGCGACATGGAAACATTGATGGCAAGAATATCGATGTCAAAAATATCGATTTGAAGGTAAGTAATATTGATTTTTTAAATATAGAAGCCATTATTATTGTTTGCAAAAATATAGTTGTTTAAAATATCGTTTTTCAATTAGTGTTATGCATTTAGTATATATTTTAAAAGTACAAATGTAATTTTTTTGTATGTGTTGATTATGTTTTTTCATATATGTAGTAATTACATTTAATTAAACTACATTTTGTGTTTTTTAGTTCCGTAGCAGGTTGTGGATTTATAGGGGAATAAGGTGGGAAGTAATTTAATTATGATAAATTAATGATTATTTTTTTATTTAATAATATTTATTTAATTTTGTGGGTACATTTTGGGGCCGATTCCGATTCGGTAAACCAATCCGTACAACCAAATCGAATCCGTAGCCCTTTCCGTACGACTCGTACAATTCCGTCCGAATTGCGTAGTACGATTCGTTTGAAAAATATACGACCTAATCGTTGCGAACCGTACGAAAACCAAGGGAAAATCTGTACAACACGGACCCTCACAGTGAACCGTATGAATCGTAAACATGCTGTACGACCCGACAAGTACGATCCGGACCGGGGAATGAGAACATGATTCGTACGGAAAACGTCGCGTATGAGCGATTCGTATGGAGAGCCACACAATCACATACGCACCGTACTCCTGCAATCATGGGGTGTGTACGCACCGTACCCCTGCAGTAATGGGGTGTACTCGCGTACCCGGGGCGTCCGTTTTGTACGTGGTTCAAGTCAAAATCTGCTTTTCCGGACGTTTTGAGCCCCCGTAGAAAAAGAGTCGTACGGAGTGTTGACGAGACGAATCGTACTTGCTGGGTCGGAAAATGCTGCTTCCATCCGTACGGACGTCGCGTACTGCATGTTATGAGTACGATTTGTATGTTTTTTTAAGTCGTATTGTCTTTTGTACGATTCGTACGGAGATCTGCTTTGGGTCCGAATCATACTTCTTCGTACATATGGGGACGTTTACGGGTATGATTCGTACGGGAAATATGCTCCGTCCGGCTATTTGTAAAGGGATTTTACCAAATCTGAATCGGCCTCCTTCTGTGTGGGTTGTGGGGTTTATAGGGTTAAAGGGTGGGGGAAGTAATGTATTTTCAATTAATTATTAATTTGTTATTATTTAATTAATTGATAATTACTTATGTTAATTGTGTAATTTGTTTAAGGTTTGTGGGGTTAAAGGGGTCAAGGTTGAGTAATTTATTTTTAATTCATTAATAATTAGTTGATAATTAATAATAATTAATTGATAATGAATTATGTTAATTGTTTGATTTTAAAAAATGAGGTGCGGTTTTGGATTTATAGGGGTAAAGGGTGGGGAGTGAATCAATATTAATTCATTTATAATTAGTTGTTAAATAATATTATTTATTTATTTGAAAAAACATTTTAATTGTCTAATACATTTTTTTAAAGTTTCATTTTAGGTGCGGGTTGTGGGTATAATAAGGGGTAAAGGGTGGGAAGTTAATTAGGTTTAATGATATATAGTTTGGTTTCTAAATAATATGTGTTTAATTGATAATTGATTATATGAATTGTGCACATACATTTAATGTTTTTAAGATTTTAGGTGTGGGTTGTGGGTTTTTTAGGTGTATGGGGTCAAAGTAAATTAATTTTAAGCAATTAATAATTATTTAACATTAATTTAATATTTAATTATGTTAATTGTGTAAAACATGTTTTGTTAAATTTTATGAGTGTGTTGTGTGCTTTGTGGGGTTTAATTGTGGGAAGTACATTCATTATTATTAATTATTACATTTAATTAATGAAAATTAGTTTGTTGATGAATATTCATATTAATAGTGTAAAAAAATGAGGTGCAGGTTGTGAGTTTACTGGTGTTATAGGGTGGGAAGCATCTAAACTAAATGTATATAAAAAATATGTTTTTGTTAATAGATTATTTCTAAATAAAATATTTATTTGTATGAAAAATATTTTTGTATTTCATTTATAATAATATCTGTAGGTATTTGTGATACGTATTTAAGATTGTGATATGTTTTCATTTTTAACTTTTGTATTATTAAATATATTTTTATTTAATTTTTCAAATTATATATTTTTGTTACTTTGTTTTGAAAAGAAATTTATTTTTTTGAAGATATTTTGTTTATTTTTAATGTTGAACAGACTTAAGTGGGAATAGTAAATGTTACCCTCCACTATCCAACATTTTCCCTACTGACTGTTGCACTTGTTGGAGTGGGAATAGTAAATGTTACCCCTCCGCAATGCAACACTTTCCCTAATGTTGTACTAACTGTAGTTGGAATATTAGTTTTACTCCTCCGCTATCCAACACTTTCCCTACTGTTGCATTATTGGAGTGGGAATAGTAAATTGTAGCCCTGGACAATCCAACCCTTTCCCTACTGTTGTACTGACTGGAGTGGGAATAGTACATTTTGTTCCTCCGCTATCCAACACTTTCCCTGCTGCTACACTAATTGGGGTGGGAATAGTACATTTTACCTCTCCACAATCTAGCACTTTCCCTACTGTTGTACTGATTGGAGTGGGAATAGTAAATGTATCCCTTTGCACTACAACAGTTTTGCTACTTTTGTACTGCTGGAATGGGTACAGTAAATATTACCTATTTGTAATCCAATGTTTTTACTACTGTTACATTTATTGGAGGGAGATTTGTATATTTTAACCAGTTTTATTATTTTTGCCTTGTGTGAAGTGGGAGAAGTACATTTTTTATATATGAATTAGAATAGTTTGCGTAATTTGGTATAAATTGTACTTGGTACAGTATATGTATTACATTGTATATTTTGTCACACATATTATGCTGTTATAATTTATATTATTATGTTTTTGTTTATTTAAAATTACAAAATTTGTAATTAATAATATTATTATTGTGTAAAATATTTTTGGCTACATTTAAAGAATTTGAAGTTGTTTAATTCTTTTTTATGATAATGTTTTTTTAAAGATTTTATATTAATGGTATTTGTGAGTATATATATATATATATATATATATATTTGTTTTTATATTGTTTTTAAATTATAATGTAAATTACAATTATTAGTTTAATAACTTTATTTGCAAGTAGAGATATGTAAATAGATATTAATTATTATTTAAGTGTGTTTAACTGTTTTCAATTAAGTTTATTTGTTATATTTGTTATTTTATGTATATTTAAAAATCAATATTGTATACAACTATATTAATGACATCAATAATTGTTTCAATATTTTTGTACTTAGGATTAAAATGATAGGATGGCGATATTTTTGACGTCAAGATTTTTGACGTCAAGATTTTGGTCACAAAAACTTTGGTATGGGGGTATTTTGAGTTTCAATATTTTGTCAGTGTACTTTCCCAGTCCCTACAGATGTTATATCCGGGTCTGGTGGCTCAGTGGGCTAAAGCAGCCACTGAAGGGGCCTGTGTTCAACCTCATGGTCACAGGTTCAAATCCCGGCGGGTCCACTCAGTCTTTCATCCATTTGAGGTTGATAAAATGAGTGCCATTGAGTTGGGTAACAATAAACATCCGTTATTCAGCGCCAGGACACCTTTGGGTAAAAGTGCGCTTTACAAATACACCTGTTATGTTATCAAAATTGGTCTAAGAATAGCTTCTTTAAATTCAATCAAGAGTATTACACTCAGATCAAGGCTACAGTGATGGGATGCCCCTTCGCGCTGGTGCTGCTCTTTATGCACAATATGATCGGTAAATGAGAATATAATAACAACCCTTACAGAGAGATTTCCCTTTGGAAAAGAAACATAGACGATGTCTTGGTAATTTGGAGAGGAACCACAGAAGAACTGATCAATTATTATTATTATTATTATTATGCGTTCTTATATAGCGCTCGATTACCCGTAGGCATCTCGGCGCTTGCCTTGGGAACCCGTCCTGGCTTTTTCTCTGTGAGATACCCGTACTGGGCATCCCCAAGGTCAAAGCCAGGTATCCCGCCGCGGGGGGGGGCCATAGTGGAGATTAAGCAAGCTGATGCCCAGAGCTGCAGAGTGTGAACCTGTGATTCGAGTAGGCACCGAAACGAGAATAATCGAGTCCGTGGATATTTGGGCTCAAGACCCTGCCGCGTCGGGAATTGAACCCTGGTCCCGGGTCTGACCTCTGCTTCAGGGTCTACCTCCTCTAACCAGTGAGCCTCACTTCTCCACTCATGCCTTTCTATGATTACATCAATTCGTAGACTTCTGATATCAGATTCTAGATTAATTTAGGAAACATGAGAATACATTTCTTGGACCTGTGTATAAACATCAGGATGGGAGCATTTTTGCAGCAGTCTATAAAAAAGCCACTGACAGGAACTCATTTCTTCAATACTCAAACTTTCATCAACACAATCTTAAGGATAATTTGCAGCACAGCCAATTTCTCAGAACCCAAAGAAACTGCTGCAAAAAGAAGATTATTCCAAGCATGAAAATAAACTTCTTGAGAAACTGCAGGCCAGAAATTACCCCAAAAACCTCTAGAACAGGTCTTTAAAAAGAGCAAGGTACTCCCCAAGGGAGTCTCTATTTGAGGAGAAAATAAAAAATTATAGATTTGTATTCCTAAAAAAAGTACAAGTTTTATACATATCAAATTTAAAAAAGACACCATCTTCACTGCCTCTTTCTTGACGTAATCAGAAGTCAAAACCTAGAGCTGGAACAAGATAAGTCCATTGCAGGAATTGAATAACAGGCATCATCAGGAAACTGGTGCTCCAAAATCATTTTATCCTTGTTTCGGATCAGAGCCGGAAAACAAAATAGTGATATGAAGCCATATCCATGAACATTAAAAATAAGTAATGAGGTTGGAGAAAAACTAGACATATACAAAGCATGATATACAAGATCAACATAATCAAATGTAGTCACTACAGCTTACCTGTCCCAATGGATGGGATAATCCTCACCTCGATGTTGTTAATTGAATCTAAGATTCTTGTTGCATATGCTAGAAAACTTTCTGTTCTACTGCAGGACCAGAGGCTTTGGGGGCATATTACCAACAACTAGCGATAATTATCGCTATGTTGGCTTAGCGGCTATAATTTTATCGCCGTGTAGCGACGATTTTTATCGCCTTAGGACCCTTGATATTATCAAGGTTTATCTCCTAAGCGATAAAAATCGGCTGAAATGCATGAATATCGCTCAAAAGTCAGCGATATTCATGCATTACCGAGCAAATGCTCTTAGCCATGTTATCCACCTCCCATTGGATAACATGGCTAAGAACTGCTCAGGGCAGGTGTTAGCTTTTGGAGATATTAGCGCTTAGCACGAATATCTCCAAAAGTTGGTAATAGGAGATAGCGATGTTAACGACTGTTTCCAGTCGCTAACATCTTGGTACGCCCACTTTGCATGTCATTAGTGATACATTTCTCTGACATGCAAAGCGGGCCCCAAGATGGTCGCTATCTCCTACTAGCTGTCGCTAACTGGTGTTAGCGACAGCTAGGTAATAGGGAGATAATTTTATCTCTGCTTTCTTGGCTTTTAAAGCCAAAAAAGTGGTGATATATCCCTTGATAATGTGCCCCACGGTTATGCTGGGTCAAAGCTGACTTACCACAACAGAAGTAGTATACACAATAGGTTTACAGTAAAATGCTTTAAATACAGAATCAAAGGCCAAATCGGCTGCACGTAAGATACTTCCGACCTAGAACCCAGCACAAAAGCTTTAGTGGCCATAGCCACCCAAGCATAATGAGCCCCAAAAACAGAAACATCAATGCTGACTTCAGCCATGACCCTACCAGCCAGGGTTGCAACCCATACCAGAAGGAGAAGAGGGTGCAGCAAGCCCACCGGTTCTGAATGAAGACGGAAAGAAAAAGATGTGCTATAGCCATTTCTAGAAGGGACGGAAAACAAGGCTGGGTCTTCCAGAGTGGCATCACCAGTCCTAACGTAACAAACTGTTGTCAAACTTGGGCTGCGACTCTGGGAATCATGGCAAAAGGCAGAAACTCATATTTCCTTTTTAGCGGCCCAGTTCTGAAGAAATGTATCCATGGCAAGGCCCACCAGAGCCGGTCTCCAGCTGTAAAAATCCTTCAACTGACATTCAGTCTAGAGGCAAAAAGATCCATCTGACAAAGGCAGAAGGAATGAAAGATCAACTGAAATATTCCAGGATGGAGTTGCCAGTCACTGTAATCCACCAGAAACCTGGAGTTCCAATCTGCCACAATATTTTCTTTGCTCTGAAGATATTCCACCAGAACGTGTACTTTATATGAAGGCAGAAGTGCCAAAACTCCTTGCCGATGTTTGCTAGAAGACGGCATCTGGTGTTCCCCAGTTTGTTGATGTAACAAACTGAGGACACATTGCGGATACAGCAGTTATTCTTGTGGGTGACAGCAGTTTTATTGCAAAGGATCCCGCCAGCAGATCCAGGCAGGAATCCTAGAAATTCCATTCATTGAGTCAGAACTGTCACTGACTTTTTGGTATTGATTGCAAACCCCAGCTGTGGAAGTAAGGATATTGTCCACCACAGATGTGTTAGAAGCTGATCCCTTTCCTGCGCTATCAAAATCATGCCATCCAAATAGACAAATCATTTGGTGCTCACTACGCCACTGGAACCAAGCTATCCTGTCTGAAAGCCCGAAAATGGTCCTAGGATGCTTGATTCCGGTCCAGGGAAGACATGGCTTGGCAGTTCGTGCTGGACTGTTCCCATGAAGCACAGGGTCAAGACTGATTTGCATATGGCCATATCTGAACTAGGGTGGCGTGGTGAGCAAAATAATGATGGATTAAACCCAGATCTGTGACTGGAGGTGAATGTTTTGCCAATGATCAGCATTCTGTCCATCTTGTGTGTTTTGCTGATCACCCTATGTGGGAAGGGTATGCCCAGACGTGGGTCCCGTGCTCACTACGCCACTGGAGTCAAGCTATCCTGGCTGATGAGGGCTGAAAGCCTGAAACCGGTCCTAAGATGCTTGATTCCGGTCCAGTGAAGACATGGCTTAGCAGTTTGGGCTGGACTGTTCCCATGAGGCACAGAGTCAAGACTGATTTGCAAAAGGCCATGTCTGAACTGGGGTGGCGTGGTGAGCAAAATAACAATGGATTAAACCCAGATCTGTGACTGGGGGTGAATGTTTTCCCAATGTGCAGGATTACATCCATCATCTTGAGTGTTTTGCTGTTTGCCCTATGTGGGAAAGGTATGCCCAACGTGGGTCCCGTATTCACTACGCCACTGGAGTCAAGCTATCCTGGCTGATGAGTGCTGAAAGCCCAAAACCGATCCTAGGATGCTTGATACCAGTCCAGGGAAGACATGGCTTAGCAGTTTGGGCTGGACTGTTCCCATGAGGCACAGGGTCAAGACTGGTTTGCATATGGCGGTGTCTGAACTGGGGTGGCATGGGGAGCAAAATAACGTTGGATTAAACCCGGATCTGTGACTGGGGGAGAATGTTTTGCCAATGTGCAGCATTCCGTCCATCATCTTGTGTGTTTTGCAAATTGTTTGGATGCCCACCCCCCTTGTTCGACCATAGGTTTCAAACGTTTTGTGAACACCCAAGGGGATGATGAGAACCCAAATGGGAGGGACAGATACTCAAACCATAGACACTGCCACTGAAATTGGCAAAAACACTAGTGGCGTGGGAAGATGGGGACCTTGAGGTAGGTGTCTTTGAGATACAAAAGTTCATGAATTTCTGAGTCTACAAAACTTTTGTCTTGTAGGGAAAATGGGGAGAGGAGGAGGGAAGAGCTGCACAGGTACCTGTGAAAGCTAGAAACGGTAGCCTTGAACAGGCTCTAAAATCCAAGAATCTACTGAAACCTTGGCCAAATTGTAACCAGTGTGATGCAGTCTGCCCCCAATGAAGTGCCCAGCAAGGGACAAAGAAAAACATTTACCTATAGACTGGACGTTGACATGTTGGCCGCCTCTTTTGACACCTTTATTGTACAGGCCTCAGGAACCACTGGACATGGAGGGGAAGAAGCTCTGGTCGTGTTCCTTCTGCTGTGAAAGCCGAAATCTCGCTGAGGACTTGAGGGTTGTAACGGCCGGCCAGTCATCCTCAGCTGCAACCGGCTCATCCAAAAAGTGGGTTGAACACTTTCTTTAATGAAGCCCGTGCTTTATACCATGAGGCGAAAGTGTTATCAAACTTGCCAATGTCTTTGACAAACCTGCGGAGATGAGTTTTCGTTCAGAAAGGGGCCCGGCTTCAGATGGGACCAATTCCATTACATGAGTGTCAATCCTCAAAAGTACAGACTTGCACTGTTCAGAGGCAAGAGCACAATTGGGATTGCCAAGCAAACAGATCACACTCCGGGTCCGCTCTGCTTAGACTTCAGGATTAATAGGGGTGCCCATATCTTGTTCACTGAGTGCTAGCTCCTAGAACTTTGCCATCGACCTAGACACATCTAACGAGTGTCTTGGCATGTCTGAGGGAACTATGCCCTTTTTGCGATCTCTGGTGTTCTTTTTCTGGAAAGTCAGAATATTGAGATCAATATCAGGGTTTTTTGCCTTCTTATGGGAAAGTCTGACCTGGGACACTTCGCCCTAAGTCTGGAGCATACCTCCTTCTAGAAGCTCTTGTGGAGGTGTGTCTGCATGCATTCCACTGCATCGGGGACTGGGACCCTGTCCGAGGACCTGGGGTGAACAATATCAGTAGGCTCAAAGGTAAAGGGGTTTTGGGGAAGGAGGTTAGGTTGGGAAGAGGAAGAAAGTTTACTTTTTGGAAAGAGGTCTGTTGGCATCGGACAGAGGTGAAGCCAAAGAATCAGAATAATTATCTTGGGATGAATCATGTGTAAGAGAGCATGGGTATTTTGTAGTGTAGTTCCTATAGTCCCAATAGGCTCTGCGCATTGGAATAATATATTCAGTAGTGTAGACGTAGGACTGAGGTTATCTAGGTCTTTACTGACTATATTAGACTTCAGTGTTTGCCAGGTAGCTCAGAGTTCACTAGAAACTTTCTCGAATAAGCGAGGAGGAGTTTAACCTCCCTGGATAGACAAGAAGGGATTTAGTTTCTGACAACCATAAAACATGACAACTTTGCTCTCCCTGAATAAGAGTATATCTCTAGAGTCGTGTGAAAACAAAAGACAGCTATTTCACTCAGTCAATAAGTGCGTACTTAGTTTCACCAGATTGCAGAGAAAAAGAGAGATGGGCGTTTTCAATAAAAGATGTTATTTATTGAGCAGTCTCTTTCCTCATACAAGAGAAATGAATTGCTACAATTGCAATACTTATAGTTAAGTAAAGTGCATACAGTAAAAGCAGGATTATGAAATAATCCTGTAAAAGCATTGATATGGTTTCTTAGCCATATGATACTTTAAAATGGATAAAATAGATACATACATATATACATTGACTAATCATACTCAACTGGTGCTTCTAACTACGCCTACCCCGGTGTACCTGACCTAAGCCTAATACATGGGAGGGAGTAAGTAAGTAGCAGTTTAAGTTAAGTTTGGTTTGCCAAGAATCTGACTCAAGAATTCTCTGTAAGGGTTTAGTTAGTTCAGTACCTGGGTATTAGAAGGCAGGAGGGCTGGTATCTCTCTCTCAGGACTCGGTATCCCAGTCACCCACAAGGGTAAGCTGGAAACGCCGGAGGCTGGATTTCTCGGCAAGAGAAAAGACAGCGTCTTTCTCAGCGCGTCAAAAGGGAGGGGCAGCGTCCGTGGGCTCTCGCATCAGCTGGGCTCTCGGGCAAGTACTCGCTGCTCCAGATTCACCACCACCGTGTGTTTGCTTAAGGCAACGTTGGTATATTTATACCTGAAAGGTGCCGGGTTTGACGTAAGGCTGGACATAAGACGTCAATAAAGATGTCACTAAGAACTGGTCGTTCTTACAGTGCTTTACAGGAGTTCTTCGGACGAAATCAAAACAAAGCAGCGGGGATTTCCCAGGTTGCTGGAGGCTTGCATTTGTTTAAGAACTCGGTGTGCTTTCTAGGGGGCTGGAGGAATAGGCTTGCTTAATGTGACAGCATGCTCTATGACCGAATTATGAAAAGGGTTTCTGTGCCGTTGCAGGGATATTATTGATTTATATCCGGACAAGGGCAAAGAATAGGATATTGATTCAGGTACCTAGAAAAAAACACACTACACCCACTCCACGAATTCATGTCCATAATTACTAAACTAAGCAATAGTAAACATATCTAACGGTGCATGTGTATACCGATCCACCCCAAAGTACATTATTTTGCATCCGAAATGGTATATGCGAAATACACGAAAATGAGTATAGGTAATGTATGCTTTCAAGCAGTGTAATCATTAAAAAAATATGCACATATATATCAGCATGAATGATTTGCGAAAATTACACATGAAATGGCTCTTAATACAGAAAAGAAAAGTGCGAGACCATTCCATCACATATAAATACAGTTCTTTGTAAATATGCTAGAGGCTGAGTTAATATATTGTCTCTAGAGTTCCTAAAAATAGAAGCTCTGTTCTCTAAGAATAGTTCTACTTTAAGCAGATGATGAGTGCCAAAAAAGGTAAACATTTTGGAATCGGGGAAAAATAGTTTCGTTTTCAAGGGAAGAAGTCAAAACAGTTCCAAATATTTTCAGAAGCTTTTGTTTTTCAAAGCTGAAGGCCAAATTCACAGTTCAGGGAACGCTGAGTGCTCATTTGCTTAAGAGTTTATTCTTTCTGTTCGGGCGAGAACATCATTTCAGACAGACTTTCAAAAAAAGCAGTTTACCGCTTCAGGTGAAAGTTCGACCAAGTTGGAAAATGCCGCAACTGTGCAGTCGTGAGAATGATTGCTATCATCGATGACAGGATCAGCAGTGCTCACAGAGGGTCGTACCTGGTTGATGCTGCTCTCATCTTGCACTTCACTACCCTTCAATCGCAGTGGTGAAGTCTCAACGAATGCTGTCATCAGGATTGGTAACCGCTGGGGACAACACGATGCATGAGCCTTTACTGGGTTCAGCAAAGTATCTGTATCCAATGGTACTTCTGATTGTAGTGTAAGACAGACGTCCAACACGCATTCTTCAACGCACAGCATACATCTTAACACAGGTAAGATACAGTTTTGCCAGATGGGTCTGAATGAAAGAAACCAGGTCATATTCAGATCTCTTAGCCGGGCTAATCCAAGGACTTTAGTTATGCGGTCCCGATAGCGTATAGCTAGGATCGTTTCTTCCATTGTTGCTGGAGTCTTGTCTGTGACATGGCTTGCCATGACGAAGCAGGAGAGTCAAAAATAAAATGCCTGCTACGAGTCCCAACAGGAGTGGAAGGCCGCCAAAGAGTGAATGGACAAAATTAGGAAAGATGCCCAGGACTGCTTTGAAAGGTGTCAACAGTCCCGAAAAAATTGACTTAAATACACTCGCGATACCATTCATATCAGAAATGTTTAAGATTTCGTTTAGCATTTCTGCGAAGTGTAGGGGGCAATTTGTTGATAAAAGGTCATGAATCTCTGCCGTTGTCCTTGCAACTTGGAGATCATACGTTTCTTTTGATGACGTCAAGTGCACTGGTGTCTGTAGAAGAACAGACTTCATTCCGCTTAAAGTATCAATTCGAATAGAAGACATTTTCTGGGCCAAATTTTTCCCTCCCTGTCTGGAGTGTCGTTGGGATACAATACTTGCTCACAGCAAGTGACCCTGGACGTTACACTTACGAGATACGCTTTTCCAGGCACCAGGCCACAACATCTGTGGTCCACAATTAGAATGTAGCTCCCGTTAGAAAGCCGTCTAAAGAATGGCTCTATTCGAGTTGCAGGTGTGCCAAGCTGGTGACATGAAAGGTTATTTGAAGTCCCCTCACAGGCCCCATCCAAATTTATGCCCTGACACAGAAGTATACCACTTAGTGATTTTTCACAATTATCACCACTAAGAAATACATTCTGTCCTTTTTCACTATAACATGTGTGTGTGTGTAAGGTAATTTCCACGATGACTTGATGTATCCTTTACCCAACCTTTCATACTGGCCTGCCTGTATATACTGTTGGCAGTATCGAAATTGGAAAGTCGTTATCGGAATAGTTATTATCCCGTGTATTATCCATTCAATGACAGGTCGTTCTGACATTGTCAATGGTAATCTCTCAAGTTTTTCAATGCTCAGAATTGTATATTCTGCTCCCTTTTGTGCCAAGCTGATTTGTATATCAGTAAGGTTAAAGATAGAGAATAATGACGTTGTGTTGATTAAACGCCAAGGCACGTAGCCTGAACGCAGATTTTGTAACGTCCAGCCAAGCTGTACAATAGAACACAATTGGGACTGACCATGTTGTAACATTAGCATGTCCTGTTCTATTATATCGATTGCAGATGATACAATACTGTCCAGTGAATATATTCTGGAAGACAGAGTCATTAACCCATTGTCCACAACAGAAAGTGATTTTTCCAAATTAATACGGTCAATTTCCCGTATTTTCTCTGCTGTTTTAATTTGAGTTACTTTCCAAGCTTCGTTATAAGCTGCATATATAGAGGCCGCTATGAAACGTTTTTGACGCTGTTTGCTTGATCCCATAATGAAATCACGCAAGTCAGCACCTTCTTTAAGTAAAGTTAAGTTTTGCTTAATTTCTGCCAGTGTGGATGTATGTAGCCATTCTAGGCAGAGTATTCCTACACTGTATGTTGTTACAATCCCTGGATGTTGTCGCTGGGAGTATCTAGGGTCTGGCCTGGTCAATTTGAACCCCTGTATTTTGTTCAGGAATCTATCTTGACAGTTATTTGTGTCTGTGGGCCAGATCAACCATTTCTTCCAATCAGGATGTGTTCTGTTTTGGTTAAAAATATGGGCTACGTCTATCTCAACATCTGTAGTGCTATTACTATCAGGTGATGGCTTTGGAATAGACGGTTTGTTTAAGTCTTTAATTTTGGCTAGGCCAAGACAGGTTGTTTGTTGAATTGTGTCATTCAAAAATATAATTTGTTCTGGGATCATGCAGGCTCTGAGTAATGATTCTATACCTCGGACTTGCCAGTCTTTAGTACCCCAGATTGTTTTTGTTTCAATGTTATTATTCCAGAAATCAAAACCAAATGTATTCATTTTTTCATAAAATGATTCTGAATAGATTAATTTTGTATTTGTTAGCATGGTTTTCATTCCTGTCTTATTTAACAGTTTGAAATAAAATGTTTCTGCGTCACTTGTGTTAAACCCTGAGAAGTATGGAAATTTCTCATAGAATGTTTTTGAGCTACCTTTTGGTGGAGTTGCACAATGTTCCCATTGATTATAATTTAAAACATTCCCAGGCTGAGCAGATTTATGCAAATAATGGTTACCATAGTGGTTGTAGCAGTACATATGATCATAATTTGATGAACCCTGTAAATAATCATGTTCTGTAAATTTTGCTGACATAACTAAGTCTGACATCATATCATTAATACTTTCAAAGTCCCAATCATCAGAGAATGTACTCGGTTTTACAAAGTCACTTAATGAAACCTTAAATTGATGAGGATACTTCAAGAGTTCGACCGGGCCATATATATCGTAATCTGTTTTGTCCCATGCTACCCCACCGGGTAATGGATTGGCTGTGAAGTTAGCTGAAGAAAGTTCTCTTTTCTCGATGTGTGAAGACTTGTGTGGCTTTAGGACCAGGTTGATGTTCTGGCTTGCTGTGTCCATTGTAACATATTTTCCCTCAATGAAGTGTCCGAAGCATAGTACCATGATGAGCCAAAGCAGGAGGAAAAGTACACCTAGTACCACCCAAAATTCAATCCATGGGGAAATCAGATAGGTCTCCTTTAGTTGATGAAAGAGTTTTTTAGCCTTGTCTTTAAGAGTTGTTGTTGATGTTGGCTGTTCCTCAGGTTCGCTCGGATCCTCAGAAATGTCATCGAAGTTGATGAAGTAGCCTGACGCAGTTCTGTCAATTATTGGAATTGCTTCTGGATTTTTCCTTTTTTTATTATCATAGTCTGTGGCTACATCGTTGTAGACAGGTGTTTCTTGACGAATTGTTGTAATTTGGGTTTCAAGAGGCATAAGTTCCATGGCTTTGTTGCATAGTCCTTGTTGATTTACTGTAGGTTTATCAAATGTGATTAGTCTCTCAGTTTGAACCTCTTGATTTGTAGCAAACTTTGGTGTTCTGCTACTTCTTGGGAGTCCACTTGGCCTACTACTTATTATTGGCCACATGATTGTGGTTTAACCAGGTCGATGGATACAACTCGGTTCTCCTTTTTACCAGCAAGGGGCGGTAGTACAACTGATCTTGTTCCGTTGATAGCTAAGACAGGTACTGCTTTCCTGTAAGAAGGCCCAAATTCCTTCTTCACCGCGATTTTCTCTCTGACCAGATCCCCAATCTTTGGAATCCAGACAGGCCTTGCTGGGACAGGTGGTTTCTCTTCAGTGGCTGTTGGCTGTTGTTTCAACTTTATGTTGCTCAGGTCTATTCTTTTTTCATTTAAGTCCTGTAAAATAGGCAAACGATCTTTGATATCAAAGCATTTTCTTTCTACCACGAAGTCTGACTATCGAGGTCCTGGATATGCATTCTAGTCCAGAACAATAGTTCGTACGGACTGAAACCTTTTAGAGAATTTCTTGGCATATTATTAAGACTATTTTGGACACTTATTAAATGTTTGACCCACCCAACACCCGTACCTAATACCTTTGCCGTTATAGATTGCTTTATGTCTCGTTTTTTTCTTTCCACAATCCCGTTTCCCTCAGGATGGAAGGGACAAGAATACCGCAATGCAATGCCCATGCTGGTCATGGCCTCCTTATAAGCTCGAGAGCTAAAAGCAGGACCCTGGTCAGAATGTAGCATGCCAATTGCGTATGTGCCGATAAAGACTTGCAAATCTTTTATAACCGTTCTGGCGTCAGCCGAGCGCTGGGGCCACATCCAAATGAATCTCGTGCAGGAGTCCACTGCGACCATGATATATTTATAGTTGCCATCCCTTTGTAAGGGACCACAGTGGTCCAGGTAAACACACGCTAATGGTTTATCTGAGATCAGAAGGGGCGTCTGTGCTGGTCTTTTCACTGTCGAAACTTTCATTTTTTGGCATATTTCACAACCTAGAACATAGTTCCTAGTTTGTCTTCTCATTTGTGGCCACCAGTATCTCTGTTTTAATAATGATACTGTGGCCGAGACACCAGTGTGTGCAGAGGCGAGCCCTTCGTGTGCCGCTATAATTAGTCCTAACCAATGTTCCATATTTGGAATTGCCCTATCCCCCACTCCAGGGATTCGAGCAAATGGAACGTTATTCGCATCAGTTATGTATGAGTACTTTACTGGAAAGCCTTTCGGGAGTGTTTTTATCGCATTATTTACTGTAGCGCTGACAGCTTGCAATATCTCGCTGTCTATTTTTGTTTTTGACCGGGTGATAGCAGCTACGGAAGCCGTTTGCACAGCTGCCTTCGCGGCGTCATCAGCCAATGAATTCCCTGCAACGTGAACGCCATCACGTTGATGACTCAGTGTATGTATCACGTGAGTCTTTTGTAGTTCCTTTTGTAAAAGAACTACTTGTTCCCAAAGCGTTTTATTCTTGATTGTGCCACCCTTTGCATCTTTGAAACCATTTAGAACCCAATTCTGCAAGTATTCATTGTAAGACTGAACGCAATAATATGAATCACACACTATGAGTGTGGGGAATTCGCGATCAGTATTCTCAAGCGCCATCTTAAATGCTAGTTGTTCAGCTCGCTGAGCTGTACAATCTCCTAGAGATTGTGTTTTAGTGACCAGTGGTCTAAATTTTCCTTCGTGCCAACGACCTTTAACAATCGCGCAAGCAGCACTGTAAGCTTGTTTACCCCCAACTGCGGGCTGTGCTGATCCGTCTGTATATATTATACAGCCGTAGTGTTCAAGAGGCAAGATTTCGGCCGGCAGAGGACATTCAAATTCATATTGGAGAAATTCTTCTGTTTTTAAATTAGGATCAAATTCGTAGACCACGTCTGTTGCAGCAAGAGAATTAACCCATTGTATCCATCTCGGATGTAGTGCTTTAGCATTTGGAATGCTTGCTTTTGTTACCGCTTCTAGAGCTGGTACTGGTGTAACGATGATTATTTGTTTACCTTGTGCTAGGGCTGTTTCTTTTGCTACAGCAGTCTGAACCACGGTTAGAATTTTTTCAATTGAGCTGAATTTCATTTCAGCTTTTGTGTACAAATGTGATTTGTATGCTATTGGTACAGTTTCTCCCTCATTAGAGGTCAGGTATGTGAATCCGCATCTTCCTGGGATGACCCGGATCACAAGGTTGCGAGTGTTATCGCGTGTTTGCAATTTTGTTTTAGCTAACATGTCTGTTTGCAATGATCTCAAAATTTCTGTGTGTTTTTGAGTCCAATTGATTGTTTTAAAATCTGGTTTTATTAGTTCATGGAGAGGTTTAACCCTCTCTGCATAATTTAGAATGTAAGTTCTTCCGAAATTCAGGAAACCTAGAATTGATTGTAAGTTTTTCAGCGTTCTTGGCGCTTGGATTACAGCACATTTCTCTAAGAAATTGTCTGCCAGGCTTTTGCCATCACTTGATAATTCATATCCTAAAAACAGGACAGTTAGATGGGCAATTCGTGACTTTTTAAAGTTGAATTTGTAACCCTCTGCTGCGAACCCAAGTATTATGGTGTTCACTCTTTTCAAGTGAGTATCCAAGTCATCATCTGTTAGATAGATGTAATCGACTTAAGATAATGCCTCATCATCATACATTTGTAGTAACTCTGTTACTCTTGCTGGGAATAATCCTGGGCTGTTCTTGAACCCCTGTGGGAGTCGACAGAATTTTTTCTGCGAGCCCATTATTGAGAAAGCGATCAAATACCTGCTTTCAGGTGCTATATTTTGACAAAAGAATCCATTAGAGATGTCTAATGTTGTTTTGTACTTTTTGCGCACGATGCTATTCATTAGTGCTGCACTATCTGAGTTTTGTACTGCAAAGGTTTTGCAACATGAGTTAAGGTGTCTGTAGTCCAAAACTAGACGATATGAATCGTCTGGCTTGGAGACAGGAAACAAAGGGTTATTATTTGTGAGGTGCATGTTTCAATCACCCCCTGGTATTCAAGTTGATCTAAGATCTCCCTGACCTGTTTTTTAGCTTCTTGCTTGATTGGGTACTGCCTTTGTGCAGTTGGTTGACATATTTTAACTGGATTTTGTGAGGAGGGGAGTCCTCATCCCATCCAACATGGTTTTTATATAATGCAGGAGCTTGGGCTACTGCCCACTTTCTTGCAAGTGTATATTTTTTATGAATTGGAATGTGATTTAAGAAGGCAGGCATAATCATTTCTTCGCCATGAGGGCACTCCCTTACAAACTCCGGTGGCCAGTCTTTTTCAGCTAAAAGGATGTCATAGCCTTTGGAGAGGTTATCCCAAAATAGACCCCTTATTTTCCTAGTCTTATCTACCTCTATACGTAATGTTATTTCGTATATTTTATGAGGTTTGCTACCTCTGGTGTCTGCAGTTTCCACCTGAATGTATTCATTCGTATCCACTGTCTCCAGATGATTCATCAGGATCTTGCGAGCTATGCTCACTTCTGCTGCGCTGTCTAGCATTGTCTGAGCCCACTCTCCGTTTTTCAGTTGTGTCCTCAGGATCCTTGGCATGTTTGACTATTTTAATGCTGGCTACCTTCTTTTTTGGAAATTGTAGTTTTTTTCTTTGATGAGCAGGTTCTTTGTCTTTGGACTTGACGTGCTCTTCCCTGTGTTCTGACCGTCCTCTTCTTTCCGATTTCTGCGAGGAAGTCTGAAAAGATCAAGAGGGACGTGTATCAATATCTTGATATCTATCAGGTTTTTTCAAATTATCCCTATTTCTAAGGTTGTATATTTTCTCAGAGGGCTCCCTCTGGGGAGACTTGTGTCCTTGGTCCGAAGATTTTTCTCTCCGCCGAGGAGACCTTCCTCTGGACTGGAATCTTTTATCTTTGGGAGTGGATTGTTTATTTCCATCCCAGCTCTTTTTTGGAGTGTTTAAATTATTTTTAATAAATATTTTCTCAGGATTTTCAGTTAGTTGGGGTTTTACTGGTTTCCCACCCAAACCATCTCTTCCTAGCTCTTCATAGGATTTTTCTATGATTCTGGCAAGTTCAAATGGTTGTTCTGCTATATCTGTTTCTTTCAATTTCTGGTGGATCGCCACAGATGCTGCTTCTCCTTTTATGTTAGATAATAATAAAGTTGAGACCTGCTTGAAGTCTTTCAGTAATTTCATACCCAGAGTTAAAGCAGGCTCTGGACCGTATTCATTTTGAATCTGTCTTAGCACATCGGGTATTACCGCCATGGACGGAACACCATGTGTTTTTGTGTAAATGGAAGCAAAGACTGTGCCCCAAGTGTCACAGTCCTCCATATGTGGTGCAATCCCCATTGGAAGACAGATAGTCAGAATTCTGTGTTTCTCAGTACGGGTAGTATCTGGAAATACTGCCTCTATTTGAGTAATTTTTTGTGCTAACCAGAATGGAATTTGTTCCCGTTTTGCGGGTACTTTACCAAGACATGATTGTATGTTCTGTGGTGTAATTTTGTTTGTGTTCCCCTGATGAGGGGTCAGCTGTGGAATGTTAATAGCTGGTTGGACTGTTGAAGTCCGCATTACATATTGGACTAATTGTCTATGTATTTTAATCAGTTGTTTTAGCTGTGCTAATAGTTCCCGGTCTGACATTTTTTCTATGTCTGGATGTGGTGTGTAGCTGGCTAGAACCAGCCACCTTGCTCCTGGTCTACCTAGTGGACCGAGCCTGCTAATGTGATTATTATGTTTTAGGGCGCCTTTAAACCAGAGCAGGTGCTCTTGGTAATTTAATGGGATTCCACCTCCTCGAAAGGGGTGTACTCTTCCCGAGGTTCATCTATTTTGTAATAGTGGAAGTCGTGTGTGACAGCGTTTTTCTGCTGGAAAGTTTATCCATGAATAGAATACCTCTGTCTGCCGATACTCATGTGCCTCAATTACGAATATGACTGTACCACCTCTCGATGTTAGTCCATTTTCTATTAGTTTAAGAGTTATAGTTTTTCTTATGCTGACCGGGATGAGTATTGCACCCGGGTCTTGCTGTAGGAGACTTGTGTCTTCCGCTAGGAGTTGGGCTGCTATTCTAGCTGCCTCCCTTTCTTCTTCATTGTCTGACATTTTACTGACAAGAAGGTTTTTTGTTGCGGATTAAGTTTTCAAGGAAACAAAGATTAGGTGCACAATATTTTAGAACACTGTATCCTTCAACGTTGAATAAACCAAAAACTATACATAGAAATCTCTTTCTACTAAGTTCCGGCGGATTTTAACCTTTGACCCACTCCAGACGTCTTTGGAGTATTTACGGGAGAAATGGTCTGTGTGAAAAAGCACGACTGAGTTACTCTAACGTCTTGCGTTAGATTTATCGCCTTACCAAACGTTGGGCGCCATGTAGTGTAGTTCCTATAGTCCCAATAGGCTCTGCGCATTGGAATAATATATTCAGTAGTGTAGACGTAGGACTGAGGTTATCTAGGTCTTTACTGACTATATTAGACTTAAGTGTTTGCCAGCTAGCTCAGAGTTCACTAGAAACTTTCTCGAATAAGCGAGGAGGAGTTTAACCTCCCTGGATAGACAAGAAGGGATTTAGTTTCTGACAACCATAAAACATGACAACTTTGCTCTCCCTAAATAAGAGTATATCTCTAGAGTCGTGTGAAAACAAAAGACAGCTATTTCACTCAGTCAATAAGTGCGTACTTAGTTTCACCAGATTGCAGAGAAAAAGAGAGACGGGCGTTTTCAATAAAAGATGTTATTTATTGAGCAGTCTCTTTCCTCATACAAGAGAAATGAATTGCTACAATTGCAATACTTATAGTTAAGTAAAGTGCATACAGTAAAAGCAGGATTATGAAATAATACTGTAAAAGCATTGATATGGTTTCTTAGCCATATGATACTTTAAAATGGATAAAATAGATACATACAGATATACATTGACTAATCGTACTCAACTGGTGCTTCTAACTACGCCTACCCTGGTGTACCTGACTCAAGCCTAATACATGGGAGGGAGTAAGTAAGTAGCAGTTTAAGTTAAGTTTGGTTTGCCAAGAATATGACTCATGAATTCTCTGTAAGGGTTTAGTCAGTTTAGTACCTGGGTATTAGAAGGCAGGAGGGCTGGTATCTCTCTCTCAGGACTCGGTATCCCAGTCACCCGCAATGGTAAGCTGGAAACGCCGGAGGCTGGATTTCTCGGCAAGAGAAAAGACAGCGTCTTTCTCAGCACGTCAAAAGGGAGGGGCAGCATCCGTGGGCTCTTGCATCAGCTGGGCTCTCGAGCAAGTAGTCGCTGCTCCAGATTCACCACCACCGTGTGTTTGCTTAAGGCAACGTTGGTATATTTATACCTGAAAGGTGCCGGGTTTGACGTAAGGCTGGACATAAGACATCAATAAAGATGTCACTAAGAACTGGTCGTTCTTACAGTGCTTTACAGGAGTTCTTCGGACGAAAACAAAACAAAGCAGCGGGGATTTCCCAGGTTGCTGGAGGCTTGGATTTGTTTAAGAACTCGGTTTGCTTTCTAGGGGGCTGGAGGAATAGGCTTGCTTAATGTGACAGCATGCGCTATGACCGAATTATGAAAAGGGTTTCTGTGCCGTTGCATGGATATTATTGCTTTATAACAGGACAAGGGCAAAGAATAGGATATTGATTCAGGTACCTAGATAAAACACACTACAATTTCTTGGTGCTTTAAGTGTGTTCCACAAGAACACCTTGTGACAATTTGGAGATGTTGTCAGAATGGGGACATAGGGTGCCTGAAATTGGATCACGAGAGGACTGGAAGGGGCCTGAGGTTAGGGAAGGGGAAGAAGAGGGGGCACAAGCATGGCTAGAAATTTCGTCAAGGTGCTTAGTTATAGGCAGAAGGCTGAAGTAAGAGCCTAATCAAGTGAGCTTTTGACCGGATGATTGATCACTTTTACTAAGCCATTATTGAAATAGTAGTCTTCATCTTCTGCAGGTCCATAGGCTTCATACCATTGGTCAAGTGGTTCATAATCAGATATTTTGAGATAAGAGGAGCTGGGCCTCAACCTCTTAGGGTCCCCAGAGGGAAGCAAGGTTAGAAAATTATGGGACAAGGGGGAGGAAGACCCTGAACAGCCATATTAGAGCCCAGAAGGACGTTGCCAAACAGGGCGTCAGTGGGAACAGAAAGATGGTAATCAGGCATCCACAGTAATAAGCAGGTTTCAAACATTATTTATTTGGTGGTCTGGCCACCAAAAATCAAGTCTGAGGCTCAGAGTCCCATAAATATTCCTGGAAGCACTTTACCCCTGTTGTATCAGCTTGGGGAAGGCACCACCAGGGTGTTGAGTCTACAAGTATGCCGAAGCGAGAGAATGATGTGTCGGTGAACTTTCAATGAGGTTACAGGCATATAGCCCAACTAGAGTGTAAATGGGCTCTACGCACATCCTCACTCCATGGAGGGGCCGCCACCCACGCAGCCACAAGGTAAGCGCAAAGGAGACTCCAATAATTAGAAAGGGGGAATCAGAGAACAGAACAAGGGACGTGAGAAAGGGCGCAAACTTCTCCTTAAAGGAAAAGTTTAAAAAGGGAAAACATACTGCCCGAGAGGCAGTCACATGAAAGAACAGGAGCGTGACGCACTGAGGAAAAACACCTAGGGGAGGAAACTGGATAAATATAAGCAGTAACACAGTGTGCAAGCATAGGCGATGCAACACTTAAGCAATGGTATATCAGGCAAATATTGGCTTCAATCACAATGATATGAGAAAACAGAGAGGCACTAATATTGACTGCGCAGCAGAAAAGAAAGGCAGTCAAGATGGCGTCTCTCTTTTTTGTATATGGGGACTATATATGATTGGGAAATGCAGTTATTATATGTGCTTTTTTCTGTGTTATTATTGGCTGCTCTTTGGAGTAGTAAAGGTTGAGAAAGCATATTCAGAGCCTCTGGTCCTGCCAAAGAATGAATGATGGAGAGTGCAGAGATCAACTGAAACTACATAACCCATTAATTCTAGGAATCATGTGGTATGCAAGACACGGCCTTCCCAGGATCAGAGCCTGCTAAACCAATAACACAGAAGTAACCGAGTCTTCAAACAAAGAAAAGAAATTGATGGCCAGTCGGACATGAGTGGGGGTGATCACAGCAAGTAAAACGTGGAGCCCCTGAAGAAAAGCGATATTGAAACACCTACCCAGGAAACTGGCATTCTGATAGCAGTAGGAACCAATAATATGTTATTGCAACAAACAAAACCATGGTATTCCTGTACATCAAAATGAATAATTCATGCTGAGCATCATTTCTTTTCTCTCCCTGCAGTATAATTGGCAGGCTCAATTGGTGAGAGTTTTTTTTGTTATAAGGATTTCACTATTGGGTGTTGGGTGATGGGATTAAAAAGTTTCTTAAAAATGCTAAATCAGGCAACATAAAAGTCTTTTTTTTATGTTCACAACAACAGAATATCAAGCCCCAGTACCAAGGGAACTGATAGGCACACAAAGTTGATTTTCTTTTACAAATGATACTAAAAGTTCAAGCCTAAATTAATTTTCATCTGCTGATCCTCCCTAGGCATACTCAACTTGTCTTGGAAACAAAAAAGCAACAGCCCTGTTGAAGATCTTGTAATACATATGTCCCCACAGAGTTCGAAACGTGTTGGCTTTACCTAAGGAGTGCTAAAGGGCTTCATCATCAAGAGACTGACATTTTATTGTGTACCTAAGGACACCATATCACATCGAGGCAGGCCCTCCTTAAGAATAGGAATTTTCTTTCCCAAGACAACAACTTTGTTTTAACACCTTTGGGAAGTGATCTTGGATTAAAAATGGTTGATATGTGTCAAATGTCCGAAATCGTCATTTACATGTTATGAAAAATGTACTTTTTGTGCACAATGTAATGTCATTTAGAGTGCATATCCTATTGTTTTAAGATTTTTCGTAATTGTACAAATTGATCAAATGTGCCTAATACATTGAATTCATTATACAAACTCTTTTGGCTAATTAATGTATGTCACTGTGGATACCTGACTTGTTTCTTGAAAATTCCTAACTGATTTCAAAATCAATTATAGTGGCATGTTGAAAGAGGTACGAATTTCCCATATACTAAAGAAATTACAATAATCTATGGTTAGTGAGGGTTACCTTGTTTCTTGTATAATGATAAAGCACTCCTAACCTTCATTGTACTGAATTTGATCCAGCCCCATCTTAGGAGCACTTTTAGAAAGTTGGTATTTTCTTGTCCTAACCATTTGATGCCTACAGCCTGTATCCTAAGTCACATACTTTGACTAACTTGGCAGTTGGCCTTTGTGTATTACTCCCAGACAGTGAGATAAAGATGTAGTACATATTGTCAGGATGGGCCTTCCTTTCAGGATGGTTGGAGCATAGCTGTTCCTTGCCCCAGTTACAGTTCAAAGGTCTGCCTCCAGCACACACACACAAAGGGACTTTACACCAGCCTATTGCCACCCTAAATCCTTCAGAGCCTCGGCAGGTGAAAGAAGGATGTTTCCAGAAGCAGATGTGGTGGTGGTCTAGGCGATTTCCCCACTTTAAAGGTGCCACCATGTATAAATATTAGATCTCTTTAACCACTCATCAGATCACTTGTAGACCTGTGGAAGATTCAGAAGAGGGGCTGCTCTGCTGAAAGAAGGAATGTCCTACTGCCCTGCTGCCTGAGGAAGAAAGACTGGACCTGCTCCTTGAGCTCAGAACCACCAGAGTGACTCCCAGGGCAATCTGGCGAGCATCCTGTATGAGGTACAGGGACATCACAAGCCACAGAGCTGCTCGTCATCTACCCAACTGCACAGACACAACTGGAAGCCTGTGCCCTGCTACTTGCCTATGCTGGAGTGAGCCTTTGATCTTCAAGAGTTGCCCCTCAGGCCCAGGACCCTTGGCTGGCATCAGAGTGTGATCCTAAAAGTCCACCTGTGGATTTCTTCATCAGAACTGACAAAGCATGACACATCTCAATGCAGGACCTCACATGGCAGCACCTTGCAGCTCTTGAATAGCAGCCTCATCTGAACTGATACAGTACTACACAACCCAAGGCAAGACCTCGCATCCCAGCACCACGCAACTTCTGGTCGGAGGTCTCATAGGAACAGACGAAGTGGCCACATCTCAATGCAGGACCGAGAATTGCAGCACCTTACAGTTCCTGATCAGCAGCCTCATCGGACTCTACACAGAGAGACACAACTTGACACATTGCCTTGCAGCTACTGATTGACAGCCTCATTGCAGCTGATGCAACTTGACACAGCAGAATGCAGGACACTGCATTTCAGGCCAAATACAACCAGGTACATTGTCCAGTGGGCAAAACGCTGTTCTGTACCAGGCCCGTGCATTATCAGTCGGTTTACACTTGTGACTGTGGCCTGGTCTGGCATATTAAGACAAGCACATTTGGCACTTTCCACATTTTGGTGCCACTTTTACTTAGGATTTTGAAGCTGCATATCTCCAGGTCTCCTGATTTGATTTTTATCATTCAGGTATCAATTTGTTTATTAAAATGTACTCTATTGTTATAGATTATAGTGAGATTTATTTCCTGTGTTGTGTTTTCACTTTATTACTGGTTGTGTGCTGCATAAATACTTTACACATTGCCTCTAAATTAAGCCTGACTGCTTTTGTGCCAAACTACTAGAGGGTTAACACAGATTAATTAATTGATTTTGTGGTTGACCCTGATGAGGACTGTAGTCAGTCCTTGAAAAGGGCTTCAACACCTTCCCTTCCTTACACCCTCCCTTCAATGTCTGTGTTCCATGATTGCATTCTTCTTTTTGGACAATGTAGGGTCAGCTAAATTTTGCATAGTTTTGGATACAGCCAACGTTCATGTTACAATATTAGTCTCCCAGTTTGGACTGAGAAGCAATACAGCACAAAAGAAGTGGATGGAAAGGGCAATAGAGTTGGTATCTCAGCTAGAAAGGGAACAACAGACATCAAATGCTGCAGGTGTAAGGAAAGGTTTGTAAGTAAAAATACAGGTCTGTCAAATGGAATTTAGACACTATGAATCTTATGTTGTTGGAGGCTGAAAGTAGCTATTCAAGGAAGAATAATGAAGGCTATCAGTAATACAGGAATGCTATGTCAATGAAAATTCCATGAGCTCAGGTGAACTGATATCTCAGGCATTTAGTGCATTGGCAGGAGGGTAGCAATGTTTGGCATTGATTTTGATGGAAATGTTCCTTGACTCAGGCTAAATCCTCATAGCCCTTGCAGAGGGAAGTTGTATGCTTGAAAAACAACATACATATATGTAAGATGTGTTAGGATGTAAAGTCCTCTGCATGGTTGGAGACGTGTACCCCTGCCCTGAGTGCCCAACTTTACTGTTTTCTGGATCCCTAATGCTGATTTTTTTGCCATAGTTGAACACGAATCATGCATGCGTGCCATTACATAGGACAGTCTCGCAAATTGCAGTCATGTTGGACCAAGAGGGGCACCCAAAGCACTGCCCTCATAGGGGTGGTAGGATAACCCTTTCACCAGGAGTTAAGCAGCATGTGTGTGCTGGTGGAAGCCCACCGTGTAGTGATCAGTTGTAGTGAACAGGACGTTTATATCCTGTGTTACTGGAGAGAGGTCTACAAGCCCAATCACCTTTTAAAAGTTCTGCTGCTGTGAGCTTAACTCACCCCTTGGCCTACATCAGGTAGACGTGGAGTGATGCACAGGGCAGGAGTATTGACTCTGCGCTGGATGTATGTGTGCCTTGAAAGGGTATGGTACAGGGATAAAGCAGTACTGTGCAGTGTATGTGTGGTAAGTGCATTTACCAGATTTATATATGCCTGTAGGGAATCCATGACATAAGTGAGGTAGTGCTGCGCAGAGTGTATGCAATGATGTGGTGGGTGTATATGTGCTTGTGTGAAGATCAATACATGAAGGTTCAAGTGTTGTGCAGTGCCCACATAGTAAGTGTGTGTGCTGGCAGTGTGTGTGCTTATAAATAGCACATCCTGGTTAAATATAGAAAAGCTTCAGTGCTGAGGAGCAGTGTACACAGACTGAGTGTGTGTGCTGAATGCATGTGTACATGTAAGAGTACAATGCATGGAGGTCACATTGCTGGACAGTAAGAGGCTCATTATGATGTTGGTCAGAGTTCCCTCCAACTGACATCCTTGAGGATGTGGAACCGACTGATCTCTGGTCGGCGGTCACAAAATCTCAATTAGGTTGTGACCGCACATGGTGCAGTCGCAAACTCCTATTTCTCTATGGGAGCTTGTGGTGCGGGCAGAAACAGCAGGTGCAGTGATTTTCAGTGGGGCACCATAGGCCCGCAACCGTAGGCCGCGGAGTGAAGCGATCCCTGATAGGGGCCCTCAGAGTCGCTTTCCAACAGGCTTTCTATCACGGAAAGCCCGACATGGAAAGCCTGTTGGAAAGCGACATCATAATCCTGATGGCAGAAATGCTGCCTGTTAAGGATTATGTGTGGCTTCCGGCTGGCCGACAGGCTCCTAGAGCCTGTCAAAGCCAGTTGGTTTGAATGGCCGGTTTACACTCTGACCTTTGACATTATAATTTGGAGGTTGGAATGTAAACCAATGAACGGTTTGTAAGCCTCCGATGAGCGGTCATCTTAGTATGGCCCTAAATGTGCTCTGAATATACACTGAATAAGTGTGCCTGCATCAGTACATTACATGGAGTACGCTGGGTTCCATTTGGGAAGCCTGCCTGGTAAAGAAATGAGGAGAGGAGTGGAATCTCCAAGAAGGTTTGTGTATTACTGCATTTGTGAGAGCTGGTGTGACACACACTGGAGGGAAAAAGGAAAAGACTCCTTTTACACTTAAAAAGACTTCTCTTTGATTCAGTGTTAGATCACAAGGCGAAGCCCTGGACTGATCTCAGGAAAGGAGATGGGGCTGATGAGGGAATCATAAAGAGAAATGGAATTGCACCAGTTTCTGATAGAGTTCTTGCAGACGTATATAAATCACAAATTGAACCGTGGGGACCTATCTTAACTCAGGTAGCACAGTTGTTTCAAAGGGATGCATATCAGCAAAGTGGGCTGAAAGTATCAGAGTACCAATTTTTTTAAAAAGAAACAGGGGAGATATGTTATGTTATGTTAATAACACTTCTATAGCGCACAGATGCCCCAGCCAAGGGGCTGTAGTGTAGTTCCTATTATCCCAATAGGCTCTGCGCATTGGAATAATACCTTCAATAGTATAGGCCTAGACCAGACGTTAACTAGGTCTTCTATTGTCGATATTAGACTTAAAGTTTTGGGTTTGCCAGCTAGCTCAGAGTTCACTAGAAACTTTCTCGAATAGGCAAGGAGGAGTTGAACCTCCCTGGATAGACAAGAAGGGATTTAGTTTCTGACAACCATAGAACATGACAACTTTGCTCTCCCCTAATCAAGAGTGTATCTCTAGAGTCGTGTGAAAACAAAAGACAACTTATTTTACTCAGTCAGTACGTGCATTCTTAGTTTCACCAGATTGTAGAGAAAAGGAAGAGACGGGCGTGTTCAATAAAGGATGTTATTTATTGATCAGTCTCTTTTCTCGTACAAGAGAAATGAATCGATATTATTGCAATACTTATGGTTAAGTAAAGTGCATACAATAAAAGCAGAAGTATAAAATAATACTGTAAAAACATTTATATGGTTTCTAAGCCATATGGTGGTTTAAAATGGATAAAATAGATACATACATATATACATTTGACTAATCGTACTCAACTGGTGCTTCTAACTACGCCTACCCCTGTGTACCTGACCTAAGCCTAATACGTGGGCGGGAATAGAAAGTAGCAGTTTAAGTTAAGTTTGTTTTGCCAAGTGACTGACTCAAGAATTCTCTGTAAGGGGTTATTCAGTTCTGTACCTGAGATCTAGGATGGTTGAGGGATGGTATCTCTCGTCTTTGGTCTCGATATTCCAGGCTGCCTGCAAGGGCTGCAAGCTAATGTCTAAGAATTTACTAAAAATAGAAATTTAGTTCTCTAAGAATAGTTTCTACTTTAAACAGAAGATAAGTGTCCCGAAAACTTGTAAAAATATTTTGGGGCTGCTGAAAAATTGCTGTCCGTGAACTGGAGGGAAAATTGTTCATGCTTACTTTATTATTAAAGTTGAAGGCCAAATTCAGGGTGTTGGGAACGCCGTGTGCTAGCTTGCTCAAAAGTCGTTATTTCTGCTCTGGAGAGATCATATCATTGAGACTGTCGAAAAAGCTGTCAACAGCTTCCTGTGAAAGTTCCACTAACTCGGAAAAGGATGTAACCATGCATTCATGTGCATGATTGTCTCCATTGACTTTTTGATTAGTATTGCTGACAGAAGGTCGTACCTGATCGATGCTGCTTTCATCTTGAGCTTCACTACCCCTCAATCGTAGTGGTGAAGTTTCCACGAATGCCGCCATCAGGATTGGCAGCCGTTGAGGGCAGCACAATGCATGAGCCGTTACCGGACCCAACAATGTTTCTGCATCCATTGGCGCATCCGATTGTAGCGTCAGACAGGTGTCCAACACGCATTCTTCTCCGCACAGCATGCACCTTAATACAGGTAAAACACATCGATGCCACATTGGTCGAAATGAAAGAAACCAAGTCATGTTTAGGTCTCTAAGCCGGGATAGTCCCAGGATTTTTGATATCCGGTCCCGGTATCCAATGGCTCGGATTGTTTCTTCCCTTGTCGCAGGTGTTTTGTCTGTGACATGGTTTGCCATAACGAAATATAAGGACCAAAAATAGGATTCCTGCAATTAGTCCCAAAATGAGGGGAAGTCCGCCAAAAATCGAATGGACAAAGTCTGGAAAAATACCCAGTATGGCTTTGAATGGTGTTAATGCCCCTGAAAACACTGTCTTAAATATATTTGAGACTCCACTGGTATCAGAAATATTTAAGATTTCATTCAGGATTTCTGCGAAATGTATGGGGGAATTAGTTGATAACAATGAGTGAATCTCTGCAGTCGTCCTTGCGACTAGGAGATCATACGTTTCTTTTGATGACGTGAGCCTGGTCGGCGTCTGAAGAAGCACTGTTTTCATTCTGCTTAAAGTATCAATTCGAATAGAAGTAATTTTCAAGTTGGGCCATGTCCTTGCCTCCCTGTCTGGAAAGGAGCTGGGGAACAATAAGCGTCCACAGCACATGACCTTCGCAGTCGTACTTATGAGATATGGAACCCCGGGCAGTAAATTACAACATCTGCGATCCACAATTAGAATGTAACTCCCGTTATAGAGTCTTTTAAAGAATGGTTCTATCTGTGTTGCAGGTGTGCCTAGCTGGTGACATGAAAGGTTATTTGAGTTCCCTTCACAGGCTCCATGCAAACTAATTCCATTACACAGAAGTGTACCGCTTAGTGACATTGCACAATTATTGCCACTAAGAAACACTTTCTGTCCTTTATTACTGACACATGCATGTGAATAGGGCAAGTTCCATGTTGACTTAATGTACCCTTTTCCCAATTTTTCGTACATGCCAGCCTGTATATATTTTTGGCAGTATTGAAACCTGAAAGTAGATATTGGAATATTAATTATCCCCTGTATTATCCATTCAATGACAGGTCGTTCTGACATTGTCAATGGTAATCTCTCGAGTTTCTCAATGCTCAGGATTGTATAATCAGCACCCTTCTGTGCCATACTGATTTGTTTATCAGTAAGGTTAAAGATATTGAATAGTGACGTTGTGTTGATTAAACGCCAAGGCACATAGCCTGAACGCAGATTTTGTAACGTCCAGCCAAGCTGTATAATAGAACGCAATTGAGACTGACCGTGTTGTAACAACAGTAAGTCTTGCGATATTATGTCGATTGCTGAAGACACAATGCTGTCCAATGAAAAGATTCTGGAGGACAGAGTCATTAACCCATTGTCCACTACAGAAAGTGATTTTTCCAAATTAATACGGTCAATTTCCCGTATACTTTCTGCTGTCTCAATTTGAGTTATCTTCCAGGCCTCGTTGTAAGCTGCATATATAGAGACTGC
This sequence comes from Lissotriton helveticus, assembly GCF_964261635.1. NCBI lineage: Eukaryota > Metazoa > Chordata > Amphibia > Caudata > Salamandridae > Lissotriton > Lissotriton helveticus. Next base: position 643,212,963 of record NC_136065.1, on the reverse strand, counting down.
TATGAAGCGTTTTTGACGCTGTTTGCGCAGTCCCATAATGAAATCACGCAAGTCAGCAACATCAGTAAGTAAAGTTAGGTGTTGCTTAATTTCTGTCAGTGTGGAAGTTTGTAGCCATTGAAGGCAGAGTTTGCCCACACTGTAGGTTGTGATTATCCCTGGATGTTGTCTTTGGGAATATCTAGGGTCTGGCCTGGTCAATGTGAACCCCTGTGTTTTGTTCAGGAATCTGTCTTGACAGTTATTAGTATCTGTGGGCCAGATTAACCATTGTTTCCAATCAGGATGTGTTCTGTTTTGGTTTAATACATAGTTTACGTCTATCTCTTCATCTGCAGAGCTATTGCTGTTCATTGTTGGCTTTGGAATAGACGGTTTACTTAAGTCTTTGATTTTGGCTAGGCCAAGACAGGTAGTTTGTTGAATAGTGTCATTCAAAAATACAATTTGTTCCGGGATCATGCAGGCTCTAAACAATGATTCTATACCTTGTACTTGCCATTCTTTTGTACCCCAAACACTTTTTACTTCAACATTTTTGTCCCAATAATCAAAACCAAATGTATTCATTTGTTCAAAAAACGAGTCCGAATATATCAATTTAGTGTTTGTAAGCATAGTTTTTGTTCCTGTCTTATTTGACAATTTGAAATAAAATGTTTCAGCATTACTTGTGTTGAACCCTGAAAAATATGAATATTTGTCATAAAAGGTTCTTGAGCTTCCTTTTGGAGGGGTTGCACAATGTTCCCATTGATTATCATTTAAAACATTTCTAGGTTGTGCCGATTTATGTAAAAAACTGGTTACCATAGTGGTTGTAACAGTACATACTATCATAATTAGACGAACCCTGCAAATAATCATGTTTGGTAAATTTAGCAGACATCACTAGGTCAGACATCATATCATTAATGCTTTCAAAGTCCCAATCATCAGCAAATGAGCTTGGTTTTACAAAGTCACTCAACGAGATCTTGATTTGGTGTGGATATTTCAGGATTTCCACCGGACCATAAATTTCATAGTCAGTATTGTCCCATGCTACCCCACCCGGGATAGGATTGGCTGTGAAGTTGACTGAAGAAAGTTCTCTTTTCTCGACGTGTGTGGCTTGAGGATCAAGTTGATTTTCTGGCTTGCTGTGTCCATTTTAGTATATTTTCCCTCAATGAAGCGTCCCAAGCATAGTACCATGATGAGCCAAAGTATGAGGATAAATACACCAAAGGCCACCCAAAATTCAATCCATGGAGAAATCAGATAGGTTTCTTTCAGTTGTTTCAAAGTTCCTTAGCTCTATCTTTAAAGGTTTTTGTTGATGGCTGCGTCTTTGATTCACTGAGGTCTTCAGAGGAATCATTGAAGTTTATGAAGTAGCCGGATGCTGTTCTGTCAATTGTTCCAATTGCTTCAGGATTACTGTTTCTTGCAGCTTCAGCATATTCATTTGTTACTTCATTGTAGGTTGGTGTGTCTCTACTAAATGTTTTTATTTGGGTTTTTAGAGGTCTGAGTTCCAATGCATTGTTGCATAGTCCTTGTTGTTGTTCTGTAGGAGTTTCGAATGTGATTAGCCTCTTAGTTAGGACCTCTGTATTTGTAGCAAACCTTGGTGTTCTACTACTTATCGGGAGTCCACTTGGCCTACTGTTTGTTATCGGCCACATGATTGTGGTTTTACCAGGCCGATGGATACAACTCGGTTCTCCTTTTTACCAGCAAGCGGCGGTAGTACTACTGATCTTGTCCCGTTGATAGGCAAGACAGGAACTGCTTTTCTGTAAGAAGGCCCAAATTCCTTCTTTACCGCGATCTTTTCTCTGACTAGATCCCCGACTTTTGGAATCCAGACAGGTCTTGCTGGGACAGGTGGTGTTTCTTCAGTGGTTGTTGGCTGCTGTTTCAACTTTATGTTGCTCAGGTCTTTTCTTGTTTCGTTTAAGTCCTGCAAAATAGCCAAACGATCTTTGATATCAAAGCTTTTTTCTTTCACCACTGAAGTCTGACTGTCAAGATCTAAGACCATCATCCTAGTCCCAAACAATAATTCGTACGGACTGAATCCCTTCAGAGAATTTCTTGGCAGGTTGTTTAGACTACGTTGGACACTTATTAGATGTTTGACCCACCCAGCTCCCGTACCTAATATCCTTTCTGTTATAGATAGCTTTATGCCTTGGTTTTTTCTTTACACCATCCCGTATCCCTCAGGAAGGAAGTGAGAAGAATCCCGCTGTGTTATCCTCATTTGGCCATGCTTCCCCACAGGCTTGAGGGCTAAAGTGAAAACATTGGTCAAACGTAGCATGCTCCTAGCGTATATGCCATTTAGACTCGCAAATCTTTTTATAACAGTCCCGACGTCAGCCGAGTGCTGGGGTCTACATTATAAGTGGAAACTAGTCTTTGTTTGTTAATAGGACGCATTATTTACACTGGTTTTATTGATTATTGTTTAGCCCTTCTTGAGTGAAACGCCATGGTATTACACCGTTTCTCTCGCTGCTGCGATCTCTGTTGCAGTCCGGGCATTTTTTTACAAAAATGTGATGCTGCAGGCTCATGCCTGGCCACCACTACACTGATTGTAGTTCTTCCAGAGAATCTTTTAGTTTGAGATGACTAAGACCCTCACCTATATGTGCGTCTACAATTAACAAAGTTCTCCTGTCCATGTTTGAAATTACTCTATCCCCCACTCCAGGGATTCGAGCAAAAGGGACGGAGTTTGCATCGATTATGTATGTATAATTGAGTGGATAGTTGCTCGGTAGCGCTGAGCAGTTGCCTTTTGATGACGTTTTCACCGCCAGCACTGTTTCACCGTCAATGTATTTTGCTGCACGCTTTTTTCTAACTACGGAAGCCGATTCAGTTGCTACCGTTGTGGCTTTCTCAGCCAATGAATTCCCTGCAACGTGAACGCCATCACGCTGATGACTCAGTGCGTGTATCACGTGAGTCTTTGGTAGTTCTTTCTGTAAAAGAACTACTTGTTCCCAGAGCATTTTATGCTTGATTGTGCCTCCTTTTGCATCCTTAAAACCATTCTGAAGCCAGATCTGCAAGTATTCATTGTAAGACTGAACGCAATAATACGAATCGCACACTATGAGTGTGGGGAATTCTCGATCGGTATTTTCAAGCGCCATCTTGAATGCCAGTAGTTCAGCTCGCTGAGCTGTACAATCTCCTAGAGATTGTGTTTTAGTGATTGCTGGTTTAAATTTCCCTTCGTGCCAGCGACCTTTAACAATCGCGCACGCAGCACTGTAAGCTTGTTTACCCCCCACTGCGGGTTGTGCTGATCCGTCTGTATATATTATACAGCCGTAATGTTCTAGAGGCAGAATTCCGGTCGGCGGAGGACATTCGAATTCGTATTGGAGAAATTCTTGTGTTTTTAAGTTGGGATCAAATTCATGTACCACGTCTGTTGCAGCAAGAGAATTAGCCCACTGTATCCACCTTGGATGTAGTGCTTTAGCATTCGGAATGCTTGCCTTTGTTACCGCCTCTAGGGCTGGTATCGGTGACACGATTATTATTCGTTTACCTTGTGCCAGGGCTCGTTCTTTTGCTATAGCTGTCTGTGTTGCAGTAAGAATTTTTTCCGTTGGGCTAAATTTCATTTCAGCTTTAGTGTACAAGTGTGATTTGAATGCAATTGGTACCTTTTCTCCCTCATTAGAGGTCAGGTATGTGAATCCGCATCTTCCTGGGATGACTCGAATCACAAGATTGCGTGTGTTATCACGTGTTTCTAATTTTGTTTTAATTAACATGTCTGTTTGTAAGGATCTCAGAATTTCTGTGTGTATTTGAGTCCAATTGGTTCTTTTAAAATCTGGTTTTATTAGATAATAAAGGGGTTTGACCCTTTCTGCGTGATTTGCAATGTATGTTCTTCCGAAATTTAGGAAGCCTAGAATTTACTGTAGGTTTTTTAGTGTTCTAGGTGCTTGGAGTATGGCACATTTCTCTAGGACATTGTCAGCCAGGCTTTTACCTTCACTTGATAATTCATATCCTAAGAACAGGACTGTTAGATGGGCAATTCTAGATTTTTTAAAGTTGAATTTGTAACCCTCTGCTGCGAACCCAAGTATTATGGTGTTCACTCTCTTCAAGTGAGTATCCAAGTCATCATCTGTTAGGTATATGTCGTCGACATAAGATAATGCTTCGTCATCATAGGTTTGTAGTAACTCTGTTACTCTCGCTGAGAATAATCCTGGGCTGTTCTTGTACCCCTGGGGTAACCGACAGAATTGTTTTTGAGCGCCATTTATTGAGAACGCGGACAAGTATCTGCTCTTTGGTGCTATATTTTGACAAAAGAATCCATTAGAGATGTCTAATGTTGTTTTATATTTTTTGCGCACTATGTTATTCATTAGTGCAGCACTATGCCAGTTTTGCACTGCAAAAGTTTTGCAACATGAGTTAAGGTGTCTGTAATCCAAAACTAGACGATATGAATTGTCTGGTTTGGAGACCGGAAACAAAGGGTTGTTCATTTGTGAGGTGCAAGTTTCAATCACCCCCTGGTATTCTAGTTGATCTAGGATTTCTTTTACCTGTTTTTTAGCTTCTTGCTTGATCGGATACTGTCTCTGTGCAGTAGGTTGTGATTTTAACTGGATTTTGTGAGGAGGAGAGTCCTCATCCCATCCTACATGATTTTTATATAAAGCAGGAGCTTGAGCTACTGCCCATTTTCTAGCAAGTGTGTATTTTTTATGAATTGGAATATTTTTTGAGAAGGCAGGCATAATTATTTCTTCGCCATGTGGGCACTCCCTGACAAACTCTGGTGGCCAGTCTTTTTCAGCTAGAAGGATGTCATAGCCCTTGGAGAGATTATCCCAAAATAGGCCCCTTATTTTTCTAGTCTTATCCCCTTCTATACGTAAAGTTATTTCATATATTTTGTGAGGTTTGCTAACTCTGGTGTCTGCAGTTTCCACTTGAAGGTATTCATTCGTGTCCACTGTCTCCAGATGATTCATAAGGACTTTGCGAGCTATGCTCACTTCTGCTGCGCTGTCTAGCATTGTCTGAGCCCATTCTCCGTTTTTCAGTTGTGTCCTCAGTATTCTCGGCATTGTTGATTACTTTAATACTGGCTACCTTCTTTTTTGGAAATTGTAATTTCTTATTTAGATGAGCAGGTTCCTTGTCTTTGGACTTGACGTGCTCTTCCCTGTGTTCTGATCGTCCTCTTCTTTCCGATTTCTGCGAGGAAGTCTGAAAAGATTGAGAGGGACGTGTATCAATTTCTTGATATCTATCAGGCTTCTTTATATTATCCCTATTTCTAAGATTGTATTTTTTGCCAGAGGGCTCACTTTGGGGAGACCTGCGTCCTTGGTTCGGAGATTTTTCTCTCAGCCGAGGAGACCTTCCTCTGGACTGGAATTTCTTTTCTTTAGGATTGGATTGTTTGTTTCCATCCCAGCTCTTTTTCTGTGTTGTTAAATTATTTTTAAAAAATACTTTTTCAGGACTTTCAATCAGTTGGGGTTTTACTGGTATTCCACCTAAACTATCTCTACCTAGTTCCTCATAGGATTTTTCTATAATTCTGGCAATTTCAGCTGGTTGGTCTGCTATATCTGTCTCTTTTAACCTTTGGCGGATCGCCACATTTGCTGCTTCTCCCTTTATGTTGGCTAATAGTATTGCCGAGACCTGCTTGAAGTCTTTTAGTAATTTCATACCGAGAGTTAAAGCGGGTTCTGGACCGTATTCATCTTGAATTTGTTTTAGCACATCTGGTATTACCGAGATGGATCGAACACCATGCGTTTTTGTGTAAATGGGAGCAAAGACTGTACCCCAAGTGTCACAGTCCTCCACGTGTGGTGCAATTCCCATTGGAAGACAGATAGTCAGAATCCTGTGTTTTTCCAACGGGGTTGTTTCTGGAAACACCGCCTCTATTTGGGTGATTTTTTGTGCTAACCAGAATGGTATTTGTTCCCGTTTAGCTGGTACTTTACCTAGGCAGGACTGTATGTTCTGTGGTGTAATTTTATTTGTGTTCCCCTGATGAGGGGTCAGCTGTGGAATTTTAATTGCTGGTTGGATTGTTGAAGACCGCATTACATATTGGACTAATTGTCTATGTACTTTTATTAATTGTTTTAGTTGTATTAAAAGATCTGCTGCAGACATTCTTTCGATGTCTGGATGTGGTGTGTATCCGGCTAGGACCGGCCACGTTGCTCCTGGTCTACCTAATGGACCGAGCCTGGTGATGTGATTATTATGTTTTAGGGCGCCATTAAATAAGAGCAGGTGCTCTTGGAATTTAAGTGGTACTTCCACCTCCTCGAAAGGAGTGTACTCATTAGGAGGTTCCTCTGTTTTGTAATAGTGGAAGTGCTTTGTTACAGCGTTTGCTGCTGGAAAGTGTATCCATGAATAGAATACCTCTGTCTGACGATATTCGTGTGCCTCTATTACGAATATGACTGTGCCACCTCTAGGTGTCAGTCCATTTTCTATAAGTTTTAAAGTTACAGATTTTCTTATGTTGACCGGGATGAGTATTATATCCGGGTCTGCTTCTTGCATAGTATTTTCAGCTGCTATGAGTTCAGCTGCTATTCTAGCTGCCTCTCTTTCTCCTTCACTGTCTGACATTGGACTGTCCAGAAGGTTATTCCGTTTGTTTGCAGATCAGGTTTCTTATGGAAACAAAGATTAGATGCACAATATTTTGGAACAGTGTATCCTTCAACGTTGATTGAACCAAGAACCATACATAGGAGTTTCCTCCTGCGAGGTTTGGCGAATATTACCTTTCACCCACTCCAGACGTCTTTGGAGTATTATGGGAAAAAAAGGGGTCTGAGTGAAAAAGCACGACTGAGTTACTCTAATGTCTTGCGTTAGTTTTATCGCCTTTCCAAACGTTTGGGCGCCATGTAGTGTAGTTCCTATTATCCCAATAGGCTCTGCGCATTGGAATAATACCTTCAATAGTATAGGCCTAGACCAGACGTTAACTAGGTCTTCTATTGTCGATATTAGACTTAATGTTTTGGGTTTGCCAGCTAGCTCAGAGTTCACTAGAAACGTTCTCGAATAGGCAAGGAGGAGTTGAACCTCCCTGGATAGACAAGAAGGGATTTAGTTTCTGACAACCATAGAACATGACAACTTTGCTCTCCCCTAATCAAGAGTGTATCTCTAGAGTCGTGTGAAAACAAAAGACAACTTATTTTACTCAGTCAGTACGTGCATTCTTAGTTTCACCAGATTGTAGAGAAAAGGAAGAGACGGGCGTGTTCAATAAAGGATGTTATTTATTGATCAGTCTCTTTTCTCGTACAAGAGAAATGAATCGATATTATTGCAATACTTATGGTTAAGTAAAGTGCATACAATAAAAGCAGAAGTATAAAATAATACTGTAAAAACATTTATATGGTTTCTAAGCCATATGGTGGTTTAAAATGGATAAAATAGATACATACATATATACATTTGACTAATCGTACTCAACTGGTGCTTCTAACTACGCCTACCCCGGTGTACCTGACCTAAGCCTAATACGTGGGCGGGAATAGAAAGTAGCAGTTTAAGTTAAGTTTGTTTTGCCAAGTGACTGACTCAAGAATTCTCTGTAAGGGGTTATTCAGTTCTGTACATGAGATCTAGGATGGTTGAGGGATGGTATCTCTCGTCTTTGGTCTCGATATTCCAGGCTGCCTGCAATGGCTGCTTGGAAGCGCCGGAGCTGGATTTCTCGGCAGGAGAAAGCAGTGTCTCGTTCTCAGCGCGTCAGGAAGGCGGGGCAGTGCCAGCGGGGTCCGCTCTGTGCTGGGCTCCTTCGGCAAGTCTCGCTGCTCCGATCTCGTCACCACCGCGTGTGTTTGCTTAAGGCAATATCGGTAATATTTATACCTGTAAGGTGCCGAGATTGACGTAAGGATGGACATAGATACGTCAATAAGGATGTCATACGAACTGGTCGTTAGCACATTCTTTTACTGAAGTTCTCGGTGAAATCAAAACAATGGCCGCAGGGATTTTCCCAGGTTGTCATAGGTTTGATTTGTTTTGAGAACTCCGTATGCCTTATCAGGGGCTGGAGGAATATTGCTTGCCTAATTAGATGGCAAGCGTTATGACCTAATCAGATAACGCGTTCCTGTGCCGTGGTGTGGCTTAATCAGATAACGGTTTCTGCATCATGGGATGGCTGCTAGTTAGTTTGTTAACCAGAACAGGGTCAGGAACAGGGGGATCGATACAGAACCTATAGGAATACATCACAGGGCGTCCTGGCGCTTCTGGAAGGGTACCCAGACACAACACAGCGGTATGAAGGAGGAAACACACAGATCAAGATCCTAAGAGAGATGAAGGAACAGATGCGTTTTAATGGCTCTCCTGAATTTCAGCAGCTCATCAATTTTGCGGATGTGGGTCGGTAAAGAATTCCACAGCTTTGCAGTCAAAACTCGGAAGGAACGTCCTCCCGCTCTACACAGTCTGAAACGTGGGACCACAACCAAGTTTTGGCCCATAGATCTCAAAGGGCGTGAAGGAACATAAGGCGTCAAAAGATTGTCAAGAATTGGAGGGGAGGCCAACCTGAGGATCTTAAACGACAGGCACAGGGTCTTAAAATGGATCCTCTGTGCCACTGGCAGCCAGTGTAGAGAGCGGATAGTACTCTCTGCGGAGCAGAACCTCGGTAGCCCCACCAGGGCTCTAGCTGCCGCATTCTGGATACGTTGCATCCGCACAATTAGCAGTGCTATAGATCGATTTCCCACCGAGACATCAGTCTAACTGTTGGGCAGGATATTACTGGAAAGATTAGAGATCTGGGTAGCGGAAAACCATGTGCTCACCGACTCACAGCCTGGCTTTAGGAGTGAAGTCGGCACTTTTGAGCAATGTCCAAATTTACATTTGCTTGTAAGCGAATATACAAAAGTTAAGAAAGGCCATCTATTCCTGTGTTTCACCGACTCAGGTAGCGCATTTGACCTAGTCAATCATGCTAAATTGTGGGAAACTTTGGTACAGCTAGGTGCCCTTCAGGACATTATTTCCTTTCTATCACAGCTATATGGCAGTCTAACTGCACGTGTTTGTTATGGTTCGAATGGAGAATGCACCTCAGGCTTTAGAGTTATGAGGGGCATACAATAGAGGTGTGTCCTTGTACCACTCTTATTTTTGTTAAATGTGAACGTGGTAGATAGTTACTTACAACATCTGAAGGTGGACCCCCTGTAGTTGGTAGAAGTACAAGTTCAATCCGCCTATATGTCGATGATGCAGTCTTGCTCTCACGCACTGCGAACAACCAACAGCAATTAATTTATTCATTTGCCACATTTAAGGAGGACAACGATATGAGATTAAACCTAATTAAAACCTTTGTCATGGCTTGTGGTACAGGTAAAATGAATATGAAAAGTCATTTTTTTCAAGGGTCAGACATTAACAGAAGTAGATATCTTTTTCTATTTAGCTGTCCAGTTTTCTAAATCTGGCTCTTGGAGTCCCCATCTAAATAATAGTAAACTGAAATTTATTAGAACATCAGAAGCAATAGTCAGGTTTGCATCCAAAATTGGAAATAATGCCATAAAAGAGATGCTACCCTTGTACAAAAGTATATGTGTTAACAGTGTAACGTACAGAGCAGGACTGTGGGGGCATTTAAATAGCAAAGTTTACAAACACTGGAGAATATTTTTTTGCACCGACTTTAGGCAGTACCACATGCTATGCCCTTTTATATTGTTCATAGTGAATTAGTATTTCCTCACATCAATGACACCATTTACATTAATGCATTGTTATTCTGGTATAGTCTTTGGACTAAGTCTGGAACCAAGTTCAATAAAGACATTTTTAACTGTTGCCTAGCCCTTGACGGTAGAGACAAAATTACCGGGTTTGGTCATGTGAAGAGCCTTTTAACAATAATAGATAAAAACTTTTCCCTGGATGATCCTATAAGCATTCTGTGTTACAGCAAAAATAAATATGCCCCTCTTGATTTTCATGGAGGACAGGAGAGATTCCAGGGAAAGATGTAACTCTACAGTACAAAAATATATCCGTGTAACAATATCCCAAACAATTTGTTACTTGTAAATATTGTACTGGAAATATTTTATCTTACAAGGCTGCAATTAGGTATTTTATAGTATGCTGTTCCATTTCCAAAAATGGGCGTATGAGAAAAGAATTTACCCAATTGTCCCTGCAATGGAACGTCTGTGCAATGAACTGAACATTTTATGCTGTTTTGCAAATTCTACCAAGATATATGGAAATTATATTTAAAACCTGTATTTTTAAAACAGAATTTATTTTATTTAATGGATGCCCTGAATTTTCATTCAATTTTAATTCAGTAGAATTGTACTTCATAGTATCGCCATTCATTTCTCATGCAAGTAAGCGAAGAAAAATGCATGCCTATTTGGAGATTTTCCACTATGAGACAGACTAATAACCCCATGCCTTTTTTGCACAGTACTCTGTTATAATAATCAGTAGATGATAGCCATCTTTTTTTATGGTATTACTGTAGCAAAACTGTATTTGCACATTATTTTAAATTTAATGTATGTACTACGGATTTTATACTTTTTTATGTATGTATAGGATTGTAGTTTTATATGCAAATATCTTTTATGGAAACCTTTTTTGAATAATGATTATTTGAATTTGAATAATAAAGAGAAGGGCTGGGATCCTATTCATCCACATATCCCTTTGGCTGACACCCAGGTGTGAACTCTGGTCTCTCCCATGAATTGTGCTGTGGTACTATCAGCTTCGGACTCTTGCCTGATGTGACAGACAGTATATCATGCAAAACGAAAAAAAAGAGAAGTGTCCTCATCAACGACTGAGATGCTAAATTACATTTTAGTGTCTGGAAATGAACTATAAATTGAAAATTTGTCATCTGCCAAGCAGGCAAATGATGTGAGAAGGGAAAGCTCTGCAAGACTTTTGACTGTGACCAGGACTGGGGCAAAGGGCCTTCTAGGCTCCCTGCAGAGTGGGAGGACATCACCCAGGGCCACTAAGATCACCTGCCTTGGAGCCTGGAGCACCAGTGCCTGCCTGCTTGCCAAGACAAGTGTGCCCTGTGAAGAAGAGGAGAGAATTAAAGGGTGTGAGTTGCAGTGGGGAACACCTACAAATGGATCCCCTGAGCAAGGAAAAGTCTATGCCATCATCATCATCATCTTTATTTCGGCAGCATATGCCATAAAAGGTACAAATGACATTAAACCTTAAACAATAATTGTTAAGATATATACAACTGTTAAAACATATAAAATCAATGTACAAGTATAAGAGCCAGCCATTCTGCATACTAAAAATATCTACATCACGGTTATCATTTTAACAATTTATCATATATCCCCATCTAAAAGATGTCTCCTCTTGTGCCATACTATCCCCAGATATTTAGCTAGGGAAAAGACTATATGCCCTGATAAATCGGTCTTAAGAACCCTATATGCATGCAGGCAGTGGGAGAAACCCAGGTTTTTACATAGTGGGACAATCCATTTCTTCCGAGCCTGCATATAAGCACTACAGAAGAACAATATGTGCAAATCGGTTTCCTGTTCAGATTTGCACCCTGGGCAATGAGACGGGGAAGATTCGGCCCATTTACTGGTGTAGGCCCGTAATGGTAGACTGCCATACCTCCATTGGAGATACAGTTTCCTGATTAATATTGGGGATATGGTATCTAAAACAGTTTCAAACCTATAGCTGTCCTTTATTATTAAAAATGATGACGTTAGGGTGCCAGGGCCGCTTCCTTGCAGGTGAATAGCAATTTTGCTTTCCTGGTACTGGGTAATAAGCTGCCTCCGTGTAACCCCGGGACATGATGAGAGCGGGTCAGACCATAAGGTAGGTAGCCCTAATTTCCCTAGTTCTTTCTTGATTTAATCTAACCAGGGAATTTTCCCGATGTTTGGGAGGGTAGGAATTTCCTGTAATTCTAGCCTGTAATTCGCTAGCTCTGGTACAGACCAAATCCTGCGCCAGAATAATAGGGGCCGTAGGCCCATATCTTCATCAAGATGTCTCAAGGCCAGGTCGAGTCTAATGGGCAGCAGGGGGGTGCTTGGAGGAAGTGATAGGAGCTGTCTGATAAATTTATTCTCAGTTACTATCAGATCACGATTACACATGTGGTCCCAAAGTTCACTTCCATACATAACAGCTCCCCTAGCTTGTGCTCTGTAGATCTCTAGGGAGGGACCCACCAGCTTAAAAGAAGATTTGTTCTTAAAGACCAATTTGATGATCCCGCCTGCTTTTTGGGCCAGCTTTATTTGTGATTTCTCCCGTTGGTGCGCCCATGACATTTTTTCATTTAGGGTGATTCCTAAGTACTCAAAGGTTCGTACCCTCTCTAGTATGTTAGGTCCAATGTTTGGATTAGGGCGGGTTCTAGCTGGGGGATTGAAGACCATATATTTGGTCTTCAAAGCGTTGATCTCAAGGCCATGATCTTTACAAAATGCCTCGAAACCATTGAGAACTCGCTGAATCCCCATTGGAGACTTGGAGAGCAGCAGGGTGTCATCCGCGAACATAATCGCGGGCACCCTGCTGCCTCCAAGTTTGGGTGCATCAGTATTCTCAACCCCATTCAGGTGCGCAATTACCCCGTTGACATAAAGGCAGAACAGGGTCGGTGCAAGCACACCGCCCTGCCTGACCCCCCTGTCAACGGAGAATTTGTTGGACAATATCCCCTCCCTGCCGCATCTGACCTGGGCGTAGTTACCAGTGTGTAGTTTGATAATCATAGTTAAGAGATGTTGTGGGACCCCTAAGCCAGAGAGCACGGACCAAAGTTTCCTACGAGGTACCAGATCAAAAGCTGCTCGTAGGTCAACGAATACAGTATAGAGGCTCCCACCCTCCAACTGTACCGTTTTCCAGAATATAATAGCAAGTCGAAAGACTTGGTCTATGGTGGACACTTTATTCCTGAAACCCTCTTGGTATGGGCTCAGGACTGAATGGTCTTGCATCCATTCTAATAAACGGTCGAGAATCAACCTGGCAAAAATCTTTTGGGGGACGTCTATTAAACTAATAGGCCTATAGTTGGCTGGGAGCAGAGAAGAACCCTTCTTGAAGATAGGGACAATCTCTGCCCCCAGCCAAGTAGCATCCCCTCAGGAATTTCATTAAATAAAACCTTTAGGTATGGAGCCCAGAACATGGGTTCGTTTTTAAATAAGTCACCAGGGAGTTTGTCCAACCCGGGGGCTTTTTCTGAGGCAAGTCTAGCAATAGCTGCCGCCACTTCTGCCAAGGTAAATTTATCCATATCCGGAAGTGGCGTGAGGGTCATGCCTGCCGTCGCATCATCTTGGACCTGGGTAAGATCTATATTAGCAATAGTGTACAGGGACCTGAAATGATCCTCCCACACGCTAGGTACGATATTGACCTCTACTGCCGGGGTGGGATCAGCCGAGCCATTTTTAACAACCTGCCAGAATTTCCTGGCATCTCGAAACTTAAGAGCATCTGTCATGTCTGCCCAGTTACCATAATCCCATTCGATCTTGGCATTAGAAATGAGATTTTTGTACTCCTTCCTCTTGGTTCTGACCAAGGAAATATTGTACTGTTGCTTCATCGCCGTTAGTAGATCAACCTTAGCCTTTCTACAGGCGCCATTGTACCATGAGGCACGTGTCCCCCTGCCTTTTCCTTTACTTTGCCTCTGCTCAGGATTCAGAACATCAGCTAAGGTGCTACACAACTCTAGATGAAGTACACCGAGTTCTCTATAAGTCTCCTCAGACGTGACAGGATTGTGTATAAGGTTGTCAACCTTTTCCAAGACTAGTACAACTTTTGCATACAACCTCTGGATATCCTTAGGATTCCCAAGAATTTTGGGCCAGCGAACTCTACGCGGGTTAATAGATAAGATCGTTCTTGAGTCCATACGATCATCGCCATCCTGTATTTGGATAGTGACACCCGGAACCGAAATTTTTAGAATCAGCGCATTATGATCGCTGTCGGTTCGAGGGATTACATTGAAGTCCACAATTCTGGCCCATTCGGACATTTCCACAAATATGTAGTCCAATCTAGAATTATGCCCCAATTTATTAAAGGTCGGTTTAGGTGGAATGTCACTGCTTACCCGGCCGTTGCAGGCCCTTAGAGAATTTGCTACGGTCAAACAAGTAATTTGCGTTGCTAATGGCGACCAGGACTTCACTGGTGGGCAAACCAGTTTCGGGATTCCCCATTGTTCATCTTCCTCATTGGTTGTACCTTCTAGGAATAATGGAACGGGCTCAAATTGGCAATTGAAGTCCCCCCTAACCACATACGGGATGCCCTGGCGGAAAGTGCTCAAGAACAGCGCTAGTTCCTCGATAGTGCTGGAAACTTTTGTTATACCCACTGGTCTTGAGTAAACATTTATCAATGCCAATTTTATTACATCAGACCATTTCAAGAGTACGCATTGAACATCTTGAGAATTAGTTGGTAGAGCCCTCGCTTTACAGCCCAGGTGGGAAGCCACCCAGATAAGTAGTCCACCAGACGGGCGTCCCTTCCCCTTCCAGTTCGCCCAGATTGAGAATGTATCAAATCCTGCACGCTGATGGTCCTCTCTTGCCCATGTCTTTTGGAAAAGGCAAACATTTTTTGAGTCTATAAATGCCCCCCAATCAGGGGAGTCAAGTTTGTTAGCCAAACCCGCCAAGTTCCAGGAAACAATAGAGATGGAACCCCTATCCCAGAAATCTGCCTTAAAAGAGTTAGTCGGCCCATTTGCTGCTGGATCGTCAGGATCAAGCATAGGCTGCAGATTGTTCTGGTTGCATGGACTGAGACTCCTCTTATTGGAATGGGGGGGGGGGGTGTTTCTTACTCAACCTGTGTATGGTGAGCTTGCAATGCCCATCTAAACCCCCCCTTATGTCTTCACGGTCCATCCTCCCCCCCACTGATAGGTTATTAAAAATTTGGCTGTCAATCCACCATCTCTAGGCAACTGTATCTGTTAGCGGTCGGGAGACCACCCCAATTACCCCTATATACTTGTTCTCTGAGACCATGTACCCCCCAAGTACCCCAGTTCCCATTCCTGGCGGGAGGCCCTACAGTATGCCAGTTACTGTCATTATTCCAGTCACAAGTTAGTCCACTCCTGGGGGGGTAGAAAAAGGAAAGGCGTCGTGTTGAGATCCCCTCATGTCTGTCCTGAATATTCCAGGTGCATATGTAATCAGCAGTGTGGGGGTCCGCAAAGTTGACCAATATACAATCGCCCTGAACCGTTTTCCTTTCATGACCCACCCATGGTACCCTACGCACTGTCAAGATCTTACTAGTTAAATTCGGAGGTAGGGGCCGGTTTATGTTTAGCCAATGTTGAACTTTATTTTTTAGAGACCAATTGGCTTCCTCATCAGCCTCACCCAGTTCTGGGACCCCCATCATGACCACCACATAGGGGCTTGCCTGAGAAGGCAAGTTCACCGGTCGTCTCCTATGTGGCCCACCGTCATTATTGTTCTTAATTGACTGCATCAAATGATCCATGGGAGGAATAGGCCCCTCTCTCAACGGGGTAGCACAGGTTCTGGTTTTAGGTGCAGTTGACTTCACAGAGGAGGAGTCAGACTTAGATTTGGGGTTAGTCACAATTGCTGGTGGTTTTTTAATGACAGGAACACTGGGTTTGTCTGGGCTTGTGCTTAAGTTAGTTCCCCCTGCTTTGTTAATCCCCCTTGGGTTTACTTTTTTTGGGGCATCACACAGATCAGCTATCTGTTTTTCAATACAGGCTAGTCGTGTCTCAATAGGGGTGAGGTAAAGTTTAAAAAGTTCAGCAATCCTAGGTAGGAGTGAAATGTTTACCTCATCATCTCTAACACTAATCCTATCTACAGTGTCCAAGGCTTCTACGTTTACACTAGAGGTAGCTTCGTTAATGGGGGCATTAATAGGGCAATCAGTAGCTATAGTCAAGTTTTGGACAGGAGTCACAGGGGTCTTCCTCAATTGTTGTTTGCCCCTCACCGTTTCGTTATTTGACTTAGATTTTTTGGGAATGGCTCCCTCCCTCCTAGCCTTCTGCTGGGTGTTGCTCAAGTCAGTGGGTGGAGTGGTAGCGACTAAGTCCGGGTTTTTTTCCAGATCTACACTTAGTTGTGAGTCTAAAGAGAGGTGGGATACTGAAAGGTCTACCATAGTGGGTAGGCTCTGTCTATGAGCGTGTATGTCTGCGTTAGTTATTGTAGGGGTTTCTAGGGGGGCCCGAGCCTTGGATTGTTCAGGGGTTATGGCTGTGGCAAACTGACCCATAGAGGATCTTTTTGCAAAGGCAAGATCTTGAGATACTCTCCGTTCCAGCGAGGTGATTTCTTGGTCTATGAAAGAATTAGCCCTTAGAAGGAAATTATCCAATGTGCCAGTTTGTAGTGAGCCCCCCGTTGCCGTTTTGCTTCTGGACCCTCTCGTGCACATGGTTATCAGAGGTGAATAACTAACCGCAGAGGTCTCTACAACAATAATGATCCTGGTTGCAGATGAGTACGTATAACAGTAATATTAATCGTGCACCTACATGTGGGTCCGGACTCTGTTCAGGAGTTAGACGGATGGCCCAGCCCGGCCTTACACGGGCTCTAACGGGCCCGCCCTTGGCCCGGGCTTAACCCCCCGCTCAGTCCCGCACGCGTCCCGCGTGCACGTTGCGGTCGCTCCTTTTGGGGGAGGGGACACAGGAGGGGGCGGGAAGAGGACCAGCTGCGGCCGATCAGCGCCGCTGAGCAGGCTGTTCCTCGCAGTCCCGCCTCTGTCCGTGTGTTGGCCAGGCAATACCAGCAAAGTCCTCAGGGTCCCAAGCAGACAGAGACAACAAAGTTCCTGGACCGGCGGGCGGCTCCCGCGAAGCGGGGGCCGCGAGAAGTGGCGAAGTGGCCAGAGAAGCAGTCCAGAGCAGCGAAGTCCGTGTCAGCAGCAACCCTCCGTCAAGTAGCCGAGGCACCCACCGGATACACTGGCAGCAAGATCCTTTGTGCAGGAGGGGGCGGGAAGAGGACCAGCTGCGGCCGATCAGCGCCGCTGAGCAGGCTGGTCCTCGCAGTCCTGCCTCTGTCCGTGTGTTGGCCAGGCAATACCAGCAAAGTCCTCAGGGTCCCAAGCAGACAGAGACAACAAAGTTCCTGGACCGGCGAGCGGCTCCCGCGAAGCGGGGTCGCGAGAAGTGGCGAAGTGGCCAGAGAAGCAGTACAGAGCAGCGAAGTCCGTGTCAGCAGCAACCCTCTGTCAAGTAGCCAAGGCACCCATCGGATACACTGGCAGCAAGATCCTTTGTGCAGGAGGGGGCGGGAAGAGGACCAGCTGCGACCGATCAGCGCCGCTGAGCAGGCTGGTCCTCGCAGTCCCGCCTCTGTCCGTGTGTTGGCCAGGCAATACCAGCAAAGTCCTCAGGGTCCCAAGCAGACAGAGACAACAAAGTTCCTGGACCGGCGAGCGGCTCCCGCGAAGCGGTGGCCGCGAGAAGTGGCGAAGTGGCCAGAGAAGCAGTACAGAGCAGCGAAGTCCGTGTCAGCAGCAAACCTCCGTCAAGTAGCCGAGGCACCCACCGGATACACTGGCAGCAAGATCCTTTGTGCAGGAGGGGGCGGGAAGAGGACCAGCTGCGGCCGATCAGCGCCGCTGAGCAGGCTGGTCCTCGCAGTCCCGCCTCTGTCCGTGTGTTGGCCAGGCAATACCAGCAAAGTCCTCAGGGTCCCAAACAGACAGAGACAACAAAGTTCCTGGACCGGCGAGCGGCTCCCGCGAAGCGGGGGCCGCGAGAAGTGGCCAAGTGGCCAAAGAAGCAGTACAGAGCAGCGAAGTCCGTGTCACCAGCAACCCTCCGTCAAGTAGCCGAGGCACTGATTGGGTTGTGGCCTGCGCGCAGTGTCAGCTCAGCAACCCCATATGCCAGGAGAGGGCTGCCAGATACTGAACCATGAGTCTAACAAAGTGTGGGACTCGACAAACCTGCATTAATGCGCTGCAGGGACCCCATATGCCAGAGGGGACAACCGGTAAAGTTAGTACTTCTAGAAGCGCCGAGACTCGTAACTGTCTTGGTGTGGGCACCTGTACCAAGAAAGTCTGCGCCGTGCTGTCAAGTCCCACAGCAACCCCGTATACCAGACGAGGCTGCCCCTATCAACGTTGTCGAGGTATTCTGGTTGCTGCCCGAAGTAGAGACAGAGGCTTCTTTCAATGGGATGGACTCACAATGCAAGGGAACTGCTCTGACTGCCCACAGAGGACTGCTGAAGATGCCTTCGATGATGCCGCCCCTTTGTTGGGCTACAGTCAGGAGCGGAAGGTAGGATTTCCCTCTTTCACCACTAGGTAAAGACAAGTTACAGCATCTTCATGAACTGAGAGCATCTCCAAAAATTGGGAAGAACTCCAGCAGCGCCACTCAGGAGAGAGACCCTGTATCGCTGAGAACTGCCACGTGGGCTGCAAGCAGCCTGACTTCTCCGAGCAGAGTCGGACATGCTGGTGCTCACTCTGAGAGCACCCGCTGTACCGCTGACCTCTTGCAAGCTGCGAGAGCAGGTAAGATGTGAACTGGGCCAGTTGGGCCCTGGGTGACTCGCTACTAATGGTGATGCTGCACCATAGACACTCTTTACTAAGACCTGAAGAAACAAAGGGAACTCTTGAGCACTGTCTAATAGTGAGCAGTCCATGAATGCAGCCACCTGTGAGTGGGGAATAACCCAGAGTGTGTTTCATGAAGAAGGGTGGAAGAGGGATTTGCCTGACAACTACTAGAGCCCTGACCTCAAGAGAGCTTGTGTTGTTCCTTCTGAATGGTGTATACCTTTGCAGGTCTATAGTTAAAAATTAAATACTTCTTTTAGAAATAAAATCAATTAGTTGACCTGACATTGATTTATTGTTCAAACTGATTGCCATTTGAGTTATGAGTCCTGTTCACAGACCTTTGTATACATTTAACTCTGAGGGAGACTTGACTGCTCAACCACAGCTACTGCTAAGAGTCAAGTGCACAAGGGGTACTTGGCCCAGTTTCTCAAGATCCATAATAGGTCGGGACCTGGAATATCAGGAGTATCAGGCCTCAAAAAACATGCTTGGGCACAGTAGCCCCTGCTTGTCCCATGGTTCTTTGAAAGGGTTTCTGACAATAGTCAATGTTTTACATACAGGTAGTGTAGAGGGGTGTTCACATTACTAGGTTCAAAAGGGAAATTGGTGAGCCACATTGATCTTCATAAAAGAAAAATGGTTACTTATTTGTCTATGTCTCCATAGGAAGGCATCGGCTAGAAGGTGGCCCAGTGGGCATAGGTGGATACATTCATTGGCTTGGCTCAGGATAAATGCTCATCAACCTTGTAGTGAGATGTAGTGTGCATGAAAAACAACATAGATTTTTTTGAGCCAATGTGATTTTCCTATAAGAGTGCTGTGATTACTTATTCGGATATAACTGCATGGGAATACATTGAGGTGAGAGCAACCAGTATGGTGCCATTTGTTGTGACACTTTTTTGGTAACTAGTCATAATATCAATTTAAAAATATCGAATGAACAAAATATCGAGTTTTTAATATCGAATGGACAGGATATCAACTTGCAAAAATATAGTGGTTAAGAATATCAACATGCAGGTAAGAAATATCGATATTAATAATATCGAAGTTAGTAATATTGATTGTCAAAATATCGCGGTTAATAATATCGATTTTTTTTGTATTTTGTATGTTAGTATTTGTGTTAAAAGTATGTATATATTTTGTAATGTGTGTTTGTATTTTTTTAAAGTAATGAATTTTATGTTAATTAATTTTTGCGTAATTTAATTCTGTAGCGGGTTGTGGGTTTATAGGGGAATAGGGAGTAAAGTAATTTAATTATAATATATTTTTAAAGAATAACTTAGACGTAATTAATTATGTTAATGACTTTTTGCGTACTTTAATTCCGTAGCGGATTGTGGGTTTATAGGGGAATAGGGTGAGAAGGAATTTAATTGAAATTAATTAATTAATATTTTTATTAATGAATAATTTTGTATTAAATATCTTATGTTGTTAAGTTAATTAACATATTATGAATTCATTAAACATGGATCAATATCAATTATCATTAATTGGTAATATGCTAATTGTGTTATTTTTTTATTAATTAGTCATTAATTAGACATGAATTATTAATATTTACTTTGTAAATATGTTAATTGTGTACTTTTTTATGAGAGGGTTAAGGGTTGGTAGGGGAGTAGGGTGGGAATTAATTTAATTTTAATGTAATTTTAAATATTTGTTATATAATATTTATTAAAAGTTATTTTAAAAGTTTGTTAATTGTGTGAATTATTTTGGAGTTGATGATTGTTCATTTTATTGTTAATTGTTATTAGTTATTTAAATAATTGTTAATTAAATATGTTAATTCATTATTATTTTTCAATATTGTAGGTGGCATTTATAGGGCAAAATGGTGGGAGGTAAATTAATTTTGAAAAATCCCCACCCGCTATCCAACACTTTCCCTGCTGTTGCATTCACTGGAGTGGGAATAGTAATTTTTACCCACCCGCTATCCAAGACTTTCCCTACTGTTGCACACGCTGGAGTGGGAATAGTAATTTTTACCCTCATGCTATCCAACACATTCCCTACTTTTGCACTGACTGGAGTGGGAACAGTAATTTTTACCCTTCCTCTATCCCACACTTTCCCTACTGTTGCACTCCCTGGAGTCAGAATAGTAATGTTTACCCACCCGCTATCCAACACTTTCCCTATTGTTGTACTCCATGGAGTGGGAATAGTAATTTTTACCCACCCGCTATCCAACACTTTCACTATTGTTGCACTCGCTGGAGTAGGAATAGAAATTTTTACCCACCCGCTATCCAACATTTCCCCACTGGAGTGGGAATAGTAATTTTATCCCCTACGCTAGGCAACGTTTTCAATATTGTTATATTTAATGTAGTGTAAAATATATATTTAAAAAAAATATTTATTTTAATGTTTTAACTTATAATATATAATATATAATTTATTCCAATATTTGTATTATAGGTTTATTTATATATATATATATATAAATATGCCACATTAAAACTTTGCACTGCTTGCACTTTAAATTCCTGTGTTGGTCCGTGATTTGAAAGGAATATACAAGAGGTCCGCACCTGAAAATCTTCCGCCCAGCATCAGGCGGTCAGGATGTCAGGCGGTTTATTGTATATATATATATATTCACTGAAAAAACCATAGGTTATAGACCATATATAGTTAGGAATTAGCATTTACAAAACCTTGAAAATTCACTGAAAAAACCATAGGTTATAGACCATATATAGTTAGGAATTAGCATTTAAAAAACCTTATTTTACTCACACAAAACCATTGAAATTCCATATATAGTTAGTTGCACTAACTATATATCGCGCACCTGCAATCCACTGCTGATGATGTCACATATTACATCATTCATGACATGGTCAGTGACATCACTGAT
The DNA here is from genome assembly GCF_964261635.1 of Lissotriton helveticus. Lineage (NCBI taxonomy): Eukaryota > Metazoa > Chordata > Amphibia > Caudata > Salamandridae > Lissotriton > Lissotriton helveticus. Next base: position 643,191,365 of record NC_136065.1, on the reverse strand, counting down.
GACATCACTGATGACATCTCAAATGACATCACTGATGACATCACTGATGACATCTCATTTGACATCAATGACCACATCACTGATGATATCATTCATGTGACAATACAATGCATCTCCTCACATTTTAATATAACCTCTGTTTCACCCAGTGTTAAATACAGAATATAATTTTTGAAACCATTGACACACCAATACTAGTTACTACATACGCACTCACTGATTCCTACGTCTACACACACCTTCACTCATTCACCCATACTATCATTCATACATACAATCACTCATCTTTACAACACTATCATATGCACTCATACACCTATACAGACACTCACAGTCTGCCACTCATCCATGGAGTTACTCACACACCTAGTCAGTCCTGTAAAGAATCAATGACACTTCCATTTTCTTGTCTATACAGTTAAACATAGAGCACCTTACATTTTCAAACATATACTAACACATACTTACCTTGTTATACAATCATTGATACAAGTACACATTGATCTGCACAGAGTCACACACCTCCCAGCCAGCCACACACACACTCAGTCTCCCATACAAATACTTGGACAATCAATCAGTAACCCATATAGTTAATCATATAGCTACTGATCAAAACATGCAGCAGTTTACAGAACAACAGACATAATGATGCACAAATTAAGAAACTTTAGTCACTAACCCATGCACTCAGTGAGACACATTTAATCACTCACTCATGCATTCAGTCATGCACCTACTAAATCCTTTGTCCAGACACTTATACTTCCACTCATTCTTCAATATGTAAGACACATTTTAACTTTACAGAAACATACAGTCACTGGATGTTGTCATCAGTGATGTCATCAGTGATGTCATTTGAGATGTCATCAGTGATGTCATCAGTGATGTCACTGACCATGTCATGAATGATGTAATATGTGACATCATCAGCAGTGGATTGCAGGTGCGCGATATATAGTTAGTGCAACTAACTATATATGGAATTTCAATGGTTTTGTGTGAGTAAAATAAGGTTTTTTAAATGCTAATTCCTAACTATATATGGTCTATAACCTATGGTTTTTTCAGTGAATTTTCAAGGTTTTGTAAATGCTAATTCCTAACTATATATGGTCTATAACCTATGGTTTTTTCAGTGAATTTCAATGGTTTTTTAATAGCAAATATCATAAGCTGTCGAATGTCAAGTACGTGGTAAGTGAAAACATTTTCGTGTTTATGCACACTGATCTGCTTTGAATGGTGCCCCCCCCCCTCATTTCTATTAGGAGTACTCTCTCTTTGCAGATAGTGAAAGGTAGTTAACGCAGGTCTTTGCCCCCATTGTAATCCGTCGTGCCTGCTTCTCTCTCCATTTGATTCATTGTTATCCAAGTATTTACTGTTTTAGAATTAGTTCTCTTTGGTTCATTCTCTATTTACAAACAAACACAGAGTCGCAATACTCTGTTTAGTCTTTGCAGATAACGAAAAATCGTGTAAAAAAAAAGAAAAGGAATCGAGCAAAATCAGTAGGCCACTAATGGGATCTCTTTTTGACCTCGCTAAAATAGAAACATTAGGAACAACCCCTCATGACAAATACAAAACTAGTGAGATGAACTGAACTCCACACAATGATGGCTGCAAAACAGCTCGGCTCCGCCACCCACCCCGCCCAAAATAACGATAAAGAACGGCTGCCATGATTGGTTGCGGAATGACCACGACGGAGCTACGAAATGGTGCTGCTCTCATGCTAACCCCAGCTTCAGTCTGAAACATCCAGAAACACTGTAGACTACCAATTCGATCAGTTCCGGTAGCGCCCCAATGTAACCCGGTAGAGAAGAACTAGCCCTCCCCTCTTTGACTGATGGTTCTTGTTGCCTGTCCCTTCTGTTGTCATTTAACAGAACTATTTAGCCTGCTGAAAGGGGTTGTGTTCCGACCGCTGGTTGGTGGAGACATTTTGACTATATTCTGTACCTGCGTTGTCGCGTAATGCGTCATATGACGCGCCGCGTTAGCGCATCCGGAAGTCATCCGGGGCGCGCAGCGCGTAACGTAAGCATAACAAGTCATGTGACTTGTTAATAAAACTTTTCATTGGTTCATTTTACTTTTCTTATTGTAATGATGAAAGGCTTGGTCATATGACCTAAAAATTACGCTTTTCATTACTTCCGAACATTATTTTTTCTTAAATATATGTTATAATGTTCCAGGCTAATGTACTTTCCCGGAAATTTTACAACTGTCCTGCAAGTAAAATATATTCTTTTTTCGAGAAAAAGAGCGTTTCTTCGTCCCATGACGGAGCCGTTGAGCAAAAGAGGGTCGACCTGCTGTCTTAGTCGCCGATACGCCTGAATATGAGATTCTTATCGATCACTTTATGTTGCAGGAATAGAAAACACAACAGCCCTTGACCATTTATCTTTACTGCGTTCCTTCGTATTATACCTTTTACCCTTCATGTAATTGGTCTGCTTTATTTCACTTGCCTTTTAATGATTCTAAAACAGTGACTATTATTAAAAACTTTACCAATGTATATACTACTACCATGTTTTCTTTTAAAAACCTTTATTGTGAAAATTTCATTATACAAATACGAGCCTATAACCACGTGGGCCGGCCACGGAGCAAACTGTAATCGTATATGATGAATAGACATTTACACTGTAGAGGAACGTAACGGGCGGGCCATTAGGTTGCAAGAACTAAGGTGTCTAACAGTTACGGAATCGGTGGACGTACATTTTATAATTAAAATACGACAGGGCCAGTTACAATAAAATTATCTAGATATACATTTGCGGGCAAGTACCATGGGTGACGTTAATTCGAACTTTCAACAGTACAGTAATCAATAACACATCAGAACTTAATATCAATAGGGATGTCGAAATATTCAATCAATTCTCGTCCCCGCCCGCCATGTGCTTCAAAACTGCATACGTATCTCGTGATTTCAAGGTTCTGCAACCAGTACACAACAAGGAGTTACGAGTCCCATTTATTCTGGCGCCATTTTGGGCGAGGACGGGCAGGTCCAGGATATAGTCAAAATGTCTCTACCAACCATCGACTATGATGATGTTCATATGCTGTATTTATTAGAGTAACACTCATCTGTCCACATGAAATTAATTTGCCACAATCTAAACATGTCATTTTAATCTTTCCAAAGTTCTTCTAAATATTTGGGACCGTTTCCCTTGCCTCTGAAGCTCTCAGTGCCACTTCTTTGATGAATGTACTAGCAGGTCAGGGGTTCTCCTCCAAATCTCTCTTTTATGCAGCACTATAATTAATTGGTGCCACCTCTCCATATGACGATGCATGGTATAGTTACCACAACTATATTTTTTTTCGGTTCCTCTGGAGAGTTCATCGTGGCAGATGAAGCGTGTAACGTACCGGGCATTTACCTTTTTTTGCATGTACAGGAAAGGAAAAAAAAATCGAGCGTCCTAGTTCTAAGGTGTCCCAGGGCCATTTTAGTGGACCAGGCCCAAATCCAAAGAACAGGCCGCCATTTTGAGAGTCCTGTTGCAGCCGCCTGTCGCTGTAGCATCAAGAGCAGCCGAAACTCAGCTGAATGGCAACTGAAACGGTAAAGGGGCGCCCCACTACAGCAGACGAGCCAGGCCCAAATCCAAAGAACAGCTATCTCACAGGCTAATGGGGCGACCCACGCCGAGTTTCAGCATTGTAGGATGACCACACAAGTACAGCAACTTGCTAGACATCACCTCGGTGCCATCCGGATCTCGGCGCCCCACTGCAGATGAAGTGCCTCTCAACTATGAAACCACCACGGTGACATCCGGATCTTGGCGCGTTGTGCTGCCTTCGGCCTATTCGCACATCGGTCCGCTACTGACGCCATCTCACAGGCTAATGGGGCGACCCACGCCGAGTTTCAGCATTGTAGGATGACCACACCAGTACAGCAACTTGCTAGACATCACCTCGGTGCCATCCGGATCTCGGCGCCCCACTGCAGATGAAGTGCCTCTCAACTATGAAACCACCACGGTGACATCCGGATCTTGGCGCGTTGTGCTGCCTTCGGCCTATTCGCACATCGGTCCGCTACTGACGCCATCTCACAGGCTAATGGGGCGACCCACGCCGAGTTTCAGCATTGTAGGATGACCACACCAGTACAGCAACTTGCTAGACATCACCTCGGTGCCATCCGGATCTCGGCGCCCCACTGCAGATGAAGTGCCTCTCAACTATGAAACCACCACGGTGACATCCGGATCTTGGCGCGTTGTGCTGCCTTCGGCCTATTCGCACATCGGTCCGCTACTGACGCCATCTCACAGGCTAATGGGGTGACCCACGCCGAGTTTCAGCATTGTAGGATGACCACACCAACTTGCTAGACATCACCTCAGTGCCATCCGAATCTTGGCATCTCAACGCCTAGTGGTATCTTCCATACAAAAAATATTGTTACGCTGCCTTTGGCCCCATTCGCACATCAGTCCGCAACTTAGACATCACCTCGGTGCCATCCGGATCTTGGCATCTCAGCGCCTTGTGGTGTCAGTCAGAAAATATTGTTGTGCTGCCTTCGGCCTATTCGCACATCGGTCCGCTACTGACGCCATCTCACAGGCCAACGGGGCGCCCCACGCCGACTTTCAGCATTGTAGGATGGCCACACCAGTGCGGCAACTTGCTACACACCACCTCGGTGGCATCCGGATCTTGGCATCTCAGCGCCTTGTGGTCTCTTCTACACCGGAAATATAGTAGAAAATATTGTTGCGCTGCCTTTGGCCCCATTCACACATCAGTCCGCTACTGACACCATCTCACAGGCCAACGGGGCGCCCCACGCCGACTTTCAACATTGTAGGATGGCCACAGAAGTGCGACAACTTACTAGACACCACCTCGGTGCCATCCGGATCTTGGCGCGTTGTGCTGCCTTCGGCCTATTCGCACATCGGTCCGCTACTGACGCAAACTCACAGGCCAACGGGGCGCCCCACGCCGACTTTCAGCATTGTAGGATGGCCACACCAGTGCGGCAACTTCCTACACACCACCTCGGTGCCATCCGGATCTTGGCGCGTAGTGAAGCTGCAGCAGCTGCAAATAAGCTTCAGACAGTGTTACAACCGCTGCTCAGAACTCTCAACTATGACACCACCTCGATGCCATCCGGATCTTGGCGCGTTGTATTGCCTTCGGCCTATTCGCACATCGGTCCGCTACTGACGCCGCCTCACGTGCCAACGTATTTTCTCCGCATTTTATACCCTATGCCGCATAACAGGTCATGTGACTTGTTTATAAAACTTTTCATTGGTTCATTTTACTTTTGGTTTCCTAATGATGGAAGGCTTGATCATATGACCTAAAAACAACACTTTTCATTGGATGAAAACTTTTTTTTTCCCCCAAACGATGAAAGCCCCACCTTGTTTCTGGATGTTTCAGACTGAAGCTGGCGTCACCATGAGAGCACCACCATCTCGTAGCTCCGTCGTGGTCATTCCGCGAGCAATCATGGCAGCCGCTCCCCACCAGAAGCCTGCAGGAGTCGGGGCCCCCAAAACTTTTGATGAATTCTCAAGGCGGAGGGGACGCTTTCGAGAATGGGGTCCAAGACCTAGCAGACAAGCGTCCGATTTCCAAGGTGTCCCAGGGCCATTTCAGTGGACCAGGCCCAAAAAGGAAACAGCCTGCCGCCATTTTGAGAGTCCTGTGACAGCCGCCTATCGCTGCACCGCAAGAGTGGGCGCAACTCAGCTGAATGGCGGATTTTGACACAGTGGACCAAAAGCGGACGGAATGGCAACTGAAACGGTAAAGGGGCGCCCCACTACAACAGACGAGACTCCACCTGGAGAGGCCCGTTCACGCCGCCTCCCCCGGGGCGCTCCACGCCGTTATTCGGAGCAGCATTGTAGGATACCAAAACCAGTGCGGCAACTTACTGGACATCACCTTGGTGCCATCGTTCTGCTGCCTTGGAACTATTCGCACAACAGTTTGCTACTGATGACCCACCCCCCGCGACGCCCCACGCCGTTATTTGCTGGGTGGCAACTTACTAGACATCACTTTTGTGTCATCTAGATTTCGGCGCGTTCTGCTGCCTTGGAACTATTCGCACAACAGTTTGCTACTGATCACCCACCCCCCGCGACGCCCCACGCCGGAAATCTGGACGTTGTGCTGCGTTGGGACTATTCGCACAGCCGACCGCTACTTCGTTGTTTTTCTCTAAAAATGTTTATATGTTATTACTATTTTTGTTTTCTTGTATATATTTATAAATTATTAAAGTTTTATAATCTTACTACTTTGTCGGAGTGCTATATATTTTTAATGTGACACATAATTGTAAAAACTTTGATGTACAAAGAGTCATCCCTGGAATCTTCCGCTTCACGCTCGGTCCCCTCCCCAATCACAATACAGGATGGTTTTCAGATAATAGCAACGCTTCTGCTGTGACGGATCTCATCGAGTGTGGGCCTTGATCTACTATAACTCCTTTGAAGACGGGTGATTCTTTACAGCTGTGGCCATAAACTACATCTGCAGGGCTAGCTGATAGCCTAGGACCGGCCTGGACAATCGGACACAGAGGAAAAGGAGTGTCAGAGGGTGCGGTAGTGAATAGGGCGAAAGGGAGGTGTCGGGCGGGCACAGGGTGTGATTCTCAGGGAAGAACAGCGCAGATGGGGGGAGGTTTATTACCCATGCATAAAACAGAGAGCGGGGGTGACCACTGCCTGGGGGAGATGCTTGCGAGGGTGGGGAGCCATGCTAAGGATCGACAGCGTGCACAGAGTGGATCTGGTCAAGGCATCTAAAATGGCTGCCGTGCACGACAAAAGTGTGGCATTTGAAAAAAGACAAGATGGCGCACACAATGTTTTTCAACAATTCCTGATTTCCTTCGAATCGAACGTTAACAGACGTTGGGGCATATTACCAAAGTTAAGCGATATTTATCCCTAACGATGCATTGCAAAGATTTTTTTACCGTCAGAAATTATCGCAGATAAACCTTGCTATTATCAAGGTTTATCGCAAATACGATAAAAAACGAGCGCAATGCATTAATATCGCTGAAAACTCCGCGATATTCATGCATTACCGAGCTAATGTTCTTAGCTATGTTATCCACCTCCCATTGGATAACATGGCTAAGAACTGCTCAGGGCAGCTGTTACTTTTTGGAGATATTCGCGCTTATCTCGAATATTTCCAAAAGTTGATAATAGGAGATAGCGATGTTAGCGACTGTTTCCAGTCGCTAACATCTTGGCATGCCCACTTTGCATGTCATTAGTGATAAATATCACTCACATGCAAAGTGGGACCCAAGATGGTCGCTATCTCCTACTAGCCGTCGCTAACTGGTGTTAGCAACAGCTAGGTAATACACATATAATTTTATCTCCGCGAAGCGGAGCGCTGTTACAGATATATATCTTGTTTTTGAACGTTAATTTCTCAAAATGCACTGAAGCACATATATTGAGACATAGCAAAGGCACATCGGGCTACCAGTCCCTAATATTTTACCAAGTTTCGTGCAAATCCATTCAGCCGTTCGATTATTATTATTATTATTTTTTTTTGCCCCGCGGGGCACTTTTAAAACCTCCACATCAAACCTAGGGGGTCAGCGAGGATCTACTATGCCCCCTTATGGTCATCAGCCGTTCGATTATTATTATTTATTTTTTTTTTTGCCCCGCGGGGCCCTTTTAAAACCTCCACATCAAACCTAGGGGGTCAGCGAGGATCTACTATGCCCCCTTATGGTCATTTGCCCCTTCGCTTTGGCCTCCTCTTGTCTCTCGATCCTACCGAGAGACAAGATGGCGGCCGCTACGTACTGTTTGGAATGTTTACAGACACCGGAGAGCCAATCAGCTTCGCTTCGCAAAGCTCCGTAACGCGAAAAGTACGCGAAGCGGTGCGCTGTTACAGATATATATCTTTTTTTGAACGTTAATTTCTCAAAATCCACTGAAGCACATATATTGAGACCTAGCAAAGGCACATCGGGCTACCAGTCCCTACAGTTTTGCCAAGTTTCGTGCAAATCCATTCAGCCGTTCGATTATTATTATTATTATTTTTTTTTGCCCCGCGGGGCCCTTTTAAAACCTCCACATCAAACCTAGGGGGTCAGCGAGGATCTACTATGCCCCCTTATAGTTATTTCCCCCTTTGTTTTGACCTCCTCTTGTCTCTCGATCCTACCGAGAGACAAGATGGCGGCCGCTACGGACTGTTTGGAATGTTGAGAGACGCCGGAGAACCAATCAGCTTCGCTTCACAATGCTCCGTTGCGCGAAAAGTCCGCGAACCAGAGCGCTAACCGGTCCGCTGTTACAGATATATATCTTTTTTTAAACGTTAATTTCTCAAAATCCACTGGAGCACATATATTGAGACCTACAAAAGGCACATCGGGCTACCAGTCCCTACAATTTTGCCAAGTTTCGTGCAAATCCATTCAGCCGTTCGGGCTAAAAGTGAGGCCAACCGCCCTATGGAAAACTCAATGTTAAAAACACGTTTTGGGACCCCCCTTTTTTCTCGGCCCCCACTGGACGAACCCCCCCCAAATTTTCAAGGGCTGCTCAGAAACAAAATGTGCCATTTTCCTGAAAATTTCAGCCGATTCCGTCCACAAACGCCAAAGTTATTAGACATAGAATTTTCAAAAAACCCATAGAGAAAAAATCCTAACTATATATACCTACTGGCGACCGCCAGTAGGTAATTATTTCAGTACAATCCTCAAGGTTCGTCGCTGTCGCTCTCTTTTTTCCAAATGGTGCGTTTTTTTTCCGGCTGGACCACGCCGGTTTAATTTTACCAAAGTTCAATTCTGCTGCCAAGACAGTAGCAATTGCATTAAAAATGCATTCACTTGGATGTAGTAAAGTTCTTTAAGGCGACTTTATTTCAAAAAGCGCTGCCTCTCCCAACGCGTTTCACCTTCCCCTGAAGGCTTGATCACGGGATGTCACAAGGTTAGTACAGACATGTTTTATTTCTAAAGGCACCATTTCACTTCAATTTTTTTAGTGATGCATTGTGGTGTGTGTAGTTTCTTATACATTTATATGTGACATGTGAAATTAACATTAGTGCTTACAAGTGATTTTACTCCTGTGTGACAGTGCTCTTTTGTATATAAAAAACAATTGTTTAAAGCTTTATTTACAATGCAGTTTTAAAATTTGAGTTCTATTTCAGTCCCAATATTTACTGCTCGCCGGTGAACCTTTATGAGGTTTATTTCAACATTTTAGGCTCTCTAGTGAGCTATTTATGTCCACATTTATTTCATGTCCAAATTTGTTGAATTCTTCCTGTCAATTGATATATTTCTACCTCCTTTGGTGGTTGGCATATGCTTTTTAATTATTTTAATAAATCAATTTCCCAACTCACTGGATGAGTTTCAGTGCTCCATTTGATATAAATGTGTTTTTTTTGCTTTAAAGATGTGTGTACAGTTCTTCATTTTGATTTAATCCCCTGGGCATCCTGAATGTCACAATATGGCGCGATTCTTTCTGTCGCAGTATTCTTATTCGATCACCACCTCTATCTGATAGGGCAATCTGTTCCAATGCCCAGAATTTCAAAAGCTCCCATTTACCTTCATGGTGTGCACCCATATGTTTTGCAATGGCGTTTGATCAATCTTTGTGTGTTGTTGCTTGAGTGTGTTCCAATATTCGTATCTTTACCTCAAAGATCGTGCTCCCTATATATAATTTTTTACAGGGGCATTCCACCATATAGATCACATATGTGCTTTTACATGTCAAATGCTGTTTAATTTTCCATTTTGTGCCCCATCCAGTGTCCACTGATTTTGTAGGCTTTGCTATTTTGCAGACTTTACACTGTTTACAGGGCCAAAAGCCTTCTCTTTGAAGCCATGTGGTTATTGGTGATTCTTGAAAGTGGCTGTGTACAATTTTGTCGCCTATGTTTCTGGCTTGTCGGTAAGTTATATTAGGGTGATCTCCAATGATTTGAGAAAAAGTTGGATCCAATTTTAGAATTCCCCAGTGTTTCCGAATTATTCTGGTTAGTTTCTTGTTTTCCGCACTGTGCGTTGTTATTAACCTTATTTGTGTTTGATTTGTTTCTATTATTTTAGGGGGTTTGTATAGAATATCCTTACGATTCTGTATTATCACGTTTTGAAGACTTTTCCGATGACTTTCTTTGGGTATTTCCTTTTTAGAAATCTACTTCCAGCTTGTTGGCAGTGTTTTAAAAATTCAGTATCATCTGAGCAGTTTCGACGAAGTCTTAAAAACTCCCCGTATGGGATGCTCCACTTTAGAGATTCGTTATGAAAGCTTTCTCCATGTAGGATTGAGTTTGTCGCTGTTATTTTTTTATGTAATGTTGTTTTCAAAAGATTATTTTCAACATAGATTTCTGCGTCTAAGAACACCACTCTTTTCTGATTGATTTCATACGTGAATTTTAAGTTCATTGTGCTGTTGTTTAGTCTTTCAAAGTAGGAATTACATTCAATTATGGATCCATCCCAAATGATTAAAAGATCGTATATAAACTGAAGCCATAGAACTATATTCTGGCGAAATTCATAATTCGCTGTACTCCATGCCACTTTTTGTTCAAAATACCCCATGGTAAAATTCGCATAGTTTGGGGAGAACGAGAAGCCCATGACACATCATTTTGTTTGTTTAAAGATCTGTTTGTTGAATAAGAAAATCTTATTATTCAAACATAGGGAAATCATTTGATTCAGCATTGCATTGTGTTCTTTATATTGGATGTTACGCTTCCCCAAGAAGAATTTGCAGGCTTCAATACCTATTGAATGTTCGATGTTAGAATATAACGAAATGACATCCATCGTCATTAATTTATACTTTGGATTCCATATGATTGATTTCAATTTTTGCAGGAGATCTGTTGTATCCTTTAAATACGAACTTAGGTCTTTTACTAAGGGTGCCAAGATTTGATCAACATAGTCTGAAACTGGTTCCAATAGAGAATTGTTTGCGGACACTATAGGTCTTCCCGGTGGATTGACCTTACTCTTATGAATCTTGGGAAGACAGTAAAAGGTTGCCATTGTGAGATGTTTATTATTCATGTATCTGCATTCATCTTCATTTATTAGGCTGTCCTGGGCCCATTTTGTAAGAGATTTTTCCAGTTTTTCCTGTATTTCTTTTGTTGGATCATTAGTCAGACATTGATAAAATTCTTGGTTCAATAACTGTCTCTTCGCTTCCAAAATATAATCCTGTTTATCGATAATGACGATATTCCCGCCCTTGTCTGTGGATTTTATTTTGATTGTTTTATCCTCCTGTAAACCTTTAAGGGCATCTAGGTGTTTTTCTGCTAAGTTATTTTTTCCTTTTGTTTGTTTCATTTTATATAGTTCTTCCGTTATCGCCTCATGAAATATATCAATTTTGTTGCCAGATGGTAATTATGGATAATATTTGATCTCTCTGCTGGTCTCCCTCACGCCGCCGCAGCTACTTGCCATCACAGCGTGGCCGCAGTGAGGGGGGGGACTACAATCCCCGGGAGCCTTCGTGGCGGAAGCCGCCACCGCCCTTTCCGCGCACGGAGGCGCTTGAAACAGAGGAGAGCCCCGGTGGAGTGGGTGCTCTATGGTCTTTTGGGGTAAAACAACTCACTCTTCTGTAGTTACCTGCTTTCCTGATCTCGCTGCTGGTCTCCCTCCAGTCGCCGCAGCTCCTTGCCATCACAGCGCGGCCGCAGTGAGGGGGGACTACACTCCCCGGGAGCCTTCGCGGCGGAAGCCGCCACCACCCATTCCGCGCCCGGAGGCGCTTAAAACAGAGGAGAGCCCCGGTGGAGCGGGTGCTCTATGGTCTTTTGGGGGCAAAACAACTCACTCCTCTGCAGTTACCTGCTTTCCTGATATTGCTGCTGGTCTCCCTCCCGCCGCCGCAGCTCCTTGCCATCACAGCATGGCCGCAGTGAGGGGGGGGACTACACTCCCCGGGAGCCTTTGTGGCGGAAGCCGCCACCGCCCATTCCGCGCCCGGAGGCGCTTAAAACAGAGGAGAGCCCCCACGTCGCTGGAACGCGCGTGGGCCGCTCTGGGCTACCCCCGGGCCAAGGGCGGGCCCGTCTGAGCCCGTCCAAGCACGATGAGGATGGGACGGGGCCACCCCCTTTTAATCCGCCATTAACACGCTAAGAAGGTCAGTGAATTATTGCTTGACTCCTAAGATTCCTAATCTTCCTGTTTGAATTCCTGCTCTTGTGAGCATTTGTACTGAGGTACCTTTCTAATAGGCAGATATGGATACAGTTAAGGCGGGAAAGGGGAGGAAATCCCTATCTGGAGGAACAATTGTGGGTACACTAGACCAATTTTTAACCAGGGCATCTAAATTGCTCACACATGAAATTGAATTTACCGAAAAAAGGTTATCTTAGGATCCAGTCTTTCATAAACGGTCATCAATGGGTGGGTTAGCTCTGGCGCTGTCACCAGTGCCCTCACAAACGACAGACATTGTGCCCATACGACTTGGCCATGAAGGAGAGGGCACGCAGACACTGACAGTACCTGACAGTGTCCCCAGTGTCCCAGTCATTATGAACACTGTTGCAAATGGTCTACCCATTCCCCCAACTATTCATGAGATCCCGGGAGTAGTAAAACCAAGACTGACAACCCGGTCTCCTTCCAGCGCTAAACTGGGGGCTAACCACTTGGCACGGGACCCTGCAGTTAAAAGAAAGCGCGGTGGGGCCGCAATCAAGCACAAGAAGGCAAAAATCCAATTGTTTGACAACCGGGAGCCAGACCAACCACTAAGGGTTATATCTAGCCCGGAGACATCCCAGTCACCTGTGCATAGACGTACGATAACACCAAGCACTGGAGAAATGGTTCCAACTGATTTAGGAGAAGACTTCTGGGTCAAACTAGAACTTATCTTCACTGAGACCTGTCTACCCATATACATGAGATTGAACTCCATGGAAGATAGACTTACCCACCTGGAAACATTGTTTACCCCTGTGCAGGTCAAGGGTGGTACACGGGTTGAATGTGGGTCGAGAAACATGGAGGGGCCCACTAGGTCAACTAATGCAGTCTGCAACTTTATAACACCGCAGGCCCGTAATGCTACAATGGAATTACCTGCTATAAATGCACCACAACCCCTGAACCGAAACCAATTAGCGAGTAGTGATACGTGTAATGGTGCGGAAACATCTAAAAGAGCGGAGCGGGGGGGATAGAGGTGTAGGAAGAAATTACAATCCTGTAAATACGGTAAATATCTCTGATGAACCAAATGTGCTCCCACGTTTAGACCTCCCCCCAGAGTCCACACCATTTGTGGTTGTCTTAGTAGGGGTCCCAGAATTGAAACAAAGAAAAAAGGAAGCCTACAGTGACCTTAAAAACAAATGTATTCACTGGCTGAGACAAAATAGGCCCCTTCTAAACCATGTTTCGGGTGAAATCCGCTTTGCCAGACGTGTGGCTTGGGTAGGTTCACGGGTGAAAAAAACCCAGGGTGATAGTGTTGTCATTAACTTCAGGGATAGAAGGGCTGTAGAGCACATTTGTAATTGGGTGTTTGGAAGTTCAGCAACACAAATACAATCTCTTCCCCTGACCTATTTCTACCCGGTTGCTTCTACCATCTCAAATTCTGACATTGTCCCAAGAAGGCATCCCTGGGTGGCTGGGGACAACTTCTGCTAGTATGCACAGACAGGGAACGATATTGGGATGGGGCCTCAGAATTGTATGCCAGATCTGGCTACGTTCCACCACAACAATCGATTCAGCATCTTGGACCTTGTAGACTGACGGTTGAGGTGTAGCTCGACAACACCTGTCAGTTCCGTTAGAAAGGATACTGACAAAGTCCTCTGGGGCCCAGCAGGAGTGGTTTGCCCTGATATACACTATGGTTTGCAGGGCAGCGAGAGCAGTGGGGTGGCAACTAGAAGTACGAGTAGTGATAGGTGGAGAAATAGGAGTAACTACGCAAGAGAATCAGATGGTGCGGTGTCTCCAGCAATACAGGAGGTTCCAGGTAGCACGGGAACGAATATGGAGGTGGGAAGGCCTAGTGAAACAGCCCAAATGGAAGAGGGGATTGTAGTGACAGCAAATTTAGAGATGGGGGAGGGGCTCGGAGGTTGACTGCGAGAGGCAAAGGGCAATATCCAAATCCTCTCATGGAAACTGGCGGGAATTAAAAATAAATTATTGTGTCCTGCTTGGGATAAGTTCGTAGGAAAACATGACATTTGTTTAATGCAGGAGACCTGGGCTCTGGAAAATAACAAACGAACTGGCTATGCAACATTTGATATACTGGCCACAAAGAAGGGTAGGGGTAGACCATCGGGAGGCCTTAGTATTTGGGTGGGTACGCACTTGAGTGCAACAGCAGAGCATCTGCCCACAAATTCAATGGATATACAATGCGTCCTTTTAACCTTGCCCTGCAACAAAAGAATCGCCCTAATTAACATCTACTCGAGACCGACACAGAGCGGGCAAGATTCTAAAATTGTTGAAAAACTGAGTGATTATATATCAACTCTTGACCCCGAGATCATGTTAATAATTGGGGGTGATTACAACTGTCAGTATGAACCTCTTAAGAGTGCAGAGGACGAAGAGGATAGCGAGAACCAGCATTGGGGTATCTTGGAACCGCAAATTGCACCTGTTAGAGCGTGGACGCTGTTGGTCCTTCAAATCAATTCCTTCACACTTTCTTTTTCTTTTAGGGCCTGTAATGGGAGACTTAAATCAGATAGACCTGGCTTACCCACTTTTAATCGAGAAGGGCACACTTCGACCATAGACTATATTATGGTCAAATGTAGGTCCTGGGACAGGGTGTTGATTTTAAGATTGTTAGGCGGAGGGATAGTGATCGTAACGCTCTAGTCATGACACTAAAACCAGGAATCTGGGGCCTGTTGAATCACCTAAAAGTGCCCTCACTTGTACAACAACCTCTCCTGCTGCCTGACAACAGGCAGAGGGTAAAATGGCCCCACATTCAAGACCACCCGGAAAAGTTGGCACGTATCTACCAGCAGGTTGTGCCACACCTTATGGAAATGGCTGAGGTGGGGCAAATGGGCCAACAAGCAGGGCAGGACACCAGGCCGGTAGAAATTCATAGTCAATTGACTGCTAAGCTCCTGGAGGCTTTCTATCCGGAAGCCAGCACCAAGGTAAAACCTCTCCCTGCACATCCCTGGTATAACTCATCTTGTCGTAGGTGCAAAAGTGAGTTACTGAAAGCCATTAGGGCCAAGGATAGAACAGGTATTAAGGAATGTAGGCACCAATATAAGCGGGCTATTCTATCCACAAAGAAGGATTGGGATGCAAAGAACTGGGAGGAATTGAGAACTGCTCTCCAGAATAAGGATATGAAATCCTTCTGGGCAATAGTTAGTGGCGGGGTAGGGAGTCCAAAGCAGCTATTGAACCAAATATAGTGCCAACTGTATGGGAGGCACACTTTGGATCATTGTATGCTTGTTCAGGGGAGGATGCAGTGGCATTTCCAGCTTCTTGCCCCACCCACGAGTATCGACTGGGTGGGGAACAGGAAATCACTCTTGTCGAAGTTGAATCTGCTATTGCTAAGTTAATGCCAAACAAGGCGCCTGGCCTGGACAGGCTGCCAGGGGACCTATTTAGGTCACAACCAAAAATATGGGCCCCCTATCTTTGTGTTCTCTGTAATTCCATCTTGAGGGGAATAGACCCCCCGGACACCTGGCGTGGTGCAGAAATAGTTCCCATTCACAAACAAGGCGGCCCCCTACTACCGTCAAACTATAGGCCCATTAGCCTAATAGACAACACTCAGAAGCTGATGGGCTGAATTATCCTGGATAGAGTCCAGGCCTGGATTGAGGAAAATGAGATCCTGAGTACTCTCCAGGCCGGCTTTAGGACAGGTATGTCAACTACCGACCAGCTATTCAGACTTCAGGTCCTGTACTGGAGAGCAGTGAGTGTAGAGGGTGGAAGCCTCTACCTCATCTTCGTTGACCTGAGGTCTGCATTTGACCTGGAGCCCAGGGGTAATCTGTGGAAAGTGCTTTTGGACCTAGGAATCCCATCCTATCTTCTGGACGTGCTAATCAGGCTCCATACAGAAACTTATGCCCAGGTGAGGTGTGGGAAGCAAGGAGATTTGTCCAAACCCTTTCCGGTAAGAAAGGGTGTGCACCAGGGGTGTGTTCTGGCCCCCACCCTCTTTAGCATATATATAAATGGCCTTGTAGATCATCTATTAGGCCTGAAGGACATCGATGCCCCAAGGCTAGCCTCAGGACGGGTACCCGCATTGATGTTTGCGGACGACACTTTGTTGTTGTCCAAGACATCAATGGGGATCCAGCGCATCTTGGACGGTTTTGCTAATTTTTGTACATTGAGAGGACTGGAAATCAATTTGGCAATAACCAAATTCATGATTTTCAACCCCCCCAGCAAGACCCGCCAAAATCCAGTATTAGATGGTATTCCCCTTGAGCGGGTAAAAACCTTTGAGTACCTGGGCATTACCTTGAAGAACATCTGGAATGGGGCACTCAGGTATCAAAGGCAGCCCTTAAAATGACACAAAAAACAGGAGGGATATCTAAAATGCATAAACATTCTGAGTAAAAGCCTGCTGCCCCTGTTATGGAGATTTATAAAGTCCAGGTTAGAACGGCCTCTATGTATGGGGCAGAGTTATGGGGACACCACAAGCTTAACAGTCTCACTAAGATAGAACAGACATTCATGAGGAATTTGTTGGGGTTGCCTGTCAGTACTCCTCTAGTACCCCTTAGACTGCACATAGGGCTGCTACCCATCGAGGAGGAAGCAGCGCTAAGACCGCTCACATTCTGGAGAAGACTGTAGACTGTCCCAGAATGAACCTCCTACAAGAACGAGTTTAGAGATGTGTGGGCCGGAATTAGAACAAAAGAAATTCCCTGGCTAACCCATATCAAGAAATATAGTAGCAGGATTGGCCTGCCTGAGCTGTGGGTAACACCTGAATTAGCTGGCCCTGCATTATCTAGGGTTAACCTAGTGCACCACTGTAGGCACCACAACTTAACCCTTCTACACATGAGTGGGTAAGCTGACATCCCAGTTCCTCCAAGTTAAAGTGGATTACAAATTGGAAGAGTTTCTTGACTTAATCTACGCAGCCATGTCAAGGAAATTGTACATGCAATTCAGGATGGGTAGTTTGCCACTTAAATCATTCACCAGCAAATGGGACGCAAATAAAAATACCGAGTGCCCAGCATGCAATCACCATCTAGAAGACGAAATTCATGTCCTTTTCTTTTGCCCTAAATACCAGGCTGCACGTAGAAGTTGGGTGAAACCAATTTGTAGGAACCTCGGATTCAGGGAATGTTCCATTAAGTATTAAAATTTGATACACCCCCCCCCCCCATTGTCTTTGCAGTCTCCCGCTTTTTTAATGAAATGTGGCATAACCGAAGAAACTTCCTTATGAAATGATCAGTTGATTTAATTGCCACAATCAAATGCTATTTTCTCGATAACTATTTCCCATGGTTTAATAACTTTTTAATATAGGAAACGTTTTAGGAAAATGTAAATTAATAGTAAGAAACAATGCATTTGTTGTTCGATAGTCTTATTCTATTTATTCTTGTATTGTAATGTTTCTATGTATTTTATTATGTGCTTTTATGGCCCTTGGTGGCCGAAATAAAGTTATCGATTGATTGATTGATAATATTTGTATTTCAATTTTAGACCGCTTTCTCCTGCAACTTCTATTCTTTGGTATTCTTGCACTTCTATAAGTGCTGCCATTTCTTGGGTTTCTCTTACTGTGCCCATTGTCATTAGAGTTTCAAGACCTACGGCAACTTCTGCCTGAAGGGAACTCATTTTTGGTCTAGTTTTGTTTTGTATCTAAATATTTCCTTTTTCTGCGTGGATTTTTGCCAATTTTAATTTTCTTGTGTACTTGTATAGGTCAATTCTCGCTTGGGAAATGTCCAGATGAGATGTCGGACAGAAGTTTAGTCCTTTTTTAAGGACCTAATTCTCCTCTGTTGTCAGATTTTTTTGTGAAAGATTGATTATATTCAAATCCTGTGTCATTAAAATTATATTCTGGGTCGGCTCAAGCGATCCTTCGACCATGTGTCCACTTGCTGTTGTTCGTCTCTTTCCTCTCTGTCTTCTCCTTGTTTTCCTCTTGGTCTTCCTCTTCCACTTCCTCTCCCACCACCTCTGTTTGGCTGAGTCTTTTTGTTTTGTTGTTCTAGCGCCAACCGCATTTCCATTAAAAAGTTGGTCTTTTTTCTCATTCTCACTGAGGTCTGTACTGGCAAGGGAATCAAAACTTGACGACTGTTGGCTTGTCGTTTCCAGATGCATTCAGCCCTTTCTTGACAAGCGAATATGTACATCTTCCTCTAGTTAGGTGAGGTTTCTACTCCCAAAAAACTCCTCAGCCTGTGGTATATAAATAAATAATACCGGATCTAGGTTTGACTGGACATAGTAATAACAGATAGCTCAATAAATAAGAGTCAAGATTCGAGGTAGTAGGAGTTTGCAGGTTTAATACAGCATAAAGGACAGGAACAGGACAACCTGCACAGGAATGGGATGGCAGCGCTGCCGGGGGCAGGATAGGCGTATCATTTAATAACAGTGCACAAGCATATATACTAAAACAGTTGCATTACAATACATACGATAGGCGGAGCAGTGGGTGTGGTCAATAGCAGTCGCGAAAGATAAGGGTGAAAGTAGGTGTAACAGGAGGCGTGTACATAGACATGTGATGTAAACGTAACAGAATATGTCATAAATGGGGCGGAAACATGGAGGGGGCTACCTAAGGAGCCGGGACCTCTAACCTAATGGTGCGCGCAAACTGACAATGACGTATTACTAGGAGAAGCTGGGGGCTATGACTTCTGCGCTAGGAGCAGAGACTGAAGTCTGGAGAGTCAGGGCGACATGGACCTAAACACTATCTAGTATCTGATGTTTAGAGAACATGTTGATAGAATCCAAAAGTTATCGGGGTAAAGGCTAACAGACTCTAAGACTGGTGCATGCATTATTCTACATGTAGTGCGTGTTGAAGAATATTAAATGACCATAAATACAGTATTTCTCTTACATGGAGACGTAAAGGCTAGACGATGACGGAAACTATTGATGCGATTCAGTAGTTTAGGAATGCAGAGAAGGAGGGCTGGACTGATAACTAGAATCATAACATACTCTTGGCAGACTCGTAGGCAGAGCCAGGCTGAACCGGGCACTGTGAGGCAGGAAGTAAGTGAAGGGTCAGGAATACAGGTGGGGGCTGTATCGCTCCTCAGCGAGGGCTCAGGAGACAGGAGCTGAATCTGGTGTCCAGGCCCTTTTGAGGCCTAGAAAAGGGGACTTTTCAATGAAATAACGTGCACACTGAGAAACGTGGCAACGTAGCTTTACATAGGCCTAATACTCGTAGCTTTCACGAGAACTGGAAACTGGCATACTAGAGATGGACACAACTATAATTGCGTCATTAATCGAACATGGGGAATACATATGCATATTAATCATGCACACATAACATAAGATGGGGAACACGTAGGGACACAGAACATGGCAAAATTTACTTTTCCACATTCCCTCCTTGTCACTACGTTTCCATCAGGAAACATCAATATTCATGATACCATCTATCATTTCATACAGTATCATTTGCTCGTCTCGAATTTTCTTGGAACTGGATTTAGAACGGGACTTGGGACTAGGAATACAAGAGGTAGCACAAATGCCGCAAATCGCAGGGCCACATTGTATACAGAGGCAGCAACTGAATACGATCGCTACTGCAATACCTAGAAAGGACAATACTTTCCATCCCCAGGCGGAAATTATATTCCAGAACCAACCGGACCATGTCCAGGTGCCTGGATCTTGGTGTAACATATGGGCAATTTTATGGAGTCTGGTTATAGCTGAATAAACAGACGGCGCGTTATTAGGAATGAAAATGCAGCAACTAGATCCGATGACTCTACATGCCCCGCCCCTATCGGCCAGTATGACGTCAAGGACGAGACGATTCTGGAGCACGACAATTCTCATAAAGGATTGCTGTTCGGTCAAGTTACCTAGAGCAGAGGTAGTCTCAATCACTACCGCTTCAAGGGTTCTGGTTAATCTACGTATCAGTTTACTATTCACGACAGTACCTAAATAGCGAAAGACACCTTTATTGATGTCTATGTATTGTTCTAGAGCAGTTTCAGTATAATCGACAATCGGGAGGTCTCTCTTGTGTCTAGTATGTACTAGGTGGGAATTCCTATGATAGTCAGGTGGGGCTAGGAAAACTGGTGGCAGTAGAAATGCAATGTAACAGGTTCCCTCCCAATCGAGGGGCAGACGAACATATGCGGTCTGACCACAAACAAAATAAGAATGACGTGAAGCTTTAAAAATAGATTTCCTACTGTCACTATACTTGACAATAATAGTACAATCACTATGTCCTACATGTACGGAACCATTCTTTCGGACACACAATTCGCCTTTGACTGGTAGTACTGACATAGCAGGTAAGTCTGGAGTAGAATCAGACTGAACATTCAGGACCATGAAATTCGAAGAATAATTACCTAGATTATAAACTTCATTTTCTAGATCTAACCCTGTTCTGTGGGGAAGACCTTGCTTGTCTGGAAAACATGTACTGTTAAGAAAAGACATATCTGTTGAGGATGACGTTAACGTGGACCATGCTCCACACGAACCATTATGTGAAAATGGATAAGGAAAGAGTGGCAGAACTCCCTTCGGTGTCTGGAAAGGGGGGAGTCGACCACACACCCAACAATTAGTGGCATTGCTGGTCTGGTGTGAATAATGTAACATGCGGATAAATGAGTTGTTTCGCATAGCAAGACGATAAGATAATTCATGAGGAGGCAGATCACTAAACGTGTGCTCTACTGTAACATTAGAAGACTTATTTACATGAGAAACTGGAAAACACAAATAAAATGCATAACTTGTGCAGGTAATCATAAGGCTGAAAAACAATATGAAACTTAGAAAAACGATACATCGGATTGAGTTTTGACTAACTCTCTCACTATGGGGGTCTATTTTATACATGTCAGAAACCGGTCTAACCGTTTCATCTAGGGGAGGACTTAGACAATCAAACTGGCTGACTTATTTTACTAGACCTTAATTTTAACTTATACTCCTGTTGCGGAGTTTTCTCTAACAGGGAGGGATTTGTATCATTGTCTTTTGCGGGACAGTCCTTAAGAATAGTACTTTGGCAGTCTTTAAAATCCTCGGGAATGTTCTTGGAAACAGTCTTTAGTCCATAAAACTTTTTCACGTGAGACAGGTGCACCCAGCCCTTCCTGCCTTCCAGCTTGACGGCAGTACGGGTGGCCAGGAGGACCTGTTTTGGCTCCTTCCAGCGAGGCTCCAACGGACTTGAACGATCAAAGTTCCTTACAAGGACCAAACTTCCGGGAACGATGTCATGCGATGCCACCTCGGTATTGTCTGGAAATGCGGCGGAAACCTGTGAACGACAAGAGTGTAGGGCAGACATCAAGGAAGCTAGGTAATCTGTCAGCATATTACTTGAAACATCGGTAATACTTCGGGGTCTAGGTGTACCCCACATATTAGGGGGGCGGCCGAATACGACCTCGTATGGGGACAGACCTGATCTGGAATGTGCGACCATGCGCATATAAAACAGAGCGACTGGCAGAGCTACTAGCCAGTCCACACCTTTCTCTTTACATATTTTGGCAATGCGGATTTTCAGGGTCTGGTTATGTCTCTCTACGAGACCGGCTGCTTCAGGATGGCGTACACAATGGAACTTCCACTGGTACCCTAACAAAAGGGAAACATGTTTCATGAGCTCAGATGAGAATGGCTGGCCGTTATCAGAATATACGACCCTAGGGAGTCCATAGCGGGGGAAGAATTCACGAACCAACTGCTTGGCAGTGGTCGCGGCTGTGTAATCTGGGACTGGATATGCCTCTGTCCACCTGGACAAAGCGCATACAACTACAAGGACATACTTGAAACCTCGACATCGCTCCATCTGAATATAATCCATGTGGAGGACTTCAAAAGGGTGGTCAGGGGGCTGGAATCCACCTTGTTCCACCGGGACACTTTTACCTGGATTAAACTGGCAACATATCATACAGGTACGGACTTTCTGCTTGGCTGCAGCTCGTAAATGCTTGTTGAACCAAATGTTCTGGATACTGTCTAACATAGCTTTTTCTCCTAAATGTGCTGGACTATGTGCGGTATTGATAATGACTTGAACCATAGAGTCGGGGAGAAACCATGTGGCTCTACCCTTCGTTACCCATCCCTGATCTGTCTGGACCCCTCCTTGTTCGGACCATTTCTTGATTTCATCGGGAGTAGCATGTGACTGGATATCTATGACATCTTGAGTAGGGTCCTTAACTGTCATACAGGTAGTCGGATCTGGAATATGTGTCTGTGTCGGATTAACTGGAATGTCTGGAGTCTGTGCTGTAAGCTTGGCTGTGCGATCTGCTAGATCATTACCTTGGGAAATAATGTCAGTAACTTTCGTATGTGCTTTGCACTTCATGATAGCAATAGATGTCGGTAAATGTATGGCATCTAACAGAGCTTGAATAAGAAGACCATGCTGAATCTTGGTTCCATGAGAAGTCATGAAACCTCTCTCCTGCCAGAGCACTCCGAAGTCGTGTACAACTCCGAATGCGTAGCGTGAATCTGTATAAACATTAACTTTCAGGTTCTTAGCGTGTATGCAGGCTTGTGTCAGAGCAACTAGCTCTGCTGCTTGAGCAGACAGGGTGTCAATACGGTGTGTGTCTATAACTTCAGTGTCAGTAGTCACGGCATACGCGGCTACTAGTTCTCCTGTACTCGTTCTCATACATGAACCATCCACATAAAGTGTCAGGTCGGGATCTGGTAATGGAATATCTGTCAGATCTTGTCTTGGCTTAGTCATAGTGTTAACTACTTCCACACAGTCGTGTGTGGCAGGATTCGAAATAACTGACGGTAACAGTGTAGCAGGATTTAGAACGTTGCAGCGTCTGATTTCTATGTGGGGCTGGAACAGTGTCAATTCATAACCTGTTAAACGTGCAATTGTCAAGTGCTGAGTCTGTGTTCGGTTTAAAAGAACTTCCACGGAGTGTGGAACTTGTACTGTCAGGGAGTGTCCTAATACTATGGAATCACTTTGTCTGATAGCTAGTGCTGTGGCTGCAACTGACTTGAGGCACGCAGGCAGAGCCTGGGCTACAGGATCTAATGTGCTAGAAAAATAAGCACAGGGCTTGTACTGTCCTGCTTGATCTTGTGTGAGAACAGATAATGCTGTACCATCACGTTCTGTGACAAAAAGTGTAAAAGGCTTACTGTAGTTCGGTGTAGCTAGAACAGGAGCTTGGCATAAAGCTTTCTTTAACTCATTGAAACTAAGTGTATGTTCAGATGTCCAAGGGAGGACAGTCGATACGGCTGCCTCCTGTGTCGTTAACTGTATCAGTGGTTTAGCTAGAAATGCATACTGAGGAATCCATTGTCTGCAATAAGAAGTAAGGCCGATAAAAGCACGTACCTCCTTCTGTGTCTTGGGCTGAGGAAGACTCGCTATTAACTGGATACGGTCTGGTGTCAACTGCCTACCCCACTTGGACAGTAAGTGGCCTAAGTAGATCACTTGCTGGACACAGAATTGAAGCTTCGAAGGGGACACCTTGTGCCCCATCTCGGCAAGGAAATACAAGACTGTAAGTGATGCTCGCTCGCAAGCACGTTCAGAACGGGCTGTGATCAGTAGATCATCGACATACTGGAGCAGGGCAGTGTCTGTTGGCATGTGAATGTTGTCTAGTTGTCTTTTAAGTGCTTGACTGTAAATACTAGGACTTTCTGTGAAACCTTGAGGAGCTCGTGTGAACTTATAGCTCCTTCCATTTAAACAAAATCCGAAAAGAAACTGGCTGCCTGGATGAATGGGGATACTGAAAAACGCGTTCTTGAGGTCTATGACTGTGAAAAATGAGGCTTCGGAATCAATGGCTGTCAATAGGGAAGAGATATCTGGGACAACTGGGTACTGGGGAATAATACATTTATTGAGTTCTCGAAGGTCAATCACTAATCGATATACTGGGGGAGCATTTGGATCAGTACGTTTCATGACTGGAATGATCGGAGAATTACATACATTGGAGTCAGTTTCTACAACTACTCCTTGAGCCATGAGCTCGTCAATAATTTTGGATAAGGCTGCTACAGCCTCAGGTGGCAATCTGTACTGTCTGATTCGTGGTAACACTACACCTGGTTTGAGAGTCACACGGTGGGGTGTGATTTGCATGAAACCTACATCAGTTGGACCTTGCGCCCATAGATGCTGCGGAACATTGGACAATCTTGGATCAAAATCTCGTAATACATAGTGACCCTTGAAGTCACGTAAAAACAAACGTATTCCCTCTGGGGAGCAGCAAATAACTGCACCTAATTCTTTCAGTGTCTTAATGCCTAACAAATTTTCTGGGCATGACTTCGTAAGTAATAGATCAGTAGTGCGGGACAATGGACCTACTTCTAGAGTAACTGGCTTAGATATCTCGTTTACAATAGGCTTTCCTGAAAATCCAAGGGAAACATTTCTAGAGCCTGAGAGCGGAGCCCCTGGAACTTCGGCGTGACTGATGGTCGTCCTACTTGCCCCTGTATCAATCAGAAACTTTCTGTCTTTCCCTAGTACTTGACTATGAACATAGGGACCTTCTTGATCTACAGGAATCTCGATGAGAGGCAAGCCTACCTCCCTCTCTAGGCTGTTTCATGAGTACTGCTGATACTCTGGATACTCTGTCTGAGCATACTGGTACATCTGCTGTGTAACATGCTGTGTTGCAGCAATACGATACAGAAAAGGGGGTGGTGATGAACAGAGTGTCTGAATTAAGCAGACCACTCTTACCCAGTCCAAAGATCAGGGCTTGATCCATCACCGTTCTTTATCTCACTGCCCCATCCCAGCTCAGAACCTGGCTATATGCAAATTAGTCTGTCCCTGGCCCAGTGCATCATGGGAACAGGGCAGACCAAACTACCAAGCCAATTCTTCACCAGAAAGGAGACAAGCTACCGGGGACCGGTTTCTGGCATTTCAGCCTCTTCGGCCCGGCTTGCTTGAATCCTGATGGAGCAGTGAGAAAGGGACTCATGTCTGAGTATACCCTGCCACACCTATAGTGGCCAAAAACGATACAGAAAAGGGGGTGGTGATGAATCATTTTGTCCACCATAAGCGTGGAAGGGTATACTCAGATGTGAGTCCCTTGCTCATTGCACCATCAGGATTCAAGCAAGCCGGGTCCCCGGAAGCTTGTTTCCTTCCCAGTATAAGAATTGGCTTGGTAGTTTGGTTTGCCCTGTTCCCATCATGCACTGGGACAGGAACAGACTAATTTGCATATAGCCAAGTTCTGAGCTGGGATGGTGCAGTGAGCTAAAAAAACGGTGATGGATCAAGCCCTGATCTTTGGACTGGGTAAGAGTGGTCTGCTTAATTCAGGCACTCTGTTCATCACCACCCCCTTTTCTGAATCATTTTGTCCACCATAAGCGTGGAAGGGTATACTCAGATGTGAGTCCCTTGCTCATTGCACCATCAGGATTCAAGCAAGCCGGGCCGAAGACGCCTGAAATGGCAGAAACCGGTCCCCGGAAGCTTGTTTCCTTCCCAGTATAAGAATTGGCTTGGTAGTTTGGTTTGCCCTGTTCCCATCATGCACTGGGACAGGAACAGACTAATTTGCATATAGCCAAGTTCTGAGCTGGGATGGTGCAGTGAGCTAAAAAACGGTGATGGATCAAGCCCTGATCTTTGGACTGGGTAAGAGTGGTCTGCCTAATTCAGGCACTCTGTTCATCACCACCCCCTTTTCTGAATCAATCGTGTTGCAGCAATAGGCTGCGGTGCTGGAACTGTCTGTTGTGCATTCTGTGGCTGAGAAGTCTGTGAAACTTGTTCTTGTCTCGGCGGACGTGGTCTTTCTTTAGTCTTACCAGTAGCTATATTATGTTTCAGAACTGCACACTCGTTTATGAAATGACCTGGCTGTTTACAATAATTGCATGTCCCTTTAACGGGAGCTGCAGGATGACTGGCTTGATTCAGACCCCTCTTCTGACTGTCTTGTGGAACAGATTGTGCAACTAGTACTTTCATTTTCGTGTCTTTCATACGTTTTCTCTCGTGTTCTTGCTCTTCTCTGATTCTATTCTGGTGGTACTGGAGCATCTGTAGCATCTGGGACGGAGTACTAGCTTGCCAGGTACTTTCGACTTTCAAAACTCGATTCTTAACTTGTGGACTTGAATTCTCGACTAGTTTAGTAACAAAAAGATGAGGGTATGACTCACTACTCGTCTTCAAGCCGCTGTTAATGATGAAACATTTCTCGAATCTAGAATAAAAATCACTAGTATCTTCATCTTGTTTCTGTTTACAGGCTGAGATTGCATCCCAGTCTTCCTTTTTAGTGGCTAATAATCTGGGCAAAACTTGTATTAACAGTTCTGGTAATTCTTTACATTTCTCTCCAAGACCGGTACCTGGTACTCGTATCTTATCTTCAGCTTCTAGAACTGCCCAATCGATCTTTTTCTCTCCCACCTCCCATTCTTTTTCCTTGAGTTTCTCGTATACCCCTGCGGGCAACAGGACCTTTAGCATTTTAATAATATCTGGATACGTGTATTCTCCCATACGGAGCATGTCCTTTAATTCTCGGTGGAACCCTGCTGGATCTTTGTCGTGACAGGGAATTAATTTCTTCATTTCTAAGAGTTCCATCTTTGTAATCGGGGTGTAAACAAATACTCGTTGCATTTCACCATCCACTGTCCTGACTGGGTGTACTTCTCGTAACGGATTCTGTCTATCCATGTAAAACGGTTTACTTTCTGGAGATGGGACATGAACAAAATGCGGGTTCAAGAACGTACTATATTTGTGACGCTGTTCTAGAATGACACTAATTAAATCGGTACCTAAACCTTTCCATCTATACTGGAGTAACTCGTTCAGGACATCATGTAACGGACCTGGATCAGAATGTTGACCCTCATACAATGTGATGAGGTGCTGGATCATATACATACCCACCAGTCGTTGCTCGGCTGGGGGCAGTTTCAGAAACATTTGTGCCACTATTTCGTCTGGAAAAGTGGTAGAATCAGTAATCCATCGGACTGCTGATCGGGCTAATTCTTGTTCATGCATAGTACTTAACTCACTATAACCGATTCGTGATTTCAGAATATGATCGGTAACTTGAAATACTTGTTCTAGAGAACCTTGTTCTGGTGCTGGATGATGAAAAACTGACTTGTGTTCTAGGCGTAAATGGCGGTCTGGAAATCTAGATTTTCCTACATACGCTATTCTAGCGGGATTCTCGTCCTCTACCTCTTCTGTAGAAGAGTAATTCTCTTTCTCGCTTACTTGTGTTGCTTTACGTTGTTCGTGTAACCTTATTATTTCCTTACGAATTCTCTTGTACATACTCTCTATACTACTGATAGTTCTGTGTTTACCCTCGGCTATATTATCACTCCACCTTGTCAGGATTCTCATTTCTGTCGGATCTTTGGACGGGTAATCTTGTTCCCTTATTAAACAATTAATCAGAAACTTTAATATCATGAGCTGGATCTCAGCTTTCCTTTGAGACATGGCTTCGCCAATACTTTCTGGATCATCCCCTGTACGGATGAAACGATATATTCTGTCTAGATCTTCTTTCATATTCGGTAGGGTGTCCAAATACCCGGTCACCCGTCTTACACGTATGGAATATATAACCGTACTATCATCACCTGCGACTGGATCATAGTGGCATTCAGTAAGAGCTCGTCGGATATCTGCAATGGACTTATATTTGGGCGTACGCTGTAACGCACATTCATGTAATTCGACTAACGTTACACGTTGGTGTGGTGGCGGGGTACCAGGAGGACCTCCTCCTGCGGCCCCTAAACTAGAATCGTCGACTGATACTCTTCGTGCTGGCGCGGCGGGAAATTGTAATGTAGGCTGGACCGGGGGTACCGTAGCAGGTACTGCAAAGGGGGCCCCGGTGTCTGGAGGAGCAGGAATTGCATGATTTACAGGGACTGGCGGAACAGGATTTGCATATTCTGGGACTGTGTCGTCCAAGTAGGACGAGATGAAAATATCAGCTGCGGTCGGTTTGTGACGTAGCTTGGTCGGAACTAATGGTGGCGGAAAATTACTGGATGCCTCCGGGGTTGCTTTTGGCAAGCCCTCGGCAAGAAGAGGATACATACCCTTAATGAGGGCATTCCTCTGTCTGTCTGACTGTTCGGTTTTAACTCGTTCACCTATCTCGATTAATTCCCTTTCTTGGGCTCGTTCTAAGGATTCTCTACTTAATTCTGACTTTCTGATTTCTTTTTCGGTTCTTTTATGAGATTCTTTGCGCCATAACTCGATGGCATCTTTCTGTGACTGTCTGGCTTTCTTTTTCCATAATGCTTCTTCTACTCGCATGATGCACTCGGCATCCCACGTACCTGATACGGGCCATCTATACTTTTCTTCTAACGGTTTGGTATACTCTACCCATAAATCTAGATATAATATGGCACTTATGCCATGCTTCTGATACATAAAATGACCTGGACTGTCCCTGGGCGGGACAGGAACTGCTGCTTCTAACAGACCTTTTCTGGTTTTTAACTGACGTAGTTTGGAAAACAAAGGCATGACTGAACTGTAATCTAGACACAATTACAATACACAATGAACACGATAATCACACCACTTTCATACCACGACATTAAAATACATGAAGAACATTTAAAATAACAGTTCGAACAGAATACTACCTGGAATACGGAAAACAGAATACATGAATTTTCTCGAGAACAGAACGGACTAGAACAGAAACTAGATGCACTGCTGAAACAGTACGAAACTTACCGGTCTCATAAAGAGACACGTCAGGACCCGCATCCACCGGAGTGGACACTTCGTTTTGGGTCTGTGTACCACCAAAACCCACGGACCAGAGACAATTAGATTGACCCTGTCTAGATACTACCCCAGCAACGGTACTCACCGGGCAGCAAGAACGGAAGGCCTCGGACTGGACTGGACTGCTTCGACGCCGGACGGACGAACTTCGGACTTCTGTTACGGGTGGGCCTCCGGATACCTCGGACCTTGGACTCTCGGCTTGGGCTCTGGTCGGGACTCGCCGCGTTCCTCCACCGCCTCGTCTGGATGCTGGACCGCAACCTCCGTCTCCTCCGTGGGCCTGAGGGATACTTGAAGCAGAAATATCTGCCGGTGCGCAGAAGAGTTCCGTCACGGCTGCAGAGGGTCAGGGGGCATACGTGGCTTCACCGGCGCGTGGGGAAAGGGCAAGTCCCTGTTCGGGCGCCATTATGTGGTATATAAATAAATAATACC
The DNA here is from genome assembly GCF_964261635.1 of Lissotriton helveticus. Classification (NCBI taxonomy): domain Eukaryota; kingdom Metazoa; phylum Chordata; class Amphibia; order Caudata; family Salamandridae; genus Lissotriton; species Lissotriton helveticus. Next base: position 643,161,723 of record NC_136065.1, on the reverse strand, counting down.
GGATCTAGGTTTGACTGGACATAGTAATAACAGATAGCTCAATAAATAAGAGTCAAGATTCGAGGTAGTAGGAGTTTGCAGGTTTAATACAGCATAAAGGACAGGAACAGGACAACCTGCACAGGAATGGGATGGCAGCGCTGCCGGGGGCAGGATAGGCGTAGCATTTAATAACAGTGCACAAGCATATATACTAAAACAGTTGCATTACAATACATACAATAGGCGGAGCAGTGGGTGTGGTCAATAGCAGTCGCGAAAGATAAGGGTGAAAGTAGGTGTAACAGGAGGCGTGTACATAGACATGTGATGTAAACGTAACAGAATATGTCATAAATGGGGCGGAAACATGGAGGGGGCTACCTAAGGAGCCGGGACCTCTAACCTAATGGTGCGCGCAAACTGACAATGACGTATTACTAGGAGAAGCTGGGGGCTATGACTTCTGCGCTAGGAGCAGAGACTGAAGTCTGGAGAGTCAGGGCGACATGGACCTAAACACTATCTAGTATCTGATGTTTAGAGAACATGTTGATAGAATCCAAAAGTTATCGGGGTAAAGGCTAACAGACTCTAAGACTGGTGCATGCATTATTCTACATGTAGTGCGTGTTGAAGAATATTAAATGACCATAAATACAGTATTTCTCTTACATGGAGACGTAAAGGCTAGACGATGACGGAAACTATTGATGCGATTCAGTAGTTTAGGAATGCAGAGAAGGAGGGCTGGACTGATAACTAGAATCATAACATACTCTTGGCAGACTCGTAGGCAGAGCCAGGCTGAACCGGGCACTGTGAGGCAGGAAGTAAGTGAAGGGTCAGGAATACAGGTGGGGGCTGTATCGCTCCTCAGCGAGGGCTCAGGAGACAGGAGCTGAATCTGGTGTCCAGGCCCTTTTGAGGCCTAGAAACGGGGACTTTTCAATGAAATAACGTGCACACTGAGAAACGTGGCAACGTAGCTTTACATAGGCCTAATACTCGTAGCTTTCACGAGAACTGGAAACTGGCATACTAGAGATGGACACAACTATAATTGCGTCTTTAATCGAACATGGGGAATACATATGCATATTAATCATGCACACATAACATAAGATGGGGAACACGTAGGGACACAGAACATGGCAAAATTTACTTTTCCACAAGCCAAAGAGCCTACTTAGAGTTCTAAAATCTTCAAAGTCTACAAACCATTTTGGAAAATAACAAAATTATAATTGAAAATGACATGTACAATTCATTACGCTAAAGTCAATTTGAAAATTTGAATATGTCAAACCTGTTGAATACAAGAAATGTTTATTTTATTTTTTCTACAGACCATCGATTTTTGAACTGATTATCAAAAGGCACATACATCATGAAATAATATCAAAACAATTAATGGTACGTTTATTTGTGTAATTTGCATGTGGACACAATTTGAAATGCTTCTTAGAAATTAGGCCCTTTTTTTCTCTGTAATACACTGCATACAAGTTCACAGAAAATCTAAACTGAAAATGTTTTTTAATATGGTCAATGATCCCCGGAAATATCGATACCCGATTGAAAGATAATATTTTCCCAAAGTAAAAAGTGAACTAGAAGATTAAAATGAATGGACGCATTTTGTATTATCTGGTTGTTTTTAAAATTTAATAATAAGTGTTTTTTAAATGTCTGTTCACAGTTTTATACAAATATTTCTGTTTCATGTATTTTTGTAGCCCTGAAGAAGTCCGGTTTCGGACGAAACGCGTTGGCTATTCGATTGAAAATTGAATGAAAAGATCAAGTCTTACATTTCTAGATCTTGTGTCTGGCTTCGCTTTGGGAAAATGGATGAAAATACTCAAACTTGTGATTAATGTTGTAAAATGCTTATTACCTTATAACATATGTAAAACTGTTTTATTAGAAGGGTACGGAGCCACAGTTTTGTGTATTGTACTAGAAGAGATTATGAGAGTTTCTCTCATCTAATCTCCATGGGACATAGGGGATTGTGTCTCAGGCTTTCGGCACCTTCTTTTGATTTCTAAACAACTAAAGGAGATGTTAGATCGGTGCGGGAATCAGTGCTTTGATCCCCTTCTTTTTTCTAGTGATATATGGTGGAATGCCCCTGAAAAAAACGATATATAGCCAGCACGATCTTTGAGGTAAAGAAACGAATATTGGAACACACTTGAACAACAACACACAAAGATCGATCAAACGCCATTGCAAAACATATGAAGGCACACCATGAAGGTAAATGGGAGCGTTCGGAATTCTGGGCATTGGAACAGATAGCCCTATCAGATAGAGGTGGTGATCGAATAGGAATACTGCGACAGAAAGAATCGCGCCATATTGTGACATTCAGGACGCTAGATCCCATAGAGAACTGAAACTCATCCAGTGAGTTGGGAAATTGATTTAATAAAATAATTAAAAAGCATATGCCAACCACCAAAGGAGGTAGAAATATATCAATTGACAGGAAGAATTCAACAACTTTGGAAATGAAATAAATGTGGACATAAATAGCTCACTAGAGAGCTTAAAATGTTTGAAATAAACCTCATAAAGGCTCACCAGCGAGCAGTAAATATTGGGACTGAAATAGAACTAAAATCATAAAACTGCATAGTACATAAAGCTTTGAACAATTGTTTTTTATATACAAAAGAGCACTGTCACACAGGAGTAAAATCACTTGTAAGCACTAATGTTAATTTCACATATAAATGTATAAGAAACTACACACACCACAATGCATCACTAAAATAAAAGAAGTGAAATGGTGCCCATAGAAATAAAAGATGTCTGTACTAACCTTGTGATATCCCGTGATCAAGCCTTCAGAGGAAGGTGAAACGCATTGGGAGAGGCAGTGCTTTTTGAAATAAAGTTGCCTTAAAGAACTTTATTACATCCGAGAGAGTGTCTTTTTTTTATGCAATTGCTACTGTCTTGGCAGCAGAATTGAACTTTGGTAAAATATATATATATATATATATTAATTCAAAATCCTGACTCCCTTCTCGGTAAGGAAACACACGGACAACTTCTTGCTGAAGACGCGTTTTATTACAGACTCACAGCAAAAACACTGTGTTTTTGCTGTGAGTCTGTAATAAAACGCGTCTTCAGCAAGAAGTTTTCCGTGTATTTCCTTACAGAGAAGGGAGTCGGGATTTTGAATTAATATACAGGCTCACTACCTACACACGGACCGCCCTCGCAAAGAGGCTCGAGGAAAGCGGTGCCTGGCGGCTGCCAGGCAAATTTGAAATTTAAATATATATATATATATATATATATATATATATATATATATTCACTGAAAAAACCATAGGTTATAGACCATATATAGTTAGGAATTAGCATTTACAAAACCTTATTTTACTCACACAAAACCATTGAAATTCCATATATAGTTAGATGCACTAACTATATATCGCGCATCCGCAATCCACTGCTGATGATGTCACATATTACATCATTCATGACATGGTCAGTGACATCACTGATGACATCTCAAATGACATCACTGATGACAACATCCAGTGACTGTATGTTTCAGTAAAGTTAAAATATGTTTTACCTATTGAAGAATGAGTAGATGTATAAGTGTCTGAATGAAGGTTTTAGTAGGTGCGTGGTTGACTGTATGAGTGAGTGATTAAATGCGTCCTACTGAATGCATAGGTTAGTGACTAAACTGTGTGAAAGTTTGCATCAGTATGTCTGTTGTTGTGCAAGCTGCTGCATGTGTTGATCAGTAGCTATATGAGTGGCTATATGGGTTATTGATTGGTTGGCCAAGTATTTGTATGGGAGACTGAGTGTGTGTGTGGCTGGTTGGGAGGTGTCTGACTCTGTGCAGATCAATGTGTACTTGTATCAGTGATTGTATAAGAGAGTAAGTATGTGTTAGTATATGTTTGAAAATGTAAGGTGCTCTATGTTTAACTGTATAGATTAGAAAATGGAGGTGTGATTGATTCTTTGCATGACTGACTAGGTGTGTGAGTAACTCCATGGATGAGCAACAGAGTGTAAATGTCTGTATAGGTGTATGAGTGCATATGATAGTGTTGTAAAGATGAGTGATTGTATGTATGAATGATTGTATGGATGAATGAGTGAATGTGTGTGTAGACGTAGGAATCAGTGAGTGCGTATGTAGTAACTAGTATTGGTGTGTCAATGGTTTCAAAAATTATACTCTGTATTTAACACTGGTTGTAACAGAGGTTATATTAAAATGTGAGGAGATGCATTGTATTGTCACATGAATGATATCATCAGTGATGTGGTCATTGATGTCAAATGAGATGTCATCAGTGATGTCATTTGAGATGTCATCAGTGATGTCATCAGTGATGTCACTGACCATGTCATGAATGATGTAATATGTGACATCATCAGCAGTGGATTGCGGATGCGCGATATATAGTTAGTGCAACTAACTATATATGGAATTTCAATGGTTTTGTGTGAGTAAAAGAAGGTTTTGTAAATGCTAATTCCTAACTATATATGGTCTATAACCTATGGTTTTTTCAGTGAATTTTCAAGGTTTTGTAAATGCTAATTCCTAACTATATATGGTCTATAACCTATGGTTTTTTCAGTGAATTTCATTGGTTTTTTAACAGCTAATATCTGTAGCTGTAAAATGTATTCTTCTTTAAATCCCAAAATATATTTTTTATATGTTTATGAATAATTTTTTTTAAAAATATTTTTTTTTCTTCGTTCCCGCTTCCCGAATCGGGAAGCTTCCCGTTAGCTGACCTTGATGCCGCGAAATAGACCGCGAGCCGGTAAACGTTTCTTTACCGCAAGTGCCGCGTTAGAAAACAACATCGTGACGCCTCCCGTCCGCATGACGTTTCACGTTGTCGCGTGATACGTCATATGACGTGCTACGTTAGCGAACTGGTACGCGAAGCGAGTCGCAAAGCGCAGGTTTCTGGAAGCAAACCGGGAGGCCCTGCAAAGCGCTTAACGTAAACAAAGCAGGTCATGTGACTTGGTAATAACACTTTTCATTGGTTCATTTCACTTTTGGTTTCCTAATGATGTAAGACTAGGTCATATAATCTAAAATGAACACTTTTCATTGGTTGAGAACTCTTGTTTTTCCCAAATGATGAAAATCCCTCCTTCTTTCCTCACTCTGACTTTCATCATTGTGAGAGAAAGACCCTTTGTGATCACTGAGCAATGGCTTCTTTAGTAGCTTCAGCTGGTGCTTCCCCACCACCTCCACCACATCCAAGGAAGAGTGGACCACCTGCTCAAGTTATAATTCAGCAAGAAGAGGAAGAAGAGGAAGACGAGGAAGAGCAGGAAGAGAGGCAGTTTTTGCCTGAGGAACCCAGGACGTCTCACCGGAAAGAAAACTTCATTTGGCAATTTTTTAAAATTCCCAAAGGTCAGAAAAAAGTAAATGCAAGATACGTAACTTGCCTTATATGTCAAGATAGACTGTCCAGAGGAACCGAGAAAAAATACAGTTTCGGAAACTACACAATGCATCGCCATATGACTAGGTGGCATCCTAACAACTACAGTGCTGCACAGTTTCGGAACGACCTAGATAATCTCCCTATTATGGCCAGAAGATCTGTTGTACCGGAAGTAACGGGACCAGAGGGCAGGGAGATGGTGCCAAATATACAAATGAGATTTGGTGAAGTAAAACACATCTGCGTATTTTGCGATGGATTCATTTGCTACGGAGAAAGAAGCATCACTCTGATCAACAGAGCTATTGACTATCATATGCAAGTTTGTACGAAACGCCCAAAATAATAAATACTTTTTTTTTGTTTTGTTGCTCCTGTTGAGCCCTTTACAATGAATCGTTTTCATTGCCCCCTCCAAGAAAAACCCCCAAAAATATAAAACTGTTCAGAAAAATTCAAAAAAAGTAAAAAAATGTTCTGAAAAAAAATAAAAAAAATATAAAACAACAAAAACAATAAAAAAAAAAGTTCTTTTCAGAACTACCTCCCCGTTATTAAAAAATTGGTACAATATTTGGAACTGTGCCAACCTCTATTTCTCTTAGTTCGCTTCCCAGTTCGCTCGCCGGTACGCGAACCGGAAGCGAACCAAAAACAGTAAGTATAAGGGAAGGAAACAGAGACTTATGTTAAAAGAAAGACAGCTATAGGGGAGTAAACTAGAGATACTATTACCCGTAATCCACTGCTGATGATGTCACATATTACATCATTCATGACATGCTCAGTGACATCATCAGCAGAGGATTGCGGGTTTTTTGACAACGTGCCTTATCCACGGTTTAATAACGCTGCCTTTTGCTTTATATAAGTTTTCAAATTGTATGAAATATATACCAATAGGTCGTTATGAACCTTTAGGTAGTGCTTTTCTTCATGAGGTCTGGTCGCTTCCATACACATACAGATGTTTCAAAGATGATCAAGAAGTTTATCTGAATGGAGAGGAATGCACAGAGACGCCAGATCATTCACTAATGTGTAGGCACATACAGTTACACGGTTCATGCAACAAACACCGACCAAATATGGCTTGCGTGTTGCAAGGCACGCCAGTTCCTGCTATCATCCCCACGTTCAAGTTGTTGGAAAATGGTAGTTATTTGATGCTCAATAATGAAGATTGTTCTGAGTTAATTAAAAGTATTCCTTTTATGGTAACAGTAAGTGAACGGGTTATTTGCTGCAGAAATGTTCTATTTCCTCCCACACATGAACATAGGGAGTTTTCAATCTGGCCACAAATACCAACCTTGGGAGAGATTTCAACGGCATGGCAAGAATAAGAGCTCTTTTGTCTCAGAGAGAGGTGGCCTTGAGTTCGGCCCGTGAAACTTTCGTGCTTCACATAGCGAACACCCGTACAGAGGTGCAGACCCTTCTCAATTCAGATTTGCCTTTCAATTTCAGCAAGATGGTTCGGACTATCTTTAACGCATCCTCCACAAATGCCCTGGCGCACTTTTTTAAAGTTGTTACCAGTGGTCTCGTGACTTCATTTGAGAAAATCTTTGGAGTCATCCCTGCTTTCTTTCATTCTATTTTCTCCACTCTGCTTCGTGGATTGGCATTTTTACTTGCATTACCAGCGGACGCTCTTGTGCTTTTTTACATTTTTAAATATGGATGTCCCTCCTATGAAACCTCCCACCCTGCAGCTGCTGACACTGTTCCGCAATCGCATGCTAGAATATTATGGCACAATGCCGTTGGCGATATTAAGCACGGCATATGGATTATCTTTTCGATTCTCCTACTTCACCTGTGTCCAGCCTGTATTTCACTGCCTGACCTGTGATTTCGATTGGGCCATTGATTTGTGTCTCTGCGGACCGGTTTCTCCTGACGTCGACTTTAATCAGCTGATGACTCCTATCATTACTCACGAGTTGGTTTGTCCTGGCGAAAGGATTATGGCTGTGGCATTGATGCATGGACTACTTGGTCCCTGGAATTTACTGGCGGCAGCACAGTCTTTCTTGGAACAGAGCTTTCTTGAAAACCCACCGAGCTGTCCTCTGATGGTGATAGAGGATCCGGTGCTGGGAGAGCACGTATGTTCTTTTCCGCTTTTAAATTGGATGGCTGAACTGTTTTCGGATGAAGACGGTGACTTCCTATTGGAGGCTGTTGCAGCTTATTTTGCATACACAGTTATGTCATAGACCTTTTTCATGTTTGATATGCTGAGTACTAGCATTTCATTGACAATTCATTGACTTATTTGTCAAGTTTTTATTATTTACCTTGCCTATTGGCTTAAGACTCGATAAAGTACTTGGCTGTTTTATTTTTCTTTAGCATTAAATTTTCCTAGTTTTTAATGCTTTACCTTGCGGACCGTCCACATATAAACTTGCAATCTGCTCTCATGAGATGGCACTTCTATTATCTTATTCAGTTCGTTTCCGGATCATGGGGAGGTGTCATCTAGGTCCTGGATATCTTTACACCGTGTTAAGTTAGCATGGGCTCATTACCGGTTTAAACGCCATTTTTCCTTTTTTGCAACTTCTGCACACGACACTTAGTTGTTGCTTTAGCTTTCCACCTAGTAGTTCATCGTGGTTTACATGAGAATAATATGTTATTGCTCTACTATCTGCTTTGCTTGTTAAACTATATCTGTACAGCGAGTGCTAAAGTTTCAAGAACAACACGATACAGAATTGTTATGAGGTCTGATCGCCACGACTTCATACTCATAACATAAGTGCAACTTCTGCCAATTCTGGGCATGAGGCGGGTTTTATATTGCTTTGCCGAACACACATACACAACAGTTGATGCGGTTCACATGAAGAGAGAGCTGGTGTATGCTGATGTGATTCCTTCAAATCTAAGACACTAAAGTATGGGCACGCCCTAAACCAACACAAAGAGACCTTCTTAGCAAATAATATAATATGTGTATTAGGGAGGGTGAGATATAAGCAGCCGCGGGCCGTGGAGGGAGTTACGGTGAGGCAGGGAGGCGGGGAGGGGGAGAAGCAGAGTGGAGCCCTCTCTACCCTGCCCCTCCCCCTCCCCGCCTCCCTGCCCCACCGTAACTCCCTCCACGGCCCGCGGCTGCTTATAAGTGTTGCTAACTCTTATTCATTTACAGCATGTTAACATACTGTCACCATTCGCTTTTTATGTACTAGTAACTATGCTGGTAATTTTGCTACTGATAATATGTGTACTTGTATTCTCCACCCTGCTTCTCCCCCTCCCCGCCTCCCTGCCTCACCGTAACTCCCTCCACGGCCCGCGGCTGCTTATAAGTGTTGCTAACTCTTATTCATTTACAGCATGTTAACATACTATCACCATTCGCTTTTTATGTACTAGTAACTATGCTGGTAATTTTGCTACTGATAATATGTGTACTTGTATTATCTAAGATACTACGCCTGAGAAGACGGCATTAGTAAATAAACATTTCAAATACACATGTGTTCTTCTTAACTCCATGTTCTGGTTTCTAAGAAATATATAACGACCGACTGTTCATGAGTTCCACGTATCCTGAGGTACTATAAGTTCATATTCTGGATTGTCTAAACATTGAGAGTTTGTTATATCCAATGTGACACTGTACCTAGCTTGCTAAGGGGTTTTTGATTACTAACGTGAGTTTTGGGACACCCTAATTCGCCGAGGTTCCAATCCTCTGTCCACAGTTCTGTGTGAGAACAGAAACCCTGCGACAGGGGCACCCCCGACCCTTGCTGGAGCTTCATCACACTTGCGATACAACTCCAGCAATGCGCCACCTTTACGGCACAGATACATCACGCATCTGTGCTGTTTTTGCCCCATGATGCGCCGCATTGTAAATGCAGCACACCATAGGTGACGGAACAGCGGCACAGAATGACTAACACATCCCTGGTGATGCGCCAGTCATCATAAATGTATCCCTATGCTTCTTATCTTGTTAGAGATGAACCGCCATATGTATCATCAAAGTTTTTTGCATTTCCTAAATAGCGAACTTTAAGGAATAAATAGCGATTCTTTACCATTCCTAGTTTGCGATTAGCTATTTGCTAATTACAAATTACCCATTCATTTCCTTCATTTCCATAGGGCGGTTGGACTCACTTTTAGCTCGAACGGCTGAATGGATTTCCACGAAACTTGGCAAAATTGTAGGGACTGGTAGCCCGATGTGCCTTTGCTATGTCTCAAGATATATGCTCCAGTGGTTTTTACGAAAATTAACTTTGAAAAATATATATTGGGCTACATTGGCCTATATATATGTTGGAGCCCAAATGTAGCCCAATGTAGCCCAACGAAGCCCAATGTAGCCCAATGTAGCCCAAAGATGGCCGCCAGAGACAAAAAAAACAAATGTAGCCCAAATATCAGCCAGATGTAGCCCAACTATAGCCCAGTGACAGAATGACCAATCAGCTTCGCAAACCTCCGTTACGCGAAGCGGAGCGCTGTTACAGATATATATCTTTTTTTGAACGTTAATTTCTCAAAATCCACTGGAGCACATATATTGAGACCTAGCAAAGGCACATCGGGCTACCAGTCCCTAATATTTTGCCAAGTTTCGTGCAAATCCATTCAGCCGTTCGATTATTATTATTATTATTTTTTTTGCCCCGCGGGGCCCTTTTAAAACCTCCACATCAAACCTAGGGGGTCAGCGAGGATCTACTATGCCCCCTTATGGTTATTTCCCCCTTTGTTTTGGCCTCCTCTTGTCTCTCGATCCTACCGAGAGACAAGATGGCGGCCGCTACGGACTTTTTGGAATGTTGACAGACGCCAGAGAACCAATCAGCTTCGCTTCACAAAGCTCCGTTGCGCGAAAAGTACGCGTCCTGGGACGCTGCCCGGTCCGCTGTTACAGATATATATCTTTTTTTAAACGTTAATTTCTCAAAATCCACTGGAGCACATATATTGAGACCTACAAAAGGCACATCGGGCTACCAGTCCCTACAATTTTGCCAAGTTTCGTGCAAATCCATTCAGCCGTTCGGGCTAAAAGTGAGGCCAACCGCCCTATGGAAAACTCAATGTTAAAAACACGTTTTGGGACCCCCCTTTTTTCTCGGCCCCCCCTTGACGAACCCCCCCCCAAATTTTCAAGGGCTGCTCAGAAACAAAATGTGCCATTTTCCTGAAAATTTCAGCCAATTCCGTCCACAAACGCCAAAGTTATTAGACATAGAATTTTCAAAAATCCCATAGAGAAAAAATCCTAACTATATATACCTACTGGCGACCGCCAGTAGGTAATATATATATATATATATATATATGTGTAATTATATTTAAACTTATGTTTTTAATATTTTATAAGAAAAACATTTGATTATTCTTTAATATTATTACGTTAATACATATATAAAAAATAAAATGTGCATGTTTATTTTTTGTTTACATTACATTTATTATTGATTCAATTTTATATTTTTAAATTATTTTTACGTATGTTTTACTTCATTATAGTTAAATCAATTTAGTTCAATATCTTTATTCAGATACAAGAATATATCAATAAAAGTGCAGACAGACAACAACATATACAATAAAAATTATCCAACAGCAGAGGGGACATAAGAAATTCCAATTAAAACAGGTCCTCCAGTAGTACAGTACACATAAGAAAGATACTGATACAAAAAGGGAAATTCATTGGGGTATTTGTTTACCAAGGTTAAAATTGTGGTTAAAAGCAGGATAAAATAAGCATAATTCAGGGAGGGCACATTGAGTTACGGGTGCGCACTGCCGCTTTAAAAAAAAAACAACACGAAAGATTAGCTCTTCATCTTCCAAAGCAATAACCTTCCCATATGATGCCTTGTAGTCAATCACAGGTATAGCCTTAAGATATGGTATCAAACACCTTTTAGTGTGTATTGAATAGGAACTACAAAATAATAAAAAATTTAGCATAGATTGTTAATATTGACTGTTACAGGGACATGGCAAATAATCAAGGTTAGAGTTATACCCCGCAGGAAAACAGAGCATGAATTTCATTGTATCAATCCTCAGCCGAAAAAGTAAACTTTTTTCCCATAGGTTTTAAAAGATAGCTACATGGAGCGTAGGAAGTGTTCTCAATGTGCATGTATCTAGCAACAAACATTTTCTGAATCTCTTTCTTGTGTCTAATGTTTCTATATAATGCTTATAGAGCCGTTTGAAGGGTTTTCTTACTAGTGATACCAGGGTCTGAGGGATTTAAAAATAAATGCTCATGGTTCACGCTAGTTAGGCTTTTGTGGAATGCTGCTAGCCAAGGTATTTCCACCCCCCTATCACATTTGAAACAGTCTAATATAATCTCCCTAGTAAGTTAGGCCGCTGGGTTTTTACAGACTCTGATCCAAAATAATGCAGGGCGAGCCTTAATAGAGTTCAATGTAAGGCAAATTGAGTTCGGTGTGTCAAGCATACTGTAAGGAGGAAATGGGAGCACCCAGGATTATGCGGCAAAATCTGTTCTCTTCTCCCTGGATACTACCACAGTTAGTGGAACTCCAAACTTCTGCACCATAAGTGGCAGTTGGAATGCACTGAAGTTTAAAGATCTTAACAGTAGCAGATACAACCTCTGTATTCCTAGGTTTTGGCAGCCAAGTATTACATTAGTAGAGTTGGAGAACTTTCTCTTACAGTAAGCCATATGGTCAGCCCACAGTCCGTTAGAGGCAAATACCAACCCTAGGTTGGGGAAAGTGCGAGTGCTTTGTAAACTGTCTGAATCTAAAACAATTGATGTGTTAAAATACTTCTTTGACCCACAAGCCATTAAAAAAGATTTTTTTTAATTGGTGCATAAGTCCAAACTGGCCATGAAGTCGACAAAGCCCTGCACCAAGATGCGGAGAGCTTTTGGGGTACGGCCTATTAGCACAGCATCATCAGCATATAACAGGGTGGGAAGATTGATGCCATTATTAAAGGGAATATCATGGGTGAGTGTTGCCAATGACTTGTTCAGGTCGTTATTATAAAGAATGAATAGGAGAGGGGCAAGGACCCAACCATGCCTGACCCCTCTACCGACTTCAATGTCTTTGGATACCTCGCCACCCCTGCTGATGCGCACCTGGGCGTGCAGGTCTTTGTGCAAATAGGCAAAAAAATGTACAAGGGACTCGTCCAGGCCGTAATTTAAAAGGATAGTCCAGAGCCGTGACCTGTTGACAAAGTCGAAGGCCGAGGTAAGATCCATGAAGGCTAAATATATAGGTGTTTTTTGGCTACGTTATATTTACCAATAATCAAGTTGAGGTTAAGGTGTAGTGTAGTTCCTATTATCCCAATAGGCTCTGCGCATTGGAATAATACCTTCAATAGTATAGGCCTAGACCAGACGTTAACTAGGTCTACTACTGTCGATATTAGACTTAAAGTTTTGGGTTTGCCAGCTAGCTCAGAGTTCACTAGAAACTTTCTCAAATAGGCAAGGAGGAGTTGAACCTCCCTGGATAGACAAGAAGGGATTTAGTTTCTGACAACCATAGAACATGACAACTTTGCTCTCCCCTAATCAAGAGTATATCTCGAGAGTCGTGTGAACAAAAGGCAATTTATTTTACTCAGTCAGTACGTGCATTCTTAGTCTCATCAGATTGTAGAGAAAAGGAAGAGACGGGCGTGTTCAATAAAAGATGTTATTTATTGATCAGTCTCTTTTCTCATACAAGAGAAATGGATCGATATTATTGCAATACTTATGGTTAAGTAAAGTGCATACATTAAAATCAGAAGTATAAAATAATACTGTAAAAACATTGATATGGTTTCTAAGCCATATGAAGGTTTAAAATGGATAAAATAGATATATACACATATACATTTGACTAAACGTACTCAACTGGTGTTTCTAGCTACGCCTACCCCGTGTACCTGACCTAAGCCTAATACGTGGGCGGGAATAGAAAGTTACAGTTTAAGTTAAGTTTATACCTTTAAGGTGCCGAGATTGACGTAAGGATGGACATAGATACGTCAATAAAGATGTCATACGACCAGGTCGTTAGCGCATTCTTTTGCTGAAGTTCTCGGTGAAATCAAAACAATGGCCGCAGGGTTTTTCCCAGGTCTGTCATAGGTTTGATTTGTTTTGAGAACTCCGTATGCCTTATCAGGGGCTGGAGGAATATCGCTTGTCTAATTAGATGGCAAGCGTTATGACCTAATCAGATAACACGTTCCTGTGCCGTAGTGTGGCTTTATTAGATAACGGTTCCTGCATCATGGGGGTTTTTGCATCATGGGCTGGCTGCTAGTTAACTTGTTAACCAGAATAGGGTCAGGAATAGGGGGATCGATACAGAACCTATAGGAATACATCACACCCACTCCACGCTAACTATGGACATATTTACTAATCTATGCATAGTAAAACATACTATAGAGTATCGTGTATACCTTACCACGCCAAAATACATAAATGCATTTTGAAATTATCAAATATACGGAAAAAATGCAGTCATATGTATTGTATGCACTCAAGCTGTGAATTAATGCTAAAGTAATCACGCATTTGTATACATTATTGCTATTCGGTATATGAGAATTTACACATGAAATGGCTCTTAATACAGAAGAAAGGTTCGAGACCATTTCATCACAGAATAAAATAATAATGAACGTCCCAGCGGGCAGCTAATGTCTATAAAGTATCTAAAAATAGAAATTTTAGTTCTCTAAGAATAGTTTCTTACTTTAAGCAGAAGATAAGTGTCCCGAAAAATATGTAAAAATATTGTGGGGCTGCTTGAAAAATTGCTGTCCGTGAACTGGAGGGAAAATTGTTCATGTGACTCTATTATTAAAGTTGAAGGCCAAATTCAGGGAACGCCGTGTACGAGCTTGCTCAAAAGTCTCTATTTCTGCTCTGGTGAAAACATCATATCATTTAGACTCTCGAAAAAGTTGTCAACAGCTTCCTGGGAGAGTTCCACTAACTCGGAAATAGGTGTAACCATGCATTCGTGCGCATGATTGTCTCCATTGACATTCTGATTTGGATTGCTGACAGAAGGTCGTACCTGATCGATGCTGCTTTCATCTTGAACTTCACTACCCCTTAATCGTAGTGATGAAGCTTCCACGAATGCCGTCATCAGGATTGGTAGCCGTTGAGGGCAGCACAAAGCATGAGCCTTGATTGGACTCAACAATGTTTCTGCATCCATTGGCGCATCCGATTGTAGCGTCAGACAGGTGTCTAACACGCATACTTCTCCGCATAGCAGGCACCTTAATACAGGTAAAACACATCGTTGCCACCTTAGTCGAAATGATAGAAACCAAGTCATGTTCAGGTCTCTAAGCCGGGATAGTCCCAGGATTTTTGATATCGGGTCCCGGTATCCAATGGCTAGGATTGTTTCTTCCCTTGTCGCAGGTGTTTTGTCTGTGACATGGTTTGCCATAACGAAATATAAGGACTAGGAACAGGATTCCTGCAATCAGTCCTAAAATGAGGGGAAGTCCGCCAAAAATCGAATGGACGAAATCTGGAAAAATACCCAGTATGGCTTTGAATGGTGTTAATGCCATCGAAAATACTGTCTTAAATACTTGTGAGACTCCACTGGTATCAGAAATATTTAAGATTTCATTCAGGATTTCTGCTAAATGTATGGGGGAATTAGTTGATAACAATGAATGTATCTCTGCAGTCGTCCTTGCGACTTGGAGATCATACGTTTCTTTTGATGACGTGAGCCTTGTCGGCGTCTGAAGAAGCACTGTTTTCATTCTGCTTAAAATATCTATTCGAATAGAAGTAATTTTCAAGTTGGGCCATGCCCTTGCCTCCCTGTCTGGAAAGGAGCTGGTGAACAATGAGCGTCCACAGCACTTGACCTTCGCAGTCGTAGTTACGAGATAAGGAGTCCCGGGCATAAGACTACAACATCTGCGATCTACAATTAGAACGTAACTCCCATTATAGAGTCTTTGAAAGAATGGTTCTATTTCTGTTGCAGGTGTGCCTTGCTGGTGACATGAAAGTTTATATGAATTCCCTTCACAGGCTCCATGCAAACTAATTCCGTTACACAGAAGTGTACCGCTTAGTGACATCGCACAATTATTGCCACTAAGAAACACTTTCTGTCCTTTATTACTGACACATGCATGTGAATAGGGCAGGTTCCATGTTGTTTTAATGTACCCCTTTCCCAATTTTTCGTACATGCCAGCCTGTATATATTTTTGGCAGTATTGAAACCTGAAGGTTGAAATTGGAATATTTATTATCCCATGTATTATCCATTCACTGACAGGTCGTTCTGACATTGTCACTGGTAATCTTTCGAGTTTCTCAATGCTCAGGATTATATAATCAGCACCCTTTTGTGCCATACTGATTTGTCTATCAGTAAGGTTAAAGATATGAAATAGTGACGTTGTGTTTATTAAACGCCAAGGCACATAGCCTGAACGCAGATTTTGTAACGTCCAGCCAAGCTGTACAATAGACCGCAATTGAGACTGACCGTGTTGTAATAACAGTAAGTCTTGCGATAATATGTCGATTGCTGAAGACACAATGCTGTCCAAAGAAAAAATTCTGGAGGACAGAGTCAATAACCCATTGTCCACTACAGAAAGTGATTTTTCCAAATTAATACGGTCAATTTCCCGTATAATCTCTGCTGTTTCAATTTGAGTAACCTTCCAGGCCTCGTTATATGCTGCATATATGGAGGCTGCTATGAAACGTTTTTGACGCTGTTTGCGTGGTCCCATAATGAAATCACGCAAGTCAGCACCATCAGTAAGTAAAGTTAGGTGTTGCTTAATTTCTGCCAGTGTGGAGGTTTGTAGCCATTGAAGGCATAATTTGCCCACACTGTAGGTGGTTATTATTCCTGGGTGATGTCTTTGGGAATATCTAGGGTCTGGCCTGGTCATTTTGAACCCCTGTGTTTTGTTCAGAAATCTGTCTTGACAGTTATTAGTATCTGTGGGCCAGATCAACCACTGTTTCCAATCAGGATGTGTTCTGTTTTGGTTTAATACATAGTTTACGTCTATCTCTTCATCTATAGAGCTATTGCTGTACATTGTTGGTTTAGGAATAGACGGTTTATTTAAATCTTTGATTTTGGCTAGGCCAAGACAGGTGGTTTGTTGAACAGTGTCATTTAAAAATATAATTTGTTCTGGGATCATGCAGGCTCTAAACAAAGATTCTATACCCTGTACTTGCCATTCTTTTGTGCCCCAAACACTTTTCAATTCAACATTTTTGTCCCAATAATCAAAACCAAAAGTATTCATTTGTTCAAAGAATGAGTCTGAATATATCAATTTTGTGTTGGTTATCATGGTCTTTGCCCCTGTCTTGTTTGACAATTTAAAATAAAATGTTTCAGCATTACTTGTGTTAAAACCTGAAAAGTATGAATATTTGTCGTAAACGGTTCTTGAGCTTCCTTTTGGAGGGGTTGCACAATGTTCCCATTGATTATAATTTAAAACATTTCTAGGTTGTGCAGATTTATGTAGAAAATGGTTACCATAGTGGTTATAACAGTACATACCATCATAATTTGTAGAACCCTGCAAATAATCATGTTTGGTAAATTTAGCAGACATTACTAAGTCAGACATCATATTATTTATACTTTCGAAGTCCCAATCATCAGCAAATGAGCTTGGTTTTACAAAGTCACTCAATGAGATCTTAATTTGGTGTGGATATTTCAGGATTTCAACTGGACCATAGATTTCGTAGTCAGTGTTGTCCCATGCTACCCCACCCGGTATAGGATTTGCTGTGAAGTTGACTGAAGAAAGTTCTCTTTTCTCGACGTGTGAAGATGTGTGTGGTTTGAGGATCAAGTTGATTTTCTGACTTGCTGTGTCCATTTTGGCATATTTTCCCTCAATGAAGCGTCCCAAAGTTAGTACCATGATGAGCCAAAGTATGAGGATAAATGCACCAAAACCCACCCAAAATTCAATCCATGGAGAAATCAGATATGTTTTTTTCAGTTGTTTCAAAAGTTCTTTAGCTTTATCTTTAAAGGTTTTTGATGATGGCTGTGTCTTTGATTCACTGAAGCCTTCAGAGGAATCATCGAAGTTTATGAAGTAGCCGGATGCAGTTCTGTCAATTGTTCCAATTGCTTCAGGATTACTGTTTCTTGCATTATCATTTGGTACTTCATTGTAGATTGGTGTGTCTCTGCTAAATGTTTTTATTTGGGTTTTCAGAGGTCTAAGTTCCATTGCATTGTTGCATAGTCCTTGTTGTTCTTCTGTGGGCGTTTCAAATGTGATTAGCCTCTTTGTTAGGACCTCTGTACTGGTAGCAAACCTTGGTGTTCTGCTACTTATTGGGAGTCCACTTGGCCTACTATTTGTTATCGGCCACATGATTGTGGTTTTACCAGGTCGATGGATACAACTCGGTTCTCCTTTTTACCAGCAAGCGGCGGTAGTACTACTGATCTTGTCCCGTTGATAGACAAGACAGGAGCTGCTTTTCTGTAAGAAGGCCCAAATTCCTTCTTTACCGCGATCTTTTCTCTGACTAGATCCCCGACTTTTGGAATCCAGACAGGTCTTGCTGGGACAGGTGGTGGTTCTTCAGTGGTTGTTGGCTGTTGTTTCAACTTTATGTTGTTCAGGTCTTTTCTTGTTTCGTTTAAGTCCTGTAAAATAGCCAAACGGTCTTTGATATCAAAGCTTTTTTCCTTCACCACTGAAGTCTGACTGTCAAGGTCAGAGATTAACATCCTAGTTCCAAATAATAATTCGTACGGACTGAATCCCTTCAGAGAATTTCTTGGCAGGTTATTTAGACTACGTTGGGCACTTATTAGATGTTTGACCCACCCAGCTCCCGAACCTAATATCCTTTCCGTTATAGATTGCTTTATGCCTTGGTTTTTTCTTTACACCATCCCGTATCCCTCAGGAAGGAAGTGAGAAGATTCCCGCTGTGCTATGCTCATTTGGCCATGTTTCCCCTCAGGCTGGAGGGCTAGAGTGAAAACAATGGTCAAACGTAGCATGCTCTTAGCGTATATGCCATTTAGACTCGCAAATCTTTGTATAACAGTCCAGACGTCAGCCGAGTGCTGAGGATCTACATTATAAGTGGATACTAGCCTGTGTATGTTAATCGGACGCTTTGCTTTTTACTGTTGATTGTTTCTGGAGTGAGACCCCACGGTAGTATACCGTTTCTCTCACCACTGCGATCTCTGTTGCAGTCCTGGCATTTTTTTACAAAAATGTGATGCTGCAGGCTCATGCCTGGCCACCAGTACCTTGATTGCAATTCTTCCAGAGAATCTTTTAGTTTGAGGTGTCCAAGACCCTCGCCCATATGTGCGTCTGCAATTAACAAGTTTTTCCTGTCCATGTTTGGAATCACCCTATCCCCCACTCCAGGGATTCGAGCAAAAGGGACGGAGTTTGCATCGATTATGTATGTATAATTGAGTGGATAGTTGATCGGTAATGCTGAGCAGTCACCTTTTGATGACGTTTTCACTGCCAGCACTGTTTCACCGTCAATATGCTTCACTGTACGCTTTTTTCGAACTACGGAAGCCGATTTAGTTGCTACCGCTGTGGCTGTCTCAGCCAATGAATTCCCTGCAACGTGAACGCCATCACGCTGATGACTCAGTGAGTGTGTCACGTGAGTCTTTGGTAGTTCTTTTTGTAAAAGAGCTATTTGTTCCCAGAGCAGTTTTTGCTTTATTGTTGCCTCTGTGTCATCTTTGTAACCGTTTTGAATCCATGTCTGCAAATCGTTATTATATGATTTGACGCAGTAATATGAATCGGACACTATAAGTGTCGGGAATTCGCGATCCGCATTTTCTAGCGCCATTTTCAATGCTATTATTTCAGTCTGTTGTTCTGAATTAGTTTCTATTGAGTGTGTTTTTGTTAATAGAGGTTTTAGTTTACCTCCGCGCCACACTTCTTTTGTAATCCCACATGTGGGGTTGTATGCTTGTTCTCCCCAAACGGAGGGTTGAGCATGTCCGTCTGTATAGATTACACAGGCGTATTGTCGTAAGGGCAGAATGTCGATTGGCAGAGGGAATGTTCTTTCATATTCTAGATTTTTTAATTCTTCTAGTTCTGGATCAAAGTAGTAGTATACTTTGTCCGTTGTAATTGAATTCACCCATTGTATCCATTCCGGATTCAATGTTGTAGTTGGTAAATTACAAGGTGTTGTTAGTGCCTCAAAGGCTGATTCTGCTGTTCTGACTGTGATATGTCTACCGTCAGCTTTGTCTTTTTCTCTAGCTATTGCGGTTTGAACTGCATGAACAATGTTTTCTTTAATACTGAACTTCTTTTCAGCTTCTGTGTACAAGTGTGATTTGAATGCAATTGGTACCTTTTCTCCCTCATTAGAGGTCAGGTATGTGAATCCGCATCTTCCTGGGATGACTCGAATCACAAGATTGCGTGTGTTATCACGTGTTTCTAATTTTGTTTTAATTAGCATGTCTGTTTGTAGGGATCTCAAAATTTCTGTGTGTATTTGAGTCCAATTAGTTCTTTTAAAATCTGGTTTTATCAGATCATAAAGGGGTTTCACCCTTTCTGCGTAATTTGCAATGTATGTTCTTCCGAAATTTAGGAAGCCTAGAATTGACTGTAGGTTTTTTAGTGTTCTAGGTGCTTGGAGTACGGCGCATTTCTCTAGGAAATTGTCAGCCAGGCTTTTGCCTTCACTTGATAATTCATATCCTAAGAACAGGACTGTCAGATGGGCAATTCTGGATTTTTTAAAGTTGAATTTGTAACCCTCTGCTGCGAACCCAAGTATTATGGTGTTCACTCTCTTCAAGTGAGTATCCAAGTCATCATCTGTTAAGTAAATGTCGTCGACATAAGATAATGCTTCGTCATCATATGTTTGTAGTAATTCAGTTACAAATATCTGCTCTCTGGTGCTATGTTTTGACAAAAGAATCCATTAGAGATGTCTAATGTTGTTTTGTATTTTTTGCGCACTATGTTATTCATTAGTGCAGCACTATGCGAGTTTTGCACTGCAAAAGTTTTGCAACATGAGTTAAGGTGTCGGTAATCCAAAACTAGACGATATGAATTGTCTGGTTTGGAGACCGGAAACAAAGGGTTGTTCATTTGTGAGGTGCAAGTTTCAATCACCCCCTGGTATTCTAGCTGATCTAGGATTTCTTTTACCTGTTTTTTAGCTTCTTGCTTAATTGGGTACTGTCTTTGTGCAGTAGGTTGTGATTTTAACTGGATTTTGTGAGGAGGAGAGTCCTCATCCCATCCTACGTGATTTTTATATAAAGCAGGAGCTAGAGCTACTGCCCACTTTCTAGCAAGTGTATATTTTTTATGAATTGGGATGTGATTTGAGAAGGCAGGCATAATTATTTCTTCGCCATGAGGGCAATCCCTGACAAACTCTGGTGGCCAGTCTTTTTCAGCTACAAGGATGTCATAGCCCTTGGAGAGATTATCCCAAAATAGTCCCCTTATTTTTCTAGTCTTATCCCCTTCTATACGTAATGTTATTTCATATATTTTGTGAGGTTTGCTAACTCTGGTGTCTGCAGTTTCCACTTGAAGATATTTATTCGTGTCCACTGTCTCCAGATGATTCATAAGGACTTTGCGAGCTATGCTCACTTCTGCTGCGCTGTCTAGCATTGTCTGAGCCCATTCTCCGTTTTTCAGTTGTGTCCTCAGAATTCTCGGCATTGTTAACTATTTTAATGCTGGCTACCTTCTTTTTTGGAAATTGTAATTTCTTTTTTAGCTGAGCAGGTTCCTTGTCTTTGGACTTGGCGTGCTCTTCTCTTCGTTCTGATCGTCCTCTTCATTCCGATTTCTGCGAGGAAGTCTGAAAAGATTGAGAGGGACGTGTATCAATGTCTTGATATCTATCAGGTTTCTTTATATTATCCCTATTTCTAAGGTTATATCTTTTCCCAGAGGGGTCACTCTGGGGTGACCTGTGTCTTTGGTTCGGAGATTTTTCTCTTCGCCTAGGAGACCTTCCTCTGGACTGGAATTTCTTTTCTTTAGGATTGGATTGTTTGTTTCCATCCCAGCTCTTTTTTTGTGATGTTGAATTATTATTAAAAAATATTTTTTCAGGACTTTCAATCAGTTGGGGTTTTACTGGTATTCCACCTAAACTATCTCTACCTAGTTCCTCATAGGATTTTTCTATGATTCTGGCAATTTCAGCTGGTTGGTCTGCTATATCTGTCTCCTTTAACCTCTGGCGGATCGCCACGTTTGCTGCTTCACCCTTTATGTTGGCTAACAATATAGCCGAGACCTGCTTGAAGTCTTTCAGTAATTTCATACCAAGAGTTAAAGCGGGTTCTGGACCATATTCGTCTTGTATTTGTTTTAGCACATCTGGTATTACCGAAATGGATGGAACACCGTGCGTTTTTGTGTAAATAGAAGCAAAGACTGTACCCCAAGTGTCACAGTCCTCAATGTGTGGTGCGATTCCCATTGGAAGACAGATAGTCAGAATCCTGTGTTTTTCTAACGGGGTGGTGTCTGGAAACACCGCCTCTATTTGGGTAATTTTTTGCGCTAGCCAGAATGGTATTTGTTCCCGTTTAGCCGGTACTTTACCTAGGCAGGACTGTATGTTCTGTGGTGTAATTTTATTTGTGTTCCCCTGGTGAGGGGTCAGCTGTGGAATTTTAATTGCTGGTTGAATTGTTGAAGTCCGCATCACATACTGGACTAATTGTCTATGTATTTTTATTAATTGTTTTAGCTGTGTTAAAAGCTCTGCTGCAGACATCCCGTTGATGTCTGGATGTGGTATGTATCCGGCTAGGACCGGCCACGTTGCTCCTGGTCTACCTAAGGGACCGAGCCTGGTGATGTGATTATTATGTTTTAGGGCGCCATCAAATAAGAGCAGGTGGTCTTGAAATTTGAGTGGTACTTCCACCTCCTCGAAAGGAGTGTACATTTCTGGAGGTTCCTCTATTTTATAATAGTGGAAGTACTTTGTTACAGCATTTGCTGCTGGAAAATGTATCCATGAATAGTATACCTCTGTCTGCCGATATTCGTGTGCCTCAATTACGAATATGACTGTGCCACCTCTAGGTGTCAGTCCATTTTCTATAAGTTTTAAGGTTATAGATTTCCTTTTGATGACCGGGATGAGTATTATATCCTGGTCTGCATCTTGTATAGCAGCATCAGCTGCTGCGAGTTCAGTTGCTAATCTAACTGCCTCTCTTTCATCATCACTGTCTACCATTTTACCGACAGGAAGGTTATTCTGTTTGTTTGCAGATCAGGTTTCTTATGGAAACAAAGATTAGATGCACAATAGTTTGGAACAGTCTATCCTTCAACGTTGACTAAACCAAGAACCATACATAGGAGTTTCCTCCTGCGAGGTTTGGCGGATATTACCTTTTACCCACTCCAGACGTCTTTGGAGTATTATGGGAGAAAGGGGTCTGAGTGAGAAAGCACGACTGAGTTACTCTAAATGTCTTACGTTAGTTTTATCGCCCTTTCCAAACACGTTGGGCGCCATGTAGTGTAGTTCCTATTATCCCAATAGGCTCTGCGCATTGGAATAATACCTTCAATAGTATAGGCCTAGACCAGACGTTAACTAGGTCTACTACTGTCGATATTAGACTTAAAGTTTTGGGTTTGCCAGCTAGCTCAGAGTTCACTAGAAACTTTCTCAAATAGGCAAGGAGGAGTTAAACCTCCCTGGATAGACAAGAAGGGATTTAGTTTCTGACAACCATAGAACATGACAACTTTGCTCTCCCCTAATCAAGAGTATATCTCGAGAGTCGTGTGAACAAAAGGCAATTTATTTTACTCAGTCAGTACGTGCATTCTTAGTCTCATCAGATTGTAGAGAAAAGGAAGAGACGGGCGTGTTCAATAAAAGATGTTATTTATTGATCAGTCTCTTTTCTCATACAAGAGAAATGGATCGATATTATTGCAATACTTATGGTTAAGTAAAGTGCATACATTAAAATCAGAAGTATAAAATAATACTGTAAAAACATTGATATGGTTTCTAAGCCATATGAAGGTTTAAAATGGATAAAATAGATATATACACATATACATTTGACTAAACGTACTCAACTGGTGTTTCTAGCTACGCCTACCCCGTGTACCTGACCTAAGCCTAATACGTGGGCGGGAATAGAAAGTTACAGTTTAAGTTAAGTTTGTTTTTGCCAAGTGACTGACTAAAGAATTTCTCTGCGAGGGGTTATTCAGTTCTGTACCTGGAATCTAGGATGGATGAGGGATGGTATCTCTCGTCTCTGGTCTCGATATTCCAGGCTGCCTGCGAGGGCAACCAGAAGCGCCGGAGCTGGATTTCTCGGCAGGAGAAATGGGCAGCTGCTCGTTCTCAGCGCGTCAGGAAGGCGGGGCTGCGCCAGCGGGGTCTGCTCTGCTCTGGGCTTCGGCAAGTCTGGCTGCTCCGATCTCGTCACCACAGCGTGTGTTTGCATAGGGCAATATCGGTAATATTTATACCTTTAAGGTGCCGAGATTGACGTAAGGATGGACATAGATACGTCAATAAAGATGTCATACGACCAGGTCGTTAGCGCATTCTTTTGCTGAAGTTCTCGGTGAAATCAAAACAATGGCCGCAGGGTTTTTCCCAGGTCTGTCATAGGTTTGATTTGTTTTGAGAACTCCCTATGCCTTATCAGGGGCTGGAGGAATATCGCTTGTCTAATTAGATGGCAAGCGTTATGACCTAATCAGATAACACGTTCCTGTGCCGTAGTGTGGCTTTATCAGATAACGGTTCCTGCATCATGGGGGTTTTTGCATCATGGGCTGGCTGCTAGTTAACTTGTTAACCAGAATAGGGTCAGGAATAGGGGGATCGATAAAGAACCTATAGGAATATATCACAAAGGTACTGCTCAACATTGCCAATATTGCTTCTAAACCCCAACTGACAAGGATGTAAAATCTGGTCTTCCTCAGCCCAACCTAATCTTATTATACAGGACCCTCCCCCAAATTTTCAATGTATTATTAATCAGGGAGATCGGCCTGTAACAGCTTGGATTAGAACGTTCACCCTTTTTAAAAATCGGCACGATAATGCTGGTGGACCATGTATCGGGTATAGTGGAATTTGTTAGATTTTTGAAAACATTCAACAATAAGGGCGCCCAAAAGTCTGATTGATTTTTAATAAGATCAATGGGCAGACCATCAGGGCCTGGGACTTTACAACCCAGGCTCTGGCCAATAGCCTCATCTACTACTGATAGGTTAATCATGACCCTAGTAGTAATTGCATACTCATTGGTGACTATAGATGGGGCTGAAGCTGAATAAATCTTCGAATAATGCACTTCCCATGACTCACTAGAAATATTGAAACTAATTGTGGACATGGGATGTCCCAAAGACCTCATATCTTTAACAGCTGACCAACGTCCTTCCCGTTTTGATAACGTGACTGCCCGAGCAAGATTGTCCCAACGCTCCCTAATTAATTCCTCCTTTCTAATTGAAATGGCTGCTTTATACTGTTGTCGGATTGATTTGATAAGGGAGCTATCTCTAGGTTTATTACCAAGCGCCCTTCAGAGAGCTCTATTAGCTGTGGAACAATCAGCATTAAACCAGCCTGGGCCGAATGTGTTACCTTAATGGGCCTGGACAACAAAGTTTTGACGCCCGCACATAGTTGCATGAAAGCGGCAACTGCCGCAGAATTGTGTTCCTTAAAAGACAAACAAATATCGTTTAATTCCGGATATGTTCTTGCCATCCTGCCAAATAAGACTTTATTGTCTATACCATGCCAGACCAATCTAAGGTTATCGGTGGAGGGGGACAGATCCCTTGCACCACACTCTTTATCATGGATTGGCCTGGGGGCGAAACTCAGGATTAGATTGATGGGTTTATGATCTCCATGAACAGTGGGGACTACCTCGGCTTTTAGCACATGTAATAAAAGTAAAATCGATTGTGGAGGCCAAGCCCCTGCCTCTGTAAGTAGGTTCTATATGATTGGCTCTTGTAGGTACTGCAGCAAGCTCCATCACATCTAAAAAATCATTAGTGCCCGTAAGGTTTAATAATTGGGCGACCCTATTACATAATTGTGCCTTATTGGTAGGGTGAATAGCACAATAAATACTGGTTGGTAACTTAACATTAAAATCACCCCCTAGACAAATTTCTACGGGGTTAGCAATGCATTTGGACTTCTGTAGGTTAGAAATGAATTTGAACAAATTAATGAAAGTCATATTTGGGACACTTTTAAAATCGTTATAATAGAAGTTAATTAAGCAGAGCGAGACCCCCCATTTATAAATGATTGCCTGAAATTTGTCATTATTGGTAGCGAGAGCCCTTGCACTGCCGCCTGCCGTGACGTTGATCCAAATTGAAGGCCTCCTTCCGGCCGACTCGAATTCGGGGTTGGGGCTACGATGTTAAAACATTCAAACCCCTCCAGGAATAGCTCCTGTGTGGCCCAGGTCTCCTGAAACATTAAAATGTCCTGTTTTTGGAGTAACTCCAACCAATCAGGTAGGTTCATTTTGGATGCTAGACCCGCGACATTCCAGCTTAATATTTTCAGAGTGGAATCTACATCAGGTAGGTTCACAGGCTGGAGACACAATTGAAGGGGGCACTGACTCAGATAATGCTCATGAAGTCTATGTGGGAGACAGTCAATACTGGCTGTCCAAACCCGATAAAGGTAGAAATCTGTTGTGTAGGGGGGACAGTAGGAGGAGCGTCAGGGAATGTTGCCCCAAAGGAGGGTTTGTAAAAATAGCCCAGGGGTAAGGCCCATATACTGGTGATAATATTAGAATGGGCCTCCTGTGCCAGTAATATTCATTTTGGTCACTAATTATATTTATTTTATTTATTATTTCTTTAATTTTATATTACTTTTAAGACATTTAAAAACAGTTGATATTTTAGCAAACTATAATATTAATGATATTTAGGATTCAGTATTTTTGTACTTACCTATTTGTAGATAGGAAGTCGATATTCTGTCACTCGATATTTTTACCTCAATATTGTGGCAGCTCAATATTCTTCTCCTCGATATTCTGTCAGTGATCCAAATTTTTTCTGACTCAGACATTTTACATACAGGTAGAATAGAGGGATGCTCCCTTTATTGGGACCAATAAGAATACTGGAGAGTCAAGTTGATCTTCTTGAGATAAAGAATAGTTAGGTAGTCATCTATAACTCCATAGGAATACATTGGCTAGTGGGTGGCACAGTGGGCCCATGTTTTTTTGTGGAAATGCTGCTTGGCTCCGGCTAAATTCTAATGGACCTTGTAGGGGAATGTGGTATGCTTGAAAAAAACCATACATATTTGTGCGCCAATGTGTTTACCTTGTAGGAAAAGGATTACTACTTATTAGAGTGTAACTGCCTAGAAGGGCATTGAGGTGAGGGCAATCAGTATGGTGCCACCTATTGTGAAAAGTTTAGCTTGGTTAAGACAATTTACATGCAGGTAATGTAGAGGGGTGATCCCTTTATTAGGACCAATAGGAATATTTGAAAGCAAAGTTGATGTTCTTGAGAAAAGGATGGTTACCTATTCATCTATAACTCTGTAGGAAAGCATTGGCACTGAGGTTGGCACAGTGAGCCAAGATGGAGACATAGCTTGGCTCAGGGTAAATCCTCATGGTTCGGCAGGGAAATGTGGTGTGTTTGAAAAACATAATAAATAATTGTGAGCCTGTTAGGAATGGTGTCCATAGTGGCCTCAGTGCTTTACTGCTGGGCAATGTCATTGAAGAGATGGCGTTGAGGGACGACATGTTAAAAATCTCGATGCGCTGTGTTGATGTGGGGTTGACAAAGCAAGTGTTTTGTCGATTTTACAGCCACAAAGCAGGCAATGCATTGACTTTTCATCAGCGTTGCAGGGACTGCATTGGAGGCAAAGTGCGGTGCATGGACAATCAGTGACACAGTGCTCAGGACTCACAATGGGATGGTCTTTCAGCCCCAAAGCAGGCGATGCATCCATTCTCCAGCTGCACTACAGGGGCTGCGCCAATTCTTCACCTACACTACAGGTGCTGCATCGATTCTTCAGCAATCAATACATCATACACATTATGAGAAATTTTAGCACAGAGACACAACACTATGCTACAATTTCTCATAATATGTATGATAATATATTGATTGTTTTATATGCAAATATATTTTTGCTATCAACAGTACACCTGTGTCAGAATTTATGAGCGATTGATTTTAGGCATTGAATAGGATCATATTTTTGACCAATTAAGTACTGAATAATGTATAAATATTTCCTCTGAGAACACGTTTGTATGTTGACTATAGTACACAGTTCCTTGGGGGAATATTGGTTTGCCCTATTTTGCTAAATACACTTTCTAAAAGCGGCATTTTCAAACATGCAACATACAAATAATCTTCACCAAAAGATGTGTTTTTAAATTGTGAGTTCAGAGACCCCAAACTCCAAATGTTTACCTGTTCCCAACTGGAAATTACCCATAAAAGATATTTAATGGCAATCCCCATGTTACCCTATTTCACTATTAGGACATGTAAAACACAACTGTACATATCCTACCTTTTACATACACTGCACCCTGCCCATGGGGATACATTGGGCCTACCTTAGAGGTGCCTTACAAGTAATAAAAGGGAAGATTTGTGCCAGGTCGAAATGGCAGTTTAAAACTGTCCACACAGACACTGCAATGGCAGGTCTGAGACATGTTTGTGGGGCCACTCACATGGGTGGCACAATTGGTGCTGCAGGCCCACCCGTAGAACTTGATATTCAGGCCTAAGGAACCCTGGTTCACTTTACTAGGGACTTACTAGTAAATCAAATATTGCAATCATGGATAAACCAATCACCACAGCTATTTTGACAGTGACCATATGCACTTTAGCACTGGTTAGCAGTGGTAAAGTGCCCAGAGTTCTAAAACCAACAAAAACAGGGCAGAAAAAATAGGACAAAGAAGGCAAACAGTTTGGGGACAACCCTGCAAAAGGGGCAGGTCCAAAAGTTCTCATGTTATAGGAAAAGCATTATTACTTACTCAGGCGTAACTGCTTAGGAATACATTGAGGTGAGGGCGGCCTGTTTGGTGACACCTGTTGTGATAATATTTTCTCGCCTCAAACAAATTGCATATAGGTAGTGTTGAGGGGTCCCCTCTTTATTTTTTATCTATATCAATATTGCTAAGAAAAGGTGATCTTCTTGAGATAAAGGATGGTTACTTATTTGTCTAGAACTTCATGAGAATGCATTGGTTTGTGGACGACTCAATGGGCACAGGGGAAAACATTGCTTGGATCAGGGTAAATCCTCATGAACGTTGTAGGGGGATGTGGTGTGTTTGAAAAACAACATAAAATTAATGAGCCAAAGTAATGTTTCTGAATGAGAACTATGATTACTTATTCAGACATAATTCACAGAAATGGATTGAGCTGAGGGCAACCAATTTGGGGTCCCTGTTGTGACAATGGGAATACCTCCCTATATGTTCAGGGAAAAGCTTTTTCTGACATATTGTGGCAATTAAGCAAACCTTTGGGGTTTGAAAAGAAAATATAAGATGAGAAAGGGTTTTACTTCTAATACAGTTGACCTTTTTTGGGCAACCTTCCTTTTCATGACATAATTTTTTAACAATGGTTCTGAAGGAATGGAGGGATTTTGACAAGCAAAATATACCTATATTTCTAAATAAGAGATATTTGATGGAACCCTTTGAAGAGCACTTTCCCTTTTTGACTTTCAGTTTCGGCATAAGGGCCAGATCCTTTGCCACTTATGCATTCCAAGTTCTCCTAAAGAACTTCCAGAAGCTCTTTAGGACAATGTGAGCACTACAGCCATTTCAACCCAGATGAAAGTGTTGCCACACTTTCTTTCAGATGTAACATTTGATAACCTATTGTCTTCTACAGTGGTTGCGGGAGCTGCAGTTGCTGGAAGAAGAACTCTATGGACAAAATCATGGAAGCTAGAGTCAACTTCTGTTTACTGAGCTGAACCCATCTGGAGAAGAGCTAAATAATATGGTGCAAAAAAATGCAGAGGAGATGAAAGCATTAAAACCATTCAAACTCCATGAAGGGAAGAAATACTTTTTCCAGAATCAGAATCAGCACTGATAAGTGTGTAAATTAAAAACACAACAAAGAAATCCTTGGGTCTTAAATGCCTGCGCAGGCAGGAGAAAACACTAGAGGTAGTCTCTAGAGGCTTGTGGGGAAATCCCTTTATCAGTATGGATTTAAAACTGCACATGTCAGACGAAAAAAGTAGGGCTTCTTGTTTCAGCCTTAGAAACTCAGAGTGGTATCACGGCTTTAATCAGGACGTTGGACAATAGTACTGCGTAGATGGGACGTGAATATCGTGAAAAGAAAAAAGGTCAAAAGTGAAATACAAAACCAGTAGTCTATCTGTTTTTCCTGGTACGGTGAACCAGATATGCCTGCCTGGAGCTTTGTGCTTTTTGGAGCTTTAACAACCCTAAACTTTAAAACTGAATATCTCCGGTTTTACTGAATGGATTTTTGGTTGTTTTGGTCTTGTTTTATTTATTAAATTAAGTTCTATGTTTCTAACCTGGTGTGGGATCCTTTTTGTGTGGTGCGTTCACTGTATTACTTTTTTTTTAAGTATTGCAAAAATATTTTACGCATTGCTTCTTAGTTAATCCTGACTGCTCTGTGCCAAGTTACCAGGGGCTGAGCACAGGTTAATTTAGGATTTGCCTGCCCCTTACCCTGACTAGGATTGAGGTTGCTGCTTGTCCAGGGATCCCACTCCAGGCAACCAGTAATCCAATTTCTAACATTGGTGATCAGCAGTGAGGATAGGACTTGTGTTTGTGCAGTGCTAGACAGTGTTTTGGTGTACACTACCATCCCATGCATAAGACCAGTTTGACTTTAAATTCTCCCTGGTTGACCTTTTTTCTTTTATAAATTCTCCATCTGACTGTGTCTGTTACCTCACCAGCAAAAATGGAATTTGAACTTGCCAACGTGGAGAGCTACACCACGGCTCAGCTCAAGAAGTTTTGTCAGGAGGGGATACTGCCCGCTAAAAGGAGCACCAAAACGTCAGAGCTCCAGAACGCCTTGAGGGCATGGGCAGAGGCTAGCCTGTCGCCAAGCGAGGATGGGGAGGCAGAGCAGGATGAGGAAGAATCAGAGCAGGACTAACAGGAATATATCGGAAGGCAGTCTGTTGAGGAGGGAGTAACCTACTCCTAGAATTGGAAATCCCTTGTAGTGTGGAGAGCAGTGTGTCTTCCAGGGGCCTGTCCCCAGTAAAGTTTGACAACAGGAGGGAAGAAAGAGAGCTCAAGTTGGAGCTGGCCAAATTGAAACTGGATAAAGAAATGGCTGAGGCCCAAGAGAGCCTTGGAGGAGAAGACACTAGCTATGGAGGAATGGAGGAAAGGAGAATGGCCCATGAGCTAAGACTCAGATAGCTGGACATTATAGCCAAGCAGGAGGAGTCTAGCAGTAATGTTTATCAGCGTATCTACAGTGTCCTCTGGAAACAATAGGGTCGACATCCCTGAAGGTCCGGTGCCTGATTTTGTTGTGGGGGACCGTATTGATAATTGGTTATAGGTTTTTAAGATTGCCCTACAGATGCACAGGATCCCTGAGGAGGATTGGGGGCTAGTCTGTGGAGGCATATATCTAGTGATGGGAAGGACATCCTACTGGCCTTAGAGAAGGAGTACTGAATATGGTATTCCCCCATGAAGGAACCTGGGTGGATTGTGTAGACTCCTTTTGCAAGGCACTGGATGGTTGGGAGAATTGCAGTAAGGTAAAGGATTATCAGGGACTGTAAAATTTGATTGCAAAGGAGCACATATTCAATCTTTGTTTTGCAGATCAGTGCCAACACCTGATTGACAGTAAGCTCTCTGACTCGAGGGAGCTTGCTAAGGAGGTGAACAACTGGGTGGATGTATGTCAGTACAACGCGATCTTTTAGATCGCGGTACTTGACAACGCTGTCATTACAACGCAAGTCGTTACAACGACTTGCGTTGGAGGGCGCGGATTGCGGAATATTATAATTTTATATTCCAACATCAGTCCACCTAACAGTAGGGAAGGTGCTGGAATATAAAATTACAATATTCCGTTAACCAACAGTGCCATCCAGCGCAAGTCGTAGTAAAGACGTGCGTTGTAATGGCAGCGTTGTTAAGGTAGTGCGGTGTAAACACCGCATTGTAAACGATGTTCCCCAACTGGGTCAGCACCAGGATCCATAAGAATAAGAAGTCATCTGGGGGATCCCCACACAGGTGGGCAGCGTCCCCATCAGAAGAAAGAGGATCTATACAAACATAAAACAAGGAGTTTTTTAAGGGGCCCCAAACTAGTTCCTTGGGTAATGACTCCCACCCCCCAACTGAGAAAAAGAAGAGATGTTTCCCTAGCGGTAAGTCTACAGGGAAGGAACCCCAAGTGCTATGACTGCCAACAGGAAGGGGACTTCAAGGGGATTGCCAATAGTCCCAAGCAGGCACAGTCCTCCCCACTGATGGACAGTCACTGGGGTTGGTTAGTTTATTACTTGGGGAGGAGATTGACCCATATAGTGTGGGGAACAAAGATTTGGGTTACCATAGTGTCCCTCGGTGACAGAGAGATGGTGCAGAGAACACACATTCCTAGTAATGCTAAGAAATAGAGGCAGTGGCTCACCATCAATGGGAAGAGGTTGGCAGCTCTGAGAAACACTGGAGCCATCATGACAGCAGTCAGATGTTATCTGGTGGCCTCAGAGCAGGTAGTCTCTAAAACGTTCCACAAAGCTGTTGCACCTGACACCCATGAGAGTCACAATCCAGTGGGTCTGATTCCCCTTTGAGTGATTGGGGACTCAGATTCTTTGAGGTTAGCTGTGACTCCATCCATGCCTATGGATTGTCTGCTTGGCAATGACCTGGTGCATACCATCTGGAAGGAGGTGGAGCTCAGGTCCCACTGGGAGATGTTAGGGTTGCCTGAGTGGGTGTGCCTGACCGCACTGTGCATAGCAGCCCAAAAGGGTAGTCAAGAGGAACTGGTACCTGGAAGAATGGCCCTGGCACCTGCCAAGAAGAGGAAGACCAAAGAGCATTGAAAACCTGCTCCTGAACTCCCACGGTCCAAGAGGAGGCTGACTATGATGGAGGGGACCCAGAACCTACAGGGGAAAATGTGGCCAAACTGGGCAACCTGCCTGAGCTGGCCAACTGGCAACAGAAAGGGAGTCCCAACAGGAAGCTCTGTAAGGCACAGAGGGAATGCCCTACTCTTGTGGGTCTAGGGCAGTAGGTCGAGACCCAGGCAGCTGGAGACACCTCTGGTGATCACCTGATTTACTGGGAGAATTGTCTCCTGTATAGTGAGCCTCAAGTTGCTGAGCGGATTCAACCTGTGTGTTGGTGGTCTCCCAGTGCTACATGCACTGGATATGGCTCATAATGTACATCTGGCAGGTAATTCAGGGCTGAACGTGACCTTTGACATGCTTGTTACCCACTTTTAATGGGCTCAAAAGAGAAAGACTTTAGGTGCGTTTTGGAAGGTCCTGTCAGGAGGGAAACGCAAGGCTCCAATACAAATTTTTCCTGTCATTGGCACGTCATTGAAATGGTGGGCATCGACATAATTGGGCCTCTGGACCCACAAACAGCCCCCGGCAGCATGTTCATCCTTGTCTTGGTGGACCTTTCCACCTGGAACCCGGAGGCTATCCCTCTTAGAACAGTGACCATGCCTGTGGTTGCCAAAACACTGTATGGGAATCATTATCCATGTGGGCTTCCCCAAGGAGGTGGTATCTGACTGTGGTACCAACTTCATGTCAGGATACGTGAAGGCCATGTGGAAGGACTGTAGGGTAACCTACAAGTTCTCCACTCCTTACGATCCACAAACCAATGGGCTTGTTGAATGAAGACAACACTAAAGGGCATGATAAAGGACCCGTTAGAGCCCATGAAGTAGAGGTTGGACATCCTCCTGGAATGCCTTTTGTTTATCTACAGGAAAGTACCCCTAGGATGTGGTCAGCTACATGATGGCACTCTGTAACCAGAACACTTGCTTCTGGAAACTACAACAGGAAAACCTTGAATCCAGCCAGGTGGAAATGAAACAGCATTATGACTAGAATGTCACTCTGGTTGAGTTTCAGCCTGGTCAAAAAGCATGGGTCATGGAGCCCATGAAGCCCATGGAGCCCAGGTCCCTTCAAGACCGCTAGTTTGGGCCTTATGAGGTGAAGGAGTGATGTCACATACTTGATGAACCTCACGACTCCCAGGAATCCTTTAAGGCTCCTACATGTCAATAGCCTCAAGCCCCATTTAGAGAGGTCTGAGT
Source organism: Lissotriton helveticus (assembly GCF_964261635.1). Taxonomy (NCBI): domain Eukaryota; kingdom Metazoa; phylum Chordata; class Amphibia; order Caudata; family Salamandridae; genus Lissotriton; species Lissotriton helveticus. Next base: position 643,127,776 of record NC_136065.1, on the reverse strand, counting down.
TAACTGTGCTCCTAGTAACTGATGATGGGTTGGAAGAGGAGTGTGAACTTCTCTCCAACCTTCTTTCATTTAAGGAGCAGGATGGGTCAGTAGAGGGTGGCAGTCTTCCCCTACATTGAGCCTAGAACAACAGAAATATTGCTGCCAGTTGCTGTGGGCAATGTGCCAAATCCTTGTTTTCCCTTACCCCAGGACTCACTCACTACATGGTGTACCCATGAGATTGATACTGGGGACCACATACCTGTGAAGAATAAAATAGACAGGCTGTCTGATAAGGTGAGAGCCAGCATCAAGGAGGAGGTCTCCAAGATGCTAGAGTTAAGGGTTATTGAGCCCACAAACATCCCTTGGACGAACCCAGTAGTGTTGGTCCCCAAGGTTGCCCCTCCAGATGTCACTCCAGAATGTATGTTCTGTGTGAACTACTGAGGTTCATTGTCGTCACCATGACGGACATGCACTCCATGCACCCCACCCCCAGACCTGGTGAGCTCATAGATCGGCTAGGAGCTGCCAAGTTCCTCAGCATGTTTGACTGAACGTCTGGATTACTGGCAGATTGCCTTGACCAAAGGAGCCTAAGAGAAATATGCATCCTCTTCTCCAAAAGGGCACTTCTAGTTCCAGGTAATGCCCTGTGCATTGAGAAACGCCTCTGCTACCTTCCAGAGGTTGATCAACCAGCTCCTGGTTGGGTTGTAGAACTTCAGTGCCAGTGCCAGTGTAGACAACATTGCATCTTCAGTTCTAGCTGGGATGACCACCTGTGCCACCTCAAGTAAGTGCTTCAGGCTTAGCAGAGAGCAGGCCTGGCTAACATAGCCAGTAAGTGCCAGACAGGGCGGGGGTCAGTGGTCGACTAGGAAAGAGGAAAGAGGCAAAGCCCAGCCCCTCCAGGCCAAACTTAAAGCCATTCTGGATTGGAAACCACCCAAGACCTAGACATAGGTGAGAGTCTTCTTAGGCCTCACTGGCTATCACAGGTCATTTGTCAAGGGATATGGCACCATCATTGTCCCCTGTACAGAGCTGATTTCCAAAAAAACAGCCATGTCAGGTGATCTGGGCAGAGGCATGCCAGAAAGCTACTGACACCCGGAAGAAGGCCATGTGCACAGCACACACATTCAAGGCCCCTGACTTCTCCCAAAAATTAATTGGTCAGATAGACACATCTGAGAATAGCATAGGGCTGTGCTCTCACAGCTAAAAAAGAGGGCCTGGACCAACCTGTAGCCTTTACCAGTAGGAGATTACTTTCCTGGAAAAAGAGATGGAGTACAATAGAGAGGGGAGCCTTTGCTGTGGTCTGGGCGCTGAAGAAGCTGAGCCAATACCTATTTGATGCTTTCAAACAGACCAGACCCATCGGATGTTTAATGCAGATGAGGGGTGAAAATCCTAAACTGTTCAGGTGGTCCACCTCCCAACAAGATATGGACTTTACAGTGGAACACTGTTCTGGGTCAGTCCACACCAATGCTGATGGTCTCTCCAGGTTCTTCTGCTTTAGTGGAGAGAATGCACAAGGTGTTTGGTAGTTCTCTTCACTTTCATCTGAGCGGACACATGTTAGACCTGTCATACTTGGCATAGTTTCCCCATAACGTTTTGTATTTAGGGATCCTTTTGTGTTGTGTTTTACTCTTTGAAGAGTTGCAGAAATACTTTACACATTGCCTCTAAGTTAGGCCTGACTGCTCTAGGCCAAGCCACCAGAGGGTGAGCACAGGTTAATTTAGGGTTAACATGCCCCTTGTCCAGACTAGGATTGTGGTTGCTGCTTGAAAAGGGCTCACACCCCAGTCAACAAGTAACCCAGTTTCTAACAAATACAATACAGAATACCATTGACACAGTTTCTCCCTATCTTGAAGTTATTGAATACACCATGGTCAAATGACAGAGGGAAGATGAAGCTATGTTGGCAAGTATAGGAAAATTACTACAGAAGAAGGTAATTGTCCCCATCCAGTCAAATCAGAAAGGAGAGGGGGTTATTCAACCCTTGGAAGGAACTTTTTATCCAGTACTGAACTTAAAAATGTTGAACAAATTGGTCCACCGAGACGGTCATTCCTCTGATTTAAGTAGTTTACTATCTACCAAGCGTGGATTTAGAGGACGCCTATTTTCAGTGTTACTATAAATCCATACAGCCAACACTACCTGAGATTTGCAGTGGAAGAGAGACACTTCCAATTTCCTCCAAGAGCCTTCTCCTAATGGTTCTTCTTATGCTACTTATTAGCATAAGTAATGGCAATTATGCCACTTAACCCCTTCGGTGCTCATGACAGAACGGTTCCGTCATGAGCGTCGGTTGACCTGTGCTCATGACGGAACCATTCCGTCATGAGTCCATTGGTTTTTTAGAACCTTCAGCACCGCAGCGGAATTCGCGCAGCACTGAAGGGGTTAAGGGGTATTCACTATTTCCCTACCTTGATGACTGGCTAATCTATGCTTCCTCTCTCTCTAAGGCTCAAAAGGCTGTGATCTTGACAATAGAGCTTTTGAACCAGCTGGATTCAGATTGAACAACCTCAAATCCTGATTGATGCCTGCTCAAGTTACACAGTTCATAGGGGCAGTATTCGATACACAGGAGGGCTCTGTGTTTCTCCCGCATGGCAGGATCCAGTCACTTCAGAAGAATTCATGAGCTTTTCAGGCTGTCCCATGAGCATCTGTGAGGTGTTGGTAGAAGAACCAAAGGTTAGTGGACTCAGCAACAGTGGTAGCCCAGTGGTCTTGATCCCACCTGAAACAGCTGGTGAATCACCTATTGATTCATTGGTATCCAACTACAGGAAATCTCAAGATGATCAATCCTGTGATTTTGGCAAAAACTCAAAATTTCAGTTGGTGGTTGTACACTTGACACCAGGAGAAGGGTATTCTCTTTCAAATTCCCCCTCCACTCCAGTTGACAACAGATGCCAGTTTATAAGAATTGGTGGGAAACCCTATGGGTCTGAGATTGCAAAGGGTGATGGTCTCAGAAGGAAAGGCTTCACTCTTCTAGCCAGAGAGAACAACTGGCTGCAGTTTTCAAAGCAGTTTTTTTTCAACCTCAGTTAGAGGGTAACGGGCACATGCATCAACGATAATTGCATTCGCAAACGGCGCGAATCGCAATTATCAAAATTTGAATGCATCATGTATTTCGCAGTTTTAGGAATCGCAATCATGTTGCGATTTCTAAAATTGCGTTTGCATTTAAGAAATCGCAATTTCAGATTTCTTAAATGCAATGCATGATCATTTTGAAATTGCGAATTTTCAATTTGGAAAACGGAAAATTAGCATGAGGTTGGACTTCATGCTAATTTACCAGAAACCTTCAAACCTGCACAAAAATGCATTTTTGAAAGTTGGATGTTACACACATGTGTGTGTAAATTGCACTTAAGTTTAATTTCAGGGGTGCAGGGAGGGGTTCTTTGGACCCCCCCTGCACCCTTGAAATTGCATTCGCAAATTGAAAATCACAAATTGTAAATGCCTTCCCATTGATTCCTTTGGGCCTCTTGGCCCATAGGAATCAATGGGAAGGGTTTTCCTTAATTGCGATTCGCAAATTGTGAATCGCAATTAAGGAAAAATACCGAATTGTGATTTTTTTCATGCATTGCCGTTTGCCATTTCTAAATAGCGATTCCTAATTTTCGCAATTTAGGAATCGCAAACGGAACCGTTGATGCATGTGGCCGCACGAGTCTGATTTTTCAAAATGACTATCAAGTGGCACATTGTTACCTTAATAGGCAGGTGCACACCTAGAAATACCAGGTAAAAAGGCCAGCAACTCAAGTCAACTCTCGGGCCTACAGTCACCTATTATCCCTTAGGTCAGTTTGCTTTTGTGATTCTTTGAATTTTCATGCAGTCTTCTTGTGAGGTAATCTGCCTTTGTCAGTAATGTTCCTTATGGCACTTCCTCAGTTCCTACAAATATGCCCCTTATTTATTGCTCCATAGATATATATGTTTGCATCTCCGCAGCGCAGAATGCTCCCAATGTTTTTTTCAAAGATCAATTGTCCCCAGGCATGGACAGTGGATGCTCCCGCAACTGCTTGGCCTTAAGGTCTTCTCTATGCTTGCTTCCCAATTCCCCTTGTTCTAAGGATGGCGCAGAAGATTTGCGGGAGAAAGTATCAGTAATTCTTGACGCATTGTGTTTGCCAAGAATCCCACCGTTTGATCGTCAGATGAGTGTACCCATGGGAATGTTCTTCAGAGCCCTGATAACTCCATCGCCCCTATCATTTCTGGAGTTGCAGCCCAATTTCTAAGAGAGGGATTTCTTAAAAACCTAGCTGCCTCAGCACTAGTTCACAGTGGGTGGCTGTCATAGCATTTAGGGAGGTTGGGGTGATCTACTTAATTTGACCCCTCTCGTACACATATTGTTAAACAATTTTTGTTTAAGAAAAACAATTTCTTCTGACACAATTCCATCTTGGGGTTTTGCAATGGTTCTGAGAGCATTAGACGGTGAACCTTTTGAGCATTTGGAAACAAAACAGGTGTTATGGTTAACAGCGAAAACTGCTTATTAATTGGCAATTACATCAGTCAGAAGAATTGGAGAGTTAGGGTCTTTAGAGGTAACATATCTTAAGATTCTACTGGACAGAGACCTCATCAGGATGGATCCCAAACCCATTCCCAGGGATAATTTCAAATGTCATCTTGAACATGAGCTAATCCTTCCAGTACTTCAGGTGGATGAGGAGCAAAAGGATCTGCCCCCCCCTGATGTGAGGAGGGCCTTTTTAAGTTCATTTAGTCTTGACACAGCACTTGATACCTGAATGATGGAGAACTGTGTCCATCTGAATGCTGAAAAAACGGAGATTATTCTATTTGGCCATGCCCAACAAATATGGAACTCCAATTGGTGGCCCATGGAAATTGGCACTGCCCCTATGCCTAAACAGGTTGTTAAGAACTTGGGAGTATGTCTTGATCCATCTCTCTTCAGTCATGGACTCCTGCTTTGAAATGATGCAACTTTTCAATAAAGCCTCCCTGACCCGTCCAATCTCAGCGAGGAAAAGTGGTGCAGGCTCTTGTTATTAACTGTTTAGAATATGGTAACGCCTTATTAACCTCAGTTATTGGGATGCTGTTATCAAAACTAAAGGTCGTTTTAGAATACGGTGGCTCACCTCATTTGTAATCTTCCATGTGGGACTTCGTTGGCTCCCCTTCTCTGTTCCTTGCCCTGGTTACCTGCCCGGAAGAGAGTTATTTAAAAAATGTGCTGCCTTACGTATAAGTCCCTGACAGAAAAAGGTCTTAGTTATTTTGCCTTCTTACTATTGCCCTTCCTAAACTTCTCAAATCCAGCGATAACGCCTTGTTAACTGTTCCCCCAGGTCAGAAATTCCTGTTCTGGGAGAAGGTCTTTCTCTTACCTAGCCCCTCTTTATTGGACCGAGCTACCACTGCACATTTGCACATGTCAGAGTACTTTCTTTTAGGAAGACACTGAAAACTATACGAGTTAGCCCATTTTGCCTTAACCTATGGTTGCGCTGAGATACCCCGATAACATAACATAACAACTCTCTCATCCAGTGACAGTATTAAGGATAAAAAGGTGTCTTCATCCACTCTCATTTGGTGGATTAGACAGGCAATTACCCAGTCTTATAAGTCAATGTGGGAGACTACCCCATCCCAGGTACAGGGTAGATCAACCAAATATGTCTCAACTTTAGAAGCAGAGTTGGGTGGAGTTTTCATAGATGAAATATGTAGGGCAGCTAGGTTTCCCATCATACATTATGAAGCACTGGAGATTGGATGCATTAGTTGTACAACAAATAATTTCGGTTCAAATATTGTGAAGGTCCCAATGAAGTAATTGTTGTTGATAATAAACCTTGAAAAGCATCATAAGTTGGTGCAGAAGTTATTTATTTTGGGGCTTGTCAAATCCTCAAGACATAATGGACTAGGACATGGGGGAACAGAAGGGGTATGGGGGTAATCAAACCATTCCTTACCGCTAAACTTCATTATCTGAATCAGGCCCTCCTCGATTCAGTCCGGCGCCCCACCGTTGACATGAGTATTTCTTCTGCACCTCCTTTGTGGTCTTTTTGTTACTCACAGGAGGTTTGGATGGGGGAGTAGTCTTAAATCCTGGCCAGGCATAAAAATAGTAAGAGGACTAGGCTGGCGGGAGGGCCTGGAGGCCTCAAGAGGTGATGGACTGGGACATGGGCTAATGGTTTTAATTTTTGAGGTCAAGGACTTATCTTCATCATTAGCCTTTGACCCAAAAGATTAAGAGAAAGGGTCAAAAGTAAGACAAGAAGAAATAGAGGAAAGCAGACACAAAGATACGATGCAGAGATGAAAATGAACGTGCAATAGTGAGATAGACAGGCACAATATATAGTAGGATATTGGAAAAAACTGGATTCAAGATCTGAAAGCCTTTGTGTTCATTCGTATCATTATTTGACAGGGCTGGGTCCGACCTTGAGTTAAATACCTCTGCCCTTCAGCTTATTTGTTTATTTGTTTTACAAATTAAGCAATGGAAGTGTATCACTAATAACTACTGGCCCTGAAATGTTTGACTTTTATTCATTTGATCAAAGATAATATTGATATATTTCTGAGTGTTTTTATTTCTTTTATTTAGTATGCCTTGTGTAAGCCCACTTCATGTCATTGAAAATATACTTATCCAGCCAGTTGCTTTCCTTTTTTCTGAAAAAGTTTTATTACATTGTACTGGCATCTATACCTTTTGTAAGTTAGTTTTGAGCATTACAGCACTTTGTAATCTCTGCACTTGGCGTCTCTGACTAAAACATGAATGTTAACCCCAACAGCAGTTAGTTGTCTCCAACCTGAACCATCCCAGTGAGTTGATGCTCTTCTCAGTCATGTCTCAGATTCTGCACTGTCAGAGACAACAAATAATTATTTTCAAACCAATGAAGATTATTTGTCTTTCTAGTGGAACAAATGCATGGCTTACACTACATTTTGACGGGTCTGTTAAGTCTCCGTTGACTTCTTTAATGTCAACACCTGACAATCCAGATAGATAGCAGATCATCATTACCTTTAAGTATTTTATATTTTTTCTAGTGCTATAATGTGGCACAGTATACAGAATGACTTGCGTAAGGAGGGTGCTATAGCTCAAAATCTTCACATGTCAGCTTGTCTGCTACCAGAAGATGGAATACGAACTTCCACTCCCTTTCTAGGTTTCCCTCTGGCTTCAGGTACAGAACCATTGCTTTGGGGTCACCGGGTATCAGAAAACTCACCATCATTATTTTTGCTGCCAGAAACTTCTTCCAATATAAATTAGCCCCTTCCCCATGCAATGCACAATGCACAATGCCTCTCTAACATCATTTAGATGTGCCAGGAAATATGTTCAATTTACCCAGGGTCAAGTGCCTTTCATTACTTTGATGGGGAAAACCCTGTTTTGAAAAGAGTTATGCCTGATAAAGTTTTTCTACGACCCATACCCACAACTTAACTAACATTTCTCATTCAGCAAATTCCCCCCATTGCCTTATAAATCTTAATTTCACAGTTTGTTGAGGAGATGTGAGGAGTGTGTACAGGTTTTCACATCTCTGCCAAGAGTTTTCCAGAGATTGCAAGGCTCCAGGAGAAGATGGTGGGCTCCTTGTGCAGTCAAGCAGTATGTTGCTTTACTCAGTTCTGTCTGCACCAGCATTTCTTTACTCATGGTCAATTGAAAGGTTGCTCAGAGAACAGCACAGAGCATTGGGCAAGAAAGGCAGTGATGGGGCAATGGAGTTTGGCGCTGGGTGAAAGAGTTTATATAGTTCCTGATTTTTCCGTCACAATTCTTGGGCCAATTGTTACTACTTTTGTCCTTAGTATATGCTTTTTTCAGTTGGAACTACTACTGGTCTTCTCCTTCTGCATATCCTTGCTTGAATTTTTCCTCTTCCCCTATGTGTATGGGAATTTGGTGCATTGCTACTAACATCTTTCCTAATCTCCATCAAAATCAACAGTCAAGCGCTACAAAATTGGCTTTGGCTACAAAATTGCCAAAGAGATTTTTTTCCACTAGTTGTTCATTTCCCGTAACTGGCCCCTCGAATATGACACTTGGCACATTTCTTGTGTATATTAAGTGCAGAGTGGCATCATGACTGGTGAGAGAAGTCCCCGTTTCATTGTGGAATCAAATTAGAGACTCAGAAAACTTAATAAGAGTCCAGTCCATGTCAACAGGGTTCACATCTGACTTCAAGCCCTGTCAAAAGTGTTTTATACTGCTCTCGAACAGGGCTTCAAGTCTGGTGGTACTTGTTTTCTGTGCTGAGAGTAGTCTACTGTCTAAACCTTTTTCACCTCTCCACTCCAATTGTTTTTTAGAGAATTCCAATGAGGTGATCTGTACTTACTTGAACAGGTAACCTAGCATTCCACATTCCACGTCCCTCCATTTCATGTGTGATGCCCCTTCGCACTCGGGTGTAAAGTCCTCACTGAAGAGGATGAGCGTGTGTGGACAGGGCTATGGTATTAACTGTTGAGCTGTAACCATGACATCTACAATTCCAGAAGCGTGTCTGTAATCTGAGCATAATAGGAAATCTGGGGTCTTCTTTGCTTTGGCAGCTAGACTATGTTCCATAGAGCTCTGTCCTCCCATTGGCTGGTCTATACGAAGCCAATATTTGTAGGCCTCGCTCAGGAGCCTCACTTCCAGTGGAAGCATAGCCCTCCCATGAGTTTTAAGAGTCTTGAGCAATGTCTTGGATAATAATGGATAACCTTGGAGTATGACCTGCCAGACAAAATGTTTCAAGGCCTTCTGGAGGTGGACACATTTAATTTTCATGATTTGGATCAGGAGAGCCTAGAAAACATTAATTTTGGTAGCTGCAACTCTATCTATGCAGGAGATGTATGTTTTTCCATCTCCATAGTCTGGTTTTGTAAAATATGGGGATTTGAGGGATGATTTTCACTGCTATGTATTTTATTACCCTTTTGAATAGAATGAAGGGAGTTGCAGATTTTAGATATTCTCTCATATCCTTGTCCAGGTTATTCAGCATTAAAATTGATTTTTGTGCTGTGTGTGTCCAATCAGCGGTGACTACACCAATACTAGCAGTTACTACCCAGGATGGCGTCACAGTGGATACTCAATTGGAAATTAATATGGCCTTCAAAAATACTATGAGTCATGCCATGTTCCGGAGTTTGAGGCCTTTTTCGAGGGGATACAGCTCCCACAATTACTGGCAACCTCAACATCATCTACTACGTCGACAACACCCAGCTGAACCCTCCCTCACCAGAAACCCTCACACCGCCAAAAGCAACCTCCATGAAGGAATGAAGGCCGTCACTGAATGGATGAGGAACAGCCGACTGAAGCTGAACTCGGACAAGACGGAGGTCCTTATCCTCGGCTCCACCCCTTCAGCCAGGGAAAACTCCTGGTGGCCGACAACACTAGGAACAGCCCCGACACCCACCGACCATGCACGCAACCTAGGGGTCATCCTCAACTCCACCCTCTCCATGACTAAGTAGGTGAACCCCTTCTCCTCCTCCTGCTTCAATACCCTCTGAATGCCCCGCAGGATCTTCAAGTGGGTTCCCACCGAAACTAGAAGAACAGTCCCCCAGGCCCTCGTCACCAGCAGGCTAGACTACGGAAACGCCCTCTATGCAGGAACGTTGGCCAAGCTTCTGCGATGACTGCAACGCATCTAGAACACCTCGGCACGCCTGATCCTCGACATCCCCCGCTGCAGCCACATAACACCCCACCTAAGAGACTTGCACTGGCTCCCCGTCAACAAGAGGATAACCTTCAAGCTCCTCATCCACGCACACAAAGCTCACCACAACACCTGCCCAGCATACCTCAACAGACGACTCAGCTTCCACACACCCACCCGGCAGCTCCGCTCTGCCGGCCTCGCCCTCGCCACAGTCCCCCGCATCCGAAGAACGACCGCCAGGGGCAGATCCTTCTCCTACCTCGCCGCCAAGACCTGGAACACCCTCCCCACCAACCTGCGGCAGACCCCAGACCTACTGGCCTTCAGAAGACTCCTAAAGACCTGGCTCTCCAACCAGTAGCAGCACCCCCCCCCCCAGTGCCTTGAGACCCTCAAAGGTATGCAGTGCACTTTATAAATGTCCTGATTGATTGATTGGCAGCTCATAAACAAGAGACTGACAGCCCGATAATGAAAATAGAGATTTGAGCAGCAATTAAGGCACTACCCAGAAACAAATCCCTGGGAACAGACGGCCTACTTGTCGAATTTTATGCTACATATATGGCCTTACTAACTCCACATTTAAAAAAAATGTAAGAGGCATCAATGGATACTGGTTCTCTGCTCCACACTACACTTCAAGCGCTAGTGGGTTCGCTGCTAAAACCAGGCAGAGACAGTAAGGACATAGCAGGGTACTGACCCCTATCGTTATTGAATACCGACTATAAGATACTCAGTATATTGATAGCGAATAGAATTCAACACCTAATACCACAGTTGATCCACACGGATCAATGTGGATTCGTTCCGGGATGAAGTACGGCTCTCAACATACATAGGTTACACAAACTAATGACACAGCCAAATCCAAATAGAAAACATAGGGTTGTGTCTCGCTGGATCTCTGTCAAGCCTTTGACTCTTTACAATGGAGCTATATGTTTCGTACCGTCCCAAAATTTGGAATCCCCGATACTTACACAAAGTGGGTTGCCCTTTTATATACTAATCCAACGGTGCGTGCCCCCACAGGGATATATGTATTCAAACAATATAAGGTAGAACGAGGTACGAGACAGGGATGCCCACTGTCACCTTTAGTATATATCCTAGCGCTAGAGCCACTACTTGCTAAAATTTGCACCCTAGCGGATCATCAAGGTATATGTCTGGGAAAAGAGGCGCATATTATATCTGCATATGCGGATGATATTATCCTATATTTCAGACACCTTCAAAAGGACCATGCACCACTGCCCACTATATTTGACACGTTTCAGATACTGTCAGGACTTTCTATAAATGAAGCCAAATCATATGCATATTCATTTACAGACCACACATGCACTGACCCACTGCACTTCGGTCGATGGGCATTTCAAACAGCGCCAGTTACTCTTAAGTATCTTGGCATTCACATCTACATGGAGACAAAGGACGTACTGCACGGTAACATAACACGGGCAATTAAGACGTTAAAACCACAAATCAGATTCTGGACGTCCCTGCACTATCAGTAGCGGGAAGGGCAACAATTGCCAAAATGGTGATGCTTCCCAGGCTACTTCATTTTTTTACGAACTTGCAACCATACTACCTATGCAGGTGTTGAAGACCCTAGATACACTTCTAGTGGAGCTGATCGGGGGGTCAGGGAAACTTAGGATTGGGTTGTTGAAGCACCGGTTAGATATTAGACAGGGGGGATTGGGAGTACCGGACTTCAGCGTACAGTTACATTGGTTGCCATGCTGGGTTGTCGGGCGTAATTTACAAGAAATTGCAATGTCCAGATGTGATTGGGGATGGGCATTGACGTATTGGAGGAAAGTACTACACTACACTAAGGGACAGGCTCCCTATGCCCCCTAAATCCCGCTTCTGGGTATTCCATTACCCTTGGAAGCAGTCTCACAAAGGCACATACAGGCATGGACAGAATCTGGTGTAGACACGGTAGGAATGCTATTTACAGGAGGTACACTGATGAATCATGACACCTTTGTATGCGAACAAGGAGTGCCAACTACACTGTTCCTCTTGCATGCGAACATAGTGAGATACGGTAGAAAAACATGGGCACCTTAAGGAACTGAACCCCCCAAGCACTAACTGGTATGCATGCAATACTTAATGGGGAATGGCAGCCATTTAACCAAATGGCTATTCCATGGGATTCAAACACACACAGCAACGCCGCTACAGGCACTTCGAGACAAGTGGAATACTGATATAGGGAGAGAGCTTAAATAAAGGACTGAAATATCATCCTTGAATACCTGAGGAAGGTATCACGTAACCCGAAGTTCAAATTCATTCAACTGATGATCCTACATCACGCTTATCTCTCCCCCCACAGACTTAGCGATATGTTCCCAAAACATAGTAGACGCATGCCCACGATGTCAAGAATCAGATGATAATCTATTACACATGTTTTGGGCATGCCCCAGGCTGGTACCTTACTGGGCTACCATTAATAAACTATTGAACACATTAGCTCCGGAATGCAGAGGTATCTCACTAGAACACTACATATTGGGACTTGGCCCGAAATCCAAAAGTGGGATTCCCGCATATAGATTTGTCAACCTGGCTCTGATCTTAGCGAAAAGAACAATAACCATGGGATAGAAAGTGAAAAAAGCACCGGTGGTGACAGATTGGTATAATGAAATGGTTAGGTGGGGCAGGGCGGAAAGCGCAGAGTTACAGAGAGAGGAACGAAAAAACCCATATCGCTAGAATGTAATGTGATGCTGGAGGAGTTTGTAGCAACGGAAATACACACCATGTACTAAAGACATACATAATTGGTTAATGTAACCTTCATTGAGACATAGGGTGTAAGGAAAATCAGGATGTGGCAGAGCTCTATTTTATATTAGGTGGTGACTGTTAGCAAGTGATCTCTAATATGTAGGAAAACGACTATGATGCTAGATGCTATAACTGATGTCTCGAAGCAGTTTTGAGTATGTGGGGTAATGGGAGGGGGGAGTTAACTTAAGTTACAATTAGTTTTTTTTTAATACGACGGAACTATGCAATACAGTAAGCAGTCTCTACTGAGATATATGTACACACAGTAATGACACGGCAGTGAAGTCGAAATTTGATTTGGATTGTATGTGCAACTGTATACAAATGTGTAATCAATGTCTGATCAGCGTTATCACTACTGTAATCATACCAAGGTCGACTATATCTGTTCATACACAAATATGAATACTTGGTATGCTGTACACAGAGAAACTGTTAACAATCAGAAAATCAATACAATCTGTGCTAAAAAAAAAATTAAAAATCGAGTTTTCAGTGTAAAAAATATAAATTAATTAAACAAAACATTTGTATACACTATAATGATACAAACTAAAATAAAATCAATTACACTTTACTACATTAAAATCAGAGACCTCATAGAAAAGCTCCAAATTATACAAACTTATAAGAGGACCATATAATAAGTATCCCGAATTCCCCCAAAAATAAACATTTTAAAATGATCTGGTATTGTCGGAGGACCTTATATAAATTGCAGGCCATCATTAGTATAGCTTATTACATGTTATGCTTTATTGAAAAAACAGCAAAATATTTAGTGAACATAATAAGAAGATGTGTAGAAAATGGCTCAACTAAAAATATGAGAAAAAGAAAAGAGCATAAGAGTTGAGCAATAAACTACTTTAACAAAGGAAAAATAAGGCATTTTGTATGTTTTATAATCTAAATATGAGGGGAAGACAAAAAAAGGAGGAAAAAGAAAACCTATGGCTAATGTATAAAGGAAAAGGATGGCAAAAGTAAGACAGTAATAATTAATCAAGAAACATGCAATGAGGAAGGCATAGGAAACTAATAAGCAGAATTAGAATATAAGAGGGGAAATTAGGGAGGTTTAGCGACTTCAGTAGCTCTATTATTAACAGTACCATGATTTGATAAATAGGAAGTCAATGGAAGCCATAATAGATCCCTCTTGTGGCAATTTACAGCGTGAGAGAGTGGGTAGTATCCAATCTATGGTTATGACTAAGGGTGGGCGTAATTTACGTATGCTACACCAAGCTCCGCGAAACTGTAGAAAATCTCTGCGAACTGCTTGTTCCAACCATTTGCAATGCTTTTTTCCTGTTCGCGAACACTGTTTGCGTGCTTGGGGAGCAAACTTACCCAAATTCCGCGAGTGGAAGGGAATTTACCGCCCAGGCCTTGTTGTGACAAATCAAATTCCACCAAGTAAGAAAGGATGTATTGTTAAAGTTTTTCCAGTTAAAGGTAATAACTTGAATGGCCAATGCCAAGGGAAGATCAACCAATTTACCCTTAACCCTGTTGTCAAACCAAATATCTGAATATCCACAAAGAAAAATATGAACAATATTATATGGGAATGAAATAGCCAAATTCAAGAAATTGTGTTTCATATTTGGATCGAGAAGAGCAATATCTTAGGCCAAAGAAAAATATTTGTAAGAAAATCCACATGAGGGACAAAACAAGACCAGCAATTATCATTGGCCAAAAGTTTCATTTTGAAACGAGAGCAAGGGGTCAAAAACAACCTATTGTAAAAGATAAGAAAGGTCTCAGTAGCACTAGCAGAATGAGAGGAATAGGGAATTTTATGCCAAATCTTATTGCATAAATGAATAGAAAAGGAGGACTATGAATCGTGTTCCAAGGACTTCAATTTTGGTTTTAACTCTGTCAGAGCCTGATAAAGAGAGCTTTTTGTATATAAAAGAAGCTTTGATTTGAATGGAAAAATCATGGACAGAGATAAGATATTTAAGGCTATGAGTAGTAGTAGAAGAAAGGTCCATAACAGCTTGTTTAAGGATATCTAAAAGAAAAATGTATTTATGTATCTGTGAAGTAGGAATATGAAAGCGGGTTTGCAATTCTTCAAAGGAAAGAAAACGGTTATCAAATATGAATTGAGTACTGAAATTAGGCCTTTAGATAGGCAGGTGGGAATCCTGAGGACCTTCTTAGCAATCTCAATGTTAGAATTATACCAGATATGGGATAATAACATCAACTGAGAAGAAGTGTAAATCTGGGAGGGACATTTTTTAGCAATAGAACTAGAGTGATTTAAGAAAGGAGGGAACATAGATCCAGGTTTCTTCAGAGTGTGGGAGAATTGAATAAATGAAAGAGGGACTATTAAGGAGAGCTCTAGAAAATGCTAAAGGGAATGTGGAGAAGAAGGTAAGGATCCTAAAGAGGATCACATCTGTTTAAGGGTGAAAGCGGAATGATAATGTATAACATTTGGAAACTGTACACCACCTGATGATTTGGAATCTTTGAATTTGGATAAGGAAATCAGGGTCAGACATTTATTCCAAAGACGCTGATATAATAGACCATCTTCAGATCTTAAAAAATATATAAGGTAACTAAAGAGGAAGCATTTGCAAGTAAAATATTATTAATACATAAGAACTTAATTTTAATCACAGCTAATCTACCCCACCAAGAAAGATAGGAAGGAGACCAACGAGCAGAGGGTAGAAATCTTAAGTTCCAGTGCTTCAATGTTAGCCTTTATGTTTTCTTCAATGGAAGAGGAATAAAGAATACATAAATATTTAATTTTGGAAGAGTTCCATAAGAAACCTGTATCTTGAAACATTTCTTTAAGAGAAAATGTGTTAAGTAGTAGTATTTCTCATTTGTCAATATTAAGTCTGATGTAAGGGGGATGGAAATGTAAAGCAAAATATAGTCTCCATAAGTGGTGAATTTTATTTGGAGTTTATTATGGTTGTAAATAGTAAGGGACTGTGATGTAGAATGATATCCCCAAAAATTTCCAAAGCATAGAAGATAAGGGAAAGCCCTGTCTAGTGCATCTAGTGAGAGGGAAAAATTGATTGAAGACCAGTAGTAAAGACTGCAGTAGAGGGAGAAGAATAAAGGACTTTGACATACTGAAGAAATTTAGGACCGAAGCCTTGCCATTTAAGAGCCCTGAACATTAAGTCCCAATTACAGCGATCAAGAACCTTTTCGGCATCCAAGGAGATTGTGGCCACAGGAGTTTTACTTGATGAAGCACCCTGAATAATATTAAGGAATGTACAAGAATTATCAGAAATATTATGGCCTTTAACAAACCCAGAATGTTCAATGTCAACAAGAGAAGGAATTAAGGGGCTCATTACGATGGCGGAGGATCCGCCACTGCCAGCCGTGCAGTGGCAGGCCCTCTGCCATCTGGCAGCAATTTTCCCCCGCCAGATTATGATGGCGGGGAATTCACAGGCAAGCGTGACGGACGCAAAGACCATCTGCCACCATTCCGCATGGTGGTCCTTTTCCGCCTTCTTGCGGAACTAAACTATGGGCCAATATTGTAACGGTGCCTTGCACCGCCATAGGGATTAGGATATCCCTTTCCACCTGTCATTTCGCGGCAGTCATCCCACCACCAAAAGACAGGTGGAAACGGATTTGAGGGCCCGTGGCGGGCCCCTTTGTCTTGGGAGAGGTAGGTGTGCTCTGGGGGATACCCATGGTACCCCCTGCATTTCCCGGCACTGCGTGGCAGGGGAAGCACCCCTTACATCGGATACATCGCATCGCGCTGACTTTGCACCGCGGTCATTACATCGTGCCCGTCATCACATCGCATGTCATCAGGGCGCATGCAAGTACATCGCATTAGCTAATACATCCTTAACGATGACATCGAATTTGGCCTTCCCCCCCCCCCGACACGCATTACCTAAATGATTTAGTAATGTTTATTTATTTAAGTATTTCATTAATTTGGTTCACATGATTTAGTAATGTTTATTTAAGTATTTTCTTTTACTTATGACACTGCACATTAAAACGGGAAGCATATGAAGAATGTTTATTTAATGTTTATTTACGTAATATTTTACTAATGTTTATTTCACTATTTGCAATATGCGCACAATCACACTGCAGTTATGACACTGCACATTAAAACGGGAAGCAACGCATATGAAGCGCATATGAAAAATGTTTATTTACGTAATATTTTACTAATGTTTATTTCACTATTTGCAATATGCGCACAATCACACTGCAACAACAGGTGGACTAACGGAAACATACACAAACTTTGGTTCTGAGATAATCTTTATTTAAGTATTTTATTTTACTTATGGAAACATGAAGAATGTTTCTTTAACGATGACATCGAATTTGGTTCACATTAAAACGGGAAGCAGCGCATATGAAGAACATATAAAGAATGTTTATTTAATGTTTATTTACGTAATATTTTACTAATGTTTATTTAAGTATTTGTAATATGCGCACAATCACACTGCAACAACAGGTGGACTAACGGAAACATAAACAGACTTTGGTGCTGACAGACACGGTTCGCGCCGGCACACGAAGATAATATACTTTTGTTTTTAAAACATTTGATGGAAAGTGTATTTAGCACGCACATTTAAGGTCATTTTTTTGAGCGGCGGATTGGGACAATATACTTGTATTTAGCACGCACATTTAAGGTCATTTTGTTGAGCGGCGGATTGGGACAATATACTAACGTCCAATTAATACACCATATTTAATAAACATCTCATCAAGACTCGAACCGGTATCCTCAGCTCTTGATTCAGCTGCTCTGGCCGCTGTGCCACATCCTTTCCACCCCTGTGATACTAGTTTTACTCCTGCTGTATGTGCTGGTCCAGATATATATACAGTGTTAATTCCCCAATGCTCCTCACGCGGTTGTGCATGTTAGTGAAGGTTATAAAACACATTCTGTAAAAAGGTTGATAACAGTTGACACTGCCAATGTTTGTCTGCCTTTCTGTGATTTGTTGCACACAGAGGTGGTCTCCCTGCTGTGCCAAAGCCATATTCCTGCCAAGTGCTTGAATAATCATTGCTCTCTGACCCTCTGCCAGGGCACAGTGCACACAGTCTTCGTAAATCACTGTAGAAAGCCGGGCACCAGGTAGGCTGGTGTACCTAGCCGCAATTAGGGTCAGATTTTTCTTCTTCAATCATATTGAGGCTGGAAACCTAACTGTGTGACACGGGTGGGCTGCATGATAGGAGCAGAGAGTTCAGTCCTGCCAGCCTGAAACCTGTGACTCGCACAGTTTACTCAGACGGACCGGTGTGCTGTGAAATGTCAAACTATTTGATATCCTGAAAATGTTCTGTGGTCTTATAATTCACTTTAAATTCAGATCTCACGCCAACATTCAGTCTTCATTTTGAATTTGCACACATGCTTTTATGTGACTTTTACAAGGGGGGCTTCTGAGAGGTCGTACTGTGTAGAAATGTAGAGTTTTGGGAAACTTTACGTCTGAAATATAGGCTCATGAAATGATGGGTTGAGTAGCATAGTTAGTGCGTATGGGCCCTATTTGTATCACAAATAATAATGCGTAGCATTTCATAGGGCACTCTTGTAATTTCTAAGCAGTAACTCAATTTGTGCTATATTTGCTCAATGTGATGGCACTCAAGCCTCGGAAGGATGAAAGGTTGAGTTGACCCGACCAGGGTTTCAATTCATGACCATAGGCATCACACCAGATGTCAGCAAGGAACCCTTGACTTCATTTTATGTTTTTAAACAGCTTCTATAATCATTTCCAAAGGAACACTTGACTTCATTTTATGTTTTTAAACAGCTGCTATAATAATTTCCAAAATCTTTGCCTGGAAAACCAAATGCAAAGTCGAGTATTTTTGTCACTGTATTCACATTTCGCCTACGAGAATTTTATTGAATGTCAATATATTATTTTACATATTGCAGAGCAATTAAGCTGCTGTGCAATATAATGTAAAGTAAAATAAAAACGCCAGGACACAATATATACCCCCCCCCCCAACAAACCATTGGCTGACAAGATTTGTAAGTCTGTGAAACATCGCGTTGTGACGTCGCGCGATGTAATGTCACCGATGTGATACGCGATCCTAGGCCACGGCCGCATTTGCGTTGCAACGACGTGCGACGACAAAATGGCCGATGTAAGTGTCATTGCGATGTATTGGCCGCGATGCGAACGGCCGCAAGGAGTTGGCTTACGATGGATAGTCATACAACCGCGTGGCAGACACCGCATGGTGCCTGGCACATGGTGCAATGCAATGCACAGGATGGCATTTTTTCAGTGCATACGGTCCTGCAGCCAGCAGAACCGTCCGCAATGTTAGGTGCCCTGGATACGCCCAACAGTATGGCGGGTGCATTCTAATTGCAGTGGTGGGACCACCGCATGTTTGGCGGGCGGCCGCACACACTGCAACAATGGCGGGCATACTCAGGTCCACCCACCATTGTAATGAGCCCCTCAATCATTAGCACGGAGAGCTAAACTTTGTGAGAAAATCTTACAGTCTGTGTTAATAGGGGAAATTGGCCTGTCATTTTTGCATTAGTTAGATCTTTATCTTTTTTCAGAATAAAAAAAATCATGGCTTACGAAAAAGAGCCAACCATGGCATTGGAACCCAGAAGATGTTGAACAAGTAGGAGAAGTTGGGGAACAATTAGAGTAGAAAATTAGAGTAAAATTCAATGGTGAAAGTGACAGGTCCCTGCACTTTATCTTCTGGGAATTCAGAGATTGCTTTGAGGATTTTAGCAGACAAAATACATTCTCCAAGTGGGAAAAGTCAGACTCAATAGTGTGTGATTTTGGAATAGAATGGAATCAAGAAAATCAAAAGAACAGGTTGTCTCTTCAGGAAAAAATTTGGAATAGAAGTCAGCAAAATTAGACAAAATATTTTGCTCTTTAACTAAAGGATTGCCAGCAGCATCATGGAAAGCTTCTATTTTAGAGTTTTGCTTTTTAGCTTTTAAATAGTTGGCTAACAATTAACCTGCCTTATTAGCCCCACCATTATATTTAGCATTTTTTTAAAGCATTGCAGGCATTTTGAATATATGTTTTGTTTAAATTGAGTTTAGTGTGGATAAGTCAATCCAGAACTTCTTTATGTGAAGAGGAATTATATTTGTGTTCCAGAGACTTAATGTCTTTTAAAAGGTTGGAAGATTCCTTGGCAGCAGCCTTTTTCTTTTGTGATACATGATTTATAATGTAGCCTCAAGCATAAGCTTTGAAGCAATCCCAGAAATGATAAAACTGGACTTCAGGTTTAGTGTTAATAAGGATTAAATTCAGTGATGAATTTATCAAAACCAGCAATAAACAATGGGACCTGCACCAGGTAATTATTAAAACTCCATCTATTGGAACAAGAGGGGGATTGAGTGGGTTCTAGATCAATTATGACAGTGGTGTGATCTGAAACCAAAATAGGGCCCAATTCAGCATTGAGTAAATGTTGTATGAGATCTTTATCTAAAAGATATAATCAATTCTAGAAGAGAAATGATGAGTGGGAGTAAAAAAAGAATATTCCAAGAGGTCAGGATAAAAAATACACCATGCATCAAATACACCTCCATTTGAGATTTTTCTATGGAAGGCCTTCTGCAGGTTGTTAGGAATACAAGTAAAAGTTGATTTTCTGTCTAGGAAAGGGTCAATCAACTGGGTACAACCACCTCCTAAAATTAGATTAACATTTTTGACAGACAACAATTTAATTGAAAGTGAGTTCCCAAAGTGCAGATCATGTACAAGTAGGACCATAAACATAATAAAAGAAAAATTATAAGGATTAATCATTGTATCTAAATGGAGCCATCTACCATATAGATCAGATTATTCTTGAAGAACACTAATAAATAATGTGTTATGAAATAAAATAAATACACAATTTTCATGCTGAACAGGAGGAGAACAATAGATGGAATCAACCCAACTTCTTTTAAGCATATGAATATCCTTTTCAAGAAAATGGGTTTCTTGTATCAATGCTACATGACAAGAAAGTTTTGAAATGTGTGTGAGAACTCTTTGCCTTTTGATTGGACTCCAAAGGCCTTTAACATTCCATGATATTCATAACAAGGAATAGCAAACAAGATACAGGACAGCATCCTCAAAAAGCAAAATAACAACATTAAAAAATAACAGTGTAACTTCACAATTCCAAAAAGTTATGAAAAGAAGGAATAAGGAAAAAGAAAAGGAGGACAGGAAAGGGAATGATGTACGGGGAAGGGTGTGAGTACCAAGAAAAACCACAAAGAGAGGAACAATAGAAGGTCCAGAAAAGATCTCGAAGACCGGAGCCATCTGACAAAGAGAGGAGAATGAAAAAAAGTATGGATTCAAATACAGCGAGAAACCATAACAGAAAACCCAACCAGAAACCCTGTTCTGGAGAGAATAAAAAAGAAAAAAGTAGCTATGACCAGAGAATAAGGAATAAAAGAAAGGACAGAAGTTCTGACAAAATACTACCGCAAATACAACAACAAACCAAAACAAAAATATTACCCATTTCCGAGAAGACATATGAAATGGATTTTCAAGGGAAAAAGACTGAGCAACAGGAAGACAATGCATAATGTAAAAGACGCTAACAACAACAAACAGAGCACCTACGGAGAAAAAGTGATAACAGCACTATTAGAAGAATGAAATAATAATGCAATAAAAACAAATCAGTTATGAACTATAACCGGATTAGACAGAAAAAAGATATAGAAATTATTCCAAGAGCCCCAAGTGCCTATAGAATCTTTACTGTGCAGATACTATAAAGTCCTTTCGTTTTGCAGGAGAGTCAAAAGAAAGGGGTTCCGTTCTTGTGGGTAACCTTGAAAATGTAAGGATGAAAATCCTATTTTGCATTCAGAGAGGGCAACAAAGGGTGCATGCTTAAGAATTCTTTACAACAGGCTGCTGTGATGGAACATACATCCTGTGAAAGAAAAATCCTTCGGCCAGACCAGATCAATTGCTTGCACTGCTTGTAGGCTGCTAAACTCTCTGGGTTTAGCAATAGAGTCATTGCTGTAAGCTCCAGGGCCAAGACAATGAGCTCTTTGAATATTCAATGGTAAACCACTGAGGATGCCCACTAGTTTTGATAGATTCAGCTGTATGAAGGCAATGATGTCTCCTCCCTCCACTCCTAAAGGAATATCCCAAATACAAATGTAGTAGTGCCTATTACAATTTTCTAAATCTTTGGCCTGTCTCTTGATGGGTGCTATTTCCTCAGCCATATGAGAAACCTTAAACATGATGCCTTATGTCTCTGAAATTCATAGCTCAATGTCCGAGACCCAAGATCAAGAAATAACCATTTATCCTCCAGACGTTGAAGTGTAGAAGTAGTTTCCATCATAAAGGGTTTGAGCATTTGCAATTCCTCCATTAAATGCTCCATAGTAATCGGGGGAGGAGAATTCCCTACAGAAGCGGAGTCTTTTTTGCAGCATTTACAACCTCTGCCAGTGGTTTCTTTATGAGAAACAGAGGCACAACTGTTAAGAGAGATTGTTTTTGAGTTACCGTTACCACCTTTTGCCATTGTGATGGTAAGAAGAGGCAAAAATGAACAAAACAATAAGAGCAGTGAAGCATAAGAAGAGGAGGGCTCCTAAAAGTGAGCATACAAAAGAAAAAAACAACTATATACTGAAGCAATGAAAAGTAATTGAAGAAACGATCTAGCCTGTCAAATGGGTCAGAAGAAAAAAAGAACTGTTCAAAGCTTAACATTTTAAAATATTGCAGGTAAAAGTACATAAATTGAGGCATGGCCATCAGTAAAAATGAGGCAATATACACAGGAACGGCCATGCTGAGAAAGCATGGACGCTGAAATTCCTGTCAGTAAATGGTATGACGGGAATAATGGCACCCGCGCCGTGCTGCAAGGTAAATTGCAACTTATGCAGCAGGAGAGAGCAGAAATCCTGAAAAAATACTCACCACCCTGGGCCACCCAGTTCAGCCACATATTGTAGCGGTTGTGGATATAGAGCTAGTCTACAGTCGAAGAAAGGAAAAGCAAACTGGACGGTGGAGAGGGGGCTCGCTAGCCGGCAGCCATTTTGCAGGCTACGCAGCTGTAAAACTCATTTTGAAGAAAAATGGGACCTGATTTCCGACTGATAAACTGGCATGTAAGTCTGTACTATGGTCAAAATATGATGAAGTCACTAAAATAGCATAACGACTAACAAAATAGTGGTTCGCTATTTTAGAGACAATTCTTATTTGCGATTACCTAATGACGAGTCTTAACTAATATGTGGTAGTGATGTAGAAATTGTGGCGTAATCTGATTCACAACTTGTGAATCACAATTTTTAGTAGAACACCTCTTTCCAAATTGGTAATTTTAGGACAATTTCAATAACACAAATGAAAAGGTGATTCACAATTTGTGGTTCAGAATGTGTCTCAAAAACAATTAATAATTTACAGTCTTTGTACATGTTACCCATGCTTCTTGAGAACTGAGAACGTTCAAATTTCAAATGATGACACACAACAAACATGGATTATATCTTGCTTTATGAATAAACATTGAATATGATTTTAATGATGATGTTCCAGTTGACAACAGTGACATACATTTTCTCAAAATATAGACATTGCTAAAAAAATTCCAAAAGAATCTTCTGATTGGATGCTTGAGTAGATGTCCGTGGTAAGATGGTCTTTTTACTTTGCATTGCAGAATTTAAAATAAAATTCAAATTTGTGCTAGAAGAAAAATTAGTTATATTCAGATTACAAATGTTCTTTTATTCCTTTTTTAATTACCTTCCAGCTTGACCAACTTGCTTAAAACCTGATATCTCAATGCATATATTTTTTTCAAAACTTCATCTTTTTGTTTTTTTTGGGAGCCAGTATACAAGAGTCAACAAAAGTATGAACGACATATCATATCATTTAGAGATTAGCACATGGCAGCAAAGTAAGACGAGCCCACATGGAAGCAGAAGGGAATCCTAGGCAGCCATTTAAACAATTACAATACTATGGGGCAATTCACAAAGGTAATCTGTGCCTGAGAGTACGGCATGAGTGCAGAGAGTACGGCCCTGGTGCAGAGATTCCGGTCCGAAGTCGTAAAGTTAGACTTTTCTCTCAGATTACCTTTGTAACTCAGCCCCTATGATTGTAGCACGCATTATTGACACTTTAGAATATGCAATTTGCCTTGCTAATAGTCATTTAGACAATTATGTTTAGCACCAGATCTAGTCTTGAATATCTGGAAGATAGTTCTCTTCACTTGATGTAGGTGAAGGGCTAGGCCTACAGATTCCTGACCCATGTAAAACCATACACATGTAGACTGGGCCACTTCTATTTTACCTTACATTTTTATTGAATGTTCTAAAGGGAGTCCAAATCCTCCCAAATCTGGCCATCTCATCAGATACTAAAGCTGACAGTTTCGCCATGGTGTAGATGTGCCAAGGCCTGGATCACCACATTTTAAGGAAGGAGGATTTGGTTGTTTCCAACCAAGGGCTATTATTAGGCAAGCTGCAAACAAGAAATGTGCAAGTAGTTTATCTGCTTGAGTGGGCAGTGGGTATTTTCATGAAGCTGATGCCTGACGAAGAGTCTTTGGCTACTCCTCAGTCCAATGGCCCAGGTTTTCACCATCTTAGTCTACCAGAGGTATGGGTGACCCCCTAATAGTTTCCAAGTTTCTGATGACACTAGGTAGGGCCTAAACAGAATGTGCCTCCCATAAATGGTCCGAAATGGAGGAAAGAGCAGAGAGCAAAAACCCTCAGGGAAGACACAGAAGTTCTGTACTGGAATGCTGACCAATGCTGATCAGGGCTCGAGGTTGGACCAACCGCTGAAGAAGAAGAGATCCTTCCAGAACTCTTCCAAGGCAGAAAAAGGAGTGGATTGGAGGAGCAGGATAACCCAGAAGGAAAAAGCTAGGATGAGATTTTTCAAGACCCCAGGAGAGAACTGCCATTCAATAAGGAGCACTGGAACAAGACAACAGGTCTGCACAACGCCTTGTGATGCAAGGAAATGAACTAGTTTCCCTCTTTTTATTGGCCAAAGAAACAGGAAATACCTAGGAATTCATACTGGATTGGGGGAAAGGTTACACAACGCCAATACTGTGTCAACCATCTTAAATTGGGTAAAATATTCTTTCTCTGAAATCCTCACCAGTGTTTCTGAAGCTGAGAAAGAACTGGAAGCATGACATCATCAATGGCATCGCCTGAGAGAGATTGCCAAGGGAGAGGAAAAATAACTTTGTAAACAATATCGGCGGACTGGCCACATGAAGGTAATATTATATTGAGAACACTGCATCCTGCCAACACTGTCACAGATCTCCCAGCTCAGTAGAAACCATACGTCCTGCCCGCCTGAGATAGCCTCATGCGCTAACATTGGGTGGGAAGCTGGCAGCAGTGCAACAGGTATTCTGTCTCTTCCAGTGACCCCTAAAAACAATATTAAAGGGTTTCTAAGTAGATTGATGGCAGTTATTATTTTAAATTGTTCAAGTATCTCTGACCAGAAAAACTGAATCTAGTCACAGTGCTACCACTTGTGGGCCATGGTGCCTTACTCTCACACACTCGCCTACATTTTCCCTGAGAGCCAAATATTTTGTGGAGTCTAGTTAGAGTACGATACTACCATTATTTTCTTCACGTTGTGTACATACGGATGATTTTGCAGCGCAGGACCAGATGTGTGCCCAAGAGTCAGCAGATACTTGCATTTCCACTTCCTTCTCCCATGATCAGGCATAGGAAGGTTTCAATGGTTGTTGAAGGGGATTTAACAATCTATAAAATAGATCCTCAAGAACATATCAATTCAAGTAGGGTCACATAGTCCTGCTTCTCTCGGGTTCTGTTGATGTGCCCAATGTGTAAGTTGGGAATATTTAAATTGGATCAAGTCTTGGGAGGTGAAAAGCTTGTTGACATGCTGCTAGGGTTTAACCTGAATCGCTTCATAAAATCAGTCAATGTTGTAGTTGGAGCTACAAATCAGCCTCTAAATCTCATATCATGTAGACTGGGTGGGAAGTCAGGTTTTTCTAAAATTGAAGAGCATGGTGAAGGAAATGTTGTTACTCTGCTTTGGCTCATTGTTGCTGACCAGTGTCAAAGTGTAGTCATCGTTGGGTACAGTAGGTTTTCTCAGACATCTACCACAGGGCATAGTCATTGTAGAACATGTAAAGGTTGACTCTTGGAGTCTTTTTCTATTCAAGTATGCAATTTTACATGGAGAATGTTCAGTAAGGGGCGTAGTTGTATCACGCAAATGTAAGTCTCTTAATAGTGGTGGGACAAACCTTCTTCATATATGGATTTAAATAGGTTTTCCTGGACACTACAGTTGCCTTATTTCCCCAAGTGAAAGTTAACAGCTTATCTGGCCCCCTGGCCCCCGAGGATGCCAGCCCACACGACGGACTTACGACTCCACCACCCTCAACGCACTCAACGCCGGCCGGAACCCCGCCTGCTACCGAGCCACCCCGAAACGCACCCACGGACCCTTCACCTGCCAAGCCTGCAAGTTCACCTGCCTCCGGACCTGCACCGATCTCGCCAAGCCGAGCCCCAGCAACAACCACCTCAAGTGCATCTTGCTCAACACCCGCTCCGTCCACAGGCACGCCGTTGAACTCTGGAACCTGCTCGACACAACAGCACCAGATGTCGCCTTCCTCACGGAAACCTGGATGAACGCCTCCTCAGCGCCCGACATCGCCATAGCCATCCCGGACGGATACAAGATCACCCGGAGGGACCGCGTCAACCAGACGGGAGGAGGCATCGCCATCGTACACAAGAACACCATCCGCATCTCGACCAACTCAGACGAAACCTTCACCGCCGCCGAACACCTCCACTTCCAGATACACACCGACCCCAAGACGACCCTCAGAGGCACCCTCATCTACAGACCCCCGGGACCACGCACACAATTCAGCGAAGACATCGCCGACTTCATCAGCCCCCTGCCCTTCCCTCCGCTGAATACATCCTCCTAGGGGACCTCAACTTCCACCTGGAGAACAACAATGACAGCAACACCACCACCCTGCTGGACAACCTCGCCAACCTCATACTCAAGCAACTGGTGACCACCCGCACCCACTAAGCCGGCCACACGCTTGACCCCGTCTTCTCCTCCAGCAAGGACATCTCCTTCAGCCACACCACCGAACTCCACTGGACAGACCACAGCTGCGTCCACTTCAGCTTCAGAAGTACCACCACCACCCGCAACAGGCTCCCCGCAGGAGCTGGAACAAGATCACCACCGACCAGCTCACCACATCCCTGAGCCAGAACCCACCCGCCAGCTCAGCGAACCCCAACCAAGCCGCCAACAACCTCACAAGGTGGATCACGAACTGCGCAGACGACCTCGCCCCACTGAAGACCCCCACATCAGGCCCGGCAGCAAGAAAGCATCCTGGTTCACCGGCGAACTCAAGAGCTCCAAGAAGAACTGCCGGGCCCTCGAGAAAGCCTGGCGCAGAAACCCGAATACAGACAACATGACCACCCTCAAGCACGCTACCCGAAAACACCACCAGCTAATCCACACCACCAAGAAAACCGCATTCAAGGAACGACTAGACAACAACGCCCACAACAGCAAGGAACTCTTCAACATCATCAAAGAGCTCTCGAACCCCAGCGCCGGAAACAACGACATCACCCCCTCGCAAGACCTCTGCAACTCGCTCGCCTCGTTCTTCCACAGCAAGATCGTAGATATACACAACAGTTTCAGCACACAGCCGACGCACCCTACGACCGTACCAATGCCCCCACCACCACCCTCCGCGCCTGGATCCCGGTCAACACCGAAGACACCATCCGCACGATGAACTCCATCCACTCCGGATCACCAACCGACCCCTGCCTTCACCACGTCTTCAACAAGGCCGACTCCGTCATCGCACCCCATCTCCGGGACATCATCAATGCCTCCTTCGACACCGCCACCTTCCCAGAGAGCTGGAAGCACGCCGAACTCAGCGCCCTACTGAAGAAACCATCAGCGGACCCCACCGACCTCAAAAACTACCACCCCATCTCGCTCCTTCCTTTTCCTGCCAAGGTCATTGAGAAGACCGCCAACAGACAGCTGGCCGCCTTCCTCGAGACAAATGGATCCCTCGACCACTCGCAATCCGGCTACCGGGCCAACCACAGCACCGAGACCGCCCTCATCGCAGCCACCGACGACATCCGAGCCCTGCTCGACAACAGGGAAACAGCGGCCCTCATCCTCCTGGACCTCTCCGCAGCGTTCGACACGGTCTGCCACCGCACCCTAGTGCAGCGCCTCAACAACATCGGGATCCAGGAGAAGGCACTGTAGTGGATCATCTTCCTCGCCGGAAGAACACCCCCCGTTCAGATCCGAGGCCACCGAAGTCATCTGTGGCGTACCACAAGGATCATCGCTCAGTCCCACGCTTTTCAACGTCTACATGAGCCCCCTCGCGGCCATCGCATGCCAACACAACCTCAACATCATCTCCTACGCCGACGACACCCAGCTGATCCTCTCCCTCACCAACGACCCCGCAACCGCCAGAACCAACCTAAACGAAGGGATGAAAGACGTAGCCGAGTGAATGATGAACAGCCGCTCGAAACTGAACTCGGATAAGACGTAAGTCCTCATCCTAGGATCATCACCCTCCGCCTGGGACGACTCCTGGCGGCCCCCTGCCCTGGGCAGCGCACCCAAACCAACGAACCACGCACGCAACCTGGGCTTCATCCTGGACTCCTCCCTCTCGATGACCAGACAAGTCAACGCCGTCTCCTCGTCATGCTTCAACATCCGACGCATGCTACGTAAGATCTTCCGGTGGATCCCCACCGAAACCAGGAAGACGGTCACCCAGGCCCTTGTCACCAGCCGACTGGACTACGGTAACTCCCTCTACGCCGGAACCACAGCCAAACTTCAGAAAAGACTCCAGCGCATTCAGAACGCCTCAGCACGACTCATCCTGGACATCCCCCGTCACAGCCACATCACCGGACAACTGAGAGACCTGCACTGGCTCCCCGTCAGCAAGAGAATCACGTTCCGACTCCTCACCCACGAACACAAAGCTCTCCACAACCAAGGCCCCAGATACCTCAATGACCGCCTGACCTTCTACACTCCCACCCGCCAGCTACGATCGAACAGCCACGCCCTCGCCGCCAATCCTCGCATCCGAAGAGCCACAACGGGAGGAAGATCCTTCTCCTACCTGGCTGCCAAGACTTGGAACTCCCTCCCCATCCACCTCCGCCTGACCCAGGACCACCTCTCCTTCAGGAAGCAACTCAAGACCTGGCCGTTCGAGCAGTAGCGGACCCCCCTCCCCCAAGCGCCTTGAGATCCTCTGGGTGAGTAGCGCGCTATACAAATGCTTTGATTGATTGATTGATTGATAACATACAAAAGGTGAAGAGAAGATGCTTGCAAATGGTCTAACCATTGGCAGTCACTTGGGGTAGCATTCCAACCCACAGTTCTTTTGCCCACCATGCCCGATTGGACATATGTAAATCAGTCTTAGAGCCTGCTCTAATGGGAACAGTCCAGCCCAAACTGTAAGGTCGGGTCAGCTCTGAAACAGAACACAAAAAGGCCAAGACTGGTTTTGCCCTGATTGGGGCTCTTCAGTTGGGTGTAGTTTGGTTTTAGTGGCAACGTGAGCAAGGTGTGCATGTCTGGGCATAACCACTGCCACTTAGGGTGATATATCAAATGCACAAAAAGTGATAGGAGGATGCTTGCAATAAGTCTAACAACTGGCAATCACTTGGGGTAGAATCCCAACTCATTGTTCTTTTGCCCACCCTGCCACCTCAGATTAGATTTAGCCATTTGCAAATCAGCTGTAGTCCTGCTCCAATGGGAGCAGTCCATCCCAAACTGCCAAGCCAGTTCTGCTCTGAACAGAAACCCAAGACTTGTTTCAACCTAATTGGGGTTCTCCAGTTGGGTGGAGCGTGGCTCCAGTGGCAGAGTGAGCAAGGGACCATGTCAAAGTCCATTCCCCTCTTGAGGTGATTGCACAAAATATAAAGCTAGATTAAGATGTTGGGCGGAAATCCATCCAACAGCTAATTGGAGGCTTTCTGACGGACATCAATGATTTCCCCCTGACCGCTGCATTACAATACATGTGGTTGGAGGGAAACCCACTGGGGCATTTGGCTCCGTTTCTGAGCCCATTGGGAGGTGGGCGGAATAGTAATCCCATTAAGACCGCAGCGCTAGCCTCAGCGCAACCATCAGGATTACGGTGCCGCTTTGCACCTGCCCTTTCATGGCAGTCCGCCCGCCATTAAAAGGAAGTGGAAAGTGATTTGGGCCTCCTTTATGGGACCTGGGGGGCACCTACGGTGCCCGGCTACACATTCCTGCATCGTGTGCCTTCCACACGGTGCAGGGATATTTATAAACATCCATTTTACAAGTGTAGCTTGTGCGGCAGGCCTTTTCCGCTTGCTGCACAATCCACAGTTGTAAAATGGATGTTTCTGACCGCCCATAGTGCGGATGCTAGTCCAACCAACATCAAAAGGAAGGCCCAAAGTGATCAATATTGTGATACCTAAATATGCCAAGAATATTGTTAGTGACCTCTTATTGGATTATTTTACTTTTTAATTATTTTACATTTTTTCTGCCTTATAGTTGAGATCTTGTGTAATTCTGATCTCTAGATATTTCATCTCCTTCTTAATTTGATTGCTGTCACATGAGGAGTTCCAGGCCATTATATCTGTTTTTGCCGGGTTTACCAAATATCATGACAAACTCTCAAATTCCTGCATCAACTTTCCTATGGCCTGTAGCCCGTGTTCTAAATGAGATGTATACATCATGAGGTCATCAGTATAAAGTGCTACTTTTTGCCACCACCTTTATACATGAAAGGATTATTCGCTGACTCATTGTTGAATTGACTCGCTAAAGGTTCTATTTATAGGTTAAATACCAGCAGAGAAAGCAGGCAGCCCTGCCTTGTACCTCTCGTTATTCTAAATTCCGATGTTAAACCTCAATTCAAAAGGATTTTTGCAGCAGGATCTTTTTATATTTACTGAACGATTCTGCAAAAATTGCTACCCAAATTATTTTGATTTAGCACTGTACCTAAAAATTTCCAGTACACCCAGTCAAATGCTTTTTTGGCATCCAGTGTTAATGTCAATATGGAGATGTTAAAAGTGGAGGCTATGTCAGTCGCCCCTATCAAGCCATAGGTTAATTCATGGAGATATCAACCAGTCATGGATCCCTTGTGGTCCTTGTGCATTAAGCAGCCTGCTACCTTGCCTAATCTCATAGATTGAATATTTGCATACATTTTATAATCATTATTCAACAGGGATATAGGCCTAGAAGACTGACATCTTGCCAGATTCTTTTCAGGTTTGAACACTAAAGTAATTGTTGCTTCCCTTTAAGAGTGGCTACTCAAGACTGTTGTTAAAAATCTCAAAATAAGGGCTGGTTAAACTGGAATGGCGATTTCCTCAGCGCCTTATATAGCTAACTGGGTAACCCATCAGGGCCCACACCTTTCCTACTCCTCCAGCCTTTTATAGGCTTCCAGAATTCACACTGATAAATCTCCCTATTATGGGCTGACTATGACTACGACTGTCCTATGGACCGCCGTAGCCGTGTTGTGGGCACCGTCGCACCAGCAGTCTGACCGCTCTATTACAATTTGGGCGGTCGGACCCTCCATTGCACCACCGCAACTGCCAGAGATCAGAGATCCTAGACGGTGGAGCAGTGGTCTTAAGGCCACATTATAAGGTCCCTCTCTGCCACAGTTTTCATGGCAGTTCCTAATCCAAACATAATGCATCAGAGAGGAAACAACCTACAGGGCTCCCTCTTGCTTAAGGGCCATGAGGTGTATACAGGGGGCACATGGTAATGTAAATGTTAAAACAACTGATAAAGTGCACAAATACCAACAGGTGTCTCGGCGCTGACTGCTCCAAGGGGCAGGACCATGGATTAGATGTTAAAAAACCTACTTATTAAAGAGCCACATTTTTTATTGTTTCCTAAATGACAATAGGGTATGCATGGCTCTGATCTGAGGAGGTAGAGAGTTCCTTCGCTTAGCAGTGACAACCACAAAGCTTCTGTCACCCCAATTAGTTCTTGGGAAGACAAGCAGGTTAGCACCTGAAGACGGCAAGCATCTGCTGGGAGAATATATCTGCAATAAGTTTTTCAGAAATTCTGGCCCTATATTATGGATTGCCTTATAGGCATGCACACGCTTTAAATGTTGTTCTACTTCTTATGGGCAACCAATGAAGTTGTCTAGCAACCTTAGAGACAGATTTAAAAATTGAGGTGTGCCAGAAAGCATCCGAGCAACTGCGTTCTGGACCAGCTGTAACTTTTTTAAACCATTTCCTGTGCATTGATCAATAAACTGTTACAATATTCCACTTTGGACATAACCAAAGTGGATATTATCTTTCTGCTGGCATCAACCTGGATGAAAGCGAACAGTTTCCTCACCATTCTGAGAGAATAAAAGCATGAGGAGACCACAGCGTTAACATGACATTTAAAGGACAGCATGTCATCAACGAAAACACCCAGATTCTTGGCTTTAGTAACTGGGATAAGGGGTGTCCCAGTTTATCTGGCCACCAGCAAGGAGACCAGGCAGGGGATAGATTTCCAAAGACAATTACCTCAGTCTTGGAGGAATTTAATTTGAGGCAATGTCTTGACATCCAAGCGCTGATGGCCAGCATGCCATCGTGAAAGCCGACCAACACATTTTCCCCGTTCTTGAGAATGGAGAGCACTATTTGGGTGTCATCTGAATAAGACGTAATCGCTTGGCCAAGAGTTTTGATCTTCTATGCCAGGTCGATAACATAAATGTTAAACAACGTGGGACTAATGGAAGAACCCTGCGGAACTGCACAAGGGAGTTAAAAGACAGGGGAGTCAAAGTCGCCCAAGCTGACTAGTAGAGGGCATTTCGACAAAAAAGATGTCAACAAAGATTTGGCCTTGTTACTAATGCCTATTGAGGAGATACAGTCAATCATAAGCCCATAATCAACTGTATCAAAGGCTGCTGATGAATCTAGTAGCACAAGACAGCTGCTCCTCCTCTGTCTAAAACAAACCTAATCTCATTGGTGGCTTTGATAAGTGCAGCCTCCATATTATGGCCTTTTCTGAAACCGAATTGGGTTTCGTCCAGCAGCTTGGTATCATAGATGTATTGGGCCAATTGATCATTCATATATTTTGCAGCCAGTTTAGCAGGTAACGGGAGACGCGCAATAGGTCGGTAATATTTAGTGTCCGCTGGGTCCAGATTAGGTTTTTTTAGTAGCGGAAGAATAGATTTTACATTGAGAGGGATAGATGCCTGAGATGAACATAGAGTTAAAAATATAGGCCAGATTGATACCTATAAGGTCCAGAATCAGTTTCAGGACAATAGGAGGAAACGGATCAAATGGTACTCACTAAGTCAGCTATCTGTTCCAAACAGACTGGCGCAAATTCCTTAAAGGAGAAACTATCTGATAACTCGATGTTCAAGTCCGACTGACTCATGACAGCAGCGGGGGCATTACAATTAAAGTAGATTTGACTACTTTGGCCTGAAAGCTAAGGGCTATAGAGTCACTTGAGTTGCTACATTAGCATGGCTACCCGAAGGAGCCACACGTTTAGACACAAGCTAAAACATTTGTTTAGTAGAGTCTTGAACGGATTATATTTCCTGTGTATAGTAGTTACTCTTATCTTCTATTAAGAGGTGTTTGTAATTAGCCAATGATAACTTATAAAGAGATTTCTCCAAGCTGTCATAATCTTGAAACCAGCAACTCTCGTTTCCTGCATCATTGTTTCTCAAGCCTCAGAACCTCAAAAAACCAAGGGGCAGAAGGAGTTTTTCTGTTTTTAGAAGCTGTTTTGTAAAGGACTAGTTTAGCAAAGAAACCTTGAAGCTAGTCTGCATAACTCGTGGTGGCCTGCTCTGGATCTGGGGAGAGTTCTGGCTGTGTGACGCACAAATGTTGTCCAAGAAGATCATGATCTAAACTACTCCAGGATCTAAATTCTTTAGGGGGCCCCGGCCTGGTGTCCGGAGGAATTTGTTTCAAAAGACAAACATCAAATAATACTGCATGGTGAGCAGACCCGGTCAGTGGGAAGACCTTCTTTATAATGATCTGCTCATTATTGGTTAAATAGGCCGTCTAAGATGTGTCTGGCAATATGGGTGCTGCAGCTAACTTTTTGAGAGAGACCTACAGATTCTAATTCAGTAATAAGGAATGTTGAATCCTTATCATCTCTGGTAAATCCCCCAGAATAGTGAAACTTAATTCACTCGCAGAGGATTCAAATAGATTTCCTGCCAGTGATAGAAAGTCTACCTAGGGCCGAGCGGGCAATAAAGAAGGATCCCCATTAATGACTGATGTCCCGAAAGTGCTATATTAAAACTAGTGCCTCGCAAACTGTT
Organism: Lissotriton helveticus; assembly: GCF_964261635.1. NCBI lineage: Eukaryota > Metazoa > Chordata > Amphibia > Caudata > Salamandridae > Lissotriton > Lissotriton helveticus. The sequence goes on along the minus strand of NC_136065.1, from coordinate 643,093,541 downwards.
GAAGGGTCCATCTCTCCTTTTACTGATAGAGTATCTCAATATATAAGTGCCAGACCTCCCCCTCTTTTCTTGAGTCTCTCCAGTCTATACACAGAAAAACCAGCAGGGGTGGCAATCCACAAATTTAGACCAGCTGAAGGGTCAGCCCACGTCTCCGTTATGAATGAAAGATCAAGTTGATAGGGGTCAAAGGAACACAGCTATTTCATATTTATGCCTAGGGAGCAAGAGCGCATTAATAAGGGCAGCCTGAACCTAGTCGCGTTTCATTATTTTTAGAGGAATGTACATAATCTAACTGTACCAATTCTTGGGCCTCCAAGGAGAAGCCACAAATGAAGCAAAATAACTTGGTCATCTTAAGCCGGTCCACTGGATTAATACGTGGGCAGGCATGTTGGAATATCGTAGTTGGTTGTTGAAGGCGCGCAGTTCCTTACCAGGGAATACCGCTATGTGTTGCATTATACCTTGGGGAAACGTAGCAGGGGTCCTGGCGCTAGGCTCAATCCGGCTGCGTGTAGACAGGCTTGCCTCTGGAGCACCTGCCTCATGTTCACTGCTCGCTGGTGCCATGCTGTGTTTTATCCAGGAATGAGGCAGTGAAACCAAAAACAACACCCTCCCTATGTAACCTACATGAGTGGAAGGCCAAGAAAGAAACAACCGTCTTCCTTCCCTCCACACAAACAGCACAACAGCACTGCGGTGAACCGGGGAGGCAGAAGAACGGGCCAGACTAAAAGAGCTGCTACGGTAGGTGAGTCTAATCTCTGAATGCCCAGTTCATCGATCAAGTGTAAGATAGCAACTACAAAATGCAACTAACAGATCATAACATTTAAAATAGATATAAAAGGTTGATATGAGAGTTGATATAACAAGCAATTAATAGAAACCTGTGTGCAAGCACCCCAGTACCTGCATACCACAGACTGCACCAGTCCATGCTGTGCAGATACTGCCTTTGACATTCCCATTGCGATGCCTATCTCAGAGGCACAGCCACAGCACTTCCCGCCAGTGACTGTAAAATCATAATCGGGCAGGAAGTGCGCACAAATGTTTGGCAGTGTGGGAGCATGGTGACAGCATAGTGGTCCTGCTTGCACACCGCTAAACTTATAAGTAGGCCCAAAGGATTGTTGCTTGAATATCTGAGAGTTTCTCTGGGGGTTCTGTATCAAACCATTTGAGCAACCTGTACTTGATTTCATTGCTGTTAGAAATTAGACTGCTGAGTGGTTGGACTCACCTGCCGTTAACCATATTGGTTAGAATCAATTTGATAATAATGTCTGTCATACCAAAGCTTAACATTATTTTTAATTCCCAAAAAGCTGGCTAGATAAACTCCAGGGGAAGATCTCTACTCATTTGGGCCTCAACGGGGGTAAGAATTTCTTGGAAAAAAATACCTAGGAAGAAAGGTAAGGGTTGTCTCTTCCTGATTTTCAACATTATGCATAGGCATTCAAAATGAAAGGTTGTTGAATGTTGTGCAATGCGTTAGATTCTTCAAAAATAGGGGGGTCTTTTTCAGCAATGTTGAAAGATATCAGACTGGGGATTCCTCATTTTCTTTATAAATTTAGCAAAGGTTTTCTTAAGAAGGTAAGGCTTAAAGTCTTGCGAGCTGCAGCCTTTTTATGGGCGCGAATGAGGAAGAACATGGATCTATCCTATTATAGTGATTATGCCCCACTATAAAATTCACTGGGCACCACAGAATATATGGACATAGCTTTTTTAGTCCCATGCATACAGCTGGAATATACAGATGAGGTCAACTCATGCAGGAGGGGAGGCTCTTGTCCTGAGATGATCTAGACAAGGCGACTGGTGGGAAACTGGCTAGGTATAATATTTATCAACTGGGGAGTTGATGCTAAGTCTCATATGTCAAGGGCTCCTGCATGAAGCCCTGAGAAAAATGTTTATCGGAAACGGCCCCAGGAAAAGTGAAGTCTCCACCAAGTAGTGGTTAATTCTGAATGAGGTGGACGGGGACTACACACTTCCTGAGGAGTTATGGGGAGAAGAAGTGTCAAAGCCAGAGTTATGGGATAAAAGACAAGTACCTATGTCTACATTATATAGTACACTAAGAAGGATCCATGTATTCACTTGCACAGGTTGTATTAAACTCCCTACAAAATGACGATGATGGGGATAAGGACCATCACAAAATGCATGAAGTGCGGAGCAGTGAGAGCAGATAACATCCACATGTTTTTGCACTGTCCTGGGATAAAAATGTATTAGGAAGAGGTGGGTAAGATAGTCTACAAATCAAAACAAAGGTAAGCCTCACATTTATTATGTTCTATTGTATGGACTAACCAGCACCTATAAGTAAAGATAAAAGAAAAGCTGTTCTTTTTGGTTCTCCTAGCATTGAGAGCAATTACCAAGTAGTGGTTGTTCAAGTCAGCCTTGTCTCGGGTAGGATGGGCTAGTGATGTATGTACTTAAAAGGTACACAAAAGACTGCTCAGCTAAGAGGTTGATATGTGGCAACCAGTGCTTACTTTGATGAACAATTGCAAAGGCTCATATTAGATAATCATCAAGTATTTTTCATTACTGACCAGCAATTGTCGAGATTGTAAAGGATATCATACATCCAATGATTACACCTGACTTCGGTACTCAGCCCAGGTTGAGTCAATCCAGAAATTGCCAGCAGCCTCATGGGGGAGATCATCATAACACCATACCGCTTGAGCTGGAAAAAGGGGCATCCAGAGAGAGAGGGGTGTCATGGCATGAGGTGAATGAGAACAAAAAAATAATATTGTTAGTAAAAACAATATTGTGTCACAGAAGATTGTGGTCAAGAATATCATGTTATTTGGCATGTAATATTTTTTTTAAATAATATTGTTTTATTTAATATTTTTTATTTCAATACAGTACAAATATGATGTTTTATTATTTAATATATATTGGTAAAAACATCAATTTTAGATGTTAGAATTGTTAGTATAATTGATATTTGTTTTTAATTATAGTAATGATCATGCAAATTGTTGAATAGTTATTTTATGTATTTAAATGTAATTGGTTCTTTTTAATATATATTGAAATGCTTATATTTTTGTTTGTAATTCACACTTTAAGAGTTATTGGATTTGTAGAGTAATAGGATGAAATGTGATTAAATTACAAAAAAATATAGAGCAATGCTAATGATTTTGTAAGTAATTAGTTAATTGAATATTATTTATGTGCATTGATTTATTTTTAATTGTTGGTCAAATGGTTTTTGAACATTTTACCATATATTTAAATGTTTCATTTTTTGCAATTTATATTTTACTAGTGAACGTTGGTTTTGTAGGGGAATAGATTATGAAGTTAATTACATTGCAAATAATTTTATATTCATTTCAAATATTTATCATTCCTATTGATTTATACAATTAATTGATAATTATGTAAATTGATTTCAATTTAAGTTGCATTAATTATAGTTTTTTTAAAACTATACTTTACATTTTAATTCTCATATTTGTATTTGTAAATTAAATGCTAGTAGTAGCAGGTTGTTGGTTTGATAGGGAATTGGAATGAATAGTAAATATAATATTTTTTTAATTAATAGTTAAGAATATTAAATTGATTGATTCATAATTATTTGTACATCTTTTCAAAATATGGATATACTACTTACGTTAATGTTTTTATGTATTTAATGTTACGTTTTTAAAATATTAATATTTGCTAAATGTATTTTTAAGTTGTTGTATTTAAAAGTCTTTTTTTTTGGTTTAAGTCATATTTTACTATATAATAACTAAATACAAGTTACTCGTAATATTCTGCCCCATACGTTAATTATCAGATACATTAAATAACCCAGCATTGGTTACATTTCGGCAGGTCAAACCCGCTGAAATTTAACAGGGGAAAACATGCGGTATTTACCATGTCATGCAGATGTTGGTGCGATAAACACCACAATCTGCATGTAATTCCTTAAACACTCATAATAGATGTTATTTATATCACCCGATAAATTGTACCCCCTTGTATCATTATTTATCACTGCAGTAAATTACGCTTCAACTCGTATTCTGGCCCTTAGTGTTCTATTCATCATGTATGTAATGATTTTTGGGGGTAAGAAAGTAAAAATTGTATAAAAAATAGATTTTTTAATTACATTTTATTATGTATTAGTTATTTGTATAATAATATAGAATATGTATTCTTTATCAATAATAAGATTTTCTTTGAATCTGATCTTAGATATTTACATGTTATGTACAAAATAATTAGGCAGGGCTGGTTCCAGGATTTTTGTGGCCCCGGGCGAACGGGAATTTGCGAGGCCCCTCTGCTTTACATAAGAGACCCCTTCAGGGCTCAGGAAGCTTCTTTGTACAGACTTCTCCTGGGCCCCACCGCCTCCTCTCAGCCACCTAAAAGCACTTCTTTTACAGCTCATATTGGGCTTAAGGTGTGAGAATTGCTTGGGGGCTGAGTGTTAAATATGTGGGGACGCTAAAGTGCTGACAATGGGCATCCTGCGGCGTCTCTAAATGGGCAACCCAAGAGTAGGCCGAATTGCAGGACAAACCTGCAAAGTGGGTATCCATGCAACCTGGACAAGAGGAAGTTTCCCCCTCAACTAGTCCTTTCCACACCATCCCTAAGAGGCTCAGGAAGAGGACCCACTCCCATGGACCAAATTGTAAAGAGACACCTTTCTTTCAATTTGATCGGCAGGGGTACATGAGAACCATTGGGCTGTTTCAATTGTGCGGGCCCAATGCTGGTAGGCTGAGATGGAGGCCCTGGGCAGCTGCCCATGCCTAGTGCGGGGCCTAAAATTAGGAGTCGAATGCTATTCATAGTCCTTCTAAAGTCCAGTATTTTCCCCCCTGTTGCTTAGACTAGAGTGGGAAGTAAACACCAATGGGGTAACACTGTGTCCCTCAGAACCTGGATATGAGTATGCAAAAAACAACAATGGTTCTGTCGGACATGCGCACTATTTCTTTTAAAGGGATTTATTCGTTGTACGCTATTTCTTTTATAACACAATTAATGCTATACACAGAATTTTTTAAACAATGGAACACATAGCAAAACAAGTACGCAAGTTGATGATTATACTTGTATTTATATAAATTAAAGCATTTATATATAATTTCAAGTTATGAACAAGGCTGTCAAGACAAGGTGAAATCTAAGGTGATGAGCACTAGCATGACATTTGGTGCTCAGTGATAGAATACAGTGCATATGATATAGACAAGGTGATTGAATATATAATATGTACTAGTGAAGAGAATATGGTCAGGATGTCAGGACAAAACAATGAATCTGGCGGATGTACAAATTATTCATTCATTTACAGCCAGAAACTTGACAGATCTGAACTGTGTGGGTTCGGCAACGTTTCAACCCTGTCAAGGCTTAATTAAGAAGTCATGGCGGGTCTTCATCAGGACAAGAGTTGGGAATGTTGGAAGTGGCAGCCTTTGGATAAGGAAGGCGTGAATCAGGGTGTGTTCCATATGGAGGGCCAGCCATTAATGCTAAAACATGGGGAGCAAAACTCACCCAAAAGGAGTAGCCTCAAAACCCAATCGTGAATTATAGGTCTTCAAGGATGGAATAAGCGGCAACCGGTCCAAGTGAGGCGATCTAGGAGTTAACATTCAGATTTTAAAGAAATGTACACCCAGGTCCTTCATCCCGTCAAGAGACCTCCAACTGTTACTGCCAAGCGGACCAAAGTGGCCCAGGATGTCAACTTACCCGCAGTGGTCTCTGTGGCTCACGTGGCCGGGCAAGTGCGGGCGTGGAGGAATCTAAAATAAGCAGGATATTGTACATCAGCAGGGGTTGATGGAATAATTAATCAAAGTGCAAGACCGTGAATGTCTGGTTTATGTCGAGCCGGGACCCACTCTTGGGGCTTACCTGCGGCAAAAGAAGTCAATCTGTATGATGTAGGGGAGTTGATTCCAATCCTAATTGCGATGGCAGGCATGAGCGCTGGTGCACTGCGGCCATCTTTTTCGCCAGACCAGCAGCTACTGACAGGCTTATAACCATGGTACGACAAGCCTGCGTGCAGGCGCATGTGACGTGCGGGCAAGGGCAGCAGCTAGATGCCGGCAAGATTGACGGTAATCGTTAAGGCAAAAGCTAGTATGAATATGGGATGTGATTATTCATGGCGTGCTGCGTCATTCAAGAGGAATTTACATTTATCAAATACAAAGCATATGCATATTTCACAATTGTAAAACCACAGATGATATTAAGCACAAGCACTAGATCTTGCATTTATTTACATACCAAACAAGTTGTTATTACGTGGATGGTGTTTGCCAAACTACAATGACACAAAACACCGTTGGCCATATACAAGACACATGAAATTGATACTACCGTGGGTTGGCCTGGCGCTAGCATATGTGAAAAAATGAAACATTAAATAGTAAATTTAACTCCTCCAGAATCCAAAACTTTCTCTACTTTTGCTTAGACTGAAGTTGGAATAGAAAACGCAAATCCTCTTGAGTACTACACTTTCACTGTACGTTTTTCTGCATAGGGATTCATAGTACTTCCTGACCATGTCTGCCATACGTCTGATATCATATCTGATTATTCATTTGTATTTTGTCCCCAAGGTGTACCTTTTACTGGTCTTCTCTTTAAGGCAGAAACTAGAAGTGTGTAGGCTCAATGAATCATCTCCTAGACCTTATGCTTTCATGCAAGTAAAGTTTTCTCTGATCTATTTGCCAAAAACATATTGAGTTGTCCTCCAATCAGTATTTATTTCAGTTTTATTCTTGTGCCTGACTGTTTTTGGATTCTTTCAGCTGCCTCACGTTTTTCCTCTAGTTAAGCCTGGGCTAGTGCCCAGTTTCTCTTGGCTGCTGTCAAATGTGCCATCAGTTTCCCCTAAACACTTCTTTGAGAGTATCCCATAGCACTGTTTGGAAGTGTCTTGTGTATCATTGAATTCCAAGTATGTATCTCATCCTTGTGGACAGAGTCTTGCAGCTGTTACATGCCCAGTCATTACTTCCAATCTCTTGAAGGGTTTGCTGTTATGCAGTTCAGAAATGGTGGGAGCATAATTGGAATTTGTGATTCAGCATAGTTGTGCTTTGGCCACTCCTGCAATAAGAGTCTTCCAACTTTTGTGGTTCACGAAGAATTAGGCCATAAATACTATTACACAATTGCATTAAAACCTTTGCGAAGGTGGATCTCGGTGTGGTATAAAAGTGGACCAACCCTTAATAGAGTGATAATAAGGGACTGTCTTTCTTCGGACAATGCAAAAATGATTGCTTAGTTTGGTTACATAAAATCAGAATTCGTCACCCTGGGTCACCTGGATTTATATTGTATCCTTGAAAAGATCACCAAAGCAGAATACGAGTGGGACAAACATACCTTTACCACCAGTGCCGCAGCAACAAGGCAATGTCTTGAGTTACATAAATCTGCCGTCCATGCATTCTGTCTAATAAAAACAGTACCCTCAACAGAACCATATCTGACATGGGTGACTACTGTTTATCATCCTCAGTTATTGGCTAGGTTTAGGTTTATGTTTTTTGTTCAACTGATCAGCTTTCCCAAGGTTTGGTTAGATCATGGTGCCTTGGGCCCCTCCGACTGTGATAGCTTACCGACCCTAACCATTGCTCATTTTGTATTATTCTGTCCATATATTTCCTGGCCCAGAAAACAATTCTTAATACCCCTTAAAGATTTGAAATTCAAACAGGTGAGGCCCGCTATGTTACATCTGTTTATGCTTAGGGATGTTTTCACCTGTGTATGCGCTGGAAACTTTTTAGCCTCTGTAATCAAGCTTTGCAGGGTATGGGCTTAATCTTATTGTGGGATTGGTGGAAAATAAAGGTTTTATTTCATTGTTCTTCCGCCTGAGATGGTGGGTATAGTTGAGGCCATTTTGTACTATTTGAAACGCTCCATGCCTCCTTTTATGTTGGACATTGAATTTTTTATGGATGTTATAATTGTGTGAATGTGGGTCGGACTCTATATTATGTGCTCATTTAAATTTTATTGGTTTCTGCCTTTTAATATGTTTTTATGATTTATATGTATCTTTTATGATTATATTTTAACCCAATAAATATTTGTACAACAATGAGTCTTCCAAAGATATAGCCTGTCGATTCTGGAGTAGGAGTGGTCGACCTGTAGCTAGCAAGTAATGTCTTTGTGTGTGATACATTGATCTCCATGCATCCAACAGTCACAATTCTGAAATCTTCCACTACTTCCACTGTGTCACTGATGCCACCCTGAAGTACTAGCATGGACAAGAAATCTGTCCAGATCCTTTTCCATCACTTAACTAAAGTAATATGCCAGGATAATAACTGTAAACCCCTAAGTTTCTACAGGACAGCAGTACTGTATGAGCTTGGCACTAGTTGGGGGCACTGTCTGCACCTATTTTCAATATCACTGTGAAATCTTACCTTTCACCAGGTTGTATCATCTTTCCATATCTAGCAGATTAAAGTGCTGTGGAGATTCTGCCATCCAGCCATTAGGTGGCACTCAGGTAGGTCCTGAAAGAAAGCAATTCTGTCTACCTAGTAAGTGACACCCACTTGACATAAGGCGTCAGAAATTAGGTCTCTAGTTGGATGGGGTATGCACCCTGTCTAAGTAGGGACCACCACTCGAGTAAGGGCAAGTCAAAAACACACCAGGATAACCAGCACTCACCCTCTTATAGCTAGGCGCTGAGCAGGAAGGCTTATCCTTAGAGGCAATGTGTAAAGTATTTGTGCTACAAACATATGCAGCACGCAGTGAAACACCACAAAAAAGACTCTACACAGATTGATATAAAAAATAGAGAATCATTTTGGTATATCGCCAAAATGGCTAAAATCCAATAACTGGGTTCTAAGATAGCAAGGTTGTAAATATAAGACAGAGCAGTGAAAGAACCTTTATGTTATCTGAATATGACAACGATGATGAAAACCCAATCACTGGGTTTAAAAGTTGTTGAGTTTGTAAGTCTGATGAGAAAGCAGTGCTCTGTAATTCAGTTGCGCTCATTTTAGAGCCTTTACAGTAATTTCTGGGGATGCAGGGGTCTGTGCAGATGTTTGTTGGTACAAAGAACCTCCCCATAATGAAAAGCTTTGAGGGTTGCGTTGGGACCCACTCAGGTCCAAGTAAAAAATCACCACCAAAACACCCCCGCTGGCTGTGGCCATGGAGTCACTGGTTGAGGGCGTGTGCAGGAATGCTGATGACTGCCAGGCAACAGCTCACAGGTATCGCACAAGTGAACCAAAAGAAGGGCAGCTGCATTAGTGCAGCGCCACAGTTTAAGGACTGCTCTGCACGATGACGGCTGCTACCAAGAATGAGGTGTGCAGAGGCTTGGAGCGTGTCTAGATACTGGAGCCCGCCTGAGTCCTGTGTCTCTCCCTCAACCCCAGAGCCACAGGGTGTGCCCCACAGTTTTGCCAACCTGCCCTCGAGTCACTGTAGCTTTCGAGGTCGTGGAATAATCTGCTCTTGATGTGGGACTCCTGCTGTGGTTCAATTGCGGTCCCTGCGAGGCCGCTGAGATTCCTTCGTAGTCGAGTTGCCTTGACAACCCAGTGCAGGGGTTCATAAATTTTTTTTCCAGGCCACCCAAGGTCAGGGACAAGTGCCGGGCACAGGATCAATTCACTCACCAGGACACCCTGAACTCTGGTAGGGGAGTCCTTCAGTGCACTGATCCCACAGCAATCAATCAGCTCTGTTGTTGTAATGAAGGAGAGGCAGTTTTGGCTGGTGCAAGATCTTTGATAGCCATGGGGGGGGCAAGCCAGCAAGCCCTTGGAGTCACTCTGGGGTGGTCTTAGGTTCTCTTTTGCATGACAGAGGTCAGCACTCTGCAGGGCAGTGCAGCACAACAGGGCAGCAGTTCCTGGGAACAGTCAGTCATAGAAAGGTGGAAATCTTCATAGCACAGCACCCTTTACTCCAGCAGAGTTTCTTACAGGTACAGAAGGGTACTAATTTTATAGGGCAAGAGCCCTCATACTTATACCCCAAAATGCCTTTGATGTAGGGGTGACTTCAAAAGGGCCTTCATAAGTGTGAAAGGGTCACTTTCACCCTAGTCCTGGCTCCAGAGTACCAGTGGTGGGCAGATAAGGCCTTTGCGCAAGAACAGGATACAGAACATTCAGATGTAAGTGTGAACCAACTCTCCCACTACAAGCTCAGGAGGGCTATCAGTATGTAGATGGATACAAATGTATCCCCTGGTACCCACCATTCCGGTGTTTGTGACTGTATACAAAGTATACACAAAAGTGTAGCTGTCACCCTGGCCAGAAGTAGATTGGACACAGGCTGCAGGCATACAGAGCCAACTTAAGAGCAGAGAAATTTGCACTTTCTAAAAGTGGCATTTCTAAAATAGTAGTGATAGATCCAGCTTTACCATTAAGGGGGGTTTATCATTACTATTCCAACCATACCAAACATGACAGAGCTACTCCTTTCTGATAAGGAATTACTAGTTAAAAGAATATAATGGAATTCTCAATACTGGCCTTTGAAGGAGTAGGTTGCACTCCAATGAAAAATGAATTTAGCTGTTTGTCACTGCCAAGACATATAACACTAAAAGTACATGTCAATCAATCAATTAATTCTTTATACGATTAGGCATCATAACCATAACAAGTAAAAAATATAACAACCTCATAAAATCCTTAAAAATGTTAAAGTATACAGTCCACAGTTCACATTATATTGTTCAGATCAGACATTCCATAGACATTAGATATAGGTTAAAAACAGCAAGTCAACCTATCATACACATCTTTATACACTAGTCACACATTATTTTATTCCAATGTAAAGCTACTTTTAAATAATCGGTGATCACCAACATCATCACATGAACAAGCAATAACTGTAAATGTAAAAAAGTAGGTCGGAATTGGATAAAAACCCACGCTTCTAAAAAATCCGAAAATTTACAAAATAAGGCCAAGTGTATTAAGGTATGGGGTGAGAGATCACCACAAGGACAAGTTAAAAGTGCATGGGGATCAAACTGACCTGGGGGAAAACAGATCATTGTACGGATGGAACCCAAATAAAATTTTCTGAGCAAATATCTATCCCTAGGATGTTTGACAACTGTAAGTTATGGTTCAATACCGGTAACAGTGTTCAGGAGCAGACAGGATCTGTTGGAGTGTTTCTCCAGCACCCTAGTTTCCCTCTCATCTTTCAATTTATTTAAAATGCGTTCCTTAATAAGGCCTCGATCTCCTTTTTTAAGAAGATGTGGCCTGTTGAAAATGTCCATACAATCTAGGAAGCAGGCAGCGGATTTTATATAATTTAACCACGGTATCTTCTGGCCATAGGTACACCCCAAACAGTCCTCAATCACTCTTCTGTTGAACCTCAGTCTCTAATTTTTTTTTTTTTTTGCAGAGTTTTATATAGCGCGAACTAGACCTCAACTGAATCAGGTATCAGAGCACTTTACATATCACCAGTTACGTTACATGAGGACACACATTCATTTTAGGCACGGGGAGATTAAGTGATTTGCCCAGAATCACAGGAGGTTTTGGCCTCGTTACCGAGACTCGAACCCAGATCCCCAGGTCCGAGGTCGAGCGCCCAAACCCAAACTGAAATCCAAAGTAAGAGTGGGGCTAATTTAGCATATTCCTGGCCCAATTCCTCGTGAACAAAGAAGGATGCACTAGTTGGACCAAGGCTTAGTAATTTTCTACAGAATAGGTTCTTTTCATGCTGTATCACCTTGCAATTACGGTAACCCCATATTGCTGCACCCTATGTCGGGATTGGAGGACATTTCAGTCTGTAGATTTGAGGTAAGGGCAGAATAGGCTTATTACCTATCGACAAAGAAAATCTGAACAGGGCACTTCAGGCTTGGCTAAATTTAGAACAATTAGAGATACTAGAAAGTCAATTATTCTGTTGAATAAATGATACTCCCAAATAAGGAAAGTAGGAACCCTAGTAATTGTTTCCCCTGAATGTCAATTGGTCTAGTTTTCGCTTTTATTCATTCACTTTGTGTCCCAATCCTGTTTCGCTTTTTGGCTGGCTGCCATTTTGTTGTTGTTGTTGTCGTCCCTCCCTGCCCGGCTCTCCGCCCCGCTCCCACCTCCCAGCTGCTCCTCCCTCCCACAAATAGTTAGGCTCCGCTCTCCCCTTGATAGCGCTGTGACCGTCCTGATCTCGTCGGAAACGGTCGCTCCCCACGCAGCTCCCTGCTCCGCCTACCACTGGATATCGTAGCGCCATACCGCAAGTGTGCCCTGTGAACCATCATTGCCTGTCTGCTGTGCAGAATTATATCGTAGCGCTATTGCCTGATTGCTCAGTTGTTTTAGATCGTAGCGCCATATACCTGCTTGCTCACTGCCTGTCTGCTGTGCCGAATTATTTCGTAGCGCTATTGCCTGATTGCTCTGTTGTTTTAGATCGTAGCGCCATATATCTGCTTGCTCACCCTGTCTGTATCGTAGCGCTGCATTGCCTAGGTGCACATTCGCGAGTGTTTCTACTGTGCTGTGCTGCCTGTGTGTCTCATTTGCGCCTAATTGTGCCGGTGCCTCTGCCATTTTGTTCGCTTTTATTCATTCACTTTGTGCCCCAATCCTGTTTCGCTTTTTGGCTGGCTGCCATTTTGTTGTTGTTGTTGTTGTCCCTCCCTGCCCGGCTCTCCGCCCCGCTCCCACCTCCCAGCTGCTCCTCCCTCGCCCCTCCCCACTCCTCTATCCACATATGACAGATGCTATTACGCGCAGCGGTCACGCGCAGCGGACGCGCCCTATGCGCGCCGAAGGTGCGCCAAAGGTAAGCCCGTCTACGCCCGTCCGCGCCTGGACCGTGCCCAGCGCCAGACCCCCTGGTCCTCGCAAATCCCACTCCTCCCGCATAACATATGATGCCGCATCCCTCTCAGCACTCAACCCCGGTCGACTCAAAGACTGCTACCAAGCCGCCCCTGGACACACCCACGGACCCTTCTCCTGCCATATCTGCAAACTCAAATGCATCAAGACCCGCTCCAAATCCACAGACTCCAAACAGAGCTCTGACACCAACCAACTGAAGTGCATCCTGCTCAACACCCGCTCTGTCCACAGACACGCCATTGAACTATGGAACCTACTCGACACCACTTCGCCGGATATCGCCTTCCTTACAGAAACCTGGATGAACGCCTCCTCAGCTCCCGACGTCGCCATAGCCATCCCGGACAGCTACAAGATAATCCGAAAAGACCGCACCATCCAAACAGAAGGAGGCATCGCCATCGTACATAAGAACTCCATCCGCATCACGACCAGCGCAGACGACAACCTTGCAGCCGCCGAACACCTTCACTTCCAGATCCACACCGACCCCAAGACCACACTCAGAGGCACCCTCATCTACAGGCCACCAGGACCCCACACACAATTCAGCGAAGACATCACTGACTTCATCAGCCCATACGCCCTCCCCTCTGAGGACTACATTCTACTGGGAGACCTCAACTTCCACCTGGAAAAGAAAAATGACAACAACACCACCACCCTCCTGGACAACTTAGCCAATCTCGGACTAAAACAACTTGTTGATACCCCCACCCACTATGCCGGGCACACGCTCGACCCAATCTTCACCTCCAGCAAGCACGTCTCCTTCAACCACACTACAACGCTCCACTGGACGGACCACAGTTGCGTTCACTTCGACTACAAAAAAATCTCGACCCACAACCAATCCCCCCCAGAAACTGGAACAAAATTACCACCGACCAGCTCTCTACTTCGCTTCACAAAAACCCTCCCGCCAATACATCGGACCCAAACCAAGCAGCCACCAACCTTACCCAATGGATCACCCACAGCGCCGACGAACTAGCTCCCTTGAAAAATCATCAAACCAAGCAAAGTAGCAAAAAAGCCCCCTGGTTCAACAATGACCTTAAGACATCCAAAAAGCTCTGTCGTACCCTCGAGAAAGCCTGGAGAAAAAACCCATCCAATGACAACCTGACCACCTTCAAGAGCGCAACCCGCAAACACCACCAACTGATCCGTTCCACCAAGAAATCAGCATTCAAGGATCGACTTGACAACAAATCCCACAACAGCAAAGAACTCTTCAACATCGTCAAAGAATTTACCAACCCCACCGCCGGCACCAACGACATCACCCCATCCCAAGACCTCTGCAACTCCCTAGCCTCTTTCTTCCACAACAAAATCGCCGACATACATAACAGCTTCGAAAACCAGTCCAGAGACCAATCCACCCCACCCACCCCCAAACCAAATCCCCCCTCCAACAACCTCTACGCCTGGGACCCAATCACCACTGAAGACACCATCCACCTGATGAACTCCATCCACTCAGGATCGCCTACCGACCCATGTCCCCACTACATTTTCAACAAAGCAGACTCCATCATCGCACCCCATCTCCGAGACGTCATCAACTGCTCCCTCAACTCCGCCACCTTCCCAGAAAGCTGGAAACATGCCGAACTCAACGCCCTTCTGAAGAAACCCACAGCAGACCCCACTGAACTTAAGAACTACCGCCCCATCTCGCTCATCCTATTCCCTGCCAAAGTCATTGAGAAAGCCGTCAACAGTCAGCTCGCCACCTTCCTCGAATCCAACAAATCCCTCGACCCTTCACAGTCCGGTTTCCGAGCCAGACACAGCACCGAAACCGCCCTCATCGCAGCAACAGACGACATTCGAACACTACTGGACAACGGAGAAACAGTCGCCCTCATCCTACTGGACCTCTCCGCAGCCTTCGACACGGTCTGTCACAGCACCCTTATACAACGCCTCAACAACGTCGGAATACAAGGAAAAGCATTGGACTGTATCATCTCGTTCCTCGCCGGAAGAACCCAGAGAGTCTGCCTCCCCCCTTTTAGGTCAGAGGCCACTGAAGTCTTCTGCGGCGTACCACAAGGATCTTCAATCAGTCCCACCCTCTTCAACGTATACATGACCCCCCTCGCTTCCATCGCGCGCCAACACAACCTCAACATAATCTCCTACGCAGACGACACCCAGCTAATCCTCTCCCTTACCAAAGATCCAAACTCCGCCAAAACCAACCTACACGACGGAATGAAAGAAGTGGCCGAATGGATGAAGAACAGCCGCTTAAAACTGAACTCGGACAAAACGGAAGTCCTCATCTTAGGATCATCCCCTTCTGCCTGGACGACTCATCGTGGCCACCGGCCCACGGGTAACGCACCCAAACCCACGGATCACGCACGCAACCTCGGCTTCATCCTGGACTCCTCCCTCTCAATGACCAGACAAGTCAATGCTGTCTCCTCATCATGCTTCAACATCCTTCGCATGCTCAAAAAAATCTTCTGTTGGATCCCCACCGAAACAAGAAAAACGGTCACCCACGCACTGGTCACAAGCCGACTGGATTACGGAAACACCCTTTATGCCGGAACCACAGCCAAACTACAGAAAAAACTCCAACGCATCCAAAACGCCTCTGCCAGACTCATACTTGACATCCCCCGCCAAGCTCACATCTCCGATCACCTGAAAGACCTCCACTGGCTTCCCGTCAACAAGAGGATAACGTTCCGACTCCTCACCCACGCTCACAAAGCCCTCTACGACCTAGGACCCGAATGCCTCACCAAGCGCCTGTCCTTTTACACCCCCACCCGCCAACTTCGTTCGTCCAATCAAGCCCTAGCCGCTATTCTGCGCATTAACAGATCCACCATAGGGGGAAGACCCTTCTCCTACCTAGCGGCCAAAACATGGAATTCTCTCCCCACCCACCTCCGCCTTACACAGAACCACCTCTCCTTCAGGAAACAACTTAAAACTTGGATATTTGATAAGTAAATACCCCCCCCCCCAAGCGCCTTGAGACCCTCTGGGTGAGTAGTGCGCTATACAAATTTAAGAACTTGAACTTGAACTTGAACTTCCTACCTTCCAAATGTTTGTATACAGATCCAGATTATCCATAAAGTTGACAAACCCATCAACCAATAGCTTTAATCCATTAGTCGTACTGGCCATCAATACAGCGTCATTAGCGTAGAGCAGGGTGGGCACACCGACTGTCTTTATTTTAGGCAGGTGAAAATCATTTTCAATCGGACAGATGTTCAGGATGTTTATATATAACAGGAACAAATTTGGCGCCATCACACAACCCTGCAGAACCCCCATGGAAGGCTAAATGATTGAGTTGTTTCCCCCTTCATGCCGTATCTGACACAGGCATTTATGTTCATGTGTAAGGCTCTAAGGAAATTAATCAAGTGAACTGGCAGTCCCAATACATCAAGAATGTCCCAGAGCTTTGACCTGTTTACCCGGTCAAAGGCACTAGTGATGTCCATAAACGCAAGAAAAATGACTCCTGTTTCGCCGCTACATATTACCCAATTATGAGGTTAAGATTCGAGCATTATTCTAGAAAGCCCGTTCCTTCCCTAAATCCATATTGGAGAGGGTAAATGATGTCATTAGCCTGAGTCCATAGTTCTACACGGTTTAGAACAATATCACCTACCACCTTTGAACCAGAGTTTGCCAGGGAGATCGGCCTATAACAGGTGGGGTCCTGCCTATTCTCCATTTTAAATACTAGCAATACAGTAGCAGATTTCCAGGACAGGGGTACACCTGACTGGGTCACAGCATTAAGTACCTTAGTCAGTACTGAGGTCAAGAGGTGTGGTTTGGCCTTGTATAAATCCACTGGTATCCCTTCTGGGCCAAGAGCTTTATTGGAGGGGCTTCCAATGATTGCTGCATAAACCTCCTCATAATAAAACCTGATCTCAAGTGGATACAGGCTACCATCATTATTCTTATCTATGGGCAGATCTGTGTCCAGTGCATACAACTTATGATAATTGGCCACCTAGAGTGTTGGAGAAATAGAAGACCCAATGACATCTTATGCGGCCACATTGGTCTGCCTCCGTTCACCACGGCCCAAAAACCCCTAGAGTCTCCAGTGGTGCAGTAAGACATCAACCAGGTCCAAGAGGCTACTTTGAGATCATCTTTCCGCTTCCTTATAGCTAATTTGTAAGCCCTTCTAGCATCCTTGATGGTAGCTCAATTACGGGGTTTGGTGTTAAGGGCCTCACGAAGGTGGTTGCCAGCCTGCCTGTATACTTTATTAAACCAACCCAGTTTTGGACGCCGGCGTTTGCTCGTCGTGTCCCTCATAATGACAGTTGTAGAAATATTTAGCTGTTCAAATGCTTCCAAAATTAATATAGATGAGGAATCCAGGGCTAATAAGGGCTCCTTCAAAATTTCCATATTAAGACTAACTACATATCTGGTCAACTTTGGAATTCGGACGTTGTACCAGTTCACCCTAAGTCCCCTGTCTCTTGTGGTGAAACCAGTCAGGCATGGATCAGGGGGAGTTGCTGCTACATTGAAGCTTTCATAACCATAAAAAAAAACAACGAATTACTGTGGGTCTTAACCAAAACTATGTGTGTATGAGGCTGGCTATGTGTCTGCTTCAGGAATTACTTTGAAGACAAACTATTGGACAAATACCCACTATGAAAAATGTCCATCAGTTACACGATTCGTCCCACCCAGTACATCATTTGGTCTACTTCACAGTAAGTAGTCCATTATTTATCTCCATGAATAGGGAAATGAGACGGGTGTCTGGTAGATTGTTATTGTACTTGTAACTGAAAGCAGTGCATAAGTGATTAGTGAAAAAAGGTGAATGTGTTCATAGTAAAATTGGATGGTGCATGCAATACAACTTTATTCTGGAGTCATGCACCTCCAAAAATAAAATCAAAAGAGTGCAAAAAAGTCAGATAGTTCAAACAAATAACTTCTGACTGGGTAATCTGGTCGACATGTTTCTGCGGACTTATAAAGGCCAAAATATGTACCTGCCGCTTCCTCAGGACCCATAGACTTAATTGCTACTGCTTATATGTGAAAAAGAATAAGACAATTAACAATAGGACATTAGTGAACAATAATGCTAGATGTCACCTGTTCACTTCTAGTTTTCCTCCTTAGGTATAGAAGTCTGATTATAAATCCGCCAGCGTGTCCACACATAGACAAAGAAAATGAAATATGATAACACCATCATTAGCAAGGGCTATATTTAGACATTGCTATATTGTTAGCATATATGGTACAATGACCTTAGTATGCGCTCCAATATTCAAAAATAACAAGGACTCACCTCAATTTGTGAGGGGAAAATGCCTCGCCTCACCTGGCAAACAGCTCAGGAATCTGAAGCACCGCTCTGTATTGCAGAAAATATTAAAAAGTTGTGACGAAAACACATGACCACTTGACAATGTAAAACTCAATCCCCGAGAGCACTCACCTACTCGATATGTGTGCTTAAGGGGACTATCTTATGTCAGGTTATTTCAATAAAAAGCTGTTCATCAGCCTACTTACCTCTTAATTATTGTTATTTTTATCATTTGTTGTTCGTTTATTTCACATTTATCACTCGCTTTCTCACACTTTTTCCTCTACCCGTTTTTTCACAC
This sequence comes from Lissotriton helveticus, assembly GCF_964261635.1. Classification (NCBI taxonomy): domain Eukaryota; kingdom Metazoa; phylum Chordata; class Amphibia; order Caudata; family Salamandridae; genus Lissotriton; species Lissotriton helveticus. The sequence goes on along the minus strand of NC_136065.1, from coordinate 643,074,925 downwards.
TAGACGTGGATGTAGTGCCTATCGGTTGGGTAAACATCGATTCATTCATACATCATCCTACTTGTGCGAAAAACTCAGTTCCAAAGTGTGATCTCAGCGAGGGTTGGCATATATCTTTGAGATCCACTAACTGTGACCTGATATCTCAAATCGCAAATTCGGTTTATAATTTACCATCTACTTCCTATATCTTCAATGGTGTTACTACTCCCAATCTTCACACGGAAGACAAGATGCTTAGCGCAGTCATCAAGTCAGTCTGAGTTGCAGCTCATTCAGTCAAACATACCGTCATTCGATATGCAGACAGCGCGCTTACACTCACGGGTTAATCTCAATTTGTCCTCTCACCCATACACCCTTACCTCTCCGTCGGTACTCCTGTCAGCCTGCCAGGCTGTTTGGGGAGGTGCCGCGGATCGAGTAGGGTACTTCCTTATTGTTTTTTACGCGACCATGATTGGACCACCAATTCCTCGTTAAACTACCATGAATCATGGGAAATGTAGTTTATAATAAGTTGTGCACTTCCTTATTGTTTTTTTGTTGTTTTTTATGCGACCATGATTGGACCACCAGTTCCTCATTAAACTACCATGACTCATGGGAAATGTAGTTTGTAATATGTTGTACACTGTGATATGACGATCCTGTTATTAAAATCACTATCTACAATGCGAAATGATATTAACATTTTCGTACAAACCCACTATGTCACTAGTTTAGTTAGAAGCAAGTGGGGTACTTTCTTTTTATATTAATTATAGCGCATCCACTTCAAGGTCGTAATGGAGTTAAACTTTCTCTCCCACAAGGTATCTAGAGTTCAAGGACTTCTAGCGCGGTTGCAATGTGGATCATTACATCTTAAGTCCACATTATCTTGTTCAAAGACTTCTAGCGCGGGTGCAATGTGGATCATTAGATCTTAAGTCCACATTATCTTGTCAGGGACATCCTGGTGCATATTGGGATATGTAGTCCGCATTTATGTTCTCACTATCTCCAGAACACTCTGATAGCTCAACTACATGTACTATAATTATAGAGACCCAAGCTCGAGTTTTGTTAACCTCAATACCATATCAACATGTTAATAGATGGCCAAAGATCTCAACGCCGTTTCTATGCACTCTGCACCATTCAATCGATCTTTGGCCATCTATTAACATGTTGATATGGTATTGAGGTTAACATAACAAAACTCGAGCTTGGGTCTCTATAATTATAGTACATGTAGTTGAGCTATCAGAGTGTTCTGGAGATAGTGAGAACATAAATGCGGACTACATATCCCAATATGCACCAGGATGTCCCTGACAAGATAATGTGGACTTAAGATCTAATGATCCACATTGCACCCGCGCTAGAAGTCTTTGAACAAGATAATGTGGACTTAAGATGTAATGATCCACATTGCAACCGCGCTAGAAGTCCTTGAACTCTAGATACATTGTGGGAGAGAAAGTTTAACTCCATTACGACCTTGAAGTGGATGCGCTATAATTAATATAAAAAGAAAGTACCCCACTCGCTTCTAACTAAACTAGTGACATAGTGGGTTTGTACGAAAATGTTAATATCATTTCGCATTGTAGATAGTGATTTTAATAACAGGATCGTCATATCACAGTGTACGACATATTACAAACTACATTTCCCATGAGTCATGGTAGTTTAATGAGGAACTGGTGGTCCAATCATGGTCGCATAAAAAACAACAAAAAAACAATAAGGAAGTGCACGACTTATTATAAAGTACATTTCCCATGATTCATGGTAGTTTAACGAGGAATTGGTGGTCCAATCATGGTCGCGTAAAAAACAATAAGGAAGTACCCTACTCGATCCGCGGCACCTCCCCAAACAGCCCGGCAGGCTGACAGGAGTACAGACGGAGAGGTAAGGGTGTATGGGTGAGAGGACAAATTGAGATTAACCCGTGAGTGTAAGCGCGCTGTCTGCATATCGAATGACGGTATGTTTGACTGAATGAGCTGCAACTCAGACTGACTTGATGACTGCGCTAAGCATCTTGTCTTCCGTGTGAAGATTGGGAGTAGTAACACCATTGAAGATATAGGAAGTAGATGGTAAATTATAAACCGAATTTGCGATTTGAGATATCAGGTCACAGTTAGTGGATCGCAAAGATATATGCCAACCCTCGCTGAGATCACACTTTGGAACTGAGTTTTTCGCACAAGTAGGATGAGGTATGAATGAATCGATGTTTACCCAACCGATAGGCACTACATCCACGCCTAGTGTGAAAAAACGGGTAGAGGAAAAAGTGTGAGAAAGCGAGTGATAAATGTGAAATAAACGAACAACAAATGATAAAAATAACAATAATTAAGAGATAAGTAGGCTGATGAACAGCTTTTTATTGAAATAACCTGACATAAGATAGTCCCCTTAAGCACACATATCGAGTAGGTGAGTGCTCTCCGGGATTGAGTTTTACATTGTCAAGTGGTCATGTGTTTTCGTCACAACTTTTTAATATTTTCTGCAATACAGAGCGGTGCTTCAGATTCCTGAGCTGTTTGCCAGGTGAGGCAAGGCATTTTCCCCTCACAAATTGAGGTGAGTCCTTGTTATTTTTGAACATTGGAGCGCATACTAAGGTCATTGTACCATATATGCTAACAATATAGCAATGTCTAAATATAGCCCTTACTAATGATGGTGTTATCATATTTCATTTTCTTTGTCTATGTGTGGACACGCTGGCGGATTTATAATCGGACTTCTATACCTAAGGAGGAAAACTAGAAGTGAACAGGTGACATCTAGCATTATTGTTCACTAATGTCCTATTGTTAATTGTCTTATTCTTTTTCACATACAAGCAGTAGCAATTAAGTCTATGGGTCCTGAGGAAGCGGCAGGTACATATTTTGGCCTTTATAAGTCCGCAGAAACATGTCGACCAGATTAACCAGTCAGAAGTTATTTGTTTGAACTATCTGACTTTTTTGCACTCTTTTGATTTTATTTTTGGAGGTGCATGACTCCAGAATAAAGTTGTATTGCATGCACCATCCAATTTTACTGTGAACACATTCACCTTTTTTCACTAATCACTTATGTACTGCTTTCAGTTACAAGTACAATAACAATCTACCAGACATCCGTCTCCTTTCCCTATTCATGGAGATAAATAATGGACTACTTACTGTGAAGTAGACCAAATGATGTACTGGGTGGTACGAATCGTGTAACTGATGGACATTTTTCATAGTGGGTATTTGTCCAATAGTTTGTCTTCAAAGTAATTCCTGAAGCAGACACATAGCCAGCCTCATACACACATAGTTTTGGTTAAGACCCACAGTTATTCGTTGTTTTTTCATAAGCTTACTAGGGGGATATTTACTGTGCCTTGGTCGTTAAACTGCCCCTTGAACCCTCCCTTAAATGTATATATGCTTAGCTTTCATAACCATCCCAACCGACCAGATTTAAGGCCCAGGTTTCCTTTAACACAATGGCATCAAATCAGTAATAAAAATAAGGCATTCAGGGTACACCAATGTATCTCTAATACCCGCTATATTCCAGCTGATAACTCTTAGCAGAGAACTCGGCATACTCAAGGATGTAGACTCAGTGGGTGGTTTGCTTGTGTGACCATTAGCGGAGCTATTTTATTTTATTTATTTTGGACATTTATAAAGCGCCTGGAAAATACGCCGACCGGCGTGTCCCCGCGCTATGATAAGTGAGAGCTACAGTCCAACCACCCTCCAGAGACGCCTACCTACTGAACAAAAGAGTTTTAAGTTTTTTTCTGAAGATGGTTTCGGACGGTTCCAATCGCAGATTCAGGGGTAAGGCGTTCCAGTACTTGGCAGCCAGGTATCTGAAAGACCTCCCTCCCATTCGGGCTTTCCTTACTCTTGGTACCATCAGAAGTCCCGTGCAGGAGGAGCGGAGATTACGCGTGGGCTCATACCAAGTCACCAGGCTCAGAAGCAAATCAGGGGCTTTACCGTTCAGAATGCGGTGACATGTGGCAAGAGTTTTGAATTCCACCCTACTTCCAACAGGAAGCCAGTGAAGTGCCTGGAGCGCTGCTTTGGAGGGAGATCTCCTAGGGAGCCTCAGTACCAAGCGGGCAGCTGCATTCTGCAGCACCTGGAGGCGTCTGATGACCTTTCCCGGAAGGGGAAGTTATAGCTGGATGGGCTGGAAACAGTACCCCGGAGTCAGTCATTTTGGTTCAGATCAGACAAAGGGAGGAATACATTTGTGACAGAGATAGCTAGTTTGATAGAATAAGGCGTTATCTGGAGAGGCAGTGATTCGTGCTGACACTTATTGAGGGGTTAGGCTGTAAACAACAATAGAAAAAACATGTGGGAGGATGTTAATACGTGTTTCCTTGATAGTCAATGGATCAAAGCTTTGGATTAATTGCTTGGCCAAGGGAGGAAACCTACAGTTGATCACTACACAATACCCATTTAGGGTTTTGGGAATGGGTCTGATCCACCCAACCCTTCTGACAAACAAAATATTATTGTAGTCCTTACAATCAAAGTGGGCATTTTTTGTTAACCAATGACATACTTTGTTTTTGAGTTGGCCTGTAGTTTCTGTTGTTTTTGCACTACTACATGGTACCCCTGACAGAACAGCTACGTAGGGACAGCAGTCCGAGGATAGACTTAGGCATGGATACCCTGCGTCCCGTAGCACCCTTAAGTACCAAAAAAATATACCATAGAGCTATACTTACCAATAGCCCATATACCTGATTTACCAAGAATAAGTCAGTCGGCAATGGAGAAGTTTCAATCGTTTATTTTGCAAAAGCGCCCTATATAGGGGAGCCTCACTCTCGCCACAACCCCCAAAGGTGTGCAGAGGAGACTGCTGGATTACATTCAACACAGTGCATATATACTTTCAGCATACCCCATGAAAACCCCGTACATGGAAAAGTACCACTTCTCGTGAAGCCAACAGGAAAACCCATATAAGGCACAATTGGTTGATTCGAAACTCAGCTCAAGTTATTCCGGGGGTAGGTCAGTAAAGGTGCCTCCCTTTCGTTCTGAGGCACGGGAGTACAGGCATGGCGCCTGTAAGAATGTGCTCATCCTACAAGAAAGACAGATGCGACCTTGAGTTTCCTAAGTTAGAATCTATGGTCCTTTCATAGGCCAGGCCGGCCTCTCAGACTCTCTAAACAGTAGCAGGTCATGTGCTTTCCTAACTAACGAAAGAGACACGGGGAAATGAAACCAAAATGGCTCACAAAGTTTTAGGCCCACTTCTTCATTGTGGACATGGTTCGAGTGTATTTACAAGGGGTTTTCCTAAGGTAGCATTGATATATTGGATACATTAAGCCAACATTATATAATATCGATTTTATATTCCTTCAACCCTCCTTCCCACCTGCCCACCACACTCCCGGACTCCAATCAATCTGTTCATCTACTTCGGAGCCTGTCCTCTTCCAATAAGTTCCTTGCTATGGGCAATACTGCGAGTACCAAATACAGGCGAGGCAACTGGGGTGGATTAGGAGCACAAATAACTGGACCTTTCATGGCTTGACGTTGAGTCAAAGTTTCTCACTCATGTATATCATTCGGACCCAGTCGTAACTTTGAACCCACAGGATAGAGGAAGTTAATAGATTACTTAATTGATTTGATCCTGTCAATCAGTTTTGTTACAGCAGACTCCAAGGTGGACAGTCTTTCGATCAAATGGGCAATACTTTGCAGGATTATATCCTTTAGTTTACCAAGCACTATGGTCCAGTCCATATTTGCAAGAACCGCTGACCCTAGGTAATCGGAGCTAACCTGGTTTATTTGGGCATTAGAGGAACCTATTCCAGGACATTTAGTTTGCCACTTCCTTTTGGGCATAGGTTAGCAAATGCTATATCTTGGAGTTTCCAATATGGTACCATCATGGGCATGATCCGCTAAAGAGGCATTGGGGAGGTTCTGGACCACTAGGTTGACTTGGGAAGCAGATTGTTGATCATGTTGTACCGAGGCCCCAAATTAGGTACTGCCCCTCCCCGCCTCCATCGATAATCTGCATTCAGCCTAGTTGATTTCAATGGTAATAACCCCTACTGCTCTTGCCAGGAAAGAGTCTAGACTGCTACTGTTTGTGAATTTGATGGTGGTCTATTTTTAGGCCCAGTGCTTTGCGCTTAAACATTTTGGTCTCCTTAATTCTGATTTTCAGAGAGTCAAGCCTGGTATAGTGGTCAATATGCCCAGTTGCCGAAAATAAATATATATATGGGATGTGAAATGAGTGAATGATGCGATAGGACCAACCCTCCAGACTTATCCTGCAGGCTTCTCAACTGCATGATGGGGGGCCCAGCCCAGCCTCCTCCAGGCGATGATGGGCGAAGACGGGCCCACTCTTGCCTGGGCAGGCGCCTAGGCGCAGCCCATGTTGTGGTAACCCAGGAAAGCTTTTGAATGCGTGCCTCCAGGGGCAGGTAAAACGGTGGCGGCATCTGCCGCAAATGCTGCTGGGGCTTGTGGTCCTGACCTCATCTCCTCTCTCTTTCAGCAGGTGTCCCGTACTGAGGGAGCCCCGGGACGCTTTTGAATCCTCTCCTCCAGGCGCGGGAAAAGTTGGCGGCATCTGCCACAAATGCTGCTAGGGCTTGTGCTCCTGGCCCCACCTCCTCTTTCTGTCAGTAGACGTCCCGCGTAGTGGGAGCCTTGGGAAGCTTTTTAATGCGCTGCGCTAGGTGCAGGTAGAACGTTGACACGTCTGCCATGAATGCTGCTGGGGCTTGTGTTCCTGCCCCCACCTCCTCTCTCTGCCAGCGGGCACATGTCTTGCCTTTTAGTTACATAGTTCCCTTCCATTAGGTCAACATCTGGCCTACCTGAGGGTTGACTTACGTGTAATAAAAGGGGGGCTTCTGCTTGGCAAGTGTTTTTAAAAGCCAAGTCATGTGGCAGAAATCTGCACACTCAGGCCTTGCGATGGCAGTCCTAAGGAATGTACAAAAGGCTACTGGGGTGATGGGTCACAACCAGTGCTGCAAGCCCACTTTAAGCATTTAATTTACAGGCCAGGGTACATGGTATACCATTTTAGAAAGAAATTCTAAGTAAATTAAATATGCCAAACAGGTATAACCCAATTATACCATGTTTTAAGAGGAGCGCACATGCTTGTTAGCAGTGATTAGCAGTAGTAAAGTGCCAGAGCTCTAAAGCCAACAAAAAGAGGGCAGAAAAATAGGAGGTGGAAGGCAAAGAGTTTGGGAAAACCCTGAAAAATGCCAGAGCCAACAGACCAGCCATGGAATTTGGAGACCCTTGCTACATGATAAGCAGTCCTCAATATTATCCCTGTTAAATAAGCCATGAGGATTGCTCCATATAGAGCACCACAGTTACAGTGGGGCCAAGTGGATGTAGTCCTCAATGTACACCAAGCCAAGCTCTGAATGCAATATGATACTCGGGCTACATGGAGGTAGGCCTAAAAGCTTACTACACATACAAATTTCCTCCACTTGGAGGCTAGAAACCCAAAGTATTAGTCATTTCCATATTGAGTGTCTATCCTTGAAATCTGCCATTTTTAGAGTCTACCATGACCCGCGTCGGAAACACCGGTGAGGGACCCAAGGACTCACGAAGATGGTTCAATCTGTATATACATCAACTTACAAATGTCTCTGTGGAGAATTCGTACGGCTCCGGAGAGGTCGGCTGGCCTTTTCCATCGTAGGTTAAATAGAGCTCTTTCGAAAACACTGAAACATCATAGGTATTCATATTTAGTGATTAGTCAATGATGAGAAGCTGATGAAAGTTTCAAAACCTTTATTTAACGCAAGGTTAGGGTCTCTAATTATCTTTATTCATTTGAGTAGGCTTACAGAAATAATGAAAAAAAAAGATTGATTAGAAGTCAGCATTAAAAAATACACAGTGTTTCATAAAGAAACCTAGTAAGCTAACTAAAGAACTTATTCTAAATAGAACCCATAAATAGTTCCTGTGGAAAAGAGCGAATAAGAGATGAACTTCTTATAAAGGGTGGTTCCTGAAACTCAGCTGAGTTCCCTACAGCCGCAATACCAACTGTAAATGAGAGTGCAATTCTTGCAGTAGAATTTATCACAAGCATTCCAAATAAATCAGAAATAAGTCAGAATCAGTCACCTCAAGGAATAGCTAAGGAAGTCAACTCTCCATAATGAAGAGTCTCAGGGCAGGGAAAGATCCAGCAGCAGGACCACCAGAAAAGTCAAGGTAATAAAGAGGTATGTTAAAGTAACACTCATTAATATAGGTTCATACTATTGTAACAATTGTGAAGACATCCAATGAGAATAGTTCATGCGATGCCTCTTTTTCCTATTCCCACAGTCTGCACTCACGTTGCTATGTTCGATTCAATTGCTACAGTACTTGTTACATGAGGCACGTTTCTCATGATAATCCTCTTACCTAAACTAAAGATGCACCACGAGTTTGATATGTCAGTAATATGGAAGCAACTATCAATGTTATTAAGGAATCCACATTTCTAAAAATTTCCAAGTCATTATTTTATAAATAAGCAGTTTTAATAATCTCATTATTTTATATTAAAGTAATTTATCATGGGGTAAGAAGCTGGGTGAACATGATGCTAAGCATGATGATATAGTCAGCACATTTCTAAAGATGTCATTAATGCTAAGCAGTTGCACAAAATGTCTTACTCAAGTAACTGTGAGCAAGAGTCTTATGAAAATACTTTTGGGCCTCCTTAATATACATCTTAAGAAATGGTTGCCTGGTGCAAATATGTTGAAAAACATGCATTAATTAGCAAAGTATTCTAAAACATTCTTAATCCTACATGTGATTAACTAAAATGTGTTACAGTTTGTTTACTATTATGTTAAACATTATGCGTTTACTCTTTTGCCTATGTTTCATTTTCTTACAAACATTCCTGCAGCATTTAAAGCATCTTAAAGTGCAATTCTAAAAAAGCGAGTAAGTTGTTTTTCCAATTTCGTACTCGTTTCTCCCATCTACATTAAATTCACTTTCCTCGTCAATGACACTGCTAACATAGTAACTGCCTTGGTGTTAAAGAGGGCCAAAAACACTGCATACAAACTCAATACGGTTATATAATTGTTGGTAGCCCTCCCATCAGGTTTTTAACCTTCTCTAGAGTGATCAAGAAACAAGTAGCAGACACATCATTTCTCTTGCTGATTTCTGAAGAACTCACCAAGTAGCAAAGGACAGCTGGAAACTTCGCTGGAAATCAACGTGAGGCGTGCTTCATTACCGGCACACTTCCAGGTGATTGCCAGAAATTAATGTAAATCTCCGAGAGATAAAAATTGACTGCAAAGCAATTGGCAGCAATTTCTTCTTTTCATCAACACAGTTTGCATGTTTAAACAGACCGCCTTAGTCTGGTAAAGAGAAACTGAGGTGTAATAGGTCCTTTCGGAAGGAAAGAGGCGCCGCATGATGTCTGATGTAATCCCGAATATTACAATTGTCTGAAGTAAATATCTTGTGGATGAAATAAACGCGAGAGCACGAAAAATAAATATCTGAATGGCGCGTAAGCTGGTTGTAAACACTTCAAGAGTGTTAAACATGTACATTTGCATTTCCTAATTTAAACAGTTGAGATTAAGACATAAATACTTTTTTTTCTCAGCCGAGAAAGAACTGAGAAGTAAAAGCAATGTTGCGAATCGATCTATTAAAGACATTATGAGCCAAAGCACGTATTTGCATCATTTATTTATAATGAGGGAGACAACCAGAAGTCTGATTAAGTCCTTTCATAAAATTGAAACCGTGTTATCCCACACGAAAAACATGGATTGGCAAAGCTAATAGTTCTAACTTCTATTTATACGTGGAAGGCTTCATTAGTGGCCAGTTTCAATAGGTTTGGGTAGATAAGTATGTGGATAGTGGATGAACCTGAGATTGACTCCATCGATGGATAATGGAGTACATGGGTGAGCAAGTGGTTATTCCATGTAGGATGACCATCCATCAGTAAATTTCACGGACCGTCCGTAATTTGGACCTCACATCTGTTGTACATGAGGATCCTCTTTATGGACGCCTTTTGTCCATAATTTTGGGCCTTGCAGGGAACAGAGCTGTTCCCCTGTAAGAGGCCTCAGCTCCTTAATGGGGCCACTTCGCACCTCTCTGAGCACAAGGCCAGCCCCACCTGCTCATTGTCATTCTGTCCGCGGCTGATTGCAGCATATGGAATGATAATGGGGCAGTCTGTTCTCTTACTGCATGTGGTGGGCTTCCTCCTGCCTCAGTCTAGGGCAGGACATTCAGTCAGGTGGAAGAAACAACAAAAACGTCCATGCGACTAGGTGTCAATCCAGTTCATGAAAAAGGTGGTGAAAAAAGTTTAAAGAAAAAAGGGTTATGGGTCTTTGACTGTCTCATCATTTTAATTCTAATGAATTTTCAATGTTGTATTCAACAAAGCCATGGTTGCTGCTTTTTATATTTTATGCAGCTTGCAACCATTGACAAAGTCCATAGACCGGGCTTGTAGGTGTAACACTACCTGTTGTGTTATATATCTGGATGCAATAGCAGAAGCAGCAAATTACTAGTGGGGCGGCACATTATGCTAAGCACAGATTTTTAGCTTAGGTGTTTTAAGCCATGCCCTTAATTACATCGAACACCCCCTTTGGAGAGACCTCCCCCAGTTTTTTCATTCCTCTTAAAGCCCTGGAAACAACACCATGTCACAGTGGCACTGTGCATCATGCAGGACTCATGACTCCCACTTTTTCAGATTTTCTATGTACAGGGGCATAGTGAGCCCTCCCCGCCCACCCCTTGCTTTAGGAACTACAGCAGGGGTGAAGTCCTTGATGGGTCTCTTCTGTCTGAAACTCAGCAAAGGCTCAGCTCATAATTAATGTGAAATGGTGTGTAAGTAAAGGGATGGGTGGATGGATTAGTGAAAGGATGAATGGATGAATGAAAGGGTGAATGGATGGATAATGAGAGAAAGGATGGATGGATGAGGGAGTGGAAGGATGGATGAGAGAAAAGGTAAATAGATAGATGTATAGGTGGAAGGGTAGATGGATGGGTAAAAGGATGGATGTATGGATGAGTAACAGGATGAATGGATGAGTGAAAGGGTGGATGGATGAGTGAACTGATGGAGGGATTGATGACTTGATAAGTGAAAGGGTGGATTGATGAATGGATGAGTGTAAGGGTGGATGGATGAGAGAAAGGATGGATGGATGAGTGAAGAAGTGAAAGGGTGGATGGATGAGAGAAAGGATGGATGGATGAGTGAAAGGATGGATGAGTGATAGGGTCAATGGATGGATTCATGAACGGATGAGTAGATGGATGAGTGGAGGAAAGAATGGATGGCAAAATGAAAGAGGGATGGAGAGAGAAAGGAAGGATGGATGGATAGATGACTGAAAGGGTGGATGGGTGGAAGGATGAGTAACTGGGTGGATGAATGAGTAAGTGAAAGGATGGCTGGATGGGTGAAAGGGTAGATGGCTTAATGGATGAGTAAATAGATGGATGAGAGGAAGAGTGGATGGATGAGTGTACGGATGGATAAGGTGAAAGGATGAATGGCAGGACGGATGAGTGAAAGGGTGGATGGAGGGATGGATGAGTGGAATGATGGATGGATGGAAGGATAGATGATGGATAGGTTTGCAAAAGATTGAATATTGATATGGATGGGCACATAGATGGAAGGACAGAATAAATGATGAAAGACTGAATGATGGATGAAAGAATTATTACACCTTGTAACCCCCGTTATCTTAAGTGCATTTCCTATAGATTGACTTTCACATTTATATGAGTCGGTGTCTCTATATAATATGCGTGTGATGTAACATGCTCCAACACGCTGTTCTACTTACTTGGGATGAGAAGCACTGTAAAAGAAATTAAATACACACGAGAGAGGGTCTATGTGAAGAGGAGGGTCACGATTGGAGAGTGGTAGCAAAGACGCACTGGCCGGACTGGGCTGGAAAGGTGGGGGGGAGGGGAGCTTGGCTGTTTTGTTACAACAAAAAGACCTTCACATTTGCTCAAAGCTGCGCGCATACTGAAAAACCATGAAGTGCTCAATTATCTCAACCTAATATAAACTTCTTTTCACTTGTACTTAAGTGGTTGTCTACTTACTTATATACTATTGAGCGACCTCTTCTGATGTGTCTGCAAAACCTACCTTTTGTCCTGAATGTTGACCTCCTGTCCTGAATTTTGACCCTTTGTCCTGGATTTTACACTCACCGTCCTGAATTTGCACCCATGCCAGTTGGTCACACTAACTTCATGTATGCACGCATTTATGTATCACTCATGAACTCACCTGCCCAATCGTTCAGCCAAGCCATTCACTCACTCATCTCCTCTAATCCATGCACTCCCTCACCCATCCTTTCTTCCAGCCATTGATTAATTTTGCATGCACAGTATAACCCATCCGAAAAACCATTTGCATGCTAAACAATCCATGAAAAAGAAACACATTTACCTAAAACAATATAAGCAACAATTATAGGCTGTATCAAGCCTGGCACAAAAGATTGCTCTCTAGTGGCTTTTCTCAGAGACAAAGACGGCATAAAGTTGGAGCATAATGTTAATCTTCACTCTTAGTTCAATCATGGCAGATGTTTTAGCGGGGCAACCCTCCTACTCATTTGTATTATGCAACTTTTTCAAATAGAGCAAGACCACCTATCGAACTACCAAGGCAATTTGAAGGAGGTGGCCCAGGCCAATCCCACCCTTATGAAGCTTTTCGCATCAGCACCGAATAGAGGGAATAGACGGTGGTGAGAAAAATTAGGGAAGGAAAAGAGAGGGACTGCTCTGCTTATAGCTCTCTACACATCTCTGTTCCTCTGTTGCTATGTGTCATCTCTGGTGACGGAAAACTCCCACCATTGTTTCAAAACAGCCCATTCTGTCATTGCTTACGATGAGGGAAAAAAGCACAATTTACAAACTCCGCAGTTACGAACTAATAACAAACAAGCATTGTCAAAGCCAATACATCGTGGCTCCAAAATGTCAAGCTACTGGCTTTGCCAATGGTTTTTTTTTATATTGACAAGCACACATGGGCGGCAATCTTGCAAATGGTTTTAAATTAAAGAAAGCCCATTGTAACATTCATTTGGAAGAGATCTAATAAAACATGGGATCTCAATGAAGCCAGAGTGCTAGAGGCTCAAAGTTGCTCTTAGACAAGAAAATATTCTGGATCACTCCTTCAATTTAGAAAAAAAAAGTTGGGCTAAGGCTGTGATATGCATTTTGTAGCTTTCATAGGCTATCCCCAACACCTTTATGCAGTGGTGCTGGAACACATTTTAGAGTGGGGGGTCTAGCCATTGATGACACCTCACACCTCACAAAAGATAGTGATTTTGTGTAATACCTATTACTGAGCGAGTGAGTGACCCAATGAGCCACATTATCGACCTCCTGAATTTGAAGGGTCTCATCGTCGTAACATTGGATCTTGTAGTTTATTTTGAAGTATATGGTCCTAAATATATGGGTAAAAATGCATATGAAATTATGATACAGTTATGCATGGATATTTGTACAAGCTAATTTATTTGCATCTGATGCCTGAGATGCTCCTGCTGAAATACAAATGTTCACTTATAAGCCCTCTGCTTCTCCTTGGAACTTGGCGTGTGCAGTACTAAATACATAAAAAATAATAAATAAAGCATAAATGGGTACACACTGACAATAATGTGGACGTTTCAGGATGAAATTGCTGAAAAAATACATGCAACTGTGAAGAGTGTGTAAAATGTATGCCAGTGTGGTTATCATGTCAAGAATTTCATTAGTACAAAAATATCATGTCACGGAATATCTTTGTCAAGAATATTGTTTTTTTTTTAAGGAAAACAATATTTTTGAAATCATAGTGTTTTATGTAATGAAACTTACTTAAATACAGTTGTAAAAATATTATTTTGCTTATCATTTTAATGTATATAGTTAAAATAGCTATAAAATAGTTATGGTGAGTGTTATTATTTTTACCATAATTGTTGCTATTTTTTGAAATAATAGTTTGTCATTTAAAAAGTTTAATATAAGGGGGAAGTAAATTGAAATTATGTTTTTTAAATTAATTTTGTATTTCAAATTAGATATTTTATTAATTAATAATGATGTCATATATTTCATTGATGATTACTTACTTTACGTATTTAGGTTTAATATGTTTTTTTTATTGTACATTTCAATGACAATTTTTTGTTAAATATATTGTTTATTGTAGCAGGTTGTTCAGTTTGTATCATTATAGGGTCAAAAGTTACTTAAATTATAAGGGATTTTATATTGGTGGTAGTTAATTTTTAATTGATAATGAGTTATCTAATGTATTTTTAATTTATTAATAATATTTGTATTTATTATCATTATATGTATACATTTTTTACTCTTTTTTTTTCAATGGGGTGATTCATTTTTTAGATTGAGATGGGTGTGATGCCCCCAAAATCAGGGTAAGAACAGCTCCTGCTCTTCTTTTCACCGATGACACCCTACTTATTTCCAAATCCTCGCAAGGTCTCCAACAACTCCTGAATGACTTCAATCGGTTTCTGCGATGAGCGGGCCTGGTATTAAATGAGGCCAAAACAAAAGATATGCTTTTCACAAGAGGAACTGCTAAACCATCCAAAAGACGTTTGTCTGTAGGTCGTAGTCATTTGGAGCAAGTAGAAGTTTTTCATTATCTGGGTATCTGCCTCACCCCCAATATACACTGGGCTCCCCACATTGAGAAAGCGAAACTGTTGTTCTCACATTAGCAAAATTCATAGAAATATGCTGTGTAGGCCAGTGGCCACAGCCCTGGAAATTTATAATATTAAGATTCTGGGTGGGGGCTTTTATGGAGGAGAACTTTGGGGTACTGGTAACACAAACTGTTTGTCTTGTGTAGAGAATCGTTTGCTTGGATCTCTTTTAGACTTCCGTCCCAGTACCCCCTGACTCCTCTCTATTTGGATTTTGCCCATAGATAGCTGGTCTACAAGTTAGACTACAAATTATTCATGTGTTGGTATCGTTTGTGGTCTGTTGAAGAGCATACCTCCTACCGTGAGGATGTGTCTGGTCTTTTGAAACTCTCCCACGTAACCTCAATTCCATGGTTTAGTACATTGGGAGATTAATTACGGAGGCTTGGGATCGGTGCGTTCTGGTCAAATCCTGAAAGTCTGGCTCTTATCACGAGGGCCAGGGTTAAAGTGATATTCTGGAAAACAATAGCTGAGAAGGAGTTGGCTAAGTCAGAGGGTAGTTTGACCGAGGAGTTCCTTAATTTGAAATGTGTTCCCTGTTATGAGGACACTATTGATGAAATTGTTCCTCTCTGGCACGCAAACCTTTTTTACAATTTCGTTTCAAGACTCTACCTATTAAATTGTTTTGTATTAAGTAGCGTTGTAATGCTTTTAACGATGTTCTCTGTCCTTTGTGCAAAGTCAGCCCAGAATGCATTTTGCATCTGCTATTTGTTTCTCCAGACTACATATCCCTGAGGAAAAAGTGGATAATTCCGTTATCTAGATTGGTTGGTCCTGACAATTACCTAGAGGTGTTGAGACTCTTGCACACAGATACACAAAGGGTAATAGTTTTTGGCCTGGCCAAATATTGTTATGCACTTTGGATTTAGGGTTCTAAATGTATTGTATGAAATACTGAATTTTTTACTATTTTTTACTATTTTCTACTTTTTAAACTATTTTATGGTATTCATGTGTTTTAAAAAAAAGAAACTGTTTTTTATGTTCTATTCTTTACTCCTGTGCTGTATACTTTTTAAGATCTTTGTGAATGAAATAAAGTTATATGATGGTATATATATAAATATATTATTGTTCTTGTATTTAACTTTCATTTTTTTTACTTTACAGTATATTTAATTGCTTTATAAGTATTGTTTTAGTAGTGGATTGATAATTTTGTAAAACAGTGTGGGAAGGGTTTGAAGTTATAATATTTTTTTAATTATTGCTAACATTTAATTGATGATCATTATAAAAAATAATAATAGTGGATTTATTGAGTACTTTTTTCAAATTATTTACTGATTTTTAAGTGTTTTTAATATGATTTAGTTTAATTTGCTGTAAACATATTTAGATTGAATAAACAACATTCCATGCATTCTTTAATTCCTCAATAGTAGCGTTTTGTTGATTACTTACATTTCACACTGTGTTGCCTCTATGTCATTTTGACTTTACTACAAACAGCACACAGTAACATTGTGACTCTTTTAAGAATTTTTTCAGTTTCCTTCATTTTTTATATATGTATATATCTTTCTTGTATTTTGTTTTTATGTTCTCCTACTTATGCCCTCAAGTAGGCCTTCGTTGTTTTGAAATGGTTGCCAGGAGCATTTTCGTATGTTTAATATATACCATGATATGTTTGTGGGCTCATTTTTCACCTTTCAATTGGGCAAATGCATGATTTTTCCATGTCGATTGACCTTCATCTGAGCATGATATACGCATATGTTGTTTTCCTGATGTAATGAAACGGAGGCTCATCTATCCGTTTATATTCATTTGTACTTTTTTATGTATACTTGAATGGGTTTCTGTTGTTGATAATTAATTGATGAGTGTGTTTATTTATACTGGATCTATTGTTCAATTTATTTGTTTCCTCCTTTTTACGCCATTCCATTGGACAGTTAGAAGACTTTTCTAAGACAGATAATGTCTCATTTTTTGTTCCCTCGCTGATTCAATTGTTTTCTGAATTGTTCGTTCAAGTTAATATTTATCTTTACCATTGATGGACATATGGTTCCACATCTTGGTTAAGCCCATGTGGAGTTTAGGTGCGTAGTGACAGGATGTAGCAGGAATCTTTTTGTCGCAAGCTGTGTTGTCTGTCCTCTCCTCGCTCAGCCTTTTCCTCTTGGTCAATTGCATAGCATTTCAATTTAGACCATTCACTTTGGTGATGCTGTTCCATATGTTTGGCTACAGCGTTACTCATGTTGGTATTATTGGTGGCTCTCACATGTTCCAGGATTTGTTTTTCATCTTGCAAATGATATTCTTGTTTTGGGCTCTCCTCTTAGCTTGTTTGGTGAATTAAGTTGGGTAGTGGCAGGTGGGTAGGTTCCTACTGAGGGCCTTATGTTGGGTATCATAATTTGTTAGTAAGCTGCAGTTTCTTCGTAGATGCAAAAACTGTCCGTACAGCAGGTTCTCCCATAGAGCTTTTGGATGGTGACTGTCAAATAACAGTAGGCTGTTACAACCAATGCTTTTCTTGTAGGTCTTAGTACATAGGTGTCCGTCCTCAATAGAAATGAATAGATCCAGAAACGGTATCTCTTTCGTCAAGAATGACTGGATGAACCTTAGATAAGGAATCCGACTATCCTGTTCCAAATTCACAACACTTGGTTTCGCCACCCTTCCAAAGGACCAGTATGTCGCCAATGTATTGTCTCCATGTGAGGATGTTTTCCTCAAAGGGCTTTGTGTCAGACAGAATGTGTTGTGTCTCAAAGTGGGCTATCTACAGGCAGGCCAGACTAGGAGCAAATGTACTGCCCATCGATGTCACTTGTATTTGGTAGTGTATCTGAGTCTTGAACTTGAAGAAGTTGTTTTTTTAACACCATTGTGGCATACTCAATGATGAAGTCAATGGGAGTATTGGTCATCCAAGTTTCTGCTCTCAGGCAACTCTCAATTACCTCAATGGTGGCATCCTGTGGGATGTTTGTATACCACGCCTCCCTATCCAAAATTACAAGGAGGATAATTTCATGTTGGTTGTGGATGTCGGCAACCAAGTTCAACACGTTTCTGGTGTCCTTGAGGAATGAGGGAGATCTCTGGACCAGAGTTCAGATCTAGTGTTCACACTAGTTCCAGTTGGGATCTAATGCCCAAGAAAATAGGTCTTGCTGGAGTGTGGTTAATGCCCTTGTGTTTTTTGTATAGTTTGTAAAAATACGGAGTCCTTCATAATGTATTCCCCAGGAACTTGGCATCATGTTTTGTGATGTAGTCCTGTGCTTCTACTGTTGAGACCATGGATTGGATGTGTTTCATCAGAGTTTCAGTTGGATCTGAGTCTACATTCAAGTAGTATCTTTCATCCGCTAGCTGGCACAGGCACTCTCAATAATAGTTAGTGGAGATCATTACCACAATCGCCCGCCTTTGTCTGCTGGCTTTATTATGATTGTGGGTCCAAAGTCAAGGAGGTGATAGCTTCACGTTGTCTGGATGGGAGATTATCATAGGGCCTGGACGTTCTGATCTGTATAATTTCTTTTATTATGGCTTTTTCAAACGTGAGGATCTCACCTTTGTCATGGCTGCAGTAGGTGTGGGCCTTGACGGTAACCTTAGCCCAGAATCTTCACTGTCCAGGACAGTCTTGTCCTAAAAAAAGGCCAGAAGGTGGACTTTACGGAAAAACTGATTAAGTTCAATTGTAAATCTGAATTGGTCTTCTCGTGGGGTGGGTACAAAACCTATGCCTTTCTGCAATTCCGCATTCTCGTCTTCCGTGAATAATTCGTTTTTCTTGGCTGTCTGGTTCCTGGTCTGCCTCTTCAGGTCTGATTGTTGCAAATGCACTTGTTTGTTGCTTCCTTTTCTTCTTCCTATGCCCCTGCCCCAGCCTCTGCCTAAAAAAGGTTTGGGAAAGGGGTGATGAAGCGTGACATCCCCATGGATGGATAGGAACAGTACCTTCCTTGTTGGTTAGAATGTAATAGTCATCTGGTGAAAACAGTTGCAGCAGCCTGAGTTTATTACAAGTTTGTTATGAACAGGTGCAGGCAGCTTCAGTTGATTATGTCTGCCTTTAAAAGTATGCCACCTTCCTAAAGAATAGAAACAATATACTGGCTGTTGAATTGCCCAGTCTCCTGCCAATCTGTCTGCAATTTATCTCCGGGGTGCTGCAGCACCTGTCTCACCCCTACTTCCACTGTCTTCATGGTTCTAATATGATAGCCAGGTCACGGGAAAATATACAGCTCATTCCTGTGCTAAATAGTTGTTCTTCTTCACCAGAGTCAGGCAATATGTTCTGCATTTGGACAATAACTAAATCAGATTTTTTTAAAGCAGATTTTTAAAAGCATTTACATCTCAACTGAACTGTGCTCGCATTTAATGCACTTTCAAAAACTATAGTTCAAGTTCCTGAAAAAGACTATTATTGCACCTGTAATCTTCCCATCAGTCCAATTTGTTTAAATGTTATCAATGCCTTCCAGAAATGTCATCTTCTTGCTGGAGCGAATGTTACTGGCCCATGGCTAGATTTGATAAAGTAAGAGGGATGTTTTTGTTTATAAATACATTGAAAATGTGCATTGTTGCCCATGTGGTTTTTACTATTTATCAGCTGCCTTAATGTCTTCTTATTTTTCGTAAACACTTACTGGCAGACGCATCAAAGAAAATACTGGGAGCAAATGGGCAGATTCTCAGAATCTGGCCGTTTGTTCCCAGTATTTTTGCATTTGGGATGCATCATCCCAAATGCAGAAATCGCAATTTAAGGAATCTCTAAATAGCGATTCCTTAAATTGCTCTTGCATTTAAGGAATCCCAAAAGGAGATTCCTTAAATGCAATGCATGAAACCCAAAAAAATAGCGAATTCGCTAATAGGGGGAGCAAATTACCATGAAGTTGAACTTCGTGGTAATTTGCTAAAACTTTGAAAAATGCACTTTTGTGCATTTTTCAAAGTTACATGTTGCGCACACACATGCCCTTAGGGCATGTGTGTGTGTAACATTTGTGCACAGGTCCATTTCAGGGGTGCAACAGGGTGTCCTTTGGACACCCTGGCACCCTTGAAATAGCAGAACATTAGCGATTCGGTAATAGCTAATCGCTAATAAGGAATGGCTTTCCCATTCATTCCTATGGGCCTTTAGGCCCATAGGAATGAATGGGAAAGCCATTCCTTATTAGCGATTAGCTATTACCGAATCGCAAATAAGGAATCTGTAGGAATCGCTAATAACATTGCGATTCCTACATGCATCCTGTTTTGCGAGTCTTTAATAGCGATTGCTTAAAATTCGCTATTAAGGACTCGCAAAACATAACTTTGATGCATCTGCCAGTTAATCTTTTAAATAAAAAGAATGCATCCGCTCTTTTGTAATATGTTATTAAAGTAGAAAAATTATGATTTATATTAACTATATTTTTTTATATTATATTTTACATCGAAAAAAGTAAAACTAAAAGATACAGAAAATTGCATCTCCTAAATTTGGAGAATATTCCAGATTTTTTTCAAGAAGAAGGAACACCTGTCTTACTTTCATTTTTGCATAGCTAATACATTATGCTTAGTTTTAAATATTTCATTAATAGAAAGGTATACTGTAATCAACAGCACACGTTTTTTGTTGACAATTTTCTTGAATTATCAAAATTTCTCAGCCATCATCAATCTCAACCACAAAAAGATCAATCTCAACCACAAAAAGATCAGAGAACGAATGTATGGAACGAAGATGAAGAACGCGCACATCTCCTAGATTTTTAACTGAGCTATAAAAGTCTGAAAAAAAAACAAAAACGATGTAAGGTCTGCCAATGCAACCTTTCTTGGAATACAGATCCTAATCACTACACACACAAATGCTGTTTTAAAGTGTGGAAATATAGTAGAGAACCTCAAATTCAACAAATTTATATTAATTGCATAGAGAAGTGCCTGGAATGTCAAATCATTTTCTTTGGCAAAATCACCCTATAACAGGAGGACATATTTAAACACAGCCTGGAACTGAAATAGTTCTTTATCAAATGAAAGAAAAATGTGGTCCAATTGCTCTCCAGTTTTAGAAGAGCAGCTCTCCAGTATGATGAAAAACTTTGTACCTGACCTCTGTTGACTCCCTACCAACAAGTTTAATCCATGTCCATTTCCACTTTTTCTCTCAAGATGGTGTTACACATTCAGTTCCACAGTACAAGAAGGCATTGTTAAATGAGCTATAAATCCCAGTCACATCACTCTGACTTGGAGTTGATGTTAACCCACCGAATTAATTAAATTGCCAATGGCCTAGGAATGCCGTTGAAAATGTATCACCATTCAGCTGCCCCCTAGAAACTAAAAATATGCTTGTACCTTTTGAACCCAGACCTCAAAAGGTTGCCACACCAAAGCTGTATAGATAATAAAGAGTACTTTTGCCCCAACTTTTTTAATTGGTACATGAAGCCAAAAGAATCATGATGGAGAGGTCCGTCCAGTAACATATGGATAACACTCAGTTCTACAAAAAAATTGCCTCCTTTGCAAAGAATAGTCATCCATAAGCACAGCCTACTAAACATTCAAAAATGGATGCCACAGTCATCTCCCGCTTAGGATTAACCCTTAAAATACTGAATTCATCTTTGTTATCCACCGTTCGGGAGCCCACTGGGCAAGCAGGGGTTACTGGGACATAACCGTGGAGGTTGGGGTTGTTTACCTCCAGTGTCCTCGGGTCCGTGCTAATATGGATCTTCAAACTGGGCCAACAAAGGGCCATTCTATCAAAAAAGTGCAATACAATATCGCCGCTTTTATCGGCAGGAAACTGCCGCTAAAGCGGCGATAATGGGCTTGGTAATATGCCCTTGTGAATTCCCATAGAAGCCCAGGTTCTGGTGTTAACCTGGGCTTCTATGGAAATTCACAAGGGCATATTATCAAGCCCATCATGGCCGCTTTAGCAGCAGTTTCCTGCCGATAAAAGCGGCGATAATGTATCGCCCTTTCTTGATAATATGGCCCTAAATTCTTTTTGCACTTGACTCTCAGAGTAACAAGTCTGAGAATCATAGGCTTCTCGAGAAGGCAATGTGGTGGGTAGAAACTCCGAAATCAAACAGTCAAACACCAGGTACAATACTTATTGTCCAGGCCATGATTCTCCTTTAGTAAAAATTTTTTTAAAGTACTTTCATTCCAATAAAAGTAAGATGCCAGACACAAGAAATGTTATTCACCACATGGTTACATACTACAATGCTATGGAGACTATCTACACAGAAATCAGTAAACCAGAATAAAGTGCAGTTAGGGTTCATTATGGGTCCAAATTGGGCCTCTGCAAAATTTCAATAAAAGCAACATAATTCACGTAATTTCCAGAATTTCACATTATGCTCATTATGTGTACTTACTTTATTATGCCACTTTATGCTATTGGGAGTCACTCGGGTTAAAACCCTATCATGGTTGCACTGGAACAATACAAACGTACAGAATGTGAGTGGCTCGTTTTTGCTCCTCTTGTATTTACTTAGCACGTATTGATGCAAGGATGCATTTTGTGCTAAAATATAGTGCAACATGCCAGATTGCATTTCATGTAATTTAGTATAACTTTCCAAAATGTGTAATTATGCAAAAAGAAATTACTCGAATTTGGCAAATCCCTAGTGCAAGTTATTGTTAAAGCACTGATCCTAAATACATTTTGAGTAAAGTTCATAGTGAATGTTTAATTCATTCAGTGGTTTTATCTGTGATGCTGAGAGCTTGCTTGGCTTCCGCACAAGCGTGTGAGCCACAGCCGCACAGATGAGAAGATAAATTCTTGAGTATAACAATTTAGCCAGTCAGCCTCCTTCTCTTCGTGAAGGGACTAGTGCAGATGATGTTGCTATGGGGAGGTTTTTCTTTAAAATGTTTTTTATTTCTTTATTGCAGTTGCTTCATCAAGATTCAAACACTAAAAAAGCAAAAGAACAAAAACAAATGGAGCAACTAACTGCAGAACACATATCTTATCGAGACATATGTTTCCATTCAGCTGAAATTACCACTACCAATCCCTTACCCATCCCAGCGGTTTGCCAGCCGCATATATAATTGCTAAACATCTATCCATAGTATAACAGTCATGTCACATCAGGGTGTGTTATCAAATATGCTGCTACAGGTGTCCACATGTCCTTGGCCAAGAGGCTGCTGGCTGTTCCTCCGCATATCTATCAAGCTGATCTCTACAGTATACCACATCCGTCAACCATTGGTCCACCGTAGGAGCTGATTTCCCTCGTCTGTGCCTCACCAGGGGCGGCCTTAGGCATGTGCAAGCTGTGCACCTGCACAGGGCCTCCAAACCCCAGGGGCCGCCACGCCAATATATATCCTTAATATAATAATCCTCTGAGAATGGATACATATTTGCGTGGCGGCCCCTGGCAGGGATTTGGCGGCCTCGGGCTCTGTTCCACTTCAATGTTTTATTAAAACACCTTCCTGAGCTCTGGGGGGCTCCGCCCCGCCCTGACCCCCTCTTCCGGGGCCCCTACCTATGCTCCCTGCCCAGGGCCGCCATGAGCCTAGAGCCACCCCTGGCCTCACCACCAGTCTTTTGGCTATTAGCCTGACGACTGCCACTAGCTTGCGATTGCATGGCCATAGCCAAGGGATTAGCCCCCAGTAGGCACTGCTGTGGGGAACACTCCACCCGCTCAGTTCTATTTCTGACAGGAGATAAACTACCCTTGACCAAAAGTTATAAACAAGAGCAAAGTCCCAGGCCAAGTGCATGAAGTCAGAATCACGTCTGCCAGACCGCACACAGTGCGAGTTGTCTCTGAGCCCATACTCATGCAGTTGAAAGGGGGGGGGGGGCATGATATGTTTGTTGTAGGTATTTGAAAACATTATTATAAGCTTAAAATTAGCTTTGAGATGCCGGTGAGTAGGCAGCATGCTTCCCAGTTCTTTTTGGTCATTGGTATGTCAAGCATTGCATTCCATTTATCTAAGCCTGCTGCCTTATCATCTGGCTTATCCCTGCTAGATGCCTTATATAGCCAGGTTGTAAGACCCCTTCGTCAGCGTAATGTCAGCATCCCCTGTAACGCTTTTAGCTCATTCGACTCTTATGAAATCCCGGAGTCTGACATATACAAACACTAATAATGCAGTGGAAGGTTGTGCAGTAGTGAGGTCATCCAGTGTCAAGAATTTACCATCTGGGTACAAATCCCCCAATGTAGATAGTCCTGCTTTAGCCAATATATTTATTGCCAAGGGCTCATGAGTGATGGATATGGCTTGGAGAGCACTCACGGGTAGTGCCGGTGCATATATAGTGTTTTGTCCTGCCTTCTCACTTAGTTTATGCCAGGCTCTTGAGGTGCTGCACATAGTATTAATCTCTAGTTGTGTGATCTCCCGCCGTTTATATAACAGGAGGGCTGTAAGGGGCACTGGGTGAATGTCATCATTCTTTATTGCTAAATACACCAGGTGTCGGACCGGGTAGTACCAAAAATGTGCAAATTGCACCTGGTCACATAGATAGTTGCATATCTGGGGCACCAAACCCAGTTTACACTGAGCCCTGAATGTAGAAGAGTAGGTTCTGCTTCCTATGGTCACCCCCACTTTTTGCTGTGATTCTCTAGTTTTTCGACTTTAGTGTGGCTGTGGGCCTGCTAATCAGACCCACAGCCCAGCTGTTCTTTCTCTAAATTGATACCATGTACTTTAGGTACATACCAGATTGGTTACTGGGTCACTCTTGTGAGCCCCTGTATAGTGTACCATGAGTACCCAGGGCATAGGTGCACCCTAGGCCTACCAGGGGCTGCAGCATGTATTGTGCCACCCCTGGTTTGCCTTCCACACTGACACCACTGGTCTGTTCACACAGCCTGGGTAAGGTGGTGTAATCACCCTTTACTTAGATATAGTATACCTATATCTACCTTAATATATATACATATATACACCTATAAGCCACAACTATGGTAGGCCTTGACAATCCTGGAGGCAGAGTGCTTGGTTTCATGTGAGAGGGTGCCCTAGCATGAGCTGAGCCCCTCTGCAGCTTTTGGAACCATCTCCTTATAGCTGTTCTATGATATAGCCATACCACATACTCTTAAGTGCATTATAATCCTCGCGGTTAATGCTAACTTTGGTTTGGCTTTATCAAAACGTGTCGTGTAAGGTGTCAAACACTTTGGAATACTACCCCCGCCAATTCTGGCGGCGGGGGTAGCATTCCACCCTTCTAGAGGGAGAAGACATGTAGTTACTGATTTACCCGGTTAAAGTTAAACAGAGCCTCAGTATCACAATATGGATGCTGCTGCCACAGACACGAGTTTGACCTCCTGTTGCTGGTAGAAACTCCGGCAGGGGCCGCCTGGACAATAGGTTTCCTGTCCAGGGGGGTGCTGGCACCTCCCAGACAGGGGTTTTGTGCATTGGGGCAGGGAGGGCTGCATTCAGTAAATGCTTCTAGACACTGCCTGGGGCACACAAGGTGCTCCATGCATAGCCCAGTTCCAACTGGTTGCTGAGGCACACAGCTCCAGCTCTGGCGCAAAACTGGACAAAGGGAAAGGGGTGGAACCCCCCTTCTCAGATCCACCCATAGGAGGGACCTAGTCAGGTAATCCAGCCCACATTCTTAATATAAGTATAGGAGCTGTGTCCCCTTGACTTTAGATTATCCTGGATGAATCTTTGAAAGAAATATCTTGGACCTTCGACATTCCATTCTGTCTGGAAGACAGAAGACATCTCCCTTGTGGTCAAGGAGTGACCACTGTGTGCAAACAGGCACCAACAGCAACTTTGCCAATCTGCAGTTTCAAGGCTCCCGTCGGAACCCGAAGACTCTGTGACAAAGGAACTAGACTACCAGACTTCCCTGACTTTGACGCACAACCACAGCAAAGCTGAGACCCGTGGCGGACACGAGAGATGTGGTACCAGACAGAGACCCTGGACATCCTGCATTTTGCTACCTGCACTCCTTTCCTGAAGCCTCAGTAAGTTGTGCATTGGGGTAAGAGAAGCCTTAGCCCCGAGCACCATTTGCACCAAAGCTCAGGCCCCCACACTCCGCGAGTGTCCCGTGGGCCCCGCCTTTGCATTTGAGCTTGATGCATCGTCCCAGTTCCTTGCCCATTTGCTTGTGAGCCCCCTGAAGACCTTCCTTTGAATTTCACTTGCTCTCCTAGTTGCTTCATGCTTCCTCCAGCTTCCCTGAAAAGGAGACGCACCAGAGACCTTGCTGGTCTGCAACAGAGCCAATCTCAACATCCATTATGGGTTGCGGTTGCCAAGGTTTGTTGGGTCTAATCTGGATACCAACACCGCAGTCATCTAGATCTATTGTGGGACAGCTCGAATCCAGCACCTGGTCATTGTCGATGCCTCCTGGACCTCGTGGCTAAAGAGACAAGTTCAACTACTTCACCTGAAATCACCCGACATCGCCTTGTTCCTTCCTGGTCACTGGCTAGTGACCCAGACTCTGTCCCTTCTGCTTTCAGGTTCTTCTGATCTCCGATCCACCCTTGGATCCACCCGGACACTTTTCCTCTGGTCGCCTGCAACACTTCTTTGCAGCTCTCCATAGAAAACGACGATGAAACCCGACACGAAAAGACACCTATGCACTCGGCTTCCCTGGGTGAGGTTACACGAGTACTCCGGTGCTCTCGTGGGTCTTGACTCTCTAAGGGTCCTAGGTTAAAAGGGTTCCATCCTAGTCCACCCGGAAGTGTCCTTAAATTGTATTTTTGTAACTTCTTCGTTTCCCATAGAAAGTCAATGGTAACCCGCGGCTGTGTTTAGACACTGCACGCGTCTCCCGTGGACCTCCTTCTTCCTAATCTTTGGTTGTTTAGCATTGCCCCAGCGATTCCATAGGCCCCAGGCCTGCTTTTTAGCTCTCTCGTGGTACTTATACCACTTTCTTAGTATATGGTTTGTGAGGCCCCTAGGGCATAATGTATACTGTGCAACTTATTGTATATTAACTGTGTGACTTGTAATGTATTTTTACCTCTGACCTCATAAAGAGTGCAGAGGGTTTGTATTTAGATTAAATACATATATATTTGATATATACCTTGTGTGGTGTCCTTTCATTTGGTATTCAAGGGATTATATATGGTAAAACAACTTGCTAAACTCGCCTACTGAAGTCTTAGCCTGAAGACTGCTGGTTCATGCTACCACTAGGATAGCTTTCTATAAGGTTGACTTTACAACCACCATCAATAAGGGTCGATTAGACTGGTGCAAGGTGCCCACTAGAACTAGTGGACATCATATGCCAGGCTAACTTCTCACACTGAATAGCGCTCATATTTATTTTATTCGTGTATAAGGGGCACCAAATGTGTTTCAAGGTCCCGTACTTAGAGTACCCTATCCTCCTCATATAGGAAGATGGCAAGCGTGTGCTGCCTGAACCATAGGGCCGCCATCGCATGCCTGTTATATTACACACACCAATGGTTCTTCAGCGATAGAAAATAATATCAGTGACAATGGACAGCCCTACCTAGTGCCCTTTAACCCCTTTGCCGCAGGGGGAAGGGGGGCCGCGGTGCTCGTAACGAGCCCAGCTCGTCATGAGTCACAGTGGAGCTGTGCTCATGACTCATGTCTTGTCATGACAATCTGGGCTTGTCACAACCCCACCCACTGAATATTTCTCCCGCATAGGCGGGGAATCAACCGAGCGTGGGCAAGCCACGACCGTTATGACGGGCCCAGCTCATCATGAGCACAGCTCCACTGTGGGGAGACCTGTTCTTTTCAGATGCTTCAAGGTACATATCATGCAAACGCAGGGCTAGGTACTTTACATATGTTTTGTAAAATTCACTGGGAAGCTCATCCCCACCTGCCGCTTTCCCAGTGGACAGCACGCGTCATCCTTCACTTCTTCAAGTGTTATTGGTTGTCCTAAGAACTCTCTCGCTGTCCCAGAGATAGCCTAGCCAAGGCTACTTCATCCAGGTATTTAGTTATATCAGCCTCAGAGGCCGCGGCTCGCGGCCCGTATAGGTTAGTGTAGAAGTCCACGAATGCATAGACAATAACTGGTGTGTTATGGCATTTTACTCGATTCCTGTCTAATATCTGTACTATATGTATGTGTGTCTTGGGTCCTGCTATTTTAGGGGCCAAAGTACATCCTGGTCATCCTCTCTCCCCATATGCCCTTTCCTTCCACAGTCTAGATGTATGGTGCCCTTCCTGCCAGCTATATCAGTAAATTCAGTAATCAACTCCCTGTATTTGGGCCAATATGGTTCGGGAATGGCTTTACATATAGCTTCTCTCCAGTGACTGTGAGGTGTCTTCAATATGTTGCAGTATAGTGCAGAGAGCTTTGAGGACCCCCGCCTGTACTCCCATACACTCATCATGTATGGTGACCATGAACACTCCCTATAGTGTCCCCATCTCCTCCATGGTCCCCTCATTTTCATTAAAAAAACATGTGTAATTGTGCTGCTTATACTGTCTTTAAATACTGAGTTCAGTATCGAGGAAGCCTAAAGCCTCCACTGAACGGCAGGTGGCCAGGAGTGGATATAGCCAATTCCAGCAGGACAGAGGCATGATCAGACAGCGTTTTAGCCAAATGGGACACTGTTGTAGTTCAACTACTTACTTCACTTGACACCAACCAATAATCTAACTGGGACCATGAGTTATGTACTGATGATGTGTATGCCCCGTCTTTGTTGCCCGGATGCCGAGTCCTCCACACATCCACCAAGCCAAGAGCCTCTATCGTGGCATGTATAGCCTGGGCCGCTTGCTTCCCTTGGCATTCTGTAGTCAGAGCAATTCATTCGATGATCAAGATATGTATTGAGGTTCAACCAGCACAACTCCAAGCGGGCCGATCCTGGTACTCCTTCTTTCTTCTGTTCTGTGGGGTGGGCCCCTGGTTTCAATGCATAGCAGGTGGAGTAAGCACAAGTCTGTTGTCTTCCTCTGATAGTCGTCGGTAAGGAGGCATGCTCACAGCATGGGTACATGAGCTAGATTCACTTATGTTGAATATGTGTAGCAGTGTTTGAAGAGGTTGGCCTTAGGGCAGACTCATGTAAACTCTAATTACTCACCCTGAAACAATTCTGAGCCACCTCTCTTTCTGGCTAAGTAGCAGGGCTTCTCCTTTCATGAATAGTCATCTCCTGTGGGGCAAAACATGCTTATCACCCTTCTCATCAGATCTGGCAGGCTCCAAGGACATGGGCAGATACACAGCTTTTCCAGCATAATGCGCAGACTTCAGGAGATGTTCCCTCACCTCTGGGCCTGGATGCCCGACAGACAACAGCATTGGATCTCAGCAGTTCGCTGACTACTCTGTGGAGCACTCACTTCCTTTATCTTAAAGAACATGGAACTGGAATGAAGCAATGTAGTTTGGGTCCGACTATTATACACACTTTCTAGACAGTGGATGTTGATCGAACTGCTAGTACCTGGAAACTAGTTTGTGGTAGTTACTTTTCTTATTTCATGTACTTTCTGCAGTACAGACGCTGTCTTCGTAAATGGCTTTCACAGCATGCAGTGAGCGAAAGTGCTGGCTCCAGGTAGGAGTACCCAAACCATGATCACAATGCTGTGTGAAACCTCTGCACCTTGCTGTTATCTGTCTTCCTGAATTACCACTCAGGGAGATAGTAAAGTGGCAGACCCTGCCTTAAAGATTCCCTCCCTCTCACAGCAGTATCTTCGGATGCCCCATTATTCCAAACCATTTACACAAATGACAGTTCTTAGGAAGGGCTAATCCCAAAGAGCTGTAATTTTTCCTTTTAAAGACCCAATCCCCTTACCAATCAGATAGATTTCTGGACTAAACCTCAGATACAGATATCATCAAAATAGACTATGGCAGAGCTATTCTTGTAGGAGTATTCAAAAGCACTCCGGCACCCCTGAACGCTCTATTACAATGAAAAGTTAGATTTGTCTCTGGTTCCAAACAGTATGATCACATAACTGGACTGCTGTGAGAAAATCATTGTCGCTCCCTCACAGCATGGATAAAGTACAGGTTTCAAAGTCCTCCAACATCAACAATTAATGTAGCTTCACCCCATCCTAAAACAATCAGGTAGTGCCAGATACCGCCTAGAGTAAAGAAGTTCATTGTGTAGAGTAAAAATTATTCAAATTCCACTCCGCTTCAACCGAATCCTTATCAGGTGAGACTACATCGTTATGGCAATCTCTCAATGAGTGGCGATTTGAGTTGCCAAGGTGACTTTCATTCCTTCCAGAGAAAATTAAGACACTCTTGTTCAGGTACTACCTTAGTCTTTATCATTATTTTCTCTATTTCCCTCAGCAAATGCTTAATGCTATTTGCTTATTTTTCCTGAACCTGTCCTACCTCCTCTCTGCCTTATTCTGTACCTTTTGAGAGAATGTTTATTATTCTTGTCATTTCCTGCTTGCTCCATAATTGATTTAGACATTCTAATGATCCTGTTTTGTTATGTGTGAAGCACACTCACACACCCTGGGGTAAGACTAGTGCTATATTAAACAATAAATAAAGAAAGTATCAGCCAACATCAGTCAGCATGTAGCTGTGTCATGCTAAACCTGATGATGGAATGACAAGTCACACTTTATAAGTACTCATGCTACCTGTTCTAGACTACTGCCTGTCTTGCGACTGACAGTGGGTTAATTGTGTAAAGCTAAAACACGTGGCACACACTCCAGGATACTCCATTTAGAATTGAATGGTTGGTACCTGTGATAGCGTGGAGATCTTATCTGATTTGTAGGGCTTCATAATAATCACTCAGAGAGCGCACCCGCATATAATCATTTGTTGTATTAACATTAAGGGGTCAATTAGGATGGAGGGCGGATCGCCACCACCCGAATGGCAGTGGCGATCGGCTCTCCATCCTTCCCCGCCCGCTACCCATTTCCCCCCGCCATATTAGTATGGCGGGGGTACCAGGGCGGACGGGAAGACTGTCCGCCACTTTTCCGGAAAAGGGTTTAATATGGTGGTGGTGTCTGCAAGACACTGCCATCCATACTAGCATGGGAGCGGGAACATGCCTTTCCGTGGCAGCGTTGCTGCCACAGAAAGGCATGCAGAATTCCCTTACGGGGCCTGTTGCTGGCCCTCATGGTAGTGGGGGGATGAGGGGTACACAAGGGGGTACCTATGGTACCCGCCTGCATTGTCATGGACATG
This sequence comes from Lissotriton helveticus, assembly GCF_964261635.1. NCBI lineage: Eukaryota > Metazoa > Chordata > Amphibia > Caudata > Salamandridae > Lissotriton > Lissotriton helveticus. The sequence continues at coordinate 643,043,804 of NC_136065.1, read as the reverse complement.
GCGGCAGGAACCTCGCAGTGCCTGTCACCTTGTGCATGACAATGCACACAGTGCATTCCCAGCATTTTGGCGGGCGGTGCTGTGAGCACCGCCCGCCACAATGCTGGGAATGGAGGATGCCACTGCCACGGTGGCAGTGGCATCCTAATCGCCAGTGCGGGACCTCCACACCACTGGCGGCCGGTCACAGTGGAGGCCGGACGGAAGTCCGCCCGCCATCCTAATGGGCCCCTATGTGTTAGAATTGTGAAATGTATTCAAATGAAAGGTGATGTATTTTAGGCCATTGAAAAGTAACCTGAAGAATCAATGTAGAAAATGAATGTAACTAGTACAAACTATTATTACGAAGAACCCGTGTTGCGCAACTGATCACTGTTTATGTATTAAATGTTCTTATTAGTCATGTAATTTCATACGTAGGTAAATGATTTAGTTGAAAGTGCTTTAACTTTATGTGAGTTCGTAAAGCTTAAATGATGCTTTCCTATGTTAGCTGATTTACATAGGCCTGAAATGCAAGTCCCTGACACTCTCGCTTTGAAATTAACAGTATAAATTTCATGTATACTGTGGAATTCGTTCTTTCTCATGTTCTGTGTTGCAAGTGAAAGTAGCGCTCTCACTAGTTAGAATAATGACTTTGTTTTATAGTTAAGGCAGGAGAGAAGAAGTTACAATCCTGTGGTTTGAGCCAATAAAGGAAGGTCATTGTGCATCACACAGGAGAAGGCCTAGGAACCAAGGACACATTGTATCAAGGAAGATGCACTGTTGTCCCGTGGGAAATCACCTTGAGGATTGTACTCAGGGCAGATGGTGTGATTTGCACTGCACCCTGGGAATGCCACCCACGATAACTTATTGTTGAAGTTAGGGACAGTACGCCACTTCTTTCTTTCCTTCAGGGAGAGAGCATCCTACAACTAGCTCTGTCTTTGGTAGCTTTATGCTACATGACCCTTTTTGATCATGGAGAGACTTCTTAGGGAGACTCCACGTACTGACATCTTTTATCCTCCCTCTGAGAATGTTTATTTAGAGATGCCACCTTAGTGCTAGAGTAAGGACAGATTTAATGTTTTTCACTCACCAACCCTTAATGGGGATTTTCTGTATCTTACTTCTTGAATTAATCGTATTGTTTATGCTGTAACATCTAAACTGGATGCGCATATTTGGCTTTATGCTGATTCCCATGTGCTTATACACTCTGGTGTTGAGTGGTCTCCTTATGTTCAGCTGTTTTTGGCTTTGTAATAAATTAACTAACCGTAAGTAGTTGTCTGTGAGTTATTACGTATCAAATGGAATTGTTAGCTAATTATTTCCTTAACAACTTCTCTCCCCTTTACACTTTTGTGCTGAAAAAAGAACCATCGGATTGTGACTCTAGAGCAGGTCTAGAACTTATGGCTCAACCCTTTCACCTGGAAAAGAAGAGCAATGGGGCTGGGGTTGAAGCTTTAACTGTCACTCAAGAAAGAGCCTTGGAGGGGTAAGGCTTGACTCCACCTATCTTACGCCAAGACGTTTGACAAACTGCAGCACTCCATAATAACACTGTGGAACTCATATCGTCCAACAGAAACATTTCATAAAGCTCTGTTTAACTCCCAGCTCACTGAAAAGTTGTTTCTTTGTAATCTCTTCCTGCTCTTCAGTATTTCTTAAGTAAGAATTGTTTTGATACGTTGATATTAAGTTCTTCATTTTCCATAGGGTTCTAAAGCACAGTTCTATAGAATAATTGCATATGCACAATATATATATTTGTTATCTTTATAGCACATTTTCCACCAATAAAACACACAGAAGACAACCTCCCACCCGCTCCACCCACACAATCAGGGTATAAATAGAGACAAAAGAGCAATATAAATAGTAACCATCAATGTGATAGTACAAGTGAAATACAATTGATCTGGGAATCATAAAATATAATTGAGCCAATCCAAATCAAATGCATATAAAAATTGAATAGTTCTTAAAGTGCGTTGTGCAAAATGGCTGAAAGTGAGAGAACTTCAACGAAAGTCAATACTGTCTTTACATGAAACATCAGTTCTCCAATCTAGAAAGCGGTGCCCGAATTAGCTGCCCTTTTTTCCTTGCTTTGGAGCCTTTTCTATGAAATATGGCTTTCTCCAAGTTGGCAACAGCTAATACACTGCCAACCAGTGTTGAAACAAAGGTGGCTGCAGGGCGAGCCAAGCTGTAGCAAAATCACCATTAAAACAGCCAGATAATGCGGACTGGCCGCATTTTGCACTCTGCTCTGCTGAGGCACTCGGGAAGCAGACAGGCAGCCACAGCAACCTATCACATAGTACTGGACTCGCCCCTCCCTCCCGCCTCGTTCTGACGCCGGTGGCTAGCACCGTTTGAGCAGAGGGCGTGGAGGGTCCGAGCCAGTTACTTCCTGTATTCCTTCTGCAGCGCTCTAGTTGTTGGGATGCTGGGGGGGATATAAGGCGGATGTGTCCAAGGCAGCGCAGCGGACGAGCGCAGCGGGCGCGACGAAGGCGCGACGAAGTTGCGCCTAAGTTAAGCCCGTCTGCGCCCGTCCACGGCCGGGCGCGGGCCAGGGCCATACCCCCTGCTCCTTCCTCTAGCCATTTATGCTGGAGTCGAGAGGACTTAGTCACCCTTCGCAGTGGGCACGTAGGACCATGCTTACATAGTATGACGGCCGAAGATACGGCGGGCTGTAGCCACTGTAAATTTGTTTTTCATCGGGGGGTTGTCGAAACTAATGACCAACATGCCTTGGTTTGTGGCCTGCTGAATGTTCGATCTTTACGCAGGCACAGCCTAGACATACATGACCTCCTCAGTGGAAAGCAATGGGACCTGGTCTTCCTCACGGAAACGTGGCTAGACCAGGATTCCATGCCGGAGATCACTGAGGCCATTCCGGAGGGTTATTCGCTGTTGAGGCTAGATAGAGTGCGAGGGAGAGGTGGCGGAATAGCCATCGTAGCCAAGCAGGGCCTCCAATGTCATCTGGAAAACATTAAACTTGAGGATAGCGAGGCTGGCGCCTTCTCTATCTCGATCAATGGAAACTGTACTTTGAAGGGCCTTCTGATCTATCGGCCTCCTGGCACGGCAGCGAGATTCACTGAGAGCCTAGTTGAAGGCATCACTGAGGCTGCACTGCGAGCTGATAAATATCTGATATTGGGTGATCTTAACTTACACATAGATGACCCAACTGACAAGGTGGCTAAGGAATTCTGTCAAGTGATGACGGGATTTCAGTTTGAGCAAAAGGTTAAGAGTCCCACACACCAACTGGGCCACCTCTTGGACCCAATTTTTTCAAACTGGGAACAAGTGGAAGCCCAGGATCCTGTACCCATCCCATGGTCGGATCACCGTCTTGTACCCTTTTTAATCCATATGCAGGGATTGCGGCCGGCTGAACCATCTGCTGATAAACATCCCAGGCGCAGATGGGCGGCCTTCTCACAAGCTAAATTCAACCAGGCACTTACCATGAAGGGTAATCCAGGGGGAGCGGGAGTGGAGGAAATTAACACCAACCTGGCCCAGCGGATTACAGAGGCCCTGGACCTGGTGGCCCCACTCGGCATGGTAAGGGAGGGGGGCCGCGTTCAGAGAACAGCACCATGGTACAATGAGGAGACTATGGAGAGCATCCCTCACGGCTCATGCTAAAGCAGGGTATACTGCGAATAGGCGTATCTACCACAGACTTATTAGGAAGGCCAAAACTACATACTTTGGCAATAGAATTGATGAAGCTGCACACTCCACAAAAGAACTATTTTCTATTTACAAATCACTTGCGGTAGGAAAGCCTGCAGTGGTGCCCAAAGAGCTCTGTTCGGCGGAGGGCTGTGACCGCATAGCAGAGTTTTTTGCAAATAAAGTGGCGACGATATATACCACCTTTTCCCATCAGGTTGACAATAGTCCCAAGCTTGTGGAAACCACTAAGGTTAGAGGGGAACAGCGGCTAACCACTTTTTCTACCCCACCAATTGAGGAACTTATCCGCATTTGTGGGACCATAAAATCTGGTTCCCCGAGGGACCCCACTACTCCTAAGAGGCTGATGGGTAGCTTGCAGGCACTAGAACCCTACATTCGCCATTTACTAGATGCCTCGTTTGAGACGCAGACTGTACCCCTTGCCTGGAAACAAGCAATTGTACTCCCGCTGCAGAAAAAAGCTAATGTTAGCTTCAAAAAACTAGAAAATCTTCGCCCCATCTCTCTTTTGCCTTACATGGCGAAGGTTGCGGAAAAAACCGTGAATCTCCAACTAATGAAGTTTGTGGAGGAGGCTTCCCTGCTCCACGACTCTCAGTTTGGTTTCCGTCCCCGCCACTCGACAGAGTCTGCCCTCCTCATGGCGGTAGAAGCCTTGCGACAGGGTGTGGATGAAGGCCAAACTATGGCCTTGATCCTATTGGACCTTAGCGCCGCATTCGACACTGTAGCACATTCCACCTTGCTACAGTGTCTGAATGAAGGAGGGATATCAGGAGCTGCGCTTGGTTGGATCCGATCGTTCTTGTCAGACAGGTGCTTTCGGGTCCGTCTGGGCGACTGCTACTCGAGGGAGATTGGGCTGGGCCAGGGCGTGCCTCAGGGCTCATCCCTGAGCCCGACCCTATTTAATCTCTATGTCTCCCCTCTAGCGGCAATTGTGGAAAGATTCGGTCTGCGCTTGGTGTCCTATGCCGACGACACGCAGTTGGTCATCTCCCTCTCACGTGTGCCCGGTCTTGCGGCGGACAACTTCAGGGATTGCATGCAAGAACTTGCCACCTGGATGTCCGCCAACTGCCTGAAATTGAACGGCAGCAAGACCGAGGTACTCGTGGTGGGGGGAGGGCCGTCTGCTTGGTCGTCGGCATGGTGGCCACCCTGTTTGGGAGAGATTCCAGTGCCCTGTCAGGAGGCAAGGAATCTCGGAATGTGGCTGGATGCGGATCTGGCCTTTGGGTCTCAGATTGACCGGGTGGCAGGGGTTTGCTTCGGCGTCCTGAGAACTTTAAGGAAGGTGTTAGATCTCCTCCCTATTGCGGCTCGCAGGACGCTGGTGCATGCCCTGGTCACGTCGCGCCTGGATTACGGGAATTTGCTGTATCTGGGGGCGACGGGAAAGGTCATAAACCGCCTCCAGGTGCTGCAAAATGCAGCTGCGCGCCTAGTCTTGAGGCTCCCTAAGAAATCCCCCTCCAAAGCAGCGCTTCAGGCACTACACTGGCTCCCTGTTAAGGAAAGGGTAGAGTTCAAAGCTCTTTCTACCTGTCATCGCATTCTGAGCGGTAAAGCCCCTACTCCGCTACAGGGTCTGGTGACTTGGTACGAGCCTACGCGCAATCTCCGTTCCTCCCGAACTGGGTTACTGAAGGTTCCGAGAGTAAGGAAGGCCCGTATGGGAGGGAGGTCCTTCAGGTACCTTGCTCCCAAGCACTGGAACGCCTTGCCTCTGGACTTAAGACTGGCACTATCTGAGACCACGTTCAGAAAAAGACTTAAAACTCACCTATACAGCAGGTAGATCTCCCTGAGGGTGGGTGGGGCTGCATTTCTTTTCACTTACCACAGCGCGGGGACACGCCGGTGCGCGTAACCAGGCGCTTTAAAAATGTCCAAAATAAATAAATAAATAATCTTTATCAGACACCTGTTTCTCTTTAACTACTGATAGAAAAATTAATTTGGGAGTCAATAACATTTTAATATCTAATTTGATAAGCAAAGAATTTTGAATTTCAATCTTATTTAAAGATGCACTAGTTGCAAACATATGAACAATATAAGCGCAAGCAGTGACACATCAGGGACAGTTAGTTCCCTGACCCGGACCCCATTTTGCAATTCTTGCAGGTTTATAGTAAAGCATTTTCCAAGATCACCATCTTCTCTTGCCATTTAGAACAAACTTTTCCCAATGCGAGTATGGTTCTGAGTGACTAATATTTCCACCAAAACTTTTTTATCAAAACCACCTGGCTCAGCTGCTTTACCCTGTAAATAATCCCTAATCTGTAGGTACTTATAACAGTCTCCTCGTACGAGACAAAGCCGGAGTACCTAATTTGACTATCCCTGTTGACGACCAACTTTGCATATAGCCATCATTAAAGAGTTCCGGTAGGTTTGGATTCTTCTAAATCGGGGTATAGAAATTCAATCTCCCCAGACACAAAAAGTTTTGTAGAGCGGTTACAACCTTAAATGTGCCCAAGAGACACTTAAACCCTACTTTTTCATAGTAGCTATATTCTACTTGTCTCCAAAGACACCCCCAAGCCTCTTTTCTTATCAGTAATTCAAATATGGTGGGAGTTGACTGTGGGAGAGCCTCTGTGATTAGTTCCCTGAGCAAGATCCTGCTATATTGCAGCATGGTGGCCAAATAATATGTATTAAGATTCTAGAGAGACCACCCTCCTCTCTCTTTTAGGAGTGATAAATACCTCATTGCTCTCCTCGGTTTAGAGTAAGCCCATACAAATCTAGAAAAAAACAGCATCAAAAGCTTTCAACCAATCATTGGGGAAAGTTAGACGAATAGCACTAAAGAAATATTACATTTTAGGAAAAAAGATCATCTTTATTAGATTACAATGGCCTATCGTTGTAAAATGAAAATTATTTAACCTTACTAACTCTTTCCTAGTTCTATCTAACAAGAGTTCTAGATTTAAGTTAATAATAGCCTCCAAATTAGAAGTAATGCAAACACCAAGATAGACTGCTTTTTCAACTATTTTTTATCTACCAAAGTAATCTTGTTGTTAATAATAATTTGTGATTTTTCCTTGTTTAACGAGAAACCAGAAATGTTTCCAAAAACTGATGGCTCTGTCTCTATTATCTTAATGCAGCCTCAGGATCAGGAGTCAGCACTGCAACATTATCTGCAAATGCCAACATTTTTGTTTCATATCCCTGCATAACTATTGGGAGTATTGCAATATTTTGTGCTAATTTTCTAATAAATGGATTGATATATAGGCAAACCAGAGTTGGGAGCAAGGACACCCCTGTCAGGTTCCTCTGGAACTCATCACATGTCTGTCATATCTCCTGAAATGCAGACCTTTGCTACAGTCTTGCAATATGAGGGGTTGACTCATTGAATAAACCTTGGACCATTACCCCTCACATACATTGTGTGCCATAGGAATTGCCAGGAGACACTGTCAGATGCCTTTTGGCATCTATTAAAATCAAGGCCTTAGGGCCTCCTGACATTTCCACAGCATCAAAGAGTGTAATAATTCTCCGAATATGATCGGTCATATCCCTCCCTGCAATGGAGCCATGCTGTTGGTTCGCAACCAGGCTTTTAATAACCCGAGCAAGCCATGAATATTTTAGAGTAAATTGTAGAGTCCCCATGTATCAATGTAATAAGCCGATATGAGCCTAGCTCTGCAGATGGCTTATCTTTTTTTTTCATAAACCACAATTTTAGCCATTGAACACGAATCTGGAGGGGTAGCTTCACTAAATATTTGATTAAACAGTGTTGTCATCTGGCCTTTCAGCTGGGAAGCAAATGATCTATAAAATTCAGAGGGAATTGCATCCAAACCTGCAACTTTACTGGAGGGGAGATTAGATATTACAAGAACAGTCTCTTCCCATGATAGCTCTTCTTATAGGAAATCCTGCTCACCCAGAGATAGTCTGCTTGCAGGCGACTTTTCGAGAAACTCTACAATTTGCCGAGGGCAATCCCTGATTTCTTTGGTATACAAGGTTTGATAAAACACATCTCTTATTTTTTTGGCATCTGTGATTATCCCAGGAACAGAATCCGGGATTTCTCTTATCTCATTATTCGTAGACCTCTGCCTTGCTCTTACCACCAACTGGTGTCCAACCTTCCCACTACACTCGTACGTTCTTTCTATCCAAGTAACATACTTTTCTGCTGCCTTGTTAGTGAAAATCCACTCTATTTATACCTTACGTTGTGCTTCCCTTATGTCTCCCCGTTGCTGTATCTCTTTCACTAAATTTTCATTTGCTACCGCTAGATTATCTTGTTTGGATTGTATCAATTGTCTCTCTTGCTTCCACCTGCTCAAAGTAAACCTTAGAGAATCCCCTCTCAGACAGGCCTTGAACGTATCCCAGACTATACTCACAGAAGCACTGCCATTGCTCTCCTTAAAGAACATTGGAATCCACCCACTTATATGTTTACAATATCCTTCGTTAGCAAGGAGTGCATGCTCAAAGCTCCAAGAGCTCTCAAATTTCCCCTATTCCTTGAAATTTAAGTACAAGTGGATTATGGTCCGATAGATACCATAGGTATCGGTGAATTTTACAGGACGTTTAAAATTTATTGGATACAAAAAAATAATTAAGACGAGCATGTGTGGAATGTGGGGCAGAGAAATAGTTGTAACCGTGCCTCATCGGATTCTTTTTGCACCAGACAGCTACCAAGCCATGATCTTTACACACCCTTTTAAGAGTTTGAAACACTTTAGGTTGTCATCCAACATACATTGTTTGTGCCCCTATATCAAAATTGCTTGGGAGATTAATACTGAAATCTCCACAATAAACTATAGGTAAAGGATGATGGGTTAACTCATTAGATATCTGCTTGGTAGAGGAGGGATCATCTAGTATGCTACCATATACAGAGCACAATGTAAATTTGTCTCCAAAAGATGAATGATAAACAGCTGCTACCCATCTCCCTTTGGGGTCGGACCCTGCTTGAGTAAATTTTAACAAGCTACCCCGGGCCAGAACTGTAAACCTCCCAGAATGTGCACCTTGTGAGATGCCACACATAAGTCTAGAGCCAAAGGAGTTTAAAATGTCCCTCTGTGAGGCTTCAATATGTGTTTCATGTAAAAAAATTACAGACTTTTCCTCCTGCTCGGAAGCTTCTATTTTGACCGATTTCGGGCAGGTAAAAGACTCTAAATATACTTTTTATTAGGTCCAAAAGAGATAATTCATTTCATTTCATTATTCTTTATTTCGGTTAAACAACCTTAAAAGAATGCAATACAATACATTTTAAAACATTACAATACAATATATGTATCTACACAGTACCGGGTTAAGAAAAAAAAACAAAAAAAAAGAACTAGCAGCAGAATCCTTCTTGGGTAAATTAACACACATATTCGAGGAACACTTAATAAATAGCAATTCATTAAATTTAAAATAATACTATAGGACAATAAAAACAAGGCACCAGGAACACTAAGATCAGGCCAATTCCTATTGTCATTATTCTAATTTGAGTTACAGTATAACTCTAGATGAAATTCAATTACATGCACCACTTGGTAATAAGAATAACAGTTCCGTTACATTTATAATTACATATTGCACACACGTTCCAATAAAGATTACATATGTACAATTAGTTCAGATACAATAGGTCACAAATCAGAATGCATTTCAGCTGCTAGACTACAATCGTGCCATCTCTCAGTTTACATTTTATGGCCTTTTCTCTTCCTGACTAACGCTGCTGACAGGAGGAAGCGGCTCAAACTGAATACTATTGGGCGTGCAGTGTCTCCTTTAAACACTCTTTCGCCATCTTTAATGTGGCGAAGGCCCAGGAGTTGGCATATGGGTTTTAACCATTTTTTCCTCGCATGTAAGTAAGCGGGGCATATGAATAGCACATGGGACTCATCTTCCCTCAGGCCCATTTCGCATAATTCGCATAAATCGGATCCAGTACTACCTCCTGGTCCTTTATTGCAGTGCCATTTCGAAGTCCTAGATTTAATTTGAAGGGCACTGTAGCGAAATTTTAAGTATAACGATTTGGCCATAGGTGGGTAGATTTCGTCCACAAAGGATTCTAGTTTCATATCCATTTTTAATTCAAAGAACCTGAGGGTCAGAATCCCCAGGTTGGGATTTCTCAGCACAGAGTCTTTGATGTATTCCCAATACCTATTCTTTAGCAATGTCTTAGAATTATTGGTAATCGAATCCGGGTCTGACCAAAAACTACTTAACCCCAACTTTATAAACCACTTTTCGATATAGGCCAACCATATTAAGCATGTGGAATTTTTTATTGCCATTATCTCCTTTAAAGCCTCTCTGTAGTCCACTAACTCGTCAGTGGACCAGAGGCGAACCCAGTATAACAATGGGCGCAATGCAGCGTGGTCATCTGATCGACGAAAATTAAGATCCCATACAACCGGGGTAAGGGGAGTGGAAACAGGTACACCTAGCAGCTGTCTGATGAATTTGTTTTCCTGAACTAAGAACGTGCCTTTCGAAATATGTCCCCAAAGTTCTGTACCATAAAGGGAAGCAGATTGTGCTTTGTATTTGAACAGACTAATTGCTGGGGTGACTGATTTATAATGACTATTTTTATGTTTCCTTAAAATAGGAGCTTGATTCTGAACTAGTCTGATCTTTGAGGTTTCTAATTGAGATTTCTAAGATATTTTACTATCTAAAGTGATACCCAGGTACTTAAAACTTTGGACTTCTTCAATTTTTTCATTATTTATGGAAAAAGTTTTATTAAAACCTTTATGTGGGTTGATTGTCATGACCTTAGTTTTGGATGAATTAATTGCAAACTTCTTGTCCTGACAGTACAACCTAAATTTATTAAGAAGGTTCTGGAGTCCTTTAGGGGTTTGGGAAATTAAAATGGTGTCATCCGCAAATAATAATGCCGGAACGGCTTGACCACACAGCTTGGGAGAGTCATGCTCGCAGCCCAAGAGGATGTCAGGGATGTCATTAACATAAAGGGAGAATAAAGTAGGCGCCATGACACATCCTTGACTAACTCCTTTCGCTATGTCTATTTTCTCACTCAACTCCCCATTGGGCCCCCATCTGACTCTTGCAAAATTATGTTCGTGCAGTCTGATCAGTTGTTGGAGAATGTTCCGAGGGACACCCATATCATTTAGCGTTCTCCAAAGTTTCCCCCTCGGAACAAGATCAAAGGCTGCTCTTAGGTCGACGAAGGCCACATACATGTGGGAGTTCCTTATGTTAATGTATTTCCAAACTAAACATAACCATCTAAAAACCTGGTCCACTGTACTAATACAGGTCTAAAACCAGCCTGGTACCTTGTAAGAATAAAATGGTCCTCGACCCATGCATTAAGCCTACTAAGAAGTTGGCGGGAGAATTTTTTTTGCAGCACAACGATCAAGCTAATAGGTCGATAGTGAGATGGGTTGGACCTATCGCATTTCTTAAATATATTCACGATTTCTGCGCCCCTCCAGGTCTCCGGGATTGGGGCCCCTCAAGTTATTTTATTTGTAAGTAAATTAATATAAGGAGCCCAAATAAAATCCTCATGCTTCCAGAGGTCCCCGGGTATTCTATCTGAACCTGGAGCTTTACCCGATTTCACCGCCTTAATTGCTAAGATGGTCTCCATTAAGTTAAAAGTTAAAGGATTCTCATATGGAGCTAACCTAATTTGTTTTATTACACAATCTACCTCTTCTCCTTTACAGGAGTAGAGCAAGGAGAAGTGTTTAACCCAGGTACTTTCTTGAAGAAATCTGTCTTTTGCCACTGTAACCCCTTTCGTGCCCCTTGCAATGAGGCTCCAAAAAGAGGTCTGATCATTTAGTTTACAGGCCTCGAGCAAATCCGACCAGACTCTCTCGTCCCATTCCATCTTGGCTATCTGGACAGTTTTTTTTATACTGTGTCCTCTTAGCTCTGACAATATCTAATTGGTTTCCTTTCACGGCTTTGATAAGATCTGTTTTAGCTCGTCTACAAGCTTGGTTGTACCAAGGATTTTCCTGTGAACGAGACTGGCGATCGGAGTCCTTCCTTTTTATCGTCTTTGTCAGAACAATGCCAAGTTCAGAAATTAACTGGCCATGGGTCTCCATGACGAGGGAATTATCAATAGCGGCGTCAACATCAACTAGTGGAGTCATATATTTAACAAAGAGTTGATAGACCTTCCTGACGGTGCCCCTATTGCCCAACACCGCAGGCCACTTCAGACACCTGCGATTGTTGGATTCTATAGGTTCATGTGAGGGTATAGAGTCCATACTACCTTTTGCGCTAGAGGGAATAAAAAGTGAGTCTTGAACGGACAAGGAGAGTGGAAAGTGGTCACTTTCGGTACGCTTGTCCACCTTTATATCCACTAGCATTGGCCATAAGGCCAGGGAGACTAGGATATAATCTAGATGGCTTGTACAAACCCCTCTAGCAAATGTTGGTCGGGTAGGACAGTCGGAGGGAAATCGCCCATTACATGCACGTAATCTATATTCTAGTGTCATGCTTAAAATTTGTAGGGCACTTGTTGTGCCGGCGACTTTATGCTCTGCATCAGCATAAGGGATATTGTTAACACTATCCTCCTCCTTGTGAACATCCTCCAGACCTAAAATGGGCTCAAAATTCCTATTAAAATCACCACCTATAATTAATATAGGGTTATGACCAAGCTCCGAGATAATATTACATAACTGCGTTATTACTGGTGACTCCTTACATGAGTCTATTTGTTTAAATGTAACCCCCATTGTAATTGTGGCCCAAACCATCAAGCCCCCAGAATGTCTGCCGCCATGTATGTTAACAGCTGGGATAAAAAAGGACCTATATCCAATTTTATAGTAATTTTCTAGCCCCCAGGTTTCTTGGAACAGAATGAGGTCCCCGCTATCAAGATATTGGTGCCAAGCTGGATCTGGCAGATTCTTTTTTATTCCTGCGATGTTCCAGGAGATTAGCCTAGCCTCCCTTATTTTATTACAGGTCGCATGCCCAGAGGCCATAATAGTACTCTCAGGAGCAACTAGAATTGGTAGATCTACATCTACTGCATCAACGGCGCAAGTCGTTAAGATAGATGGATGCGTAGCCTTAAGAGTATATTGGGTCTCATCATCTGATATAGGCAAAGATATTTCACTAGCCAGTGAATTGCCTAATATCGCTGCTAATTCTTGCGATTCTTGCCCTTGATAGTTGGATGGGTCAGGAACATTAAGGTTTAGAGTTGGACCAACGCAATTCAACCTTTCTAGATCCTCAAGTATATTACAGTTTTCCATCCTATTTATCTCATTCGTAGGAATGTCATTTGTAGAGGCAGTTCTCTGAATTATAGAATCGCATGCTATAGGGTCATCAGATGCTATATTGCATGCCATGATATGGCCCCTCTGAAGTCAATCGCAGTCGTTTAAGCCTGACAGTATCCCAAATCTGTTTTCTAATCTTATCTCCCAATAATTTACTGGAGCACCCGCATCCCATATATATGCCCCTGTGTTCCACCTGTGCCTTGAAGTATTAGAGTGTGCCACCCCAAATCTATTTCCCGAGCTTATCCCCCAATCATTTACAGAAACACCCGTATCCCATCCATGCGCCCATGCGTTCTGCCTAGGTCTTAAAGTATTCGGGTGTGTCACACTTTTCTGCTCGCCTTGGAAAAATTCAAGGGTGAGGGGAATAATAGATCCACTCCTACGTTGGGGGGGGGGGATGTTTGACAAGACATTAGGTAATACAGCCGTGTTAGAGAAATTCAACACCACACAGTCACCTTTAAACCTTTTTGGTCTGCTCCCTATCCAGGCTACCCTCCTAGCCGTCTTGATCTCCCCAGGTAGCTGTTGTTTCCGCCATGGAGCCATCTGCATATTACCTGACAGCCAATGTAGTGCCTTGCTAGTCAGAGATGGAACAGATTCTGACTGGCCAGGTGGCAAGACAGGTACATTGGCCAACACCAGCACCAAGGGTGAAGCCTCTGCTATAAATTGGAGAGAAACTATCTCCGGGCATGGTGCAGTTGATACAGTTGGTCTTAATATAAGGTCTTCTCTTGCGGCTGCCTCGTTATCTGGATTTTCTAGTACCTGCCCAGGGGGGATAGTCAGTGCGGCATTTCCGCTGCCCTCTATCCCACTCGCAGTATGCTCGTTATTTGTGTCAGCTAAATTTGATACTAGGGTTGTCATACTACCCACCTCCTCAGTTATCTTGTTCTGGACCCCACCCAATCTTTTTACCTCGGCAGTGAGCTTATCAATTTTACACATCAGTGGTTTAATAATAGCCTTTATCTTGCAGTCAAACATATCAGCTATCCTATCAAACAGCTCATCATCCATGGTTTGCCTGGCACTATCCTCCTCATGATCCATACTTATTTCCTTGGATTTTAATGGCGGTGTAACCCTTTTCCTCCCAGATCGTAGTCCCCCACACTTAGGCTGTGTTTTTCTACATATCCTGGCTGCCCTAGTTGCAGACACAGGGGGGGGCTTGCTCAATTATCACGTCCACCTGTGTATCAGGGTCAATGTTAGCATCCGTATCGGCATCAGCCACCAACAGTGCACTTTGGTCAGAAATTTCGTTAACATGAAGATCAATGCCAGGGGCGTCGCTGTTAGCAGAATGCAATGGTACAACTATCGATGGTGAATCAGAGTTTTGGCTCGGGGGGTAAAGAATGGGAGATTGACTCAGCCCTAACGACTGCCTTCTTTCACTGTTAATTTTGGTTACCACCTGAACCAGATAGTTTTCCATCGTATTGGACGCGGGGGCTGCAATTTTTTTAGGCATAATATACAATCGCACAGAATAATTAAGGGATTAATGCCAAAGAATAGTCAATACATAAAACAGTAGAGGCTGCGTCAAATAATATCCTTTGATGCAAAACAATCAATTAAACAATACAGTCTTACTTCAAGGATCTATCTCTGTCCCCAAATAGGCAGGGGTCCTGGCCCAGTCCAGTCGCGGGCAGTCTCGGACTGTCTAAGACTGTCCGCCCTTAGTCCGGGCTTCGTGGGACGAGGGACCTGACGCTGCTTTAAGCGCCCCCTGGCGCGCTGGATGGTGGCGTCAGCTAGGAGGTATCCTGGGTACTGTAGTCTTTACCAGACCGGCGGAGCCAAGCCCGGCCGGTCGATCACGCAGTTGGGGGCGGAGCCAAGCCCGGCTGGGGTTCAGGAAGCTGGGGCAAGTGCTGCGGTAAGCCCGGTAGATTTGGGGGCGGAGCCAAGCCCGACCGTGACACGGAAAGCTGCAGTGAGTCTGGAAGCAAGAGCGGTGAGCGGTGAGCCGCCCACACTAGATCTTTGAGCTTACTAATACTAGCCAGTGGTTACTACCACTGGCTGCTAATTCCACACTGTCGTACAGTCAAACAGACAATTTAGCTCAAAATGCCTCTAAAAGATTTGTTGGCTCCTGCCAGTTACTCAACCGGAATCTCTATTGTGTCAGCTGCTTAAAAAAATGTGATATTCGCAGCTCCTGCTGCCTTAAAATTAAAGTTTGGCGGCTTCTGCTGCTATTACTCTGTAGTCCCGAGTTTTGCTGCTTTGAAATCCTTTTGGGTTTTTGGGTTAACATTCGCGGCTTTTGACTATTTAATTTGCTGCTCACACCGCTGGATGACTAAGAAGACACCCCCCTGCAGCCCCCGTGGATGCGCCCTCTGCTACCACGCCTGCTTTCCCCCACGCCAACTCACCCGCCTTGAAGGTGAAGGTAGAGGGGGGGCGGTCGGGTCGCAGCCCGGTATCGGTGCAGAGCGTCCACAGGCAGTGCCTGGCTGGCGGGACTCGGTAGCTTTTCTCCGGCGGCTTTACTTTACTACAATTCATGCCGTACCTCAGCGCGGCCGGCGCTCTTTCTCCACGCTCTCTAGCCGCTCACCGCCATTGTTCTCCTGCTGCTACCTGCTCCCCTCTCCTGGGTTGCTCGCAAAACCCGGCAGGGCCTCCTATCGGTCAGCACAGCGAAATCTCCATTGACCGTTTCAATTCAGTGTTCTTTCAGCGATAATTCATATCCAACAGTCATTTAGAGTTAGTATATTAAACATTCAAAATCACCATTACTGACCAATCAGAGAAAGTTTGCAAGGGTCATCGTTTTTCAGCTGAAAATAGATTTTTTTGACTATACTAAAAATTATTCAAAATGTCAATTGGTTCATGCCTAATGTTGAAGAACCACTTTTTTAGGCCTCACAATAACCACAATTCCCATTTATAGACTTTTCCACCTACTCAGAAGATACAATTTGGACAAATTTTGGGAAGGAAATGACTCTAAACACACTTATTTTAGTTTCAAAAGTGATAATTCACATTCAACAGTAATTTACAGTCAAAAGATTAAACATTCAAAAATCACCATTCCTGACCATATGGAGAAAGTTCACTAGGTCCGGTGCCATCATTTTTCATCGGAAAATTGTTTTTTGGACTGTACGAAATATGATTAGAAATGTCAATTGGGTCATGCCTCATGTTGAATAACCACTTTTTAAAGCCTCACAGTGACCAAAATTGCCATTTTTAAGCACTTTTTCTCCTAGTCCGAAGGTTCGATTATGACCAATTTTGGGCATGAAAATGACTCCAAACACTCTTATTTTAGTTCCAAAAGTGATAATTCACAGTCAAAAGATTAAAAATTCAAAAATCACCATTACTGACCATCTGGACAAAGTTTGTTTGGTACGGAACCATTGTTTTTCATCAGAAAATTGATTATTTTGGACTGAACAAAATAATTTAAAATTTCAATTGGATCATGCCTCATGTTGAATAACCACTTTCTAAAGCCTCAGTGACCAAAATTGCCATTTTTACAGACTTTTCCACCTACTCAGAAGCTTCCATTTTTACTGATTGTTTGGGCAGGAAAAAGACTCTAAACACACTTATTTTAGGTGCAAAAGTGATAATTCACACGCAACAGTCAAAAGATGAAACATTCAAAACTAACCATTACTGACCTTCTGGATAAAGTTTGTAAGGTCCTGGATCATAGTTCAGGGCAACATCCAGAGTAGGCATTTTACACTGTGCTCTGTTTATGGACCAATTCTAGACGACCCTGAATTATATAATGGGCTTAGGTTAGAACTTGTAGGTTGGCCCGCCCCGCTGATAATGTGTGGGGATTTTAACATTAATATAGGAAGCGAACATCTGAGACATCCAGGCAAGGAATATTATGGTCGGAAACCCAAAGTATATAAGTCTTTAATGCAAATGCTAGAGTTACATGGTCTGATTGACACCTGGGCTTATTTTAGAAGTAGCGATCCCGGTTATACTTTTTTTTCAGCACCTCATAAAACTCATTCTCGATTAGACCATTTTTATATTTCATCGAGTTTGATACAAGGATCCAGTATAGTTAAGTACCCGAGGGTGATTTCGGACCCCAACCCACTGGTACTTGAGGTTCAAATTCACCAGAGGGTTAAGAAACCAGACACCTGGGCTTTTAATAGGGGTCTGTTGTGCAACAGTGGTTACATAGACTGTATGACAAGATGGATTACGCAGTTCATCGCTGAGAACATAGGGAGCACCAATATTCAGAACATCTGGGATACATTGAAGGCGGGAATAAGGGGGGAGACTACACGGTATGGATGGGAGAGCCAGAGAAGAGAGAAAATGAAATTGCAGGAGCTCTATTAGAAGCTTGAAAAGGCTGAGTCAACCCTAGCTAAAATTTTATCGGATGGAGGGATTGGGGATGTGGCTCAAACACAAATTATTATTACTAAAGCAGCCATAACAGAAATCTTTCAGACGAAAGCTGCAGCTAAATATGTGGAAAGGTATATGAAAACAATGAGAGCAGGACAGTTGTTAGCGGTCAGAACCAAAGAGAGAGAAGCTGCGTCATGTATTAAAGAAATTTTGGATCCCGAAGTTGGGTTAGTATCAGATGAAGAGGCTATAGCTGTAACATTTCAGAAGTTCTATCAAAAATTATATAAGGAAGACATCACGGAGAATGGGGTGCTGCTGAAAGAAATACAAAAGTATCTTGATGAAATCGAGGTCGGGGTTTTAACGCTGAATGAAGTGGCAATGTTGGGGTCTGAAATAAGCATAGAAGAATTGGGGTTGGTTATTGATTCTATTCCAAGAGCCAAGGCAGTTGGACCAGATTTCCTACCTGGAGAATTCTACAGGACATTCAAGGCACAGCTGGTTCTTCTAATGCTGGAGGTATTTTCACAGGTTTTTAAAGAGGGAAAACCCCAGGAATCCTGGTGGAAATCAAGGATAGTAACCATTTAAAAAAAAAAGGAAAAATACCGGCTGACACGGGGTCTTATCGACCTATTACATTAATAAATAGTGATATAAAAATTTACTCTAAAATCTTCGCTAATCGGCTTGCAAGAGTGATCAAAAAATTAGTTACCCCTCAACAACATGGTTTTGTGCCGGGCCGAGAAACCATAGCACATATTTGCCGCACGATAGCGCTCTTTGACTATACTAAGGTGACAGGAGACCCTATGGCTTTGATTCTGCTGGATGCGGAGAAAGCTTTTGATAGGGTCTCCTGGCCTTTTTTACGGGCTGCTTTGCAGCATTATGGTATAGGAGAGAAGTTTATCGGTGCTATCAAGAGTATGCATGTTCAACCTATAGCTCAGGTTTCAATAATAGGGATTCAATCGGGGTCAATCAATATAGGTAGAGGAACCAGGCAGGGGTGCCCCTGTTCCCCCCTGTTGTTCGCGATTTATATCGACCCTTTAATTAGGAAAATTGCAAATGAAGCATCCATCCGTTCAGTACAGGCCAAAGGCGGCGCACCTAAAATACTTGGCTATGCTGATGATCTTGCCATTTTAACAGACTCCCCTTTGTCAGCTTTTCAAGGAATTCAAATGTTAACTTCTCAATTTGGGGCAATATCTGGGTATCATTTAAATGAGGCTTAGACACAAATCGTTTGTAATGATAAAATTGACTGGATAGATTCCCATATAGTAGGACAACCTAAATATCTGGGGATAGAGATAGGTTCAAATCCTGATGAGATAGTCGAACTGAATTCGGGTCATTTAATTTGGAAATTAGATGTGGAGGCGCGACGAATTAATACTTTACATCTGACCCTAATGGGCAGATGTAATGTAATAAAAATGATCTTCTTACCTAAGATTTTGTATTATTTAAGAGTCATTCCGCTACTAATTGACTCAAGATGGTTTAAAAAATTGGACCGAATAATTTCATGGTTTTTATGGGCCAGCAAGCGGCCGAGACAGGTTCTGAAGTATATGACTCTTCCTAGAGATAGGGGGGGTTGGGCGGTACCAAATTTACAGGTCTATTATTTTGCTATAACACTAAGACGTATCACCGATTTATTGGATATGGATTCTCCAGATTGCGATGATATCTCGATTTATCATTTAATTTTAGGACCCTCAGCACAGGGACTTTTGTTTAGACAAATTGATTTCTCGTATTTTAAGCGGGTGAGGTTTAAGGTCCTTTTGGGTGCATATAAAGTATGGGTGACGGTTCGGAAAGTGTATGATGTAGGCAGACTGCATATATATTCTCCATTTGCAGATAATCTGTTATTTCCAGACATTTTCCAGGCTGCTTTCTTTAGGGACTGGCTCTCTCATGGGGTGAGGAGGATCAAGGATATAGCTTCTATCTCGGGACTAATGAGTTTTGAAGATATAAAATCAAAATATGGATTATGCAATAGACAATTTTTTACGTTTTTACAGATTAGGAATTTCTTTAGTAAAAAGACAACATGCTGGGTTCCTAATCTGGTAATTGAAGCTTTAAAAGGGGGTCAAACATCTATATCCCCGATTTATAAAATGTTGATTGCCAGGAAGTCTGATGATTTAAATTAAAAAAATTTACGCTGAAATTCTGGGGTCCAAGCTGATCAGGGGGCATGTGAAGATGCACTCTCATTTAGTCAATCTGTTTTTTTTTTACTGCTAATTTGCAGGTGCAATGTTTTAAAACTTGGTGTAACCTGTATATAACCTCTGCCCGAATCCATAAATGGGGAGGGATTGCGGGGATAAAGTGCCCACGGTGTGGGGAACTGGCGGCAGATAGTGTGCATATGCTCGTGTCCTGCCCCGAGCTGGCTCCTCTGGTCCAAAAAGTGGAACAGTGTTTGGGACAAATGTTTTGCTTTGCTGTTGTATTGACACCTCAGGCTGTTATGCTTGGGATCACTGAACACAATATGTCTGAATCTGAACGACATCGAGGAAGCTACTTATTCAGGGGCTGATTATTTCAAGGCTCGACTATTGCAATGATATTTTCCTTGGCGCCCCTGAAGCAACGTTCAGTAAGCTGCAACGGGTCCAAAATGCCGCGGCTAGGATGCTGACGAACGTGCCAAGGAGGCAGTCAGCTAAACCCGCCCTGAAGACACTGCACTGGCTTCCAGTGCGGGAGAGGGTTACATTCAAAGCTCTCTGCACAGCACATAGAATCCTCCAGGGGAAGGGACCTTCCATCATAAGGAATTTAGTGGTGCCTTATAAAGCTAACAGAGCGTTGCGCTCCGACCAGAAACATCTGCTTCAGGTTCCTAGGGTTAATAAGGCCCGTACTGGTGGTAGAAGATTTTCGGTTCACACAGCCACTCTCTGGAACGCGCTTCCGCTGAGGATGCGCTTAGAGACTTGCACTCTTCGTTTTCGGAAGCTTCTGAAAACACATCTATTTCCTATGTGATGTGACTGATCTGGTTCTGTGGTTATTGTTGCTGCCTGGATAAGCGCTGGGATGCCCGAGGGTAACTACGCGCTATATAAAATTCCAAATAAAATAAATAAATAACGTAAACTGATATTTATCGCAATGACTGTTTTGAGACTTTGTTTAACCACTGTCTGGCTAGACCCTATCCCCCCGACTGTTCATGTCTGGTTGAGTAAATTCATTAGTACGTATAAATGGGAAATTTCC
The DNA here is from genome assembly GCF_964261635.1 of Lissotriton helveticus. Lineage (NCBI taxonomy): Eukaryota > Metazoa > Chordata > Amphibia > Caudata > Salamandridae > Lissotriton > Lissotriton helveticus. Next base: position 643,023,021 of record NC_136065.1, on the reverse strand, counting down.
GTATTTAAAAGAAGAGGAGTAAGGGCTCGGATGGATGGACGGCGAACATGGGAACCTCTAACTAAATGGCTTGAACGCAGATAATTTTGTTCCCTTTTGTGCCTTTTTTTGTCCTTTTTTGTTCATTTTTGCATATATATGTAAATGGGTTGTACTTTCGCTTATCCCTGTACCCTCTGTATGAAATGATTGATCAACTTTCTGTTTCTTTTCTCTTCTTGGGACGAACCAACTTGGGTGGGGGGAGGTTGGGGGGAGGTTAATTTGAAAATGGGAGCTATGACATGTGGGGACTATTAGTATTGAGATGAGCTGTTTGTGTTTATGGTGATTCATGTCATATTTCCTAATAAAATTTTTTTTTTTTTAAACAGATTTTTGGGGATTTTATAAAAAAAACAATTCAAAATGTCAATTGGATTGTGCATCATGTTGATTAACCAACTTTTAAAGCCTCACAGTGACCAAAATTGCCATTTTTACAGACTTTTCCTCCTACTCAGAAGCTTCTATTTTGACCCATTTCGGACAGGAAAATGACTCTAAACACTCTTATTTTAGTACCAAATGTGATAGTTCACATCCAATGGTTATTTACAGTCAAATGATTAAACATTCAAAAATCACTATTATTGACCATCTGGAGAAAGATTGTAAGGCCCGGGGTCATCGTTTTTCATCAGAAAATAGCTTTTTTGGATTGTGCCAAAAATTATACAAAATATCAATTTCATCGTGCCTCATGTTGAATACCCCCTTTTTAAAGCCTCACAGTGCCCAAAATTTCGATTGTTATAGATTTTTCTTCCTACTCAGAAACTTCTATTTTGACCGATTTAGGGCAGGAAAATGACTAAACACACTTATTTTAGATTCAAAAGTGATACTTCACATGCAAGAGTCATTTACAATCAAAAGATAAAACATTCATAATTCACCATTACTGACCATCCTTAGAAAGTTTGACAGGTCGGGGGTCACTGTTTTTCATCAGAAAATGGATGTTTTGGACTGTAAAAAAAAACCAATCACAATGTCTCTTGGATCAAGCCTCTTTTTTGAAGCCTAGCAGCGACCAAATTGCCATTTTTACAGACTTTTCCTCTAACTCCAAAATTTCTATTTTGACTTATTTCGGGCAGGAAAATGAATCTTATTTTAGTTCCAAAAGTGATAGTTCCCATCCAACAGTCATTTACAGTCAAATTGATTAAACATTAAAAAATCACAATTACTGACCATCAGGACCATGTTCGACAGGTCCGGGATCACCATTTTTCGTCAGGAAATAGATTTTTTGGACTGTACAACAAATTATTCAAAATGTCAATTGGATCGTGCCTTATGTTGAATAACATCTTTTTAAAACGTCACAGTGACCAAAATTGCCATTTTTTCAGACTTTTCCTCCTACTCAGAAGCTTCTATTTTGACCTATTTCAGGCAGGAAAATGACTCTAAACACACTTATTTAGTTCCAAAAGTGATAATTGACATGCAATAATTATTTACAGTCAAAAGATTAAACATTACAAAATCTTGATCACCGACCATCTGGAGAAAGTTCGAAAGGTCTGGGGGTCATCGTTTTTCATCAAAAAATAGCTTTTTTGGACTGTACGAAAAATGATTCAAAATGAGAAATGCATCATCCCTCATGTTGAATACTCTCTTTTCAAAGACTCACAGTGACCAAACTTGCCTTTTTTACAGATGTTTCCTCCTACTGAGAAGATTCTACTTTTACCAATTTTTGGCAGGAAAATGGCTCTAATCACACTTCTTTTATTTCCAAAAGTGATCATTCACAGGCTATAGTCATTTAGTCAAAAGAATAAACATAAACCAATTACTATTAGTGACCATCTGTAGAAAGTTTTACAGGTCCGGGGTCACAGTTTTCCATCAGAAAATTGATTGTTTGGACTGTACAAAAAATGAATCAATATGTCAATTGTATCATGCCTCATGTTCAATAACCACTTTTTGAAGCCTCACAGTGACCAAAATAGCAATTTTTACAGACTTTTCCTTCTACTCACAGCTTTTACTTTGACCGATTTCGGGCAGGAAAATTACTCTAAACACACTGATTTTAGTTTCAAAAGTGATACTTCACATGTAATAGTCATTTACAGTCAAAAGAGTAAACATTAAAAAATCACCATTACTGAACATCTGGAGAAAGTTCCACAGGTCCGGGGTCTTCGTTTTTCATCAGAAAAGTTATTTTTGGGACTGTATGAAAATGATTCAAAATGTCAAATGGATCATGCCCCATGTTGAATAACAATTTTGTTAACCCTCACAGTGATCAAAGTAGCCATATTTACAGGCCTTTCCACCTAGTCAGAAGCTTCTCTTTTGAATGATTTTGGGAAGAAAAATGACTCTAAACACACCTATTTTAGTTTCAATAGTGATAGTTGACATGCAATAGTCATTTACAGTCAAAACATTAAACATTCTAAAATCAGCCTTTCAGACCATCTGACGAAAATTTGACAAGTCCGGGGTGATCGTTTTTCATCAAAAAATTGATTTTTGGGACTGTACAAAAAATGATTCAAAATGTCAAATGTTATCATGCCTCATGTTGAATAACCACCTTTTAAAGCCTCACAGTGACAACAATTACCATTTTTACAGATGCTTCCTCCTACCCAGAAGCTTCTATTTTTACCGATTTCAGACAGGAAAATGAGTATAACCACACTTATTTTAGTTCCCAAAAAATCAACATTATTGACCTTCTGGAGGAAGTATGACAGGTCCAAGGTCGTCGTTTTTCATCAGGAAATGCTTTTTTTGTACTGTACAAAAAATGATGTAAAATGTAAATTATATTGTGCTTCATGCAGAATAACCTCATTTTAAAGCCTGAGTGACCACAATTGCAATTTTTACAGATGTTTCCTCCTACTCAGAAGCTTCTAGTTTGACCGTTTTAGGGCTGCTGGAATATGACTCTAAACACACTTATTTTAGTTCCAAAAGTGATAATTCACATGCAATAGTCATTTACAGTCAAAAGATTAAATATTCAAAAATCACAATTACTGACCATCTGGACAATGTTCGACAGGTTCGGGATCACCATTTTTCATCAGAAAATAGAGTTTTTGGACTGTACAAAAAATGATGCAAAATGTCAATTGGATCATGCCTCGTGTTGAATAACATCTTTTTAAAGCCTCACAGTGACCAAAATTGCCATTTTTGCAGACTTTTCCTCCTACTCAGAAGATTCTATTTTGACCTGTTTCAGGCAGGAAAATGACCCTAAACATTAAGGCCAGGGTGGCGGTCACATCCTTATAGCACAGGAGGAGATCATAATCGGCCCTTTATTTTGGTTCTAAAAGTGATAATACACATGCAATAGTCATATACAGTCAAAAGATTCAACATTCAAAAATCACCATTATTGAACATATGTAGAAAGTTCGACATGCCCGGGGTCATTGTTTTTCATCAGAAAATTGAATTATTGGACTGTACAAAAAATTATTCAAAATGTTAATTGGATCGTGCCTCATGTTGAATAACCTCTTTTTAACCACATTGGTGCTAAGGCAATTCCCGCTGGGTGCTGAACTCTCCAGATATGCATTGTTCATGACAAGGTCAGCTCGTCATTAGCACAGCTCCAGTGTACTGCATGATGAGCTGACCTTGTCATGAGCATGGAAGGGGTTAAAAGCCTCAAAGTGACCAAAATTGCCATTTTTACAAATGTTTCCTCCAACTCAGAAGCTTCTATTTTGACCTATTTCAGGCAGAAAATGACTCTAAGTACACTTATTTTAGTTCCAAAAGTGATAATTCACATGCAATAGTCATTTATAGTCAAAAAAAAATTAATTCAAAAATCACCATTACTGAACATCTGGAGAAAGTTTGACAGGTCTGGGGTCATTGTTTTTCATCAGAAAATGGATTTTTTTGGACTCTACAAAAAATTATTCAAGATGTCATTCGGATCGTGCATTGTGTTGAATAACAAGTGTTTAAAGTCTCACAATGACCAAAATTACCATTTTTACAGACTTTTCCTCCTACTCAGAAGCTTCTAGTTTAACTGGTTTCGGGCAGGAAAATGACTCTAAACACACTTATTTTAGTTCCAAAAGTGATCATTCACATGCAATGGTAATTTACAGTCAAAAGATTAAACATTCAAAAATCACCATTACTGAACATCTGCAGAAAGATGGACATGCCCGGGGTCATTGTTTTTCATCAGAATATAGATCTTTTGTACTGTGGAAAAAATGATTTAAAATGTCAACTATATCGTGCCTCAGGTTGAATAACCTATTCTTAAAGCCTCACTGTGACCAAAATCACATTTTTTTCAGATGTTTCCTTCTACTCTGAAGCTTCTATTTTGAACCAATTTCAGATAGGAAAATGAGTATAAACACACTTATTTTGGTTCCAAAAGTGGTCATTCAAATCCAACAGTTATTTCAGTTAAATGATTACACATTACAAAATCAACATTACTGACCTTTTGAAGAAAGTTCAACAGGTCCGGGGTCAACGTTTTTAATCAGAAATAAGATTTTTTTGACTGTACAAAAAATGATTCAAAATGTCAATTGGAGCATGCCTTATATTGAATCACATCTTTTTAAAGCGTCACAGTGACTAAAATTGGTATTTTTACAGGCTTTTCCTCCTACTCAGAAGCTTCTATTTAGTTATATTTCAGACAGGAAAATGACTCTAAACACTCTTATTTTAGTTCCAAAAGTGATGATTCACATGAAATAGTCGTTTAAAGTCAGAAGATAAAAAAATCAAAAATCACCATTACTGACCATCTGGAGAAAGTTCAACAGGTCCAGGGTCACTGTTTTTCATCAGAACGTTTATTTTTGGACTGTACAAAAAATGATTCAAAATGTCAAATAGTTTATGTTTCATGTTGAATAACCTCTTTTAAAGCCTCAAAGTGACCAAAATTGCCTTTTTGACAGATATCTCCTCCTACTCAGAAGCTTCTACTTTTACCGATTTGTGGCAGGAAGATTACTCTAATCACACTTATTTTAGTTCCAAAAGTGACCGTTCACATGCAATAGTCATTTACAGTCAAAAGATTAAACATTAAAAAAAATCACTATTAGTGACCATCTGCAGAAAGTAGGACCGGTCCGGGGTCACAGTTTTCATAGGAAAATAGTTTTTTAGACTGTACAAAAAATGGATCAAAATGTCAATTGGATCATGACTTATATTGATTAACCACTATTTAAAGCCTCACAGTAAACAAAAAAGCCAATTTACTGATGTTTACACCTACTCAGAAGCTTCTAGTTTGACAAATTTCGGGCAGGAAAATTACTCTAAACACATTAATTTTAATCCACATGCAATAGTAATTTACAGTCAAAAGATTAAACATTCAAAAATCACCATTATGGAAAATCTAGAGAAAGTTCCACAGGTCTGGGCTCATTGTTTTTAATCAGAAAATTGATTTTTTTGAACTGTACAAGAAATGATTTGAAATGTCAAATAGATCATGCCTCATGTTGGATACCTTTTTTTTAAAGCCTCACATTGACCAAAATTGCCATTTTTACAGATGTTTCCTCCTACTCAGAAGCTTCTATTGTTACTGATTTTTGGCAGGAAAATGACTCTAAACCCACATATTTTAGTTGAAGAAGTGATAATCCACATCCAACCTTCATTTACAGTCAAACGATTAGACATTAAAAAACTCTACATAGTGACCATCTGGAGAAAGTTTCATCAGAAAATTGATTTTCTGACTGTACAATAAATGAATCATAAATGTCAATTGGATCATGCATCATGTTTAAAAAACACTTTTTAAAGGACGATTACTCTAATCACACTTATTTTAGTTCCAAAAGTGATCATTCACATGCAATAGTAATTTACAGTCAAAAAAATGTAAATTAAAAAAATCACTATGAGTGATCATTTGGAGAAAGTTCGACAGGTCCGGAGTCACCGTTTTTCATCAGAAAATTGATTCTCTGACTGTACAAGAAAGGAATCATAAATGTCAATTGGATCATGCCTTATGTTGAAAAACCACTTTCTAAAGACTCACGGTGACCAAAGTAGCCATTTTTACAGACTTTTCCACCTACTCAGAAGCTTACATTTTGACAAATTTCGGGCAGGACAATGACTCTAAACAGATTGGTTTTACTTCCAAAAGTGATAATTCACATGAAATAGTTGTTTAAAGTCAAAAGATAAAAAATTCAAAAATCACCTTTACTGACCATCTGGAGAAATTTTAACAGGTCCGGGGTCGCCGTTTTTCATCAGAAAATTGACTTTTTGGACTGTAAAAAAATGTATTTCAAATGTCAATTAAATCATGCCTCATGTTGAATAACCTCTTTTTGCAGCCTCATTGTGACCAAAATTGCCCTTTTTGCAGACTTTTCCTCCTACTCAGAAGTTTCTATTTTGACCTAATTCAGGCATAAAAATGACTCTAAACACACTTATTTTAGTTCCAAAAGTGATAATTCATATGCAATCATTATTTACAGTCAAAAGATTAAACATTACAAAATCTTGATCACCGACCATCTGGAGAAAGTTTGAAAGGTCTGGGGTCATCAGTTTGCATCAGAAAATAGATTTTTTAGACTCCACAAAAAACATTCAAAATGAATATTGGATCATGCCTCATATTGAATAAATACTTTTAAAAATCTAACAGTGACCACAATTGCCATTTTTATAGACTTTTCCTCTTACTCAGAAGTTTCTATTTTGAGCTATTTGGGGCAAGAAAATGACTCTAACAACACTTATTTTAGTTCCAAAAGTGATCATTTACATGCAATAGTCATTTGCAATCAAACGATTAAACATTCAAAAATCACCATTACTGAACATCTCGAGAAAGTTCAACAGGTCCAGGGTCATGGTTTTTCATCAGAAAATGTATTTTTTGGAAAGTACAAAAAATGATTCAAAATTTCCAATGGATCATGCCACATGCTGAATAACATCTTTTTAAAGCCTCACAGTGACCACAATTGCAATTTTTACAGATGTTTCCTCCTCCTCAGAATCTGCAATTCTGACTGATTTTTGACAGGGAAATTACTCTAATCCCAATTATTTTAGTTGAAGAAGTGATAATTCACATCCAACAAGCATTTACAGTAAAACAATTAAACATTAAAAAAAATCATTATTAGTGACCATCTGGAGAACGTTTGACAGGTCCGGGGTCACCGTTTCTCATAGAAAATTGATTTTTTGACTGTACAAGAAATGAATCATAAATGTCAAATGAATCATGTCTCATGTTGAAAAAACACTTTTTAAAGCCTCACCCAAAAGAGACATTTTTACAGGTGTTTCCTCCTACTCAAACGCTTCTATTTTGAACCAATTTCAGATAGGGAAATGAGTATTAAAACACTAATTTTAGTTCCAAAAGTGATAATTCACATGCAATAGTCCTTTACAGTCAAGAAAATAAACTTTTAAAAATCCCCTTTACAGACCATCTGGCAAAAGTTTGACAGGTCAGGGGTCACCGTTTTTCATCAGAAAATAGTTTTTTTGGACTGTACAAAAAATGATTCAAAATATCATTTGGATCGTACCTCATGTTGAATAACCTCTTTTTAAAGCCTGAGTGACCAAATGTGACATTTTTACAGATCTTTCCTCATACTCAGAGGCTTCTATTTTAAACCAATTTCAGGATAGGAAAATGAGTATAACCACACCTATGTTAGTTCAAAAAGTGACAATTCACATTCAATAGTCATTTACAGTTAAAAGAGTAAACATTCAAAAATCACAATTACTGACCATCTGGAGAAAGTTCGACAGGTTTGGGGTCATCGTTTTTCATCAGAATATAGATGTATTTCTACAATAGAAACAATTATTTAAAATATCAATTATATTGTGCCTCATGTTAAATAAGCTCTTTTTAAAAGACTTAGGGGTCGATTCCGATTCAGGAAAAACCACTCCGAATCGCCATATGGGGCGTTTTTCCCATACGAATCGTACCCTGCAACGTCCCCCACACATACGACGAAGTACGATTTGTACCAGGAGCAGGACTCCGTACGAATCGTACAGAGTCCGTACGAATCAAATCCCCATACGAATCTCCCTCAGAACCCGCTGTACACCACATCCGTACGGTTCGCGGCTGGTTTTTCAGACCAAGCAAGTATGAATCGTATTGGGTACGCACCGTACGACGCTTTTTTTACGGGAGCCGAAAACGTCCGGAGAAGCAGAGTTCACCTCGAAACAGGTACTGAATGGCCTCCCCCGTGGACGGTGCGCACACCCTATGATCCCAGGGGTACGGTGCATACCCCTGTGATAATGGGATGTACGCACCATACCCCGCAATCGCAGGGTGTACGCACCGTACCCCATGATCGCTGGGTATACGGTGCGTACACCCTGCGATCACGGGGTACGATGTGTACACCCCATTATCGCAGGGGTACGCAGCGTACCCCTGTGATCATGGGGTGTACGCACCGTACGGTGTGTGTTGAATGTGTGCTTTTCCGTACGAATCGCCCTTACCTGACGTGGACCGTATGAATCGCGTCCTCATCCCCCGGTCCGGATCTTACTCGTCGGTTCGTACGGTGTGTTCACGATTCGTACGGTTCGCGGTTGAAGCCTACCAATACATACGGTTCGCGACGATTCAGACGGATTGACACAATACGGATCGTACTACGCGATTCGTACGGACGGGTACGATTCGTACGGAGAGCGCTCCGGATACGAATCGTACAGACGATTTTTTTCCCGAATCGGAATCGGCCCCTTAGAGTGACCAAAAGTGTAATTTTTATAGATGTTTCCTCCTTCTCCGAATCCTGAATTTCAGACCAATTTCGGCTAGGAAAATGTGTATAAACACACTTATTTTAGTTCCAAAAGTGATATTTCAAATCCAACAGTCATTTCAGTCATATGATTGAACATTAAAAAATCAACATTATTGACCTTCTAGAGAAAGTTCGACAGGTCCGGTGTCCTCGTTTTTCATCAAAAAATAGTTTTTTTGTACTGGGTGCAAAATGATTTAAAATGTCAGTTATATAGTTCCTCATGTTGAACAACCTCATTTCAATGCCCGAGTGACCAAAATTGCCATTTTTACAGATGTTTCCTCCTACTCAGAAGCTTCTATTTTGAACCAATTTCAGATAGGAAAATGAGTATAAAAACACTAATTTTAGTTCCAAAATTGATAATTCACATGCAATAGTCATTTACAGTCAAGACATTAAACATGTAAAAATCCCCTTTACAGACCATCTGGCAAAAGTTCGACAGTTCAGGGGGTCACCGTTTTTCATAAGAAAAATGATTTTTTGGACTGTACAAAAAATGATTCAAAATGTCATATTGAATAACCTCTTTTTAAAGCTTGAGTGATCAAATGTGACATTTTTACAAATGTTTCCTCTTACTCAGAAGCTTCTATTTTGAACCAATTTCAGGATAGGAAAATGAGTATAACCATACCTATTTCAGTTCAAAAAATGATAATTCACATTCAATAGTCATTTACAGTTATAAGATTAACCATTCAAAAATCACATTTACTGACCATCTGGAGAAAGTTCGACAGGTTCGGGGTCAATCTTTTTACAGCCTTTTCCTCCTGCTCAGAAACTTCTATTTTGACTAATTTCAGGCAAGAAAATGACTAAACACACTTATTTTAGTTCCAACAGTGATAATTCACATGCAATAGTCATTTACAGTCAAAAGATTAAACATTCATAAATCACCATTACTGACCATCTGGAGAAAGTTTGACAGGTCCATCAGCAAATTGATTTTTTTCGACTGTACAAACAAATCATTCAAAATATCTATTTGATCATGCCTCGTGTTGCATAACCACTTTTTAAAGTCCTACAGTGACCTCAATTGCCATTTTTACAGACTTTTCCTCCTACTCAGAAGTTTCTATTTTGAGCTAGTTCGGGCAGGAAAATGACTCAAAACACACTTATTGTAGTTCCAAGAGTGACAATTCACATGCAAAAGTCATTCCCAGTAAAATGATTAAACATTAAAAAATCACCAATACTAACCATCTGGAGAAAGTTCAACAGGTCCATGCTCATGGTTGTTCATCAGAAAATATATTTTTTGAACTGTACAAAAAATTATTCAAATTGTCATTTGGATCGTGCCTCATGTTGAATAACTTCTTATTAGCCTCACACTGACCAGAATTGCCATTTTTACAGACATTTCCTCCTACTCAAAAGCTTCTAGTTTGACTGATTTTGGGCAGGAAAATGACTCTAAACACACTTATTTTAGTTCAATAAGTGATAGTTCACATGCAATAGTCATTTACAGTAAAAATATGAAACATTCAAAAATCACCATTACTGATAATCTGGACAAAGTTCGACAGGTCCATGGTCATACCTTTTTATCAGAATATAGATTTTTTGTACTGTACAAAAATGATTTAAAATGTCAAATATATTGTGCCTCATGTTGAATAACCTCTTTTTAGAGCCTGAGTGACCAAAATTGACATTTTTACATATGTTTCCTCCTACTCAGAAACTTCTATTTTAAACGAATTTCAGACAGGAAAATGAGTATAAACACACTTACTTTAGTTCCAAAAGTGATAATTCACATACAATAGTCAATTACAGTCAAAAGATTAAACATTCAAAAATTGATTTTTTGGACTGTACAAAAAATGACTCATAATGCCAATTCGATCGTGTCTCATGTTGAATAACATCTTTTTAAAGCCTCACAGTGACAAAAATTGCCATCTTTTCTGACTTTTTCTCCTCTTCAGAAGCTTCTATTCTGACCGATATTTGGGAAGACTCTAAACACACTCATTTCAGTTACAAAAGTGATAATTCACATGTGTTGGAAAGTGGGTTATTGGTAGGGGAAAATGTAGGTCTTGTACTGGCAATAAGGCCACTAATACATGGTAGGACTCAGCATAGGTCTCAGAAAATGATTCCTATGCTCAACCCTTGGTAATGTGGCTGCGAGCAGACAGCCTTAACTTCAAAGACTGGTATGTAAAGCATCTAAAAACAACAATTCAGTAAATAATTAAGACAAATCACATAATAAAAATCCAACACCGATTTATAAAAATAGGACATATTTTTATCTTTAAAATGGCAACAAAACGACAAATATCCAATATATAGCACTTAGGAGATTATAGCACCATATTGTGATACCTGCTCGCGATAGAGCGGGCAAGGTCAAACTTTCAGGCCGGGCGCGATGGAACCCTTAGTGGCTACAGCTCACAGCAGGTCCCGATCTCAGTTTCTACCTTCATGCTTAGAAACCTTTCTGCAGCTTTTCTCCTCGAGGCCACTCGAAGCTCCCAGCCAGTCCGGGTTTGGTGAGGGTTTGCCGGATTGACTTGTGATGAGGTCCTGGTCAACTTCCCTTGAGTGGACGTTAAAATATTTTCAAGATCGCTTCAGTGGGGCAATCCAGGAATCCAGGCCGGCACACGATGGAAGGCAGGTGACTTGGCGTTCACGGTTGCTCCCAGTCACCTTTTCTACGAGCGGACGTAGAAAATTTTCTGAAGCCTTTTCTCGTGGGGTCTCTTGATGCTACTCATGTAGCCGATCCGGTGAGGGTTTGGCGGCTTCAGATTTCTTCTAGTCCCGGTCAATCTCTGAAAGTTGGAGCAATGGAACTTTTAGCAGGACGAAACTGGTTGGCTTGGCCCATTCACGGTTGAAGGCAACACTGGCCAGGTTGAGTCGGTCCCTCTATAGAGCTTTTTTCAAAGTGACTCCAAGATTCTCCAAACTTCTTGAACTTCTTCCTGAAGTTCTTAAAGGGGTCCCAAAGTGTCTCAAACTAACTCTAAGGGTCTGCAAGCTCCAAGATGGTCCTTGAGAGTTGAGGACTTCAGTTCCCACATTCCACTGTTAGAAAACCTTTACAAATCCGCGCGTGGTTCTCCAAGGTGCAGATTTAGTTGGTGATGTTCAAGATGAGCTCTTTTAACCTGTAGCTTTCAGGGAGTCCACTCTTTAGTTCCGTTTCAACAAGATAATCCACAAGGCTGTAGTTTCAGATGGTGCATTCTTCAGAGGTCAGGCCTTAGAAATCTTTGCACTGCAAAACTTCTCAACAGGGCACTTCTTGCTTCAGTAAGTTTCAAGCAGCAGATCTGGAGGGCTCTGCCCCTCTGAGATACTTATTCTAGGTTCTCTGGGTCAAGCAGGAGGTCACTCTTGACCAATGGGAGCAGGGTAACAACTCCAAGATATGACCACCTTATGTAGAGTGTGGCATTATTTTGTTCCAGAGTATATCAAATCTTCAAAATCCATAATGGCTGGTTTTCTAGCAAGGAGGTAAGAGCCAGCTAAACACACCCCTAGGATGGCTAATTTACTTGGACTCTCCCCCCTGCATATGCTCATACCTTCCTTAATCCTGCCATCTGCCTAAGGCGGGAAGCTCAGAGTTGTAAATGACTCTGTTCTCTGCTCTCCTCTTTGAAAAATATAGTTTACAACTCCCCCCGGCCTGGCATTCCTATGGAACAGCACACTGTACTGCCTCTTCAAGGCCCCCTGGATAATCCACTTAACTCTAACCAATCAGGGCAGACCACTGGAAGGCTGAATTTGGACTTACAAACAAGAAAATCCTATAGCTTCTTGGATGTACACTTTAGGTGAAATTCAACAATATGATATTATTGGATTTATTACCCCCTTCAGCGCTAATGACAAAGCCAGCTCGTCATGGGCTTTACCTGCGCTACGCGGATGACGAGCTGGCTTTGTCATAAACAAGCCATTTTTTAAATTTCAGCGCACAGCGAGAAAACGCGGTAGCGCGGTAGGGGTTAATACCATTCTGTGAAGCCTTTGAATGGCATTTCTAGCCTTCTCCTATCAAGAGTTATAAAATCAATACCTTCCTACCATGTTAACCTATGTAACAGGGGATTTGCAATGGGAAAAATGACTTGGGACATTTTTCCAGCACTAGGACTTACAGAAACATATTTTATAAGTACTTGTCTAAGATCTACAGGACCCCAACCCCAGGTGCAACTAGGGGAGACGTTTGAGGTTCTGAATCTGTGGAAATATTGCAGATCCTCTCTCCACTGTGCTTCTAGCATCAAAGTCGAATATGAGCAGCACTTTACCACAACGTGGAGAGTGAAATGTGAAATTTCACTTTACCCAAACATATAGAAACTTATTTTGTAACAAAAAAATTATTCAAAATTTCAATTGGATCGTGCCGCATGTTGAATAACCACTTTTTAAAGCCTAGTTGTCACCAAAATTGCAATTTTTACAGATGTTTCCTCCTACTCAGAAGATTCTATTTTTATGGATTTCTGACAGGAAAATGACTCTAAACACACTTATTTTGGTTCCAAAAGGATAATTCACATGCAATAGTCATTACAGTCAAAAGATGAAGCATTAAAAAATCACCAATACTGACCAACTTGAAAAAGTTCAACCATTTTTCATCAGAAAATGTATGTTTTGGACTGTACAAACAATGATTCAAAATGTAATTTAGATCACTTTTTAAAGTTTCACATGGACCAAAATTGCCATTTTTACAGACTTTTCCTCCTACTCTGAAGCTTCTATTTTTACCTATTTCAGGCAGGAAAATGACGCTAAGCTCACTTAATTTAGTGATAGGTCACATCCAACAGTCATTTACAGACAAAAGATTAAACATTAGAAAATCACCATCACTGACCATCTGGAGAAATTTAGAAAGTTCCGGGGTCATCATTTTTCATCAGAAAATTTATTTTTGGGACTATACAAAAAATGATATAAATTGTCAAATGGATCATGCCTCATGTTGAATAACATCTTTTTTAAGCCTCTCTGTGACCAAAATTGCCATTGCGTTTCCTTCTACAAAGAAGCTTCTCTTTTGACAGATTTTTGGCAGGAAAATGACTCTAAACACACTTATTTTAGTTCAAGATGTGATTATGCACATCCAACAGTCATTTACAGTCAAATGATTAAACATTAAAAAAATCAATATTAGTGACCATCTGGAGAAAGTTTGACAGGTCCGCAGTCACCGTTTTTCATCAGAAAGTTAATTTTTTGACTGTACAAAAAAATGATTTAAAATGTCAATTGCATCACGTTGAATAACCACTTTTTAAAGCCTCACAGTGACCAAAATGTCAATTTTTTTTTACTTTTACTCCTACTCGGAAGCTTCTAGTTTGACCAATTTTGGGCGGGAAAATTACTCTAAACGCACTAATTTTAGTTCCAAAAGTGAGAATTCGCATGCAATAGTAAGTATGGGCGCAAAATCCATTCCGCTCGCGAAATCTGCGAATTTTCAGCAATTTCGCGATTCGCGAATCTCGCGAAATTGCAGAAAATTTGCAAATTCGCTCGCGGGTGGATTTTTTTTTTTGCAGCATCTTTGTGGATAATGCAGGCAGGATTCATTCTGGCACGATGCTCCTGTCACAAGAATTGAACCTCAACAGGAAGCACTTACAGATATAAATAAAGCAGGTGCCTGAGTTGAAGCTCAAATTCAGTCACACATTACAATCAGCCCAAACAACTAGTGAGCGCGGTCGAGGCTAGGCAGGTGTGCTTCCTCCCCATATCTACCGCCTACAATTAGATGTAATCCTTGATGGAGGACTTTGCATCCACGAGTTTCTCGAGCGCAATCCTCGTTTACTTGCTGTGACCAGGAGGCTGCTTTCTTCTCATCTGCTGCTCTGATTGGTCTCTGACCCTTTATAAACAAGAGGCATGTGAACTCGCATAAAAGCCCTGTCCATTTGGCCCCGCACCACACACACTAGGGTAAACGCTAAGAAGAGCCCACTTACTCCCTTTCAAAGGAAAACAGACAAATGATACTAATGCACATTGGAATCTCTTTATTACATGATAATAGGGTGACAAGAAAAGAAATAACTAAACATTATCACAATCACCGAAACATTCATACATATGAAAGTTGAAAAGTAAATATATCGTTAGATACAATAGGCTAACTTGAAACACCTCACCATACTCCTAGGCATCTCGCTTCATGAATAGAGACTCGTTCCTCTCTTTCCCTCTGGTCCAGTCAGGACTCTCTGTTCCACAGCCGTAGATACACATCTGCACCACGCTGCTTCACCAGACCGCCATGACTTCATAGGTTGTCGAAATGTAAGAACTGTCAGACAGGTAAATCTCTCCCTTCACTAATATAGAATGCAGTTTCTCATCGAAGCTTCTAGCAAACTCCTCCTATGGTTCCCACTGAATTCCTGTGCCACCTGGTACCAAGGCCACTTCTCAGGGAAGCTAATCCTTTGTTATGACCTCGGCGCGGGATGAGCACATTCCTTCGATAAGAACCAGTCCTCTCTGGTTCATATCTAGCGAATAACACATTGAAACTAAAACATGGTCTTTCACCTACAAGCGGTCCAGAAAGATCGAGTCAGAAAAGAATATGGCGTCTCTCGTGCATAGGCCTCTAGGCCCGAAAAAGAACAAAGATCATAGAAAGGAGGCATATGATCATGCCAAAGCAAGTAGGTAAGCTCTGCCAATAGGTGAGGTAAAGTCGGAAATAAAGTGAGCATCATACATATACAAACAATAGCAAAATATGCTGAGATGGTGGTGGGCAATAGTCAAAACCAAACCAATGAGTACAAATATCTCTGTCACTACAGTGGATGACATCATCCTCTATTTGGCCTCACCTTCGTGGTCCCTTCACCGAGTTCTACACATATTCCACATATTTGGTGCCTATTCGGGGTATGCGATTAATTGGACCAAGTCCCAACTTTATGTTCTATGGGGGAACCACCGCACAGCCCTAGGGGCTACAACATACCTGTGGCATTACGTGGCTTCTAGTATCTCGGCATCTTCGTTGCCACAGATCCTACTTTATTTTACGAATCCAACCTGCTAAAGCCCTTGATTAGTCTGTGGTTGGACGCTAAGCACTGGCATTCTCTCCCACTTACCCTCCTGGGGCGGTCAACACTATTTAAGATGTTAGCGCTGCTGCATTTCCTGTACACATTGCACAACACCTCCAATGTGATCCCCGGGCCTATTTTACTAGTATTGACAGCGTTTTGTGAGGATTGCTGTGGGAGGAGTGGGCGCCGCGCATAGCTATCAAGAAACTGACAATGGGATGGTGTGATGGGGGTATTGCATTGCCTGATATATGGTTTTATTACAAGGCGTCTCACCTAGTTGCGGTAAATAGGTGGGTGCATGGGGAGTATGATGACCCTAACTTTTGCACAGACCGCTGGATCTTGGGACGGGGAGGATACAATGGAGCACTTTTAAGAAACCCTTGTGAACTCCACCTCACGGGACCCACAGTACGTACAGTGGAGGCCTGGCATGGAATCAATAAGAAATGGGGCTGGCATAACAAGCTAACAAAAGCCATGCTGCTCTGAAAACCATATTTGCTGGGTCAGCTCAGCAAATGTCCTGGATTCTACAGGTGGGATATGATAGGCATTTCAACGGTGGGGGACATGTGGGTGAAGGGTAAACTGGCCACATTTGCTGACTTGCAGGCCAAGTATCAACTAGCGTAAGCCGAGACTTTTAGATAAGCTGTTAAATATTCGACCCAACCCTATGCAACATCTGTGGCAGAGTTGGGAGGCGGGCCTGGGGGGGATAGATGACGAAGACTGGCGTGACGCATTGGCTTCTTCCAGAGAAGTCACTATCCCAATGAGACTGCGCCTGGCCCAACTAAAAATCCTCCACTGTGTATACTTTGATGCAAAGCTCTTGTTCAAACTAGGTAGAAGTCCTGACCCCCAGTGCCTTTGTCATTGCAACCAGCCAGAAGCTTTCTTCCATATCCTGTGGGACTGCCCGGTAGCGAGACAATACTGGGATAGGGTCACAAATCAATTGGAATGGGTGTGTGGTAAAACCCTAAAGGCTTCCCCCCAATTGTGCCTACTTAACGTGTGGGAAGCCACGGAGCTCACGCAAATTGAGCAAAAATGAGCCACAATGGGGAGGGACATTGCTAAATGCAACATTGCTCAGAGATGGGGGTGGGGACGGCCCCATGCTTGTGAAATTGGGCAATTGACATGGATAGGGCAATGATTGCAGAGAAGGATGTGTTCAAGCATAGCGGGTGCCCCAAGAAATGGGAACATAAATGGGAAAGGTGGAATAAATATAGAGGCGATATATGTTTATCTCCAACAGCAGAACTGCAGCAAGATAGATGTTTACTCCTGGATGCGTCTGGGACTGTGCCCTCGTCCTAACCCGCACAGGATATCTACTCTATCCCAAGGTTACATTTGGTGGGCTCGCTTTGTCTATATGTTAGTCCAATTAAGTACTAGATGCTCATGAACATGGTGGATACTATCATTCTGGTTCAACAATGGGAAGTGAAATGTGGTCATTGAAAGCTCTGTGTTTTGCAATATATGACTCTGTACTGTAGACCTGAATATTGCTTTGATATTGCCTTGCACTATTATTATTTTTTTTAATTTTTTTTATTTTTTTTGCCCAATTGCGGACAGAGGCAACATGGCGCCTGCACGTCAGGCGTGTGTGTGAGATGCTCCGCTTGGAAGTCCGCTAAAATCGTTATACTGGAGCCCTGTTTGATGTTTTTCCTGCCGCCCATACTCCACTTTATTGGACTTGTGTTTCGGTTTACTCGGAGCCGGTATTCGGAGCCGAGGCATGCAGAATACGTGCTGGAAGCTTCACTGTCTATTACTATCGGAGAGGCACAGCTGAGACGCGGCTGAGCCGTTGAGCCGTTGAGCCGCTGGGTGGGGAGCCTCCGGAGCGGAGGCGGAGGCGTGGACGACAGCTGCTCTTGCTGCGGTTTTGGTGGCGGCCACGGCGGCGTTTGGAGGCGGCTGTCGGGGGGTACTTTGACAGCTTGCTTGGTTACTACGGCTGTAGGGCTTGAAGCTTTGGAGGACACGGCGGTACGCTGATATCGACGGTTGCCAAGCCCGAGGCTGGGAGACGCCTGTGTAAAGGTACAAGTCAAGTGTAAAAAAAAAAAAGTGCTGAGAAGAAAACCCCGAGGGAGACGGGCCGGTACGGCTACTGCTACTGCTACTGTGCTTTACTGTGCTTTACTGTGCTTTACTGAGGGCAGCCCTGGCAGTCTGCTAGTTGGGCGATTTTGACTCAATTGACTCTAATGATTTTGACAATACTTTCACAATATCTCTGATAATTACTAACAAAAGATTCTCTATCATTGAAGAAAATATTGTTGATATTGATAAAAAAACTTTATCTGGCTCTAGTTGTTAGATTGAAAAGATTGAAAGCCCATACCTTGCTGAGCGATTAATACGTCTTTTTTATTATGGCTCCAAAAACCGCACGTGGTGGGAAAACAAGACCCAGCGGTGAGAACCAGATTGGTACAAGAGCTGCTTTAGCAGCAAAGGCAAAACAGAAGGGGAACAATGAAACAACAGAAGTAGAAATTAGCCAAACAGGCACTCCAAAAATACCCCAAATGTTTAATACAAAGGGGAAAACCCCAGTGGTAAATGTGCTTCTAACAGATGCTGGTGTTGTTCATGGAGATGGCGGGGGGAGTAAAAAGGCTATCGATGGTTTGGGGGCTGCAACGGCCGAGAAGGAACAGGATAAAACTCTGGCTGAGGCACTTGAACAATTAACAGTCTCACCGATACCCTCTTCTGTTGCCTCACCAGGTATATCACAAAAGTCTATGCCGCCACAGGAGGTTAGCATGCAAGTTGTTGCTAATTTTGGATGATGGGATAGATGGAGGGGGAGTAGACCTAATTAGCAGCAAAGATAGTGAATTCTACTCGCTTTCTGAGCACTCTGAGGGTTCTGATTTGGAGGACGGCTTAGAGGACGATGTGGGGTCTTCCTCTTTGGAAAACATAGCTAATCAACAAATGGACAGCAATTGGAGTGAGGAAGTTTCTAATGGAGACGTGACTACAATAGATTTGGATCAATCCTGTTCGAGAGACCAAGTAATTTCTACTGAGCAAAATGGTATTAATGGTATAAATTCTGGATCTCCTAGTCAAACTCCTGTAGACATTATTTTGAAAGCCATCACAGAGCAGCGTTTGGAGGCCAAAGCTGAACATTTGAAAACTCACAATGCCTGTAAAAAGCTGCAAAATACTGTACGTCGGCTAGCAAAATCATGCAATGACTTTACCGATCGGATGACAGAAGCGGAAGGTCGTATAGCTGTATTAGAAGATCAGGCATCACTTAATAGAGCTGATATTGATGGAATTAAAGCTCAGAAAGAAGACGTGAATGCCAAGCTGGTTGACTTGGAGAATCGGCTCCGCCGTAATAACTTACGAGTTTTGGGGATACCGGAAGGGCGTGAGGGGCCAGATACGAGACAGTTTATAGTAGAAATGTTTGAAGAAGCATTCCCAGAGGTTAAAGAATGGCAATGGTCCCAAGAGATCCAAAGGGCTCATCGCTTTCCATTCCGCAAGCAAACTTCACGGGCCAATCAAAGCCAACAATACCCCCGTGCAATCTTGATATCCGTTAATAACTTTCTTGCGAGACAAAAAGTGTATGATCTTGCTAGACCAGATAGAAAGCGATCTGGAAAGGGTATTGAATTTTTTGTTCGTCCCGACTATTGCCATGCTACTGTGGAAAACCGCTGGAGATTGCGCCAGCTGATTGCGCCATTTCAAAAGCAGGGTGCTCAAGCTTTTCTCCTTCAACCATCTACTTTAAAAACGATATATAAAGGACAGAATCGCTTTTTTACAATGGAGGCTCCAGCAAAGGAATATTTAAACTCCTTAGCATGAGAAAAAGTACTAATCTTGAAATCCTTTTTGGGTATATTGTTTATTTCTCATGTTTGTTCGGTATTGGTTAACGGACTCTTCCAAGCTTGAGAGAGGGTCCCACACGCATCACCGGGGCGATTGGCCCCTTTGCCTTAATGCTGGGGGAGAGTCACAAGGGGTGGGGGGAGGTTTGGTGGGGGGGAGAGGGTTTGGGGGGGCACGAGGGGTGTGTTTGGGAGAAATAGGGGGAAAAAAATTCAGTCAAAGTCACAAAATATTCAGAATTTACGTATTGTTTTTCTTTGGGTGTAGATATGCATGGTATGTATTTAATAGCCATGACTAGCCTTCGTATATGTTCATTTAATGTATGTGGTCTGAATAATATCCAGAAACGAAAACGAGTGATGCATGAAATTCGTTTGATTCAACCAGATATAATATGTCTACAAGAAACGCATATACCATGGACCAATAGAAAAGATTTGAATGACCTTGGGTATTCGGTATTTGCGGTTTCTAAACAATCAACAATGAATCGAGGAGTGGCCATATTGGGGCGACAATCTATATCTATGACAGGCAGAAGTAAAGTGGATTGTTTGGGGCGATGGGCTATTATTGAATGTGTTATAGGTAATGCTGTGGTTACTATATGTACAGTATATGGATCCAACATGGATGACACTGCTGTGATAGTATTTTTGAATGTAGAACTGGCTCTATGGGGGACCCCACTCTTCTTACTGGGGGATTTTAATATCCATGGGGAGTTGAATACTTGGGACAGGGGGTTTAGCCGCTATGTAGGTAGGAAACCTAAAGTATTTAAAGAATTACGACAATTGCTATTTCAACATGGCTTGATTGATGGATGGCCGATAGCCAACCCGAGCGATCCCGGATTTACCTTTTTTTCCTCACCTCATAAGAAATTTGTGCGCCTTGATTATATTTTTTTACCTCGGTCTATGGCAGAGGGATCTAGAATGTTTATAATGCCTCGCATCACATCTGATCATGCTCCTATTGTTTTAGAAGTGCCCTTGCTTAAAATCCAACGTATAATAAGGTCCTTTTCATTCAATAGGAAATTGCTTTTGGATGAAATATATGTCCAACAAGTTGTAGCATGAGCCAAACAGTTTTTTGATCTTAATAGAGGGTCTACCTCGTATGCAATGGTTTGGGATTGTTTTAAGGCAGGTCTACGTGGGGAGACCTGCAGTTATGGTTGGGGTCTGCAACAGGAAGGGAAAAAAAAAATGACACAACTTCTGCAGGATCTAACAAATGCAGAGCTAGACCTTACACATATTATAAGCCTACATCAAGATAGTAGCGCAGCACAAACCAGAGTTGCCAAATGTAAAGCTAAAATAAATGGGATATGGAGTCAGGATATTGCGCGTCAATATAAATGTTAACGTGCTGAGCGATATGAATACGGTGAAAATGTGGGCAGATGTCTAGCCCAAAGAATGCGGGGGCGCCAGACAGCCCAACGGATAACTTCTGTAGAATATAGACATGGTAATTTATTAGAGTCACCAGAAGGTATTCTACAGGTATTCCATGATTACTATACAGATTTATATACCCAAGATAAATCTTCTAATGATTTAATTGATCAATACATTGATAGGTGTGACCTAGCACTATTAGATTCTGCAAATAAAGAGGATTTAGACTTACCAATTACAATGCAAGAGCTTGAAAATGCTATTAATGAACTCGCGCTAGGGAAGGCCTCTGGCCCAGACAAACTTCCATTAGAGATCTACCGCATATTGTTTCCTATTATTAAAGATGATATGCTGGCAACGTTTTTAGATGCTCAGAATGGAAACCCCCCTCCATCATGGGATGACGCTAGTATAATTGTATTTAAAAAGAAAGACAAACCGCATCATCTTCCTGGGTCATATCAACCTATTTCTCTTATTAATACAGATGCTAAACTATACTCTAAAATTCTTGCGAATCGGTTGATACAAGTTGCCCCTGCACTGGTTTCTAATCAACAACATGGCTTCCTTCCCGGGCGTGGTACGATTAATCATATACATCGTGTTATTGCAATTTTAGATTATGCCACAGTAAAACACGCAAATGTTGGCCTGGTCTTTTTAGACGCTGAGAAAGCGTTTGATCGCGTAGCATGGGTATTTTTATGGGCGATTTTGGGGAAAATGGGGTTTGGACCTCGATTTATATTTGCTCTACAAGTAATGTATAGACATCCGAAGGCTAGGATATGTTTGTCAGGTCAAGAATCAATAGTAGTTAACATCACTCGGGGCACTCGTCAGGGGTGTCCATGCTCACCATTATTATTTGCCATTTATATAGAACCATTGTTAAGAATGTTGTTGATCTCTCCACATATTCAATCTATGACCCTACCTGGGGGCAATATACGTGTATTAGCTTACGCTTATGATGTAGCGATTATAACGGCTAATCCCGAAAGTGCATTACAAGAGATTGAAAATTTGACTAGTGAATTCGGTAAAGTATCGGGGTATAAACGTAATATTCAAAAAACCCAGGTAATATGTTCACCAGGACTCTGTCTAAACGATACTAGGGTCACTACTGAGGCTAAATATCTTGGTATCAAAATCAGGTTATCGCTGCAAGAGCTAGTCATGACAAATTGGTCAGATATTCTACAATCTACAAGAAACCAACTTGAGAAAATTGACTGTTTACATCTGTCATTAGTTGGGAGACGTAATGTCTTAAAAATGACCATTCTGCCTAAAGTTTTATACTATTTTCGATCCGTGCCATTGGAGATACCTATACTACAATTGAAGAAACTACAATTTGTAACAGATAGATTTTTATGGGGCTGGAAATCGGCACGCAGGGCGTCTAACTTTATGACACTACCATTACTACGTGGGGGTTGGGGAGTTCCAAATTTCGCATTATACTATATAGCGTGTCTTATGCAGAATATAAAATATTTTGCGATGGGTGGAACCCCACCTATATTTGAGTGCCCTGACATCTTCTCTCTTTTATTAGGCCCACAGTCTCAGCAAATGCTACTACGCTTTTTAGAACCCAGTTATTATAAAAGAACTAGATTCAAACTGGTGATGGCTGCATATAAAGGATGGCGGTTTCTACGGAAGCTTACCTCATTTGGACCAATTAATTTCTATACCCCTTGTAATTCAACAGAACTGCTTCCTTCAATATTCTGGGATCACACTATGGGTATATGGGGGCAAAAGGGTATTTTAACTTTGGGCAATATGGTGAAGGATGGTACCATTGTTTAGTTTCAAGAGTTAAAAAATAGTTATAATCTTTCTCAACATGATTTCTTTAAGTATCTACAAATACGTGATTTTATTTTGAAACACCCAAATGTACTACCGCTTTGTCACAATAATTTAATTGACATTCTTAAAAAACCTTTTCGTATTGGAATTATATATAATTATTTGGTAAATCAATACCAGGATGATTTGGACTCGCAGGAATCCAAATGGTGTAACAGAATGGGCACACGGGCTGTGCCCTTTCTAGAATCCATTTCTACAGCTGATAAAATCATTCTGTCTGCCAATTTATATTCACAACAATATAAAACTTTATTTAATCTTTATCATACGCCATTTAAAATGATGAAATGGAGCAGTGCTAATAATGGGAAATGTTATAGATGTCAATCAGATCAAGCAGATATTGTACATCTATTCTCAGATTGTTTAGTGTTAAAACCATTTTTCATATCTATAGAACAATTTCTAGCTTATATCACTAAATGTGATGTCATAATTACTAGAGAGATGATCATTTTTGGTCTATCTAACGATAAAAATTTATTTTTAGGATATCAAAATAATAGATATGTGATATTTATGGCAATGGCGGTCGCGCGCCTATGTATATCATCAATGTGGTTGAAGCCAGAAGCTCCTATATTCGAAATGTGGCGCGCAAAGTTTTATAATATTTTTTATTTAGAATATAATCTTTATCGGATTGGATCTGTTAGTAAAATGCAAAAAGGGTACAAAATTTGGCAGGCAATGATTGATCATTTGGACCCATGATAAAAATGATTGTTTTTCTTTTGGCTTTTTCCTTTTTTTTTGTTGTTTTCTTGTGAAAAGATGATAATATTGCTGTCTGTATATAATATCTTGCGGTCTACCTGTTTCATATTTTTGATTATGACTGTCTGTCATATACATGTGCTTGTTTTATGTGGCTTTGAACTGAATCAATAAAAAAAAAAAAAAAAAAAAAGCACTATTATTTCTATTCTCAATAAAAAACCATGTAGATTAAGTTCGTCAGGTCCGAGGTCATCGTTTTTCATAGGAAAATGTAGTTTTTTTTGATAGAGCGCGCGAGGCCACCCGACCAATAACTTCGCCGTTTCCGGCTTCAGGGCCCATATACTTTCAAAATCACCATATACATTGATCAGGTGACTTCACGAGCTCTACCAATTTGTGTGTGTTCCCTACTATTGTTTCTCAGTGCACCCGACTTACCATCCACTAACACGGGTACCTAATGACCACAATGAATCAGGGAGCTAGCTGTAAAGGAAAGGCAACAAAATACAAACCCAACCAATAACATTCAAAAATACTGTTTAAATGACCACGGACAACTGGAAGTTTAAAATGTTTATCTAAAGTTCGTTATTTTCATTCATAAGGTATACAAGAATAAGGCATTCAATAACTAGTATAATGTAAATTATATAACTATAGAGAAATAAAGACAAGGTAATCATCGAAATACTGCTATGAAATGCAAATGAGAAAAATACTACACAATCTCAGAAATGTTTAAGCATGGACAGACTATGCATGGGTAACTTATAGGAGGGCCTATAAAGAGTAACACGCTAAGCTTAAAGTGAAAGGACCTTTAAACAGTCTAGGTAAGGAGGTTCTAGACCATATCAGAAAATGACAAACTGCAATGCAAAATATAATTTCTAACAGGTGAGATGACATGGGAACACGTTTACGAGATAATTGCAAATGACTTTCAATGGTTTGCGGAAAGCATGGAAAATAACATATGCAAAGGTATCACTTTATTGAAGCAAAGGTAGAAATATAGAAAGGTGCGAGTTTAAAAGAACTTAGAGCAGTATTTACCTAGACTGGTGTGGAAACCAAACCCTGGCCACGGGTCAGTTAAGGACAGGAAACCCTCAAGGAAGGATACCCCTCAAAGGACAGCAGGTGCAGAATGGACACCCAGGACAGGACAGGATACCCTCGGATTTGGAATCAAGACAGGACCTCAGGACAGGACAGCAAACCCTCAGGACAGGACCGGAACCCACAGTTCGGAAGCAACGCCTGCGCTCCACCCTCTCTGCAGCTATCGATCAAGACCCCGATTGGGTCAGCGAACTCCCAGCAAAGTGCTTCGCCAGCACTTTAAGGTTCAGTAAAACCTTAGTCTATGGTCAAATTCGGACAGAGTGCTCCGCAGCTCTCTGTATCTTCAGTCACCTATTGAGTGCGTTGGGTCAGTGACGGGTCAGCTAAACCAGACAAGTCGGACAATTCCCTAGGTGAACCCAGGGTAGATATACTGTTTGGGGCAGGGTACCACCCCCCAAATGTTGCAAAGTGTCAGAATCCCTCAATTTGGATTGGTCCTAAGGTAGGATTTGGGTAACACACCAATCATAATAGAGTATTTGTATGCCACATTAACATATTTCGGTACCGCCTAGCGAGATAGGGGTTCCCATGAGAGACTACACGGCAAACAGTAGCGCAACATTACAATGTAACATATAAGGAGCCACATTCGCTGTTCTCGCGGGGCAGAGGTGACTTTCTCAGGAACATCTTGCCCATCACTGCCAACTGGCTGTGTTCCATCAGTCAAGGTCCACTGTGCCGCAGAAAGTTGCGCAGGCGCAGAAGGGACCTCCAATATGGCTCTCCTCTCTCTCAGACCCCCATTCCCCGCGGTACATGAAAAGTAAGCGAAAACAAATTAATACATAATAATGTCATCATGAAAACACATCACAGGGTTTGTACTTCTAACTTATCATCAAGAAATATACTTATGCAATCTACATGTTAGCTACATAGAAACGATGACAATAGCAGTGGCACGAGCAGTACCACATTGGGCCAAGCTATGTATTACGCATGCGCAAAATTTTCCCTCCAACTCTGCAGACGCGTCAGGACACGTGAGTGTGGCTGACGCATGCGCAGTAACTAAATACAAGCGGCGGCCATTTAAAATGACTCGAGTAAATTATTTTAGTAAAACATATGTGCAAGCTTCGTAATCCTTATTCAAACTTAATATAAATGTTAGTAAGACGTACACTTATTACCTTGTTACACATAAATGAGGCTCATGATTTCAGCAAGTCGCAAAATAATGCGAAGCTTTGCTTCATCAATCCCCTCTTTGATGATATTTACTATCATCACAAAATAAATGGAACCAGATGCCAACTTTCTTTCACACTTTATACAGCTCTATTTCTTCCAGCAAGCGTTCCAACTTTTCTCTTTCAGTTTTGGTAGGGTGAGAAGTCTTCACCTTTTTGTATATCTGATCATTCACTTCCTCTAATTCGATCTCATCCACACTTCGTTTCATTCCTCTAGCATTCATTTGATGTTTTCTGGTGTGCTTGCGACATTTGCAACAGATAAAAATGAATAATATGATAAGACCTATAATTCCAATTGGCATCAGTATCTTGAACAATAAGCTTTTACCTACACTAGCAAGCCAATGACCTACATTTGAGAGACCATCTACCAGTCTCTTCCAGGCACTATCAACCTCGAGTGGTTTGAGTTCCTTTGTCAAATTAGTAATGTTTTTCACATATCTTTTGATCTGTACACTTTTGTCCGGAATATAAGTGCAACAATGTTGCGCCTTCAACATCCGGCAGACTCCGCCCTCTTTTGCTAATAAGGTATCAAGAGCAAGTCGATTCTGCAAAACCATTGATCTGATCGCAACCATTTCGGTGTTGACCAGCAGAAATCCATGAGCTGTCTCAGTAGACAATACATCCACTATAGTAGACAATTTACAAATTCTGTGTGTGTTCAGAACCACTCCCACTCCAGGTATCAGTGCACTGAAAATACTACCCATAATTTCACCTATACTTTCTCTTTTACTACGCACTAAGCCATTAGTATTTTCATTGCTTCCAGCTTTCCCATTCACATGGTATATTTTCGGGAAGACAATCCCAAAATAGCAACTTCCATACCAGTGATCCGGCAATTTGAAATAAGCCTTGTCCCCACAAATATAATAAATTCCAGGAAACACAGGCTCTGACCCATTTTTGAAACCCCAACCTCCAATTACCTTGTAATTATGTTCGCATTCACTGGAACCAATGAAAACATTATTATAGTAGCTAGTCTTCTCGCGATGAAGACATAACTTTCCTTTCTTTTCAAAATCCA
Source organism: Lissotriton helveticus (assembly GCF_964261635.1). Taxonomy (NCBI): domain Eukaryota; kingdom Metazoa; phylum Chordata; class Amphibia; order Caudata; family Salamandridae; genus Lissotriton; species Lissotriton helveticus. Next base: position 642,995,667 of record NC_136065.1, on the reverse strand, counting down.
GCAACAGAGCAGGTCCCGCCCCACCATTTGAGGTGCCTTCCATGTTCTCAGCCCACTTTGGCTTTTTCTGACTTTCGTCATTAGCCTTCTTTTGTATTTTAATTCTTCTTTTCTCTGCCATGTTCAGGAACATCTTTTCCTGTTCACGCAAAGAACAAGTCAAGTTATCTCTGTGTGCGTCCGCTATGTCAATGTTACCTATAGTCAGGAAGTAGTCTCCCATATATCTTATTGTGTCACTTTTGGTATGTACAGGATTCAAGTTCCCACGTATAGGAAGCTCAGAAAAGATCACGTCATTGTTAGAGTAATAGTACTGTAACGGTCCTCTTTTGTAAAATAAACTAGCTAAAATGCTACAGGAGATTCCATATGTCAATGGCAAGTGATGGTATGTCACGCCTTCAGCTACAGAGGTAGGTAGCTTCATGCAGACATAGCAATCTTCAATTTCCATAGTCTCTACATAGTGTATTAACAAGTTTGCAAAAACATTTAAGTGTGTCCTGTTCTTAATTCCATGATAATGTAGTCCTCCCTCATCTGATGCTTCTAAGTCTTGTTTTGTTTGTCTCAGTGCTCTCTCATGTCTTGCTACACTCTGTGTTGTCAGCTCCTCACTGTCAGTATTTACAATTTCAGTAGGGACAATGTTAGTATCTTTACTTACAGTAAAGGGTATAAAGATTGTTAGTCCTATCCAGATAACTATCAGTACTACTATACTACATATACACACCTTGCAGCACGTCTTGCAACGACTGCAACTAGGTCTACCATTCACAGTTGAATCAGACATTTCGGCTCAGAAGAAGTTTCTCGACCCCTCTTTGTGTCTTTACACAGCTAGCTTACTTTGTGCAAATTCACGGTGGTTCGTCTTCTTCTTCAGCAGAGTACTCAGGGACGGGCTCTCCGTCGCTTACGTCAGTTATATCAAGATCTTCAAGTTCTTCCAAAACGAGTGTCCATTCAGGAGACTTGTACTTTTTGTTTTGTCTTTTTATTCGATCACTCCTTCTTTTGGAAGATTTTTCCTCTTGCTCGGCTATCCGTGCACTTCTTCTTGCTTCTGCACGTTTTTCTTCCACTGTCTTTATCCTTAGCCTTAATTTCTTTACGAACCTAGGCTCAAGGTGCTTTCTTTTCTTGAGTCTCTTAGTTGGCACTTGGACTTCGCTTTCTTCTCTTACCCTCTTGTTCTCTTTCACTTGTGGCAATTCTGCTTCACTTTCTTCTTCTTCCCCTATCTGGCTAGTTCCAGGGCTAGCATCTAGTTCTTCTGCCTGGTTACTAATCTGGCCTTGTTCAGGAATATTTTGTTTTTGGCTTTCGATTGTCTCTGTTTCTGTTTCTGTTTCTGTTTCCTGAACCCGTTCTTCTAACCCTATCTGATCCTGTTCAAGCACTTCGATCTCTTGATTTTCTTCTGCTCGAACTATTATTCTATGTCTAAGCTGTCCCTTATCCACATCAGGAGTTAGTGGAGGTGTATCGAACACCTGTTCTGTCCCTGTCTGACCTTCTCCTTCCTCAGTTTTGATGTGAATCTCAAGCGGCTGAGGTTCTTCGCCTGTGCCTTGCTTTTCCTGACTAGTCCACTCTCTACCTTCACAAAGTCGCTCTCTTGTTCGGATGGGATCTTCGGTCAGATCAATCAGTGGTATCCATTCTTCTGGCCATATGCTTGGCAGCTCGTCATCAGCTACTCCTGGCTCAGTTTCCTGGACCTCTTCAGCAGGCTGGATTCTTGGCAGTTCGTAGTCAACTACTCCTGAGCCAACGTCTGCTGTTCCTGCAGCTTGACTGGTGCTGGGCTGTTCGTTGTCAGCTGCTTCTGGTCTGGCTCCTGCAGAGTCCTCTGCTGGATGCCCTTCTTCTTCAGGTTCCTCGTCTGGTATTACCTTCTGGGTGTGGCCGGCGTGGATCCACTGTGGAACACCTGCACACTTCACTGCCGTGGTTGTTACCAGGATTACTTGGCGTTTCTTTCCCCACCTTGGTGCCAGACAGCTTGACCGGGTGTGCTTCTTTATTTTGACCCAGTCTCCTGGAACCAAGTTGTGGAGAGGAGTCGTTGGATTGAGGATGCCGTCGTCTCCGATCTGGCGAGAGATAGAACGCACTTGGTCACCCAATCTTCTGCAGTACTCAAGCACCAAATCATCAGTAATACTCAACAGTTTGCTTCCTGGCACCCATGCTTGTCTCATCACTATTCCCATAATGATTTCATGGGGACTTAGGCCTGTCTTGCGGTCAGGAACACTTCTCAGTCCCATCAGGACCAGGGGCAGGGCCTTCACCCAGGTCATGCCAGAGGCATCGCACAGCTTTGCTAGTCTGTTTTTGATAGTTCCATTTATTTGTTCCACTATTCCAGAAGCCTCTGGATGATATGCACAGTGAAGTTTCTGTCTTATTCCAAAGGCCTTACAGAGTTCAGCCATTATTTCATTCTGAAAATGTCCGCCCTTATCTGATTCAATAATGAATGGCACCCCGAACCTAGGTATCAGTTCTTTTAGTAAACACTTGGCTACTGTCAGTGCGTCACTTTGGGAAGTAGGGTAGGCTTCAACCCATTTTGAGAATACGCAAACAATGACAAGGACATATCGTTTCCCTTCACGACGTGGCATGGTGATGAAATCAATCTGTATCCTTATAAAGGGACCCCCTGATCTCCCAATTTTGCTCAGCTCTACCATTGTCCTCTTGCCTGGGTTCATCTGTTGACATGACAGGCACCTCTGGCAGAGGGACTCTGCTACTTTCCTGAACTTCTTACTGTACCAAGTCTGTTGAAATACCAGAATCATGGCATCCCTACCAATGTGTGATCCCTCGTGTATTAATCTTGCCATTGTGCCAAGTAAGTGTCTGGGTAATACAGGCATACCAGTTGGGCCCAAGATGACACCATCCACACGTCTCGGTCTACACCCATCCTCCTTCCATTTCTCTCTTTCTTGCCAAGGGGCCGACTCCTGCCACTCTCTCACTTCATCCCATGTAGGCACTTCTTCAAACACTTGAAGTTGGCAGCTGGCTCCGATCCCCCCTCGTTTAGGATTAATGATATAGTGATCTCTGGCGCACCATTGGGCCACTTGATCAGCAAAATCATTTCCCAGTGATACTTTGTCCATGCTCTTCTTATGAGCAACGCATTTTACCACTGCCAGTTCCTTTGGTAACTGGATGGCCTCTAAAAGGTCATGAACAACTTTTCCATTTCGAATGGGAGTACCTGAGGAAGTCAGGAATTCCCTCTGTAGCCACAATTGGCCAAAGTCATGCACAACACCATAACAGTACTGACTGTCAGTGTACACTGTTATGCGTATGTTTTTCCCAATTTGGCAAGCTTTTATCATAGCAATCAATTCGGCTACTTGTGCAGACTTTATGTTATATAGATAACCTGCTTCTTCAATTTTTGTTAAGGAGACTACTGCATAGGCAGCACTCAGGCCTCCTAGTTCATGTCTTAGACAGGAACCATTCACAAATAATTCCATGTCATGCACGGGCAATGGAGTTTCTTTAATGTCTGGGCGTGGCTTGGTGCTGAACTCTGTCAGATCAATGCAGTCATGTTCATCATCATCCCCACCTTCCATATCCAGGGGGTCGGGGAGTAAAGTGGCAGGGTTCAGAATACCGCACCTAACAATGCTTACATTTGCTGCACCCACAGGAATCCTCTCGTATTTAGTCAGCCGACTAGGGGTGAGATACTGCGTTTTGGTTCTGGTCAATAAAATTACCACTCCATGTGAAACATACACAGTCACAGGATGTCCCATGACAATGGACTCACTTTGTTCCAAACTTGCGCAGGTAGCAGCTACTGCTTTCAGACAGCCTGGTAACCCAGCAGCTACTGGGTCCAAGGTGGCAGAGAAATAGGCCACAGGCCTTCTGGTCGTGCCATGTTCTTGAGTCAGGACTGACAATGCGCAATTATCGCGAGTGTCACAGAATAGGGCAAACTCTTTGGAATAATCTGGCATTCCCAACGCAGGGGCTGTACACAGACAATTTTTCAGTTTTGTGAAGGCCATTAGGCTTTCATCGTCCCATTCTACAATATCTGGCATTCCTCTCTTGGTCATTTTTATCAAAGGCCTGGCCAAGACTGCAAATCCCAGAATCCACTGCCTGCAGTATCCTAGTACACCCAGGAACATTCTGATTTCTTTTTGAGTACGGGGCAACTGCATCTTTTGAATTATTCTCACTCTTTCTGATGTGACTTTTCTGACACCCTTTTCTATCTGGTGTCCTAGATATTTCACTGATTTTGCACAGAACTGTAGTTTGTCAGGGGCCACTTTATGCCCTTTCTCACACAGATGATTTAGTAGGGCAATGGTGTCAACTACACAGTCCCTATGACTTTTAGACGCCAGTAGAAGGTCGTCTATGTACTGCACTAGGACAGAGTTCCCAGGTAAGATCAAAGTCTCTAGACATTTTTTCAAGATCTGATTAAAGATAGAGGGGCTCTCTGTATACCCTTGAGGGACCCGGTTCCAGCAATACACGTGACCTTCGAAGGCAAATGAGAAAAGAAATTTGCTGTCAGGGTGCAAGGGTATCGAAAAGAATGCATGACACAAATCAATCACAGTGAACCACTCAGCATCCCAAGGAATCTGGTACAGTATCACTGCTGGGTTCGGGACAATAGGGCAGCAAGGAACTACAATTTTGTTTACCTTTCTCAGGTCTTGCACTACCCTGTACTTGCCACTAGGCTTCTTGATACCCATAATCGGTGAGTTGCATGGGCTACTCATCACTTCCTGTATGATGTTTCCTTCTAGTAATTTTTGTATTTCCAGTGTAACACCGGCTTTCACTTCAGCATTCATTCGGTAGGGCTTGGTGTTAGGGTATACTGCATTGTCCTTGATGGCTATCTGTATGGGGTCTACATCCTTCATTAATCCTACATCTTTTCCAGTGAAGTCCCACACATCTGGCTTTACTGCTTCTTGGAGTTCTTTGGGCAAGTCCTGCAGGGTCAATCGTTTAATTTCTGAGTCCGGTCTGAGCAACAATAATTTATAAATGCCATCTTCATCCGGGGTCTGAATTTAAACACCTTTTGGTGTGCAAAAGATGGTACAGTTCATTTTGCACAGCAAATCACGACCCAGTAGATTCACTGGACTGGTGTCACAGACGACAAATCTATGCATTTGTTTAAAATTTCCAATTGAAATCTCCATTGGTTCGGTAACAGGAGTACTAATCAATTGATTAGATACACCCACTACTTGGATATTTTCTCCCGAGAGGGGTAGGTTTGGAACGTCCACTGTTCTTACAGTAGAACGGGTAGCGCCAGTGTCCAACAGAAAGGTGACATCATTTCCGTCAACCTTTCCTTCAATGTATGGTCCAGACTGGTCTACCGGCAAGGAAGCGCCAAGTACGCACTCCTCGTCCTCCCCTCTCAGGCCCGTCAGTACTGATCATTACAAAGGAAGGTATCATTCAGCAGATACTGCGAAGTTGCTGTATTTCTGTTCTCACCGCTTTCCCAAACTTCTATCTCATCACCCTCTGCCTGTTTTCCCCTGTATACCTGCTTTGGTGCTCGAGGCACCTGAACTGTTTTTACCTGTGGTTGAGTCTTTCTTGGTCTTTCTTTCTGCGTCTGTGGAGTTAAATCAGGTGTTTTGGCGTTATCATCTATCAAATAGGGACACTCGTTACGCCAGTGTCCAATTTCGCCGCACTGATGGCAGGGAAATTTCTTCATAGCCTCTTCCCTGCTAAATTTGGGCCGGGGCTTTCCTCCACCCCCACCCCCAGGACCTTTGTTCTCAGCATTTTTAACCATGTTACTCAACTGTTTTTCCTGCTGTTCTGCGAGCTTCACTTGAGCCCACATTACCTTCTCCTTAAGGGCCTTTTTCTTTTCTGCCATCTCGTCCTCGCAGTACTTTGCGTACCGCAGGACCTCATCCATCTTTTTGGAGTGCCAACAGATTTTATTATCTTTTATCCACTGACAAATTTCGGGTCTTAAACCATTTACAAACCTGTAAATAAAATGCGTCATGTCTTTCATATCGATGTTATCAATACCACTGTATGTTTTGAACACCTGCAATAACCTCTCATAGAAGGAGTGCACTGTCTCGTCCCTTTCCTGTGTTGTCCTATCTATCTTGGTCCAATCAGTTTCCTTTGCAGGCACTTTTTCTTTCAAATGCTGAATTACCTGCTCATATTTTCGCATGACATCCTTTGATGGCTCCCCTGTTTCTTTATTTCTTGGGTACTCTTCACTAGGCCAGTCTATGGCTATTTTACACTGGGTCCATAAATCTACCGGAACTACAATGTCGAAAAACCCATCCAGGTCTTTCCACAGACACTTCTGTACCTTCACGAACCTTTCCACCTGCCTGTACCAGTCTACTGGTTTCTCTCGTAATTTTGGAAAATCGTTCGTAAAGGACACAATATCCTGTCTGGACCAGGGGACATGCACATATTTCCCTCCTGGTACTTCGCACATGGGGCATAACTGCTCAGGTTTTTCTACCTCCCTCAAAGCAAACTCAGGAGTCGCTTGTCGGGAGCGAGCCTCTTCTTTCTTTCTTGCCCACCTGCTTCTCCATCTTTCCACATCTCCCCATTTTTGCAGTACCCCCAATAATTCTTTAATCTGCAACTTTTTCCCTGCCACATTCAGGTGCTCTATATCTTTGTCTGAGAAGTCTGCTCTGTACGGTCTCTGCAAGGGCTTGGATTTTGAAATATCTACCCCCATACTGGCTGCGGTGTCTGTCAGTTTTTCGTGGAGCACTCTGGTGTTTCTTGTAAGGCTTTTACACATAAACGACAATTCTTCTTCAGAGTAGGTATTCAATCGATCCAACCCCACATTTCCTGCCATTAATTCTTCTATTTCTACCCTCAGCTTGTAGAGGTCTAAAGGTTTCGTTTGCGGAGTCTGTTTCTCTAATTCGCGACTCCAACTCTCAATTTCATCCGGAGTTACCAGAGAGACACTCCTAGTACCTGTTGCTGACTCTAATTTAATTTCTTTCGCATTAAAAGGGTTATGCCTCTGCTGCATTCCCTTTCCGGTCTGTTTGTTTGGCAAGTCCAAGAACGCAACTTCAGACTCACACTCACTGGACTGATCATCTATGATTATCGGTTCCTGTCTCGGGGGTGCCATGACTGGGGTAATAACTGGAGTAATCGGATTTCCCTGACCATTTCCGTATAACGGAACTACTGGTCCAATAGTTACTGGAATAGTCAAAGCCGCAGGACTGGTGTTTAACTGGGAGATTTTCTGAATTATTTCTGTCCTTTGTCTAGCTAGAGCCTCTTGCTCCTTTTCCACTAGTATCCTTCTTAAAGTCGTGTCATGCAATATCTGTGGGGTCAATGGAGGAGTAAAACTCGGGGCAGTAGGATGCGTTTCACTTGGTCCCCCACCATAATTCGGTTTTGGGAACAATGTTCCGGTGTTAAAGGACCTGCGCTCTTCCTCATATGGAGGTTGAACAAAAGGCAGTCCTGAACTCGATGGTTTCTCTTCGTTTTCATACAGGGGTCTGGGAAAGAAAACTTTCGTACGTGAATATTTTTCTTCTTGGTTTGCGGGCACTTTGGGATATATATCCCTTGTTTCCGCCGGTTCGGGTTTCTCAAAATAGGGCAATACCTGACCACCCCCTCCCAGTCCTAGGGATCTGTCCTCTTCCTTTAGGAAGTGGCGACGGGGAGCATCTCCTACACTGGAAGGTCGGGCCCCCTCATTATAAGGTGGCGGACTTCTGTTACAGATGTCATCTATCAATTCATCATCTGACTCCCCCGGGGCCCCCCAATGCTTACACTTTTCGGTATTTTTCTCACCCGCTGCAGGGTTATGACATGCCGGCATCATGGGAAACAGACCCTCAACAATCATGCTCTGCCTCCACTGCTTCATCCTTTTATCCCTGGACTCCTGTTTTAGCCTGGAGTACCACTTGGTCAGACCTTTGTCCATTCGGGGTTTCTCTCTTTCAAAAGCCTCAATCTCCCATTCCTCTAATGCCTCATACTGCGTTAGTCTCGGTCTGGGATGTAATTCATTCATGCGGGTTCTCAAATTAAATAAAATTCTGCCATTGAAAGTGCCGTCTAACGGAAAAGCCAATACTCCGTCATCTTTAGTGTACTTTACCCAATTCTCCAACCACACACAGGTGTTGTACCCTCGGTCAAACATCATGAATGAGGCAGGAGTATTCGGTGGCGGGATAGTAACGCCCTCTCTAAACTTAATCGGTTTGTCCGTTTTGAAATAATTCTTTACCCTACTTACAAGGGACATCTTTCTCTTAGCTCCGTACATGATGTCGTATCTATTAGCTTTCCACTAATCCCTTTCGAACCCTTGGTTTCTTGGATCGGGTCTAGTCTCTGGACTATACGAGTGCCACATACGTTTTCTACGCTTAACTCTGTTTACAAACTACCTCCAATCAGAACGCGCTTCAGAAATCCGTGTGACCAATGGGTGCGCGACTCTAAATAATCTCCGCCAATGGGTGCGCGGCCCCTTCGTGAGACAGTTCCCACGCTCCGGCGCTCACCCCTCCTTTACAATTTCAGCTCCGCTACCCGCCCGCTGCTTCTACCAATCCCAGCGCGGCACAGAGTGACGTCAGAGACGCTTCGCGGCTGACTCCCTCCCTTCACAAGGTAACGGAAACTTTCTTTCTTTTAAAGTGCTCAGTGCTTGGTTATTTAACAACAAATACACATTCGCCACAGTGCTCAAGTGTCTAGACAGGAACGCTTTGTTTTACTGCAAGTAAACTACTTCCATTTACTTTTCACACGCTGCGAGTAGATCTCTTCCGCCTACCCTTCACTTTAGCATCGGTGAACCTGTTATTCCCCTAAACTCATCCACTTCTCCGGGATATATCCGAGTCTAAGGTTTCCCAGCGGACCCCTCTACTTTCACGCTAGCTCCAAGGGACCTGCTACTCTTCCGATGTGACCCTTACTAGGTTACGCCACTATGGGAATTTTGCCAATGAACCCCGTTACTGACACTTATTCACACATGTATTCAGAAAAAACCCTAGTTAGTGCTTCCCGGTTATCCTAACTTGCACCTAACTTTCCTCAAGCCTGTGACCTCAGGACAATGGATTCTATTCACCACTTGCCCTTTCAATTCCCCGGGGAGTTCGGACAACACAAAACTAAACGGTTGACAAACGCATGGATTAATACATATAACAATATAAGAACAAGAATAATAATAATACAGCAATTCATGAATTTCAGCAGCGTATTCACAAGAGAATGATCAGCTCTCTCTGAACAGCCGCTCTTTTAGCAGCATTAATGTACTAGCAGCTACCGACTTGACTAGATTAACTAGTCCCTGCCTTACTTTCAACTAGTCCCTAACCATCCTCTGCTTACCAGAAAAACTGATAGAGCGCGCGAGGCCACCCGACCAATAACTTCGCCGTTTCCGGCTTCAGGGCCCATATACTTTCAAAATCACCATATACATTGATCAGGTGACTTCACGAGCTCTACCAATTTGTGTGTGTTCCCTACTATTGTTTCTCAGTGCACCCGACTTACCATCCACTAACACGGGTACCTAATGACCACAATGAATCAGGGAGCTAGCTGTAAAGGAAAGGCAACAAAATACAAACCCAACCAATAACATTCAAAAATACTGTTTAAATGACCACGGACAACTGGAAGTTTAAAATGTTTATCTAAAGTTCGTTATTTTCATTCATAAGGTATACAAGAATAAGGCATTCAATAACTAGTATAATGTAAATGATATAACTATAGAGAAATAAAGACAAGGTAATCATCGAAATACTGCTATGAAATGCAAATGAGAAAAATACTACACAATCTCAGAAATGTTTAAGCATGGACAGACTATGCATGGGTAACTTATAGGAGGGCCTATAAAGAGTAACACGCTAAGCTTAAAGTGAAAGGACCTTTAAACAGTCTAGGTAAGGAGGTTCTAGACCATATCAGAAAATGACAAACTGCAATGCAAAATATAATTTCTAACAGGTGAGATGACATGGGAACACGTTTACGAGATAATTGCAAATGACTTTCAATGGTTTGCGGAAAGCATGGAAAATAACATATGCAAAGGTATCACTTTATTGAAGCAAAGGTAGAAATATAGAAAGGTGCGAGTTTAAAAGAACTTAGAGCAGTATTTACCTAGACTGGTGTGGAAACCAAACCCTGGCCACGGGTCAGTTAAGGACAGGAAACCCTCAAGGAAGGATACCCCTCAAAGGACAGCAGGTGCAGAATGGACACCCAGGACAGGACAGGATACCCTCGGATTTGGAATCAAGACAGGACCTCAGGACAGGACAGCAAACCCTCAGGACAGGACCGGAACCCACAGTTCGGAAGCAACGCCTGCGCTCCACCCTCTCTGCAGCTATCGATCAAGACCCCGATTGGGTCAGCGAACTCCCAGCAAAGTGCTTCGCCAGCACTTTAAGGTTCAGTAAAACCTTAGTCTATGGTCAAATTCGGACAGAGTGCTCCGCAGCTCTCTGTATCTTCAGTCACCTATTGAGTGCGTTGGGTCGGTGACGGGTCAGCTAAACCAGACAAGTCGGACAATTCCCTAGGTGAACCCAGGGTAGATATACTGTTTGGGGCAGTGTACCACCCCCCAAATGTTGCAAAGTGTCAGAATCCCTCAATTTGGATTGGTCCTAAGGTAGGATTTGGGTAACACACCAATCATAATAGAGTATTTGTATGCCACATTAACATATTTCGGTACCGCCTAGCGAGCTAGGGGTTCCCATGAGAGACTACACGGCAAACAGTAGCGCAACATTACAATGTAACATATAAGGAGCCACATTCGCTGTTCTCGCGGGGCAGAGGTGACTTTCTCAGGAACATCTTGCCCATCACTGCCAACTGGCTGTGTTCCATCAGTCAAGGTCCACTGTGCCGCAGAAAGTTGTGCAGGCGCAGAAGGGACCTCCAATATGGCTCTCCTCTCTCTCAGACCCCCATTCCCCGCGGTACATGAAAAGTAAGCGAAAACAAATTAATACATAATAATGTCATCATGAAAACACATCACAGGGTTTGTACTTCTAACTTATCATCAAGAAATATACTTATGCAATCTACATGTTAGCTACATAGAAACGATGACAATAGCAGTGGCACGAGCAGTACCACATTGGGCCAAGCTATGTATTACGCATGCGCAAAATTTTCCCTCCAACTCTGCAGACGCGTCAGGACACGTGAGTGTGGCTGACGCATGCGCAGTAACTAAATACAAGCGGCGGCCATTTAAAATGACTCGAGTAAATTATTTTAGTAAAACATATGTGCAAGCTTCGTAATCCTTATTCAAACTTAATATAAATGTTAGTAAGACGTACACTTATTACCTTGTTACACATAAATGAGGCTCATGATTTCAGCAAGTCGCAAAATAATGCGAAGCTTTGCTTCATCATTTTGACCACACAATAAATTATTCATAATATCTATTGGACCATGCCTAATGTTGAATAACCACTTTTTTAGGCCTCACAGTGACCAAAATCGACATATTTACAGACTTTTCCTCCTACTTAGAAACTTCTATTTTGACTGATTTTGGGCAGAAAAATTACACTAAACACACTTTTTTAGTTCCAAAAGTGATAATTCACATCCAGCGGTTATTTACAGTCAAAACATTAATTATTCAAAAATAACCATTACGGACCCCCTAGATTAAGTTTGTCATGTTCGGGGTCATCGTTTTTCATCAGAAAATGTATTTTTTGGACTGTACAAAAATAATTAAAAATGTCAATTGCATCATGCCTCATGTTGAATAACCACTTTTTAAAGCCTTGCAGTGACCAATATAGCCATTTAAAAAAAAAAAACTTTTACTCTTACTCAGAGGCTTCTATCTTGAGCGATTTCGGCAGGGAAAGGACTCTGAACATATTTATTTTAGTTCCAAGAGTAATAATTCCCATCCAACTGTCATTTACAGTCAAAATGTTAAACATTCAAATATCACCATTACTGACCATCTGGAGAAAGTTTGACAGGTCATTGGTTTTCATCAGAAAATTGATTTTGGACTGTACAAAAAATAATTCAAAATGTCAATTGGATCATGCCTCATTTTAAATAACCACTTTTTTGAGCCTCGCTGTGAACAAAATTGCCATTTTTACACACTTTTCCACCTACCCAGAATCTTCCAGTTTGAAGAATTTTAGGCAGGAAAATGACTCTAATCACACTTTTTTTGACTATACAAAAAATATTTCAAAATGTCAATTGGGTCATGCGTAATCTTAAATAACCACTTTTTTATGCCTCACAGTAACCAAAATTGCTGTTTTTATAGACATTTCCACCTGCTTAGAAGCTTCTATTTTGACCAATTTCAGGCATGAAAATGACTTTAAACACACTTATTTTAGTTCCAAAGTGATAATTTGCATTCACAGTCATTTGCAGTTAAAATATTAATCATTCAAAAATCAACATTACTGACCATCTAGATAAAGTTTGTCTTGTCCGGGGTCATCGTTTTTCATCAGAAAATGTATTATTTTGACTACACAAAAAATATTTCAAAATATCAATTGGATTATGCCTAATGTTGAATAACCACTTTTTTAGGCCTCACAGTGACAAATTTGCCTTTTTCACAGACTTTTCCTCCTACTCATAAGATTCAATTTTGACCACTTTCAGTTGGGGAAATGACTCTAAACACACTTATTTTGTTACAAAGTGATAATTCCCATCCAATAGTCATTTACAGTCAAAAGATTAATTAAGTTTGTTATCCCTCAGTGGCATTTTGTGCCAGTACTCTGGACTTGGAGATACTGTAGGAGGTAATTTAAAGAAATTGGAGGAAATGAAAAATGTGTTGCAGAATGTTTGACCACATCAGATATGAAGAGTTTTTTTTTTCTTGTTTTTTGGTTTGCACCTGGAAAAGCAGCATACACTCCCATTTTCAGGCTGAAGTTCATAAGATCTATATTGGACTAAAGATGTAAATGTTTTGATTTTATTTATTTTTCCAGGAAATGTGTGCTGTAACTTTCCCATTCTTCAGTAACCTTCTCAAATGTGATGACTAGAAGAATGTCCATGGTAGCCCACAGCCAGGTATACCAGTTCAGTGTACCTTTTGACTTAGCTTGCTATGGATCCAGTAGTGTTGCATGCAGTGCCTAATTTGAGCTGGTGCTCAGCATTTGCACTGACTTGTCAACATCGGCACTTATGACATTCTGCCACAAGGTGGCACTGTTATCTGTTACCCTACTTGTCTCTGTTTTAGTTATTTATTAATATAATATATATATAAAAAATGACTAACACCTGCCGCCAAAGCCACTCTTACCGCTTTGAAGGCTTGGAATAGTCTAAATTGTTACTTTTGGAAGCGTGTGATGGTTAGTAGTTATGTTGGTACTATCATTGGCAAAAGACACAGGGTCAAGACTGATTTGCATATGGCTGTGTTCAAACTGGAATTGCTTGGGGTACAAAAAAACGATGGATTTAGGCCCAGATCTCTGTACTGGGGTGAATGTGTGACATCGTTCTGCATTCTGTCCATCAATTATTCTTTTTGCATTTGTCACCCCGAGGTCCTGTGCTCTACATGCCACTGGAGTCAAGCTATCATGGCTGATGAGGGATGAAACCCTAAAACCGGTCCTAGGATGCTTATTTCCAGTCCAAGGAGGACCAGGCTTGGCAGTTCAGGCTGGACTGTTCCCATTGGGCACATGCTTGGTTTAAACCGGAATGGCATGAGGAGCAAAAAAACTATGGATTTAGGCCCAGCTCTCCGTACTGGGGTGAATATATGACATTGTTCTGCATTCTGTCCATCAATTGTTCTTTTTGGTACTATCATTGGCAGTGCTTACAGGGACAATGGGTGGGTCAAGCTGTAGCAGCCTCCAGGCTTGGGGCCTGGCACTTTTGTTTTTTTTACAAATTAAGCACTGGTTGCATTACAACAATCACCTTTTCTCCCAGTGGACTAGATATATGATTTCCTATCCAGGCCTCCAAAAATCAACTTGCTCACTCACTATGGCGAGTCAGATTTTATCAAGTGGAACTGTTTTAAGGCCTACTGGCCTTTTCTGGCGAGTATACTGAAGCTGGAAATTAACAGGTGTTCTGTTCTTTCAGACAGTGAATAAGTAATACAGTTGCCTTTAAATCTTGTTTTAATCTTGACACATTTGCTTTCTGTTCCAGAACTACCAAGAAAAGTTAATTCTGTGCTCAAACAATCATATAGCAATTTTTTGTAAAAGGAAAATTCTTTAATGTAAACAGTTAACCTGAATTCTGTTTGAAAAACATAGCCCATTTTTTAAAATCGGTTTTTTTTCTAAGCTTTTAGTTTTGCGCTTGTTCTTTCTCGAGTATTCAACGTGTCATGGCCTTCAAGTTCTGCAGGAACACACGCTTGGTGCTGTGCCAGGCTACTTGACAGGACCCAATCCAGCTGCATGTCAAGCAGATGGGTTTTGAAGGGGAATTTCTGAAGGCAATGAAAACTCACACATAAGAGGTCACCAGACGAGCATGTGCTTCAGAGTCTGCAAGGAGGCCCCCTAGTTTAATACAAAGAGCGCTGACATTAATCTTGGGGGTTGTGGGGTAAGCAGTCATTTTAGAGAGCCTCTGACTGATAACGTGTAGAGATATCACATGCATAGCTGCCAAGTGACCCAATCTAACAACATCATCATCTATCCCTAGCGTTTGATCCACCTGCACATTGCTTTCCGGGACTTTGAGTCCCTTGCTGGGAAATGAGAAAGTAAATGGCCCAGACTAAAGATTGCTGCTAGATAAGAACATATTTTCTGTCAGGTGTGGGATCGCTAATAACAATTCCCAAAGGTAGAAGTACAGAAACTTGCACTGCAAACATTGAAGTTCATTAATAGGAAAATATAATTATTTGTTAACTGCTGTTCAGTGAGGAGGTTCCCCGGGGGTATGTTGACTGCCTAATGCAACAAGAACCAGTGATAAGGTACCTTGGAGCATTGACATAAACAGCCCCCGAATGCAACACCCCCCTACCTCGGGATGTTCAAAGCAGAATAAAAGCAAGCACACAGCTGTTTTTTTATTAGCGCTTTATCTGTCTTGAAGTTCCAGCTTAGTCTGGGAGAGCGAGGGTGCCAACAACACGGAGGCCAGAGTCAGATTGGCAGAAAGAGAAGGGGGGCCAATCGGCCCCCACGCAGGCATGGCGGGGCCCGGCCCCTCCTACACCCCGCTCCACTTCGTGGTCGCCTGTCCCCCGCCCTCGCCCCGGAAGTAGTTGAGCACTTCCTGGGTGAGGGGGCGGGGCCGCGGCTACGAAGGGGTTAAGAGCCTGGGGAGCGCGGGAAGCGGCCTCTTTGTGCCCGCGCTCCCCAGGCTCGCTCCTCGCCCCACCGTGGGGCTGTGTAATTTTCTTCATTTTCTCCCTGCAGGTTTTGCCATCGGGGCAGCGGAGCTTCGCAGGATGTGGCCAGCGTGGAACTTTCGCAAGTGATGGCCAGCCGGAGTGGGACGTGCGGCGCAGGAGGTCCGAGAGAGAGCCCAGGAGAGGTCGGGAGCTGCGCAGCGCTTCCAGGAACGAAGCCCAGGAGAGCAGCAGACGTTTTCCCCTTTCGTCGGGGGACGTGTGCCAGCTTCATCAGCGAGCAGGCGGGGACGAGCGTCGTTGGGGGATTTGCCAGCGGCGTACCTACACGGAGCGGTGGATTCCTCATCGGAGCGCAGGCCATCGGAGCGGACCACAAGACGTTCGATTTCTGGTGTGAGTATCCCCGCTCCCGCCGTGGGATGAATAATGGATGCTTGGCTCAGTTGAATGAGTATGATTTCATAGGTGATGGGGAAAAGCTCCGAACACTCCTTTTGTAAAGTTGGTTTTTGATTAGAAATCTTCGATTATAACCCCATTTGGTGTAAAAGTAGATAGTATGGATTCAATCTTCGACTGAATTAAGTCAGCCAAATTTGAACAGAGCCTTTGAGTAGATAAGGCGTCGGGTAAATGATGTGTCTCTTTAGCTGGGAGAGTATATACTGAAAAGAGTTCTCTAGTGGAATAAGTAGCCAATACTATTTTATCGTAGTAATAGGTTTCCCTACAAGTTTTCAATAACTTTTCGTACATTTTGAGTTCTGTTTTATTGCTATCCCTGCCATCTTCGGACTAGCCTCTCCTTCAGAGCCGCTCCAAACGTTTGCATTTCCCAATCAGCTTTTACTAATTCTTGAGTATACCAAGGGGCTGATGGTATGTCATGATAATGTAGTTCTGCTTTTAGGTGGCATTGCTATGTCAAGAGCGTCCTCAATCCAAGAGTTAAACGGTTCTAAAGACATGTTAATAATAGTATCGGACTGGAAAGTAGGTTCTGAATTTTCTAAAAATCTCCTTAGTCTAGCATGATGAAGATTAGACCAAGCCCCGAGGGGAAAAAGCATCATTTTTGTGCAAGATATTGACTCATGACTCATGACCAGGCCATAGTACCTCTTCCCCAGTCTCAACATTGATCAGTCATTTTCTAGCATAACTGTGGTCCAATATGTGGCCTCCCCTGTGAATGGATTGATGCACCAGTTGTGGCATCTTCAAAACTGAACACATATTGGCAATGTGCGAAATAGTGGTATTCATAACATTTACAAAGTGAACATTCAGACATTCTGGTTCAGGGTTGTCACCTCACTTCTGTAGCATTTCAGAAGCAGTAGCTAATTTTGTGAATTTGTCTGAAGGACGAGCTGTGCATGGTAACCTTTATGACATACAGGAAGAAACTGTGTGACCAGAACTTTGTAGGCACAAGGTTTTGACGCAGTGGTGTCGGGAAACTGACTGAGTGGAGTCTTGAAGATTTCACTCAGGCACTGTTGCGAGGCTTTCCTGCGACAGACCGCCCACACTGCGACGGGACGTCCACATTATACCTGATGCAGGTATCACGTGGCATAGGGGTTTACGGCGTGATGCATGTTTTTGGCGCGCGCCACGCTGTCCGCAGGATCTTAATTTATTTATGTGAACAGACGGGGGTTGTTTTTAAGGGATAACGCTACCCGCCTTCTCCGCGCAGGGCCCCGGTGTCCGGAGCAAGGAGGGAGCTGTGCATTTCAAAGTACTTACAAAATAGGATGAGGTATCAAGTAGAGTGTGTTTTGTTTAGTCGCTATACACATAGAGGGATGTACGTTGGGTAATGCTGCGGTGTACTCAATGGATGATGTCACCCTTGCACACTTTTTACAAGTCCTTCGGTTAGTGATGTGTTAGTAATGTCAAGCCCAGCGCTGGGGGGGCAATGGGTGAGGCGAACTGGTGTGGCCATCTAACTGGGACACAGGCCCAAGGTTTCTAGCTAACAAAATAAGCACTGTGGGTTTAACTAGCTCTATCCAGTAGAAAGCCCTCGTACACTATTCGAGTGGGTGTTTTATTCCAGAGCATAATAATTTGAGGTATTTCGAGATATTTATACAGCCGCAAGGGCAGTCTCCCTTCCCAGCGGGACCGCCTCCCTCACGCGTTCCGTTGTAATTGTCAGCATCCGATCACCGATCATGCCCCGGGACCTGGGTCATCAGTTAGCGGCTATTGTGTGTCTCCCTTTGTCAGACATTTATCTCTATAGAACTGAGGGTTGGTGGATAGAGTATTACTGCACGTGGGCGACAGAGTATTCTGTACACTAAATTCTAGCCTGTCCCTACGTTTTACATCAATTATGCTTAAATTGCCATTAAAACACATATCTTGGGATTAAGGTGGAAACATGATAGGCTCAACTCCTTTCTGTATAAAGAGCCACAGTGGAATAATATTTCATGCTAAGAGTGACGTGATCAGTCCAGTTCAGTTTCGAATGCCCAAAGTGGATGTATTAATGTTTACACGTTTATATCAAGTACTGTTTGGCTCCAGTTTGGTGGAGAAGTGTGGCTCGATGGTTAGAGTGGCAGACCCTGATGCAGAGGTCTAGCCCGGGACCAGGAGTCAATCCCCCGTCTTTGCGGGTTTTGGGCTCAATTTACCAGCAACTGCCAGCCTCTGATGTTCACGAATTTTCATTTAAGTACAATAGTCGGGTAGGAAAAGTACTATCCCATATCCTATCACACCTGTTTACAAGCAAGTTGGTCCAGTAAATTGTTGACCGGGGGACCACCTGCTACTGGGGATAGCAATAAGGCAGTGGGAATTTTAAGTAGAATAGTGTGGGTAGGTTAAGTACTATCCCACATCCTATCACACCTGTTTACAAACAAGTGGGTTCAGTACATAGTTGGCCAGGGTGACCACCGGCTACTGGGGATAGCAATATGGCAGTGGGGCATTTTAGCTCACAAGTTACTCAAAAGGATGGGTCAGGGCCATAAGAAATTGCCTGCTGAAATGGGAAGATTTTTATCTTTTTCTTTAAATCAAGAATGTCCAATGTAGGCACAGGAGGGCTGTACCCATGACAGATTTGCAGGATAACCAACACGCTTTAAAAATGTTATATTTACTCGGTGCTCCTAAAGGAAACTTGAGGGGGCAAGGCTGGTGGGAGGCAAGATGGCTGCCAGGCTGCTGTAGAGTGAAGTCGCACCTACTCCTTCTCCTGGACCCGGGGAGTAAATGGCTGGATACGGACTAAAAGCATGCTGATCCTACGGGGTTTACTCTGGACTGAAGGCGGTTCTAGCTTCAAGGAGCTTCAGAAGGTGATTACAACCTGGGGGCGCTATTATCGTGAGCATTTTATGAAGGCGATTGCGGACAGTATCAATACAGCCTTAAGGATGTCGCAGCGCTCGGGTGCTGTACCAAAAGTCATACTGAATAAACGCACATCAACTATGACCACAAGCGGCACTTCCCAGAAAACGCAGTCCAAGAAGAGTGAGAGATCGGGTAAAGATAAAGACAAAGAAAAGGCCAACTCCAAAGCGGAAACGAAGGCAGCCTCACAAGCAACACAACAGGAGTCTCCTGGAGGTAAAGCGCAAGTACAACAGAGGCGCTCTCACTCCGAAAGTGGGTCAGCTAAACATGCAATCACTGTACCTGTCGCTGGCAAGGATCGGCGGCAGCCCACTGTGACAGAGGCTTTTGCCGGAAGAAATCAACAGTTAACCCTGGTCGCTGGAGGCGCGTCGGGTGCCTCGGTTCCAAAACCAAGTCTGAATGCGGAAGCTCCCCTCGCCGACCGCGAGGACGCAAGCACGGCGGTTGCTAAGCAACCGGGGCCTGAAGCGCTCAAACCTCTAGCGGGAGAAGCACAGGGGCTCGAGGATACAGCGGAGGTTGCCGAGGAGGCCGGAGAGGACGCCACTATGAGCAAAGTTGGTAATGCAGGCGGAGAACCAGGTTCAACGATGGCGACTAGTACAAGTAAGCTTACTACTACCCAAACAAGGGAATTATCGGAAATAAACATTAACACTGCCCAAATGCTCGAAGTTCTGAATGAAGTAGATCTAGTGCCAACGCCCGTGGGCAGCAGTGCAATGGTTCAGTCTACCTGGGGCAGCATGAAAAGTATTCAGAGCCAAACAGCAAAGGGGGCAAAAGGGAGGAGAGTATGCTCCCCGGAGGGGGAAAAGTTCTACTCTGTGACTGAGGGGTCAGACTCTTCATTGCTGGGTTCAGAGGAAGAGGAAGAGGATTCTAATATAGACCTTTCATCTGGGACAGAGTCCGAAAGATCCCTCTCTGGCGAGCACAGTAATAGGGAAACACAAAAGAAAAGAAGAAGAACAATGATAAGGCGCGACAGAGAATTGGACAGAGCAGCAACAAGTACAAACAGAAAGCTGTTATGGGATTATGGGAGTGCTTCCAAAATTTTCCAGGATCAAGATCTGGGAGCGGCATCCGAGACTTATTCCTTAAACGTCCCTAGCGAGCTAAATGATATCCCGCCTCAAGCAACTTTGGATGGTGTGTTCTCTATGCTGAAGCAAATGCACTTAGAAGCTCGCCAAGAAAGCAGACGAGCAAGGCAGGATTCAAAGAAAATACATGCGAGCATCAGGAAAATGAACAAAAAATATCAGGAAGTTGAAAGCAGAGTGGAACAAGTAGAAGAAAGGACTGGGAAGCTAGAGGACGAGGTTACAGACTGGCAGAATGCAAGAGCAGAACAAGGGAAGGCGATCGAAGACGTGCAGTGGAAGCTAGAAGCTTTTGAGAATCGCCAAAGACGGAACAATCTTCGCTTCTTAGGCATAGAGGAAGGACTGGAAGGGAAGGACCCAAGGGGGTTTATGGTCAAGCTGTTAAAAGAGGCATACCCAGAGGCGCAGTGGCAGTGGGAAGTCGAAGTGCAGAGAGCGCATAGATTTCCATTAACGCAGAAGGGGGGTAGTGGCAGTAACCAACACAGCAGTAATCAGAATAGACTCCCTAGGGCAATGCTGGTCTTTTTTGGTAATTTCTTGGCTAGGCAGGAAATCTTTGAGACCGCAAGGCCAGAGAGGAAAAAATCAGCTGAGGGGGTTACTTTTTTTACGAGGCCCGACTTCTGCCATTGTACTGTGGAAAGGAGGTGGAAACTGAGACAGCTTATCACTCCTTTTCAACGACAGGGCTCAGAAGCATACTTGATGTATCCATCTAAGCTAAAAGTGATTACAAGGGGCCGCACCAGAATGTTTTTCTCAGAAGTAAAAGCGGGAGAATACCTTGCAGAGATTACAGAGCTCCAGAAAGGCAGGACGGGTAAGGAATCAGAACCAGCATAGGCTAAATAAGAAAAATAGTAGGCATATTGTATATGGGGCTTCACGAGGGTAATATGGTTAACTAGGTCGGGAGAAGGAGAGCGACACTACAGTAGCGCGCAGTCACACATAGGTCAACATTGACCTATTTGCCTGTGTCATGGGGGGGGATAGCAAGGGGAGGGGGGGAAAAGGGGGGTTGGGGGAGGGGGGGCAGGAAGGGGGGGTAAAGAGATAAGGTTTTGTACAGCACAAAATAAAAAGGTATGCAGACACATAAAGGTGGCAGGAAAATATCTTGAGGATCTGTTTTTTGGTTTCTTTTATGTTAACAGATGGCTTTAAGAATTACTACAATCAATATATGCGGGTTAAATGATGGGGGTAAAAGGCAGAGAGTTGCGGCCATGTGCAGAAGGTTAAAATTGGATATTATATGTCTGCAGGAAACGCATGTGAGGGGGAAGGATAGGTATCTTATTGATCAGCTGGGGTTTGATGTATTAGCACATACGCACCAGGATACCAAAACAAAAGGAGTAGCCATACTGGCAAAAAAAGGTTTGATGAAAGTAGAGAGAAAGAAGGAGGACCTAGATGGCAGATGGGTGTTGATTGAAGGAGAAATAGCCGGCTCTCGTTACACAATTGTTTCTGCATATGGTTCCAATGAAGACGAGCCTGATTTATTTGAGTATCTAGATACCGAATTGTCGTTATGGACCGAACCTATAATTATGTGTGGAGATTTCAACATCAATGGGTTAACTGGGTTGGGTATGAGGGGAGGGGGGACGAAGGGCGAGCGTAAGAAGAGAGTAAGAAAAGCCATTGTCAACCTAATGAATAATAATGCGCTGGTAGACGTTTGGGCGGCATACAACCCTACAGGGACAGGCAGTACTTTTTACTCTGCCCCTCATAAAAGTATAGCCAGATTAGACTACTTCTTAGTCTCCAGTCCATTAGTTTCAGAATTGAATATAGAAATTTTACCCCGGGTTTCTTCAGATCATAACCCACTGGTGCTGTCTTTCTCCCGGAATCACAATATTAGGCACAAAGAGTACCATTGGACTTTTGAAAGAGGGTTGCTCAGAGAGGATGACTATGTTTGCAGAATGAAGGTATGGATTTCACAGTTCTGGGAGGTAAACAGAGGCACAGCAACCGCAGGCATGGTTTGGGATGCATTCAAAGCAGGGGTAAGGGGGGAAACACTGGCTTATACTCTACGTAGGCGTAAAAAGGAGGAAACGGAGTTAGCCAGTAGGCTACAGGATTTAAGGAACCTGGAGCAACAGCTTATCCAGCATGTACTAAATCAAGAACCCCTTGAGCAGGTTTTACTAGAAATAGAATTGAAGAAGGCAGAAACTGGGGAAAGCTTAGCCATCAAATCTGCGGCTAATTATTTGTCAAAAAAAGAAAAATGTTACGAGTTCAACGAGAGGGTTGGACACATGCTTGCAGTGCGTATCAGGCAAGACCTGGCAGCTGGGGAGATTAAAGAAATTAAGAATAAATGTGGAATGGTTGTAACCAAAGTGGCAGAGGTGAGGGAGGTGTTCAGAGAGTTTTATTCGGAATTATATGATCAAGACGTGGTTAGTAAGGGAGACGAGATTGAGGACTATTTGGCTGGCATCCCACACAAGGAACTCTCCTTGGAAGATAAAGAGACTCTAGAGGCACCACTAAGGCTGAGCGAACTACATAATGTGGTATCAAAACTCCCCCCGGGGAAGGCCGCAGGACCGGACCAGATACCGGCAGAATTTTACAGGACGTTTTGGGATACGCTAGGGATAGATATGATGGAAACTTTAAGGCATGCACAGTTAGGGGACAGTACACCACAGTCATGGGCTGGTGCAAGCATAGTAGTTATTTTAAAGAAGAATAAATCACACCTGGATCCTGGGTCGTATAGGCCGATTACGCTTATGAACGCAGATGCAAAAATATATTCCAAGGCTTTATCACAAAGACTCAGTAGAGTAATTGAGGGGCTGGTACACACAACACAGCATGGTTTCATACCAGGTAAAGGCACAACGGAACACACAAGGAGAATGATCACCATATTGGATGTCACCGGAGCCGCAGGAGACCCTGCCTCAGCCATCTTTTTGGATGCAGAGAAGGCCTTTGACAGGGTCTCCTGGCGCTATTTGTGGAAAGCCTTGGAGTGGTTTGGGATTGGCATAGGTTATATACAGGCTATAAAGGCATTGTATGCGGCACCAACAGCGAAGGTGAGGATTAATAGAGGGTATACAGAGGATATTCACATAAAGCGTGGTACAAGACAGGGCTGCCCGGCCTCACCACTGTTATTCGCCCTATATCTAGACCCTTTTTTGCGAAGGTTAGAAGGAAACTCGAACATCCTCCCGATTGGTCTACATGGCTATGCATATAAGTCACTTGCATACGCGGACGACGTGGCAGTGCTCACTCCGGATCCTGGGTCAGCCATTAGGGAAATCGAACAGGAGGCTACACTTTTCGGCACATTTTCAGGGTATTCATTAAATAAAGGGAAAACACACATAATTAAAAATAACTGGGTAAACTATCATGACATAAGAATAGCATCTGAAGTCACCTATTTAGGGGTGAAGATTACATCCGAATTAGATAGTTTAGTCGAAATCAATATGAGACCACTGCTGGAGAAAATTAAAACAAACACAGAAAGAATGAATAACTTGCATTTGACCTTAATGGGTCGAATAAATGTCATAAAAATGATAACATTTCCTAAAGTGTTGTATTTACTTAGATCCATTCCCCTTTATTTTGAAAATGGTTGGTTTAGCAAATTAGAATTGATTTTGAATAAATTCATCTGGGTGAAAGGGAAAACAAGAAGGGCATATAGACACTTGACGGTAGATAGGGGAAAAGGGGGCTGGGGAGCACCAGATTTTAGGCTCTATTATTGGGCTGCGGTATTACAGTACAGTAAGGTGTTAATAGGAGGGGGAGGTCTGGAGCAAGCAACGGATAGTGAGGTGGGCTTACCTAATGTGTATACTATATTGATGGGGGAGGAAGCTGAGAATGGTTTTTTCAATACTACTGAATTTACGTATTTCAAACACACGAGATTCAAGACGTTGATGGCAGTATATAGGGTGTGGAAAGCAGTGGCTAAAAAATCAGGGCTAGGCAGATTTAATAACTATACAAGTTTGTACACAAATAATTCACTGCCGAGGGAGATCTTTAAGGATGCCACTATGTCTGACTGGTACCATAAAGGTATTAGGCAGATAGGGAACTTATTGGATGTGCAGGGCAATATCATGCAGTTTGGAGCACTCAAAACAAAATTTGGTTTAGAGCACAATAGTTTTTATAAATACCTACAAGTGAGGAGTTTTCTAACACAAAAACAAGGTGGTCCGCTTGGGATGCAGCACTGCAAGATTATGGATTATATAAAAATAACAACCAAATGTACAATAAGGTATCTCTATGCAGAATTGAAAGGAACTAAGCCAGATGAAAGGGCCAAATATTCACAAAAATGGATGGAAAAATTGGGGTCAAGCTCAGAAACTTTTCAGGAGTCACTAGATCTGGGTAGAACGGTGCTATGCTCGGCAACCCTTCAATCGCAACACTTCAAAACATTATTTTCACTTTACCATACACCGGCTAGAATTGCCCAGTGGGGTGGAACAACAGGAACAACTTGCCCACGATGTAATGCGAGCGGTGCAGATATCGTACATATGTTTGCGCAGTGCCCACAACTATTCTCTCTGAAAATGGCGATTGAAGAATTTTTTGATAAAACGCTTAGGATTAAGATTAAGCTGCTAGATGAATTAATCATTCTAGGGGTGGTAGATACGAGGGAAGCTATGCCAGTAGAGTTTATTTTTGTTTCATTAGCAGTGTTCCGCATCTGTATAGCAAGGAATTGGCTGAATAAGGCTCCCCCACTATTTGCAGACTGGATTGCTAGTCTCCTTACTATATATAATTTAGAAAAGGCGATATACGACAGGAAAGGTAGAAGGGCCAAGGCCTTAGGCAAAAAAATATGGCAACCAATTACGACGTGGAAAACTAGCAGGATAATTCTAGAATAAGGCAACAGAAGTTTGATTTGAGCTGCTTTTTTTTATTTATTTTTTTTTTTTTTTTTGAGGGCTGTTTTTTAGTTTATTATATCTGTTTACGATATGTAAATCTGTTTTAAAACATTGAAATGTATTTGTACTGTACAGTCACCTGAGTAATTGGTATGTGCTGTAATACATATGCTGGAATATGTGGAAAAGTTGGGGGGGGAAATTTTTTTAATAAATACGTTTAAAAAAAAAAAAAAATGTTATATTTAGAGGCACTGTATCTAAATGCATTTAATATGTTAATTCTAATCTCAGGGATGCTGCCCATTGTATACCTACATTGGGGCAAGAACACGTCAAACGATCATTTGTCAGAATGGTTGAGTGCAAGGAGCATGAAAAGCTGCCCACATGGGGTTAAATGCTGTGACATTAGGATAACAATTACTGTGCCCTCGTTTGTTCCTTTATGACTCAGCGACAAGACAGTCGTGGTAGCTATTTATGTGGTAATTAGACAATGTGACCATAATGGCTGGGCGGGCACTGCAATCTGATCCCTGCTTAACACCCTCCTTGCACTGACCCCGCAACCCCATAATAATTTTTCTGGGTGCGGGGATTTTTGTGTTTCCGCTTCACCTGGGTATCTGCCCGCTACTTACAACGGTAACATGGCAGAGTGGTCTACGTAATCGACAATACTAGTTCGGGGTGACCGGTGGGCTTGCTGATTCAAGTTACACTTGCGTACGTGCTTGCCTAGGTGGTAGGCCTCGATTCGATGACAGGACAAAGCTATGAAATATGCAGCACAAGTTACCAGGCACAGTGTGATTTAAGCCTGGTTACAGTGGTAAAAAACCTTTGACGCCCCCGGACCAAGGTAATGCTACTTACCAACGGTAAGAAGGTAAGGTGGCTACGTAAGGGATATATCTATCGGGAATATTGACAATACTAGTTCTGGGTCACCTGTATGCACTTGCGTGTCGACTTAACAGCATTTGGCACTTAATTCTTCCCCCCCTGTTTTTTGCCTAAGTAAGTCAGCCGTACCAAATGTCAGCCAGGAAATTGCCATTCCATAGTAGGCCTGTTAGTTTCAGGTAATTTCCTCAGAGGACATAGAGCACGCAAAGAACTCACTATAGTAGAGTGGATCTAAAGAGGAAGGTCGTGACCATGCCTAAATCCCATCTCTGATACTGCTGGTGCTCTTATATGGGCAGGAGGGTCAGACAGATTTGCATATGAACAGGGCTGAACTGGGGGAGGCAGAATGGGTTAATGAACGGTAACACATTAAACCCTGATCTGTTGAAACTAATGTTGCATCATGATTTACAATAGGTGGCGGTATACTATGAATTGATTGGAAAATCATGTGTGGCAGCTGGAGGGCCACCTGTTACTTGCAACTTGTTAAGGGAATGATGCTCAGTCTGGGATCATGAGAATAATATATATAGGTTATGGTTGCCCCTTAGTTATATTATGCGTTACCACTGTCAGCCACGGTCGAAGCCAACAGTCAGGCGCGAGGGGTTCGATACTTAGAATACGTATATTTCATCAAGTTGTGATTGGGTGGGTGCTAATACAAACTGACTGTTCCTTTTAAACTGATATCCTAATCATCCTTAAGGAGTCATGAGGGCGTTATGGTGTGCACTGGGGACTCCATCCTTTGTGTCACTGCACTACACACTGGGTAGTATTCGTTATTGAAGGCCATTTTACAGGGCACTCTTCGTAACACTAATACAGTCACGCTACAGGGGACACAAACTGAGGCTATGCTCAACACTTAGTCGGAAGTGTTTAGGAGTATGCATGTGACGCCAATTGTATCTCAAACGTAGCAAGGGATGGCAATGTAAGACTAGCACGTGTACAGCAGTTATCGCCAGAAACACTAATGGTTTGTGTTTATCTTTTCCATTTATGTATGGCCGGGTCCACGGTGGATATCTGGAGTGCTCCGCATCACAACAGCTGCTGCAGGTGGACAGCCCAAGGGATGCTTACGTCAGGTAGAGGATGGCAAACAACAACGCAAGTGTGATGGGCGAGCGATCAAAAGACGCAGGAGGTGCCAACACAGAGTTGATTGTTTCGGTGTGTAAGCCCTTAATTGGGCTGGCGGCAGTAATGTAGCAGGATGTTGTTTCATAAAAAATGGCTGTATTTGCCTTAACAGGAAATGGTATACCTACAGTAACGGCGCCTGTGCACGCAGGGCCACCAGTGTCAGCATGGTATATGCATAGATCACCAATTGGTAGTGACACCGGTAGAGATGGGACAGTACACAAGGGTGTGCATTCCTAGCCTCGGCAACCCCAGGAATGATAGGCCTACGCAACGCCTCATTTCCCCTGTTCAGGAAGTGGGGACTTCCATGGTAAAAGTAGTACCATACACTTAACACTTTCCAGAGCGTAGTGGCTAGGTGTGGATGGTTAGCAGACTGTACAGTATGCCAGTGGGAAGGGTAGAATGGTAGTACCAGGATACACCCGGTCACAGCATCTGCAGGGACCCTCGAGAGGCGTGCCCCCACACCCTCATTCATTTGAGGACATGGGGTAACGATGATAGGACCCAGACTGCACCATAGGGGGGCTCAGTTTTCCCCAGGCTGCACGTAAAAGGGGGGGGACTAGGCGAGTGCACGGAGTCACTCGGTGAAGAATCACTCGATAAAGAGGAGCAACACTTGGTTTGAGAAACTATTTCATACACATTAATCGCAGAATATCCCACAGGGGGTCATCTCAGGACCAAGCAGACTAACAGTCGGCTGATAATGAGGAGTTGACGTTTATTAGAGGCTCTACTCACAGGGTGGGGGGTCCAGTGGACAGAGTCAGGGATGCCCTAGTGATAGGGAACAAAATAGCAAGGGTAGAGGGTTTTTGGATTAGGAAGTTATGACCTTTCAGTGTAGGCGGTTTGGGGGGGGCCAGATAGTCGGTCAACTACCTGGCCTGTGGCGGTAAGGTCATTAATCGGTGAGCTGCATTTTAAGGTCCTTACGGGGGGGCGGACCCATTCACGAAAGGGGCCGCCCGCGGGAGGGGCCATTGGTCTCTCTCAGAACTTCAGGGGCAGGATATGATATCCCGTTTTAAAGGGTGCGGGGGAGGGAGTCTACGCTTTCCTCAAGCTGGTAGCCACCCCTCACAACACTATGACGTCACTAAGGTGCGCGAGTGTCTGGGCCCTCCTGTTATGGTTAAATGGAGTTCAGGGAGCGCACGTGGGTGTAACGTGCCCTGGGTTGCGCATGCGCATCTCCAACGTGAGAGCGCAGCTGTAAAAGGATCTGACACCGGTTGGCGACCTTGCTGTAGGACTTTATTAAAATATTAGAATGCATTTTAATTTTCGGGATGATTAGATTCGGTTAGGAAACACGCTGTACTAGCTATTTGTTAAGGTTAGCCCATCATACCATGTCGAAACGGATGTCAATCTAATCTTCTGAAAAGTGTGCATTTCAATAATTGTCAGAAATGTTTATTTGATTAAAATTTTTGATTTGTTTATATATTTTAATAAATACGGCCAGGGGGGGCCCTGTACCCCCTGACTTCCAAAGACCCCATGTGTTGACTGGTTGAATTGGTAATTCGGTCAGTATGTCAAGGGGGGTGGTGGCCGGCAGTCCCAGACCATGAGAGAAGGGGGGGCCAATCGGCCCCCACGCAGGCATGGCGGGGCCCAGCCCCTCCTACACCCCGCTCCCCTTCGTGGTCGCCTGTCCCCCGCCCTCGCCCCGGAAGTAGTTGAGCACTTCCGGGGTGAGGGGGCGGGGCCGCGGCTACGAAGGGGTTAAGAGCCTGGGGAGCGCGGGAAGCGGCCTCTTTGTGCCCGCGCTCCCCAGGCTCGCTCCTCGCCCCACCGTGGGGCTGTGTAATTTTCCCCACCCTCCATCCCCTTGTTTAGCGGACCTTGAGGCCGGCCAATGGTAGGTATAAGGTTAGCTAGGTGCCGGAGTATAGGAATAGGATCCTTGATCCAGTAGGCCTTTTCTGTCTACTAGAGGGTTGAGCAGATGTAAATGTTTTGTTCATTGCTGTGATATTTTAACTAATTTTCTCCTTAGGACTTTTTTCCCGTTTACAGGAAGATCTGTATATGTATATGTTTTGTGCTTTTCTGTGTATTAACGAACTTTACTCCTTAGGCCTTTTTTCCCTTTTAGTATAGCAATGTCGTATTTATTATGTGTGTCTGGCGGTAAGGTCATTAATCGGTGAGCAGCATTTTAAGGTCCTTACGGGGGGGCGGACCCATTCACGAAAGGGGCCGCCCGCGGGAGGGGCCATTGGTCTCTCTCAGAACTTCAGGGGCAGGATATGATATCCCGTTTTAAAGGGTGCGGGGGAGGGAGTCTACGCTTTCCTCAGGTTGGTAGCCACCCCTCACAACACTATGACGTCACTAAGGTGCGCGAGTGTCTGGGCCCTCCTGTTATGGTTAAATGGAGTTCAGGGAGCGCACGTGGGTGTAACGTGCCCTGGGTTGCGCATGCGCATCTCCAACGTGAGAGCGCAGCTGTAAAAGGATCTGACACCGGTTGGCGACCTTGCTGTAGGACTTTATTAAAATATTAGAATGCAGTTTAATTTTCGGGATGATTAGATTCGGTTAGGAAACACGCTGTACTAGCTATTTGTTAAGGTTAGCCCATCATACCATGTCGAAACGGATGTCAATCTAATCTTCTGAAAAGTGTGCATTTCAATAATTGTCAGAAATGTTTATTTGATTAAAATTTTTGATTTGTTTTTATATTTTAATAAATACGGCCAGGGGGGGGCCCTGTACCCCCTGACTTCCAAAGACCCCATGTGTTGACTGGTTGAATTGGTAATTCGGTCAGTATGTCAAGGGGGGTGGTGGCCGGCAGTCCCAGACCATGTTGTGAGAGCAGCGCTTTCTAGCTCCTCAACTGCTCCCAGCCTTGCTCACTGCCCGCAGTCGCCATTTCAGATCCTGACTTCATCCCTTCGTCTCCTCCTCACCCCAGCTCCCCTGCTCTCCTCGAAGGCCCAGGTGGTGTGTAGTGCACACACTCAGGGTAGTAAAGAAACGGAAAGTGGTTCACGTTTGACTTTGTGACAACGTGAAACTAACCAATCCTGGAGCTGCTCTCAGCATGAAAGAAGCCCCAGGATTGATTTGAGCAGGTTAATCTCCTTTTGAGCCTAGGTCCCTGTTAATACCAGCTGTGCGTTGTGCAGCGTGAATTGTGTATGGCTAGCTGGCCGGGCTATCCGACATGTACACTGGACAGCCAGCTTCAAAAATTACCCCGATACTTCTGCTGCTATCAGGCATGTCCTGAAACTCCGACACTCACCGCTAGATCAGCACGCACATGCCTGACTGCCTGTGATAATTATAAAGTAGTAACAATGGTATGGTCTTGAGGGTGGGGGAGAGTCGCTGCAGGTAGGGCGACGCTCCTCTACCATTTAAAAGGAACAGCCCCCCGGGGTCTTATTGGATACAGTGCCCTGGGGGCCTAACTGGCACGTGTGGCCATTTTCTTCACACAGCGACATATCATTTTAGGCCATTTGCCTCTTTGTTTTTAGTTCGAGCCTGGGCAGCGCATGTGCTGCTCTGCGAGGCATGCTGTATTGAGGTATGGCATAGAAGCTTTACCGATTTCCCACCCATCTTTTAAATTGGCTCCTGTTACCGTCCTTTCGAAATAGTTGCTTTTCATTTGTGAATAGGCTTAGTAGTCCCTTCTTGGCACCGCCCTGTCTGCATTTGTATCCTCCAATAACGACTGGACTTTTTACTCGTGTTGTTACACGGTCTGCTTTATCTAGTAGTTGAGCACTGCTTTCTTTAATGGTCTTCCCTATTCCACCCACGACGTTGCAGCACACCGCCACCTTTTATATCATGCCCTTTACTCATGTATATTTTCATTTCCAGTGCAGTCCACTTTAATTACAGTGGCTGTTCTTATTTATTTAATTTATGACGCGGTCCCCTTTCACTTTAGCAGCTGCGCTTATTCATTTATTTAATTCACAGCTCTATCGCTTTCACTTTAGTTGCTGCGCTACAAAAGCTTTTTTCCTTTATTTATTTTTATTACACTTTGTGTAAAAGTGCCCCACAGGCAGTTTCACTTTAATGTTGGCCATGCCCCTTTCTTTAGACGCTGCACTCACATGCACAGTCTGGTTCCTGGCACACATAACCTTGGCTGCAGCGCACAGAGACCTCACACTGCTGCACACAGAGGAAAGAAATTAGAGAGAACATTAGTTATAATAGTTAGTTTGATTTACAGACCTATGTTCTAACAATATTATGGTCTTTTATATTTGTGTTATTGCTATTTTTGACTTTACAATACAAAGTATGTCAAATCGATATGTGTATCCTCAAGGTTCTTTTGCCCATGTTTCTTCAAAAAGCCATTTTTCGTTAGTATGTATATGTGTAATGACTTCTTTTATCTATGACATAGTCTGTGTTGTAGTTCTAACTGTCCAAGGATATCTTGGTTATCTGAGTTGTGGGCACTCTTTCACTCTTTGATTATACATTTTATCTTCTCTTCTGGCCTTTGGTTGTGCTGCTGGTTCTAATAATGTTGGGTTGGCTTCCATTGTCGCTAATGCTGTGCCATCGGACAAAATGGCTCTTACGTGCCCCCTTCCTAATTTTCGTTTATTCTGTATCCAATGCCCTTTGCTCTTTTGCAGTCTCTGAGTGCATCTGTGCACACCCATTTAGATGATTTACAGTTCCTTCTTCAGTTATAGGGCCCAACCTCGGCCTTTTATATGTGCCTCGTGGGATTAAAGAAAATTATTAAAATGGAATACAATGCAAACAGATCCTTTTAATGAATGGAGGCAAATACATATCTAGTGTTTTGAAGCCATAGAAATGGTGGGAATGTGCTATAAATATATATATAACATAGCAGATTGGCTTGTGGCCCATTACTACCTCAAAGCTGTGCCGGCTCACTCAGAATTATATTTAACAGAGATTTGTCCCAGGAACCCTAGGTAAGTGCACTTACTTCTACCAAGATATACCGCTGTTGCTGCCAATGATTTGCCACATATTTGAAGTACAGCAATTCCCCTAATTTAGGCATGTGTATATTTTTCTGGGTAAGCTTCAGGTAGCCAAGAGCACTTGATTATGCTTTTCCCCCAGCTCAAGTAATTTATTTAGGATGTCTGTGAAAGATAGGCTACAGTTCAAGGTGGTATGTGTGTTGCTCAATGGGCTTTTAATGTCATTAGCAATGCCTAAATAGTGACATCAAAGATTTAGTTTAGAGCATTTTTGTCAAAGCTCTCTCACTATGGAATGGTTTTTTTTATGACTAGATTCTGATTTGTTCAGTTTTAGAAAGAAACTCACATCCTTACTTTTTCCCTTCCTGTGTGGATCTAGACCAGTTAAGTCCGGCTTATTATTTGAGCTTGGGAACACGATTAGATAACAGTAGGCTTCAAGAGACAGTGCCACAGCAACAAACCAATCAGAAAAGAGTTCCATGTCAATACGAACATAAGACTGAGCCTCACATGCCAGAAGCCTGAGATCAAAATATGAAACTGAAACCAGGATCAGGCAACATTGAACATGGACTCAATATCCTGATAATGCTCTCCTTCAAATCAAAGCTCCCCTACCATTAGATCTTGGGGATGAAAAATTCATGGACTTCCAGGAGGACGTCTTAACAGGCCAATTCTTCATGGGCTTAGCAAGAAATTAAGGGCGTGCCTCACTGAATAAAATGTATCTCCTGCTATAATGGGAGTTTAGCCCCAGACAAACACCTCATAACTTGTAACACTCTGGGTTGGCAGTGTTCAGTGCTCGCTGTTAAATATTCAGCAGGGTATGTCACTTGGACAGACCTGACAAAATCTTTTTACTCAGTCAAATATAGCTTATCATTTTTGTTTGTCCACTCTGCTTCCTTATTTTCAGTCAGGGTTTTTTATATGTCTTTGGTATATTGTGATTTTTAGCAGGTACTGGGAAATGGTTTAATCTGCTTTGTCTCATACCATCAACACACATTCTCCTAAACACAAGTTGTTCAAGACCCAGTGTAGTGGTTTCGCAGTTTGTGTGACACTATTTAGCCTTCCTTAAAAGTGGAACACCCTCAGAAACTAAAAACCAAAGCCCTTCCACTTCAACTTCAGGAAAGTGTTATTTGGCATCTACAAATGACCACCTATGAATTCATTGAAGTGAATACACAATGCTGAGACACCAACGCTGTGAACATTGTGCCCTTGTTGAGTGAGCTGCATTTCTTCTGTGGTACTTGTCTCTTCTAAGTGCCCTGAAAGAGTACTGGAACCATAACACATTTAAAGATGTATCATAAGGAATTCCTGTGGTTATTTGAGCTTCAAAAATGATTTGGCCAAGTCAGAAGACAAATCTCTGTCTGGTAAACTCCTTGCCAAGTGTGAACTAGTAGGGGAATGCTGTAGAGATGGAATAATCTGGAATGATTCAACTGACCTATCATTTTTCTCCGTATGTTTACCCTTGAATAATTCAACTATCTGAAAGTTCACTGAGCACACCTCATTGTTTCCTTGGACATATCCCCACAAACAACCAGTTTCTGTGGGTTAGGAGGTGTTAATAAAGCTATTAGAAGACTGACAGTCAGGGATAGTTGAATCATACTTCAGGAGAACTGAGCTTTTTTTATCTCTATCTCTGGTTGGATAAAGGCCTCCCTGCTTCTCCTGGTAAAATCAGGTCAGTCCCCATATATTAGTTACTACACACCCTCTATGGGCATCTACTTGGCTGTGTTTTGTTAACATGCGTATCTGTTGTAGGTAGGGCACATGTACGGTGAGCATAGAAATTGGGTGCAATAGGACTGATACAAATAATGGTAGCTCTCCTGCTAACTGTAAGGACTTTCTAGTTTGCCAGCCCCATGGCAGTGCATGGGGCTAAGCACCAGAACCCAACAAACATTTCACCCCTTCTGCTTTTTTACTGCAGTACACCTTCAGCCACACCCGAGCAAAATCACAAACAATTAACCAAAGTGACTCATGTTGCATGGCAACTCTGTCTTCTGATGGAACTAGGGATATACTGAACCCTGCAAAACCAAAGGAAATGATGGACGGAGCGTTGACAATACACGCATTCACCCCCAGTCAACTGATCTGGGTTTAATCCATCACCATTCTTTAGCCCACTCTGCCACCCCAGTTCAGACATGGCCATATGCAAATCAGTCTGACCCTGTGCCTCATGGGAACAGCCCAGCCCGATATCCCAAGCCATGCCTTCCCTGGACCGGAAACAAGCTTCCCAGGACCGGTTTCTGGCATTGCAGCCGTCTTCAGCCGGGCTTGCTTGAATCCAGCGGCAAAGTGAGCAAGCGACTCACGTCTGAGCATACCCGGCCAACTTATGGCGAGCAAAGCAAAACCAAAGGAAATGATGGACAGAGGGTTGACAATACAAGCACTCACCCCCAGTCAACTGATCTGGGATTAATCCATCACCATTCTTTAGCCCACTCTGCCACCCCAGTTCAGACATGGCCATATGCAAATCAGTCTGACCCTGTGCCTCATGGGAACAGTCCAGCCCGAACTGCCAAGCCATGCCTTCCCAGGACCGGAAACATGCTTCCCAGGACCGGTTTCTGGCATTGCAGCCATCTTCAGCCGGGCTTGCTTGAATCCAGTGGCAAAGTGAGCAAGGGACTCACGTCTGAGCATACCCTGCCAACTTATGGCGAACAAAGGAAAACCAAAGGAAATGATGGACGGAGCGTTGACAATACAAGCACTCACCCCCAGTCAACTGATCTGGGTTTAATCCATCACCATTCTTTAGCCCACTCTGCCACCCCAGTTCAGACATGGCCACATGCAAATCAGTCTGACCCTGTGCCTCATGGGAACAGTCCAGCCGAACAGCCAAGCCATGCCTTCCCTGGACCGGAAACAAGGTTCCCAGGACCGGGTTCTGGCATTGCAGCCGTCTTCAGCCGGGCTTGCTTGAATCCAGTGGCAAAGTGAGCAAGGGACTCACGTCTGAGCATACCCTGCCAACTTATGGGGCCTCTAATGAAACTATGCTGCTTACCAGCAGATATAATTGCCCAGCGAACTCTGCAAAACAGTGTTTTCCATGAGGCTTGCAACAGGTTTAGACCTCTACAGCATCCTCCCCAGCCCAGGAGCATGTAAATAAATGCGTTCCACAACACTATTGGCTTGGAGCCACAGAGGTGTACTCTTTTGATGCTTGACATTGGCTCAGACCATATATCCTTGAATTCTTTGCTATTGAATAGTGGACCAGTGCCAGATTTTTAGAATAATGGGTATACCTCATGCTGCAAATATGTCGTCCAGCCGCTCGATGACCTTGTCAAGGGTTGATGGTGATAACTCCTCTACAAAAAGAAAGGTTGAATACTTATAAATGACTACGATGAGATTATGTCTATTTCCTAAGGGCCAAAAAAAATCAACTGAAACTCTTCCCCAGGCATGAACAGGAAGGTCAGACAGTGTTACTGGATGCTGCTTCACGTTAGGGGAAAGGCAGTTGCAAAGATGGCACTCTTTTAGTTCACTCTCAATTCGCTCATCTAGGAGCAGGAACCACACTCAGTCTTTTAGGGCTCTTTTGGTGGCTACAATACCATGATGACCTTCATGGGCTAGTTCACTGACCGGCTGTCTTAGGATCTCTGCTATGATGATTCTCAATCGTCTCAATACTATAGCTTCCTTGGTAATGGACAATTCCTCTTGTACATTTTTGAATTTTTGAAATTCAATATCATCAGCTGAAGGTGGAGTACTCTTCTACCACAACTGAGTTGAAATAATGTCTTTGTGGATAAGCATGTTGTTGTCAGCATTAGTAGCAGCAATAATCTATTCAATAAATAGGGCTGCTGGCGTGCTGGACCTCACAATGAAGTTGATGTACTCTTTAGCCATTTTGGATGTCGAACTATGACGATGTAGCGGTACTCGTGATAAGTATTCAGCAGGGTTCTGATCTTTACCTGACTTGTGTACAACTGCATAATCGTACCCTTGCAGTCGCAACCGCCACCTTTCAATGCAAGGTGGGTTCTTGGAATTTGGGTTTCCAAAATCAGTGAGCAATGCTTGGTGGTCTGTAACAATAGTGAAAAGTTTCCTGTAGAGAAACACATGAAAATGCTTGCAGACCCACACTATAGCCAGACTCTTCATCTCCGGCTGAGAATTGACAAGTTATGTGTCAGACAAACTACGGGTGGCACAGGCCACAATGTGTCTCTAATCATTGAGTTAACCATTATGTTGAGCATTTATTCTTTTAAAACTTTGATTACATTCAGGAGACCACTGGAAAGGGACATTTCATTTTGTCAAGTCTCTCAATGGGCCGGTCACAGTAGCAAAGTCACAAATGTACCTTGAGCAATAACTGGCCATGGTGAAGAAGTATCGCAGTATTGTGATGTCACGAGACCATGCACTCTTACCTTCAGTTTGTGCGTAGTCAGGCTTGCAGAGACGCAAGGGACCAACTTCCTGATTCCCTATGTAGTAACCAGTGATTTGAAAGTCACTTAAGTTAAAAGATAAAGATTAGAGAGGAGGACCTGACAGGATACTGGACGTTGAGGGATCTTGTTGTCGACCTGCGAGGCAACAAGGTAACATATGGTAAGTAGTGACCCTTACTTTACAACTACTTCAAGGATCTTTATAAGGCTGATGTATTACCTCAGAACGAGGGAACTGTCATCATGGTGTGAGATGATAATGCTCATATTACACAATTTCCCTTGAATATTAAAATTACCTATGAAGAAATTTTAACTGCGATCAAAGAGAGTGCCCCGGGGAAAGCCCAAGCCCGGATGGCATGCCAGTAGATGTTTACAAGTCTAACACGGAATTATGGGCCCCGCTCCTAGCTAAGGTTTTGAATAGTTGTAATAGATATAGATTTATTCCTACCTGGTCAGATGCCATCGTGATCCCCGTTTTTAAAAAGGGGGACAGAAACGAACCCAACTATTACCGTCCCATTTCCTTACTGGACTCGTTAATGAAGGTGGCGGGGAGGGTTATTTTAAATAGATTGCAATCCTGGGTGGAAGAGACAGGTTTACTCTCAAGGTTCCAATACAGGTTCAGGTCAGTGCTAGGAACCGTTGAACAGGGATTACATTTAGCCCTAATTATAGGTAAATATGTTTTAGTGAAAAGGGAAAAACTTTTTTTAACGTTTGTTGATTTAAGTTCAGCTGTTGACTGCCTAAGTCATGATAAACTGTGGAGCACCCTAAGAGAGATGGGCATCGATCCAAACCTGCTGCTATTCATTAAGGAGTTATATAGGGGAGTGGGGGCGAGGGTCCGGTATGGAAAACGGGGACAATGTACAACTAAATTTAATATTAACAAGGTAGTGAGACAGGGTTGTATACTCGTAATGCACAAAAGTGACCCCGCATCCTTCAACAGTTAATATAGTATTAATACAGTTTCAGTAGTGTTATTCAAATAATTCAATTAACTTTCTAGTCGTTCTCCCAAAAATTCCAAAGTCAGGTTCTTCAGCAAAAAGAGGTTCTTTATTCACAAATGATGATTAAAACCAATAGCCAACGCGTTTCGTTCGAAACCGGACTTCTTCAGGGCTATATTAAAAATACAAAACATAAAAATATTTTACATATGTATAGTTGCAATCTATTTACAAACAATCCATACACATTTCAGCTCATATTAGTATATACAGTAAGGAAACCAGACAAAATTCGATAAACATTTATCCATATCAAAGATAAGCATTGTACACCTATTCAAGGGAGAACACATTGAGAAACTAATATCACGATCATAGGACCAGTTATTAGATACTAACAATGAATATCTAACGACGTTATTCTTCATTATTATGTTATGATGACATATCTTTTTAATTGAGAGTTATCCAGATGGTTCAGATGCATTTTTTCCAATGCTTGTTAAAATATCTTGTCAAATTTCTTTAAAAAGCCAGAGCACATTCATTAAGATGTAATTCTACTTTATAAATTCAACAAATACCTTGTCAAAATTCTCAATATAGCAAGGCTTCTCATTAGTCTTCGCACTTGAGGTTCAGTTAATCTGTAAAGGGATAGTGTATATTTAACATTTAATATAATTATTTCAAGAATAATGATTTAGTAGTTTTATCAAAGGCTACTAGTTAGTTCTTCCTTTATTCATAGTCGTGTAATAAACACCCAAGTCCTCAAATGTTATCTATTTCATATAATCTACTATACATCACATAGTCGAGTAGTGGACAATGGGAACAAGATTTTTATTTTGCATCGTTTTATGTTTCATCTATGTAAGTCCGCCTTACGTAATTGAGTCTATAAGGGAAAGATGTCAGTTTTGGTTACTTACTTCAGGGAACGATAAGTAATCATAATTCCATGGTATAAAAAGTTCCCATTTTTTGATGGTTATAAAAAAGGAAAGGCCTGAGAAGAAAAGATAGAGAACATTTTGAAGAAAAGATGACCCATGAAGCACAACATATGTATTGTGCATTTAGTTCAGTTAAAAAAACGAATAATTTCGGGTTATTAACATCAAGTTAATGGCAAATATTTTTAGAAGTGTTCCTATAAGCAAACTATGTAGGTATAGTCTATATTGAAAGCACACGGCGTGTAGGATCTCCTATATTCGACGTACCCATTTTTTTTATAAACGTAAACAGCTATCTTGGCCTAGTGAAAATAAAAATAGGGAGATAACATTCTAACTCAGACTACAGAAAGATTTAAAGTTGCAATTAAGCAAGCTTATGCGGGTATATTCTATAATCAGGAGTCGCAATATGCGGGAGACTCAGAGTAAGCTGTGAGCCTTGAAGCAAGCTATCAGTAATCCTAGCGAGATTATAAATCGTACGCAAAGGGTAAAAAGAAAAAAGAAAGGAGACACAAACAGCGTCTATTACTACCACAAGCGGTTTTACACTAAAGTCAGTTTTGCAGACAGAGTGTTCCTTAATATATGGGGCAATATGATGGCGAACAGCCTCAATAATCGTGTGGATATAAGACACATCAAGTGGCAGCCATCTTAAAGTATTACGTACTGCTGTCAAATGGTTTCATTATAAACTTCTCTGGTATAGATCAGCACATATATGTCACCTATGGTATAATTACAGTCAAGAAAAACCCGCCAAGTAAAATAGGCTCCTTAACAGAGAAAGACCCCCTTTCCCCCTAAAGATTGCTCACCGTAAAGAGAGTGTCAGCATGTAGTGAAGCATGTAGTCATCTGGTTCAACAAGGTATTTTAAAGCGTGTGTTTATATACCCCACTGAACAGTTGTTAAAAACCAATTGTCAAATTTAATTGTAAATTAGCCTAGATTATCGTCAAGCCGTGATGACGTATGCGCTCTCTCAATAATAGCCGCCATCTTGGAGTGGTCAAAAGAAGAGAAGAAGAGATATATTATGATGATCAGATTCCATAAGACTGGGACAAAAGAAAGGGTCACCGTTGTCACATAACAAACTGATAGAAAGTGGATATGTCAACTCTCTATTGCGGATGTTTTGCTCGGATATACATATATATATTGCTTTCAAAAAGGACCGCCATCTTTGACCAATAAGATGAAGTAGCATGGCGTGACAGTCAAAACCCGACAAGTATCCCAGGTGTTCTTAGTGCAAATGCATTAATGGGCGCCATTACAAATTGGTCAAAGGTCGGCAGCAATCCAATGCGTACCCTAATACAAAGTCAGCAAAGGGCACCATTACACAATGCGCAAAAGTCGACAGTGAACCAATAGATGTCCAATGCAAAGTCACTTATCAAGCGCCATTGCGAAATGGTCAAGATACGGCAGTGGACTAGTCCATTTTCAATATAATAGCACTGGTAGGCGCCATTACAAAAATGGTCAAGATACGATAGTGATCTGATACGTTTTTTGATATAAGATCACTGATAGGCACAATTGCAAAATTGGTCAAAATTCGACAAAGATCTAATGCGTTTTTAATATACAAACACTGATGGG
Organism: Lissotriton helveticus; assembly: GCF_964261635.1. Lineage (NCBI taxonomy): Eukaryota > Metazoa > Chordata > Amphibia > Caudata > Salamandridae > Lissotriton > Lissotriton helveticus. The sequence goes on along the minus strand of NC_136065.1, from coordinate 642,955,594 downwards.
CACCATTACAAAATGGTCCAAGGTCGACAAAGATATTCAGGGGCCAGAAAGGTAGCTTATTTTTTCAATCCCAAATCTGAAGGGGAGAAATGCAGGCTCTGAGGATACAAGGTTCTACAAAAAATGGTGAAATTCATTATTTATATTTAAACCATGATTCACAGATCTCAATCTGCAGATCCAACGTGCCTCTAATTGTCTGAGGTACGTTGTCTTATCCCCACCCCGAATGTTTACAGAGACTCTATCAATTGCATAGAATATAATCTCTTTTTCCAAAGGATGACATTCCAGAATATGTTGCGCCTCCGGGCTACGTGTGTTGGTATGTCTTATGTTTCTGAGATGTTCCTGAATTCTTATTTTTAGGCATCTAATACTGCTGCCCACATAAATCATATTGCAATGACAGATGATCAAATATACAACAAAAGTTGTGTTGCAATTTATGAATGTTGTGATCATATGTTTCTTTGGACTATTGTAGCTAAAACTCTCCATCTTATTGATCCCATATTCACATACTGAACAATTGCCACATACAAAGAAACCAGCCGGTTTCTCCGGTAGCCACGTAGAACCACGTTGCTTAGGTGGTTTTACATAGCTAGGGCAAAGAATATTTTTGATCGTTGTGCCCTTTTTGTAGACAACTTTAGGTTTGTCTGAAATGACACCTGCTGGCAGTATGTCAGATTTCAAGAGGTGCCAGTGTTTTCTTAAGATGTTATAGATATGGTTACTATACATTCCATATTCTGTTATGAAAGCACATTGATTTAAAGATGTATGTATATTCGCCCTGTTCCTGTTTAATCTCTAAATAAATTGTGTAGGCCCTTACTTGGCCGGGGACAGGCAGGACTATCCTATGATTCAGAATGAACCAGCACCTATTTTACTATATGCGGACGACGCAGTTATCATGGTGCGGACACAGATAGGTCTGCAAAGAGCTGTAACAACATTTGCGACCTATATGATGGAAAGAGGCCTGAAAATAAACAAAAGTAAAACCTTTACTATGTGCTGTGGGATGAAGAAAGGAAATACATGCAACATTTTTATTGATAATACGAAAATAGACACCACAGACAGATTTTTCTATCTAGGTATTAATTTCGATAAAATGGGTTCGTGGAGATCAGCTGCAAATGCAAGAAAACTATGTTTCTCTAGAGCAATAGGTGCAGTACGGAATTTTGCTAATAAATTGGGTGGTCGACCAGTCCATGTGTTGGTGGATATTTATAAGTCCAAATGTGTATCTACTGCGACATACGGGGTGGGGCTCTGGGGAATAGCAGATGACCAAAAAATCCAGTATTGAGAGAATGAATTTTTGCGCTACCTCCTTGCTGTCCCAGGCTCCACTGCCACATATGCATGCTACGGGGAATTGGGTCTCCCCTATATTTCAGATATTATCAAAGTTAATCCCCTTCTTTTGTGGCATAAGGTGTGGTACTCCTTTGAGCCCAGTTTTAATAGAGATGTGATTAAAGACTGTCTTAAATTGGAAGGGGCGTCCAGGATTTTATGGATTAAATACGTAAAAGAACTGTTTTATGATATCGGCCACCAGGAGTATTTTTATTCTCCAAATAATTTAGAAACCATTACTGGGAAGAACCGGAAACAAATATGTTTAAATTATTTAGAAAATCAGCGTTGGCTTTCTGAAAAAGCAAAGCCTTCAGTTATGGAGAATAATTTGATGCTGCAGTATAACGGCATCCAGCCTTATCTGATACTGGTTCAAGGATGGTACTCACACATGTTGTTGACTCGTTTCCGTTGTGGGTCCTTTTTTAGAATGATTACTCTTCCAGAGGTAAATTTATGGTCTAAAACCCACCCACCATGTCCATGCGATGATGTTTCCATCCAATCTATGCTACACTGTATACTCTTCTGTAAACTTTATGATATTCCCAGGAAAAGATTTTTAACAACCATTTTAAAGAAGTGGGGACTTCGACAATGTTGAACGGCATTTCTGAGGTTACAAATGTTAGAGAATGAACTGATTATGTTTGCTGTATCGTCCTTCTTAAAAACTGCTATCAGATATAGGAATACAATGCAATAATTCTCTTACTAAATGAGTTTATCATTCCTGTATAAATAACATACCCAGCTTTATATTTTTAACAATGAATTTGGCTTAAAAAGGATTTTGTAGTATACTGATCATTTGAATATGTCTGGTATATATTATTCTATTTATTGTGCTTTTATGGTTTTTATGAAACAAAATCGAATAAAGCTATTTTTGATTTGATTTGATTTGGCAAGTAGTGACTCTTAGTTTACAAGTAGGTTTAGTCTCACTTCTCTGTTCTAGTCCCCTCCCTTGTAAGCCAAATCCTACCTACGAACTGGAGCTGGCGAGACAAACGTCCTAGTATGTCTTTATGCTGTAACAGTGGATCATCAATGCGGTATGAGAGGAAGCGTGTATTTAGCTGAAGTGTTTCAGGTCGTTCTTCAGGGAAGACATCATCTTAAAGGAAAACATTGGCGTTAAAAGTTGGTTCTTACAATATAGTACAGAAAGCTCTTAGTGATATAACATGGCATTATTAGCTAACTGGTTTGATTTCTTCAATTCTTCTTTTCACATTGACTCTTTGTTGTCTAAATAAAATAACAAGAGATGCTTCGCAACAACATAAAAGATGCTACTGACATATGACTTTTTTTAAGTAACAAGGGGGACCCAACAGATAGCTAAGCACCATGGGTATAACAACGTTATAGTGAACAAAACGGTTCTTAGCTCATTTCCAAATCAACAGCAAAATTGTTGTATAGAAGCACAATGGAAAACTATACACGTTTATAAAATTTCCAAACCCAGCCGGGAAAGGATTTTATTTTATAAAGAAACAATGTTCAATTCAGTAATCAAATTCGTAATCACAAGACACAAGCCTGTGTCGTACATGAAAAGAGGGAAACAGAAAGATAGCATAAGGGTGAAAGGGGTGTCTATCAGGCAAAGAGCGAGAGCAGAGACAGGGTACTGTATTCAAGTAAAGAATCAATCACAGTATCTCCTGGAGTGGAACATAAACAATCTTATTGGTCAATGTTCATAAACATAAACCCACTCATGGGTGTCGACGTTTCGATCCCTATTGCTCGAAAGGTTACATGGGATCATCATCAGGACATTTTTAATGAACAGAACATGCCTGATTGTAAAAGACGCCTGTTCAGGAGAAATGAAAGAGAAAAGATATATATTTTTAAAAAAGAAAGATATTTTTAAAAAAATACCAGAGTAGTTTGCAGACACATGTCACAGATGTATCGAAATCGCAGTGTAAGACCAAGTGCATAGTGAATGTGACTTCTTGAAAACAAAATAATGAAAATGACAACACTCAAAAGTTCCTCGGAATCGCAGTGATGTGCGTAAAAATAGCGTTATCGTGTCTTCTTGGAGTAGGGATTGTGACTCAAGACAGGGCAGTGGCACGGAGTGAAGTCAGGGATGGCCTGAGTAGCGAGTGTAGTGGGCCGTGTGATTACCCCAGAAACAACCCGCTTATTGATGATCAACAAGCTTGCTTATTGATAATTGCTCTCAGAGTGGGACAAAAGTAGCACACCCTCGCTATATGGCTAACAGGGCAGGCCGTCAATAACGTACCCAGAAGCGAAATCAAACCAGGCGGTATCTTCGAAGGAACCGAAGCCAGCGGTGAGTCAGGATACTTTCACCGTGTCGGTCGTTTCAATACGCGGCAGTGGCGCTGAAACCAGAAAGGCGCATTTAGTAAAGACTAGACCACGCGTTTGATAGCGTGCTGTTGGCAGCGGCGATGGAGCTTACCTTAGGTTTAGGAAATAGCCGGAATATATTTGGCTAAAATAAAATAAAATTTACGTGTAGGTATCAATGACCATACAACTGGGGTCCCATCAATGGGGATTTGAACGCTGCAAAAAAGGAAAAGTAGGGAGTAAATCAATAGCTGCTAGCGGGCGGGTGAATTCAAGGCAACGCGGGTCTTAACCCAGCGAGTACTTACTCAGTCCTGATGGGGACTCGTCTTCACGTTGCTCCTCGGTCGGTGCCCGATGCAAGTCAATGGACTGCAAGGGCGCGCCAGGTTCATAACGGGCCACGCAGGTCACATGACCTTAAACAAGGTTGCTCAATCTGAAGGGAAGAGCTGTCAAATACGGGGGCCATTTTGTAATGGCTAAACGGGAGCCAAGTGCGCTAGTGAAAACCAAGTGATAGTGCCAAAGTGAAATATATAAAAAAATGGAACAACATATTATCACACAATTAGTCAGTAGAAACACTTCACAGAAATCAGAATGATCGTTAAATTTAAAGTTCGTCATAATTTAAAGTTCGTCATAATATCCTGGAGTATCAATGTCAATGTTAACCCGAGGGGTTTATATCAATCCTGGGCTAACTCATGAGATCCTTGTGAATGGTTCTCTCAGAGTAGCGTAGTCCAGTCCTCACTCCGATTGAGCCCAGCCCTGATGGTATTGAATTGAATGATGGATTTCAACTCTTCTCGGTTTAACAACTGCTGTAGGTTGCCGCCTCTCTGTGGTAGTTTGACTGTTTTCAGGACTGTCCATTGGAGGTCATCCGCAGTATGCTTCATGCTAGCATAGTGTTCAACAAGGGGTGCATTTGCAGTGCCACACCTAATGCGGCTTCGATGCTGACTTATTCTGGTCCTTATCTTTTGGGTCGTTTGGCCCACATACATTTGCGGGCATGGACAGAGAATCGCATAAATCAAATTGTGACTATTACAATTCGTGAAGTCTTTTAAATCAACTGTGATGTTATTGTGACTAAAAGTGCTCCCCTCAAGTGTCAAATTACAGACAATACAATTCCCACATTTCACATGCCCCCTCATTGGTGGCAAACCCCAGCTAGACTCAATTGTGCCTGTCTGGGGTTGTGCTGGTAAGGCTGCTCGTACCAAGTGATCTTTTATATTCCTGCTTTTCTTGAAGGCAAACAGGGGTTTCTCAAAAGCCAGTTGCCCTGCATTTAAGGTTGGCCAGTGACGTAGGATCGTCTTACGAATTTTGTCAGAGATCGGGGAGAAGGTTGTGACACAGGCAATCCTGCCTGTAGTGGGTCTGATTTTGGGCTGGAGAAGGACCTCTCTCGGACAATACCATGCACGTTTAGAGGCATTACGCACAAGCCTACTTGGATACCCTCTGGCTTTGAGTTTTGAGCACAGGACCGCTGCCTCTTTGAAGTAATCAGTCTTGGCAGAGCAATTCCTTCTGATACGAAGGAACTGAGAGTATGGCAGTGAGTTTTTCAGGGCTTTGGGGTGATTACTGTTGTACCTGAGTAACGTGTTCCGCTCAGTTGGTTTCCTATAGAGTCGAGTGAGTAACTCACCCCCCTCATAGTATATCAACAGATCAAGGAATGGGATCTCTGTCTTATGGCTTGACAGCGTAAACTGCAAACTGTCACAGTTGTTGTTTAGCCAGTGCAGGAACGAGTTAAGGACTTCTCCCTCAGAGTTCCAAATCAGAAAAATATCGTCTATGTAGCGGCGCCACATGCCAATGAGGGACCTGAATGGATTTGTGCCGGCTAGGATTGAGCTTGTTTCAAGTGCATCCATGTAAAGAATAGCCAGATGGGGAGCAAAAATAGCTCCCATCGAGCATCCCTTAATCTGTTGGTAAAATGTCCCGTCAAAGATAAAAAAGTTTCTGGTAAGACAGAGTTCTAGTAATTGCAAAATGAACAACGTAGGTACTCTGTGTGGTCTGGGTCTGGAATCTAGTATTCGTTCTATGACCCGTAGAGCCGCTCCTTGTGGAATATTAGTGTAGAGCGACTCTACGTCTAGCGTGCAAAGTATTTGGTTGTCGGGGTCAAAAGGAAGATGTTCCACCAGATTGATCATCTCCATGCTGTCACGGACGTAACAGCATGTTCCAGGCACAAAGTCTTTAATAAAAAAGTCCACGTAGGACCCTAGGGGTTCCAAAATAGAGCCACAGGCCGATACTATCGGTCGGCCCGGTGGGTTCACAATGTTTTTATGAACCTTAGGCAGTGTGTAGATGACAGGGAGTCTGGGACACTTAACATTCAGAAAATTGAATTCCTTCTTGCTAAGAAACCCTTCGTCCCTGCCAGCCACAGTGATTTGTTTTATCAGGCCCTGAATTTCAACCGTTGGGTTTCGGCCTAGTCTCAAATAATGTTCCTTATTATTCAATTGTCGAATAATCTCGTTTTTATAGGCATCAATATTTTGTAAGACAATGCCTCCGCCCTTATCAGCGCTCTTAATGATTAGGTCCGTATTGACTTTGAGTGAGTCTATTGCCTCTTTCTCGCTTTTTGAAATGTTGAACGGAATATATATCTTCTTACTCCCCAAGAGCTCGAGCTCTTTGAGAATGAGCTTCTCAAACGTGATGATCTCGGGTGGAATCATGCTTGCCGTGGGAAGGAAAGTAGAAGGCGGGGCAAAAGGAGTGTTGCGGTTCGCCTCAGGAGTAGGGTGCAATTGAAAGAATGCTTTAAGCCGTATCAGCCTGAAAAAGCGTAATAACTCGGTTTGCAACTCCATGAAGTTCGGGCGAACAGTAGGGACAAAGGAGAGTCCTTTTTTCAGAACTTCCAATTCTGAGTGCTGCAGCACATGGCTAGATAAATTAAAGATAGGCAATGTCTCAGTCACATTCATAGTCGTGGGTATCACCACTGATAAAAATTGTTGCGTGTCCTCCGCTCCCCGGGGGCGTTGAACCATGTTCTGGGTTTCTTGGCCCTCCCTCGCTGAGGGGTTCCTGGTTGGCCTCTGGATAAAAAATTACCCTGTGCTCCACCACGACCTCTCCCTCGGTTGCTCCCACCCTCTCCTGGATCTGAGTTATCGGATGAGTCTTCTGAGGTGTCTGAGAACCCAACTATGTTCTGTCTTTTATTGAAGCGACCCCAAGGTCTATTCTGAGGATTGAAATGTGGCCTGTTGGTGTAAAACTCTTTATTCAAGTATGGATAGTTGGTCTCAGCGCTGTAGTTTCTGATATCTTTTTTAACCTTATTGGCTTTTTTATTCTGTTCAATGCGGCAGTAGTCAGCTATTGTTTTCTCCACCTGTTCAAGCAATTTCTTACATTCGGCTGTAGGGTCAGAATCATTAATTTCCTTCAGTAAATCAGCGATCTCAACTTCGAGAGTTTTCAACGTTTCTGTCGCTATGTCAATGCCAAGGGCCAACCACTGTCTTGAGCATGTGGTCCCAATGTGACTAAAATTAGTAATGTATTTAGGGTTATCCGTAAAGATCCCAGGGATATTGCGCACTTGCAAACCCAAGGGGATTACTCCGGATTTAAGGTAATCAGTTAGCATTAATATCATTAGTTTTAATCTAACTTGCTTTTTTTGCAGTTTCTCTAACTGCTCTGGAAGGCTGGATGCAGTAGATGCCGGAGCATCTGGAGTTTCTGACAAAAGTGATGGTAACGTGCAGAGGTGCTTAATGTGGTCTATTGAATACAAAGGGGCATGGTCTGACATCTCCTAAGGCTAGGAAAAAGGGAAAGATTTAAAGTTATACAAGTGTGTGTACAGGGACACTAGGAAGGTCCACCTCGGTTCCGAGGTAAATCGAGTTTAGAGAAAACCCTGCAATCCTGGTGATTGCGCTAGCGTTTTTTAAGTAACAAGGGGGACCCAACAGATAGCTAAGCACCATGGGTATAACAACGTTATAGTGAACAAAACGGTTCTTAGCTCATTTCCAAATCAACAGCAAAATTGTTGTATAGAAGCACAATGGAAAACTATACACGTTTATAAAATTTCCAAACCCAGCCGGGAAAGGATTTTATTTTATAAAGAAACAATGTTCAATTCAGTAATCAAATTCGTAATCACAAGACACAAGCCTGTGTCGTACATGAAAAGAGGGAAACAGAAAGATAGCATAAGGGTGAAAGGGGTGTCTATCAGGCAAAGAGCGAGAGCAGAGACAGGGTACTGTATTCAAGTAAAGAATCAATCACAGTATCTCCTGGAGTGGAACATAAACAATCTTATTGGTCAATGTTCATAAACATAAACCCACTCATGGGTGTCGACGTTTCGATCCCTATTGCTCGAAAGGTTACATGGGATCATCATCAGGACATTTTTAATGAACAGAACATGCCTGATTGTAAAAGACGCCTGTTCAGGAGAAATGAAAGAGAAAAGATATATATTTTTAAAAAAGAAAGATATTTTTAAAAAAATACCAGAGTAGTTTGCAGACACATGTCACAGATGTATCGAAATCGCAGTGTAAGACCAAGTGCATAGTGAATGTGACTTCTTGAAAACAAAATAATGAAAATGACAACACTCAAAAGTTCCTCGGAATCGCAGTGATGTGCGTAAAAATAGCGTTATCGTGTCTTCTTGGAGTAGGGATTGTGACTCAAGACAGGGCAGTGGCACGGAGTGAAGTCAGGGATGGCCTGAGTAGCGAGTGTAGTGGGCCGTGTGATTACCCCAGAAACAACCCGCTTATTGATGATCAACAAGCTTGCTTATTGATAATTGCTCTCAGAGTGGGACAAAAGTAGCACACCCTCGCTATATGGCTAACAGGGCAGGCCGTCAATAACGTACCCAGAAGCGAAATCAAACCAGGCGGTATCTTCGAAGGAACCGAAGCCAGCGGTGAGTCAGGATACTTTCACCGTGTCGGTCGTTTCAATACGCGGCAGTGGCGCTGAAACCAGAAAGGCGCATTTAGTAAAGACTAGACCACGCGTTTGATAGCGTGCTGTTGGCAGCGGCGATGGAGCTTACCTTAGGTTTAGGAAATAGCCGGAATATATTTGGCTAAAATAAAATAAAATTTACGTGTAGGTATCAATGACCATACAACTGGGGTCCCATCAATGGGGATTTGAACGCTGCAAAAAAGGAAAAGTAGGGAGTAAATCAATAGCTGCTAGCGGGCGGGTGAATTCAAGGCAACGCGGGTCTTAACCCAGCGAGTACTTACTCAGTCCTGATGGGGACTCGTCTTCACGTTGCTCCTCGGTCGGTGCCCGATGCAAGTCAATGGACTGCAAGGGCGCGCCAGGTTCATAACGGGCCACGCAGGTCACATGACCTTAAACAAGGTTGCTCAATCTGAAGGGAAGAGCTGTCAAATACGGGGGCCATTTTGTAATGGCTAAACGGGAGCCAAGTGCGCTAGTGAAAACCAAGTGATAGTGCCAAAGTGAAATATATAAAAAAATGGAACAACATATTATCACACAATTAGTCAGTAGAAACACTTCACAGAAATCAGAATGATCGTTAAATTTAAAGTTCGTCATAATTTAAAGTTCGTCATAATATCCTGGAGTATCAATGTCAATGTTAACCCGAGGGGTTTATATCAATCCTGGGCTAACTCATGAGATCCTTGTGAATGGTTCTCTCAGAGTAGCGTAGTCCAGTCCTCACTCCGATTGAGCCCAGCCCTGATGGTATTGAATTGAATGATGGATTTCAACTCTTCTCGGTTTAACAACTGCTGTAGGTTGCCGCCTCTCTGTGGTAGTTTGACTGTTTTCAGGACTGTCCATTGGAGGTCATCCGCAGTATGCTTCATGCTAGCATAGTGTTCAACAAGGGGTGCATTTGCAGTGCCACACCTAATGCGGCTTCGATGCTGACTTATTCTGGTCCTTATCTTTTGGGTCGTTTGGCCCACATACATTTGCGGGCATGGACAGAGAATCGCATAAATCAAATTGTGACTATTACAATTCGTGAAGTCTTTTAAATCAACTGTGATGTTATTGTGACTAAAAGTGCTCCCCTCAAGTGTCAAATTACAGACAATACAATTCCCACATTTCACATGCCCCCTCATTGGTGGCAAACCCCAGCTAGACTCAATTGTGCCTGTCTGGGGTTGTGCTGGTAAGGCTGCTCGTACCAAGTGATCTTTTATATTCCTGCTTTTCTTGAAGGCAAACAGGGGTTTCTCAAAAGCCAGTTGCCCTGCATTTAAGGTTGGCCAGTGACGTAGGATCGTCTTACGAATTTTGTCAGAGATCGGGGAGAAGGTTGTGACACAGGCAATCCTGCCTGTAGTGGGTCTGATTTTGGGCTGGAGAAGGACCTCTCTCGGACAATACCATGCACGTTTAGAGGCATTACGCACAAGCCTACTTGGATACCCTCTGGCTTTGAGTTTTGAGCACAGGACCGCTGCCTCTTTGAAGTAATCAGTCTTGGCAGAGCAATTCCTTCTGATACGAAGGAACTGAGAGTATGGCAGTGAGTTTTTCAGGGCTTTGGGGTGATTACTGTTGTACCTGAGTAACGTGTTCCGCTCAGTTGGTTTCCTATAGAGTCGAGTGAGTAACTCACCCCCCTCATAGTATATCAACAGATCAAGGAATGGGATCTCTGTCTTATGGCTTGACAGCGTAAACTGCAAACTGTCACAGTTGTTGTTTAGCCAGTGCAGGAACGAGTTAAGGACTTCTCCCTCAGAGTTCCAAATCAGAAAAATATCGTCTATGTAGCGGCGCCACATGCCAATGAGGGACCTGAATGGATTTGTGCCGGCTAGGATTGAGCTTGTTTCAAGTGCATCCATGTAAAGAATAGCCAGATGGGGAGCAAAAATAGCTCCCATCGAGCATCCCTTAATCTGTTGGTAAAATGTCCCGTCAAAGATAAAAAAGTTTCTGGTAAGACAGAGTTCTAGTAATTGCAAAATGAACAACGTAGGTACTCTGTGTGGTCTGGGTCTGGAATCTAGTATTCGTTCTATGACCCGTAGAGCCGCTCCTTGTGGAATATTAGTGTAGAGCGACTCTACGTCTAGCGTGCAAAGTATTTGGTTGTCGGGGTCAAAAGGAAGATGTTCCACCAGATTGATCATCTCCATGCTGTCACGGACGTAACAGCATGTTCCAGGCACAAAGTCTTTAATAAAAAAGTCCACGTAGGACCCTAGGGGTTCCAAAATAGAGCCACAGGCCGATACTATCGGTCGGCCCGGTGGGTTCACAATGTTTTTATGAACCTTAGGCAGTGTGTAGATGACAGGGAGTCTGGGACACTTAACATTCAGAAAATTGAATTCCTTCTTGCTAAGAAACCCTTCGTCCCTGCCAGCCACAGTGATTTGTTTTATCAGGCCCTGAATTTCAACCGTTGGGTTTCGGCCTAGTCTCAAATAATGTTCCTTATTATTCAATTGTCGAATAATCTCGTTTTTATAGGCATCAATATTTTGTAAGACAATGCCTCCGCCCTTATCAGCGCTCTTAATGATTAGGTCCGTATTGACTTTGAGTGAGTCTATTGCCTCTTTCTCGCTTTTTGAAATGTTGAACGGAATATATATCTTCTTACTCCCCAAGAGCTCGAGCTCTTTGAGAATGAGCTTCTCAAACGTGATGATCTCGGGTGGAATCATGCTTGCCGTGGGAAGGAAAGTAGAAGGCGGGGCAAAAGGAGTGTTGCGGTTCGCCTCAGGAGTAGGGTGCAATTGAAAGAATGCTTTAAGCCGTATCAGCCTGAAAAAGCGTAATAACTCGGTTTGCAACTCCATGAAGTTCGGGCGAACAGTAGGGACAAAGGAGAGTCCTTTTTTCAGAACTTCCAATTCTGAGTGCTGCAGCACATGGCTAGATAAATTAAAGATAGGCAATGTCTCAGTCACATTCATAGTCGTGGGTATCACCACTGATAAAAATTGTTGCGTGTCCTCCGCTCCCCGGGGGCGTTGAACCATGTTCTGGGTTTCTTGGCCCTCCCTCGCTGAGGGGTTCCTGGTTGGCCTCTGGATAAAAAATTACCCTGTGCTCCACCACGACCTCTCCCTCGGTTGCTCCCACCCTCTCCTGGATCTGAGTTATCGGATGAGTCTTCTGAGGTGTCTGAGAACCCAACTATGTTCTGTCTTTTATTGAAGCGACCCCAAGGTCTATTCTGAGGATTGAAATGTGGCCTGTTGGTGTAAAACTCTTTATCCAAGTATGGATAGTTGGTCTCAGCGCTGTAGTTTCTGATATCTTTTTTAACCTTATTGGCTTTTTTATTCTGTTCAATGCGGCAGTAGTCAGCTATTGTTTTCTCCACCTGTTCAAGCAATTTCTTACATTCGGCTGTAGGGTCAGAATCATTAATTTCCTTCAGTAAATCAGCGATCTCAACTTCGAGAGTTTTCAACGTTTCTGTCGCTATGTCAATGCCAAGGGCCAACCACTGTCTTGAGCATGTGGTCCCAATGTGACTAAAATTAGTAATGTATTTAGGGTTATCCGTAAAGATCCCAGGGATATTGCGCACTTGCAAACCCAAGGGGATTACTCCGGATTTAAGGTAATCAGTTAGCATTAATATCATTAGTTTTAATCTAACTTGCTTTTTTTGCAGTTTCTCTAACTGCTCTGGAAGGCTGGATGCAGTAGATGCCGGAGCATCTGGAGTTTCTGACAAAAGTGATGGTAACGTGCAGAGGTGCTTAATGTGGTCTATTGAATACAAAGGGGCATGGTCTGACATCTCCTAAGGCTAGGAAAAAGGGAAAGATTTAAAGTTATACAAGTGTGTGTACAGGGACACTAGGAAGGTCCACCTCGGTTCCGAGGTAAATCGAGTTTAGAGAAAACCCTGCAATCCTGGTGATTGCGCTAGCGTTTTTTAAGTAACAAGGGGGACCCAACAGATAGCTAAGCACCATGGGTATAACAACGTTATAGTGAACAAAACGGTTCTTAGCTCATTTCCAAATCAACAGCAAAATTGTTGTATAGAAGCACAATGGAAAACTATACACGTTTATAAAATTTCCAAACCCAGCCGGGAAAGGATTTTATTTTATAAAGAAACAATGTTCAATTCAGTAATCAAATTCGTAATCACAAGACACAAGCCTGTGTCGTACATGAAAAGAGGGAAACAGAAAGATAGCATAAGGGTGAAAGGGGTGTCTATCAGGCAAAGAGCGAGAGCAGAGACAGGGTACTGTATTCAAGTAAAGAATCAATCACAGTATCTCCTGGAGTGGAACATAAACAATCTTATTGGTCAATGTTCATAAACATAAACCCACTCATGGGTGTCGACGTTTCGATCCCTATTGCTCGAAAGGTTACATGGGATCATCATCAGGACATTTTTAATGAACAGAACATGCCTGATTGTAAAAGACGCCTGTTCAGGAGAAATGAAAGAGAAAAGATATATATTTTTAAAAAAGAAAGATATTTTTAAAAAAATACCAGAGTAGTTTGCAGACACATGTCACAGATGTATCGAAATCGCAGTGTAAGACCAAGTGCATAGTGAATGTGACTTCTTGAAAACAAAATAATGAAAATGACAACACTCAAAAGTTCCTCGGAATCGCAGTGATGTGCGTAAAAATAGCGTTATCGTGTCTTCTTGGAGTAGGGATTGTGACTCAAGACAGGGCAGTGGCACGGAGTGAAGTCAGGGATGGCCTGAGTAGCGAGTGTAGTGGGCCGTGTGATTACCCCAGAAACAACCCGCTTATTGATGATCAACAAGCTTGCTTATTGATAATTGCTCTCAGAGTGGGACAAAAGTAGCACACCCTCGCTATATGGCTAACAGGGCAGGCCGTCAATAACGTACCCAGAAGCGAAATCAAACCAGGCGGTATCTTCGAAGGAACCGAAGCCAGCGGTGAGTCAGGATACTTTCACCGTGTCGGTCGTTTCAATACGCGGCAGTGGCGCTGAAACCAGAAAGGCGCATTTAGTAAAGACTAGACCACGCGTTTGATAGCGTGCTGTTGGCAGCGGCGATGGAGCTTACCTTAGGTTTAGGAAATAGCCGGAATATATTTGGCTAAAATAAAATAAAATTTACGTGTAGGTATCAATGACCATACAACTGGGGTCCCATCAATGGGGATTTGAACGCTGCAAAAAAGGAAAAGTAGGGAGTAAATCAATAGCTGCTAGCGGGCGGGTGAATTCAAGGCAACGCGGGTCTTAACCCAGCGAGTACTTACTCAGTCCTGATGGGGACTCGTCTTCACGTTGCTCCTCGGTCGGTGCCCGATGCAAGTCAATGGACTGCAAGGGCGCGCCAGGTTCATAACGGGCCACGCAGGTCACATGACCTTAAACAAGGTTGCTCAATCTGAAGGGAAGAGCTGTCAAATACAAACCCCTGTTTGCCTTCAAGAAAAGCAGGAATATAAAAGATCACTTGGTACGAGCAGCCTTACCAGCACAACCCCAGACAGGCACAATTGAGTCTAGCTGGGGTTTGCCACCAATGAGGGGGCATGTGAAATGTGGGAATTGTATTGTCTGTAATTTGACACTTGAGGGGAGCACTTTTAGTCACAATAACATCACAGTTGATTTAAAAGACTTCACGAATTGTAATAGTCACAATTTGATTTATGCGATTCTCTGTCCATGCCCGCAAATGTATGTGGGCCAAACGACCCAAAAGATAAGGACCAGAATAAGTCAGCATCGAAGCCGCATTAGGTGTGGCACTGCAAATGCACCCCTTGTTGAACACTATGCTAGCATGAAGCATACTGCGGATGACCTCCAATGGACAGTCCTGAAAACAGTCAAACTACCACAGAGAGGCGGCAACCTACAGCAGTTGTTAAACCGAGAAGAGTTGAAATCCATCATTCAATTCAATACCATCAGGGCTGGGCTCAATCGGAGTGAGGACTGGACTACGCTACTCTGAGAGAACCATTCACAAGGATCTCATGAGTTAGCCCAGGATTGATATAAACCCCTCGGGTTAACATTGACATTGATACTCCAGGATATTATGACGAACTTTAAATTATGACGAACTTTAAATTTAACGATCATTCTGATTTCTGTGAAGTGTTTCTACTGACTAATTGTGTGATAATATGTTGTTCCATTTTTTTATATATTTCACTTTGGCACTATCACTTGGTTTTCACTAGCGCACTTGGCTCCCGTTTAGCCATTACAAAATGGCCCCCGTATTTGACAGCTCTTCCCTTCAGATTGAGCAACCTTGTTTAAGGTCATGTGACCTGCGTGGCCCGTTATGAACCTGGCGCGCCCTTGCAGTCCATTGACTTGCATCGGGCACCGACCGAGGAGCAACGTGAAGACGAGTCCCCATCAGGACTGAGTAAGTACTCGCTGGGTTAAGACCCGCGTTGCCTTGAATTCACCCGCCCGCTAGCAGCTATTGATTTACTCCCTACTTTTCCTTTTTTGCAGCGTTCAAATCCCCATTGATGGGACCCCAGTTGTATGGTCATTGATACCTACACGTAAATTTTATTTTATTTTAGCCAAATATATTCCGGCTATTTCCTAAACCTAAGGTAAGCTCCATCGCCGCTGCCAACAGCACGCTATCAAACGCGTGGTCTAGTCTTTACTAAATGCGCCTTTCTGGTTTCAGCGCCACTGCCGCGTATTGAAACGACCGACACGGTGAAAGTATCCTGACTCACCGCTGGCTTCGGTTCCTTCGAAGATACCGCCTGGTTTGATTTCGCTTCTGGGTACGTTATTGACGGCCTGCCCTGTTAGCCATATAGCGAGGGTGTGCTACTTTTGTCCCACTCTGAGAGCAATTATCAATAAGCAAGCTTGTTGATCATCAATAAGCGGGTTGTTTCTGGGGTAATCACACGGCCCACTACACTCGCTACTCAGGCCATCCCTGACTTCACTCCGTGCCACTGCCCTGTCTTGAGTCACAATCCCTACTCCAAGAAGACACGATAACGCTATTTTTACGCACATCACTGCGATTCCGAGGAACTTTTGAGTGTTGTCATTTTCATTATTTTGTTTTCAAGAAGTCACATTCACTATGCACTTGGTCTTACACTGCGATTTCGATACATCTGTGACATGTGTCTGCAAACTACTCTGGTATTTTTTTAAAAATATCTTTCTTTTTTAAAAATATATATCTTTTCTCTTTCATTTCTCCTGAACAGGCGTCTTTTACAATCAGGCATGTTCTGTTCATTAAAAATGTCCTGATGATGATCCCATGTAACCTTTCGAGCAATAGGGATCGAAACGTCGACACCCATGAGTGGGTTTATGTTTATGAACATTGACCAATAAGATTGTTTATGTTCCACTCCAGGAGATACTGTGATTGATTCTTTACTTGAATACAGTACCCTGTCTCTGCTCTCGCTCTTTGCCTGATAGACACCCCTTTCACCCTTATGCTATCTTTCTGTTTCCCTCTTTTCATGTACGACACAGGCTTGTGTCTTGTGATTACGAATTTGATTACTGAATTGAACATTGTTTCTTTATAAAATAAAATCCTTTCCCGGCTGGGTTTGGAAATTTTATAAACGTGTATAGTTTTCCATTGTGCTTCTATACAACAATTTTGCTGTTGATTTGGAAATGAGCTAAGAACCGTTTTGTTCACTATAACTGACATATGACTAACATTAAAAGAATAAACTCTGAAAGTCCCACAAAGTTCACAAGGATCACAAATATCTCCTTAAGTCTTATTCTTTCTCAGATTTTAGGAAGAAGGGTCCAAAAATTGTACCATTAGCGTAACGATGTCTGGCGATGGGCGCCTATGAGAAAATAATTGTACTTGGCTTTGTCTTTTCTTTTCTTTTGCAGGTATCGGTTCTGTGATCACTGTGGTTTCTTTGAATTCTTCGGGAAAATCGGGGAGATCAAAAAAGCTGGAACTTCCTCATCCGAAATGGTGAGTACAGCGCGATGCAGCTCCGGTCCTGAAAGCAGACGAAAGCGAAATGCCTTCAAGAAGCTGGGTGTGGTCTTAAATACCATGACCACACCCAAAAAGGCTGTTACTTTGGTTCACATAGAATGTGAACGTCACTTGTCAGAGCACTTGAGGTTCTGTGTTGGCTTTAACCATGAGCACAGAAACAAAGAGTTTCCTTTCTACTGTGCGTTCTCCCTATTGTAGTTCAAGCGGAGCTCAATATGAAGAGCTCAATATCATGAAATGCATACCTTGAGTAATGTTCCCTTGAAGGGCTCAATATCATGAAATAAGAACGTTGAACTTCAAATACAATAAAGTTAAGCTATGACTTCTGCCTTGAATCACACAATCCTGACTATGGATAAAACACACTTACATTACAATCATACGGTAATAAACAATAAACACATCCTAACACATAATATCTTCTAGGCAGTGCTGGATACATGGGAAAGAGGTTTTTTTTTATAATGTCAAGTTTGCACAACATCAGAAACGTCCGTACTATGCAAATCGTGACAGGTGACATCTTGTGGGCAGCAAGTAGCTGACTGGGCTTGCACTTTATCTGAGTCAGGAGTCATTCCCCATCAGAGAATATGCGCCCTAAAATTTTACATAAATTTGGTCTTGTAAAACGTGCACTGTGCTGTATTCAGTGTGAGACCTACATTCACAAGTATCTGGCATACTTGTGTAAGAGCCTTGTCATACTCCTTTTGCTTGTCGCAAATACCAGTATGTCATCACAGTAGTTAAAAGCATACATGACAGGTGTAATTAGTCGTCATATAACATATTGAGATAGTTCTGCAACTGACGACACCCCAAAACTCAACCTCTTGTATCTCAACAAACCAACATGAGTTTAAAAAGTAGCAATGTACCTACAGTTCTCTTCCAGCTTGAGTTGATGGTATCCTTTGTTCATGTCAAGAGGGGAGAAGACTCTGGCCCCATTCAGCTGCATGATCATGACTGTTATGTGTCGACCAGGATGACTTTCTCTCTCACTTGTTTTGTTGCACTGGCACATATCAACACAGATGCGCACTACATCTCCACTGTCCTTTTTGGGCACCATCACTATGGGCGAGACCAAGAGTTTAGGACTGCTGGAGCGCTCAATGATGTTGAGCTTCAACAGTGTTTCCAGTTTTTTATGAACGGCTTCTTGCAAGTGGAAAGTGACTCTGTGGTGCTGCTGGGCGGCAGGGCGAATGTTCTCATTAAGATGAAGAAGCACTTTCATGTTCTTTTTCTGCAAATTATTTTATTTATCTGAACAAATGCAACATAATAATGTCATATTCATACACACATTTTTAGAAAAATTCATGTTTTACAAATACATATTCATTTTAAAGTTTAGACATGATTGTTAAAATATATACTGACATAACTTATGAATTTAATTATCCCAGATAAAACAGTAAGCATCGTCGCTAAAATCGGTACAATATATTTTCTCATACTTCTACTATTGACAGATAGAATTTATGACCCAATAGTCCCAGCAGTCACTTTCATTTTCTTAATCCTTACCTGGCCATGAAACAATGATGGAAACTGACTCACAATTTCAGATTGAGTGTGGAGGTTGTAGTTGAGTCACATTTCTGCAGCAGTGGTGAAACTGAGTAGACATGCAATAGATGAAGTACCTTTAAGAACGTGAATTGCCGCTTGTGCTGAAATTGTTTATGTTGCATGGTTGATATGAATGACCCTTGACTCTGCAACAGTTTGGCGACAGCTAATGTTTATATCTTTGTGTTTTTTGCGATGAGGCATGGCACAGGTGGCAGGCTGCTAAACTTTTCAAGAGGCATGATGCTAATTGACGTGCGCCTGTCTATGATAAAGGTTATGAGGCAACCATTGACCTTTATTGTAATTTTGAGGCAGTGTCCAAATGAATTCTGTTGTGTTGTTTGTTGGTTTGTCTTTGTCTTCTGTTCTTCCCTGCAAGCAGCCCAACCTATATCTGCATGTCATTATTTGGTCGATATCATCATCGCACATCCACCTTCTTCACTGGCCCTTGATAATGCCATTGAAGAACATTTGTGTGAAGAACTTGATGACCTGTTGTACTGATGTTGCTTTTTGGCCTTGTGGACATGGCTATAATGCTTCTGGAACCTTCTTGCATCCATTTTCTCTTCTCGTTGTGACGCAGTTAGTTTCTCTTTTCCTTGCAAACTGTTGTGAAGTGGTTTTCTTTCCAGCAACCTTTGCACATCTATCCTATGGCTTGAAATTTACTTTCATGGAGAAATGAAAATGTGCATTGGAAGCACAACTTTTTGTTCTTTGGAGACGTCGACTTGCGTGCATCTACCTTGTACTTGTGCATGTTTTTATGACCAACGCAGATTCACTTTTCACTGTTCCAGGTTCCATATTAGCAGCCTGTCGGTCCACTCTTTCATCAGCCCTTGTAGCCATTAGTTCTTTCGCCAAACTGAGAGTCTCTCTCAACAAGCAACTTCAAAATGAGTCTGAAAGACAGCCATCGATGACTGTGAGCATATGGCTCCTTCGTCATTAAACTCGTGAAACTCATTAAACTTGCAGTGTTTGATAAGCACGCCAAGACTGTCAACAAACTCATGCATCGTTTCACCATCTTGCTGTCTCACTTGATCAAAAATGTACCTTTTATAGTCAACATTCGGCATTGAATTGAACTTGGTCCCAAATGCTTCTTTGACCTGACAATATAATATTGCATCAGTCTGCAAGATTTTTTTCAGCACTTCTTTTACTCCATCACCAGCAAGGTTCTTTAAGTAGTTAATGATTTTCATATCATCTCCTTCTTCCAGGGCTTCTATGAAGTCATTGAATATTTTGATACCTGCAGAACAGCTGGTGCCAATATTCTGCTTCTTGGTGGTGTTGATTGGCAATGGTGGCTTCAGGAACGTTCCTGCTGTGTATGTTGCACTCTTTTCTACTGCTGTTGAGAGCATTTGCTATTTGAACGACTGTCATTGTTCACTCGTACCTGCCACCTCTGCAAGCACTGGCTGTGTCCTTGCACTTGGGGCATCATGTCCAGAGGTTGTAAGGTACCATCTTCTTTCTTGACGTTAAATACCGGTTTCATCTCTCGCACTTGGTCATTGCTTTCTTAGCTTTTTGATCGTACCTGGCTGTAGGTGCCTTTGGCGTTTTGCTTTGTATCGATGATGGCTCTGTGTTATGGTGCAGTGTAATACCCTTTCTTTCGGCCTTACCAGCAGATTTTGGTTGGCTTTTTGAACATGCTCTTCTGTAGTAGCTTCAAATGTTTAACGCCCATGTCTGGGCTGGAACAAAGCTTCAAATCCACATATGCCAACATCAAACTGCTTCTCACTGATATGGGGGCACTTGGCACACACAAGCAGTTTACTGTACCAATGCAAACTCTCAGAGAGAGCAGTCTCATTTCTTTGTGCCACGTATCTCCTATTCGTTGCCAGATGTAGCATCCTCCCCAGCCCGGGAGCATGCAAATGAATAAGCCCCACACGAGCTCTGTAAATGACTTCTTTATTCCTCGACATACGATCATGCACTGAGCTCTCAATATGTCACTAATCTTAACACCCAGTCCTTAACACATCCCAGCAAGTTACATAATTCCTTTGTTGAGTCCACCCGGAACCACAAAGGTGCTAGTGCATATAGTCTCACAACACTACAAACTCTTGAGCAGAGGTCTTCAAACTAGGGGGCGGGCCTCAGGTAATCCCAGGGGGGCTCCAGGCTCTGGCCAAAAGAAGCATTATGCTCTGCAATGGACATCACTAACATCTTTTGTCATGTTATCGCAGTATGTGTCAAAAGGTACTGGACTCAAAATATTCTTCAAATCCCCCAGCCGCACACTGTGGATTCTTTTAATAGATAAAATGTAATAGAAAAGTTATGGAAAATTTAGAGGGGGCCAGATTTTTGTTTTCCGCGGAGGATGTGTGGCATTAAAACATTTGAAGTCCACTGCGCTAGAGGAAGTCCGGATGATGTAATCTGGCCTAGAAGATGGTGAAGCCATGGAGGGGTTGACTTTTGATTAGAGTGACAATTAGCAAGATCAGTCTGACCAAAACTGCCATGGAGATTGTTGTTAGGAGAGAGTAGCTTCCAAGAGCTTTGCGGCCCTAGCATCCTTGCTTCCCAAGTTGCCAGAACTGAACTGAAGACTTCTGTTTGTAAGATACTCGGCCCAATGGAGACATTCAAGGACTTTTGGATTATGGAAATGCATTACCCTGTGCCATTGCTTCATTCCTAATAAAAAAAAAACATAGGAGGATATCACTTGTGCCTAAGCCCCCTTTGTCGCCATCTCTATTTTCCACCACTTTTCCTTACATAGCACCACTGTCTATTCTCTTGCATTAAGGAGTACTCCCTTGCTGTACCAATACATACCTGGGGCCTCATTTATGAGGCTGTGCGTCACTTTTACGCCACTGGTGCGTCACTTTTTGTGACGCACCAGCAGCGTAAAAAATGTGTCTTGTTGCAGCAAATTTACAAAGTGACGCATCTAGGTAGATGCGTCATTTTGTAAACCCCTGCGCTACATTATACCTGCGCCAGGTATAATGTATGCAAGAGGGCGTTCTGACGCAAGAAAAGGTTATAGAAGTGACGCAGTGAAATCTATAAGATTTCACTGCGCCACTTCTAGGACACAAATGCATCAATTTCTTACACCTGCCTCACAGCAGGCTTAAGACTGGCGCAGGCCCTTTCACATGGGGCTTGCCCCATGTGAAAGGACACATTGCTGGAGTTGCGTCACTTTTGTGACCCACTCCAGCAATGCGTCACTTTTGCGCCATGCAGATACGTCAGAAATACTGACGTATCGGTAACTCCTTGCGTAATGATGCGTCCTATTGTAAATATGACGCGTCATTGGTGTCGCAAGGAGGGCGCAATGAAAAGTGACGCATCGCTGTTTTGACACAGCGATGCGTCACTTTTCACAAATGAGGCCCCTTGTGTTTTTTACTGCTTAGTCCAAGTTGGATTAATCAAGAATTGTTTTAATGTCATGTGTGAGTTGCTTGACCAGTGCTGTTTTTTCTTTGCATTTTGGTATTTGTTGTCCAGTATTTATTATGAAGAAAATGCAGTTTCACATCAATTTCTTGAATGACTTAATTGCGAAGGCAGGAAAATAATATGCGGTAATTCTACGTTAAGTTGTTTATTTACTGGCGTTGGTACATCACACCAATATTTTACAGTGTAATTTTGTTCTCTCTCTGCTTACATTATCCGGTAACTGAGTCTCTTTAAATGTCATACAAACCTAGAGGGAATTATTGTCAGCTAACAGACAGAATATTAATTTGTTTTTGTAATTTGATTAGGTTATGTTGTGACAAGGGTGGAAAGATTTCCCGGATTCATACGTTCTGATGCTTCACATTGCATGTAGTCAAAAATAAAAATGTTGAAAGAGCTAAAATATCCACAGTTACAGCGTACTCTGTGTTTTTGGCCTCTCATGAGAGTTTGAACTGGACAGCATCGAGATTTCAGAACAGCTCTCTGTGCTGCCCTCAGGTGCTGTCATTCTGTAAGCAATAGCTCACAACAATATCCCCACTGGAACGTATTGCCATTGTCTGTAATTATGAATGACAGGATTATTAACTGTTGCGACTGGTTTCAAGGGGCAAGATTCGTCACTGTGTGAAAGTGGCACGATAGGCACTTAAAAATGTTGCTGCGGCCAATGCCTAGCTAGACACTGTAAGATTGTATTTAAGGTGCACACTCATGGAAATACACTTGATGCATTGGGATGATCGCAGGGACGTATGGCAGCATGGATGAAGCATTTTACTTTTCATACACATATCCACAAACTGTATCTGTTGGGCATGATGGGTGATGGCGGCCGGTATAAAGTGCCCACTCGCCTCTATCGATCTGTCACCTGGCGCCATTCTTGAAGGCGGGAAGACACATCAGACTGTTTACTGGTCTGAGTGGTCCTGTGTTGAGTAGGCAGTAGCCGAGTTGTGCTTGGCTGGCTGGGACACACAGGCTCCATCGGGTTGGTGGACAGAAAGCAGGCAAGTGGCATTTTCGTGGCAGCACCACTTAGCACCATGCAGCTGTCAGGCAAGCAGGAGAGGAAATGGAACCAGTGTGAAAGATGCGCTGGACAAAGCCCAGCCTGTGCATGCCCGAGGACTGTCCCACCCACCTCTGCTGTCACATTTATGTAGAATCAATTAAAGGATCAAACATGCCAAAGACGTGCCGTGATGTCATGGCCACGAGGAGCTGCGGCACGTGTCGAAGCACCAGCAGATCAAGTATCTGGTAGAGATTCACGCATGCAAGCGTCGGCAGTATAGACATGCCTTTGCTGTTGGGTGACGTGTGGAGGATTGATTGACACAAATTTATGGCAAGGAGGCACACTCCCTTTGCCTCTCTCTGTGGCCTTTCTTCTGCTCATGGTTTATGGACAAGTGGAGTCTGTCCTAGAACTGCATGTTGGTCGCCATTAGGATAAAGGCGTTTGTAGGTCCGGAAGTTGGACCACAAATGTTGTTTAACAGGCGTAACGAAACTTGAGGGGGCCCCCCTGCAAACTACATGGAGGGGGCCCCCCTCCCATCCTCCGTGCCAGTCTAGAGCTCTCAGGCCACCATACTGCAGGGGAGGCGGGGCGATTGTAACGCCACTGTCACCAATACAGCTGTTATAAGTAACACTGGAAGGTGGAGTTAAAGGTTGGGCTTAGTCTGCCAGCAGGCTATCATAGGTGGTGGTCCATTCATTACAGGGTCCCTGCCATCACTACGCCAGGGAAGTTTGCCTAATTTTAGGTGGGTTTCCTGATGCAGACTCCTGTCATAATATACAACATCGGGCCCACTCATCGTTCAGTTTTGACAAAAGTGCATCCACTGCTCCTTCTCATTCCGTTTTAAAACATTAGACAATGGGACAATGCAGTATTTCAAAAGCAGATGTAACTACAAAGAGCACATTTTGATATTACATTTTTATTAGTAGACAATAGCAATCTTAAGAGGCATTGCATAGCTTCATACACACTGTGACCCCAATTCCATCACAGTCTCTCTCTCTCTCTCTCTCTCTCTCTCTCTCTCTTAGTGAATCAGTCTCTTTCTCTCAGTCAGTCAGTCTCTCTCTCTCTCTCTCTCTCTCTCTCTCTCTCTCTCTGTCATTCAGTCTCTCTAAGTCAGTCAGTCTCTCTCAGTCAGTCAGTCTGTCAGTCTGTCAGTCAGTCAGTCAGTCTGTCAGTCTCTCTCTCTCTCTGTCAGTCTGTCAGTCAGTCGGTCGCTCTCTCTCTCTGTCAGTCTCTCTATCTCTCTCTTTCTGTCAGTCTCTCTCTCTCAGTCAGTCAGTCTCTCTCTCTCTCTCTCTCTCTCTCTCTATTTCAGTCAGTTTCTCAGCCAGTCAGTCACTCGGTCAGTCAGTATTCAGTCTCTGAGTCAGCCAGTCTCTACTCTCTCTCCACTCTATCTCTCTCTCTCTATTCTCTCTCTCAACTCTGTCCACTCTATCTCCACTGCCTCTCTCTCCACTCTCTCTCCACTCTCTATCCACTGTCTCTCTTTCCACTGTCTCTCTCTCCACTTTCTCTCTCTCTACTCTCTCTCCACTCTCTCTCTCTCTCCACTGTCTCTCCACTGTCTCTCCACTGTCTCGCCACTGTCTCCCTCCACTCTCTCTCCACTCTCTGTCCACTCTCATCTCTCTCTCTCCACTCTCTCTCTCCACTCTCTCTCCACTCTCTCTCCACTCTCTCTCCACTGTCTCTCTACTGTCTCTCTCCACTCTCTCTCCACTCTCTCTCCCCTGTCTCTCTACTGTCTCCCTCCACTCTCTCTCCACTCTCTCTTTCCACTCTCTCTCCACTCTCTCGCTACTCTCTCTCCACTCTTTCTCCACTCTCTCTCTCTCCACTCTCTCTCCACTCACTCTCTCTCCACTCTCTCTCCACTCTCTCTCTCTCCACTCTCTCTCTACTCTCTCTCCACTCTCTCATTCTCCAATCTCTCCACTCTCTCTCCACTCTCTCTCCACTCTCTCTCCACTATCTCTATCTCCACTCTCTTTCTCTCCACTCTGTCTCTCTCCACTGTCTCTTCACGCTCTTTCCACTCTCTCGCTCTCCACTGTCTATCTCCACTCTCTCTCCCTACTCTCTACCCACACTAGCTCTCTCCCTACTCTCTATCCACTCTCAATCTCTCTCCACTGCCTCGCTCTCCAATCTCCCCACCCTCTCCAATCTCTCTCCACTCTCTCTCCCCACTGTCTCTCCACGCTCTCTATCCTCTCTCTCTCTCCACTGTCTATCTCCACTCTCTCTCCCTACTCTCTATCCACTCTCTCTCTCTCCACTCCCTCTCTCTCCACTGTCTCTCTCCACTGTCTCTCTCCACTCTCACTCTCCACTTTCTCTCTCCTCTCTCTCTCTCCACTCTCTCTCCATTCTCTCTCCAATCTCTCTCTCCACTCTCTCTCTACTCTCTCTCTCTCCACTCTCTCTCTCTCCACTCTCTCCACTCTCCCTCCACTCTCTCTTTCCACTCTCTCTCCACTCTCTCGCTACTCTCTCTCCACTCTTTCTCCACTCTCTCTCTCTCCACTCTCTCTCCACTCACTCTCTCTCCACTCTCTCATTCTCCAATCTCTCTACCCACACTAGCTCTCTCCCTACTCTCTATCCACTCTCAATCTCTCTCCACTGCCTCGCTCTCCAATCTCCCCACCCTCTCCAATCTCTCTCCACTCTCTCTCCCCACTGTCTCTCCACGCTCTCTATCCTCTCTCTCTCTCCACTGTCTATCTCCACTCTCTCTCCCTACTCTCTATCCACTCTCTCTCTCTCCACTCTCTCTCTCTCCACTGTCTCTCTCCACTGTCTCTCTCCACTCTCACTCTCCACTTTCTCTCTCCTCTCTCTCTCTCTCCACTCTCTCTCCATTCTCTCTCCAATCTCTCTCTCCACTCTCTCTCTACTCTCTCTCTCTCCACTCTCTCTCTCTCCACTCTCTCCACTCTCCCTCCACTCTCTCTTTCCACTCTCTCTCCACTCTCTCTCCACTCTCTCTTTCCACTCTCTCTCCACTCTCTCGCTACTCTCTCTCCACTCTTTCTCCACTCTCTCTATCTCCACTCTCTCTCTCTCTACTCTCTCTCCACTCTCTCATTCTCCAATCTCTCCACTCTCTCCAATCTCTCCACTCTCTCTCCACTCTCCCTCCACTCTCTCTTTCCACTCTCTCTCCACTCTCTCGCTACTCTCTCTCCACTCTTTCTCCACTCTCTCTATCTCCACTCTCTCTCTCTCTACTCTCTCTCCACTCTCTCATTCTCCAATCTCTCCACTCTCTCCAATCTCTCCACTATCTCTCCACTCTCTCTCCACTCTCTCTCCACTATCTCTATCTCCACTCTCTTTCTCTCCACTCTGTCTCTCTCCACTGTCTCTTCACGCTCTTTCCACTCTCTCGCTCTCCACTGTCTATCTCCACTCTCTCTCCACTCTCTCTCCACTCTCTCTCCACTGTCTCTCTACTGTCTCTCTCCACTCTCTCTCCCCTGTCTCTCTACTGTCTCCCTCCACTCTCTCTCCACTCTCTCTTTCCACTCTCTCTCCACTCTCTCGCTACTCTCTCTCCACTCTTTCTCCACTCTCTGTCCACTCTCATCTCTCTCTCTCCACTCTCTCTCTCCACTCTCTCTCCACTCTCTCTCCACTCTCTCTCCACTGTCTCTCTACTGTTTCTCTCCACTCTCTCTCCACTCTCTCTCCCCTGTCTCTCTACTGTCTCTCTCCACTCTCTCTCCACTCTCTCTCCACTCTCTCTCCACTGTCTCTCTACTGTCTCTCTCCACTCTCTCTCCACTCTCTCTCCCCTGTCTCTCTACTGTCTCCCTCCACTCTCTCTCTCCACTCTCTCTTTCCACTCTCTCTCCACTCTCTCGCTACTCTCTCTCCACTCTTTCTCCACTCTCTCTCTCCACTCTCTCTCCACTCACTCTCTCTCCACTCTCTCTCCACTCTCTCTCTCTCCACTCTCTCTCTCTCTACTCTCTCTCCACTCTCTCATTCTCCAATCTCTCCACTCTCTCTCCACTCTCTCTCCACTATCTCTATCTCCACTCTCTTTCTCTCCACTCTGTCTCTCTCCACTGTCTCTTCACGCTCTTTCCACTCTCTCGCTCTCCACTGTCTATCTCCACTCTCTCTCCCTACTCTCTACCCACACTAGCTCTCTCCCTACTCTCTATCCACTCTCAATCTCTCTCCACTGCCTCGCTCTCCAATCTCCCCACCCTCTCCAATCTCTCTCCACTCTCTCTCCCCACTGTCTCTCCACGCTCTCTATCCTCTCTCTCTCTCCACTGTCTATCTCTACTCTCTCTCCCTACTCTCTATCCACTCTCTCTCTCTCCACTGTCTCTCTCCACTGTCTCTCTCCACTCTCACTCTCCACTTTCTCTCTCCTCTCTCTCTCTCCACTCTCTCTCCATTCTCTCTCCAATCTCTCTCTCCACTCTCTCTACTCTCTCTCTCCACTCTCTCTCTCTCCACTCTCTCCACTCTCCCTCCACTCTCACTTTCCACTCTCTCTCCACTCTCTCTCTTCCCACTCTCTCTCTCCACTCTCTCTCTAATCTCTCTCTCTCTCTCTCCACCGTCTCTCTCCACCCTCTCTCTCTCCACTCTCTCTCTCATGCCACTCTCTCCCTCACAAAGTAGTGTGATTTGACATGGGCGTCCGCAGAAATGTTTCCGGGGGGGGCACATTTTTAACTTCATCACCATCCCCTTGCACCCTTTTCCCCTCTGTCTTGCACCCTTCTCGCCCTCCCAGTTGTACCCTTCCCCCCTCCCCCTTGCACCCTTCTCCCTCTCCGCCTTGTACCCTTTTATACCTTGCACCATTGTCCCCTCTGCCTTGCACCATTCTCCCCTCTGCCTTGCACCCTTCTCCCCTCTGCCTTGCACCCTTCTCCCCTCTGCCTTGCACCCTTCTCCTCTCTGCCTTGCACCCTTCTCCTCTCTGCCTTGCACCCTTCTACCCTCTGCCTTGCACCCTTCTCCTTTCTGCCTTGCATCCTTCTCTCCTCTCTGCCTTGCACCCTTCTCCCCTCTATGTTGCACCCTTCTCCCCTCTGCCTTGCACCCCTCTCCCCTCTACCTTGCACCATTCTCCCCTCCGCCTTGCACCCATCTCCTCTCTGCCTTGCACCCATCTCCTCTCCGCCTTGCACCCATCTCCTCTCCACCTTGCACCCATCTCCTCTCTGCCTTGCACCCTTCTTCTCTCTACCTTGCACCCATCTCCCCTCTGCCTTGAACCCTTCTTGGACCCCCCTTGCTCCCCCCTGCGGACGCCCACATGGTACTTCTAACAAGAGTGCTTACCTGAGGGCCCCATTTTGCTGCCTCATCCCTTCTCATATGAGCTTTGCCCTGGAGAATGCTCTCTCTGGGGGCCCCCACTCCCACCCTTTTCAGGATCCCGAGCAGTGCTCTGTGCTGCCTCCTGCTCTCTCTCTGGGCCCCCATCCTTGTCAGGGTTCCGAGCAGTGCTCTGTGCTGCCTCCTGCTTTATCTCTGGTGCCCCCACTCCCCCTCCTAGTCAGGGTCCTGAGCAGTGCTATGTGCTGCCTCCTGCTCTCTGGGGCCCCCACCCCCATCCTTGTCAGGGTCCCGAGCAGTGCTCTGTGC
The DNA here is from genome assembly GCF_964261635.1 of Lissotriton helveticus. NCBI lineage: Eukaryota > Metazoa > Chordata > Amphibia > Caudata > Salamandridae > Lissotriton > Lissotriton helveticus. The sequence goes on along the minus strand of NC_136065.1, from coordinate 642,927,074 downwards.
TGCCTCCTGCTCTCTCTCTGGGTCCCCCATCCCCTGTCCTTGTCAGGGTCCCGAGCAGTGCTCTGTGCTGCCTCCTGCTCTCTCTCTGGGTCCCCCACCCCCTGTCCTTGACAGGGTCCAGGGCAGTGCTCTGTGCTGCCTCCTGTTTTTTCTCTGGGGCCGCCACCCCCACCCACCCCTTTCGTTGTCAGGGTCCCAAGCCTGCCTCCTCTCTCTCTGGGCCCACCAGCCCCCGTCCTTGTCAGGGTCCCGGGCAGTGCTCTGTGCTGCCTCCTGTCTCTCTGGGAACCCCAGCCCCCGTCCTTGTCAGGGTCCCGAGCAGTGCTCTCTGCTGCCTCCTGCTCTCTTGGGCCCCCACCCCATCCTCTTTCTGGCTCGTGGCTCTGACTGAAGAGAAACAATGTAAGTTGATACCTTGTTTCTCTTTAGTCAGAGGGAGGGGGCAAGGGGCTCAGAGTAGGCTGCAGACAGCCTACACCTGCTTTAGAGGGAGGCTTGCTTTAGAGCAGGCCTCTCTCACAGCAGAGGGGCCCCTTCATTTACTGAAGAGAGTGGGGCCCCCCACACCGTGGGGGCTGCAGGGACGTTTGTTAAGACCCTGCTACCTTGCACCCTCCTCCCCTCTGCCTTGCACCCATCTCCTCTCCGCCTTGCAACCATCTCCTCTCTGTCTTACACCCATCTCCTCTCCGCCTTGCACCCATATCCTTTCCACCTTGCACCCATCTCCCCTCTGCCTTGCACCCTTCTCCTCCCTACCTTGCACCCTCATCCTCTCTGCCTTGCACCCTTCTCGGACCTCCCTTGCCCCCCCCTGTGGACGCCCACATGGTGCTTCTAACAAGAGTGCTTACCTGAGGGCACCATTTTGCTGTCTCATCCCTTCTCATATGAGCTTTGCCCTGGAGAATGCTCTCTCTGGGGGCCCCCACTCCCACCCTTGTCATGGTCCCGAGCAGTGCTTTGTGCTGCCTCCTGCTCTCTCTCTGGGGCTCCCACCCCCCATCCTTGTCAGGGTCCTGAGCAGTGCTCTGTGCTGCCTCCTTTTTCTCTGGGGCGCCCCTCCCCCGTCCTTGACAGGGTCCTGAGCAGTGCTCTGTGCTGCCTCCTGTTTTCTCTCTGGCGCCCCCACCCCCGCCCCCACCCACCCCTTTCCTTGTCAGGGTCCCGAGCAGTGCTCTGTGCTGCCTCCTCTCTCTCTGGGGCCCCCAGTCCCCATCATTGTCAGGGTCCCGGGCAGTGCTCTGTGCTGCCTCCTCTCTCTCTGGGGCCCCCAGCCCTCATCCTTGTCAGGGTCCCGAGCAGTGCTCTGTGCTGCCTCCTGCTTTCTCTGTGGGGCCCCCACACCCCCTCCTTGTCAGGGTCCTGAGCAGTGCTCTGTGCTGCATCCTGCTCTCTGGGGCCCCCACCCCCGTCCTTGTCAGGGTCCCGAGCAGTGCTCTGTGCTGCCTCCTGCTCTCTCTGGGGCCCCGCCCCCGTCCTTGTCAGGGTCCCGAGCAGTGCTCTGTGCTGCCTCCTCTCTCTCTGGGGCCCCCCTCTCCCCCGTCCTTGACAGGGTCCTGAACAGTGCTCTGTGCTGTCCCCTGCTTTCTCTCTGGGGCCCCCACCCCCACCCTCACCCCCACCCACCCCTGTCCTTGTCAGCGTCCCGAGCAGAGCTCTGTGCTGCCTCCTCTCTCTCTGGGGCCCCCAGCCCCTGCACTTGTCAGGGTCCCGGGCAGTGCTCTGTGCTGCCTTCTCTCACTCTGGGGCCCCCAGCCCCCATCCTCGTCAGGGTCCCGAGCAGTGCTCTGTGCTGCCTCCTGCTCTCTGGGGCCCCCACCCCATCCTCTTTCTGGCTCGTGGCTCTGACTGAAGAGAAACAATGTAAGTTGATACTTTCTTTCTCTTCAGTCAGAGGGAGGCGGCGAGGGGCTCAGAGTAGGCTGCAGACAGCCTGCACCTGCTTTAGTGGGAGGCTTGCTTTAGCGCAGGCCTCTCTCACACCTGAGGGGCCCCCTTCATTTACTGAAGAGAGTGGGGCCCCCCGCACCGCGGGGGCTGCGGGGTGTTTGTTACGCCCCTGGCAGGCAGGGGCGCAACATCCAATGGGCTCACCGGGCTTCAGCTCCCCCACATCGTGTGTGTCAGCCCGGCTGAGATAGCTTGAAGGGCTGGCAACCCTCTAATTGCAGCTGCACCCGAGTACTTCACAGGTCTCTAAAAGACGATTTATTTGTTAATAAGTCTTTTGTTGTGTTTCCATCCTTTCTGAGAGCCACTCTGCCTATGGCTAGAAGAATTAGCCACCCCAAAATCTTTTTCAGCCCCCCCCTCCCCCCCCCAAATTTGGCTCTAGTTGCCCGTCTGATTGCAGGCACATGGAGGTATGGTGCAAGCATCACTCGTGATCACAAGCATCTATGGTTCTCATTCCTGAATCGTCGCACATGAGGGAGTTTATTCTAAACGTCGCAGTGAACATGGCCTGAGAAAATGATGTTAAACGGGTCTCTTGCAAATAAATCATTACCAGATAAATAGAATAAAGGAGACGTCCTACGGGGTAGACAGTGTGGCTGATGGGGTGAAACGTAATCACCTATCACACTCTTCCCTTGAGAGTGGCTGACTGTACAATCAAAATGGTGAAGTAGTGGGACCCTCTGTGATGGAAGAGGCAGGAATGACCAGCTTGTGCACAAGTGGCAGGATACAATAAAACACAAGATGAGTGTAGGTGAAAACATGAGGGAATTCACCCATTTCTGCTCACAGATTGGCTGTATGTGGTGGCCACAGGAAGCAGGGCATGTTTCAGGGCTTGAGCCAGAGATGACTTTATTTCCTGTTCACATTACACACATTTGTGAGGGGGTGGGTTACACAGACCTCAAGGTTTGAACCTTACACATAAATACATTGAAGTGATGGTCCACGGATGCAGCATGGGAGTGAGGTAATGCGCATGAGGTAACATGGAGGGTGTGGCTTGCAAGGGAGAAGATCAGGGTGACCATAAAAGCAAAGGAGCAGTGATGTGCACACCTAATGCCATCCACCCGGGTGCAAGTAGGTGTTATTAGACAGAGGTGTGCTTTGATGAAGGTATGACTACAAGTCCCTCTACGTGATTCAGAAAAGGGGGTGGTGATGAACTGGGACAGGAACAGACTAATTTGCTTATAGCCAGGTTCTGAACTGGGGTGGTGCAGTGAGCTAAAAAACGGTGATGGATCAAGCCCTGATCTGTTGACTGGGTAGGAGTGTTCTGATTAACTCAGATACTCTGTCCATCACCACCCCCTTTTTGAAATATTTTGTCCACCACAAGTGTGGAAGGGTATGCTCAGACATGAGTCCCTTGCTCACTGCACCATCAGGATTCAAGCAAGCCGGGCCGAAGACGGCTGTAATGCCAGAAACTGGTCCCCGGAAGCTTGTTTCCTTTCCAGTGAAGAATTGGCTTGGTAGTTTGGTCTGCCCTGTTCCCATGATGCACTGGGCCAGGGACAGACTAATTTGCATATAGCCAGGTTCTGAACTGGAGTGGTGCAGTGAGCTAAAAAACGGTGATGGATCAAGCCCTGATCTGTTGACTGGGTAGGAGTGTTCTGATTAACTCAGATACTCTGTCCATCACCACCCCCTTTTTGAAATACAAGTCCCTCTACCCCGGCAGATCATGAGGCATAGTATTGCCAAAGCATAAATACTACGAGTCAAAGACTAAATCGTATGTATTTTAAATTGGGTGCTCACACATTAGATGTGCATCCTCACTTTATTATAGGTTTTCACAAGGAGTGGCATGCATGGGGTTGGTCTCCGTGTGGTCCTGAAGAAGAGGTTTAGGGGATACCTCGAAACATGCCGACCGTATATTAGGGACTGTATACACATAACAGTTATATCTTTTCCATACTATTCAACCTCTTTTTATCCTTACCAACTAGGAGCGAGAATAAAATATTACTCACTAGCTAGGTATTTTAAACATCACTTTCACCACTCCATGAACACTGCACTACACATTTCTTCATAAAAAGTGCTCCTTCGTAGTTCTGCAAGTCACAGCATGCCCCAAGCAGCAGCTGTTTTGGATGGCCCCAATGATGAAGCATGTCACCTAAGGGCATCCCAGAGTGAGTGAGGGGACTCAAGAAAATAATTTTCTTTTCTTTGGACAAGGGTCTTGTTTTTCCGCACATTCAGCGGAATTCCCCATTCCCTTGGTTAGGTTTTTTTTTTAATCTGACATTTACAGATTTTCTGTGAACTACATGTACATTGTAGGGTGAACCTTACCAGTACCTCCATCTCTCTACCCCTTTTTTGATTGTAATGCTCAGATCTGATCAACAGTGCATGACACTGCAAGTTCACATGACCAACATCTATGGTTCTTACTACAGATTTGTCTGTGAGCATTCACTCTCTCATTCTTTTCACAGCTAGACCCCATTTTACCTTCTCTTTAAAGATGCAGTACATGTGGTATTGGTGATTGCATTCTGTGGATCCATCACTGCAGCAGTAGCTTCATTGATGTGGGTCAACAGCAGTGACTTAGCTCAGCACGAAGACCACTGGTCAGGTATCAATGGGGCAGTCTTGAATGACAGTGGCTCTTCTTTGGCAGTTGTGGCGTCCCAGGCCAGACTCAGACAGGTGTTCACTCTCGGCAGTTGTATCCTTTGGGCCAGATCTCTTGTGATTTTTTATCACCAGCAGTTGCTGTCTCACAGGCAGGATCATGGCTTCTGCATCTGAGAATATGGCGGCTCCTTTTGAGTAGCAACCCCAGCATTAAACAGCAGCAGCACCAGCCTCTCAGCACACACCAGGAGTGTAGATGGCTTAATGCTACTCTTTTGTTGAATTATGGGTAATATTCAGGGAGAATGGGAGAACCCTCATGACATGAGCTGACTCCTGACTTCTGTTCAGCTGGTATTCAGCATCTTTTAGTTGTTCCTCACACCGGGAAGTCTGTAGGCGTCTAGTCCTGAAGCAGTCTCTCCTCCTGCATGGCCAGGGACACTCATTCTCTCTCTCTGAGCAGGTAGGCAGGTGTCTAGGCAGTAGGCAGAATCTGAGCTCCTCCAACAAGAAGTGCAGCTTTCAGATGATACCACCTCATATCTGGGAAACTAGCTGTTATGCAAACACTAGCCCTGGTCACACAGCAGCTCTGTAACCCCTTCCCTGCTGCGCTGATTCCCCTGCTGTGAGGGGGGAAGGAAGGCCGTGCACCGCGCCCCCATGCTCATGACGAGCTCAGCTCGTCATGAGCCACGGTGCTCGTGTGCTCATGACGAGCTGAACGGCCACACCCGTTTGTGTAGAACGCTCGAACAGTAGGGGAATTAGCCCCGCGTGTGAGCGTTCTAATGGTCATGACGAGCTCAGCTCGTCATGAGCATGGGAGAGGTTAAGTGCTCTGTAGAGCACTCCCTTCTCAGCCATGATGAACCTGGAACTGTAACAAAGTGGAGTGTTTTAGTCACCCATTTACTGTCATTTTACAGGCAGGATGTGTGGATCCACTTCAACAGGTTCAGAACTGATTTGGTGACGTTTTCTTTCAAATGTAATTCTTTGACTGTCTGGAAGAAACCTCCTTTTGCTAGATGGTGTCTCTCCCAGCAGGTAGCGATGGCACTGGGTCAAAGCAGGAGTATTGAAGACACGATACAATAAAATGTGAAATCTCTGTAATCTGTTTTCTTCAAGCAATAATTAGGGACAAACAAAAGTTAAGACCCATAATAGAAACTTCCTCTCCTTCATTAACTGAAACTGCTGATCCACCCTAAATTCCTATCCCTTACCAAATGGTAGGGCTCTGGAAGAGCTAATCAAGAGGCCTCTGTTAACAAGGACCTTATTGAATTTCTACAGGTACCCCTTTCTCCATCCTCCCTCACTTCAGTGTACAGAAATGCCATTAATACACTCCTACTGTCTGGTTAAGCTTTAACCACCCATCATCTTGTGCCATTCTAAACCAGGGGGCTTTCAAATTGGAACCCACTGGTCTCCCGGTACTCAGACTCTTGCCACCCACAGTGTACTACTACTACATATGTGCCACACACTCACTGCACATACACACACTTAACGTGCATGCGGAATGAACACTCTAGTTTGGCAATCACATTGAAGTGGAAGATTGCAAGAATTAGGTCAGTACCCAACATTCCTCTTTGGCAAGGAAATAATGGTCTGGTGAAGATTAAGAATCCAGAAAGCACAGTGGACTGTCATCAATACTTAATCTAATCAATCCAGGGCATGGACAATAGTCAGTCATGAGTGCATGCTTGATGCCCATCTCCAGGCCACAGAAAGAGTGCTGGACCTTGTGTTTCCATGGACAGGCCAGGGCCCCCGTGAACACGTAATTTGTGAGGTTGCCGTGGCAACAAATAATCGAGATAAAAGCTTGACATGCAAGTGGGCAATCAGTGTAGTGGTCCTCGTCTCTATACTATGCAGTGGGCATTTCTTTCCCAACAGCTCCTTTTAGTTGGGATAATGAAACTGAGATAAGACTTAACAATTCTTCAGTTAAACACGCTTTCAGCCAGCTATTCTAGCAGAATCACTCGCTTTATGTCAGATCTAGTATGACAGTGACACAACTAGATGGACTCATTTAGTACTGAAAACATTTAAAACATTTAAATTACATGTCCATGAAAATGTACCAGCGAATATATGTTTTCATGCATTTACAGATGCAAATTGTGGGAAGGTTTATGAAACAGAGCGATTTGGATTACAACTCTTAAAAAAGAGTATATGTTTTCCAAAAAGCAGACTTATTTGATACAAATGTGTACATATCTTTTATAATTGTGTACCTAAGAACTTCGAATTCACGAATAAAAATGATATTTTTAAATAGTGTTTCTTATAAAGTAAAAAACAACTTTTCTTTTTAAAGCAAACAAGTCAACATATCATTGAATTACTGTATTTCCGGTGTATTTCTTCTTATATAGAGTCCAACTAGTTGTTAGTAATAAATCTCTGCGTAAGCAAAGGTGACTGTTGTATAACTGTGTTTTATGGTGAGGGTCTTAAAATTGATTAGGCGGGTTACAGGTCCCTTCCATGAATTATAGGTGTAATGTGGCAAGCCTGGTATGTGGCATGATGTTCTAGACTGTGTCTGTATAGTGGGATAAGACTTGTCTCATTTTCTTCTATCTTGAAAATCTTAATTTCCAATCTGCTGGTTGCCAGGCTTCTTGTGATATATTAGGTCCTGAAAACATTCAGATTTTCAGCTAAATAGCGCGAGTGTGCTGTTCACTGAAAGCGCTGTTAATTAAAACTGATAAATACAGAAGAATAACTGTGTAACATTTTAATGATCAATTCAAATGTAATCAATTTCAATTTTAATTAAACTGTTAATTATCTTCCGCGACTTTAAACAGAGTTTAGTCTGCTAAAAATAATCCTACATTTTAAATCAGCTAGAATTGTTAATCGAAATGTTAATTGAGTTTTTTAAGAGTTTAATATTTTTAAATAATCAACAATTAATTGTCCCCGCTTGAGGTAATAAAAGTCTCACCATTGCCAGGGGACAAAACAATTTTCATAAAGTAAATTTTGTTTACACGGTTTTTGTCCCATTACTTCCGACTAGGGTGTAAAGGAACACATTCGCACATTTTACTTATTTCAGCAAAATATTCAGACATTTATTCTAAGTGGTTCAATGAGAGGTAGGGGAGCCTAAAAGAAACATTGAGATATGAGAAAGGTTATGAGGGCAATCTAAGCTTTGGCAGGATGGATTTTGTAAAGTTGGGATACTGGAGAAATTGCCTCCGCCGGACAACCATATTTAAAGTTTCCTGCTGTGTTTGAGGGTTTTCCTTCTCAAGGCAACACTCAAAAAACTGCAGTGCGATGACCACAGGAGATGAAAACAAAACAAAATTGATGTGTGTATTGCTTCTGTTAATCTCAGCCACTGGTACTTCTGGGTGCAACCAGTGCATCTTGTTTTTGCCAACCACATAACCTAGGACAGGAACCATCCATTTGCAAATCAGCCTTGCTCCTGCGCCATTACAAACAATCCAAACCAAACTGTCAGGTCAGTCTTTCTCTGAGCGAAAAGATAAGGAGTCAAAACACTTGTTTAGGTCAATTTGTGCGTTGTTAGTAGGGTGCAGCTTGAGTCCTATGACATGGTGAGCATGGGACCACATCTGGGTGACTCATGGAGGGAAACAAAAAAGTGATGGGTGGATTGCTTGAATTAATCCCTGCTGCTGGTAATTATACTGAGTCGCACTATAGTCTATTGTTATTTTGTCCTGACATGAGACAGCCCTGTGCAAATCAGCCTTGGTCACTCTCCAAAAGGAAAAATCCAGCATGAACTGCCAGGCCAAGCTCGCCTCCGAGCTGGATTACAGGCTACCCCGGACTTGTTTTGGTTTAGTTGGGTCTTGCCACTAGGGTGCTGCTTGAGTCCTGTGGTACAATGAGAACGGGATCTACGTCTAGGCATACCCATTACACTTACGGCATTGAACAAAGGAAAACAAAATTATGAAAAAATGCCCTATGTGGGCAAGAATATGGCCAGACGTGGGTCCCTTACCTACAGTGCCATAGGATTCAAGCTATAGCTCACTGACAAAGCCGAACAAGGCTAAAGAAAGCCTTTATTTGTATGTGTTCCTTTCTGGAAGAGGTCTCACCTGACAGATGGGGATTGACTGTTCCCATTAGAATCAGGCTAAGAGCTGATTTACGTAAGTAGTATCTCTGTCTAGAGTGGCACAGATGGTGAAAAATAAAGGGTTGGAATACCACCCAGAGTGACTGCCAGTCGTTTAGACTATTTGCAAGCATTCTTCCGATTACCTTCTATGTGTTTGCTGTAATGCCCTTGTAGTGTAGTTCCTATTATCCCAATAGGCTCTGCGCATTGGAATAATACCTTCAATAGTATAGGCCTAGACCAGACGTTAACTAGGTCTTCTACTGTCGATATTAGACTTAAAGTTTTGGGTTTGCCAGCTAGCTCAGAGTTCACTAGAAACTTTCTCGAATAGGCAAGGAGGAGTTGAACCTCCCTGGATAGACAAGAAGGGATTTAGTTTCTGACAACCATAGAACATGACAACTTTGCTCTCCCCTAATCAAGAGTTTATCTCTAGAGTCGTGTGAAAACAAAAGACAACTTATTTTACTCAGTCAGTACGTGCATTCTTAGTCTCACCAGATTGTAGAGAAAAGGAAGAGACGGGCGTGTTCAATAAAAGATGGTATTTATTGATCAGTCTCTTTTCTCATACAAGAGAAATGGATCGATATTATCTTAATACTTATGGTTAAGTAAAGTGCATACAATAAAAGCAGAAGTATAAAATAATACTGTAAAAACACTTATATGGTTTCTAAGCCATATGGTGGTTTAAAATGGATAAAATAGATACATACATATATACATTTGACTAATCGTACTCAACTGGTGTTTCTAACTACGCCTACCCCGGTGTACCTGACCTAAGCCTAATACGTGGGCGGGAATAGAAAGTAGCAGTGTAAGTTAAGTTTGTTTTGCCAAGTGACTGACTCAAGAATTCTCTGCGAGGGGTTATTCAGTTCTGTACCTGGAATTTAGGATGAATGAGGGATGGTATCTCTCGTCTCTGGTCTCGATATTCCAGGCTGCCTGCGAGGGCTGCTTGGAAGCGCCGGAGCTGGATTTCTCGGCAGGAGAAAGCAGCGTCTCGTTCTCAGCGCGTCAGGAAGGCGGGGCTGCGCCAGCGGGGTCTGCTCTGCTCTGGGCTTCGGCAAGTCTGGCTGCTCCGATCTCGTCACCACCGCGTGTGTTTGCTTAAGGCAATACCGGTAATATTTATACCTGTAAGGTGCCGAGATTGACGTAAGGATGGACATAGATACGTCAATAAGGATGTCATACGAACTGGTCGTTAGCACATTCTTTTGCTGAAGTTCTCGGTGAAATCAAAACAATGCCCGCAGGGTTTTTCCCAGGTTGTCATAGGTTTGATTTGTTTTGAGAACTCCGTATGCCTTATCAGGGGCTGGAGGAATATCGCTTGTCTAATTAGATGGCAAGCGTTATGACCTAATCAGATAACACGTTCCTGTGCCGTAGTGTGGCTTAATCAGATAACGGTTTCTGCATCATGGGATGGCTGCTAGTTAACTTGTTAACCAGAACAGGGTCAGGAATAGGGGGATCGATACAGAACCTATAGGAATACATCACACCCTCTAATTGTAAGGGTGACCCACAAAAGTCACTAAGTTAACCTTGCTCAACACTCTGGTATCTTGGCACAAAAACAGTCAGGCTAACTTGGAGGCAATGTAGAAAGTATTTATGCAGCACACAAACAGTAATAAAATGAAAATAATACATTAGAAAAATCCCAAACCAATTTAGAAAAATAGAATAAGGCAAGAACAACACAAATCCTATCTGTAGAACTGAAGATATCCAATTATAAAGATTCTAGTGAAAATAGATACTAAAAGCACAAGCACCACCTAAGTTCATATGGTCGCACTTCACCGGGGGAAAGTCACTAGTTCAGGCTGTCTGTGGTGGAGCGTGGGTCAGACATAGGGATCAGTTTAGTTCCGCTGAAAAGATACTGGGCAAAGAATTCCATTCACAGAGAAGGAGGCTGCAAGGAGGAAGCCGAGAGCTGTGGATGGTTGTTTCTGTACCGCAAAGTCAGGTCAGCCATTGCATTCAGTTTTCACAGTAGCGTGAAGAGTCGGTCTAGCCTTGCAGATGGTTGCTGCTGTAGTTTCATATTGGTGGTCATTGTGGGCTGTTGTTGTTGTAGCGCCAAATGCAAGTCTCGTGTTACTGGTCGTCACTAGCAGTGGCTGTCAAGGCAAAGAGCAGGTCTCACTGAAGCTTCACATTGTCAGTTGTTGTGGACAGTAGAGTCCTGGTCTGAACAGGTCCGTTCACGGTTGCAACAAGCCCAAACTTTAGACTTTTCACATTTTCTTTGTGAAATGTACACTCTGATGCCAGCCAAGAGTCCACGACCTAGGGAGGCACCTCATGGGGATAAGGGACTCACTTCAGCAGAGCCAGCAGGGTTTTGGCAGGTCCAGTTGCAGCAGGTCCAGTTGCAGCAAGTCAGCTGGGCAGTTGAAGGTAGGCCGTTGGACCTTATTGTGCTGTTGTAGATCAGACAGCAGGTCATCAAACTGACCTTTGGAGTCTCTCTGGTTAGCCTGGGATTATGGTAAGCACGCCCAGTCTTCCTCCTCAAAGAGCAAGGCAGTCATGCAAGCAACAGGGTAGTCCCCTGGCAGCAGGACAATCCATCATCTGTAACTTACAGAGGTCCAGGAGTTTTTGAAAGAGTGTTTTTAGAGGTCTACTATTTATACCTGGTGCCAGCCTTTGTCCAGGGGTCTCCCTGTCCTACTCCCTTCTTTTTTCTGGAAAGTTCTTCTGCTTCCCTGTTAAGACTCCCAACTGTCTGGGTGTGACCAAAGGCACAAAAGGCCTGGTGTCAGCTTTCTTTCTCCGTTCAGGTGGCAAAGCCCTTTTAACCACTTGGATGCTAAGCCATGCCCAACACTCCCATTGAATTTCCATTGAAACCAATGGAAACTCCATGACGAGCTGGGCTCGTCATGAGCGTCGAAGGGGTTAAGTGTAAATGAGGCTGGGTACTGCCCCTCCCAGCTATCCTGCCAGGATAGCCCATTATATCCACACCTAAGGCATCTTTGTATTAATGTATGGGAGCAATACACAAACCCCCAATAGCAGAGCCAGTCACAGTTATGTGACCCAGGATACTGGCTGAAGGAGCACATGGTTGGGAAAAGAAAATGCCAACTTTCTAAAAGTAAAAAGAACAGTTGATGGACAGAATGCAGAACAATGTCATACATTAATCCCAGTACAGAGATCAGTGCCTAAATCCATAGTTTTTTGCTCACCTTGCCATTCTAGTTTGGACCCATCCCTATGCAAATCAGTCTTGACCCTGCACCCAATGGGAACAGTCCAGCCTGAACTGCCAGGCCAGGTCCTCCCTGGACTGGAAACAAGCATCCTAGGACCGGTTTCGGGCTTTCAGCCCTCATCAGCCAGGATAGCTTGACTCCAGTGGCATTGAGAACACAGGACCCACGTCTGGGCATACCAGTCCCACTCTGGGCGACAAATGCAAAAAGAACAGTTGATGGACAGAATGCAGAACAATGTCATGCATTCACCCCAGTACAGAGATATTGGCCTAAATCCATTGTTCCTTTGCTCACCATGCCATCCCAGTTTGGACCCAGCCATATGCAAATCAGTCTTAACCCTGCACCCAATAGGAACAGTCCAGCCCGAACTGCCAGGCCAGGTCCTCCCTGGACTGGAAACAAGCATCCTAGGACTGATTCGGGCGTTCAGCCGTCATCAGCCAGGATAGCTTGACTCCATTGGAACGAAGAGCACTAGACCCACGTCTGGGCATACCCGTCACACTCGGGGTGACAAATACAAAATGAACAGTTGATGGACAGAATGCAGAACAATGTCATACATTCACCCCAGTACAGCGATCTGCGCCTAAATCCATAGTTTTTATGCTCACAATGCCATTCCAGTTTGAACCAAGCCATATGCAAATCAGTCTTGACCCTGCGCCCAATGGGAACAGACCAGTCCGGACTGCCAGGCAAGTTCCTCCCTGGACTGGAAACAAGCATTCTAGGACCGGTTTTGGCCTTTCAGCCCTCATCAGCCAGGATAGCTTGACTCCAGTGGCGTGGAGCACACAGGACCCACGTCTGGGCATACCCGTCCCACTCTGGGTGACAAATGCAAAAAGAACAGTTGATGGACAGGATGCAGAACATTGTCATACATTCACCCCAGTACAGAGATCTGGGCCTAAATCCATCGCTCCTTTGCTCACCATGCCATTCCAGTTTGAACCCAGCCATTTGCAAATCAGTCTTAACCCCGCGCCCAATGGGAACAGTCCAGCCCGAACGGCCATGCCAGGTCCTCCAGGCCAAACTGCTAAACTTTATTATGCGCTCGTATATGGCGCGTTTGTAAGTCAACAGTCACTTATAGTGTTCATAAACCCGAACCGCCGTGGTTTTTCTAGATTTTTGGTTCCGAGGAAAGCCTCGCAAACTGCGTATGGAGGCAGAAACATGTGGACCACACAGTTCTCTTTTATATACTATGGTTGTATCTGGTCAATTTAGCTAGTCCCTACAACATCCACCACATTGTTTTTAACAGTGCTCAGTTCACCGCCAATACATTTGTTTTTTTGTTGAATTGGTCACTTTTTAAACCACTTTCACTTAATTACATTAGGATTACACAAAACCTGCTGCACTGTAACCAGGCGTCATAGCACACCAGTGAGGCATTCGGCCTCTCTTGGTTGGAATCCAATGATGAAGCATGTTGGTGAGTGAGAGTTCATTTAACTCCCAAGAGTGATTTCTTCTCACTGTTTTTCTTTTGAGTTTGGCCGCACTCTTCTGTTGTTTATCAAAAATAAATGTTTGTGATATCTGCCAGCCAATATATATTTGTAGGAAAATGCCCCTTTTTGCGTGGTCACTCCCACATTTTGCTGGATTTAACTACTGTTTTTTGATTTTGCACACTGGAACACTGCTGTCCAGTGCCCAGTGTGTATGCTCTGACCTCCAAATTGGTATACACCAAATTGGCATTTGCAACTTATCTACAAGTCACTAGTGTATCCTATAAAGTGGGCCCATGATCTGTAAGTTAAATGTCGCTAGTGGACTGCACGCATATTATGTCCCCAGGCCAGGCAGAGTCCTTCCTGAGGTCCTGGCCGCCGTCACCGTATGTCAGGTAAACATTCAACAGGCAAGCTCCAGCGCACTGTTTAGCCGCTGGCTATCTCCAGTCATGCCATCGCTGCAGGCCACACCACCCAAAAGGCCCCACAGGGGCTCTCAGCAAGGCAGCTGTTGATCGTGCACCATGCAGCTCACGGCCCCTCAATCTGGGCAGCAGCCACGCACAGGAGATGGTGAATGCCACCACCGCCGCTGCTGCTAGCATGCAGCCACACCCTCTGTGGGATTGACTCAGACTCCCCTCTTCTGAGTGTCTTTGCGAAGGAGGAGTCAGCGCTGGAGTACGCCGGGTGTTGACTTCAGTGGGAGGTGAGGTATTAGTCAGGCTGCCTGGCAACGGGCACTACGTTCCATCCATCACCCAGATCCACAATCTCTAAGTTGGCCACTTCCGCACCCATGACAAGGTCAGACAGGGCAATCTCGAAAGTCTTGGAGTTCTCATTCTCATTGTCCGTCATGATCCTTACTAGTGATCGGTGCCTCTAAATAAGCATTTAGTGCTCTTCAGGCAGGATGCATGATATTCAAATGTAGGACTTAGTAAACGTTTAATGTTAAACATGCCCTTCTAGTGACAATGCACTAAAAGCTATTTTTACTTTAGTAGGGTTTGCTGTTCCATAGCAAAACACTGAGATATAATATTGAAGTCAATAAGGTTGTCGAGGTCTAAGACCCACATAAAAAAATAATTCTTGAACTTTTTTACATTTTTTATTACAAATCCAATTATTTTAAAGTCAGATTTAAAAGAAATATTTTACAAAAGGTACTTTTAAAAAGTTACCTTGCACCTACCTACAGCCTCTAGACGCCCATTTGCCTGAGCTTCCAACTGACACCCAGGAGCTGAACATCTACTTGTTGAGATATCAATTGCTCCCTGGAAGGGGCAATAGGTTTTGGGTATAGGCAGTGGGCGACTTTCCTTTGACAGAATGGTGTAGTATAGAGCTTATTAGGATCAATCTTTCTCTCCTGGAATGTGATGAGCTCAGAGGCGATTGTTGGGAAAAGAACCCTGGTGGGGAGGGTTGACTGTTGGAGTGTCGTCATTGGTGAAGGTGCATGAATAATGTCTATCTCACTTACCGTTTGATGTCTCCTGGTCATCCTTATTGAAGACATCTCCATTTGGTGACAATTGATGGGATGACGATCAAGGAACTGGGCATGCACCATAACAAGACATCACCAAAGATTGATTACAGTTCCCCGTCTTCAGTAACCAGCGTGAGGATCTGAACCCTGAACCCGTTTTCAGTCGGGGCTTCAGTTTCACCAGCCATTAACACTACATCTTCAGTACAGATAGCCAGGTTGGTCAAGCCTATACTCTGGCTGTGTCTGTCTTTCAGCGGTGAAGCGAGTTTTAGTGGAACGAAGGGAGAGGCCGTGGTGCCTTGGTGTGTCGTGTTCAGGTTTGAGTTTAACTTAAACTCATTGCGGAGCATGCTCGAAGCATGAGGAGGTGGCCAGGAACCCGCGTAGAGTGGCACTTCCTAGGTGAACAGCATGTGGTGGCAGAAGCTGTTTGTGGATAATTCTTGCTCGGGAAAGCAGCGTGCGGCAGGTCATCTGCTGTGGATGACTGCCGGCAGCAAGCCCTGTTGTGTGGAGAGGGCAGAAATTCCAGTGTCATCCCCAGGAGAGGAGTTGGCATGGAAGAGTCAGCACATTCCTCTGGATAATCCTTGCTTGGAGAGGCAGCGTGTGGCATGTAATTCGCTGCAGATGACTGCTGGCAATGAGGCTGTTGTGTGGTGAGGGCAGGAAGTCTGGTGTCATCCCCAGAGGAGGAGTCGGCATGGAGTAGTCTGTGCATGCGCATTGTCAGCATGTCTCTGGTAAATTGAGTAAAAGTACTGATTTGCTGAGAATGCACATTGGTAAGCAGTGGTCAGTAGTCCTGCGAGGTGGAGCAGACATTTCTTCAACAGCAGACCTACACCGCATAGTTTCAGCATTTGCAGGCTCTTGTTGAGAGTTTACCGTCATGCTTGGAGCATCAACGTTTTATGTGAAGGTGACATTTTATATCTACATGTTCACAAGCAAATAGGATACTGCTATTGATCAAGTGGTATTTCTTTCAGTCCAATTCAACAATCTTGTTTATGGGGTCATTTCAAGCAGTCTTGAGCAGCATACGCTCTCTGCATGCAGGATCAGTTGTACATCTTGAATTTAGCAACTTGTACGAGCTGAGATACTCAACGGTTGGTGTTTTAACTGGTGGAGTGAAAATTGCTGCTAGTTTTTCATATGCATTTGTTACTATCATCATATCCATCTCTCTGCTTTTTAATGTTTACCCTAACCCCAAAGAAGGTGATACAACATGCAGAATGTCACATCACCACTGTTTTTTTTACCCTCTCCAGGTGAAGCTTTGATTGGGTGGGTTAAGTGGAAAAAAGGTTTTGGGAACTATACATGTGTATGTGGCGCCAACTTGAGTGTGGAGAGGAAATATGCCTTATTATTGCATTGCTTAGGAGCAGAGGGACAAGATGTTTTAGAAAATGTGTCTGAACTTCCATAAACAGAAGCGCATAATTTATATGAATTCAAAATCTCTATAGCCAAATTAGATCATCATTACTTACCATGCGTAATTACCATTTTAGAGAGGTATCATTTTGGGCTGAGGTGTCAGGGACAGAATGAATCTGCAGAAGAGTTTGTGATGGCTTTGCGAAAATTGGCTTTGAATTGTAAATTTGGAGGTGCAATTGAGGAGAGGATTAGAGACCAGTTTGTTTTATGCTTTAACAGTGACAAGAAACGTGAGGAGTTATGGAAGAAAGGCGAACCCCCACTTGAGGATGAGCTCATTGTTGCAAAACAGGTTCAGCATATGATGAAATGGGTGGGGGACCTCAAGGCAGGGAATGAGGTAAAAGCGACAGCTAAGGAAAATGTGCCGGAGGTTTGTGTGGTCAAGACTCATTATGCTACTGGGAAAAAAGAGTTTCCTGAAGCTAAAGGATCTAGGAGAGTGGAGCAAAACTTCAGGGGAACATGTTTGGGGAGAGGAGTTGGCCTAACGGCTAGGGCGCTCGACCTCGGACCTGGGTTCGATCTGGGTTCGAGTCTCGGTAACAACGCCAAAACCTCCTGGGATTCTGGGCAAATCACTTAATCTCCCCGTGCCTAAAATGAAAGTGTGTCCTCATGTAACGTAACTGGAAAATATGTAAAGCGCTCTGATGCCTGATTCGGTTCGGGTCTAGTTCGCGCTATATAAAATAAAAAATAAAAAATAATGTTTCAGATGTGGGCTTAAGGGTCATCGGGCAAATGTTAGATCTTGTCCTGCTTGGTATCAAGTGGGCATTTCCTGTGTGATCAGGGGACACTTCAGTAAATTTTGCAGGATCAAACAAGAAATTTAACAGGAACAAGAGTCAGTAGACATATCAAGAGGTGATTTTGCAGGTTGGTGACTCAAACAAATTTTTCCTTCAGAGGTGGTAAGCATTGATGGGAGGGACATTCAGATAAAATTTGATTTGTATTCATGCATCACGATAATATCTGAACAAACCTTTTTAGGGATGTTTGCCAACAAGAAGACACTTACTAAAATGGACATACAACCTGGTAGTTATGTTGGCGCAAAGATTGTAATGTTATGATATTTTGAAGCGTGCATTAGTGTGAGTGGAAAGTGGACATGTGGGAAGGTATATGTTTCATGTCATGGTTATGATTTGTTGGGGTGGATTCACCAGAAAGAATTGGGTGTTAGTCTACATCCTAACAAAATACCCTAGGTACAAATAAATGAAGGTGAATGTAAACGACACTATTTTCTGATGGAATTCAAGGATTTGTTTTAAAAAAACTTGGTAAATTAGTTGGCTACAAACACAAGATTAAATTAAGGGCACATGCAAGACCAGTAGTGGCTAAAGTGAGGAGGATTGCCATACATTTGCAGACAGCGGTCGCAAATGATTCAAAGAGATTGGTTGAGTGTGGAGTCATCGAGGGGGTGGAGGCAACAGAGTTGTTGGCTCCCATTGTAGTTGCATGCAAAGGTAATGGTGGCATTCGCCTTTGTGTGGATTTGAGGGCATTAAACATTGAGGTGGTAGTTGACAGATTTCCCTTGCCCAACATAGAGGAAATGGTCACTGCTTTTTCAGGTGCCAAAGTTTTTAGCACACTAGACCTTATGTCTGCATACCACCTGGTTGAATTAGATGAATGTTCTCAAGATCTTACAGCTTTTGGAACTCCTTTTGAAATTTATCGTTTCAAAAGGATTCCATTTGGTCTAATTTCGACTGCAGCAGTTTTTCAAAGGATCATGTAGAGGATTTTCAAAGGTCAACCTGATGTAAAATGTTATCGAGATGACATTCTAATTTTTGGGCCATGAATGAAAAGCATGACCAGTGGATGCTTGAAGTTTTGTACAAACTACAGGAGGTGGGTTTGACTCTTAAAGCTGACAAGTGTAAGTTTGTAGTTAGTGAAATCAGTTATCTATGTTACAGAATTGCAGCAACAGAAATCAGACCTTAAAATGAAGTAGTTGACACGATCAAAGCATTGAAAGGAACCCAAATCCAAGGAGGAGTAATCATCATTTCTAGGAATGGTTGAATATTATATTTGTTTCATCAAAGACTTTTCTAGTAAAACATTCAATATAAGGAAATTGTTGAATAAGATTTTGTGTGGGGCGGTGAATGTAGTGAGGAATTGACAAATGTAAAACAAGAGTTTAACAATGCTCCTTCTCTTCAGGCTTTTGAACCTTTGTGTGATACCAAAATTGTGTGTGATGCTAGTGCAAAAGGGTTGGGAGCTCATCTTTTTCAAATGAAAGATGGCAGAGAACAGTTGATTAAATACATTTCAAGGACTCTCAGAGATGCTGAATGTAACTACTCTGTTATAGAGAGAGAATCTCTAGCTATTTTTGGTCTGTTATGAGGTTCAGACACTTACTGTGGGGCATTAAATTTGGTGTACAGATAGATCACAAACCTTTAGTTGACATTTTCACCAAGACAGGTCTAGATTCGATATCGGCCCGAATACGTAGATGGGTTGTAGGATAGAAAGATTTTTTCTTTTCTGTTCAATATGTCACAGGAGCAAGGAATTTCTCTGCGGATTTTTTGGCAAGGTTGGTGGATGTAACTGATTTAGGTGCAGCTAAGTAGTGATGAGTTGGATGAAGAAGATGAAGTGAGCGTGTATGAAGTAACAGAAGGTACCAGAGGTGAAGTGGAGTTGTTACAAGAACTACAGAATGATGAAACTTTATGTAAAGTCAGGAAACTTGTGAGTTTGGGCGAAGGAAATGGAAAGGTGCTCAGAGATTGTAAAAGAGGATGGGGGAAATATTGGATGAGCATGCATTGGACAAAGGATTTGTATTGGGAGGTACAAGGTTAATTTCACCTAATAAGTTAAAAACAAGAATTTTACAGTTGGCTCATGAGGGACACATGGGTATTGTGAAAACAAAAGGGAGACTTTGCAGAGATGCTTGGTGGCCAGGTCTTGAACATGATGTTGAATGTCTGATTATGGAATGCACAGAGTGTGTAGGCTGTGACACAGAGTTAAAAACTAGTCAGATGCCTATGGTTTGTAGGACACGTCCAAGATATTCATGGGAAGAAGTGATGATGGATATTTTGGGGCCAGTGAGAAGTGAGCCTGCCACCCCCTATGTCATGTTTCTCATGGACTTATACTCCAGTTGGGTGGAGGTGTTGTGTGCTCATGATATCTCTTCCCCT
The DNA here is from genome assembly GCF_964261635.1 of Lissotriton helveticus. Lineage (NCBI taxonomy): Eukaryota > Metazoa > Chordata > Amphibia > Caudata > Salamandridae > Lissotriton > Lissotriton helveticus. The sequence goes on along the minus strand of NC_136065.1, from coordinate 642,907,425 downwards.
GCGGTGGTAACATTTTTAACAAACATTTTGAGACAAGAAAGTTTTCCATGATTCATATTAACAGACAATGGTGTGCAGCTTTGTTCAGGTGAGACTGACACTTTTTTGAGGGAATGTGGCATTGAGCACAAGGCATCTGCATTGTATCACCCTGAGACTAACGGAGCTATTGAGAGGATGATCAACATACTAAAAGAAGGCATACAATTAGCTAAGGCCGATGGCTTAGACTGCAAGGAAGAGTTGTCCAATAGGTTATCTGGTAATCATGTGTCACCACACACAACCACTGGCAAACCTCCCTTTCAATTGTTCAAAGAAAGGGCCCCATCAACCAAGGTCAATCCTGGTTGGATGCATTGGAACAAGGGGTGTGTAGACAATACTGTTGGAGAGTGGAGACACAAGGAGATTGCAGCACAAAAAAGGTGGAAAGAGGCATTTGATATGTCCAAATAAGTGAGGAGATTATCTGTTAGAGTGGGTGACTTCATGAAGATAAGTGCGCCTATGGGGGGTGCGGAATGGTCTAAGTTTACTAGGAGGTTAGAAGTGATAAAATGTTTTTAAAATGCTGTAAAAGCACATGATGGTCACATTTGGAACAAAAGCAGAGTGATAGGAGTAATAGGGTTATTAAGAGACCAATGTATCTCAGAGATTTTGTAGAGTGAATTCTTCATATCAAAGTAATTTGTGTTAATTCCATGTTTTTCTTCTTTTCTGTATTTCACATATTTTTCAAAATTCAGGTTGTTTGTGTATCCCCTGAGACACTTCAAGTTATTTTCATTTTCTTTGTAAGGGGTATGTAGAGATCATTGTCAATGTTAATTTAGTTTTTCTATGCAGTATTGTGTTGGGAGGGAGAATTGTGGCATAGAGCTTAGTAGAATTAATCTGTCTCTCCTGGAATGTGATGAGCTCAGAGGCGATTGTTGGGAAAACAACCCTGGTGGGGAGGGGTGACAGTTGGATGCCGTTGTTGGTGAAGCTGCATGAATAAAGTCTGTCTCATCCTGGAACCCTTGGTTGGTGTCAGAGTGTACTTCTACAACTTGAGACTTAAAGTCTTTACTGAAGCGTTAAGGTTGAAGTTAGCTCATGGGACCGGGACCAATCTGCCAACCATTCTGCCAAAGGTGTATCACTGGTGAGAATGACTTTGCTGTGCAATGTTCGCTGCTCAGAATCCGTTAACACTGAGGCTGCTTTGACTCCATCCCACAGTTTCCTCGACACTGCCGTCGGCAAGGACCCAATCAATGCCAAGAGATCCCTTGAACGTCTTCCGCTCTGAGTTTTCCCACCTTCATCGCCTACCTCATCAGGATCCATTCTCCTGCACCACCAAGGCCTGCTTTTGTTTAGCCTACTGCAGGCCTGCTTTTGTTTAGCCTACTGCATTATATACTGGCAAACCCATCAACCACCAATCGACATCTTAAACTGTGTCTAAGAAAAGAAGAAAACTCTTGGACCTGGATGTATACAGTCAATATCTCTGATTGACCGTCGACCGTGGACGGCTTTAACTTTTAACTTTGCCCCAGTCAAGCACGACCAGTAGTCTACTGCTGGTGCTTTTTGGTTATTGGCACTGTATACAATTAAAACTTAAAATTTTCAAATCTCTAGTTCCACTAATTAGATTTTGGTCATTTTAGTGTGATTCTGTTAATTGAAATATTCAAATGTTTTATAAATTGGGGTAGGAGTTTTGTGTTTTTTACTTTTTGACTGTTTTGGTACTTTTTAATGCAGTGCACATTTTCTTTAGTTAAGCGTGTCTGCTCTGTGCCGTAGCTACCAGGGCTTCAGCTCAGGTTTGAATTACTGAAACTTTTACTGGACCTAATAAGAATAGTGACTATTAATTGTGGTTGTCTACCATCCCCCTAAACTAATAATCCACTTTTATACAATCATGTTTATGGCCACCAAAATGAGACCCTATATATCAATAAAGAAAAACTTTAAAAAATTCATCAGCTGTTGAATATCATGGCTGACTATCACCTCTGCTTGTCATGGCCTTCTGGCAGCGGCGTACCATGTAGGTAAGAGTGGTGGAACTGGGTTGGGGGAGGTTCGACAGACAACCATGAGGGAAAATTAAATAAATAATAAAATTTCCCTTGTTGTCGTCTGTGGCAATTCCCCTCCACCCAGCCCTACCGCTCTTACCTGCACAGGTGTTGCTGCCTTCTGGTCATACTCACTGCTTGTGCTTTTTAGTATTTGCAACCACAATAAAATGGGAGCTTGAAAGAAGAGCTGATTTTACAATTGTCATAAAAGGGACCAGACTGCTTAATGTAACTAAAATCATAAAGTAATTCTGATTTAAAGTCCTACGGTACTGCATAATATATGATTATTTCTTCATGTCTGCAGTGTTACCTTAAAAATTTGGAGTAAATCTTCCTGCATTACTTCACAAGAACATCTCTCTGTTACCGCTAGTCTTTCATGGGAAAGCTGGTCCACAGTGGGAAACGCATGGCTTAATTGACTTACATAGTCTCTAAGTTGCAAGGCAATATGGCACAAAAGATGTTTGCAAGTTGTAACAGCATCAAAGCTGCAGGAATGAGGCAGGTTAGTGGGTTCATGTTCGAGATGAGACCACATTCTTTCCCGCATTCGAGAAATCTGTTATGTTTCTGAAATCCTTCATCGTCACTGTCTACATGTGCGTCATCACATTAATTGTCCTTTCTTTGAGTGGGCTGGGCATGGGAAATGGGCCAGCATAGCAATTTGTGAAGACCTTGGTTGCAACAAAAGGAAAGTGACTTTTTCTGCGACCTTGCATGTAATAGCTATGAGAACTAAGTACCAAGAAGATTAGCTGTAAGTAAATGCTACAGGAAGCATAATTAATAATTGCCAAACTGTGTGCTTGTCTGCAACCTTGGAAAAAACAAATGTACATGTTAGAGTAGATTCATTATTCAAATTAACTTTAGCTTTGGCAGACACATTTTTAAAATAGGCCTAATATATGACTCATGTATGTTACATCAAAATTTGTTCTTAAGTTACCCCAGTTTACAATGGCGGCTGGCACAGATCTGGGGTGGTGCGGGGTGGGGCGGAAGGGGGTGTAAAAATAGAAACATACACTTACCTCCTCACTGCTCTCTCCCACGTCATCGCTCCTCCATCGGCTGAACAGAAAGCAGCTAGGCTCCCCTGAGCCAATCACAATACATCATTGTGATTGGCTTGCCTAAGCCAATCACAATGCTGCTTTGTGGTTGATCTGAGCACTGTAGTTCAGTGCTCAGACTGGGACTGGGGGCCTGAGCATGTTCTCCACCCAGGCTGTAATACAGCTTGGGTGGAGAACATTCTAAGTGCACATGACTGTTTAGTTGACCCAAGAAGGCCATCCAAAGCGGCATGCGTACTTCAGTGTGTCCACCACTCCTCCACTGCAAGCAGACCAGACCCGCCAAAACCCCATGCTGCAGTAGCAGGAACAAATAAAATGATAATAACATCAAGTTATTATAATTCTATTTTTCTTTCACTGCTGCAATGCAGTGGGGCAATCCTCTTTCGCCTTACCGGAGTAACACCCACTACCATTTTGGGTTATTTACTAAACTTTTCACCCCAAGAGACAACTCCTACAACTGTTTTGCCAGCCCTAAGATTGCAAATGGAATTAATTAAGCTTATGAAATGTTACTCGTTTTTAAATCAACCTTGAATCCATGTATTCTATCTATTGTTCCCTCATAATCCACCCACCACCTCAATGTCACTCTTAAAGCTGAGTTGAATGAAGCTCTTCCCACTCTTTATGCAACACACATCTCTGAACCTTCTAGTTATAATCTAAGTGTATAGTAAAGTGAGGAAAATGCACTTAGGAAAGTGTAAATATCCAAAGTAATACAACTGAGGAGGTGTGCGTTGCATTTATACAGGATTGCCGTAACTACTCCTCTGACATACTACAGGCCACAAGGGAAACTTATAAATGAAATTCCGATATGTATTCTTATTTCAAAGACTTACACAAGACTACTTCTAGATATGTGCAACATACATAAGGGCAAGCTAATGGCATTTGCAGGAGTAAATCAGCATGGAAATCTCAGATGTAAATTGGGGCCTGGGTGTTAAAAGCAAATTTAACCAAATATTCACTTTCTCTTTGACATTTTTAAGTCTTTATTATAACAATTATTATTGTAATTCAATCTGTGCTCTTTTGATACTAGTTTTTTTCATATAAAGCAAACAATTTTGAGGGACATTAACAAGTGGTTTTCAAGTTGGGACCAGGGACCTATGGTTCCTTCTTTTCCAGTCCCTGGTGCTACCACTTTGACCTCTTTTACTAAGAGGGCAGTAGTAACGGTGGTACCAGGACAGAAGGCAAGAGAGAAGCTATCAATAGTACAGGGGGTGTAGCCCAGAGGTTTTAGTTGACCGCTGAGACTCAATTAAGGGTGTTATTTCACCTGGGGTGGGGAGGCCATATTGATTGCTCCTATCAGGCTCCATGTAATGCTGGCTATGCCACCAGTAGCAGCAGGACTCGCAACAGAGTGGTGGGTGAGGTATATGGGGCAGGGGGGGCGGATGACAAAATAAACAAAAACAAAAAAATAATGTACTTGCTCCTCGCTGATTGCTGCTCTCTAGTTCTTCTCATTCCTGCTGTGCATCTACTCAGGCTCCCAGGCTGGCCAGCATGAGAGACGTGATGGGATTGGCCTGAGCAGGCATGTTTTCCACTCCAAGGGGACTGGGAGCCTACACCTGCTGTTCTCTCCACAAAACAATGCAGCTTAGGGTGGTGAGATGTCAATGCACATGGCGGTTTGACTGGCCTAAGGCGGCCAGCCAAACGGTCATGCAAAATGACAGCAGTGCTGTCCACCTTTCCCTTCCTGCCTGTCATGGCATGGCCCCACCCCCAAAGAATTTGCTCTATCTAGAGGAAAAGAAAATGATAATAATACTGTTTTATTATCATTTTATGTTTCATTTACCTCAGCTGGCCAGCATGGGGGGCAACTCTCCTTCACGATAGCAGAGAAGCCGTTGCTGTACGCAACTGATAGACAGCAACCATGTCTCTCTTTGAGTCCTGATTGCCTTTAGCATTCCCCATCTTTTCTTCCTTTCCTAGACTTTAAACAGCAAATGGGAGGCTGCTGAGGGGCTAAGGTATGTTAAGTGGTGGGCATAGAGGATGCAATATAAACAAGCATTGGCATAGCCAATAGGTCTCGCTTTTGGGACCTTGTAAGTATTTAGTTATGCAGCACAATATCCTTCATGCAACAACATCAACTGCTGCATGGATAAACACTTAAAAGTTTCCCAAAGGCGAGAACTACTGGCTATGCCAATGCTTGTTTCCCCTGGCCCTGTCTTACAATTGCTTCCAAATGAGGCTTCCGGTGGGTTGATTTAGGAAAATGGAACACAAACTTGACTTTGCAGTCTTCAAATGTGAATGAAATCCAGTGATTGTTTAGATGAAAAGTAACCAAAGCATGGATCTGTAAATGTATGGACTGGGCCATGTGTTGTGATGTGAACAGGTGCTGTGGATACCTGCATTTGGTGATATAGAAACCATACTTCCCACTCTATGGGGATTGCTACTGTTGCTAGACAAACTGCAAAAATCATGGTCACTTAGAGAAGGAAAGTAAAAGGGCGACAGGTAAGGAGAAGTCTGAATAGAAGAAAAGATGGGATAAAAGGTGATATTTGGGTGTGGTAACAACATAGTGAAGGAGATATCTGAGAAGAGGAGTGGTGAAAGGAGCATTTCAAGTAGTAGGGACAGACCATGGAGAGACAGGCACTCAACCCTCCAAGTGTACTTTGAAAAAAGTGCTCTGGGGCCCAGCAGCCTGCATACGACTTGAGCACAATGCGGGTTTCGACCACAGGTTAAGAGCCGCACTGAGTTAAGTTACAGCGCTGGAAAGTATAACTCATCACATTCAGGGGAACAATACTCCCACTTTGAGTGCATGTGTGCCAGAAATACTGAGTAATGGGATAAGAAGGTCCGATTTGTGAATGTAGGTCTCAGTCTAGAGCCCGTTTGCATACAAAGAGCTTCGGTTAAAGGAGAACCACAGCTGCTCACCATTACCTCAGAGACGATGGTCCCTTTCTGTTCAGTTAACTGGTTGGCCAAAGGCTGTTATATAGTTTTTTTTAAGTTTGAGTTTATTAAAGAACAAAAAGATCAGAAAGTGAAGAAACAGTCAAGATGATAAAGCCATAAAAGTTATACAATGAAAAAATGAAATGATAAAAGAAATACAAAGCATATAAGAATAAATGAGAAATGCAATCAAACTATGCATAAAGAAAAAACATCGTAAGCATAACAATATCTGAAAAATGAAGAAATTATACAATATAACAATCAAAAAGTAAATGATAATCAATTAGAGAAATTGAGAAAAGGCATTGGGGGAATCAAGGTGGTTTCCGTACTTCAGCTGATCTAGTATGAGAGGTAGTGTACGAGGGATCAATTAAGGATAAGTAATTTACCAAAGGTAGCCAAAGGAGATCTCTTTTGATTGCCTGGGAGATGGGAGTTTCAAGACGGTGATGAAAGCAAACCACATTCCACCAAGAGCGAAATGTAACATTATTAGCCTGTTTCCAATTGGAAGTGATGAGATGAAAGGAAATAGCTATCAAAAGGTCAATGAGTATGTAATGTTGTGAAGGTTGAGGGTAAATAGGAGAAAGAGAACCTAGAAAAATGTGAGTAATGGAAAAAGGGATGTGAATCTGAAAAATCTTTTGAATTTGAGACCAAACAAGTTTCCAAAACTGGAGTATAGAAGGACATTCAAATAGCATATGTTTTAAATCTGCAGTAGGACATGAGCAAGACCAACAAGTAGAGGGAATGTCTGGTGAAAAAGTTGATAAAATCAATGGACTAAATAAAATTCGACTGTAAATGAAAAAAGGGGTTTGTGTGGTGTTAGCAGCTCTAGAGGTTTTATGAAGCTTGGACCATATCTTATCCCAAAAGGGAACTGATCAATCCTGTGAAAAATCCTTTTCCCAGGCTAATTCAATCTTAGTTTTGGGTCTGACTAATGAAAGTTGAAAGGATTTATAAAGAAAAGAAGCAGAGGGAGAGTGATCTAATGCAGAGGATATAGGTTGATATATATATTAGGGATGTCATTAGTAATAGGAAGGGACTGAAGGTATTGGATAAGAATGGGACAAAGCAAGTTATACTGTGAACAAGAAGAGGAAGGTAAAGAGAATTGAGATTTTAGTTCAGGAAAGGATAGAGGCTGATTGTGAGAAAGGAGTTGAGAAATCCATCGCAGACCTTTAGAATACCATGTCTTCCAGAAAATTGAGCGATTACAAATCTTAAGTTGTTTAAGTTGTTTATAAGTTGTTTATTATCCCAAATAGGCTGTACGTGCGAAGAACAGAGAGAGGGGTAAGATGAGGGCAAAATGGGAATAAGATGTTTAAGAGAGTGGGAAATAATAGGATTTCGGAAAGAAGTAATAAAGGATGTAAAGATAGGATTTCGCGGAACTCAAAGGGAGTAAGAAAGGAAGATTCTATTTTTAGCCAGAGAGGAGGATAAAAAGGAATAGTAGTCGAAAGCCAACGGGATGCCTGTTTCAAGGAAAAAGCGCGGTGATAAGTTTTAAAATCAGGGAATCGAAGTCCAGATTTATCCCTCTTCAAGGAAGTAAGTATGAGCATTTACCTTTCCATAAGAATTTAAGCAGAGTAGAATCGATCCTCTTAAAATAATAATTCGGAATATGAATAGGAATCATGGAGATGGTGTATAGTATAAGAGGTGATAACATCATTTGTATTGAGTCGAGAAGACTCCACCAAGATAAAAAGAGAGGGTTCCATCGGGTAATGGCAGCATTCAGTTTTTTAATTATACAATCAAAGTTTATTTTAAGAGTGTCAGACAAGAGAAGAGCAAATCAAATGCCCAAGTATTTGATCTTGGATGATTGACAAGAAAAAACAGAATGTTCAAAGAGGTACTTTTGGCAAAGAGGATTTAGAGGTAAAATTTCACATTTGTCGACATTAAGACGATACCCAGAAACTTCGGAGAAGGGAGAAACCTGTTGAAGGAAGAAAGGAAGAGAAGATTGTGGGTCAGAACAGTATAGAAGAATGTCATCAGCGTAAACCGAGAGTTTAACTTGTTGGGAACCAAAGTGAAAACCGGAAATATTATTGTCTTGTCGAATTTTGGTGAGAAAAGGATATAGGGCTCAAACAAATAATAAAAGAGACAGTGGACAACCTTGTTGAACACCTCTTTGTAGTACAAAATAATCTGAAACCATACCATTAACAAATATTGATGCCTGAGGGCCAGAATAAAGTAAGGAAATAACAGAAATAAACTTAGGTGGAAAACCTGCCCATTTGAGAGCCTGGAACATGAAATCCCAGCTGATCCTATTGAATGCTTTCTCAGCAGCTAGAGAAATAGCGGTGAGAGGATGGTTTAGTGAGGGAGCCTTATTTGGGATGTCGAAAAAGACACGCGAGTTATCAGTAGAAAGACGTTGTTTAACAAGCCCTGATTGTTCAGGGTCAATTAAATCGGGTAAAAGAGGATCCATTCTAAGAGCCAAAATTTTGGCAAGAATCTTGTAATCAGTATTAACCAAAGAAATAGGACTGTAGTTCTTGCATAAAAAATGATCCTTATCATCTTTAGGAATTAAACAAATCAAGGCTTGTTGGAACGTATCACTCAAAGAGCTTGTGTCAAGAAAGGATTGAAATAAAAGTAAAAGCTTTGGTAAAAGAAGTGAAGCAAAATGATTGTAAAATTCAATGGTGAATCTATCAGGACCAGGAGATTTCCCACGTCGTAACACCGAATCGGCATGAGATATTTCTGCGAGTGAGATATCAGATTCTAGGGACCCAAAATCAATGTGATCGGAACGAGGTGAAGGAATATTTTGAAAATAGGAAAGAAGATCAGCCGAGGTTAGAGTGGTTTCCGGAGTATAAAGTGTTTTATAAAAAGTGACAAATTCATTTAGAATGTCTTTGTCTTTAAATAAAGAGACACCAGTAGAACCTTTAATAGATTACATTTTGTTTGTTCTTTCCGTATTTTCAAGTAATTGGCTAGTAGTTTCCCCATTTTAGTCTGACCGCCATAATAACAAGAGTTACATTTTAATGAAAAAAGTTGAAGGCAGCATCTGTGGTTAATTTATTGAAAGTAAATTTGACATCAATAAGGTCTTTAGGAGAGGATTCAGTATTGGAGCAATAATAAGTATGTTCAAGTTGCTTGATTTTAGTGAGAAGTTAAGTCGATTGAACTTCCAAAAGCTTTTTCTTTTGCGAAACAAAATTGATGATAAAACCTCTTGAAGCTGCTTTGAAAGAATCCCACACCATAACAAAGGGGAAATCAGGGGTATGATTAATCATAAAAAGCTCAGTGGCAAAAGCATTACATTTTGTACAAAAAGTGGGGTCAAGGAGTAAAGAATTATTAAATCTCCATCTACCTGGGTGGGGGCAAAAGGGAATGAGGTCAATGTCAAGATGAACAGGAGCATGATCTGAAATTAAAATAGAGCCAATGTCAGAGTGGATAGCATGTTGAGCTAAAGATTTGCTAAGAAAAAGATAATCCATACGGGCTTGTGAGTGATGGGAAGGAGAGTAAAATTGATATTCTTCAAGGTCGGGATGGCATAATCTCCAGATGTTTACTAGTGCATTGTGATGAATAGAAGCAGTGAATTGAGAATGCATTCTAGATGTAGTGAATTTAACTTTGGAATGTCTGTCTAGGATAGGGTCAAGAATTTGGTTGCAATCACCACCAAAAATAATATAATCATCATTGAGTGTAACCAACTTTTCAGAAATGGTAGGCCAAATGGATTCGTCAACACTAGTAGGAGCATAAACATTAAATATAACAATAGAAATCTTATCTATAAGTAATTTAACAATCACCCAGCGACCATCAACATCGCATTCATGAGAAACTGTAGAAACATTTAACTTTTTGTGGCACAAAATCTCAACTCCATTCTTCTTACCCACAGCAGGAGAGTTAAATACATGTCTCCCCAACAACGTTTGAGTTTCAAAGCTTCAGTCTCTGAGAGATGGGATTCTTGAAGAAGGGCAACATCAGTTTTAAGCCTGGCTAGATGGGATAACACCTGTTGCCTTTTAATTGGATTATTTAAACCTTTAACTTTCCAAGTGGTAACCCGGAAAGTGATCCAGAGAAAAAATATAAGCAATAGTATGCTTACTACTACAAAAAAAGAAAAATGGTAGAGAAAAATGCAAGGATAGAAATAAGGAGCTGAAATGCAAAGAGGAAAAGGGAGAAAAGAAGGGAAAAGAGGCAAAGATAAAGATGTATTATAAAAGGGGGAAAGGAGGAAAAAGCCAAGAAAAACAAAAAGGGAAGAAAAGAAGGAGAAAGAAGATAGCGAAAAAAGAAGACAGTGCATGTCAAATACAGATGACTGAAAGACATACCTACAAATACAAACGAAAAGCGAGGGTGACGACGCCAAAAGACGACGATGACAGCAGCAATAGAAACATCACCGAACGTCCGCTGGATTACATCGAGATATCACTTGACAGTAGGGACATAAAGGGATGGTTGAAAGAAGGCCGAACTTGTGGAAAAGAGGAGGAGAACATTATAAAATGGAGTAAAAAATGTAGGGTAACATGAGGTAAAGAACATAAGGAAAAAATATATTATATAAAACGATACGAAGGGGTAAACATGGTAGCAATTACCAGAAGAAACACAGTGAGAAAGTAATTACATACAATATTGCGAAAACATATGGAACAAGACTCATGGAGAATACTACCCTATTAGACAGTCAAAAGAGGCACATAACAAGGAAACAATCACAAACAAGAAGCATAAATAAGGAGTTAAGGCTGAGGTCTTCAAACTTTTCCAGGTTGAGCCCCCCCAGCTGAATTCCCCCAGATGTTGGGGCCCCCCCCACCACCCGACAGGAACCTCGGGAATCCGGCACACTACATGATCGACTGCCACACGCACACCAAGGGCCATATCCGGCAAACAATGCTCAACACAACAAGAGTGCCTAGCAAACTGCAGGCCTGTGAGTGGGTGTGGCGAAACGACAGAGGTGTACCACACAGCTCAAAACACAATCCTCCAAGACAAAATGTGCGCAAATTCTCCCCACTAGGATGCCCTGCCTTACACAGGACACAGATCAACAACAACACCACCAACATGAATGTGACAGGTGTGCCGGTGCCCAGCCACACCTAGACTCTCAATCTGTGGGTGGATCCCTGCCACTGCCATCCTCAGGCTGCGCTCCACATCCAGTCCTGACCGGTACCTAGTCTTCAACACCGCAAGTGCTGAGAACCCAATCTCACAAACTCCCCAACAAATAAACAAATACATTGTAGGATGTAAAGCACCATGCACAAGTGAACCAAAGGGAGGACTGCCGTGATGAACCCACTATAGGGAACACACCATGGGTGCTTCATCAAGCGGAACCCAAAACATGGAACCCCGACCTTGCCCATGGGGGCCCAGCATTCAAGTAGCAGCTGGACGTCACGCAAAATGTCACACGCATGATGCATAGATCCCACACATGAGCACACATAGAATACAGAACAGTAACACATAGGCAAGGGAGCAGCCAAACAATTCAAATACCTCCCACTCTGAACCACAGCTCCCATGGCACCAAGAAAGCAAAGGAAGTCATCACAACCCTCCCCATCCATCATGTACACCTTGTCATCCACCAACTCTCCCACCATTCATTCCGTCCCTCCATCTGTGCCCCATCCACATCCAAACCCCTTCAACCACTTGCAAACCCATCCACCATCCATCCCTCCATCCATCCATCCATCATCTCACCCATCCATCCCTCCATCCACCCCCTCACCCATCCATCCATCCATCATCCATCCATCCCTTCACCCAATCCATCCCCTCACCAATGCATCCACTCTTCCACCCATCCATCCACCCGCTCATCCATCCAACCATTCACCCCTTCACCCAAGCTATCCTCCCACTCATCCATCCACTCCTCCACTCTTCCACCCATCCATCCACTCCTCCACCCATCCATCCATTCACTCATCCATCCAACCACCCACCCTCTCACCCATCCAGCCATCCCCCCACCCACTCATCCATCCACCCAGTCACTCATCCATCCACCCAGTCAACCCCCCTCATCCATCCACCCATCCATCCATCCCTCCCACTCTCCACCCTCCCCCCCACTCATGAATGCACTCTCTGACCCATCCATCTCCATGCTCCTCTCCTCACCCATCCATGCACGCACCTGCCCATCCACTCTGCCAATCATTCATCCATGTCCTCACTCACCCATCCCTCCATCCACCCTTCACCCATCCACCCACTCATCCATCCACTCATCCACTCATGAATCCATCCATTGACCACTCATCCACCCCTTCACTCCTCCATCCATCCCCCGTCCATCCACCCTCCTCAATCACCCATCCATCCCCACATCCACCCCTTCACTTATCCATCCATCCATTCATTCATTCACCCCTTCACCCATCAATACATCAATCCATCCATCACCTCTCTCATCCATCCACCCACTGACTCGTCCACCATCCACCCCCCCATCGATCCATCCACCATTTCACTGATACATCCACCCCTCCACCCATCCATCTACCCTTCCAACCTTACACACATCCATCCACTCCCATCCATACCTCCACTCATGCATCCATCCTCTCTCCCACCATCCATTCACCCCTTCACTCACCATCCTTCCACCCCTTCACTCCTCCATCCATCCCCCCGTCCATCCACCCTCCTCAATCACCCATTAATCCCACATCCACCCCTTCACTCATCCATCCATCCATTCATTCATTCACCCCTTCACCCATCAATACATCAATCCATCCATCACCTCTCTCATCCATCCACCCACCAACTCGTCCACCATCCAGCCCCCCCATCGATCCATCCACCATTTCACTGATCCATCCACCCCTCCAACCATCCATCTACCCTTCCAACCATACACACATCCATCCACTCCCATCCATACCTCCACTCGTGCATCCATCCTCTCTCCCACCATCCATTCACCCCTTCACTCACCATCCTTCCACCCCTTCACTCCTCCATCCATCCCGTCCATCCACCCTCCTCAATCACCCATCTATCCCCACATCCACCCCTTCACTCATCCATCCATCCATTCACCCCTTCACCCATAAATACATCAATCCATCCATCACCTCTCTCATCCCTCCACCCACCAACTCGTCCACCATCCAGCCCCCCATCGATCCATCCACCATTTCACTGATCCATCCACCCCTCCACCCATCCATTTACCCTTCCAACCATACACACATCCATCCACTCCCATCCATCCCTCCACTCATGCATCCATCCTCTCTCCCACCATCCATTCACCCCTTCCCTCACCATCCATCCACCCCTTCACCCATCCATCCATCCCCTCACTCATCCATCCATCTACACATCCACCATTCCACCCATCACCCCACTCATACATCCACCACTCCACCCATACATCTATTTACCCACATGGCAACATAACAGACGTCTGGTGGCCGGCTCCACCCGACATCCCTCACACATTTGATGATTCAAATTTGAATCTGCAGACCAACATCCCTGAACACCGACACTTCGGTGCCCACACAAAGATCCTCATGAGTTGAGGCCAGCAGACCAGAGCCCACCGTCCCGTTTCATGGCCCAAACCCGGATTGCAACCTCTCCCTCCGTTCCCAAAATAATGGAAGGACTCCTGCCCCCCCCTCACTCCCACCCCCCTTGAATGGCTGGGGCCCTGGGCCAGAGCCCACCCCGCCCGTGCCTCAAAACCTCTCTGGAAACCTTCTCTCCCTTCTGGGAAGAGCTAACTCTCCCAGGAGGGGGCCAATTCACGGAGTCGACAGCTTCAGCTGCAGTGGGAGGCAAGGGGTCTCCTCTGCTAAAACTGAAAGCGTGTCTGTTTGTTTGCTTTCATTTTTAGCAGAGGAGACCCCCGCCTCGCACCGCAGCCGAAGCTGTCGACTCCGTGAATTGGCCCCCTCCTGGGAGAATCACCCAGACAAAGGAACGGGCACAAAGGGAAGATCGGAGTGGAACGCGCGCCCCCCCCTGGGATGGTGCCGCGCCCCCCCCAGTTGGGCGCGCCCCACAGATTGAAGAACCCTGAGTTAAGGAGTCTTGAAATGTCCATGACTTCAGCTCCATTATGATGAAGGAACTCTTGTAGGGCCGCTGGATCTTCAAATGTCGTCGTCTTGTCTTTGTAGGTAACCTTGAAAAGGCAGGGATGTAGAAGACCAAATCTGGCATTGTGAGCACGTAACTGTGGACGGAGATCAAGAAACTTTTTCCGGCGATCAGCTGCAACTTTGGCCACGTCCTGAGAGAGATACAATTGATGACCCTCCCAACAGATTTGCTTTTTAGACTTGGAGGCCGCCAAGACTTGTAAGAGATCAGTATATTCTAGAAACAGCATAATAACACCACAAGGTTTAGTAGTAAGTTTCGGACCAAGTCTATGTGCTCTTTGAATGTTGAAGGAAGCAGAAGCTGGTAAGTCCACATTTTTGGGAAGAAAATATTGAAAGAAGGCAGTAGGATTGGATCCCTCTGTATGTTCCGCAAGACCATAAAGTCAGAGATTATTCCTGCGATTACGATTTTCCAAATCCTCTGCTTGTCTTTTAAGACGAGATATAGCTGACTCCAGAGCAGAAATCCGAGAACATGAAGCCTGAAGAGACTCTGTCGTCTGTTCCACAATGAGAACACGAGAGTCCAAGGAGGACCATTTATCATGTAAAAATTGTAATGTCTTCTTAGTCTCCTCCATGAAGGGCTTAAGAGAGCGTATATCCTCAAGTATAAGGTTCATAAAGGCAGAAGTTGAAGAAGAGGAAGATCCCGGAGAAGGAGGGTCCTTCTTTGGACGTTTAGTGGAAGCCGTTGTTGGTAATGTACTCATGGTGTGAGTTTTAGGGATAGTGCCAGAAGGAGAATCAGATTTCTGTGAAGATAAATCTTCCATGTCGTGGAAATTTGAGTCAGAGTCAGAACCTACAGTACACTTAGTGGGAGTAGAGAGTTTAAGGTTACGTAGTTTCCCCATATAAATATATCAGAATATAATGTAGACACAAGTCAAGCCCTTACAAGAAGAAAAAGCATTCAGCGATATGAAAAAAGGTGGCAAATCTGCAAAAGAGCGCTGAAATGCTGAAACTAAACGTCGGTGACAAGCACCGTCACATGTCGCCAACTTGTGCCTTAAAAAGAGCGTATGAATTCAAGAAGTGGGCTCATAACTCGCTCCTGTTGGACTGCACTGATCACAAAAAGCAGAGGAAACACAGTTCAAAATGAGCACCAATATGCATATACTGAGTTAAGCAGAGAATTGCAAAGAGAAGTGCAGGTAATCCACATTACACCATAGCAGGTTGAAAATAGGAGTTCATGTCTCTGCAGAGAACCTTCACACGACTTATGGCAATTAGCAGTGTAATGTCAGCAACTTCAAACAAAAAAAGAACCTATTGCTGAACAATGAAATCAAGCAGTCGTTTTTTTGACAAAATTCACCGTCAGGTAAAAGGCCAGTGCATCTTAACGCAAGAAGAAACAGCATTTCTGAGGCAAAGTGAATCGATGTTATGAGGAGACAAAATGGCGGCCTTGAGCTGACAGGGCGAGTCGCGCTGGAGTTCAAGCCCGACAAGTGTAAGAAGTGGTGAAAAGAGCAACCGGGGAGCTCATCGCATCATGAGGTAGTAAGAACAGGTCTTCTTCCCCGATAACTCCAGGAACTGCCACACGGAGAAGTCCGAAACCGGGATTCGGTGACGGAGCTCCGCTACTATGCCGCCATCTTAAGCGGCGTGCAAGCTACGCCCCCCCCAAAAGCTGTTATATTAATCTCGGTGCTGCTCAGCAATGAAACAATTACAGAATATTCTCAGGCTGTATCCAGGCTTCCTCGTTTCAAGATGGAAGCAAGAAGCGTTACAAGAAAAGGGCCTGTCGTGACAGAGATAGCAATACACTGTTGAATATATGAGCAGCCTAGTGAGGCTTTTTTCGCTGCTTAAAATGTGGTGCTGCTATACACAGATTGCATAAGGCAGCAGATATACCAGTCTTACTCGCATCACCCCAATGCATCTTGCGCATCCTTGTAACACAGGGAGAGCCCTTAGTATCCTTCTGTTTTTAATATCCTCTAATCTCCATTTATTATGGGCTATTTTTCAATGAGCATCCTCAGGCACAAATCGATTCCAGATTCAAACAAAAGTGTGGATCTCATTTTTGAGCAATGAACTCCATTAAGAAGGGGAGCAGCCCGAATTACTCACAAATGATGATCTTCGAAAGGTGCCAGATGCAGCAAGAACAGACCATCACCACCACTCTCATTGCTGAATGTGGCATTTCCATTTTCTGTGCAAGGCACTTCTTACTTTTAGTCTTAATACTGATGTCTAGTTATTGTGGGCAAATGACAGTTTATCTAAAATTCATAACATGCCCATGTGCGAAGTGAAAGGTTCTTTGTGCTTCAGGTGAACGGATGGATCTGTTCAGTTCTGCTCGAGGATGAAATACTGAGGCAAATACAAAGAGGGTGATAAAACATATAATAAAAGAGGAAAAATTAACGAGGAAGCAATAGAGGGAGAGAGGAAGAAAGAAAAAGGATGAGAGACACTTACACATAGAGGGGGGGCAGATTATTGGAGAGTCAAACATCACACGTAAGATTTTGATCTAAATTCTGTTCTACCCTGTAAACGTTTAACTTTAATTTACAACATGCCCGTGTCAAAAGCATATCACCAGTCAGCGGGATGAAAGAGTAGGCAGTGGCGATATCTGAATCTCAAGCCTATGGCTTACACAAAAGTCTCTACACAGTGTGCATGAACACGCTGAGCTGTACTGCCTTCCTGCAGTCAAGCTAAAAAACAGACAAGTCTCCACAGGACAACTGTATGGACGGGTGTCTCTAGGGCTGTTCTAAATAACTATTATTAGGAAATATTGAAACAAAGGGGGTCAAAGTATTAAATGCTGAGCTGATGGGTAACAGTTCCTAGTTTTCACCACCTCCTAGCCACACAGCTGAACGGCTCCATCCATGCGCCCAGCTGCACATCTATTCAATATTGCCCCTTGACCTCAAAAGCATTTAAATGCAATTGTACAGACAACCAAAAATGTTTATAAACTGGCAGGACTATTTAAGCTATCAATTAGCCACAACTGACAACATAAAGTGCAAGATGGTGAAAGTGACGGAAATTACTTTAAAAGGGCCAAGTGCTTCTGTGGTTGTTAAATTTGGCTGACCTTGAAATGTCTGTGTTTACTGCCTCAAAGCAGACATTTGTTAATACTGTAGAAAAGAATAGGGGCCACTCGGAACCAGACATGTTTTGCATTATCGTGCTGATGGACAGAGCAACCGGTGGAGGGCGGCCATTTTGTTATTACTGTTGTTGGAGAATCTCACTTTGTTTTTGTTGATGGTGAATTTGACAAATTAAAAAAAGTATCAGCCAAGCACAATAAAACTGTTTTCGTAGAGCCCCCTCCAGCTGCGTTTAATAATGAGGTTCACTTAAAGCTAATTGCGTTGTAATGACCAGTCAACAAGAGAACCATTCGGCCCCTATTGTGCAAACAGCAGTCTGCGGCGACGCAGCTCAAACACGCCTAATTCTATGGAATGTGTATGTGAAAATGGCTGTTTGCACATTTGCATTAGCTCTCGTGTGAGCAAAGCCAGGGGCAGCAATTCACCTAGGATGCAACAGGAAACCTCTGCAGGGCGATCTGGCCAAGCACGCCCGGTTCTGCAAAAACTGGGGGTTCGGGCTTAAATCTGGCGATAACCCTAACAAGGCAAGCCCAGCTTCAAAAGTGTGCGAGCGCCTGCCACAGCGAAAGTGAAAGCAGCATATGTTTCTAATTAACGCACGAGCAGCCCACCTCTCTTTAATTTTTTCATTTAGTTGCTTCCCTGTGAAATGGATCCAACAAGCATGCCGTGCGACGCGGGAAGCTTGTAATCAGAGAAGCTGACGAGGAGGAAGTGGGAGAAGGGAGGGGGTAGGGGAGGGTATTCACACGATGTAAGGCTTAATGAGCCATTACAGAAAGCCAGATGGCCTGTGCATGTCCAAGTGTGCGTAACCGCATGCTGGAGGCCAGCAAAAGCCTTTGGGTAGTACTTTGAAAAACCCACTTACTAAATGTCTCGCCAGGACAGTGAATGCGCTGCCTCAGATGAGACCTAAAAAGTTTAGTAATCCCCATCCAATGTCTTTCCACTAATCTATCACTATCCTCTTGGTTGCAAAAAGAGGGGCCATGAATTGGATTGTTTTGTCACGAAGTAGCAAAAGGAAGGAATGCCCACCATGCTGACCCATCTGCGTCATTGGTGCCACTATAAGGAGACTGTGTGGCAGGTCAAGCATCACTAGCATTCACCTTAGTGGTGCTGCGATTGTGCTAGAGAGAAATGATTCATATTATTGAAGGTTGTTCTAAGGGCAGACAGGGTTGAAATATGAGGCTGGAGTGGTCGTTATGACACTGCCACAAGCATATGTGGCTAAGCCTATGCTTAAAAGGCTGTCTGGGGTACGTTTTCCAGGTCACGCCTTGCATGGGGCTGGGTGATGACTTAATTAGTAAGGTTCCCCTCCTGTACAACTCCCCAACCGCTGAGGTGTCCTGTAGAGGTTTCCTCTCAAGCTCCTTCCAAATTGGCCACAGTATCCGCTGGGGGTGACCCTTGCCCTAGTTGCTCTTTCTTCTTGAGGTAGAACTTTTTAATGACAGTCCTCTGTAGTGCACTGGAGGGTGAAGAGGCCCATAAAGAAGTAGGAGAGATTAAAACTGTGCTCTATGCTAATGATATTCTTCTTCTTTTATCCCGCCCCCAGTCTTCCATTGCTGCTGTAATGTCCATCATAGTTGATTTTTCCATTCTTCCATGACCAGAACTACCCCGTGTACCTGCATCTTTTGCTACAATATGACATGAGTACCACAGGGGCTCCGATATCTGGGTAATTCATATTTATTGGATGCTTTCCCTTAGAGTGGAGAATAACCTCCTCCCTTTAAATGAACCAAGCAGGATTTCCTCAAGTGGTCACCTTTCAACTTCTCTTTGTGGGGAAAAGTCCAACCAATAAAGATGACTATAGCTCCTTTTCAATTGCTCGCCGGCATGTTACCTCTCCAGATACCTAGGGAGCTTTTAGCACACGTTGAAGCACACATCAGATCCTATATTTCGAGAGGGCAAAACCCAGAGTTCCTATTTGTATCACCTGCATTTAATAAGATAGTGGGTGGCCTGTGACTACTCCATATGTCCACTTATAGACTGGCCTGTGCTTTTATGCTAACTTGTCGCCCACCTGAACCCTAGACAATAACCTTCATTCTGGATGCGTATTGAATGCCAACTTCTCAACTCTCCCAACTTGAAACTTCCACCATACCTCTCGGCTAGTAACCCAACAATGGCTTCTAATACAATCCTAGCTGCAACAGCAGCAGCAGGGAAGGGGGCTATTAAAGCCTTTGGTGTTTCTTTGTTCATGCACTGCAAGGCCCCGTTATGATACAATGCCATTCTCCGTATTGGTTGGCAGACGTTTTATTGGGCATCCTGGAATGAGGGCAATGGGAGACTTATTTGGGTTCCAAGCTACTGACCACTGCCATTATCACCAGTTGGCCCATTGGCTCCGCACCCCCTGTGGCTTGAATCCAGTGGAGCTAACATTGTCCCCTCTTCTCCAGTATCTGCAAGAACTGGGCAAGTATTGTGGTGTAGCATCTGGCCTCTATGGGTTCCTTGTCAAAGTGCTACACTCTCTCTCCCTTCCCTCACGTCTACTAGACTTTTATAGCAGACGCTCATCTGGAACATTTATACCCCAGATCCTTGGTCATCTGTGCTTCTTCACCACAAAAGAGTTCTTATGGATTCCATGCTATAATTCCTGTATTTTAAGATCTTACATGAACTGTATTAGTCCTCTACGAAACCCAGTAGAGAAAAACTGTTAGCATGAACTATACTGGAAGTGTAGTGCGGATCGCCATGACTTATTCAACATCCTGTGGTCCTGCCAAGCTCTCACCACTTACAGGCTCCGGCAATGTAACCTGTGTCGATCACATCCTCTCCCCAGCTTGCCCTTCTCCATGATACCGCAGATCTCCCCGGCATGTCTTTCCATGGACATTGATGGATGGCTACCTTGATTGGTAAAGCCAAGCTGTCCATTCTCCTCCACTGGTGACAACCCACCATACCTTCCATCACCCAATGGCTGGTTGAAATACAACAAGTAGCCTGCCATGAATAAAACTATTACAAACTTAATTATATGCTACATAACTTTGGGGAAGTATGGGTTCTCTTTGTTGCAGATGAAGCCTTCTCTCCATTTGAGTGCATCTGGTGGTGTTATGTTCCTCTATTTCAACCCCGACATGCAGAGTATTAACAGTTAGCCCCTTGCCACCCCTTTGTGGAGGAGTTAGCTCGCCAATCTCTCCTTGTATGCTCCCTCATCTCCCTGATTATGCAATCCCGCAGTGCCCCTTTTCTGGCACCGTCCTATTCTAATCCCTATCGCACCCTCTTTTATAACCCTCACAGTGCCTTCTTTTGATATTCTCTATGGGATATCGACAACCATTCCCTTGTACATTCTTAAAGGATATTATGATCCAATAGGAGTCCTTTTTTTTTAATCCTACCCCAACGGCCGGATGCTCTATTATCTAATTATCCTTTGACTGTTCCCTCACTTCAGGACTTTTTGTATTGTATAGATTCCCTCGTGTACTTCCTTCCTTTTGGCACTAATAAAAAAAAATGTTGCAAAAAAAAGGCTGTATCAGGGCACATGAGTCTGCATCTGAGCATATGGAATTTACACATAAGCATTGATATTATACCTGCGCATATAAAGATATGCTTGTATGTTTGTTCAAATGGGGCTGCTATAGGTAGCAGAGGCTATTCTTAGAAGACTTCATTAGATGTATAGCCCTGTAATAATATAGACGTTCTTGTTGTTTTAATGCTGCACTGGGCATTTCAACCTGTAGTCCTGTAACTATGATGTTATACTTGAAAATACACAGTTTTGGCTACTTTTGTGTAGCCTCAATGTGCAGATATGGATTTAGCTGCGCCCAAGTGCTATATGAGGCTGTGCCAGAGGACAGTCTGCACTGAGTTTTCTACCTGCTTTTTGGGGATGAACCCCATAAATGTTATTTGAAGCTAAGCATGATTTTTTAAATCATGTATGCGAAATTTATCCCAGTCATCGTTGTGCCTGTAAGACCTTTTTGGGTAAGCTTTCTTCTTGGCTAGATTTGGCACAGTACAATTTATTATGGCTCCTATTTAATTTGACCAGATCAACATCGCTAGCCCAGATTAGGCTGCAGTTGGGTTTGATAAATCAACAATGGGCAGGCAAAGCAGCATTAATTCTATGCTGTTATCGTGGGATGTAGGCACATAACATCAAAGGTCTATCTCTAGATGGCATGAAAAGCTGAAAAGCATTTTCAAAAATTAGTTCAGGCATAAATACAATGTGGCTGCTTTTGTTGCCTTTAAAGGTAGATCAATGTTTAATGTAGTTTCTGCACATAAGCTTTGGGCTGTTTAGTTTTGTTAAACAGGTGGTGAAAATCTTAGTTGGTAAAGTATAGGGAAAGGTAAAAATGTTTTAATGAAATTGAAAAAAATAAAAAAATGTAATATTAAATATTAAAGTAAATTCAATAAAAATTCTTTTTCTGAAGTTTCAATGAAAATAACTCACCTAAAGTAAAAACAAAAAAACGTTCCTCATAAAAAAAATCAGTGTTTTATAGTATTATTTAAGTAATTTAATTATATTTAATTAAAAATGCTTTCATAAATATGTTTAAATTCAATAAATATTATTAAAATATTTCAAAATAAAATAATAAATATGTTTTATTTTTAGAGACTTTTTAGCATTATATTAATTGTATTTTTTTTAAATAATGTAATTTAATTTAAGATTATTTCCTATGGAGTTTCATTTTAAGTCCTAACCTCCATTATATTCTATGAGGGGAGGTATTGCAGTATTAGTGGTTGCCCACATTAGGGGGCCGATTATGATGGCGGACGGACTTGAGTCCGTCCGCCACCATAGAGTAGGAGGGACCATCCGCAGGGGCAGCGGCGGTCCTTCCATACAGATTAGGATGTGACCGCCAGGGTGGCGGTCACATCCTCTATTTTTAACATTGCGGCGGGTGGAGCTTCAAGCTGCACACGCCGCAATGTTAAAAATGCATGCACAGCATTTGCGTGCACAAAGCGGCAGGCACCGCGCGGTGCCTGCCGCTTTGTTCACGCAAATGCAGGGGGGCACCATAGGTACCCCCCATGTGCACCCCCCACCCCCCCTTCACCCAGGGGGCCCGCAACCGGCCCCCAAAGTGAAGGTCCGTATGCTTTTCCACGGCGGAAAAGCCACCGTGGAAAAGCATACTTTTTACTCCATCCTAATATGGCTGGCGGTGTCTGATAGACACCGCCAGCCATGTTACGGCTTATCCGCCGCGGTTGTAAGTCAACCGCGGCGGAAAAGTGGCGGACTGAAACCAGGACCCACCAGCCATCCTAATGTGGCGGTGGGTCTTTGGTGGGTCCGCCGAGGATTTTCCGCATCCTCCGGGCCGGCGGTGGCTTCCGCCGGCCCGGAGGATGCGGAAAATCCTCCATCATAATGAGCCCCTTAGTGCTGGGCTTACTCCAGCTCTGAGCAGCAGTTCAAACTTAAACACAAAATACCAGAAAAATCTAGAAATTCAAAGCAGGGCTCATCTATAAGTATAGATGAGAATCATGAATTAGAAGGCACATCATTTAACTTTTTAAAACTGCGACATGGAGATAACAATGTAAAAATAAAAAATAATTTTTTTAGGTAGAGTAATTCTTCAAAGTATCTATATTCCCTCCATTACATCCCTCTACTTCAAAGGATCATCATACTTGCTAATATTATAATTGTATGTAAATAAATAAACATGGTGTGCATCTTTTATTTAGATATTTCAATGAAAGTTGCAAATCTACAAACTACTTCCTCTTGTTAGGTGTGCTTTTCCCAACATCTTGAGTGAATGAAAATGTTTGTCCAGATCATATTAATTGCTTCATCTCCTTTGCTGCTGATAATGCCTATAATAAGTCAGCAAGCCCGAGAAAGAGAAAAAAATAAAGGACCCGATGTATCAATATTAGGAATAGTGATTACCTCAATGCGATTTTCTGCAAATCACAGTTATTCCTCAGGTATAATCCCATAAGCAGTTCCTAGTGGGTTGCAAATCGACCATCTTCATAAATATTAGTGAGTTAGGTCTCATTTTGCTACCCACTAGGAATCAAAACCACCGCAGGGATGGTGGCCTGCTGAGGTAAGCAGACCACCATGTCTGTGATTGCTTTTAATAAAGAGGTCTTTGTTTTGAAATGCAACCTGTTTTCTTCAAAAGGAAAATCGGATGTATTTAAAAAGAAAAGTTTCTTTTTTCTAACTTTGGTTAGGAAAATGCAGTGGTCCTTTTGTTTTAAGTTCACACATTTTAAGGGGTCCCAAGGTGACCCCTTCCTATTTGAAAATGAATTACCACTACACTGACATTTAGTAGGCAAATTATTAATGTTTTCCGACCACAATTCGGTCACAAAATATTAATACATACTATTATTTTTCGGTATTTGGAAGTGATGCTGTGAAAGTGGTCCTCTGACACCAGTAGTAGGTTTAACCCTGACTTTATTAGAGTTCACAACAATACAGCCCCAACCACACCATTAGCTGGGAACAACTTCCTTGTCTGCCCTCTGCACTTCAAATCCCATGCATTCAGGTATGATGCAGTGGTGACAGAATACTGCATCATCACCTGGTTACAGAACACCACATCACCTCCTTCACCCAATACACCCCCAAAAACAAGAATTAAGATAAATGTATTGAAACCCAAATTGATACCGTAAACAAGCTCAAACAAGTACATTGTATCCTGCACCTAAATTACTTAACAGCTGATCTGGCACAACGAGTGAGACCAGAACCATGAACCAAACACTTGAATATACAATTTATCTTTTACGTAGTCTCGTAAGTGCTGGGCTTTATCCAATTTGGTTGTGGTCTCTCATTTCATTTCTATGATTGATTCCCCCAAAGGACCACACCCATTATCCACCATTTGGCCACCAAGCTCCCACTCCACCGTATAACACCTGGCTACCCTGTTAAGATTCCAGATCCTCTAGTCACTTGTTTTACAGCATTTTAAAACAATTTTAATACTTTGAAAGTTTGACTAAACTTCGACATTTTGCCATCCTTCCGTGGAGTCTTGATTTTTATCCAGTCACCCACTTGCACAGGCGTCTCCTTCACAGCTTTCCTTGCATCATAAAATTATTTTCTTTGCACCTTTTTCTCACACTCTCTCATTTTTCATCCAACATTACCACCTGATCATTCACCTCCTTTCTTCTCTCATTCATCCATCCAGGAAATGCCTCACAATTTGTAATCCTTCCTCTTAACAGTTGAAAGGGTGAGACCCCAGTGTTGGAGCGAGGTGTCAGGCGTTATCCTCGTCCTTTCTTTCTTATATCGTTCTCCCATGCCATCTCACACACAAGCAACTGTTGTAAGCTCTCCTTAAGTACTTTGATAAAGTGCTCAACAATACCATTAGACTCGAGGTGGTACAAAGCTGCTTTATTATGCTTGATCCCTCTCTCTTTCAAAATCATTTCCACCACCTCAGAGGTGAATTGGATGCCATTGTAGGTAAGTATAGAACTCAGAAAGTTCCTCCAGAAAACCTATGACCTCCCTCGACTCTACAGAATTTACAATCTTGATCTCCAGGGCGAATGCATGTCAATACAAACAATCACATACCTGTCGCATGATCTCATCTTGACAGGGCTTAATATGTCCAACACTATATTAATCCAAGAGCCGGGAGGTTCCGCTTTCACCACCATTGGATGTGTCCTGCATTGAGTACCCCATCACTCTGCTCACATTCTAGACAATTTCTCACTTACCTCTCTATCACCTCATCCATGGCCGGCCACCAATAGTTTTCTCCGACCGTCTCCACGGAGTTTGATATGACCATGGAACTGGCATGCGCATGTTCTCCAAATTTCTTTATGTACGTGGCCAATATCCAAGAATATCCTCATCACAATTGATTTTAGTGCACCAACCTCCAAAGACCAACCCTACCATTTTTTGCAACACCTCATCCTCCTCAAGCTCTTTCCTCCACTCAGCCTCCTGAATTATTCTATCGGTTATCAAACACACTTTCACCTCTTCATCAAAATCCTCCCCGGTAAAATAGTCATCATTATCACGACTATGCTCTTCATGTGTATGACAGAACCTCGAGAAAAAGTCATCATGTACATTACAAAAACCAGGAATTCAAATTCCAGTAGCGCAACCACCAATTTGCGGATACGATGAGACATCAAACCAATGCCCGTCTTGGAAATGACCTCTTGAGGGGCTTGTAGCCAGTTTTGATCTCAAAACTGTGCCCCCAAAGAAATTTCCAAGATCCCAATATCCCTTTTCCCACCACAGAATAATTGATCTCTGCTTCTCTCAAACCTTGTGAGATAAATAAAATTGTTCTGTGTTCTCTTAATCAAAACTGTCCCAAGCATTTCGAGCTGGAATCGGTTATTGCAATAGTTTCGTCATTGATATCAAAGCTTCCCAAATCTGAGGCATTATCCAGGCTATATTTTACATCCTCAAACCCTTCTCCACATGACTTACTCCAAACAAACTCTTTAGCCTTACTAAGTAAAGTCCTCAGGCATGCAGTTCTCTCCACAAACTGGGGAACAAACTTAGGGTCCTATTAGAAAGAAATAGCGATATTTATCGCTAAACGTGGTTAGCAACTTTTTTTTAATTGCTGGCTATCACTGGATATTTTAGCGGAGAAAACATGCTATTAGCAGCGTTTTTCTCCATTGTGCTAAAATATCCAGCAATAGCGGCGAAATGCAAGAATATCGCTGGAAATCCAGCGATATTCTCGCATTAATGCCAATGGGGAATTAATCTGTTAATACACCCCCTATTGACTATACAGGTAAGCCAACTTTTTAGCAGGCGTTAGTTTATAGCGATACTCGCACTTAGCGCGATTTTTTTTATCGCTTCGCCTGCCTTGCTAATAGGTGATAGCTGTTTTAGGGACTGTTTTCAGTCGCTAACAGTTTGGATACGCCCACTTTGCATGTCATTAGCGATAAATATCGCTGACATGCAAAGTGGGCCCCAAACCTGTAGCATCGCCTGAAAGTTGTCGCTAACTGCTGTTGCGACAGCTTGCTAATAAGGCGATAAAAATATCCTGCTAAAGCGGCGATATTGCCCTTGCTAATATGCCCCATATTGTTAAATTCAGCCATTCCCAGAAATTTCACCAATTGTTGTTTACTCTGAGGGGGTGGTACATTCTTGATGGCGTTCAGTAAACCCTTCTTAGGTCCAATTCTAGAGTATATTACAACATGACCCAAGTACTCAATTTTAGACACACTAAATTAGCATTTTCTGAGCTTCAATGTTAGCCCACAGCTCTGCAATTAACACAGGTCTTCACACATCTCTTATCATGTTCATCACCATCAGGCCCATACACCAAAATACATACATTTTCCCTGGTATGATGCTATCTTTAAACTTAATGGTTCCTCAGAAATAGCCTAACTATTTATGGGTTCTCCACCATATCCTTTTGGTTTGACATATATTGTTAAAAGTTTTACTTTTGTTTTCAGACTTAATTCATAAAATGTTTTGGAAATAAGTGTTATTTTGGCACCTGAAACAAATAGAATCCTGACAGGCTCACCATTTACCTGAACTGTTTTAAAGGCCCTTCAGATGTACCTTTCTTAGTTTGCAGAATAGTGACCTCCCCAACCAATCTATCATCATCATCCTCTTCATAGTCATCATCATATACAGCTTCTCTCACATTTTTAGTGTTTGTGGTAGATCTACAACACAGTGAAGTGCCTGCTGCTCTCACAATTTTTGCACACCACCTTCCACCCAGGATAATCCTTGAAACTATGTAGCAAAAAGGTTGTACAAAGTTCCCCTAGGTATAAGCCTGTAATATAGTCTCTCTCCCGAAATAATTAGTGAATGCAAAAGGGGTTTGGGAAGTCAGCAAGTTCCTTGTCGGAACTAAGAAGCCTCACACAACTAATGGGCTGGATGACATGTCTCATTCAGCCTTTTGTGATGTTGTTTACATCATCGGCTTCCTGCTCCTACGTCAAGCCGGCGCTGCAATGCCTGACGGGTAACAACACGTGTTACTCTTTTACGGAGATCTTTTGTTCCTTGCCTTGATTTGCAAGTGTGTGAGGGACCTAGAAAAGTGAGGTAGTGAGCGAAATGTGAGTTTAAAAAAAGTTGGGTAGTCCACAAAGTAACCTTTATTCGTGTGGCTAGCCACTTTATTAAAAAGTGCAATGAGGGGTATTGAGGACCAAAAATACCATTAGTGTGGCCTCATTTCAACCCTCATACATGGTCAACATGTTTCATGCCCTAAAGGCAATTCTTCAGGACCAGAAAGTGCTCATAAACTCATTGGGTGCCCAGAGGTGAGCTAAGGGGTATGGTTTATACAACCTGGTGGGTCTATGACTGGAGCAAGCTAAAAGTACTGCATCACCGTCAGACCTAGGGATTAAACAAAGATAACATAAACATTGTATGCCAAAACGCTTAAATATTGTGCGTCGTAATTATCCCAAGTTTCAATGTAGCACTCAGGCATCAGTGATCTTCTAGGTGCTGAAAACATTATTTACATGTGACTTCGTGCAGAGAGAAAGACTTTTATTACATTCATAAATATACGACCCAAAACATTATTTGGAGCACGTGTGAATACTAATCTTAACTAGAGGTATGTTACTTTCTAACAACAAAACCTCTCGGGTCAAAAAATTATTATAGCTTATTTTGAACAGCCAATGTCCCCCGAGGTGGAAGACAGGGACTGAAAAGGATGACTACCCGCAAGTGCCGGGGCTTACCATTGTAGAACCCTATGTCAGTCTACGCGGCTTGTTCCTGTGGGGCCTGCGCTAGAGATAACTACCTGTAAAAATAATGGACAGGGGAGGGAGACAAGGGGTCACAACCAGATCGTAGTCGGGGGAAGCTGAAATAACAGGACAGCCAGTAAATCACACGGAGTCCCGCTCCGCCAGGCTGTGGTGTATGGTAGGACATACCACCAGTCAAAATCCGCGGCCCCGCCCGTAGGTGCCGAGCAAGCGCCCGGTGGTCAAGGGTAGGACCAGCGATGTGGAGGGACGTAGATATGGAAGTCCGTGTGGTGGCCCCAACCACCAGATCAGGCGGAGCCGCAGGACCAGGCAGGGGCAGTCCCCACTGTCCGCAGCCCAGTCAGGGGTCAGGAATCATGAGCTTGGGAAGCAGTGACTTAACTATCGAACCCCAGAGTCCTACTAAAGTGTATTATAGGATCTCATTGGCGGTACATCCCTCTGAAAAGATTTGTACTGCACCCCGGAGGTGGTATTAAACATGAAGGCTGGGTTCAGAGCCGGTACAGGAACAATAGAACAAACGCTAAGGCTGCTCATGATCCACAGGAAGGTCGTCACGATTGGGAAGGGTACCTTATATCTGGCCTTCATCGACCTCCGGACAGCTTTTGATTTGGTGCCTAGAAACAACTTGTGGAAGGTGCTGTGTGACCTCGGCATGCCACCCTACTTGCTCCATCTGATCATGAGGTTTCACGAAAATAACTACGCCCAAATACGCTGGGGGCCAAATGGACAAAAGACCTCAAGAATAGAGGTGAATAGAGGTGTGCGGCAAGGCTGCGTACTTGCCCCAACCCTATTCTCCCTATATGTAAATGGGGTGGTGGACTTCTTGACCCAGACACCAGCAGATGCACCCCGTCTGGAAGGTCGTTTAATCTCTACCATGCTTTTTGCTGACGATACTTTACTTTTGTCAAAATCCCCAATGGGCCTGCAGCAGCTTCTCTCCGGATTTGACAACTTTTGCAAGCAGAGAGGTCTCTGTATCAATACAGACAAAACCAAGTATCTCATTTTGAACCCCCCAAAAAAGCTTGGTCTTCCCCCAACATTGGGGTCCGTTGCATTGGAAAGAACCAAGATGTTTGACTACCTGGGCATCCGCTTGGTGGATTCTATGAAATGGGACTGTCATCTGTCCAAAATGTTGTTGAGCCTGAAAAGAGTGACTGGGGCCCTGTTGAAAGAGCAGAGAGCAGCATCTACAAGACCAATAGCAGCAGTAATGGATATTTACTCGGCCAGAGGAGTGAGCGCAGCTCTTTATGGGGCAGAGCTCTGGGGGATGTCAAACATGAAAGAGCTAACCCGAGCCGAGAATGCATTCTGAGAAGCCTAATGCCTCTCGGCCCTTCTGTCCCAATTTTACCCTTGCAATTGGACATGGGCTGCCGGGCGATTGAAGATCAAGCAAAATTACGCCCCCTGCTACTGTGGGCCCGCATCTGGAGAGTGCCAGAGCTCTCAAGTTATGCGGATGGCCTACGGGAGATAATTAATTCTACAGGCTGGGCAAAAGTAAAATGGCTAAGGGACATTAAGGCTCTACTTACAAATTTGGGGCTGGAAGAAGCATGGCACCAACAGTCAGCCCCGCCTAAATCCATGTTAAAACAACTCTATTGGACATGGGTGGCAAACAAAAGAAATTCTTCCTCAACGACCTGTAAGTCGACCAGAAACTTTGTGGAGTTTAAAGATGTCCGCATTAGAGAATTGTATCTGGACATTATTTCTGCCCCATGGGAAAGATCCCTGTATTTTAAATTTAGAGTAGGTCTTCTCCCTGTAATGGAGCTCACATGCCATTGGAAAATTCCATACCAGACTGCGCCATGGTGTCCATTCTGCCCTCAGTGCCGTGAATCTGTCCCTCATCTGTTATTCGAGTGCCCTGCCTACAAGGTTCCACGTATGAAATGGATGAAACCAATGTGTCTCACCTTGGGCACCAGACATTGTAACGTTGCACTACGAATATTACGTACAGACTCTCGTTCATTCTTCGCATGCGCCACCTCGAAGTTCCTAGGTTGGGCATGGCGAATACGGTCAAAAAGTCTTAGGCAAATTGTTTAATCATGATCTTAACTTATGGCCTGTTTTTGGCCTATTTTTAAGGGTTCTTTTTATGCTTTTTATCTAGTAATGTTTTAAACTGAATTCACTATGTATGTACGCTTTTTAAGATATTTTTTATGTCGAAATAAAGCCTATTTGACTTGACTTGACTTGAAATGACGTTAGAGTCAGGGGTCAGGGGTCAGGAATCATGAGCTTGGGAAGCAGTGTCTTAACTATCGAACCCCAGAGTCCTACTAAAGTGTATTATAGGATCTCATTGGCGGTACATCCCTCTGAAAAGATTTGTACTGCACCCCGGAGGTGGTATTAAACATGAAGGCGGCCACGTCAGGGCACGTCCCAAACTTAGCGAGACCATCAACAAAGTAAGGGGGCGTCCCAAAACTAGCGTGACCGTCAGGGGGCGGGTAAACCGAATGCGCTCTATGGGCGTCATCAAGGGGATTATTAGCCCCCCGATCAGGGCGTGCTAAGAAGGATGGTTAGACTGTGGGAGATAGAGTTGGATGAGGGTGGTGGAAGGAGTGAGGGTACCGGAGTGTGCAACGGGACTGGTTAAGTCTGTCTATTTATTCGATAGTAAGAAGTCCAATCTCAACATCATCCAAGGCTAGGCAGAGTATTACTAGTGAGTCATAAGAGTCACCTTGCTAGCTGATTCCAAGGGACAGAGTCATTCAGCCCACAGGTGTCTAATTGTAAGCGGTGCACCCACCTCTGTTCCAATCTATGTAGTGCTTGTTGACTGATGGATGGGTGCCATTCTAAGACTACCCATTTCATGTTCTCTGCTAGGTGACCAGCTTCTTTGCAATGTTCATATAGCCTTGTGTGTGTCTTGGCACAGCGAATGTTGCTGTTATGTTCAATTATGCGTGTTTTCACAGTGCGCATTGTCATGCCTATATATTTAAGCCCACAGGGGCATGTGAGCATGTATATACATCTGCTGCTTTTGCAGTTGGTATGTTTGTTCATGTGCCAAGTGAAAGATGTTGATAGAGTAATCTCTTTGCTTTGTATGGACTGGGGACAGACGATGCAATTACCACATCTGAAATGGCCGACCACTGGTGGTAAGTCCCAAAGCGTATTCTGGTGGTGGGTATTTAACTTCTTTGGTCGAGTGTGGGTCAAGGTATCCTTAAGGTTGGCAGTTCTTTTAAAGGCGAAGCGTGGACGTGGAATGTCCAGTCCAGCCGAATTCAGAGTGCCCCAATGGGAATTGATTATCTTCTTAATGAAGGTGGAATTCTTGGTGTAAGTGGTTACACATGTGATGACATCATCGGCTGGCTTGGTATGTGTCTCCAAAAGGGCTTCTCTATTGTTGTTAAGTGCTCTTTTGACTGATTGTTTCAGAAGTCTGGTAGGGTAGCCCCTCTCCTGGAGTTTATGTTGTAAGGTAGACGCTTCGCGTTTATAATCAGTCACTGACGTGCAGTTTCTACGAATCCGGAGGAATTGCCCGAATGGTAGATTCTCCCTCAGGGCCCTGGTGTGATGGCTCTGGTAAAGGAGGAGACTGTTCCTGTCGGTCTCTTTCCTGTAGAGAGTGGTGGTGATCTCTGTGGGATCCAACCTGATAGTAAGGTCGAGGAAAGGGAGTGATAGTTCAGAAATGGTACCCGTAAATTTGAGAAACGGGTTCTGGAGATTAATCCATGAGCAAAAAGCTTCACAACTCGTCCGATCCGACGAGGACAAAGGGGGTGCCACAGTCATCCAAGATTATGATGTATATGATCTGGAATGTAGACGACAACTTTCCAACAGTACCCACTATAGACCCCTCATCGTAGACCCTACCAAACGCCTGACAACCACCATCATGAGTCTTGTGATAGAGGGAGAAACCAATGAATGGCTATCAAAAAAGGAAGCAGAATTCCTCATTACCACCGAACCAGTAACGCCCTATTTCTACACACTGCCCAAAATTCACAAGGGGGTTACCCCGGTGCCTGGCAGGCCCATTGTCTCTGGAATAGGGTCCCTATTGGAACCTCTATCCCAATTTTGTGACGTCTTCCTGCAACCTATAGTTAAGAAAATTCCTTCTTTTCTCCAGGATACCAGAGACGTCCTACGCCTGATTGATGATATGGATGGGAGGGAAAATGTCGATCTGATACTGACATTGGACGTAGAAGCCCTCTACACAAATATCCCTCAGCAAGCCACACTAGAGGCAGTAGAGTCTGCTTTGAGGTCGGAGGAATGGACATCACCTACCCCCATCTCTTTCATCATGGCTCTTGTGAGTATAGCCCTGTCAGAGAACTTCTTCAGATATGAATCGCAACTGTACCACCAGATTCGTGGCACATCCATGGGTTCTACCTTTGCGCCGAGCCTGGCCTGCATATACATGGCTACCTTCGAGGAACATTTCATCTACCCCACCGACACCAATCCATTCCTCGAACATCTGTCCCTATGGCGTCGCTACATCGACGACAATTTGATCTTTTGGAAGGGGGATCGGACGAGTTGTGAGGCTTTTTGCTCATGGATTAATCTCCAGAACCCGTTTCTCAAATTTACGGGTACCATTTCTGAACTATCACTCCCTTTCCTCGACCTTACTATCAGGTTGGATCCCACAGAGATCACCATCACTCTCTACAGGAAAGAGACCGACAGGAACAGTCTCCTCCTTTACCAGAGCCATCACACCAGGGCCCTGAGGGAGAATCTACCATTCGGGCAATTCCTCCGGATTCGTAGAAACTGCACGTCAGTGACTGATTATAAACGCGAAGCGTCTACTTTACAACATAAACTCCAGGAGAGGGGCTACCCTACCAGACTTCTGAAACAATCAGTCAAAAGAGCACTTAACAACAATAGAGAAGCCCTTTTGGAGACACATACCAAGCCAGCAGATGATGTCATCACATGTGTAATCACTTACACCAAGAATTCCACCTTCATTAAGAAGATAATCAATTCCCATTGGGGCACTCTGAATTCGGCTGGACTGGACAT
Organism: Lissotriton helveticus; assembly: GCF_964261635.1. Lineage (NCBI taxonomy): Eukaryota > Metazoa > Chordata > Amphibia > Caudata > Salamandridae > Lissotriton > Lissotriton helveticus. The sequence continues at coordinate 642,873,949 of NC_136065.1, read as the reverse complement.
TCCACGTCCACGCTTTGCCTTTAAAAGAACTGCCAACCTTAAGGATACCTTGACCCACACTCGACCAAAGAAGTTTAATACCCACCACCAGAATACACTTTGGGACTTACCACCAGTGGTCGGCCATTTCAGATGTGGTAATTGCATCGTCTGTCCCCAGTCCATACAAAGCAAAGAGATTACTCTATCAACATCTTTCACTTGGCACATGAACAAACATACCAACTGCAGCAGCAGCAGATGTATATACATGCTCACATGCCCCTGTGGGCTTAAATATATAGGCATGACAATGCGCACTGTGAAAACACGCATAATTGAACATAACAGCAACATTCGCTGTGCCAAGACACACACAAGGCTATATGAACATTGCAAAGAAGCTGGTCACCTAGCAGAGAACATGAAATGAGTAGTCTTAGAATGGCACCCATCCATCAGTCAACAAGCACTACATAGATTGGAACAGAGGTGGGTGCACCGCTTACAATTAGACACCTGTGGGCTGAATGACTCTGTCCCTTGGAATCAGCTAGCAAGGTGACTCTTATGACTCACTAGTAATACTCTGCCTAGCCTTGGATGATGTTGAGATTGGACTTCTTACTATCAAATAAATAGACAGACTTAACCAGTCCCGTTGCACACTCCGGTACCCTCACTCCTTCCACCACCCTCATCCAACTCTATCTCCCACAGTCTAACCATACTTCTTAGCACGCCCTGATCGGGGGGCTAATAATCCCCTTGATGACGCCCATAGGGTGCATTCGGTTTACCCGCCCCCTGACGGTCACGCTAGTTTTGGGACGCCCCCTTACTTTGTTGATGGTCCCGCTGAGTTTGGGACGTGCCCTGACGTGGCCGCCTTCATGTTTAATACCACCTCCGGGGTCCAGTACAAATCTTTTCAGAGGGATGTACTGCCAATGAGATCCTATAATACACTTTAGTAGGACTCTGGGGTTCGATAGTTAAGACACTTCTTCCCAAGCTCATGATTCCTGACCCCTGACTCTAACGTCATTTCAGTAAAAACTACCATTCCCGTCTACTGACACGAGAGGCTCCTGATTGGCCGCCCAGGCAACTGCGTCACAAGGGACACGCCCCCACTGAGACTCGAACGCCCTACATTTAATGGCGACTGAGTCATGGCCATCCACCGGCTGTTCCGCGTGTAACGACACGCCTGAGTGTGCGGGGGTAGGTTCTGAATGGCGCTGGCCTCTGGTCGCTAAGGTAAGCCAACAGTGCCTTTAACAATTCTCCGACGCTGCTTTTTGACGGACTCCTCAAGGAGACCGCATGGGGTTTTGCGTACCGCCGGGCTGCGGACAGTGGGGACTGCCCCTGCCTGGTCCTGCGGCTCCGCCTGATGTGGTGGTTGGGGCCGCCACACGGACTTCCATATCTACGGCCCTCCACACCGCTGGTCCTACCCTTGACCACCGGCGCGCTTGCTCGGCACCTACGGGCGGGGCCGCGGATTTTGACTGGTGGTATGTCCTACCATACACCACAGCCTGGCGGAGCGAGACCCCGTGTGATTTACTGGCTGTCCTGTTATTTCAGCTTCCCCCGACTACGATCTGGTTGTGACCCCTTGTCTCCCTCCCCTGTCCATTATTTTTACAGGTAGTTATCTCTAGCGCAGGCCCCACAGGAACAAGCCGCGTAGACTGACATAGGGTTCTACAATGGTAAGCCCCGGCACTTGCGGGTAGTCATCCTTTTCAGTCCCTGTCTTCCACCTCGGGGGACATTGGCTGTTCAAAATAAGCTATAATAATTTTTTGACCCGAGAGGTTTTGTTGTTAGAAAGTAACATACCTCTAGTTAAGATTAGTATTCACACGTGCTCCAAATAATGTTTTGGGTCGTATATTTATGAATGTAATAAAAGTCTCTCTCTCTGCACGAAGTCACATGTAAATAATGTTTTCAGCACCTAGAAGATCACTGATGCCTGGGTGCTACATTGAAACTTGGGATAATTACGACGCACAATATTTAAGCGTTTTGGCATACAATGTTTATGTTATCTTTGTTTAATCCCTAGGTCTGACGGTGATGCAGTACTTTTAGCTTGCTCCAGTCATAGACCCACCAGGTTGTATAAACCATACCCCTTAGCTCACCTCTGGGCGCCCAATGAGTTTATGAGCACTTTCTGGTCCTGAAGAATTGCCTTTAGGGCATGAAACATGTTGACCATGTATGAGGGTTGAAATGAGGCCACACTAATGGTATTTTTGGTCCTCAATACCCCTCATTGCACTTTTTAATAAAGTGGCTAGCCACACGAATAAAGGTTACTTTGTGGACTACCCAACTTTTTTTAAACTCACATTTCGCTCACTACCTCACTTTTCTAGGTCCCTCACACACTAGCAAATCACGGCAAGGAACAAAAGATCTCCGTAAAAGAGTAACACGTGTTGTTACCCGTCAGGCATTGCAGCGCCGGCTTGACGTAGGAGCAGGAAGCCGATGATGTAAACAACATCACAAAAGGCTGAATGAGACATGTCATCCAGCCCATTAGTTGTGTGAGGCTTCTTAGTTCCGACAAGGAACTTGCTGACTTCCCAAACCCCTTTTGCATTCACTAATTATTTCGGGAGAGAGACTATATTACAGGCTTATACCTAGGGGAACTTTGTACAACCTTTTTGCTACATGTTCTTTGGACAGGTACACTGGACCCCTCTAAACATTGTCCCTTTTCGTCCCCCTCTTTGTTCATATAATCCTTGAAACTAGCCATATGACCTGCATTTCCACACAAGAAGCATTTCTTTGTAAACATTGTTGTCCCCTTTGCACCAGCCTTTTCTTGCAAAACATTGCCCTTGGAGGGTTTGTCACACACTAACTTTACATTTTCTGTTCTGCCTGAGTCAGCAGAGCTACCTGGAATAATAGCCACACACGCCTTGGAATGCTCCTATGTTTTTGTAAAGAAGGTTGTCCTTCTGCCATCTGCACCCTTTAGTTTTTTCTGAAGAACACCCCAGGCTGGGATAAATTGGACTCTTAAGCACTCCTCACAGGTACTACCAAAGCTACAGGTTACACCAAGCTGCATAGTTTTGTTACATATTGCTCAATAGACTCTCCCTGCGGCTGCATTCTTTTGCCGAATTGGTAGCGCTCAAGCACAGTGCTTAATTTGGGCAAATATTGCATATCCATTTTTTTAGGCAAATTTCATACTCATTGAAAATTGCAGTCATTATCTGACAGGTCAGGGAGATGTTCAAATACCTCCTGACCTTCGGCGCCTAGACAATGCATTGACAATGACATTCTGTGCTCAGCCCTAAGCGATTTGCAACACACCCTCCAGTAGTGGCTGAATACTTTCTTCGACTTCAGCCATGATACTGGTGGATCACCAGGTGGTGTTCAAAAGAATGGGGGTGCAGTGACATTGTACATGATGGAAAACAAAGGCACAAATGCAAATATGAACGTGGAGTGGAAACGACTCTGAGCTCAGGGATAGACCTCACCATTATTTGAAACAATACCCACATTCTTGTCGCACCCCACAACACTGTGCACCATACTGTATTAGTGTACGATAACCAATAGACAATTAAATAAAAGGTTACAAATGTCTCAGCTGTGGTTTGCAATATCACAAACTGAAAATGTGTTTGAGATGTCCCCTTGTCACATAAGAAACCACTTATTTAGAAATCATTGTGGCAGTGTTCCTTGATATTGAGAATGCTAAACATGAACTTTGCCAAGGAAGGTGCAGTTTAGAGGAACACAAGCTGAAATAATTGTATTAAAGTGCGACTTTGTCAAGGAAGGTGTAGTATAAAGGAGCACCAGCTGAAATAACTAGCAAAGTGCACTTTGGGAAGGCACAATAGGCATAGCAGACACTATAGTTTTCCCACAACTTTGCCCCTGAACGAGCGTACGCTGTAACAGGCAGAAGCAGCACATGTTGACAAAACAGGAAAAGACATGCTGCAAATATCAATGAAACTCCAGGTAGTGAAGGTGATGCATGTTGTAAGAAGAGACAGGCTGCTAATGTTAACCCCTTCGCTGCTAGCCCTTTTCCCCCCCTGCTCAGTCTTTTTTTTGGCTATTTGGGGTAGTGGGCGCTTAGGCCCCTGTAACTTTTTAACCACATAAGTTATCCACGCCAAATTTGCGTCCTTTTCTTCCAACATCATGGAGATTCTAAAGACACCCAGGGTTTGTGGATTTCCCTGGAGGGGTACTAGAAATTAGCCAAAATACAGCAACATTTAGTTTTTTTTTTTTTTAAATGGGAAAAACGGGCTGCAAATGAATGTGTCTGGCTTTTTCCCTGCAAATGTTATCAAAAAAGGGGTTGTGGGGCTGATATCAAATGTTTCCCAGCTTTTAGGGAATGACAGACCTTTGTCAGAAAACCAACATTTTTTTTTACACAGTTTTGGCATTTTTCTGGGACATAGCCTATTTTTTGCTATTGTATGTGCTTTCAATCTCCTTCCAGTTAATGGTAGAAATGGATATGAAAGCAATAAGAGATCCTGGAAAACAATACGTTTTCGAAAAGTAGATACAATTCTGAATTCAGCAAGGGGTCATTTGTGTAGATCCATCACGGTTTATTTATAGAAACTAACAGTTGAATGTAGGAAAAATTGAAAATTAGTTGAAAAAAACAGCCTTTTGTGTCAACGTTTTCACCTGTAACTTCTTATAATTATGACAGCTCTTTGAAAGCAATATATCATTACATCCACTGGACCATCCTGGTTGTGGGGATATGTAGGACTTGTAGGTTCACCAAGAATCAGACGATCCCAGAGTCAAAAACTGAGCAGCAATTTGCAATGGCTTTTTATTATGTACCGGGTATATAGCAATTATTGTGGGAAAATGTATACATGAAAAAATCTGTATGAAAGACAGCTATGTATTTCTGAAATGGGAACAAATTATAGAGTTTAGAAACAGTACATATTTGCACATTTTCGAAATTGGGAATACTGATACTAGCATGAGAATTATCGGTAATTTTTCAAACACAATGTCTTTCATTTGGAAAGCTGAAATTCATCAAAAATCAATAGATAATAACAGTTGCTTTACAAATATGAATTACCCTAAGTCTCCCGGTACAAATGGTACCTCACTTGTATGGGTAGGCATAGTGCCCACGACAGGAAATGGCTCAAAACCCAACGTGAACACACACATTTTCACAATGAAAATTTACCCTTTTTTTGCGAAGTGTCTAGCTGTAGTTTGTAAACAGTAGCTCCGCCGGCACCAAGGTAAACCTAGCAAACCTACACATTTTTGCTAACTATACACCCAGGGGAATCCAGGATGGGATGACTTGACTGCCTTCCACCAGATTATGTTACCCAGAATCCCTTGCAAACCTAAAAAGATTGTCAAAAAACACATTTTCCCCAAGTTTCTGTGGTGGAAAGTTCTGGAATCTGCGTGGATCCACAGTTTTCCACCCACCCCGCATTCCCCAAAGTCTTCTGAGAAAAATGGTACCTCCCTTGTGTGGGTCGGCCTAGTGCCCGTGACAGGAAACAGCGTAAAACACAACGTGGTCACACCTCAATTTCGCTGTGAAAATGACCCTTTTTTTTGCAAATGGCCTAGCTGTGGTTTTTTAACCCTAGCTCTGCCTGCACCTAGGGAAACCTATCAAACCTATAAAAAAATTTCAACTGGACACCAAGGGGAGCCCAGGATGGGGTCACTTGACTGCCTCCCACCAGGTTCTGTTACCCAGGATCCCTTGCAAACCTAAAGAATTGACAAAAAAGACATTTTCCCCACATTTCTGTGGTGGAAAGTTCTGGAATCTGCATGGATCCACAACTTTCCTCCCACCCCGCATTTCCCAAAGTCTTTCAAGAACATCAGTACCTCACTTGTGTAGGTTGGCCTAGTGCCCGTGACAGGAAACGGCGCAAAACGCAACGTGGTCACACCTCAATTTTGCAGTGAAAAATGACCCTTTTTTTGCAAAGTGCCTAGCTGTAGTTTGTGAACCCTAGCTCTGCCGGCACCTAGTGACACCTACCAAACACACATATTTCTGAAAAGTAAACATCCAGGGGCTTCCTAGGAGGTATGGCTTGCGTGGATCCCCCAACGTTTTGTTACCCAGAATCCCCTACAAACTTCAATTGTAGCTGAAAAAATCACTTTTTTCAAGACATTTTTGTGTGGGAAAGTGTGGTATCACCGGGCTCACACAAATTTCCTACCACCCAGCTTTCCCCCAGGTCTCCCGATAAAAATGGTGCCTCAGGGGGTGAAATTTGACGCCCGTGGGGGGAGCGCCAGAGCTTCCCCCATGGGTGGGACCCATGATGAGCTGGACCCATCATTAGCACACGTGCACTGTGTGCCATGACGAGTTCAGCTCGTCATCAGCAGGAAAAGGGTTAAGGAAATACCTGACTGTCAATGTTATGTGCTTCACCACACAGCACGTCACACACACTGGCGCACTCCTGCTGCCATTGCCACTGAAGTATTGATGTAAGCACGTTATTGCAACATGTTACGCTGCACATCAGCTTGCATTGTCAAGAAAGTACTGCTCTGTGTGCATCCTTGCTACGTGATGTGCCACATTTCCTGAAGTACTCAGCAGTTCCTGTGACGTCACAGAGCTCATGTATCCTTCACTGTTGGAGCAGCTTCTTTTTTTCGTGGCTCAAGCAGTTCTCCTGAAAAAGCACACATTTGCCCCGTTAATTCCAAGTCTTCTCACAAGCTACAAGCATTCAAAATTGTAAGAGTACCTTATTACAGCCGTTAGGTCTTTTACCAGGCTGTAGTGACATTTGTGTTGAGGCCTTGCATTGTTGAATTTGTGATGCTTCTTTAATGAGCGGGGCCTCCGAACGTCACTCATCGCCAAATGGCAAAATAGGCCCCTGACACTAGTAGTACGTTTAACCTTGACTTTATCAAAGTTCATGATAACACAGCCCCAACCACACCATTAGGCAGGAAGGGCATCCTTGTCTGCTCTCCGCACTTCAGATCCAGAATATTCAAGGGGTGACGCAGTGGTTACAGAATACTGCATCATCACATGGTTCCAAAACACCACAGACTCCCCTTTCAAATGCCAAATTGGTATTTGGTCAAAAACCAAAGTTTCAATTTGTTAACATGCTACTGAATCACAGTTTGGCTTTGATACATACAAAATGCTTTTTTGCTGTCCCTAACGGGCTGCTTCTGTGAACTGGCCCGTTTGCAATCAGAAAAAAAGCATGACACATGTGGCCCATAGTAACAACGGATTTAGGCTTTGAAAATGTAGTAAAAGAGAAGTACTTTTGACACAAAAAATTGGTGCACTTTTGACTTGATTATAACTTACACAATACTTGAGTAATTATGAAATGACATACAATTGCACTATTACCGTGCAATAATTTCTAACCAATACCACACAAGTCAAACCCCATGGAATGTGGAATCACCAAGTGGGATCCACTCTTCTGGTTGAAAAATCACACGGAATTTGCCAATCCAAAGGGGTTTTACCTCATACATTTACCAGTTGCTATCAGCAGCTTGTAAATATACGCCTGGGCCTGTTGGTTCAAAAGGGGGGTTTGTGAGGGCTATTGTGGAAGTAATGGGAAAACGTAGAATACGTGTTCTGGTAAAGGAGGACGGTTGTATGTCAGAAAAAAATATAATGAGACTTGGCTGCTCTTGCAGTCAAAGTATCATATGATTTTTCCAGCCTGTCCTATTAAATCATGTGAGATTCTCTAATACCCACACAAATGGTGTGGCAACACCTAACTTATTCAGAATCGGTTGGAGTGCAATTTCATGGAATAATTCTGCTATATCTGACTCATAATCAGGCCCAGGATGTCCAAATTAAAGGATGTAGACAACCCCAGAATTTTTAGAATATGTTTCCACAGAAGCCTTGCATCTCTTCAGAGAATCCTTATACTCTTAAATATTCCTCCTGATATCAACGTCTTCAGTCTGTTTCTTAGGTAACACATTTTCTAAACTCACTTTTTAACATCCTGATTCACTGTTTAACTTACCTAGCTCTTTACTCTAGGCAAGTACACTTGTCATCAATTCATTGCAGTGTATTATTAGTTTTAACTTTGGCGGTTTTACTGTTTTCATTTCCTCAAAAAGTCCTTCCAGAGTTAAAACAGCTGGAGATTTTATAGATGACAAGGAGTCATTTTTGGCCTTCTATAAAGAATTTTCTAGAATGTTTGAACCACTAGGCTTTGGAATACTAGAAGCATTTGCTTCTAACCAAGAATTGAGAGGAGTAGAAATGTTCATAGCCCAATCAGTGATTAAGTCACTTTTCTCTGAAGAGCAATTCGGGCATTTATAATGGAGAAAATAATGCTTACAAGACATTTTGATTTCTTTTTTCTACCCATGGGCCTTGCAAATTGTAAATCTATAACAAAATATAATATATATAAAAATAAATATATTACCATGGAGTAATCCTCCAAAACTGATAAACCAGGGTAGCATGCCATAAAAGGTAAATAATTCAGACACACTATGTACCACATATAACTAGTGGAAAGCACTAGGATTTAGGCACCTGAGCCAGAGAAATAGTAATGAAGAAGAACATATATAGAACATATATATATTGACATAGAAGTTGAAAAATAGTGGTTTTCTGTCTTGCAATGTTAAGAAGAAACTTGGTAATAAATCACAGAGTAAATTTTAATTCCATGTGGTTCATTAAATTGTGCAGAAGAAGCAATAATCACAAAATAATTTGACCTGCATAGTAAAAGTAATGATAAACCATCTGAATGCTTTACTCTGTGTTCTCTGTAATCAATGCTTTTAATTGCCAATTCCAATAATCACTACTGTAAGATGCCTCAACAAATAATATAAACAGATTTTGGTAGACTTCATTTCAATATCTTAATAGCTGCTCGTAGATAAAGAAAAACCACCACCAAGCATTCCCTGGCATATTCAAGTTGGCTGCAGCAAACACGGTACTTAGAAGAATCAATGCATTTGAATACTTAATTAATGTAAAACATTTCTTCTATGGATGATGCCAGTATAAAAAAGTGCAATTACGAACATGTAAAAACTATATAAAAAATACATTCATGAAAAAGACACCATTGATACATCCATATAAAAATCCACATTCATTGGTGAGTAGGCTACGTGATCACGAGAACTGATAGGCTTGTAAATTGAGGTATGATATTGAGAGTAATATGAAAAACTTTCATAGGTGGAAAAAAATCCATATTTGTCACTCCCCAACCTAGAATATGTATTAAATATACATACTAGTAATGTAATACGCTCACAAAAATCCCTGGCTACATTAATACATCAAATATACAAAAGGTGATGAGAGAATGCTTGTCAAAAGTCTAACCACTGGCAATCTCTCGTGGTAGTACTTCTTTCAAGTGCAAGTTTTATTATTATCAATGCGGAGTCAATAAATACCATTACATGCATTAAAAAGATATTTTTTTATGGAAATGACAGAAAATATGCGATTCTACTTCTCAAAGACAATAATGAATTCAAGATTAAAAGACGACAACTGAATTCATTATTAGGAGAATGAACCTTTACTGTTCAAAATGTTCAAGCACCACAGTTACTTTTGATTTCTCATTTCTCTCTTAAGCAGTACTCAAATCCTGGCCATGGGCCTCTCTTTGCCAGGCATTCAAAGTTGTTAAAGTGTCACTGTGTTTGTAGGAAATTTAGCATTGAGCACTTGGATGTTGAAAGTGTTATGTACTGGCATTAGAGGTGCTTAAGTGCTGCAGATAACTTCATTCATTCCAGTTTCTAACTACCCTCTTTAAAGGTCTTGACACAGGGCTCTCTGGATGTTCAAAAGGGCCTAATGCTGTTATTAGAGACCCTGAGTGTTACAGATCCCGTTCTATATTTGATTTCTCACTACCCACTTAAAAGGTCTTGGCACCGGCCCATGAGTCTATTGGTATCAAATATTCTCGGATATTAGGGTGCCTCTAGGTTGGTAGGTCCATTTGCCTTACACCCTTGAATTTTCAAGGTGCTTAGTGAGAATTTTGAAAGTGTTCGAGTGTCCTCTTGGCTCACCCTTTTCTTTTACGGGTGCATTAGACTGGAACATGTTTTCGCAATAAAGGGTCAAGCATTCCAACCCATCATTCTTTTGCCTACCATGGCCAATATGGATTAGACCCAACCATATGCAAATTAATCTTCATTCTGCTCCAATATCAACAGTCAAGCCTGAACTGCCAAGCCAGGTACTCTCTGAAATGGAACGCAAGCAACCCAATCCCAATTTTGTCCCAAATGGGGCTCTTCAGTCAGGTGTAGTTTGGTTCCAGCGGCACAGTGAGCAGGGGACCCACATTTGGGCATGGCCTTGGCCACATAGGGTGGTACATAAAATACACAAAAAGTAAGGATGCTTGCAATAAGTGTAACCACTGGCAAATGCTTGGGGTAACCTTTCAACCCATTGTTCTTTTGCCCAGCATAATGCCTCAGATTAGACCCAACCATATGTAAATCATTTGTTACCCTGCTCCAATAGGAACAGTTGAGTCCGAACTGCCAAGCCAGATCGTCTCTCAAATGGAACACAAGCAACCCAATACTGGTTTCACCCTGATTAGGGCTCTTCAGTCTGGTGTAGCTTTGTTCCAGTGACACAAAAAGCAATGAATTGGGATGCGGCCTGAGTAATTGCCAGTCGCTGAGATTAATGTAAGTATTCCATCCAACACTTTGGGCCTAATTTAGATCTTGGCGGAGAGGAATACCCTGTCTGCCATATTATGATCTCATTATATCCTATGGAGATCGTAATACGGCAGACAGGATATCTGTCACGTTTGTGATGGAGTATTATATCCACAAGATCTAAATAAGGCCCTTTGTTTTTTGCTACTGCTGGCTATATTGGTGGCATGGACAAGTTGTTTGGTACTGGTAACACAACTATGAGCCTTGGTACTAAAATGGTGCTAACATATGATACTATACTATTATGCTATTAACCTGTACTAACACATATATTATGCACAATTATTCCACACACCAAACAGTGGTATAAGAAAAGGGCTGCTTAGATTCTTAATACATTACATTTTATATTTCATAGTAATTTGGCAGAAAATGGTAAAAAAGTGAGTGGATTATTTTCAAATGCACTAACGAGCCAACTATACCCCCATTTAACTTATGTACATCTGAAGAATGTCTACTGGCCTAGAGACTTGAGAATGCAAGAATCCTCTGAGTTTACATGTGATTGATGGAGTAACTTAACACATGCTCCTTTGCAGAGGGTATGAGCTTTTTATCAGCTTTTACAATCCGAAGCATACCACCCTTAATCCCCAAAAATAAGGTTAAACTAATGTAAGAACCACAAATAAAAAAAAATAAGAATAATTTTAAAGTATACATTATGATCATATGAAAAAAATATTCAATAAATACTTTAAACATAATAAAGCAAATTAATACACATATAAATAAAAGAACTGAACTCAACTCAACCAGGGTCACCCTTGTGGGAGAAATATCAACAAACTGATGGATCATCTACCTTCCTAAGCACTGGAGCTGGCTTTAACAGTAACTGTAACCCAATAACAACTATTTAACTAAGGGGCTCCTTCCAAAGTGAAACTGAAACAGAGTCACTTATTTAATACTTACTAGTTCCAAGCACATAGCATGTTTCCTACTAAAACATGGAAATCATCCTTGTAAGGCATAACTCCTTATTGTGACTTTCTGAAGAGATGAATCAGAATCAGTGGTCCCCAGCTTCAAAAGAGAACCCTACATATGCATTCTGGCATGAAAGCAGCCCAAATAATCTATGATAACGTAAAAATGAAATGTTTTGAATATAAAATGTAAGGGGCTCTCTGTAAAATGAAATAAAGCCTACAAACGTTAGTCAAATAACAGAATGTCGAAGCAGTAAGGTATTTCATAAAAATATAAACAATAAAATATTATAATAAAATAATTCTGATGAGTATGGTCTTTACTGATTTTTCTTCAGGACCTTTGATCTAGCGTAAAAAAATAGCAAAAAGGATACAAGAACTCAAGAAATGGTACGTTGGCATACAAACATTTAAAGACATTGTTACTATATTATTATCCATACACTAAAGACATAATAGTTAAAGAGACCAATCATTAGGTCCTGTCAAGGACTGAATGCATGGCCAGTCCAAAGGGTTCACCTCCTGGCTTGCTCATAGATCAGACAATTCCTTCCAGTAGCCATGGTGCCACCCTGCAAAGAATTATATACATGAAATGTGTTAAGTGTACTCCTTAAGAGGGTCAGATTTAAGAAGAAAACCCCACAAAGAGGGACAAAAATCCTTGTCAATCTTAAAAGTCATGAACATAAAGATCAGTATGAAGGATTAAGCTAAGTGTCAAACCCTCTGGACATCGAAAAGGAGAAAAAGTGCTTGAAACATCCAGAAGTAGAATCCAGTAGCTAACAAAACTGCAAAAGCAAATGTTTAGAGACAGACATTAACACAAGGGATAAAGACTGAGATGAAAAACAAGGGAATGTATGTGTTGCAACTCATCCTTCTGGAGGAACCTCCCTATTTATGGTTCCAACAGGAACTGTAAATCACAGTAAAATTACTTGTATCCTGGATTTGGAAATTCAGTTAACATATGCCAGGGCACTGAACCAAATATCCAAATGTCCCTGCAAGAGACCTTTTTAGATGCCTGTGAAAGAAAGAGGAGTTAACTTTATCCAATAGTTCAATTAACAGTGTAGCCCATTTGGCTACACAGTGAGGGCCCAGAAGTCGATAAATGGGATTAAATGTAGGTTTATTACAAATTCAAAGCTAAACTGATGTACACGAGTCCCAAGAATGTGTTGTAGAAATGCAAAATCACTGCTCCAGTCCAATTCCTTTGACAAAGTTTAGCCTCAACAGAATAAAGCATACAAGCAATTTAGTAATAGCAATGCAGAAAATAAGGAACAAATTCTGGTGATCAGTATATAATTTCCAGTTGTATTCCCTATAAATGAGTAAATCTAAATTACCTAAACTAAGCCTGAACTAAGTAGTATTGATCGGGGAAACCCTCATTAGATCCAGTAAAGCAGGAAGGTATCAGCATTGTTGAGACTTCTGTGGAATTTCTCCAAAATCAGGAGTGTTGCATGGCATAAAACCACACAACAGAAATATAGCAAAGAGGCCTGCACACCTCTGAGTCTAAAAGGTATCTGCCTAATGCTAATGTGTGACCACCAATTAAACCTTCATAGAACAATCAAGAATACGACATCATGTGTCCCATGACTTTTCCACCTTTTCACAGTAGAACTTGGCAACCTCCCATCTCATGGTCAGAACATCAGGACATCTGTGTCATGCGTTAACACAAACAGACATTCAATGTGTAAACATATATTGAAATCACAATGAACACTCAGGAGCCTTGTGTTCTTCTTTAATCCTGAACGATTGTCCAGCCAACACGTGTTTCATCTGGGGTAGTACCCTGAGACTTCTTCAGGGCTTATGTCAATGAGAAGGAGATCATGAATCTCACTGGCGGTTGTACTTCCGTATCCGGGTACTTTCCCAGATGAAACACTTGTTGGCTGGGCAATCGTTCAGGATTAAAGAAGAACACAAAACTCCTAAGTGTTCATTGAGGTGGGGCGTCGCTGCCAGGGCGAATGACGCTGGACGCAGGGGATCACGGTTTGATCCCTGGCTCTAGTGGCAGGGTTCTGCCCAGCACCATGCGACTGAGCAATAGCTCACTTAATCTTCCCAATGGCCCCCAGTGCCGAGATACCCCTTTGGGGGTGATTCGTGCGCTATACAAGTACTGAATTTACATTTACATTTACATTGGGATTTGTAATACATGTTTGCACATTGAATGTCTGTTTGCGTTAACGTATGACACAGAGTAAATACTCCGCAATTTAATGTAGACATGTGCATAGGCCTATTGCAAATTTTGTGAGACCTCTAGTCTACAACTCAGGGGGTTCAGGGTTAATCCCCTCCTGTTGGCACCATCCCATATAAACGATAGCCAGATAATATGTTCACTCGTTGTAGGCGTGATCTGTGTGTGAAAGGAATCTTCCTGACACAAGAGACTTGCGCACATTTAACGTGAAACTGAAAAGTTTCTTCGAATGATAAAATGCTTCTCAAAAAATGAAATTCTCAAAAGTTCATGTTCTTTTCATTCAGAAGTTTCTTTAATTGATTATTCTTCTTTACAATTAAATCCATTGAAAGATACATCTTTTTGTATTGAACTTAATTAATGCATTTCATACAACATCCAATGCATTTCGGGTCATCAGAGCACGACCCTTCCTCAGGGGTCTAGAAAAAGGAAAATACAGGACCAGATTAAGCCTCAATAGAAATAAAAACATTTAAATTATTAGCGATACATTTGTTGACACAATACAAAACAACATGATCCAATCCAATTATTAAACTCAGCACGATGTCTCTTGGGAAACAAGTAAGTGAATGCTCAATGTCAACATAATGATGTACACTAGTGAAGAACCAAGAACATATGCGGAGATAATTTAACATGCCATAATACTGTTCACCAAATGATAGATAAGGATTAATGTGCATGCAAAGGAAACAGCGCTAAATGCCAAAAACAACCTACAGAATCACAGGTTCCTCCGTGTATGACAACAAAGCGTAATGGGTGCTGCAAACGTTATCAAAAAAGGGGTTGTGGGGCTGATATCAAATGTTTCCCAGCTTTTAGGGAATGACAGACCTTTGTCAGAAAACCAACATTTTTTTTTACACAGTTTTGGCATTTTTCTGGGACATAGCCTATTTTTTGCTATTGTATGTGCTTTCAATCTCCTTCCAGTTAATGGTAGAAATGGATATGAAAGCAATAAGAGATCCTGGAAAACAATACGTTTTCGAAAAGTAGATACAATTCTGAATTCAGCAAGGGGTCATTTGTGTAGATCCATCACGGTTTATTTATAGAAACTAACAGTTGAATGTAGGAAAAATTGAAAATTAGTTGAAAAAAACAGCCTTTTGTGTCAACGTTTTCACCTGTAACTTCTTATAATTATGACAGCTCTTTGAAAGCAATATATCATTACATCCACTGGACCATCCTGGTTGTGGGGATATGTAGGACTTGTAGGTTCACCAAGAATCAGACGATCCCAGAGTCAAAAACTGAGCAGCAATTTGCAATGGCTTTTTATTATGTACCGGGTATATAGCAATTATTGTGGGAAAATGTATACATGAAAAAATCTGTATGAAAGACAGCTATGTATTTCTGAAATGGGAACAAATTATAGAGTTTAGAAACAGTACATATTTGCACATTTTCGAAATTGGGAATACTGATACTAGCATGAGAATTATCGGTAATTTTTCAAACACAATGTCTTTCATTTGGAAAGCTGAAATTCATCAAAAATCAATAGATAATAACAGTTGCTTTACAAATATGAATTACCCTAAGTCTCCCGGTACAAATGGTACCTCACTTGTATGGGTAGGCATAGTGCCCACGACAGGAAATGGCTCAAAACCCAACGTGAACACACACATTTTCACAATGAAAATTTACCCTTTTTTTGCGAAGTGTCTAGCTGTAGTTTGTAAACAGTAGCTCCGCCGGCACCAAGGTAAACCTAGCAAACCTACACATTTTTGCTAACTATACACCCAGGGGAATCCAGGATGGGATGACTTGACTGCCTTCCACCAGATTATGTTACCCAGAATCCCTTGCAAACCTAAAAAGATTGTCAAAAAACACATTTTCCCCAAGTTTCTGTGGTGGAAAGTTCTGGAATCTGCGTGGATCCACAGTTTTCCACCCACCCCGCATTCCCCAAAGTCTTCTGAGAAAAATGGTACCTCCCTTGTGTGGGTCGGCCTAGTGCCCGTGACAGGAAACAGCGTAAAACACAACGTGGTCACACCTCAATTTCGCTGTGAAAATGACCCTTTTTTTTGCAAATGGCCTAGCTGTGGTTTTTTAACCCTAGCTCTGCCTGCACCTAGGGAAACCTATCAAACCTATAAAAAAATTTCAACTGGACACCAAGGGGAGCCCAGGATGGGGTCACTTGACTGCCTCCCACCAGGTTCTGTTACCCAGGATCCCTTGCAAACCTAAAGAATTGACAAAAAAGACATTTTCCCCACATTTCTGTGGTGGAAAGTTCTGGAATCTGCATGGATCCACAACTTTCCTCCCACCCCGCATTTCCCAAAGTCTTTCAAGAACATCAGTACCTCACTTGTGTAGGTTGGCCTAGTGCCCGTGACAGGAAACGGCGCAAAACGCAACGTGGTCACACCTCAATTTTGCAGTGAAAAATGACCCTTTTTTTGCAAAGTGCCTAGCTGTAGTTTGTGAACCCTAGCTCTGCCGGCACCTAGTGACACCTACCAAACACACATATTTCTGAAAAGTAAACATCCAGGGGCTTCCTAGGAGGTATGGCTTGCGTGGATCCCCCAACGTTTTGTTACCCAGAATCCCCTACAAACTTCAATTGTAGCTGAAAAAATCACTTTTTTCAAGACATTTTTGTGTGGGAAAGTGTGGTATCACCGGGCTCACACAAATTTCCTACCACCCAGCTTTCCCCCAGGTCTCCCGATAAAAATGGTGCCTCAGGGGGTGAAATTTGACGCCCGTGGGGGGAGCGCCAGAGCTTCCCCCATGGGTGGGACCCATGATGAGCTGGACCCATCATTAGCACACGTGCACTGTGTGCCATGACGAGTTCAGCTCGTCATCAGCAGGAAAAGGGTTAAGGAAATACCTGACTGTCAATGTTATGTGCTTCACCACACAGCACGTCACACACACTGGCGCACTCCTGCTGCCATTGCCACTGAAGTATTGATGTAAGCACGTTATTGCAACATGTTACGCTGCACATCAGCTTGCATTGTCAAGAAAGTACTGCTCTGTGTGCATCCTTGCTACGTGATGTGCCACATTTCCTGAAGTACTCAGCAGTTCCTGTGACGTCACAGAGCTCATGTATCCTTCACTGTTGGAGCAGCTTCTTTTTTTCGTGGCTCAAGCAGTTCTCCTGAAAAAGCACACATTTGCCCCGTTAATTCCAAGTCTTCTCACAAGCTACAAGCATTCAAAATTGTAAGAGTACCTTATTACAGCCGTTAGGTCTTTTACCAGGCTGTAGTGACATTTGTGTTGAGGCCTTGCATTGTTGAATTTGTGATGCTTCTTTAATGAGCGGGGCCTCCGAACGTCACTCATCGCCAAATGGCAAAATAGGCCCCTGACACTAGTAGTACGTTTAACCTTGACTTTATCAAAGTTCATGATAACACAGCCCCAACCACACCATTAGGCAGGAAGGGCATCCTTGTCTGCTCTCCGCACTTCAGATCCAGAATATTCAAGGGGTGACGCAGTGGTTACAGAATACTGCATCATCACATGGTTCCAAAACACCACAGACTCCCCTTTCAAATGCCAAATTGGTATTTGGTCAAAAACCAAAGTTTCAATTTGTTAACATGCTACTGAATCACAGTTTGGCTTTGATACATACAAAATGCTTTTTTGCTGTCCCTAACGGGCTGCTTCTGTGAACTGGCCCGTTTGCAATCAGAAAAAAAGCATGACACATGTGGCCCATAGTAACAACGGATTTAGGCTTTGAAAATGTAGTAAAAGAGAAGTACTTTTGACACAAAAAATTGGTGCACTTTTGACTTGATTATAACTTACACAATACTTGAGTAATTATGAAATGACATACAATTGCACTATTACCGTGCAATAATTTCTAACCAATACCACACAAGTCAAACCCCATGGAATGTGGAATCACCAAGTGGGATCCACTCTTCTGGTTGAAAAATCACACGGAATTTGCCAATCCAAAGGGGTTTTACCTCATACATTTACCAGTTGCTATCAGCAGCTTGTAAATATACGCCTGGGCCTGTTGGTTCAAAAGGGGGGTTTGTGAGGGCTATTGTGGAAGTAATGGGAAAACGTAGAATACGTGTTCTGGTAAAGGAGGACGGTTGTATGTCAGAAAAAAATATAATGAGACTTGGCTGCTCTTGCAGTCAAAGTATCATATGATTTTTCCAGCCTGTCCTATTAAATCATGTGAGATTCTCTAATACCCACACAAATGGTGTGGCAACACCTAACTTATTCAGAATCGGTTGGAGTGCAATTTCATGGAATAATTCTGCTATATCTGACTCATAATCAGGCCCAGGATGTCCAAATTAAAGGATGTAGACAACCCCAGAATTTTTAGAATATGTTTCCACAGAAGCCTTGCATCTCTTCAGAGAATCCTTATACTCTTAAATATTCCTCCTGATATCAACGTCTTCAGTCTGTTTCTTAGGTAACACATTTTCTAAACTCACTTTTTAACATCCTGATTCACTGTTTAACTTACCTAGCTCTTTACTCTAGGCAAGTACACTTGTCATCAATTCATTGCAGTGTATTATTAGTTTTAACTTTGGCGGTTTTACTGTTTTCATTTCCTCAAAAAGTCCTTCCAGAGTTAAAACAGCTGGAGATTTTATAGATGACAAGGAGTCATTTTTGGCCTTCTATAAAGAATTTTCTAGAATGTTTGAACCACTAGGCTTTGGAATACTAGAAGCATTTGCTTCTAACCAAGAATTGAGAGGAGTAGAAATGTTCATAGCCCAATCAGTGATTAAGTCACTTTTCTCTGAAGAGCAATTCGGGCATTTATAATGGAGAAAATAATGCTTACAAGACATTTTGATTTCTTTTTTCTACCCATGGGCCTTGCAAATTGTAAATCTATAACAAAATATAATATATATAAAAATAAATATATTACCATGGAGTAATCCTCCAAAACTGATAAACCAGGGTAGCATGCCATAAAAGGTAAATAATTCAGACACACTATGTACCACATATAACTAGTGGAAAGCACTAGGATTTAGGCACCTGAGCCAGAGAAATAGTAATGAAGAAGAACATATATAGAACATATATATATTGACATAGAAGTTGAAAAATAGTGGTTTTCTGTCTTGCAATGTTAAGAAGAAACTTGGTAATAAATCACAGAGTAAATTTTAATTCCATGTGGTTCATTAAATTGTGCAGAAGAAGCAATAATCACAAAATAATTTGACCTGCATAGTAAAAGTAATGATAAACCATCTGAATGCTTTACTCTGTGTTCTCTGTAATCAATGCTTTTAATTGCCAATTCCAATAATCACTACTGTAAGATGCCTCAACAAATAATATAAACAGATTTTGGTAGACTTCATTTCAATATCTTAATAGCTGCTCGTAGATAAAGAAAAACCACCACCAAGCATTCCCTGGCATATTCAAGTTGGCTGCAGCAAACACGGTACTTAGAAGAATCAATGCATTTGAATACTTAATTAATGTAAAACATTTCTTCTATGGATGATGCCAGTATAAAAAAGTGCAATTACGAACATGTAAAAACTATATAAAAAATACATTCATGAAAAAGACACCATTGATACATCCATATAAAAATCCACATTCATTGGTGAGTAGGCTACGTGATCACGAGAACTGATAGGCTTGTAAATTGAGGTATGATATTGAGAGTAATATGAAAAACTTTCATAGGTGGAAAAAAATCCATATTTGTCACTCCCCAACCTAGAATATGTATTAAATATACATACTAGTAATGTAATACGCTCACAAAAATCCCTGGCTACATTAATACATCAAATATACAAAAGGTGATGAGAGAATGCTTGTCAAAAGTCTAACCACTGGCAATCTCTCGTGGTAGTACTTCTTTCAAGTGCAAGTTTTATTATTATCAATGCGGAGTCAATAAATACCATTACATGCATTAAAAAGATATTTTTTTATGGAAATGACAGAAAATATGCGATTCTACTTCTCAAAGACAATAATGAATTCAAGATTAAAAGACGACAACTGAATTCATTATTAGGAGAATGAACCTTTACTGTTCAAAATGTTCAAGCACCACAGTTACTTTTGATTTCTCATTTCTCTCTTAAGCAGTACTCAAATCCTGGCCATGGGCCTCTCTTTGCCAGGCATTCAAAGTTGTTAAAGTGTCACTGTGTTTGTAGGAAATTTAGCATTGAGCACTTGGATGTTGAAAGTGTTATGTACTGGCATTAGAGGTGCTTAAGTGCTGCAGATAACTTCATTCATTCCAGTTTCTAACTACCCTCTTTAAAGGTCTTGACACAGGGCTCTCTGGATGTTCAAAAGGGCCTAATGCTGTTATTAGAGACCCTGAGTGTTACAGATCCCGTTCTATATTTGATTTCTCACTACCCACTTAAAAGGTCTTGGCACCGGCCCATGAGTCTATTGGTATCAAATATTCTCGGATATTAGGGTGCCTCTAGGTTGGTAGGTCCATTTGCCTTACACCCTTGAATTTTCAAGGTGCTTAGTGAGAATTTTGAAAGTGTTCGAGTGTCCTCTTGGCTCACCCTTTTCTTTTACGGGTGCATTAGACTGGAACATGTTTTCGCAATAAAGGGTCAAGCATTCCAACCCATCATTCTTTTGCCTACCATGGCCAATATGGATTAGACCCAACCATATGCAAATTAATCTTCATTCTGCTCCAATATCAACAGTCAAGCCTGAACTGCCAAGCCAGGTACTCTCTGAAATGGAACGCAAGCAACCCAATCCCAATTTTGTCCCAAATGGGGCTCTTCAGTCAGGTGTAGTTTGGTTCCAGCGGCACAGTGAGCAGGGGACCCACATTTGGGCATGGCCTTGGCCACATAGGGTGGTACATAAAATACACAAAAAGTAAGGATGCTTGCAATAAGTGTAACCACTGGCAAATGCTTGGGGTAACCTTTCAACCCATTGTTCTTTTGCCCAGCATAATGCCTCAGATTAGACCCAACCATATGTAAATCATTTGTTACCCTGCTCCAATAGGAACAGTTGAGTCCGAACTGCCAAGCCAGATCGTCTCTCAAATGGAACACAAGCAACCCAATACTGGTTTCACCCTGATTAGGGCTCTTCAGTCTGGTGTAGCTTTGTTCCAGTGACACAAAAAGCAATGAATTGGGATGCGGCCTGAGTAATTGCCAGTCGCTGAGATTAATGTAAGTATTCCATCCAACACTTTGGGCCTAATTTAGATCTTGGCGGAGAGGAATACCCTGTCTGCCATATTATGATCTCATTATATCCTATGGAGATCGTAATACGGCAGACAGGATATCTGTCACGTTTGTGATGGAGTATTATATCCACAAGATCTAAATAAGGCCCTTTGTTTTTTGCTACTGCTGGCTATATTGGTGGCATGGACAAGTTGTTTGGTACTGGTAACACAACTATGAGCCTTGGTACTAAAATGGTGCTAACATATGATACTATACTATTATGCTATTAACCTGTACTAACACATATATTATGCACAATTATTCCACACACCAAACAGTGGTATAAGAAAAGGGCTGCTTAGATTCTTAATACATTACATTTTATATTTCATAGTAATTTGGCAGAAAATGGTAAAAAAGTGAGTGGATTATTTTCAAATGCACTAACGAGCCAACTATACCCCCATTTAACTTATGTACATCTGAAGAATGTCTACTGGCCTAGAGACTTGAGAATGCAAGAATCCTCTGAGTTTACATGTGATTGATGGAGTAACTTAACACATGCTCCTTTGCAGAGGGTATGAGCTTTTTATCAGCTTTTACAATCCGAAGCATACCACCCTTAATCCCCAAAAATAAGGTTAAACTAATGTAAGAACCACAAATAAAAAAAATAAGAATAATTTTAAAGTATACATTATGATCATATGAAAAAAATATTCAATAAATACTTTAAACATAATAAAGCAAATTAATACACATATAAATAAAAGAACTGAACTCAACTCAACCAGGGTCACCCTTGTGGGAGAAATATCAACAAACTGATGGATCATCTACCTTCCTAAGCACTGGAGCTGGCTTTAACAGTAACTGTAACCCAATAACAACTATTTAACTAAGGGGCTCCTTCCAAAGTGAAACTGAAACAGAGTCACTTATTTAATACTTACTAGTTCCAAGCACATAGCATGTTTCCTACTAAAACATGGAAATCATCCTTGTAAGGCATAACTCCTTATTGTGACTTTCTGAAGAGATGAATCAGAATCAGTGGTCCCCAGCTTCAAAAGAGAACCCTACATATGCATTCTGGCATGAAAGCAGCCCAAATAATCTATGATAACGTAAAAATGAAATGTTTTGAATATAAAATGTAAGGGGCTCTCTGTAAAATGAAATAAAGCCTACAAACGTTAGTCAAATAACAGAATGTCGAAGCAGTAAGGTATTTCATAAAAATATAAACAATAAAATATTATA
Organism: Lissotriton helveticus; assembly: GCF_964261635.1. Lineage (NCBI taxonomy): Eukaryota > Metazoa > Chordata > Amphibia > Caudata > Salamandridae > Lissotriton > Lissotriton helveticus. The sequence continues at coordinate 642,851,444 of NC_136065.1, read as the reverse complement.
ATAAAATAATTCTGATGAGTATGGTCTTTACTGATTTTTCTTCAGGACCTTTGATCTAGCGTAAAAAAATAGCAAAAAGGATACAAGAACTCAAGAAATGGTACGTTGGCATACAAACATTTAAAGACATTGTTACTATATTATTATCCATACACTAAAGACATAATAGTTAAAGAGACCAATCATTAGGTCCTGTCAAGGACTGAATGCATGGCCAGTCCAAAGGGTTCACCTCCTGGCTTGCTCATAGATCAGACAATTCCTTCCAGTAGCCATGGTGCCACCCTGCAAAGAATTATATACATGAAATGTGTTAAGTGTACTCCTTAAGAGGGTCAGATTTAAGAAGAAAACCCCACAAAGAGGGACAAAAATCCTTGTCAATCTTAAAAGTCATGAACATAAAGATCAGTATGAAGGATTAAGCTAAGTGTCAAACCCTCTGGACATCGAAAAGGAGAAAAAGTGCTTGAAACATCCAGAAGTAGAATCCAGTAGCTAACAAAACTGCAAAAGCAAATGTTTAGAGACAGACATTAACACAAGGGATAAAGACTGAGATGAAAAACAAGGGAATGTATGTGTTGCAACTCATCCTTCTGGAGGAACCTCCCTATTTATGGTTCCAACAGGAACTGTAAATCACAGTAAAATTACTTGTATCCTGGATTTGGAAATTCAGTTAACATATGCCAGGGCACTGAACCAAATATCCAAATGTCCCTGCAAGAGACCTTTTTAGATGCCTGTGAAAGAAAGAGGAGTTAACTTTATCCAATAGTTCAATTAACAGTGTAGCCCATTTGGCTACACAGTGAGGGCCCAGAAGTCGATAAATGGGATTAAATGTAGGTTTATTACAAATTCAAAGCTAAACTGATGTACACGAGTCCCAAGAATGTGTTGTAGAAATGCAAAATCACTGCTCCAGTCCAATTCCTTTGACAAAGTTTAGCCTCAACAGAATAAAGCATACAAGCAATTTAGTAATAGCAATGCAGAAAATAAGGAACAAATTCTGGTGATCAGTATATAATTTCCAGTTGTATTCCCTATAAATGAGTAAATCTAAATTACCTAAACTAAGCCTGAACTAAGTAGTATTGATCGGGGAAACCCTCATTAGATCCAGTAAAGCAGGAAGGTATCAGCATTGTTGAGACTTCTGTGGAATTTCTCCAAAATCAGGAGTGTTGCATGGCATAAAACCACACAACAGAAATATAGCAAAGAGGCCTGCACACCTCTGAGTCTAAAAGGTATCTGCCTAATGCTAATGTGTGACCACCAATTAAACCTTCATAGAACAATCAAGAATACGACATCATGTGTCCCATGACTTTTCCACCTTTTCACAGTAGAACTTGGCAACCTCCCATCTCATGGTCAGAACATCAGGACATCTGTGTCATGCGTTAACACAAACAGACATTCAATGTGTAAACATATATTGAAATCACAATGAACACTCAGGAGCCTTGTGTTCTTCTTTAATCCTGAACGATTGTCCAGCCAACACGTGTTTCATCTGGGGTAGTACCCTGAGACTTCTTCAGGGCTTATGTCAATGAGAAGGAGATCATGAATCTCACTGGCGGTTGTACTTCCGTATCCGGGTACTTTCCCAGATGAAACACTTGTTGGCTGGGCAATCGTTCAGGATTAAAGAAGAACACAAAACTCCTAAGTGTTCATTGAGGTGGGGCGTCGCTGCCAGGGCGAATGACGCTGGACGCAGGGGATCACGGTTTGATCCCTGGCTCTAGTGGCAGGGTTCTGCCCAGCACCATGCGACTGAGCAATAGCTCACTTAATCTTCCCAATGGCCCCCAGTGCCGAGATACCCCTTTGGGGGTGATTCGTGCGCTATACAAGTACTGAATTTACATTTACATTTACATTGGGATTTGTAATACATGTTTGCACATTGAATGTCTGTTTGCGTTAACGTATGACACAGAGTAAATACTCCGCAATTTAATGTAGACATGTGCATAGGCCTATTGCAAATTTTGTGAGACCTCTAGTCTACAACTCAGGGGGTTCAGGGTTAATCCCCTCCTGTTGGCACCATCCCATATAAACGATAGCCAGATAATATGTTCACTCGTTGTAGGCGTGATCTGTGTGTGAAAGGAATCTTCCTGACACAAGAGACTTGCGCACATTTAACGTGAAACTGAAAAGTTTCTTCGAATGATAAAATGCTTCTCAAAAAATGAAATTCTCAAAAGTTCATGTTCTTTTCATTCAGAAGTTTCTTTAATTGATTATTCTTCTTTACAATTAAATCCATTGAAAGATACATCTTTTTGTATTGAACTTAATTAATGCATTTCATACAACATCCAATGCATTTCGGGTCATCAGAGCACGACCCTTCCTCAGGGGTCTAGAAAAAGGAAAATACAGGACCAGATTAAGCCTCAATAGAAATAAAAACATTTAAATTATTAGCGATACATTTGTTGACACAATACAAAACAACATGATCCAATCCAATTATTAAACTCAGCACGATGTCTCTTGGGAAACAAGTAAGTGAATGCTCAATGTCAACATAATGATGTACACTAGTGAAGAACCAAGAACATATGCGGAGATAATTTAACATGCCATAATACTGTTCACCAAATGATAGATAAGGATTAATGTGCATGCAAAGGAAACAGCGCTAAATGCCAAAAACAACCTACAGAATCACAGGTTCCTCCGTGTATGACAACAAAGCGTAATGGGTGCTGCAAACGGTGGTGCTAAAAGAAAATATCGAGGACGCGATCTGATTCTACTTACTTCTGTTGAAACACGGCATTCATGTAAAACCTCGGTATACACTCAGAGAACAGAACTTCTCGTACTTCCTGGATCGGAAAGAGTCAGTTACGACAATAACCAATCCGCTATGTTTATACACCAGTGGAACGTGTCATGTGATATGGGTACATTGGCCTCATTTCACGGGTCACGTGAAGGGGGTGACCGATCCAAAAGTAGTAAAACGAGTCTATACTGAAGCGTGTGCTAGCGTCTTAAACTAATGTCATGTGACACGGACAAAAGAAGCTAAACTGTAAATCACGTGAAGAGCGTCTCCAAAGTGATCAATGTTAAGACAATTGGTGAATTAAATTGGTTATCAGTCGAATGAACACAGTGTAAACCACTCGTGAGAAAGAATGGTAGCCCTATTTTAAACACAATGTCGAAATCCGAACATGATGTGCAAAGACATAAAAAACCAGAGACATAGAAGAAATACTGGAAAATAAAGGAATACTGGAAAATAAAGAAATACTATGGAAACAATAAATAATATGTAAACTCCACAAAATTGCGTACAGTATTACTACAATAAGCATTCAATTATATGATAAAAAATATATTATGAATAAACGTTATTCCTGTGGGGATTAGGGTTAGTCCATCAGACAATGTCAGCTGTCTTTAAAGAAAACATGTATATTCCACTGTAAATTCAGTTTTTTTATCCAATAAAACTCAGTCATTAGACGTGATTTATGTGAGTCCATGTCGCAGCGCTGTTGCAGTACTTCCAGTATGGTGAATTTAATTTGAGCAATTTGATGTTTGGCTTCAATCCAATGTGTAGCGATAGTTGATTTTAAGTTCTTCAATCTGATATTGCTTTTATGCTCCGTCATCCTTATTTTGATTTTCCTTTCAGTTTGCCCTACATAAATCTTTCCACATGGGCATTTAATTACATAAATAACATTTTTAGTGTCACAGGTATTTGAATGATGAAGCGGTATTTTATTGCCCTTCATTGGATGCAAAAAAGTATTTCCAGTAATTACGTTATTGCAATGGGTGCAATTTTCACTTCTCATCATGCCTTTGTGTGTTTTAATCAAGGTTTTCTTCGTGTTCAATATTTCTTTGAGATTTTTGGATCTCTGATATGCAAACGTGATTCGATCACAAAATAATCCCTGTAAATCCGGTTCATTGATTACTAAGGGCCAATGATGATTGATGATGTTCTTAATTTGGTTGGCCATGGTTGAACATTTCAACACAGACAGTTTTCTTTTCTGTTATTGATGCTTTTGGTTCCAGTAGGGTTCCTCTTGCCATTAGGTGTACTTTCTTTCTTGATTCATCTAGAATATCTTGGGGATATCCACGTGTACGATATTTAATCATTTGATTGTCAATTGCATCAGGCAAATTTTCAGGATCCGAAATGATTCTCTTTAGTCTGATGAATTGTGAGGTTGGTAGATGCTTTTTGAGGGTCTCGGAATGAAAACTGTGATACAATAGACAAGTATTTCTATCTGTTTTCTCTGTGAACTGCTTAGTTTGTTTGTTTCTAAAATGACTTGAACATCCAGAAAGGCTATTTGATGTTTTTCAATGTTGTGCGTGAATTTGATTCTTTCATGGATAGTATTTATTTTTTCGATGTTCTTTAACAAGTGTTAGGCGCCAGAATATTACTACACACGTCCAAAACCCTGTCCCTTTTTATATTAAGATTGGCTTCAATTACTTGCCTAAAACCCGGACCATTGACTGGAACTTAGCAGAAGCAGAGTTTTCCTTGTAAATTTCCACCTGTGTAAATAGCAAAACTAAAGTCCAAATAATATGCAAAAAGTACAAGATCTTCGTGAGACTTCTTTAGCCCTGCTCCATGTTTTTCTCAAGGACAAACTTGCACACCTTCAGCTGCCTCAGGACTTGGTACTCTTCTTTCTACTCCTACTAATCTATGTAAATGTAACTAATAAATGCACAGTTCAAAGGTAGTGGATAGCCACATCCAGAATAAAATGTCTCAGTCTTTTTGGCAAGAATGTAAATTCAAATTGTAGTTTAAATAAAATGTTCACTTCAGGGAGGTTCAACTGGATCTGCACTATTATCCCAGTATTCCCAGAACTTTCTCTCTCTGTCATTTGTGGCAAATTAAGTCCTTTCAGGGGATGAGTACCTAGGATAGGGTACTTTAGCTTGCACTGATCTTCTGAGAGCAATTATTTCACCTCCTCTGTCCCTCAAATCAGAATCCTCAGTGATCTCCGGAGTAGTTTCATAGCTCCACCCATGATGATCTTATAGGGAGATAATCCTGCCCTCAAATTAGGTATGCTGCAAAGACTCATCAACACAAGAGGCAAAGCCTCAGACCACTTCAGGGACGTAGAAGCACACACTTTTACAAGCCAGGATTTCAATGTTCCATTGATCTGTTCCACTAGACCTGAAGCCTCAGGACTATAGCTACAATGCGGTCTCAACACACAACATTCGCAAGATTTTGTTGTGGAAATGGGTTCACCGGTCAGATTCCAGAGACGTCGGAAGGTCAAGCCAAGGTATTACCTCCCTCAAAAGCAACTTTGCTTCTGTGAGACTGTCATTTCTCCTGGTCATGTATGTCACAACCCAGGGTGAAAAGATGCACACAACAGCCAGGACATGTCTCAAACAATCACACATGGGCATTTCAATGAAATCCAACTACAATCTTTAAAAGGGACCCTGTTTGGCTCAATTCTACTGCAGTTATTTTCCCTACATTGTTCTGTTGACACACAACACATCTGTGACACAATGCTTCAGCCATCAATCTAAACCTAGGATTAAACCAGGTCTGTCTAAACAATCTGACCATGGTAATACTCCCTACATGATTAGGACCATGATGATATCTGGCTATCGCTCTCAATCGACTATTAGGCGACACAGGTCTCCCATGCCCCGAAACCAAAATAGCATTCTCATCTCTTGACACAACCTGCCTTAATTCAACTTTGCTGTTCTGCCTCTGTCACTTCTTCCTGAAGCCTCTTGACCTCCTCCCACATATAAGCAATTGTTCAGGGGTCGGAATCAGTCTCCGCCAGAAAAGAAGTGGACAGAGATTTGCTAGATCTTTTAAAGATTTGACCCTCATATCATTTTTAAGAGGGAGATGTGGTGTGTATGAGGGGAGTGATACTAAGTTCCTAAGGATCTTATGTTCCATCACTGTAAGATCATCCACTTTCTCAAGGCCCTACAGCTCAGCCCATAGAGGGCACAGCTTACAGCCTTGCTTTCATAGATCTCTAGGGCTTGTGCAACTGGTTTGGTATGCGAGCAAGAGTGTTCCTTCCTCAGGGGTCCAACTATATGCTTGAACTTTAGGTTGGCCTTGGTTAGATGTTGCTTCCAGGACATACCTTCAGCCAATTTGATGCCCATATATTCAAAACTACTCACCCTCTCTAAGGGAATGCCATCTCAGTCCTGGACCCTTGGAAGTGGACCTAGGGGTTGCTCCAGTAGAACGGATGCATCCTTTGCTGCGAGACCGGAACCATTGCATTGCCGCCCCCACATGGAATAGATCAACGTAGCACCACCAACATGTATTAACCCCATGCATCACCTTCACAACCGCCTCACTCGGAACTGGCGCTTTGCTCAACGAAACCAATGCATTGCCGCAGTTGCGTGGAGAACTATGGCATAACACTCCAACTACGTGGGGATCATTGACTGCTCCTGCACTGTGACAAGGATTAAGGTACTTTTGTTCCGCTGTCCCTGTGTCGGTCCTGCAGCTGGCCTGTGCTCCATCACAGCCTTAACTCTTGACTTTGTCCTGGTCCAGCGCTACCAACTAACTCTTTGAGCGCTATTTGCTTCCAAGCTTTATTTTTTAATTAAATCAATAAAAATTCATATCTTGACTTCTACACATTGGATTTTTGTCATTTTGATATTGTTTTATTTATAAAATCATAATCTGTTTTTCTAATATGGTGAGGAGTGTTTTGTGGTGTTTTCCCTGTGTTACTATTTGAAGTTTTGCACAAATACTTTATGCAGTGCCTCTTAAGTTAAGCCTGACTGCTCTGTGACAAGCTACCAGAGGGTGAGCACAGGATAATTTAGGCTGTGTTGTGACCTATCCTAACTAGGAATGTGGTTCCTGCTTGGACAGAGTGCATACCTCTGCCAACCACAAGCCCAATTTCTAACAACTTCCTTCAATTAATATTTTGCACATCGGGAAACAAAAATGAACTCAAAGACCCTGTAGACATTGAGTTTAGTTTCCAGTCCAAAAGATAAACAAAGAGATTGAAAAGCGGTACAAACTCTTATTTTGAGCTGAAGATTCAACAACTTTGCCGTTCCACAGAGTTTGGGAAAGATGCCTGCCAGGTGGTCAAATAGAGGATTTATGGCAAGTATCCTTTGGCATTTTATATGACATGCGAATCCTGCTGGTCTTCGAAGGAACCATCTGTTTACTTTATACAGGGTATATTGGACCCATTTAAGCTTTAGAAGATATCAGACGATAAAGAACACTGAAAGAACTGTAATTTGCTGAGCTCCATATGTTTGTGGAATTGCCAGCTCTAAAGGTGTTTTGGGAGGATGTAACTCTGGTAATAGCCACAGTATTGAATCGGACCACTTATTATGTTTGGAGTGCAACAAGGAGACAATGAGGAAGGGGTGAACAAGAAGGAATGAAAACATATATTTTTCTTAATGTTTCTAGCTAGACTTACAATTTGTAGGGAAATGGATTGGTCCTTCTTCTGCTGTCTATAGAGTATGGGTGTGACTGGTAAAGATGACATGCGCTATAGACCCAAAAGGCCTGGGTAAGAAAGAAAAGACTAGTCTATGGTCACCTATGATTGAGTGGTCTCGCTCCTGGTCTCAATGGGCCCAATGATTATAACTCCAAAAACCAACTTGTGAATACAAGGGCCTTCCAATTTATGAGTCACAAATTGCATTGTTTTGCGAATCGCAAATTGGAATATATAACAGTGTCTCAGAAACTGTTTGCGATTCCTAATGGGGTCGCCAATTTCCTGCCTCATTATTATTTATGAGGCAGGTGCAATTTGCGACCCCATTGGGAATGGCTACCACACCCAGGGATGGTGACCTGCTGGGCCACAATGTAGCCCATTTTCCTTAAAGGAAAAAAGGGATTCCTTGACAATAGAAAAATTAAACATTACTGTGGGACCACTGCCTGCTCTTCCCCTGAAACCCCCTCCTGTTTGCAAATTGTTTACCCCCGTTTGAAATGGGTGGTAAACTGCGAGTGTTTTGAGGCCACAATTGCGACTGCAAAGCAATCTTACCTTGAAGTGCGAGTCGCTATTAGGAAGGGACGCCCTTGGAACGCCCCTTCCTAATAGCAAGTTGCAAACCCTATTTTGCGAGTCAGTAATAGGTTTCCGAGTCGCAAACTAGGGTTTGCACATGGGGAAGACCTATTTTGCAGTTATAAACGGGCCGATTTCCCATTTGCAACCGTAAAAAACGGTTGTACATCTAGCCCTAAATTAGCTGCCTGGTACGGAGATATAATTGTTGGATTTAAAGCGATGAGCAGTGGCAGCCAGCACGGCACGCAGCTGCCGAGGTGTGAGTGGGGGGAAGGGGGAGGGGGCACAACGGATCGCAACGTAAACAAATAAATATACACTTACCTTGCAGCTGGGTCCCGCGTCTCTTCTCCTGCTCTCCTGCGTTAGACTCCAGGAATAGGAAGCAGGCAGCCAATAACAATGCTGCAAAGCAGGGTTGTGATTGGTCTGAGAACTGTGTTTTGGTGCTCAGCCAGGGACTGGGTTCCCCGGCATATTCTCAATCCAGGCTGTAATGCAGCCCCACCCCGCCCCTCACGCAAAGCTGTCGCTGCCAGAGGACAAAATAAATGATAATAACATCACATTATTAGCATTTTCTTTTTTCTTTTATTTTTCTGCTTCAAGGCAGTGGGGCAACGCTCCTCTGCCTTAGCGAAGGAGCCACCCCAGGCGAGCAGGACCAAACATTTTTTTTTAATTACCTTCACAACTTCTTTAATCAAAAGTCCCCTAGTTACTTTGACTTTGACTACTATGCTTAATACTGTCAATCATTTTTTATCTATTTATAGCCAATATTATCCTTGAAGACCTTTCCAGGAAGGCAACACACACCAAAGAATATGACATTCTTTTTAATTCCTCATTGTTTTCACAAACATTGTCGATGATTACCACAATTGCATTGAATGTCTCAACATGCTTGAGGCATTCATGTAAACATATTTAGGATAATCATTTTAGAAATCTTTTAACAAACAGTGAATATCAACAATTAGAAATGTAGTCTTCTTCATTTGGTTATATATTATATTTTATAACAGAAACTGCTCAAAGTGTTCTTACCTCTCAATGTTTGTTTCCATAACTGCTGAAACCAAAGTAATTCATTGTCCATCTCAAAAGCCTCTAATCGATCAACGCAAACCACACATACCAAAGCTGTGTGGGAGGCCCCTCACACTAGAAGTACCAGAACCATGTAAAGTGCTTAAACCATTCACGAGGGACAAATCAGACCACTCACCCAAAGAAAGCACTAAAACTCAAGATGGTAGCCATACCTTTGGAGCTGCAAAGCATGGCTTCAATTAGATAAATAACTGAGTACCACAATGTTACCTCCAGAAATAGTCCAAGTGTCTGCTAGCCTAAGTGACTTAATAAAATAGTAATAAGAACGAGCTTAATAATTCAGCAATGTTCTCTGAATCATATTTAAATTCATGGCTTTTAGATTGGAGTATCTTGAGTGAACTCTCAAGTGTCAGAATCATCCACACTCTAATATTAACCCCACCTCCTACCCTATACCAAGCAGCTCCTTTCTCCCTCCCTCTGGACATCCTTCCAGATCCCATTATTTTCGAATCACAAAGCTAGACAATTTGCCATTTTATGAATCAACTCAAGGATCATGTTAAGAAAACTACACGTTTCTTTACTGCATGCCAAGGCTAATAGTTAAAGGTATTACATAAACACCTAACATAGAAATGTAGGAGTAAGCATTTTCTAAATTAGAAGTCAGAGGAAACTAAAATGCTCTGCAAAAGTGGGCTTTTTGAATCTGTATGGTATCCTGGGCATTCATTGAGGTAAGATGTTTATTGGAGTTTGGGAATATGTGAATTTTCAGTATTGTGATCAAAGGCAAAACCTAGCGGCCATTATGTGACTCTACCTATAGTAACATGACAACATTACACATCAACACTTACTCCTGCTGAATGTAAAGATAAAGGCCAAAGACCTCTCATGAACCTGACTGGTGAACAGGCCCAAAGAACACACAAGCTTCAACTATTAATTTGCAAAGAACCTATGCACCCCAACTGTATACGTGTACACCAAAGAACCTAGAAACAGCTGAAACATTGAGGCATTGAAAGCCTAATCAAACCATATTCTGTTCAGGAAACATTGTAAAATGTCGCTTTTCATACTTGTTTACAATTATACTCCCTGTAGAAAACTGGGTGTTACAATAAGACATTGGGCAAGTTTCCCAACTCACAATCAGACTTTAACAACTAATCAGTGGAGGGTCCTCCGCTAAGGAGGAGGAGCGACTCGCCTCTGAGCAGGTCAAAGAGGAAAAAATAACATGATAACTCATTGTTATTATCATTTTATTTTTCATCTTGCTCATCTGGGTAGGGGCAGGGCTGCTCTGCTTCCAGAGGAGGCGCAGGGAAGGAGTGGTCTGCCCACTCCAATTGCGCAGCACGCTTTTGTCAGCTGTCTCGGGCCGTTTAAACTGTCATGCGCACTTAGCATGTACTCCATGCAGGCTGCATTACAGCCTGCATGGAGAAAATGCCCAACCTTCCTTTCTCGGGCTGATCCACGGTGATCAGACCCATCACAAAGCTGAACTGCAGCATTGTGATTGGCTATCGGGAGTCTGGGAGCCGCGTGCTTCCTGCTTCCTGCCCTGGAAGCGGGTGAAGGGGGAGAAGAGGAGCCGCCGGTGGCAGCAGCAGACACCAGACAGACAAGTGTTTAATGTTTTTCTTCATTCCCTCCTTCGCTCGGGTCCGTGACCCGCCCCCTACCACCGTTAAATACCAGCTGCCACTGCTTTTTTGTCACCCATGAACCCAGTTCACAGAGATTTTGCTGTGATGTACTTCTGAATTCCAGAAGTAAGCAGGACTAATTGAGGCTTTCACCTGAAATTCATTAGTAAGCTGTTTTGTCCTAGCAGACACAGGCTAGGGTTAATATTGTAAGCCTACACTTAACACCCACCCACCACTGATGTCACGACATCACGTGACACAGTTAATAAATAGAGCCGAGCGCTCGTGCTCGTGGCTCATTAACCAACTATCAATCTGGTGTCTGTGCCGCAGTTATTGCCACCATGTGGGCCTAGGGCCCTACGACATAACATTTTGGCGACGAGGAGTGGCAGAACCCCCGGCGTGCCACTACTAAAAGAAAAGGGGGGAGAATGCTGCCCGTGTGAAGGGCACCCCCTGACGAGGTGGCGCCGGCCGCTGAGAGGCCCAAGGGGTGTGTGCCTTTCCCCGGGCCTAGCATCGACGAAAAGCGGACCGGCCAGAGCCCAGCTGCACCGGCCGCGACTGTGCCCCGGGGAGGAGTGCTGGCCGGGCGGAGCCCACTCGCCACAGCCGCAGGAGGAGAATAGGCCCGTAGGCCGGAGGTGAGCCCGGGTGCTACGAATGGCCCCGGAGGGTCGCGGATGCCAAAAGCGACCCCCCTCACGTGAAAGCACCAAGCGGAGCCCACCCGCATGACCAGCGCGCCTAGCCGGGCAAGAGTGTGCCCCCAACAAACTTTAATTAAAGCAGTGCCAGCGGAGCCCACCCGCGGCCTGCCAGCAGCGTCTGCTGTCCCCCGCCGCGCCGCGTGTGTGACGAGAGGCGGCCGCGGCGAGGGTGAAAGACATTTAAGTAAAGCAGTGCCAGCGGAGCCCACCCGCGGCCTGCCTGAAGTGTCCCCTGTCCCCCGCCCAGCGCAGCGTGTGAAGCGAGGAGCTGCCGCGGACGGGGAAAGTGAAAGTAACAAGCGGAGCCCACCCGCGATCACAGCGACGCCCCGCCGGGCATGGTGGCAAGCCAGCCGGCACCCTGCCGAGCGCGATGCAGCCGGAAGGAGGCATGCAGTGGAGCTAAGCCAGAGGAGCCTACCCGTGGCCTGCAGTGTCCCCCTCGCCCCGCGCGCCGATAGGAATGAGCCGGCAGCGGTAGGGTGAGGAACAAAGGAGAAGCGGAGAACCAGTGTCCAGCCAGCGACAGCAGCGTCAGCCCCCCCCAAGGCGCGGCCCAAGAAGAAGAGAAGAGACCCTCACCGCGGCAATGGAGAGCAGGGTCCTGCGGGGATTGCCTAAAGTGCCCAGCAGTCGAGGGTGAGGAAGGCGACTGCTCCGTGTGTGGCCGGAGGCGGAGTGGAGCCCGGAAAGTAGCGCCAACACCCTCCCCCGCCGCGCAGCGTGAGGCAAGTTAAGCTGCGGCGGCGGAGGGCAGGGAAGGGCAAAGATGAAAAGACACATGGTGGCCCCCGCAGCATAACGTGACAATGTGCCCCCACCTCCTGGATCCCCGGCAAAGAAGTGCAAATGCTAGCGCCGCCAACACTGGAGGAGGACTGCAGATCCAGTGATGCAAGCTGCATACTGCCCCAACGTTAAGAAGAAAAAGAAATGGGACTTACCTGTGGCCAGTAATGACTCCAGGCCCCTCCTGTCCTGCACACTCCATGGATAACAGCAGTTCCTACAAGCCTGGGACCACAAGAGGCAAACAAGCATTGGACAAACCAGGGAAGGTCTCCAGAGTAAAACAGACCTGCAGCAAACACAGCCTGGAATAGATCCAATCAGCAAACAAGCACAAGACCGCACAAGGGAAAGCCTACAGAACGAAGCCTGCAGCGACGCGGACGTAGACGGAGACCCATCACCACTGCAGAAGTGACGCCTGTGGTCACAGGTGTTCATCGCAAACGCAGGAGAGACAACAACCTCACGCTGGACGTCGAGGGAGAGTCAAGACGTCTACCGCAAGCAGCAAGATCCAAAGGCAACCGACTGGAAGAGCGCAAGTGTACCCCGGACGCGGACAGTACAGGACAGCGCCTGAAAGTAAGGAAGCCACACCCAAAGCACCAGAAGACGTGCAAGGCAAGTACTCAAGTGTGAAGAAGAAAAGTGCGATACGCACGTGGAAGAGCGACGACGCCAAAGAATCTAATGAACCGCAAGGAACAAAGCTACACTGAAGATGTATCACGACGGTATCAAGTGAAGCAAGAACTTGCCACTGCAATGCACGCTGACGTGCAACGGAAGAGTAACGCAAAGTTACCCCGCAGCCAAAAGGAGGCGAAGCAACCAAGCACGGTCAACGCCCCAAGAAGCCAAAGAGCCTCACCGGAAGCGCGCATGAGAAGTGCACCCACCGGAGAAGGTCCATGGAGCGGTGAATTAACCCTCTGGAAAAAGCAGAGCACACGAAGAGCGCAGGCGGAACTGCGCCAACGCAAAAAGCACTGCAGCAGAAGCACATGGCGATCCCAATGATCGCGGAGAGCGAGAAGACTCACGAAGAGGAAGCTGTCCACCCCGTCTGGTACGAAGAAGATCGCTCAAGAAGAGAAGGATCATCCCACAAGCCAGAGGGGCGCCCAAACAAAAGCTGATCACCCAGAATGGTCGCCAGAGAAGAAATTTTGCCAAGAAGTCAGGATGAATATGTCCTGCCAGAAGACGTCCGTAAACCGAGAGATCAGAAGACCCGGAGAGACGGACGCAACACCAACAATAACTGGAAGTAATAGGAGGCAAGAAAGAAGATCTTAATGACCGGTCCAGTCACCGAAGAGTGGAGAGAAGACAGTGTCCTAAAGACAGGACAAGTCCAGACGGAAACAGGCGGAGTGCACGCTGCTTGAAGAAGCCTGGTCAGCAAGACAAAGGAAGAAAGGTGACACCACCGTGTCGCGAAAACGAAAGGGAGAAGAGTGGCACGATGCCATGAAGAAAAGAACTGAAGTAAGAAGTCATGTGGCACGACACCATCAGGAACATCCGAAAAGGTGGAGAGAGGTGTAACAAGTCCACACCTACAAGAAGAAGAAGAGGTGACACACACACCACAACAATCGTGTACAGTGACCCGCACGTCCAGGAGAACACTGACAGCACCAAGAACAGAACAGGCACCTGTTCACAAGACCCCGACGACCCGTGGACGGTAGGAGAGCACAGGCCGGACCATTGGCAACACCCACCTTTGGGATCGAGCGGAAACCTGGAAGCGGAGGGAGCTCAGATGGCCTGAATAAGGAGAACTGACCATTCCACACCAGCCCGTGGAGATCCTAGGGGCAAAGGCCTCAGGGCAGAGGGTCCCGACACGAGAGATGAATCCATCGCCGTCTAACCTGCACGTCCCAGGAAGAAGAGGAACTTGTACGCGAAGGCAGGAGTCAACAACTACCCTTCAGGTGGAGCTATGGACTTTGTGAGGTAGTACCCCCATCGTCTCCTCCATTCACACGCAGACTGTGGAGTTGGAGCAACGCTGTGGAATAATACCCGGCCCAGTGGAAACCTGATGAAAAGGGCCTCTGGGACATCTCGTGGCAGGAGAACACCCGAGAGAGGGGCGTCCTAGTGAGAAGAATGTCCTTTGAACACTCCATCCTTTGTAAAGTAAAGCCAAGCTGCCTACAGTGAAGAAACCGACGGACCAGCAGAAGACAACATCCTTCAAGTCCAACATCTGGTTATCCTGTTTGACGTTATCCTCAAAAGCAAGATCTCAGTGGACTGACCAATACACGTCCACGGCGCAAGTAAAGAAGAGCACGTCCACCGAGAACCAGGACGTCAAGCCAATAAGAACTAAAGTTTCAGCAGCAATTTCCATCGTCATCAAGCAAGCAGCTGAAGAGACTAAATGTAAATTTGTAATTAGTGTATATTTATGTACTTCCTCCCACAGATTCGGACTTTTGACTTTCCTTAATTTTTATCAAATTTTGGGAGGAATGTTGTGTCCTAGCAGACACAGGCTAGGGTTAATATTGTAAGCCTACACTTAACACCCACCCACCACTGATATCACGACATCACGTGACACAGTTAATAAATAGAGCCGAGCGCTCGTGCTCGTGGCTCATTAACCAACTATCAATCTGGCGTCTGTGTCGCAGTTATTGCCACCATGTGGGCCTAGGGCCCTATGACATAACAGTAAGCCCGTAATACTACAAGAACTAGTCACACTTACTCATACACAAGTCCTTGTGAATCGGCCCCATACGTTTACAGCACTTTCAGTGTGAAATAACAAAAAGGAAAAATAATAAAATATTTAGTCAAGATGATAGGTATTTTATTTCACATTCTTTCATTGTGTTGATGTCGAACATAAACATATACTTTTCGGTTACATTAACAGTTTTAGGAACAACCCAATGCATCAGAGGCAATTGCATGAGTAATGCTGTTTCTGCATTTTACTTTACAACTGTCCGTCCAAATAGAAGGATTTCAGTCCCAGGACAGATGGATGGCCCATGGGACCTACTTCAATTCACTACCGTCCACGGTGCAAGCAGTCTAACAAACTCCTCATATTGTTGCCTCCATTTTTATCCCAAATTGAAAAGCAAACATTCCCACCATTATCTTGCAAATAATCGTTTTTTTAAAAACTTGGTACATAACATGCTGGGGCAGATCAGCGATATCCTTTGTGACAGAGCAGTAGTGTTTTGTGTTCTTTTCCTATAGTGTGCCTACCGGGTGCAAGTCGCCCCCCCCCCCTTTTCCACACATAAAAGACATGAAGCAGATTGTTGTCGTTCACCGCGTAGTCTTTTATTAAATCTTTCAGCAGTGTCATTTCTTTAATGCTTTATTCATCTTGATTAAGGTAGATCTTTAGATCTTTAAATACTTCGCTTATCCACATCACAGGATTCATTATAACTCTCAAAGTTATAAATTGTCATTATATTTGCAACCCACTTTCCAAGGGGCCTTCTTCTTTACCTTCGGGCTGTGCCAGCAGGCCCCAACCAAGATAGCCTGCTCTCCTTAAGTTGACCGCCCTCCGGTCAACAGAGCCGCAGGTAAATCAAATCTGCCACCACTTGTGACAACCATACCGGGGTATACCCCCTCCAATGATTATAAATCTACGCACCGGCCTCTTGGGGTAGGGCAGGAACAGCCAGGACCACCAGCAGGTCAGTCCCTGCTCCCGCCAGCCCAGAGCCCATCAATGAATGCTTGCCCTTTCCATGGGCAGCCAATCCATACCAAAGGAAGTCCACACCCTTTTCTTGGCTGGGACCCCGCCACAGGGCGAGTAGCTTACTGGCGGGCTCGCCCTCCCCCCGCCCTACCCACCTCAGTTTCTGGGAGCCACTTCACCCACTCCCTGTTCATGTATGAATTCCCGGCTGATGGCACGTAGGGCCTCGCTTCGATAGCGTCGAATGTGGACAGCTAATAAAGTGACTTCAGGCTGGCTGCAACTCCTTGCAGTGACATGCCTTCCTTGCCAAGCTACCTGGCAGTACTGATCCTCCGATATAAACATAGATGCTTGCAAACTTGATCCACCTCCAGGAACTCCATGTTCTGGGAGGTTACTTTAATCCCTAGTGGAATATGATGCCCAAGGAAAGATGAGACCCGCGGCTGCAGAGCCTAATCTTAGCCAATGGGGTATTGCAGTAACTGCAACATCTGCCACTTAGTAACTGCGGGTGATCATCATAAAGGACCTCATATCTTATTAAGACCAAGGTAACGGAACAACTGTGCTATGCAGAGCAGGATTTTTTAGACCAGTGTACTCGGCGGAGCGAGGAGTGCAGAGAACTCTGCAAACTAGGTGCACGGAACGAGGTTCACCACCCAGGTCTACTGTAAGATGCATTCCCTTATCCTCTTATTTTTAGTTTCCAGAGGCGTTCCCTTATCCTCTATTTTAGTTTCCAGAGGAGTCAACTATAATACCTTTCATATAAACTTCTACATCTAAGAATAGAATTCCTGCAATAAATGCATGCTTTAATAAAAGATCCTCTTAAGTTAGGCCCGATTGTTAATGCCGAAGGTTCCCCGTTATTAGGACTAAGGTAGCGTGGAGCTAATCTATAGGTATTTGAGCCACGAACCCTGATGTCAGCGACCTTTGCGCTTATATAGCCCATAATCACCTAAGTCCGACGTAGCAAACGAACGCCTAAAACCTTTCGCAGCCGTGTGACATGGACATTTCCCGATAGGTTCTTTTGTTTGTGCAGAAAGTGGAAACTCCTTACCATGTTCGGCTTTCCCAAAGAACTGGGATGCGGGCTGGGTGCTAATCCGTGCATGCGATATTCGGATCTTCCGTCCATCACTTTTTGTGTATTTTTATTTAGATTATTCACTATCCCAGGCCCCGGAGAAAAGGGGGGGGGATGCGTAAATGACCACCCCAAGAGGAGCTCAGCAATGTTACACCCTGAAGTGAATGCTTCATTCACCTTCACTATACAAGATTTGCTTTACATGGCTTAACCTACCTTTGTTGTGCATGCAATCACTGGTTACTAAGGAGACTAATAAGTGACAACTATGGGACCCGGTACTTGGCCTGGTAAGCAATTATTACCGATTTATAGTGAACGGGATGGCCATGGGCCTATGGGTACTTAATGCGGAAATGCACAATGTCCGCTTGCAACCCACCCATATAATAACGACATTTAAGAACGTTGTTTAAGATATTAAGAAAAGGTCCAGAGCAATGTTTACCGATCATTATTTGTTAATGTAAGCCGTCTGAACGGGTCCTTCTGGAAGAGCCAATAGTGCGGAAGCATCAGGTCACGATATATAGCCTAATCTGATTTGCTGAGGAAAATTGCCCGCCTATTTTATACCCTGCCTCCAAAGTACGCCTGACTGCTCTGTGCCGAGCTAACATAGGGTAAGCAGGTTAATTTAGAGTTACCTGCTTTTAACTGACTAGGAGTGTGGATGCTGCTTGCCTAGATCCCGGACAAGAAAGCCCATTACTCCATTGGCTTCCTTAATTTGTAAACTCTTTCATATATTGATTATCACTTAAAAACATCACTTATTCAAATACTCCCACATACATACGTAATCATTCTATTGCAGTGCCCGTACTCCCAGGGGCCTTTGTTTCACCTCCGGGCTGCTCAAATTAACTGCCTTCCGATCAACGGAGCCGTTGGTCAATAATCAATAGCTGCCACCACTTGTGGCCCCAACGGCTACCCAGGTATGGGTAGGGAGACCAGGACCACCAGCAGGTCAGCCCCAAAACTCCCGCCATCCCGGAGCCCTGATGACTTTTACTAGGATAGGTGAATACTACCCGGGTGAAATTATGTTGGTACTAATATTACATGCCACTTGACCATATTCAGGCGTAAAACTCCTGATTTCTGAACTCAAAATTCTATTCATTTTTTTTGCCTCTACTACCATAGCAAATAATTGTTTCCCTTTTTAAGCATGTTGGCATATTTGAAACATTGTATTAAGGTGCAGGTCAGGAGGCCGTCAGCCATGATTCCTGTGCGACTCCACCCCCGAATACATTTGCTGTTTTAACCAAGGAAAGTCAGTGTGCTTTTGATTAATTGCTTTCTGCGTTTTACCCCTTTTCGCGACTCACAGGGGGACTGAGGAGTCTGTATAGAAGTATCTATTTCACCAGTAGCCCTTTAAAAGCAATTCTTTAGGGAACAGTTGTTCAACAGGGAGGTTGGCAATTGTCTTCGAATTGTATTTAATTGCAAATACCCCTTTATCATGCCACCATTGCATGTACTATGTTCAAAACTGGGCAATAAATGCCATATGCAAATTTGTGCGAATCTGAGATGCGTTTCTTATTCGCAGAAAACTGCGCAAACCAGCCGTTCTATTACAAAGTACAGCAAAGGGGTCTGATTTCACCTTCTTCCTCTCGGCAGGCAGGGGTCACGGAGCAGCTCCGGGCTTGAGAATCGCCTCCATTAGGATGCGGGGATGGCTTTGATGGGCGCGCCTCTACTGGCTGTTAGGATTTCTCGGCTAATCCCTACAATTAATTCCACTATTTCACCCCCCCGCAGCAGCACTGGAGCCCTGTGTAGGACCGTGCTGCCAAGACTGATGATTCTCATCAATATTCACTTCGGTTCCAGTGCAGAGCACGGCGCACTCTCCCGGCACAAGATCTGCTGACTGTGACTTATTTTCAACATTGACTCAAAATGCCTGGTGTGTCTTACACTTTGTGGAAGTCGGTTTTCTTTTAACAGGACTCTTGAATTCCAGCTAATATTAGTAAGAAATAACCGGAATATACAGAATTTCGATTTGCCATTTGGAGACATGAGTGGATTCAAGATAATTAATTACATGGCAGATAACTTGTACTTAAATCTGCGCCTAGACCAATTAATTCCGCCAATCCAGATACCGGTTGACTTTCTGCCTTTACAATGCACATAGTACCTTGAGAGCTCTCCTAGTAAGAGTCTCGACAGACTGCATAGAATGCGTGCCTCTTCTGGGAGCCTTTTAAGACCATAGCTCGATGGGGCAGACGCTGGTCGTACCATGATAGTACATTTAGGCCCTCGTGCGGAGAACGCCCTTTGTTTAGGTCTGATGAGTTACAATTAACCATCCAAAACCCTTCATAGGATTAATAGGGAGATGACAACGCGTACCTAGTAAAACTATGTGGAATGCTTAAGAGGACAAAAGGAGAACTCGGTGGCGCTGTTCATTCTTCACCTTTTCTCTCAAAAACCAACGCTCTCTGGCCTCTCCCGTCCCCAAAACATCCAAATGCCCCAAAGGTAAATTACTGCTGAGCGGGACAGCAAAGAAATAAAACATTAGGCGCCGCCATGATTCCCCCAAGCAGTTACTGCTCCCTACAAGCTATATAGAGTCTGGCGAAGCTCTCTAATGAGCAGTGAGGTAGTGGCTAAAGTCTGAGAAGTGCCTAGAGCCTGTGCTGACAAGAAACAAATCATACCTCCTGCCCAAATCCCCCGCTGATTGGCGCCTTAGCAAAGTGATGCTGCCTCAAATGATTTATGCACATACGGTGATACGAGATTGTTATAATCTCAGGGATAAGTATTTCCACGAGAATATTTATTTTACAAGACAGAGATCAAGCGCTTACTTAAAAAGGCATGAGTGAATGCAAATTTGATGGAACTTCATCAACATGTCATTTCTAAACATACCGGTGCTTTGTATTTATATTGCATTAATATCAAACAAAAGCAGAAATCGAGCATTTCGATATTGACATTTCTAGAAGCTGACAAGTGATGGCAGATGTATTAATTGTGCGTTTTGCATATTTACAAACTCAGTTTATAATTCACGCACGATGCAGGTAAGTTAAGTGTGATATTTATTGGCCATACAATAAATGTGCTTTTATAAACGATTAGAAGATTGGCTTCGCAACAAGTTTTGTAACAAAAGTAAAACTGAAAAACCTCCCGAAGAATAGCAACCCGTGTGCTTTGCTGCAGAGCACTGCCAAGTGGAACTTCTTGGTAGTGCCTTTCCATTTAAAAGGGTTTCTGTAGCAAGCTTAATTACAACGGCCCGTGCGTGTGTACTTTTTGTATATGCACAATAGCTAGAATTTCAAAAAGCAAAAAAGGGGCAATCAGAATTACGTTCCAGCGCAAAACCATCCTGCCTTTAATGCAGGCACCCTGGTGTTCGAGGGTTCTAGGCATCCATGTACCTTTAATCTTTGCCTTTCTCCGGCTCACAGATCGATTTGCGTAAATCGATGGTCGCTGCCCTGCACTAACTCGGAGCCACAAACTGTGTTAAGGCTCAACAAAGATACTCTGCCACAGTAGCATTCCGAAGTTCTAAACTTTAAAACAAATGATGTGGCACTATGAAGGAACGATGTACTGAGGGAAACGCGCAGATACAGTGTTCACCATTAACAGAAAGCATCGAGTGGGGGAGGGGCATCAAATATTCATGCCCAGCGCGAGCCCGAGCCGCCGCCCTGTAATCTTTGCCTTTCTCCGGGTCACAGATCAATTTGCATAAATCGAGGGTCGCTGCCCTGCGCTAACTCGGAGCCACTAACTGTGTTAAGGCAGTAGCATTCCGAAGTTCTAAACTCTAAACATAAAGCATCCGCACCGACATGCAAAATTAATTACCAAGGCCCGTGCGTCTAAAACTTGGCCGGCAATGCCCGCTTACCATTACATACCCATTATGCACGAACCATGCGGCTTCCGCCCTTGCCTGCCACGCTGAGGATTTTTTACGATCTCTGCTTACATTGCAGGCTAGCCTTCTGCTCCCGGTCTGGAATGCACCACGACTGCATTCCTTCAGCGGCGCTTTTCCTCGAAGAAAAGACAATGAAAGAAACGTTTAGGCAAGGAATCTCGCACCACTGCGAAATGTAGCACAGCTTGAGCACGGTGAGCCCCCCATCCTGATCGGCACAGACAAATCTTCACACTCACCTAAATGACTACGCTGAGAGGCCCTCTCCCTTCCTCCACGTGCATAGTAAACCAGCTTCTGTTGTAATTCTTCGCTGGTCTGCTGCCGCCGGAGCTGATGGAAGAGGACAAAGAGGGTTAGTTCCGCCTCCCCCAAGGCTTTTGTACCCTCGGGGGAGGGAAGGTCGACCCTACCTCCTCTGATGACGTGTCTCCCCCCCCCTATCCTATTACCTCAAGGCTGCCTCTGCCAGCTCCTGCCCCCTGGTCCCACTAAGAGCGCCACGCCCCTAGGTGCGGGTGGCGCTGTTCATCCTACAGGGTTGAGCACACACATGAATGTCCTGGCCTGAGTGATGTTATTATTATTAGTCTCATCATTGTTTTTGTTATTTTTAATATTTACTGTTCTTTCAGAAGACGGTATATTCCAAGGGCATTGTGATTTAAATAAAAACCTTTAAAAAAAAGCTGTTATTCATGACCTTTAATTCTAAACTATTTTAAACCATGCATTGTTTCATTTTTAATTATATTATCGCACATACTTGCATTCTTATCTATCTAAGTGTGATAAAAATCAGGTTTCTTTCATAATTAGTGCCCTATTCCTAAATAGAGAGAGACGCTCAAGAAGGATTGCATTCTTGCCATCCAATAGAAATCTTTTCTTTTTGAGATATCATCTGGGTCAAATAGAAGTCAACATAGTTTCCATTCTAATTGATCTAATCATTTCTGGCCCAGATTCAACTCAAAACAGCCGACTCCAGTCCTGTCTCCAAATGGAAGTCTGTCTTTTAATAAACAGCACTGAGATAGGACATATGCCAAGCATCCTTTTGTTTATGTTTTCATTTTCCATGATTTAAAGAGCTAAATCGGTTTGTGTGCATAACCATGGATCTCATGCCAAAAGTAGTGTTACTGGGTATCTATGGGAAGTCTGTCATGCCTGCTGGAGTCTAATGAAATATATGGGTAGATTAACAATGATTTTCCATGCGTCAGTGTGCCTTGAGATACTTGCTTGTCTTACAATTCTCAAAGCTTTAATATGCTCCTAGATATGAATGTGCATGTACATAATGTATGCTAAATTCGAATAAATGACTAGCCTGTAACTATATGTACAGAGGGGCTGGCATAAGAAAGCGTCAAAGAATTGACGAATATTTTGTTCATTGCAAATTAGGTAACCCAGTAAAGCAGCTCCCCTGAGGATATTCATAAACATTCTGATATTTATTTTCTGCAAATATTGCAGACCAAGCAGGAACGAATCAAACGTAAATAATGCAAAGAGGGTATTAGAGTGAACTTGTATGTGCAGACTTTGCAAGTGAAAGAAATGCTAAAACAAAATAATTCTGAATTCTGAATTTTTAAAGGCCAAGATTAACAAAATCCACCAAAGGGTTCCGTATGTACACATTTTTTGAGAAAATGTAAATCACAGTTTAACCGTAAACAAGCATTGGTAGCCATAAAGTTTTAAACTTTTGAAGAGTTTGCAGTTGTATTTGCCTACTCTAGCCCAACTTGGGCAACAAAATCCAACACAATGGTGGTCTAGGGCACCAATAAGGTGTATTTGAACCTGTTCTTGAAAGTGCTTTTTGTCCGGTTCCAAACTTTACAGCATGACTGCCATAGACTTTAAATAATCTGCAGCCATTTTATTTGACAGACATTACAAGAACGTTACAAAGTATTCTTCCTCAAATAAGAACTGTCTTCAATCCCAAGATTTCTTTCACAGCACAAGAGAACATATTCAGTGGGGGTGCGAAAAAAACACAATCTGCAGGCTTACGTTAAAAAAACAACTTTCTATTGATCTGTGCTAAGAATTATTAGATGGAAAATCACAGAGTGCATTGTTTAAGCTAGCAGATAGTCTCATCATTTCTCTATCCAAGGCATGCCAGTTTTAGTGCTAGGTTCTAGAGCATATACTTTTGGCACAAGTCATATGAAGCTCCACGTTTTGTATGGCTTCCCAGAAAAAGTGAATGCTTTCAAAGTGTTGTTTCACAACATCTTCCACCATGAGCCACCAACGATTGCTTACCACAGAAACACATTGCACCACAAAAGTGAGAGAGTCAACAGGAAGGAAAATCAGGAAGTGGTTAATTTTAAAGCACTGTCAAGTGAGAAATGTCCCTACTATTAGATGCAATGAGGCATTCTATTGCGTTGGTGTATACTGCAAGGCAAAACAGGCCTGTGGTTAAATGTGTTCTATTGTAGATGCAATGGTGGTCTGGCATGTAACCCACTGTTGTGGGTGGACCAGGACCTTTTAGGGTGTGGTTGGTCACTGTCTTCATTGTCACGGTTAGCAAAAAAGACAGTGAGCTGAAATACAACCCAGAGTAATAAATAGTGGTTCAGATGTATTTAAGCATTCCATCCATCAGCTGTTTGTTTTCCTTAGTGAGATAATCTAGATGTGGTGGATATGGCCGTAGGGGAGTTTTGTGCTCACTATCTAATTTTATTTAAGCAGTCCCTCAATGATTTTCCATAACGCTATTTGGGACTCATTGTGTCAAAATCGTAGTCACCTCCAAGAGGCTGTATAGTGCACATTAAACAGCGCGTATAATAGAGTGCAAATGTTACAAATGAAAATAAAGGTGCTGACCATTACAAGGTAGAGAATTCAGAGATTACGAAACAAATATGTCGAATCCAAAAAAATACGCCCTCATCGGTAACAAAAGGGAAAAATATGTAACAGTTCAAGGGAAATTGAATAAAATTGGAAAAGAAGTTTGTTTTAAGAGGATTGAACAAGGCTGTACCTAAAAATGGAAGAGCTCACAGAAAGAAGACCAACAACAGAGGAACCACTTTCAAATTAAATTTGCTGTTAATGCTGCATAAGAGCTATTGTATGCCAAGAGATGTTTTGTGTAAAATTAGGTGAAATTAAGCAAACACTCCACCTAGGAAAAGAAAATTATAGAGGAGTGAAGACAAAGACCAATTATGAAAAAAAGCTTTTATTTTCTGAAAGAAAATCAATGCAACAAAAAAGGGGGTCTGAAGGGGTTCTCTTTTTGTAATGTTCATTTTAAACATCCGCCTAGAACTCTTCTGTTCCATTTAAAAAGATAATGTTACATTGTCCGCAAGAAATTTGAAGAGGCTTCCATCATCTGCTTTCAGCAATGCCTTGGCCTCATGACAATCAAAAGGATATTGATAGTTCTGAGTGATGTCGTCCAATGGTATTGGAGCCGGGCAAGTTCACATCTGGATGCATATGTAGTTGCTCTGTATATTTAAACTCAAATAGGATCATGTCGATATAGGGCGGATCTAGTGAACACCAGCAGAAGCAGTGTCTATGACAACTGGATTCTGTTGCAAAGAGGTTACGGATGCAGGAGTGAGTGCAAATTAAGTGTTTGTTTAGATGAAACATCAGGAACGCAACAAGAAACGACCGTCGACTTGAGCCCATAGTGACTGACTTCCCACCCAGTCCACGTTCCAACATTTCTCCCCCACGCATTCCATGGCCACTCACGTGCTCACCCATGCTGTGGTAAATAAATAATTAATTACCGGTACTATTTTTCATATTATCAATAAAACAGGTAGCTCAATAAATAAGAGTCAGGATTCGAGGTATCTTGAGTCGACAGGCTTTAATCAAGCATAAAGGACAGGAACAGGACAGCCTGTACGGGAAGGGAATGAAGGCAGCTGCCGGGGACAGGATCTGGGAATTGGCTAGCAACTTTTAATATGGGTGCACAATATATATACTCAAACAAATACATTACATTCAATACAGTAGGCGTAGCAGTAGGCGTGACTCGTAGCAGTCGCAAAAGATAAGGGCAAAATGATGTAACAAGAAGGCGTGTACAGGGCGTATACATAGACATGTGATGTAAACGTAACAGAATATGTCATAAACGGGGCGGAAACATGGAGGGGGCTACCTGGGCAGCTAGGACCTCTAACCTAGTGGTGCGGGCAAACGGGCAATGACGTGTTACCAGGGAGAACTGGGGGCTATGACTTCTGCGCTAGAAGAGGAGACTAAAGTCTGGAGTGTCAGAGCGACATGTACCCAAGGCATATCTAGTATCTGGTGTTTAGAGTACATGTTGATAGAATCCAAAAGTTATCAGGGCAAAGGCTAATAGACTCTAAGACTGGTGCATACATAATTCTACATGTATTGCGTGTGCGAGGAATATTCTATGAATATTAATACAGTATTTCTCTTACATGGAGACATAAAGGCTAGACCATGACGGAAACTATTGATGCGATTCAGTAGCTTAGGAATGCAGAGAAGGAGGGCTGGACTGATAACTAGAAACATAACATACTCTTGGCAGACCGGGAGGCAGAGACAGGCCGGGCCGGGCACTGCGAGGCATGAAGTAAGCGAAGGGTCAGGGATACAGGTGGGGGCTGTATCGCTCCTCGGAGAGGGTTCAGGAGACAGGAGCTGAATCTGAGTCCGGGCCCTTTTGGCGCCTAGAAACGGGGACAATTCAATGAATTAATGTGCACACTGTGAAATGTGGCAACGTAGGTTTGCATAGGCCTAATATTCGTTGTTTTCACGAAGACTGGAAACTGGCGTACTAGAGATGGACACAACTGTAATTGCGTCTTTAATCGATCAGAGGGGAATACATGCATATCGATCATGCACATATAACATAAGATGGGGAACACGTAGGCACATACAACATGGCAAAATTTACTTTTCCACATTCCCTCCTTGTGCCCTACGTTTCCATCAGGAAACATCAATATTCATGATACCATCTATTATTTCATATAGCATCATTTGCTCGTCTCGAATTGTCTTGGAACGGGATTTAGGACTAGGAATACATGAGGTAGCACACATGCCGCAAATCGCAGGGCCACATTGTATACAGAGGCAGCAACTGAATATGATCATTACTGCAATACCTAGGAATGACAATACTTTCCATCCCCAGGCAGATATAATACTCCAGAGCCAACCGGACCATGTCCAGGTGCCTGGATTCTGGTGTAACTGATGGGCAATTTTGTGAAGTCTGGTTATAGCTGAATAAACAGACGGCGCGTTATTAGGAATGAAAATGCAGCAACTAGATCCGATGACTCTACATGCTCCTCCTCTATCGGCCAGTATAACGTCAAGAACGAGACGATTTTGGAGCACGACAAATCTCATAGCAGATTGCTCTTCAGTTAAGTTACCTAGAGCAGAAGTAGTCTCATTCACTACTGCTTCAAGGGTTCTGGTTAACCTACGTATTAACTTACTATTCTGGACAGGTCCTATAAAGAAGAAGAAACCTTTATTGAAGTCTTGATACTGTTCTAGAGTAGTTTCAGTTTGATCGACAATTGGGGACTCGATCTCCCTTCTAGGTCTGACGTGTACTAGATGCGTGTTTCTGTGATAATCAGATGGGGCTAGAAAAACTGGTGGCAGTAGGAAGGCAATATAACATGTTCCATCCCAATCGAGGGGCAGACGAACATATGCGGTCTGACCACAAACAAAATAAGAATGACGTGAGGCTTTGAAAATAGATTTCCCACTGTCA
This sequence comes from Lissotriton helveticus, assembly GCF_964261635.1. Lineage (NCBI taxonomy): Eukaryota > Metazoa > Chordata > Amphibia > Caudata > Salamandridae > Lissotriton > Lissotriton helveticus. The sequence goes on along the minus strand of NC_136065.1, from coordinate 642,824,479 downwards.
CTATACTCGACAGTAGTAGTACAATCACTATGTCCTACATGTGCGGAACCATTCTTTCTGACACATAATTCGCCTTTGACTGGTAGTACTGAAATAGCAGGCAAATCTGGAGTAGTATCAGACTGAACATTCAGGACCATGAAATTCGAAGAATAATTACCTAAATCATATACTTCATTTTCTAGATCTAACCCTGTTCTATGGGAGAGACCTTGCTTGTCTGGAAAACATGTTCTATTCAGAAGGGACATATCATTGGAGGATGACGTTAACGTGGACCATGCTCCACACGAACCATTATGTGAAAACGGATAAGGAAAGAGTGGCAGAACTCCCTTCGGTGTCTGGAAAGGGGGGAGTCGACCACACACCCAACAATTAGTGGCATTGCTGGTCTGGTGTGAATAGTGTAACATTCTAATGAATGTATTATTTCGCATAGCAAGACGATAGGATAGCTCGTGAGGAGGCAGATCACTAAATGTGTGCTCTACTGTAGCATTAGAAAACATGTTTACATGTGAAACTGGAAAACATAAATGTAAAGCATAACTTGTGCAGGTAACCATAAGACTCAAAAATAATAAAAAACTTAGAACAATGATACATCTTATAGAGTTTTGACTAACTCTCTCACTATGGGGGTCTATCTCATACATGTCAGGAACCTGTCTAACCGTTTCACCCGAGAGGGACTTAGACAATTAAACTGGCTGACTTATTTTACTAGACCGAAGTTTCTCTTTATACTCCTGTTGCGGAGTTTTCTCTAACAGTGGAACTTTGAATTCCGAGTCTGTTTTTAGGCAGTCTTTAGGAATGAGGCAGTCCTTAGCAAAAGTCTTTTCTGGTACTTCATGGAATTTCTTTATGTGGGTCAGGTGGACCCATCCTTTTCTCCCCTCGAGCTTTACTGCAGTCCTTGTTGTAAGCAAGACGAGGCGGGGCTCCTTCCAGCGGGGCTCCAGCGAACTTGAACGATCAAAATTCCGCACCAACACCAGGTCGCCTGGAATGACCTCATGCGGTTTCACCTCGGTGTTGTCTGGAAATGCGGCGGCAACCTGTGAACGACAAGAGTGTAGGGCAGACATCAAGGAAGCTAGGTAATCTGTCAGCATATTCCTGGAAACATCTGTAATACTGCGGGGTCTAGGTGTACCCCACATGTTTGGGGGGCGGCCGAATACGACCTCATACGGGGACAGACCTGATCTGGAATGTGCAACCATCCTCATATAAAATAAAGCAACTAGCAGGGCGACTAGCCAGTCTACACCTTTCTCTCTACATATTTTTGCAACGCGAATTTTCAGAGTCTGATTATGTCTCTCTACGAGACCGGCTGCTTCAGGATGGCGTACACAATGGAACTTCCACTGGTACCCTAACAGAAGGGAAACATGTTTCATAAGCTCGGATGAGAATGGCTGGCCGTTATCTGAATACACGACCCTAGGGAGTCCATAGCGGGGAAAGAATTCACGAACCAACTGCCTGGCAGTGGTCGCGGCTGTGTAATCTGGAACAGGATATGCTTCTGTCCACCTGGACAAAGCGCATACAACTACGAGGACATACTTGAAACCTCGACATCTCTCCATCTGAATATAATCCATCTGGAGGACTTCAAAAGGGTGGTCAGGAGGTTGGAATCCACCTTGTTCCACCGGGACACTTTTACCTGGATTGAACTGACAACATATCATACAGGTACGGACTTTCTGCTTGGCTGCAGCTCGTAAGTGCTTGTTGAACCATATGTTCTGAATACTGTCTAACATAGCTTTTTCTCCTAGATGTGCTGGACTATGTGCGGTATTAATAATGACTTGAACCATAGAGTCGGGGAGAAACCATGTGGCTTTTCCCTTCGTCAACCATCCTTGATCTGTCTGGACCCCTCCTTGTTCGGACCATTTCTTGATTTCTTCGGGAGTAGCGTGTAACTGTATGTCTATGACATCTTGTGTAGGGTCCTTGACAGTCATACAAGTAGTCGGATCTGGAGTGAGTGTCTGTGTCGTGTTAACTGGAATATCTGGAGTCTGAGCTGTAAGCTTGGCTGTTCGATCTGCTAGATCGTTACCTTGGGAAATGATGTCAGTAACTTTCGTATGTGCCTTGCACTTCATGATAGCGATAGCTGTCGGTAAATGTATTGCATCTAACAGAGCTTGAATGAGGAGACCATGCTGAATCTTGGTTCCATGAGAAGTCATGAAACCTCTCTCCTGCCAGAGCACTCCAAAGTCGTGTACGACTCCGAATGCGTAACGTGAATCTGTATATATGTTTACTTTCAGGTTCTTGGCACGTATGCAGGCTTGGGTCAGAGCAATTAGCTCTGCTGCTTGAGCAGACAGGGTGTCAATACGATGTGTTTCTATAACTTCAGGTTCAGTAGTCACTGCATACGCGGCTACTAGTTCTCCTGTACTTGTTCTCATGCATGAACCATCCACATAAAGTGTCAGGTCGGGATTAGGTAATGCAATGTCTGTCAGGTCTTGTCTTGGCTTTGTCATAGTGTTAACAACTTCCACACAGTCATGTGTGGCAGGATTGGAAGTAACTGATGGTAACAGTGTAGCAGGATTTAGAATGTTGCAGCGTCTGATTTCTATGTGTGGCTGGAACAGTGTCAGTTCATAACCTGTTAAACGTGCAATTGTCAAGTGCTGAGTCTGTGTTCGGTTTAAAAGAACTTCCACGGAGTGTGGAACTTGTACTGTCAGGGAGTGTCCTAACACTATGGAATCACTTTGTCTGATAGCTAGAGCTGTGGCTGCAACTGACTTGAGGCACACAGGCAGCGCCTGGGCTACTGGATCTAATGTGCTCGAGAAATAAGCACAGGGCTTGTACTGTCCTTCTTGATCTTGTGTGAGAACAGATAATGCAGTACCATCACGTTCTGTGACAAAAAGTGTAAAAGGTTTACTGTAGTTCGGTGTTGCTAGAACAGGTGCTTGACATAAGGCTTTCTTTAATTCATTAAAAACAAGTGTATGTTCCTGGGTCCAAGGGAGGACAGTCGATACGGCTGCCTCCTGTGTCGTTAACTGTATCAGTGGCTTGGCTAGAAATGCATACTGAGGAATCCATTGTCTGCAGTAAGAAGTGAGGCCAATAAAAGCTCGTACCTCCTTCTGTGTCTTGGGCTGTGGAAGACTCGCTATTAACTGGATACGGTTTGGTGTCAACTGCCTACCCCACTTGGACAGTAAGTGTCCTAAGCAGACCACTTGCTGGACACAGAATTGTAATTTGGAAGGGGACACCTTGTGCCCCTGCTCGGCCAGAAAATACAGAACTGTAAGTGACGCACGCTCGCAGTCACGTTCAGAACGGGCTGTGATCAGTAGATCATCGACATACTGGAGCAGGGCAGTGTCAGTTGGCATGTGAATATTGTCTAGTTGTCTCTTAAGTGCTTGACTGTAAATACTAGGACTTTCTGTGAAACCTTGAGGAGCTCGTGTGAATTTATAGCTCCTTCCATTTAAACAAAAACCAAAAAGGTACTGGCTGTCTGGATGAATGGGGACACTGAAAAATGCGTTCTTGAGATCGATAACTGTGAAAAATGTAGCTTCGGAATCAATGGCTGTCAATAGGGATGAAATATCTGGGACTACTGGATACTGGGGTAGGATACATTTATTAAGCTCTCGAAGGTCAATCACCAATCGATATACTGGAGGTGCATTTGGATCAGTACGTTTCAAGACTGGAATGATAGGAGAATTACATACATTGGAGTCAGTTTCTACAACCACTCCTTGAGTAATAAGCTCGTCAATAATTTTGGATAAGGCTGCTACAGCCTCAGGTGGCAATCTGTACTGTCTGATTCGTGGCAAAACTATACCTTGCTTGAGAGTCACACGATGGGGTGTGATATGCATACAACCTACATCAGTTGGACCTTGCGCCCATAAATGCTGTGGTACATTCAATAATCTTGGATCAAAATCACGTAATACATAATGACCTTTAAAGTCTCTGAGAAACAAACGGACCCCTTCTGGGGAGCAGCAAATTACTGCACCTAATTCTTTTAATGTTTCAATGCCTAACAAATTTTCTGGACATGATTTTGTAAGTAACAAATCAGTAGTTCGGGACAATGGACCAACTCCTAGAGTAACTGGTTTCGAAATTTCATTAACAATCGGCTTTCCTGAAAATCCAAGGGAAACATTTTTAGAGCCTGAGAGCGGAGCCCCTGGAACCTCGTCATGACTGATAGTAGTCCTACTTGCCTCTGTATCAATCAAAAACTTTCTGTCTTTCCCTAATACTTGACTGTGTACATAGGGACCCTCTTGATCTACAGGTATCTCGATGAGAGGCAAGCCAACCTCCCTCTCTAGGCTGTTTCATGAATACTGCTGATACTCTGGATACTCTGACTGAGCATACTGGTACATTTGCTGTGTAACATGCTGTGTTGCAGCTATAGGCTGCGGTGCTGGAACTGTCTGTTGTGCATTCTGTGGTGACTGAGAAGTCTGTGAAACTTGTTCTTGTCTAAGCGGACGTGGTCTTTCTTTAGTCTTACCAGTAGCTATGTTGTGTTTCAGAACTGCACACTCGTTTATGAATGACCTGGCTGTTTACAATAATTGCAAGTCCCTTTAACGGGAGCTGCAGGATGACTGGCTTGATTCGGACCCCTCTTCTGACCGTCTTGTGGAACAGATTGTGCAACTAATACTTTCATTTTCGTGTCTTTCATACGTCTCCTTTCGTGTTCTTGCTCTTCCCTGATTCTGTTCTGGTGATACTGGAGCATTTGTAGCATTTGTGACGGAGTATTAGCTTGCCAACTACTTTCGACTTTCAAAACTCGATTTTTAACTTGTGGACTTGAATTCTCGACTAGTTTGGTAACAAAGAGATGAGGGTACGATTCACTACTCGTCTTCAGACCACTGTTAATAATAAAACATTTTTCAAATCTAGAATAAAAATCACTAGTGTCTTCATCCTGTTTCTGTTTACAAGCTGAGATTGCATCCCAATCTTCCTTTTTCGTTGCTAATAACCTTGGCAAAACCTGTATCAATAACTCGGGCAATTCTTTAACTTTACCCCCAAGACCGGTACCTGGTACTCGTGAAGTATCTTCAGCTTCTAGAGCTGTCCAATCTATCTTTTTCTCTCCCACCTCCCATTCTTTTTCCTTGAGTTTTTCATATACCCCTGCGGGCAACAGGACCTTTAACATTTTAATGATATCAGGATACGTGTATTCTCCCATACGGAGCATGTCTTTTAATTCTCGATGGAACCCTGCTGGATCTTTGTCGTGACAGGGAATTAACTTTTTCATCTCTAAGAGTTCCATCTTTGTGATAGGGGTGTAAACAAATACTCGTTCTAGATCACCACCCGTTGTCCTAACTGGGTGTACCTCTCGTAACGGATGCTGTCTATCTATATAAAATGATTTACTTTCTGGAGGTGAGACATGAACAAAATGCGGATTCAGAAACGTTCTATATTTGTGGCGCTGTTCTAGAATGACGCTAATTAAATCAGTACCTAGACCTCTCCATCTATACTGGAGTAACTCGTTCAGAACATCATGTAACGGACCTGGATCAGAATGTTGTCCCTCATACAGTGTAATGAGGTGCTGGATCATATACATACCCACCAGTCGTTGCTCGGCTGGGGGCAGTTTCAGAAACATTTGTGCCACTATTTCGTCTGGAAAAGTGGTAGAATCAGTAGTCCATCGGACTGCTGATCGGGCTAATTCTTGTTCATGCATGGTACTAAGTTCACTATAACCGATTCGTGATTTCAGAATGTGATCGGTAGCTTGAAATACTTGCTCAAGAGAAACTTGTTCTGGTGCTGGAGAAGGGAAAACTTTCTTGTGTTCTAGGCGTGAATGTCGGTCGGGAAGTCTAGTTCTACCTACATACGCTATTCTGGAGGGATTCTCGTCGTCTACCTCTTCGGTAGGAGAGTCGTCTTCTTTCTCGGTTACTCGTGCTGCTTCTCGTTTCTCGTGTAACTTTATTATTTCTCTACGGATCTTTTTGTACATACTCTTTATACAGTTCTGTGTCTTGTGTCTTCCCTCGGCTATATGGTCACTCCACCTGGTCAGGACTTTCATTTCTTCCGGATCTTTATCCGGATAATCTTGTTCTCGTATTAAACAATTAATTAGAAACTTTAAAAGCATGAGCTGAATCTCGACTTTTCTTTGAGCCATGGCCTCGCCAATACTTCCTGGATCCACTCCTGTACGGATGAAACGATATATTCTGTCTAGATAACCTTTCATATTCGGTAGGGTGTCCAAATATTCGGTCACCCGTCTTACACGTAATGAATACAGGACCATATCATCATCGCCTGGGACTGGATCATAACGGCATTCGGTAAGGGCTCGCTTGATATCGGCAACCGACTGAAGCTTGGGCGAACGCTGTAACGCTCGTTCATGTAGCTCGAGAAGTGTCAGACATCTGTGCTGAGGCGGGGTTCCAGGAGGACTTCCCCCCGTGGCCCCTAGACTAGAAGCGTCGACGGGTATTGTACGTGCTGGGAGAGTGACTGATGTAGCAGGTACATGTACTGTAGGCTGGACCGGGGGTACCGTAACAGGTGCTGCAACGGGTGCCCCGGTGGCTGGAGGAACAGGAATTACATTATTTACAGGAGCAGGCGGAGCAGGATTTGCATATTCTGGGACTGTGTCATCCAAATAGGACGAAAGGAAAATATCAGCTGCGGTCGGTTTGTGACGTAGCTTAATCGGAACTAATGGCGGCGGAAAATTACATGGTGCTTCCGGGGTTGCTTTCGGCAAGCCCTCGGCAAGAAGAGGATACATACCCTTAATAAGGGCATTTCTCTGTCTGTCTGACTGTTCGGCTTTAACTCGTTCACCTACTTCGATTAATTCCCTTTCTTGGGCTCTTTCTGAGGATTCCCTACTTAATTCTGTTTTTCTGATTTCTTTTTCGGTTCTTCTATGAGATTCTTTGCGCCATAACTTGATGGCATCTTTCTGGGACTGTCTGGCTTTCTTTTTCCATAATGCTTCCTCTACTCGCATGATGCACTCGGCATCCCATGTACCTGACATGGGCCATCTATATTTCTCTTCTAATTCCTTGGTGTACTCCACCCATAAGTCTAGATATAATATGGCACTTAAGCCATGCTTATGATACATAAAATGACCTGGACTGTCCCTCGGCGGGACAGGAACTGCTTCCTCGAGCAGACCTTTTCTGGTTTTTAACTGACGTAACTTCGAGAATAGAGGCATAGTTTAGGCTGGAGTCTGGACACAATACAATACACGATAAACACAATAATAACTGGAAAAACAAATCACTCATACCACGACATTGAAAACACATGAAATAACATTTAAAAGAACAGTTCGGACAGAACACATGAATTTTCTCGAGAACAGAACTTACTAGAATGACTAGATGTACTGCTAAAACAGCACGAAACTTACCGGTCCCATAAAGAGACACGTCAGGACCCGCGTCCACCTAGGTGAACACTTCGTGTTGGATCTGCGTACCCAAACCCACGGACCAGAGACAAATTAATTGACCCTGTCTAGATACTACCCCAGCAACGGTACTCACCGGGCAGCAAGAACGGAAGGCCTCGGACTGGACTGGACTGCTACGACGACGGACTACGAACTTCGGACTTCAGTTACAGGTGGGCCTCCGGATACCTCGGACCTTGGACTCTCGGCTTGGGCTCTGGTCGGGACTCGCCGCGTTCCTCACCGCCTCGTCTGGATGCTGGACCGCAACCTCCGTCTCCTCCGTGGGCCTGAGGGATACTTGAAGCAGAAATATCTGCACGTGCACGGTATGGTTCCGTCACGGCTGCAGAGGATCAGGGGGCCTGCGTGGCTTCTCCGGCGCGTGGGGAAAGGGCAAGGCCCTGTTCGGGCGCCATTATGTGGTAAATAAATAATTAATTACCGGTACTATTTTTCATATTATCAATAAAACAGGTAGCTCAATAAATAAGAGTCAGGATTCGAGGTATCTTGAGTCGACAGGCTTTAATCAAGCATAAAGGACAGGAACAGGACAGCCTGTACGGGAAGGGAATGAAGGCAGCTGCCGGGGACAGGATCTGGGAATTGGCTAGCAACTTTTAATATGGGTGCACAATATATATACTCAAACAAATACATTACATTCAATACAGTAGGCGTAGCAGTAGGCGTGACTCGTAGCAGTCGCAAAAGATAAGGGCAAAATGATGTAACAAGAAGGCGTGTACAGGGCGTATACATAGACATGTGATGTAAACATAACAGAATATGTCATAAACGGGGCGGAAACATGGAGGGGGCTACCTGGGCAGCTAGGACCTCTAACCTAGTGGTGCGCGCAAACGGGCAATGACGTGTTACCAGGGAGAACTGGGGGCTATGACTTCTGCGCTAGAAGAGGAGACTAAAGTCTGGAGTGTCAGAGCGACATGTACCCAAGGCATATCTAGTATCTGGTGTTTAGAGTACATGTTGATAGAATCCAAAAGTTATCAGGGCAAAGGCTAATAGACTCTAAGACTGGTGCATACATAATTCTACATGTATTGCGTGTGCGAGGAATATTCTATGAATATTAATACAGTATTTCTCTTACATGGAGACATAAAGGCTAGACCATGACGGAAACTATTGATGCGATTCAGTAGCTTAGGAATGCAGAGAAGGAGGGCTGGACTGATAACTAGAAACATAACATACTCTTGGCAGACTGGGAGGCAGAGCCAGGCCGGGCCGGGCACTGCGAGGCATGAAGTAAGCGAAGGGTCAGGGATACAGGTGGGGGCTGTATCGTTCCTCGGAGAGGGTTCAGGAGACAGGAGCTGAATCTGAGTCCGGGCCCTTTTGAGGCCTAGAAACGGGGACAATTCAATGAATTAACGTGCACACTGTGAAATGTGGCAACGTAGGTTTGCATAGGCCTAATATTCGTTGTTTTCACGAAGACTGGAAACTGGCGTACTAGAGATGGACACAACTGTAATTGCGTCTTTAATCGATCAGAGGGGAATACATGCATATCGATCATGCACATATAACATAAGATGGGGAACACGTAGGCACATACAACATGGCAAAATTTACTTTTCCACAATGCCATACCACTACACATGGACTCCCTCGCACCACAACAGACAGAGACAAAACTACCACACACCTCCCCCTATTAAAGGGAAAAACTACATATGCAAATTAAAGCAACTGAACACACACAGACAAAACACTCCTGTATGCATAAGACTCTATATAATACTCACCTTTATGTAACATACTCATCAAATTTGCTAGACATTTTATTCACTTTCCTGCTTGCTAAATACCTATTCAGAAAAACAGTAGGACTTGCGTCCCAAGCACTCTGTTCTGTCAAAGACACATTGTTAGGTACTTCATGATTGTTAATTTTTTGTAAAGTTAGTTTAATTATAGCTGGGTGAAGAATAGATTAATCAAAATCATGAAGAGATCAGCTTTATGAGAAAACAAGTTTATTCCAGGAGGAAAATGATCCCATCCATCAGCTGGCTGAGTCAGATGCAAATGACTCTAACAACCAGTAGCCAGCCACACCAGATTCTATCACCATGGTGTTGTTTCAAATGAATACATAGTCAGGCAGGCCTAGCTAGATAAAAGAGGAAGTTAAAGAACTTTGACCAAAAGGCGCATTGATCTTAAACCTGTCACCAACTTTTACCGGAGTAACTATGACCGATTTTCTTACATCATGAGATAATCTCTGTGCATCAACTATTTTTTTTTCTTTAGTTATCCATTTCTCATCCAAAACTGTTCCTCCTTTCCTTGACTCAGCCTCATTGACCCAATTGGCTACAACCAAAGTGTTAGGATGTCTTCCGTTGAACAATTCAAAAGGAATGCATCCCGTAGTTGCATGAGGAGATAATCTATACAGCTCCACCTTTTTAATGAGTTTTTTTTCTTACCATTCCAAACAGTTTTGTTATGACATGGCAATGGTTTCTTTGAAAACAAGTTTAAAGCGTTCCACCATACCATTCATCTCGGTATGATATAGTGAGCACTTTTTATGCTTGATGGAGCAACTTGTAAGAAAACCTCCATATGATTAAAACCAAATTGAACCCCATTATCTGTAAGTTAAATACCAGGTAGACCTTCACGTCCAAAAACCTCCTTTAGAAAAGAAATAACATGTTTGGTATCAATACTCCTTGTGATCTTAACCTCCGGCCACCTGGAATACATGTCAATGAGGACAAATACATAACCATCAAAATCTTTTCCTTGAATGGAACCCAAAATGCCCAAAGCTAATTCGTCCAAAGGTCCTTTTGGGTGATCTCTGATAATCATGGGTCGTACCCTAGGCTTAAGACATCTTTCACTTAATGTGCAAGGTATGCATTCTTTCACAATGTGTTCAACCTGCAAATTCTAAGTCTCTCTTTGGTTTTAGACATTCCTTGATGCCCTTGATGAGCCAATTCAAGTAGTTCACTACGAAAGACCACAGGCGGAATCAATCTGGTCCTTCTAAAAATCAAACCTCCACATTCAGATAATTCATGCCTGACTTTCCAATATTTTTTAGAGTCACCATTGATTTTCTTATTCCACCCTTCCTTAAGTAATGGAGACAGCTCCAATAACTCTTTATCAGAATGACATTCTTCACGCCACCTACATTCTTTCACTCCATCAGTCTCAACATTACAAACCCATTCATTAGACTCTTGTTCTTCACAACCTAGACGTTCATCGTCATGTGGAACAAGTCTTGATAAAGTATCAGCTATACTGTTTTGTGCTCCACGTAAGTACTCAACATTAAAATCATAACCTTGGAGAGCGACAACCCATTTGGAAATTCTGCCCGAAATGGCATCAATTCCCTTTTTTGTAATACCTCACACAGGGTTTATGGTCTGTTTGTATAGTAAACTTTGTCCCCCACAGAAGGTTTTTAAGTTTCTAGGTGGCCCAATGTACTGCAAGCACCACTCTTTCAATGACCAAATACCATACTTCTGCACCCCTCAAACTCCTTGAGAGGAACAGGATCACATTCTCTGAGTTTTCATTCTCTTGTTGCAAAACAGCCACCAACTACTTCATGGTATCATCAGTGATAAGGATGGATTTCATGGAGGGGTCAAAACTGCTTAACGTGGGAGACTTCCTAAGTTTATCTTTTATCAGCAAAAATTCAACTTCACATTCTTTAGACCAGACAAAGTCAACGCCTTTACACAGGAGTCTCCGTATGTTGAGACACTTCTGAGCAAAGCCTTTTACAAATTTGCTGTAACATTCAGCCATTCCAAGAAATGTCATCAATTCCTCTTTATTTATGGGAGAAGTTAGATTTTGTATGGTCTCCACTAACTCAGCCTTGGGTTCCACTCATTGACCAGATATAGTTTGACCAAGATAGTCAATTGATGATTTGCTAAATTTGCACTTATCTATCCTAACCGTGAGATTATGTTGATGACATTTCTCCAAAACGTGCTTAAGCCTGAAATCCTGTTCTTCCTGATCTCTTCCGTATATTAAAACATCATCTTGATACATTTTTACACCTAACTGTCCTCTGAATACCTTTTTCTAAGGCCCTTTGAAATACCAAGGCTGCCGACACACACCCAAAAGTTAGTCTTATAAATCTAAACGTTCCAAATGGTGTTATGAATACAGTGTAGTCTTTAGATTGTTCATCCAACTTTATTTGAAGAGATGCAGACTTAAGGTCTACAGTGGAGTAAACCTTTGCACCTTGCAAAAGCAAAAGCATATCAGACATTTTAGGGAGTGGGTACCTATCAATCACAACTTGTTTATTGACTTCCCTCAAGTCTATGCATAAGCGGAGACTTCCATCAGATATTCGGGCAGCAACTACCGGAGCCAACCATTGGGTACCTTCAATCTCTTCAATTATTCCTTCTGATTTAACTTTCTCTAATTGAGATTTCATCTCATCCCTCACAGCGAGAGGTACACCACAAACTTTACCAGAGATGTACCACCCTTTGTATTCAATAAGACCATGAAAATATCCTATGAGCTTGAAAGGTTCTCCTCCCTAAGCGCTGGGTTGAATATCAGCTCTCAAAATGTTCACTTTACCTTTCAGACCAGGCATATAAAACTGTCTAGAGACAAAAGTAATTTTAGCTCCTGAATCAAACAACATACTAGTACTTTTCTCGTCAACTAACACTTGGCCCCTTTTATTATTGTCGGTTACTTGGGACACGATTTAACTACAGTCAAATTCAGAACAAGAATCACTATCACTAAATGGATCATGTGAAATTACGTTAACTTTTAGCGTTATTCTTCTTAGCTTTACAAACAGTAGTGAAATGCCCAACCATTTTGCAATTCAAACATGTAGCTTTTAAAGCTGGACACTTCTTGTCATTAGCAAAGTGTCCTGTATTACCACAACGATAACACTTATGTTGAAAGTTGGCCTTTTTGTAACCATGAGAAACTTTCACATCATATTTAACATTGTAACCTTTTATTATGTGCTTTTCTTTGGAAAAAGACTTTACTTCATGTACAGTTTCATTTTAGCTTCATGTTTGTTTATGACCTCTACACACTTCAAAGAATTTTCTATTTGCTTGGCAATAGTTAACACCTCATCCAACGAGGGATCATCCTTTTGCCAAACGTCATCCCTGACTTTTGGAACATTGCATCTCAACATAAATTGATCTCTTATTCTCTCTTCCGACGACGCTAACTTCCATAAAGAGGTTACATAATTTTCAACAGATTCTCCATCATTTTGTGTCCTACGACCAAATTGGTAACATTCCAAGATTGTACTTACTTTTGATAGATAATGTCTGACACATTTTTAAATGCATATTTCATACTCATTCAAATCTGGTTAATTAATATCATGTAAGTGATCAAAATCCCCTTGCCCTTCAGATCATCCAAAACAATGCAGAAGAAGAGCAGTTCTCCTCTCCGCACTTAGATTAGTGCCACATACTTTTGCGTATCTTTCAAATCGTTTTTTTCCGCTTCTGCCACCTGATGGGTGGATCACCAGGTGAAGAAAGGAAAAAAGCTGTAGTAACTTTTTGCATGTGTGGGGCACAAATGAAGAAAAACAGCACACTTCAAAACTAAACGATAATTGTGATGAATAAAATTGAAAACTCAAATGAACCAAGAGGAATATGATTAAAATTATGACACATGGTAGTATCAAACAACTCTAAGTAATATTCAAATGTTGTCTTAAAGGTTCTTAAAAAGACTCAAATGTGACAAACCAAAGAAATCCTTTAACACTTGTACAGTTAAAATGGCTCCCACGTCATGCATGTAAGGTCAAAGGTAGTATGAGATTCCGAAATCAAAGTTGTCAAAATGAAGTGCCTGCAGCGCCGATCCGAGGCGTGCGCAACAAATGAAGATGAAGAATGGAGTGGAGTGGAAGCAATGACGCTCCTGCAGCGCTGATCTGCTTTGAGCGCACAGTTGCAGATTAAGAATGGAATGGGTGGAAGCACTGAAGAAAAACAATTCCAGGTAGGAGCCCGCATCAGAAACGTTGTTGTAAAGATGTAATGCGCTGGCAATCAATATTCAGAAGTAAACAATTCCATTGTAGTTTAATGCTTCAAGCACAAGATTCAGAAGTTATAGGCACTCAACCAGATATTCGATGTAAGCAGTGCCCTTTTTATCCAATTTTCGTTGCACACACAAAATTACAGTCAAACATCATTTATATTAAAAAGAGTTTAGGGGAGAAGCACTTTAGCACTAGTCACCAATGGTAAAGTGCTCAAAGTCCTAAGGTCAATAAAAAGAATCAGCAAAAACAAGAGGTAAGTAGGCAAAATATTTCAGGGAAGACTGCCCTAAGGATGACAGGTCTAACACTCACCTATTAGTAACTTGCATGCATTAACCATTGAGATAAAGAGTGCAACTAAGTTTTAAATGTTTTCCTGCACATATTTGTTTATTATCAAACTAGCAGCCAGTCCCGACCTTGTCCGGGTGCAACAGGCTTCCCCGACCCCCGCCCGCCCCGACATTGTGCATCAGCCCGGGCCCCCGCCCGGCCCGTCCCCCGCCTGCCCCGACCCCCGCCTGCCCCGACATGGGTCCCCTTACCTGAGCCGCCGCTCCTCCCGCCTGTCCGCTGCTCGCACCGCCGCTGGCCTGTCCGCTGTGTCCACTGCTCGCACCGCCGCTGGCCTGTCCGCTGCTCCTCATGTCACCGCTCCTCCCCCACGCCATGTCTGCCGCTCCTCGTCGCGCTCCTGGACGCCGCTCCTCCCCGCGCACCTGACGTGAGCACGCAGGTCACGGCCGGCGCTACTTCGGAGGGACTACTTTTTATTTACTGTAAATTTTTTAAATAACGTTTTTTTTTTTATTTATATAGCCTATAACCATCTACACACCCTGACGATTCCAACGGTGTATCGGGTGTGTGGATTGGCGCTGTGGTTCCCGAGTTTACCCGCCTCAAAGGCTGAAAGTTATTCCTTTATTATAGTAGTATAGATTATAGACTTTGCCATGGAGCACTGAGAAAGCTCTGTCTCCTAAATGTGACTCTCACGATATAATTATGTTAGTTAGTTTTTTTGTATTGTAATGCCTTTTGATAACTTAACATTGATAACGATGATGTTAAGTGGGCATCCTTAGAACGTTACCAGATTGAGAGTGAGGTGTTTTAGTCAGAACATAATGATGAAACTCTGAAGCAATGAAATAAAACACCAGTGCATTGGAGGCCTTGGGCACTATTGGATGAAGTTTCAGCTGGTCAATACAATTTCACCCTGAGCATGATATATCTGTTTGCATTTTGTTTAAGTGTCATTGTTTTGTGGAACGTTGGTACTTCAGTGCCTTTAAAAATTGGCAAGGAGGCAGATTGTTACATGGTCTTTCACATGTCTTGCTCCTCTATTATAGAGTCCATTCATTAATGTGGAAGTACGGCATAGTGAACTGCTATGCTACCTTCATTTAAAGATCCTCTTCTGTGCAAATCAATGTTCCCATTTTATAGCATGAGCCTCCCACATCTGGCAACAAGAGGTAAACAATTTGTCTCAATTTAGTCAATTTCTATGTTAGGTATTATGGAGTGGGCAGCTGAATATGGTGCTTTGAGCATCACATTGCCAGCAGGCATGACACCGTCTGACTCATGTTACTCTCCAGAGTTACAGTAGCACTCTTTAGTAGGAGCGGTCATCAGTCATACGGCCAAAAGACTCATTCATCTCCCTTCATTATATGTTACATTTGTCCTGAGTATGCTGCGATTGGTATGAGCTTACCAGAAGTTACCAGTATGCAGGAAGTGCAATCCTTGCACGCCTGGCAGAATGTGGTGGAGTGCCGTGTTCAGTACGAACCTGGGGTTCCTATCGCTCAGACAGAATTGCTATCCCTGCACTCACGGTTTCACAAAAGGGTATTCCATGAGTTGTATGGATTAACGGGCAGAAAGTGAGGTAGTGGCACAGCGTAATACGATGCTTGATGAATGATGTCTAACTAATTTCATGAGTTTGAAAAATAAAATGTGGCTCAACTTTACAATCTGCCCTTTCAAGATGGTCATGTATCCATGACACGTACCCAAGATTTCAAAACCCAGAAGGAAAGAAGTTTTTTCCTATGATGTCAGTTCCTATTTAAATTATATATAAGGAGGCATTTACAGGAGATAGAATGGGTCATATTGCGTTTGTTTTGACTTTTTTATTGCATTAATCATTCGTTTGCAATAATCGTACTCACTGATTTTTGATGTTTCGTAGCTCGTGATTCTGCTACATTGCTTCTAGAGTCTTCTTTCTTGGCTATTTCTCTTTCCTGATGCTGGGGGAGCTTGGTGCTGTGCTATTTTATCCTCGTTATTCTTCATCTGCAATCAAAAGCTACATGATTGCCAAGGAGGTGTTCTACTTTTTGTATAGTTTTTGGGATTCCCTTAAGAGGACGTTTGGCAACCTCACACATACTAATAGGTATGGGTTGACACTGGCTCTAGGAGGGGTCATCCTTTCCTCAGATAATCAAAAAGGTGATTAAACAAACGTTCTCAGTGTAGTCCTTGACACTTTTGTGGAAGAGGTTAGCTGCAGAGGCATGATGAAGTCCCTCTCTGCTTCTTTCCCCAATAGTATACCCTGGTCTCCTCCTGCTCATGCACCCAGAACCAGATTTTGTTCCTTAGGTGAATGGGTGGCTGCTGCAGGTCCAGCACACAGGGTGCTTAGAACCAGAGGAAGAGATCAGTTCAACAGAACCAGGCAAGAAGAGGATTCTGAGGAGCATCCACATCCAATGGGTTAGTATTGTAACTACTGACACCCACCAACCCCAGAATTCACTGTCACATGAATATGACTGGAGCCCAGGCTTCACCTCTTCACCATCTATGCCCTGGTCTAATCAGTGGGGTCATACCTGACAGTTGTCAACTATACCAAACACCTCACATTCCAGTCACATTAAATAGTGTTCCTATAGGTACCTTCGGAGAAGAGGGAGGCTCAATGCACCAAGTTATCAATACACCCACACACAGGTATACTGAATTATACTCCTATTAACCCCTAACACCCTGGCACTCTCACTTCTGACATCTTGACAGCCATTCACCTTGCTCTTATCATATGACGAGTTCAGAAAGGACCCTTTCCTGACATTCCTTCCATTAAAACAATGACCATTCCATAGGTCATAAACATTTAAATGTCTCTGTTTTGGTGCACACTATGAGCTATCCCTTCACTATGTTTAAGAGAAACTTATGTGGTGTGGGTCCGCCCACTTCAGGGATTGGCTAACCTACCAGTGTTGACGGGAAGCATTCTGCTCTTATACAAGAAGCACATCTTCCATCAAAGTAAGTCCCAGCAGTGCCAGGGAGTACTAGGTCAATGTGTGTACTTTTTGAGCCCAAAAAATATTTTTGCTTTGAGAAAAAAAATTATTGGTGAGGGCCTGGCAGCTCCTTCAAAAGTACTTTTCAACAAAGCTGACGTCTAGTCTTTATCAATGTTCATTTGTATGTAAGTGAACAGGGCAGTGCTGTTGCTCATGATGCCCATGTGCTTTATGTCAGTGTGTTTTATGTTTTTTGCACGTGTAAGGAAGAAGCTTCATTTTAAAGTCTAAATGCATTGTATAAATTGATCAGATGCACTGGATGCAATATATTACTTTAGCCAAACTTGAGAAAAATAAACAATAGATAGATTCATTGTGTTAGAAAGTCAGAGATGGTTGAATTGTTCAGTGTTGAGAGTACCAAGGCCACTAAAATATATCCCAACCACTAAACCATATTAGAGACTAATGAGATATTGCTAACGAAGCTGCAGCCTGGGTTCTTAACGAATCTATAACAATTAGGACGTTATCAAATTACATCTGGCCAGAAACCTAGAAACTGCTGCGCTATACCAAAGTGAAAGGGCAGGAATGCGCTGTATTTAAGCAAAACGGTGCATTCCAGTCCTTTCTTCCTGCACTGGTGCAGTTTTTGCAGCCCAGCACCAATGTAGGCAACTTTTCACCATGGTGCAAGGGTGTCTCCATTGCATACAGGATTGTTTTAGTGCAGGATGAGGCACCTTCCTGCATAACAACAATCCTAGGTGCCGGTTTCCTCTTTCTATGTGTGCTACAGAAGAGGAAAAAACAAGGAGAAATAAACATATTTCTCCTCATTATGCCTCACCATGGGAGGTGTATATATTTGGCGCTTCCCTGGGTTTACATCACTTTGTAAATTTGGGAGAGTGCCCAATTCCTTGGGTGTTGCGTGGGATACCAGAGTAAGGCAACGCAGCGATTGTGCTGCTTCGCCAGACTCATGAGGAATGAGGCCACTCAAAGCCATGCAGGGTGGCTTTGCATGGCTTCATACATCTTTAAAAGAGCCCTGATTCATGCATGTACCACCTTACATGGTGCAAAGTGATGCAGGGCTCTCATAAATAAGCCCCAGCATATCTAATTTACAGTTCAAGATAATTATTTCATCTAATAGCCTTGCATCTAGCTAAGAATTGCTAATATTCTGTTACATGGTCCTCACACTGAAATATTTTTAAGTAACAAAAAACACATATTAGAGAAAAAGTTACGAAATTACAAAAAAAAGGAGAAAGCAACTCCATTTTACATGTGACCGAGCTGAAATGTCTTCCAAATGCCAACTAAAAGATTTTCTATTAGCACTTGGCATTTTCTTCAGATTATCTGGCCTTCCAAAGAAAGCAAATGTTTTATTTGTACAGATACTGAGCATTGTTAAAGCATATTTGAAGATAAAACCTCTCATGTGAACGCTAGACAATAATTGTCAGGGTGGCCTTAAAGTGCTTGCCCTTATCAACTGCAAGACACAGTTTGCAAAAGCATTTTACATCCCTGAAACCTATTTCATCTTTATAAAATAAAAGCTGATTTAAACATAATTTGTGTTGTGCTCTTCTAAAATTCTAGTTAGTTACAGTTCACACTGTACCTCCAACATTTACACCACTCCATCACTCATTTGGTGTGCACTCTGAATACTAAACACACAATATTGGTGGGCCAGAATATCGAGGAGAAAATATTGCACACAAATATCGACATGTAAGTAGGTCTAGAGTTTCTGCACCTAGTTCCACATGTATGTACCTACGTGTTACATATGTCTCCAAGGTAGAAAGATGTGAAGTTAGGGATAGAAATTCATACTTCTCTATATGCACTTACCTGTCAATATTTTTTCCCTCGATATTCTGTTCTGGATATCAGGGCCGGACTGGCTACCGGGCATTTTGGCATGCTGCCGAGCTGGGGGCTGATGTCATTGATGGGGACCTGCGTGTGCTGAACAAAATTCGTTTTGCTTTGTTTCTTTTTAAGCACAGGCTGGTCTCCATCAATGAAATTAGCCCTCACCACAGTGATATTAGCCCCCAGGTCAGCAGCATGCCAAAACGCCTGGTTGCCAGTCCGGCCCTGCTGGATATTCTTTTATCTCGATATTGTAAGTATTCAGTAGTACAGCCCACATGTTCCGGTCTAGGGGTACGGGTTTCACTGTCTATATTTCATCATGGCAATTATAATCAGTTCTTATTGAAATGCATCTTAAGAATTGACCAATGTGGCACACTGGGCACAATTCGGATTTTAGAAAGAAGATCAGAAATGATAGCAACTTGAGTGTCAGCCCCTGCATTTGAGGGTTTATTGACATCCACATTGGTGCAAATTTATCAAAATTCCTCCATGGCACCATGAGGGTAGAGCATGGGTTGGCGGTAAAAGCAAGAGCAAATGAACAAAACTCTTAAGAATGTGGATGTGAGGAGTGGGTACAGGAGTGGGAATCTGGAGGGATGTCTGATAATTAACAGGAAGTGCATAGGGAAAGCCAGCTGAAAAATATTTAGGATTTCACAACAGTTCTTCAGAGACCTAAGGAGTGAAGATCACTTATACAGTGAACATAGAATGATGCCTTTGGAAGTCAAGATGCACAAACAAAGGGCCTAGGAGTTAGAGTCATGGATGTTCAGAGTGCACTAAAGAAGTAATGCAGGATGTGAAGTGAAGAGTCAATGGTGAGACTGAGGCAGAGTAATATAATGGTTATGGCCATT
This sequence comes from Lissotriton helveticus, assembly GCF_964261635.1. Classification (NCBI taxonomy): domain Eukaryota; kingdom Metazoa; phylum Chordata; class Amphibia; order Caudata; family Salamandridae; genus Lissotriton; species Lissotriton helveticus. The sequence goes on along the minus strand of NC_136065.1, from coordinate 642,804,745 downwards.
TAGTGTGACTGAGTAAAGAGGGGACTAAGAATGAGGAACAGGTAGGTGGACAGGAATGAGATTGGGTGGAAGCAATGAAATGAGGGTAGAGGGGGAGAAAAGGCTGGGACATGAATGGAATCTTTAAAATTAGGACTCGGGGAGTAATGGATGTTTTTCAGGGATTATTGAGGAATAAAGAGAAGGGGATGCCGAGGCAACAAGAAGAAATTAATTAGTGTGAGAAACAGAGTATGAATGCGAGCCAGGGAGGAATTTTAAGTAGGAATGAGTAGAACCAAATATTAGTTAGTAGAAGTGTAGCAGGAGCGAATTACCCAGAAGGGTTGAAGTGTAAAGTAGGAATAACATGGTGCTTTTATTATGAGATATTGTCAAGTAGCTACTAATGTGGACAGGAGCAATACTATAGTTTAATTTAAGTGCTATTGGCTGCTTTTTTCTTCAAACCATTCATGAGACTTCTTATGGTAGCAAGGCTTACAAACTATCCTACTCAATCATTTATTCAATCACAAATGAAAATGACTAATTCGCTGAATCATTTAATGTTATTCATCAAAATGTACAATTATTGGGGTGACTCTTTTAATTTCTAATTAGAGGTTATTGCCTTCAGAAATATTTCATTATATAAAAAAGGTCTAAAACAGATAGTTTTGAATATTTTCAAAAAAGGGTTTCGAGGTTGGTGGAGACGTACAGAAATGTTGGCACTATTGACACAATACCATAAATATTAAAGAGTGCAGTTATGAATAGTGTAACTTGTGCAATGGCACCTAGGTATAGGCAGTTGAAGGGCCTACTGCATCCCAATATTCGTTGTGTTTTTCTGTTCAACCAGGGGACATGTAGCCCATTTTCCTGCTTGCATAAATGCCCTTTGCACCTGTGCTATGCAGTGCTATGCCAGACGGAAACATGGTTCTGTGAAAAGAGCTATGGAAGAGGAACTCACATCAGGATGAAAACAAGATCCAGCAGACAGAGGCACCAAAAATGGAAGAGAAGGAGAGGGAGGAGAAGGTTGGGGAAAACGAACAAGAGAAGGGAACAAAAGCATTATGGAAAGAAGGTGATAGCACTTTCTTCTGGCAAAGAAAACACAAAGGGACCCATTACGATGGCGGGCGGATCGCCCCCGCCAGGCCGGAATGACCCTCCACCATATTAGTATGGCTAGGGTGTCCCCGGCGGACGCAAGATGACCGGGGCAGAAAAGGGTTTATATGGTGGCGGTGTCTATCAGACACTGCCAGCCATATTACCATGGGCATTTTCCAATGCCTTTCCGTGGCAGCGATGCCGCCACGGAAAGACATGCAGAGTCTACTTTGGGGGTCTGTTGCGGGCCCCCAAGGACTCTGGGGGGGTGGGGGATGCACATGGGGGGTACCTATGGTACCACCATGCATTTCAAAGGACAACGTGGCAGGCACCGCGCGGTGCCTGTCATGTTGTGCTTTGAAATGCACAACATGTATTTTTGACAATGCGGCGGGCGGTGCATTCAGCACTGCCCGCCGCAATGTTAAAAATACAGGATGTGCCTGCCACTGTGGCGGGCGCATCCTAATTCCCCCACGGGACCCCTGCCCTTATGGCGGGCGGTCCTGTTATCCGATAGGATGGCGGGCGGACAAAGTCCGCGCGTCATCCTAATGACCCCCAAAATATCCAATCAATTTCAATTACTCGAGCAAATAACAAATGTAAAGATTCCTTTTCAGGCTGCTTTAATTCAAATTATTTGTTTTTCAAGCGAAATTATTTCAACTGCAAACAAGTTCAAAACATCTCAATTGAGAACGTTTGCGAGAGGAGGGTGTTCTGCAGGAACTTAGGAAAACAATTTGGGGAGAAAACGTTGTTTATACTATCTATGGCCACATGAACTAAATAATGGTCGCAAAACACTGGAAGTAATTAAGACCAGCATTTTTATGGTTAGTATAGAATGATAACAATTGATTTATATAGGTCAGTTCATAAAATAAAATAATTTTTTTTAAAGATGTTTATTAAAGAAGGATGCAATAGATTGTAATAGCAGAAATGGTGAAGAAAACAATAGGTGTAAGCATCATTTTAATAGTTTCAAGTCTACCTCACTGGATAAATAAAGAGGGTGCCATTTAGCAGTTGTAGCGGACAAAACAGAAAGAGCTGCATTCATATTTAATGTTAAGGTTTGTTTAATGGACGGTGCAAACCAAAGTCCTAAATATTTAATTTTGTGGGGGATCTAAGCAAAGTTAGAAAGGGATAAATCTTGCTTATACCATAAAACATTGAGAGGGAGGCTTTCACATTTGTCATTATTTAACTTGTAACCACAGAGTTTTGAAAAAGATATACACCCACATGCATCAAGCGATTTTGGAGTCGCAAACGGTGCGTATCGGAAAAATCGGCCGTTTGCAATTCCAAAATCACTTTTTTGGATGCATTAAACAATTTTTCAAAAATCGCAATTTTTTGCAATTCCTAAAAATGCGATTGCATTTAAGGAATCGCATTTGTGCGATTCCTTGAATGCAATGCATGAATGTTTAAAAAAATTCGAATTCACAAATAGGAGGAGCAAATTAACACGAGGTTGACCCTCGTGTTAATTTGCGAAATCTTTCAAAAATGCTCAAAAAAGCATTTTTGAAAGTGTCATGTTACACACACACATGTCCTTTGGACATGTGTGTGTGAAACTTGCACTTAAAAAAACATTTCAAGGGTGCAGGGGGGGGGCCCTTTGGACCCCCCTCAGCACCCTTGAAATGCATTAACAAATTGCGATTCGCAAAATGAAAATCGCAAAAAGTTAATGCCTTCCCCTTGATTTCTATGGCCCATAGGAATCAATGTAATGCCATTCCTTAATTGCGGTTCGCAATTAAGGAATCGCAAATACAGAAAATTAAGACATCGCAAAAACTTTATAGATTTCTTGATGCATAGGATTTTGCAATTCCTAAATTGTGATTCCTTAATTTTCACAATTTAGGAATCGCAAAATCCTACAATGATGCATGTGGCCGTTAACTTCCACAAGAAAGGCAGGAAGAGAAGATTCAGGTTTAGATAAGAGAATATCGTCAGCATAAACACTCAATTTATTATGTGAATTTCCATGTTGAAAACCAAGGATACTAGCGTTTGCCTAATTTTTGTAAGAAAAGATTTAAACTCAAGAATAAAGGGCAGGCTTGCCAAACACCTCTCTTTAAAGGGAGTGACGGTGAAAAAAGACCATTAGCAAAAATAAAAGCCATTGGAGCAGTATGTGATAGGAAGATAAAGGATATAAATTTGGGACTAAAGCCAAACCAGGAAATCGCATGAAAAATAAAAGATCACTGTTGGATAGTTGTCTATAGTGATTCTACCTGCTTTTCCATTTGAAGTACTTTATTATCGTCAAGATGTTTAAGGCGTTTACTTGTTTCCTCCACATAAGGTTTCAGAGTTCATATCTCCTCCAAACGTAACTCTAAATATATAGGTGGGGGAGATTCAGTATTTGAAGGAGGGTCTTTTTCGACCCATTTGTTTGATAAAAATATCGCTGTAGTACTCAACTTACAGGCACATGCATCAAAGGAAAAACCGGTTGCAAACGGGCAGATTCTCAGAATCTGCCCCTTTGCGACCGATATTTTTGCATTTGGGATGCATCATCCCAAATGCAAAAATCGCAATTTAAGGAATCTCTAAATTGCGATTCCTTAAATTGTGATTGCATTTAAGGAATCCCAAAATGAGATTCCTTAAATGCAATACATCAAAGATTAAAAATTAGCCATTCCGCTAATAGGAGTAGCAAATTACCATGAAGTTGAACTTCATGGTAATTTGCAAAAACTTTGAAAAATGCAATTTTCAGATCAATTTCAGGGGTGCAACAGGGTGTCATTTTGACACCGTTGAAATTGCATGAGCAATTTGCGAGTACCTAGTGGTACTCGCAAATTGCACATGCAATCTCCAATTCATTCCTATGGGCCTGGAGTCCAATAGGAATGAATGGGACATCATTCCTTAATAATTCCTAGTAATTTGCAAGTCGCAATTAAGGAATGTTTAGAAATCGTTTTTTTTTAGCAATTTCTATATGCATAGCCTTTTGCTATTCCTTTATAGCTAATCCTTATTTTCCGCTAATAGGGAATCACAAACTACATTGTTAATGGATGTGCCAGCTTGGACTGTCTACCAGATGGAGGAGGGATGTTTGACGCAGACATCCCTAAAGTAGAGGGTGATGCATTATGATATGAATCTTCCATAATGCTTAGAAGTACCAAAAAGGGATTTGCGCCCAACAAAATTGGAGACTTAGGGGTCCATTAGGATGGCGGGCGGATTGCCCCCGCCAGGCTGGCGGTAGCCACCGCCAGCCTGGCGGTAGCCACCGCCAGCCTGGCGGGGCAATCCGCCCGCCATCCTTCCCTGTATTCCCCCCTGCCATATTAGAATGGCAGGGGGACCACGGCGGAGCAAAACACCACCCGCCACTTTTCCGCCCAGGTCGCATTGCTGCCGACGCGGAAAATGGTTAATATGGTGGCGGTGTCTATGACACACCGCCAGCCATATTACATTGGCAATAGTGCAATGCCTTTCCGTGGCGTCATTGCCGCCACGGAAAGGCATGCGGTGTTCACTCTGGGGGCCCCCTGTGGGCCCCCAGAGTGAAGGCCCAAGGGGGGTGGCACACGGGGGGTACCTGTGGTACCCCCCTGCATTTGCATAATCAAAGCGGCAGGCACCGCGCGGTGCCTGCCGCTTTGTTTATGTAAATGATGCAAAGCATTTTTAGTATTGTGACGGGCGGAGCAGAGAGCTCCGCCCGCCACAATACTATAAATACAGGATGTGCCCGCCACTGTGGCGGGCACATCCTAATGATGCGTGCGCGACCCCCGCCCTTAGGGCGGGCGTTCCCGATTTCCAATAGGATGGCGGGCGGGCAAAGCCCGCACGCCATCCTAATGAGCCCCCTAGTCTGTGATGATGAGTTAGCAGCGCGATCGGGCTCTCATGCCGCCCGCTTCCTAGCTTCGCCCCGACCTATATTGACATCGGCCGGGTGACGGAGTGCATGCAGCGCTGGGAGATGCCGCGAAATCATGCCTGGGTGCGCTCCCCACAGCATAACGGGGAGAGTTGCACTGCATGCTCCCGGTGGCAAGATGGCGCCCGCCGGGGCTCTGGGAGTCCGGACCGGTGCCTCGAGCTGTGCGCCAGGAGTGGCACGGGGACATTTGTCTGCGGACACAGCAGAGGAGTGGCGGCACTCCGACAGTGCCTTTCCCTGACGCGAGTCCTGGAGGGCACACAAGGAGACTGGTGGCGGCGATCGGTGACGGCCCGCCATCTTGGCTGTCCGGATCTCTGCCTCGCCACCCCACAGCCCCGCGATCTCAGCCCGCAGTCTCACCGAGCATGGTCGTGACGCCACCCATCCATCAGCGGCGATCTGGGAGCTGGGGAGTCGATTGCTGCCCCCAACTCCGCATTGAAGCACGAAATAGCCCCCGATCGGCAACAATTGCCTGACTCCAAGATGGCGCCCAGTGTTGAAAACGGCCGACGGAGCCGATCCTGAATATCTGGGGGTGTACAGCACCAGCGGGACAGAGGTGAGCAGCGGACCACGCGCAGGGACAAAGCTAAAGGGAATTTCTCTCTCTGCTGCAAGGACATAATAAACACACGTTGCCTGCCTGACTCTAAGATGGCGGCCGGAGGCGACTGCTGATGGCGATCGCCGCTTCCACTGGATCGCCCCAACTTTTCCCCGGCCCCCTGCTAATCCTGTGGCCCCCTATTGATCTAGTGGCCTGCCTCCCGACCTGTTGCCAGCTTGGAGCCACTGCCAGTGCCGGATTATCTGGTTGTTTATTTCGTATGAACTGCAGTCTCCTGTTATTTCCACGCATAAGAACTAAGATGGAAAAAACTGTGTTGGGGTTACTTATGGCCTTGAGGAACTAGCACCAAGCGCGGAGAGAAACTTGGAGACAGAGAGCTCACTTGGTGGCTGCTGGGACTGATACTGCCATCATGACTTCAAACAAAGTAGTTGTAAAGGGACAGCTGAAATTCCAGGAGCCTAGTCCCGACAGTTCGACGACTTCGAAGGGCTGGAAAGGTCCCCCGCTACACGGCGGAGGAGGGCACTGGACATTCCAGGAGCCTAGTCCCGACAGCTCGACGACTTCGGAGGGCTGGAAGTGGTCCCCCGCTACACGGCGGAGGAGGGCACTGGACATCGAATGCTGTCTTATTTAAAGCGCTTTGACAACCTAATCGGTTCAAGTTACTGAAATGTGCAACGTAACTGATTCTATGTAAACTGATAAATGTAACATGTGCTATGTAAAGCGCTCTGATAACCTAATCGGTTCAAGTTCGCGCTATAGAAAACTCTAAAAATAAATAAATAAATAAATCTCTGACTGACTTAGTTCTCCCCATATACACAAATGGTAAAGCAGTAGCAGATAATTCCCCAGGAAGTGGAATATAGGAAGTTATCAATAAGAATGAACTTTGCAATGTTGAAGGACAGTATCTAGCAGGCAAAACATATAAAAACATTGAAAAACAAGATTGCGAGCAATAGGAATCGCTTTGAAAATTATATGCCATAGTTTGAAAAAGGAACAAAACTGAAAAATGTGAGCATACTGGAGATATTAAGGAAAAAGTCTGTGACACATGAGCATAAAATGTATCTGACTTAAGTGTGTTAGCAGGTGAAACCTGTTCAGTGTTTATGTCTAGGCAGTCAGAAAGCAATGCCGCCACGGGAAGGCATGCGGTGTTCACTCTCGGGGCCCCCTGTGGGCCCCCAGAGTGAAGGCCCAAGGGGGTGGCACACGGGGGGGGTACCTGTGGTACCCCCCTGCATTTGCATAATCAAAGCGGCAGGCACCGCGCGGTTCTGCCGCTTTGTTTATGTAAATGATGCAAAGCATTTTTAGTATTGTGGCGGGCGGAGCAGAGAGCTCCGCCCAGCACAATACTATAAATACAGGATGTGCCCGCCACTGTGGCGGGCACATCCTAATGGTGCGTGCGGGACCCCCGCCCTTAGGGCGGGCAGTCCCGATTTCCGATAGGATGGCGGGCGGGCAAAGCCCGAACGCCATCCTAATGAGCCCCTTAGTCTGTGATGATGATTTAGTAGCGCATCTCTGACTGACTTAGTTCTCCCCATATACACAAATGGTAAAGCAGTAGCAGATAATTCCCCAGGAAGTGGAATATAGGAAGTTATCAATAAGAATTAACTTTGCAATGTTGAAGGACAGTATCTAGCAGGCAAAACATATAAAAACATTGAAAAACAAGATTGCGAGCAATAAGAATTGCTTTGAAAATTATATGCCATAGTTTGAAAAAGGAACAAAACTGAAAAATGTGAGCATTCTGGAGATATTAAGGAAAAAGTCTGTGACACATGAGCATAAAATGTATATGACTTAAGTGTGTTAGCAGGTGAAACCTGTTCAGTGTTTATGTCTAGGCAGTAAAGAAATCAGTTGCACTGCAGGAGGACAAAATGGCGGCGCAAATTCTCTTCAGGGAAAATGCTCCACTGATACAATACAAAAACGCAGTACTAACCACTTACCATGCAGCATGCAAAAGAATTGGGCAGTCGCAGGAAGCCTTCTGACAGCGACTCCACATGTTTCCAAATGTGCAGGAATGCTATGCCTGCAAGGAGGGAAGCCGTCCTCCAAAACCGCCATGGAGCAGCATCAGCCAGCGGCTCCATAAAATGTCATTTTTGACTGGGTTGTAATCAACATGCATCATAAATATTCCACTCCAATTGGTGGGCATCACAGGTATGGTGGCCTGCTAGGGTCAGCAGATCACTGGCTCTGTGATCGCCTTAAAATATATATATTTTTAGAATGCAGCTTGTTTTCATTAAAAGAAACTGTGTCATATTTTAAAAAGTTAACATTTTTCACAGTTTGTTTAAGAGTTGGCAGTGCTCCGCTGGACTACTGACTATTTGCCAATGATCTTTTTTTAATTTTTACATTCACGGCGGCATAGTCTTTTTACAAATGAGTTGCCACCCCATCCTGGGAGTCTGTAACTTTTCTTTATTTTGTAACAGGACTATAGAAGCAAAACTTTGATACATCTCATACCGATTTCATATTTGGAAAAGGCACCCGGAACACACCTCTTCCAATATTGAGAGGTCCTGATTCAGGAGGAGGAGCCACATACCACAGCGAGTTGCCGCTTCCATCATTCTCTGGTCCGCTGCCGTTTCCTGGCGGTTGCCGTTTCCACCCTTGCTCCTGCTCGCCCCAGCTCCCGCTCCCAGTCTGGTTGTTGCCGCCGCCGCACTGCCGCACTGCCTCTGCTGGTCCGTGGGTGGCGTTGGCGTTGCTGCTGGGGGTTGCCCGGTCTCTGGCATGGGGAGCTCCTGCGGCTTGCGGGAAATCGGAGCGGACAGGCAGGGAGAAGGAGGTGGTGCTGCCGCGGATCACCGCAGATTGCCTGTGTGCATAGGAGCGTGGAGAGCCGCAGATTGTTTTCCCTGGCGTGGCAGAGGCATGGCAGAGGCAGAGAGCCTCTCTGTGGGGCAAGAGACAGGAACCACAAATATTTCCTGAATGTGGCAGAAAAGCTACAGAACAGCTGTGAGTTCTGGGTTGCCTCCAAAACACGGCCTGGAGCCAAAATAAAAAAACGTTCTTTTAAACAAAAGCTGTGAGTCACTTCTAATGTGACAGTGCTCTCTGAGGAGTTGATTTTGGGCGCATTTCTGGCTGCTAGGCAAGAGGACCAGAGGGGACCAGTGTTAGCGGTGGAGCGCTTACTTCCCCATATCTTCTCTGTCTTGATCCCAGATGAGGTGAGAGGAACAGGGGAGAAGGCAAGGGAGAGGGGGCAAGTCACAGACGCTGGCTGTGTGGCACCACTGATAAAAATCTTGATGATTTGGTCCCCGGACAATTCGAGAAAAACGCAAACTATCGAGGTGTTCTGTGTTCTATTGGAATACATGGACAAACTGTGATAACTTTGAAGCCCATTGAACGTACATACATCTCTCACTTTCACGCTCACTCAGTTTACCAAACTGCGGTAGGAGCACTCCTGGCATAAGTTGTTTAGCTGCTTAGGATAAATATTCTGAGTGTGCTGCCTCGCAGGGTGCTATGAAGTTGGGTCTCTCTGTGGGGGTTGATTACTACTTTTAGATCTTGTAAACGCTCTCAAAAATAATAATAATAATAATGCGCTCAGGAAGGGAAAGGTCATTTGGTCTCCAGCATGAAGGCCACGGAAATCTCAACCACCGACTATATTAAAAAAAGCCAAAGCACAACCTAAGGAATTGAATCAGACGCTTATATCACCAATAGCAAGGATGTTTAAAAAATCCTTAAAAATCCCTCGTAAATTTGATTTTCTAAAGGACCCGACGGGGGTTATGATGTCAATACAAAGTGACCCAGAAATAAGAAACTTACAGACACCTATCAAGCCCATTAGTAACCTGAAGGTAAAGATCAGACAATTTGGGCAAAATCAAGATCTTGAGGAAACAATAATTAATGGGGACATCGAGCCCAATATACCAGCGAAGTCAATAAATCAAACACCTACTCAAGTAACCAACCATGAATCAATGTGTATAACATCTTCATGCAAAAGGGATCTAAACTTAGGGAATATTGCGGAGCCTACAAAAAGTGAGATCTCATTCGAAGAAATGACCATGAAACCTGGAATAGTAACAATGTCATCTAGGTTACCTATAGAGCTCAACGTTGAAATAAGGAAAAATACTGCTCAAAGTTTGGTTCCAACAAGTGATAACCACAATATATCAAAAGACAAAAACATGGATGACTCTTTCCAGGAAAGTCAATTTAGTAAAAAAGGAAATGCCTTTCCTACGTTGGAGATAGCTATGAACTCAACTGATCGGAGCATTAAGGGAAACGAACTATCTATTGTATAGTACCCTATTCAGGCAACCAGATAAATTAAGATTGGGTGAAGAAACAACACAACTTATAGGAACTAATCTAAGACGGGATTCGGAATCAATACAACTAGTACAATCTGACTCCTACAACAGGAACCATCAACAAAATTCCCCTATTAGCAAACAGGAACCTCGATTGAATAAAACCACTAAGTCCATTGATAATCAGGATTTGGGTTCTATATGGGATATTTTTTATCAAACTTCATCACTTACCCTTGAAGCATTGACACTTCAGTCGAACAAAATGGATATGCAAATTGAAATATTAGTTACAATGGCAAAAGCAGTCGCAGGAATAGATCATAAACTAGCTGACCTTAATTGTTTGATAACTAGAGCTCAAGCAGATCCATCAACTACTTATATAGAATGTTCTTGTGTGTCAATAATTAATAAACTAACAACAATACCTGAAGTTATTAGTACTATATTGGAGGATGTTAAGGCAAGTCTCCTATGGAATGGAAACGGGAAAATAGCTGATAAAGAAGGTACATGTTTTACAGCGGAAAGTAAGCTCACCAAGATGGATGATCTAAGAGCTCAAAGCGATTCAGACGCTAAAGATCGATCTTGCCTTCCAACATTCCCAAACATTCAACAGGATATCAAAAAATCAACAAATGGCAAATCGTCTGATGAAGCTGCGGAAAAGCTAAACGATGATAAAGATGATATAGATATGGTTTCGACACCTTTTATCATGACAAAAAGGCATAGAAAAAAACTACGTAAAGTAAGAAATAAAGCTAAGGTGCAGGATCAAACAGACTCAGATTCATTTGAGGGAATGAAACAAAATAAGATTTATAAGGGAAAACTACTCTCGAAGAAAACAATTGGAATAAAAATGGATACAGGTAGTGACCCGTCAATACCAACCATCACAACAAAAACTCAGTATTTTGATATTTTTGTACAACTTGGAAACCATATGAATTCTCAAAAAGACCTGAAAAGGAAGACCCCAATAGATAAAGTAACCGTAATCGATACCGTAGATCTTGCACTTGATAAATCTCCTGAAGTGTGGAAAAATTTCCTATTAAAGGGGCACCTGTATGATAAGTCAGGAATTGGCTGCGTGGAAAATAGGCCCAAGAAGGACATCCCAAATGGAATGCAAATAAAGAGTGATCAAACAATGAGTTTGTCAAACCCAGAAATAACTACAATTGTGGTAGATAAAAAGGATCCAGGTGTATTGAATAGTGGCATTGCGGAACAACAATCGTTATCGCGAAATCCTAATAAGGATCTAAACACAAAACAACTTCCTACCCATTATGTTTCCTCTAATAATGAATTAGTGAAACTATCAGATGCAACAGATCTAATAGAGGATACAACCCAATCAATAAAACGGGACCATCTAGTAATAGTGAGAAGTGGTAATAATAAACGATTTATAAATATAGTCCAGTAAAAATTAAACAAGAGCAGCGAAAGGGAACTGGTAAGTCAAAGAACGGAACAACTAATTTTCAAACCAGTATATGAGTCCAGAGGACAACAAGATACGTTAAATAGAGGCAATCTCTTGTGCCTATTTAAATCGGTTCCATCCCTAGCTAATGTGTCAACTAAAGTTATTGAATGTGTTGGCTTCTTACAAAACCGAGAAGGTTCACTGCCATTAACAGTAATAACAGTAACATCCTCATCTGTAGTGGAACAAATTATGAAAGAACAAGACATTTTTCATAGTTGGGGAAAATGATTAGCAAAGTTGCGCCAAAGGAATATCCCACACCATTGATAAAACCAGAATAAATGTTAACATTTGAGAAAGAAAAAAAGGGGCCACCAACCTTTTCTGTATTAAAAAATCCGATAAAAAAAAGAGGTGTCACAAATTCATCAGGCGACAAAAAGATAGAGAAGGTCAATGGGATAAATGAAACATGGATTACGATGGCTTTACATGGAAATGATAAACAATGACAAGGAAATCAAAAAAATAACACTCGAAAACTTAAAAAATTGCAATGAAACAATAACAATATGCTCATGGAACATAAATGGAGTAGGCAAAAATCTGAATAATATAACTCAACTACTTAAGTGTTATCAGATAATTTTATTACAAGAGACCTGGGCAACGGCTCCGTTTATTATTCATGGATATAAAGGATATTTCGAACCTGCTATTAAGAAAAGTAACTATGGTCGCCCTTGTGGCGGCTTAGCAATATTCATTTCAATTGATTTAAAAGCAGAACATATGCAATTGGTTATGAACAACTGTAATGTTTAGACGGTAATGTTAAAATAAAAGATATATGATCAAGAAAAATCGCTAAAGCTGGTTAATATATACATCCCCCTGACATTTACCTCAAGGAAGACCATGTGTCCTACTCTTTCCTCCGATCTAGTAGAACAAAGGATAGAGGACCCCTTCATGGATTTTATAATCACAGGAGACTTTAATCTAAACCTGTTAATACCTTTTACAAGAGACGATTTGACACAGTCACAAGATCAGAAATGGTTACTTCCCGTATAAGTAAAAGAGACCACACCTAAACCAAGACAAAACAAAACCAGCCTAAATCTAGTGAAGGATATGGAAGCTTTGGGATTACGAATACTCAATGATAGATTCCCAACTGATTCTCCTCCAACATGGTCCTGTTACACCCACAATGCAAAATCTCGAATCGATTATACAATGGCATCGCTGAATATCTTTAACAACTGTACCGCGTATTTCCTAAAGAAGGTCCCAGAGAGTGATCACAGCCAGCAAATAATCACTACATCACTTAAGAATACAAAACATCAATTGTATTTAACAACGCAATGTCAGATTGGAACCATATATTACCGGAAATTAAACTGGAAACCAAATAACAAAGGATTGACCAGTGATTTAGCTCAAAAAACGGTTATTGAATGCTTCCAGGAAAAAATGGCTATATCTGTAATTGATCAATGGGCAAGCTTTATATGCAAGTTACTTAACCAACATGTTAACCGCATCGTATCTAGTGACAGATATGTAACTCGGACAGAAAAAAAGGTAACAAATATCAACCTTACGTATGCGGTACAGATAATGAAACGGACTCGAAATAAACTGAGGAAAGAGCTGACAAAGTTTCCCAACAAAGAAGAAACAAAAGCTAATATAAAGGAGTTAAATCAAAACCTGAGGAAATTAATCTGGAATGAAAAAAACGAAGCTAATAACGATCTTTGGACTCACATTTTTTATGCCTGTAATCAAGGAAATTCAAGGGAGTTTTGGAAGATGATAAACAGCTTAACAAGACCAGATAAAGCTGTAGTTTCATCAGTATTGACTGAGACTGAATGGGTGAAATTTCTGGCGCACCATTTAAACCCGGACTGCAGGAAAATTGTAAATGAAGTCAACCATATATGGAAGGAAACTTCAAATCCAGAGCAAGAAACTGAGCTTGAAATTATTCAAGAACAAGTTGCCAAGCTAATAAAAAAACAAAAAGATGGAGCACCAGGTCCGAACGGTATTCCCTTTGCCCTGTATAAGGAGGATCCAGTTATATGGGCAGAACATCTCACCAAAGTTTTCAAAGAAGTAGTCCGGATAGGGGTGATACCTGAATCCTGGAGAGGGTCCCTAATATCCCCCATCTTCAAAAAAGGAGATCGGGCCCTGCCTGAGAACTATTGTTTCATAACCTTACAGGGCACTGATGCAAAACTGTTTGCAGGGATTTTGTTGATAATCTTATCTGACTCGGCAAAGGACAATTACATTCTCCCGCCTAACAAAACCGGTTTCATTAAAGGCCTAGGAACAGCTACCAACATCTTAGATCTATCTGTTTTAATCGACTAAGCAATTTAAAAAAAACAACCTTCCCCCGTGGTAAAAGTATGGGAAATTAAGAAAAACTGACAGACCACTCAGTATCTGCTCCTGTGTTTTGGGAATTTGAGGAGATCACTTTAGACAGATCCTTGACAGAACTTTTAAAATGTAGATCAGGCTCTCCAACTGACCCCTGGCCAGCCAAACAATATAAAGCACTGGCTCGTCTTCTCAATCCCATATTAAATGGCATTTGGAATTACTCCCTCAGACCGGCATATTCCCGGATTCATGGAAACATGCCCAATTAGTTCCTATTCTCAAAAAAGCCAATACAGACTCAGACGATCCGGCTAATTATAGGCCTATTTCCTTATTGCCCGCCCCAGCCAAGGTCCTTGAAAAACTGGTACATCAACAATTAGCAGGCTTCATGGAAATCCATGGCCTATTCCATGATTCCCAACATGGATTTAGACCTGGCCACAGCACCGAGTCTGCCCTAATAGAGATGGTGGATTCCGTGCGATGGAAGCTGGATGGGGGCTCAAGAGCGGTGTTGGTGCTGCTTGATCTTTCGGCAGCATTCAACACCGTCTCTCACCCCGTCCTGCTTGATTGCCTTCAGTCTAAAGGCATTCAAGGTAAGGTCTTGGACTGGCTCTCTTCTTTTTTATCCAACCGAACACAGGCGGTATTCACCCCACCTTACACCTCTAAGAGCCGTCCGTTAAAGTGGGGTGTCCCCCAGGGCTCCTCATTAAGCCCCCTGTTGTTTAATGTTTATTTTTCCCCCTGGCCAAGCTTATTGCTCAGTCAGGAATTAAGGCCACCTCATATGCTGATGACATTCAGCTTTTGTTTTCATATGACACTCCCACTCAGACCACCTTTGATCCATTGAAATTTTGTCTTCGTAACATCGCCCGTTGGAAGGATAATAATTTTCTTCGGCTGAATGCAGGAAAAACAGAGGTTCTCTTTTTCCATCAAGCCTCTCCTTTGGACTCTAACCTTTGGTGGCCACTTGATTTGAGGGTAGCCCCCTCCCCCAAGGAATCAGTAAAAAACCTGGGGGTAAGTTGGGATTCCAGCCTATCCTTCCATAACCAAGTCCAGACAGTGTCTGCTGCCTGCTTTTCAAAAATTAGGATGATCAGAAAATTCATCAATTTTCTCCCCAGCAGCACTAGGAAGATCATTGTTCAGGCACTGATTACAGCCCATTTAGACTATGCCAATGGTCTGTATCTTGGACTGACTTCTGGCCTCTGTCATCGGTTACAGACAGTCCAGAATGCAGCTATTCGGCTGGTCAGTGGCATTTCCCTACGTGAGCATATCTCGCCACATCGACGCAGGTTACATTGGTTACCTGTTAGTAAAAGATCGGAATTTAAAGCCCTCACCTTAGCCCTATTATGAGGAAGGGGTCCCAAAGGGATAGAGAACACAAAATGAAACTTGATAAAGACAATAATCACGTAGACATTAAATCAAACCACATTGTTTTAATCACAATGGGGATGCGTATTCAATAACATCAGTAATCAGGTGTTAAGTGAAAAGGTGGAGCAATGCCCCGGGGGGGGGGGGGAGGAAGTGCGTGATATTGTGAGGATACTGTGATAAGGAAGGGTTACAGGTGACAGAATAATCAGTACTTCAAAACAACTGGTTATAATGGTTACATACTATGTACAAGACAGAAACAAGAGAACTTACATTTCGAATCAAGACATATCATACTCCACACAGTACAATATATGAACGGTTGGGACGTGGAGTTGATGTTTAAAAACAGATAGTTGTCGACGTTTCGACCCTCTCGAATAGGCAGGTATTATTATATCTTTGCGGCGGGGTCTTCTTCAGGACAGGGGAGTAGAGGCAGACCACCTTGCTGGAGTCGGTTCAGGGGTTGAACAGGTAGAGGACATCCGGTCTGATGTTCCCCGTCAGGCTAATTAGTCCGCGAGCAATGTTCAGAGGCGGGTTCGATTTCTGGATAGATCGTCAAATTGATCGGAGGCCGAATGAATCTGGTGTGGGATCCGCTCGAGTTCAGCAGGTTACATTGGTTACCTGTTAGTAAAAGAGCGGAATTTAAAGCCCTCACCTTAGCCCATCGTGCTATTAAGGGAAAAGGCTCTCCCTATCTCTCTTCCTGTCTTCGCCCTTATAGCAATGAGAGACACCTTCGCTCTAACTCAAAAAGTCTGTTGTTTTCCCCCAGATTCAAAAAAGCACGCTCCGGGGGGAAAACCTTCCAGGTATGCGCCTCCTCTTTATGGAATAAACTCCCCATCTCCATTCGTATGATACATGAGGAGCTGCCTCTTCGCAAAGCATTAAAAACTTTCCTTTTCTGCTAAACTCACTTGGGTAAGACTCAGCAAATGTGCAGAAGCGCCGGGACAACCCGTTGGGGTAGCTGTGCGCTATATAAAACACCCTAAATAAATAAATAAATAATAACCTTTGTATTTATGCTTTGTTGATTTCAAATCAGCGTTTGATTGAGTGGATAGAGAACGATTGTGGGAAAAATTACGAATACAAGCGATTCCACCTTTGTTATTACCCCTGCTTCGTCTCCTGCATTTACACACTTGGGTCAGAGTACGTATCGGGAATGGTCGGTCACTTACCAATGAAATACCAACGACAGGCGGACTAAAGAAAGGGTGTGTATTGGCTCCTTTATTATTTAACCTGTTTTCAGCTGATTTGACCGAGGCCTTGAATGACATAAATGCTCACCCACCTAAGCTTGCCGATAAACACATATCAAATCTACTCTATGCAGATGATGTCATTCTTCTAAGCAATACAAAGGTGGGCTTACAACGTTTAATATCACGCTCATTGGAGTATGCCGCAGAAAATAGGATGGTGATAAATGAAACTAAATCTAAAGTTATGGTCATCACAAAAAACTCAAGACGGAAATATAATTCCAAATGGTTTCTGGGAAAGGAGAACTTGGAACAAGTTGAAACCTATAGATATCTGGGAGTCATATTTAATGACAATGGCAATTTTACCCCTCAGAAACTTGATATCAATAGGAAAGCAAATGCTTTGACAGCTGCATTTAGGATTATTCAAAAATCAACGAGTGACCTAACTTACCAACCTCTCCTTAAGGTGATATCTGCCAAATTACTACCCTCCCTAACTTATGGCAGTGAGGCCTTAAACGGAAAAGATGCAGTTATCATTAACAATGCTATCTCAAAAACTTTCAGATCTCTTTTCCACCTTCCTAAAAACGCGTCACAAGCCCAAGTTAGGCTGGAATTCGGTTTGAATAATCAGCTGTACTCCTGAAAGGGTCATGTAATCAAAGTATGGAATGTAGTGAAAAATGATAAGGAGAACTTAATGTCGCAGCTATTGTGGAAAGAAATTGAAGGAAACAATAAATCATCTGCTTGAAGACATCTGGATATGGCTCTGGACGAATTTGAGGTTGGGAATTTTGGGCCTCCACCATAACCCAGGACTCATTTTAAAAAGTTGTTAATAAAACAACAGATTATCTATCATTGATCAGCGACAAGGCTACTTTATTCAAAAGGAAACATGCATGGTCCATAATAAATGGCTCTACAAAAAAGAGGGTACAGCAATATTTGGACACGGCATGGTCATTGAAAAGTAAATAGATTTTCAGTAAAGCACGATTTGGAGTATGGCCGGGCGAATCCCATGCACCACCTTGGAAAAAACTTGAAAACAACATATTGTCAAGGCTGTGTAAATCTGGAGAGGAAAATATTATCCATCTTTTGTGTCTCTGTCCAGAACTAAAAAATGAAAGATTAACAATACTAAAAAGACTATTTAATGAAAGAGGGATAAGGACATGTAAACAGGCTTTGATCCCATGTCTTTGTTCAGATGATGTACTCATTAACTCTGCTTTGACAACATTTTTAACAAAAATATGGAAAAAATTAGAACAGCTGAAATTGGAAACTAATAATGATTATACCTTCCTTCAAGCCTTAACATATGAATTTTTTTATTATAAGCAGTTTTTAATAAGGATGTATACAATTTTAAAATGCTATTTAAAATGCTATTTAAAATGCATTTTTAAGGATGCACTGTTATTCAAATGTATATAATGGAGTATTGTATGAATTTGCTTTTTTGTAAAGATTTTAATTATTCAAACAATAAAGATCTATCTATCACTCACCTCTTCCAATATGTGGTCACAATCCCATTTTAGAAGTTTGTAAAAGGTTCTCAACTCCTCATGGCAAAGTTCAGATCAGAATGTTTGCAACCATAAAAATTATTTGTACATATGGCCTGTGTGTGCGACTTGGATCAACACCTCACAAAAGGGATGTCTTTTGAAAAGTACGTTCCTACTTTATTCCAAGCACTCTATTTAAAAGGTAAGACATTGTTGTTGAAAAGAATCAAAGGCACATTTGAAGTCAATCGTGTGCATCGCAGCTGGGGAGCAGCATTGGCTCCAGACTTATTAGGTTCTCTAATGCCAGCCGGTCACAACGGCTAAAGTGTAATACCGTGATGGCTCCTCTGCTATGGTGGAGGAAGGTCGCCCCCATGCCAGATTCAAAATTTGACAAATAAAACGATACCATGGAACATATTGAAAATGACATAAAACTACAAATTACAAAAAAAGTGCAGACAAAAATACAAGAATAAGGCTACAGCGAAAATGATAACCACCTACTACAGTTCCAAGATAGCAATAAAATGTGCACCCTAGTCACAGATCCAAACACACAACATGAAGCCTGCAAGTCACAGACCATATATGGCCAATTGTTGAAAGAGTTGATAACATTCATTCAGTAGTTTCAAGTTTCAAGTTTTATTAATTTAGCACAGTTACTTAAAACCATTGCTATACAAAGTCTACTTTAGCACGAGTATAAAATTTAGCTTTTAGCACATTTATCAAATAAAAACAAGGCTAAAGAACAATTTTCAAGGCTTAGAGACCAATATGCTTATTGAGGATCAGCATTATAGTTGCCTATGTGAGCGTTTTGCTATGCTTGGCCGGATAAAATAGTTAAGACAGAGAGTACTGGGCCAAAGGACAGAAAAAGTCTGTAATGAGTCTTTGAGGGGGAGGAAGCATGGCAACCAAGAGAGGTAATAGAAGATTGTCCAAAAGTCTCACAAATTTTCCAAACCTAGCGAGCACTTGAATGCCAGTAGATGTAAAACACAAGGCCGAGGCCTCCCAGCACGTCCTGGCGCCCCATTTTAAGAACAAGGGTTCCAAAAGGGACCTTCTGGGGGCTGCTAGTGCCGGGCAGCAGCACAGGAGATGCAGCCATGATTCGGAGTGGTATTTGCACAGCCTGCAAGCCCCCCCTCGCTTGTTGGGGCCCATTTGTTGAAGGCCGTCGAGCGCAGGCCTAGAAGTCGCATAAACATTAAGTTCTTCCGAGCCACTTTGCTTACGTTTTCCTGGCAGTATGCTTGTGGACGCCCAAGAAGATACGAAGAGTTCAAGGGGAGCAGAATGGTTGATGTCTTTAGAGCCTGCAGATCCATGGACTGAGAAATAAGTTTGACTTTCTTATTGATGGTGCTTTTCCAGGCCGAGTATGGGATAGTGACTGAGGGGAGAGATGACTCGTCAATCTCTAACACTCTTATGGCCTTTATAATCTGGGTATTCCAGGGATTGCCAGGGCTAGACAGGATTCCTTTTACCTGGAATTTAAGAGTGTTATCACCTGCTTTTAGGGTCCTAATAAAATATTTAAGGATGTCGGCCTCGCAGTGAAGAGATTGTCTTTGTAGGCCCAGCTCCAATCGTAGTCTTGCCCGCTGAATAAAACTTGGCAGATGGAAAAGTTTTTTGTAGGTGGAGATTTGGGCGAGCTCAAGGCTGGAGGAGCATGCTCCAGGAAAGGCCTGGTGTCCATAAGTTAATGCAGGAAGTAAAGTAGCTTTAGCCACCTTCAGGATGGCTTCTGCAGAGGGGCTGCTCAGAGTTTGGTTCAGCCGGGTCAGGGAGTATGTGATTGCGCCTGCTCTCTTTTGCAAAGCGGCTAGGTGAGCTGTAGGCCTGGACGTCTCGTTGAACCAGACTCCCAAGTAATTATATTTTACTGTTGTGTTAATCCTGGCGGGCCCGATGTTCCATGCTAGCCTTTTCTTGTTCTTACATCTGCCAAATACCAGTACCTTCGTCTTTGCCTGGTTGATTTTCAGGGCATTGGCGGAGTTATATGTATGAAGCATACTTAATGCCCGTTGGAGACCCGATTATGCTTGGTCCATTATTACAATATCATCTGCATATTGTAATATGTGAAGAGGCTTTTTAGCGGGTCCCAGTTTTGGCGGGAGAAGATTACTATTCTCCAAGAATGTACCGAGGTCGGCTGTGTAGAGATTGAACAACAGCGGGGCAAGAAGACAGCCTTGCTTTAGCCCATCTTCGACGGCAATTCTTGAAGAAAGTGTCTTTGGGATGGTTTTAATTCGCACCCACGTGTTCTTATGCAGGGAAATTAGTGCACCTAGTAGGCCATGTGGAATCCCCCATTTCTTCAGCTTCCTCCACAAGATGTTCCGAGACACTTTATCAAAAGCCGCGCTGTAGTCTATAAAGCAGCAGTAGAGGACACACATTGAGATGTAGGAAAAAAGATACCAGGCATAAAAAAGAAATGAGAATATGGATACAAATGTCAGACTTGGCCTGGAAGGGGCTCAGGCCAGAGGGAACATCAGCTACTAACCCCAAATAAGACTTAAACACCCAGAGACAGTAGCCAAAAGATCTGGGGACAAAGGACGTGGCACCCTTCGGTATTCTGGTAATTAAAGTTTGGTACATACAGTTGCCAGTTACCCTAAATGTATTATCTGATATTAGAACGTTACTGTGTTGCATCTTCCAAACTTTCTCTAGGTTCTGCGTTGCTGCTCTAAAACTATGGTTGCTGGTTTAGGCAGTTGGTGATGAATCGCAAAGCAAGGCAAATGCTAGTTAATTGCCTCTATTACATAGCTTATATTCTTTATTAAAACACCTTTAAAACTTACCAACAGAGTCATTGTGGTCAATTGTGTGCTGTGCAACGCACTGCATGATGACGATGAGTTGGAGAAGGCTTGGAGAGAGCACAGATTACCTCATCAACAGCAGCTTGGGAAGAATAGTAACAAGCTTCAAGGTGGTGATGAGCTGGTTGCCAGCGGAAAGAGAAGATGCCAAAAACAGGATTGAGTCTCTGTCGGACCCAGAATACATTCTGCAGGCATTGGTGAAGCCGGAGCTCAACACGGAGCTGACGTAGCAGACAGGTGAGCATAATGCATGCAGTCAGGCATCAAACGTCATATTGTCAACTGGCAAATGCTCTGTGTATGGCCATTTGCAATTTGGTATCACAAACCACAAAGCACCATTGTATGTATATGCATATGTAAGTAATGTGCTGCCATTTTGAGGCATGACAAGACCTGACACACTGTTGCAAACTCGTTATATGGATATTTTGCGAGTGATTATAACATGACCTGAGAGTTACAGATACTGGTTATATTCAGTAGAAACATTTAATATAAGCTGCAAGATAAAAAATAATGCTTTGATTGTGGCAAGTTTAAAAGTAGCACTTTGAGTGTCCTATCATAATTTATTCTAAGGGTTACAATATTTTTGCACATACATCACAGGAAAGTTGTTTGCCATGTCAGTAGGAGGCAATGAGCAAAAACCTATGCATTTTGTGGATAACCATGCGTTCGTTTAACAAAATATAATTGTGGATTGCCATACACTGCCAAAAATTCATGAGCAATTAACAACTTTGAAAGGAGCAAATGTAACTTAGTAATATAGGGCTCAATTCACAAAGGTAAAGTTAGACATAAGTCTAACTTTATGACTTTCAGTATTCACAAAGGGCATTTACAAGTAGTAAATGCCCTTTGTGAATACCGAAACATCTAACTTTACCTTTGTCGGGCCCATAGATCTCAGAGTGGCTTATCACCAGTTACCTCTGAAAGTGGAATCACAGCTACTCACAATATTTATCATTCCATTTGGAGCTTACTTGAGCTTGCCGTTTGGTCTAGAATCGGCAGCAAGCGTATGTAAAAATTCTCATGTTGCTATTTAAAGATATACCCGGGGTACTGGCCTTTCATGACAACATCATTATATCTGCTAATACTGTTGGTGAATATAATTGCATTTTGGATAGAATACTTAACATGAGATGATAGAATCAAAGGACAAATGCATGTTTTTGACTGATAGTGTTGCATAACTTGGTCACTGAAATCATGCCAGAGTATATTAAAGATAAGAAGGATCTTATTAAGGCTTCAAGAGGAGTGCCAGCTCCTTGTAACAAGGATGAGTTTACATCTTTCCTTGGATTAAGCAACTAGTTTTCTAAGCTTGTAGAAAAATATGCATCCCTAATGCAAGTTTTTAAAACATTCTGAAAAAAAAGGAAAATTAGTTTGGGGCATTGAAGAACAAAAAGTATTAATTGAAATTAAGGATATTTTAACCAAGGTACCAGCATTAAAAAAACATACAATAATGATCACAAGTGTGTGATAACATTTGATGCAAATGCAGTGGTTCTTGTTGCTATCGTGTGTCATCATATTGGTAATGTAGAATAAGATTGCATTTGCATCTCATGTGTGTCTGAAGTAGAAAAAAGATACAGTACAATTGAGAGGGAGGTCTTAGCCTGCGCTTGGGCTATTGAAAAATATAAATTGTATTTGATGTACCATTCACAAACCCTTAATGTATGTATTGGGCGACAAATGTACATCAGCTACTTCTTCAAGGCTGATGCAAATTCTCTCAGAATTATATGAATAGAATAGCTAAGTCAGATACATACCAGGCGACATCAATGTTTGTGTTAATTGTTTATCTAGACTTCCTGCTACAAAGTAGGAAGGGGCGGAAAAGGAAGAATTATTAGATAATTAGTGTGTTGTAGATAGCATAGATGTGTTAAATAAGTGCCAAAGAACAGTGAGTGAAGAGGAATGAAATGAAGCTTGTGATGAAGACGAGGTTTTGAGGAAAGTCATGGATTTTGTACATGACAGTTGGAATCCACTTAAAGAATGTAAGAATGAGTTGCATTGTTTTGGTCAAATGTCGGCTCAATTTACCATTGAATCAGGCATTTTGTTGTTTACAGGCAAATAGTTTAAGGCTTAAAATAATCAGTCGTGTCAAAAGGGCATTTGGGATCCATAGCCACGAAGAAACCTTAAGATGTTATTTTTGGTAGCCATACATAAAAAAAGAAGTCAATGAGTTTATTAGTAAATGCCAGGAATGCATAATGTCCCATAAACACTGGCAATCGAAAGTAACACATTTAATGCCTACTCCTTTACATGAGGGGCCATGATGCAAGTTAGCATAAGATTTTTCTGGCCCCATTGTAGCTAAGCATGAGCGCAAAATCCGTTACGCTCGCGGAGTTTGCGAATTTTCGGTAAATTCGCGATCCGCGAACTCTCGCGAATTTACCGCCAATTCGCAAATCCGCGAGCGGCGGATTCCGGGGGCAAAAGTTCAAGCCTTGATGGCCTCTTGTAGCTATTTTACGATGGCGCCGGCAAGCTGCCAGCGCCATCCTAAAATAGTTACTAAGTTAGCTTCAACAGGAAGCTCTAATAGATAAAATAAAGCAGGTGCTCAAGCACCTGCTTTATTTTATCTATTAGAGCTTCCTGTTGAAGCTAATTTAGTAACTATTTTAGGATGGCGCTGGCAGCTTGCCGGCGCCATCGTAAAATAGTTACAACAGGCACAAAACGGTGGCGTCTTCTTGAATAAATATGAAGGGCAGGGTTCATTCTGGCACGATGGTCCTGGCACAAAAATTAAACCTCAACCGGAAGCACTTACAGATATCAATTAAGCATGTGCCCTAGTTGAAGCTTAAATTCAGTGACTCATTCATCGGCCCAAAAAACAATTGTGAGCGTTGTCAAGGCTGGGCATGTGCCTTCTTCCCAAATATACCATCGAAAATCAACTGTGATGCTGGACAGAGGCCTTTGCATCCTTGACTTTCACGAGCGCAATCCTCATGCTGTTCCTGTGGCCAGGAGCTTCTGTATCTTCATCTGCTGCTCTGATCGGTCTCTGACCTTTTATACACACAAGAGGCATGTGCACTCGCATGGAAGCCCTGCCGTTTGGCCCCGCCCACACACTCGTGGTGTGCACCGTCTTCCCGCCATTTACCCACTATGATAGCTCACTCAAGGGACCCCTGCGCCCTTCGGCGCGATTGCATAGTAACACACACCTGGTCGCTGTAGACAACTCTCTGGCACTTTAGGCAGCTGTAGAGTAGTAAAAGCACTATACATTTACCCAACGAGGTAGCACTTACGGATTATCCAGTAGAAAGTACTCCAGTTGAGTAGAGGTATGGCACAAAACGGTGGCGTCTTCTTGAATAAATATGAAGGGCAGGGTTCATTCTGGCACGATGGTCCTGGCACAAAAATTAAACCTCAACCGGAAGCACTTACAGATATCAATTAAGCATGTGCCCTAGTTGAAGCTTAAATTCAGTGACTCATTCATCGGCCCAAAAAACAATCGTGAGCGTTGTCAAGGCTGGGCAGATGTGCCTTCTTCCCAAATATACCATCGAAAATCAGCTGTGATGCTGGACAGAGGCCTTTACATCCTTGACTTTCACGAGCGCAATCCTCGTGCTGTTCCTGTGGCCAGGAGCTTCTGTATCTTCATCTGCTGCTCTGATCGGTCACTGACCTTTTATACACACAAGAGGCATGTGCACTCGCATGGAAGCCCCGCCCCAAATCCGCAAATCCTCAAATCCGCAAAATACGCGGATTTTGGGGATCCACGATCCGTGAATACGCAAATCCGCGAATCGTGGATCCGCAAAATCCGCCCATGCTTAATTGTAGCACTACCAAAATGTACTAATATTTAGTAGTGGTGAATGACTATTTTCAATACATTTTCAACAAGATCGGGACAGAGGGAACGCACCGAAGATAACGCCTGTTACTTTGAGGCCCACGGATTTATCAAGATCCGATGGGTTATATGTGAAAATGAGATGGACCAAGGTATTCTAAGACTGCCTGGACATTAATTGTGTCTGAAATTTTCAAAATCAAGAGAAATCGGGTCTCTTACATTGATATTGGATTGAGAGTGGTTGAATAAACCAAGTTCTCTAAAGAATATTTGAAGCGTATCCTGGTAGTGACAATCTCAGTAATCTATTAACAAAACAACAATCCACCGAATCATTCTACATCTTTGAGCCTTGAAAATGCCCTGCGGGCGAAACGTGCGTCGGCTGCTGCCGTGTCAACTTATATTTGATTTGAAATAAAGCATTCAAGATGTGATTGAAGAGTGTGATTGGAATACTTCTTCTGAGTGGAATTCTGGAATATTGGAAGATACCGTGAAAAAGACTTGTTTTTTCCTTTTTTTCCCTCAAGGTCTAAGTGTTGTCTACAGTGATTGGAATATAGAAATAATGATTGGGTGTGCTCGGGCGTAGTGGACATCATATTTTACAATACAGATTATGATTTTGTTTGGGAAACTGCTACCCAAGTAGGTATAGAGTTTTTGGACAAACTCTACGCTTTGGAAGGATACCCTAGTGAACCTGATACAGATAATGTGGTTCTATTAGTGTCTGAGAAGTTGGAATAATTCTTAAGAGATACGGGCATGAAGCATTGCAATATAGCTTTGTATAGTCCCCAGGCGAATGGTGCTATTGAGAGAGTTAACAGGTTGCTCAAAGAGGAAATTCAAACAGTTTTGACATGTGGAATAGATGTTGAGAAGTTAATTTAGAGTCAAATTCGGGCTTCTCATAATACATCTTACAGCGTTACTGGTGTTTCACCTGTTGCTTTGCTGAGAAGAAGCCAGTCTCAGACAGGGTGAATTCCAACTTGCTGAAATGCCAAAACTTGGAAGAGGGACAATGGTGGGCAAAAAGAAATTTGATTCATCTAGACGATTTTCAAATCGACACAACCAGGATTTTTTTTCACTTCCTGTGAATGTTTCATTAAAGGATACCTGTACTTCACAGTTCTTACAAAGTGCTTTGAGCTATGGTTTGAATCAAAGTGTGGAAGTGAGTGATCCCAACTAAGGGGCCTATTACGATTGCGGTTTTTCCGCATCCTCCGGATGCGGAAAAACCGCAGCGGACCCACCAAAGACCCACCGCCACATTAGGATGGCTGGTGGGTCCTGGTTTCCGTCCGCAGCTTTTCCGCCGCGGTTGGCTTACAAGCGCGGCGGAAAAGCTCTAGTATGGTGGCGGTGTCTCTCAGACACCGCCAGCCATATTAGGAGGTGTTTAAAAAAATGCTTTTCCGCGGCGGGTTTTCTGCCGTGGAAAAGCATGTGGAACTTCACTGCGGGGGTGAAGGGGGGGTGGTGGGTGCACATGGGGGGTACCTATGGTACCCCCCTGCATTTGTATGCAGAAATCGGCAGGCACCGCACGGTGCCTGCCGCTTTCTGCATACAAATGCAATGTTTGCATTTTTACCATTGCGGCGGGTGCAGCTTGAAGCCACACCCGCCGCATTGGTAAAAATAGAGGATGTGACCGCCAGGGTGGCGGTCACATCCTAATTAGACAGGAGGGAACTCCGCAGGCCATACGGAGGTTCCCTTCTCCTCTATGTTCGTGGACGGACTCAAGTCCGTCCGCGATCATTATGGGCCCCAATGTTGGAATCTCGAATAAAGATGATGAAGCCTATAACTATCTGCTTTCTTTACTACCAGAAGTGGTAGGAGGTCTTCAAACCCAGATTACCTGTATGATTTTTCTGTATTAATCCTCTGTATTTACCTGCAACATGTAATGGATGTTTTATTTGTGCTTTGTAAAGGGATGAGGTGTTGTATTCTTGTAAGCAATGTTTGGTACATACAGATGCCAGTCACCTTAAATGTAGTCACTGATATTGGAAAGTTATTGGGTGCATCATTCAAGCATTCTCTAGGTTCTGTGTTCCTGCTCTAGAACTATGGTTGCTGGTTTTGGCAGTTGCAGACGGATCACAGAGCAAGGTTGATGTTGATTGATTGGCTCTATTACACAGCTTATGTTCTTCATTAAACACTTCCAAAACTTATCAACATAGTCACTTTGGAAATTGGTGTGCTGTGCAGCCCACTACACACCCCTGGCACCAGTCCAGATGAATATAACTTGAATGTACATGAAAATGATGATATGGAAACACCCATCAAGTTCATAGAAAACACCCACACCCACACTGGACCTGAAAGGTGACACTCCTGTAAACAACTTAAACAAAATTACTGTACACTGCGGCAATTGCACATTGCATTTTATCACCTTTTCATGGTATCTGATCTTTGGAAAATGTAAAAAACTGTTTACTTTAAACATAGCCTTCTGTATAGTACTATACTAAAAATTAGAAAATGTATCTATTGTGTAATTAGTATGGACTATCAATGGTATTTTTTTTTTGCCTGTAATCAGATCGGACATTTTTATTGAGAATTTTATGAATTTTAAACGCAACCATGTACTATGCTTTTATGGTTTTTGTTTTTAAACCGAATAAAGCTTTGAAATTTGAATTTGAATTTGAAATTGACTGGACAAAAATAATAGTAAGGCATGAACAAACACCCTCAAGATGTACATTCATAAACAATGACCCCCTATCACAGCTGAACACCCTTACATCACTTTTAGTGACACCTGGATTGAAAGAAGGATGAACGATGAGAAAGAAAAATGGAAGACGGTACAGCCGACTCCAAGTCAGTATATTGCCCATTTCATCCCCACACAAGGCAGTATTGGCACTTCCACACCAACACTGGCTACAAAAGATTCCAACTGAATTGTACATCGATGTGAAAGACACATACCATCACTTCAATGAGCTTCCCACTCTGAAAAACCAAACTTCATATGCATTCCATTAGCTGGCTACCTGAAGGGACCCACCTTCAGGCCATGCTCCCCCATTCATGAATTCTGTCCAGTCTATTATGAATGTAAACAACCTCACTCATGTTGCAAAACTTACAAGTACAATGGATGACTTCTCAATAAATACATGCATGCCATACAGTATAAAAGCCACAACACTAATCATGATTCAGACAAACAAAAGCTGGTTTGCAACTCCCTACCCATGAATCAAGAGCAACCTATGATCACCATTGGGACCTCCATGCAAATATGTCTTTGACGCCTTCTGACTATACAGCATTTTGTATCAGCTCAGTTCTCAGTAAATAAGTAAGTGGATTTTATTGTATTCAATTAATTAAAATCAATGCACGGGAATAGGAAATATTTATGACATGCATAATCAGCGTAGCCAAATTGATCAAGAGATTTTAAGAACTGGCAAAGTGTAACAAATAGAAGGAAAATTGCGCAAATCTGTCAAAAACATCAATATAGGTTTTTTAAACCATGTCTACATACTTCACATACAACAGAGTTCAGATATACTTTGTGTGGTCAGGCAATGTCTTACTGCCTAATAGCAGCCTGCTGTGAACATAATCTGTTTTCTGGAGATTTTCTGTTCTTGTTTAACCACCAGGCAGCAGCATAGGAGATGGATGAATGACTCATATTATAACAGAGTCTGAACCTTAGATTTGTGTATGATTCAAAAGCCCACGATTCCCGGACTTCTTTTATTGGAAACAGTATAAATTTCTTTCAACTTATTTTTTGCCATGCTGATTTATGTAGCTGTGTCCTTAGATAATATTGGCCCTTCAGTGAAATGTAGGCCACCATGATTATAGATATGAATCAATTTTTTATTAACTCCAAGGGGTCTTCCGCTCGACTTAACAACATTGTGTTTGAGCACAGATTGAGAGTCATTCTTTTCAGTTTATTTTCCCATTTGTGGACAATTTGAAGGGCTTGAATAGCTTCCATTGAACAGCAGGCCATGGGTTGCTGTTGCCTCCTTCTATGGTTAAGCAAATGACGTGTTTCAAACTACCTAACTTTGAATTGATGACTAGATGGCAATAATTTAGAAAGTACGCTTTGCATGCAAGGTCTTGCCTGAGTAGACCAAACTCGAGTTGCAGTTCTCCCCTTGACATACTCTTTGGCAGGTGTTAGAAATGTGGGTCTCTGGTTGGCAATGGTTTGCACCTTTGTCCAAGTAGAGGCCCTTCTTTCTAGTCAGGATAAATAACCCCTGCTCTCCCCTTTGGTAGTTTGGCAAGTTCAGCCCGGCTAATCTCGGAGCCAGTGTGTGAAGAATTTGTACATAGCCAATAGTAATACAGTAAAAACACTACAAATGGATACCGCACCAGTTTTAGAAAAATAACCGATTTTTACCTGTGCAAAGAAGACCAACACAATAAGAGTTCAATATACAGTAATCAAAAATAGGTACTTTCCAAGTATAACTTAAAAATGCAGTTCCTTGAAGTCGGTAGCTCTGCTGGTGCTAACAAGGTGCTGAAAACAACTAATCCAACAGTTCCTTCAACCGTGTCAGTATGGACTGGCTTTAGTGAAGGCAGACTCGTAAACAGTACCTTCAGTTCCAACCAACCACGTTGGTTTGGGCTGTGCGATGTGCGGTACCCTCAAGTCGTGGTGCAGGCAGCGGCTCAGTGATGGTTGTCCAGCAGCATCGGTGAGACCAGGGCTGGCATGTGGAGTGAGGCGGTGCTCATGGCGGTGTTGAGAGATCACGGTACAAGTGACAGTGCTGGTTGATGGGAGCTGGCGTAGTTCGGTCCAGACTGTGTTGTGGGACAGGACGGTGTGTTGTGTAACTTATGAGCAAAGCCCCCAAACCACAGTGCAGTCACGGGTGTCATGGTCAGTGGGCAGCGTCGTCGTTGGTGAGACCAGGGCAGCAGACTGAAGCGAGGCGGTGCGGAGTGCGGTGCCCACAGGTCGCTGTTCAAGCAGCGGCTTGGTGGCGGCAGTGGTGGTTGTCATCGGTGAGACCAGGGCAGTGGTGCGAAGTGCAGTGGTGCTCTCTGCAGTGCCTTCAAACACTGAGTCAGCAGCGGTGTCTGTGACAGTGTCGGCTGCTTACCCCCTCTGTGGCAACAGACACATCGGTTCCAGAGGTGGTACCCAGAGGTTGGTGAAGTCTTTGCTGACTCTGAGACTTCATGAATAGGGGGCAAGCTCTATTTCAAGCCCTTGGAAATACTCAGCAACAAGTATAAGAAAATTCAGTCCAGTCCTTTCACTGCCCAAGGCAGAAGCAGCAACTGCAGGCCAACCCCACAAAGCAACAACACATCAACGGAGCTGTACTCCTCCTAGCAGTTCTTCCAGCTGTTCTTCTTGGCAGATTCCTTGATCCAAGCAAGTTCTCTGAAGTCTTTTATCACCGTGGGACTTCAAACAGGAGGCAAGAGCTATGTCAAGCCCTTGAAGAAAACACTAACAGCAGGATGATGAAAGTATAATCCAGTCCTGTCCCTGCCCAAGAAAGAAGCAGCAAGCAGCATGCTAACACAGCAGAGCATGCAGCAAAGTGGGAGTTGCTCCTGACAGCTTTTTTAGCTCTTCTTCATTGCAGAATCCTTAGTTCAGCAGTAATTTAAATTTCTGGGGTCTCAGCCCTGATATTTATGTCACATTTTCTTTCTTCTCTTGTGGCAAAAGTCTCTCAGCTCAGTCCATACCAGTTTTTTCCTCTCTGGTCCAGCTTCACAGCAGGAGGTGGAGATAGCATTGTCCAAGGCAGACACCGCCTATTCAGGTGCTAGTGAAACTCCTCCCAGCGCTCTGAATGCAGCCCGGTCTATTCAGCCCAGCCCTGACTCATCCAGGAAAGGCAGGACACACCTCAACCCCCCTGGCTGTCTACAGTGAATGCACATCCCCATCCCATGTCACTTCAAAGTCAACCTGCAACCCAGCAGAGGCACAGACGATGGCTAAGCAAGAAAACACACCTTTTCCAAAAATGGTATTTTCAAACACACAACATAAAAATCATCTTTACTAAAAGATGCATTTTTACATACTGAGTTCAGGCATAGTAAACTCCATTTCTCTATCTCGTCTCAATGGGAAGATATACTTGTAAGATGTTACCAAGTACCACCCTGTAAATTTTTCATGAACATGAGATGAGAACTTATCAGAATCCAGGCAAAGCACAAATATGTCCACCTCTTCACATCCCCAACTCTTATACTATATAACCCCAGACTGTTAGGGCGATCAAGTGAGGGAAAGGGGATTAGGAAAGGAACAGCAGGGAAAAGGAGACCTACAGAAAAAGAGAGTAAACAAATGGTGATTAATTGCAGAAAATTCCTACTCTCATTTATTCTCACTAAAAACTAATGCGCCTATGAAAATAAGAAACAGATTCATCTCTATTCTCTACACTCAGGAGAAATTAAACTCCGTTTGAATCATGCAACATTCATATATACCAGAATAATTTAAAGAGAAAAAATAAAATGGATCAAATAGACAGGCTAACACCATTTAACTTCCAAAAGCATCCCCTCTGTTAGATTCCTTCTTCTCCAAAAGAAATGTTTTATTTCTTTATCATATAGCACAGTATTTGTAAAGAACAACCAAAGAAATATAATAATAGTGAGCTGAATCCAAATTGAATATTTTCCTGATGAGGTCTGACCAAACATTCAAGTACGTTATTCATAACCAGCAGGTTAATGTCAAAGATCACCGAATTAAACAAATAACTGCCTCTTCATCCACTACCAAATCAGAGAAAACTTCCTACCTGAAAATTGGGCTGCTCTGTAGAGCCAAAAGAGAAACATGGAGGAAGAGGAGCGATTAAGATGAGCCTTCTTACCGCTGAGTGCAACATGGACACTTGGTGTCCGAAGACTCTGAAATCCAGAGCACGCACTATTTCAGGCAAATGTCTTCTCACTGCACTGACCATCTGGAGAAAGTTCGTAAGGTCCGGGATCATCGTTTTTCATCAGAAATTGAGTTTTGTGGCTGAACAAAAAAATTATTCAAAAATGTCAATTGGTAATGCCTCATGTTGAACAACCACTTTTTTAGGCCTCACAGTGAACCAAATTGCAATTTTTGCAGACTTTTCCTCTTACTCAGAAGCTTGTATTTTGCTCAATTTCCGGCATGACAATGACTCTAAACACACTTATTTTAGTTCCAAAAGTGATAATGCACATCCAACAGTCATTTACAGTAAAAAGATTAAGCATTCAAAAAATCACTATTACTGACCATCTGGAGAAAGTTTGTATGGTCCAGAGTCATCGCTTTTCATTAGAAAATAGATTTTTTGGACTGTGCAAAAAATGATTCAAAATGTCAATCGGATCACGCCTCATGTTGAAAAAACACTTTTTTGGTCCTCACAGTGACCAAAATTGCCATTTTTCTACTTTTCCTCCTACACAGAAGCTTGTATTTTGCCCGATGTAGAGCATGAAAATTATTCTAAACACAATTATTTTATTTCCAAAAGTGATGATTCACATCTGACAGTTATTTACAGTCAAAAGATTAAATGCTCAAAAATCAAAATTACTGACCACTTGGAGAAAGGTACTCAGGTCCAAGGTCATCGCTTTTTAATCAGAAAATTGTTTTTTTTTTACTGTACCAAAAACTATTCAAAATGTCAATTATGTCACTCCTCATGTTAAATTACCACTTTTTAAGCCCTCTCAGTGACCAAAAATGCAATTTTTATACTTTGTCCTACACAGAAGCTTGTATTTTGCCAATATAGAGCAAGCAAATGATTCTAAACACAATTATTTTATTTCCAAAAGTGATGATTCATATCTGACAGTCATTTGCAGTGAAAAGATTAAACACTCATAAATCACCATTACTGACCACTTGGAGAAGGTTCCTCAGGTCCGACGTCATCGTTTTTCATCAGAAAATGGAATTTAGGACTGTACAAAAAATTGTTCCAAATGTCAAACCGTATCGCGCCTCATAATAAATATTAATTTTTTAAGGCCTCCAAGGGACCAAAATTGCAATTTTTATATACTTTTCCTCCTACTCAAGAGCTTGTATTTTGCTGGATTAGCCCCTTCGACGCTCATGACGAGCTGGGCTCGTCATGAGGTAGCCTCCTCGCACGCTCATGACGAGCCCAGCTCGTCATGAAACATGGGAATGAGTAAATCTCAGCGTACAGGCGGAATTCCGCCCGCACGCATGCGGTTAATAGAATGAAAATGACTCTAAATACACTTATTTCACTTCCAAAAGTGATGATTTACACCTGAAAGTCATTACAGTCTATACATTAAATACTCAAAAATTACTTTTACTGACCACTTAGAAAAGATTCCTTAGGTCCGGGGATATCTTTTTCCATCAGAAAATTGATTTTTGGACTATACAAAATATGATTAAAAATGTTAATGTATCGCCCCTCATGTTAAATAACTACTTTTTAAGGCCTCCCATGACCAAAATTGACATTCTTATAGACTTTTCCTCCTACACAGAAGCTTGTTGTTTGCCCAATTTGGAGCATATAAATAATTCTAAAAACAATTATTTTATTTCCAAAAGTGATGATTCACATCTTCCAGTCATTTACAGTCAAAAGATTAAACACTCAAAAATCACCATTACTGACCACCCGGAGAAGGTTTCTCAGGTCCGGAGTCATCATTTTTTATCAGAAAATTCGTTTTTGGGACTGTATAAAAAAATGATTCAAAATCTCAATTATATTGTACCTCAGATTAAATATTCACTTTTTAAGGCCTCCCAGCGACCAAAATTGCCATTTTTATAGAATTTTCCTCCTACACAAGAGCTTGTATTTTGCCCGATTACGATAAAAAAAAAGAATCTAAATACACTTATTTTACTTCCAAAAGTGATGATTTACATCTGTCAGACATTTACAGTCAAAAGATTAAACACTCAAAAATCACCATTACTGACCACTTGGAGAAGGGGGTCCAGGGTCATCGTTTTTCATCAGAAAATATTTTTGGGGGACTGTACTAAATGTAAATGTCAATTGTATAGCATCTCATATTAAATACCACTTTTTTAAGGCCTCCCAGCGAGCAAAATTGCCATTTTTATAGACTTTTCCTCCTACTCAAGAGCTTGTATTTTGCCTGATTTCAAGCATGAAAATGACACTAAACACAATTATTTTATTTCAAAAGGTGAAGATTCACATCTGACAGTCATGTACAGTCAAAATATTGAACACAAAAAAATCACCTTTACTGACCACTTAGAGAAGGTTCTTTATGTCCGGGGTCATTGTTTTTCATCAGAAAATTGATTTTTTTTCCCGACTGGACAAAAAATGATTCAAAATGTCAATTGTATTGCTCCTCATGTTAAAGAACCACGGGTCATATTATCAAGAAAGGGCGATACATTATCGCCGCTTTTATCGGCAGGAAACTGCCGCTAAAGAGGCGATAATGGGCTTGTGAATTCCCATAGAAGCCCAGGTTCTGGTGTTAACCTGGGCTTCTATGGGAATTTACAAGGGCATATTATCAAGTCCATTATCGCCGCTTTTGAGGCAGTTTCCTGTCGATAAAAGCAGCAATAATGTATCGCCCTTTCTTGATAATATGGCCCCACTTTTTACAGCCTCCAAGTGACCAAAATTGCCAGTTTTATAGACTTTTTCTCCTACACAAGAGTTTGTATTTTACCCAATTATGAGCATGAAAATGACTCTAAACACGATTATTTTATTTCCAAAAGTGATGATTCACATCTGAAAATTATTTACAGTCAAAACACTCAAAAATCACCATCATTGATCACTTGGAGAAGGTACCTCAGGTCATCATTTTTCATCAGAAAATTGATTTTTAGACTATACAAAATATGATAAAAAAATGTTAATTTATCACCCCTTATGTTAAATAACTACTTTTTAAGGCCTCCCATGACCAAAATTGACATTCCTCCTACACAGAAGCTTGTATTTTGCTCAATATGGAGCACATAAATGATTCTAAAAACAATTATTTTATTTCCAAAAGTGATAATTCACATCCGACAGTCATTTATAGTCAAAAGATTAAACACTCAAAAATCCCATTACTGACCACTTGAAGAAGGTTTCTCAGGTCCAGGGTCATCGTTTTTCATCAGAAAATGCTTTTTTGTACTGTACAAAAAATTATTCAAAATGTAAATTGTATTGCATCTCATATTAAATAACCACGTATTTAAGGCCTCCCAATAAGCAAAAATGCAGTTTTTATAGACCTTTCCTCCTACTCAAGAGCTTGTTTTTGCCTGATTTTGAGCATGAAAATGACTCTAAAAACAATTATTTTACTTCCAAAAGTGATGATTCACATATGACAGTCAAAAGAATAAACACTAAAAAAATCACCATTACTGAAAAGTTAGAGAAGGTTCCTCCTGTCCGGGGTCATCGTTTTTCATCAGAAAATTGATTTTTTGGACATGACAAAATATGATTCAAAATGTCAATTGTATCACACCTCATATTATATATCCACTCTTTAAGGCCTCCCAGGGACCAAAATTGCAATTTTGTTTTTAAACACTTTTTATTGAGAATACGACTTGCAATCAAAACATTTACATAAGTACATTTCCATGCAACAGTAGTGTCCGTCGTATGACAGTGAGTACAGAGGTTTATACCATTTCCGATGTACATTATAGGCTTATCAATGAACAGATATTTTGCTATTAGTCATCATCGTCCGAGGAAGGATCTATGGTTGGGGGAGTGCAGATACCTCCCCTAATTGCATTCCATTCACCCCACAGTAGCTCCCATATTTTGTGGCATCCTCTGTGGTCATATGTGGCCTTTTCAGCCACCATGGCCATGTCCTTATCTTTACAAGAGTATTGAAGGAGTGGTGCTGCACCAGCCCCCCAATGCCTGGCATTTGTTTCGATATTGACATACCCAGGGTTACCCAGGCTTGGGTGGTGTGATTCAGGTCTGTCGGCTCCCAGATGTTTAAGAGACAACATTTAGGCTCAGGCGATACTGGACTTTCGCTAACCTGTGTGAGTGTGCCCATCACTGCCGCCCAGTATAATTTAACCACTGGGCATTCCTATAGTGTGCGGTAAAAGGTGCCTATGTCACCACATTGACACAAGCACAATTGATCGTTGGTCTTTCTTATCTTGCTGAATCTTACTCTGGTAAAATATGTCCTATGGAGAAGTTTGAGTTGTATGAGACGCAATTTGGAGGATACTCCCAACACCCTCGGGGATTCTAGTGCCTCCTGCCAGTCGGTTGCGTCCAATCTGCCCACATCCGTTTGCCATTTTACCCGCAACATTTGTGTAGAATTTAAATGATGATTTTGATGATTTTTCGGTATGTGAGTGATATTGCCTTTTTGTCTATGTATTCCGTGAGGCGTCTGTCTTCCACTGGGGAACACTCTGGAAGGATCATGTCTGGTGGGATGGCCACTTTTAATGCATATATTTCAACAACAAGAGCGTAAGGGTTTTTATGGGTCACTCCTGTACCCCTAATAATTATGCAACAACAACTAAAGACTGACTCAAAGGTGCTATAGTAATATAGATACCCAAAGCAACCATAAAAACTCAACCCATAAGTGGAGAGACGTTATATATGAACCAAAAAGTGCTGCACACACAGTGACAAATATGTCTTGCTTTTAAGACGAGCCCTCACTCATCCTAGTGGTGACATGCTTCATCATGGGAATCCCACTGGAGGAACCGAATGTCCCCCCCAGTGTGCTACAACGCCTGATTTACAGCGGAGCTGGTTGTTGTAAACAAGAATTTTCTGTGTGTGTTTGTGTAAGGTGATAGTGAGGTTAAAAGATAATAACTGTACCCTAAGCAATTTTATTCAGAGGTCAGTTAGTAGCAATAAAAACTGCGTATAGGATACCTCAGAGGTTATATTTTGAACCCCTGTATCCTGCAAAGGTGTAGGTCGACATGTTTCAGCTGTCAGTAGATTCGTGCAGCTTTCTTCAGGACCAAAAAGTGAGTATCCCCTGTGGTCCACGCTCGCTAAGGCGTGTCCTATCCATGAGGATATGATGTGTAAAAAATATCAAAAATTAAAATATCAAAAATTAAAAGACAACTCACGGTGTTAACCGTGTAGGCACTCCTAGAATTCCCAGGATCCACAACAACACGTATTTACAGTGCTTTCGTCATGGTCTAGCGGAGGGGGTAATCTTCACGCTACTTGTTCTTCGCACAGTAACGGCTCCACGCCCGTAACCTATTCAGTTCGCTTCTGCCGAGCTTCAGTGGTTGTTGCACTTTTAATGCATGCCTAACCTGCAAGTATCGAAACAGCTCAGTGGGTGTAATTTCGTATTGGGTTTGTAATTGAGCGAAGGCGAGGATTTTCCGTTTTTTCCAGAGGTCACCGAATCATGAAATCCCTATTGTGTTCCATTGTCTAAATCCTTTACTCTTACCCAGGTTGCCTAGTCTGCCCGTTTCCCATAGCAGGGGGTGTTGCGTTAGTTTGTCGTTCCAACCCTGGTGCTGTGTTACTGTATGCCTTGTGCGGACGGTATGTGCTGTCAGTTTAATAAGATCTGATTTTCGCCTTTTATTGTATAGTGCTCGATTAATTCCCCCCACCCCTAGGGTATGCCTGTCTCATCGATATGCAGGGTCAGTTTGGAGCGAATGAAGCCATTGATTAATTACAGTTGGTTGAGAGGCATTTGGACGTGTGGAAGTGCAATACCACCATCATACCAGCTCCTAACCAGCTTCGTAGCTGCTATTCTAGCTGGTGTGCCGTACCACAAGAGATTATTCACTTCTGAGTCTGTTGCTTTAAAGTATAAGGAGGGAACACAAAAGGGGGTATTGTGTAGGGCACACAGAAATCTGGGGAGCGCCATCATTTTAAAAAGTGCTGCTCTGCCCAGGGGCAAAGATTGCCAGTGTTTGTCATCTCGCAGTAGTCTCTGCAGCAGTTTTTGAAGGTTTTTGGCTGTGAAATATTTGGGATTGGACGTGACATAAATACCTAAGTATTTGAAACCATCTGTGACTATCCTTACTGCACAGCCCCTGTGTAATACTTGAGAGGGCCCGTGCAGAGTGTACAACATCGATTTTCCCCAGTTGATGGTATATCGTGACACCGTCCCGTATACTTCGCATATGTTTAGGAGCCTATGCAGGGACTCCTAAACGTTGTGCAACGTTGTGGGGATGCCATGTATATGAGAATGTCATCCGCATAAAGGGATATGTGGTCTTACCATCCCTCTGTCCAAGACTGCCCACAGATGATTGGGTCTTTCCTCATTGAGGCTGCCAGTGGCTCTAGTACCAAATTAAAAAGGAATGGTGACAGGGTTCAGCCCTGTCTATTCCATGTCCCAGAGAAAATTCCCCAGAGATATGTCTGTTGACCACCACATGAGATTAGAGTATAGCAGTCAGGCCCATGAGCAGAATTTTGGTCCAAACCCTAGGTGCTAGAGATCCACAAAGAGTAATGGCCATTCAACCGAGTCGAAGGCCATTCTTGCGTCAAGAGAGAGTATGGCAGCCTCTTCTTATATAGTATGTTTGTGGCTTAGAACACTATATAGGCTTCTGATATTTAATGCTGTATTTCTCCCTGACATACATCTGGATTTGTCTGGATGGACCAGTTTCGTGAGGTGGGGAGTTAATCTGTTGGCCAGTGTTTTGGCCAATAGTTTGGACTCTGCATTAATCAAGGAGATTGGGTGGTAGGGGGCGCTGTCAGAGGGAGGTTTACCCGGTTTATGGATGGCTACCATTGTGGCTATGCGTTGGTCTTTGGGGAGTTCTCCCTTTTCCAGGCTGGCCTCAAACATCTTTAACAGGTGTTGGACAGGTTCAGCAGCTGCCTGTTTGAAAAGTTCAATAGGTATGCCGTTCGGACCTGGGGCTTTTCCTGACTGTATTTTCCCCATAGCAAGTGTTGGTTCATCCGTGGTTAGGTCTGCTTCTAGTAATTGGGTATCTTCTGTGAGTGTAGGTAAATGTATATCTCGTAGGAACACTATTGCATCTTGTGAGTCAGTGATGGTCGTGGGTTTATAAATGCGCTTGTAGTGTGCTGCTAAGGCGTCTACTCTTTCTTTTGGGTCTGATGTAAGTGTCCCGTTGTCTAATCGGAGCTCTGTCTCCCATCTATCCGCATGCAATCATTTGTCTAGCCAGGCCAGAAGCTTGCCTGCCTTGTCCCCTGGCCTCATAAACCCTGTGGCAAATCGATGTGAATCTGGTTTTGGCGTCCTCCCATAAGTACTCCTTGTATTCTTGTTGCTTCGTAAGCAGCCTATGTGTGTTAGTGTCGGAGGGGTCTTGGCCATGCAATGATTCTAGTTGGTTCACTTCCAGTTCTAGGGTTTCTATTACCTTCTGCTTTTCTTTTATATGACCTGAAATTAAGGATATAGCCTGACCTCGTAGGCCAAGGTTGTTCGCTTCCCAGAGAGTCAGAGGAGTGGACACGGTTGGCTCATTTTCAGTGAAATAATGTTTTGTTGTGGTAAGGAATCCCTTCCAGATCTTGTGGTTTTGTAAATAGCCAGAGTATATCTGTTATATGCGACGGCGTGTTGGGATATGCACGGCATATTCAGCAAATATGGGGGAGTGGTCAAAGATGCCTCTGGGTAAATGTGATATCTCTCTAAACCTACCCACACTGTCTGTCGATGTAAGTATGTAGTCGTTTCTAGAGAGACTATTGTGAGCACCGGAGTGGCAAGTGTATTGGCGTATTTGCATGAATTTAAAGCGCCAGGTGTCTATCAAGCCAAAAGTATCTAAAAAGTCAGCAAAGTTTTTGTGAGTATGGTGTTGTAGCCTAGGGGGCATTCGATCCAGAGTGTCATCAAGTGTAACGTTAAAATCAACCCCAATTACTAATTATCCTTCCGGAAGTGTGAGTAGAAATTTGCCATGCGCTGGAAAAGCCAGCGAATGGAGTGCTGGAGGAATATAGATGGTGACCAAATTGATTGTGTGTCCCTCTCATTGGCAAGAAACGTCTGCAAAGCGGCCTTGATCATCTGTGTAAGTGTGTTGTATAATCAGAGTGAAGTTCTTTTTAACCAGGATTCCCACCCCCATGAGCCTGATATGAATTCGGAGTGTACCACTAATTTGAAACCCCAATGGTCTAGGGCTTTTCAAGTCGATCCCACTAGATGGGTTTCTTGTATCATGGCTACCACTGGTGCCTTGCGCTTGAGATATTGCAGCATGAGTACCCTCTTTAGCTTGTCGCCCAAGCCAATAACATTCCAGGAGACAAGCAACAGAGACAGAGCGCTTGTGGGGCACATCCTGGGAACATCGGGGGCAGTAGGTGTGGACATTGTTGTCATTTAAGCCATTGCTGCGGGATATACCTAACGGAGATTTCAATGGAAGCATCACTGTGAAGTTGCAAGTCGCATTAGAAATACAATTGAATCATAAAAAACTGCCTGCCTCCCTGCATGACGGACTTAGAACTACCCGCCTCCCAAACAATGCAGAGTGCCTATTTCCCATTTCCTGTTACCTTTCTAAGGGGGTAGTCTCTCCATCACCTCTCCCTCTTCTACATACGTAAATGGCAATAAAAACAGCCTTGTTCATCTGTAAATATGCTACAGTGGTCGTAACTTGTTACCAGAAGTAATTTCTCAAACCGCAGTTCAAAATTATCCAAGAAGTCTCTAATTAGAAACAGAACCGGCTTGGACTGTGGACTTTACAGGTCAGCAGGTGGAAGAGGTCATTGTGTAGTCCTTATTCGCCTTTGTCAACGTCTCTTAAGTGATTCGGTATGCGTGGAGGTTGCTTCTGCTGGTGTGGGGTGCACCTTTTCAGTCGGAAGGTGGTGTTGTTTGCTGTTCGTCTTTCTGGGTTTGGCGACTCTGAACCATCCTTCAAGCCATTCCTGGGCCTCCTCTGGTGTGATAAAGAACCATGCTTTCCCTTCCGCTTCTACCCTCAGTCTAGCCAGGAACAGAATGGAGTATTTCAGGCTTCTGTTCCTCAACACTTTTTTCATGTCAAAGCAGCTGCGTCTTTGTTTTGTTACTGCTGCTGAGAAGTCAGGGAAAAAAAGGGATCATGCTATTGTCGATGCGCACAGGCGGCGGCCCCCTTGCTGTTTGTAAAATTAGGTCATGATCACGGAAATTAAAAATGCGGGCTAGGATAGGCCTTGGGGGCACACCTGGTTTGGGTATTCCACCTCGGACGCGGTGCGCTCTTTCCACTGCAAAGTGGTGGGATGAACCCTTAGGGGCAGATTTATGTTAACTGGCGCATCCCTGGGATGCGCCAGTTAACATGCGCCACAGTGCGACACTTCTCCGCCACCCATGGTGCGCCGCATTTATGATGCGGCGCACCATGGGGTAAAAACGGCACAGATGCGTGACGCATCTGTGCCGTAAAGGTGGCGCAATGCTGGAGTTGCGTCGCAAGCGCGACGCAGCTCCAGCAAGGCTCGGGGGTGCCCATCTTAACAATGCTGCATCAAGACCTACGCCTGCTTCAAGCAGGCGCAGACTTTTGACGCAGCATTGGCCAGAAAGTGACTGAGTGAAATCTCATAGATTTCACTCAGCCACTTTTGCGAGGCGCACCTGCCCCGGAACGCCCACCCTGCGCCGGAACGCCCACAAGCGGCGCAGGGCTTTACAACGTGACGCATCTGCCTAGATGCGTCACGTTGTAAATCGTTCGTAGGGATGCGCCACGTTTACGCCGCCTTGCGTGACGCAACAGCGGCGTAAACGTGGCGCAAGGGCTTCATAAATCTGCCCCTTAGGCTGCAGGTGTTGCTTAATGAGATCTTCTACAAAGAGGTCTATTGCTGGGCCCCCCATCCCTTCCGGTACTCCAACTATTCTGACGTTATTGCGTTGCGAAATTGTCCAGTTTAGCAGCCATTATTTTACTTTCATTTTTTAGGTGGCGCACTTGACGATTACGTTCAGTGGTATCATCACGTAAAGTCCCCGTTGTGGTTTCTACTTCTGTGAGAGTTCTACCGATAGTGTGCAAATATGAAAGTCAAGGGCTGTGCGCACTTTATTCAAGGTAGAGAGTATATTCTGCAATGTTACTTTTGGCCTCATCTGGAGCCTGCGTAGACGGTTGGGTCGTTGTTTCCCGTTGTGTTTTATTGCATGTATATTTATCTAATTTGGTCTAGTGTGTGGTGCGCTGACCCCAACCCCCCATTGCTGTGTGTTTTGGGTCGTATCACACAGCAGTCAAGGAACTGGAGTGGTAGTACTCACCGCTCCCTGCCTGGGTGATGCACAGTCACCGCTGCTTTTTGGGTTTCCTACCACAGGATACGGTAGTTGTTTCATGTGAGCACCGGCTAGGGATCAAAATGGTGGCGCAGTCAGGATCTCCGAACGGTGCGCTTTAATGAAGGGACCAGTGATGTGCTTCCGTTAGTGCTTGGTCACTTTCCTGCCAGTTGTGTAGGCTCTTAAGGGTCCTTGTTGCAGGTTTGATTCTGCTACTCAGACTAAGGAGTGCTATCCGGGGCAGCAGTTGTCTGGTTTTGCACTGTTTCACGCACCCCCACTGCTATGCTGCAATTGCTGGCTTGAAATGTCTAAAAGTTATTTCAGGGGTACCTGTGATGGGTAGCACTCCAGCGTTGCATGGGGGCCCTCTTGCAGTGTTCTCATAGTCTCCCCAAGAATATTCATTCAGTAAGTGGGGAGAATCTAGCTAGGACCATGAGCGTGGCAAGCCCGTGCCGAGATGGGTCTCGCCACGCCTGTCAGAGCACTCTGAGTCCCTGCAGCTGCCCCCAAGTGTAGCGGAGAATCCGCGCTCAGTTCTAGTGCATCTCACCCAAATCGGTTCCTTCGCGCACTGTGGAGGTTGGGACGAGCCTGTGTGCATGGGAAAGTCTTCATTGCAGGCAGGCAGACTCACCCTCTCCTTGCCTTGGTTTGCAGTGAGCTGCATTTACCACCATGCACCACCACGCAGGACTTAGAGATCGGGGGAGGCTCATTCATGGCTGCGGGTTGGTGATGTACGGGAGGCCACAGCTTCGCTCTCTCACCAACAGGCCGCAGGCACTTTGCACGATGTAACTGTCACTGTGTTCACCCGTTACGCCTCACGGGCTGCATGTCCTGTGCTTGGATCCTTCCGAAACCGTTAGCTCCGCAAACAAGAGTGGGAGAAGGTTGGATAGTTGCTCGGATTGTCGGCGATGACTGTGAGGGTTTGGAGAGATTTCAGGCAGCAGCCAT
Source organism: Lissotriton helveticus (assembly GCF_964261635.1). Lineage (NCBI taxonomy): Eukaryota > Metazoa > Chordata > Amphibia > Caudata > Salamandridae > Lissotriton > Lissotriton helveticus. Next base: position 642,761,575 of record NC_136065.1, on the reverse strand, counting down.
TTCGGTAGGCTGCTAGCCAAGCCCCCCAAAATTGCTAGTTTCATAGAATTTTCCTCCACTTCAAGAGCTTGTATTTTGCCCGATTATGAGCATGAACATGACTCTAAACACAATTATATAATTTCCAAAAGTGATAATTCACATCTGACAGTCTTTACAGTCAAAGAATAAACACTAAAAAATCAGCATTACTGACCACTTTAAGAAGAATTCTCAGGACTGGAGTGATCGTTTTTCTTAAGAATATGTTTTTTCGGGAGTGAATCAAAAAATGATTCAAAATGTCAATTGTATTGCATCTCATGTTAAATATCCACTTTTTAAGACCTCCTAGTGAGCAAATTTTCCATTTTTATAGACTATTCCTCCTATTCAAGAGCTTGTATTTGGCCCAATTTCGAACATGAAAATGACTCTAAATACACTTATTTTACTTCGAAAAGTGATGATTCGCATATGACAGTCATTTACAGTCAAAGATTAAACACTAAAAAAAACACCATTACTGTACACTTAGAGATTGTTCCTCAGGTCCTGGGTCGTTGTTTTTCATCAGAAAATTGAATTTTTGGACTGTCAAAAAATTATTCAAAATGTATCGCCCCTCATATTAAATATCCACTTTTTAAGGCCTCTTGGGGTCCAAAATTGCCATTTTTATAGACTTTTCCTCCTACTCAAGAGCTTGTATTTTGCCAGATTTCAAGCATGAAAATTACACAAAACACATTTTATTTCCAAAAATGATGATTCACATCTGACAGTCATTTAAAGTCAAAAGATGAAACACTCAAAAATTACCATTAATGACCACTTGGAATAGGTACCTCAGGTCCGGGGTCATCGTTTTTCAACAGAAGCTTGATTTTTTTGGACTGTACAAAAAATGAATAAAAATGACAATTGTATCACACTTCATGTTAAAAAACACTTTTATAAGGCCTCCCAATTACCAAAATTGACATTTTTATTATTTTCCTCCTACACACAATTAGGAGGAAAAGACCTTGATTTTGCTAGATTACGAGCATGAAAATGACTCTAAACACAATTATTTAATTTCCAAAAGTGATAATTCACATCTGACAGTCTTTACAGTCAAAGAATAAACATTAACAAAATCACCATTACTGACCACTTAGAGAAGGTTCCTTAGGTCAGTGGTCGTTGTTTTCATTGGAAAATAGATTTTTTGGTTGGTTTTACTGAGCCAACAAAAATGGTTCCATTGATAGTGCAAATAATAAAGGTGACAGAGGGCACCCTTGACGAGTGCCATGAGATATTAAAAACTTAGAAGATTGCAACCCCGCATAGCTGACTTTGGTGCTAGGATGGTCATATAAAGCTTGTATCCATTGTAGGAACTGGCCTTTAAATCCACATGCTGATAATGTAGCCCAAAGGAAGTCCCACCCCACTCGGTCAAAAGCTTTTTCAGCGTCTAATAATATCATACCGAGTGGGGTTGACTTAGTCCTAGCAACATCAGATGCTGTCACAGCCATATTTACATGGGCCGTGGTATCCCTTCCTAAGATGAACCCATGTTGCTGACGGGACACCAGGCCAGGCATTATCGCTGCCAGATGAGTCGCCAAAATTTTAGCAAATATTTTTGCGTCGGTGTTTATGTCCTGTGGCACTCGTCAAGGGTGCCCTCTGTCACCTTTATTATTTGCACTATCTATGGAACCATTTTTGTCGGCTCTGCAAAACCAACCCCGAATAATCCCCTTTATCTCTGGCTCGAATTCTCTCAAAATCACTGTATGTGCAGTCGACATTGTAATATACTCAGCAGATGTTGGGGAAGCAATGAAGGGGATAATTCTGGAGGCAAGGAGATTTGGGGCTATCTCAGGCTACAAACTGAATACTAATAAAACTCAAGTATTGAACTATAAGTCTCTGGATCCAATACAGGGAGTCTGTAGGGTTGCTACTTACTTATGGGTTAGAGTGTCTGCAAAAATAGATGAGATAGTTGCGGTAAACTATGAGGTATTACTGAAAGAAACAGTTATTTCACTAAAAAAGTGGTATAAGGTGCCTCTATGTATAAGCGGGCGGATAAATCCAATAAAAATGAAGATTTTGACTAAATTTCTTTATTTTTTGGGGCCATCCCTTTGCGTGTTAATAATTCCTTTTTTAAACGTCTAGATGGGTTTTTTAGCAGTTTAATTTGGGGCTATAAAAAAGTGCGTTGAGCAATCGATTTATTAAAGGTACATTTAATCAGGGGGGTCTTGATTTCCCAGATTTCAAATTATATTTTTGGTCAGCTTCTCTTGTGCATCTTCGCAGTCTACTAAACCCGAGTAATAATTTTGTTTTCCATGTATTTATGCTAGGGGAAGATTCTAATATGTTTCTGTACAGAACTAACGACCCAAACTACTATAAGCGGGTCAAATTTAAGACCGCACGGGATAGCGTAATTATTTGGCGTGCTATTCTTAATAAGTGCAAGACATCGCTTTATCATCCTAAACTTCCTTTGTGGGATAATCCAGCCCTGCCAGATGTCTTCCATGATGGGGTGGGTAAGCGATGGTCTAGTTCAGGCATAAAAAATCTGGGGGATCATTTATGATTGTAGCGGGTTTCTGACATTTGAAAGACTGAAGATCTTATATAATCTCTCAGAAAGCATGCGGTTCAAGTACTATCAAATTCACGATTATTTTATACGTAGTATGAATCTTACAGCTGTTCTGGATTCTGATATATGGAATTGTTTATACGCAGTAAAGGATAAATCATTGATCAGCACTGGATATAAAATTTTTTATTCATATAAGGAGGACAATTGTGCGAGATTAGCTGAGCAATGGAGTCAAAGAATGGGGACCACTATCACAGCTAACACTATATCGTCAGCACTCAGCAGTATCTGTAGGTCGGTACATTCTTCTAATCTGAGACTGCAGCAGTATAGAACAATATGGTCATTATATAACACTTCCGAAATTATAAGTGGTCTCCAAATAATTCTACTAGTGACTGGACAAAGTGTCCAAAGTGTGATCTATTGGCAGCTAACCTGAAAGATATGTTTTTTCTCTGTACGGAACTAGCAGAGTTCTGGCGAAGGGTTGCTCAAATTCTGTCTCAGAAACTTGGGAGATCTATATCACTTAAAGTATTGGATGTAATGTTGGGTGGGCAGAATAGGAATTCTAGCCAGAAAGATCTAATAACTATCTTATTGGCTTGTGCCAGACTGACAATAGCTCAAGTCTGGATATCACGGGGTCCACCGCTAGTTCTGGAGTGGTGGGGACTGGTTAAAGAAACATATGATATGGAATTTGCACTAGCTAAAATGAGGTGAATTCGCTCATTATGTAAACTTAAAACAATCTGGGGTTCATTTATTTTTTTTAAAAATCTTGGACGCTCATATATTGCTAAAATGATTTTTTTTTTTTTCTATCTATTGAGTTCTAGAAAACTATATTTCGTTGTTAATATTGATGCTATGTATTTGTTTATTGCTATCTCCTCATGTTGTCAATAAAACCAATTAAAAAAAGGAACATTGATTTTTTGGACTGGACAAAAAATGATTCAAAATGTAATTTATATCACACCTCATGTTGAATAACCACTTTTTAAGGCCTCACAGTGACCGAAATTGCCATTTTTACGGACTTTTCCTGCTACTCAGAAGCTTATATTTTGCATGATTACGGGCATGAAAATGACTCTAAACACACTTATTTTAGTTCAAAAAAGTGAAAATTCACATCCAACATTCATTTACAGTCAAAAGATAAAACATTCGAAAAATCACCTTCGCTAACCATCTGGAGAAAGTTTGTAAGGTCCCGGGTCATCATTTTTTCATCAGAAAATAGATTTTTTTGGACTGAACAAAAAATGAAAATGAGCATTTTTAGACACTTTTGCTCTTATTCAGAAGTTTGTATTTTGCCTGATTTCAGGCAGGAAAATGACTCTAAACACACTTATTTTAGTTCCAAAAGCGATAATTCCCATCAAACAGTCATTTATAGTCAAATAATTAAACATTCAAAAAATCACCATTCCTGACCATCTGGAGAAAATTCATAAAGTCCTGGGTCATCGCTTTTCATCAGAAAATAGATTTTTTGCACTGTACAAGAAATGATTCAAAATGTCAATTGGATCGTGTCTTATGTTGAATAACCACTTTTTAAGCCCTCACAGTGACCACAATTGCCAGTTTTACAGACTTTTCCTCCTACTCAGAATCTGGTATTCTGCTCGATTTTCTCAGAAATTGACTCTGAACAAACGTATTTTAGTTTAAAAAATGAAAATAAATATCCAACAGTCATTTAGAGTCAAAAGATTAAAGATGAAAAAAATCACCATTACTGACCATGTGGAGAAAGTTCGTAAGGTCCGGGGTTTTCTGTTTTCATCCGAAAATATATTTTTTGTACTGTACAAAAAAATATTCAAAGTGTCAATTGGATCGCTCCTCATGTTCAGCAACCACTTTTTTGGCCTCACAGTGAGCAAAATTGCCATTTTATTGTTATTTTCCTCCTATTCAGAGCCTTGTATTTTGCCTGATTTCAAGCAGGAAAATGACTCTAAACATACTTATTTTTGTTCCAAAAGTGATAATTCCTATCCAGAAGTCAGTTACAGTCAAAAGATTAAACATTCAAAAAAATCATCATTACTGACTAACTGGAGAAAGTTCCAAGGCCATGGGGTCATCATTTTTCATCAGAAAATGCATTTTTAGGACAATACAAAAAAAAGATTCAAAATGTCAAGTGGATCGCGCCTCATGTTGAATAACCAGTCTCCCAGTGACCAATTATTTTTATTTTTACAGACTTTTCCTCCTACTAAGAAGCTTGAAATTTGTCTGATTTGGGGCATGAAAATAACTCTAAACACACTTATTTCAGTTCCAACAGTGATAATTCCCATACAACAGTCATTTACAGTCAAATAATTAAACATTAAAAAAATCACCATTACTGACCATTTGGAGAAAATTCCTAAAGTCTGGGGTCATCGTTTTTCATCAGAAAATAGTTTTTTGCACTGGACAAAAAAGTATTCAAAATGTCAATTGGATCGCTCCTCATGTTGAATAACTACTATTTAAGGCGTTACAGTGACCAAAAATTGCCATTTTTACAGACTTTTCCTCCTATTTAGAACCTTAAATTTTGCCTGATTTCAGGCAGGAAAATGACTCTAATTACACTTATTTTAGTTCCAAAAGTGATATTTTCTATCCAGTAGTCATGTACAGTCAAAAGAATAAACATTAAATAAATCACCATTACTGACCAACTGGAGAAAGTTCGTAAGATCCGGAGTCATCGTTTTTCATCACAAAATGTTTTTTTTAGACTGGACAAAAAATGATTCAAAATGCTTATTGGGCAGGATGCATGGCCTCTAAAATAGGATATGTGCTCTTAAGTTTTACTTATCCTGCTAGGGAAAAATCTCAAAAGTAACATTTTTCACTGTGGCAAGACTGGGTCTCCCATAGAAAAGAAGCAAAATTTCAGCATTGGAATAGCTAAACTCTGTTTTAAGGACTTAAATTAATAGGAATTTTAAGTCCATCTGGTGCTCCAATCTGATTTTAAATTACTATTTTGAAAATGCCACTTTTAGAGAGTTCCCATTATACTGTGTGAAGCTAATAGTAGCCTTTTCAGAGTTAATACCCAACTGCCACCTGGCAGTCTGCTGAGAGATGTGAAGAGCTCCTAGGAAGGCGAACAAAAGGGACTTGGCTGGGAGATGGTGTGGCCCCCTCCTGACAGAATGGTCTGGGTGACGTGCAATAAAGTTTTTGAGTCTGACATAGAGAACTTCACTAGGACCAATGCCTAGCAACACCCCAACCACAGCAACACCTTCCTGGGCCTTATCTTCAGACTTTTCCTGCTTGGTGTTTTTGATATTGAGAGCCTCAAACTTCTTGCCAATGCTGAGGCTCCCACTGAGGTCCTGCACTTCAGTCAGCCAATATCAATGAGCTCATATTTGGATTCAGCTGGCACCTTGACCAACTGATGTGCCTGTCAATGAGGATGTTCTCCAAGGAAAAGACTAAGGGCCCACTTTATATGTTGGCAGAAAGGGTACCCTATAGCAACGGCAATGGTTTACCCTTCTCACTCACATAATGGTCCTCCTGCAAAAATTCAAAGTGAATGGACTCGAGTTTGGCAACAGCAGAGACTACTCCATCTCCACCAAGTCCAAACTTCCCGGAAGGCCATTAGAGTAAGGAGTGTTGGAGAATCGTCTGTATGTCTGCCTGCAGAATTTAGATGGGCGGTCACATAACTGGTTAATACTTCCCTTCAAAGCCAGGGGAACCCTGACAGTATGCTTTTGGTTCTCTCTTGAAAACATTGTAAAATTAGCCTACGCCTGCTTTGTACATTTAATTTACTCATATGTCCTTTGTATACTGAGTTACATATACAGAGGGCTTGTCATTTAAATGCTACTAGTGGGCTGCAGCACTCATAGTAGGACCCACTAATTAGCCTTTCAAAACAAAAGACAAGTTTCAGGCCTGCCACTGCAGCCTGTGGTTCAGTTTTAAAATGTCATTTCTACCTGGCAAAATAAACCTTTTTATAGGTCTACACCTTCCATTTTATTTCTTGTAAGTCCCCTCTAAGGTAGGCCCTGAAGGCTCATAGGACGGAGTGCATGGAATTTGAAAAGTAGGACGTGTGTTTAGGTTTTCATGTTCTAATAGAGAAAAGCTCCTAAAGTCATTTATAACTGTTGGAAGACCTATCTCTCCCACAGCCTAACACTGAGTTACCTTATTACGTTAATAAGTGCTAACTTCAGATTGGGAACCAAAGGAAGCCTAGGGGGTCCATTATGATGATGGGCGGATTGCCTCCACCAGGGTGGCGGTGGCCACCGCCACCCTGGCGGAGGCAATCCGCCTGACAAGCACTCTCGTTTTCCCCTCCGCCAGATTAGGATGGCGGAGGGGACAGCGGCGGACGGAAAGACCGTCCGCCGCTTTACCGCCGCGGTCGCCTTGCGACCGCAGCGGTAATGGATTAATATGGTGTCGGTGTCCAATGGACACCGCCAGCCATATTACAATGGCACCAAGTAGAGGCCTTTCCGCGGCGGCAATGCCGCCACGGAAAGGCAGGCGGGAATTGCTGCGGGGCCCCCTGCAGGGCCCCCAGGTTGCCAACACTGTCGGGGGGCACATGGGGGGTACCTATGGTACCCCCCCACATTTGCATATGCAAAGCGGCAGGCACCGCGCGGTGCCTGCTGCTTTGCATATGCAAATGCAACAAAGCATTTTTAGCATTGTGGCGGGCGGTGCAGAGTGCACCGCCCGCCACAATGCTAAAACTACAGGATGTGCCCGCCACTGTGGCGGGCACATCCTAATTCCCCCCTCGGGACCCACGCCCTTATGGCGGGCGGTCCCATTCCCCACTATGGTGACGGGCGGACAAAGTCCATCCGTCATCATAATGGACCCCTAGGTGTGAGAGGAGGGATATCTGAGGCTGGTGCAGATCTGTACCCTTCCCTGATTGCACTGAAAAGGGCTCTGCCTGCACCAAACTCAAAATGACACCATGGCTGCTCTTTTTTTTTTTTTTTTTTCAAAAACCTTTATTGGAGTAAGCATAGAAAAGTACAAGAATGGGCCTACAACCTCACGGGCTGGCCGCTAATAATAAGGCACAATGCATGAAGTAAAAATGTACACCCGTGGTCAAGCAAAGCTCGAGCACAAAGCAGTACTCTACAGATATCACAGAGCAATTTGAATTTTTATTTTACAAAAAGAAAAACAAACACTAAAAGGCGAATACACGGTAAGTCAGGTCAGCCCAAAGAACGGAGGGGATGGTCCACGATCAGGAGAACACACCCAGAGCCCTGAGGCTCCAACCAAGTCGGGAGGGGGAGGGGAGCAGCGGGGAGAAACGGAAAAACAGTATGGAAGGGTTCCGGGAACGCTCGCCTAGGGAGATAGGACAATCTCAGCCGTGCCTACAAGGGGAGGGGTGCAGATACCCCCACGATAATCATTCCATTGGCCCCAAATCTTTGTCCACGCCCTGGGTCTGCCCCTGGCCACATACACCGTCTTCTCACGAAACATGGACCAGTCCATGTTGTCTTCCCACTTCGAGACCTCAGGGGGCCTGGAAGCTCCCCAGAGTTGCGCAACATCCCGCTTCGCAATCATGTAACCCAGGGTAGCCCATCTGGTCTGGGCCACCGAGTAGTCAGTGGGCTCCCACACATTCAACAGACATCGTCGAGGCTCCGGCCGCAGGGCCACACCAGTCACATCAGTCATCACCTCAAGCACAGCAATCCAGTAATCCGCTACAGCCGGGCACTCCCAAAGGATATGTAAAAAGGTCGCACTCGAACCACAACCACGCTTACAGAGCCCATCCAAAGAAAAGCCCATCGTAACCAGCCGCGGACCCGTGACATATACTCGATGAAGGATCTTAAGTTGGACCAAACGGAGACGGGCAGGAATGGCCACCTCCTTGGGAGAAGAGAGTGCCGACTGCCAATCCTCGTCGTCCAGTTCCAACCCATCGCCGATCCAAGCCTCCCGAAGTCGGACCAATAAGTCCGCCCGATTGTTGATCAATTTTTTATAAATCAGAGAAATAGTGCTATCAGGAAGATGCCCATCAAGGACACGGTCCTCGAGGGGGGAAGACTCGGGCGGGGCCTCATCAGGAACCAAAACTGAGGCGAGGGCATGCCGGACCTGCAGATAGCGAAAAAATTCCCTCCCACTCAAACCATATTCCGCCTGGAGGGCCTGGAACGACTTCACACAACCGTTCGAGCACACATCACCCACCTTACAAATCCCAATCACATCCCAGCGGTCGAAACCCTTGGTAGACCAGAGACCGCCCAAACGTTCCGAGGCATAAAGCGGCGTCGCCAGTGTCAGTCGATCCTCCCACCCCAAACTCACATTCGCTGCTCGCCATACAGTTACTGCAATCTTGGACGGGCCCACAAGATGGCGCCCGGCCGATCGAGAATAAAGCGCTCTATTAAAGTCCCCACCCGGAAGCTGGAGTCTATCCATCTCGAATGCAGGATTACGACCCGGGGAAAACATCATGTGATTAATGGCAGACAACTGAGAAGCCCAGTAATATCACTTGATATCGGGGAGCGCCATGCCCCCGTCATACCAAGGGATGGTGAGCTTTGCGAGTGCAATACGCGGACGCCCATCCCAAATCAATTGCCGTTGAAGACTCTCAATCTCTCGGAAATAGGTCGTAGGGATAGCGTCATAGGAGTTTTGGAGCGCGTAAAGGAATCGCGGCAAGGACATCATTTTAAACAGGGCCGCCCTGCCCAGAGGAGACAAAGGAAGCTTACGCCAACGGGCCACATCCAAGCGCAATCTAAGCAACGGTGGGAGGAGATTACGCTCAAAGCGGAGCGACGGATCCAACGTAATAAAAATCCCTAAATACTTGAAACCCGACTGGACCACCTGAATAGGAAGTCTGCTCGGCAAGGGGGGTAAAACACCCGAAAGAACATACACACAGGACTTAGTCCAATTAATAACAAGGCCCGAGTTGGCACCAAAGGAAGCAAGAACGTCAAATAGAACAGACAGAGATTTACACGGGGAGGTGAGATATAAAAGAATATCGTCCGCGTAAAGTGAAACGCGGTCCTCAAAGTCCGGAGACCAGCGAATCCCCTTGAGGGAAGGTTCCCACCGAAGCCAAGCAGCCAATGGTTCCAAGGCGAGAGCGAACAATAACGGAGACAAGGGGCATCCCTGACGGGTACCCCTACCAAGGGTGAAAGGAGCCGAGACCCTACCATTTACCACTACCTGCGCCAGAGGTTCCGCGTATAGTAACTGGACCCAACCAATAAACTCAGGCCCAAAACCAAATTTTTCAAGAGCCGCCCAAAGATAAGGCCACTCCACCGTGTCGAAGGCCATGGAGGCATCCAACGATGCCAAAATGGCCGGCTCCGTCAGATGCCCCGCCCTCGCAACCGCGCCGTGAAGACGACGTAGGTTCAGAGCCGTGTTGCGGTGCGGGATAAAGCCAGATTGATCCGGATGGACCAAGTCACTAATGACCGTCAAGAGACGGGATGCCAGGAGTTTCGCCAATACCTTGGGTTCAACATTTAGCAGGGATATTGGCCTATAGGAGGAACAAAGATCACGCGGTTTACCATCCTTGGGGATGACAACTATCGTGGCCAGTCGCTGATCATAAGGGAGAATACCCCGTTCCCGGGACTCCAGAAACATGGCGCGAAGATACGGAGCCAACCTGTCGGGACGCAACTTGTACAATTCGATTGGCAACCCGTTCGGGCCCAATGCTTTGCCCGAACGGAGGGAGCGGATGGCAGTAGCTATCTCATCAACTGTAAAGGGGGAGTCCAACGCCCCACGGTCTAAATCGGAAACACTGGGCAGGGCGATATCACGCAACAGAAGGCGAGAGTCAGCCACATCCCTCACAGACACAGGGGTATACACCACACGGAAGTACTCGGCAAATCGGTCAACTATTCCAAGCGGGTCCGTTACACTCACACCACACGCAGACTGAATCACGGGTACCACACGATTAGCTCTCTCCTTCTTATCCGGCCATGCCAGCAATTTACCCGCTTTGTCACCCACATCATACAAACGGCCCTGTTGCTCCCGAAACATCACTTTGGCAGCATCTGTGACCATGGACTTATAAGCAAATTGTTTCAGACCCAGGGCATGGAGCTTCTCAGACGTGACACCAGATTCCAAATCCTCCTCCAATGCAGAAATCTCCCCCTCAAGATCCACCACCTCTCTATTCCTCGCCCTCTTAGCCTCAACAATAAGGGAGAGGGCCTGCCCACGAATCACTGTCTTAAAGGCCTCCCATAGGGATACAGCCGAGGAAACCGACCCCTCGTTATCCAGAAAATACGCGTCCAAAGACTGAAGCAAAAGGCTGCGGGTCTCGGGGGAGGTAAGGTACCACGGATTAATGGGGGCCACCCGGCCCACTGTCTCCACCCCAACCTCAAAACGAAGCCAGAGCGGAGAGTGGTCAGAGATACCCCTGGGCAGGTGCACAATCTCACGCACCGCTGGGGACTGAGCCGCAGGTATAAGGAAATAATCCAGCCGGGACAGACTCCCATGGGCCCCAGAGTGAAAGGTGTACTGAAGCTGAGTAGGATGCAAAAGCCTCCAGCAATCCACCAAGCCAAAGGTATCCAAAAATCCACCCAACCACTGCTGAGCCGCCGGAGTATCCCTAGGGGGGTGGCGATCGTGGAGACCGGAGACTACAGAATTAAAATCACCAGCCAGAAAGAGCGTACTATCAGGGAGGTCCAACAAGACACGGCCCAAATCTGAAAAGGTAGAAGTCTGCAAGCCGGGGGGCACATAAACCGTTAATAGGGAGAGGGCACGGCCTTCATACCGACCCACAAGGACAGCATACCGCCCCCGGTCATCCTGAATCACATCATCAATAGCCAGGGGGAGGGAAGCCCGAATAAGGATACCCACACCCCTGGAACCCGAAGTAAACCCTGAATGTGCTACGAGGCGATAGCCCCACCTATTCATTGCATGACAAACATTGTCCATCAAATGAGTCTCCTGTAGGAAAACAATATCAGGAGATAAACGTCGTATACATTTCAACACCACACTTCGTTTGATACGATCTCCCAGACCATTAACGTTCCATGAAACAAATCTCAACCCGCTACCCCCCATCCCACCCGACAAAGCCCAAACCCCCCACCAATGAGCATGACCGCAAAAACAAAGTCAAATACAGGAGAAAGTCGCCTTGAACACAGAACACACAAACAACGAACTTCCCAACCACCCACCCCCCAACTAAGAAGAAAACACCCCCCACCCTGCACCCCTGCAAAAAGCTAAAAAGCCACCCCAACCAGCAGTGTGCCTGTCGCCCAAGAACCCCTATTCTACACAAAGACCCCGGAGGAGGAAAGGCTCCGTCCCACCCGCCCCCCGCTCAAACCAATGACGAGAAAAGAACATACAGCAAAACACATATGAGGTAGAGGAACATAGGCATACATCCCTGGAAAAGTTATACAAAACAAGGCATCAGGCAGAGACGAGACGTTCAGCTCTCTACACCACCTTCAGCACCGCCCGGGTGGGTTTCGGACTCAGTCTCAGGAGGTCGGTGAGGCAGGGAGTCTAGCCAGTCAGTCACCGCATCTGGCCGATCAAAGAAGAAAGTTCGACCATTATACTCAACCCGCAGCCTGGTCGGGAAGAGCATTGCGTAACGCATCCCCATGTCCCTAAGACGCTTCTTGGCACCACGAAATCCCATACGCTGCTTCTGGACCTGTTGGGAAAAGTCCGGATAAAAGTTCACCGTGGCATTTTCAAAGGCCACCGGGCCCTTCACCCGCGAGGCCTGCAGGATAGCGTCCCGATCTCTATAGTGGAAAAGCTTCGCAACAATAGGTCTCGGCGGGGCGCCTGGCTTGCCCTGGCCCCCCGGAACACGATGTGCGCGCTCCACTGTGAAAAATTTACTAAGGCCAGACGGAGAAAGGTGGTTTTGGATCAGGTCTTCAACCAGGAGATCAACAGAGTGGGGTTCTGGATTCTCCGGCACACCAACCACGCGAACGTTACAGCGACGTGCCCTGTTCTCAAAATCCTCCAAGCGCCGGGTCATGAAATCGTTCACCCTACGGAGATTGCCAATCTCCGTCTGTATATCAGAGACGTCCGTCGTGAGGCTGGATGATTTGATATCCAACGACTTCACCTTTTCGTTCGTCTTGGAGAGATCGGCCCGAATCAAATTCACCTCAATTGCCACAGTGTCAAGTTTGTGGGCCAAGGTTTCGTACTGTTGGCCTATGGATTCCCTCATGCCAGAAATGGCGCCCATGATGTCCTGCAAGGAGGGCTCCGTCGACGCATCCACGACTTGGTCAGACGCAATGGGACCGGGCAGGGCAGCTCCGGGGGACCCCTTAGAGTGGGTATAATGGTCCATAACATTAGATTGAACCGGTCCCCCGCGCAGAGGTGTCTTCGTCTTGCGCGTCTCTCGGTCCCCTCTGCCCGCCATTTTGAAGATGCGTCACGAGTAAAGTCACCAGGGTCGACGGACCGGGCACCAGAAATGGAGGCCCCGGGACCAAAGGATCACAAGAGGGGTAGCACTAGGATAGAGGCAGCCAACTCAAGGAACAGTTCAGCCAAGGGCCCGACAACCTACGCGGGTCCTGGCCGCCGCTCTGGCCCGACCCTCTCACCAATGTCCCAGTCTGAGGCAGAATCGAAACCGAAACTTAAGAAGGGGACCCACAAGGCCAATCCCCCTGCCGTTGTTGTTCAACTCCAAGACGGCCACCGAACCTCACCCAGTCCCGGGCGCACTTCGAGGGCGGAGCCCAAAAGTTCAATTGAACATAATTCAGTCACCCGATGTCCAAATCAGTTCCTGAAAGGTCCAGGTAGATCAGCCCAACGTCCTCTATAGAAATCCTCGCAAGAAATCAGGATTAAAGCAGGATATTAAGCCGGGAGCGGCGGGGGTCCGGAGAGCGCTGTGCTCACGCGGCCATCTCGGATGCCCGCCAAGCTCCTCCCCCACCATGGCTGCTCTTGACGTTGTCATCCTAGGCAGTTTGGAGCCAAACCCCGGGGAAGTGTTAAAACTGACCAGCACCCGTTTCGGAGGTAATTCAGGGAATTCTCTCATGCAAAATTTGGCACCAGTTATAAAGTTGGGACCATTAGAACCTGACCTCAGAACACTCCTGGACCTTTGCAAGATTCAGAAGAAGAACTGCCCTGCTGTCTGAGGAAGAGGGACTGCCCTGCTGATTAACCTCTTGCGTGCTGATGACGAGCTGAGCTCGTCATGCAGCACAGTGGTGCTGTGCTGATGACGCGCTGAGCTCGTCATGACCTACGCGGAATGCCCAAGTGGGGATAATAACCCGCTGTGCTGGGCGTTCCATTGAGGGGGCGTGGCCATGACAAACTCAGCTCATCATCAGCACAGCGCTACCGTGCTGCATGACGAGCTGAGCTTGTCATCAGCACCGCGGTGCCGCGCGCGGCCCCTCTCCCCCCGCGCCGCGGGGGAATTAGCCCAGCGTCGATGGGGTTAAAGAAACATGTAGACCTGTTTGCATTGAACCCAGGCTACCGAGAGTGACTCCAAGGTCAGTGAGCAGATCTCTGGTGTGAGCTACAGGGACACAACAAGCACCCAAGGCATCTTTGCAACTGCCAACTGACCAGCACCAAATGCACCTGTCTGGACCTGTATGAGCCCTGCCTCAGACCTGCTTGTTGCCTCTGCCGGAGTGAGTCCTGATCCCCAGGATGTGCCCCCCAAGTCATGGACCCTTCAGTGTCATCAACGATAACTTTTCCTGAAGAAAAGGTGATGTTACCAGAGTTTTGAATTCATCTTGACTGTGAAGTGATCTAGTCACGCTAAGAATCGACCGCCCATATGGACTGCTAATGTGAACTTCCAGCTAGACCTGTTCTTCGTGCCAACAGAGACCATCTTCGATGGCTGGCAATTCGAGACCTGCACTACGTGATGACAGCGAACATCTGTAATGATCAACCAACACAAAATTCCAGCAATGACTGGCTCCTCATGCTGTAGCAATCACCATCTACAATGCTCGACCTTTCCTCGTGAGCAACAGTCTCCTTGCGGCCTTACCAGCGCAAACATTCACAATGGGGGTAGGATGCAATCCATTTCAATACTCCATCCGTGTTTGTCCTTTAATAATCAGAATGCGTGCAAATTGGTTGTGTGCCATGCCCAATTGGCACCAGGGTACAAAATAGAACATGAACTGGGGCGTCATTAACGCCCCTACCAATTGCACAGCTGAGGCACCTCTGTGGCTGTATTATATTCCAAATTAATCCCAGTACTCAAAGTAATCCCATTTTTAACCATTCCTCCTAATCCAACTTTTGTTTTCAAATATCCACACGCAGAGTGGTATGCCAATTTTCATGTTTCTTATATTCAAGGTGGGCCCTCCGGACCTCTGTCCCAAGAATATGATAGACGCAAATTCGTCCAAGACAGTGTTTTTATTAATAGCCCAATGCATTTCGGGCAACTGGTGCCCTTCATCAGGGATCACTGCAAATGATACAAGAATACATATCAATATTCAAACCAGTATCGTTTAAATCCTCTTTCAACATTTTTAAAAAAGGCATTTAAAGAAAATACACGTTTCTTGATGCATTACTTTCTAAAAGTACGATGTTGCAGTGCATTTTACCCATGTCCCCACATTAGCCCCTCAAAACCAGTGGTACTAATGATGACCCTCCATTAATTTGTCAAACCAATCTGTATGTTAAGACTTTCCTCACCCTTCTGCACAATCAGTGTGCAATCGTCTCACTCTTTTTGCCCCTAATCTACATTCATCACACATTCAACACCATTATTCCTCCCTCTCTCTGTCCATCCCCTGTTTACTTCAATTTAGTATCCCTTCTACCATCCAGTCTCTCTAATTATGCGTAAGTTCCCTGCCTTTCCTTACCAGTCCCCATTAATCATCTGCAAATAAAATAACATCCATCTCAATCCTCAAACACACATTGCATTCTCTCACCTTGAAAAGGTCATTCCTCTGTCTGTATCCACTCAATCAAGTTACTTGCATCCCCTGATGCACTCAAACCTCCCGCTTTTTACTTTACCGTAAAGCATCACTGTGACATTCCTCTCCTCACCACCTTCCCCTGCCTTTTAAGACCTAGTATAAGTCTGTTAGATCAGTCATTCTCATATCTTAGATGTACTCTACAGTTATCCAAAAGGCCATTCTTAATAGATCTTACTACACACGCTGTCACTAGCGAACGTTGTTCGTACCTGTTTCTCATTTTAAAAAGCAGTCAGCCTCATCTCCTGTTCCGTAACATGATTGTTTTCTCACGTACTCCTACCCCTGTTTTTAAACGGCATCGTCTCTTCCTATTTCTCCCCCGTGATTGGTCCGTAGTCCCACCTATTTCCCGCTGTAACACTTCCGGTTTAAATCTTGCCGGTTCGCGGCATGGGAACGCTATGAACCACGGAGACACATGCTCCCCGATGAAGGGCGGTGGCCCGAAATGCATTGGAGCAAACTCCATTAATGTATAATGCTGAATTGGAAATGCATTTTTGACTCGGAATGTCTTTAAAGTGATATGAAGTGAATATCTAGCTTGATTAAGCTACCAATAACGATTATGTGAAGAGAAGAAATCTTTGAATGAAATTAAATACTTATGGAATGTTCAACATTTATTTCTCACTTGAATTTTTTGGAGGAATACACCAGTTTGAGTGCCTTGGGGATGTTATCAATGGTCCATTGATCACACGTTATTTCTTAATATAGACATTCGCCTGAGGGTGATAGGCGATACCCGAGAGCACCTAATAACTTTCTAACTCATCTATACCATATGTGAAAAAGCTGTGCACAGTTCTCTAACTATTCAGACCAAAAATAGACTTCACACGAGTTTAAAAAAAACGAGTATAATCTTTATATAAACAGATATAGGAGATGACCACACAATACAAAGCCAACATATAATAATGGGTACTATTCCTTCCGGTATATTGGTAGGTTCTAATCCCAACCACCACTTCTAACCAACAGTTAAATTAAAATCTAACCGTTTCCAAAAGGTTAGGCAGGTCGTATTGCTAGAATCACACACTTTGCAAAAGAAAAGAAATACTCCTGTACTGTGCTAGAGAAACAATGCGATATGTAGCGCCACAGACATGGACTTTGCAATAGAAGGAATAATGCAATGCGTATCACTACCATGCCCTGTGCAAGGAAGAAACAAAGCAATGCATCACGCTACAATCATGTAATGTGCAATGAAGAAATAATGCAATGTGCCACGTTACAATCAGGTACTGCGCGATGAAGAAATAATGCAATGCGCCACATTACAATCATGTACTCTGCAAGGGAAAAATAATGCAGTGCGTAGTGCACCAAGGATGTAGTTCGTCAGGCACAAATAAGGTCAGGCGTCATACAACAGTTCGTTTGCAGCAATAATGCAAAGTGTAATACAACAGTTTAGGTGCTCCGTTAACAGTTTCCCCTAATTTGGATCAATAATGACATAAAAGTACCGATTCTCACTCCGGCCCCAGTACTGCCCCTCCTTGGACCAGCACAGGCCTAGATCTGAGCCGAAGGAACAGGCTTGCACAGCTGACAGAAGCAAGAGGCCTAGAGAGGCCTAGAGAGTGTCCCTCCAGCACCCCACCCCAGCTGGTGATCCATGTTACCGCAGGGGCGCGACCCCACTCTCCTCTCCTCCTTCAGCGACTTGGGCCTTGATCCAGGACTCCGTCGATGGGCACGGCGAGCTTGGGCCGGCAGCTAAGCTCCTCTGGGGCTGCCGGTCCGGGCCGCTACTGTTTCACTTCAAGGGCCCAATGACCTGGCCCTCCTTCCGGCAATCTCAGTGGACACCAAAACCCACCCTCAGCACTGTGGAGACTTACTTCGAATTAGGTGCACACACTACCCAGGCACTCCTCACCAGCGCCTCTGGTTGTACCTTGACACGCACTCTGCATGTCCGAGACTTGCTTCTTCCTTGGTGCCAACGATGACCAGGTGCTCTTCACCAACACCTTGGCTGCACACCGACATGCACCCTGCATGTCCGAGTATCACCTCTTTGCTCGGTGCACACCACGACCAGGCGCTCTTCACTAACACCTTGGCTGTACCTCGACATGCACCCTGCGCATCCCAGTCTCACTTCTTCGCTCGGTGCACACCACGACCAGGCGCACTTTACCAACGCCTTGGCTGCACCTCGACACACACTCTGCGCATCCGAGACTCACTTCTTCCGCCCGGTGCACACAACAACCAGGCGCTCCTCACCAACGCCTCGGCTTGCACCACGACACGCAACATGCGCATCCGAGGCTCTGCTTTCTCCCAGGGCACAAAACGGCCAGGTGCTCCTCACCAACGGCTTGGCTTTCACCACGACACGCACCATGCCAGTCCAAGCCTCTGTTTACTTCCTGTGTGCCCACGATCACACTGCAGACCTTCCGAGGGTCTCAAGCTGCAAAAGCATGCGCACTCCGTGTTGCTTGGGACTTCTCCGTAAACTTTTATGTTCCTGTGTTTCCAAACAGGGAGCAAGCTCACCTCGGGCCCCTGGGGTTCAAGACACAGCACAAAGCACAGTCTTATTCAAGCAGGGGGATCCAGTGCCTCCAAGCACAGTCCCAAAAGCCTCCTCCTTGCTTAGAACAGCAAACTGCAGACCAGCCCCAGATAACGAAGCAAGAGTTGGTTTTCCCCAGCAGTCTCTTTAGTTGCTCCTTCCTTAGCGGAGGTTACTCTTGACCATAGAATGGGTCCAAGCCTTTTCAGTCTCAATCCATTTCTGTTTCATTCCAATGTTCAGGGGTTTCAGCTCTCATAGTTATTGTCAGGATTCGAACCTCCGGTAAGCGCTGACCTTCCTTGCGCTGTACACAGAGGTTCATGGCAGGAAAGACTACGATTCCCAGCATGCCCGGGAAGCACGTCGCGCCTGCGACCTGAGTCACGAGACAACAGGAAACAAAGTCCTAGCCGGGGAAACTGTTGCTGCTGATTATTCCTGCTGGAGAGATTGAGTGGTTGGTATCTACCGGAAAGGCGGTAAGATCCCCTGTTTGAGTCCTATTCTAATCTCGCTGTACCTCGTTCTTGGTTGGGTACGCGTTTCTCTGTTGTGCCAATTGGAACACTTAGCGAGTGTTGATCCGGCTCGCATTTGTGTCATTGAATTCCCTGCTTGTGCAAAGAGCTCTCTCGGCTGAGCGAGCTCACTTTCCCCGTTGGCCGAGTCTGGCATTCCGCAGGCTTGATGCAGGGAAATACCGAAGAATAGTTAAACTTCCCTGTTGGAGGAGACTTCGATTCCTGGTCGCTTGAGGGGCAGTTGTTGTTTTTGTGATTACTACTAGGAACGGTTTGGGCTCAAACTGTTCCTTGGATTTCCCACGGATTACTTGATGTCTTGGTCAGCCTAGCAGTTGCTGGATACTTTTGGACTTCAGTAACTTTCCAGTGGAGCAGACCTTGTTAAGGATATATTAACAATGTCTGCTGTTCATGTTTGATTTCTCTCCACAACCTTTTCTATTTATCCAATCACAGGAGAGAGAAGTAAAGGGTGACATATCGGTGGGACTTATCTAACTACAGAAGATAACACAATCAGTGTTTGGTATGTTGTAGAATCTAGCTCATAGGATGAAATAGTAGGTACAGAATCTGAAGTTCCAATGTGTTCTTTTGTTTCCCCTTACAGTTGGTATAATCCCTGGTATCACCCTAATCTCTTCCTATATTTGAGGCATCAGTATTTTCCTTTACAGGTAGGAGTGGGGGCATACGGAATGTTATACTATGAGGGAGGGACAAAGGTAGTCCTGTTGTATATGATTACTTATTGTGTGTTCTTGGTATCTTTTGGTGTCGTTTCAGGTCTCCCTCCCAGCTGTCCCCATCCATTTCTTCCCTCGCTCGACTATCCCGGCAGTCTGTGTAATTTTACTTCAGACTCTGGGGCCGTCGAGAGGTGGAGCCCATATAGCATCAGCACAATCTCGAAGATATCAGGAAGGAGGAGCCTGACAGAGTAATCGGTAACCCTGGGCGAAGAACTACGCTCCGTTCGCGGAGCTTGCGGAGTTTCGGCAGCTCCGCGTTCCGCGGAGAACGCGTAGCTGTCTATTACTCCGCGATCCGGTGCGTAGCGTAGTTCTCGCGCGCTGAATAACATTATCGCGTGCGCGGCAATGTCTTACCTTCGTTTTGCGTTCGTTTTTTCCTGGTCGCTTGTGCCACCATGTTTGGAAACACTCTCGCACAGTCCCGTGCGACTGTGCGAACGCGATAACGTCATTTTGATGCGCGATAGCGTCATAAGGATGCGCGAGGATGCTTTTTGGTAAGATCGAGTTGCCGAACACGCAGAAACTGCATTCTTGCACAGAAGAACTCGCGAGCATGTTAAAACCATAATAAATTACCATTTTGGTTAGGAAAAAAAAGCAAAAAACCTTAAAGTTGTACCTTTGGCTTTATTTTTAGGGGGGAAGGACCCCTCTTTTTGTTTCTACTCTTGTTTTGAAGAGTAAGGAGGAAGGGCTCTTGAGTTTACAACTTCCTGTTCCTGTCCACCAGGCTCCTCCCAGTGCTTTGTCCATGTGGTGCTCACTTTCCTTTGGATTTTGAGCTGGAAGGATCACTTTCTGTCTGTGTTGGCTGCATTACTGATTTACCTTGGATTTAATGAGGACTTTTTGAATTGGAATTCTCTTTTTCAAGTAAGTTTGTGTAATGTATGAGTGATGTAGACTTGTGCTTGTTTGATTTGATTTTTTTTTTAACTACAGTATTCAATCCTGGAATTAAATTATTGATGGAGGCCTGTACTTTCATGAGGTCCCAAATTGTAATTTTTTTTTAACATTGCATTTTGTGGAATTTAAAATGTTTCTAATTTTTAAGCCAATATCTGACCCTAGTACCCCATGTAGTTAGTGTGTAGGCATGCATGAGTTCATTGTATTAACTTTCTGTGGTTGGCCTGGCCATGTGTTGGCGGCCATTTTATGTTTCCAGCCACTTTGCTCTTGCCATAGGCCTCCAACCTTGTGCCCTACTCTGGCAGTAGGCCATAGGTACTACTCATAGGGTCATGAAAGTTAATCAACTGTTTTTGTGGTGTACCCTTAATGTGAAAATCATGGATGGCTTGGATTGATATAGAAAATCTTATTTTTATGTGTGGGGTATTTCTGGTTTTGGGTGTGTTTAAACTTTAAATACTCTGTCAATTTCTGCCATTAGGTAACCCTAGGAATACAGCTTGGGTACTTTTGGTAACTTCGCACAGTGTGAGCACGTGAACTTACATTTTTTGTCTTGTTCGCGCACTCAATGTACTTGCTCGGGAACGCGAACACGACTTTTTATTCCATTCGCGCTGCCGAACATGCCGATTTAGCATTCTCGCGGACAATATGTCCCGAGTTGCATAAAAGTTTCTCAAAAATGTTGCAGGTGTTTCTTGTGCACCCAAAAAGTCCTCATTTATGTTATGCTGTCATTTGGTTGTAGTTTTCTCTTTTTGGAGCATGGACCACTTCCATTTTCTGTCCTCTATGTAATTTTTTTTTTTTTTTGGGTGGGGTGACCAATTTGGGCGGTGGTGTGGTGTGTCCATTTTGTGAAGCAAAGCATTGTCCCTTTGCCATAGGCATTATTGTCTGTCTTCTCTTTCTTGTCATGTTGTTGTTGGTGGCCAGGCCATGTGGTGGCGGCCATTTTGTGTATGCTTCCTTTGTGATTTATTTTGCCATGTTGTTGTTGGTGGCCAGGCCATGTGTTGGAGGCCATTTTGTAAAGTTGTCCATGTTGTTGTTGGTGGCCAGGCCCTATGGTGGTGAACTTTTTGTGTATGCTTCCTTTGTGATTTATTTTGCCATGTTGTTGTTGGTGGCCAGGCCATGTGGTGGAGGCCATTTTGTGTATGCTTCCTTTGTGATTTATTTTGCCATGTTGTTGTTGGTGGCCAGGCCATGTGGTGGAGGCCATTTTGTGTATACATCCTTTGTGATTTGGCCATGTTGTTGTTGGTGGCCAGGCCCTATGTCGGCGGCCATTTTGTGTGTCCTTCCTTTGTGCTTTTGCCATAGGCATAGGCCTCCAACCTTGTGGCCTACTCTGGCAGTAGGCCATAGGTACTACTCATAGTAGGGTCATGAAAGTTAATCAACTGTTTTTGTGGTGTACCCTTAATGTGAAAATCATGGATGGCTTGGATTGATATAGAAAATCTTATTTTTATGTGTGGGGTATTTCTGGTTTTGGGTGTGTTTAAACTTTAAATACTCTGTCAATTTCTGCCATTAGGTAACCCTAGGAATACAGCTTGGGTACTTTTGGTAACTTCGCACAGTGTGAGCACGTGAACTTACATTTTTTGTCTTGTTCGCGCACTCAATGTACTTGCTCGGGAACGCGAACACGACTTTTTATTCCATTCGCGCTGCCGAACATGCCGATTTAGCATTCTCGCGGACAATATGTCCCGAGTTGCATAAAAGTTTCTCAAAAATGTTGCAGGTCTTTCTTGTGCACCCAAAAAAACTGAATTTGTCATTTGGTTGTTGTTTTTGGAGCCTGGGCAGGGGTTTGTTTGTATGTGTTTTTGCGGTGTTAGGTTTACAACCTCTGTCTTAGCCATGGGCTATTTATTCCTTGCACATTAACCTGTCATGTGCAGCAGGCATCCTCGTTTTTCTGTCCATATTGGTATCTATATAGGCCTGCTTGACTTTATTGGTTCTTTCTGGACTTCATGTGGCCTTTGAGCTGTGGTGCTGCTGGACTGGTATTATTAGTCTTCTGTTTTGTCTTTTATACATTGGCCTGTGTGTCTTTCAATTGTTCATGTTGCCTTACTGCTTGTTTGACTGATGTTGTTCTGCCTTCTTTACTTGTAGGTGCACAAAACAGACTGAGGAGGTGCTGGTTGTTTTTTCATCCATCGCTCGTTCTACTGCCAGACGGACGTCCTTCAGTTGTACGCCACGTGTGGTGTGTGACTCATCTGACCAGACATCTCTGCAATTTGTGCTGCTGTGAGCTGACTGACATCAGAAGAAGATGGGCCCTAAGAAAGCTACCAGGTCCTCCACCACAAAGAAAGTTGCTGCGAAGAAGGAACAGCAGAAGGAAGTGTCACTTAAGTCTGGTATGGACCCCAAAACCTTTTTTGGCACCCCAAAAGGTACACCTGCAGCAGCGGGGTCTGGGGTGCAAGCTGGGACCAGCACATCTGCATTAGTGGGGGCAAGCCAGCATCCCAGGGCCAAGCACATGATGAGGGTCGAAGAGGTAGCCAGCCTTCTGCTTGCGAGCAGTGATACTGAGCCAGAACTAAACTTATCGCTGTCTCAAAGTAGTACACAATCCACGCAAGATGGAAGTGCTCAACAACCACCGCCAGCAGTAGATGTTCAACAACCACAACCACCGCCCGCAATAGGAGTTGTTCACCCACAACCACAACCACTTCCCGCAACAGTTGTTGAACAACCACAACCACCGCCCGCAACAGTTGTTGTTGAAAAACCCCAGCCCGCAATAGTACTTCCTCAAGAACAACAACCACCATCTCCGCACCAAATAGTAGTAGTTGTTCCTCCTGAAGTCGGGGCAGTTCAGGAAGTAGAGCCTCCTTCCGAGCAAGAAGAAGAGGAAGCCACTTCTGTAGGTGATCTATTTCCTTTGAATTCACCAAGGGAAAGGCGGGTTAGTGCATCGAGTTCTTCGCACAGCATCCCTTCCGATGACCTTGATACGGATTGGCAGCCACAACTATCTGCGCATTCAAAGGAGAGACATCCCAAGAAGACCATGCTAGGAAAAAGGAAGTTTCCAGGCAGGCTTGAACTTATGGAGGTCGATGTAGGTGAGCAGGATACTGCTGGTGATAAAGACGGGTCTGACACTGTCATCATCACAAGCGTTATTCCTGGTGCAGAGGATGTAGAGACCAACATTTTCACCCTATCCAGAAATGCTGCAATGACTGATGAGCAGGTACCACGCATAACTCCTACACACTCAACACCCAAAGTAACACCAGCTCCAATTTTTTCAACAGCGAAGGCCCGGCAGCATCCGACATCCAGCAGAAGCGCCACTTCAACAGAAGGAGGTAGTGGCAGTACTAGGACTGAGCTGTCCCATAGTGAAATTCCACAATCCTCCAGTCCATCCGGCATTGGCAGTGGGTCCTCCTCTTCCTATGGCAGGAGACAAAAGTTTACCTCCCCAGTGTGGGACTTCTTTACGGTTCACCCAGTTCAGGAGAACATTGCTGTATGCACCATTTGTCATGTCAATGTTAGTCGTGGTAAGCTTGGTACAAACTATGGGACTGGAGGCCAAACGACCCATTTGAAAAAAACACACTTGATCAGGTGGGAGAACCACCTTGCAAGCTTAAAAACTGTTAGCACTCGTGTTGGTGGGGATACAGTGGTACAAGGTCCACTCATGGTTGACCAGGAGGTAGAAGAAGAGGGAGACGATGACCTTCTATCTAGGAGTGGTACACAATGGACCCCTGTCGCCAGCACTGGAGTGGTAAAGTCCACATCCTCCGCATCTGCAACTTCTCAGTGGCACCAGAGTCAGCTGGAAACACCAAGGAGTGCAAAGTCTGCGATGCAAGGTGGTCCGTCTAGCACAACTCAAAGACATGCAAAGCAGCTTACTATTCCTAGCATGTTAAGGCAGGAGGGAAAGTACGAGCGGAACCACCCAGTAGCACGTTTATACAATGCCAAACTTGCGAAAATGTTAGCACTGGACCTTCTCCCATTTTCATTTGTTGAGGCTGTTGGATTTCTGGAATTAGTGGCAACCCTCTGCCCAAAATGGAACGTTCCCAGTCGCTACTATTTTGCCCGAGTGGCTGTTCCAGCACCACACCACGATGTGCTGGAATTGATTGGGAAAGCCTTACAACAGAGTGTTGTCCATTGTATCCACCTGACAACAGACATGTGGAGCAGTTGCGATGCTACAGATTTCATGTGCATCACCGCACACTGGATCTCTTTTGCAGGTGTTAAAGACAAGTTAACTTCAGGCCTCCGTGACGTTGCTGGAATTTTTAATGATACGCGCAGACATGCAACTATAGCCATGTTTGGTATGGACAAAAGTCATACTGCTGAAAACATTTTGTCTGACTTTAACGACAAGGTCTTTGAATGGCTGAAACCAAGAGGCCTTAAGATTGGTTTTGTTTCCACCGACAATGGCAGTAATGTAGTGAAGGCAATGAGAGAAGGACATTATTTCAGGGTACCCTGTTTGGCACACTGCATAAACTTAGTCGTGCAAGACTTTCTGAAAAATGAAGCCAAAGTCAGCAACATAATGGCCATCTGCAGAAGAATATGCACGCACTTTAACCATTCTTTCAAAGGACGGAAGCTGCTACGGGTCATTCAGCAAGAGCATAGGTTGCCAGTCAAAGCACTGATCCAGGAGGTCCCAACACGTTGGAACTCAACTTATTTCATGCTTGAGCGTCTCTTTGAGCAGTACATCCCACTGAATGCTTATGTCATGTCAAGAAGATTAGGGGATCCTACTGTTAATCTTAAAGCCCTGACCATTGAGATGTGGCAGTGGGACCTCATTAAATGCATCACAGAGATGCTACAACCCTTTGAGGTCTTCACACGTGCAGTTAGCAGGGAGGACTGTACTATGGGCCAAGCCATCCCATTGTTGTACATGCTTGAGCAACAGGTGAAGGAGGTCTGTCAAACATACGAAGGTGACGAACAAAAAGTTGATGCATATACCTTAGCCAAGGGCTTAGTCAACCGCTTGTGTGAAAATGTAAGGCTCAACAATATTGTGTCAGGTGAACATTACATAACTGCAACAATCTTGGATCCACGGTACAAATTATTTGTCAGCAGTAACGAAGTAATTGCATTTTCAGATGAGGATGTTGACAAGTACAAAACTTCCATAGCTGCGGAAGCTAATGAGTTAGAAACTGAACGGCTGTTACTTAAAGGCCTGCCACTGCCAGCCCAGGCCAGTCCAAGTACTCCTGGCGCAAGTTCTTCACAGCATGAGAGCAGTGCGTCTGCTTTCCAGCAGGCACCAACAGTACCAAAAGCAGCACCTACACGATCTGATTCAGCAGACCCAACCAAAAGCATAACTGCTTTTTTTCTACAGAAAGGGATGGGTAAGTCCGTTGCTGTTGCAAAGGGAAAAGAGGACCAGCAAAGCCGAGCACCAATGAACATTGAGCGGATGGTTCAGGCCTATCTGGATGACACAACAGAGGTGTTCATGGAGCAAAGCCCATTGGTCTATTGGTATGAAAGAAGGAGACAGTGGCCAGTGCTGAGCAGGCTGGCGATAAAGTATCTGGCTTGTCCTGTAGCCAGTGTCTCCTCTGAGCGGGTTTTCAGTGCTGCTGGTGCCATTGTCACATCGAAAAGGACTAGTCTCTCCCCCAAAAGCGTGGAGCGGCTGACAATGATAAAAATGAATCAACGCTTCATACCACCAGACTATCAAGTACGTGAATCACCGCCGGATGAAGAAAGCGAGTGCGAAGAAGACGTCCTCACTACTGGGTTACATGACCTACTTCTGTCTGAACGCACAGAGTTTGAGGACGAGCTCCTCTTCCCTGACAACTAGGACAGGTATATTAAAGGAATGATGCAATGCATTGCATAGGATTGTTTAGCCGACTCTGAGCAAATGTGCATGGAATTAAATTATACTAGCAACTTCAGAATCACGTGATGGGCAATTTTCCCATGTTATTTAATAATATAAATTATTTATGCACTTGTGACACTACTACTACAGGTGCAGTCAGTACTTAATTTATCGTTCGTAGTTCATGTTCATGTTGCACAACGTACATTTTTTTGTGAAACAGTCCCCCCTCCACCCCCCCAACAAACACAAATGAACTTCAAATGTTTTCTTGTGAAAATATCTTTGTTTTATTTTTATATTTTCATAATGATAATCGAAAAATAAAATATATAACAAATGTAACCCCCTGACCCAGAGCTGTCCCTACCCTCCCCTAACCCCAACCAAATTTCAACCCAAATGTACACCCCAACTCCCACATCCCACCCACCAACAAAAGGATTAAAAAAGGGGCAAAAAACAGGGTCCATTTCAAAGCCGGCGGGCTTTCAGGTGTTTGTCCACCATTATCCTCACACGCTCCTCTAGACCGTCCTCCAGCTTCTTCCGCTCCTCCTCCAACTTCGCTACCCGGCGGAGAATCTTTGCTTTGAACTCACGGCACCTACACTTGCATGCATGTTGTTGTTGTTGTGGGGGGGCCGCCGAAGATGTAACAACAATGCGGCGGCGGGCGGCTGCCTGACCACGGCGACGTAGTCCTGCAGGCTTGGGGCCCGGGGCATTGGAAGAGGCAGCAGCTGCTGCCGCCGCCTCCTCCTCCTCCTCCTCGGCCTGATCCACCAGCCGGCGGTAGGCCTGTACAATTGCCTGCAGTTTCCGCTGCCGGGCCCGAAAGAAACAGAATTGTTGTAATCCAAACTCCCCGCAAATCAAGAACACAACATTGATTCAACACATAGTGGGCGGCACAGTAGCACTAGCAAGCAAGCTGAGTACCAGAAATTGTGTTGCGTCTATCTTGAACATTCTACAGCCTCTATTAATTTTTTGGACTTTTTGGCACGGCATTATGCCTGCCCTATTAGCATGGGTGTACTTCAACGGTCACACACATTAGAACGAACACCTGTCTTTTTCATATCTCCTTTTGTATTATATACTCTGATTCCGGGAAGGCGGGAACACTCTCAAAGTAACATTAATTAACAGGGGGCAGCTAGTAGCACATGTCTAGTAAAGACTATAATACTTTATACCGCGCAACAAACCTAATTTGGTTTGTGGTTCACCAGCAACGACCCATGCACCCAGTCGTCCCCTCCTTCCCTTGCCTTTGGGTTTGCCCAAAACACCGCTGCTGCTGAGACTATCCACTAACCACCGGTATTGGGTGTGTCTCCCAACCACGCTGGCAGCTGTGTTTTCCCCTTTACATGATTTAACAACAACCCATGCATCCGACTGCTATCAGCCACTTGCATTACTGTAGTGGTAATGCTTAGCATGCTAATGACAAGTAAAGGTAACATCATATATTTTCCAGTAGAGTACAGTGAGAAAGTTTTCCCCTCCCACCAAGTAATGCAGATCACTATTGAATGTAACTTACCATCGCCCGCCGCTGTTGGCTCCCCCCCCCACTGCTGCTGGTGTAGGTGCCTCTGTTCCTCCTGTCCCCGCCGGGATCGCTGAAGCTGCGCCGCTGTCCCCGTCGGCACTGGTCGATGGTAAGGGTTCTGCACCTATAAAAATAAGTACACCTTTTTAGATGGATGCACAGCCCCCTTTCTACTTGTTCACCAAGAATGGAGTTCTTCAAAACAGTTAAGTACAACGTACGTAATCACTATGAGTCCACATTGCATAGTACAGCAGAGTCACTACACATATTAGCATTCATTGTTATGGTATGGTACCCAAGCTCATCTCATCTGTCCTGCTACTCTAGTCCTTGGAAATTGGAAGTGAACTATGTAACCTTAGTTTGTACATCAATGTATCCAGTTTTGCGCATGTTAACTCGCAGCTTGTTGCGCAGTACGAGAAGACGCTCTGGGGCAACACATCATTGTTCAATGCATACACCTGAAGAGGTGGGAAAGTAAAAGGGCCCGTATTTAAGTTTTCTATGTGGATTGTGGAATAGAGTTTGCTTACAGGTTACAACTTCTTTTTAGCATGGCTGCATAAAACTGGCATAAATGTATTTCATACTGTCTAACGTGCAACACTTTTGTCATAATTTTTCGGCAGGTGAGAAGATTGCCTTCTACGAAGCGGACATTTCCATAGCTTACAAAAAAAGAGGAATATCTGACTAGTATACGTTGGTGAGAGGTCTCCGATAGTTGCCACATTTCCCTATTGTGCACTAGTAGCTGTACAAATGTTGATTACTTTATTATGCCTTTTTTAACTCTGGATTTTTTCTGGTGGGCCCTTCAACGTATTTGACGGAACAACTTAAAAACATTGATGTTACTTACTTACTTGTAACAAAATAAAGCTTTTGAATGACCACTTTGACTCTGAAGTTTATTTTCAGTGTCTGTTGTCTTAGAGACTCACACGAGTGAGTGAGCAAAAGGGGGTTTCTTAGGTAACGGTTTGTGTCCTAAAAGCATTCGGCATCTTGGTATTGGGGTTCAGGAGTGTGAATTGAATAATTGACCAATGACTCAGGCCATATAGGCTGACGTTCAGTGAATTGTGCGTTCCTCAGAGTTCTGTGACTGAGGTGTAAGTAAGGTCCAACCTGCCTATCAGTACCAACAACATCCAATTTTCGTGTGCATAGTTACATAGTTGTGTAATATGTATATAACTCCATAGGAGATAGAATACCCACAAGACTAGTTGTTTACAAAAATACTAGACAAACATCATTCTGGATGCATACTTGGTTGCTGTCAATTGCCAAAGCAGACACATTACAGAGGAAAAAACAAGCACTGTTGGACTTACTGGGGACAGCAGCAGGATCCTCAGTAGAGGAGCTCTGTGTAAGTGGTGGTCCACCCGCCGACTCGGTCCCTGTATTCTGCTTGCCCCTGGGTTCTGTGGTTCATGTAAAAAATAATAAACAAAGAGAAAAACATTGAATGCTGTGAAACATAGACATCATTCATTGCAAAAAACACTGCTACAGTGGAACAGAGCCGGAGGCAACAAATCCATGCCAAGGGCCGCAACGAAAATATGTATCCATCCTTAGAGTATTATTAAATTAAGGATATCTATTGGTGCGGTGGCCCCTGAAGTTTGGTGCCCCTGTGCAGTTGCACAGCTTGCACATGCCCCCTAGAGCCGGCCCTGCCTGAGGTAAGAAGAACAAAGTAACGTTAGCATTCTTTGCAAGAAAAGGATTCGATTCATGCAGAAGAGAAGGCCGTGAAAAAAATGCTACAATATGCAAACTACGTACAATTATCCATCCACCGCTATTTCACTGACGGACAAAGGAAGGACGAGACTCTATTAATAGCATTAACTAACTTCAGTTCGCAACAATAAAGAAAATCTCACATCAATAAACAGCAACAGCTAGCGCCAAGTTGAAACAACACGCAAGAGCCAGTGAAGAAGAAGAACACTGTCATACAATGACAGTAGATATACCGTAATACATCGGAAATGTAACTAGGAGCAACAGTCATCGCGTTACTTATTCAGCCAATATTTACAAAGATACAATAACAATATTCATACAACTATATATATATATATATATATATATTATATATAACTATATATATCTATATATATATAGATATATATATATATATATATATATACATATATATATAATATATATATACACACTTTATTTTTTGGGGTAGCCACTCACCAAGACCCACAACCTCCACACCAAGCAGGTCCAACAGGTCCTGCTCCCGGTCCAAAATGTCGGCCCAGCGGTGGGACAGCTGATGGTGGGTACGCCGGATACCGGAGCAGCGGAAGACTGCACGGCGCACCTTCGCCCACCGCCGGAGACGCTCTTCAATCCGCTGGTAGCCGGAGCCGGGCCTGCCGCCTGCTGCCAAAGTCAAGGGGAGGTGACGCTGGATAAAAAAGACCAGGGCGGCCACCTCCTCCTCCCCAAAAAGTTGGCGGGCCGTCACTCCTGCCGGGCGCATTCTGCCGCAAGGCAGCCGGGTTTTTTTCGGCACAGCCGCCTTGCCCTTTGAGCCGCCGATGCTGCTGGCACCCTTCACCATGGTTCTGGGTGGAGGGGAGAAGGAAATTTGAAGACTAAAAGGTTAGGGGAAGAAAGAAGAAAGAAGGAAGTAATATAAGCGAAAAGTTGCAAAAAAAGTTGTAAAAGTAAAAAAAAAATGAGAAATATAAACCTAGGCACAGACAGAAATAGGTAATAAGTAAAGAAAGTTAGAAAAACGGAGGGAAAAGACCAGGATGGAAGAGATAGGAGTGAGATGCTAAAGTAGGCCCAAAACCATAGCCAGAGTGTGAAATCGAAGATGGCTCTGCCCGTCGCGACCGCCGCGGTAAGTTCGCGCGATATTTGACGCGATCACGCACTTTGGCAGTGCGAACGAGAAGATGAGTTCCCGAACATGTCTAACACAACGCGAACACGTTACTTGTGACCCGGAACCGGAAATAAGGGAACGCAAGCGGGCGGGACAAACTTCATTGAGTTACTTAGCGCGCTAGCTATCTCGAGCATGCAGGCAGCGCCCCGAACACGCGCACCGCGCTCCCGAAGACGAAAAACGGCGCGCGAACGGGTCTACCAAGCTACTACGCATGTCCGCGGAGCTACGTGTAGCTCGCGGAGTGCAAGTGCGTCTTCGCGTAGCGTCGCGGAGTGCCGCTACGCGAACTACGCCCAGGGTTAGTAATCGGCCCCAGATTGCTTTCTCTTCTTGATTGTGCTGAGATAGACAAATGGCTACCTTAGAAGATGTAATGGCAGCTCTGGCGTTGGTGCAAACAGAGTTAGCAGCCTCCCGATAGGAGGTAGCTGCATCGAGAGTAGAAACTGCACAGCTACAAGCCAGGATAGATAGGATACAGGGGAATCCCTTTGATGCAGGAGGGAACCCTCCCCCTCCCACTTCTGTAGTCATTGAGATGCCCGCACAATACCGTTGACTCCCCCTGAGAGGTTTTACGGGGATTACAAAAAAGTACAGGTTTTCATGACCCAGGTGTTGCTGCATTTCATGTGCAAACCCAAAATGTTCGCTACAAACCAGGCCAGAGTGGCTTTTCTGATTTCATATTTAGGGGGCGAAGCAGCGCAGTGGACAGTCCCTGTAGTTAGACGTGATGACCCTCTGCTTTACGATTGGGATGAATTTCGTCTGGAATTCGAGAAAACATTCGACCGGAGAGCAGAAACGTTTTCTGCTGACAGAGACCTACTGGAACTGAGACAGGGCACCTCTGATCTAGTAATATATCTCAACAATTTTCGTCGATTGGTGGCGGAAACCGATTGGCCTGAGTCCAAACAGGCTGCTATCTTTTACCAGGGTCTTACTGACGAATTAAAGGATGTGTTGGCACACATCGACCCCCAACCTCGCACCTGCTCTGCTCTCATTGAACTTACCTTACGCCTTGACCATAGGATGAAAGAGCGGAAAGAAGACCACAAGAAAAAAGACCGTTCTGTCCAGCCATATGAACGTGTCAGACAAGGAGAGAAAACAGCGACGTCAATAGAACCCATGGAAATAGGAGCCGTTAGGGCCTCATTGACACTGAGTGAAAGGGATCATCGCCGAAAACAAGGTCTGTGCCTTTATTGTTGCAAGAAAGGGCACTACCTATGGGACTTTCCAGTAAAACCTAAGCTCGGGCGGTTTAGGAATGGACAAGCCACGTCTGGAATCACGGATAAAGGGGCAGAAAACTCCAAAGCTTGAAGGCGGGTGAAGGAGAACCCTCAAGCAAGAACGTTATCCCTTCAATAACTCTGGGTTGCGTTCATGAGAAGAACCACCTGTTTCTCAATATGCCTATGGTTATAAACTCAGAAGAAAAAGGCATAAGCGCCATGGTGGATTCCGGAGCCACAGGATGCTTCATGGATTTTGATGAAGCCATACGTTTAGGAGAGCTCCTTATAACCAAGAGTCAGCCAGAAACCGTGTACGCTGTGGACGGAAAGGAATTGGAAGCGGGACCCATTAAATACAACACCCCTGAATATGACCTTACCTATGATGGCTATCATCATGAGCGGCTGTCGTTCAACATCATTAATGCGCCTCAATATGGAGTCATACTAGGTCTTCCGTGGCTACAAAAACATGAACCCTTCATACATTGGACCTCCAAATCCGTACAATTTACGTCCACATATTGTATGGATCATTGCAACCAGGAACTATGTAGTCCGTCTCGGGCGTTAGCCTCGATACAACACGTTGCCACGGCTTCAGAAAAGGAGGTGACTCTGCCTACTGTCTACGAGGTGTACGGAGCAGTGTTCAGTGACACTCAGGCAGAGGTCCTCCCGCCTCACAGAGAATACGATTGCAGGATTGACCTTCTCCCTGGAGCTGTGGTCCCTAGAGGAAGGATTTATGCCCTCACTGTACCTGAGAACGAAATCCTGCGTACCTATTTGGATAAATACCTTGTTGGGTACATACGACCTTCAAGATCCCCTGCAGCATCCCCTCTGTTTTGATCCCGAAGGCAAACAGTGAGAAACGATGCTGCATCGACTACAGGGCTCTCAATGCCATTACGGTGAAGAACCAATATCCGTTGCCATTAATCCCTGTTCTGTTGGAACAAGTACGAGCGGCCAAAATATACACTAAACTTGATCTAAGGGGCGTCTAACACCTTGTTCGAATATGTCGGGGTGATGAATGGAAGACGGCCTTTCAATACGCGGTTTGGCTTTTTGGTACCTGGTGATGCCCTTTGGGCTTTGTAACGCCCCGGCCGCGTTTCAATTCTTCTTAAACGAAGTATTGAGGGAATATCTTGACCTCTTCGTGGTGGTCTATATCGACGACATTTTGATATATTCTGCCACGACTGAAGAACATGTGGGACACGTGAGCCGAGTTTTACAGGCGTTAGAAGACAACCATCTTTACTGCAAGATCACCAAGTGTGAGTTTCATGTCACCACGGTGGAGTTTTTGGCTTTGATGCTCACACCGCCTGGTCAGGTTATGGCCGAACGAAAAGTCAAGGCAGTGATGGAGTTGCCTCATCCCTGTAACGTCAAAGACATTCAAAGCCTGTTGGTAATTTGCCAACTTTTATAGAAGGTTCATCCGGGGATTCTCTGCTATGGTGACACCGTTAACCCGGCTCACGCAGAAAAACACTCCTTTTGTGTGGGACAAGGTAACACAGGAAGCTTTCGATCAGTTGAAAGCCACGTTCTCTACGGCTCCGGTTCTCACACACGCCAACCCTGAGATACCTTTCTTAGTGGAAGCAGACGCATCCGAAGTTGCTCTGGGAGCCGTCCTGTCCCAAAGACACGAAAACGCGGGACACCTACATCCGATAGCATTCATGTCTCGGAAACTGAATTCCGCTGAAATAAATTATGCAATCGCCGAGAAGGAACTTCTGGCTATCAGGGATGCGTTCATAGAATGGAGGCATTGGCTCTTGGGAGCAAAGCACCAGGTGACGGTCTAAACAGACCATCGTAATTTGCAATTCATGCGAGCAGCTCGTCATCTTACCCCGCGGCAATTAAACTGGATTCTGTTCTTTGAGGAATTCCGATTCATCGTCACCTACCGGCCAAGTGTGAATAACAAGAAAGCGGATGCTTTGACGCGACAGGAAAACCCGACTATGCACGCTGTGACGCCAAACAGAGCTATCATCGAACCCGCAAAGGTCTTGTGTGTTACACAAACTAGGGATTTCTTGCTGGGTGTAAAAACAGGAGTACAGACTTGTGTATGGAGAACCTGGCTTAGGCATCATAAAGAATGGGAGATGAAACAAGGCATACCCGTGAAATGAGGACCACAAGTGTTAGTGCCTACTAAACCATTACGAAGAACCGTCTTTTCCTGGTGTCACGACTCACCTTATGCTGGTCACATGGGATATGCAAAAATGCTGGAGAAGGCGTTAAGACAGTTCTGGTGGCCCTCCATCCGTCCTGACCTACGTCAATGGGTGAAAGAGTGTGCAACATGTGCCCAGATGAAATCCGATCGACAGCAACCCCAAGGGTTGTTGCAACCCATGCCTACCCCGGAAATCCTGTGGGAAAGGTTCTCTGTTGATTTCATAGTTGGACTCCCCAAAGATCAAGGGAATACAGCTATAGTCGTGGTTATAGACTATCTCACCAAAATGGGTCACTTCATAGCTTGCAACCAGGTTCCCATGGCAGGTCAGTTAGCGTACATCCTTTCGGTAAACGTAGTCTCTTTACATGGACTCCCAAGGGTTATAGCTTCGGACAGAGGGGCCCAATTCACGGCACGTTTTTGGAAAACCTGGTGCACTGAACTGCAGATAACATCTTCCCTCTCAACTAGTTTTCACCCCCAAACAGATGGTCAGACAGAGAGGTTAAACCAGACACTCAAGCAGTTCCTACGTTGTTACGTTCAAGATAACACCAAGTCATGGGTGGACTGGTTATGGGTGTCGAAAATTGCTTATAACAGTACACAACATTCCTCCACACTTCACACTCTCTTTTTCTGTTCCTACGGACACCATCCTAGATGCAACCCACTGTTGCTCTCGAGTTCCAATGCCAGGTTGCTAGATGTCAAGGAGAGGTTGTTACGTGTCCGCAAGATCCTACTTGCCACACGTGGGAACCTTTTACGAGCCAAGGTTAGGTACAAGACACAGGCAGATAAACACCGTATGCCTTGTCCTGTGTATAAAAAGGGAGATCTGGTGTGGTTATCCACAAAACACATAAGGTTCAAGAAACACAGTGTATTTAACCCCAGGTTCATAGGTCCTTATCGTGTCATAAAACACGTTAACCTGGTGGCGGTGAAGTTGCGCTTACCGGCGCATTTCAGGATTCACCCAGTATTTCATGTGTCCCTCCTGAAACCCTCTCATATCCCAGTACAGCCTGCTCCTCTGCCTATTTGGGTACAACAGGAGCGAGTATATGAGGTTCAGGAAGTGCTGGATTCCAAGTTGATGTGGGGGCGGTTGCAGTATCTGATCCCCTGGAAAGGCTATTGCCCGGAGGAAAACTCTTGGGAGCTGTGCATGCTCCTCGTTTGGTGGCTAGGTTCCACCGCTTGTATCCTGGTAAGCCTGCTGCCGGTCGGCGCCCCTCGTGAGGGGGGATGTACTGTCAGGATTCGAACCTCCGGTAAGCGCTGACCTTCCTTGCGCTGTACACGGAGGTTCATGGCAGGAAAGACTACGATTCCCAGCATGCCCGGGAAGCACGTCGCGCCTGCGACATGAGTCACGCAGCAACAGGAAACAAAGCCCATGCAGGGGAAACCGTCGCTGCGGATTATTCCTGCTGGAGACATCGAGTGGTTGGTATCTACCGGAAAGGCGGCAAGATCCCCTGTTTGAGTCCTATTCTGATCTCGCTGTACCCCGTTCTTGGTTGGGGACACGTTTCTCTGTTGTGCCGATTGGAACACTTAGCAAGTGTTGATCCAGCTCGCATTCGTGTCTTTGAATTCCCAGCTTGTGCAAAGAGCTCTCTCGGCTGAGCGAGTTCACTTTCCCCGTTGGCCGAGTCTGGCATTCCGCCGTCTTGATGCGGGGAAATACCGAAGAATAGTTAAACTTCCCTGTTGGAGGAGACTTCGATTCCTGGTCTCTTGAGGGGCAGTTGTTGTTTTTGTGATTACTACTAGGAACGGTTTGGGCTCAAACTGTTCCTTGGATTTCCCATGGATTACTTGATGTCTTGGTCAGCCTAGCAGTTGCTGGATACTTTGGGACTTCAGTAACTTTCCAGTGGAGCAGACCTCGTTAAGGATATATTAACCATGTCTGCTGTTCATGTTTGATTTCTCTCCACAACCTTTTCTATTTATCCAATCACAGGAGAGAGAAGTAAAGGGTGACATATTGGTGGGACTTATCTAACTACAGAAGATAACACAATCAGTGCTTGGTATGTTGTAGAATCTAGCTCATAGGATGAAATAGTAGGTACAGAATCCGAAGTTCCAATGTGTTCTTTTGTTTCCCCTTATAGTTGGTAAAATCCCTGGTATCACCCTAATCTCTTCCTATATTTGAGGCATCAGTATTTTCCTTTACAGGTAGGAGTGTGGGCATAATAAATGTTATACTATGAGGGAGGGATAAAGGTAGTCCTGGTATATATGAATACTTATTGTGTGATCTTGGTATCTTTTGTTGTCTTTTCAGGTCTCCCTCCCTGCTGTCCCCATCCTTTCCTTCCCTCGCTCGACTATCCCGGCTGTCTGTGTAATTTTACTTCAGACTCAGGGGCCGTCGAGAGGTGGAGCCCATATAGCATCAGCACAATCCCGAAGATAGCAGGAAGGAGGAGCCTGACAGTTATACCCCTTAATGTCTTTGAAGTTTGTTGTGCTCAGGGGTCCCTGACCCCCCTAAATCAGTTCTGGGTGTCTCCCTCCCAGTGTCACCTTTCTCCCTTTGATACTGGGGGTCTGAATCCTTAATCACTCAGCAGGAGATGGGTCAATTGGTTTATAGCACCATCCTAGGCCTTTTCACCTCCCGTGCTTCTCCTCTCCCTACTCTCCTTATGCAGGGCAGCCTGGTGCCATCTCAACCCCTCCCTGGGGCAAGACCTATCCCAGCTCCTCTCACCTCTCAGATCCAGACAGTCGATTCACATTCAACAGAGGCACACAGGAATACTTAAAGCATAAAACTCAGCCACTTTCTAAAAGAGTGGCTTCTGAACACAGTGACAAAACCACCTTCACAGAAAGATGTGTTATGACGACACTGTGAGTTCATACATACTAAACTTCACTTCTCAATTTTAAACCCATAGGAAACTAGGCTAACAAACACAACACCCAGCCTCCCCCATTCTGTCCTATGGGCAGGACGCCTTTCAACAGTGAAAAACGAAATGGAGTGTTTTTCACTGTCAGGACATAACACACACCTTAGTATATGTCCTGACTTTCCTTACACTGCACCCTGCCCAGGGGTTACCCAGGACCCACCACAGGGATGCCCAATGTGTATGTAAAAGGAAAAGTAAGGCCTGACAAGTACTTATCAGGACACCATGCTAACTTAGCAAACTGCGCGCAGGCCCTACACTACAGGCCTGAGTTCCCTTCTCCGTGCACCTTTGCATTACTAGCCCTGGCACACACAGTGCACATCACTAGGGACTTTACTGGTAAGGCAAACATACTAATCATGGCCAACCATTACACCTTACACAGGGAACACTTGTACTTTGACACTGATCAGCAGTGGCATAGTACCCAAAGCATCTAAATTGGCATCTCTATGTCAGGAAAACAGTCTAGGGTGAAAACAAAAAGTTTAGGGAACTTTAGCCAAAAAGGCCAAGTCCTACACAACCCCCTCCCAGCCAAAAGCAAGGGGAGACCCATCAGTACTTTGATGGACTTCCCAGCTTTGGGCAATAGAACCAGGGACACCCTCCTGTTCTTCACCTTCCTGACCCTAGGGAGACTTCTTGATCACTTCTCCCTGAGCCAACATTGATGTTCCATGGACCCCACCGGCCAGGTGGGCCCCTCCAGGAGTGCCTGACCCACGCCAACCCCCACCTGGAGTGGTACCCTAGGGAGACTCATCAGTCAGGATACTACCTCTAATTATCCTGTCCTCTAGGTTAAGAGTGGGTCTACCTTAGTTACTTATTGGGGACCCAGCCCTACTGGCTGGACATTGTCCCCTTGGTGTCCCCACCGGGGGACACAACTCTCTCTTAATCTTCCATTTAGTCTTCTGGGCCTGCCACTTGGAAATGTCACGCACAAGCTTCAGCTCGGCAGGAGCTCTGGCTACACACTCCCCACGCCCTCCTGACACTAGGTGTCCTTCCTCACACTGCTGGTAATTAGGCACAAGGCTCTCCTATCCCCCCCCCCCCAGTTTCCTGTGTGGTGCTGCTGATCCCTAGGGGTGCTGCTCACTCTGCCCCCCCTCCTTTGAGACAAGGGACTAGCCAGCAACCCTTCCTCACTACTCTGGGATCTTTTTGCGCCACTTGGCCCTCCTTCTCTCTCTGAGGCCTTCTCAGGCCCCTGAATAGATGACCAGGGGTCCGGTTCTCGTGCAGGATCCTGGGAATAAAGGAGCCCATACCTTAACCCTGGGTGGCGCAATCCTGGGAAATAATTTCCTAGCCTAGGCTCTCCTGGGGCCAGGTTGGATAACCCTTCCAAATCATTCACCATACTAACCACTACCCAATCTTCCAGTGCACACTTGTACTCATCCACTCTTGGCACTGGCTGTGCACTGCCACCAATTACACTGGACTCCGTTGGTCTACCCTTTATGTCCAGTTCCCTCATGCTTAGCTCATGAGCAAAGAGAATCTGTTTCTCTTCCAATGCAAGAGTGTTCCTGCTCTCCTCTGCTCGAATTTTAATTTTTTACACCTCCAACTCACCCTCCACTGGCAAATCCTGTGGACCAAATCCATTTCCTGGGTCATCCTCATCCACCTCAACATCACCCATCTCCTGAACCTCTTTGGCTTCCCACCAGGTCCTCAAGCCCACTTGCAGCTCCTCCTTCTTGGAGCTACTTTTCATAGGACATCCCAAAGCTCTGCAGAACTTTCTCAACTGATCAACCTTGTAGGTAAACAGTGCCTCAATGGTAAACTCCAAGTCTGCAGCCTCAGCCTCACCGGCTATCTGGCTCTCACCCTGAGACATGATGTGTGGTTTAAAGGTTACTCAACAATTGACCCAATGCTAACCACTACCCAATCTCCAGTGCACACTTGTACTCATCTACCCTTGGCACTGGCTGTGCGCTGCCACCAATCACACTGTACTCTGTTGGTCTACCCTTTATGTCCGGTTCCCTCAAGCATAGCTCATAAGCAAAAATAATCTGTTTCTCTTCCAGTGCGAGAGCGTTCCTGCTCTCCTCTGCTTGAGTTTTAAGTTTTAACACCCCCATCTCGTGCAGTCTGATGCTTTGGTTCTCCTCCAACTCCTCTGGTTAATAACTCCTCCCTTAACCCCTCCCTTGCTGATGACGAGCTCAGATCGTCATCAGCCACGGTGCTCGTGTGCTGATGACGAGCTGAGCTCGTCATGGCCATTAGAACGCTCGCACACTGGGATAATTCCCCTGCTGTGCTGAACGTTCTAAGGAAACGGGTTTGGCCGTAATGAGCTCAGCTCGTCAGGAGCACAGGAGCACTGTAGCTAATGACGAGCTCAGCTCGTCATGAGCACCGGGGCGCTGTGCGTGCCCCCGCCCCCAGCACAGCAGGAAAATTACCCCAGCAGCCAAGGGGTTAATGGCTACTACCAGCCCATGTGGCTGGACCCTCCACTGGCAAATCCTGTGGACCAAATCTATTCCCTGGGTCATCCTCATCCACCTTAACATTACCCATCTCCTGAGCCTCTTTGGCTTACCACCAGTCCCTCAAGGCCACTTGCACCTCCTCCTTCTTGGTGCTACTCTTCATGGGACATCCCAAAGCTCTGCAGAATTTCCTCAACTGATCAACCTTGTAGGTAAACAGTGCCTCAATGTTAAACTCCAATTCTACAGCCTCAGCCGCTATCTGGCTCTCACCCTGAGACATGATGTGTGATTTAAAGGTTACTCAACAATAGAACCAACAATTCCAAAAACACAATATGTAGTTGTGTTGTGGTCTAAAATCAGTTTATGATGTACATCAATTACTGTGAGTGATTTTGCACATAAATGTTTAATTTACTTTAGGATCGAATACCACCGCTCTGCCGAAGTGAAAAATGAAATGGAGTGGTTTTCACTGTCAGGACATAACACACACCTTACTATATGTTCTGCCTTTTACTTACACTGCACCTGCCCAGGTGTTACCCGGGACATACCACATGGGTGCCCAATGTGTATGTAAAAGGGAAAGTAAGGTCTAACAAGTGGTTGCACTTGTAAGGACAACATGGAAACTTAGTAAACTGTGCACCGGACCTACACTACAGGCCTGAGTTCACTTCTTCGCGCACCTTTGCATTACTAGCCCTGGCACACACAGTGCACATCACTAGGGACTTTACTAGTAAGGCAAACATACCAATCATTGCCTACCAATTACCATTACACTTTACACAGAGAACACTTGTACTTTGACACTGATCAGCGGTGGCAAAGTACCCAAAGCATCTAAATTGGCAACTCTATGTCAGGAAATAGGTCTAGGGAGAAAGCAAAAAGTTTAGGGAACTTTAGCCAAAAAGGCCAAGTCCTGCAGTGTGAAATATAGGTAGTGCATAAGAGTGTGCTGTGAGTGGATTTTGCATGGTTCATGCAGACATGGCCACAACCAGCTTCCATTTTAGATGTAGCAAAAAACAGCGATACCTAAGGTTGAGGCCGAGAAAGAAAAGCCAAACAGTTGATGTGAATTGAAGGGGCCTTTTCAGACATTCCAGAGACCGCTGTAATTGGCCAAATTAAAGAGTATTTAGGAGAAGAGAAGGTGGTTCCTTTGAAGTCAGGGACTTTCCACCTGCCCTCGTCTGACCTTTGTTGTCTGGGAGGGTGACCTCTTGTTTGCTAACAGGTAATTGAGTGGGACAGCTAGCATAGCAATAGTGCCTTGTTATGTCTTTATTCTGAGAGAAGACCCCCAGGCCCATCTCACCTCCTGAATTATACTTTTGACAAAATTAATTCCTTGACCAGTTTGAGGTGAAAATCACAAAAGTACTGAACACATGAGAACTGATCACAGAAATTGACTAAAATGCACAAAATCTGTCTGAAGCTTTGGTATGAAGATGTTAAAGAAGCGTCCAGTCTTGGTTCAGAAATACCAGAAGAATGGAATCCCAAAGCAGTGGAGGCCAGGAGAATCCTTACAGTACCAGGATTGAAGTGACTACCGCCAGCTCTGCTTTCCAGGTTTGGGACTAGTAACCTTGGAAAATTCAACAAGTCTGCCAGGAGAGGTTACCTGAACCCTGCTCAAGGGCAGAGCTAAGTGCAAAGGACGGGTATTAGAGGTGCCCTGGCACGAGAAAGACACTGTTGGGAAGAAGAAGGGCTTTGAAGGAGTCCAATGAGATGGCTTAAGGCCATCTCTGAGACAATAGGAGAGACCTTCACTATTGTGTCGTGGAGGAGGCTTAGACTCCCAGATACATCCAAAGTAGAGGCAATTATGTTGATACCTACGTTTGAAGGTGTCTGTGGGTGAACTGGCTTAAGCAAGCTTTCATGAAATATCATCACTAGAAGAAATCAACGGTCTTTGTGGTCGAACCACAAGAGCAAACTTACACTACCATCAAGGGATTGCATTTGGAGGAATGAACGACTGCTGTGGCCAGAGGTGGGAACCAAGCTTGTTTGAGATGTAGACTGTGACCGAGCAAAAAAACACATGCTACACAGCCACAGCGACCTCTACAATTGTGCTGGTACCTCCATCTGATATCTCATGCAGGCGCTGGCATACTCAGCACTAGAGACTGAACACTTTGGTTGAGTGTAGTGACATTATTAATTCCTCCTCACCATCAGCCATGTTTGGAATTCACCACCAGGATCGCCTTCGCTGACAGTGATTCTACCAAGTACGCTCAGCCCAAACAAAGTCATACATTGGGTCAAAAGGTACTGTGATATTGCCACCTAGCATAACTGAGAGAAACTGTGGAATGCATTTAGATTTCCCCACAGATTATTCACCCTCATTGTATCTGTCCCTGTACTGATCATGGGTATGGCTCCTAATAGTATCTCTTAGAAATGCCCATTGTGAATTATGCCACTATCACTTTAATTGTGTGAATAGTAATAACATAATTTTATTTTCGTAAACCAAAGTATAGTTATACAATGATTTATTTAACTGATATTGAAATCTGAGTGTCTAACAGCCTCCCTACATAAGCCTTGAAGTGCTTGCTTTTGCTACCCTGACAGTCAAGTGCTAAAGGGGCTTACATAATGATCAGTTCTGAGTCCAATAGTAGACTTACAACCCAGGAAATCAGTGGTACATGGATCAAATTCATAAGAACTGAGCATTGTAACCCCTGTCTGCATCAGGACTTCTGACAAACTTCCCACACCCTGTGTTCTCTTAAAGGTCTACCTGGCAATCATACCATGTAGGAGATACCCATTATATGCCCATATCTTCCTGAGCAAATTCCAGTTATATAGAACATATAGAAGTGGCTGCACAAAGCATTATTTGAGCCACCCAGATTCAGGACTCACTCATTTAGGGAGGCAGAAATGGCTGCCCTATCTGGTATGCCAGAGATCACGACTGCTATCAGATGGCAATCCAAATTGTACAAGTTTGTTAGGAATGATCAGTTCTGACTGAAGGCTTGCTCATCATAGTTTCTTACTTTGACAGGGAGCAAACATGATGCTACAGCGACCTGTGTCATAGGGCCCTTGCATGTAGAGGCAAGGATGGGCAGACAGGAGGCTGGGTGGCCGGGTTTCTGGCTGCAGAAAACTGCTGGTTCCTGTTCTGGAAAACCAACATGAGATGAAGCAGTTGGTCATAGCACTGGCTGATATTTAGGAATGACGAGACTGGCCCAACATGTTCGTAGTCACATTTGGGTGGCAATGGCTTGATGACTCTTCAGATGGGGCAGTTGCTTCTGGATATGAAAAACGCTTTGACTGCAGTAAGTAGGATGGTGGTGCCCACACAACTGCCTATTTAGAAAAAAAAGCAGCACATGAAGAACTCAAAGTGCAAATTGAACTTACAAAATTAGTAGTGTGGTGGGTGGGATTCCTGCGCACAGCCTGCAGCATTCCTCCCTTGTTGAATGTGTGACTACAGGGAAATGCTTCAATGTCTGTGTTAGGAAAGAGCCCTTACTTGTACGAAAATTCCTGTGGCAAAGAATAACACTGAGTAACATACTCATTCTATCTGTTTTTTAGATATATATGTATGTTTCTGTTGTAGGTTCTCACACCATACTATTGGACATAAAAGACAAGACAAATAGCCAGCGAACCATATGTTGTCATGAAGGCATTGTAGCACACAAAATATGCCAAAATTTGTCAACAATAAGGTGGATGGTAGGGCAATAATATCAAACTAATGATCACAACTATTTTTTTTATCTTGTTAGAGTAGCCCTGAATACCCCCACACTGGGGCTCTAACCATGGACTGTTTTAACTTTTTTTTTAATTCAAGTTTAAATATTACAAACGCCCACTAGGTGGAAGAGCCCATCTAAATACTGCCACGTGTTTTGGATGTGGGGAAAGCCCAATGATGAAGCATGCCACAAATTTGGGTAAGTACCCTTTTTTCTTAAGAAGGTGAACTCCACCATTTGGGTCTGTTTATATTCTATACCAGTTTTGGATGCCCACTATGAATTTTGTATGTAATGCTATGCTACGTTATGTTATGTTATGTTCAGACTATCCTGTTTTAGGTTTAAACCTATAATAACTGATAAAACCCCACCAGGAGTGAACCTGCCCACATCAGTTTAAATATCTAAACACTGATAAATTAAACACTTGAATAACCCTGAATTAAAATGCCATTCAAAGAAAGGAAACTGTGAAAGAATGAGTCATTTTTATTTCTCCCTGAGAGGGCCAACTTAATGTACATTTTTAATACAAGGTAGCAGCAAGAAAGACTGCTCTAAGATTATTGTGCTTGAGGTTTTTGTTTAGATGTCACTAAAATATTGTTTCTTCTTCCTTTTGTTTCCTCCAATTTTGTGTACTTGGATTAAAAGTGCAGGGGTTTGAATCATGTTTTAGATCAGATCTCATGTAGAGAATCTTGGAATATTGCAATCATAATTGATCTTTTGGCAGTGTTTGATTCTTCCAATGCTTGGTGAAATGGCTGGCTCACAAGAATCTTGTCCAATATGTTCTATTAGATTTACCCACAGACACAGAATGGGCAAACCCCTTTCAAACATCAGCTCACTTTTAAGAAAGCCAGTATTGATAGTAGGTCA
Organism: Lissotriton helveticus; assembly: GCF_964261635.1. Lineage (NCBI taxonomy): Eukaryota > Metazoa > Chordata > Amphibia > Caudata > Salamandridae > Lissotriton > Lissotriton helveticus. The sequence goes on along the minus strand of NC_136065.1, from coordinate 642,717,089 downwards.
ATTGCCAAACTCCCTAGGATGTATACATTCAATGAAAGGTGTGCTGATAGGAACCTCTGCACATGGGGTAGTGATAAGAACATGACACAAGACGTTCAACATACCAAGAAAAATGATAGCTGCAAGATGTCCTATTTTTATGTGTAATACCTTCAGATAATCCTGGCGTTTCATCCAACTACATTTTACTGATGGGCTTTTGCAATCTGTATTTACAATGTTAAAAGCAAAATGTCAAGTCCTAAAATACAATTTGATGTCTGTGGACAGATCAGCATACACTCATATTGAGGCATTGGCCATGGGGGCACTTGGCAGCTATGAATGTCCACACAACAGCAGCTCCACCTTAATGTAGTCAGGCAAAGAGTGCAGAAAAGCAGTGGTGAGTATGCTTAAAGCTTTAAGTTTAAGGTGGTTTAGAATGTAAGTCCCAAATTAATTTGGGTAATGCACAGTTGTAAAGGTTTCGAAAGGTATTATGATTTTGGGATGGTTGATGACTCCTACAATGTCATTATATTCAGTAAGGAGTAGGTGAATGACCCCCAACAGTGCCCAGGAATTTGTTTAATAAAACATTACAGAGTTCTTACTTTAAATCCATAATAGTCCTGTAAAACAGACAGTCTTGACAGAGTGAGCATGAAAGGTAATAAGATGTGAGAGTGAGTGCAATACACATACTTCCTATGCTTAAGACAATCTAACATAAGTCCAATGGGAAGACACTACATACCCTGTATTTCCTCTCCTTTAAAGAAAATATGTTTTTTTCACCATTTAGTGCAAAAAACAACACGTTTTGTAAACACTGGAAAAACACTTCTTTGTCTACTTTGGAGATTAGGCAGCTGAATAGGCACTGAAAAGCACAGATTTCAAATGGTTTGGAAAATAATGAAGAAACACCACTGAAATTCTCAAAGAGTAAATAGTGAAAACAGGACAGCCTAGTTATGTTATGTTATGTATTGGTATGTTAATTTATGTTATTTTATGTTGTTTTGTTATTTTATGTTAAATTATGTTATGTTATTTTATGTTATGTTATGTTGAGTGTACTTGCAATGTGGACTATCGCCTACAAAGGTATACATGTGTTAAACAATATAACAGGGAGGAAGAGTTAGCTGGTGATATCTACCTCTCTCACCTTTTCTGTGTATTGTAAATTGAACTTAGTTAGAGCAAAAGTTTGAAAGATCATTTGCTGGGAATTCATCCAGCACAGCCTAATCAATGGGAGAATGGCATCATTATTGGAAGAAGATTAATTTGTTGAGAGCTGGCTTGGCAGTATTTTTAATTAACATTGCTAGTGCCTTGGAGTTAGTGGGCTATTTGTAAGAAGAGGATGCTATATAGGTAATGTTGGGGGAGATCCATGAAGTGCTGAAAATCCCAGTAGCTGGGTGGTGGTGAACAGCAGTTGCTTCTGTGACAGTCCAAACCCACACTCATGGTCACTAGGATGGCCAGAAGGAAAAGTGGGACATCCCAATGACACCACTGACCCTTGGAATAAATGCCAAATAGCAGGGCCACGGGGGAAGATGGGAGCGACTGAAAGAAGCAATATCACAGACCTGAAATTTGCTAAGCCTTGGGTCCTGTGAAAAAGGATCACAAACGTATGGAACTGACATGGAAGGATGAACACCTTTAATTATGGACAGAATTGCATGTTAAATGCTGTCATGAATATCGAATATGCATAATGCCCACCTGTGAGTAGGGGTATCCTCTTCTTATAATAAATGTGAGGTCTTTTTCTTCCCGGAGCAGCTATGCGCATATCAGTTGGAAGCGGGGTGGTAGGAAAGGAAACGTGCATGAGGCTGAGTAGCATGAGTGCTTTGGATAGCTGAAGGTCCAGCTGCTAGGTGATGTCTGGGGTCTGTCACATAAACGAGCCAAGGGTCAAGGCCCGGCCTCCATAGTGAATGTACAAGGTTCACACCGAATAGGATAATGGCAGTAATGGATAACGCTGCTTGGCCTTCCCAATTTGAATCCTCTCCTTCAGTGTCACAGGAGTAGAAAGGACAAAGAGTGCCTCAGAGATTCATTCAAAAAAGTGGGGCATTAGAAGTACCAAGGTTGGCATCACACAGAGTGGCCAATCAGGAGATAAGCAGACTTTAAAGAGGCCGGTCCGAATGGGGCTTGCTGCATAAAAGGTAAATGGCACCGTCCCTAAAGTAGCACAATGATGAATATCGAATATGTATAATGCCCAACTGCAAGTGGGGTTGTCCTATCGTGGTAATAAATCTCTGGCATTTATCCACCAGCAACAGCTCTGAGTATTTAAGTAGGAAGCGGGACAGTTGGAAGGGTGTGGAAAAGTAAATTTTGCCATGTTCTGTGTCCCTACGTGTTCCCCATCTTATGTTATATGTGCATGATTAATATGCATATGTATTCCCCATGATCGATTAAAGACGCAATTACAGTTGTGTCCATCTCTAGTATGCTAGTTCTAGTTTTCGTGAATACAATGAATATTAGGCCTATGTACAGCTACGTTGCCACAATTCTCAGTGTGCACGTTATTTCATTGAAAAGTCCCCGTTTCTAGGCCTCAAAAGGGCCCGGACTCAGATTCAGCTCCTGTCTCCTGAACCCTCTCCGAGGAGCGATACAGCCCCCACCTGTATCCCTGACCCTTCACTTACTTCCTGCCTCACAGTGCCCGGCTCGGCCTGGCTCTGCCTGCCGGTCTGCCAAGAGTATGTTATGATTCTAGTTATCAGTCCAGCTCTCCTTCTCTGCATTCCTAAGCTACTGAATCGCATCAATAGTTTCCGTCATGGTCTAGCCTTTACGTCTCCATGTAAGAGAAATACTGTATTAATGGTCATTTAATATTCCTCAACACACACTGCATGTAGAATAATGCATGCACCAGTCTTAGAGTCTGTTAGCCTTTACCCTGATAACTTTTGGATTCTATCAACATGTTCTCTAAACATCAGATACTAGATAGTGTTTAGGTACATGTCGCTCTGACTCTCCAGACTTTCGTCTCTGCTCCTAGCGCAGAAGTCATAGCCCCCAGCTTCTCCTAGTAACACGTCATTGTCAGTTTGCGCGCACCACTAGGTTAGAGGTCCCGGCTCCTTAGGTAGCCCCCTCCATGTTTCCGCCCCATTTATGACATATTCTGTTACGTTCACATCACATGTCTATGTATACGCCTCCTGTTACACCCACTTTCACCCTTATCTTTCGCGACTGCTACGCACCCCACCCACTGCCACGCCTACTGTATGAACTGTAATGCAATTGTTTTAGTATATATACTTATGTACTGTTATTAAAGGCAGAGCTAGCCATCCTAGATCTTGCCCGTGCAGGTTGTCCTGTTCTTGTCCTTATGCTGTATTAAACCTGCATACTCCTACTACCTCGAATCTTGACTCTTATTTATTGAGCTATCTGTTATTGTTATATCCAGTCAAAAATAGAGGTATTATTTATTTATTTACCACATAATGGCGCCCGAATAGGGACTTGCCCTTTCCCCACGCGCCGGAGAAGCCACGCAGGCCCCCTGATCCTCTGCAGCCGTGACGGAACCATACCGTGCACGTGCAGATATTTCTGCTTCAAGTATCCCTCAGGCCCACGGAGGAGACGGAGGTTGCGGTCCAGCATCCAGACGAGGCGGTGGAGGAACGCAGCGAGTCCCGACCAGAGCCCAAGCCGAGAGTCCAAGGTCCGAGGTATCCGGAGGCCCACCCGTAACTGAAGTCCGAAGTTCGTCCGTCCGGCGTCGAAGCAGTCCAGTCCAGTCCGAGGCCTTCCGTTCTTGCTGCCCGGTGAGTACCGTTGCTGGGGTAGTATCTAGACAGGGTCAATTGCATTGTCTCTGGTCCGTGGGTTTGGGGGTACACAGATCCAACACGAAGTGTCCACCTAGGTGGATGCGGGTCCTGACGTGTCTCTTTATGAGACCGGTAAGTTTCGTACTGTTTTAGCAGTGCATCTAGTTTCTGTTCTAGTCCATTCTGTTCTCGAGAAATTCTGTATTCTGTTTCCAGTATTCCAGGTAGTATTTTGTCAGAACTGTTATTTTAAAATGTTCTTCATGTATTTTAATGTCGTGGTATGAAAGTGGAGTAATTATCGTGTTCATTGTGTATTGTATTGTGTCTAGACTACAGTCCAGTCATGCCTTTGTTTTCTAAATTACGTCAGTTAAAAACTAGAAAAGGTCTGTTAGAAGAAGCAGTTCCTGTCCCGCCTAGGGACAGTCCAGGTCATTTTATGTATCAAAAGCATGGCATAAGTGCCATATTGTATCTAGATTTATGGGTGGAGTACACCAAACAGTTAGAAGAAAAGTATAGATGGCCCGTATCAGGTACGTGGGATGCCGAGTGCATCATGAGAATAGAAGAAGTATTATGGAAAAAGAAAGCCAGACAGTCACAGAAAGATGCCATCGAGTTATGGCGCAAAGAATCTCATAAAAGAACCGAAAAAGAAATCAGAAAGTCAGAATTAAGTAGAGAATCCTTAGAAAGAGCCCAAGAAAGGGAATTAATCGAAATAGGTGAACGAGTTAAAACTAAGCATGGGCGTAAAATCCGTTACGCTCGCGGATTTTTCGTATTTTCGGAGAATCCGCAATCCGCGAACTCTCGCGGATGCGGCGAGAATACGCAAAATCCGCGCGAAGCGGATTTTTTGTTTGTGTTCGCACTGCTCGCGCTGCTCGCGGTCCGCGGCGCGGGCAGGAACAATCTCGCACTAGCGAAAGTACAAAAATTAGTAAAGGAAGTGGCCCAGTCTCCAACTTCCTGTTCCTGTCCAGCAAGCTCCGCCCATAGGGGTGGGGTGAAGGAAGTGCCCCAGTCTCCAACTTCCTGTTCCTGTCCAGTAAGCTCCTCCATTTCCTGGCCATTTTGATTTCGATCTTGACTGGGAAGGAAGGATTACTTTTTGTGGTTGCTGCTGGATATTTGGATTTGAGGCCTTTTGGATTACTTTTGGATTCGAAATTTGATTTCACGAAGAAGTAAGTTGATGTTGTTTGTTTGTGGTGATTTTTGTGTGTGTTGCTTTTTTTTCGACTTTTTGGGGGGAAAATCTGCAAGTTCGCGAGCTGAGGATGTTTTTGCTTGTGTTCGCACTGCTCGTGTCCCGCGCAGCAACAATCTCGCACTCGCGAAATTGTAAAAAATTACAATTCTGCTGCACATGAATAGAAAACCACCAGGCTTATTTATGGGTGCATGCATGATACAATTGTTTTGTTGATTTTTTTTAACATGATTCTGGCCAGGGCATGGATGGCATTGGATTGTGCTGATTTTTGAGTGTTTTAGGACTTTTTGGGGTGGTGTTGGGGGCTTGCTATGTGGGTGGGGGCCATTTTATTGTCTGGTCCCGTTTGGGTGGGGGTCTAGGGGCCATTTGTAAGCCAGTTTGTGTGCTTTGTGCCATAGGCCTGCACCCACTGTGCTCTGATGTCATCCATTATGCCCAGGGGGGTCTAGAATAGGTCTGTTCGCGGTTTTTGCGGGTTTTTGCCACGTTCGCACCGTGAAACAACAATCTCGCACTCGCGAAATTGTAAAAATTGCAATTTTGCACCGGAAAACCACCAGCAGGCAGCATAACATAAGCCTTCTGAAAATGGATGGATGGCATTGGATTGTGGTGATTTGATTTGTGTTGTGTTTTTTGACTTTTTGGAGTAGGGGTTGGGTGCTGGCTATGTTGGTGGTGGCCATTTTGAGGCATGGTCCTGGCCATGTGGATGGGGGGGTCAAGCGGCCATTTTGAAGGCAGGCAGTGAGCTTTGAGACATAGGCCTGCACCCATTGTGCCTTGCTTTCACCCATTGTGCCCAGGCGGAGTCAGGGGTACATGAAAGTACAACCCTCTGTGTGTTTGCTCTCTTGGATCAATGTTAAATTAAATTCCTGTTTCCCAAAAATTTAGCAAATCCTAATTTTGAAATTTCCATATTGTGTGGTGGTGTGCAGTGTGCACGTGTGTATTCATAAATGCCTACTTGCAAACTGTTTATTCAAGCGCTACATATGCAACATTTATATTTACTGATGTTCCTCTGTCTTCGTTTGCGTTTAGGTGCACAAAACTCCGCATCATCGTTGAGCATCAGTGCCAGGAAGAAGTGTTGCTGCGGCCTGTTGTTCCGACATCTGAAGAAGATGGCTCCAAAAAGAGGTGCCCGTAGGTCCTCTTGCAATAAAGATGTCTCTACTAAGGAGAAGAAGAAGCAAGTGGCACCACTTACCAAGGAGACTGGTGGCTCAACCAATAAATTTTTTGGGCAACAACAACAAAAAAAACAAAGGCCCACCATGAGTGCTGCACAGGTAGCCTGTTTAGTTGTTGAATCACCAACGACCAGTGATGTTGGTTCCTCGCAAGAAAGTAGCAGCACACCATCAACACAGGTTGTAACTCATCTCACAAGTACTATTCAACAACCAAAGCCGCAACAACAACTGCATGGGCTACTAGTACAAGCAGAAGTACATGCGCAAGGAGCTGTCCAAGAAGGAGCTGTCCGAGAAGGAGCTGTCCGAGAAGGAGCTGTCCGAGAAGGAGCTGTCCGAGAAGGAGCTGTCCGAGAAGGAGCTGTCCGAGAAGGAGCTGGCCGAGAAGGAGAAGGCCGAGAAGGAGCTGGCCGAGAAGGAGAAGGCCGAGAAGGAGAAGGCCGAGAAGGAGAAGGCCGAGAAGGAGAAGGCCGAGAAGGAGAAGGCCGAGAAGGAGAAGGCCGAGAAGGAGAGGTCCATGGAGACTTGCAAGTAGAGGTCAGAGAAGATGCCCATGTAGCGGCGCATGGAGCGGTGCAAGTGCCCACAATGGTTGTTCTTCCAGAAGTAGGGGCACAGGAGGAAATTGACTTTGGAGCCGGGGTATCATGTCAGGAAGACGAAGCCACTCCTCCTGATGAATCATTTTCTCCCAGCTGCCCAGCAAGGAAAAGATCAAGGAGGGTGTGTAGAAGTTCCTCTTCAAGCCCAGCTCCATCAGATGATGATCTGGATCTAGATTGGCAACCATCTCTGACGTCTGAGAGGGAGGCACACCATGAGCTGCGAAAGGTATCACATGTTAAAAGGAAGGGCCCCGGAAAACTCATACTTATGGAACCGAACGTCCGACTTGATGAAGTGGTGCATTCTGATGTTGTTGAAGAGGATGACAGCAATGATCTATTCATCACACATGTCAGTCCAGCCACACCGGCCATGCAGCAGACAGACATTTACACCCTATCCCGACGTCATGCTGAGCGTGACCCTGGCGACGTGCCACTGGTAGCACCACCAACGCAGTCAAGTAGTTCCACAAGTTCAACAAAACCTACAGCTCCCATATTTTCTCCCCAGAGAGGGACTCCATGCAGCTCGACTCCCTCAAGTAAGGTTGCTGCAATAATTGCACAACCCAGTAGATGTCTGCAAGGCTCATCCACCACTGCTTCATCTGGCATTGGCAGCAGTATCACCTCGTGCGGCAAAACCAGAAGTTTCCAGTCCCCAGTTTGGAACTTTTTTAGTGTCCATGAAAAATATGATAACATAGCCGTTTGTTGCATATGTAAGACTAGCGTTAGCCGTGGTAAGACTGGTACCAACTATGGAACCGGAGGCCAGATAGGTCATCTTGAAAGAAAGCACGCTGTCGAATGGTTTCCGCACCTAGCAAACGTCAAGGGAAAGCAATCCCAAAGGGCAAGTGGCCAAAATATACCCATACTAGGTGTTTCATCTGAAGATGACGGGGAGGTAGAAGAAGCGTCAGACATGTGTCCGGTTGCACCCTGTACCCCTGGCAGCACCACACCCTCCGGAACACATAGGAGGCACACTGAGAGTCTGGGAGACACACCAATGCGGAAAATGTCAACACTGATCAGAAGTGGGTCGAAGAAGGCATCAGCATCATCCCGTAAATTTGTCTAGCGCACCATTTCAGGCATGTTCTCCTCAGATGTGCAATTTCAACGCAACCACCCAACTGTACGCCTGTATAACACTAAGCTGGCTAAAATGCTAGCGGTGGACCTTCTCCCTTTTTCGTTTGTCGAAGGTGTGGGTTTCCTTGAACTCGTGGCAACACTGGCCCCTAAATGGAAGGTTCCTAGCCGGTTCTATTTTGCCAGGGTTGCTGTTCCAGCACTACATAAAGAGGTGCTTGAGTTGGTGGGGGCAGCTTTGCAGAAGAGTGCTGTTCACACTATACACCTGACAACAGACATGTGGACCAGTTGCCAAGCCCTTGATTACATGTGCATCACTGCACACTGGGTCTCTTTTTCAGGAGTCATAAAACAGATAAATGCAGGTGGTGACTTGGTCGAGATTTTTAAGGGTGCTCGTAAACATGCAACATTAGCCATGTTTGGCATGGAGAAAAGTCATACTGCAGTCAACATTTTGGCTGACTTTAACAAAAAGGTCTCGCAATGGCTGCCCCCAAGACATTGCAAGGTTGGTTATGTTTCTACAGATAATGGCAGCAATGTAGTTAGGGCCATGGAGGACGGTTTCTATTTCAGAGTGCCGTGTTTGGCGCACTGTATCAACCTTGTTGTGCAAAATTTTTTGAAAAAAGAACGTGCAGTCGACAAAACACTGACCATCTGCAGAAGAATATGCACACATTTCAACCATTCTTTTAAGGCCCGGAAGGAGCTGAGGCGCAAGCAAAATGAACGTAGAATGCCAGTGAAAGCACTTATCCAGGAGGTGGCAACACGTTGGAACTCAACCTTCTACATGCTTGAGCGTCTGCATGAGCTGTTTCCAGTAGTCAATGAGTATTTCTACAACCTGGGTGGTGATACGACAGAAATGATGCTAGCGGTGGAGCAATGGCAGCTAGTTAAAAGCCTGACAGACATGCTTCGGCCTTTTGAGGTCTTCACGCGTGACGTCAGCAGGGAGGACTGTTCTTTGAGCAAAGCTATCCCACTGTTGCTGAAGCTCGAGCACCAAGTGAAGGTGGTGTCTTCACAATTAGAGGACGTTGGAAAGAACGAAGCACATGAGTTGGCGCAGAGATTATTACAACGCCTAGTTAGCAATGAACGGCTTGTAAATATCAAGAAACAACAGCACTACATTTGTGCTACTATTCTGGATCCACGTTACAAAAAGCCATTGTTTGGCAAAGTAATAATTCCTTTTGAAACATCGGATGTTACAGAGTACAAAGGTTGGCTAGCTCAGTCAGCCATTCGTTTTGAAAGAGAGCGGAAGGAAACTGTAGGAGAAGACAGTACTACTAGTGAATCAGCAGGCCATCAGGCGTCCCAAAAAAACACTGCTGCATCTGTGCCTGTGGCAGAAGTGAGTGACTTTCCCTCTGAGCCGTTAACCACACCAGCAACCGTATCATCTACACCAGGCGCATGCGATATGTCTGAAGCGAGTTGGCTAACTCAGCTAGGGTTTCCTGGTCCTAGAAAGGACACAGAAGTGCAAAGGACAGGAATCCGGGAGGACATTCTTTCAATGGTGCAGGCCTATCTGGATGACTCAACAGAGGTCAATATTACTGAGGACCCATTGGCGTATTGGCATGGGAAAAGAAAAATATGGCGAGAGCTCACCAACCTGGCTATCAATTACTTGTCTTGCCCACTCGCAAGCGTGTCCTCAGAACGTGTTTTTAGTTCTGCTGGTGGCATTGTGACTTCCAAAAGGTCCCGCCTCTTGCCCGCAAATGTGGAGCGGCTCACCTTGATAAAGATGAACCAGCACTTCATACCACCAGATTACAGAGTACGAGAATGCACGCAGGAAGAAGAGGACACCGCCCTACCTGAGGAAAGTTCTCCTCAGTTACCAGAAGTAACGCCGACTGATGATTTAGCAGAGTATGAGGACGAGTTCTGCTTCCCTGACAGCGAGTTCTGAAAATGACTCAATCATTCATTAATTGTAAATAGCCCTCCTTATTCACTTTTATTCCTGTGTGTCTGTCTTTCTTTAGCAAGTGCTTCATCACATTCCCAACAAAACTGTAATCAACCAATAAAACAACAAGCCCATCAACAGAATTGTCTTGATTTTGATGCCGCAGCATTCCTCAGGTTCACAACAGTTAGTTGACAAGAACTCAGTCCTGGTCGTCTATCCTGAGTCCTCCTCCTCCAGACTCACCCTATCCATTACCCATAATGCTGATGCCTGGATTCTGCACAATGAAGAAACTTACGTTGACGAGTCCCCTAACGCCTTAGGACACTGTGAATTCCAGGTGGAGCCAGCCCTCAAACACAAATTACAGGTAAGATAAGCGTTTGGATGGGAGGTAGTATAATGGAGTGTTCGGAGAGACGAGAGAGTGACAGTGGTACTGGTAGTAAAGTCCTAGGGCTCTTGAATTAACAAACTCTGTGACAGGCATTTACTTTGGAAAACATTTGGCCTATTGCACGTGAACGTTTAGGCGTTATCATTGCTCGCTTGCCTGTCTTAGGGGTGCTGTCTGTGGGGCTTCTAGGTTTTTGTGGTGTGTGAGCACCGCTGCCACATTTCTAATGTTGATTGCTTTTGTTTTGCAGAAAATCCACGCCGGGAAACTCCAGTTGTGGCCCTGCTGCAGAACGCTTTAGGACTCTGTGAATTCCAGGTGGAGCCAGCCCTCAAACACAAATTACAGGTAAGATAAGCGTTTGGATGGGAGGTAGTATAATGGAGTGTTCGGAGAGGCAAGAGAGTGACAGTGGTACTGGTAGTAAAGTCCTAGGGCTCTTGAATTAACAAACTCTGTGACAGGCATTTACTTAGGAAAACATTTGGCCTATTGCACGTGAACCAACACGATGACAGTGTTCATTTAAATGAAATTACTGCAAAACCACCACCCACCCAGCTCAAAAGTAGTAAAAAAACAGGTATGCTCAGATAAAGTTTGAAAAAGTATATTTATATCCCTAACAAAATAATCTCCCGCAAGACCCTCCCTAACCCCAACAAATAAATAGTCCTCAAAAGTCCCCAAAAAACCCAACTCCCAATTCCCACCCCCCAAAAGTCTCAAAAAAAGGGGCAAGGGACACTCTAGGGATGCAAGCTGTTAAGTTTGGCCTCCAGGGCATCATGCTTTTGGGCCAGGGCATCATACTTTTCTTGGAGGATGGCTTGATCTAGGCGGAGCCCCTCCACCACATTCTGATATTTGTGCCATTTCTGGACCTCCGCCTCTAGGTCTGACACTCTGCGGAGTGCACGGCGCAAGCGACCTTTAACAGTGCTGCGAGGTGCAGCTTTTGCTGCTCGGCGGTGGCGTCTTCCGGCACGGCTCCGGTTCGCTGGAGCACTGTGCTTACCGGCAGAACGTGGGGTAACAGAGGAGGATGTAGACGATGTTAAGTTTGATGCACTGGAGTGCGTGTCATCCCCCTCGAGTTCCACCAGTCGCCGATATTCGGCAACAGTTGCTTCCAGCCTCCGTTGCCGGGCCAGTACAGCCAGCATACTCCTCGTTGGTTTGGAGGTTTTAGTATTGCCAACTATATGAAGAAAGAAAGACATAATCTGTAAGCAATGCTCTTTAAGAATATGATTAACACAAAATGATTCAGCAGGAAGTTGTGTCACAGTACAACTAGCAACTAGCCAGGGCAGTACAAAACTATTCAGGCCAGTATCATGGGCGTCCGCAGGGAGGGGCGCTTGAATCACCATTTCCCTTCCCACAACTCACTTGTATCCTTGGTTTGGTGCTCTTTCATATGAAAGAGATCTGGCAGAAGTGAGTGATTTTTCCTCTGAGCCGTTAACCACACCAGCAACCGTATCATCTGCACCAGGCCCAGGCGATATGTCTGTTTCCCTCCCTCTCTCTCTCTCTCTCTGTCTCCCTCTTTCTGTCTCCCTTTGTCTCCCTCTACCTCGCTGTCTCTCTCTCTCTGTCTCCCTCCCTCACCCTCCCTCTGGCTCCCTCCCTCTCTCTCTCTCCTTCTGTCTTCCTCTCTCTCTGTCTCTGCCTCTATCTGTCTTTCGGTCCCAGCCTGCTGTAATTACCATATTGTAATTTGTCACTGGGCCACCACTGGATACACATCATATCCTATCTAAGAGTCAGATAGTACCATGATCCAGCTTACCTGTACTCGCCACCGCCACTGTCTCCTTCCTCACAGTCTGTACTTCTTCTTGGTCCGACTCCTCTAGCGCCGCCTCCTCCCCAGATTGACCCTCGGACTCCGAGTCAATGATGACCACCACATCCGAGCTGGCCCCGCCACCAGATGTTCCACCTACAAAGTAGATTTAAGAATGTTAGATTACACCACTCCACTAGTATTTGGTCTATGAATGAAAAAATGTGAAAACAACTGAAAAATTAATTGACTGTCTACTCTAGTCTAAAGTAAATGTCCCTCCTTCCAGGGAAAGCTGTTGTCTTGCTTAATTTTTTTGTCACAATTGTTGAATGCTTGCTTAATTTTAACACACACTATTTTTCTCTGAACAGACAGAAACTGGACTTCTAAGGACAAGAGGAACATCAACTTGAAACCAGGTGAAAGCTCGGCTCGACCACAAGAAATGTGTACCAATCCAGTACTCATCAACTCAGCACCAAGCACTTTTCCATTTCCAACTAACTTTATTTTAATATATGTGTTTACTTAAACTTTTAATAAAGCTTTTAAACTTGAATTGACTCTGTAGTTTTTCCTCCAGAGAGTCCAGACTAGAGTGACTGAGCGAAAAGTTTTGCAATTTTTGGAAGGAGGAATCTGTGCTGCTGACACTACCAGGTTTATTTATACAGTGTGCCAAACACGCCACTCTGAAATATTATTACTCTGGTCTTTGGGGTCCATAGTTCGGTTTGTGGAGAATTGTCCCTGCAACAGTAGGATTATTGATTTTGCTCCTATCTAAACACTATTTCGAAACAATTAAATTAGGAATGCTTGGACAACAATAGGTCCTCTATATTTAAATGAAAACTTACTGGGGCCAGCAAAGGAGCACTCGCCGCCCTGGCCTGCATCCTCCTCCTTTGGAGCCACTGCTGCATCAGATTTTTCGGTCCGCTTGCCCCTGGGCGGACCTGACGTACAACATGAAAGAAATAACAGAAAACATTGATGATTGCTGCTTGCCGATGTCCTTGTCAACCAAATCAAACATTTAGAAAGAACAAGGACCTACTATTTCATCCAAAAAGAGGGCTACAAAGGAAGGACTGCACCTGAGCCTCTACTCTAGGGGCAGATTTACAAGCCCCTTGCAGCTCTTTTGCTCCATTCTTGCGTCAATTTTGTGACGCAGCGCCACAACAAGAGAGGCGCCATGGTGTGGCGTATATTAACAACGTGACGCATATGGGAGATGCATCCCATTCTAAAACCCTGCGCCATTAGGGAGCATTCCATCGCAAGGGAGGGCGTTCCTGCGCAGGAAAGCATGCTAAAAGTGGTTATGGGGAATATATAAAATTTCAATCAGTCATTTAGGACAATGATGCGTCACTGAAACCCTGCGCCTGCATGAAGCAGACTAACGGCTTGACGCAGCATTGCTGGAGCAGCGCCATCGTTGCAACGCAACTCCATCAATGAGCCGCCTTTACGCCACCGATGCGTAACGCTTCGGTGACGGTTTGGGACCATGGTGTGCCGCATTGTAAATACGGCGCACCATGGGTGGTGCTGGCGTGCCGCACACTTTGCAGGGATGCGCAGGTAATTGCTAATCTGACACTTAGGGGCATACTTACGAGTTCTGAGCTGGACACCTCCAGATGTGCACCAGAACAAATGCGTAACGCAAAACTAACCTTGCGTCACGGCAGATGCGCCGCTATTACAATGCGGCAAACCCTGGCGCAAGGGTAGGCAGATGCGTGATGCATCTCGTGACGAAATAGGGGCGCATCTCTAGAGTCGCGTCGCGGGCGCGATGCAACTATAGCAGTGCTCAGGGCTGCCCAATAATACTCAAATACCACATCAGTCCTTACGCCTGCTTCAAGCAAGCAGGCATAAAGAATTGACATAGCAGCGTCACGGAAGTGCCTGCGTTAAATCTTGTAGATTTCACGCAGGCACTTTTGCGAGGCACACATCTGCCTGACCGGCACCCCCCACCCCCCACCCCCCCCCCTGCGTGGGAACGCACCCATTGTGGCGCAGGCCCAGGCCTTCACGTGGCGCATCTCCTTAGATGCATCACGTTGTACATGACTCGCAGGGATGCGCCACGTTTACGTCGCAGTGCGTCAGGTAAGGCAGTGTAAACGTGGAACAAGGGGCTTGTAAATCTGCCCCTTTGTGTCTAGCATTACGCAGTTCTGTAAAATACACTCATACATTACTCAGCCCAATTAAATGAACACAAAATAGAAAACAAATAAGCAGTGGCACCGGCACAGAGAAGGAGAACAGTGCACCTGAAATGCACAGAAGATTTTGAAATAGTAATTTACCTCTCCTATCAATGTAATCACCAGCAGCATTATTGCTCTTTGTAAAAAAGTTAAAGCACAGTAGTGAGTAATGAAAAAATTGCTACTACTACTCACCAAGCCCGGGGACCTCCACTCCCAGCACGTCTAGCAGGTCACGCTCTCGGTCCAGGATGTCGGTCCAGCGGTGGGTCACCTGATTGTAGGTGCGCTGGACCCCCGTGATCTTAAAAAGGGCCCGGCACACCTGCCCCCACCGCTTCCGTCGCTCCTGGCTGTTGGTGTAACCAGCAGCGATCCTGCCGCCTGCCGCGATGGTCCTGGGGAGACGGCGCTGCACATAAAAAACAAGTGCGCCCACCTCCTCAGGGCTGAAGATCTCCCGGGGCACCACCATTTCCGCCCTCAAGCGACCACACGGGAGCCGGGCACGGGCTGCGGTGCCCGTCTTGGGCAGCTTGACAGCTGTCTTGACCATGTTCTGGGCAGGTGTTAGCAGTAAAGCAGAGAAAAAATGAAAAAGAATAAGAGTAGGGAAGAAGGAAATAAAAGTTTAAAAAAGTAGTTCAAAAGTAAACAAAAGTAGCCTAAAACACAAAAATATAGATCTAGAAAAATAGAGGGATAGAAAATAAGTTAAATAGATCAACAAAATATTAAAACAAGCAAAGGATGGCAGAGATATAGAGAGGATAGAAACACCATACCCAGACACATAGGAATGAATGAAAAACAAGATGGCGGCCCGATCACGTGCGCGTAAGTAAGTTCGCACGCGATTTCTCTCCCGAACTCGTGCGAACTTGTATTCGCAAGGCGCGAGTCGCGCGAGATTACACTTAGCGGGAGGAAACGGAAATACGTCACGCAAACAAAATGGCGGCGCCCATACTCAACCTTGGGGTAACTCGCACGAGTTCGCGGCCTCCACGGGCCAGTTCGCACTACGACGCGCCCCGCGAATAGGGCGAAATTACCGAAAAACGAGTTTTGCAAAAGCAAAACGAACGAGCAGGTGCAAAAGTTCGAGCTCATCATTTGTAACCATTTACCTGTAGTGCTTCCTGAAGGGGCCCTCCAGAATCCGGTTGCCTACTTGCAACTATTGTGTGACCCTGCTCTGACAGTCACAGAATAGTTACAAGTATGCCATTGCATCCTGTTAAAAAAAATTATTTACATTGCATTTGCAACAAAAAGGAAAGGGAGCAGACAAGCAGGTGCCAGCCTTCATTAATGTCAGTTGGGGCAGGGCAGGTGTTGTTGTTTGCAAAACTTAAAGCACTTAGCAGGTGTTTGTTCACTCAGTGGTCAATCAGAGGGTGTTGTGATGACACTGAGGGTGGCATGGGTGTGCCAGCCAGAGGGTGGCATGGGTGAACCAGAGTGCCAGTGTTGACAGAGGATGGCAGTGCTTTACTTTGCCCCAATAATGTACACTGGTGAACTAGAGGGTGATATGATGACACAGAGGGTGACATGGGTGAGCCAGAGGGTGGCATGGGTGACCAAAGAGAGTGCCAGTGGTGACAGAGGGTGGCAGTGATGAAGAAAGCTTAGCAAACAGGCTGGGCACGTAGAAACAACAAGTTCGCAAAACTGGCGACCCGACAAGTAAGTTCGCAATTTGCGAAATTGTACAAAACCCTCGCGAACTTGCAGAAACCCGTGCGAACACACGCCCCCCCAAAAAATACGCAAATCCGCGAGAATTCGCGGATTTCGCGTATTTTCGCAATCCGCGAATACGCAAATCCGCAAATTCGCGGATTGCGAATCCGCAAAATCCGCCCATGCTTGGTTAAAACCGAACAGTCAGACAGACAGAGAAATGCCCTCATTAAGGGTATGTATCCTCTTCTTGCCGAGGGCTTGCCAAGAGCGACCCCGGAAGCATCCAGTAATTTTCCGCCACCCTTAGTTCCGACCAAGCTACGTCACAAACCGACCGCAGCTGATATTTTTATCTCGTCCTATTTGGACGACACAGTCCCAGAATATGCAAATCCTGTTCCACCAGCTCCTGTAAATAATGCAATTCCTGCTCCTCCAGTCACCGGGGCACCTGTTACAGTACCTGTTACGGTACCCCCGGTCCAGCCCGTAGTACAAATTCCCGCCACATCAGTCACCTTGCCAGCACGAAGAGTATCAGTCGACGATTCCAGTATAGGGGCCGCGGGAGGAGGTCCTCCTGGTACCCCACCGCCAAATAAACGTCTAGGAGCAGTCGAGTTACATGAACGTGCGTTACAGCGTACGCCCAAATATCAGTCCATTGCAGAAATCAGGCGAGCTCTTACTGAATGCTGTTATGATCCAGTTCCAGGCGAGGATAGTATGGTTATATATTCCATACGTATAAGACAGGTGTCCGAGTATTTGGTCACCCTACCGAACATGAAAGAAGATCTAGACAGAATGTATCGTTTCATTCGTACAGGACAAGATCCAGAAAGTATTGCTGAAGTCATGTTTCTCAGGAAATCCGAGACCCAGTTTATGCTATTAAAGTTTCTGATCAATTGTTTAATACGGGAACAAGATTCCCCGACTAAAGATCCGACCGAAATGAGAATCCTGACAAAGTGGAGTGATAATATAGCCGAGGGTAAGCACAAGACACTCAATAGTATAGAGCATATGTACAAGAAAATTCGTAAAGAAATAATAAGGTTACACGAACAACGTCAAGAAGCACAAGTAAGCGAGAAAGAAAATGACTCTTCTACTGAAGAGGTAGAGGACGAGAATACCGCTAGAATAGCGTATGTAGGTAAATCTAGATTCCCAGACCGACATTTACGCCTAGAACACAAGAAAGTCTTTCATCTTCCAGCACCAGAGCAAGGCTCTCTAGAACAAGTATTTCAAGCTACCGATCAAATTCTGAAATCACGAATCGGTTATAGTGAGTTAAGTACTATGCATAAACAAGAACTAGCCCGATCAGCAGTCCGATGGATTACTGATTCTACCACTTTTCCAGACGAAATAGTGGCACAAATGTTTCTGAAACTGCCCCCAGCCGAGCAGCGACTGGTGGGTATGTATATGATCCAGCACCTCATTACATTGTATGAGGGTCAACATTCTGATCCAGGCCCGTTACATGATGTCCTGAACGAGTTACTCCAGTATAGATGGAAAGGTTTAGGTACCGATTTAATTAGTGTCATTCTAGAACAGCGCCACAAGTATAGTATGTTTTTGAACCCGCATTTTGTTCATGTCTCACCTCCAGAAAGTAAACCGTTTTACATAGATAGACAGCATCCGCTACGAGAAGTACACCCAGTTAGGACAGCGGATGGTGAAATGCAACGAGTATTTGTTTACACCCCAGTTACCAAGATGGAACTCTTAGAGATGAAGAAATGAATTCCCTGTCACGACAAAGATCCAGCAGGGTTCCACCGAGAATTAAAAGACATGCTCCGTATGGGAGAATACACGTATCCAGATATTATTAAAATATTAAAAGTCCTGTTGCCCGCAGGGGTATACGAAAAACTCAAGGAAAAAGATTGGGAGGTGGGAGAGAAAAAGATCGATTGGACAGCTCTAGAAGCTGAAGATAAGATACGAGTACCAGGTACCGGTCTTGGAGAGAAATGTAAAGAATTACCAGAATTATTAATACAAGTTTTGCCTAGATTATTAGCCACTAAAAAGGAAGACTGGGATGCAATCTCAGCCTGTAAACAGAAACAAGACGAAGACACTAGTGATTTTTATTCTAGATTTGAGAAATGTTTCATAATAAACAGTGGATTGAAGACGAGTAGTGAGTCATACCCTCATCTTTTTGTTACTAAATTAGTCGAGAATTCAAGTCCACAAGTTAAAAATCGAGTTTTGAAAGTCGAAAGTACATGGCAAGCTAGTACTCCGTCCCAGATGTTACAGATGCTTCAGTATCACCAGAATAGAATCAGAGAAGAGCAAGAACACGAGACAAGACGTATGAAAGACACAAAAATGAAAGTACTAGTTGCACAATCTGTTCCACAAGACAGTCAGAAGAGGGGTCCGAATCAAGCCAATCATCCTGCAGCTCCCGTTAAAGGGACATGCAATTATTGTAAACAGCCAGGTCATTTTATAAACGAGTGTGCAGTTCTGAAACATAATATAGCTACTGGTAAAACTAAAGAAAGACCACGTCCGCCTAGACAAGAACAAGTTTCACAGACTTCTCAGCCACAGAATGCACAACAGACAGTTCCAGCACCGCAGCCTATTGCTGCAACACAGCATGTTACACAGCAGATGTACCAGTATGCGCAGACAGAGTATCCAGAGTATCAAGCATATTCATGAAACAGCCTAGAGAGGGAGGTAGGCTTGCCTCTCATCGAGATACCTGTAGATCAAGAGGGTCCCTATGTTCACAGTCAAGTATTAGGGAAAGACAGAAAGTTTCTGATTGATACAGGGGCAAGTAGGACGACTATAAGTCACGCCGAGGTTCCAGGGGCTCCGCTCTCAGGCTCAAGAAATGTTTCCCTTGGATTTTCAGGAAAGCCTATTGTAAACGAGATATCAAAACCAGTTACTCTAGAAGTAGGTCCATTGTCCCGAACTACTGACCTGTTACTTACTAAGTCATGTCCAGAAAATTTGCTAGGCATTAAGACACTGAAAGAATTAGGTGCAGTTATTTGTTGTTCCCCAGAGGGAATACGTTTGTTTTTACGTGACTTCAAGGGTCACTATGTTTTACGAGATTTTGATCCAAGATTACTGAATGTCCCCCAGCATCTATGGGCACAAGGTCCAACTGATGTAGGTTTTATGCAAATCACACCCCATCGTGTGACTCTCAAGCCAGGTGTAGTGTTACCACGAATCAGACAGTACAGATTGCCACCTGAGGCTGTAGCAGCCTTGTCCAAAATTATTGACGAGCTCATCGCTCAAGGAGTGGTTGTAGAAACTGACTCCAATGTATGTAATTCTCCTATCATTCCA
Source organism: Lissotriton helveticus (assembly GCF_964261635.1). Lineage (NCBI taxonomy): Eukaryota > Metazoa > Chordata > Amphibia > Caudata > Salamandridae > Lissotriton > Lissotriton helveticus. The sequence goes on along the minus strand of NC_136065.1, from coordinate 642,697,685 downwards.
GTCATGAAACGTACTGATCCAAATGCACCCCCAGTATATCGATTAGTGATTGACCTTCGAGAACTCAATAAATGTATTATTCCCCAGTATCCAGTAGTCCCAGATATCTCATCCCTATTGACAGCCATTGATTCTGAAGCCACATTTTTCACAGTTATTGACCTTAAAAATGCATTTTTCAGTGTCCCCATTCATCCAGACAGCCAGTACCTTTTCGGTTTTTGTTTAAATGGAAGGAGCTATAAATTCACACGAGCTCCTCAAGGTTTCACAGAAAGTCCTAGTATTTACAGTCAAGCACTTAAGAGACAACTAGACAATATTCACATGCCAACTGACACTGCCCTGCTCCAATATGTTGATGATCTACTGATCACAGCCCGTTCTGAACGAGCTTGCGAGCGAGCGTCACTTACAGTTCTGTATTTCCTAGCCGAGATGGGGCACAAGGTGTCCCCTTCAAAGCTTCAATTCTGTGTCCAGCAAGTGATCTACTTAGGCCACTTACTGTCCAAGTGGGGTAGGCAGTTGACACCTGACCGTATCCAGTTAATAGCGAGTCTTCCTCAGCCCAAGACACAGAAGGAGGTGCGTGCTTTTATCGGCCTTACTTCCTATTGCAGACAATGGATTCCTCAGTATGCATTTCTAGCCAAGCCACTGATACAGTTAACGACACAGGAGGCAGCCGTATCGACTGTCCTCCCTTGGACATCTGAACATACACTTAGTTTTAATGAATTAAAGAAAGCTTTATGCCAAGCTCCTGTTCTAGCTACACCGAACTATAGTAAGCCTTTTTCACTTTTTGTCACAGAACGTGATGGTACAGCATTATCTGTTCTTACACAAGATCAAGCAGGACAATACAAGCCCTGTGCTTATTTTTCGAGCACATTAGATCCAGTAGCCCAGGCTCTGCCTGCGTGCCTCAAGTCAGTTGCAGCCACAGCACTAGCTATCAGACAAAGTGATTCCATAGTATTAGGACATTCCCTGACAGTACAGGTTCCACACTCCGTGGAAGTTCTTTTAAACCGAACACAGACTCAGCACTTGACAATTGCACGTTTAACAGGTTATGAATTGACACTGTTCCAGCCACACATAGAAATCAGACGCTGCAATGCTCTGAATCCTGCTACACTGTTACCGTCAGTTACTTCGAATCCTGCCACACACGACTGTGTGGAAGTTGTTAACACTATGACTAAGCCAAGACAAGATCTGACAGATATTCCATTACCAGATCCCGACCTGACACTTTATGTGGATGGTTCATGTATGAGAACAAGTACAGGAGAACTAGTAGCCGCGTATGCAGTGACTACTGACACTAAAGTTATTGAAACACACCGTATTGACACTCTGTCCGCTCAAGCAGCAGAGCTAGTTGCTCTGACTCAAGCCTGCATACATGCCAAGAACCTGAAGGTTAATATTTACACAGATTCACGTTACGCATTTGGAGTTGTACACGACTTTGGAGTGCTCTGGCAGGAGAGAGGTTTCATGACTTCTCATGGAACCAAGATTCAGCATGGTCTTCTTATTCAAGCTCTGTTAGATGCAATACATTTACCGACATCTATCGCTATCATGAAGTGCAAAGCACATACTAAAGTTACAGACATTATTTCCCAAGGTAATGATCTAGCAGATCGAACAGCCAAGCTTACAGCACAGACACCAGACATACCAGTTAACAAGACACCGACATCCACTCCAGAACAGACTACTTGTATGACAGTTAAGGACCCTACTCAAGATGTCATAGATATCCAGTCACATGCTACTCACGATGAAATCAAGAAATGGTCCGAACAAGGAGGGGTCCAGACAGATCAAGGATGGTTGACGAAGGGAAAAGCCACATGGTTGCTCCCCGACTCAATGGTTCAAGTCATTATTAATACTGCACATAGTCCTGCACATTTAGGAGAAAAAGCCATGTTAGACAGTATCCAGAACATTTGGTTCAACAAGCATTTACGAGCTGCAGCTAAGCAGAAAGTCCGTACCTGTATGATATGTTGCCAGTTCAACCCAGGTAAAAGTGTCCCGGTGGAACAAGGTGGATTCCAGCCCCCTGACCACCCTTTTGAAGTCCTCCAGATGGATTATATTCAGATGGAGCGATGTCGAGGTTTCAAGTATGTCCTTGTAGTTGTATGTGCTTTGTCCAGGTGGACGGAAGCATATCCAGTCCCAGATTACACAGCCGCGACCACTGCCAAGCAGTTGGTTCGTGAATTCTTCCCCCGTTATGGACTCCCTAGGGTCGTGTATTCTGATAACGGCCAGCCATTCTCATCTGAACTCATGAAGCACGTTTCCCTTCTGTTAGGGTACCAGTGGAAGTTTCATTGTGTACGCCATCCTGAAGCAGCCGGTCTCGTAGAGAGACATAATCAAACCTTGAAAATACGTATTGCTAAAATCTGTCAAGAGAAAGGTGTAGACTGGCTAGTAGCCCTGCCAGTTGCCCTGTTCTATATGCGCATGGTCGCACACTCCAGATCAGGTCTGTCCCCGTACGAGGTCGTATTCGGCCGCCCCCCAAATATGTGGGGTACACCTAGACCCCGAAGTATTACAGATGTTTCCAGTAATATGCTGACAGATTACCTAGCTTCCTTGATGTCTGCCCTACACTCTTGTCGTTCACAGGTTGCCGCCGCATTTCCAGACAATACCGAGGTGAAAACGCATGAAATCGTTCCAGGAAGCTTGGTTCTTGTCCGGAATTTTGATCGTTCAAGTCCGCTGGAGCCTCGCTGGAAGGAACCGAAGTTAGTCCTTTTAACCACCCGCACTGCCGTCAAGTTGGAAGGCAGGAAGGGGTGGCTCCATCTGTTTCACGTTAAGATATTTCACGGACTAAAACCTACAACTTTTGCCAAGGATTGCATTTTACCTAAAGACTGTCAAAATACTATTCTCAAGGACTGTCCCGCAAATGACATTGATACCAAGCCTCCCCTGTTAGAGAAAACTCCGCAGCAGGAGTATAAGTTGAAGCTACGGTCTAGTAAAATAAGTCAGCCAGTTTAATTGTCTAAGTCCTCCCCTAGGTGAAACGGTTAGACAGGTATCTGACATGTATGAAATAGACCCCCATAGTGAGAGAGTTAGTCAAAACTCAATCCGATGTATCGTTTTTCTAAGTTTCATATTATTTTTCAGCTTGATGGTTAGCTGCACGAGTTATGCATTTCATTTATGTTTTCCAATTTCTCATGTAAATAAGTTTTCTAATGCTACAGTAGAGCACACGTTTAGTGATCTGCCTCCTCATGAACTATCTTATCGTCTTGCTATGCGCAACAATTCATTTATTAAAATGTTACATTACTCACACCAGACCAGCAATGCCACTAATCGTTGGGTGTGTGGTCGACTCCCCCCTTTCCAGACACCGAAGGGAGTTCTGCCACTGTTTCCTTATCCGTTTTCACATAATGGTTCGTGTGGAGCATGGTCCACGTTAACGTCATCCTCAACAGATATGTCCTTTCTGAACAGTACATGTTTTCCAGACAAGCAAGGTCTTCCCCACAGAACAGGGTTAGATCTAGAAAATGAAGTGTATAATTTGGGTAATTATTCTTCGAATTTCATGGTCCTGAATGTTCAGTCTGATCCTACTCCAGACTTACCTGCTATTTCAGTATTACCAGTCAAAGGCGAATTATGTGTCAGAAATAATGGTTCCGTACATGTAGGACATAGTGATTGTACTACTATTGTCAAGTATAGTGACAGTGGGAAATCTATTTTCAAAGCTTCACGTCATTCTTATTTTGTTTGTGGTCAGACCGCATATGTTCGTCTGCCCCTCGATTGGGATGGAACCTGTTACATTGCCTTCCTACTGCCACCAGTTTTCCTCGCCCCATCTGATTATCACAGAAACACACATCTAGTACACTTTAGACATAAAAGGGAGATCGAGTCCCCAATTGTCGATTATACTGAAACTGCTCTAGAACAGTATACAGATTTCAATAGAGGTTTCTTTTTCTTTATAGGACCTGTCCAGAATAGTAAGTTAATACGTAGGTTAACCAGAACCCTTGAAGCAGTAGTGAATGAGACTGCCTCTGCTCTAGGTAACTTAACCGAAGAGCAATCTGCTATGAGATTTGTCGTGCTCCAAAATCGTCTCGTTCTTGACGTCATACTGGCCGATAGAGGAGGAGCATGTAGAGTCATCGGATCTAGTTGCTGCATTTTCATTCCTAATAACGCGCCGTCTGTTTATTCAGCTATAACCAGACTTCATAAAATTGCCCATCAGTTACACCAAAATCCAGGCACCTGGACATGGTCCGGTTGGTTCTGGAGTATAATTTCTGCCTGGGGATGGAAAGTATTGTCATTTCTAGGTATTGCAGTAGCGATCATATTCAGTTGCTGCCTCTGTATACAATGTGGCCCTGCGATTTGCGGCATTTGTGCTACCTCTTGTATTCCTAGTTCCAAGTCCCGTCCTAAATCCCGTTCCAAGACAATTCGAGACGAGCAAATGATACTGTATGAAATGATAGATGGTATCATGAATATTGATGTTTCCTGATGGAAACGTAGTGACAAGGAGGGAATGTGGAAAAGTAAATTTTGCCATGTTCTGTGTCCCTACGTGTTCCCCATCTTATGTTATATGTGCATGATTAATATGCATATGTATTCCCCATGATCGATTAAAGACGCAATTACAGTTGTGTCCATCTCTAGTATGCTAGTTCTAGTTTTCGTGAATACAACGAATATTAGGCCTATGTACAGCTACGTTGCCACGATTCTCAGTGTGCACGTTATTTCATTGAAAAGTCCCCGTTTCTAGGCCTCAAAAGGGCCCGGACTCAGATTCAGCTCCTGTCTCCTGAACCCTCTCCGAGGAGCGATACAGCCCCCACCTGTATCCCTGACCCTTCACTTACTTCCTGCCTCACAGTGCCCGGCTCGGCCTGGCTCTGCCTGCCGGTCTGCCAAGAGTATGTTATGATTCTAGTTATCAGTCCAGCTCTCCTTCTCTGCATTCCTAAGCTACTGAATCGCATCAATAGTTTCCGTCATGGTCTAGCCTTTACGTCTCCATGTAAGAGAAATACTGTATTAATGGTCATTTAATATTCCTCAACACACACTGCATGTAGAATAATGCATGCACCAGTCTTAGAGTCTGTTAGCCTTTACCCTGATAACTTTTGGATTCTATCAACATGTTCTCTAAACATCAGATACTAGATAGTGTTTAGGTACATGTCGCTCTGACTCTCCAGACTTTCGTCTCTGCTCCTAGCGCAGAAGTCATAGCCCCCAGCTTCTCCTAGTAACACGTCATTGTCAGTTTGCGCGCACCACTAGGTTAGAGGTCCCGGCTCCTTAGGTAGCCCCCTCCATGTTTCCGCCCCATTTATGACATATTCTGTTACGTTCACATCACATGTCTATGTATACGCCTCCTGTTACACCCACTTTCACCCTTATCTTTTGCGACTGCTACGCACCCCACCCACTGCCACGCCTACTGTATGAACTGTAATGCAATTGTTTTAGTATATATACTTATGTACTGTTATTAAAGGCAGAGCTAGCCATCCTAGATCTTGCCCGTGCAGGTTGTCCTGTTCTTGTCCTTATGCTGTATTAAACCTGCATACTCCTACTACCTCGAATCTTGACTCTTATTTATTGAGCTATCTGTTATTGTTATATCCAGTCAAAAATAGAGGTATTATTTATTTATTTACCACAAGGGAAGAAATGCTGGAGGCTGATTGGAATGAGTGTTTGGATTACCTGTGTTGTTTAAACAAATAGAAAGGACATAGGGCCAGCATTTTCCAGAAAATAACTTTTATCTCTGGAAAGGTTTGGACTTTAAAGGCTGTGCTTTTGTATTTTGAAACATTTTGAAACAAGTAAATGTTAAAAAATAATCATCAATTCAGATTATTATTCATGTGCTATGACTGTTTGAAAAGCGAAGTCATTCTCCCTTGGATCATGACGGTGAATACAGAATATTAAACTTCTGATTGAATTGGGATTAAAAGTACCTGCTTCTTTTCATACACGTCTGACAACTTCATTGTGGAACACTTTAAACCATAAACCTGAAAAATAGGAATATTTGTATCAAATTGCATGCACAAGCAGAAGCGCAATATTAAGAAATAAAAGTGGCTGCATCACAATCTTACAAAATAAAAAGTAGGGTGTGGTCATAGGAGGCACACATAGAAAATCAATCAATCAATCAATCAATCAATCAATCAATCAGAGTACTTGTTAAGCGCGCTACTTACCCGTGAGGGTCTCAAGGCGCTGAGGGGAGGGGGGTGCAGCTACTGCTCGAAGAGCCAGGTCTTGAGGAGTCTTCTGAAGGCGAGTAGTTCTTGTGTGTGCCGTAGGTGGGTAGGGAGAGTGTTCCAGATCTTGGCGGCGAGGTAGGAGAAGGATCTGCCGCCGAGGTCCTTCGTTGGATGCGGGGGACAGCTGTGAGGGCGAGGCTGGCAAAGCGGAGCTGGTGGGTGGGGGTGTAGAAGCTGAGTATGCTGTTCAGGTAGGCTGGTCCGGCGTTGTGGAGTACTTTGTGTGCATGGGTGAGGAGCTTGAAGTTGATCCTCTTGTCGACGGGGAGCCAGTGTATGTCTCTCGGGTGGGGGGTGATGTGGCTGCGGCAGGGGATGTTGACGATCAGTCGGGCGGAGGCGTTTTGGATGCGTTGTAGTCGTTGTAGGTGTTTGGCTGGGATTCCTGCGTAGTCCATTGCCGTAGTCCAGTCTGCTGCTTACGAGGGCCTGGGTCACCGTTCTTCTTGTTTCGGTAGGGATCCACTTTTAGATCCTGCGGAGCATGTGGTGGGTGTTGTATCAAGAGGAGGAGACGGCGTTGACCTGCTTAGACATGGAGAGGGTGGAGTCGAGGATGAATCCAAGATTGCGTGCATGGTCGGTGGGTGTCGGTGCTGTTCCCAGTGTGGTCGGCCACCAGGAGTCGTCCCAGGCTGAGGGGGTGGGTCCGAGGATGAGGACCTCCATCTTGTTCGAGTTCAGCTTCAGACTGCTGCTCCTCATCCAGTCGGCGACGGCCTTTATTCCCTTGTGGAGGTTGGTTTTGGCGGTGTGTGGGTCCTTGGTGAGGGAGAGGATGAGCTGGGTGTCATCAGCGTAGGAGATGATGTTGAGGTTGTGATGGCGGGCCACATGTGCGAGGGGGGCCATGTAGATGTTGAACAGCATCGGGCTGAGGGATGAGCCCTGGGGGACGACGCAGATGATGTCGGTGGCTTCGGATCAGAAGGGTGGGAGGCGGGCGCTCTGGATTCTGCCGGAGATGAAGGACGTGGTCCAGGCAAGGGCCTTCTCTTGGATTCCGGCTTCTAGGAGGTGTGTCTTTAGAGTGTGATGGCAGACCGCGTCGAAGGCGGCTGGCAGGTCCAGGAGGATGAGGGCTGTTGTTTCACCGTTGTCTAGTTGGCGCCTGATGTCGTCTGTGGCGGCGATGAGGGCTGTCTCGGTGCTGTGGTTTCGTCTGAATCCGGACTGGGACGGGTCCAAGATGTTGTTGTCTTCGAGGTGGCAGGCCAATTGCATGTTGGCGATTTTCTCAATGACCTTTGCCGGTAAGGGGAGCAGGGAGATGGGCCAGAAGTTCTTGAGGTCCTTGGGGTCTGCCTTGGGCTTCTTGAGGAGGGCGTTAATTTCGGCGTGCTTCCAGTTTTCCGGGAATGTCACTGTTTCGAAGGAGATGTTGATGACCTTCCGTAGTTGGGGTGCGATGGCTGCGTCTGCTTTGTTGAATATGTGGTGTGGTCACGGGTCTGACAGAGATCCTGAGTGGATGGAGTTCATGACCTTGCGTGCCTCGTCGTTGTTGGCGTTGGACCAGGAGGTCAGGCGGTTGGCGCTGGTGGTGTTCACAGGGGAGGTGGAGTCTGGCGTAGTCGGGCGGTCGTGGTGTTGAAGCTGTTATGGATGTCAGCGATCTTGCGGTGGAAGAAGATGGCTAGTGAGTCGCACAGTTCTTGTGAGGGCGGGATGTCGTTGGTGTTGGCGCTGGGGTTGGAGAGTTCCTTTACGATGCTGAAGAGCTCTTTGCTGTCGTGTGCGTTGTTATCCAGGCGGTCTTTGAAGGAGGATCTCTTGGCGAATCTGATGAGGTGGTGATGTCTGTGGGTGGCGTTCTTGTGGGCTGCGTGGTTGTCTGGTGTACGTTTGTCGAGCCATATCTTCTCCAGTTTCTGGCATGCACGTTTGGGGGTCTGGAGTTCATCGGTGAACCAGGTGGCTCTCTTGCTGGTGTGGCTGTTGGAGGGTCTCTTGAGCGGAACGAGGGTGATGGCGCAGTCATCGATCCACTGTCGAGATTGCGGGCTGTGGCGTCTGGGTTGGTGGGGTCGGTGGGTGGGTTCTGGGCGAGTGTGGTGATCAGCTGGTCTTCGTGACTTTGCTCCAGCATCGGCGAGGCAGCTGTTGGGTGCGGTGGTGTGTGGTGGGTTTTTTGAAGGTGAAATGGATGCAGCGGTGGTCGGTCCAGTGGAGTTCGGTGGTGTGGTCGAAGGCGACGTGGGTGCTTGTGGAGAAGACAGGGTCCAGCGTGTGGCCGGTGGCGTGGTTGGGTGCGGTGATGAGTTGTCTGAGGCCGAGGTTGGCGAGGTTGTCGATCAGGGTGGCGAAGTTGGCGTCGTTGTTGTTCTCGAGGTGGAAGTTCAGGCCCCCGAGGAGGATATAGTCCATGGAGGCGAGGGCATGTGTGCTGGCGAGGTCGGCGATGGAGTCGCTGAACTGGGCCCCCGGTCCGGCCGGTCTGTAGATGAGTGTTCCTCTGAGGGTGGTGTTGGGGTCGGTGTGGATCCGGAAGTGCAGGTGTTCGGCGGTGTTGAGGGTGTCGTCTGCATGAGTGGCGACCTTGAGGGTGGACTTGTGGACGATGGCTATTCCTCCTCCGATTCCGTTGGCGGGATCCCGGGATGGCTATGGTGATGATAGGGACGCTGAGGAGTCGTTCCACCAGGTCTCGGTCAAGAAGGCAACGTCTGGGGTGGAGGAGTCGAGCAGGTCCCAGAGCTAGACGGCGTGTTTGCGTGCAGAGCGGGTGTTTAGGAGTATGCAGTGGTTGGGTCTGGTCCTTGGTGGTTTGGTGGCTCTGTTCAAGGTGAAGCTGCAGCTGCGGCAGGTGAAAGGTCCATGGGTGTGTTTCGGGGCAGCCTGGAAGCAGCTGCGGTTTCGTCCGACGTTGAGTGCCTGGAGGGTGTTGGTGTCGTATCGGAGTCTGGTTTGTGGCATTTACGGGGGCCAGGGGTTCTGGAGCTGGGCGGGGTCCAGCCACGGACAGGCACAGATGGGCTTGCCTTAGGTGCGCCTTCAGCGCGCCACCGGCGCGGCCGCGCAGCGTCCGGCATATATGGGGAGGTGGGAGGGAGGAGCAGCTGCGAGGCAGGAGCAGCGAGTGGGCAGGGCCGCAGGGGGCACAGCGGCAGGGAGAATGAGTGGCACAGAAAGAAAAACATGGCAGAAAAGAGGGGGAAACAGTGGCACAGAGCAGAAAAATGGGGCACAAAGGAGGCGGAAAAATGAGTGGCACAGAAAGAAAAAACGGGGCATAAAGGAGGGGAAAAACGAGTGACACAGAAAGGAAAACGGGGCAGAAAGAAGGGGAAACAGTGGCACAGAGCAGAGAAAACAGGGCACAAAGGAGGGGGGAAAACGAGTGACACAGAAAGAAAAAACGGATGGGCACAGCGAGTCTTTAGCAGCGGCAGCAGGGGAAGGGGCACACAGGCGGAGCTGTGTGGAGGGGGAGCAACCTACCTGGAGGGTCAGGGGTCGCTCTCCTCACCGCGTCCGGCATATATGGGGAGGTGGGAGGGAAGAGCAGCTGGGAAGTGGGAGCAGTGCGTGGGCAGGGGGGCAGGGCCGCAGGGGGCACAGTGGCAGGGAGAACGAGTGGCACAGAAAGAAAAATGGGGCAGAAAAGAGGGGGAAACAGTGGCACCGAGCAGAAAAAATGGGACACAAAGGAGGGGGAATAACGAGTGGCACAGAAAGAAAAAACGGGGCACAAAGGAGGGGAAAAACGAGTGACACAGAAAGAAAAACGGGGCAGAAAGAGGGCGAAACAGTGGCACAGAGCAGAGAAAACGGGGCACAAAGGAGGGGGGAAATGAGTGGCACAGAAAGAAAAAACGGGGCAGAAAAGAGGGGGAAACAGTGGCACAGAGCAGAAAAAACGGGGCACAAAGGAGGGGGAAAAACGAGTGACACAGAAAGAAAAGAAAACGGAAAGGCACAGCGAGTCTTTAGCAGCGACAGCAGGGGCAGGGGCATACAGGCGGAGCTGCGTGGAGGGGGAGCGACCTACCAGGAGGGTCAGGGTTTGAAAGACAAGTAACACCCCTTCATGCATTTATTCAAGCCTTGTTTGCATTAATCAGTAAATGGCAACGTTTTGGCATTGTGAATGCTTGTTGTCAATGTTTTTGAGGGCTCTAGATGTTATCAATTCCATCTCTGGTTTAGATAAGAGAGGGTGAAGTAAGTTCAAGAAATAAAGAAGTAATCTAATTAAGAGAGTGTTTTATAATTACATGTGGTGTTTCTGAAAATCAGGTATTTGACAGAGCCCTTATTGCGGGTAGTGAAGGTGCAATGTTGTAGTAAATTGTGGATACAAAAGATTTAAAGGGATACATGTATGTCTCTGAGCCAGATTTAAATTTGGGCACATGGAGTATTCTCCGTCAGGCTGACAGAGAACCTAACACCTGCCAGGTTGAGACTACTCCGCCCACCAAATTTAAAAATTACCTCCAAGCTGGCAGTCATTTCAAGGCACTGCAAGGAACTGCCATCACAGCAGTTCCTGTCAATGCTTTTTTAAAGTTTGATGAACGGCTATGTCAACATGATGGAACAGTCCGTCAAACTTATTTTCTTACTTCCAAATTGAAAATCCTGAAGCAGGATTTTTTGTTTCAAAATAAAAAAAATGCCCCCCTTACCAAGCGAGTTGTCTCTAACTGCGAGTGGGACATTAGACGGCATGCAGGAATTAAGCGGACATAGAGTGTCAGGCTGTCGGAGTAGTGTAAGACAAGCTGCCATGGTTACACAAATGGTCTGCTCGCATATACATTGGGTGGACAGACCATTATCTTTGGGGTAAGGATACACCATCACCTTTGGGACAGAGTAACCTTACAGCCAAGATAGAAATCGGGCCCCCGGTCTTTTTCCCAGTAGGACTTGGAATCTCTCAGGAACATTTTATCACAACAGGAGGTGAGTTGACCAATGCTATAATAAAGGTAACTAGAAATAAAACACTTTTTCCTATCAGGAGGGTAGTATGATACGTTCAGTTTCTTTGGTTTCAGTGCCATGCTTGTTATCGCACAGTGAGGCACTAGAATGAGGAGGAGTTTATTTAGTTAAACTGTTTGCACTTAAGGGTCTCCCTGCGGACAAGGGCAGTGGCCCCACCGGTCTTTTTCTGCTCTGTTTCCTGCTCACTTAGTGCAAATTCATGCAGTGCAAGAAGAAAATGTGACAGTATGATGTCACATTAGGTATTAGAGGTGTATGATTATGATATCAAATTTGGTTGAAAGCATGCTGAGGTGCAAAATAATCCTTGGTGCAAGATAAATGTACCTAAAAAGGAACACCTGTAAGGAAATGTCTATTATTCCATGCTCACCCTCATTTTTTAGGTTTTGCCTACGCAATGCGTACGAAGTACGCATGCGCTAGCAAAATCTAATGATATCTCTATCTCTCTCTATGTGGGGTCGGGTATCCGCCCCCTCCTCCCATTGGCTAGCTCCATAAATGGAGGCTAGCCATTGGGAGCCGGATCTGTCCGTCAAAGGCCGGACCAGATTCGGGGGCGTTCCCGAGAATTTTTCCCTTGCTCACGTCATGTAGACGTGTTCACTCGGTGGGCGGGGCGTTTTTGCGGGCTCGTCGAGGTTTGTTTCGCAGGCCGAGGAAGTCCAGGTGAGTCTTCCCTTTCCTGTCCCCCCCTCCCGCTGTTGGTTTGTTTCCCGCTCTCCCGTCAGTGTGTGGCCGTTCCCGCCCCCCTCCCGCTCTCCCGTCAGTGTGTGGCCGTTCCCGCCCCCCTCCCGCTCTCCCGTGGCCGTTCCCGCCCCCCTCCCGCTCTCCCCCCCCCCTCCTTGTATCTCGTAAGCCTTTGTTGATTTTTGCCAGCTTCCCCCACTCATTTTCATGGCCCTCCTAGATGTTTTCAGGGCCCTCCCAGAGTGAGAATCCTGTAGCCGGGTCTTCTGACGTGGACATTAACTGCGTTCTAACTGCGCCACGGATTTCTCCTCAGACAAGCTTCCCTCTCCAAGCAACGCCCTCTGCCAACCCCGGCCTCATGGGGACCGGGGATTTAACCGAACGGACTTAAATTAAGATTCCAGCGGAGAACTGGAAGGCTGCCAGGACGCACAGCCCCTCTTCCTCTAAACCCAGCACTACCCCCTGCCACCCCCAATCCCGCAGTTACTTCGGGCTGCTGCTCCGTGTCCCCACGTCGGAGAGGCCCCATGTCTCCGGCCCGGAATGCCTTAAGAGGACCAGTCCCTTCTCCCAGAAGAGCCGTAAGAGCCACAATTTCCCCTGTCCGGAAGACACCGATGTACCCCTCCGCTGGAAGCCAGAGGTTCCACGGGCGATTGTCCCCTACGAGGAAAACGCCGAGAGTCTTGGTGTCTCCAGCCCGGAAAGGTCTGAGAGGTCCAGTATCCCCTGCCAGGATACCTCGGAGGGGCCCGGTGTCACCCACCAGGAGAGCCTTGAAATGCCCTGTGTCCCCTTCGAGATGGGCCTTGAGACTTCGAGCATCCCCTACTCGAAGAAGAATCGGAACTCTATCCCCTTCCCGGAAAACAAAGAGGGGCCTTGTATCTCCCCAGAGAATCCAGGGGAAACCGGGCTATCCCCTAGTAAGTGCCACGGGAGGCCCGGTGTCCCCTCCCAGAAACATCCAGAAAACTCTCCAGCCCTCAACTCGGAGTACTTTGATAAGCCTCCTAATGCCCCCTGTTCGAAGACGCCCCACTGCGCCTCTCGGGACACAGTCGAGGTCCCTGACCCAGGAGGATGCGGAAGATCTAGGAGTCACGGAGTGCACGAAAAGCAGAGAGACCCATGCAGAGACAGCTGTGGCTTCCCCACCTATGCCATCTCCCAGAGGAGCCCAGAGAAGCTGTGTACCCCAGGACCAGAGACGTCCTACGCCCAAAATGCTGAAAGTTCCAGAGGGCTTGTCCAATGCCAAATGAGTCCAAGTGTTTTCTTTCCTGAAGGGCCTAGGCATGTATTGCTCCTGCTAGCTCACCCTGATGATGAATGCATGTTCTTTGCACCAACCGTCATAAGTTTGGTGAAGTTACGCTACTTGGTTTCCGTGCTGTGCTTTTCCTCAGGTATGGCAGTCAAACTTGCCTGGCGTCTTGATTGTATTTTTGTGTGTGTCATGTTTATAAAAACTAAGGCACTTTTCACCACAGCTGCTCAACAAGAATTTCTGATATTTTTTTTTACATAAAGCAAAGCATGTGGCTGAACATTAAGAAAGTGATGCTAACATTTCCCCTGCGCCCTGAATTCCACTCGAATACCAAGATGCAACCCATCAAATCTTCTTTAGACTTGAGTACATCACTGGTCTTCATCAGTCATATTTCCTTCACGTGACAAGTGCAGCATATCCGTGTACCAACATGTTTGTAAACAAACCCCAAAGGTGTTGCTTCTAAATAAAGAGGTTGCTTGGTTCTAATACATTAGATCAATACTGTAAATATCTATACTTTGGAAACTTGATGGGATAAGTTAAAAAACAAGTAATCTAAGCAGGAATCATTACAAAAAATGTTTATTATGGGCCTAAACGTAGATTTTCAAGAGTGTTGACACTTCGGTATGACAAGCAAACACGTGTTTAGTCGATAGGCGACTTTCTCAAGGCTTGTAGCGATAATTGTAAATCAACAAAAAGACAACCCTGTCTTTCTCTGATATGAAGATAACCAAGAGCACGTGGTCATTCTGATAGAATTCAATAGTCGGAATGAAATAATATAGTCATCTGTATAGGAATCAGTAATCCGAAAGATTGTTATGATAGACAAATCAAAGCCATATAGTAAAGCTTCTTTAAGTAACGTTCTTCAGGCCATAGCCAGAAGTAAAACCAACTTCCAGCTCACGTCCCGAGAATTACTACGCGCCCTTGGTTATCTTCATATTAGAGAAGAACAGGGTTGTCTTTTCGTTGATTTACAATTATCACAACAAGCCTTGAGAGTTGTCTTTCAATGGGAGGATCGACTACAATTCTTACATCTGCACTACCTCTGCAGTTGTTCAACTCACTACCTAATATTTCATTTAAAACATATTAGCTACAGAACCTTTTAATTGGGTAGCAATTTGTGGTTGTTAGTGCTCTACAAAAACTCCAAATAAATAGTTAACCTTAGACTTTGGAGTTTATCAGATCATGTTTGCGAACATCTTAGTGGAGTAAGTGCTAGACCCTCAACTCCTTTACTAGGAGCAGAGAGCCATAGGTTTGAAAACGTAACCGGTTTCTTTTAGACAATACTTGCTTTATCTTTGGGACTAGGCATCACTGTGCGACGAGGTTCCCAATGATAAAGCATGCTACCTTTGGTCGGTGAGGGAACTCGTCCTTTAAAGGGAATACCCCACCACAGAGAGGCACACCAACTCTTTTTCTTCTTTCCAGATCAGGCACGGCGATAAGCATTCCTTGTCCGGGATTGTGCGGCACTACGTGAGCCAGCTGAGAGGGCCTGGGGCGGGGGTGCAGGAGGGAGGGGGAGTGAAGTGTGACAAGCTGCGGCTCCAGCTGAGATGCATACACTTCAGGGAGGGGGGCAGCAGGCGGGGAGGGGCCCCACAGACGCCCACCACCAGCACCACTGCAATCCGCGATCCCTCACACTGGGGAGCAGCCCTGCTCTGGGTAATGTGAGCCACAGGGAAACCAATCATGAGGCGAGGGACCGCGTGTGATCTTCGGCAGCCCGTCACTCACTCTTCCCTTTCACCACACTCTCCTTCTCTCACTGCCTCTCTCTCTTCTGCTCATACTCTCATCCCGTCACTCACTCTTCCCTTTCACCACACTCTCCTTCTCTCACTGCCTCTCTCTCTTCTGCTCATACTCTCATCCCGTCACTCACTCTTCCCTTTCACCACACTCTCCTTCTCTCACTGACTCTCTCTTCTGCTCATACTCTCATCCCGTCACTCACTCTTCCCTTTCACCACACTCTCCTTCTCTCACTGACTCTCTCTCCTCTGCTCATACTCTCATCCCGTCACTCACTCTTCCCTTTCACCACACTCTCCTTCTCTCACCGCCTCTCTCTCTTCTGCTCATACTCTCATCCCGTCACTCACTCTTCCCTTTCACCACACTCTCCTTCTCTCACCGCCTCTCTCTCTTCTGCTCATACTCTCATCCCGTCACTCACTCTTCCCTTTCACCACACTCTCCTTCTCTCACCGCCTCTCTCTCTTCTGCTCATACTCTCATCCCGTCACTCACTCTTCCCTTTCACCACACTCTCCTTCTCTCACTGCCTCTCTTTCTTCTGCTCATTCTCTCATCCCGTCACTCACTCTCCCTTCAACACACTGCTAACTCTCTCCAATGCACCACTCTCTCTCACCCTAATTTGTTTTTCCTTCTTGGCTCTATCTCTATTCATTATCCCTCCCCAACTCCTCCTGATTCTATAGAGCACTTTTCAAAATTTTTTGTAACCATCGTCCATTTGCGTGAGATTATGCTATTGGCATTGTAAATGACAATGGCATTAATTTATCTGTTTTCAAAACCAACACATAAATAAAACATTTGTCATTGACAATGCCAATCGCTCTAACTTTGTCAAAGGCAAAACCATTGCATTGTAAATGCTTGTTTGGTCTGATGCTGCTGGTTTTTTGACTCTGTGCACTAGGACTCAGCTAAACAGGCCAGAGTGCATGTGCTCCAATCCCTAAAACATGTTGAAATGTGCTATACTCCGAATTGGCATATTTAGGTCTGCATTATATGGTACAAAGTGTACCCAGGGCCTTTAAGTTAAATGCCACTAGTGGAGTGCAGCACATATTATGCCACCACCAAAGTCGCAATGCATAACATGACTGCAGGCCTGCCACTAGTCAACTGGCTGGGTAAATTGCAAATTCGACCTGTCAAAATAACCTCTTTTGCCAGGATAAAACACTCATTTGAATGCTAATAAGTTACCCCGGAGTAATCCTTAATGCCTTATGAGGCATGATGCATTATATTCAAAAGAAAGACATGTAAAAGTTTAACGTAAAACGTCCTTTCGGTGATAAGGCCCCAAAAGCTATTTTCACTGCAGATGGGTTTGGTGTTCCATATGAAAACATAATCAGTTAATGTTAAAACAAATACAAATCTCATCCACTGGTAAAGCTTGATGTGTACTAAATATTTTAGAAAATTGACTTTTAAAAAGTCACCTTTTTTCTGCCTAAAGCCTCTAGAAGCCTATTTGCATGAGCTTCCAAATGTCACCCAGGATCTGAAACAGTGTTCCCAGCGCTGAGACAAAGGCCTTGGGTTTGGAGAGGTGTTTGGGTCCTCTGACAGGATGACCATTATAACATCCTCCCCAGCCTGGGTACCCACCAATGACTAAGCCACACACAGAGCTTTGGTATTACATGTCTTTTTTCATTTGCGTGTAACTGTGAACTCAACATTCAAAACCTGCATTCACTTCACTAAGCTCTAACACTTATGTCACAGTTCTACAGATTTCATCAGCAGCCAAAAGGGTTCCATTATGGCTAACTCACATGACACTACATCCATCTCCCCCTATGTTAAATAAAAAAGTAAGCATTTTTACAAATATTGATATATATATAATCATAGCTTTCCAATTAGTCTTCCTGGTGCTCTGAACACATGTCCTGATTGTGTCTTCAGAAACTGTCTCAAGGCAGTAGAGGTGTCTGTGTTCTGCATTGGCAATGTAGGAACAATAGCAGTCAGGGGGTTTTCAATTGTCCATTCAAACCCAGTCTCTATATTGACATCAGTGCTGACGAACCTCCAGCCACATGTCGGAAATGCGAGGAATCTCACGTAATGGACTTTCCAGTATGTTGGGCAGTCCCCATGCATCCTTTGTTGGTCACAACATGAAATGGTTCAGCATTTAAGGGAGCATCAGAGTGGCGAGTGGGCGGCTTTATGACGGCCCCCAGCCGTCATCAGCACACGAGCGCCGTAGTGCATGACGGATGGGGGCCGTCATCAGCATGCAAGGGGTTAAAGGAGCTAAGCCTCGTAGTCCAGGTAAGACTTGTGTTCTTCTCTATGGAGGTCCATATCCCACATTATCTCTTTCTCTAACTCATCTAGTCTAGGTAGTTTGAGGTGCATTGAATCCTTGAAATAGGTTTTCCCAATCATGTTTCCTTGGAGTAAGTACCTGCCTATGAACCACCATTGTTGAGTCTGTAAAAGCGTGGGGTGCCCATTGGTATCCCGATTGACAGTAGTGTTGGCACCAGCCATGCAATTCATAAATTATGCATATGTGAGTAAGTCACACCTTTTTCTAATAAAGTAAGAAAAACTCATTTGACACCTGACCCAAGCATGTATAACTTATGCATGACACATATACCTCCGAAACAATTACATTATTGACATGTGCGTTGATACAGGGCATGTTTACCCATGGGGAATATGAATAGCAGGTGTTTAATGAATCTCGACTCAATGGCACTAATTTTGCAAACTTGAAACATTGATTGGACTGACCGGAATTCAAAGCTGTGGCCATGAGGTCAAATCCAGATTTACAGACAGGATGCATTAGTCCTCTGAGCCACCAGAGCCAGAATAAAAAAAACACATACTTAATTATCTGCACCCCTACCTATGAAACTTCCTCATTACATAACCTACTTATGAGTATGATACACAATATGTAAATGCTGTTGTTCAATTTTCCCATGCCTATAAAATATTCCTATACACGTTTGGATTGGGGCACCCTTTCACCACACTTTTTATTTCACGTATACCAAGTACATTGAGGTAGAGAATTACTATTTTCAAAACCGATCCAAATGCATATGTTGGTATACGTGAAGTTTACTATTTTATGGGAAATCGCAGCATTTCGTTGTGTGCCTTTGCCTGCTGCAGGGCCATTCCGCTTTTTCATGGCTACACTTCTTGAAACGTCCACGACTCAACGCTTAATTACATCTTATTTGTGATTGAGTAATGTATGAGTACCTTAGATATGCGTTACTTTCCTCCACTATAATTTCTATCTTTCCGATTTTGTGAATTACATGTAAGTTTCAAAGTTTGCCGGAGGTAGTTACAATTGTTAATTTTAAATATATGCAAATTGGACATGTTTTGTTTCACCACTTTTTTATAGTTCCCGTCCAACCAGCACAACTTTTGCCAGGATGGCTTCCTTCTGAAGTCTCCCCGGATTCTCCATTAAGGAAAATGGGCTGCATTTAAAAAAAACTGCTTTATTTCAAAAGCATTCATAGACATGGTGGTCTGCTGACCCCAGCAGGACACCATCCCTGGGAGTGCTAACCATTCCCAATGGGGTCTCTAATTGCACATACCTCATGAATATTAATGAAGCAGACAAATCACGACCCCATCAGGAAACGCAAACAGTGTCTGAGACACTGTTGTCAATTCCAATTTGTGATTCGCAAATTGCGAGTCGCAAAATGTCTCAAATTGGAAAGGTCGTACATCTGGCCCTTGGAGGCTCAAAGGGTCACTTGGAGCACAAGACATGCTAGCAGAATTAGGTTTGGGAATAAACTCTGCAGAAAATGTGGGAGGGAAAGCAGGAAGTGTTGAGTCTGCAGAGAGGTAGCAGTATAATTGGAGGTAGGTACAAAATTGAGGAGTGTAGTGAAGATGGTGTCTCATGACCGCAATTGTTTATGGGAGGTATGAGTTTACAAATGGATAGCTGAGAAGGGGGATTGAGGGATCTTCCATTGCAGCCTGTAAATGGTTCTGGGGGTGGGGGTGTTATGCTGTGTAGAGAGAGATCCTCAAAATATTTGAGTTTCTTTCCCCAAAATCACTATGAACACACCACCACTACTAACTTTTCTAAAGATGTTTTAGGGGCTTAATGAGGCTTTGTCAGGGTGTATTCCAATCCACTCGGACAGCTGAGGCATGTACTCCACTGCCCGAGCTCAGTACAGACTGACATATTTAAAGTTCTTTCAGAGTAGAGGCTCCCATGGTGGATCCTCTGAAGGTACTTTAAGTTTGCTGAGTTCCGCCATGTTTCATGTAGCCATTCAGCAAACTTTGAGGTTTTCCTAAAGTAAACTGCCAAAGTGGAAGTTTGGTTTTGAGAAATAAAAAATAACAAATAGCTGGAGGTTTCTCCCAGGCTCTGAGGGTAATCTCAAATTTGTCTTCTGTTAGGGGCCGCCAGGTTTTTTCCTGGTGTTTCTGACCAGAAACAAAGTACGCTAGGACAGTAGCCCTAAATTGGGGAGATCATTTGAGTTTTCTAGAACAATGGCCCGAAGTGCATCGGGCCATCAGTTTGAGGTTCCACCAGCAGGGCCACTGACAGCACCGCCAGCGGAAACATGCCATTCCTCCTGAATCTAAATAGAGCTGGTGGACCGTTAGTTTGGCAACAAGATATTCCACCACATTTGTGGCAGAGTAAGTACCCTGTCCACCAAGCTTATTGTAAGCGCCTTAGCAATAGATGTTAGGTAGCTGTCCAGTGCTTAATTTGTGAAGGTGCAGGGCTTGACTAGCCGCGGCTGGCATCAGGCGTTTCCCATGGAGGCTGGAAGGGTGGGGGGCATTTTTTCAGCAGCGGGGGCTGGATTTGGTACTAGGGGCCGGTTTTGTAGCTGTGCTGCAATATCGGCCCCCTGTAATCCTGAGTTCCTCGGGATCGGGTAACCCAGACAACTCCCAAACACCCCTGTTTGAACTTCTCAAAAGATGTAACAGACGTGTCGTTATGATAGAACAAGCTCTTTATTTTGGCATGTTCAAAGGGCAAACGAAAGCGAAGAATTATAACTAATTGGCACTGTATAGGATCT
Source organism: Lissotriton helveticus (assembly GCF_964261635.1). NCBI lineage: Eukaryota > Metazoa > Chordata > Amphibia > Caudata > Salamandridae > Lissotriton > Lissotriton helveticus. The sequence goes on along the minus strand of NC_136065.1, from coordinate 642,677,499 downwards.
AACCGTCCTCTGCACGGATGCCCGTCCTAGCACCCTCCAACAGAGGACACTGTGCTAATTAATGGCCGAAAATGCCACTCGATTCGTTAATAGCCAGATAAGTCGTTTAACTCCTTAGCTTCGTCCTCCGCATTCGTGCCAGTTCTGACACGCTCCAACGGAGGGCAAACACAAAGAACAACGCAAAGAATTAGGGTCTTTTCCTCTCGCTCGATAACCCTCGAGCGGGGACTGGCCAATGTCAAAATAAGGGACGAAATCCCAAGCGCTCGATAACCCTCGAGCGGGGACTTGCCAACGTATAAGAAGGGACTGCGTCCTGGCGCTCGATACCCTCGAGCGGGGACTGGTAAATGTACAGAAAGGACCGGAGTCCTAAGCGCTCGATAACCCTCGAGCGGGGACAGGTAATGTCTCAGAAAGGACCGGAGTCCTAAGTGCTCGCTAACCCTCGAGCGGGGACTGGTAATGTTTCAGAAAGGACCGGAGTCCTAAGCGCTCGATAACCCTCGAGCGGAGACGGGTAACTGTTCAGAAGGAAGTGAGTCCTAAGCTCTCGAGAACTCTCGAGCGTTGACAAACGATGGTAACAGGGCGGGTCGCGAAGCCCATGAATCACAGTATCGGGTAGCGGCTTGGTTCCTCACCGGTAATGCGTACGGCGCCTTCTCCACTCCCACTTGTAAAACGGAGCTCACCTTCCTTGTAGCTGCAGCACACGGACTCGCGTCTACTGTTCAAAATATTCGACGCCGACTGCTGGCTTCCGCGTTGTTTATATGGTGACGCCCTCCTAGTGCTATTGCCGCGCAATGCCTTCTGGGATTGGTAGTTCTAGCGGGCGTGCTCCTGGGTCTTGTAGTCTTCCTTAGCGCTTGTCTCCTACGCGGGGCTCCAATGCGTGTCTTAACAGTACATCCCCCTCCCATCAGGGGCCACCAGCCGGACCGGGCTTGGTTGGGTGCTTTCTGTGGAACGTGGATACCAACCTCGGCGCACGAATCCCAGCGACAGGCTCCCAGGATTCCTCCTCCTGCCCGTAACCTTTCCACGCAACAAGGTACCACAGCTTACCCCTGCAGCAGCGTGAATCCCTGATGCAGTGGACCTCGTATTCTTTCTCTCCGTCCACCCACACCGGTGGAGGAGCAGGGTGTTTGGGCGCCAAGGAGGGTTTGAGCAGGGAGATATGGAACACTGGGTGAATCCGTAAGTTGTCTGGCAACTCCAACCGCACGTTAACCGGGCTGAGGCATTCCTTGATGCGGTATGGCCCTATGAAACGAGGATGGAAAACGCTGTGTTTACTGAATCTTAGGTTCCTTGAAGACACCCATACGTAATCCCCTGCCTGGTACAGCGGGCCCGGCCTCCTTCGTTTATCCGCCGACGCTTTGTATCTCCTCTTGGCCTCTTCCAAGCACTTCCTTGCGCTCACCACAGTATCCCTGATGTGGGCCACTCTTCTGGTGGTTTCAGGAACGCCCGACGTCGTCGAGGGGTGTGACAAGGGGAGGAACCGGGGATGGTGCCCGTAGTTGCAGTAAAAAGGCGATACCTTGGTTGAGGTGTGCGTGGCGTTGTTGTACGCGATTTCTGCAAGCCACAACATGTCCACCCACTCCTCCTTTTCCTGGTCTATGAAACAACGGAGGTATTGCTTCAGCGTTTGGTTGAGGCGTTCCGTCTGGCCGTCGGTTTGCGAATGGTAGCTGGTGGACAACGCGGAGGTGACGTGTAGCGCCGAACACCAGGTCTTCCAGAACCTTGCAGTGAACTGCGATCCCCGGTCCGAGACAATGACGCTGGGGAGGCCGTGAGCCCTTACCACCTCCTTAAGAAGCATGACCGCCAACTGTCCGGCCGTGGGTACTCCCTTGCATGCAATAAAGCGACCCATCTTGGTTAAGTAGTCGATGACCACAAGAATGGCAGTACATCCTTTGTCCACGGGTAACCCCACTACGAAATCCAGGGAGATGCAGTCCCATGGCCTGGTGGGAGTCGGTAGCGGTTGCAGTAGGCCCTGTGGGCGTCTGTGATCCGATTTCATGGCTGAGCAGGTTGCGCATGTGTCGATCCAGTTCTGAACATCCGCCCTCAACGTCGGCTACCAGAACTGTCGCAATACGTATTCGACCGTCTTCTCCAGTCCAAAGTGCCCAGCACTTGGCGACTCATGGCACCACACGAAGACCTGCTTCTGTAGATGTGTGGTAGGTACCAACACACAACTGCCCCTCACTGGAATGCCGTCTCGGACCTGCCACTCCTCGTGTCTCCGAAGCCATGTTTTCCATCGAAAGGTGTTGACTCCTTTCTGGATGTCGCGTAGGAACGCCCCCGGTTGGATCGCCCCTACCACCGCACCCGGGCTTATGATGGACTCAAAAGCCGGCTTGGGACGCACGGCCTCGGTGGTTTGCTGAGACAGAGCGTCAGCTTTCCTGTTCTCGGTTCCTGGCCTATAAGTGATGGTGAAGTGAAAGCCGGAGAAGAACAACATCCCGTTAGTTGGCGAGGAGACAATTGCCTAGCGGCAGTCATGAACTGGACGTTCCGAGGGTCAGTGTATACCATCACTACGTGCTTGGCCCCCATCAACAGGTGTCTCCACTCGGCACAGGCGTCCTTGATGGCCAGGAGCTCCTTTTCGGCGACGTGGTAGTTTCGTTCAGCCAGGTTTAGTTTTCGTGACATGAACGCGACGGGATGTAGCAACCCCGTCACAAGGTTCTTCTGCGACAGTATAGCTCCTACCGCCAGGTCGGAGGCGTCCGACTCCACCAGATATTGTTGTTCCGGGTCAGGGTGAGCAAGGATTGGAGCAGACACAAAGGCTTGTTTCAATGCACGGAATGCCCCCTCCGCCTCGTCCGACCACATGAAAGTCACCGACTTCCTCAACAGCTGCGTGATGGACGTCACTAGCCCAGAGAACCCCTCTATGAACCGGCGGTAGAAATTGGCAAAGCCAAGAAAGCTCTGCATGTCCTTGATGTTCTTGGGCGCCGGCCAGTCTGTTACCGCTTTCACCTTTCTCTCCGCCATTGTTTGACCTTCGGGGCTTAACATGACCCCTAGAAATTCCACCGTTGTCACGTGGAAGTCGCATTTACTGAGCTTGCAATAAAGCGAATTGTCTCTGAGGATCTGTAGCACCGACGCCACATGTTTCACGTGATCCTCCGTGTTGTCCGAGTAAATCAAAATGTCATCTATGTATACTACGACGTATACATCCAGGATGTCTCTTAGTACGTCGTTCAAAAAGAACTGGAACGCTGCAGGGGCGTTACACAGCCCGAATGGCATGACTCTGTACTCGTATAGGCCGAACCTCGTTTTGAAAGCCGTCTTCCACTCGTCTCTGCGACGCATGCGGACTAGATGGTAAGCCCCTTTCAGATCGAGCTTGGTGTACACATGTGCCTTCTTCACTTGTTCAAGGAGCACGTTGATGAGAGGCAGTGGGTATGGATTTTTAATCGTGATGACGTTGAGCGCCCTGAAGTCCACACAAGCGCGGAGTTCCCCGTTGGCCTTTGGGATGAAGAACAGCGGTGAGGCCGCAGGTGATCTAGAAGGCCTGATGAACCCTAGTCGTAGCATCGTATCCAAGTAGGCACGGAGGTGTAGGTTTTCGGGCTCGGACAAAGCGTACAGCCGACCGCCAGGTATCGTAGCTCCCGGGACTAGGTTGATTTGACAGTCGTATACCCTATGCGGAGGGAGCGTTTCCGCTTGGTTGTCATCGAATACGTCTCTGTATCCTAGGTAGGCTTCCGGGAGAACCACCTTCTTTTCAGCTGCTGTGGCCACCCCCCACCCCGGGGTCTCCGAGTTCTCAGGGATACACTTCTTCCGCCTGCAGGACCGTGAACAGAAAGGGGAGTCCATTAGTAGCTCCTGGGTTTCCCAGTTGATTGAGGGGTTGTGTTTTTTCAGCCACGGTAAGCCCAATATGATCCCGTACTGCGGAGCACAGATGACGTTGAAGTCCATCACCTCCCTGTGTTGACTCCCGTAGACCACCTCAACATCCCCGGTGTGGTGGCTGATGGGCCCCGAAACCAGCCTGCGCCGATCTACAGCAAAGACATCCTCTGGGACCCCGCACTTCTGTAGTGTTAAGCCTACACGTTGTGATTCCCTTTCATCCATAAACAGCCCTGTGGCCCCTGAGTCGACCATAGCAGAGACCGAAACCCATCTGTTCCGTACCAGCAACTGTAGAGGGATGAATAAGTGTTGATTGCTTTCTGATGTGTGCAGTTGTGCAGAAGGGATAGAACCATGACTCCGAGAATCCCCTTTGTTGTTCTGGGAGCTCGCTAGTTTTCCGCCGGCTTGTCCACAGTCGCTGTTGACAAGCGACTGGGGCGAGGACGTCCTGTCTTGGGCTTCACAGGACATTCGCGAACATAGTGTCCCTTTTTGCCACAGTATAAACAAAGGCCCTGTTTCCTTCGTGACTCTTTCTCGGTGGCCGTGAGGCTAGCTCTGACGGCCCCGATGTCCATGGAGTCAGTGCGGGGTGCGGGTGTCACCTCGGAGACAGCCGTATGACCCGTTGCGGGAGGGGCCTTGTCCTTTTTGTGCACACCCCCACGTCTTTCGCTAAGTCGATGGTCGAGACGAAGGGCCAGGCTGATCAGGTCTTCGCAGTGCACCGGTTGTGGATCTATCTGCGCTATCACGTCTTTCAAGTCCTCGCTCAAACCCTGGTGAAAAAGCACGGTTTGTTTGGCAGGGGGCCATTTGGATTCCGCAACCAAGCGCCTAAACGCGTTCAGATATTGGACCAGCCCGGTTGTGCCTTGTTTCAGTTCCAACAGTTCCCTGTCTGCTGTGTACGAATCCGCTCTCCGATCGAACACCTTCACGAACTCTTCCTGGAACTGTTCCCAGTCGTACAGAAGCGGATCGTCCCTGCTCACCAATGGAACCGTCCATTGAGCGGCGTTCCCAGCCAAATAAGATATCATGAAGGCTACTCTCGCCTGATTGGTCGGAAACGACTTTGGTTTACAGGAGAAATGTAGCGCCACTTGCGTTATGAAAACCTGAACCGTGGTAGGATCTCCGCTATACCTTTCCGGTGTGGCAAGAGGTTGTAGTGTAGTTCCTATTATCCCAATAGGCTCTGCGCATTGGAATAATATCTTCAATAGTATAGACCTAGGGCAGAGGTTAACTAGGTCTTCTACCGACGATATTAGACTTAAAGTTTTGTGTTTGCCAGCTAGCTCAGAGTTCACTAGAAACTTTCTCGAATAGGCAAGGAGGATTTTAACCTCCCTGGATAGACAAGAAGGGATTTAGTTTCTGACAACCATAGAACATGACAACTTTGCTCTCCCCTAATCAAGAGTGTATCTCTAGAGTTGTGTGAAAACAAAAGACAACTTATTTTACTCAGTCAGTTCAGTGCATTCTTAGTTTCACCAGATTGTAGAGAAAAGGAAGAGAAGGGCGTGTTCAATAAAAGATGTTATTTATTGATCAGTCTCTTTTCTCATACAAGAGAAATGAATCGCTATTATTGTAATACTGATAGTTAAGTAAAGTGCATACAGTAAAGACAGAATTATAAAATAATACTGTAAAAGCATTGATATGGTTTCTGAGCCATATGATACTTTAAAATGGATAAAATAGATACATACATATATACATTTGACTAATCGTACTCAACTGGTGCTTCTAACCACGCCTACCCCAGTGTACCTGACCTAAGCCTAATACGTGGGCGGGAGTAGATAAGTAGCAGTTTAAGTTAAGTTTGTTTTGCCAAGGGACTGACTCAAGAATTCTCTGCAAGGGGTTATTCAGTTCTGTACCTGAGATCTAGAATGATGGAGGGCTGGTATCTCTTATCCCAGGTCTTGATATTCCAGCTGCCTGCGAGGGCTGCTTGGAAGCGCCGGAGCTGGATTTCTCAGCAGGAGAAAGGCAGCGTCTCGTTCTCAGCGCGTCAGGAAGGCGGGGCAGCGCCTGTGGGCTTCGCTCTCTGCTGGGCTCCTCGGCACGTCTCGCTGCTCCAATCTCGTCACCACCGCATGTGTTTGCTTAAGGCAATGTCGGTAATATTTATACCTGAAAGGTGCCGAGATTGACGTAAGGATGGACATATATACGTCAATAAGGATGTCATATGAAAGGGCTCGTTCGCACATTCTTTTGCTGAAGTTCTCGGTGAAATCAAAACAATGGCTATGGGAATTTCCCAGGTCGCTGTAGGTTTGATTTGTTTTGAGAACTCCGTATGCCTTATCAGGGGCTGGAGGAATATCGCTTGTCTAATTAGATTGCATGCGTTATGACCTAATCAGATAACGCACTTCTGTGCCGTGATGTGGCTTAATCAGATAACGGTTTTTGCACAGTTGGATGGCTGCTAGTTAATTATTAACCAAACCAGGGTCAGGAATAGGGGAATCGATACAGTACCTATAGGAATACATCACACCCACTCCACGTAGACTATGTCCATATTTACAAATCTAGGCATAGTGAAACCAGTAGCGTTTGTGTATACCGTACCACCCCAAAATACATTCATATGTATCCTGAAAAATTGGAACTACGAAATATACGAAACACAATCATATCTACTATCACATGTACTATATGCACAAGCAGTCTAATAATGCTAAAGTCTGGAAAAATACCCAGGATGGCTTTGAATGGAGTTAAAGCACCCGAAAAAACTGCTTTAGATACACTGGAGACACCAGTGGTATCAGAAATATTTAAGATTTCGTTCAGTATTTCTGCGAAATGTATGGGGGAATTAGTTGATAATAATGAATGAATCTCTTCTGTTGTCCTTGCAACTTGGAGATCATACGTTTACCCTTTACCCAACCTTTCATACTGGCCTGCCTGTATATATTTTTGGCAGAATTGAAACTGGAAAGTAGTTATCGGAATATTTATTATTCCATGTATTATCCATTCAATGACAGGTCGTTCTGACATTGTCAATGGTAATCTCTCAAGTCTTTCAATGCTCAGAATTGTATAGTCAGCACCCTTCTGCGCCAAACTGATTTATTTATCAGTAAGGTTAAAGATATTAAATAATGACGTTGTGTTGATTAAACGCCAAGGCACATAGCCAGAACGCAGATTTTGTAACGTCCAGCCAAGCTGTACAATAGAACGCAATTGGGACTGACCATGTTGTAACATCAGTAAGTCTTGCGATATTATATCGATTGCTGAAGACACAATGCTGTCCAGAGAATATATTCTGGAGGACAGAGTCATTAACCCATTGTCCACCACAGAAAGTGATTTTTCCAAATTAATACGGTCAATTTCCCGTATTTTTTCTGCTGTCTCAATTTGAGTTACTTTCCAAACTTCGTTATAAGCTGCATATATAGAGGCCGCAATGAAACGTTTTTGACGCTGTTTGCGTGGTCCCATAATGAAATCACGCAAGTCAGCACCTTCTGTAAGTAAAGTTAGGCGTTGCTTTATTTCAGCCAGTGTGGACGTTTGTAGCCATTGAAGGCAGAGCTTGCCCACGCTGTAGGTGGTTACTATCCCTGGATGTTGTCTTTGGGAATATCTAGGGTCTGGCCTAGTCAATGTGAACCCCTGTATTTTGTTCAGGAATCTGTCTTGACAGTTATTCGTATCTGTGGGCCAGATCAACCATTTTTTCCATTCAGGATGTGTTCTGTTTTGGTTTAATATATGGTTTACGTCTATCTCAACATCTATAGAGCTATTACTGCTGACTGTTGGTTTTGGAATAGACGGTTTGTTCAAATCTTTGATTTTGGCTAAGCCAAGACAGGTAGTTTGTTGAATAGTGTCATTCAAGAATATAATTTGTTCTGGGATCATGCAGGCTCTAAACAATGATTCTATACCTTGTACTTGCCAATCTCTTGTACCCCAAACAGTTTTTGCTTCAATATTATTGTTCCAGAAATCAAACCCAAATGTATTCATTTGCTCAAAAAATGAATCGGAATATATCAATTTTGTGTTTGTAAGCATGGTCTTCATACCTGTCTTATTAGACAATTTGAAATAAAATGTTTCTGCATTACTTGTGTTAAACCCTGAAAAGTATGAATATTTATCATAAAATGTTTTCGAGCTATCTTTTGGAGGAGTAGCACAATGTTCCCATTGGTTATAATTTAAAACATTTCTAGGTTGTGCAGATTTATGTAGATAATGGTTACCATAGTGGTTGTAGCAGAACATCTGATCATAATTAGACGAACCCTGCAAATAATCATGTTCTGTGAATTTGGCAGACATCACAAGATCAGACATCATATCATTAATACTTTAAAGTCCCAATCATCAGCAAATGTGCTTGGTTTTACAAAGTCACTCAATGAGATCTTGAATTGGTGTGGATACTTCAGGATTTCAACTGGACCATAGATTTCATAATCAGTTTTGTCCCATGCTACACCGCCTGGTATAGGATTGGCTGTGAAGTTCACTGAAGAAAGTTCTCTTTTCTAGATGTGTGAAGATGTGTGTGGTTTAAGGACCAAGTTGATTTTCTGGCTTGCTGTGTCCATTTTAGCATATTTTCCTTCAATGAAATGTCCCAAGCATAGTACCATGATGAGCCAAAGAATGAGGATAAATGCACCGAAGGCCACCCAAAATTCAATCCATGGAGAAATCAGATAGGTTTCTTTCAGCTGTTGAAAAAGTTCCTTAGCTTTATCTTTAAATGTTTTTGTTGATGGCTGTTTCTTTGCTTCACTCAGGTCTTCAGATGAATCATCGAAGTTGATGAAGTAGCCGGATGCTTATCTGTCAATTGTTCCAATTGTTTTTGGATTTTGCTTTGTTTCATTAGCAAAGTCTGCAGTTACATCATCATAGGTTGTTGTTTCTTGATGAAAAGCTTTGATTTGGGTTTTAAGAGATTCAAGTTCCATTACTTTGTTGCATAGTCCATGTTGATTCACTGTAGATTTTCCAAATGTGATCAGTCTTCCAGTTTGAGCCTCTGTATTCGTAGCAAACATTGGAGTTCTGCTACTTCTTGGGAGTCCACTTGGCCTACTATTTGTTATCGCCCACATGATTGTGGTTTAACCAGGTCGATGGATATGACTCGGTTCTCCTTTTTACCAGCAAGGGGCGGTAGTACTACTGATCTTGTCCCGTTGATAGACAAGACAGGAACTGCTTTTCTGTAAGAAGGCCCAAATTCCTTCTTTACCGTGATCTTCTCCCTGACTAGATCCCCGACTTTTGGAATCCAGACAGGCCTTGCTGGGACAGGTGGTTTCTCTTCAGTGGTTGTTGGCTGTTGTTTCAACTTTATGTTGCCCAGGTCTTTTCTTGTTTCATTTGAGTCCTGCAAAATAGCCAAACGATCTTTGATATCAAAGCTTTTGTCTTTAACCACTGAAGTCTGACTATCAAGATCTTGGATCATCATTCTAGTCCCGAACAATAGTTCGTACGGACTGAACCCTTTCAGAGAATTTCTTGGCAGGTTATTTAGACTACGTTGGACACTTATTAAATGTTTGACCCACCCAGCTCCCGAACCTAATACCTTTTCCGTTATAGATTGCTTTATGTCTCGGTTTTTTCTTTACACCATCCCGTATCCCTCAGGAAGGAAGTGAGAAGAGTCCCGCTATGCAATGCTCATTTGGCCATGCTTCCCCATAAGCTTGAGGGCTAAAGAGAATACATTAGTCAAAACGTAGCATGCTCCTAGCGTATATGCCATTATAGACTTGCAAATCCTTTTATAACAGTCCAGACGTCAGCCGAGCGCTGGGGTCTACATTATAAGTGAAAATTAGTCTTTTTATGGTAATATAAAGCTTTTTTCATGATGGGTACTTTCTTATTGTTGTTGTTTATCTGGAGCGAAATGCCATGGCACTAGTCCTCCTCGCTCGCCACTGCGATCTCTATTGCAGTCTGGGCAGTTTTTTACAAAAATGTGATGATGCAGGCTCATGCCTGGCCACCAGTACACTGATTGTAATTCTTCCAGAGAATCTTTTAGCTTAAGGTGTCTGAGACCCTCACCCATATGTGCGTCTGCTATTAACAAGCCTCTCCTGTCCGTGTTTGGAATTACTCTATCCCCCACTCCAGGGATTCGAGAAAAAGGGACTGAGTTTGCATCGATTATGTATGTATAATTGAGTGGATAATTGATCGGTAGCGCTGAGCAGTCGCCTTTTGATGACGTTTTCACCGCCAGCACAGTTTCACCGTCAATGTGTTTTACTGTACGCTTTTTTGTAGCTACGGAGGCCGGTTTAGTTGCTACCGCTGTGGCTGTCTCAGCCAATGAATTCCCTGCAACGTGAACGCCATCACGCTGATGACTCAGTGAATGTATCACGTGAGTTTTTGGTAGTTCTTTCTTTAAAAGAACTAATTGTTCCCAAAGCGCTTTCTGCTTTATTGTGGCACCTGTGTCATCTTTGTAACCGTTTTGAATCCATTTCTGCAAATCGTTATTGTATGATTTGACGCAGTAATACGAATCGCACACAATAAGTGTCGGGAATTCGCGATCGGCATTATCTAGCGCCATTTTTAATGCTATTATTTCAGTTTGTTGTTCTGAATTATTTTCCACTGAGTGAGTTTTTGTAAGTAGAGGTCTTAATTTGCCTCCGCGCCACACTTCTTTTACAATTTCGCATGTGGCGTTGTAAGCCAGCTCTCCCCAAACTGAGGGTTGAGCATGTCCGTCTGTATATATTACACAGGCGTACTGTCGTAAAGGCAGAATGTCGATTGGCAGAGGGTATTCTTTCTCATATTCTAGATATTTTAAGGCTTTCATGTCTGGGTCAAAATAGTATTTTACTTTGTCTGTAGCAACAGAATTTACCCATTGTATCCATTCTGGATTTAGTGCAGTTGTCGGTAAATTACATGGTGTTGTTAATGCCTCAAAAGCTGATTCTGCTGTTCTGACTGTAACCTGTCTACCGTCTGCTTGGTATTTTTCTTTTGCTACAGCTGTTTGAACCGCATGAACAATCTTTTCCTTAATGCTGAACCTTTTTTCAGCTTCTGTGTACAAGTGTGATTTGTATGCTATTGGTACCTTCTCTCCCTCATTAGAGGTCAGGTATGTGAATCCGCATCTTCCTGGGATGACTCGAATCACAAGGTTGCGTGTGTTGTCACGTGTTTGTAATTTTGTTTTAACTAACATATCTGTTTGTAAAGATCTCAAAATTTCTGTGTGTTTTTGAGTCCAGTTGATTCTTTTAAAATCTGGTTTTATTAGATCATAGAGAGGTTTAATTCTCTCTGCATAATTTATGATGTAAGTTCTTCCGAAATTTAGGAAGCCTAGAATTGATTGTAAGTTTTTCAGTGTTCTAGGTGCTTGGATTACAGCACATTTCTCTAGGAAATTGTCGGCCAGGCTTTTGCCTTCACTTGATAGTTCATATCCTAAAAACAGGACTGTTAGATGGGCAATTCTTGACTTTTTAAAGTTGAATTTGTAACCCTCTGCTGCGAACCCAAGTATTATGGTGTTCACTCTCTTCAAGTGAGTATCCAAGTCAATATCTGTTAGATAGATGTCGTCGACATAAGATAATGCCTCGTCATCATATGTTTGAAGTAATTCTGTTACTCTCGCTGAGAATAATCCTGGGCTGTTCTTGAACCCCTGGGGCAAACAACAGAAATTTTTTTTGCGTGCCATTTATTGAGAACGCCGTCAAATATCTGCTCTCTGGTGCTATAGTTTGACAAAAGAATCCATTAGAAATGTCTAATGTGGTTTTGTATTTTTTGCGCACTATGTTATTCATTAGTGCAGCACTATGCGAGTTTTGTACTGCAAATGTTTTGCAACATGAGTTAAGATGTCTGTAATCCAAAACAAGACGATATGAATTGTCTGGTTTGGAGACAGGAAACAAAGGATTGTTCATTTGTGAGGTGCAAGTTTCAATCACCCCCTGGTATTCAAGTTGATCTAGGATCTCTTTTACCTGTTTTTTAGCTTCTTGCTTAATCGGGTACTGCCTCTGTGCAGTAGGTTGTGATTTTAACTGGATTTTGTGAGGAGGAGAGTCCTCATCCCATCCCACATGATTTTTATATAAGGCAGGGGCTTGAGCTACTGCCCACTTTCTTGCAAGTGTATATTTTTTATGAATTGGAATATTGTTTGAGAAGGCAGGCATAATTATTTCTTCGCCATGTGGGCACTCCCTGACAAACTCTGGAGGCCAGTCCCGTTCAGCTAGAAGGATGTCATAGCCCTTGGAGAGATTATCCCAAAATAGACCCCTTATTTTTCTAGTCTTATCCCCCTCTATACGCAATGTTATTTCATATATTTTATGAGGTTTGCTAACTCTGGTATCTGCAGTTTCCACCTGAATGTATTCATTCGTGTCCACTGTCTCCAGATGATTCATAAGGACTTTGCGAGCTATGCTCACTTCTGCTGCGCTGTCTAGCATTGTCTGAGCCCATTCTCCGTTTTTCAGCTGTGTCCTCAGTATTCTCGGCATTGTTAATTACTTTAATACTGGCTACCTTCTTTTTTGGAAATTGTAATTTTTTATTCAGATGAGCAGGTTCTTTGTCTTTGGACTTGACGTGCTCTTCCCTGTGTTCTGATCGTCCTCTTCGTTCCGATTTCTGCGAGGAAGTCTGAAAAGATTGAGAGGGACGTGTATCAATATCTTGATATCTATCAGGTTTTTTTATATTATCCCTATTTCTAAGGTTGTATTTTTTCACAGAGGGCTCCCTTTGGGGAGACTTGTGTCCTTGGTCCGGAGATCTTTCTCTCCGCCGAGGAGACCTTCCTCTGGACTGGAATCTTTTTTGTTTAGGATTGGATTGTTTATTTCCACCCCAGCTCTTTTTTTGAGTGTTTAAATTATTTTTAATAAATATCTTTTCAGGACTTTCAACTAGTTGGGGTTTCACTGGTATTCCACCCAAACTATCTCTTCCTAGTTCTTCATAGGATTTTTCTATGATTCTGGCAATTTCAGATGGTTGGTCTGCTATATTTGTCTCTTTTAACCTCTGGCGAATCGCCACATTTGCTGCTTCTCCCTTTATGTTGGCTAATAATATTGCAGAGACCTGCTTGAAGTCTTTCAGTAATTTCATACCGAGAGTTAAAGCAGGTTCTGGACCGTATTCATCTTGAATCTGTTTTGGCACATCTGGTATTACTGACATGGATGGTACACCATGTGTTTTTGTGTAAATGGAAGCAAAGACTGTTCCCCAAGTGTCACAGTCCTCCACATGTGGTGCGATTCCCATTGGAAGACAGATAGTCAGAATCCTATGTTTCTCAACAGGGGTGGTATCTGGAAACACCGCCTCTATTTGAGTGATTTTTTTGTGCTAGCCAGAAAGGGATTTGTTCCCGTTTTGCGGGTACTTTACCTAGACAGGACTGTATGTTCTGAGGTGTAATTTTATTTGTGTTCCCCTGATGACTGGTCAGCTGTGGAATTTTGATTGCTGGTTGGATTGTTGAAGTCCGCATTACATATTGGACTAATTGTCTATGTATTTTTATTAATTGTTTTAGCTGTGCTAAAAGATCTGGTGCAGGCATTTCTTCAATTTCTGGATGTGGTGTGTATCCGGCTAGGACCGGCCACATTGCTCCTGGTCTACCTAGTGGACCGAGCCTGGTGATGTGATTATTATGTTTTTAGGGCGCCATTAAACAAGAGCAGGTGCTCTTGGAATTTGAGTGGTATTTCCACCTCCTCGAAAGGAGTGTACTCATTAGGAGGTTCCTCTATTTTGTAATAGTGGAAGTCCTTTGTTACAGCGTTTGCTGCTGGAAAGTTTATCCATGAATAGAATACCTCTGTCTGCCGATATTCGTGTGCCTCAATTACGAATATGACTGTACCACCTCTTGGTGTCAGTCCATTTTCTATAAGTTTTAGGGTTATAGATTTCCTTATGTTGACCGGGATGAGTATTATATCCGGGTCATTTTGCAGCAGAGTATTGTCTGCTACTAGGAGTTCAGCTGCTATTCTAACTGTCTCCCTTTCTTCTTCACTTTCTGTCATTTTACTGACAGGAAGGTTATTCTGTTTGTTTGCAGATCAGGTTTCTATGGAAACAAAGATTAGATGCACAATATTTTGGAACAGTGTATCCTTCAACGTTGAATAAACCAAGAACCATACATAGGAGTCTCCTCCTGCGAGGTTTGGCGGATATGACCTTTCACCCACTCCAGACGTCTTTGGAGTATTATGGGAAGAAAGGGGTCTGTGTGAAAAAGCACGACTGAGTTACTCTAATGTCTTGCGTTAGTTTTATCGCCTATCCAAACGTTGGGCGCCATGTAGTGTAGTTCCTATTATCCCAATAGGCTCTGCGCATTGGAATAATATCTTCAATAGTATAGACCTAGGGCAGAGGTTAACTAGGTCTTCTACCGACGATATTAGACTTAAAGTTTTGTGTTTGCCAGCTAGCTCAGAGTTCACTAGAAACTTTCTCGAATAGGCAAGGAGGATTTTAACCTCCCTGGATAGACAAGAAGGGATTTAGTTTCTGACAACCATAGAACATGACAACTTTGCTCTCCCCTAATCAAGAGTGTATCTCTAGAGTCGTGTGAAAACAAAAGACAACTTATTTTACTCAGTCAGTTCAGTGCATTCTTAGATTCACCAGATTGTAGAGAAAAGGAAGAGACGGGCGTGTTCAATAAAAGATGTTATTTATTGATCAGTCTCTTTTCTCATACAAGAGAAATGAATCGCTATTATTGTAATACTGATAGTTAAGTAAAGTGCATACAGTAAAGACAGAATTATAAAATAATACTGTAAAAGCATTGATATGGTTTCTGAGCCATATGATACTTTAAAATGGATAAAATAGATACATACATATATACATTTGACTAATCGTACTCAACTGGTGCTTCTAACCACGCCTACCCCAGTGTACCTGACCTAAGCCTAATACGTGGGCGGGAGTAGATAAGTAGCAGTTTAAGTTAAGTTTGTTTTGCCAAGGGACTGACTCAAGAATTCTCTGCAAGGGGTTATTCAGTTCTGTACCTGAGATCTAGAATGATGGAGGGCTGGTATCTCTTATCCCAGGTCTTGATATTCCAGCTGCCTGCGAGGGCTGCTTGGAAGCGCCGGAGCTGGATTTCTCAGCAGGAGAAAGGCAGCGTCTCGTTCTCAGCGCGTCAGGAAGGCGGGGCAGCGCCTGTGGGCTTCGCTCTCTGCTGGGCTCCTCGGCACGTCTCGCTGCTCCAATCTCGTCACCACCGCATGTGTTTGCTTAAGGCAATGTCGGTAATATTTATACCTGAAAGGTGCCGAGATTGACGTAAGGATGGACATATATACGTCAATAAGGATGACATATGAACGGGCTCGTTCGCACATTCTTTTGCTGAAGTTCTCGGTGAAATCAAAACAATGGCTATGGGAATTTCCCAGGTCGCTGTAGGTTTGATTTGTTTTGAGAACTCTGTATGCCTTATCAGGGGCTGGAGGAATATCGCTTGTCTAATTAGATTGCATGCATTATGACCTAATCAGATAATGCGCTTCTGTGCCGTGGTGTGGCTTAATCAGATAACGGTTTTTGCACCGTTGGATGGCTGCTAGTTAATTATTAACCAAACCAGGGTCAGGAATAGGGGAATCGATACAGTACCTATAGGAATACATCACAAGGTATGGCTACAGGCATCTCCACCACAACTGCAGCTGGCGTTCCCGTGGTAGGCGCCCCCGCGTTGAACGGGTTCCGCTGTTGGTGGTCCACTCTAGCTCTTAATTCCGCCGTTTCTTGGCGCAATGCAGCTAGTTCGTTTTGGACGTCTACTAACGCTGCCAACACATCCTCCAAGGTGTCATGGCTGGTTACCCGACCAGGAGGTTGATTGGTGTTGTTTAATGTCGAATATTGTGTAATCCTGAGTTCATCGGGATCGGGTAACCCAGACAACTCCCAAACACCCCTGTTTGAACCTCTCAAAAGATGTAACAGACGTGTCCTTATGATAGAACAAGCTCTTTATTTTGGCATGTTCAAAGGGCAAACGAAAGCGAAGAATTATAACTAATTGGCACTGTAGAGGATCTAACCGTCCTCTGCACGGATGCCCGTCCTAGCACCCTCCAGCAGAGGACACTGTGCTAATTAATGGCCGAAAATGCCACTCGATTCGTTAATAGCCAGATAAGTCGTTTAACTCGTTAGCTTCGTCCTCCGCATTCGTGTCAGTCCTGACACGCTCCAACGGAGGGCAAACACAAAGAACAACGCAAAGAATTAGGGTCTTTTCCTCTCGCTCGATAACCCTCGAGCGGGGACTTGCCAACGTATAAGAAAGGACTGCGTCCTGGCGCTCGATAACCCTCGAGCCGGAACTGGTAAATGTACAGAAAGGACCGGAGTCCTAAGCGCTCGATAACCCTCGAGCGGGGACAGGTAATGTCTCAGAAAGGACCGGAGTCCTAAGCGCTCGATAACCCTCGAGCGGGGACTGGTAATGTTTCAGAAAGGACCAGAGTCCTAAGCGCTCGATAACCCTCGAGCGGGGACGGGTAACTGTTCAGAAGGAAGTGAGTCCTAAGCTCTCGAGAACTCTTGAGCGTTGACAAACGATGGTAACAGGGCGGGTCGCGAAGCTCATGAATCACAGTATCGGTTAGCGGCTTGGTTCCTCACCGGTAATGCGTACAGCGCCTTCTCCACTCCCACTTGTAAAACGGAGCTCACCTTCCTTGTAGCTGCAGCACACGGACTCGCGTCTACTGTTCAAAATATTTGACGCCGACTGCTGGCTTCCGCGTTGTTTATATGGTGACGCCCTCCTAGTGGATTGCCGCGCAATGTCTTCTGGGATTGGTAGTTCTGGCGGGCGTGCTCCTGGGTCTTGTAGTCTTCCTTAGCGCTTGTCTCCTACGCGGGGCTCCAATGCGTGTCTTAACACCCCCAGTACAAAAGTTGAGTACTTCACACTCGCCCCCACTTGCCGGGGGCACGTCTGACACAATTGCCAGGGCTGGTTTGGGTTCCCAGTCCTGCCCTGTGTAGTTGGTTGCAGATGGTGTACACTATTAATCATTTTAGGGATCAAACCCTTACTTTTTCATCATTAGATTTTTGAGTCAGAGCAAAAGAGTACAATGCGAAAAAGGAAGAAAGAAGGTGGACTAGAAAGACAGAAAAAACAGTGAAAAGAGAAGAAACTAGGGATGTTAAAGAATCCGCAAGAGTTAGATAAAGAGCCAACAAGCGTTAGGTGGTGGAATAAAGTACAGTGAGATGGAATCAAGGTTCCGCAGCCTTGTTATTCTTCAACCTTGGAATTCGACATCTAAGAACATTTTTAAACACTTGTAGTTTATTTTTTCCAATGAAACATTGCAGGGCAGGGATACTATTTTAGGTAGGGGAGGTTAAATATGCCACCCTATTATTGTTTGCAGCATCTGTAAACTACTGAGCGACTACAATTACCCAATGTGCTCACTGGCCTTATTAATGTAGTCATGAATGTCAGCATTAGCTAACCTTAGTAGTCAGCTTTTTGTGCATAATATTCATCACAGTTTTTATTTTTACTAGAGCACAATAATGAGCACAAAGGAAAGGTTATTTACTTTCAGCTGCTTTACTTTTATTTTCGATCAAATGATGCATGACATCACTTCATCAACTCTCACTATACTCTATGGGGCAGATTTACAAGCCCCTTGCGCCACTTTTGCGTCACTTTTCCCATGTTAAAAGTGACGCAAAAGTGGCACAAGGGGCTTGTAAATCTGCCCCTATGTTTTTGAAGAGCACGCACTGTGTGTGACCCATAGTCTTAGAAAGTGTTTGAGTAATGAGTCGTGCAAAGGCCAATCACAGGTCACAATAGCATGGCAAACGTCTAGAACCACTAAAGTAGCAGTGGTTGGTGCGAATAAAGCACTGACAACCCACCCATATCGTAAACCAGTACATCCCTCCGGTGTGTAAGGATTTACAGTCCATCATGCCTGCTTGCTGTTCTGAGCTGCAAGGATTATGTCTACCCGTGGCTCGATCCTGCCTTAATTTTTTCCCAAAATGTGCTCAATTTTTACCGTTCAATATTTAGGCCCTGCGGTTCTTTTTCGAGTGTGAAGTGAATAGCTATGCTGCATAAGCTGTCTATGAAAGGTTTGATAAAAGCAGAATTGACTTTTTGTTCTTCTGCCTGGAGAGCGCTTGCTCTGCATGTCTATGGGTAATCGTTTCATCCCGACAATATAAAAACGCTTAAGGGTTTATAAGAAGCTCATTTCAAGCTCCCATGCTGCATAGCACTTGGTATTAATGGGGGGTCTGGGTGTCTGCATGCAGAGCGGCAGGCATCCACGGGTATTTAAGAAGCAATATGTTTTTATAAGAGATGGGATCTGGCTGTGAGACTGCAATGGACTTTAATGGCCTGCTGGTCAGTCAGTCATCCGTAAAAACGACAAGGGTTTAATAACCATGAACAGAGGTTGACCGCTGGGGGCGCTCTAGGAAGGCGCTGTGGTACGTAGTATGAATAATGGAAGGTCTAATCATGCACGGGAAGACGTGAAGAAGATGTAATGTAACATAAAAGGAGAGCGATGGTTGGTTGGTGCTAGAGATGTCAGAAAACCAAGAAAGTTAATTATTAGCAGTGTTCACCCGGTTCCTTCTGGGCCTGTTCATCCTTCATCACGTTTTATATTAGGAAGGGTAACGTGAACCAACAGTTAATGTTCTGTTCTATTTCGCATGATGTCACATCCTGTATGTGTCGTCTGGGTAGCCACCATGAGGTACCCGGGGTGAACATACAGAGTAGTGGTATGTATTGGTATTAAGGCTGGGGTATGATAAGAGTTGTTATGTATGTTTGCATGATGTCACTTCCTGTGCGTGTCATCTTTGGAGTCAGGCATTGTGCGGGGGACATGGGAACCATGTAACCAAATCATTGATGGGGCCCACCCAACTTTCATTTAAGCAGATTAATCAAAGCAATATGCCATATGAGGCCAGCAGAAAGCCTGGTGTATGTACCTGGTGCATTTCGGAAAACAATTTTGAACGAGTGCCTGCCCCATAATTCAGGACCATTGGTAAAACAGACGTTCATTCATTTTAAGTAGCCCAGGCAACCAGCCCGGGATACCTAAACTGCGCTCTGTTTGAAACAAAAAAGCAGTTAAAAATCCGAAAAGAAGTCGGTGGAGATTAATTATCAGACACAATTATGCTACTTCATCATGGCATGGGTTGTCACAGCCTTAATATGCCCTCCTTTGCAGTCATAGCTGAGGTACTATCTGCAATGTGACGCATACAGCCATGTAAATAAATAATTTACAATGTGTGTTTTCATACATAAACAAAAAGTCACGTCCATGTGCCTGTCACTCTAAAGTAGTGAATGCAAGTACATTTTAATAGTATGCGCACAACATGACATTCCCCCTTCACCATTACCAACCTTTTTCTACCCCGCTAATCCCAATAACTCTCCGAGTCAGAGCATGTTGTCCAGGGCGTACCCTTTTATTCACATCAACCAGGTAATTGATCACAGACCAATATGAGGAAACTATCCTATTTGGATATATACATTATTCACAGCATCATCATGCTTTAGCCGCATCAACCTGTCAAAGGAATTAAGTAAATCAGGCACAGCATAACTTGAACTTCGGTCTCGGCCGTACACTTTAGCGGCAGCAACATGTCAACGGTAGTAAGAACATTAGGCACAATATTTCACCAGCACTTGAGCTTGGCCTTACAATGGAACTTGACCGACTCATCTGCAACTAAGGGCGCCCCTCCCCTATGCGCGGGGGCGCCTGTTCAGGATTATGAGGGCCATGGGTCAAACGTATTTTTGAAGCCCCTGTTTGGAGCAGCTTTGAATTTATGATCCAGTTTCAGATCTTTCATGCTGTCTTTCTCCATGTCCAGGTCACTGGCAGTGCACAGGCACACTCGTCTAAATTCTTAAATCTGTTTACGTCTATTATTCAAGGATAGTGATGTGTGTTTGCAATATTTTAACCCAGCAGCAGCGCACTAATATTACTGCAAATAATCTCTGAGACACCCTCCGTTTTCTCATATGTGAAGTACTGTAGTGATCTAAAATAAACTATTTGTTATGGATTTTGCATGCGCCATGAACACGTTTCTCTGCATAATGTCTGTAGTAGACTCTCAAACATCACCCACATTAAAAATAGATTAAAGGGAAATGGTATTTAAAATAATAAGTTTAAGAATTATTCTAGTTCATCAGGGCAAGACTCTGCAGAACAGACCTGAACCAGGTCTACTGTGCCCATTGTTTTAAATGTATCTGGGTGAATGTTTGAGGCAATACACGTGGCTATATTGAAAAAATAATGAGGGAGGGGGTGTGGAGTGTGGGGGGGAATGGCCCTGTTTAGTGATGGCTGCCATCTGCTAGAGCTCTGGCGCAGTAGCAGCCTGAGGGCCTCGGCAGGGCTGAAGTGTGGTGGTCCCGAGTGTTGGAAACTGACAACAACCTCAGTGAGGAACGGGCAACGCTGTGGCGCTGCCACGACCTCTCAGAAACTACTTTACTGCTCCTGGTTGCCGCCTTTATACACAGTCAAGATACTGGCTTCTACACAAAAGCTCTGACATCTGCAGGCTCTCTGCATTAGAACCAATCAGTGGGAAAACGCTGTCAGGGGTGCTGAAAGACTCCTCAAATGTAACCAGGTCTGAAGGGGGACCCTGGAAGCTGCACCCAACTGTGACTCAAAAATCGGGCATAGTGCTCATTCGCAGTATGTGATCTGCTGCACCCCTCTGCAGGCGGATGTGAGCAGAACTGGAGATGGGTGAATTGGAATGTTATCATCATGCCACACTCATTGGTTAGATCTTGCAAAGCCCCTCAAGGATGAAGTCTAATGAGGTGCCGCATAAAGTAAACGAACAATGAGGGGAAAATGAGAAGGACTTTTTTGGCTGATACTTACACACACAGAGGCTATATGTTAATGCTTCATGCAAGACGCTGGCTGCAAGTGGGCGTCTGAGCCCAGTCAGAATCTCTTATTGGAAACCCTGAAAGAGACGCAAGGCACCACCCAGTGTATCGAAACAAAGGTGTCATCTCTGGAGGGAAAAGTAGAAGAATTCAGGCACTGGTTGAGTAAGACTAAGAAAGATTGTTGAACTAAACGATGGAGTCCTTGGGGAAACCCTGGTGAGAACATGAAGAGGGACTAAACACGGCAAGGCCTTGTTCACTGGGCCTAGTCTGCTGTAGTACTGCTGGAAACTACAGTAAAACACCTGAAAAATGAGGTTAGGTCCTTGAAGATATGCATGTTGGGGATGTCTGAAGAAACATCTGCAGATACTCTGAAGACAGAGGTACTACAGATCATTGCTCATGTGATCTTTCTGGAGGCTTCCAAAACAGGACAATAGTGAGAATGTCACTCCTTGGTACTAGGGACCTCTTGTCCCACGACAGTGGGTCTGGCACATTCATTGCTTTTTGTATCTTTTTATTGAGAAGTACATGTCAGTTTATAAACAATACATTAAAAAAATGAGTATAAACAAATCAAATTATGGCCACACAATAAATTACTATGAAATGTTAACTTCTCAGATTTCTAAATATAAAAAAGATAATATAGATATCCCAAGATACAATAGCTGAGGCACTCATAAAACCTGGAAAGGAAGAAATAGGAACGGTGGACTAGGGAGGAGATGATATAGATAGTATACAATATGTAGTAAACCATCTATTATAGATAGTTGGAAGATAGTAGCGATAATATCATACAAATATAATATTTCAGTGAAGATATTCCCACTAACTCAACAATTTCCAATAGGTGAACAGTAAGTCCTAATTCAAATAAAAGTGTCACTGGCCAACGCATCAACAGTCCTAATGATAACATCAACAGCATGAATAGAAATAATGATGGTAATGAATTAATAAGGAAATGAGAAAGGAATTGATTCCCTTATTGTAGTTCCTAATTAGAAGAAAAATCTGAAATATTACCAGAAATAGAATATTTATTTGCTGGAAAGGAGGTCCAAATTTGGATGAAAGTTCCAACATTGTCCTACAATCTATAAATGAGTTGTTCATATGATGCAATTTTATACATTTCAATACGCCATTCATAATGTGTAGGGCATTGTGGTGTTCTACAATTTCTTTATATACACATTTTTCCTACAGTGAGTGCAATAGCTATCAATCATCTTGTATGGTCTGTGAGATTTGGGAGATCAGTAACATCGTGTAATAGAACTAATTTTTCCGTTAAAGGAATGGACACTTGAAGAGCTCTGTGTAGAGAGGCAGTTATGGAAGACTAATGTTCTTTCAAAATTGTGCATCGGAATAAAAATGTTTAATAACTCGCAGTCCTCCTGTGGGCACCTCCAACAGGTAGATTGATGTAGTAAACTTGCTGACTTGAGTATTTGTGATGACAAGTACCAGTTATGAATAATTTTGAAGAGAGTAAATTTCATTCTGGCCTCTCTGATTCCCTTATCCATGTTCATAATATCATCCTCCCATTCCTCATCAGAATAAGCTACAGCAATCAACCCTTGCAATTTGACATGACGTTGTGCTAGTAATGGGTATGAGTGTAATTTATGCACTATGAGATTATGGCACATTCATTGTTGAGTTGGACTTCTCCTAACAGAAAGAGCAGGAGCACTGCCAAACCACGTCCTGGAAGCAGAATATTCACCCAAGCCAGCAGTAATATTAACATAAAATTATATTTCCTGTTTTCCCTTGCTCTGCTGGCTCGCCTGGCTTGACAAACAAAGCGATTTTAGGAGAGGGTCAACAACTCAATGATCACAATTTAAGAATTTATAAAACAAAGAGGTCTTGGAGCCCCCACAGTGTTTGCCTCTCTGGTTACAGATCTTCAAGAAGACCTAGGCCAAGAGTAGCATGGCCTCATAAGGACATGCTGTGTCTGCCTAAGTTTATTCATCAGTTACACTTCAAAACCTAGGGGGGGATATTGATCAATGCTTTCCTCCCAATCCAAACTCTGGCAGAGGAGGGATACATTTCACTGTCCCCCACAGTTCCTACGTCCATGAGTGGGGTGACTCACTCCCACTGATTATGGCTGTCCACCACCCTGTTAACCAGATTGCCGAATCCTGAATGACTATTTAATTCTGCTGGTTTGAGGCACAGCATCAG
Source organism: Lissotriton helveticus (assembly GCF_964261635.1). Classification (NCBI taxonomy): domain Eukaryota; kingdom Metazoa; phylum Chordata; class Amphibia; order Caudata; family Salamandridae; genus Lissotriton; species Lissotriton helveticus. The sequence continues at coordinate 642,654,236 of NC_136065.1, read as the reverse complement.
CAATGAGTCAGCACACAAAGTATGTTAAACGCATTGCCGACGGGACTGACAGGCCAGCAGACAGTGAACAGAGGCATGGATCACTGCCATCTTCTTATCAGACTACCTGGTAATCTTGTTTATTTTATTTATTGTAACTCTGAAATGGCTTATATTTTTTCTTCTCTTGTAATTATATCTCTTCGTCATCTCATGAAAGTGTAGTGCTGTTTCAAATCCAGCTGTCGACTCTAAAATATAAAGGCTATCTGTAAACATACCTAGTAATAAAAAAATGAAGAAAAAAAACCATATTGCTGATGACATTTCGACTATTCTGAATAAAATTATTAAGCAGAGAAAATATATCCTTTTTGGTTATATCGAGTTCTCCACAATGAAAACCAAGTGCAATTTTAATAACTCTAAATACTAAGGGTGAGAAGTACATATCTTGTTGTTTGCAATTTTCTAATAGTATTTTTTTGTGATTCTCAATGAAGTAATCGCAAACAGTGATGTACTACAGTGTGTTTTACAAGGTTTGTGATTCCCAGTGGGTCGCAAATAAATCTACCTCATTAATATTCATGACGTAGAGTGCAATTTGCGAACCATTTCTAATCACTAAAATCACAGGAAGGGTGGCCTGCTGGGGTCAGCAGACCACCATGTCTGTGATTGCTTTTAAATAAAACAATGGGGCAGATTTATGAAGGACTTGCGCCGCCGATGCGTCACTTTTTCCCATGTTAAAAGTGACGCACCGGCGGCGCAAGTCCTTCATAAATCTGCCCCAATGTTTTTTGTTGTTATTTTTGAATGCACCCTATTTTCCTGAAGGAAAACGGGATGTGTTTCAAAAACAAAAATGAAAAGATTTCTTTTCACTTTTTAAAAGTAGGCAGTGGTCTGTGGGACCACTGTCTGCTCTTAAAAAATGTTTTTAGATCCATTCACAAAGGGGAATTGGTCCCTTGGGGACCCCTTTCTATTTGTGAATGAGTTACCACCTACTTGTAGTAGGCAGTAAAATGCAAATATTTTGTGACCGCATTTCGGTCACAAAACAGTCACATATACCTTGTGAGTCGCTATTAGGAAGGGACGCCCTTAACACACCCCTTCCTAATACTAAATTGCAAACCCATTTTTTGATTCAGTAATAGCTTACCAAATCGCAAAATAGAGTTCTGTACATATGAAAAAAGCCACCTATATCTGGCCCTAAGGCACTCATTACCAGTTTCAGGCTAAAATCCGATCTCTATGCAAACAGGTGTTTGGGCATGGTTCGGAATTATGAGTTGTGTGATAATTATTACACCCTTGTAGTTTTCCTCTACTAAATTCTGGAAGGTCAAACCTACCGACATGTATCAGAGGGGATAAGGCCGGTAAAAAAAGGCAAAATAATTGGAATTCAGTGTGTCAAATACCAATTCTGCGTGTTATGCCTCATTCACAATATTAAAAACTCAGAATAGAAGGTATTGTACCACACGTAGTAAATACCTCACCCTCCGGGTAATAGATGTATTATAAACACCTCACTCTCATTATTCACCAATTTCCTACAGGTAATTTTCGTTACTCCTGTTTCTGTTACTGTATATAAAGACAAATGCTTATATGTAAGGACTTGGGCGAGGAAAGCAGAGAAGGAAGTAAGAGTTACTGTGTGCCATCCTATGCAATGTTCAATCTGCGCATATTGAGAAAGGATTTCCTTAAGTTCCTTATTTTTATGTAACTCCCCCTGCTATTGTTGATACTCCTATATCAACATAATACATGCAATTACAAATATATATATATATATATATATCTGTGTTTCAACAGTTACAAAACTGGTTACTAAGCAATGCCGCCTGATTGACACACTAGCAATAATACCCAACATGTTAGATCAACTATCCCTAAACAAATGTTTTCTAGCTTTTTTTCTGTGCAAATAGATATTTATCAAATGGAAAGTGCACTTTGTGCAGCATGCATCACATCAAGAGTCAATCACTATAAGAGCTCTTCCCTGCAAGTGTATTTTAAGTACAGATACAAAGGTTTTTGTGCAACCAATAAATAAGCAGAATTATTTACAATAAAAGGAACTGAAATTGATTCCATCCATTACAAGGTAGGAGTACTGGAATGACGTAGTCACCATTACCCCGAGGTGGGAAGAGGTATTTATTTGCCATGTACGCTAAATCCCTTCTATTCTTTTTCAGCTTCCAAATGAGACATTACATGCGTAATCAGTATTTAACTTAGAAATTACCACAAGTGTTGCCTTTTTATAATGGCATTTTCTCCTCATAAATTTCATTAAGTTTGACCTGGCAAAACCCATCAGGGGAAAACTACAAGCATGTGATAATTATCACACAACTTGTAATTCTGATCCTTTCTCAACCAAGTGTTTGCACATGGATCGGAATGTAGACCTGAATTTATAATGATGGCCTTATTTAGACAGTAGCCACCCTTGTGTCCAGTTTGTCAGATTTCTGATGAAATTCGCTCCAGAACAATTGATGTTTGCATCATCTCTTCCAAATACATATGCATAGTGAGCCACATTTTACTCGTCAAGGAGTAAATTAAATCGGAGGCTTCTGTGTGGAAGGTGTCATTGTAGGTAATACACGGAAGGTCGTGCTAATAATGCATTTTGTGAATCTGCAAATGCCATCTGGAATGAGGGTTATAGCAGATCAGGCATTCCTTGTGAGAAGGGTAGACTACCTAATATGCTCAAGGTCTCCCATTCCTGAAACTGTGTTTTGTTACCCACTGACTCTAATATCATTTTAGACCTAAGGTACATAATAGCATTTAAAGGAGAGTTTTTATTGTTCAGTATCTATATTTCACCTAGACCAAAAGCAATATTCATAGATTTACCTAAGTAGTGTATCCTCTTGGTGTCTCACTGTTAATGATATTATAATGCACATATTTCTATTGCAAATTGTACATTTTCTGAATCAAAAAACTGCCAAGGATGTGAGAAGTTGGCCGGGCATATGATGTCCACTATTCTAGAGGACACCTTGCACCAGTCCAAACCACCCTTATTGATGGTAGGTTTAGACAACCTTTATAGAAAGCTATCCTAGTGGTAGCTGTGGAGAGCAGCCTTCAGGCTAAGTCTTGAAGGAATGTAAAGCAGCTCGTTTTACCAGGCTATAACCTCTTGAATGATCCAATGAAAGCAGAACCACACCAGGTAAATATATGAAATATATGTATTTATTCTAACACACCCCTCTAGTCTCTTTATGAGGCTAGAGACAAAAGTACAATACAAAAACTTAAATAGCACACAGTAATTTATAAGCATGGGCGTATTTTGCGGATTCGCAATCCGCGAATTTGCGGATTTGCGGATTGCGACAATACGCAAAATCCGCGAATTCTCGCGGATTTGCGGATTTTTTTGGGGGGTGTGTGTTCGCACGGGTTTCTGCAAGTTCGCGAGGGTTTTGTACAATTTCGCAAATTGCGAACTTACTTATCGGGTCGCCAGTTTTGCGAACTTGTTGTTTCTACGTGCCCAGCCTGTTTGCAAGGCTTTCTTCATCACTGCCACCCTCTGTCACCACTGGCACTCTCTTTGGTCACCCATGCCACCCTCTGGCTCACCCATGTCACCCTCTGTGTCATCACAGCACCCTCTGGTTCACCAGTGTACATTATTGGGGCAAAGCAAAGCACTGCCATCCTCTGTGAACACTGGCACTCTGGTTCACCCATGCCACCCTCTGGCTGGCACACCCATGCCACCCTCGGTGTCATCACAGCACCCTCTGGTTGACCAGTGAGTGTACATTATTGTGGCAAAGCCAAGCACACCTGCTAAGTGCTTTAAGTTTTGCAAACAACAACACCTGCCCTGCCCCAACTGACATTAATGAAGGCTGGCACCTGCTTGTCTGCTCCCTTTCCTTTTTGTTGCAATGTAAAAAATTTTTAACAGGATGCAATGGCATACTTGTAACTATTCTGTGACTGTCAGAGCAGGGTCACACAATAGTTGCAAGTAGGCAACCGGATTCTGGAGGGCCCCTTCAGGAAGCACTACAGGTAAATGGTTACAAATGATGAGCTCGAACTTTTGCACCTGCTCGTTGGTTTTGCTTTTGCAAAACTCGTTTTTCGGTAATTTCGCCCTATTCGCGAGGCGCAGCGTCGTGCGAAATCGACCGTGGAAGCCGCGAACTAGTGCGAGTTACCCCAAGGTTGAGTACGGGCGCCGCCATTTTGTTTGCGTGACGTATTTCCGTTTCCGCCCGCTATGTGTAATCTCGCCGAAGGAGCGCCTTGCGAATGCAAGTTCGCACGAGTTCGCGAGAGAAATCGCGTGCGAACTTACTTACGCGCACGTGTTCGGGCGGCCATCTTGTTTTTCATTCATTCCTATGTGTCTGGGCATGGTGTTTATATCCTCTCTATATCTCTGCCATCCTTTGCTTGTTTTAATATTTTTTTGATCTATTTTACTTTTTTACTATCCCTCTAGTTTTCTAGGTCTATATTTTTGTGTTTTAGGCTACTTTTGTTTACTTTTCAACTACTTTTTTAAACTTTTATTTCCTTCTTCCCTACTCTTATTCTTTTTCATTTTGTCTCCTTCTTACTGCTAACACCTGCCCAGACCATGGTTAAGACAGCTGTGAAGCTGCCCAAGACGGGCACCTCAGCCCGTGCCCGGCTCCCGTGTGGCCGTTTTAGGGCGGAAACGGTGGTGCCCAGGGAGATCTTCAGCCCTGAGGAGGTGGGCTCACTCATTTTTTATGTACAGCGCTGCCTCCCCAGGACCATCGCGGCAGGCGGCAGGATCGCGGCTGGCTATACCAACAGCCAGGAGCGACGGAAGCGGTGGGAGCAGGTGTGCCGGGCCCTGTTTGACATCACGGGGGTCCAGCGCACCTACAATCAGGTGACCCACCGCTGGACCGATATCCTGTACCGGGAGCGCGACCTGCTAGACCTGCTGGGAGTGGAGGTCCCCGGGCTTGGTGAGTAGTAGTAGCAATTTTTTCATCACTCATTACTCTGTTTTTTCTCCTGCTCTGTGTGTTATATTGCAAATGTTTGCTTTAACTTTTTTACAAAGAGCAATAATGCTGCTGATTACATTGATAGGAGAGGTAAATTAATATTTCAAAATCTTCTGTGCATTTCAGGTGCACTGTTCTCCTTCTCTGTGGTGGTGCCACTGCTTATTTGTTTTCTATTTTGTGTTCATTTAATTGGGCTGAGTAATGTATGAGTGTACTTTACAGAACTGCGTAATGCTAGACACAAAGGGGCAGATTTACAAGCCCCTTGCGCCACATTTACGGTGCCTTACCTGACGCACAGCGACGTAAACGTGGCGCATCCCTGCGAGTCATGTACAACGTGATGCATCTAAGGAGATGCGCCACGTTAATGCCTGGGCCTGCGCCACAATGGGTGCGTTCCCACGCAGGGGGGGGGGGTGGCGGTCAGGCCTCTGTGCGCCTCGCAAAAGTGCCTGCGTGAAATCTACAAGATTTAACGCAGGCACTTCCGCGACGCTGCTACGTCAATTCTTTATGCCTGCTTGCTTGAAGCAGGCGTAAGGACTGATGCGGTATGTTGAGTTTTGGGCAGCCCTGAGCATTGCTAGAGTTGCATTGCGCCTGCGACGCGACTCTAGAGATGCGCCCCTCTTTCGTCATGAGATGCGTCACGCATCTGCCTACCCTTGCGCCAGGGTTTGCCGCATTGTAATTGCAGCGCATCTGCCGTGACGCAAGGTTAGTTTTGCGTTACGCATTTGTTCTGGTGCACATCTGGAGGTGTGCAGCTCAGAACTCGTAAGTATGCCCCTAAGTGTCAGATTAGCAATTACCTGCGCATCCCTGCAAAGTGTGCGGCACGCCAGCACCACCCATGGTGCGCCGTATTTACAATGCGGCACACCATGGTCCCAAAACGTCACCGAAGCGTTACGCATCGGTGCCGTAAAGGCGGCTCATTGATGGAGTTGCGTTGCAACGATGGCGCAGCTCCAGCAATGCTGCGTCAAGCCGTAAGTCTGCTTCATGCAGGCGCAGGGTTTCAGTGACGCATCATTGTCCTAAATGACTGATTGAAATTTTATATATTCCCCATAGCCACTTTTAGCATGCGTTCCTGCGCAGGAACGCCCTCCCTTGCGCTGGAACGCTCCCTTATGGCGCAGGTCTTTAGAATGGGATGCATCTCCCATATGCGTCACGTTGTTAATATACGCCACACCATGGCGCCTCTCTTGTTGTGGCGCTGCGTCACAAAAGTGACGCAAGAACGGCGCAAAAGAGCTGCAAGGGGCTTGTAAATCTGCCCCTAGAGTAGAGGCTCAGGTGCAGTCCTTCCTTTGTAGTCCTCTTTTTGGCTGAAATAGTTGGTTCTTGTTCTTTCTAAATGTTTGATTTGGTTGACAAGGACATCGACAAGCAGCAATCATCAATGTTTTCTGTTCATTCTTTCATGTTGTACGTCAGGTCCGCCCAGGGGCAAGCGGACAGAAAAAGAGGATGCAGTGGCTCCAAAGGAGGAGGATGCAGGCCAGGGCGGCGAGTGCTCCTTTGCTGGCCCCAGTAAGTTTTCATTTAAATATAGAGGACCTATTGTTGTCCAAGCGTTCCTAATTTAAGTTTTTCAAAATAGTGTTTAGATAGGAGCAAAATCAATAATACTACTGTTGCAGGGACAATTCTCCACAAACCGAACTATGGACATCAAAGACCAGAGTAATAATATTTCAGAGTGGCATGTTTGGCACACTGTATAAACCTGGTAGTGTCAGCGGCACGGACTCCTCCTTGCAAAAATTGCAAAACCTTTCGCTCAGTCACTCTAGTCTGGAGGACCAAAAACCACAGAGTCTATTCAAGTTTAAAAGCTTTATTAAAAGTAAAAGTAAACACATATATTAAAATAAAGTTAGCTGGAAATGGAAAAGTGCTTGGTGCTGAGTTGATGAGTAATGGAACACATTTCTTGTGGTCGAGCCGAGCTTTCACCTGGTTTGAAGTTGATGTTGCTCTTGTCCTTAGAAGTCCAGCTTCTGTCTGTTCAGAGAAAAATGGTGTGTGTTAAAATTAAGCAAGCATTCAACAATTGTGACAAAAAAGTGAAGCAAGACAACAGCCTTCCCTGGAAGGAGGGACATTTTTACTTTAGACTAGAGTAGACAGTCAATTAATTTTTCTGTTGTTTTCACATTTCTTGATTCCTAGACCAAATACTAGTGAGTGGTGTAATCTAACAGTCTTAAATCTACTTTGTAGGTGGAACATCTGGTGTGAAGGACTGGACTTTTAACAGTACCAGCGGTGCCAGGGAACAACACCTATAACCTTCATGGGATACCTGTTTCGGCGCACAAACTACAGAGACACGGGACACTTCCTTCGGCGTCAAAGATCAGCTTTTATTACTGCAGGGAAACAGGAGTCATAAGAAGTACATGGTCATGTAGGTTCTGCGAGTCTGCTTCAAATTGTGTTTGTAGGTCGCTCTCCTTTATACATAATGTTGCCATTGCATAACATGTGGACAAAAGATTACAATCCAGTTCCCACAGTAAACTTCAAAGAGGTCACTTTCATGTGTTCAGAATCCCGGAACATAATTACAATAGCAATGCCGGTTCCCAACTGTAAAAGTACATCTTCTCACCATTAGGCATACCTATTTAGAGTTGTAAATGACAAAGAAGAAGAGACAAGAGCAGCTGCAAGGAAGTCAGACACGTGTAGAGAAAAGAGTGTGGGGGTAATATCGGAAGCATGATCGTAGGATCAAAGAGTTGGATCCATCGCCTGCAAGGCTGTCACAATAGACCGGTACAACCAGATTACCCTCAAGCTGGGCCATCTGCCTTCGCTGTGTCATTCCTCCGGCCATAAAGACGCATGAAAGGAATATGCGTCTTCCGCAAGGCTTTGGGAACTAGAGGGTCAGAGGGCGAACAGTTACCTGCTCGCTGACTACATGAGGGCAAGAAACAAAATGGATGCCGTATCTAAAATGGAAACCGAGGGTTCAGATGAAGAACGCGTAATATTAGACGAACCCTGGCAGGTAGCGTAGCGAAAATACACACACTTGCCGAACTCGCCATTTACGGTTCGTAGATACCAAACTCGTCCATAGTCGGAAATGCCCAGAACGTCGTAATAATTTTTACGGAACCTCAGGTGGCGGGGCCAGCTCGGATGTGGTGGTGATCATTGACTCTGAGTCCGAGGACAGCTCTGGGGAGAATGCGGCGCAAGTGGGCAACGAACAGACTGTGAGGAAGCAGACTGTGGCGGTGGCGAGTACAGGTAAGCTGGATCATGGTACTATCTGACTCTTAGACAGCATATGATGTGTATCCAGTGCTGGCCAAGTGACAAATTACAATATGGTAATTACAGCAGGCTGGGACCAACAGACAGATAGAGGCAGAGACAGAGAGAGAGGAAGACACTGACAGAAGGAGAGAGAGAGAGGGAGGGAGCCAGAGGGAGGGTGAGGGAGGGAGACAGAGAGAGAGAGACAGCGAGGTAGAGGGAGACACAGGGAGACAGAAAGAGGGAGACAGAGAGAGAGAGAGAGAGGGAAACAGACATATCGCCTGGGCCTGGTGCAGATGATACGGTTGCTGTTGTGGTTAACGGCTCGGAGGAAAAGTCACTCACTTCTGCCAGATCTCTTTCATATGAAAGAGCACCAAACCAAGGATACAAGTGAGTTGTGGGAAGGGAAATGGTGATTCAAGCGCCCCCCCTTGCCCCTCCCTGCGGACGCCCATGATACTGGCCTGAATAGTTTTGTACTGCGCTGGCTAGTTGCTAGTTGTACTGTGACACAACTTCCTGCTGAATCATTTTGTGTTAATCATATTCTTAAAGAGCATTGGTTACAGATTATGTCTTTCTTTCTTCATATAGTTGGTAATACTAGAACCTCAAAACCGACGAGGAGTATGCTGGCTGTACTGGCCCGGCAACGGAGGCTGGATGCTACTGTTGCCCAATATCGGCAGCTGGTGGAACTGGAGGGGGACGACATGCAGTCCAGTGCATCAAATATGACATCTGCATCCTCCTCTGTGACCCCACGTCCTGCCGGTAAGAGCAGTGCTCCGGCGAAACGGAGCCGGGCTGCCAGACGCCACCGCCGAGCAGCAAAGGCTGCACCTCACAGTACTGTAAAGGCTCGCTTGCGCCGTGCACTCCGCAGAGTGTCCGACCTAGAGGCGGAGGTCCAGAAATGGAAAGAGTATCAGAATGTGGTGGAGGGCCTCCGCTTAGATCACGCCACCCTCCAGGAGAAGTACGATGCCCTGGCCCTAAGGCATGATGCCCTGGAGGCCAAACTCAACACCTTGCATCCCTAGAGTGTCCCTTGCCCCTTTTTTAGAGACTTTTGGGGGGTGGGAATTGGGAGTTGAGTTTTTTGGGGACTTTTGAAGGACTATTTATTTGTTGGGGTTAGGGAGGGTCTTGCGGGAGATTATTTTGTTAGGGATATAAAAATATACTTTTTCAAACTTTATCTGAGCATACCTGTTTTTTTACTACTTTTGAGCTTGGTGGGTGGTGGTTTTGCAGTAAGTTCATTTAACTGAACACTATCATCGTGTTGGTTCACATGTAATTGGCCAAATGTTTTCCAAAGTAAATGCCTGTCACAGAGTTTGTTAATTCAAGAGCCCTAGGACTTTACTACTAGTACCACTGTCACTCTCTCGCCTCTCCGAATACTCCATTATACTACCTCCCATCCAAACGCTTATCTTACCTGTAATTTGTGTTTGAGGGCTGGCTCCACCTGGAATTCACAGTGTCCTAAAGCGTTCTGCAGCAGGGCCACAACTGGATTTTCCCGGCGTGGATTTTCTGCAAAACAAAAGCAATCAACATTAGAAATGTGGCAGCGGTGCTCACAGACCCCAAAATCCTAGAAGCCCCACAGACAGCACCCCTAAGACAGGCAAGCGAGCAATAATAACGCCTAAACGTTCACGTGTAATTGGCCAAATGTTTTCCAAAGTAAATGCCTGTCACAGAGTTTGTTAATTCAAGAGCCCTAGGACTTTACTACTAGTGCCACTGTCACTCTCTCGCCTCTCCGAATACTCCATTATACTACCTCCCATCCAAACGCTTATCTTACCTGTAATTTGTGTTTGAGGGCTGGCTCCACCTGGAATTCACAGTGTCCTAAAGCGTTCTGCAGCAGGTCCACAACTGGAGTTTCCCGGCGTGGATTTTCTGCAAAACAAAAGCAATCAACATTAGAAATGTGACAGCGGTGCTCACAGACCCCAAAATCCTAGAAGCCCCACAGACAGCACCCCTAAGACAGGCAAGCGAGCAATAATAACGCCTAAACGTTCACGTGTAATAGGCCAAATGTATTCCAAAGTAAATGCCTGTCACAGAGTTTGTTAATTCAAGAGCCCTAGGACTTTACTACTAGTACCACTGTCACTCTCTCGCCTCTCCGAATACTCCATTATACTACCTCCCATCCAAACGCTTATCTTACCTGTAATTTGTGTTTGAGGGCTGGCTCCACCTGGAATTCACAGTGTCCTAAAGCGTTCTGCAGCAGGGCCACAACTGGAGTTTCCCAGCGTGGATTTTCTGCAAAACAAAAGCAATCAACATTAGAAATGTGGCAGCGGTGCTCACAGACCCCAAAATCCTAGAAGCCCCACAGACAGAACCCCTAAGACAGGCAAGCGAGCAATAATAACGCCTAAACGTTCACGTGTAATTGGCCAAATGTTTTCCAAAGTAAATGCCTGTCACAGAGTTTGTTAATTCAAGAGCCCTAGGACTTTACTACTAGTACCACTGTCACTCTCTCGCCTCTCCGAATACTCCATTATACTACCTCCCATCCAAACGCTTATCTTGCCTGTAATTTGTGTTTGAGGGCTGGCTCCACCTGGAATTCACAGTGTCCTAAAGCGTTCTGCAGCAGGGCCACAACTGGAGTTTCCCGGCGTGGATTTTCTGCAAAACAAAAGCAATCAACATTAGAAATGTGGCAGCGGTGCTCACAGACCCCAAAATCCTAGAAGCCCCACAGACAGCACCCCTAAGACAGGCAAGCGAGCAATAATAACGCCTAAACGTTCACGTGTAATAGGCCAAATGTATTCCAAAGTAAATGCCTGTCACAGAGTTTGTTAATTCAAGAGCCCTAGGACTTTACTACTAGTACCACTGTCACTCTCTCGCCTCTCCGAATACTCCATTATACTACCTCCCATCCAAACGCTTATCTTACCTGTAATTTGTGTTTGAGGGCTGGCTCCACCTGGAATTCACAGTGTCCTAAAGCGTTCTGCAGCAGGGCCACAACTGGAGTTTCCCGGCGTGGATTTTCTGCAAAACAAAAGCAATCAACATTAGAAATGTGGCAGCGGTGCTCACAGACCCCAAAATCCTAGAAGCCCCACAGACAGCACCCCTAAGACAGGCAAGCGAGCAATAATAACGCCTAAACGTTCACGTGTAATTGGCCAAATGTTTTCCAAAGTAAATGCCTGTCACAGAGTTTGTTAATTCAAGAGCCCTAGGACTTTACTACTAGTACCACTGTCACTCTCTCGCCTCTCCGAATACTCCATTATACTACCTCCCATCCAAACGCTTATCTTACCTGTAATTTGTGTTTGAGGGCTGGCTCCACCTGGAATTCACAGTGTCCTAAAGCGTTCTGCAGCAGGGCCACAACTGGAGTTTCCCGGCGTGGATTTTCTGCAAAACAAAAGCAATCAACATTAGAAATGTGGCAGCGGTGCCCCCAGACCCCAAAATCCTAGAAGCCCCACAGACAGCACCCCTAAGACAGGCAAGCGAGCAATAATAACGCCTAAACGTTCACGTGTAATAGGCCAAATGTATTCCAAAGTAAATGCCTGTCACAGAGTTTGTTAATTCAAGAGCCCTAGGACTTTACTACTAGTACCACTGTCACTCTCTCGCCTCTCCGAATACTCCATTATACTACCTCCCATCCAAACGCTTATCTTACCTGTAATTTGTGTTTGAGGGCTGGCTCCACCTGGAATTCACAGTGTCCTAAAGCGTTCTGCAGCAGGGCCACAACTGGAGTTTCCCGGCGTGGATTTTCTGCAAAACAAAAGCAATCAACATTAGAAATGTGGCAGCGGTGCCCCCAGACCCCAAAATCCTAGAAGCCCCACAGACAGCACCCCTAAGACAGGCAAGCGAGCAATAATAACGCCTAAACGTTCATGTGTAATAGGCCAAATGTATTCCAAAGTAAATGCCTGTCACAGAGTTTGTTAATTCAAGAGCCCTAGGACTTTACTACTAGTACCACTGTCACTCTCTCGCCTCTCCGAATACTCCATTATACTACCTCCCATCCAAACGCTTATCTTACCTGTAATTTGTGTTTGAGGGCTGGCTCCACCTGGAATTCACAGTTTCCACTCCTAAAGCGTTCTGCTGCAGGGCCCAAACAGCCAAAAAGCAAATCCGGGAAAAAAAGTCACACTTAGCAAAATGTATTTAAATGAGGACTCACTACTTCCAGACAGTCCCTCTTTAGGGGACTCGTCAACGTAAGTTTCTTCATTGTGCAGAATCCAGGCATCAGCATTATGGGAAATGGATAGGGTGAATCTGGAGGAGGAGGATAGACGACCAGGACTGAGTTCTTGTCAACTAACTGTTGTGAACATGAGGAATGCTGCGGTATCAAAATCAAGACAGTTCTGTTGATGGGCTTGCTGTTTGATTGGTTGATTACAGTTTTGTTGTGAATGTGATGAAGCACTTGCTAAACAAAGAAAGACAGACACACAGGAATAAAAGTGAATAAGGAGGACTAAAACTAAAGTTAATGAATCATTGACTCATTTTCAGAACTCGCTGTCAGGGAAGCAGAGCTCGTCCTCAAACTCTGCAAATTGAGTCGGTAGTACTTCTGGTAACTGAGGAGAACTTTCCTCAGGTAGGTCGGTGTCCTCTTCTTCCTGCGTGCATTCTCCTACTTTGTAATCTGGTGGTATGAAGTGCTGGTTCATCTTTATCATGGTGAGCCGCTCCACATTTGCGGGCAAGAGGCGGGACCTTTTGCAAGTCACAATGCCACCAGCAGAACTAAAAACACGTTCTGAGGACACGCTTGCGAGTGGGCAAGACAAGTAATTGATAGCCAGGTTGGTGAGCTCTCGCCATATTTTTCTTTTCCCATGCCAATACGCCAATGGGTCCTCAGTAATATTGACCGCTGTTGAGTCATCCAGATAGGCCTGCACCATTGAAAGAATGTCCTCCCGGATTCCTGTACTTTGCACTTCTGTGTCCTTTCTGGGACAAGGAAACCCTAGCTCACTTAGCCAATCCGCTTCAGACATATCGCCTGGGCCTGGTGCAGATGATACGGTTGCTGGTGTGGTTAACGGCTCAGAGGAAAAGTCACTCACTTCTGCCACAGGCACAGATGCAGAAGTGCTTTTTTGGGACGCCTGATGGCCTGCTGATTCACTAGTAGTACTGTCTTCTCCTACAGTTTCCTTCCGCTCTCTTTCAAAACGAATGGCTGACTGAGCTAGCCAACCTTTGTACTCTGTAACATCTGATGTTTCAAAAGGAATTATTACTTTGCCAAACAATGGCTTTTTGTAACGTGGATCCAGAATAGTAGCACAAATGTAGTGCTGTTGTTTCTTGATATTTAGAAGCCGTTTATTGCTAACTAGGCGTTGTAATAATCTCTGCGCCAACTCATATGCTTCATTCTTTCCAGCATCTTTCAATTCTGCAGACACCACCTTGACTTGGTGCTCGAGCTTCAGCAACAATGGGATAGCTTTGCTCAAAGAACAGTCCTCCCTGCTGACGTCACGCGTGAAGACCTCAAAAGGACGAAGCATGTCTGTCAGGCTTTTAACTAGCTGCCATTGCTCCACCGCTAGCATAATTTCTGTCGTATCACCACCCAGGTTGTAGAAATACTCATTGACAACTGGAAACAGCTCATGCAGACGCTCAAGCATGTAGAAGGTTGAGTTCCAACGTGTTGCCACCTCCTGGATAAGTGCTTTCACTGGCATACTACGTTCATTTTGCTTGCGCCTCAGCTCCTTCCGGGCCTTAAAAGAATGGTTGAAATGTGTGCATATTCTTCTGCAGATGGTCAGTATTTTGTCGACTGCAAGTTCTTTTTTCAAGAACGTTTGCACGGCAAGGTTCATACAGTGCGCCAAACAAGGCACTCTGAAATAGTAACCGTTCTCCATGGCCTTAACTACATTGCTGCCATTATCAGTAGAAACATAACCAACCTTGCAATTTCTTGGGGGCAGCCATTGCGAGACCTTTTTGTTAAAGTCATCCAAAATGTTGGCTGCAGTATGACTTTTCTCCATGCCAAACATGGCTAATGTTGCATGTTTACGAGCACCCTTAAAAATCTCGACCAAGTCACCACTTGCATTTATCTGTTTTGTAACCCCTGAAAAAGAGACCCAGTGTGCAGTGATGCACATGTAATCAAGGGCTTGGCAACTGGTCCACATGTCTGTTGTCAGGTGTATAGTGTGAACAGCACTCTTCTGCAAAGCTGCCCCAACCAACTCAAGCACCTCTTTATGTAGTGCTGGAACAGCAACCCTGGCAAAATAGAACCGGCTAGGAACCTTCCATTTAGGGGCCAGTGTTGCCACAAGTTCAAGGAAACCCACACCTTCGACAAACGAAAAAGGGAGAAGGTCCACCGCTAGCATTTTAGCCAGCTTAGTGTTATACAGGCGTACAATTGGGTGGTTGCGTTGAAATTGCACATCTGAGGAGAACATGGCTGAAATGGTGCACTGGACAAATTTACTGGATGATGCTGATGCCTTCTGCGACCCAGTTCTGCTCAGTGTTGACATTTTCCGCATTGGTGTGTCTCCCAGACTCTCAGTGTGCCTCCTATGTGTTCCGGAGGGTGTGGTGCTGCCAGGGGTACAGGGTGCAACCGGACACATGTCTGACGCTTCTTCTACCTCCCCGTCATCTTCAGATGAAACACCTAGTATGGGTATATTTTGGCCACTTGCCCTTTGGGATTGCTTTCCCTTGATGTTTGCTAGGTGCGCAAACCATTCGACAGCGTGCCTTCTTTCAAGATGACCGATCTGGCCTCCGGTTCCATAGTTGGTACCAGTCTTACCACGGCTAACTCTAGTCTTACAAATGCAACAAACGGCTATGTTATCATAATTTGCATGGACACTAAAAAAGTTCCAAACTGGGGACTTGAAACCTCTGGTTTTGGCGCACGAGATGATACTGCCAATGCCAGATGAAGCAGTGGTGGATGAGCCTTGCAGACATCTACTGGGTTGTGCAATTATTGCAGCAACCTTACTTGAGGGAGTCGAGCTGGATGGAGTCCCCCTCTGGGGAGAAAATATGGGAGCTGTAGGTTTTGTTGAACTTGTTGTACTACTTGACTGCGTTGGTGGTGCTACCAGTGCCACGTCGCCAAGGTCACGCTCAGCATGACGTCGGGATAGGGTATAAATGTCTGTCTGCTGCATGGCGGTGTGGCTGGACTGACGTGTGTGATGACTAGGTCATTGCTGTCATCCTGTTCAACAACATCACAATGCACCACTTCATCAAGTCCGACGTTCGGATCCATAAGTATGAGCTTTCCGGGGCCCTTCCTTTTAACATTTGATACCTTTCGCAGCTCATGGTGTGCCTCCCTCTCAGACGTCGGAGATGGGTGCCAATCTAGATCCAGATCATCTGATGGAGCGGGGCTTGAAGAGGAACTTCTACACACACTCCTTGATCTTTTCCTTGCTGGGGAGCTGGGGGAAAATGAATCATCAGGAGGAGTGCCTTCGTCTTCCTGACATGATACCCCGGCTCCAAAGTCAATTTGCTCCTGTGCCCCTACTTCTGGAAGAACAACCATTGTGGGCACTTGCACCGCTCCATGCGCCGCTACATGGGCCTCTTCACTGACCTCTACTTGCAACTCTCCATGGACCTCTCCTTCTCGGCCTTCTCCTGCTCGGCCTTCTCCTTCTCCGCCTTCTCCTTCTCGGCCTTCTCCTTCTCGGCCAGCTCCTTCTCGGCCAGCTCCTTCTCGGCCAGCTCCTTCTCGGACAGCTCCTTCTCGGACAGCTCCTTCTCGAACAGCAGCTTCTCGGACAGCTCCTTGTGCATGTACTTGTGCTTGTACTAGTAGCCCATGCAGTTGTTGTTGCGGCTTTGGTTGTTGAATAGTACTTGTGAGATGAGTTACAACCTGTGTTGATGGTGTGCTGCTACTTTCTTGCGATGAGCCAACATCACTGGTCGTTGGTGATTGAACCACTAAACAGGCTACCTGTGCAGCACTCATGGTGGACCTTTGTTTTTTCCACAAAAATGTAGTGGTCGAGCCACCAGTCTCCTTGGTAAGTGGTGCCACTTGCTTCTTCTTCTCCTTAGTAGAGACATCTTTCTTGCAAGAGGACCTATGGGCACCTCTTTTGGACCCATCTTCTTCAGATGTCGGAACAACAGGCCGCAGCAGGACTTCTTCCTGGCACTGATGCTCAACGATAATGCGGAGTTATTGACTTTGTGCACCTAAAAGCAAACGAAGACAGAGGAACATCAGTAAATATATGTTGCATATGTAGCGCTTCAATAAATAGTTTGCAAGTAGGCATTTATGAATACACACGTGCACACCACACAATATGGAAATTTCAAAATTAGGATTTGCTAAATTTTTGGGAAACAGGAATTTAACATTGATCCAAGAGAGCACACACAGAGAGGGTTGTACTTTCATGTACCCCTGACTCCGCCTGGGCACAATGGGTGAAAGCAAGGCAAAATGGGTGCAGGCCTATGTCTCAAAGCTCACTGCCTGCCTTCAAAATGGCCGCTTGACCCCCATCCACATGGCCAGGACCATGCCTCAAAATGGCCACCACCAACATAGCCAGCCCCCAACCCCTACTCCAAAAAGTCAAAAAACACAACACAAATCAAATCACCACAATCCAATGCCATCCATCAAGTTTCAGAAGGTTTCTGCTGCCTGCTGGTGGTTTTCTGGTGCAAAATTGCAATTTTTGCAATTTCGCGAGTGCGAGATTGTTGCTTCACGGCGCGAACGTGGCGAAAAACCAGCAAAATCCGCGAACAGACCGATTCTGGGCCCCCTGGGCATAATGGATGAAATCAGAGCACACTGGGTGCAGGCCTATGGCACAAAGCACACAAACTGGCTTAAAAATGGCCCCTAGACCCCCACCCACACGGGACCAGGCAATAAAATGGCCCCCACCCACATAGCAAGCCCCCAACACCACCCCAAAAAGTCGTAAAACACACAAAAATCACCACAATCCAATGCCATCCATGCCCTGGCCAGAATCATGTTAAAAATAAAATTCAACAAAACAGTTGTATCATGCATGCACCCATAACTAAGCCTGGTGGTTTTCAATTCATGTGCAGAATTGTAATTTTTACAATTTCGCGAGTGCGAGATTGTTGCTGCGCGGGACGCGAGCAGTGCGAACACAAGCAAAAAAATCCTCAGCTCGCGAACTTGCAGATTTCCCCCCCAAAAAGTCGAAAAACAAGCAACACACACAAAAATCACCACAAACAAACAACATCAACTTACTTCCTTGTGAAATCAAATTTCGAATCCAAAAGTAATCCAAAAGGCCTCAAATCCAAATATCCAGCAGCATCCACAAAAAGTAATCCTTCCCAGTCAAGATCGAAATCAAAGTGGCCAGGAAATGGACTAAGCAATGGGAGGAGCTTGCTGGACAGGAACAGGAAGTTGGAGACTGGGGCACTTCCTTCACCCCACCCCTATGGGAGGAGCTTGCTGGACAGGAACAGGAAGTTGGAGACTGGGCCACTTCCTTTATCCCTCCCCTTGTAATTTTTGTACTTTCGCGAGTGCGAGATTGTTGCTGCCCGCGCCGCGGACCGCGAGCAGTGCGAACACAAGCAAAAAATCCGCTTCGCGCGGATTTGCTTATTTTCGCCACATCCGCGAGAGTTCGCGGATTGCGGATTTACCGAAAATCCGAAAAATCCGCGAGCGTAACGGATTTTACGCCCATGCTTAGTAATTTAGCACAGTATACGTTTTGCCCTAGGGGCCTCACAAACCATATACTAAGAAAGTGGTATAAGTACCGCTCCCAACACAGAGACAAGGCCTAGAGCCTTTAGAACCGCTGGGGCAACCAGGAACCACCCAAGGTAGGGACGCAGGAGACCCACAGCCGATGCATGCAGTGTCTAAACACAGCAGTGAATCACCATTGACTTCTATTGAGAAAGTTAGATTTACAATTTTAAAGAATAAGGACACTTAGGAGTGGACTACGGTAAAACCGTTTCAGTACTGGACAATTCATGAGTCAAGACCCACGGGAGCACCGAAGTACTTGTGTTACCTCACCCAGGGAAGCCGGGTGCATAGGTGTCTTTTCGTGTCGGGTTTTGTCGTCATTTCTAATAGAGAGCTGCAAAGAAGTGCTGCAGGCGTCCAGGTGAAGAGTGTCCGGATGGATCCAAGGGTGGATTGGAGATCTGAAGAACCTGAAAGCAGAGGTGACAGAGTCTGGGTCACTAGCCAGTGCCCAGGAAGGCGACAAGAAGATGGCAGCCGATGTCGGGTGCTTTCGGGTGATGGAGGTGAAGCTTGACTCTTCAACCACGAGGTCCAGGAGGTGTCGACGGCAACCAGGAGCTGGATTCGAGCTGTCCCACATCGGATATCGAGTTCTGCAGTGTCAGTATCCGGATTGGACCCAACAAGCCTTGATAAGAGCAACCCATGCAAGATGACAATATTGGCTTCGGTGCAGACCAGCAAGGTCTGAGGGACTCACCCTTTGGAGGGGAGTCAGGGCACATATGGAGCAACCAGGGAAGCCCAAGAAACAAAGTAGATTTCTTCATGGGGACCCACCAGTTGACGGACCAGGGATCGCTAAGGGGCCTCGAGCAGAAATGCAGGAAGTGGGCCCACGGAACACTCGTGGAGTGTAGGCCTCTCAGCTTCGGTGCAAAAGGTGCTCAGGGCTTGGACTATAAATAGCCCAATGCACAACTTCGGGAAAGCTCGGGAAGTTTATGCACTAGCAAATGTGCAGGATGTCCAGGAGTTTTCTGGTCCCATGTCTCTTGTGATAGCTACAGGTCTCAGCTTTGCTGGGGACTCGTATCAGCCTCAGAGATGTCTGGAAGCCCGTGTCCTGTGTCGCAGATTCTTTGGGATCCGTCGGGAGCCTTGAAAATGCAGACTGGCAAGATGCTTCTTTGGTGTCTGTTTGAACAGGGGAGTCACTCCTTGACCCCAAGGGAGATTTCTTCCATCTTCCAGTCAATGTGGAATGTCGAAGGTCCAAGATTTATGTTTCAGAGTTTTGTCCACGGTAATCTAAAGTCCGAGGGACTGGGGGGCATATTATCAAGACAGGCGATAATATTATTGCCGCTTTAGCGGCAGAAAACTGCCGCTAAAACGGCGATAATGGGCTTGATAATATGCTCTATGGAATTCCAATTGAAGCCCATGTTAGATGCAAAGGACATCTAATATGGGCTGTCTTGATAATATACCCCTGGGTTCCTATACTTATACTAAGTTTAGTGGTTGACTAACTCTAGGGTCCCACCTATGGGAGGAACTGGGGAGGGGTTGGTTACACTCCTTCCCCTTTGTCCAGTTTCACACCAGAGCTGGGACTGAGTGCCCCAGCAACCGGTTTGAACTGAGAAATGCATGGGGACACCTTGTGTGCCCCAGGCACTGTCTGAAAATCATTCACTGAATGCAACCCACCCTGCCCCAATACACTAAAGCCTGTCTGGGGAGGTGCTGGCACCTCCCTGGACAGGAAACCTATTGTCCAGGCCTCCCCTGCCAGAGTTTTGTCCAGCAGCAGGAGGTCAGACGTGTGTCTGTGGCAGGAGCATCCATTTTGTGATGCTTGGGCTCTGTTTAACTTCTATCGGGTTTACCAGTGTGTACATGTTTTCTCCCTCTACAAGGGTGGAATGCTACCCCCACCATCAGAACTGGGGGGGGGGGGTAGTATTCCAAAGTGTTTGACTCGAAAACACGACATGTTTTGATGCAGCCATTCCAAAGTTGGCATTTACCGCGAGGTTATAATGCACTTAAGAGTATATGGTATGGCTGTATCATAGAACAGCTATAAGGAAGGGATTCCGAAAGCTGCAGAGGGGCTCAGCTCATGCTTGGGCACCCTCTCACATAAAGCCAAGCACTATGCCTTCAGGATTGTCAAGGCCTGCCATAAGAGTGACTTATAGGTTTATATGTGTCTCTATATATATATAGGTGGATATAGGTATACTATATCTAAGTAAGGGGTACAAGTACCACCTTACCCAGGCTGCAGTAGCAGACCTGTGGTGCCATTTTGGAAGGGTTCCCAGGGGCGGCATAATACATGCTTCAGCCCCTGGTAGGCCTCTGGGGTACCTATGCCCTTGGTACCTAAGGTGCCATATACTAGGGACTCATAAGGGTGACCCGGTAACCAATCTGGAGTGTACCTAATGTACAGGTAATCAATTTAGAGAGAAAACAGCTAGGCTGTGGTCCTGATTAGCAGGGCCACAGTCAGACTAAAGTCAATAAACCAGTGAAAAAACATCAAAAAGTGGGGGTAACCATAGTAAGCAGATCCTACTATCCTACATAACCCCCCAACATAGGGACATTAAACTAACCTTGACCAGTTGAGTCTTCAAGTTCTAAGTGGAAATATCTGGAGAGTCCATCTGCATTGGCATGGTTACTCCCAGGTCTATATTCCACTATATAGTCCATCCCCTGTGGGGAAATGGACCACCTCAAAAGTTTGGGGTTTTCACCCTTCATCTGTTTTAGCCATAACAGGGACTTATGGTCTGTCTGAACTGTGAAGTGAGTGCCAAACAAGTATGGCCTCAGCTTCTTCAGAGCCCAAACCACAGCAAAGGCCGCCCTCTCAATAGCTGACCAATGTTTCTCTCTAGGGGCCAGCCTTCTGCTAATAAAAGCTACTGGCTGGTCCTGACCTTCATCATTCAATTGTGACAGCACAGCCCCTATTCCCAACACAGATGCATCTGTTTGGGCAATGAATTCTTTGGAGTAGTTAGGACTTTGCAGAATTGGTGCAGTGCACATGGCCTGCTTCAGGTCATCAAATGCCTTTTGACAGCTGACTGTCCACTGAACTTTCTTAGGCATTCTTTTAGAAGTTAGGTCATTCAGGGGTGTCACAATGGATCCATACTAACCCTGGGCAAAGCACAACGCTACGCTCGCGTAGTTTGCGAAGTTTGTGCAACTTTGCACTACACGAACTGCACGTAGCACAGTGCAAACATGCGTAGCGTAGCGTAGTGCAGCGGTCAGTTTTTGCTTGCTCGCGGTCCTCAACGTCAAGTTGGTGACCGCGAGCAAGCAAAATGACATCCTCGCAAGGCTTTTTCCTTTTCGCGATCAGTAACATCAAGTGTGGCAGGTGCATTTTTCAGTCCAAAGGACATTACCACAAATTGATAATGTCCACTAGGGGTTGAAAATGCTGTTTTTGGCTTTGCATCATCACTAGTCTGGTCTGCCAGTAGCCAGCTGTTAGATAAAATGTGCTCAGAAATGTGGCAGATGCCAACATATCTATGAGCTCATCTACTCTGAGTATTGGATGGGCATCAGCCCTAGTGACTGCATTGAGACCCCTGTAGTCTACACAAAATCTCATCTCTCTTTTACCACCTTGGGTGTGAGGTTTGGGTTCCAGGACTACTGGACTAGCCCAAGGGCTATCTGAGGGTTCAATCACTCCCAGGTCCAACATTTTCTGGACTTCTGTCCTGATACAGTCCCTGACATGAGCAGGTTGCCTGTAAATCTTATTTTTAACAGGCAGACTCTCCCCAGTGTCCACTTCATGAGTGCACCAGGTAGTCTGACTTGGAGTTAGTGAAAACATATGTCTAAACAGTTGTATAACTTGTCTGCAATCAGTTTGCTGCTGATCAGTAAGGCTGCCTGCCAAAGCTACTCCATCAACTGATCCATCATCAGGGTTCTGAGAGAGCAGGTCTGGGAGAGGGTCACTCTCTTCTTCCTGTCCTTCATCAGTAGCCATGAGCAAACCCATGTCTGCCCTGTCAACATATGGTTTCAATCTGTTGACATGAAGCACCCTATGGGGGCTCCCGGGAGTTCAAACATCTACCAAATAGGTAACCTCTCCCTTTTGTTCAACAGTAGTGTGGGGTCCACTCCACTTGTCTTGGAGAGCTGCTGGGGCCACAGGCTCCAACACCCACACGTTCTGCCCTGGCTGGTAAACAGTCAGTACAGCCTTTTGGTCATGCCAGGCTTTCTGTAATTCCTTGCCCGACCAGTGCAATTCTCGCCGCCGGGCCGCTAAGTTTCTAGGATCCTGCTGGACCACACCGATTTTCAGAAGTATTACTTAGGCTGTGAGTGAGCCACAGCCGGCAGTATCAGCAGCGAAAACGCTGGATGCAACAAATATTTTGAAGAGATCCCGTAGAGCGGTTGGGATCACCACATTAATTTCAAGAACCCTGAATTAAAGGAATAATCGACAAAATAACATACTCCAAAGGAAAGCCCGGCTGGGTCCACTTGGAGAACTCTCCATTAAAGGAATCAATTTGAATAATCATCCAATGGCAAACTACATATTCCCACAGGAAAGCCCGTCTGGGTCTGTCTGGAGGCAGCCACACCTATCCCCACCCCCACCCGCTCAGTCCTGATGAAGAACCGCGCAGATGCTTCAAGAGCGCTACAGTAGGGTTGAAACGTCGACAAAACATAACAGTGGACCATCTTTCTAAGGATTCCGTTTATGAAACTGACTATTGCGGTTTACAGAACACTCTTAGTGACTGTGTAATATTGGTCACGCTCCCCCTTTTTCCCATTCCCCTCCCTGTCACCTGAAATTGTCATTGTAAATACTGTATATTGCACTTGCACACAATTTCACTGAGCACTAATTGTCACAATATTCACGTTGCACACCACTGTATAAAGTTGACAGTCTTTTATACCTTCAAATCAAAAGTGTTTATAAATTAATACAATTTATAAAGTATCTTGCAAATACTAGGGCTGGTTTGGATTCCCCCTCTTTTGAAATTGTGTTCTTTTTGATCTACTCATCTCTCAATGATTGAATATATTTTGTGAAATGTAAATACAAGTGAGGAATATATTGTGTGAGATGTAAATACAAGTGAAGAAATACATAGTGCACCCGAATGAACCAATTGTTTATGATTTACTAGCCTCAAGGTTTTTCGTTGCCTTTTTCATGTACTCAGCCATCCTGGAGCGGAGACCAAGTACATAGTCCACAATATCCTGTTTAGGGGGTTTGAGAGGTAACTTCCATCCCTCCTTCACCAGACAAAGTGGTCCTCTGACAGGGTGTCCAAACAGAAGTTCAAATGGGCTGTAGGCAACCCCCTTCTGAGGAACCTCCCTGTATGCAAACAAAAGGCAGGGTAGCAGGATATCCCATCTCTGCCTGAGCTTTTCTGGGAGACCCTTAATCATACACCTTAAGGATTTGTTGAACCTTTCAACTAAACCGTTGCACTGTGGATGATAGGGTGTGGTGAACTTACAGTTGACACCACATTCCTTCCACATTGCAGTCAAGTAGCTGGATATAAAGTTTGCATCTCTGTCAGATACTTAGGAAACCCCACTCTTGAGAACACTCCCAAGAGGGCTCTTGCCACAACAGGTGCTGTTTTGGTCCTAAGTGGAATAGCTTCTGGGTACCTAGTGGCATGATCCACTACCACTAGGATAAACCTGTGCCCAGATGCTGTCTGAGGATCCATTGGTCCAACAATGTCAATCCCCACTCTTTCAAAGGGAATCCCCACCACAGGTAGTGGTATGAGGGGGGCTTTTGTAGTGCCACCTGCCTTACCACTGGCTTGACAGGTTTTACAGGATCGACAAAACTCCTTTGTGTCTTCAGACATGTGGGGCCAGTGAAAGTGAGGGACAATTCTGTCCCAAGTCTTGTTCTGGCCTAGGTCTCCTGCTAGGGGAATATCATGGGTTAGTGTCAATAGGAAGCCCCTGAATGCCAAAGGTATGACCAACCTCCTGGCTGCACCAGGCTTGGGGTCTCTACTCTCTGAATACAGGAGTCCATCATCCCAATAAATCTTATGGGTGCCACTAGCATTCCCAGCAGCCTCAGCAGAAGCTTGCTGTCTGAGTGGTTCAAGAGAAGGGCAGCTCAGCTGCGCCTGAATCAGATCTGCCCTGGAAGGGCCCCCTGTCCCCTAGAACTCAACCTGATCAGGCTCAAGCTCCTCAGGGACAGTTCCTTCTTCAGGCTCACAATCAGCTTCCTCAAAAGACTGATCCTCACTCTGAGTCAGGTGGGGAGGCACTGCCTTAACCCTACTGCTCCTATTCTTGGAAGGCACCTGGTCCAATATTCCAGAATCCAGGGCCTGTCCAGTGTTAGACTTTCTGACCTGTGACCTAGTCACAGCAAACACATGTGCAGGGATCCCCAGAATTGCTGCATGGGTCCTCAACTCCACTTCAGACCAGGCTGAAGTCTCTAAGTAATTGCCAAGCAAGCATTCTACAGGGAGATCTGCACTGATCACAACCTTCTTAAGGCCAGTTACCCCTCCCCAGGAGAAATCAATAACTGCCAGGGCATAAGTGGTCCTGACATTGCTGGCATTGATCACTTGGTAAGTCTCACCAAGTATAACTTGTCCAGGGTTCACAAAGTCTGGTATCACCATTGTGACACTTGCCCCTGTGTCCCTGTAGGCCTCAGCCTTTTTCTCATTTATCAAAGGCTGTTGTCTGTACTTACCCAAGTTTTTGGGACTCACAGAGGAGGTCATATCCGTGCCTCCATCACAGACTAACACAGCCTGAGTTGGAACTCAGACTAGGCCAGATCCCAGGGTTAACCCTACTACACCCTTCTGCTGAGAACCACCACTTGTAGCTGAACTAGGGGGAACAGTTGCCTTAGGGGCAATGGTGGCTGGAGTTGTCTCCTTTTTGGTACAGTCACTGGTCCAGTGACTATTCTGCTTACAGACTTTGCACCAGGGTTTCTTTGAGCCTTCTTTCTTTTTGGAAGATTGGGAGTTCCCACCAGTAGAAGCTTTTTGGGGACCTTGTGAAGACTTCTGGTCTTTACCTTTCTCCCCACCCTTTTGATCTTGCTTCTTTTGGTCACCACCTTGGTTCTGTACCTTCTGCATCACCCTGGTTCTGACCCATTTGTCTGCCTTCTTTCCCAATTCTTGGGGAGAAGTCAGAGCAGAGTCCACCAGGTGCTGATGCAACAGTTGGTTCTGACAGTTATTAGGAATGTGTTCTCTCATGAGCAGATTATACAATCCTGTATAGTCACACACTTTACTGCCCAGTAACCATCCCCCCAGAGCCTTAGTAGCACAATCTACACAGTCAACCCAGTCCTGAGTATGTGCCTTCTGAGTGTCTCTGAACTGTATTCTATACTGCTCAGTGGTTAAGCCAAACCCATCCATCAGAGCACTCTTCAGGACCTTGTAATCATCAGCATCCTCTTCTCTCACAGTGAGGGGTTTGTCTCTACCTTTATCTGCAAAGGAGAGCCACAAGATTGCTGCCCACTGCTCCTGGGGTACCTTCTGTACTTTGCAGGCCCTCTCCGGTGCAGTAATCCATTTGTTGCTGTCATCCCCATTCTCATAGGGATGGACAATCTTGTTAAGGTTTCTATGGTCATAAGACCTATCCCTACCACTAAGGATATTGCTGCCACCATGGGGCTCTAGCCCCATCTTTTTTCTTGGTCTTTCAAGCTCTAGGGTCTCCTTCTCTAAGGCTACTTGCTGTCTCCTTATTCTCAGCTGGGCTTCTTTCATCCTAACCTGATGCTCTCTCCTCTCAAGGGAGGTACCCCTCCTATGAGAAGAGACAGAGGCCCCTATAGATGTACCGGAATGATTAGATTCCACTGAAGGAGATCTGGTCCTTCTG
Organism: Lissotriton helveticus; assembly: GCF_964261635.1. Lineage (NCBI taxonomy): Eukaryota > Metazoa > Chordata > Amphibia > Caudata > Salamandridae > Lissotriton > Lissotriton helveticus. The sequence goes on along the minus strand of NC_136065.1, from coordinate 642,628,136 downwards.
GGCACACCACCAACCCTACCTGGGGGGACAAAGACAGGGCCACCTTGGCATTCCTCATCTTCAGGGAGAACTGGATTCTCCAGGTCTAGGACATTGTCACCTACCTGGTCTTCATCAGTGTCAGAGTCCTGGTGAGGCAACTCAACAGTGTTCTCTTCCTCTGATGTACCCACCCCATTGCCTACCCTTTCAAGATCTGATACCTTCTTAAAGTCATCAAGCAATAACACCTCTATAAGGCGTTGGGTAGTGGGATTCTGTCCTGGCTTAAATTTTGTTATGGCACACAGTGCTCTTAACTCTTGGAAAGGGAATGTGTCATACTTAGATGTCTGTACTTGACTGACATCTGGAACAGACCCACTAGGTCCTTCCTTTGAAGACATGACTAGTGAGGTGTGGTGTGTGCACCTACCTACTCTATTTGGTTTCCTACTAAACCTCTCTTGAGTTCTGGTAAGGGTGTGCTAAGTCCTTGACACACACAGCTCTAAGTTCAGTAGAACTTACTGTATTATAGGCTTGCATTATATGTACCTATGGTACCTTTAGTGGTTTTTCAAATGATCATTACTCAAGATTATCTGGTAAAACAATGCAAGCTGGAATCCCACACACTGCACACCAATGTGAGAAGTTAACCTGGCATATGTTGTCCACTATTCTAGTGGGCACCTTGCACCAGTCCAAACGACCCTTATTGATGGTAGGTTTGGACAACTGTTAGAACTGGTTGTCTCTAGTTGGCAGGGGTAGGTACCACTGTCCAAATAGAGACCTTTGCTTCTAGTCAGGGTAAGAAGGATACATTCTTCAGATAACCCCTGCTCACCCCCATGGTAGCACGAGCAGTCAGGCTTATCGAAGGCAATGTGCAAAGTATTGTACCAACACTCACAGTAACACAGTGAAAACACCACAAACTGACTCCACAACAGTTTAGAAAAATAAAGGTATTTAATCTAAACAACACAAGACCAAAACGACAAAAATCCAACATACACAGTTCAAGAATATGGTTTTAAATGAGTTCTTAAGGTTGCGTTAAAACAATCCACAGTTGCGTCACGTTTTAGCCAACAGTACCTTTAGATACGACAAAAGTTTCAAATGAAAGCTGTAGTGGTGAAAAGCAAGCGTGCGTCACTCCTGAGACCCTGGGGAGGCGATGCGACAACCCCGCTGGACACAGCGGGTGTGTTCCGGAGACTCCGGTACGTATGGGAAGGGATGCAATACCTTGCGTGGATTGCGGTGCACAGGTTTTGGTGGAAGCGGCTCGCAAAAGGTACGATGCGACGATCTTCGGGGCGGCGACGATCTCCGGTGCGGTGACGATGCACGGCTCAGCGGCGATCTTCTCCTCTCGCGGCCCCTTGATGCGATGGCTTTGCGATGACTCTCGCAGCGACGTGATGCGGTCCGCAAGCAAGCGGTGCGTCGATCTCACCCAGTGACGACAGGCTCTTCGACGATACTTGCAGCAATGGTAATCTTCCCGCACCGGACTGGTGCGTCCCGCAAACGAAGGATGCAACGACTCTGGCAGCGGCAACAGGCGCAGCGACGATCTCGGCCTTCGTAGCTGTGGGAATTTCCTCGCACTGATGGGGATGCGCTCCGCAAGCGAGCGATGAGATAAACTTTGCCGAAAGTTCTTTAAAATCTTGGATTCCAGCTTCCCAACACAGGTACAACTTCCAGAGGCACCGCAACTGGCCCAAGCACTCTAGGAAGGACAGAACTCTCTCAGCAGAGTTCAGGGAAGCTGGGACTTCTTAACAGAGAACCAGCTCTTCTTCAGGCCCTTGGAGATTCCTTCAAACAAGGGGACACAGCACAAAGCAAAGTCCTTCCCCTCTCCTTGGCAGCAAAGCAACTGCAGGTCAGTCCAGCAAAGCAACAGCAGGACAGTCTTCCAGCTTTCTCCTTGGTAGAGGTTTCTTCTTGATTCCAGGATGATCTAAAGTTCAGTGGTCTGGGCTCCTGTACTTATACCCCAAAAAGTATTTGTTTCCTTTGTGCAGGAGGGCTCTCATCCCGGTCCAAACTAGTTCTGGAGTACTCTGTTTACATGACTCCTTCTTTCCTTTCACAGTGCAGAGCAGAAACATCAGATGCACCACAGAAGGTGGAGTGAGCATTTTGGAGGGAAAGCACAGCCCTGGAGCACTTTGTTGACATGACTCATTCTTTCCTTTCACAGTGCAGAGCGGAAACATCAGACACCCCACAGGAGGTGGAGCCAGCATTGTGGAGGGAAAGCACATCCCTGGAGCACTTTGTTGACATGATTCCTTCTCTCCTTTCACAGTGCAGGGCAGAGACATCAGACGCACCACAGGGGGTGGAGCCAACACTGTGGGGGGCAGGCACAGTCCTATTCAGGTCCCAGGTGCAACTCCTTCCTCCCATCTAGATGCAGATCTCTCTATTCACCAATGGGTGGACTTATTCTGTCTCCTGGAATCCCCCAGCCCTGTCACTCACAAACCAGACAGTCAATTCACAAACAGTCAAAGGCACACAGAAAGGTCAGACAAGAAAGCAGCCACTTTCTAAAAGTGCTGCTTTCGAACATAGGATTTAAAAACAATCCTTCCTAAAAGATGTGTTTTTAAATTCTGAGTTCAGGGATACCAGACTTTTATTTTCGATCTTGCTCCTATGGGAAGATATGCAGGTAAACATTATACACAGCATTCCCCATTATAGCCTATGGGCAAGATAGCCTTTCAGTAGTGAAAAACAGAAATGGCTGTAATTCACTACCCAAGCATGTCACCCACACTAGTACATGCTCTATCTTTCACATACACTGCACCCTGCTCAGGGGGGTACCTTGGGCCTCCCATAGGGGTGTCCAATGTGTACAGAAAGGGAAGGGTTAGGCCTGGTCAGTGGGGACACTGACCTGGAGGACATGGCAGTTCACAGACTGCACACAGGCACTGTTGTGGCAGGCCTGGAGCACCCATTTAGGGCTACTCATGTGGGTGGCACAATCAGCGCTGCAGGCCCACTAGTAGCATTTGTATCGCCAGCCCTGGCACACTCTGTGCACTTTACTAGGGACTTCTTGGTGATCAAATATGCCATTCATGGATAACCAATTACAATAACAATTCACACAGAGAGCATATGCTTTTTAGCACTGGTCAGCAGTGGTAAAGTGCCCAGAGTCCTATTGCCAACAACCACAGGTCAAGAAAAACAAGGGAGGAAGAAGCAAAAATTTTGGGGATAACCCTGCTAAAAGGCCCATTTCCAACAACAACCTTTAAAGAAAGCAATCCTAGTGGTAGCTGTGGAGAGCAGCCTTCAGGCTAAGTCTTGGAGGCATGTAAAGCAGCTTGTTTTACCAGTCTATAATCTCTTGAATGTTCAAATGAAAGCAGAACCACACCAGGTATATATATAAAATATATGTATTTATTCTAACATACCACTCTAGTTTCTTTATGAGGCTAGAGGCAAAAGTAAATACAAGAACTTAAATAGCACACAGTAATTTAGCACAGTATACGTTTTGCCCTAGGGGCCTCACAAACCATATACTAAGAAAGTGGTATAAGTACCGCTCTCAACACAGAGACAAGGCCTAGAGCCTTTAGAACTGCTGGGGCAACCAGGACCCACCCAAGGTAGGGGCGCAAGAGACCCACGGGGACGCGTGCAGTGTCTAAACAAAGCCGCGAATCACAGTTGACTTCTAAGGAGAAAGTTAGAGTTCCAATTTAAAATAATAAGGATACTTAGAGGAGTGGAGTACGTTAAAACCCTTTCAGTACTGGACACTTCATGGCTAAAGACCCACGGGAGCACTGAAGTACTCGTGTTACCTCACCCAGGGAAGCCAGGTGCATAGGTGTCTTTTCGTGTCGGTTTTCGTCGTCGTTTCCAATAGAGAGCTGCAAAGAAGTGCTGCAGGCGTCCAGGTGAATAGTGTCCAGATGGATCCAAGGGTGGATCAGAGATCTAAAGAACTTGAATGCAGAGGGGACAGAGTCTGGGTCACTAGCCAGTGACCAGGAAGGCGACAAGAAGATGCTAGCCGATGTCGGGTGCTTTCGCGTGATGGAGGTGAAGCTTGACTCTTTAGCCACGAGGTCCAGGAGGCATCGATGATAACCAGAAGCTGGATTTGAGCTGTTCATCATCAGATGTCGAGTGCTGCAGTGTCGGTATCCAGATTGGACTTAACAAGCCTTGGCAACAGCAACCCATGTAAGATGACAAGATTGGCTTCTGTGCAGACCAGCAAGGTCTGAGGGACTCACCCTTTGGAGGGGAGTCAGGGCACATATGGAGCAACCAGGCAAGCCCAAGAAACAAAGTAGATTCCTTCATGGGGACCCATCAGTCGACGGACCAGGGATTGCGAAGGGGCCTCAAGCAGAAATGCAGGAAGCGGGCCCACGGAACATTTGTGGAGTGTAGGCCTCTCAGGTTCAGTGCAAAAGGTGCTCAGGGCTTGGACTACAAGTAGCTCAATGCACAACTTCGGGAAAGCTCGGGAAGTTGATGCACTAGCAAATATGCATGATGTCTAGGAGTTCTGGTCCCACGTCTCTCGTGCTAGCTACAGGTCTCAGCTTTGCTGGGGACTCGTGTCAGCCTCGGTGATGTGTGGAAGTCCATGTCCTGTGTCGTAGATTCTTCAGGATCCGTCGGGAGCCTTGAAAATGCAGACTGGCAAGATGCTTCTTGGGTGCCTGTTTGAACAGGGAACCTAAGGGAGATTTCTTCCATCTTCCAGTAGATATGGAATGTCGAAGGTCCAAGATTTCTGTTTTAGAGTTTCGTCCAGGGTAATCTAAAGTCCTAGGGACTGGGTTCCTATACTTATACTAAGTTTAGGGGTTGGACTAACTCTAGGGTGCAACCTATGGGAGGACATGAGGAGGGGGTGGTTACACCCCTTCTCCTTTGTCCAGTTTCGCACCAGAGCTGGGGCTGAGTGCCCCAGCAACCGGTTTGAACTGGGAAATGCACGGGGACACCTTGTGTGCCCCAGGCACTGTCTGAAAAGCATTCACTGAATGCAACCCACCCTGCCCCAATACACTAAAGCCTGTCTGGGGAGGTGCTGGCACCTCCTCAGACAGGAAACCTATTGCCCAGGCCTCCCCTGCCAGAGTTTCATCCAGCAGCAGGAGGTCAGATTTGTGTATGTGGCAGGAGAATCCATTTTGTGATGCTGGGGCTCTGTTTAACTTCTACTGGGTTTACTAGTGTGTACATGTCTTCTCCCTCTAGAAGGGTGGAATGCTATCCCCGCCGCCAGAACTGGCGTGGGGGGGGGGTTGTATTCCAAAGTTTTTGACACCAAACACAACATGTTTTGATGCAGCCATTCAAAAGTTAGCATTTACCGCAAGGTTATAAAGCACTTAAGAGTATATGGTATGACTGTATCATAGAACAGCTATAAGGAAAGGATTCCAAAAGCTGCAGAGGACCTCAGGTCATGCTTGGGCACCCTCTCACACAACACCAAGCACTCTTCCTTCAGTATTTTCAAGGCCTGCCATAGGAGTGACTTATAGGTATATATGCGTCTATATATATAGGTAGATATAGGTATACTATATCTACATAAGGGGTACAAGTACCACCTTACCCAGGCTGCAGTAGCAGACCTGTGGTGCCATTTTGGAAGGCTTCCCAGGGGTGGCATAATACTTGCTTCAGCCCCTGGTAGTCCTCTGGGGTACCTATGCCCTTGGTACCTAAGGTACCATACTAGGGACTCATAAGGGTGACCCAATATCTAATCTGGAGTGTACCTAATGTACAGTTAATCAATTTAGAGAGAGAACAGCTAGGCTGTGGTCCTGACTAGCAGTGCCACAGCCAGACTAAAGTCGATAAACCAGTGAAACACAGCAAAAAGTGGGTGTAACAATAGTAAGCAGATTCTACTCTCCTACAAAGGAAATCTTGGAAATGGAAACTCCATATTTCTATATTCAAAATCATATTATCAGGGAACTTTGCTGTTGGAATGTGCTGATAAGTCAAATTTGAGCCCAGATTTACAAAACTTTCACACAACACAGCACAGCATCAAAGGTTGCTACTCTGCATTGCTTGAGAAGGAGACAGGACAACATAACATCTACAGAGATATGGCACATCTCCTCCTCCCTCACTAGCACTGGCGCACAATCAGGCTGCCTAGCACCACAGGCACACCTTTGCACCATAGCGCAAGGGTACCTGCATGAGTCTAGTTTAGGTTTTGTACTGGAAAAGTGCCCTTTCTGTAGAAAATGCTATACTTAGACTGACTTTCAAATGTTTCCCACGTTGGAAGTGTGCTGTTCATTGCAAGACATGTGCAAAGTGGGAATATTTAGGAGAAATGAAAGCATTTCTCCTTTTTAATGCTTGCTTTCAAGTGGCGTTATTTTTTGGTGCAAAACACTGTCCAAATAAAAAAATATTTGCTCAGTGTTCCATTATTTTTGTGATGCAAACCCTGTGCAAAACGTTTGCAAATCTGCCCCTTGGTGTTTTTCAAAGAAAGAACAGTAGGAAATACTCAAGGACTATAGTTCTGGTCCAGGGGTTGTTTCTTCTCAACATTACAAACCTAGATGTTGGATCAAAAGCCAGGAGTGATTGCAAACCGATCCTTGTTGCAATAAAAAACAAGTGTGAACAGATCCTAAACAATTGATAGTTTTACGGATCATCTCAGGACTTTAGACAACCTGAAAAGAAGTGCATTTATTTATTTATTTATTTACATAATATATCCACGACCTTTATCCTTTATCCGCTTTAACATTTGAATCCCAATAGAAACTTTATACCAAAGTAAAATGACTTCATTAATAAAGTACTCGAGTTGGCAGTTTCTTACTGTTAGAACTACAACTGTAGTATAATCTTCCAACAATATATCCGCAGTGCTTAAAAGACAGCTTAGAAAGGGGTTCCTTTCCAGACCGCAACATAGCTCGTGCTGAGACTGCCCAGGGGACTACAGCCTCCAGCTGCTCACTGCCGCACACGGCCGCAATGTCACTCCGCAGCACCAGGGGCACTTTAAAACTGCCCGCTGAATCCCGAAGCGCGGGTTCCTTTCCAGACCGCAACATTGCTCGTGTTGAGACTGCCCAGGGGACTACAGCATCCAGCTGCTCATCGGCTGCGCACGGCCGCAACGTCACTCCGCAGCGCCAGGGGCTCTTTAAAACTGCCCGCTGACTCCCGCAGCGCGGGTTCCTTTCCAGACCTCAACATTGCTTGATCTGAGACTGCCCAGGGGACTACAGCCTTCAGCTGCTCACCGGCCGCGCACGGCCGCAATGTCACTCAGCAGTGCCAGGGGCGCTTTAAAACTGCCCGCTGACTCCCGCAGCGCGGGTTCCTTTTCAGACTGCAACATTGCTCGTGCTGAGACTGCCCAGGGGACTACAGCCTCCAGCTGCTCAGCGGCCACGCACGGCCGCAACGTCACTCCGCAGCACCAGGGGCGCTTTATACTGCCCGCTGACTCCCGCAATGCGGTACCCGCACGCGGACTGCGCCCGGACGAAGCCTGGACCAAGGGCGGGCCCGTCTGAGCCCGTCAGAGACAGTGAGAGGCAGGGCTGGGCCACCCCTCTAAGACGTTGGACTGAGTACGGTATCTTGTTTTGTATAATATTCTATTTTCATACTCTTGTAACACTCTTTGAAATTGTACCGGTCCAATCATGAGTAAGGGCAATCTTGTTAAAGGTAGGACTGTGTCAGGGACCTTTGATGCCTTCCTGTTGAGGGCAGAATCTGTCCTCATTCATGAAATCCAACTCACAGAGCGAAGATTGTCTCTTGAACCACCCCTTCCTCAGAGTAGACTCTCCCTGACTCCCACATTCACGGTACCAAGTGCTGTAGCCAATAATGAGACTCCCTCATTATTAATTAGTACCCCACTACAACCTGTGATAGATTTGGATGTGAACACTGTCTCCTTAACATCTCCTGAACACAGTTACAACTAGAGGGCAAAAGGCTAAATGTAAACTCAATCATGCACGTAACGCTGAATGCTCACCAAAAATTGCCAAAGAAAAAGGTAAAAATATTACTAAGCAGCGTAAAGTCGCTACAAGCTCTCTTGGGAGGAAAGGGAAATCGGTTGTAGGTGTATGTGAAACCACGGAGCTCTTAGCAAGCTCCACTAAGCAGAATGAAATAGGCAAGCCTGAAGATGTAATGGAGGATGAGAACTTTTGGGGCAGACTTGAGACATTGATGTCGACCCATTTGGAACCCATTCATTTAAAAATCACTAATATAGAAGCCCAGCTAGTAAAAGTGGAGGAGCTGGTGCATAGTACACACCAATCGGTACAGACAGATGCCACTAATCCAACAGTATGCTCTTTACCCTGCTAAGCGAAAGATCATGCTTCGGGTCCACATTCCAATTTTGTTACCGCTGGGTAAATGAAGCGTAAGGATGTTATTATTACATCAAATCCTAATACCCCGCTTGTACAGTAAGCGGAGTAACCACAGGGGGGACAGAAGGTGGAAGCAGCGATGTAGCTGTAAACGGCATAAATCAACAGGGCCATCGAGAGAATTTCTATAATCCATCACAAAATTTAAATTTACCCCCAGAAGCCACTCCGTACACGGTTGTTCTGGCAAACATTCCACCATTAGCCCCCAATGTATTTGAACACTGGTCAATGCTAAGAAATAAGTCACTTCATTTCCTTACCACTAGGACTGGCCTGAAAAATCCCCTCTTTTCGGACTTTAAAATGGTTCAAAGGATCGGGTGGGTTGGTTCATCCCCCAAGTCACTAAGTGGAGACTGTGTTGTTATAACTTTTAGGGCACCACATCTGGTAGGCACTATCATTGAGAGGGGTTATAATGGGCCTGTTAACCCCCATGATATAAATATACTACCCCTAGGATATTTTCATTGCCCCTTAGAAACTGAAATGAATTCAGGCCCCCAGCGTTTTGTAGAAAATTACCTGGGAACCAGGCAGCCAAGATATTATACACCAACATATAATTGTTTTGAGGTTTTAAGTGGCCTAGAAGATAACGATTGACTCCACTCTGAGACCTGTGCAAAATCCAATTGTGTTACGGGCTGTCATGATACTTGTGATAAACAGAGTTTGCCTTTAGGGGAGAAAGTGTTTTTTATTGATAAATGTACTGTGGGAAGCACCGGAGCCGTGCCTTGTGGGAACAGAGCCACAAGGACGGATACCCGGGGCGACTCGTGGGGCTTTGTACTTGCTACCCCCTTACCCAGTCGTTCAAATGAAGTCTCAGTGGAACATGGAAGTGAGAGGGTTCAAGGGCTTAGTGACTCTAGTAATGAGATTTTAACTAGAGGTCAGGCCGTTTCTAATGACTCTTCTCAATTAGCACATGTTAGCACGGTCCTATCAGAGGGCGCAATTCCCCCTTACACTCACTCGAGTGTCGAACCCCCACTCTGCCGCATTGCTTCCTGGAATATTGCTGGAACTCGATCGAAACTAAATACCCAATTATGGTGGGATTTTATTTTACAATTTGAGGTTGTTTGCTTCCAGGAGACTTGGACCAAGGAAGCGATCCATCTAAATGGGCATAGGACTTATCACATCCCAGCAGTTAAAGGTCGGAGCGGGAGAGCTAAGGGTGGTTTGTGTGTGTATCTATCCAACAGTCTGAACCTAAAACAGATAACTGAGTTCGCTAATGATGATTATTATCAATTACTTGTGCTAGATTTGGATTCAACATTTTTTATAGCCTTGGTCAATTTCTAGAATAATATTGCCCCAGGTTTAGTGTGTAGAGTTATTAAGAACATGTTCCAATCACTGACTCTCCTAGGCAAAAGTAAAAGAAGAGATATGATGTTACTTTTGGTGGGGGATTTTAACTGTACGTTGTGTGAAAATGCTGAAGACAATCTATGTGGAGCATTGTGTGAAGAAGGTGTATGTTCCTCACATTTTAGTCATACTGCTTCGGGGGAACATTTAAACAAATTAATTATTAGTTTTGACCGTGGTTTTGCCAATGAATTGTGTTCATCACCAGCCCCCCTGCCCCCCACATTTAACGGTAGGGGTTGCTGTTCTACCATTAATTATGTCTTAGCTTCTAGCAATCACTCTCACTGCCTCCACTCTTTTCATGTCTCTGATAATTCACTAAGTGATCATTTTCCTCTCTGTTTAACTGTTATATTGCCATCCAAGCAAACTTTAGGGACTAATAACAGGGATCGATTATTAGAGAACTTTGCATTTGGAAGCACATATGCTTATTCCCTATGATGGGCTATGGTCGATCAAACAGAGATGCTTAAATCAGTAATTGGTAAATGTAAATTAGATATAGTGACATGCCTGAGTGAAGACACTACCCCTGCCACTCTATTAGCATCATTTCTAACAATAACAAATGTAATAAGGGAGTCTCTTATTAGGCAACACAAGAGTAATAGAGCCCTGAGTGGGTGGTTTGATTGGAGGTGTACTCAAGCCTACTCACTCCTAAAAAAAGAATTGCATAAAAAACCAAGAAGCATCTTAGATGTTAGGAGAGCTAGGGGGGTATACAAACAGGCGGTAAGAGACAGGAAAAATAAAGTAAGGAAGGAGGCGTGGGAGGCTTTGCACTAAGCTTCAGTAAGCAATGACAGTGCAGGCTTCTGGAAGGTAATTAGAACACCCTTCCTATCTAAGGAAAATAGCCCTACAATTGAGATAGCTATTACGGAGAATCAATGGATTAAACACTTTGCTCAGGTATATGAAGGAGATGAACCTCCAGTTGAGGCCCATGATATAAACCACCCTCCTCATTGTAAGGATTTAATGTTTACCTTAGAGGACGTTGAGAGGGTCTTACATGCCAGTCAGGCCGGTAAGGCTCCTGGCCCAGATGAGGTCCCCATAGATATATTTAAGTCGATCATACCTCTGTGGGGGCCTCTTCTTGTGCAGGTGCTTAATGCGAGTTGTAACACCGGTTTTCTACCCACTTGAGTAGAGTCCACCATTGTGCCTATCTTCAAAAAAGGGGGATAGGCACGACCCAGGATGTTACAGACCAATCTCTTTGTTGGATGCCATTACGAAGGTAGCAGGCCAGGATATATTGGAACGTCTTCTGAACTGGACCAATGAAAATTATATTTTATCTGATTTTAAATATGTCTTTCGGGCCGGTCTGGAGATAGTAGAACAGGGTTTGAACCTTTCCTTGTTGCTGGGAAAATACACGAGGGCTAAGAGAGGGAACTTGTTTTAAGCTTTTGTGGACCTCTCAGCCGCATTTGACTGTGTGGTCCACTCTAAACTATGGAAACTGCTGGGAAATCTGGGGGTTGATTTGAATATTATTTATTTTCTTAAGCGTTTTTACAATGATGCTAAGGCATGTGTGCGCTATGGCTTGAAGGGCGAGCGTTCGGCTGCATTCCCGATCAGGAGTGGAGTCAGGCAGGGCTGTGTCCTGGCTCCATTCCTTTTTAATTTGTATATAAATGGGCGTGAGGAAGCCTTGTGCAAAAATAATCTAGATTTTCCTCAAGTAGACGGCCGTCCAATCCCAGCCCTCTTGTATACGGACAATGCAGTGCTGATGTCACGCACACAGGTGGGCCTACAGCGCGTTGTGGATATTTTTACCCTTTTCACGAAAGACATTGGATTAAGGGTAAACTCTTCAAAAACTTTTATTATGCGCTGTGGCAGAGGTTTTAAGACAAATAGAGACATCTTCATTGCAGGACAAAAGATTTAGGCTACTAAAAAATTCTCTCACTTGGGTATCCTTTTTTCCCAGAATGACTCCTCGATACAAGCTGAAGCAGCAAAAAAAAATGTCTTTTTCACGCACTTCTTCTGCCCTTACTATCTTTGCCAGGAAATCGGGTAAAAGACCTCCGGAGGAACTTATTAAAATATATAATGCAAAGTGTGTCTCTGCGGCTCTTTATGGGAGTGGGGTTTGGGAGTTTGCCGACCTTACCCCTATTCAGACAGTTGAAAACTCCTTTTTAAAATACATCTTAGCTGTTTCAAGTGGCACTTCAGGATGTATCTGTCATGCAGAGCAAGGTCTTCCGTTTATCTCTGACTCAATTAGACTAGAGCCTGTGCTATTGTGGCACAGGCTATGGACGAAAGAGGAAACCAAACTGAATAGAGATATTCTTTTAGACATCATGAAATTGGATGGAGTAATGAAGACTCCCTGGCTGGGATATGTTCATATTTTTTTTAAAGCTCTCGGTCATTTAGAGTACTTTTCAAATCCTCTTACCATTATTGCAGTGACTAGAAAGGATTTGAGGAAAGAGGGTCTTATGCTGCTGGACACCCTGAGAATGACATCCAAGATTCTAAAGCCCACAGTCCTGCATAATCAACTGATTTTAACTACTTTTAACATTCAGCCCTATTTAACCTTTGTTCCCGGTGCTTATGATAGGTTTTTATTAACTCGTTTTAGACTGGGGATCTTTCATAGACAAGTCACTATCCCCACTATGAACAACTGGTCGCGAGACCTCCAGCCTTGTCCCTGCGATAATATTTCCCGCCAAACTACGATTCATGTTTTGAGGTCGAGCGTCAGCGAAAGACCTATTGTGGCCCGTATTTGGGAATGTAGACACGAGAGGGGCACGAGCGCAGATTTGACCTCGTGGGCGCGCATAGCGCCGTGCCCCTCTCGTGCCTCATATTCCCGTGCGCACACAGCCAGCCCCCACACCCCTGCACACACACCACACACACCACACCGGCACACGTACACACGCTGCCGCCCCCCCACCACACACACACATACACGCATGCAGGCACACACACAGGTACAACACACGCAGGCACATACAAGCGCACCCCCCCAGGGCTTACATACACACACAAACGCGCACACACACACTCCCAACCCCGCTCACCGGGCACACGCAGGGCTTCCATCACTGGGGGGGCGGGGACCGTCAATGTGCCCAGACGCCCCCCCCCTCACCGGCTCCTCTCGTCCTGTCCCTCCGTGTCCAGACTCCGCAGCCCGCTCCGTTGTTTCTCCGCCCCTTCAGGACACTTCGTGCGTGTCACGCCTCTCCTTTCTCCCGGCCGGAAATCCTATTTGCGTGTCAGGCCTCGTTTTCACCACGCATTTTTTTTGCTTTGTTGCTGGCTTGTTATATGTAAGATGCTACAAAATCTTAGTGATGTGTGATTTTGTGAATTACGAATGTACCTATAGAGGACGATCCTGCGGTAAGGTCGTGAGCGTCACAGCAGAAGGATAGCAAGGATAGTAAAACAAGCGTTGGCGTGATAGCGCCCCCGAGGCTGGGAATACGTTGACAGACAGAGATTGCTTGTCTTAGAGCACCAGCTGAACCGAGGAAGTTCTGCCACCTTTGGTTGCTAGATGAAAAGCAGGCATGGGGAGAAGTGCGATGAGTGTAAAGAATGCTTTAAGAGGGATTTGTGAAAAATAAAAGACAGCGTGTTAGTCGAGTCAAGGTAAAAGCAGGTTATCTTGGACAGTGCCTGTCGGAGATGCCAGCATTTCCCCAATGGCACCGTGATCGGTGAGTAGCGTCTTTTTGTGTGGACGTCACGTGTGTGATCAGTGTCGCTAGCATGAAAGTTATTTCATTAGGCCGAGTTTGAGTTTATGGACACTCGCATGGCGAAAGGACTTACGTTTTATTTTTGTTGTTTAGAAAAAAGGGCCTTTTTGAGTCAGTACCCTCTGTCGATTGTGCAAATATAGAAGAGAATCCTTAGCACACTTACTACTTTGCCTTGTTACATGCTTGTCAAACTTTACTCAGGCCTATAATTCTACTGCATGGGTCTTAGTTAAAGAGGCTGTTCCCCTTCTATATTCTTTGGAAACAGGGATCAAAAAGGCTACATTTGGGACATTTATTTCGCTAGCCTGCAATCAGCTAAGGAACAGGACCAATCAACCGCCATATCAGCAAAGTCGTCTACCTTCCAGCAAGAGCAGAGTCTCACACAGTGGCCTGTTTCACAATAATCATTCTTAATTAAATCTGTTGTCATGGAGAATTATATGGCTCTCACAAGGGCACCATATGCCACCATAGTCATCCACTGCATCCCCATATGCCATCAGCACTTCATGCGCCGCACTTTGCCGGTACAGCAGCCTCTACTCTAACTTCGTGCCACCTCGTAGTCAAGTACCACGTTTTCACATCTTGGCTTGGGCCCACTGCACTCTAGTAGTTCCAGTTCAGCCCACATACTTTTCATACCCGGCACGTACCGTGAGCACTGTGCTTCGCACTCTAATTCTATATCCTTGCAGTTTCCCAGAAATTGTACCTGGCACTTAAGTGTTCACACCCTTGTGCGGTCAAGCATCATGCTACCTTCTTTTGACTTGGGACTGCTCTTTACCCACATCACCAGATCACCCAGCATATCTCCCATACCCTCCCGCCTCCTCACAGCGCTACACGAAGGTTGGCACCCCGGCTTGTTAGTAATTAGGTCTCAGAAGGATTACATGTTAAAAAGTTAGCAGACGTCAATTGCAAACCAAATGCTATGCAAATTCCTCACGTCCTCCCTTGCCGGCACAACCTGCCCGCAGCTATATCAAGAGAGGCTCTCCTGTCAGAGGTTAGGCTTAGGTCCAACGCTTGTGCCACATGGCGCATTTCAGCATGACACTGTGACGGGCTGTGTATGTGTGTGTTGTTTATTCTGATATTCAAATCAACTTTCCTCAGATTTCTTCAGCCCTAAACTACTCCTTCTGTCATGCCGATGCTCACTGTCTCAGCCAACAAAGTTTGCTTTTTCATTGACAACGGTCTACAAAAATACCCCTCTTTCATAAAACGTGGTTTCATAGGCATACGATTTTGTTACGTTGGATCTGCTTACATTCCTAAATGAAAAATTTGAAAAGAGGCACATTTTCTAACTTTCACTTGAGCACCACTGCATATCAGAGTAAGTGAGAGATAAGTGAGAGATAATAGGTGCCTTTTGCTTCTAAAAAGGACTGTAATTAAGCGAAAAAAGGACTGTCCATTCTAACCAATGCATCCTTTCCTACAGAAAGACTGTCCTCCCAGCTGTGGCCTACCTGCCCATAAGCAGCCTTTATTTACTAGATATCCATCATATCAAATTAGTCCAGTAAAATAATAAAAGTGATTACGCTTAGAAAGGAGTAGAAAGAGTACTTTTTTTTTAAGTGTGCCCACACGCAGTAACGTATGTACAACTCCTACATACACACTTTCTTATACACTCTTTCTCTCTCACACACACACACTCTGCCTCACACACTCTCTCTCACACACACTCTCTCTCACACACACACTCTCTCACACACAGAACAGCCTTCTACCACCAACACTCTACCACTCTATCCGCCACCACCCTATGCACCACCACTCTAGTGCACACACTCTAGCGCACACACTCTAGCGCACCCACTCTAGCGCACACACTCTAGCGCACACACTCTAGCGCACACACTCTAGCGCACCCACTCTAGCGCACACACTCTAGCGCCTCCACTCTAGCGCCACCACTCTAGTGCCACCACTCTAGCGCCACCACTCGATCCGTCCACCGCTCGATCCACCCACCGCTCGATCCGCCCACCACTCGATCCAACTCCACCCTCCAACTCCAAAACCACCCTCCAACTCCACCCTACAACTCCACCAACCAAACCCACCCTCCTAATCCAACCTCCAACTCCACCCTCAAAATCCACCCTCCAAAACGACCCTCCAACTCCAGACTCCAACTCCACCCTCCAAATCCACCATCCAAAACCACAATCCAAGTACCCTCCAAATACACCCTCCGACTACACCCTCTAACTCCACCCTCCAACTCAACATTCCAAATCCACCATCCAACTCCATCCTCCAACTACAAATCCACCCTCCAACACCACCCTCTACCTCCACCCTCCAACTCCACTGTCCAACACCACCCTCCAACTCCACCCTCCAACTCCACCCTCCAACTCCACCCTCCAAATCCACCCTCCAAATCCACCCTCCAAATCCAAATCCACCCTCCAAATCCAACTCCACCCTCCAAATCAAACTCCACCCTCCAAATCCAACTCCAACTCCACCCTCCAACTCCACCCTCCAACTCCACCCTCCAACTCCACCCTCCAAATCCACCCTCCAAATCCACCCTCCAAATACAACTGCACCCTCCAAATCCAACTCCACCCTCCAAATCCACCCTCCAAATCCACCCTCCAACTCCACCCTCCAAAACCACCCTCCAACTCCACCCTCCAAATCCAACTCCACCCTCCAAATCCAACTCCACCCTCCAACTCCACCCTACAACTCCAAATCCACCTTCCAACTCCACCCTACAACTCCACCCTCTAACTCCACCCTCTAACTCCACCCTCCAAATCCACGCTCCAAATCCACGCTCCAAATCCACCCTCTAAATCCACCCTCCAAATCCACCCTCCAAATCCACCCTCCAAATCCACCCTCCAACTTCACCCTCTAACTCCACCCTCCAAATCCACCCTCTAACTCCACCCTCTAACTCCACCCTGTAATTACACCCTCATACTCCACCCTCCAAATCCACCCTCCAAATACATCCTCCAAATCCAACTCCACCCTCCAAATCCAACTCCACCCTCCAAATCCAAATCCACCCTCCAAATCCACCCGCGAAATCCACCCTCCAACTCCACTCTCTTAACTCCACCCTCCAACTCCAGCTCCACCCTCCAACTCCAACTCCACCCTCCAAATCCAACTCCACCCTCCAACTCCAAATCCAAATCCACCCTCCAACTCAGTATGAATTATTAAAAAAAAACATTGTTATTTGTAAAATCAATACTTCTAAGTCACGTAAATACAAAACATGTTGCATTAAAAATGCTATAGGTGTCACATTGTCAAAAAATAAAAGTATTACCATTGTAAATGACAAAGCTATTAATTTCACAATTTTCAAAAATACCACATAAATAACAAATTTGTCATGTACAGGACAAATAACTCAAACTTTCCTAATGCGAGACCTATTGCATTGCAAATGCTTGTTTATTTTGTAAATTCTTTTCCACTGTTAGGCAGCTGTTGTTGGTACCTATACTAAAACAGTCTGGGTTACGCCAATGTCACCCCGCTCTACTGTCACTACAACTTTTAGATAATGAAAATAGTGTTCTAAGAATTATAGCCTTCTTGAAAAAAGTCTTTTATTTTAGGAAACGTATTTTTACTTGAATGCTTTTTGCACAGTAACGATGGTCCTCTTCTTTTTAATAATGTAATACTGTAACATTTAATATGATTCTATGTAATGTTTATTATGAATTTTTTTACATGAAATTGTTTATGTATGTTATAATGGTGTGCTTTTATGATTGCTATTCATCAATCGAATAAAGCCTTTCTTGAACTTGAGCTTGACAGCTTAGACCCTTGTCTTATTCTTCAAATAAAAATCAAGTTGTACAAGCCTGATAACACGTCACTTATTAAGGGCAATTATAGACAATTCGCTCAATTTAAATGTACCAAGGAGATCAATTGCTATAGATGAACAAATCTGGAAAACTCATTTGAAGATTTATATGCTGTCCCTCTCTTATCCCTGATTCACAATCGCTCACTCATTATTAAGAACTGTAGTACTAACCAAGCTTTACTTCCTACAGTAGATTCAGTGATTAAGTTAATTTGTAGTAGTTAGAGATGAGTTGGGCTACCGGATGCAGTGGGTATAACTAAGATCTGCCTTATAAGGGTCTGGTATCTTAAGATGAGTGTCCTCATACCCACTAATGGGCATTGCCCCCACCCTACAGGACAAAGTTTGGATAGATTTACTTGGTTTAGGTGATGCTCTCACTTAATAGTTGCCATATTAGAACGATCAGTTTAAACAAGAGCGAGCAATCACAAACGTTGGTGAATAAGCAAGTAATTTGCTTGTTGAAATGCGTTTATTCTTTTTCTTCTGTAATGGAGGGCCACAGGGATCACATGATTCACTCCTTTGTGCTGAACAGATCTTCCAAATGTACAAATATTTCAATTTGAGTCACTAGACAGAATGATTTCGAGGTCAACTCAGAGAATATTAGATTGTCTTAAACTGAAAATGTAATGATAAATCGTCAAGGCCTTTGATAGTATTATAAGTATGTGGCTTTGAAGCCAAAGCTCCACATCTTATTAAATCTAAATTTTGAAAAAAAGTCGATCCTTGTGAGAGCTAAGTGGAACAGTAGCTCCGAACAGTCTGTAATAATATATTTTGGTCGGGTGTAGTGGTGTGTGGCTTAAGGCCCCGTGTAGTCTGGGTAATCTAACCAATGTGTGAGGCCAATGTGACCACTAATAAGTGACGTGTTAGAATCTACTTTCAGTTAGTTCAAGCCGCTAAACCTTTGAGGGCCCAGATGGGGTTCCCATTACCATCATTCAAACTAACCCACAGTTATGGCCTAATGTTTTATTACCATTATGTGATATTGGCATTGAAATGGTACAATTCCTGAGTCATGGAGGGACAGCCAAGTATTAAATATAAGAAAGGACCGAGTGTATCCCTTTCTATATATAGACCCGTAGCACTATTGGATTCAGTTTGTTAACTATATGTAAAATAAATATATCTTATTTTCACGTAGTGGTCAAAAATAGGTGACAGCTTTCTTTTGAGCGGGTTGGCTTTAGGGCACATTGGTTGACTATTGACAATGGCATATCACTCAGGTTGCTTTGTTAGAAATATTCAATCCTTTGACAGCATTGCTTATATGCAGCCTTGTTCGATGGTTCCTAAACTTTTGAAAAACGTTGATTGCCCATTATTAGAGTCTAAGAGCCTGATTTAGAGTTTGGAGAACGGTTGTATGTTCACCAGGAAGGGATAAATGACTGCGTCGCCATGATTAACATCATATCCCTCAAACCTAAAGATGTCTGCCTGCCCTGCTAGCGTCTCCTAATATTGGTAGAAACCGCCAGTGTTGTAATGTTTATGGATGGCTCCATCAAACAGAACATGCAGAACATGCATCCGTTAAACTATTACCTGGTTGTACTTTTTTCAAAACTAATGACACCCAATCACTGGAGGTTTCCCTAGCCACTGCATGTGGCTGAAGTGGAAGACAAGGTAGGGTGTTCTTCAGAACACCACCCAATCTCCACAGCATCCACATGTTTAAGCATTTCATCGTGTGCATTCTGGCCCCTGATAGATCAAAAATCTGATAGTCTTTCAGTTGGATTAGTGTTTTGCTTTTGACTACATCAGTCAACAAAAACATTACACCCTAAAAGTTACGAGAATGCCCTATTCTTTTGAAATACAGAAACCGGTCCGAGGAAGCTTGAATCTGGTCCAGGGAAGGCATGGCTTGGCAGTTCGGGCTGGACTGTTCCCATGAGGCACAGGGTCAGACTGATTTGCATATGGCCATGTCTGAACTGGGGTGGCAGAGTGGGCTAAACAACGGTGATGGATTAAACCCAGATCTGTTGACTGGGTGTCAGTGTTTGATTGGTTCAGATGCTCCGTCCATCGCCACCCCCATTTGTACCGCTTTGTTAGCCATAGGTTGGCAGGTTTTGCTCAGACGTGAGTCCCTTGCTCACTTTGCCACTGGATTCAAGCAAGCCTGGCTGAAGACGGCTGTAATGCCAGAAACCGGTCCTAGGAAGCTTGAAACCGGTCCAGGGAAGGCATGGTTTAGCAGTTCGGGCTGGACTGTTCCCATGAGGCACATGGTCAGACTGATTGGCATATGGTCATGACTGAACTGGGGTGGCAGAGTGGGCTAAAGAACGGTGATGGATTAAACCCAGATCTGTTGACTGGGTGTGAGTGTTTGATTGGTTCAGATTCTCCGTCCATCGCCACCCCCTTTTGTACCGCTTTGTTCGCCATAAGTTGGCAGGGTATGCTCAGACGTGAGTCCCTTGCTCACTTTGCCACTGGATTCAAGCAAGCCTGGCTGAAGACGGCTATAATGCCAGAAACTGGTCCTAGGAAGCTTGAAACTGGTCCAGGGAAGGCATGGCTTGGCAGTTCGGGCTCGACAGTTACCATGAGGCACAGGGTCAGACTGATTTGCATATGGCCATGACTGAACTGGGGTGGCAGAGTGGGCTAAAGAACGGTGATGGATTAAATCCAGATCTGTTGACTGGGTGTGAGTGTTTGATTGATTCAGATGCCGCGTCCATCGCCACCCCCTTTTCTACCACTTTATCTGTTGCATTTTTCCATAAAATAACTTTGCATCCAATAATTTTCATTAATAATGAAGACGGGATTCATAATGTTTTGATCTAACAAATAACCTTAATTAAAAGCTGTCAACTAATGTACACATATTTCTATTTGAGTCGCTAGACAAAATGATTTTGAGGTGAACTCAGAGAATATTTGATAGTCCTAAACTAAACATTGGGCATGTAGGTTTTAATTTTAGGGATAGGAATCTGTTTCAGTTTAACTTCTTATAATGTGGCTTCCTGTGACATGCAGTACACGTTACTTTAGTAAGTTATTATCCAACCTATATTTTTGTATTTGTGGCAGGTTCCTAAGTGTGTGTGTATGATGGTATATTCTAATAGGAAGATTGTCACCGGTAGTCAATGTGTGTGTCAAGTCAAATGTATGTTTATTATGACCGTAGTCTTTAAACAAAACAGTGAGCATAACGCAAAATATATATATATATTTTTTTTAAATATTGTTCTTTAAAAAGCAATTCTACATTTCATTTTCAAAAGTACAATGTCCGAACTATAAAATACTAACAACCATAAAAAATTGCAAATACCTTAAAACTTGTTTATAAAAATTAAAACCTATTCGCTTTCCTACCACCATAACAGTTTCAATGGTTTAAATTCATACCGTACTACATTTTTCCTTGGTTCTCAGTGCGTTTAGGGCCACCTTTAAAAATTTCCCAAGGGCGATTACAATATCAATGAAGGGTATTTCTGTTAGAAGGCTGGCTGCCTGCAACCTTGTTTTTATTCCATATTTTAGGAAGACCGGGCGCAGCCATAGTTTTCTCTGCTCAAGGAGAAACAGACAGTCCAACAGAATATGCGACCAGTCTCCCTTGGTTCCCAACTTACACCTGCAGCGACCTTCTTGATCTAACAATTTTGATTTGGGCTCTTTATTTATTATCCACGGGTTAATCCCAACTCGACACCTCAGGATCTCTTGCCTGAGCCCGCGGTTAGGTAATCTATCAAGGTAGGGGAACCAATTTTCGTTGGGCCAAGCATTTATCATATGCGCCACTGATTTTTTCTTTGTCAGATAGCCTATGTCAATCGATTTAGAAGCTTCCTTCCCCCTTTGCTTCAGCTCCCCTTTGGTATTTAGGACCTGGTGCGTTTCCTGGACCCAATCTAACTCTAATGAGTTACAAATTCCTTTCAGTTTATCCCTGCAGTCCTTTGCCCATTTTAGCTCGCTTCTCAGTATTTCATTGCGACACCAATGTGCTATTTTTTGGCTTTCGGGGTCTTCCAATCTCTTCCAGAATCTAATCACAGCCATCTGGGATTGTATTTTCCACGATTTTGTGCCTATTTCTATCCTGATGGCTTGTATCATCGAAGATTGAGGGAGGGATAGGAGCCTTTTTAAGCAATTCCCCTCTATCACGTCCCAGGATCCCTTACCGCTCAAATAAAGGATCTCGACGCCATACAAAACTTGAGAAGGAATCATTGCTTCGAAAGCTCTCAGCATAGGTCGGTGAGACATCTCTCCATAGACCCCATTAAACCTTTTTAGACCACATATGGATGAGAGTGCCTTTGCTTTTTGGGTATCCAGGTGGGAGTTCCAATTTAGAGCCCTATCGAACCATAAGCCCAAATATCGATATTCATTAACTGTCTCCAGTTTAAGATCACCTATATACCAAATAAATTTACTTTTCTTTTTCCCGAAGCATAGGGTTTTGGTTTTATCCAAATTGATTGTTAAGCGTTTACTGGCACAATATGTATTGAAAGCATTAAGCTTCCTTTGTAGACCCCTCTCGGTCTGGTCTACTATCACCAGATCGTCAGCATACAATAAGCAGGGTATTTTATTGCCATCCATTTTAGGGCTGGCGCTACCCTCCACCTCTAGATGTGCCGGAAGATCTGACAGGAAGATTGAAAAAAGCTGTGGGGCCAACACACATCCCTGTCTTAATCCATTTGCAATGGGTATTTTTGGAGTCAGAGAGCCCACCTTATCCTTGATTACTTGCCCCCAGTTTTCCCTGTGGAGTTCTTTTATTATAATCAGTAGTTCATTGGGGATCTTCAACCTCTCTAGTAACTCCCATAGACAGGCCCGATCCACGGAGTCAAAGGCTGCTCTGAAGTCGACGAAACAGCAGCATAGCTTGCCGTTCTGTTCCGTCGACTTCATCGCCATCGACCATAGAGCAAATCTGTGGTCTATTGTAGAGTGGCCTGCTCTAAAACCACCCTGTTCTATGGGTATTATTTGAAACTCATCTACCCATGCATTCAATTGTTTCAGCACAATTTTAGAAAACACTTTCTCGCCTATATCTAGCAGGTTGATTAGCCGGTAGTTTTTTGGCTCCTCTTTGCTCCCTTTCTTGTGAATCGGCCTAATTACGGCCCCCTTCCAGGTTGGTGGCATTACCCCTTCTTTTAGGACTACCAGGAACATTTTGGCAAGAAATCTTGCCCACCATTTAACCTCGGATTTCAAAATTATTGCAGGAAGATTGTCCGGACCTGCTGCCCGAGTTAACTTCAGTTCTTTTATTGTGAGCTCAACTTGTTCTTCATTGAAATGAGTTAATAGGTCCTCTGGGATTTCTTGCCATATTTTAGACGCCCCCTCCTCTCTTGGAGTCCTTACCCCGTACAATTCCCTTATGTACACTTCCCATGCAGCCTCACTCACCACACAGTTCAATTCACCATCTGAGGATCCCGCTACAGACTTTACTAATCTCCAAAATTGCCTTAGGTTTTTATTCTCTATGGCTTCTAATAATTCTAACCAGCATTTTTCTTTATATACCCTTTTTGCCTTGGTTACCATTATCTTAAATTCTCTTTTCAGCTTAACTAGCTGGTCCTGTCTCTCTAGTGTAAAGTTCTTTTTTTGTCTTCTTTGTACCGCACGTATCTCCTTTTTCTGATTTTGGCACGCCACAGAAAACCCTTTACATCGGTTTATTTGTTTCACCCTTGCGAGTTGGTTCTCTTTTAATTTTATCTTTAGGCATTGGACCACCTCTTCTAATTTCCCTATAAACCATTCCAATTTTTTGTTCTCACAGCTTTCCGGAACAATTTTTATTTGCATGGCCTTCAACTTTTTCATATATTCCTCAGTGAGACGTGTCGTCACCCGTTTGGGGTACTCGACCTCCTGGGTGATCACCCTTTCTCTCTGAAGATCATTTCCCCCTGCTATTATTATATACAGGAGTTTGTGATCACTCACTTCTTTTTGTTCAAGCCTAAAATCCCTAATCTGGGTGAAATTCCAGGCCTGCAAAAATATATAATCAATTGGGCAATTCTGTTGCCCTTGGATGAATGTCTTTCCTGCTGGGGAGTCTGTCTCTATCCTCCCATTTACGCAGTGAAAGCCCCTACCTCCTAGGGTGTATACTAGGCCAAGATCTTGTTTTGAGATTTCCCCGATTGGGAACTTAGCCGGGTTTATTCCATACGCCTCTAACTGTTCCCTGTTCCAAAGATCTGCCTTTTTTGGATTTAGCTTATGGTTAAAATCCCCCATTATTATTATTGTCTCTGCGGGATATTTTTCCTGGGTACTGTCTACGTCCTCTTTAAAACACTTCATTTCCCTTTCGTACTCCTCCCCGTTATCCCACTGCATATATACATTCATTACAATTATCATTTTATGCTTCTGTTCCACCTTCATAAGTTCAATTCTACATGATTGTACCCATTTACATTTTGTATTCAGCAGTTCAATATCCCTCATAACTTTTGTTGATATTAATGTCAACAGCCCCCCCGAGGGCCGTCCATGGTTTTTCTTTGTGGCTGGCTGCTGTATGTGGGCGTATCCATCGAATGTAGGGGTATTGTCGCATAGCCAGGTCTCTTGCAGGCAGGCAATGTCCACTTTATTTATAACTTCCTTTAAATACTCACGTTTTTGCTCATTGCCTAGCCCGTTTATATTCCAGGATAAGAGACCTAGATCTTGCGACCCCCCTCCGTCCTATTCAACGTCACTCAAAGCTCCTTCTTCCTCCATATCCAATGAATTACTTACGTTGACTTCACCCCTTGGGTTACTAAGTAACGACCAGTTGCCCCATGAGAGATCATTCCTAGAGTTGTCTATTACGACGTTCAGGCGGCTTAAATCCTTTTCTGTTTCTCTGTAGAGAATCACTTGCCTTTTCTGAAGCCCGGCATGATGATTTAGGAAATTGTTATCGTTAGAATTTTTTATTTCCCTCTCTGGGACGATTCTTATTCCCTGTTGAGATATCTCATTTGAGGCTTTCTGGATTGCCCTTTTTACCAGATCTGAGTGAAGGATAATTTTTGTTAACTCTTTTCCATTCCTATTTTCTACGAACCCAACTTGCTGTAGATCTTTGGTCCCAATCCCTCTCAGGCTACCGCATTTTTCAAATGCGGACAAAATCAATGCCCTATTTAGGGGTTTGGGATTTCCTGTCGGCTTCTCTTTCCTCCCAGCTGGTACTAGGTCCAGAAATAACCAATTGTTCTTATCTCTTTCATGAAGATTCGTGTTTGTTATCAGCGCCTGTTGATAGGTGATTGATCTCCCTATTTGCCGTCCGTTCTTTCTCATGGTGGGTCCTTCCTGTACCTGCGCTCTTACTGCGCTTTGTTCGGTGGCTCGGTCGACCCTTTGCCTTACTTTCTGTTTCATCGTACGGATGGAAGTGGGGATCTCAGATGCCTCCATGCGTCTCTGCTTTTTCCTTGATACTCTCGGGGTCCTTGGGGACTTTGGGGCGTTTGCCTCTACATGTGAGGGTCTAAGTGTTGTAAAGGTCGGTGCCGACGCATTTAGGCCTGACTGTACCACCCTCATCGATGTTTTCTTCCCTTTACTCTTCCCTACTTGTTTCAGTTGCCTGTTTTTTCCATTCCTGTTCGCGGCCTAACGTGTGACATACCCCCGCGCTTTTTTATAAGCATCGGTCTTCTTGATATGTATACATTGTCTGCAGACTCTTCTGCCTCCTTTGCTGTTTGATCTGCGGGTTGGGGAGCTCTTTCCAGAGATACCCTACTTTCCTCTTCTAGTAGTATCATGTCACTTTTCTCCCTCGAAGTGGTTGTCTCCATTGTCATTACCTTGTTTGGCATTTTGCTCTTTATTACTCTTAGTTCTTCTTCTATGTTCTTTAGATGTTGTCTCTGAGCTTTCATCAATCCGTTGTTTGAGAGATTCACTTCCAGGATTCCTTGTAGTGCTTTCTGAAGTAACAGGATTAACTCTATCAGCGAAGATGTAGGCGTTTCAGAGATCACTGAATCCTGTATGGTGTTTCTGACGGGGTTTACTGGATTGCTAGACCTTATGCTCTCATGCTGAGCCGATGATTTTTGCAAAGGGTAGAGCGGCTGTAATTGATCTGGCGCGCCCCCCCAGATAACACTCTGATTATGGTCTTCATTTCCCCTGTGACCTTCGTTTCCTGGTGACAACTGTGAGAACAGTTTGGGTGATGATGATAATCGAGGTGCCGAGATTTGGTGATTTTGGCTTTGCAGAGTCAGGTTTATAGTGTTGTAATTCTCCCCCTCCTCTTTGCTATCCTGGTTGACTTCTTCGTGGATTTCTCCCTTTTCTAACCGTCTTTGACTTTGACTTTCGTCCGGCTTGCCTGGGTTTTCAGTAATTTCTCCGCCAATTTCCACTATTTCTTCATCCATCTCCGATGTTATCGCTGGATTCAAAGATTTATAGTGTTTACCCACAAACTCTTTTATGGACTTTGTCCCACCCGCGTTCTCTTTCTGTCTATTAGTCATTTGATTGCCACCTCTTTTTGCCTTCTGGGCGTTCTTCACTGCTTTTTTAACTTTCCTTGTCTTTCTTTTACCCTTACTATTATCCAGAGATGATACTTGACTCTCTTGGCTCTCTTCCAGGGATTTTGAGCCCTCCATTAGTTTGCTCCTCCCTTGCTCATCCACTGTACGTAGATTTGTCCCTTTTTTAGGAACCATTTCTTAATCCAAAAAACTGTTGTATAAATGTAGGTGTAACACTTAGTTATTAATTTTTGCTTTCTTACAAGTTAATCACTTACCTCTGTTCAGCCTTAAATGCCTTAATTGCCTTCCGCCGGCTTTCCTTCTGCTTTCCTTGCCACTGTTGCACTGTCTGTCTTGTTTGGTGAATCACCTATTTCTCAGCTGAACTATGCTTCTTTTGACCAGTGCTTAGGTTACTAAGCTCTTCCTTGGTACCTTTAGGCGCCTCCCTTACGCTACTAGTGCCCTATTCCTCTAATTCCCCTGCAGTCTCTGCTGGTTTATCAATGTGTGTGCCTGAGTTGCTAATTAGATGTAATACCCTTGCTTGGGGAATCAGGAGAACATAGCATGAGACTCCCCTCCACATTTGCTCAGTGGGTTAGACTGGTGCAGGATGTGGTCTGGGCTGGCAGATGGAGCTTGGTCAAAGCGTATCTCGTCGGTAAGGAGCAGAGAGGTTACGCTGCTGTTTTTTATTTATTTATTTATTTATTTATTTCACTTGTATCGCGCAACAGCTACCCAACAAAGGGTTTCCCGGCGCTACTGATTCAGTGGTTTGTCTCTGGAAATGTAAGTTTCAGATGTTAAACAGCCAGGTCTTTAAGGCTTTCCTGAACTTAAAATAGCTAGTTTCATTTCGCACAGAGAGTGGCATCGCATTCCACAATGTGGGTCCAAGAAATGAAAAAGATTTTCCACCCACTCTTGACAGTTTAATTTTGGGAATTACAAAATGCTTAGCTGAAGCAGATCGGAGGACACGGGAAGGGTGGTAAGGGTGCACTAGGTTTTGCAGGTATTTTGGGGCGGTTTTAGTGGAGATTTTGTGCATAAAGCAGAGAGATTTAAATTTAATCCGGTTCTCCACTCTTAGCCAATGAAGATCACGGATGTACTTAGAGGTTGATGTCGTATATGGGATTTTAAATAGCAGTCTGGCCGCTGCATTCTGGACTGTCTGCAGTCTACGAATCGTTTCTTTTTTAGCCTCTAGATAAAGTACATTACCGTAATCAAGCCTAGCTGTAATTAAGGCATTGATTACCGTTTTCTTTGTGGATTCTGGCAACATCCAGCAGATCTTCTTAAGCCATTTTAGAATCGCAAAGCAGGTAGCAGACGTCTTTGCTGCTTGTTGGTGCATATTAAGGGAGGCGTCAACAATGATACCAAGGTTTTTGGCCTGCATCACAGGAACTGGAAGAAGGCCCATTTCTTGTGGCCAGTGTTGTGAGCCCCATAATTCCTTATCTTTCCCTACGATCATTACTTCGGTTTTATTACCGTTCAATTTAAGAAAATTCTCTTGCATCCATCCTGCAATTTCCACAAGTCCTTGTTTTAAAGTGGATGGACTTTCCTTTTTCGCAGAGGAAAGCGAGAAGAGTAGCTGTGAATCATCAGCATAGGAAAACATTTGTAGTCCAGTCTTTTCCACTACTTTTGCTAGTGGGCTCATATACAAATTAAAAAGTAAAGGGCTTAATATGGAGCCCTGCGGTACTCCATGTTTAAAAATCTGAATGTCAGAACATGCAGAGCGAGAGAAGACTTGGAAGGTACGTCTTACCCAGAAGCGACTTAATCCAATTAATGGCCGCTCCTCTAATGCCCATGGAATATAGTGTCCGCATTAACACAGTATGTGATACCGTGTCAAATGCGGCACTAAGGTCCAATAACACTAGTGCCACCGTTTCGCCTTTGTCCAACATAGATCGGATGTTCTCTGTAACACCGAGTAAGGTTGTCTCCGTAGAGAAACCTGAGCAAAAGCGTGACTGTTGGGGGTAAGTAGGTCTTGGGCTGTAATAAATTCGGTTAAAGCACGATGTAAATGCTTTTCAAGAATTTTTGCAAATGTAGGCAGCAGAGAGATCGGTCGAAAATTTGCAGGCAAATTTGGG
Organism: Lissotriton helveticus; assembly: GCF_964261635.1. NCBI lineage: Eukaryota > Metazoa > Chordata > Amphibia > Caudata > Salamandridae > Lissotriton > Lissotriton helveticus. Next base: position 642,599,915 of record NC_136065.1, on the reverse strand, counting down.
TCAGCTCCAGCTTTCTTTAATAAAGGATGAATCATAGCGTGTTTCCATTCACTCGGCACATATTCTTCCTGAAGAGATGCATTTAAAAGGTCTGTGATTAAAGCCATAGACTTTTTATTAAGTTATTTAAGCACTGAGCATGGCAAAGGGTCATTGGGCGATCCTGATTTGATGGAACTAAGTAGCTCAATGACAGTATCAGTGCTAAGCACCGGCCAACTTTCCAGTACACTAATAGGGGCATGGGGAAATCGCTTTTCGATATAATTATTTAGTGCATCAGCCGATGGATTAAGGGAAGTCGTATTAGCCTTATTCTGAGCTTGTTCTATTTCTTTGTAAATTTTATCTACTTTATTAACAAAGAATGCAGCTAATAAGTCACATTGGTGTTTATTTAAATCAGGCGGGGTTTGTACTGTTTTTGTGCTGTGGGAGGGCTGCCCCGTTTTGAGGAGGGGAAGCAGTTCGGGCCAGGGCTGAAGGCAACCGGGGAGTCACTCCTGCATTGCAGCAGAGCCAGATGCTGCAGCAACCCCACCTCCAGTTCAGGCTGGGGCAATACGGTCAGACTGAGATTGAGGTCAAATGGTGGAAGGGCAAACAAATACTCAATAACAGCCCGGTCTGGATGGTGCTCTAGGGCGGCTTTGAGGATGTGGCAGAGCAGCAAAAGCCCCAGAGGTTAGAGACAGCACTGGAGTGGTGCGATTGATCGCGAGGATAGCGAGGAGCCACTCAGGAGCACTGGGGGTTCCTGCTTAATGGTGGTACAAGGGGAAAAGAAAGATGGATAAAAAGTAGTGAAGAACAAATTAATAAAGGTTGACCAACGAAGGAAATAGAAGGGAACAGCTTTGGGGACTTACTAAGGGAACGACCTGGGTTTATGCCCCAGACATCTTTTCTCCTCACTTTACTCTCAAGCAACAAAATGGCCACAGTGAATTGAGCTAGGCCACGCCCCTCTAATAATAATAGTAACAGAAAGAGGATAAATATCCTCAGGGTGCTAGGAAAACCGAAGAACGAAGAAACAGGACTGCACTGTATGCTCCTAGCAATGAGGCAGCCATGTTGGAGTGGCTTTCAATCAGTGGTTATTATCAGTCTGTGATGATTTTTCCACCATCACAGATTATTCCAACCAGCTCAGGAAGTGCATAGTAGAAGGTATCCCAATATTACTTCTGCTACAAGATAGACTTAGTAAGAGAGGATAGAATAGATACGGATTGAAGTCATAACACACAAATATGACAGGGACCAATCTGAAACCTGCAGGAAGGAATTCCTATACCCCCCTAATCCCTCTAAAAATGCACCCAAAACCTTTAAACGCAACCTACTTAGAAAATATCCAGAAACTTTAATCTCAGAGCCCTCTTTTAACACAAAATAAGGCGCCACTATTAACGACCTAATATTTTTCAGCACTAAATTGGCAAAATGGCACAATACCCTGACTAGATTGCTTAACGTACAGGAATGGAGAATCATTCCATACATCACTAAGATGCTGATAACACCCTCTGGGAATCCCAGAGCTACACTGAACATAACATCCTATAAAAATGGCACAATAATTACACAAGCCGCCAACAAAGATCTAGTACTATTTGGCGAACACTTCACACTTTTATAACAATGTGCGTTCTTAACAGCCCTCCCTCAAAAACCCAGCAAAACAACAATTCACAAGCCATTGCCCCACACATGAGTCAATCTTCTAAGGTAGAATCTGTCATCGTTCAGGAGCTCCATCAGTCGAAACAGGAGCCCAGAATTCCCAAAGCTAGGAACAACAGCCAGCAACACACTAAAGCAACATTAACACCCAACATCCCCTGGGCCCCTAGCCACAGTCCTAGCCCCAACACCAGGCCATATCTTATTTTGGAAAAACACAGTAGGATGGAGTCAGCAGTCATTGCCCATGAAAACCGGAGATTTATTCATATCTTCGATGATAAGAATCTCTAGATAGCCTTAACGAATAGGAACATTGCGACAGTAAAGACAAAAAGTTGCCACATTCTCCCAGAGATGGATTTACCCAGCACACCAACAGGTTCACCGCAACAACCGCCTGCCTCACCTTCTTCCTGAATGGAGCTAGAAAATCCCAGCTCTGAATCGTACAAGAATTACAAGGCCTTGCAGCTCGCGATAAGAGATATGAAGAACATTTTACACCTCTCAGAAAAATATCTCTCGAAAATTTAGCTTTTTCAGAAATCAGTACACAAACCCCATAGCAAACAAAATACTATCCCAATGTCATTGACAAACAGACAATACCGACCTCGCAATCAACTTAGATTTCTGACAGATACTGAGATATAAATCCTATTGCTATTGTATGAATCATAGTCCAATCTCCCCCCTAAGGTAGACGGACATAAAATTCAATCAGTCCTAATCAAAACAAATAGAACTTCAAAGGCTAACCACAGAAAACCAAACCTCAACAACCTGAAAAAAAGTGACTTTAATTCCAGAAAAGCAAGACTCAATAAGGGTCATCCCACAGAAACCTATCTTGTGCCTACTACTTAACTGTCACTTAGAAAAGAAACATGCGCAGACATAGCCACCCTCATCTTAAACCAGGAAATCGACGTAACTATCCTAACAGAATCATGGCCATCGGAACCATCTGCCCCATGCCTTGATCTATTAGTCCCACCAAACTACAGCCTTGTGAGACTATACAGGTTAAACAAAACAGATGGAGGCATCGCCTGAATACATAGATCTGAAATTGCCATTACACAAGTACATTCAGAGCCACTCAAGTCATGTGAATATCTCGGTTTGTCCTTAAGATCCATAGATAACCAACTTTTTAAATTACACACGTTTTACCACTCACCAGGCAAAAACACCATGTTCATAGGCCAGCTGGTTCCTTTTTTAGAATGGTTTTATTCCCAGTGGCAAATGTCTGGTCAGCTGATACACTTGTATGTCCCTGTGAGGATGTTTCACTACAATCAAACCTGCACTGCACTTTATTTTGTAAATTTTTCACGGTACCCAGAAAGAAATACCTTAGACCGATTCATAGAAGCTGGAATATTAGATATTGTAGGGTAGCATTTCAAAGATTACAGCTGCTAGAAACACCAGCGACTATTCTGGCTGTAACAACGTATTTAAAGGCAATTATTAGGTCCCGGGCCACAATGTAATGTTTTACCTATAGGTTGTTTCTTCCCCATTTGATTGCGGGGATTTAACAATACTTTGCTAAGATTTGTATTATCACTACACTACACTTTTTATAAATTTGAGTCGAATTTTTTTTTTAAACAGACCCTGGCACACTATAAATGAATTTCTCCTCTTCTATGAAATGTTTTTGTGTAATTTCATGAGATCTGTCCCTCTTCCTAGACATATATCTTGTATTTGTTTATTCGTTTTTTATCTGAATATATATTCGATTGTGTCCATGTATTTATATATTTTTGCTCTTGTACTTTTATGATTTCTCATGTAATGAAATCGAATAAAGTTTTAAACTAGACCAGCTTATAGAAATCATCACAGCAATCTCTGCTCCTCAATCCAACTATATTTTCTTAGGAGACTTCAAACTTCACTGGGAAGATCACAATGATACTCAAATCAATTTGCTCAAATGCTTACTTGAAGATCAATTCTTGGTTCAAGAAGGCCAGCTACCAACCCACACAAAGGCTCTACATTAGATTGCATCATCTCTAAGGTAGATAAAGCTTTTGATACAATCAAGATCATCCCTTGTGACTGGTCAGCTCATTACATCATTACCTTCCAGGTACCCGACATAAAATCACAATCAATCAAAACCCAGAAAATAGGTTTGTGACACCAAAGGTCTCAATATGGAGAATCTTGTAGCACGATGTGAGAAAGAACTGCAACCTCCGAAAAACCTGGTAGACATCAGTGAACTTACGGAATACTACAGCACCACGATCACAAAAATAATTGATGACATAGCCCTGTTAAAACTCAAAAGAATACCGGACAGAGACAAAAAACCTTGGTTTAATGGATCCCTCAATGAAGAAAGACAGTCTCTCGGAATAACAGAAATGGAGGCAATACCCCATCTGAAAGTACTAAGACAGGCCAGAATGCCTAAAAGAAATGTACTCTAAAAGCAAAAAAGACTTCTTTAGAAGAGAACCTGGTAATGCAAAAAAACTGAATGAGGAAACTCTTCGAACTGCTGAAAGATCAATCCAATAAAATGGCCAAATCTGTTCTAATATCACCAAAATCAAACATCAGCTGTGAAGAATTCTCTTCCTTCTTTACAGCCAAAGCCAAATTCCTGGAGGTGGAGCTCAAGAATGCTGCGGAGAACCCTTCGATCCAAAAGAGCACTCCAGTTAAACTTCAGTCTCAACTAGTTCAAGCAATGCCCAAAAATAATGCTCTATGGTCAGAATTCAAGGTATATGACAACAAAGATATTGCCAAAATGCTTTTGACCATACAACCGAACAATCATTTCAATGATCCTACTAGTCAAAATGCTGGTTTACAATAAACCACTTGCTTATCCCCTCTTGGACCAATATTATTAATGATTCACTATTGAAAGGCTCATTACCAGACTGCCTATAAACAGGGCAAGTCATTCCAATCTTGAAAAAAAACTACTGAGAACCCCTCAGACCATAACAACTTTTGACCGGTAACAAACATCTCATGCTAGCCAAAGCTCTAGAAAAATAAGTACAACAACAATTGAGCCAACACATTTCTGAATTCAAACTTCCGAATGACTGCCAATCAGGGTACAGACCAAATCACAGTACTGAAACAGCAACTCTTCACATAGTGGATGATGCTCTACTTGCCCTAGTCCGCAATGAATCCTGTCTCCTAATTTTGCTCGACCTTTCATCCGCATTCAACACAGTAAACCATGCCAAAATACTAGAACCCCTGGAGGAAAGGATGGGTTTAGTGGGCGCAGTCCTAGAGTGGTTTAGATTCTTCTTAGAGAACAGATCACAAAGATTCATGGTAAACCAAACACTATCAGCATCATCCACAAATCGTATTGGAGTACCGCAGGGACCAACACTATCCCCTAATCTATTCAATCTATATATAGAACCACTAACAAAAATTTTACAGCAGGCAAACATTTAGTTCCACATGTATGCGGATGACATACAGCTATATATCAAGATTACATCGTTGGAAGAGATCATCTTTATGAACCAGGCTTTAAAGAGGACCATTCATTGGCTAACTAATAATCATCTCAAGCTTAACCTGCATGAAACTGAATTCCTTCTGATTTCACCCTAGAAAAGCGCTGCAAGTACAATGGAATGGACCAAGTTGATCACTGCGCTAAACTGTACTCCGAGTCTAGTAGACTCAAACAAGTCTCTTGGAATTGTGCTAGACAAGAACCTGAACATGCGAACCCTCATTAACAGGATGGCAAACAAATGCCCGTTTCCATTTAAGCTATCTTAGAAATCTGAAACCTTTCCTAGCTACTTCAGACCTCAAAATGGCAGTCCAGGCATTAGTCATCTCGAGGATCAAGCAAGGATGCACAACTTTATCAGGACTACCTTAGATTTCAACAGCCCCTGCTAAAAGCATGTCTCAATGCGCCCACAAGACTTATAACAGGCTCCTGAAAGTTTGACCACATCAGCCCACGTCTGAAAGCGCTTAAGTGGTTACCTTACGAAGCAAGAATCCCACTAAAGATGGTATGTATCACACACAAATCGATACATTACAAAACACCACTATACCTAGCCCAGAAAATCACATTATCAGGATGCAGCAGAGTCTCACGGAGCAATTAGATCTCTTACTGATACCTGCCCTCTTCCGAAAGAAGAGAACTTATGACAGACTATTTTCTGGTGTGGCACCAGGAATTTGGAACTCACTCCCCCCGAGCATTAGAAGAATCTTGTCCGCTTCAGCTTTCAAAAAAGAACCTAAGACTTTTCTTATGAGCCAATTCCTCCCATATTAACAGTAGACCAGAGACTGTTAAGTTACTTTCCTGGTCGCACACCTTGACAATACAAAGCCATCTCTAGCAGTATTAGGACAAGCATATTTGATTTTGAAAGCACAAATCTTTCTCTCTCAAATTGATGTATATATGATTTTGTAAGCATAATTGTTTCTCAAATTTTTGTGTGCTTGTTACTTTTGTCGAAAGTCAAACTTGCTATCTTACGATTAAGGCTATGTAAATGTGTAGCTCTCTGATTCCCTATTTGTGTCACGTCCGCACTATATAAAACACTGAATAAATAAATAAATTTAATTCATTTCTTCTCCATCCTCCCTGAAAGTGTATACAGTTGTGGAGACATAAGTCTGGCATTTTCATTATTCATACAAACAACCCCCTTTTCCTGGATGGCCCACCCTTACCAGCTCACAAGGCTTCAGAGAATGTACAAATACGTAGCATTTTACCTCAAATGTTGGTCCTGATGTGTAACTTCAATCGTTGTTTAATGTAAAAAGGCTACTCATCCTATTTAAAAATGGTTTAAGAAGAAGTAGTTTCACTTTTCAACTATGATTGAAATAGGAATCTCTGTAATGCTACTTACAAACTGAAATTCTTACCTTGCCTTCTGAAAGGATTTACTTAAGTTAATCATCTTCTCATAACTAATCACTTGCTTTTCTCTGGCCCACCAATTTTCAACCTCACCTGATTCTGGTCTTCATTTTCTACTGACAGGTGGTGATAAACTAAAAAGCAAATTCTCCCCTGTTACTGAGGTATTAAATAGTTCTTCTCTAGTCGGAGAGTAGACCAGATTGTCGAACAAAAGATTATTATCCCACTGTTAAACCTGTCAGCCTTGGGGCGACCTTCCGCCAAACTTTTGCTTTCCTCCTCCATTTTTCCTTATCTTGTGTTTGCTGGCATTAGGACTCTGCCCATTTACCTCTGCTAACCAGTGCTAAACTGCATGTGCTCCCTCCTGAAAACATGGTGGTATTGACTTATCCCCTATTGTCATATTTAATTTACTCATAAGTCCGAGTAAAGTGCCCAGGGCCTGTAAATTAAATGCTACTAGTGAGCCTGCAGCACTAATTGTGCTGCCCACTTTAGAATCACTTTAAATGTGCTTCAGCCCTGCCACTGCTGAGCCTGTGTGTACAGTTTTAAAATGTGATTTCGACCTGGCAAAATGAACCTTGTCCCAAAGAAGTAGGGGCCACGTCAGGCACCCTATCCCAGGGTGCACTGCAGTACTGTCAGTAAACCTTTCAATAAAGTTGTAAATGTAAATGTAGGTGTACTTATATAGCGCAAACCTGTCACCCAAAGGGCATCCTGGCGCTTGCTTAGGGAACCCGTCCTGATATTCCCCTGTGAGAAACCCCGGCAGGGTGTCCACAAGGTGAAAGTCAGGCATCCCGCCGCGAGGGGCCGTTGTGGAGATTAAGCAAGCTATTGCCCAGAGTCGCAGAGTGTGAACCCGTGAGTCGAGGAGGCACCGGGGCGAGAATTATCAAGTCCGTGGAATTTTTAGCCCAAGACCCGCCGAGGCGGGTAATTGAACCCTGGTCCAGGACCGATCTCAGCTTCCGGGTCTGCCGCCTCTAACCCCTGAGCCACACTTCTCCACGTTCAGCCACCTTTGTCCATGTTCAATTCATTTGATTTCTTCCATGATCTTCAAATCATCCATGGTTTTGAAAACATTTCTCATTTCACTTTTCACTTCAGTTCAACAAGTGCCTAACAGGCTTTACTCATGAGACACTTGGAGATTCAAGATTTCCCACAATCAAACGAGGATGTTTAAACCTAATGCATTTCTGGCAATTCTAGCCCATCTTCAGGGGTAAATACAACAAACCATAGTATAACCAATTGTTATTGATGTATGCTACTTTCCCACTTATAAGACTCCTGCCCCATATTGCTATAATACAACGTGCATTACATAATTACGTAACATAATTTGTGTGCTACGTACTGCCTGTGCCCAAACATTCCCACCCACAATACAATAAAACATGCTCGTCTGCCAAAAACGGCACGCAACCCAGGTCTTGATCTGTCCGTTTGTCACAGCCTGACATGTGCAAGATGTACAGAAATCCGACCTTGGCCTGTGGATTTCCTGTGATATGAATTATGTAATAAATCCCAGTGTGTTAACTTTTGCTGATGATACACAGATTTTGATCTAAATGGCGTTAGATTCAGTAATATGACAGCTCATTTAGGGTTTGTGTCCTATTTGTATTGGCATGGAAAAACCATAACATGCTACAATTAATATATAGGTGAGGTTTACACTTTTCAACAGTCATTAGTAACAACTATTAGAAAATTGGCCTGTCCGATTTTTATCTGACATAAATTAACTTGCACACTACTTCTATTAGCTCACTGCATTCTATGTATTTATTCCTCTCATATCCTTGAGATTATGAAGCATTCTGATTTGCATCAAGAGGCTGGGTGTCCTTTCAGAGTGCAGGTTTGGACAGGGTGTTGGTTGTAGTATGACTCGTGTGAGAGGAGTTGGGTGATGTGTATGATCTTTGGAGAGGTGCTCTAACCTTGGTGTGGCCAAGTAAAGAAACAAAGGTCCAAAGCAAGGCAAAAATATTAATTAATACTATATAGACCACAATAGGCTGCTATATATTTTTCCTTGCCCTGCCGGACAAGGAATTTATTTTAAGTTGAATCAAAAGTTTAGAATCTGAATACATTAGCAACAAAAATGTTTGCAGTAAGGCACAGTCCTGCACCGTACTGAAGAAGTAGACACAATGAAAGGAAAAGAAAGAATACAGTAGGAAAAAAGGTTCTTCAGGCAAAAGGAGTGAGCGTTCTGGGCACTTTTTAAATCAGTGTTAACAGTGTTCACCAGAGTAGCACATACATACAATAATATACAAGAGTCAGATGTATGTCTACTAGAGAGAGTCGAGAGTTCGCGCTTTGGCCCGCCTGCATCCTGACATCGTTCAGCAATCTGCGGACCGCTTGAATTAATTGACAGCTCTGCAACCGTCGGGAATCCAAGCCCGCGTTGCCATCACGGCTGTTCTCACCGGAAATGCCGTCAATCTCTCCCACCCAAAGAGCCCTTGAGTGCACAGCGTCATCGCACGCCTTGACCCACCACGAGCTCTGACTTATGAGCTCCCTTAGCCCTGACAGAACACGCAGCGTCATCGTACGCCTTGTGCCCCTCCTCGAGCCCCCGAAAAGGCATATGTATTATTTAAACCAGGCAATTAATTGTGTTAAGTCCTTATGATGATCCCCTTGTAACTAGAGCACGGGATCGAAACGTTGACTCTCTCTAGTAATGTAAATGTAAATGTAAATGTACAGGAATTTATATAGCGCAAATCACCAAGCGGTCTCTAAGCGCTTGCTTAGGGAACCCGTCCTGGTATTCCCCTGTGAGATAACCCCGGCAGGGTATCCGCAAGGTGAAAGCCAGGCATCCCGCCACGAGGGGCCGTTGTGGAGATTAAGCAAGCTATTGCCCAGAGTCGCAGAGTGTGAACCCGTGAATCGAGTAGGCACCAAAGCGAGGATTGTCGAGTCCATGGACATTTTAGAACTCAAGACCCAGCCGAGCCGGGAATTGAACCCTGGTCCCGGGCTGACCTCTGCTTCCAGGTCTGCCTCCTCTAACCAGTGAGCCACACTTCTCCACTGACATACATATGACTCTTGTATATTATTGTATGTATGTGCTACTCGGGTGAACACTGTTAACACTGATTTAAAAAGTGCCCAGAACGCTCACTCCTTTTCCCTGAAGAACCTTTTTTCCTACTGTATTTTTTCTTTTCCTTTCATTGTGTCTACTTCTTCAGTACGGTGCAGGACTGTGCCTTACTGCAAAAATGGTTTGTTGCTAATGTATTCAGATTCTAAACTTTTGATTCAACTTAAAATAAATTCCTTGTCCGGCTGGGCAAGGAAAAATATATAGCAGCCTATTGTGGTCTATATAGTATTAATTATTATTTTTGCCTTGCTTTGGACCTTTGCTTCTTTACTTGACTGATACCCATAGTCCATAAGCTACCTATTTTTGGTCCCCCTTGTCTACCTTAAAACTAACCTTGGTGTGGCAGCATAACTATGCTAAAGCATAAAGTGTTTAAGAAAAGTGTCAGAGAAAACAGTGTACATGTGTGGATAGCTACCTTGTCAGAGTTGGTTCTAACATTGTAGCAATAAACTTGAAAATATATAGGGTTCTAGTGCTTTCTGTAATTCACTGTGGGAACATAGAAGGAGTTTCACCTGGTCTGAGATTTGTTAAGGGCAGGTACAAATAGAAAGGATATCTGCCTGTATCGAAGTGGTCTCACTCAATGGTAAGTCAGGAATGTTTCCTATATGATGCATGGTCCTTCACCATGAATTACACAGCAAGCTTTACAGCTTGTATGAAGGTGATATGCCTAACTAAGGAGAGCCCATGTAGAGACTTAGGAGGGGAAGAGAAGCATGGTCTGATATTATGGTTTAGGAGTTTTGTCAAGTCTGCATTTTAGATTTTATGTAGATTATTGATCACCATTTGAGTGTTGCTAGATAAAAGCCATATACCAGAGAGTAAAGGGAAAATTTGCAAAGCAACACTTAATGTCAATGCATCCTTTTGTAAGTTAGTTCACTTGAGTGGTCATGGAATAGTATTAATTCATGTCACACCTACAGTTCTTGCTATGTCAATTTGACTTTGAACTTTTAGCATGATTTGTTTGTCATCTTTGTATCTATAGAAGGTGGGTTCACAGAAAGAGCTCAAATGTACCAGAGATCTGAAATAGAAGTGTATGAGGACAGAGGAGCTAGTGGTTCTTTCTGGCATTCAGTGGAAAAAGGTCAGAGTAATAAGGAAGCAAAGGGATCTATGTAGTATTTGGGAACAGGCGAGTAGTCAAAGTTGTAGTTTCAAGGTAGATTTATTAGGAATTCAAGTACACAGCGACATCAGAGAGCAACAGGCATAAACTGCCAAAACAGTGGACATTCCATTCAGAACCCTAGAATGCCCATAATGTAAAGTTCTACCTACAAGTGCCCATGAGGCACAATACAAGATACTACATTATCCTCTTTCCTACAAAACAAAGGAAAAGAACCTAGGAGGAAAAGGAAGAAAGAATGCAAGGAAGAGAAAAAAAAGAAAAGAAGAAATGAGAAATACAGCAAAGGAAAAAAACAAAACATACAAATCATGGAAACAGACACCAGGAAACTGGAGAACTACCTGAACCTGGCAGGAATCCTAGACACCCACAAACTCCTGCGAAGTTCAGGCAACAAGTTATCATCATTACAACTGTTATCAATATTAATGGTATCAGAACAAGAATCAGGCACATGGTTACAAAATTGTTGGCGACGATGCTCTAGACTCTAGAGGGAACTGAACCCGATGACTCACCTCGTATTTGCTTCACTTTCGCCTTTCTAAAGCTGCTTGGACGGAAAACGACTGGTGGCTCATCTCAAAGACTGTTGAAAACGAGAAAATTGCAGATAAGTGCTCCGCTTTGTTTTTTTTCTTTATAAGGACGCTGTGTGTCCGCTGGGATGTTGAAAGGAAATTGACGGATTTCGCGTGATTGGCAGGGGAGAAGGCACGTATGGTTGGCAGCGCAATATCACGCTATTGACGCAGCCGTCGGCCATTTTATGCCTGTCTATTTCCTCTTCATGAAGCCTGGTTGGAAAAAGATATGCGCTGGTTGGCAACGTAGTTTCGTGTTATTGACGTCGTGAGCGGCCATTTCAAAGCTCACCCCGAGTCAAGTACGCGGTTACCAAGGCTACTGTTCAACGCTTTCTGCACGTCTTTTCAGTCTCCGGTCACACTAATTTTTCGTTTTTAACATGCGTCAGCGGTCTGCACTGTCTAATGTTATCTGCACCATTTTCTGACCGTTTTCTGACTTTGGTTTTTTGTGAATAAAGAAAAGAAAGACAATCTCTATTTTTACAGATTCAGTGTAATTCATCACAACTGAATATAAAGTTGAAATTCATTCATCCCAAATTTCTTTCATGTTAACACAGCGACAAAACAAGTTTAATTTGGGATTAGTTCTTTTATTCACACGTTAAAGCAGTACATCATGCAATCAGTTTCTCCTCCTCCTCCTTTTCTGGAGACGCCTGGGAATCCACCAATAACTTGGAAAAAGTGGTTCGACGCTTTTGAAACTTATTTGGGTGCAATTGGCGCGTCGAGATATCGCGCAGAGAGGAAGAAGTGTCTTTTATTGCATTCATTAGGTTTTGAAGGTAGAGAAATTGACAAACATTTGCCTCCTCTGGTAAGGAACAACGCAGAGGAAGATGTGGATGAATATGTTGAAACAAGGATGAAACTGGAGTTAAGGTTCGATGTCAAACCTAGCCTTGTTGTAATTAGACATACATTCTTCAAAAGAGAGCAACTGCCTGGAGAAGATGTTGAAACCTATGTATCCCATCCTCGTCACCAACAATTTTGTAGTATTTGGGAACAGGCGAGTAGTCAAAGTTGTAGTTTCAAGGTAGATTTATTAGGAATTCAAGTACACAGCGACATCAGAGAGCAACAGGCATAAACTGCCAAAACAGTGGACATTCCATTCAGAACCCTAGAATGCCCATAATGTAAAGTTCTACCTACAAGTGCCCATGAGGCACAATACAAGATACTACAATCTATTAGTCTAAAAGTAGACTTTTTAGTTTATGATAGTGCCCTGAATTCCTAATGATTCAAGTCTCCAAAGTAAGGATGAACGGTGGAACATATCAAAGACAGCAGAAATGTATAAAAGCAGGAGTGTAACTTTACTATTTGAGGCAACTGGGCTCTTGAGATGATCCCTGGTGTGATTAGCAGATATACTGGGCTTCTATTTGGGAAGAACAAAGGTTGAATGTCGGAGAGCTGATCAGCATGGAGTTGATGTGTAATGCACTAGAGGACTTTTATGTAATTGCTCTCAAGGTACTTTTCAGGTCTTTGGCTTTGGAGATGAAGTGGTTAGTGAGAGAGTTGCATAGCTCATCTTTGTGGATGGTTTTGGTGTCTCACCATTCTCTGTTCATTCAAGAACTGAGTGATTATCGGGTATGTGCTCTCATAGATAACTTGTAAGAATATGAATCTTTTGACTTTTCTGTGTGCAACTTTAGAGATTCTTGTAATGAAGCATTCATTTCTTTTTTTTCAGAGTCTCCCTAGAGATCTTTTGATTCTCTGGAGTCTTCAAACCTACTTTCCCACAGCAATGACAGGGGTGATGGTCTATGTTGGCATGGAACATTTACACTGTGATCACTGGATCTCTAGGTCTTAAGGAGTTGAGTTAAGTATTACAGGTGGCAAGGACCACTTATTCATTCTCAGAGTCCATCAGTTTAAGTAGTGACTTTATGTGATTTGGAAGAGTATGGGAAGGGCATGAGGAGAAAGTTATAATAGGAGAGTAGCTGTTTGAAGTGTAGGTGGGGTCCCATAAAGATTGATAGGCAGCAAGAGCCAGGAGGTGTGTGGGGTAAATGTTAGGATAGGAGTCAGAGGTATTTAGAGATGGAAAAGGAAGAAGAGGGTTTTATATATGGTCTGTAGGTTGTAGCTGTGTGTTTAAGAGTTGTAGAAGGGAATATTTTTACAGGTGAAACAAGGATTTGTAGAAAAGAAGGAGCTGAATACAGATGTGTAAGTGCATTGAGCAAGTAGGTAGAGATGAGGGGTTAGGATCAGAATGTGTTCTGTATAATGTGGAGATAATAACTAGGTGGACGCCTTAAGTCAGAAGGGGATGTTTATAAGGAGAAAGGAGGGATACTGGGAGTAGGAAGCAGAGTAGTAGGTGCAGATACGAATGATGCAGTAGCCAAAAAAATGTAGATAAGAGATGGAATTGAGAGTACTAGGTGTTAAATATAGATTGGAAGACGTTAGAGTAAAGATAGTTAAAGGTAATGTGGCAAGGCAGAGTACACCGAAGCAGAGGGGGATAGATAGGAAAGAGGAGGAAGGGAACAGATTTAATGGAGGTGATGGATGAGGAGTTATAGCAAGAGGTGGTAATTGAGTGAGACAGAAGTTGAGAGAATACATTTGGGTTAGTAGACGTTGGAGAATGCATAGGCATAGAAGGGTGAGAGGGGCCTGAGATGCTGGGGTAAGAAGGAATTGTTGAAGTGGGTAGAAAGGGGTTTGTCAGACACATGGTGTATCAGCCAGAATGGTGAGATATGCAATCATACATCTGTTTCTATGTTGATATGGTTCATTATATATTCTTTGGCCAAAAGGCCTACTGTAAGGACCAGGTTAATTGATAAAAGACTATTTCTTAGCATGTCCTTCGGATGCTTATTGAGTTGTTGTTATGAAATCTTTATTACATAAAAACATTATTGGATTAGGATAGCATGCATGGTATGGGTACCAATAAATCGAGAAGAGCTCAGGGGACATGAGTAAACCAAGAGGAGTGGTGGTTTTCAGCCAAGACGTGCAAAGCTGGTTGATTGATTAGGGCATATATAGGTATAGTGGAAATATGCTATCCACTGTGTAGCGGGTTTGGAGAACCCAGCTTCAATAATTGTGGCTTAATGAGCACACCCAGAAGTGGAGATGAGAGGGGACAGGTTACATCATAGCACCCATAGTGTTAGGTCAAACTTTTCACCCAGAATTGACCAAGGTTATTTCGTGCCAGTGGCCAAGCAGCATCAGCATCTCTGCTGTCAGCAGTAGAATAGTCTTGACTGTTTGGTGAGGCAGTGCCAGTCTTTGCATCAGAAAAGGTCGGGACCGGAAGACAGCTGATTGCTTCACCACTGCATCTTTACCTGATTTCTGCACATGCACAGGGCCAGAAGTACTCCCATGCATTCATGCAGATCAGGCTTGTTAAGAAAACAGCTCAGCCTACCGCAGTGCTCCTGAACAATAGCTCATACCATAAGCCATTTCACAGTCTTTTGTGCTACTTTTCCTCGCGATTTATGACTTGTTGGTGCATTTTAATCCAATGATACTACAATGTTCTTACCTGCCTCACTTTCACTGAGCTTCAATCTGGCTTCTTCTGCTGTCACTCAAGCGTCCTCCTTCTGGGACACTGCTGCAGGCCTGACTAGTCAATAGCTCATTTTTATAGTTCATGAATTGTACCCCTACGTACCCTGGAGGTGAGTCTAATAACTGCCCTTGCAGAATAGTCACTTGCCTTCTTTAGTATCTGCCATCAGCTTGAATGTATACCTTTGTGATACAGTCTCTAATCTTTGCCTTTTTCTTTGGATCATGAAGTAATACGGCACCATTCATAATAATGCTGATTTGTCCCTCGTCTTGCAGATTCTTGATTAGCTTAACCTGAATTACAGAGGATCCTATGAAGGGACCATGTTTTTGACACAGAAGGAGATTTCTGGGCACAGTTAGTAATTCCCTGACCATTTTGATTAAAGTTTCTGCTTCTCTTCAATGTTGAAACTTCACCTCCAAGCATATTCATTCCATCTTCAGCACTTTGCTCCCATGCTTCCTACATTTACTCCAGACTGCAGTATACTCCAGCTCCTGGAGTTGGCCCCTCAGTCCTACTATCTTCCTGAATATAAATACAGAGGTCTGTTATGCACTAACATTGGTTTCACCGACTTGACACAGGTTAGTATTCGACATGTTAAACCATAGTCCACTCAGAGGTAAAGTTGAGATAACCCAAGTTAAATCATAAACCCCAAAGTAGTAGGTCTAAAATTCCACCCATTGAACGTCGGACTCTAGATGCATCCAAGACAGGTGGGAAAGCTAACCTACAGGTGTGAGGTGTGAATCATGGCCAGTGTAAGGAAAACAATTAGATATGGGTCCTTGGGAAATAGGCGCGACCGGTCGGTGTAAGGAGATAGTGCCGTCCAAGCATTAAGGAATCAGGATCGGGAGACCATTCAGAAAGAAAAGGACAGAGGTTCCCCGGGTTGGGTTGCTCATAGGCTGAGATATATATTTGTTCCAGGTTGCCGAGATATGGATCTGGGTTTTGCTTGAGTAGAACTTCAAGCCCGATAAGAAATTGGATAAGAGACATTTTCATTTCACCCTTGTCCTGAGGAGGCCAAGAGATCGGAAGGCCGAAACGCATCCGCGTCGACTTTATTTTCACAAGAGGAGTCTGAAGATTTTGTTCCTATTAAGAGATTCCTTCATCACAATCGTTGATTTTTTCTGGACTTATTAGAATTGATTGTGTGTATTTAGGACTTCCTCTCAGTGTACTCCCTGAATAAGTAGGGGGGCACTGGTCTTTTTGAGCGCAACCTTCTGGGTGAAAAGCTTTTTGATATAAATGTAATAACTATTTGTGGTGTTTTCATTGTCAGTTGTATATAATTGTAGATATATGTGTATATATGTGTGTGTATATATATGTTTAATCTATATATCATTGATATGATTATATAAAAGCATTTGATTTGTATGATGGATTACTATAAATAAAATTGGTAATCTTGCTTGTGATTAGATATGCAATCTTTGATGTAGATAAATAATTGAGGGTGAGACCAGTGTTCTGAGTATAAGGGAATTTGGAGTCCCTTATGACTTAATTACTTAAAGATCTATCCCCCCGAGCCATTTATGCTTTTTTCAGTTCCTTGGGAAATAGGGGCAATAATTCTGGCCATTTGCCCTTTACAGGCACAAACTTGAAAGTCATCACAGGGAGTCGTCTTAACCTTACATACTACACATGTATGATCAGGCTTGGTGGCGTGAGTGAATATGTTATATAGGGTAGCAGGAAAAAGGGGTAGAGTGAGGAATGGGTAGGTGGAAGAAGGGGTTAAAGACACCTGGGACCAGTTTTACTAAGAACATGCATTGTCCTTGCGTCATGCAAGGCAACACAAGGCAACGCAATCCCTAAAGTCAGATTTACTCAGCAATCTTGCATGGCTCTCCATGGCTTAATAAATCTAGAGTAGGGTAAGACAGCGCAAGTTCCAGCCTTGCATTTACTCTGCATTGAGAAGGAATTCCATGGGTGGAGGGAAAGCATCCACCCATGGATTTTGTAGCATTTCCAGATTTACTAAGCATAGTAAGGCTGAGAATCCGTCAGAGTGTTAACCCATCCCAACAGAGGCTAAACGAGGAGAAACATGTTTATTTCTCCTCGTTATTTCCCCTTTGTATGTGTGCTGCATTGAGCAGCACACATAGGAAGGAGAAAATGCCCCTTCCTGTACAAAAACAATCATACCTGTAACGTAGGCACTCTTGCACCATGGCGTAGAGGTGCCTGCATTGGTGTTAGGCAGCACTCAATGTGCCGCACACAGAGAGAGAGCAGGAATGCACCATATCGTAATAAATATGACACATTCCTGTTCTCTCTATTTGAAGCAGCGCAGTAAATTGTCTTGATGCATTGCACCGAATGTTAGTAAATCTGGCCCTAGATTATAATGGACGAAATGCTCCACCAAGTTGGTAATGGAAAGGGGGCATGAAAGGCTGTTCTGGATTCAACTTGCTGCCGCTGGAGGAAGAAATGCCTGGAGTGCATACAATACAATAAAAAAAATCCTAGTTGACAGGTGACCTAAAGTAATGAGTAAAGAGATGTCCGCTCAAAATTATTTAAGCAGACTGCTGCCATCAGAGGGTCACTATCAAGTTAAATAAACAGTAAATGAGCCCATGTATTTCAACTACAACACGACTCAATGAACAAATAAGAGAGAACCCCTTCAAGTACAAAGGGAACTGGGTTAAAGTAACTAGTAACAAAACAATATTCCCTGTGTTTAATATTTTTTATTAACTGCCAATCCCTTGTATCATAACCCTTCATACATACAGCACATACAAGGTACTTTACCACCGAGCAG
The DNA here is from genome assembly GCF_964261635.1 of Lissotriton helveticus. NCBI lineage: Eukaryota > Metazoa > Chordata > Amphibia > Caudata > Salamandridae > Lissotriton > Lissotriton helveticus. Next base: position 642,581,977 of record NC_136065.1, on the reverse strand, counting down.
TTCAGCTGTGGGTCACTTTGGTTGAAGCAGGCAACAGCAGCTTCTCTCCAAAACCTGATTCCCCTTTCATTAAAGTTCCTAGGTACGATTGTTCGGCGGTCCTCTAAGGTGGCCTAGCACAGGCATGTCTCGTGGACCATATCTGCAGGCCCCTGTCCACACTGTCTGCAGGTGCCCTGGCCTTCATTTCTACTCCATGGTGACTCGTGAGCTAGTGCTGGAAGGACTCCCAGCCTAAATTTCAGGAACTTTTCCTTCATTAAATTATAATAAAGTAAAACCCTTACTGTGGAAGACCAGGCTACCAAACTTTTCGCTAGCTGCTTTGGACTGTTGCGCAATATTCTGCCCCTGCTTCCCTCGAGGCGCGTGGTGGGTCAGGCTCTGATTCTTTCCCGTCTGGATTATGGGATCTCATTTAATCTGGGTATTTCTAAAATAATTACTCGGAAACTACAAGTCGTTCAAAATGTTGCCACTTGCATGCTTCTTGGGATTCCCAAGTCTCAGCCAGCCAGACAGGGGTTGATAGAGCTTCATTGGCTACCCAATAGAATTCAAGTCTCTGTGCATTAACCATGGAGCCTTACACGGTCAAGGCCCATCTTTCTTATACCAGTTTGCTATTCACTACATTCCCAATAGGTCACTTTGATTTTCCACCCATCATCCCTATGATCAAAAGAGCTAGAAATGGAGGACGGACTTTTAGCTTCAATGCAGCCAAGCTCTGGAACTCTCTTCCCTTAACAAGGCGAGCCATGAGCTGCACTTCTGAAAAGCTCTTAAGACCTGGCTTTTCTAAAGACCGGACTATCCAGGTATTTTTTCCGACCTCAGTGGTATAACCTCTTTCAACCAGTGCTGGGATTCCTTCAGGTCGCCATGCACTCTACAAATCCCCTAACACAGCGTTGGATAGAGTTCACCTAAATAAGAGTGAGTACTGTGCTCCATGTAATTATTAAGGGTTAATTAACCATATCTTCATCTGGCCAAGGCAGATTTATCCTCTAGAAGTGACATAATTTTAATGCTTGATTTTGTTATCCTTTTGAACTTGTCCTTGCTTATTGGTAGGTCCCAGTCAGCAGAAAGACCCAGCGTTTTTATGGATAATGTTAAGTAAATTCTTGCTGGTGAACGAACCCTCCCATGAATTTCGAGCCAAAGATGATAACTTAAATTTAAAGTTGTGACAACAGTTCATAAAGACTGCCTGCCTGGCCAAGGATTGTTTGGTAAAGCCGAATTCCAGTCTAATCTGTGCAAGGGACGTGTCTGGCAGTAGTTTAATGATGTACCTGTAGATCCTCATTATTGCTTTTTCCAAAATGGAGCTGCCCCGCCCTCTCAGAGCTCCACCCCCATTAGTCAAAGTGGAAGAGATTTTTATTTGGCAACATGGAGGAACAGACTTAGGGTTGGACCCTTCAACATACAATACATGACTGCATTGCCCTTCATTTTGGTATTTTCCGCGTGAGTGGGGAACCTACCATCTGAATTGAAAAAAAAACCCTAGGTATTTGTGGTTTTTGATGTCTTCCAGCTCTTCTAGGTGCCATGTATGATGTTTCCCCCTTCTTTTGTTTAAGGTTAGAGTTTTGGTCTTTGTCATGTTAATTATCATCCCCTTTTCTCTTACAGTAGACTAAAGTTGCATCCAAATCATTAACGGCCCACCACTCTCATGCTGATTATCACAAGGTCATCTGCGTTGAGTCAATTTGAAAGTGGGATGCCATCTATTTTTGGGGAATGACTGTTGACCTCATTGAGCTCAGGAGTGAAGTCAGAAAGAAATGAGTTGAAAAGGGTAGGTGTGAGCACACAATCTAGCTTTAGACTTTCTGTAACTTTTATGGCTATAGAATCCATCACCTAGTGTGACCCAAACCCACGTATTGTTGCGAAGTATCTGTATAGCCTTGAGCAAGCTTGGTGAAATTTTCTATTTTGCTTATTTATGCCATAATTTCTTCTGGTGTTGAATGGGACTTTATAATTAATAAAGAAAAGATGTATTGATTGATGGTATGTAATTGCTAAGTCTGTTAATAGGGAGAAGGCTAGGATGTTAGTAGCTGTTACGGTACATTAGGAGAAATCTGTTTGATTCAAGGGGATTATAGCATTATCTCTAGTCAATGCCAAAAGTTCCTTCAGTATGGTCCTGGCAAAATATTTTGTCTCATTGTCGATTAAAGGTACCAAAGGGTAGTTTACATGATTACTATTGTCTCCTCCGTTATATATAGATAAGTATTGGAACTGTTCCAAGTGGTGAGTATGTTATTAGTGTAGATAATGTGATTCATCTTGTGAAAAGTTGATCTGCCCAAATGATTGGGTCCTCCTTAAAAATTGCAGGGGGTATCCGGGGCCCCTTTTCTTCGTTTCTTGGAAATATATCATTTAATAGCTTCCCGGACTGGGAACCACAACGGCCCAGGCAAGGTGCTCGGCCGGCCCCCCTCCCCACTCAGGGGTGGGGGGTTGGAGGTGCCGCCGAGCTCTTTGCTGGGGCCGTTTTTTAGCCGATTTTGGTACAGGGCCGATTTTGCAGCTATGCTGCAAAAACTGCCCTGTAAAAAAAACGGCGTAAAAAAAACGGCCCTGTAAAAAAAACGGCCCCAAGGGGCCCAAAGCCGGCCCCCACCCATGCGGCGCACCGGGGGATTGCCTGGTGTCCGCTATGGCCAGTCCGGCCCTGGCTGATGTCAAAATTACTGTTGCACGTTTCTGCATTTGCGTAGGCAGAAAATTTGAAGTCGTCGGCAGGGAGGATGTTACTCTGTTTACTCCTTTTGGCTGGTCTACCTGTAATGCCTTCTTTGTCCACATGGATAATTTTGAGAACATACTCAGCAGAAAAGTAGTTTTTCTGACACCTCCACTCCTGCTGATTATGTGCTGGGGAATATTTTCACACACAGTTTTTAATCCCCCGTTTTGAAGCGTTCCCATAGAAATTAGGCCCAAGTGAATTCTGGAATGCTCAAGTTAAACACTTCAATTGAGGGTCTGTTGATACAATTCACTGTACGCCAAAAAGAGATGTAGTTTCTCTTCTTAATGTCCCACAGCAGTTTTGCTCAAAAGGCGTTATTTCTGTTCCTTGCGATTCCCACTTTAATCTTTGCTTTGCCTCCCTGAGGCTGGTTTGTGCCACTGGATCATTTGGAGCTCTCCTGGGAAACCTCAGAAGTTTGTTTATGTAAATGTAGTTGAGCTTATATAGCGCACAGCTACCCGCAGTGGGTTTCCCGGCGCTTGCTTAGGGAACCCTTCCTGGTATTTCCCTGTGAGATAGCAGGGTATCCACAAGGTGAAAGTCAGGCATCCCGCCGCGAGGGGCCGTTGTGGAGATTAAGCAAGCTATTGCCCAGAGTCGCAGAGTGTGAACCCATGATTCGAGGAGGCACCGGGGCGAGAATTATCGAGTCCGTGGAATTTTTAGCCCAAGACCCGCCGAGGCGGGGAATTGAACCCTGGTCCAGGACCGATCTCAGCTTCCGGGTCTGCTGCCTCTAACCCCTGAGCCACACTTATCCATTTTCTAGTTTGTGCAATAGGTATATTTCACTTCCAAAAAGTAAACAGTGAGTCTTTGTGACAAATCGTCTGCTTTTGGTGTTTCATTTACTTGGCAATATCATTCTGAAAACAAATAGATAAAGTCTTCCCTTGTGAATTGTGGGGGCATGCCTCTCCAACTTTGATTCCTGTAGAATTTGTTGGTGTCATTAGAAAGAACTTGCAGAGGGGGTGGGGTACATTTTATCACTTGTTATCTACTGTGTATAATGAAAGAGCTGAGTCGGTTGAGGCCTCATATTCCCTTCTTCCAACTATCTGAATGATCTCCTGAGGGAGATGATCATTGTCGGGTATCCTTCCAGCGCCAAGAACGGCACATACTTGAATATAGGCAGACTCACAAGGTGTAGTCAATCAGTAAGTCTACTGATGCAGAGTGGTACAAACATCCAGGCGGTTTGTCTGAGCTGAAACAGCCATATATTTAGTACGCAAATGCCCAGATGCTCTAGATTCACTATCAATAGAAGGCCTTTTTTGTATCTTCTATGAAAAAGGGGTCTGTCCTGCTGGAGTAAATTCCAAAGTTGCTCCTGTGCCACCAGGATATCATTGGGTTCCGATGATCCTATTAGCCACATAATAAAATAGCTGAGACTATGAATTCGGAGCTAGAATACTCATTCTGTAATTTCAAAATTGCATCTACCAGGCACTCCAATACCTCAGTTCTAGACTTCCTGTTTGGATGGATGTAAACATTCTCTATAAGGATTGTAATTGGACCCTCAGGTGAATATTTTGCCAACTGCACTACTGGTAGTCCTTCTTTTCTGCTTTCCATGTCTAGTTTTTATTGTGAGGGTGATTGATATATAAATGGTGAGGCCCCTCTTAGAATTGCTGTGTTTGGAAGCTTGAATCACAGGTATGGAGCAGTTTATAAATCCCTCTATTGACACTGACCATTCTGCCCAGGTCTCCTGTAGTAGCACCACTTAAAAAGTTAGCAGATTTTTAAAAATCTCATATTTGTACATTTTTCCCGGCAGGCCATTGATGTTCCAGGAGAACACTCAGACGTTATTAGCCACCAGGAGTTTTTTTGTCTGGTCCGAGCTTATTGGTTAATCAAAGGTTACTAGTTACATTAGGAGTACCAGGTAGCCAGCTCCTTTCACGTTTAGTGCTGTTAAGGAGGGAGGGGGGGTTGTACCGCCATGCCCCAGTCTTGTTATTCTCAATCTCAGGGGATGTGCTTCAAGCACTCCTTAGAACAGAGCAAACTTTACCTGCCTGAGCAGAGGCATCAGCTGCCACTCTATGGGGTGCAAGAGCATACGGGTATCATGTGTCCTTATGGGCAATTCACATTATACCTCATTGTTTGAAGATATCTGTCTCATTTAAAACTTTTAGAGCCAGATCAGTGGAACCCCAAATGACTTTAGTGGTTTGCAAAAGCCTAAACCACAATCAATGAATTCGTTCAAGATTATGTCCTTGGTTGTGACCGCAGCCAGAGTGGGAATTAATTGTGTACGTTTCAATATATTACCTTGATTTAGGGTATCAATGTGCCCTTTCAAGGTATACTCTGGAGGGAAAAGAGTAATGCTCCCTCCTTTGAGGGCTGGAGCATGTACTTGAGATTCAGTTATCTTATCATCCGTGACAACAATCGTTTTCCCAAGATGGATTGCATATGGGAAGGCCGTATCACAAAATTCTGGGCTTTTGGTGACCGATTGTGCTTTAGCCTCTGCATTTAGTGAAAATGTTCCTTTCGGGGACTGCTTCAATCCATTTAAGCTTCCATTCCTAACTCTCCCTTGTAGCAGTTGTAGCTGTTTAATTTCTAGTGAATTCATTTGGCAAATTTATTGTCAATAGCAGCATTTCTGTCATTGGGATTGGCGACTCAGGAACAGCTCGCCCAAGCCCTTTCATTACTGTAATAACTGTTGGGGTTTAATGGGTTCATTTGGCAGAGTCATTATCGGTAGCAGAGTTTGAAGGTTTTCTTTGAGCATATCTGCTGATGGTAGTGTACACTCAAATATAACTGGCCTGGGTCCTGTTCCAGTTGGAAGACTCTGCACATTATTCCCTATGTTTATATTCGAGGCTTCCTATGGGATAATGACTGGAGGACCAAGGTCAGAATGAATTGCAGAATCCAAAATTTTGAAGGAGCCCTTGCTCATCAAATTGAAAACTGGGTATTCTGGTATCCGATTGGCAGCAGCGTATCTTTTGTTACGCGCTTTTCTTCTTTTTTTATTTAGTTTTCAATTTGCCCTTGCACTGTGACGGTCCGATATGGGACTGACATTTGTTATCTCCAACCCTCCAATTGATCAGCCACCAAACAGATGGGGGCTTTTGAAACGGGTCCTTTCCCTGGGCATATAAATAAAAATTATCATCACAGCTTGTCTCTCTAGTATTTACCAAGGGCCCAATTAGGCCAGTCAGGTTTCTCGTGGGGACACCTTGGACAGCCACTTGCCAATTATTACCTTGTGTCTAAGTGCTCCCTTAAGGTTTCAAACAGTGAACTTAGCGTATCAGAGAGGATCACCAGTTTGTCCTACACTGGCGAGCTATTACATGTTGGCCTGATATCATATGAGTTTCCTTGTACCCGTCTTATCAAGCTGTTCAGATCAGCAATTTTCTCATCAATCCCAGACTGGAAGCAGCGTTTACATCGCATGTGGTACAACGCATCCGATTGCAATGCAGTCATTCCAACGACCGCATTGTTACAATGGTAACCAGCACAACGCAAGTTATTTCTATGACTTGATGTAGAGGGCGCTCTAAACTAAGTAATAGTATAACTTACTATTCCAACACCTTCCCTACGGTTGCACACGCTGGAGTTGGAATAGTAAATTATACTATTCTTAAGTTCAGCGCGCCCCCTACAGCAAGTTGTAGAAATGACTTGTGATGTGATTGTATGCATTGTAAAAACGCGGTTGTTGTAACAACTGCGCTGTAATCACATGCGTTGTACAGCATCCAATGTATTCATCCCAGACACATTAACAGCCAGAGGGGGTAATTTGGGTGTCCATTTTATTTACTTGATAGTTTAAAGCTTCTACTTATAGTTGGAGTGTTTTGGGCAAGGACAGCCAAATTCCTTCTACTGCTGCCCTCTGGTCACTAGTCTCTGACCCTTTGATTTTGCTGGGAAAGGAGGTATTTGTGTAATTGTTGTTCGCAGACGTTGCTAGTATATTTTTCCACTCTTCGGTCCTTAAGTGTGAAAGATCTTTTCCTGGCTCTCTCGTGTATGATGGGTTCAATTCTCTTGTCTTCTTCAAGGTGCAGAGAATATCTCCCACAAATTTAATACATAAGGTTTGTTCCGCACACAAGACTCCTGGTTTCAGATCTAAGTTGAGAGCTCTGCGACTCCTCATTGATGAGGTTTGGTGTCCCAGTTTTGATTTGTGTTTGAAGTGCTGCCTCCTCCTCCTCCAGCTGGCAGAACAGGTGAAGCAGTTCATCCATTCCCAGCAAAGAAGAATTGGGAGACGGGACGTCGCTAGCTCCATATGTTCTACTTATAGGGGAGTCAGTTATTGCTTAAAGCTCCTGGCCCATTTGTTGATAAGCTTATATTTTGAATTTTACTTGTTGAAGGCTATCTGGCTGACCAAACATTGGCCTTTATTGCATCTCTTTTTGATGACTCATTTTCTTTTTTCAATTCTTTTGAACAGCAGCTTTCCGAACCCTTCTCATTACCTAGTAGATCCCTCAAATTCCCATCCTAAGGCTAAGTAACCACAATGTTGCTAAGTGGTGAGGGGAGGCTAGAGATGTCTCTGTTGCTGAAGTATATCACCTCCCTGGTATCCCTCAGATATTTGAATTTTGCTATGATTTTTGCCTTTTTAGTTAGTGGAATACTTCATCATAGGGTTCCCACCCGAGGCTCCTAATGTATCTGGGTGTGCTATGACTCCTGAGTTACAGCACAGTAGGTTTGGTTTGGTTTCAATATGCTCAAGAATATAAAATGGTCTCATTCCACCAAAGGCAACATTTACTAATGCGATCCTTAGGTAAGATTAATAACAAAGGTGGATGTGAGAAGAGATTATTATGATCTCCCACATCACAGGTCTACATGTTTCAGCCATCTTCATAAATGCTCACAGGGTCAAAATGGTTTTCTGTGATGAAGCTTGTGCTATAAGGTAATGATAACTCGCGTCTCCACCACGCACCGTTTTCTCATAAGTATTTTTATTGCAAATATTGCAGTGATATTATCAATAATGTCATAGAAGATGTCAGGATTGATGTAATATGTGGGATAATTGGCAGTGCATGGCGAAGGCGCGAGTTATAGTTACTGTATGTCATGAATGCTCCGCCTCTGCTGCAGGCTGCAGCAGAGGCAGAGCGGTGTGGGCATAAAGCAGCCCTGGGACTGTGGAAGGGTGATTCACATTCTAGTGATCGCTTGCTGCTCTTTCGCATCCAGATCACTCAACATGTTCCTTCTGGGCTGTTCGGGCTTACGCTGTGGTTGGCATTCCTTCGTCGGTCTGGTGCAGCGGCTCAACCCGGATCCTGCTGTCTTCCTCATCGGTGCCTGGGTATCCCGCATAGGAAACTTCTGAAAAGATAAAGAAAAAAATACTAAAGTACCAAAAGGCATCTAAACTGTGGTAAGGTACTTTGTACTGGCATGCTCATAGGATGTATGAATTACTTATCTGATTGTTGTTCCTTTGACTTTGGATATTCACTGTTCTCTCTGTGCACCCTGAGTAAAGCCGTAAAATAAGAAACAGCACATTAGTGTTTCCTGAAGTTAAGAATATATATATATATATATATATATATATATATATATATATATATATATATATATATATATATATATATATATATATATATATATATATATATATATATATATATTCACTGAAAAAAACATAGGTTTCAGGCCTTATATAGTTAGGAATTCGCATTTAAAAAAACCTTTGAAATTCACTCAAAAAACTATAAGTTTTAGTGGTGTTATAGTTAGCTTGACATTTTACTCATACAAAACTATTGAAATTGCTCCTATATAGTTAGTTATACTAAGTATATATCACGCACCCGCAATTCACTGCTGATGATGTCACATATTAGATCATTCATGACATGGTCAGTGACATCACTGATGACATCTCAAATGACATCACTGATGACATCACTGATGACATCATCCAGTGAATGTGGTTTGCTTCGTTATTTAAATATGCATTATATATATAGCAATTTGCATTGAAGAATGAGTGGATATTTATAAATAAATATTTGGATGGAGGATTTAGTAGCAGTGTAATTGACTGTTTACTTGACCAATTTATAATGTCTCACTAAATATAGTGGATAGTGACTAAACTGTGAGAATATCTGTATCACTTTGTCAGTTGTTGTGTAAACTGATTCTACAGTTGGTTACTAGCTATGTGAAAGTCTATATTAGTTATTGATTAGTTAACTGAGTATTTGTATGGGAGTGTGAAAGTGTGTGTGGTTTGGTGGAGGGTGTGTGACTGTCCAAAGATGTGTGAATAGTTTATTCAGTAGATATATGAAGTTAAAACTACATGTTCTAATAGTTTGGGTGAGGGAATCTCTTTATGGGTGTGGTGATGAGCAAATATATTTCTCAAAGGTACAGGTCCAACAAACTAGAAAAATAAAAGGCAGTGTATGTGTCAGTTGTTGTATATAAATAAGTATACATAAGACACAATGATTGTGTGAGTGACTGTATGGATAACTGTATACTTGTAATAATGATTTTATAATTCACTAAGTATGACTTACTATCTAAATGAATAGAAGACGTGGTGTTTGTATAAGTGTTTTGCTAAGTAAATATGTAAGTATGATCCATTGTTTGCATAAGTGAGTAGGATGACTTCATATGTGAAATATGTGAATAGGATGCGTGCTGTTGTTTAATGTCGATATAGATGTATAAGTATTTTTGATAGTGTTCTATTGTTCATTGACAGCATGTATGAGTGAATCCATAGGTAAGGGATTAGATGTGTGTATACATGTATGAATCACTGAGAGGATTTTTAGATACTTGTATTGCTGTGACAATCGATTTAAATATGATACTCTGTATTTTACAAAGAGTGATGAAAAATTGTAATAGTGTATGAAAAGGTGTATGTGATTGTCACGTGGATGATGTCATCAGTGATGTCATCAGTGATGTCATTTGAGATGTCATCAGTGATGTCACTGACCATGTCATGAATGATCTAATATGTGACATCAACAGCAGTGGATTGCGGGTGCGCGATATATACTTCGTACAACTAACTATATAGGAGCAATTTCAATGGTTTTGTATGAGTAAAATGTCCAGCTAACTATAACACCACTAACACTTATAGTTTTTTGAGTGAATTTCAAAGGTTTTTTTAAATGCTAATTCCTAACTATATAAGGCCTGAAACCTATGGTTTTTTCAGTAAATTTCAAATGTTTTTTTAAATGCTAATTCCTAACTATATAAGGCCTGAAACCTATGGTTTTTTCAGTTAATTTCAATGGTTTTTTAATAGCAAATCTTTATAGGTATAAAAAATAATACATTTTAAAACGAATTTTATATTGTATAATTATGTCAATTTATTTATTTTTTTTCATATTTTTTGCCCGGAGCGCTCCCGGGGCGCGTACCGGTGAACGCACGGGTGAGCGCAATGTTACGGCGCGACCCGGGGCGCGTACCACGGAGCGTCCTGTTAGCGCTATTCTCGCGAACGAAAACAACATCGTGACGTTTCGCGTAACCGCGTAATGCGTCATATGACGCACTGCGTAAGCGCACCCGGAAGCACGCGAGCGCATACGATCGCGCAACGTCCTGATGCGCTTACGCCGCGCGCCCCGGGGCGCACCCTGGAGCGCGACTACAGGCGCGCCCCGGGCCGCGTAGCGTAAGCGCGTCGGTCATGTGACCTGAAAATAACACTTTTCATTGGTTGCTAACATTTTTTTTATAAAGAATGAAATCCCCACCCATTTCCTTCACTTCTTCTTTCACTTTTGTGACTGAAAGACCTGCCTGTTTTGCTGTCGGTTCTTTGTTGGATATCTTGGATTCTCATGGCTGCCAGACAATCCAGCAGTGAAGATGACTCCAATGAATTCATCTATGAAGAGCCTCCTCAGCCAAAATACAAAGAACATTTCATCTGGAATTTATTTTCCATACCTCATGGCCAGAAGAAGGTAAATGCTCCAAAAGTGGAGTGCAGGATCTGTCACACAGTCCTGTCACGGGGTAACCCCAATAAAAAATATTCTTTTGGGAACTCCACAATGATTCGGCATGTGGAGAGAAGGCACCCCCAGAATTTTGACCGGGAAAGTGTCAGGGCTCTGGCACAAAAGGTTCCCAGTGATGGGGCCTCTACATCAACCGGAGGACGAACACCATCGGTGAGGGGCAGATCACAAGAGCAGGTTCTGAACATTCAGCCTGCATTTAACAAAGGCGTCCTTAAATGCAGATACTGTGATCAGCTACTTTCCTGTGGGGAGCAAAGTGTTCTGCTCATGGTTCGAGCATTGGAGAACCATCACTGCCGTTACCAGCCCTCATTTTTGTTTTGTTTTTTTTTGCTCCTGTTGAGCAGTTTCCATTCCCTGTTTTTGTTGTAGTTCTAAAAAAAGAAAAAAGAAGAAAAAAAAAGTTATTTTCAGAACTACCTCCAATTCTCATCAAAGAGCTATATTCTTAAAAAAATGAAAAAGAGTAAGTGAAGTGGAGTGCATTGATAAATGAAAGGAAAATGAGTAAGAAAGAACAGAAAAGTATGAGAGGAGTAAGCATGGGCGGATCTAGCGGATCTTGCGTACGCGAATTTGCGTATTAACGGATTCGCAATCCGCGAAAATACGCGAACTCTCGCGGATTTGCGGATTTTCCCGTTTTTTGTGTTGGCGAGCGTTCGCGCCGATTTTGGGACAATTTCGCAATTGCGAACTTACTTTTCGGCTCGCAACGGCCGCGACTATGTTGTTTCTACGTCTGGTTTATCATCACAGGTTCACAGCACCCTCTGTTTCACCACTGCCACCCTCTGGGACACCCATGCCACCCTCTGGTACATCCTCACTGCCACCCATTAGGTTTGTTTATCACTGTAGTTTATGGGGGGTGAAAAAAGCAAGCACACCTCCCCTACTTCAACTGCCATGAATTAATTTGGGGTTGATTAATGTGTCAGTTATTTTGAAAGTTCCAGTCTGGCTGGCACCTGCTTCCTTCCTTATCTGTAATTTGCTTTCTGTTGCAGTAAAAAAAAAATTCACAGGACCTTTATGGTCTACTTGTAGCTATTCTATGAGCCTGCTGTTTGGGTCATAGCAGGGTCATAGAATAGTTGCAAACTCTGGAGGGGCCCCTCAGGAAGCACTACCTTGAATGTTACTAATGTTAAGTTTGAACTTTTGCACCTGCTCATTGCTTTCAGTTTAGCAAAAATCATTTTTTCTGCAATTTCGCGCGTTTTTTGGGGCGCGAATCCGTGCGAGATCAATTTCGGGAGCCGCGAATGCTTGCGAATACACGAATTTTTTTTTTGCGACGTGTATGTTCGCGTGATTTTGTGCGTGTTCGCGAGGCGCTTGTAGCTATACGTTTGCCAAGTTACCCTAGCGGTCGTACACGGGCGCGGCCATCTTGTTTGCGTGACGTAATTCTGTTTCCGGCCGCTATGTGTAATCTCGCAAAGTGTGCTGCTCGCTAGTACAATTTCGCGCGTGCTCGCGAGGAAAATCTCTCGCGAACTTACCCACGCGGTCGTGAACGGGCGCGGCCATCTTGTTTCTCATTCATTGCTATGGTTCTGGGCATGCTTTCTGTATCCTCTCTCAATCTCTGCCATCCTTTGCTTGTTTGAAGTTTATTTGATCTATTTTACTTATTATCTATCCCTCTATTTTTCTAGCTCTATATTTTTGTGTTTTCTGCTGCTTTTAGTTACTTTTAAACTACTTTTTTAAACTCTTTTCTTTTCTTCTTCACTATTCTATTTCTTCTTTATCATTTAACTGTATTTCTGCCCAGACCATGGTAAAGGGAGCCGGGAAGCACCCTGAGAAGGGGAAGGGTCCCGCACCCCGTGCCCAGCTCCCGTGCGGGCGTTTGAGGGGGGAGCAAGTGGTGCCACGGGAGATCTTTAGCGCGGAGGAGGTGGCCGCACTCATCTTCCACGTCCAGCGCCGCCTCCCCAAGACGATCCTGGGAGGCGGCAAGATCGCAACCGGCTATGGCATCCGGGAGCGCCGGAAGCGGTGGGAGAAGGTGTGCCGGGCCATGTTTAAGCTCTCTGGGGTCCGGCGCACATATAACCAGGCCACCCACCGCTGGACAGATGTCATGGACTGGCAACGGGACTTGCTGGACGCGCTCGGCGTAGAGGTCCCCGGGCTTGGTGAGTAGTAGTAGCTATTCATCACTACTCTGTTTTATCCGGCTCTGTTATTTGCAAATCTTTGTTCTTTACCAAGAGCAATAATGCTGCCGATTACATTGAGGTAAATTATATTTCAAAATCTTCTATGCATTTCAGGTGCACTGCTCTCCTTCTCAGTAGCCTTGCTTGCTACTATGCTTATTTGTTTTGTATTTTGTGTTCATTTCATTGGCCTGAGAAATTATGTATGAGTGTAGTGTAAAGATAAGAACTGCGTAATGCTAGACACTAAGGGTCATATTTTCAATTACCGGCGCATCCCTGCAAAGTAGCAGGGATGCGGCAGTAATTGTGTGCCATGCCACCACCACCCATTGGCCCAAAACCTCACAGAAGCCTTACGCATCTGTGCCGTAAAGGCGGCGCATTGCTGGAGTTGCGTGCCAACGATGGCGCAGCTCCAGCAATGCTCTGGGGTACCCTATCTCCCCAATGCTGCATCAAGCCGTACATCGGCTTCAAGCGCGCAGGGTTTGAGTCATGCATCATTGTCCTAAAAGTGACTGATTGACATCTTGTAGATTTCCCTCAGCCACTTTTAGGATTCGTTCCTGCGCAGGTACGCCCTCCCTTGTGCCGGAACGCCCCCTGATGGCGCAGGGCTTTACAACGTGATGCATCGCCCATATGCCCATATGTGTTTTTTTTTTAATATATACGCCGCACCAACACCATGGCGAGTCTTTTGTTCTGCCGCTGCGTCACAAAATTCACGCAACAAATGGAGGAAAATGAGCCGCAAGGGACTTCTAAATCAGCCCCAACAGACTGAAGTCCAGTCCTTCCTTTAGACACATGGCTATAGGAAGAAATAGTGGTGGTGGTGGGTGGATTGATAGATTGAGTATTCACTGATCTGCAAGCAGGATGGACTTTGTCTGTCACTTCGCGTGCTGCGGACTGCTGCCTGCCAGGCCTAGGCAAACCTCTTTAGTAGTCTGTTTATTGAGTTACATAGGAACTTTCTAAGTCAACGGTCCGCAAATCAGGCAATACGAATAACGTAGTATACCACATGAGATAGATCCCGTGGAATAGTTGTCTATCTATTTGCTATTTCTCCAAAATATTTTGTTATTGTTCTTTTGAAATGGTTGATTTGGTTGACAAATCTCATCCATGTTTTCTGGTCTTTCTTTCTTTCATGTTGTACATCAGCTCCCCCCAAGGGCAAGAGGACACAGGAGGAGGAGGGTGCTGTTCAGGAGGACGCAGGCCAGGATCGGGCAGGCGAGGGCTCCTTTGCTGGCCCCAGTAAGTTTTAATTTTAATAAAGAGTACCTATTTTTTCCTAGCGTTCCTCATTCGATTTTTTCTAAATCGTCTTTGATCTTCTTATCCTGCCTCGAATATGACTCCCTGTGGTATTACTAGATTATTCTTATTAGTCTGTCTGTGTAGCTAACTAAGATTGGACATTTGGCAATTCCATTGGACTCCCATTCTATTCAGCAATAGCTCTATGCACTGTCTCCTTACTGACTAGATAGTGTGGCAGAGTCATTTAGCTCCCGAAGTCACCGATGATTGATCCCCAATGATCTCTAGATTATCGTACGCAGGACAAGAGTACGGAGTCACAGTCAAGAAGTGTCAGAGGCACTCATGCTTGCAAAAATTCCAAAACCTTTAGCTCATCCACTCTAGTCTGGAGGACCAAAAACCACAGAGTCTATTTAAGTTTAAAAGCTTTATTAAAAGTAAACACATTTATTAAAATCTACTTTGTCATAAAACTATTTAACTGAAAACGGAAAAGTGCTTAGTGCTGACGATTAATTGGACACATTTCTTGTGGTCGAGCCGAGCTCTCACCTGGTTTGAACTTGATCCTGGTCGTGTTCTTAGGAGTCAAGCTTCTGTCTGTTAGGAGAAAAAGTGGTGCGTGTTAAAAATAAAAAGCAAGCATTCATCAGTTGTGCATAAAAGTGCAGCAAGACAACAGCCTTCCCTGGAAAAAGGGACATTTTTACTTTAGAGTAGACAGTCACAAATTATTACATTGTATTCTGTTTTTTTAACATTTCTTTATTACTCCTAGACCAAATATTATATAGTAGTGAGTGGTGTATTGTAACATTCTTAAATGTACTTTGTAGGTGGAACATCTGGTGACGGGGCCAGCGCGGAGGTGGCGGTGTTGGGCGAGGACTCGGAGGACTCTGGGGAGGAGGCGGTGCAAGAGCCGGCGGACGGTCCTGTGCGGGTTCGCACGGTGGTGGCGGGAACAGGTAAGCTATATATTCCTTACTTATTGAGATTGAAGACTGCATAGTGTGCTTTCTGCACGGGTGTATTACAAATCAACCAGGTAGTAGCCTCCTCGAAATGTACTTCGACTTAGCTGTGAAGTTTTTGGTGAGAAGAATCCCAATAAGTTCTTAGATGAACGTGATGGATGGGATGAACGAAAAGCGAAAGAAGGGTGTAAGTAAGTGGGACGCAAAATTGTATGATGGCTGGCAAAGAAGAACGATATGTGTTTGCTTGGCCACCGAGGTGGCTGGGAAGGAAAGAATATGGTATGGTGCATGGCTGGGTCAATGATGAAGCAAGGATGGGTGGAAGGACAGCAGCCTGGGTGGGTGAAACAGAAACTGTATGTGTGCGTATACTTTGAATGAATGGATGCCTGGAGCATGGTATTCTCTGACTCTTAGATAGCACATGTGTATCTAGAGAGAGTAGATGGTCGCTGGATGAACTAAGTGTTACCTTGAAGAGCATGTACCACCGCACCCGCACGTCCATTCCAGTGTAGGGAAGGCAAGGAAAAGAAATTGTAAATGTGTCCAATACTACCATGAATAGTAGCAGTACTTTGTATTGCAACTGCAAGCACAGCATATATCTGGTTATTACGGTGGACACTCCGTACCTCTCTTAATAACTTTAGTTTAGTTGTAGTACGTCATTCATGTGTGGGTGTATCACTGTTCACTCAATATTAAGCAAAGCACCTAAAGTCATCCCATATGTCATCAAATACGTCCCATGTGAAGTGATAGATAATCAAATTATTTAGCTTCTTCATTTTCCTTTTCTAGTACTCATTTGCACTGTAGGGTGAAAGGTAAATTAATTAAGCAGTAGCCCTTGTAACAGAGTATTCTCAGTGCCACCCGTAATAGAAAAGTAATAGCTTCACCACCTGCATGTACTGGACCGGTACAGTAACGCAAGTCTGTCTCACTCATCATGGTGTGCAACTGTTTTTCTCGGGTGCAAGTTCACTGTGCTGCCATTCTGCCGGCTTGCATAAGATAACGTACCAATTTTCCTAAACAAGAGAGAAGAAGAAGAATAAGACTGGTGTACTGTCATAGTCGACTGTAATGGAAGTCCATAGTGGTCGTAGAATTTGTTCATTAAACTACCACTAATGTTAGAGCAAGGATGCAGAAGTGGGAGGTTACATAGATACTGTCCTCAATAGTTATGTACTGTGCTTTCAATTTGCTACTTGTACTGTGACCCAACTTTCGGCTCAATCACTTTGTGTTATTAATGCTAAGGAGCATTGGTTACAGACTATGTCTTTCTTTCTTCATATAGTTGCTCCTTCCAAATCGACATCACGGAGGGAGCAGGCTCGAATGGCCCGGCAACGGAGGCTGGATGCCACTGTCGCCGAATATCGGTGGCTGGTGGCCCTGGAGGAGGAGGAGGACACGCAGTCGACCGGTGCAACAACAACATCCTCGACTGGGACAGCTGCATCCTCCTCCGTGACCCCACGGGACGCCAGCATGTGCAGTGCTCCAGTGGGACCGAGCCGGGCTAACAAAGCCAACCGCCACCGCCAAGCGACAGAAAGACCAGCTGCCCCCCACAGGCGCTGCAAGGCACGCCAACGTCGCCTAGGAGTCCGAATGTCCTACCTGGAGCAGGAGGTCCATAACTATAAGAACTTGGTGGAGGGCCTCCGCTTCGAGCTTGCCACCCTCCGCAAGGAGTATGATGCCCATGCCGCAAAATGCACCAGCACCCTCCATTAGTGGAGTGTCCCTTGCCCTTTTTTTAGAGACTTTTGGGGGGTGGGATTTGGGAGTTGGGTTCTTTTTGGGACTTTTCAAAGACAATCGTTGGGGTTAGGGTGGGTCTTGAGGGAGATTATTTTGTTAGGGATACATAAATATACTTTTCTAAACTTTATCTGACCATACCTGTTTTTTACTGCTTTTCAGTCTGGTGGGTGGGGGACGGGGGTGTAACAGTAAGTTTGTTTTCCTGAACAGTCGTAGGACTTTAGTAGTACTACCGTCAATCTCTCGTCTAGTCCTAAATAATACTCCATTATACTACCTCCCACCAAACGCTTATCTTACCTGTAATTTGTGTTAGAAATTAGGGCTAGGCCCAGGGCTGGCTCCACGTGAAATGGGGATTAACGTTGGCAATCCTGGGCGGGTGAAATTTCCTCATTGCGGTGGTACTAGTGGTGTGACACAGTGGCAGTTGCATGCCTATGGAAAAAAAGAAAACGAAACCTGGTTTGTCCTTACTGTAGCATTACAACGGTTACGGTACGATCGAGAATATAGCAGGTGACAGTACACTAGAACAGTGCCATAATGTAGCCTAACAAATGGTAAAGTATTTGCTTGCAAGTATAACTAGTACTTGCGTTGAATTTATTTGACATTGGCTCCTACTACTAGAAGATATAGTGCTGAAGCTGAGTAAGTCTAGAAGATATCCTCGTATTCCTTCACCAGCCTGTTGCTATGACCTTATCCTCCCCAGCAAGTGTGTGGAATTATTGATGTCATTTTAGTCAGACATCAAGCAAAACAACACAGCCCGGGGGAAGAGGGTTAGGGTTTTGAAAATGGATGGGAATGGGGGTTTCTTTTTGGGTAGGTTTTGTTGAGAGAAGAAAAAAAAAGCACAGCATGGACAAACAATAATTGAAGATAAAGAGAATCTTTGGGTACAAACTAAAGCTAAGCACATGCAGTCACACTCATAGAAGAAAACAATGGATACTGTATCTGAATTCTGTATGTTGTTGGAGTTGTCCTGTTGAATTTGGTAAGTAAGTTGCATGCAGCAAACAATTCCTCTTATTGTCGGCACTCCTCCATTCCAGCTGACGCTTCGTCCATCAATGTTGGTGACCACTGACAGAAGACACCCTATCCACTGCCTGCCTGGCGGATGTTGACTGAAACCCGGCCTGTAATTATTGAACGGAAAACAGGAAGTGCTATTACAATACCACTGATAAATAAATAAAAGGAATGTACGCTGTGTGGTGCAAAAAGTCACACTTTGATTTCCCTAATAGACAGTACAATATTTTTGAAATTGGGTGCTCTGTCTGAGTCACCTTTTTAAGGATAAATAAGTATGGCCAAAATATTATAGCGGATCTTTCCCCTCAAGGTAGGTGTACTGTAAACTGTGTTTTAGAACAAAATTTGACCTTCCCAGCAATGCTCCCACCAAGACCCTTACTAAAGCCAGTCGCAAAAATGTAGAAGACCCCCAATCAGATCTCCAAAAACGATGCCTAGCAGAAAAATGGTGACAAAACGTACTTTGAAAGTAAGAGTAGGCCCAAATACAGACCGTGGATTGTATTCAAACCACTTGCAAGCAAGCAAAAGTATCCATAGCCAGCATCGCTCCAACAGTGCTCTAAAACCCCAGAACTGCGTTGCAATAGAACCCCCCGAAACACATGCAATCCTGCTGCTAGGGCTAACCCTAACGAACCCTAACTTACAAAAAGTGCCAAAACTGGTGTTTCCTTATGGATTTTGTCCAAAACACTTCTATCCGGTATTAGACCTTCCCAGGAATGCCCCAGGCAAGACCCGCCAACCCACCCGCAAAAAACCACCCGACAACAACCCCAAACAGCGAAAAAGCTAAATCTCATACTTACAATATCTCTCGGCCTTCGGTCCAAACGCGGCGCTGTGCAGCTAGGTCATCATCAATCATCATAACTCCTGTTTTCCACCACGGATTTCCTGAAAAGCAAATGCAATCAAGATTACACTGTCGCAGCAGTGCTTCGACAGAGACGCCGGCCGCAACCCACCCACGAACAGCAGGAAGCCCCCCAAAACGCTACATTGAGCAAGATGTCAGAAGAAATAGCAAAAAAAAGGCTTTTCCTTAAGGATTTTGTCCAAAACACTTCTATGCGGTATTAGACCTTCCCAGGAATGCCCCAGGCAAGACCCGCCAACCCACCCGCAAAAAACCACCCGACAACACCCCCAAACAGCGAAAAAGCTAAATCTCATACTTACAATATCTCTCGGCCTTCGGTCCAAACGCGGCGCTGTGCAGCTAGGTCATCTCATCATCAATCATCATAACTCCTGTTTTCCACCACGGATTTCCTGAAAAGCAAATGCAATCAAGATTAGACTGTCGCAGCAGTGCTCCCAGACCCCAAAACTCACCCACAAACACCCGGAACCCCGCCAAAGAGCACCTCAAAGGCAAGCAAGTCAGCAAAAACTGCAAGAAATTTCCACCTCATATTTTGTCCAAAACACTTTTGTCCATTATTAGAGCTTCACAGCAATGGGCCCAAATCCGTCAACTCACCCGCAAAGAAGTACAACACCCCCACAAGTGCTGAGTCTTTCTTCATTGGGCGTAATCCAGCACTCTGCTTTGAGGGAAATCGCAGTCTGGAGGAGGAGGATAGAGGAGCATGTTCTTCAGAACTTGTGAACCTGAGGAATGTAGACTGCGGCACCTTCAAATCAATAAGCAAACAATTGAAGACAGTTCTGCTGATGGTCTTGTTGTTGGGATTAGGTGATTAAAGTTTGAATTAAATTAACTGTGCAAAACAAAGAAAGAGAGACACACAGGAATAAAAGTGAATAAGGACGAAAAAGAAAGTTCTTGATTCATTGTCTCATTTTCAGGGCTCGGTGTCAGGGAATAAGAAGAAGATTTCGTCATCATACTCTGCGAAGTCAGGCAGGATGAGGTCAGTGCCACCGAACAGAGAAGAAACCCCCTCATCTACGTTGCCGTCCTCCTCGTCTTCATGCGGCGTGCTTTCTCGTACTTTGTAATCTGGTGGTATGAGGTGCTGATTCATCTTGATCATTGTCAGCCGCTCCACATTTTTGGGCGAGAGGCGGCTCCGTTTGGGAGTTACAATGCCACCAGCAGCACTGAAAACACGTTCAGAAGACACACTTGCGAGTGGGCAAGACAAATAGTTTATAGCCAGGTTGGAGAGCTGTGGCCACAATTGTTTTTTGCCATGCCAATACTGCAATGGCTCATCATTAAGAAAGACCTCTGTTGAGTCATTCAGATAGTCATGCACCATCGACTCAAGGTCATCAACGGTTCCTCCACTTTGCTTACTTTTTGCTGTGCCTGTGACATTTTTTCGAGAACCATAACCAAGCAAACTTAGCCAATCCTCCTCAGCAGCCACTGTTAGTGTTGTGTGTGGTGCAGATGATCCAGTTGCCGGTGTCTTTAATGGCTGAGAGATCACTTGTGCCCCAGCCACAGGTGCAGAAGTGGATTCTTGTGACTGGGGATGGCCTGCTGATGCTGCTTCTCCTTCAATAACCTGCCGTTCTTTTTCAAACCTCTTGGCTGACCAGGCTAACCAATGTTTGTACTTTTGAACATCTGCATCAGCAAAAGGAAAGAATGCTTCGCCTGCCAGCGCCTTTTTGTAGCGTGGATCCAGAATAGTAGCACAAATGTAATGCTGTTCTGACTTGATCTTTTGAAGACGTTCATCACCACGTAGGCGCTCTAATAATTTCTCAGACAAAATAAAATGGTCTTTTTTTTGTACATCTTTTTCAAACTCAAAAGACACCGCCATCAGTTGGTGCTCCAGCATGCACAACAATGGGATAGCTTTTCCCAAATTACAGTCCTCCTGGCTGACTGCACGCGTGAAGAACTCAAAAGGACGAAGCATGTCTGTCAGGCTTTTAACTATGTCCCATTGCGCCGCACCCATCCGCATGTCCTCCTTCTGAGATGTACCCTCTGTGAAGAAATAGTGATCGAGTACCGTATACTGCTCATACAGACGCTCAAGCATGTAGAAGGTTGAGTTCCAACGTGTTGCCACCTCCTGGATGAGTGCTTTCACTGGTATTCGACTTTGAAGTAGCAGCCTCCTCAGATGCTTCCGGGCCTTAAAAGAATGGCTGAAATGGTTGCACATTTTGCGGCAGGTGGCCATTACCGCGAACGCTGCACTGTCTCTATCACTCAAGAATTTTTGAACTACCAGGTTGATACAGTGCGCCAAACACGGCACTCTAAAATAGCCACCCAGCGACATGGCCTTAACTACATTGGCGCCATTATCCGTGGAAACATAACCAATCTTGCGTTTTTTTGGGGATAGCATTTTCAAGACCTTTTTGTCAAACTCGTCCAAAATGTTTTCGGATGTGTGACTTTTCTCCAAGCCAAACATGGCTAGTGTTGCATGATTCCGAGCAGCTTTGAAAACTTTGTCCGGGTCAACACCTGCGTTTAGCTTTGCTTTAACACCTGAAAAAGAGACCCAGTGTGCAGTGATGCACATGTAATCAGCGCCTGCGCCACTGGTCCACATGTCTGTTGTCAGATGTATTGTGTGAACAGCACTCTTCTGCAAAGCTGCCCCAATCGCCTCCAGCACATCTTCATGTAGTGCTGGAACCGCAACTCTGGCAAAATAGAACCGGCTAGGAACCTTCCATTTAGGGCAGAGCGTTGCCACTAATTCTAGAAAACCTACCGCTTCTACAAAAGAAAAAGGGAGAAGGTCCACAGCTAGCATTTTAGCCAGCTTAGTGTTATACAGACGCGTCAGTGGGTGGTTGCGTTCATATGGCAGGTCTGAAGAAAACATGGTTCTAATGTTGCCCTGGACCAAGCATTTACGGGCTGATAATGACTTCGTTGACCCAATTTTGCTCGCTGGTGAACTTTTGTGCGTTGGTGTCTCACTCGCTCCAACACTCTTAGTGTGCCTCACATTGGGTGTGCTGCTGACAGGGGTACTGGGTGTAAGGGAAGTGTTTGACACGTCTTCTTCCTCCTCGTCATCATCAGATGCAACATCAACGTTTCCTTGAATTCGGGCTTCCTTGATCGCATCTAGGTGCGCAAACCATTGGACAGTGTGCTGTCTCCTAAGATGACCTCTCTGGCCTCCGGTACCATAGTTGGTACCTGACTTACCACGACTAACTGCAAGCTTACAAAGGGTACAAATGGCAAACTTTGGATTTTTTTGACAAACAGTAAAGAAGTCCCAAACTGGGGACTTGAAGTGTCTGTGGGGCCTGGAGGAGGCGGCGATACTGGTGGTGGTGGTCATGAAGCTAATGCCAGATGAAGTGGAGGATCTGGATTGCCCAACTTTTGTACGTTGTGCACTTTCACCGCCACTAATTAAGGTCGAGGTGGATGGAGCTCCCTTCTTGCCAGAAAGAAATATGGAAGCGGTACGAGTTGGTGTACTACTTAACTCCAATGATTGTGGTGTTGTTTCCACTGCCTCCTCGTCGACAACATCATCATCACGCTCAGCAGCTTTTCGGGCTAGGGTCAAAATGTCTGTTTGCTGCATGCCCGCTGGAGCTGCAGTGACCTTTATGATGACTGGGTCGTTGTTGTCAGAGTCTTCATCAGCAGCAGTATCCGCCACTTCTTGTTGAGCCTCATCATCACACTCCATAACTCTGAGACTTTGGACGAGCTTCCTTTTACGCTTAACTACCTTTGCCAGATCATGGTGTGCCTCACTCTCAGGCAGTGGTGCTGGTTCCCAATTTTGATCCGTATCATCAGAAGGAGGTGTGCTTGAAGAAGATGTAGACACCACCCTTGATCTCTTCCTTGCTAGGGGTGTGGAATATGAATGATCATCAGGAGGAGTGTCTTCCTCAAATGATACCTCGCCTTGATTGTCGATTTCCTGATGTGCCCCTACTTCGGGAGGAACAACTATTGTGGGCACTTGTGACCCTCCATGCACCTCTGCTTGCGCATCTCCCTGCGCTGCCTCTCCTTCCACATGTACTTGGGCTTGTACTTGCACATGTGATTGTTGTTGCGGCTGTGGTTGTTCAACACTCGTCAGATGAGCTACAACAACCTGTGTTGATTGAGGGACATTGCTGCTGCTTTCTTGCGATGAGCCAACATCACTGGTCGATGGTGATTGAAGAACTATACTGGCTGCCTCTGCAGCACTCAAGGGCTTGGACTTAAGTTGGCGTGGTGGTGGTGGTGGCACTGAGCCCAATGGAGCGGGGGTGCTGCTGCCAGCTTGGTCCCCAGCAGATCCCGCTGCTGCTGCAGGCATACTTTTTTTTTTACTCCCAAAAAAAGGGGCGGGCGGCACACCAGTCTCCTTGGTAACTTGCTTCTTCTGCTCCTTACTGGCACCTTTCTTGCTAGAGGAGCTACGGGTTACTTTTTTTGGGGCCATCTTCTTCAGAGCAGGTCAGAACAGCAGGCAGCAGTTGCACGAGTTGCAGAGTTGTCTGTGTCCAGACGTGACGTCGCGAGACGTTATGCTGCACACACACACCGCTGCAGGACTTCTTCCTGGCACTGGTGGTTCTCTTGAGTCTTGTGCACCTAAAAGCAATGGAAGACAGAGGAACATCAGTTCAGTTATACACCCCAAAAAATCGACAAAACACAGAAAAAGTAGCACAATCCCATGCCATCCATGATGTTTAAATTGAAGACACCCCACAGAAAGACTAGGGACATGCAAGTATGCAACACTCACTACCCCTGGGCATAATGGATGAAAAGTAGGCAAAATAAGTGCAGGCCTCAGACACTGCCTCTCTTCAAAATGGCCCCTTACACCCCAAGCCAGTCCACATCAACAGTACACCCCAAAAAACACAGAAAAACAGCCAAAAATCACCACAAACCAATGCCATCCAGGATGTTTACATTAAAGAGAGTGAGACCACACTACAGGCACACTCAGTCCATGCACCACTACTACCCCTTGGCAAAAGGCCCCACCAGCAGCCCCAAAAAAACGACAAAAAACAATAAAATCAGCACAATCCCAGCCCATCCATGGCCTCAATGGTGTTTAAATTCAAGAAGACACCCCTCAGAAACACTAGGCCCATGCAACACTCACTACCCCTGGGCATAATGGATGAAAAGTAGGCAAAATAAGTGCAGGCCTCAGACACTGCCTCTCTTCAAAATGGCCCCTTACACCCCAAGCACATGTTGCCTGTACCAGCCAGCAGCACTCAAGATGGCCACCACCACCACCCACATGGCCAGTCCACATCAACAGTACACCCCAAAAAACACAGAAAAACAGCCAAAAATCACCACAATCCAATGCCATCCAGGATGTTTACATTAAAGAGAGTGAGACCACACTACAGGCACACTCAGTCCATGCACCACTACCCCTGGGCAAAGGGCCCCACCAGCAGCCCCAAAAAAACGAAAAAAAACAATAAAATCAGCACAATCCCAGCCCATCCATGGCCTCAATTGTGTTTAAATTCAAGAAGACACCCCTCAGAAACACTAGGCCCATGCAACACTCACTACCCCTGGGCATAATGGATGAAAAGTAGGCAAAATAAGTGCAGGCCTCAGACACTGCCTCTCTTCAAAATGGCCCCTTACACCCCAAGCACATGTTGCCTGTACCAGCCAGCAGCACTCAAGATGGCCACCACCACCACCCACATGGCCAGTCCACATCAACAGTACACCCCAAAAAACACAGAAAAACAGCCAAAAATCACCACAATCCAATGCCATCCAGGATGTTTACATTAAAGAGAGTGAGACCACACTACAGGCACACTCAGTCCATGCACCACTACCCCTGGGCAAAGGGCCCCACCAGCAGCCCCAAAAAAACGACAAAAAACAATAAAATCAGCACAATCCCAGCCCATCCATGGCCTCAATGGTGTTTAAATTCAAGAAGACACCCCTCAGAAACACTAGGCCCATGCAACACTCACTACCCCTGGGCATAATGGATGAAAAGTAGGCAAAATAAGTGCAGGCCTCAGACACTGCCTCTCTTCAAAATGGCCTCTTACACCCCAAGCACATGTTGCCTGTACCAGCCAGCAGCACTCAAGATGGCCACCACCACCACCCACATGGCCAGTCCACATCAACAGTACACCCCAAAAAACACAGAAAAACAGCCAAAAATCACCACAATCCAATGCCATCCAGGACGTTTACATTAAAGAGAGTGAGACCACACTACAGGCACACTCAGTCCATGCACCACTATCCCTGGGCAAAGGGCCCCACCAGCAGCCCCAAAAAAACGACAAAAAACAATAAAATCAGCACGATCCCAGCCGATCCATGGCCTCAATGGTGTTTAAATTCAAGAAGACACCCCTCAGAAACACTAGGCCCATGCAACACTCAGTCACTACCCCTGGGCATAATGGATGAAAAGTAGGCAAAATAAGTGCAGGCCTCAGACACTGCCTCTCTTCAAAATGGCCCCTTACACCCCAAGTACATGTTGCCTGTACCAGCCAGCACTCAAGATGGCCACCACCACCACCCACATGGCCAGTCCACATCAACAGTACACCCCAAAAAACACATAAAAACAGCCAAAAATCACCACAATCCAATGCCATCCAGGATGTTTACATTAAAGAGAGTGAGACCACACTACAGGCACACTCAGTCCATGCACCACTACCCCTGGGCAAAGGGCCCCACCAGCAGCCCCAAAAAAACGACAAAAAACAATAAAATAAGCACAATCCCAGCCCATCCATGGCCTCAATGATGTTTAAATTCAAGAAGACACCCCACAGAAAGACTAGGCCCATGCAACACTCACCACCCCTGGGGGATGGGCCACACCAGCAGGCCCAAAAAAACGACAAAAATCAGCACAATCCCATTCCCAGCCCATCCATGGCCTCAATGGTGTTTAAATTCAACAAAACAGTTGTATCATGCACCCCTAACCAACCCTGTGTCATGCCTCGGGTCTCCCCTACGCTGTCCCTTTAAGACACAGGATATTTAAGGAACCAGGAAACAGGGAACGACGCTTCACGTTCTAGCGTCAAGCTTCCCTTGTTTCCGGTTCCGTCCTATTCCCTGTTGCCTGACCTAGCATTTCCTGTTTAGCTTTTCCTGTTCCGTTGCTGGTAGAGCGTATGCGTCCCCTGCATCCTCCTATCTCGGGAGACGCTTACGCAGTTGTGGTCGGCAGTGTTCCACTGCCTCAGGCGTACCTCGTAAACGCCTATCCTCCTCTCCCCCTTTCCGTGTGCCTCGCCCGGCGGCCGGGCTTAGCTCCGCCATCCGGCCGGGCACAGCATTATCCGGTGTTGTGAGAGAGCCCGTTCACAGCGCCGGAGTGTACTTCCTTGACTTCCACTGGTCGTGTCTTCCACCCGGCGGCCGGGCTTTGCTCCGCCGTCCGGTGGGACTCACTTCAGAGGGTTCCTCTTTAACTGTCCGCAGGCTGTGTTCTCCACCCGGCGGCCGGGCTTTGCTCCGCCATCCGGTGGATAGTTTTCCCTATTGATTTTCTATTACTTGTGTACTGCACCCGGCGGCCGGGCTTCGCTCCGCTGTCCGGTGTCAGTGCATTCCCCAGTTATTATTTTCTTAGTTAGTTAGTTAGATTGCTCCTTCACTATTTTACCTGTCCCTATCCTGTTTCCACCTCGCCCATCTTATCCCCTGTTTCCAGAACACCCGCTATTAAAGCTGAGATTACTGGAACCCTCTTTCCTTGGTATTTGGTGGCACTCTTGCGTGGATCAGGGTGGGTGCATATTCCACACTACAAAGAATCGCGGTAAGAGCGCACATGCGCTACCAATCTTTTTTTAGTACTATAGATACATGTGTATGGATTATATATGTTCCGCTTTGGTTCTCCTAGATGGTGATACACTGTGCAAGACACCTCCAGAAGTGTTGGGCGGAAAGTTCATTATATGCCACACAGTAGTGAAAGTGTCTTCGAAGGCTGGTCCATTATAGTTGAAGTAAGAAGGGAGTTATATAGGCCGTTATTGTACCTTACACCATCTCACCTGCAGGTGCTCAACAACCTATTGTGTCATCCCTATTATAGCTCCAGACGCTGTGCCATTGTCCTCACCTTCACATGTTAACTCCGCTACATAATAAGAACCTGGGGTATGTGATATGGTTGTATTTGTACATTGGTATATTCTAGCTATTGGATTGGAGCTAGAGTTGTTGACTTCCTCTTGTCCTTACAGCCTACCTGTTTGTTCCGGTTCCTTTCATTGAAGCACCATCGCATTCACTACTGGAGAGTACCATCAATCATCATTGTCTTCCCCCATCTTTCCTTGTTTTGTTTCCCTGTTTTCCCCTGGCGTGTCTCTCGTACTCTAGTGCTTGATAGAGTCGGAAGACCGTAGGGGAAGGCTGCGGATTACTCTTCGGATTCCTGACGCTCCTGTGGAACCAGCCTGCAATCCTTACACCCTGGTCCTACTGGATACTGTGGCTACCCACAATATAATTTATTTAATGTTCTGAAAAAGTTCCAAAATTGTACTTGCAGCAACTGTAATGCCCCAAACAAACTTACTTGTGAAAGTTGATTTCTAATCCAAAAGTGATCCAAAGACAGTCAAAAAGGCCTCAAATCCAAATATCCAGCAGCACCCACAAAAAGTAATCCTTCCAGCTCCAGATCCAAATGAAAGTGACCAGGAGATGGACAAAGCACTGGGAGGAGCCTGCTGGACAGGAACAGGAAGTTTGAGACTGTGGGGCACTTCCTTCCTCCCCCCCCCCCAAAAATGGACTCCTTGCAAAAAAAAAGGCCATGCAAATGTCAACCTGAGGAGTGATTCTGATAAAAATCATAATTTTCTGAAGGTTTATCCTGTTTGCTGGTGATTTTCTTGTGCAGAATTGCAAAATCTCTATTTCGCGAGTGCGAGATTGTTCCTTTCCGCCGCAACTACGTGTTCGCAATTGCGAACTCTCGCGAGGTGTGCCGTGCAAGGTGGCAAGCCGCGATTACGTATTCGCGGGCGCCAAACTCCCGCGGGATCACGCAGCAAGATCCAAAATGGCGCGGCACTCGCAAAATATGATCGAGAAAAACAACTCGGCAAACGCTAAATGACGGAAAGTGAACGCCGTGCACCACGCCGCGCGCCGCAACCAAGCAAAAAATCCACCGCGAGCGGATTCACGGATTTTCGACAAATTCGCGAGAGTTCGCGGATTGCGAATTTGCCGAAAATCCGAAAAATCCGCAATCGGAGCGGATTTTACGCCCATGCTTAGAGAGGAGAAAGGAAGTGAAGTAGGGGGACCGAAAGAAGGTGAGTGTTGGGAACAAAAGTAAGGAGAAGGAGAGTGAACATGGGGAATGTGGTTATTCAAACAAAATGTAGAAAAGGAACCGGGGTGTGGAAGGGTACGAAAAGATGCATTGCTGGAGTTGCATCATTTTTGTGACACTCTCCAGCAATGCATCACTTTTGCACTTACAGATACGTCTGAAATACTGACGTATCTAAAAGTACTTGCGACATAATACGTCATATATTTAATATGACGCATGAGTAGAACACTGAAGGCCTCATTTATGAGGCCATGCGTCACTTTTACGCCACCGGTGCGTCACTTTTTGTGACGCACCAGTGCTGTTAAAAATGCACCTTATTCAGTCATATTTACAAAGTGACGCATCTAGGTAGATGCATCACTTTGTAAACCAATACGTCATATATTTAATATGACGCATGAGTAGAAGACTGAAGGCCTCATTTATGAGGCCATGCGTCACTTTTACGCCACCGGTGCGTCACTTTTTGTGACGCACCAGTGCTGTTAAAAATGCACCTTATTCAGTCATATTTACAAAGTGACACATCTAGGTAGATGCGTCACTTTGTAAACCCCTGCGCCACATTATACCTACGTCAGGTGTAATGTATGCAAAAGGGACGTATTGACGCAAGAAAGGGTGGTAGAGGTGACGCAGTAAAATCTATGAGATATCACTACGTCACTTTTATCACGCTGTTCCGTCCAAATCTTGCGCCTGTTTCACTGCTGGCGTAAGACTGGTGCAGGCCCTTCACACATGGGGCCTGGCCCCATGTGAAAGGATGCATTGCTGGAGTTGCATCATTTTTGTGACACACTCCAGCAATGCATCACTTTTGCGCTTACAGATACGTTTGAAATACTGACGTATCTAAAAGTACTTGCGACATAATACGTCATATATTTAATATGACGCATGAGTAGAAGAATGAAGGCCTCATTTATGAGGCCATGCGTCACTTTTACGCCACCGGTGCGTCACTTTTTGTGACGCTCCAGTGCTGTTAAAAATACACCTTATTCAGTCATATTTACAAATTGACACATCTAGGTACATGCATCACTTTGTAAACCCCTGCGCCACATTCTACCTACATCAGGTGTAATGTATGCAAAAGGGACATATTGACGCAAGAAAGGGTTGTAGAGGTGACGCAGTAAAATCTATGAGATATCAGTACGTCACTTTTATCACGCTGTTGCATCCAAATCTTGCGCCTGTTTCACAGCAGGCGTAAGACTGGTGCAGGCCCTTCACACATGGGGCCTGGCCCCATGTGAAAGGATGCATTGCTGGAGTTGCATCATTTTTCTGACACACTCCAGCAATGCATCACTTTTGCCCTTACAGATACGTCTGAAATACTGACATATCTAAAAGTACTTGCGACATAATACGTCATATATTTAATATGACGCATGAGTAGAACACTGAAGGCCTCATTAATGGGGCCATGCGTCACATTTACACCACCGGTGCGTCACTTTTTGTGGCGCACCAGTGCTGTTAAAAATGCACCTTATTGAGTCATATTTACAAAGTGACGCATCTAGGTAGATCCGTCACTTTGTAAACCCCTGCGCCACATTATACCTACGTCTGGTGTGATGTATGCAAAAGGGGCGTATTGACGCAAGAAAGGGTCGTAGAGGTGACGCAGTGAATGAACGGGGTTTCCCCCATGCTACGCTCCCCGGCACGCTCCCCGGTACGCTCCCCGGTGCGCGTACCGGGCGCTCCCCCCGCAAAAATTTTTTTTTTTTTTTTTTTTTACCCGAGGGACCCGTTTATGGCCCCCACATCAAACCTAGGGGGTCAGGGGGGTCTACCCTGCCCCCTTTTGATTATTTCCCCCTTTGTTTTTACCACCTCTTGTGTCTCGATCCTACCGAGACACAAGATGGCGGCCGCTCCGGACTGTTTCGAATGTTTACAGACACCCGAGAGCCAATCAGCTTTCCGTGCGTAAGTCGCGTGGCGCGCCCGAAGCGCTCCCCGGTGCGCGTACCGGGGCGCGCTTATAGATATATAAATTTTTTTGAACCTAAATTACTCAAAATCCTCTGGAGCACATATCTTGAAACATAGCAAAGGCACATCGGGCTACCAGTCCCTATAATTTTGCCAAGTTTGGTGAAAATCCATTCAGCCGTTCGAGCTAAAAGTGCGACCGACCGCCCTATGGAAATTAACATGGGGAAAACACGTTTTGGGACCCCCCTTTTATCTCGGCCCCCGCTTGACGAATCCCCCCCAAACTTTCAGAGAAGGAGCGGAGCGCCGCAAGGCAAAGTTGCTGAAAAATTCAGGCAGATTCCTCAACCGGCGCCAAAGTTATTCCCAATAGAATGTTGCGATTTCCGTATGGAAATCAATCCTAACTATATATACCTACTGGCGACCTCCAGTAGGTAATATATATATATATATATATATATATATTAGTACTCTCAAGCTGTAAGAACTTTTTTAGTTGCTGTGTTGTAAATCATTATTGTGGGTATAATTCCCTATGGCAAACGGAATGTGGAAAGGATATATATTCCTTGATGGGAATATTTTAGCTCCAGAGTATTAAAATTGTATACGATTGAAGAGCATGGTTAAATATTGAGGTTTATAGCGTGTCTCTGCCCACTGGGGCTTAATTGACTACACTGATTTGAAATGTGGTATCGTTATAATATTGAGTGACAACAATTAAGGCGATCCATTGTATTTGATACTTCATTTCTACCATATTTCCTGGAGCGTCTTAGCTTTCTCTAAATGATTATTTGTGTAATTTAGCCGTTTAGCGGTTAAGGATTGTTGACAAATTCCAGCAACATATACAGCGTAAAGAAAGTCTTTTGTTCAGTTCCATGAATTTTATGGGCCATGTGACATGTCACATGGTACCAGTGCACTTTAAATGTTGTTTGTATTAAAAAAAACTTTATTCGTGATCAAGCCTGCTGGGTCAGGCGAAACGCGTTGAAAAGCGATAATAAAGAAAATCTATCTTCACCACATTGGCGTCGTCTCCTCTCCGTATCCAGTGTTGAGGTTGAGTTGGAATATATATATATATATATATATATATATATATATATATATATATATATATATATATATATATATATATATATATATATATATATATATATATATATATATATATATATATATATATATATATTACCTACTGGCGGTCGCCAGTAGGTATATATAGTTAGGATTTTTTCCCTATGGGATTTTTGAAAATTCTATGTCTAATAACTTTGGCGTTTGTGGACGGAATTGGCTGAAATTTTCGGGAAAATGGAACATTTTGTTTCTGAGCAGCCCTTGGAAATTTGGGGGGGTTTCGTCAAGGGGGGGCCGAGAAAAAAGGGGGGTCCCAAAACGTGTTTTTAACATTGAGTTTTCCATAGGGCGGTTGGCCTCACTTTTAGCCCGAACGGCTGAATGGATTTGCATGAAACTTGGCAAAATTGTAGGGACTGGTAGCCCGATGTGCCTTTTCTAGGTCTCAATATATGTGCTCCAGTGGATTTTGAGAAATTAACGTTTAAAAAAAGATATATATCTGTAAGCGCGCTCCGGGCAGCGCTCCGGTCCGCGGACCTTAAGCGTACCGGAACTTCGCGTAGCTAAGCTGATTGGCTCTCCGGTGTCTGTCAACATTCTAAACAGTCCGGAGCGGCCGCCATCTTGTCTCTCGGTAGGATTGAGAGACAAGAGGAGGCCAAAACAAAGGCGAAAATGACCATAAGGGGGCATACTAGATCCTCCCTGACCCCCTAGGTTTAATGTGGAGGTTTTAAAAGGGCCCCGCGGGGCAAAAAAAACATGGGGAGCGCCCGGTCCGCGAACCGGGAAGCGTTCTGGGCAGCGTACTGCAATGAAAAATGAATGATAGACTTTTCAAATGCTGTATGTTAATTGATTGTTGTTTTTGTTGATTATTTTTTATTTTCTTTATTTTTTAAGCATTTTTTTTTATTGTGATTGTGTTTCATAATTTATTAAACTTTCTAACATTTCATTGTCAGAAATTTCATAATTATCATGGAATATACATTGTAGTCTCTGAGGGTGTAAAATGTCCTCATTTGCAAGGAGGTTATCTACTGCTTGTACACATTGCAGTAGTTCATTGTCCCAAGTTTCATCGAAAAATTCAATGTCAATTTGATCAATTGTATCAATCAATTCTTGGCTGCTCTCTTGCAGGTCCATTTCAAAAGAAACTTGGTTTTCGCCTTCCATTTTGCCTGAAATTTGGATTAAAAAAATATATATTAGTAGAGATAGGGCAATGTTGGGAATAATTTTAGATAGGCATTTTTTATCAGTGAATTTATCTTTGGGCAGTGTATAGTATCAGAGTGGAAGTAGGAATATAAAAAAGTGTATGTGATTTAACGTAAGTAAATTCATAATTATACAAGAGAAGCCTAACTCCATCCATAACTATAACAGAGAAGTCTCTCTAAATCTATAACTACTACAGAGGGATAGTATATATCTATCAGAAAAAGTTTACCATATTAACTTATAGTGCACAATATACTTCAGTTTTAAAAATAAAAACTTACCTTTAGAAAGAAGTTGAAGGAATTAGTGAAAATACTATTGAAATGTACAGCAAGAAGTAGTAGTCAAAATGGCTGTGTTTTCTTCTCTTCCTTTATATATATTCAGGTATATAACCAATGAAATGTCAGGTAAAAAAAGTAGAAAATGAAAGTAACATTTTCATTGGTTGTCAGTTCCAACACTTCAGATGTGTTTTGTGAAGTAATTTACCTCAGGGTATTTAGAGAGGTCTACAGGCTAAATGACTAAATGGAATTCCAATCAAATTTGTGAAAATGGTAGGGATTGGTATGTAGTATGAGCTAATCTATATTTGGTGAAATTGTCTCCAGTGGCTTTTCTGTGAACTACTTTCCCACCTTTTTTGATGGTGCGCTTCCCAGAGAGCGACCCGGTACGCGAACCGTTGAGCGCCCCGGTTCGCGAACCTTAAGCGTTCCGGGAGTCCACCATTTTGTGTTTCGGTCGAATTAAGATACAAGATGGAGGGCAAATAATGTTCAGAATGGGTAGAAGGGGGCACGGTAGAGTTATCTTGACCCCCTAGGTTTTCTGAGGGTGGCTGAGGAGGCTTATATGTGCGAAAAAAAAACATTTTTTTTAAAAAAATTCGCGAGGTTAGCTCCCGGTTCGCGTACCGGGTAGCGCCCCAGGGAGCGTACTTTGTTGGAAATTAGTGAAAAATGTTAGAGTAAAATAATAATTGTGAGTGATCAGATGTAGGGTAGCTCTGAGAAGAGCTTTTGGGTTTATGGTACATTTAGGTACTTATAAGTAGGTACCAATGCACATTCTTAAATTCAGAGTGAAAACTCTGTTGCCCTCATCTGAGAAGTGAACTCCATCTCCTCTGTAGATATCTTGCATGTAGTAACGCAAGTTATTGTTGTACAGGGAGCCCATTCCATGGTCTCTCATGTAAGCTAAAACAGATTTGTTTACATGCTTCCTCGACTTCTCAATTTGTGGACAAAATTGGTTTGACCACCTCCATTTCTGTCTTTGGCATATATTTGAATATACCAAGGCAGTCTGAGGAAAAAGTGCCATTAATTGCTCAAAGGTGTCCTTTAAAAGCATTTCCAGACCTACACCAGTCAAAGTGCCCAAGTCATTACCTCCACAGTGCACAATTAACAGGTCAGGTTTGGGCAAATGCATAAAGGTTTTCACCAATGGTATCAATTGGTGACATTTTAATCCTCTGTGGCCAAACCACTTAATTTCCACATCTTGTAAATTGAGGTTAGGTAATTTCCTGTTTTCAACGTACCTTTGAGCCCAGTGAATATAACTATGTCCAACAATCCAGACAGAAAACATGGTGAGAGAAGGTTCTCCTGCAGTCAGATGAAGTGTGGCAATGAAATGGCAGTTGAAAAAATGAGAGTTTAAAATGAAAAAAACTGTGGAGTTTCTGTGTTCATGAAGCAGTAACAGTGATTGGTGGATTTTGATTGCTGAAAACAGAAAGTTAGGGTGCACGGATGTGTTCTTTGAAAGATGTATTTTGAATGGTCAATAAAAAATCATTAAATGAAAGAATGCACTGGATATGCAGGTGCACTGAGAGTTCAGAGTTCAATTGCAACAAAGTTGTGTGAACTTGCAAACACCAGAAGTCTTCCAAGAGGTGGTTGCCATGCAGAAAAGGCAGAAAGGGCAGAGGGGGGAAGGGTTTTCATTTGAAAAAAAGTGAGGGAAGAGTTTTGATTGGGTGACATGAGAGATATGTGTGAAGAATTACAGCATTTCTGTGCTTTTGATAGCTGCAGACTCTGGAGTGCATACCTTTTGCTCTGCTGAAGACAAATTGGTGTGTTTCTGAGACTGTTTTCAAACTCAAAGTATTTGCTAAGGTGAGAAAATATTTCTTTAATTTAGATAGAGAATAGTGTGCTTTTAGGAGAAAATTATGAATTATGTGGCGCAAATTGCTTGTAAATATGCTCCCACATGTGCATGGAAAATTTAGATTTTGAATGTTTGTGTTACATAGCCATGTTAAAAGTGATACAAACATGCTGCAAAGGCAATCAAAAAACGCTTTTATGTGTCTTAAGGACATTTTAAGTAATTTTCCCATGTGCAGTGTTTTGAAATTATGATTTGAAAATCGTTTTTGGGGAAAAGGAATTGTTTTTAAATTTATGACAAGGACATAATGGTGTATGCTTCTTTATACGGCAATTGACTGTCCCTGATGTTATTTTTCTCATTTTAATGTAAGACCTTTCTCTGTGGCGCAAGTTGCTTGTAAATATGCTCCGACCTGTGCATGGGAAATTTAGATTTTAAATGTTTGTGTTACATAGCCATGTTAAAAGTGACCCAACCATGCTGGAAAGGCAATAAAAAAAACACTTTCATGTGTCTTAAGGACATTTTAAGTAATTTCCCTGTGGGCAGTGTTTTCAAATTATGAATTGAAAATCGTTTTTGAGGTAAAGGAATGTTGTTAAAATTTATGTGCGCCATATGTCCACAAATTTCGTTTTCAG
This sequence comes from Lissotriton helveticus, assembly GCF_964261635.1. Classification (NCBI taxonomy): domain Eukaryota; kingdom Metazoa; phylum Chordata; class Amphibia; order Caudata; family Salamandridae; genus Lissotriton; species Lissotriton helveticus. Next base: position 642,546,467 of record NC_136065.1, on the reverse strand, counting down.
GGGTGCAGCAGGGTGTTCTTGAGACACCCCTGCACCTTTGGAAAAATTCCTAATTTGCGATGAGCTAATTGCTAATCGCAAATTGCACCTTCATTCCTATGGGCCTCCTGCTCCATGGAAATGAATGGGTAATTTGCAATTAGCAATTTGCTCATCGCAAATTAGGAATGGTAAAGAATCGCTATTTATTCCTTAAAATTCGCTATTTTGGAAATGCAAAATAGTTATATGATACATATGGCGGTTGATGTCTAACAAGATAAGAAGCTTAGGGATACATTTATGATGACTGGCGCAATGAAGTGGACATCACTTACTTCATTGGTAGAGCTTTACATGTATTATGTCCTCTGTATTCTTCATCAAGCGTAACTTTAATCTGCAATCCTGAGTAGGCCTCACCTTAAACAAACCTCTGGATAGGCCACACCTTATCGTCATCCTGAATTAATCATTTAAAATGCTAGGGACAGATTTATGATAGGTGTATGCCTCTTTTGCGCCACTTACAAAACACTGTCCACGGGGAAATGACTTAAAATGTCCTTAAGACACATGAATGTGTTTTTTTAAAGCGTTTGCAATTTTTTGGGGTGACTTTTAACATGGGTATGTGACTCAAACAGTCAAAATCTAAATTCACCATGCACAGGTGGGAGCATATTTACAAGGAATGTGCTCCATGGGGAAAGGTCTTATAATGTAATATGGGAAAAATGACATCAGAGACACTGAAATGCCTTATAGAGAAGCATACACCATTATGTCCTTGTCATAAATTTGCAAACCATTACTTTTCCCCAAAAACGATTTTCAAATCATAATTTGAAAACACTGCACATGTGGAAATTACTTAAAATGTCCTTAATTCAAAATTTGCTATTCCTTATTTTGCGATTGCACTGAAGGATTTGCAAATTTTGCGATTCCTTAAATGCAATGTATCAAACAAAAAATATGTAAAAAATGATATTAAGGATTTGGAAACTACCACCAACTTCTAGTTTGTGGTAATTTGCGAATTCTTTTCAAAAAGCATTTTTTTCCAAAAAACAAAAGGTGCCATATGACGCCTATACATGTCCTTAGGGCATGTATGTGTGCCATATGCCCCCAAATTTCTTTTTCAGGGGTGTAGCAGGGTGTTCTTGAGATACCCCTGCACGCTTGAAAAATTCCTATTTTGTGATGAGCTAATTGCTAATCGCAAATTGCAACCTTCATTCCTATGAGCCTCCTAGCCCATGGAAGTGAATGGGTAACTTGCAATTAGCAATTTGCTCATTGCAAATTAGGAATGGTAAAGAATTGCTATTTATTCCTTAAAATTTGCTATTTAGGAAATGCAAAATAGTTTGATGGTACATATGGTGGTTCATCTGTAACAAGATAAGAAGCTTAGGGATACATTTATGATGACTGGCGCAATAAAGTGGACATTACTTACTTCATTGGTAGGCCTTTACATGTATTATCTCCTCTGTATTCTTCATCAAGCGTAACTTTAATCTGCAATCCTGAGTAGGCCTCACCTTAAACAAACCTCTGGATAGGCCACACCTTATCGTCATCCTGGATTAATCTTTTAAAATGCTAGGGACAGATTTATGATAGGTGTATGCCTCTTTTGTGCCACTGTGCGTCACTTTTATGATGCAGCGGCGGTGCTAATTTGCAATTAGCAATTTGCTCATTGCAAATTAGGAATGGTAAAGAATTGCTATTTATTCCTTAAAATTTGCTATTTAGGAAATGCAAAATAGTTTGATGGTACATATGGTGGTTCATCTGTAACAAGATAAGAAGCTTAGGGATACATTTATGATGACTGGCGCAATAAAGTGCACATTACTTACTTCATTGGTAGGCCTTTACATGTATTATCTCCTGTGTATTCTTCATCAAGCGTAACTTTAATCTGCAATCCTGAGTAGGCCTCACCTTAAACAAACCTCTGGATAGGCCACACCTTATCGTCATCCTGGATTAATCTTTTAAAATGCTAGGGACAGATTTATGATAGGTGTATGCCTCTTTTGTGCCACTGTGCGTCACTTTTATGATGCAGCGGCGGTGCAAAAGATTTGCTATGAGGCGACAACATTACAAATTGATGCATTTAGGCAGATATGTCATGGTGTAAAAAAAACGTACCACATGAAACCGATGCAGCAGTGATGCAAAAGATGCACCATGTCGCAAGACAGGCCTCACTTGGGGCCATATGTATCAAGCTAATTAGCATTCGCAAAGATCAAAATTCTACGAATTTCGGCCTTTGCGAATGTTAATTAGACAAATGGTATGTATCAAACAAGTTTGATGCAAAATAAGGAGTAGCAAAATTTGCTATTCCTTATTTTGCAATTGCACTGAAGGATTTGCAAATTTTGTGACTACTTAAATGCAATGTATCAAACAAAAAATATGTAAAAAATGACATTAAGGATTTGGAAACTATTGTGGTAAATTGGTGGTAATTTGTGAATTCTTTTCAAAAAGCTTTTTTTCAAAAAAACAAAAGGTGCCATATGACGCCAACACATGCCCTTAGGGCATGTATGTGTGCGATATGCCCCCAAATTTCTTTTTCAGGGGTGCAGCAGGGTGTTCTTGAGACACCCCTGCACTCTTGGAAAAATTCCTAATTTGTGATGAGCAAATTGCTAATCGCAAATTAAACCTTCATTCCTATGAGCCTCCTAGCCCATGGAAATGAATGGGTAACTTGCAATTAGCAATTTGCTCATTGCAAATTAGGAATGGTAAAGAATTGCTATTTATTCCTTAAAATTCGCTATTTAGGAAATGCAAAATAGTTTCATGCTACATATGGCGGTTCATCTGTAACAAGATAAGAAGCTTAGGGATAGATTTATGATGACTGGTGCATCACCAGGGATGTGTCAGTCATCCTGCGCTGCTGTTCCGCCACCCATGGTGTGCTGCATTTAGAATACGGGGCATCATGGGGCAAAAATGGCACAGATGCGTGACGTATCTGTGCTGTAAAGGTAGTGATTGCTGGAGTTGTATCGCAAGTGCGATGCAGCTTAAGCAAGGCTCAGGGGTGCCCCATCTCCACAATGTTGCGTCAAGACCTATGCCTGCTTAAAGCAGGCGCAGGGTTTTGACGAAGCTTTCTCCTATCTGATTGTAAATACGGCACACCATGGGTGGCAGAGTAGTGGTGCACGTTAACTGGTGCATGCCTGGGGATGTGCCATTTAACATAAATCTGCCCCTTTACATTTAAGTATGTGCAGGACACACAGAGTCGGTGAGGCTTATCCAAGGTTAAGAAGAGATGAGTCCTGTTCACTGAAAATTTAGACATAGTCTTCACCTGCTCAGCATTGCTGGACATGGCTAAATAATAGCTGCAAAATATTACTCTTGTTAAACAATTTTACTATTATAATCTCTGAGATTTGTCTCTTACTCTGCAACATCTCATTGTTGTTATCTTTCTTTAAAGATAAAGACAACCTCAACATGAGCGACAATCTGCAATCAGTTGATTTTGACCTCATCATTGAACTTGTAATTGAAACATCAGTGGATGTTGATCCCTTGGATGATTTAAATCCTGAGGATGAAGAAGAGCGTGATGAGGATGCAGATTTGTCCGAATTATATGACATAGGATGGGAAGCTGACCTGCTTGAGCCTATGGAAATATAAACATTTATTTTTAAAATTTATAATTAATAAAAAATAAAAAGGTAAACCGTTTAATTTAAAAATAAAGACACCTTCAAAAGCAGGTTATGTGTAGTGTCTTCAATAAAATATTAAAATATGCTCATAAAATTAGATCAGATTCACATAGCACAGGTAACATAAATATAAATGTCATTTCTTTTCTGCTATTTCTGTATTGTAAATTTGCAAGGACTAAAAAATCTTCTATTTAAAATGTCAAGTAGTGTGTTAAGTTTTTGATCACTGTTATTGTTTTACTGTTTGGTAATAATGGTTAATAACATTTTTTATTATATTTTACCACAGATTCAACTGCAGATCATTTCAAGATTTCACCATGCCAACAATAGAAAGACAGAGAAAGGCTGCAAAACGTCAAAGACAGCAGGTGAAAGAAAATAAGCAGCAGTCCTCTAACAAAAAGATTTGTCAAGTCACGAAGAAAGCACCGGGTAAGAGCACAAAATATTTCATAAGAAATATGTGTAGTAAAAAAAATATTACTACAGAAAATGTTTCAGTCCATAAAACGAGAAGGAATTCAAATGGAAAGGAAAGGCCAATCAAAAATGTTACTGCTAGAGCAGGAGATAACTCTGTGCATGATAGTAGAAGGAAACAACAGTTTAGGGAGATTCGTAAACGAATGTTCCGCAACAGGATAATTGGCAATTTGTTAAAAAATATTAAGAAAGGTAAACAGAAACTGGTTTTTTATAAGAGAAAAAAAAAAGTTGAGAAAGTTATTGATCAGGCATTTGAAATTAAACGTAAGTTATTTATTTTGATAATCAATAGAATTAGGAAGCTAAACAAGGCAATTTATGATTTCAAAAGAAATAGTAGATGGAAGAGAATAGTTAATCGTAGTAATTTTTGTGAAGTTTTTTCTGGAGAATGGATGCATAGTTCAAGCTGTGAGGCATTTTTTAATGAGGAGAGTTATTTCCAGGATAATGATTTGGTGCATGCAGTTGACACCAGTGGTCGTGCTTATGAAGTGAAAGATGGTTGTCCAGTTGAAAAAGAAAAACTTGTGACAACAGAGGCAGAAGAGGTGTTAGGTAATGAGGTTTTAGGAAGACGTGCTAAGGGTCCTGTGTACACCTGGAAGTGTAGTAGTATTTGCAGTGTGCGACAGGATTCCATCAATTTGCTTTGTGATTTTGTACGGTCATTTAATAAGAAAAGTTTGAAGCAGAAAATAAGGTTGTTGCAAGAATTAGATCCTTGCAGAGTAAGAGAAGTGACAGGTTTGCATGGTCATTCACTGGCTTGTCTTTCCAGGAGAGTATGCCAGAGTGTTTTTCATCATTTCAGGATGCTAGCAGTGCATCATAATAAAGTGAGGAAATTAGTTAGAATGTTGTATTATGCTAAGAGTCCAGCAATTATGCTTAAACAATTATGCGCTGCTCTTTTGCATGGTTCTGAAATAGATGTGAAGAATATATGTGAAGAAATTGAGTTTTGTTACTTTGGAAGTAAAGAGGAGAATGTTGAAATTGAGCAAGAAGAAGAGGGTCATGTGGAAGATAGTGTACAGGTTTCCAGTACAGATAATTTCCAGAGGGAAATTGCGACGTTTGAGGTGAAATCAAGTGAGAGGCCTAATTTCACTTGTGTGTGTTGTCGACGCACTTATTATAAGAATCAGACTAAGTTAGTGGATTTATATGCAAAAAGTGAAAGGGAAGATAATAGTGAATGGAAGGATTTCGCAACATACTTGATGGTAGAAAATTGTTTTGATTTGGGATTGGATCAACGTGTGTGTACTTATTGTTGTTGCAAATTAAATCAAAACCAGATGCCTGCTAGAGCAGTTCATAATAATCTGGAATTGGTTGAGATTCCTTCTGAATTGAAGGATTTAAATACTTATGAATCTATTTTGATTCAAAGTATCCATCCCTTTCAGGCTATTGTAAGAATGGAGCCAAAGACAGGGAAATTGCCTCCATCAGATTTACAGAGAGGATTAAAGGGAAGAGTTGTTTATTTGCCTCTAGATTTGAAGAAAAACATTAACACAATTGGAGTAGAAAAAGTGGAAGAGGAACCTCTGGTTATCTTAGTTAATGGGGTTCCGACAAAGAATAAGAAAATATGGCAAGATTTAGTAGATGTTAGGAAAGTTAAAAAGGCAACATTGTATTTGAAAAAAAATAATAAATACTATAAGAATGTATATGTTGCAGAAGAGGAAGTAAGTGAGGAAGAGGATAGCGATTTGTGTGCTGGTCAAATTGAGAAAGTAGAACCCTCTACTAGTGAAGAAATATATGAACATTATAGTGTTCATCCTTTGCATTCCAAGGAAGTCATGGGGAATGCTATTGAGTTGTTTCAAATGAAACAAGCCAAAGGGAGTCCCATTAGTGTTTGGGAGGAAAGTTTGGAAGCTCGGTGTTTCCCACAGCTTTTTCCAACAGGTCAGGGAGGAAGATATGATGAGCGACTTCATCAAATTCCTGCTTCTGAATACCGGACTTTGCGATTGTATGCAGGAGATGCTAGGTTTCGACAATGCATTCCCTATTTGTTTCATCTCCTGTTTGAAAGCGATCTGTCTGGACTAACATATGCAGTGAACCACATCTTGAAAAGTGGTATACACATGCAAAACATCTCGGCAAGTGACTTTATGGATAAAGTCAATGTCCAAGACAGTATTTTGGATTCTCACCTGATTAATCTCATGGCGTGTCAGCGTGGTACTAATGAGTACTGGTACCGTCGTCATGGTGATTTAAAATGTATGCTGAGGAACTTAGGTACTCCCACATGGTTCCTCACTCTGAGCTGTGCCGAGTATGGCTGGGAAGACTTACTTGAATTTCTACGAGAGGCAAATGCTAACGTAGATAACATCGAATTCAAGACACCCGGAGAACTGTGCTCTTTGGATCCAGTCAATGTATGTAGGTACTTCAATCATAGATTTGAAGCTATGATGTCTTTCATCATGAATAAGAAGAATCCACCTCTTGGAGAGGTGTTGGATTTCTTCTGGAGAAAGGAGTACCAAGCAAGAGGTGCTCCTCATATACATATGTTGCTGTGGATCAAGGATGCACCTAAATTTGGAACGGATCCAGAAGACTCAGTGATGAGTTTCATCCAACAGTATTCTACGTGTGCTGTTCCAAACGCAAAGGAGAAGAAAAAAAGCCTAAGAGAAAAAGTTCTGCGTTTCCAAAGCCATCGATGTGGAAAGTACTGCCGTCGTAAATTCCGAAACAAGGACAAGTTCTACACCAAATGTCGTTTCGGTTTTCCACGACCGGTGATTTCTAAAGGAAGAGTAAACAGTTTGATGTCTTCGCTGCGACATAATGTCATGAAGAAATCACCTAAAAACACATACAATTTGAAGAGGAACGAAGAGTCCAAGTACATCAACGACTACAACCCGGTGATTTTGTCCATGTGGAATGCTAACATGGATATACAGTTTGTGGCTGATAACTGTATGGCTGTGGCTCGGTATGTGACGTCTTACATCACCAAAAAAGACAGAATTGAAGGATATGTGGGAGGACATTTCCCATGAAAAGAGCCTCAGCAAGAAGTTGTACAGTTTCAGTCTGAAGATGTTGTCGCATCGAGAAATTGGAGCTTACGAATGCTCTGACCGGTTGTCTTCAGCAAGTCTCTATGCCAAGTCCAGGAGTATCGTTTGGGCGAGTCTTGGTCTTGCTGCAACGCGTAATCGAGTTCTGAAACCTGTGCGGGAAATTGAGTATTTGGCGGAAAAGGAGCCAAACAGTACCGACATTTTGAAGACCAACATGTTGGATACATATTATCCAAATAGAAGCAGTCACCTCGACAATGTTTGTCTGTATGAGGTTCTTCAAAATTACATATTCAAGAGGAACATCAAAGAAGATACTGAGAAAGGAGTGTATGCTGTAATAGGAAGTGAGGGATGTCTCGTCAAGCAAAGAAAATGCCACTTGGTAAACCATCGAAAATTGAGTGGCGAATCTCCTGAAAAAAAGGAGTTTTTCTATTTAGCACTTTTGCAACTTTTCAAGCCTTGGCGTGCAGAAGAGGAACTGCTTGGAGATTTCCTCTGTTACGAAGACTCTTTCAATGCCGCCAAGGAGACCATAGAATGTCCTGCTTTTCCCAAATATGTAGAAATGTTGAATGCGGAAATTGAGCAGGAAGCAACGATTGCAGCCGAGATTGCCAGAGACAGTTCTCAGGACAGTCAGAGTTCTGCTTCATTGAGTCAGGATCCACTAGGAGGACCTGTTATCGAAAATGAAGCTGCCACTGCCATGAATGAAGTGGAAAGAGCCATGGCACATGCTCAGGAGGATGCGGTTAACTTAGAAGAGTTGGAAAGACAACTCAACGTTGAGCAGAGGAAAATATATGACGAAGTTACCATGCAAATTGATCATGGATTAAGTCATGACAAGAAAGAGTGCTCATGTACGTCGTTGAAGCCTGTCCGACTGTACGTGAGTGGAGAAGCGAGAACTGGAAAAAGTTTCCTCATTAAAGCAATTTCATGCTATTTGCAGGAAAGGACAGAGTCATCGCTGTCTTGTGTTGTCACCGCTCCAACTGGACTGGCAGCACATAACATTAAAGGGATTACTTTACATCGTTTACTGATGCTGCCAGTGGAGCATGACAACAAATTACAATATCACAAGCTATCTGGAGATGCTTGTTTTGAAGTTTCAAGAATCTTGAGGAAAATGAAACTTCTTATCATTGACGAAGTAAGCATGGTTTCCAATGTCATGCTTGCCTTTGTGCATTTGAGAATGCAAGAAGTTCTCAAAACAGAGTATGATGTGTTATTTGGTGGCAAACACATCATTGTTTTCGGAGATCTTCTGCAGCTGACACCAGTGAAAGGGCAACCTGTGTTCAAAATGCTCACGCATGAAGATACCAGGAAGTGCCTAGGCAGCATTGGCAACGTCAATATATGGTTAAACTTCAATTATGCTGAACTGCATGAAAATATGCGTCAGGCGAAGGATGAAGTTTACAAGACTATTCTACAAGATGTTAGAATTGGAAAAGTGACCGAGCATGGGAAAGAAGCTTTACATGCACGATTACTGTCAAATTTATATCCAGAACAAGATGTTGTGCCTGAGAATATTTTTCAGAAAATTACTGATAAGAAATCTGGAATATGTTTGATGCCAACTCTTGCAGAATGTGCCAAATTCAACAACAAAATGTTGCATTTAGAAAAGCAAGAGATTGTGAAACTGGAAGCTATTGACAGAGTAGAGCATATGGGATCAACAATTATTTTGTCTGAGAATCTGAAAACAAAATTGGATTCATTAGAGAAGAGTATATCTAAAACTGCAGGTTTTGAAAAGACTCTGAATGTGTGCTTGAACTGCCGTATAATTTTAAGAAGGAATTTACATGTTGAAAGAGGTCTGGTAAATGGATCAATGGGTAATGTTGTTGATTTTGTAAAATACAGAAATAGAGATGGAATTGAATTTTTAAAAATTAAATTTGATGGCATTGAGGAAGTACAGCTAATTGGTCGTTGCTCTGCTAGATTTTTGCTTGTAAAAGACTTATATGTTCGCCGTAAGCAGTTTCCTGTTTGCTTGGCATATGCGGTGACAATCCATAAATCGCAAGGTTTAAGTGTAGACAGTGCATTGGTGAATATTGGCAGTTCTGTGTTCAAGGAGGGTATGGCATATGTGGCATTGTCACGAGTTAGAACTTTATCGGGATTGTACTTGATTGAGTGTGATGTCACAAACATTTGTGCTGATCTAGATTGTGTTAAGGAATACAATAGGTTAAGAAGAGAGTATGCGCCACATTTGCCTCAGTATCCTTTGTTTGAGAAACGTGTGGTAGGCCGGAAACGAAGAAATGTGACCAATACTGGGGAGGTTGTAGCAAAAAGACGAAAAGTCGATGAACCTAAAATTACAAGCAGAAACAAAAAGGATTCTGTTGAAGATGTTGTTGGTTTTCAATTTGAAAACAGTGTCGTGTATTTCTATAGGTTCTGAATCAGTCCCCCTATTCCTGACCCTATTCTGGTTAAACTAACTATCAAGTTAACTAACAGTCAGCCCATGAGGCAAGAAAACCCCCATGATGCAGATACCGTTATCTGACGCAGTCACACTCCGGCACAGGAACGTGTTATCTGATTAGGTCATAACGCTTGAGATCTAATTAGACAAGCGACATTCCTCCAGCCCCTGATAAGGCATACGATGTTCTCATAACAAATCAAACCTATGACAACCTGGAAAATCCGTGCGGCCATTGTTTTGATTTCACAGAGAACTTTAGTAAAGAATGTGCTAACGAGCAAGTCGTATGACATCTTTATTGACGTATCTATGTCCATCCTTACGTCAATCTCGGCACCTTTAAGGTATAAATATTGCCGACCTTGCCCTATGCAAAGACACGCGTGGTGACAAGACGGAGCAGCCATACTTGCCGAAGCCGAGAGCAGAAGCAGACCCCGCTGGCAGCAGCCCCGCCTTCCTGACGCACTGAGAGACGCGCTGCTATCTCAAGCCGAGAGACTCAGCACCGGCGCTTCTGGGCAGCCCTCGCAGGCAGCCTGGAATATCGAGAGCAGAGAAAGAGATACCATTCCTCATTCATCCTAACTTCCAGGTACAGAACTGAATAACCCCTCACAGAGAATTCCTTAGTTATTCACTTGGCAAAAACAAACTTAACTTAAACTGTAACTTTCTATTCCCGCCCACGCATTAGACTTAGGTCAGGTACACGGGGTAGGCGTATTTAGAAACACCAGTTGAGTACGTTTAGTCAAATGTATATGTGTATGTAAATATATTTTAATAATTTTAAACATCATATGGCTCAGAAACCATATCAATGTTTTTACAGTATTATTTTATACTATTGCTTTTAATGTATGCACTTTACTTAACTATAAGTATTGCAATAATATCGATCCATTTCTCTTGTACGAGAAAAGAGACTGATCAATAAATAACACCTTTTTATTGAACACGCCCGTCTCTTCCTTTTCTCTACATTCTGATGAGACTAAGAATGCACGTACTGACTGAGTAAAATAATTGCCTTGTGCTCACACGACTCTTGAGATTGACTCTTGATTAGGGGAGAGCAAAGTTGTCATGTTCTATGGTTGTCAGAAACTAAATCCCTTCTTGTCTAATCAGGGAAGTTAATCCTTCCTTGAACATTCGAGAAAGTTTCTAGCGAACTCTGAGCTTAGCTGGCAAACCCAAAAATTAAGTCTAGTATCGACAGTAGTAGACCTAGTTAACGTCTGGCCTAGGCCTTTACTGCTGTAGGTACTATTCCAATGCGCAGAGCCTATTGGGAAAATAGGAGCTACACTACATGGCGCCCAACGCGTTTGGAAAGGGCGATAAAACTAACGTTAGACATTTAGAGTAACTCAGTCGTGCTTTCTCACTCAGACCCCTTTTTCCATTATACTCCAAAGACGTCTGGAGTGGGTGAAAGGTTATATCCTCCAAAACCTCGCAGGAGGGAACTCCTATGTAAGGTTCTTGGTATAGCAACGTTGAAGGATAAACAGTTCCAAAATATTGTGCATCTAATCTCTGTTTCCATAAAGAAACCTGATCTGCAAACAAACATAATACCATCCTGTCTGTAAAATGGCAGAGAGTGATGATGAAAGAGAGGCAGTTAGAGTAGCAACTGAACTCGCAGATGCTGATGCTACCATGCAAGCAGCAGACCCGAATATAACACTCATTCCGGTCATTAAAAGGAGATCTATAACCTTAAAACTTATAGAAAATGGACTGACACCTAGAGGTGGCACAGTCATATTCGTAATTGAGGCACACGAATATCGGCAGACAGAGGTATATTATTCATGGATACATTTTCCAGCAGCTAATGCTGTAACAAAGTACTTCCACTATTACGAAGTAGAGGAACCTCCTGAAACATACACTCCTTTCGAGGAGGTGGAAGTACCACTCAAATTCCAAGAGCATTTGCTCTTATTTGATGGCGCCCTAAAACATAACAATCACATTACAAGGCTCGGTCCTTTAGGAAGACCAGGAGCAACGTGGCCGGTCTTAGCCGGATACACACCACATCCAGACATCGAAAGAATGCCTGCAGCAGAGCTGTTAATACAGCTAAAACAACTACTAAAAATTCATAGACAATTAGTTCAGTATGTAATGCGGACTTCAACAATTCAGCCAGCGATTAAACTTCCACAGCTGACCCCTCACCAGGGGAACACAAATAAAATTACACCACAGAACATCCAATCCTGCCTAGGTAAAGTTCCAGCTAAACGGGAACAAATACCATTCTGGTTGGCACAGAAAATCACCCAAATAGAGGCGGTGTTTCCTGACACCACCCCGCTGGAAAAACACAGGATTCTGACTATATGTCTCCCAATGGGAATCGCACCACACATGGAGGACTGTGACACTTGGGGTACAGTCTTTGCTTCCATCTACACAAAAACGCACGGTGTTCCATCCATTTCGGTAATACCAGATGTGCTAAAACAAATTCAAGATGAATACGGTCCAGAACCTGCTTTAACTCTTGGTATGAAATTACTAAAAGACTTCAAGCAGGTCTCGGCTATATTATTAGCCAACATAAAAGGTGAAGCAGCAAACGTGGCGATCCGCCAGAGGTTATAAGAGACAGATATAGCAGACCAACCAGCTGAAATTGCCAGAATCATAGAAAAATCCTATGAAGAACTAGGCAGAGATAGTCTAGGTGGAATACCAGTAAAACCGCAACTGACTACAAGTCCAGAAAAAATATTTTTTAATAATAATAATTCACCAAAAAAGAACTGGGATGGAAATAAACAATCCAATCCTAAAGAAAAGAAATTCCAGTCCAGAGGAAGGTCTCCGAGGCGAAGAGAGAAATCTCCAAACCGAAGACAGAGGTCACCACAGAGTGACCCCTCTGGGAATAGATATAACCTTAGAAATAGGGATAATATTAAAAAACCTGATAGATATCAAGACATTGATACACGTCCCTCTCAATCTTTTCAGAATTCCTTGCAGAAATCGGAAAGAAGAGGACGATCAGAAGAGCACGCCAAGTCCAAAGACAAGGAACCTGCTCAGCTAAAAAAGAAATTACAATTTCCAAAAAAGAAGGTAGCCAGTATCAAGGTAGTTAACAATGCCGAGAATACTGAGGACACAACTGAAAAACGGAGAGTGGGCTCAGACAATGCTAGACAGCGCAGCAGAGGTGAGCATAGCTCGCAAAGTCCTTATGAATCATCTGGAGACAGTGGACACGAATGAATACCTTCAAGTGGAAACTGCAGACACCAGAGTTAGCAAACCCCACAAGATATATGAGATAACATTACGTATAGAGGGAGATAAGACTAGGAAAATAAGGGGACTATTTTGGGATAATCTCTCCAAGGGCTATGATATCCTTCTAGCTGAAAAAGACTGGCCACCAGAGTTTGTCAGGGAGTGCCCTCATGGCGAAGAAGTAATTATGCCTGCCTTCTCGAATCAAATCCCGATTCATAAAAAATATACACTTGCTAGAAAGTGGGCAGTGGCCTTAGCACCTGCTTTATATAAAAATCATGTAGGATGGGATGAGGATTCTCCTCCTCACAAAATCCAGTTAAAATCACAACCAACTGCACAAAGGCAGTACCCAATTAAGCAAGAAGCTAAAAAACAAGTAAATGAAATACTAGATCAGCTAGAATACCAGGGGGTGATTGAAACTTGCACCTCACAAATGAACAATCCTTTGTTTCCGGTCTCCAAACCAGACAATTCGTACCGTCTAGTTTTGGATTACCGACACCTTAACACATGTTGCAAAACCTTTGCAGTACAAAACTCACACAGTGCTGCACTAATGAATAACATAGTGCGCAAAAAATACAAAACTACCTTGGACATTTCCAATGGATTCTTTTGTCAAAACATAGCACCGGAGAGCAGACATTTAACTGCATTCTCAGTAAATGGCACTCAAAAACAATTCTGTCGGTTAGCCCAGGGGTACAAGAACAGCCCGGGGGTATTCTCAGCGAGAGTAACAGAATTACTACAACTATATGATGATGAAGCATTATCTTATGTTGATGACATTTACCTAACAGATGATGACTTGGAGACTCACTTGAAAAGAGTGAACACCATAATACTTGGGTTCGCTGCAGAGGGTTACAAATTCAACTTCAAAAAGTCCAGAATTGCCCATCTGGCGGTCCTATTCTTAGGATATGAGTTATCAAGTGAAGGTAAAAGCGTGGCAGACAATTTCCTAGAGAAATGTGCCGTAATCCAAGCTCCTAAAACACTAAAAAACCTACAGTCAATTCTAGGCTTCCTAAATTTCGGAAGAACATACATTGCAAATTACGCAGAAAGGGTCAAACCCCTTTATGATCTAATTAAACCAGACTTTAAAAGATCCAGTTGGACTCAAACACACACAGAAATTTTGAGATCCTTACAAACAGACATGCTAATTAAAACAAAATTAGAAACACGTGATAACACACGCAATCTTGTGATCCGAGTCATCCCAGGGAGATGCGGATTCACATACCTGACCTCTAATGAGGGAGAAAAGGTACCAATTGCATTCAAATCACACTTGTACACAGAAGCTGAACAGAAATTCAGTAATACAGAAAAAATCATTCGTGCAGTTCAAACCGCAATAGCTAGAGAAAAAGACATAGCTGACGGTAGACATATCACAGTCAGAACAGCAGAATCAGCCTTTGAAGCATTAACAACACCGTGTAATTTACCAACAACAACATTGAATCCGGAATGGATACAATGGGTGAATTCAATCACAACGGACAAAGTATACTACTACTTTGATCCAGAACTAAAGGAATTAAAAAATCTAAAATATGAAAAGACGTATCCTCTGCCAATCGACATTCTTCCTCTACGACATTACGCCTGTGTAATCTATACAGACGGACATGCTCAACCCTCCGTTTGGGGAGAACATGCATACAACCCCACATGTGAGATTACAAAAGAAGTGTGGCGCGGAGGTAAACTAAGACCTCTATTAACAAAATCACACTCAGTAGAAACTAATTCAGAACTACAAACTGAAATTCCCGACGCTTATAGTGTCAGATTCATATTACTGCGTCAAAGCATATAACAAGGATTTGCAGACATGGATTCAGAACGGTTACAAAGATGACACAGATGCACCAATAAAGCAGAGACTGCTCTGGGAACAAGTAGCTCTTTTCAAAAAAGAACTACCAAAGACTCACGTGACTCACTCACTGAGTCATCAACGTGATGGCGTTCACGTTGTAGGGAATTCATTGGCTGAAACAGCCGCAGCGGCAGCCACTAAATCGGCTCCCGTAGATCGAAAAAAGCGTACATTAAAATACATTGACGGTGAAACAATGCTGGCGGTGAAAACGTCATCAAAAGGCGACTGCTCAGCGTTACCGATCAACTATCCACTCAATTATACATACATAATCGATGCAAACTCCGTCCCTTTTGCTCGAATCCCTGGAGTGGGGGATAGAGTGATTTCAAACATGGACAGGAGAAACTTGTTAATCGCAGACGCACACATGGGCGAGGGTCACAGACACCTTAAATTAAAAGATTCTCTGGAAGAATTACAATCACGGTACTGGTGGCCAGGCATGAGCCTGCACTACACCATGTTTGTAAAAAACTGCCCAAACTGCAACAGAGATCGCAGTGGGGAGAGAAGCAGTTTAATACCTCGTCGTATCAAGGCAGATAATATTACCAGCAAAAGGAATGGCTTGCGATTAACATATACAGGCTAGTTTCCACTTATAATGTAGATCACCAGCACTCGGCTGACGTCCGGACTATTATACAAGATTTGCGAGTCTAAATGGCATATACGCTAAGAGCATGCTACGTTCGACCATTGTTTTCACTCAGGCAACCCAGCCTGGGGGGGAAACATGGCCAAATGAGCACAGCCCAGCGGGAATCTTCTCACTTCCTTCCTGAGGGTACGGGATGGTGTAAAGAAAAAACCAAGGCAGAAAGCAATCTATAATGGAAAGGATATTAGGTTCGGGAGCTGGGTGGGTCAAACATCTAATAAGTGTCCAACGTAGTCTAAATAACTTGCCAAGAAATTCTCTGAAGGGATTCAGTCCGTACGAATTATTATTCGGAACTAGGATGTTGATCTCTGACCTTGATAGTCAGACTTCAGTGGTAATAGAAAAAACCTTTGATGTCAAAGACCGTTTGGCTATTTTGCAGGACTTAAACAAAACAAGAAAAGACCTGAGCAACATACAGTTGAAACAACAGCCAACAACCACTGAAGAATCACCACCTGTCCCAGCAAGACCTGTCTGGATTCCAAAAGTCGGGGATCTAGTCAGGGAGAAGATCGCGGTAAAGAAGGAATTTGGGCCTTCTTACAGAAAAGCAGTTCCTGTCTTGTCTGTCAACGGGACAAGATCAGTTGTACTACCGCCACTTGCTGGAAAAAAGGAGAACGGAGTTGTATCCATCGACCTGGTAAAACCACAACATGTGGCCGATAACAAACAGAAGGCCAAGTGGACTCCCAATAAGTAGCAGAACACCAAGGTTTGCTACCAGCACAGAGGTCCTATCAAAAAGGCTCATCACATTCGAAACGCCTGCAGAAGAACAAGAAGGACTATGCAACAATGCAATAGAACTAAGACCTCTGAAAACCCAAATAAAGACATTTAGCAGAGACACACCAATCTATACTGAAGTACCAAGTGAAAATGCAAGGAACAAAAATCCTGAAGCAATTGGAACAATTGACAGAACTGCATCCGGGTACTTCATCAACTTCGATGATTCCTCTGACGGCTTCAGTGAATCAAAGACACAGCCATCATCAAAATCCTTTAAAGACAAAGCTAAGGAACTTTTGAAACATCTGAAAGAAACATATCTGGTTTCTCCATGGATTGAATTTTGGGTGGGTTTTGGTGCATTTATCCTCATACTTTGGCTCATCATGGTATTTACTTTGGGACGCTTCATTGAGGGAAAATATTCTAAAATGGACACAGCAAGTCAGAACATCAACTTGGTCCTCAAACCACACACATCTTCACACGTCGAGAAAAGAGAACTTTCTTCAGAACTTTCTTCAGCCAACTTCACAGCCAATCCGATACCTGGTGGGGTAGCCTGGGACAACACTGACTATGAAATTTATGGTCCGGTCGAGATCCTGAAATATCCACACCAAATCAAGATCTCTTTGAGTGACTTTGCAAAACCAAACTCATTTGCTGATGATTGGGACTTCGAGAGTATTAACAACATGATGTCTGACTTAGTAATGTCTGCTAAATTTACAAAACATGATTATTTGCAAGGTTCTACAAATTATGATAGTATGTATTGCTATAACCATTATGGTAACCATTTTTTGCATAAATCTGCACAACCTAGAAATGTTTTAAATTATAATCAATGGGAACATTGCGCTACACCTCCAAAAGGGAGCTCTAGAACCGTGTATGACAAATATTCATATTTTTCAGGTTTTAACATAAGTAATGCTGAAACATTTTATTTTAAATTGTCAAACAAGACAGGGATGAAAACCATGATAACCAACACAAAATTGATATATTCAGATTCATTCTTTGAAAAAATGAATACATTTGGATTTGATTATTGGGACAAAAATGTTGATTTGAAAAGTGTTTGGGGTACAAAAGAATGGCAAGTACAGGGTTTAGAAGCTTTGTTTAGAGCCTGCATGATCCCAGAACAAATGATATTTTTAAATGACACTGTTCAACAAACCACCTGTCTTGGCTTAGCCAAAATCAAAGATTTAAATAATCCGTCTATTCCAAAGCCAACAATGTTTAGCAATAACTCTGATACAGATGAAGAGATAGACGTAAACCATATATTAAACAAAAACAGAACACATCCTGATTGGAAACAATGGTTGATCTGGCCCACAGATACAAATAACTGTCAAGATAGATTCCTGAATAAAACACAGGGTTTTAAAATGACCAGGCCAGACCCTAGATATCCCCAAAGACATCACCCAGGGATAATAACAACCTACAGTGTGGGCAAATTATGCCTTCAATGGCTACAGACTTCCACACTGCCTGAAATTAAGCAACACCTAACTTTACTTACTGATGGTGCTGACTTGCGTGATTTCATAAGGGGACCACGCAAACAGCGTCAAAAGCGTTTCATAGCAGCCTCTGTATATGCAGCATACAATGAGGCCTGGAAGGTTACTCAAATTGAGACAGCAGAAAGAATACGGGAAATTGACCGTATTAATTTGGAAAAATCACTTTCTGTAGTGGACAATGGGTTAATGACTCTGTCCTCCAGAATTTTTTCATTGGACAGCATTGTGTCTTCAGCAATCGATATATTATCACAAGACTTACTGTTATTACAACATGGTCAGTCACAATTGCGTTCCATTGTACAGCTTGGCTGGATGTTACAAAATCTGCGTTCAGGCTATGTGCCTTGGCGTTTAATCAACACAACGTCACTATTCCAAATCTTTAACCTTACTGATAGACAAATCGGTATGGCGCAAAAGGGTGCTGATTATACAATCTTGAGCATTGAAAAACTAGAAAGATTACCAATGACAATGTCAGAACGACCTGTCAGTGAATGGATAATACACGGAATCATAAATATTCCAATCTCAACCTTCAGGTTTCAATACTGCCAAAAATATATACAGGCTGGCATGTACGAGAAATTGGGAAAGGGGTACCTTAAAACAACTTGGAACCTGCCCTATTCACATGCATGTGTCAGTAATAAAGGACAGAAAGTGTTTCTTAGTGGCAACAATTGTGCTATGTCACTAAGCGGCACGCTTCTGTGTAACGGAATTAGTTTGCATGGAGCCTGTGAAGGGAATTCATACAACCTTTCATGTCACCAGCAAGGCGCACCTGCAACTGAAATAGAACCATTCTTTCAAAGACTCTATAATGGGAGTTACATTCTTATTGTAGACCGCAGATGTTGCAGTCTTATGCCCGGGACTCCTTATCTAGTAACTACAACGGCGAAGGTCAAGTGCTGTGGACGTTCTTTGTTCCCCAGCTCCTTTCCAGACAGGGAGGCAAGGGCATGGCCCAGTTTGAAAATTACTTCTATTCGAATAGACACTTTAAGCAGAATGAAAACAGTGCTTCTTCAGACGCCTACAAGGCTCACGTCATCAAAAGAAACGTATGATCTACAAGTCGCAAGGACGACTGCAGAGATACATACATTATTATCAACTAATTCCCCCGTACATTTCGCGGAAATCCTAAGCGAAATCTTAAATATTTCTGATACCACTGGGGTCTCAAAGGTATTTAAGACAGTATTTTCGATGGCATTAACACCATTCAAAGCCATACTGGGTATTTTTCCAGATTTCGTCCATTCGATTTTTGGCGGACTTCCCCTGATCCTGGGACTAATTGCAGGAATCCTATTCCTAGTCCTTATTTTTCGTTATGGCAACCCATGTCACAGATCAAACTCTCGCGACAATGGAAGATACGATCCTAGCCATTGGATACCGGGACCGGATATCAAAAATCCTGGGACTCTCCCGGCTTAGAGACCTGAACATGACTTGGTTTCTATCATTTCGACCAAAGTGGCAAAGGTGTGTTTTACCTGTACTAAGGTGTCTGCTATGCGGAGAAGAATGCATGTTAGACACCTGTCTGACGCTACAATCGGATGCGCCGGTGGATGCAGATACACTGTTGGTTCCTACCAAGGTTCACGCTTTGTGCTGCCCTCAAAGGCTGCCAATCCTGATGACGGCATTCCTGGAATCTTCACCACTGCGATTGAAGAGTAGTGAAGTTCAAGATGAAAGCAGCATCGAACAGGTACGACCTTCTGTCAGCAATGCGAATCAGAATGTCAATGGAGACAATCATGCGCACGAATGCATGGTTACACCTATTTCCGACTTAGTGGAACTTTCCCATGAAGCTGTTGACAGTTTTTTCGAAAGCCTGAATGATATGATGTTCTCTCCAGAACAGAAATAGAGACTTTTGAGTAAACTCGCACACGGCGTTCCCTGAATTCGGCCTTCAACTTTAAAAATAAAGTCACATGAACAATTTCACTCCAGTTCACGGACAGCAATTTTTTCAGCATGCCCCTTAAAATATTTTTCTACATATTTTTTCCCGGGACACTGATCTTCTGCTTAAAGTAAGAAACTATTCCTAGAGAACTAAAATTTCTATTTTTAGATACTTTATAGACTTTAGCTGCCCGCTGGTAGGTTCACAAATATTTTATTATGTGATGAAATGGTCTCGGACTTCCTTTCTGTATAGCCATATTAAGAGCCATTTCATGTGTATTTCTCATATACCGATAAGCAATAATGCATAAAAATGCGTGTTTACTTTTGCATTTAATTCATAGCTTAAGTGCATACAATATATATGACTGCAATTTTTCAGTATATTTGAAAATTTCGAAATGCATTTATGTATTTTGGGGTGGTAAGGTATACACTATACTCTATAGTATGTTGTACTATGTTATACTATGCATAGATTAGTAGATATGACCATAGTTAGCGTGGAGTGGGTGTCGTGTATTTCTATAGGTTCTGAATCAGTCCCCCTATTCCTGACCCTATTCTGGTTAAACTAACTATCAAGTTAACTAACAGTCAGCCCATGAGGCAAGAAAACCCCCATGATGCAGATACCGTTATCTGACGCAGTCACACTCCGGCACAGGAACGTGTTATCTGATTAGGTCATAACGCTTGAGATCTAATTAGACAAGCGACATTCCTCCAGCCCCTGATAAGGCATACGACGTTCTCATAACAAATCAAACCTATGACAACCTGGAAAATCCGTGCGGCCATTGTTTTGATTTCACAGAGAACTTTAGTAAAGAATGTGCTAACGAGCAAGTCGTATGACATCTTTATTGACGTATCTATGTCCATCCTTACGTCAATCTCGGCACCTTTAAGGTATAAATATTGCCGACCTTGCCCTATGCAAAGACACGCGTGGTGACAAGACGGAGCAGCCATACTTGCCGAAGCCGAGAGCAGAAGCAGACCCCGCTGGCAGCAGCCCCGCCTTCCTGACGCGCTGAGAGACGCGCTGCTATCTCAAGCCGAGAGACTCAGCACCGGCGCTTCTGGGCAGCCCTCGCAGGCAGCCTGGAATATCGAGAGCAGAGAAAGAGATACCATTCCTCATTCATCCTAACTTCCAGGTACAGAACTGAATAACCCCTCACAGAGAATTCCTTAGTTATTCACTTGGCAAAAACAAACTTAACTTAAACTGTAACTTTCTATTCCCGCCCACGCATTAGACTTAGGTCAGGTACACGGGGTAGGCGTATTTAGAAACACCAGTTGAGTACGTTTAGTCAAATGTATATGTGTATGTAAATATATTTTAATCATTTTAAACATCATATGGCTCAGAAACCATATCAATGTTTTTACAGTATTATTTTATACTATTGCTTTTAATGTATGCACTTTACTTAACTATAAGTATTGCAATAATATCGATCCATTTCTCTTGTACGAGAAAAGAGACTGATCAATAAATAACACCTTTTTATTGAACACGCCCGTCTCTTCCTTTTCTCTACATTCTGATGAGACTAAGACTGAGTAAAATAATTGCCTTGTGCTCACACGACTCTTGAGATTGACTCTTGATTAGGGGAGAGCAAAGTTGTCATGTTCTATGGTTTTCAGAAACTAAATCCCTTCTTGTCTAATCAGGGAAGTTAATCCTTCCTTGAACATTCGAGAAAGTTTCTAGCGAACTCTGAGCTTAGCTGGCAAACCCAAAAATTAAGTCTAGTATCGACAGTAGTAGACCTAGTTAACGTCTGGCCTAGGCCTTTACTGCTGTAGGTACTATTCCAATGCGCAGAGCCTATTGGGAAAATAGGAGCTACACTACAACAGTTCTGGTGTCAACTGCTATGCTAATGTAGTGGTTAATGTTTTGTTTTCTCTAGAAAATGTAAAAGAAGAGATTGTGGTCAATTCTGATCAAAGATTTTGCAGTTTGTTAAATTCTGTGTTAGAGAAATGTAGCACTGATAGAAGAAACATAGAAAGTGTGTCTGAAATTCGAAATCTGTTAGACAGAGGTTCAGGCCAAACACAATTCTCTCAAAATATTCAGCAAGATTGTCAGGAGTTTTTAATGTATATGCTTGATGTATTACATGCTGAAGGTGTAGATGTAGATCAGCTGTTTGGGCTTTCTTATCAATGGCAGCATGACTGCGAGAACTGTATGGTATCAAGTACTACTAGTGTAGACTCAGAAAGATTTATATATTTAACTTTGCCAGACAGTAAATCAGTCTCCTTTAATAAGCTAGTAAAAGCAGCTGATCACAACATGGAGTGTAGCCAATGTAAATCTGAAATGATGTCCACATTATTTATACGAACATATGGCCAGTATGTCATTTTAATGTTCCAACGATGTAGGCCTGATGGAACAAAATTGACAACTTTAATTAAAAATTTTGTAGCTTCGCAGTTGTCAATATCAGGAAGGACTTTTGTAACTGCAGCAATTATATATCATGACGGCCCTTCAATAACATCAGGACATTACACAGCTTATTTAAAGTCTAGAAATGGCTGGTCATTCTGCAATGATTCTGTTTTAATTTTCACAAAAAAATTGCCGTATGACCTTAAAAACTCTTACCTGGTGTTTTTAAAACCAAAATTTTAGGGAAATAATCTCGGGATGTGCTCTGTGGAATTTCAAGAAGTTCTAATGGCTCCTACACAATTTGGCCTTGAGGATAAGTGTAGTTCAGAGACATAACTTCTAACCATAGGACTGGACGTCATGGAGAAATACGTGCACTTTGAATGAGTTCAGAAAAACTGTTTCTTTTTATAAGCTAATTGAAGCAGCCAATCAAAACATGGAGTAGAGGGAATGTAAGTCTGCAATGCTGTCTACTGTTTTACATTGCTTTGTGATTAAAAGTGATGTAGAGAATTAAATAATTGTAGTAGTCATAGAGGTAGTGTAAGTCTGCTTCATAGTAAGCAGTATCAGTGTCATAGGAAATGTAGAACATGACTGAGCAAGAAGGGGAAGATATTACTATTCCAGGATTGTGAAAATGATCTTCAACATTTTAATTCTGAAAGTTGCGGAAATGCCAAATGACGGGATTGGCTTACAAGAAATCCAAGAGTTATAAATGGCTCTGACCAGATTTGGCCTTGTGGAAACTTGTGGTAGAGAGCAAGAAGTCATTTATTGCATGTAACGTGTTTTTAAAAACGATGGAGATTTTCTTTCAGAAAGTGGCGGGCTGAAAGTAATAACAGCACAAAAGAGTGTAAGCTGTTCATAGGACATCCTTGGACGTCATGGAAAGTAAGTTAACTTTAAGGAGTTCTGAATTTTGATTTCTTATGTTGTATGGGTTTTTTAAACACAATCATTTTGATTGTGTTTTTTTTTCCCCGCTGTTATATGATGAATACCTTCAAGTCACTGTTTTTAGTGAATTTTGATACATTCTGAGAACAGCAAAAATAAACCATTTAACATGTATAATTAATTCTGTACTGTTTGCATTTATGATGTATATGTAGAACTGTGTAGGAGGCATGGAGAAGGTGAGGCTTCTGTAAGTGTCAAAGTTGTTGCATGCAGTGCTGCACTTCTGCGTATTCTTTCATATGCTGGACTACATCTGCACAATGAGATACCTAAGCAAAGGAAACACAAGTGATGTGATTGTGAAATGAGCAAAATAAATTGCACGTATTTCATTTACATCACCTGTGTTTCCTATCATTACGAATCACATTGTGCAGATCAAGTTTAGGTCTGTCCAGGGAAACATAGGAGGTTTGGACTTTGTTGAAGAGTGCAGTGGACATGACTCACTTCATTGGTAGACCTTCACATGTATTATCTCCTCTGTACTCTTCAACAAGTGTAAATCTCATCTGCAACCCTGAGTAGGCCTCACCTCAAACAAACCTCTGGATAGTAGACATCTTATTGGCATCCTGAAGCAATTATTTAAAATTTTAGTGTCTTGCGACACTTTTCTGAAACAACAGCAATGGAAAAGATGCACCATGTTTTAAGATAGGCCTCACTTCATCTGCATCAAGATACTGTTAGTTTAAAATGTATATCTTTAGGACTGTGTAGGGGGCCTGGAGAAGCAGAAGCTTCTGTAAGTGTCAAAGTTGTTGAAAAACTGTTTGTCCTTCAATCTTTTCCCTTGTCTTTTCTAATTTTTAAATACATGTTTTAATATTTTTCAAATGTTTGTTCTCTCTTTCACAGATTGAAAGTATAAAAACAAAAAGTGAGTAATTTAACGACAATTATAAGGTAAATGTTTTGTATTCTTTTCGTTACATTTCTATCACATTCACCTACTATTAGTTCCACAGCTTCATTTCTTTAACCCTCAGTTTCCTGCCTTTGCTACTTTCCTCATTCCTTTCTCTATTACCTACTTACTCAACTCCTTCCACTCTTTTCCTCAGTCCCTCTCTTCTCATAGTTCCTCACTCTTGTTCACTCACTCCGTCTCTATTACTCTTAGTGTCTTTGACTGATCACTCTATCACTACTTGTTCATAATGCTTTCTCTGTGTAGTTGAAGCACACTAAGGGGAATATTATGAACACAGCCAATAAAATTATTGCTCTTTTTATTGGCAGAAAACTGGTGCAAAAGTGGTTTTAGCGGCAGTTTTCTGCCACAAAAGCAGCTTTAGCGACACATTTCTGCCAATAAAAGCTACAAAACTTTTATTGCCTATGTTGATGATATGGCTCTATGTTACTTACATTTCTTTGCTGTTTCAATTAATCTTTTTCTGTTATTTTTTGTTTTCTGTTTTCTATTTTTTCTCTCTGTTATTCCTCATGTTTTAATCTTATTTTGAACATTCACTCACATTCTCCAAGAAACTCTTCTTTGTTAATGTTATACTCTCTTTTTTTTTCTTTCACTTCGTTATCTATTTTGTTTTTCACAATTATACCCTCTTCTGTCTTTTCTTCGGTAAATAGATCTATTAAACAGTATCTCTTCTTTACTCCCTATAGCTGTCTTTCTTTTAACATCACTCTCTGTTTACTTTCCTTATACTTACACTTTTTTTTTTTTTAAATTTTTTTGGTTAGCTCCCGGTCCGCGTACCGGGAAGCTAACCCGGGAGCGAACCAAAAGAAATAGAGCTTGCCAGAGTGCTAAACATTCTAGCAATTTTTTTTGAAAGGGAAGGTAGTTCTGAAAAGAACTATTTTAAAAATATTTTTGTTGTTTTATATATTTTTTTATTTTTTGAACATTTTTTGTTTTTTTTGTATTTTTTGAACGATTTTATATTTTTTTTGGTTTTTTTGGGGGGGGGGGAAACAACAAAAAACAGGCGTTGAAAAGGGCTCAACAGGAGCAAAAAAAAATTACTGGGGGCGGTTAGGGCAATCATGGTGTTCATACGCCAGGTTGAGTGCATTGATGCTCATGTTGCCACAAGCTAATAATGCACGACAGTGCATACATAAGTGAATCATGTGCCCAAAATTTTCTTGAATATTTGGCACAGTTTCCCGTGCCTCTTCTGGTGTTAGAGAAATCGGTATTGTTGGTCTGGCCACAGGAGTTGGTCTTGGATTGTCAAGCATATCCCTTATTTCCGCCCGGCTGTAATTTAGTGGATGTTTCCTTGTCATGTGCCTGTGCATTGTGTGATTTCCATAGCTATATTTTTTGTCCGTCCCTCTGGACAATTGTTCTTTGCATATGCGGCAGGTGACATACCTCGCATTTACTTTTTTTGGGCCACGAGGGATCGAATAAAACTGCCAGATGAAACTGGCTTTCTTTCTGGAAACCCGGGGCACCTCTTCTAAGAACTGTGGTTCTTCTCCCTCCTCATCCATTTCTTCATCTTCCTCCTCAGTGTTGGTAATGACCTGGGGAGGTGGTCCTCTCTTCCCATGAGGAGGTGGAGGTGGTGGTGGGGGTCCACCAGCTGAAGCTACCAATGAAGCCATTTTCCAACAAGCAAAATAGGTCTTCCTCTCACAATGATGAAAGTCAGAGTGAGGAAAGAAGGAGGGGTTTTCATCATTTGGGAAAAACAATACTTCTCAACCAATGAAAAGTGTTATTTTTAGGTCACCTGACCTAGCCTTACATCATTATGAAACCAAAAGTGAAATGAACCAATGAAAAGTTTTATTAACAAGTCACATGACCTCTCACGCTCATGTTACGCGCTGCGGAACACGCCCCGGTTAGCTTCCGGGTCGCTAAGCTTCGCGCCCCGGTCCGCGCCCCGGGACACTTCCGGGTGCGCTAACGCGGTACGTCACAAGACGCATTACGCGGCAACGCTATACGTCGCGTTTTCGCGACGCGCCGCGGATCGCTTCCGGGGAGCTGCGTTTCGCACCTCGGTCCGCGCCCCGGGGCACTTCCGGGTGCGCTAACGCAGTACGTCATAAGACGCATTACGCGGCAACGCGATACCGTCACTATGTTGATTTTTTACCGGTTCGCGGACCGGGTCGCGGCATCAAATTGAGCTAACGGGAAGCTTCCCGGTCCGCGGACCGGGAGCGAAACAAAAAAAATATTTTAAAAAAATTATTAATAAACATATAAAATATATTTTTGGATTTAAATAAGAATACATTTTACAGCTATAGATATTTGCTATTAAAAAACCATTGAAATTCACTGAAAAAACCATAGGTTATAAACCATATATAGTTAGGAATTAGCATTTACAAAACCTTGAAAATTCACTGAAAAAACCATAGGTTATACACCATATATAGTTAGGAATTAGCATTTAAAAAACCTTATTTTACTCACACAAAACCATTGAAATTCCATATATAGTTAGTTGCACTAACTATATATCGCGCACCCGCAATCCACTGCTGATGATGTCACATATTACATCATTCATGACATGGTCAGTGACATCACTGATGACATCACTGATGACATCTCAAATGACATCACTGATGACATCACTGATAACAACATCCAGTGATTTCATGTTTCTGTAAAGTTTAAATATGTCTTACATATTGAAGAATGAGTGGATGTATAAGTGTCTGGACGAAGGATTTAGTAGGTGCATGACTGACTGTATGAGTGAGTGATTAAATGTATCTCACTGAGAGCATGGGTTAGTGACTAAACTGTCTTAATTTGTGCATCATTATGTCTGTTGTTCTGTAAACTGCTGCATGTGTTGATCAGTAGCTATATGAGTAACTATATGGGTTATTGATTGATTGTCCAAGTATTTGTATGGGAGACTGAGTGTGTGTGTGGCTGGCTGGGAGGTGTGTGACTCTGTGCAGATCAATGTGTACTTATATCAATGATTGTATAACAAGGTAAGTATGTGTTAGTATATGTTTGAAAATGTAAGGTGCTCTATGTTTAACTGTATAGACAAGAAAATGGAAGTGTGATTGATTCTTTACAGGACTGACTAGGTGTGTGAGTAACTCCATGGATGAGTGGCAGAGTGTGAGTGTCTGTATAGGTGTATGAGTGCATATGATAGTGTTGTAAAGATGAGTGATTGTATGTATGAATGATTGTATGGGTGAATGAGTGAATGTGTGTGTAGACGTAGGAATCAGTGAGTACATATGTAGTAACTAGTATTGGTGTGTCAATGATTTCAAAAATTATACTCTGTATTTAACACTGGGTGAAACAGAGGTTATATTAAAATGTGAGGAGATGCATTGTATTGTCACATGAATGATATCATCAGTGATGTGGTCATTGATGTCAAATGAGATGTCATCAGTGGAGTCATCAGTGATGTCATTTGAGATGTCATCAGTGATGTCATCAGTGATGTCACTGACCATGTCATGAATGATGTAATATGTGACATCATCAGCAGTGGATTGCGGGTGCGCGATATATAGTTAGTGCAACTAACTATATATGGAATTTCAATGGTTTTGTGTGAGTAAAATAAGGTTTTTTAAATGCTAATTCCTAACTATATATGGTGTATAACCTATGGTTTTTTCAGTGAATATATATATATATATATATATATATATATATATATATATATATATATATATATATATATATATACACATATATATATTTATTTATTTGTGTATATTTCTTCTTTTTTTGGTTTAAATAAGGAACTGTTCATGCTGTTAAATACTTCCTTATCAGTTCATGAATATATGAAATATTGGGCTAAATTTAACTCACTGCTACTTCCTAATAGCAGGTGAGTGTGTTGCTACATGTATTAATAATTTCATAGTTGCCCTACCAAAGTGGGAGTACAACATCTGTCTCTATTCTCTTTCTTATAGATTGCACCAATGTTCCTGTGTGTACTACGATTGATTTATAGGGGAAGAGGGGAGTTAAGCAGGTAGGGAAGGCCTTTATATAAACATATAAATTTGCATAGATTTGTAAAGCACTGAAAAAACTAGTACATACATTAATCATCCTTCTCTGCTCTTTAAATACAGGGAATACATGCAACAGCATTGAACCTTACCTGCTTCACTGGATACGCCGTGGGACACTTCTTCATTTCTCTTCCATTTTTTCACCTCTTCCCCCCATTGCACCACTTTTGCTTTGACACTGTTGGACATACTTGGTGGGTAGGGGAAGTTGGGACCTTTTCTTGTGAACTTTCATACCTTTCCTGCTGAAACAACAGTTGAGAGTTAACACCTTAGGGCACGAGCTATATTTCTTACAGGTAAGTATAACTATAGCTGCTGAATTTCTATGGTTTTGTGCATGAAGAACATATAATGTCCCTGTAAACTTTGTTTTTTTAGTGAATTTCTAAGGTTTTTAAAAATTCTATTTCCTAACTATAACGTTCTCGCAACCTTTGTTTTTTTTAGTGAATTTCTAGTGTTTTTTTACCTTAAGTACTATTTAATTGCCCTACATTAAACCAAACCCCATGGTGCACAGCCTTGGGGACCCAACCCCGCACTTTAAGTCCAAGTCACAAGATGGCTGCCAGCATTTCCCGGTTGAAGTGCTGCAGCCAAACAGATCTCACCATGAGATCTGTTGGATTGACAGTGTTTTATACTGCAAACACAACTGAATGGATTTGCACTAAATTACCAAGATCTAACTTTCTGCCAAATTTGGTGTAATTTCATTCATCGGTTCGGGCTGTAGTCATGTTCAAAATCCCTATAGGAAATTTCATGGGGAAAACATATTTTGAGAACCCCCTTTTTCTCTGCCCCCGCTTGATGAATCACCCAAAAACTTTCCAGCCAGAAACTGAAGTGAGTGGCAAACTAGTTTTGAAAATTTAGTGGGAATTCGTCAAATGGCGCTAAAGTTATCGGCAAAACAAAAAATGCGTTGTCTATGGAAACTAGGTTCTAAACAATGACTATCTACTGGCAAGCGGCAGTAGATAATGATATATGTTACAAGGACAATACAGTTAAGAAACAGAATTTTAATAAACCTTAAAAAATTCAGTGAAAAAAACAAAGGTAACAGGGACGTTATAGGTAGGTTCAGATTTTACTCAAGCAAAACCATTAAAATTCGGCAGTTGTAATTTCCTGAGCTAACTATAACCCGGGTCACTGAAATTACGTGGCTGTGCAAGACCAAATTATGTGCAGGGGTTGGCTAAATTATGAGGCAAGACACCTCCAAATTATGCTTCAGTTAATTTGGAAAAAAGCAATCTATGCTGCAGATTCAGCGTTGAAAGATTTATTATTTGATCCTCTCCTCGTTAAGATAAAGAGGGCTCTGGACAGGATAAACAGTCTTCACCTTTCAATTATAGGCAGAGCCAATTTCTTAAAAATGAATGTGTTACCTAGATGTTTATATTCATTTCAAGCGATTCCTCTAGCTGTGGAGCATAAAATGTTAATACTGATTAATTCTCTTATGTCCAAATTTGTCTGGCAGCATGGTAAGATCCGGAGATCCCATAGTCTCATGTCGCTTCCACTCCGTAGAGGTGGGCTCACAATACCTAATATTATTTTTTATCATTGGGCAGCATTTCTTAAACAACTCACCCCTTTAATTAACTTCCCAACTGAAGAAAGTATGATGGTCATTGATCTAATACCTTCAATTTATGAGCTCCTACTTGGTCAAGAAGCTAAAGGCTTATTTTTAAAACAAACCGAGGCAAAGTATTACAAGAAATTTAAGGGAGATATCATAATCAGTGCCTGGAAAATTTGGGATAAGGTTACTAAGCATATGCAATTTGGGAAAATAAATCTGTATACACCTCTATGGCACTCAAATCTATCACATGGTCTTGAGTTTGATCTAATCGCGAGGAAGTGGGAAAGGCTGGGTATTATAACTGTCAATGACTTTTTGTTAAATGACTTTGATACAACCTTTGAAAATCAAATATGATTTGTCCAAAGGAGATTTTCTCAAATTTGCGCAAGTATTTGCTAAACCTAAAGCTAAAGAGTCTATAATTTGTTTGTCAAGAATTGAAACTATTGATGTTATGTTTAGAGTAAATACTAGAATAGGAACATTCTACAATATTCTTTTGACTAAAACCCATGATGAACTAGAAAAAAACGAAACAAAATGGGCGATTAAATTAAACAATCCTAATGTCGATGTAGATAGAGTTTTGGAGCTGAGCCACAATCTTTTTATGGCCAGCAATCTGAAAGCACAGCTTTTTAAAACCCTATTTGATCTCTATTATACCCCGGACAAATTGTTTTCCTGGGGTATACAAGAGAATTACTTATGTCCCAGATGTTCACTAGGACCCGCGACTCTGATCCACATGGTTAGTAATTGTTCTGAGCTGGTCCCAATTAAAAGTATGATCTCAGCATTTTGGGAAGAGCTATTTGGCCATAAATGGCCCGAGTCGGAAACCCTCTTTTTACTGGGACACGATCACTCTTTAAAACTATCGAAAACCGAAGAAAGATTGCTATTTATTGGCACAGCTGTATTAAGGTTAATTCTGTCTGCTTGCTGGAAAGAGCCCGACCCCCCCAGCTTTCAGATGTGGCTAGCCCGCTTTTTAGCGGTTTATAGCTATGAAGTGGCCATTTATGATACTAGGGGATATAAATCAAAGTAGCGGGGGGATGCAATTTGGCGGCTGGTCACCAACTGGAAAACAGGCCTAACCCCTGCCTCTGGGAGTATTTGATTTGGCTGATCCCAACAAATATTGTTAATAGCTCTGCTGGATGAAAACTGTCTACATCCGCCCCAGCTAATACCTTCTCATACTCCTTTTATCGCCCTGCTGTTTTTGTTTTTTCTTCTTTTTTTATTTATTTTCATCTAGTTAAGTATCTCTTAAGTGTTTATGCCGTATTTATAATTATCGCTCTATGGTGCTCCATGGTGTTGCTATTCTGTTATTGTTATGTCTCTGTTTGTTCTCTTACAATATCTCTTGTTGTTTCCTGATTCAAATCTATACTACTATTATAAAGAGAGAACTGTGTCCTTTGAGCCAGGTAAACTCGAAAAGTACACCACCAATCGCAACACCCAATACAGCGTTGGAAAGGGGGGGTCCAGTAGATGGACATAGGCTATAAAAAAAATAAAAATAAACGTTATTTAAAAAAATAAACAATAAAAAAAAGTAGTCCCTAAAAAGTAGCGCCGGCCGTATGTGCTAACAACGTGCGTGCTGACATCATCGGAGGACAGGAACGCGATAAGGAGCGGACGACAGCGCGGGGAGGAGTGGAAAACTTAGCCAGACTGGAGGGAATGAGGTACGTGAACCGTTTCACAAGGCCATACATTGTGCAAGTTTGGGTTTCCCATGCATACAGTACGTCCTTTATCAGAGAGAACAGGCGCATTCTGATGCAGGATCTGAGGGTGATAGAGTGGACGGAGACAGTGAGACATCGGAGAGACAAAAGGGCTCAGTAGCGAGAGAAACGTCGCTGTGACCTTTGAACGAGCTTGATGCCTGAGTTGTAAATCAGAGTAAAATAAATGTTTTGGACTGGCTGGCTGCGCACTCAGGGTGCCAGTGTAATCTGCTGTCTTTCTTTGTTTGTTCCCGAATGATTTTAACAGACAAGCCTCTCCGGGTAGATTTTGAATAGATTTGATCTGACTCGGAAATACATTTGTTTATTGTTGGAGTTAATCAAATATTGTAATATTTTGTTTAGGCAATCGTAGGGAAGGCCTTCTAATTATAAAAATGTGATAAAAACACTTCGCAGCTTGAGGAGCTGTCATGTTTCACAACCATGTCAGTGGCTAATCCGAGAAGCATGTATGATTGGTGTTTTATAAAACAGCATGCTTTTCACATTTTCTTCGAAGCGGCCTGGCCAGTGAGAGTTTGGTACATTCTCTTCTTCCAGGAAATGAATCAGACTATCCGGGACAAGACTGCTGCTTCAGTTTCGCATCTTGTTCATTTGCAAAATGGAATTCTTTTTTCAATGGGCAGTTGCCATGGCTGCTTTATAACTGCGGCCAGATGTTTCCAGAATATCCTTTCTGGAAGGGGAACCCCGTTCTTTCATGGCGATGTTCTGTTAGAATATGATGTCACAAATATGCATAAACTTGTATTCTTCGATGTTCTGTGTATTAGGCCTTTATCCATACTACTATTATAAAGAGAGAACTGTGTCCTTTGAGCCAGGTAAACTCGAAAAGTACACCACCAATCGCAACACCCAATACAGCGTTGGAAAGGGGGGGGGTCCAGTAGATGGACATAGGCTATAAAAAAAAAAAAAACGTTATTTAAAAAATAAACAATAAAAAAAAGTAGTCCCTAAGAAGTAGCGCCGGCCGTGTGTGCTAACAACGTGCGTGCTGACATCGGAGGACAGGAACGCGAGGAGGAGCGGACAGCAGTGCGGGGAGGAGTGGAAAACTTAGCCAGACTGGAGGGAATGAGGTACGTGAACCGCGGGGAAGAGCGGCGAAGTAAGGCAGACTGGAGCGGAATGGAGGACAACAGCACATGGAGGAGCGGAGAACGTAGCAAGACTGCACCGCCATGAGGTATGTGAAACACGGGGAGGAGCGGTGAAGTACGCGGGGAGGAGCGGTAAGTGAGGCGGAATGGAGTGGGATAGCGGACTGCAGCGGGCGTGTAGACTGGCTTGGTGTAGTGGGGAGTGGTGAAGTGAGGCGGACTGGAGCGGGATAGCAAAATAAATGATAGGTTTTAAAACGGCTTTCACATTTGGTGCAGACATTTAAGTGAGAGTAGTGGGGGGCGGTGAAGTGAGGCGGACTGTAACGGGGGCCTGGGTTTGTGCAACTGGGAGCAAGCGCTGAGGTAAGGTGCACGCAAGCCTGAAATGCTGTCCCCAGCCCCCTTCTGCCCCGGGCAACGCTGGGGCGGGCTGCTAGTAAAATATATTTTAAAAAAAAGAAAGATTTATTATTTGACACCTTTTGTAGCATCATTCTTCTACTACTGCATGTTAACACTTAAATAGCAATACAAAAATGATGCAATGATTTAGACTCAAATTTTTAAGACTGAATTTTTTATATATAAAGCTGATACAGTACATAAGAGTTCTCATCAATACTTAATGAATATGTGTGTCTGGCATTGAACACAAGAACACTAATTGTTTAATTCTGTCCTCGAAAAGCCCTCATCATCTCTCGGAGTAAATGAGTTTGTGTACACAAACGCTGCGTTCTGCATCAGCTGAGTTTGTTACACTGTTTACACATATGCGGATAAGAGCTGCTGCAAACTTAGGCATAATTATATAGAGGACAGTGAAAGGCTCTAGCAGCAAGGAGCAAAATAAAAATTAATTACTTTTTAGCTACACTCAATGTTTTTTATGCACAAAGAAAATAATCGAAGTTTCATTGTTTTTATTTATTATATTTATTAATTGCCTTTTAACAGGATCTGCATGTCTCTAGGTGTTTTATTTGAACAGTAACATTACATTAACATCCAACAGAACAAGCATCTGACTTCATTGTCATTAGTTCAAAGTTGTGGTGTACATTGCTGCCATCTTTGCACGAAATATGTGTTTTGGTTTTTTTTTGCTAGAGGATAAGAACACAATGGCATGTCTTTGCGATCCATTTGAGATATTGGATGGGCTTTTGTGTGAACTGCTTGCTTAGAGCATTAGAGCTATTTCCACAAAGGTTTATAGACAAAAGAATTTTCCACTGTCTGCATTTTTTCTGGCCTGAATTGCAGAACTCTCTTTAATTTATCTCTAGCTAAGAGCTACCACATTGTGCTCAGCTGTCTTCCGTGTGTGAACACATGCTGACCTTTTACACCTGAAAATGCAAATAGACAAAAAAGTTTATGACTTCTAGAATCATTTTTCTTATTTGCATAATGTTTTATCTTCTGTAACTTCGTACAAATAATATAGTCAGGTTTTTCATTTTAACATCTGTGTAGCATCTGCCAGCACATTTTTGTAAGGAGAGAGCAAATAAGCTGTGCGTGGAGTAATAATTTACAGCGCATTTGGTTTTTACAGCAGCGCAAGGGGTGAAACAAAAGGGTCTCTTGGCAAATTTATGAGGATGGACTGTAAACAAGTCTAGCAGGGGATAAGGAGGGTCGGTATACACCCGTTACAACGGATCTTTTACTCCGCAGACCCATTACAACGCGACCATTACTCCGCATACCATTACAACGCATTGCGCTGGGGGCGCTCTAGGATAGGGAATAAGTATAATTTACTATCCAACACCTTCCCTAGGGTCCACGGGGACTGGAGTTAGAATAGTAAATTATACTTACCACTATCCAGCGCCCCAAGGCGCTATGCGTTGTAACGGTGTGCGGAGTAAAAGTCGCGTTGTAATGGTCTGCGGAGTAAAAGTATGCGTTATAACGTCATACATCCAGGAGGGTCACACTCTTGAATGCCCAATGGCCCATAATGTGGCCCTAAAAGGTGATAATGCGATCCTCTTGGCAAATTCAGATTAATGTCAATATGACAATGGCACCGAAATTGAATAATTCTAATGACACTGACTATGACTTACATCCCTGCAATGCACTGCTTCTGACCTCTCTTATTACATTCCTCCCAAAATGGTCAGTCACATCTCTGATGACATCTCACATGAGATGGGTGTATGAGCGTCTGAGTTCTGTGAGTGGCTGCATGAGTGTCTGAGAGTGTCTGTGAGTGGGTGCATTAGTGTCTGATTGGGTCTGTGAGTGGGTGTGTGAGTGTATGAGTAGGTCTGGGAGTGGGTGCATGGGTATCTGATTGGGTCTGTAAGTGGGCGCAGAGGCTCATGCACCCATTCAAAGAACCACTCAGACACTCACACAGCCACTCACAGACCCGCTCACATTCCTGAACCCAGTCAAGGCTTTGTCTATGGAATCTAGGACCTACACAATAACTATGTGCAGGTAAACAGCAGTAGATAATGATATATGTTACAAGGACATTATAGTAAAAAAATAGAATTTTGAAAAACCTTACAAATGTATTATTTATTTATTTATTTAGAAGTTTTGTATAGCGCTAGCTGGACCCGAGGGTATCAGAGCGCTTCACAGCAGGTACAGTTATGAGCAGTTTTTGGCAAAGACAATCATCTGCAGGTTACCACCTTACGAGCATTCACAAACAAAGTTACAATACAGCTCTTCCGGCTGAGGTGTATCAGGAAGAGGAGTTAGTTGTCTTTCCTAGAGTCAATTGTGGAATTTACGTTGCGGTCAAGAGCGCTCAAGGAAGTGCGCTTTGAGAAGGATCTTGAATTTTGGGAAGGAGGCGGTCGTTCTGATGTGGGGGGTTCCAGATCTTAGGTGCATTTCCCGCAAAGGATTTGTTTGCGGTTTTGAGTTTCCATGATTTTGTGGGATGATTAGAAGTGCGTTGGAGCTTCTGAGGTTTCTGGACTGGCCAGCTCTTTTGAGTTTGGCGGCCAGGTATTCTGATTTAGCAGTGTGTAGTGCTTTGTGGGTGAGACAGGCTGTACGGAAGCTGGCTCGTTGGTCAATAGGGAGCCACTTCAGTTACTTGAGTGCCATAGAAATGTGTTCGAATTTCTTTGTTCCTTTGGCCATTCTTTCTGCGGCATTGAGGGTGGTGGTCAGGGAACCTAGGTGGGATTTTGCTGTCCCGGTCAGGGCTGCGATTCCGTAATCAATTCTGGAGAGAACCAGTGCCTGGGTGGCTTGTTTAAGATCTTTCAGGGGGAGGAAGGGTTTTATTTTGTATAGCAGTTTCAGATTAAGGAATGCGCTTTTAGCGGCTTTTGAGATGTATTTTTTCATGTCCAGTTTGGGGTCAAGGGTAGAACCTAGGGATTTCACAGAGTCCTTTGGCGCAAGGGCACCATTGAGGGCATCAATGGCTTTGAGCCACTCTTCGATTTGGGGGTTTTCGTCTCCGTTAGAAATGAGGATAACTTCTGTTTTCTCTTGGTTGAGTTTGAGGTGATTTGCTGAGATCCAATGTTGGACCTCTTTGAGCCTGACATTTAGTCTGTGTATGTCTTTGATCATGGTGGTTTTCAGATAAAGTTGTGTGTCATCTGCATAGAGGTGGAAGGGAATGTTAGAGTTCCTGAGAAGAGTGGTGAGGGGTTCATGTAGATGTTGAAAAGTTGGGGAGAGGGTACTGACCCTTGGGGAACTCCTCTGTTGAAAAGAAGGGGGTCAGACTCAGAGTTA
Organism: Lissotriton helveticus; assembly: GCF_964261635.1. Taxonomy (NCBI): domain Eukaryota; kingdom Metazoa; phylum Chordata; class Amphibia; order Caudata; family Salamandridae; genus Lissotriton; species Lissotriton helveticus. The sequence continues at coordinate 642,509,960 of NC_136065.1, read as the reverse complement.
TTGATTTTTATTCTTTGTGTGCAGTTGAGAAGAAAGGAGGAGAACCAGTTTAGTACCGTCAATTCAATGCCCGCTCTTTCCTGGAGGACTTTGAGGAGCAGATTGTGATCAACAGTGTCAAACGCGGCCGATAAATCAAGGAGAATGAGAAGGCTGCATTGGTCTGAGTCAAGTGATTTGTGGAGATCGTCTAAGACGTTTAAGATTGCGGTCTCGGTACTGCATCCCTTTCTGAATCCTGATTGAAGAGGGTCTAGTAGCTTGATATTCTCTAGATGTTGGGTTAGCTGTGGAAGAATACATCTTTCAAGAGTTTTGGATGTAAGAAGAAGGTTCGATACCGGTCTGAAGTTGTTCATGTCCTCCGAGTCTAGCCCGTTTTTTTTTTTAGTAGCGGCGTGACTTGGCCTGCTTTGAGGCAGTCTGGAATGATTCCCGAGCTCAGTGAGCTATTGATGATCCTGCACCAAATTGGGGCTAGGGTAAGCTTTAGGCCTTTAGCCAGGCTCAAGGGCAGCTGGTCTAGGGAGTGAGATGAGGGTTTAGCAGAGGCGATCCGATTGACTATCTCTTCTACCTGGATGGGGCAGAAGGAGGACCAGTGAGTAGATGTGTTCACTGTGATGTTGCCGTGTGTTGTTGGCCTCAAGTTCTCCATGGGAGTGGCGGGGAGTGTGCTGAAAGAGAGGTCAATTTTGGCAATTTTTTGGCTGAAAAAGTTAGCAAAGTTGTTGCAGTGGTCTTTGGACGCCACTATTTTGGATGCTGTCAGTTTGGATGTTTGGTTTCTAATGATGTTAAAGAGTTCTTTGGGGCAGTTTTTTGCATTGTCTAAGGCGGAGCAAAAGAAAGTTGTCTTTTTGTTCCTAATGTGTTTGTTGTAGTTTCTACGTGCTTCCTTGAGTTGATCGCAGAGGACGGAGGAGGGCTTGTTCCTCCACATTATTTCTAATAATCTGAGGTGTCTTCTTTCGTCATTGATCTCTGTGGTGAACCAGGACCTGGAGGGGGTGTTTCTGGGTCTTTTTAGTTTCAGGGGCGCCAGAAGGTCCAAGGTGAGTGTCATGTTGGAATGGTGGAGAGATGGAATGGTAGAGAGAGGTGAGTTCGGTGGATGAGAGGTGTTCCATCCTGCTTGGGAGGAGCGTGCTTAGCCCTTCTTCTATTGCCGCCCGGGGGCTCGAGCTGTGTTCCTGACCCATTTGGGACGGGCCTGCATAGGGGGTTGAGATATGGCCGGTCGGTTGATGTGGAAAAGAATAATGTGGTGTTCCGACCAGTCCACGGGGATGATGTAATCCATAGTGATTGTGTTTCTGTCCGAGATGATTGCGTCTAGGATCGCTCCTCTATGGTGTGTTTCTTCTGAGCAATGTTGGGTCAAACCGTTATCCAGCAGGAGATTGTTGAGAGATTGGATGAGCGGGTTTTTTGTTTCGTTCCAACGTAAGTTGAGGTCGCCCAGAATTATACTATTGTCGTCGCTGAGTGCGCATTGGGTGATCAGGTCAGAGAGCTGTGTTCCAAATTCGTTGGTGTTGCCTGGAGGATGGTACAGGAGATGGCAACGAAGTGGTCTGCTCGTGGGTGATTTGATGTTCACCGACCGGCATTCAAAGGTTTTATAAAGGCCCGGGGAGGTTTTCTGAGATGGACAGATCACTTCTGTGAATGATTGCTAAGCCACCGGCTCTATGTTCATGTCTGTCTTTGTGGATAATTGAGAACCCGGGTGGCACCAGCATGTCCATGTTGGGGTAGGACAGGGTGTTGAGCCACGTTTCCGTGATGAAAGCTACATCTACGTCATGGGAGAGGATGGCTTCTGCTATTTCAGTTGCATGTTTAGACGCAAATCTACTGTTGATGAGCATGCAATTAATTGAAGGTTCTTCTTCGAGTTTCGAGTTGCTGGGCTGGGCTCTAGGTATGGAGGAAAGGTGCGCTAGGGGTCTGGTATCTCTCCTTGGTGGATGGCCCCTACCCACTCCAGTGATGACTTGGATCGAGGATATAGGGGTAGAGTTCATCGGCGGGCCTGTGCTAGGATGGGTGGAGTTGCATTCTGAGAGAGAAGTGCGAACTTAGGGTGTGGGTATGTGGGATCGTTGTACGATGCGGCGAGTGTGGTCGCTTCCTGAACGGAGAGGTTGGGGTTAGATCTTCTAGGCCTATTTGCTCTTGACTCAATCCCCGATTTGGAGGGTGACGGGCGAGATCTGAGGGGGGAGAGGTTCGGTTGGGGGGTGTTGATTCAATCTTACTAGGTTGAGATGTGGAGGGGGTATCCACGGGCTGATGAGTGGTCAGACGGATTTTTGCTAGGGAGGATAAGGTGTCCTTCAGGCCACAGACCAGGATTTCGAGTTGCGCTTTCATAAGGTTGAGGCGTTGCATCATGTTGATAGCGGGGGGAGGATGGGAGGCTGGGAGGAGCTGGGCTCTGTGGGGGAGGTGCTGCTCAATATATTGATTCTAGAGGGGTTCCGGGGAAGCGGGATTGCTGACTCAGGATTGATGACCCTCAGCGATATGACTGAAGGAGGGGGGGGTTGTGTTCCCATTGTGGTTGGGAGTGGTGTTCTTCTCTGGGCGGGTGGCTTGTTCTATTTGCATTGGGGTTGACGGTGAGGGGGGTGCGGGTCGGTTATGTTTGGGAGATGGCCTTTTCTTTGAGCGGATGACTGTGTTCTGGGTGCGATTGTGCTGGTGCGGGAGGGGGGGTTGTGGGTCTGATGGGGATGGGAGCGAGGCTTATCTCTGGGCGGCTGGTCGAGATGGGTCGGGGGGTAGGGTTGGGTGATAGGAGAAGCCATGGTTGAGGAGGACGCGGGGCAGGTAGAGACACGGTCTGATGGGGAAAAGGTTTGGGGAGAAGGCGCGGGCGTGATCTGGTGACTAGATGATTGTTTGGAGCCTCCCGTGCGGGTGGTCCGAGCATGGTGTGTGTTGTGGGATGAGACTTTCTTGAGTGAGGAGAAAAGGGAGCCAAAGAACTTGAGGTTCTTGTTTTTTGCCTGAATTAGGATGATGCCGTTTTCAAAAATGGTAATGGATATGCATCCGGTAAGTGTCTGGTGTTTCTGGAGAGAGACTGTCAGTTTACGGCTGTGGGCTGTGATGGTGGTTTTGGAGATGATAAGGTGAGAGTTGAAGATGGTGGTCCAGGCTTCGAGCCTGTCAGTGTGGAAGATGAAGTCCATTTTACGTTGCCCTTTAGATGGGCAGTGGTATGTGTCTACAACTAGTGTTTCGGGATGTTGTATGATTATTTTGTGTTTGAGGTGTTTTTTTGCTTTGAAGGAGAGTCTGTGGGGGAAAGATATCGCGAAGGCATTCTGTCCGTGGGGTGTCAGGTAGTTAGGTGTATGACTCGGATATGAGTCCAGCTGTGTGGCCGGGGGCATCTTCGTTGAGCGGGGAGGGGGAAGTTCTTCTCACGCGAGAAAGGGGGAGGGTGTCGCGTTGGGTGGGGGGTGAGCTGCTTGCCGTGGTGTGTAGAGGGGTAGTAGGCGGTGAGGTCTCTCAAGTGGGGTGGGCTATTGGCTGTGCGATACGGGGTTTACAGGTGTGTCCCAATTGAATGAAGAGGGAGAGTGTTGCGCCTGGGGGAGGGGAGGAGTTGATTGACGGGATGGAGTGTGGAGGCACTAGAGGTGGGGACTGGAGACCTCTTTGGTGGTGGGGGGTTGATGTGCCTAGGGTGAAAAATAAGTCTTGGTTTCCCTTGGTTTTGGGAGGGTGGTGTGACTGGAGTGAGGAGCCTTTGGTTCCCTTAGTTGTGGCTGCAAGCAGATTGAGGGACCCCACTAACCTGGTGTTGCTGGTTCGCCGGGAGACTGTTCGGCTTGGGTAATCCCGGTCAATAGCAGTGCTTCCTGACCCTGTGCTCGACCTGGTGACTCCTTTTTGCGCCCCTCTAGTTTGCCGCAGTGGGGGGCACCAGTGAGCCTAGTAGCTGGTCTCTTGGATTTGAAGATACTGAATTTGAGTTTGAGGGGTGACCATTGTGGGGCAGTCTTGTTTATAGCGCCCCTCTCGTTCTTCGTTGGGGGGAGGTCGTTCCAGTACTTTGATGTTGGGGTGGGGCGCCAGTGCACCTCCAACCTGGTCCCTAAGAATGCAGAGATTGAGACTCTGAGTGGTGGCCATTTTAGGGTCAGACGGTCCCTTTGCATAAGTGAGGGTTGGGGCTAGAAGGCTCTGTGAGCTCTTGATTTGGGCTCTCTACTCGGTCGCCGCAGGGGTCAGCTCATCTCGCCCCGAGACTGGCATCCGTTTGGTCCGTTTTTGCTTGAATGATGTGAAACTAGGCTGTTTGGGGTTAGCGGACGACCATGTTGGGAGCAGGCAGCTCCGGAGCGAAGGAGCGTGGTGCAGATCCGACGCTGCGGTCAATACTGTCCCTTATATGGGGCTCCGCATCTAATTCCGTCCCTTATATGGGGCTCCGCCTCCTATTCCGTCGTTATTGTTGGGGTGGATCACATGTGCACCTCCAGCTCGGTTTCTTAGCCTGCCGAGTTAGAGCCTTTGAGTGGCGGGACGTTATAGGTAGGCTCAGATTTTACTCACACGCAACCCATGAAATTCAGCAATTATAATTCCCGAGCTAACTATAACCAGGGCCACTGGAATTATGCAGCAGTGCAAGCACTAAATTATGTGCCTGGGTTGGCTAGATTATGTGGCAAGACACATCCAAATTATTCGTCAATCTATGTCGCAAAAAAGCAATCTATGCTCCAGATTCAGCATTGAATGATTTATTATTTGACACCTTTTGTAGCATCATTTTTTACCTACGCATGTTAACGCTTAAATAGTGATACAAAAATAATATAATAATTTAGACTCAAATGTTTAAGACTGAATTTTTAATATATAAAATAGATACAGTACATAAGAGTATTCATCAATACTTAATGAATATTTGTATCTGGCATTGAACACAAGAACATTAATTGTTTAATTCTGTCCTTGAAAAGCCCTCACTACCTCTCGGAGTAAATGTGTTTGTGTACACTAATGCTGCGCTCTGCATCAGCTGACTTTGTTACACTGTTTACACATATGAGGTCAAGAGCGGCAAACTTAGGTATACTTATATAGAGAACAATAAAAGGCTCTAGCAGAAAGGAGTAAAATGAAAATGAATGACTTTTCAGCTATAAGCAATGGTATTTATGCACAAAGGAAATAATCGAAGTTTCATTGTTTTTATTTAATAATGGCCTGTTAACAGGGTCTGCAAGTCTCTAGGTGTTTGATTTTAACAGTAACATTACATTAACATCCAACAGAACAAGCATCTGACTTCATTGTCATTTGTACAAAGGTGTGGTGTACATTGCTGTCATCTTTGCCCAAAATATGTTTTTTTTTTTATGCTAGTAGATAAAAACACAATGGCATGTCTCTGCAATCCGTTTGAGATACTGGATGGGCTTTATATGTGAACTGTTTGTTTAGAGCATTCTAGCTATTTCCATAAAGGTATACAGGCGAAAGAATTTTCCACTGTCTGTATTTTTTCTGGCCTGGTCTGAATTGCAGAACTCTCTTTAATTTATCTTTCGCTAGGAGCTACCACATTGTGCTCAGCTGTCTTCTGTTTGTGAACACATACTGACATTTTAAACCTGAAAATGTAAACAGACAAAAAAAGTGTATGACTTTTAGACTCATTTTTCTTATTTGCTTAAAGTTTTACCTTCTGTAACTTTGTACAAATAATATAGTCAGTTTTTTTTTCCATTTTCCCATCTCTGTAGCATTTGCACACACAGTTTTTTAAAGGAGAGAGCAAATAAGCTGTGGGTGAAATAATAATTTACAGCGCATTTGTTTTTTACAGCAGGGCAAGGGGTGAAACAAAAGGGTCCTTAGGCAGATTTACGAGGATGGACTGTAGATGAGTCTTTCAGGGGATGAAGAGGGGTACACTCTTGAATGCTCAATGGCCCATTCTGTGGCCCGAAAAGTAGATAATGCGATCCCCTTGGCAAATTGTGATTAATTTAAAAATTACAATGGCCGCGGAATTGAATAATTTTAGTGACACTGACTATGACTTACATCCCTGCAATGCACTGCTTCTAACCTCACCTATTACATCGCTTCCGAAGTGGTCAGTCCAATCACCGATGACATCTCAAATTAGATGGATGTGTGAGCGTCTGAGTTGTTCTGTGAGTGGCTGCAAGAGTGGCTGTGTCTGTGAGTGGGTGCATCAGTGTCTAATTAAGTCTGTGAGTGGGTGTAGGAGTGTATGAGTAGGTCTGGGAGTGGGTTCATGGGTATCTGAGTTGGTCTGTAAGTGGGTGCAGAGGCTCATGCACCCACTCACATACCCACTCAGTAACTATAACATCCACTCAGAGACCCACTCACATTCATGCACCCAGTCACGGACCCACTCAGAGACACGCACCCACTCACAGACCCACTTAGATTCTCACGCACCCACTCACACACCCACTCATACATTTATGCACCCACTCGAATTCCCACTCAAGCATTCACTCAAAGATCTACTCAGAGACTCACACACCCAATCACAGACCCACTCAGACACAGTTGCAACCATGTACAGACCCACTCAAAGACTCAAGCATCTACTCACAGACCCACTCAGACACTCAAACACCCACTCACAGACCCAGTCACACATCCACTCTCAGACCTTCTCAGAGACTCATGCACCCACTTACAGACCCACTCAGACACTCACACACCAACTCACAGATCTACTCAGACACTAATGCACTCACTCACAGACCTACACAGACACTCATGCATCCACTTAAAGACCCACTCACAGACCCACTCAGACACTAATTTAGCCACTCATAGATCCACTCAGACACTCAAACACCCACTCCCAGACCCAGCCAGAGACTTACACACCTACTAACAAACATACTCAGAGACTCGCACACCCACTGACAGACCCATTCAGACACAGATGCATCCACTCACAGACCCACTCAGAAACTGAATCATCCACTCATAGACCCACTCAGACAATCTTCCAGCCACTCACAGACCCACTCTGACACTGACACACCCACCCACAGACCCACTCACAGACCCACTCAGAGACTTAAACACCCACTTGCTGACCCTCAGGGCCACATCAGCAGCGTTGTCCTGGGTCCACCCAGAAGTACAGGAAGGAAAACCTATGTTTGCTCTCATTTGGGGAGAGTATTTTTAAATCTATCAGCCATGCCTTGCTACCCCTATGCCTTGCCAACAAGCAAAAAATCTGGGGGTAATGTTTGTCTCCGGTCTTACATTTGCTCCCCCAGGTAGATCGGGTAGCCAGGATGTGCTTTGGCATTCTTAAAAGTCTACGAAAGATTCTAGATTTACTCCCGGTTGGAGCAAGACAGACTCTTGTGCACGCCCTGGTGACATCTAGATTGGATTACTCCAATCTTCTTTACCTGGGAATAACAGCAAAAAGCCTAAACCGCCTCCAGGTACTGCAAAATGCCACAGCTCGGCTGGTGCTAAGGCTCCCTAGAAGATCTGCCTCTAGAGCCGCGTTAAAAACGCTCCATTGGCTCCCGGTAAGGGAGAGGATAACTTTTAAAGCTCTATGCCTATGTCACCGCATCCTTAATGGCAAGGCACCTAATCCCTTACGGTCCCTTATCACTCCCTACAGCCCAGGACGCAGGCTTAGATCTTCTGGTACCGGGCTACTTGTAGTCCCCAAAATACATAGGACCCGAATGGGAGGCAGATCCTTTAGATTACTGGCGGCGAGGAGCTGGAACATGCTTCCGACGGAGCTGCGTCTTGAACCCTCCGAAGCAAAATTCCGTAGAGCTCTAAAAACACATCTTTTCCGTTCAGGTTTGGTGTAGCCTCCCCGTTGTGTCTGCTCACTCTCTCTCTTAGCGTGGGGACACGCCGGTGTGCGTAATGCCATGCGCTTTATAAAATTCCAAAATAAATAAATAAATAAATAAGCGGGAGCACACACCAAATCCACTCCCAGGGGACGGGAGCTTCAAAAATGCTCCCATCCGCTGGGAGTGGACTTTAGATCTTTTTCCCTGCCTGCAGTGATGCGACCGGGGAAACATCTTAATATTTCGCCCACATTATTAGCTGCTCAGTGCAGGCAGGAGCAATACCCCCATGGCCCCCAACAACAGTATGGTGAGTGCCCTAGGTGGGCACCAGGGCACCCGCCCTTTGATGAGATGGGCCCTAGGGATGGGGTTCCTAGCCAATATCAGCCTGAGGAGATTGGCCCTGTGCTCCCTCCCCCTTTACAAGTATGTATGTATGTATGTAGGCATACTTATAGAGCGCATCTGTCACCCAAAGGGCATCCTGGTGCTTTGACCACAGACATTATTACAGATGACAATTACACTGCCTTAGGAAAAAGGTAAGTTTTTAAATCCTTTCTAAACGACAAAAGATCCTGCTTGCACCTTAGGGCCAGAGGTAGGGAGTTCCAGAGCTTGGCGGCCGCGAAGCTGAATGAACGGCCGCCCATCCTCACCCTTTTTATCTTGGGCACAGTCACCAAGAAGGCCGAGGAGGATCTCAAGAGTCTGGCAGCAGAGTACCAGGAAAAAAGACCTCGCAACACCACTGGGCCCAGCCCCTGCAAGGCTCTAAAGACCAAGCAAGCTGATTTAAAACAGATCCGTTTTTGCACCGGAAGCCAGTGTAGGTCTGAAAGGGCAAGAGAGGACGAGGCAGACCATGGCCGCGAGAGCGCCAATTTAGCCGCCATGTTCTGTACCCGCTGTAACTTCAAAATTAGGGTATTGGGAGCTCCCAGAAGCAGTGCGTTACAGTAGTCTAACCGACTGAGAATGATACTACGCACTGCTTCCGTCCTCGCTGAGTGAGGGAGAAGCGGAAGAATCTTCCGCAACATGCGCAACAGCAGCATACAGGTCGCCGTGGTTTTATTAACGAAGGCATCCAGCTGGAGACCAGGCCCGAGCAGGACACCTAGGTTACGGACTGAGTCTGCCGCTGCGACAGGGCCCAAGGTAGAAGAAGGCCAGAGTCCCTCTGGCAGAGGGCGAGGCATGCGATCTGCCGAGCAGTAGAGAACTTCAGTTTTTGCCCCGTTAAACTGTAACGAGTTCTGACGCAACCAACCCGCAGCTGCCGACATGCATTGGTGGAAGGATTCCAGGGGGACCGCATCCCTGCCCTCGATGGAAAAAATAAGCTGAGTGTCATCGGCATAATTGATGACAGACATGCCGAATGACTTAATCAGACTTATTAGAGGGCGAAGATATAAATTAAAAAGGATCGGGCTGATTGCCGAGCCCTGCGGCACTCCCTGTTTTACCTCTCTCACCAATGAACGAAACGGTGGTATAGCCACAGATTGTCGCCTGTTACAGAAGTATGATGCCAGACAAGTCTGCCGGACCCGAGGGGATATGTTCCTCGGGGTCAAGATAAGCCTGTGAGGGCATTCCCCCCTTGAAGATACTGCCTCTGGGGATAGGGTTCCTGGGGCTGAAATTGACCCAGGGAGGGGGGCACATGTTCCCCCCCTTGATTATGTTACAGTTTCCGGAAGATAGGGCCCCTGGGGCCAAAATCGTCCCAGGGAGGGGGCAGTGCTCGAAATGCCATTATAGATCAGCAACAATGTCCATAGACGTGTTAAGGAATAGGGAGGAGGCAGCGGAGACCGTGTTTATTGACTCCCCGGCTGGGGAGGGGGCCACCTCCAGGCATGTTGTGGCAGGCAACGGCATTGGCAATTCCAACACAAGGGAAATGTTCCCCAATTTGGAGAAGTTAATGCGAACAGAACAGTCAAAGTGGGGAGAAAATAAGTCACTGTCCCGTTACTTGCAAGTGGGGAGAGTCCCGAGAGGCCTCCGAATTACATTGGCACCCAGCTATGACAACCATGCTGGGTGGAATGGGCAGAGGCTAATTTGGAATCGTCAGGCAAATTAATGGATATCCTGGTAAAATATGCAGAGTGTGATCGAGTGAAACTCCAGATTGAAATTGACTACATGGAGGAAATAATTGGCAAAATGGAGAAAAATTATCAGATGAAAAAAATGAGAGAAGAAATGATGGTGCGGCTGGGAAAGGATGAAGATATTATAAAGAAAAGAAAAGCTTTTAAATTCGGGACCGTTTGGACTATCAGAACGGGCAGATTTTTACATTTGCCCGGAGATACGACAGCGTGAAGGCTCGGGTAAGCAGATTTGATCAGAAAATAAGGGACGCAGCTCTAGTGTCAGCCTCATCCACGGATCTTAGTTCGGCAGCAGAGAGCGAGCCAGAGGGAGACCCCACAAGTCAACCATGAGCGGGGTTTATCAAACTATCCCTGGCGCAATAAGTAAGCTGCTTATGTCAAAATCGCCGGGATACGCTGAGACCCAGATTGCAGTCTAGCAACAAACCAAACAACAAAGGGCCAACTACAAGCGGCACCAGCGATGCAAATCCCATAAAAGAAAAGAAAGGCAGAGAAAAGAAATCAACACGGGGCAGATGGAACAAGTTCCAAAACCGGCTGCAACCATCAGTACCAACTCAATAATCAACCTATCAGGCATGAAGTTAACAAAAAAAGATGAAGCGATTTTAGGATTGGGACTATCATACTGTCCACCCTGGTATAGGTTTGTCAGAAAATTAAAGCTTAGCAAATTCCATCAGTTGCAACCCCTTAAAAAGAAGAAACAAAGTGAAATACCTAGGAGTAAATCATTATTAACGGTGGCAGAGCGTCCCACATTTGAAGACATTTGGTCACTCCAAAATGAAGGTAGTTCTTATGATGATTTATTAGCATCTACATTTACAGTGGATGAGGGGATGTGCATAACTCCATTCAAACCAAAGTCAATTTTTCAACAAATTATGACACACGACAACCTTGATGTATATCAGGAACTCATCACACATGATCTTAAAAAATTGTACATGGCCACAAATAAAAAGCAATTCGCCATCAACAAGCAGAATCAATGTTATAGACACATGATTAAGAAATTGGATTCAAATCAAAACATTATTGTGCGGCAAGCGGACAAAGGTGGGAACATTGTCCTGTGGCCTCGCGATATGTACATCAAAGAAGCGGAATTCTAATTGGGGGATCAATCCTGCAATAAAAAGAGCAATATAATGGCGATTAAGGCAGCATGGATTGACCAGAATTCGAAGTTGGTGGCTTGGAGAAGTGGTAGATTAATTTCTGATGATGAGTTCCGATTCCTCAAAAAGGAACATCCGGTGATTCCCACATTTTATCTGATTCCTAAAATACATAAGGATATAAACACACCACCTGGCAGGCCGATAATTTCAGCCATTAACAGCTCCACTGAGGATATTTCCAAGTACATTGATTATTTCTTCCAGGATTGGGTTAAAAGGTTGAGTTCTTTTGTTCAGGACACCACTGATTTTATTTCAAGACTGGAAGATGTGAACTGGACCTCAGATTGTTTTTTTAATGACTTTAGACGTGGCTTCCTTATATACGTCAATTAGGCACTATGACGGAATAAAAGCTGTTGAACATTATTTGAACACACGTCCGATGAATTTTTCTAATCACAACAGAATGATTTTAACTATGATACAGATGTGTTTGGAGCAGAATTATTTTTTATTCAATAACTAGGTGTTTCAACAAACAAGGGGTGTGGCTATGGGGGCCTGCTTCTTCCCCAGCTTCCTATGTTACCACATGGGGCTGTGGGAGGAGCGGGTCCTCATGGACCAACACAAAGAAATTATGAACAATAATGTTCTATTATACCTAAGATATATTGATGATTTGTTTATGATATGGAGGGGCCCGCAATTTGGTGCAGAAAACTTCGTAAATGATTTAAACGATAATAGCTTCAATCTGAATTTTCCATCTGTGCTTAATGCTGAATCTGTCTGTTTTTTGGACGTGGAGATATTTGTGGATGGTAGCGGCTTATCTGCAAGATTACCGCTGGCAACACAGTATTGCATGCGGCCAGCCAACATCCGCAACATCTGATCCACAGCATCCCCTACGGGGAGATGTTGAGCATCAGACGGATTTGCAGTTCCGAGTCAGAATGTGCCATTGCGCAAGAGGCTAGTAAAAAGTGCTTCTTGGAGAGAGGCTACTCAGAAGAGACAATAAATAAAGCAATTGCAAGAACAAAAAATGTCTCTAGACAACAGTAATTGATTCCGAAGGGCAATGTTGAGAAACTAGAGGATACAGGGGGAAAGATACAGTCCAGAGTCATTTTGACATTCAGAAGACAGCATTCTGAGATTAGGAAAGTGTTTTAAAAGAACTGGAATTTGGTGAAGGGGAATCCGGTGATAGGCGGTTTGGTGGCTAACAAACCCGAACTGTCCTTCAGAAAATCTCCCTCTATGGGCAATGCCTTGGTTAGGAGTAACCTTGAGGCTCCGGTTGCAAGCACATGGATGGCATTAAGTAAAGGTTTAAAGAAATGCTCATCTTGTAAGGCTTGCCGTTACGGTTGCAGTAAGACCCATTATTCAAGTCCATTCAAGACTGAACCGATACCCATTACCAAGAGAATACCCTGCAAGACGGACTACATGGTCTATGTGCTGCAGTGTCCATGTGGGCTAAGATATGTGGGCAGTACCCGTCTTCCCGCCCACAAACGGATCCTGCAGCATATTAGGGCCATTGTAGGGAAAGATCAAGCGTACCCAGTAGCGCGTCATTTCGAATTAAAACATGAAAGTGACCCCAAATTTCTCCAGTATTTCTTAATTGATACAATCCTTCCATTAAAACGTGGAGGGGATAGAGAAGCGAAATTACGTCTCCTCGAGACTCGCTATATATTGGAGTTGGACAGTAAGAATCCAGGGGGTCTGAACGCCAGCGAAGACTTGTACACCTGTCTTTGAACTGGGTAGGCGAGATAATAAAGAACAACTTGATTGCCGGTGGCCAATATGACATGCCTGGCAGACAGGTCAAAATGTTAAATGTACAGGAAGTAGGAGAATGAAATAATTTCATTTTCCAATATTCACGAGTATATATTCTTTCTTTTTTTATCTTTAGACACAGCTCTGTAACTGTAGGGTTCATACTATCACTATGTACAGGTATAAGTTTTAATGGTTCACAATTTATCTACAGCACCCCCGTGAGGGAGGGATACAAGTGCCGTATACGATCAAATAATAATAGCTGGCTCATGTTTTTGTTAAAGCCCACATGGGCTTTATTTAGTTGGACATAGAATTTTCCAGCAGAGATGCAGCCTATAAAATTTAAATAGGCTGGGGTATTAATCAGAATATATAATAGAAACATATATTTGAAATTGTAAATATGTATACATTTGTAATTACTGGTGTGTAAATTATCATGTATGTATTGGATATATAGGTAATTATTTATTGCACAGAACAGACTTTTGATACGGGTGTGTATTTATATATATATATATATTTATTTATGTATTTTTTATATATATCTGTTTTAGATTTGATATTTAAGGAGATTTTAGACACTACGTCTTTAATGACTATCAAATGTTGGGAAATAATACATTATTTCTTCTATGTCCATTTAGAATTGTTTGAACTAAATGAGCTGCTATTTTCGCGCACTTTTTGCACTTTATAAACCCTCCTCTGTGTCCATGACACTTCATGTGATCAAGCCTCGGGTAGAGGTGAAACGCATCATGATGGACTGCTGGGCGACATTTATGCACTGAAAATAAAAGCACTGAAAGCTACACCTATTCGTGGGTCCACTCATCGTCATTTCCAGGGATTGGAGGTGTGTTTGTGTGGCGAGAACTTTGTGATATATATATATATATATATTCACTGAAAAAACCATAGGTTATAGACCATATATAGTTAGGAATTACCATTTACAAAACCTTGAAAATTCACTGAAAAAACCATAGGTTATAGACCATATATAGTTAGGAATTAGCATTTAAAAAAACCTTATTTTACTCACACAAAACCATTGAAATTCCATATATAGTTAGTTGTATTAACTATATATCGCGCACCCGCAATCCACTGCTGATCATGTCACATATTACATCATTCATGACATGGTCAGTGACATCACTGATGACATCACTGATGACATCTCAAATGACATCACTGATGACATCACTGATGACATCTCAAATGACATCACTGAGGACATCACTGATGACATCACTGATGACATCTCAAATGACATCACTGATGACATCTCAAATGACATCACTGATGACATCACTGATGACATCTCATTTGACATTACTGATCACATCACTGATGACATCATTCATGTGATAATACGATGAACCTCTTCAGACTCTAATATAACCTTAGATACACTCAGTGAAAACAGACACTCACAGACTGTCACTCATCCATGGAGTTACTCACACACCTAGTCAGTCATGCAAAGAATCAATCACACCTCCATTTCCTCAACTGTACAGTTATACACACCTTACTTATTCAAACATATACTAACACATATTTACTCACTTATACAATCCTGGATACAAGTTCACAATGATTCATACAGCCACTCACACATTCACTGGCTCTTATGCACAGTTATTTATATATGTCAACTCTCACATGTACTGTGTTTTACATATGTACTTACTTTCACATGTAGCACTGAGATATCCATTCACTCACCAATGCACTCATGCACACAGTCAACCGCCCATACAGATGTTTCCACATGCACTTTTGAACCCATACACCTAGTGAATCAACTGCTCACACATCTATGCAGAGAGTCATACACCTCCCAGCCACCCATACACACTCTCAGTCTCCCATACAAATACTTGGGCAACCAATCAATAACCCATATAGTTAATCATATAGCTACTGTTCAACACATGCAGCAGTTTACAGAACAACAGACATAATGATGCACAAATTAAGACAGTTTAGTCACTAACCCATGCACTCAGTGAGACACATTTATTCACTCACTCATACAGTCAGTCATGCACCTACTAAATCCTTTGATCAGACACTTATACATCCACTCATTCTTCAATATGTAAGACATATTTTAACTTTACAGAAACATACAGTCACTGGATGTTGTCATCAGTGATGTCATCAGTGATGTCATTTGAGATGTCATCAGTGATGTCATCAGTGATGTCATTTGAGATGTCATCAGTGATGTCATCAGTGATGTCACTGACCATGTCATGAATGATGTAATATGTGACATGATCAGCAGTGGATTGCGGGTGCGCGTTATATAGTTAGTACAACTAACTATATATGGAATTTCAATGGTTTTGTGTGAGTAAAATAAGTTTTTTTTAAATGCTAATTCCTAACTATATATGGTCTATAACCTATGGTTTTTTCAGTGAATTTTCAAGGTTTTGTAAATGGTAATTCCTAACTATATATGGTCTATAACCTATGGTTTTTTCAGTGAATTTCATAGGTTTTTTAATAGCAAATCTTTATATTTTTTAAAAAAGAATAAATTTTAAAGCGAATTTTATATTGTATAATTATGTAATTTTTTTTTTTAATTCTTTTCGGTGCGCTCCTGGGGCGCGGACCGGTGAACGCACGGGTAACCGCAATCTTGCGGCGCGCCTCGGGGCGCGTACTGATGAGCGTCCCGATAGCGCTATTGCCGCGAACGAAAACAACATCGTGACGTTTTGCGTAGCCGCCACGCCTTGCGTCATAAGACACGTATCGCGTAGCCGCGAGATGCGTCTTATGACGCTCCGCGTTAGCGCACCCGGAAGCGCATACGATCGCGCAACGTAAACGCCCCGATGCGCTTATGAAACACGCCCCTGGACGCGCCCCGAGTCGCGTAGCGTAAGCGCGTCAAACCATGTGACTTCAAAATAACACTTTTCATTGGTTCAGAACTTTTTTGTTTCCAAATTGTGTGAAACCCACCCATTTCTTTCACTATTGCTTTGTACTTGGAGAGAGCAAGAGCTGTTCTGTGTACTATCTTCATCTCCTACTTTCCTGATCTACAACAATGGCTGCAAGAGAGTCATCCAGCAGTGATTCCGAGGCATTTTTAGAGGAGGACCCTCCTAGGCAGAAGAAAAAACCCCATTTCATCTGGAAATTTTTTGACATCCCTGAAGGACAAAAAAAAGTCAACGCTCCCAAAGTAACCTGCAAAATATGTGGTAGTACTTTATCCAGAGGCAATCCTCTGAAAAAATATAGTTTTGGAAATGCCAATTTAATCAGGCATGTCAAAAGAAGACACCCAAACAACTTTGCGAGGGAGAGTGTCAGAGAGCTGGCACGGAAATTACCCACAGATGGCGGCAGCACCTCCACTGGTGGAGCAACACCTTCGGGACCATCCCGTAGAAGAATGGTCCCTAACATACAGCCAGAGTTTGCAGGCATCAAATTTCTGTGCACGGAGTGTGACGAACTGCTCTGCTATGGGGAGCAGAGTGTTGAACTCATTGCCATAAAGAAACAGCAACACCGCTGCCCTGACAGTCCCTAAATTTTCACATTTTTTTGCTCCTGTTGAGCAGTTTTGGAATCCCTGTTTTTTGTTTTTCCCTTGACAAAAATCCAAAAAAATTATAAAATTGTTTTAAAAAGTCTAAAAAAAATATAAAACAACAAAATCAAAAAAAAAGTTCTTTTCAGAACTACCTCAAATTTATAAAAAAATGCTATTTTTTTGTGAAAAAAAATCTGTCATTTTTTATCTCCATGGTACGCTCCCCAGTAAGCTCCCCCGTACGCGTACCGGGTGCGCCCCCCGCGAAAATCGAATTTTTTTTAAATTTTTTTTTTTACCCGCGGGACCCTTTTATGGCCCCCACATCAAAACTAGAGGGTCAGGGGGTGTACCCTGCCCCCTTTTTCTCATTTCCCCCTTTGATTTTTGCCACCTCTTGTGTCTCAATCCTACCGAGACACAAGATGGCGGCCGCTGCGGACTGTTTACAGACACCCGAAAACCAATCAGCTTGCCGTCCGTAAGTCGCGTGGCGCGCCCTAAGCGCTCCCCGGTACGCGTACCGGGGCACGGCTCTAGATATATATCTTTTTTTAAACTTAATTTACTCAAAATTCACAGGAGCACATATATTGAGACCTAGCAAAGGCACATCAGGCTAAGAGTCCCTATAATTTTGCCAATTTTCGTGCAAATCCATTCAGCCGTTCGGGCTAAAAGTGAGGCCAACCACCCTATGGAAATTAACATGGGAAAAACGTGTTTTGGGACCCCCTTTTTTCACGGCCCCCCCTTGACGAACCCCCCCCAAATTTTCAGGGGCTGCTCAGAAACAAAATGTTCCATTTTCCTGAAAATTTCAGCCAATTCCGTCCACAAACGCCAAAGTTATTAGACATAGAATTTTCAAAAATCCCATAGAGAAAAAATCCTAACTATATATACCTACTGGCGACCGCCAGTAGGTAATATATATATATATATATATATATATATATATATATATATATATATATATATATATATATATATATATATATATATATATATATATTACCTACTGGCGGTCGCCAGTAGGTAGTTCAAGTCAAGTCAAGTAAAAACATACTTTATTCGATTAAATAAAAATCATAAAAGTATACTATGCAAATACATAAAAACATCATACAGAGCTGTTAATAACTGTACATTTAAAATTCATTAGCAATACATAAGAGTTGTGTGGCACACAGGATTTACACCAAATATCAACAATGTTTCACAATTCATTATAGAGCATATATAAAATGAAGCAGAACCTGGAAATTTAATAATACTGTCAGGCATAAGGTAAACATTCAGCTATAGTCAACTGGAGTCTCTTCCGTCTAGCGCGGATTGATGCAATCAAAAAATTCGCTACACAGAACATGACCCGATGATTTTCCATTAATTGAAGAAACAACAATGCAGGTTTTAACTGTAAAAAGCCCATTTCTCTTAGGAGGGGCTTAATATATTTTGCCCTGCCTTCCGAAAAGAAGGGGCAAAAGAATACGAAATGTATCAAATCCTGATCAGAGAAATTGTCACATTCACATGGCACATTATCCATTGGGGCACACCATTTCTCATAAACACCCAGCAAAAAATGTGCCTGATTAAATCTAAATTTGGTCAGCAACCAGCGATGATATGGGCGTGTAACAATGGTCAAATATGGTTGCACTGATATTGAAGTAATCAACATAAAATGTGACCTTACTGTGGGTTTAGAGATTTCAGTCGACTCTCTTTCCATTTCTCGGATCTTAATAAAGTTCAGTTTTACCCAGTTGATGTCTTCTTTATTCAAATTTTTCGGGTCTAAGTATAGTTCCGGTCGACCTAAAAGTGCTGAAGTTTTTTTAATATAGGCCAGCCATTTAATATCAGCCACTTTGTCCCGCCCCAGACAATCCGTAAGAATCCTATGATTCAGTGTAAGTTTGGCGTTAAGCCAGGTTCTAATCCATAATAAAAGCGGTGCCATGTTTAGGATGTCCGCGATATATCCCATACCCAGCTCAGAGTGAACCGCAAAAGATGATGTGGATTGGGGAAGGCCCAGAAGGGAACGTAAAAATTTGTTTTCCTCTCTCTGTAACACAGTTAAATCTTTGTAGCCCCAAATTGCTGCCCCATACCTGGCTATGGCTATTGTTTTGGCTCTGTATATCGCCAAAATTGCCTCAGGGGGTTTCCCACCCAATCTTTTCGCAAAGCCTAGGATAGCGGCCGATGATCTTTTTACTGCCACTCTTTTATTGGTAACTTGGGGAATCCAGCTACCTAGGTCATCAAACACTACCCCAAGGTATGTAAAGATTTTTACTTTTGATATTACTGCGTCATTGCAAGAGAGGGTCTTGATCTTATTTCTGCCTTTCCCAACGAACATCACATGCGATTTTTCTACATTAATCACAAGGTCTAGATTTCGCATAAAGTTCCCAAAGGAATTTAAAAGACGTTGTAAGCCTATGGGTGTCCTTGCCAGTAGTACTGTATCATCAGCATACAGCAAGACTGGCAATGGGGTACCCCCCATGCACGGGACATCTACAGATGTTGCAGTCAAATTTGCACCCAAAGAATTAATATATAATGAAAATAACATTGGGGCCAAAATACAACCCTGGCGTACTCCCCTCCCTGACTTAAAATCAGCCGTACACTTCCCGTCCTGCGACATGCGTATGGCCGCTGTCAGATCTCTATGCAGATCAGCCAGGAAGTACACCAATGCCTGATCTAACCCCAGTAGGTAGTTATAGTTAGGATTGATTTCCATAGGGAAATCGCAACATTCTATTTGGAATAACTTTGGCGCCGGTTGAGGAATCAGCCTGAATTTCTCAGAAACGTTGCCTCGCGGCTCTCCGCTCCTTCCCTAAAAGTTTGGGGGGGATTCGTCAAGCGGGGGCCGAGATAGAAGGGGGGTCCCAAAACGTGTTCTCCCCATGTTAATTTCCATAGGGCGGTCTGTCGCACTTTTAGCTCGAACGGCTGAATGGATTTTCACCAAACTTGGCAAAATTGTAGGGACTGGTAGCCCGATGTGCCTTTGCTATGTCTCAAGATATGTGCTCCAGAGGATTTTGAGTAAATTAGGTTCAAAAAAATGTATATATCTGTAAGCGCGCCCCGGTACGCGCACCGGGGAGCGCTCCGGGCGCGCCATGCGACTTGCGCACGGCAAGCTGATTGGTTCTCGGTTGTCTGTAAACATTCTAAACAGTCCGCAGCAGCCGCCATCTTGTGTCTCGGTAGGATTGAGACACAAGAGGTGGCAAAAATCAAAGGGGGAAATGAGCAAAAGGGGGCAGGGTACACCCCCCTGACCCCCTAGGTTTGATGTGGGGGCCATAAAAGGGTCCCGCAGGACAAAAACATTTTTTTTTTTTCGATTTTCGCGGGGGGAGCGCCCGGGGAGCGTACTTTGGTGAAAAATAGTAAAAATAATAGTGTAAAATAATCATTTTGAGTGATTACAGGTAGGGTACCTCTGAAAAGAGATTTTGGGTTCTGTGGCTGTTTTAGGTACCTACAAGTACGTCCCACACACACCCACACCCACACGCACACAACCCCACACCCCCACACCCACACACTCCCCACACACACCTCACACATGCACACCTCCACCCACACACAAACACCCCACACCCCCACACCGACACTTTACACATCCACACCCACACCCACATCCCACACACCCACACTCAAACACACACCTCACCCCTCCCCCAACACACACACACACACACACACACACAGATATCTCAGACACACCCCACACATCCCACACACACACCTCCCCCCTCACACACACATACACACACACCTCACAGACACATCCACACATCCCACACATACATACACATCCTACACACATACCCCCCACACCCACACACACCCCACACACACCTCACACACCCACACTCCCACCTACACTCAAACACCCCACACACCCACACCCACACACACACCTTACACACCCACATCCCCACCCACACCCACATACCCCACACATCTATACACCTCATCCCCCCCAGACACACACACACACACATACACACCTCACAGACACACCCCGCACATTCCCCACCCCCACCTCCCCCACCCCCAGGACAATTTCAAAGGAAACATTTTGTTCTCCTTCCATTTTTGTGCTGAAATTTGCATTAAAAAAAAATCTGTAGAAATATGGCACTGTTGGGTTTAATTTCAGACAGGTAGTTTTGATTTTTTAACAGTGAAGTTAACTTTGGGCAGTGTATGGTAACAGGCAGGAAGTAGAAATATAAAAAAGTGCCTGTGAAGAAACGTAAGTAAATTCATAATTATAGCAGAGAAGCCTAAGTCAATCCATAAATATAACAGAGGAGCCTATCTCTATCTATAACTATAGCAGAGGGACAGTAAATAACTATCAGAAAACGTTTTTACAAATTAACTTAAAGTGCCCCTTACAAATTATCAACTTACTTCACAGAGAGGTGAAGAAGACAAAATGCGAAAATCCTTTCAAGATGTACCTCAGGTAGTTGTAGTCAAAATGGCCGTGTTTCTCTCTCATTTTTCATTTATATTCATGTACATAACCAATCAAATGTCAGGAAAAAAAATAGAAAATGAAAGTAACATTTTAATTGGTTGTAAATTCTAACAGTTCAGATGTGTTTTTGTGAAGTAATTTACCTCAGGGTATTTAGAGAGGTCTACAGGCAAAATGGCTCAATGGAATTCCATTGAATTTGGGAAAATGGTAGGGATTGGTATGTAGTATGAGCTATTCTATATTTGGTGAAAGTGTCTCCAGTGGTTTTTATGTAAATTAACTTTTACATTTTTTTTAGAGCGCTTCCCGGTGCGCGCCCCGGTACGCGTACCGGTAAGTGCTACGGGAGTTCTCCATTTTGTCTTTAGATAGATTTGAGACAGAAAATAGCGGACAAACAACGTTGGGAATGGGTATAAGGGGTCATCGTAGGCACTCCCTGACCCTCTAGGTTTTCTGAGGGGGTCTTAGGAGGCCCACATAGGCGAAAAAAAACCCCACAAATTTTTAATTTTTCGCGGGGGGAGCGCCCGGTACGCGCACCGGGGAGCGTACTTTGGTGAAAAATAGTGAAAAAAGTTAGAAAAAGATAATCATTTGGAGTGATCAGAGATAGGGTAGCCCTGAAAAGGGCTTTTGGGTTCTGTGGCTGATTTAGGTACCTACAAGTAGGTACCAATGCACAGTCTTAAATTGAGGAGGAATATTCTATTCCCCTCATCTGAAAAGTGCACACCATCTCCCCTGTAGATATCTTGCATGTTGTAACGCAAGTTATTATTGTATATTGAACCCATTCCATAGTCTCTCATGTAAGCAGAAACAGATTTATTCACATGTTTCCGTGCTTTCTCAAATTGTGGACAAAATTGATTGGACCACTTCCATTTCTGTCTTTGGCATATATTGGAATATACCAAGGCAGTTTGAGGAATAAGTGCCATCAATTGATCAAAGGTGTCCTTTAAAAGCATTTCCAGACCTACCCCAGTCAAAGTGCCCAAGTCATTTCCTCCACAGTGCACAATTAACCGCTTCCGTGCGGCGCGTTAGCCGCGCCCTGTGCTGGACATTCCAGAACAGGGCGGGGTCGTGACGGAACCGTTCCGTCATCAGCACAGCTCAGCCGTAACTGATGACGGAACGGTTCCGTCACCAGCATCGAAGGGGTTAAAAGGTCAGGGTGTGGCAAATGCAAAAAGGTTTTCACCAATGGTATCAATTGGTGACATTTCAATCCTCTCTGGCCAATCCATGTAATCTTCACATTTGGTAAGTCAAGGTTGTGAACATTTCTGGTAGCTGCATACCTTTGAGCCCAGTCGATATAGCTATGTCCAATAATCCAGACAGAATACATGGTGAGAGGAGATTCTGATGCAGTCAGATGAAGTGTGGAAAAGAAATGGCAGTTGGAACAATAGGAGTTTGCAAAAAAAAAACTGTGGAGTTTCAGTGCTCTTGAATCACAAGCAATGATTGGTAGAATGAGATAGTTGAAAACTGAAAGTTAGGGTGCATGGTTGTGTTTGGTGTTAGAAGTAATTTGAATGGTTAAAAAAAAGTCATTTAAAGAAACCTTGCACCAGAAAAGCTGGTGTATTCGCAGGTCAAACATCCTTGCTGAGGTGATTTGCAACATTGTAGAATAAACTTTTAAGCCTGGGAGCTCAGTGAGGAGGGAGTTGCTATGGTAACAGGTAGAAAGGGCTGAGGGGGGGAAGGGTGTTGGTTTGAAAATATAGAGGGAAGAGTTTTGATTGGTTACCATGAGCAATATGTGTGTAGAATTAGAGGTTTTCTGTGCCTTTATGGTTTGCAGTGCCTGGAGAACATACCTTTTGCTCTGCTAAAGAAATATTGGTGTGTGTATCTGACACTGTTCTGAATCTCCTAAAATATTTGTAAAGGTGAGTTATGATTCATTTAATATACATAGAGAATTGTATACTGTATGGAGAAGATTTGGAAGCAAATTGTGGTTTTTTAATGTTGCTTTGTGTCATGCTTTTTGATAATGCTTGGTAAAAAGTTTTTACTGCATAGAGGAATTGTATTTTGTAAAATTGTGAAGTTTTAGTAGCGATATGGAATGCTTGTACTTAGGACCTGTGCTGTGTTTTTTAAATGTGATGTCAAAAACGATTTTGGGAAACATGAATGGCTTTTACATTTTTTTAAAGGAATCAAGAATGTGTG
The DNA here is from genome assembly GCF_964261635.1 of Lissotriton helveticus. NCBI lineage: Eukaryota > Metazoa > Chordata > Amphibia > Caudata > Salamandridae > Lissotriton > Lissotriton helveticus. The sequence goes on along the minus strand of NC_136065.1, from coordinate 642,486,693 downwards.
TATGTTTAAAGAAATATATTTGAGTCTTTACAATGATGTTACCTCTGTTAACTCAGTGTAGGAAGCATATTGAGTTTGTTTGCATAGAGGAATTGTATTTTGTAAAATTGTGAAGCTCCATGTGAAAGCATTTGCCTCAGTCTTATCCCTGCTGTGAGGCAGATGCTTGTACATAGGATCTGTGCTGTGTTTCCTAAATGTGATGTCAAAAACGATTTTGGAGAAAATTAATGGTTTTTACAATTTTGAGTATAATGTGACGCAGAGGTTTGAAAAGTGACGCATCTACCTACATGCGTCACTTTTTAAATATGGTGCAACAAGGCACATGTTTTATGCTGCCAATGCGTCACAAAAAGTGATGCATCAGTAGTGCAAAATTGACTCATGGCTTTATAAATGAATTGTATTTTGTAAAATAGTGAGGTTTCAGTAATGACATGGAATGCTTGTACATAGGAACTGTGCTGTGTTTCCTAAATGTGATGTCAAAAATGATTTTGGAGAAAATGAATGGTTTTTACATTTTTGAGTATAATGTGACCCAGAGGTTTAAAAAGTGACGCATTTACCTCCATGCGTCACTTTTTAAATATGGGGCAAAAAGGTACATGTTTGGGCTTTCCTGGGGAGCGTAGGTGGTGAGGCTTGCATCTAAGAGTGCAGTGGACTAGGCTTCATGAAGCCTATCCCCGTCTGCATTCTTAGACACAGGTGTCAATTTGACTCTTTACAATGATGTTACCTGTGTTAAGTCAGTGTAGGAAGCATATTGAGTTTGTTTGCATAGAGGAATTGTATTTTGTAAAATTGTGAAGCTCCATGTGAAAGCGTTTGCCTCAGTCTTATCCCTTGTGTGAGGCAGATGCTTGTACATAGGATCTGTGCTGTGTTTCCTGAATGTGATGTCAAAAACGATTTTGGAGAAAATGAATGGTTTTTACATTTTTGAGTATAATGTGACGCAGAGGTTTAAAAAGTGACACATCTACCTACATGCGTCACTTTTTAAATTTGGGCTAAAAAGGTACATGTTTGGGCTTTCCTGGGGAGCATAGGTGGTGAGGCTTGTATCTAAGAGTGCAGTGGACTAGGCTTCATGAAGCCTAGCCCCATCTGCATTCTTAGACACAGGTGTCAATTTGACTCTTTACAATGATGTTATCTGTGTTAAGTCAGTGTAGGAAGCATATTGAGTTTGTTTGCATAGAGGAATTGTATTTTGTAAATTTGTGAAGCTCCATGTGAAAGCGTTTGCCTCAGTCTTATCCGTGTTGTGAGGCAGGTGCAAGATTTTGACATAATAGAGTCCTAAAAGTGATGCAGTGAAATCTCATAGTTTTCACTGTGTCATTATTATGAGGCTTTTCGTGGAGAAATGACCCCTCTCTGTACATTACACTTGACAGAGGTATAATGTGGTGCAAAAGGTTTAAAAAATGACGCATCTAACTACATGCGTCACTTTTTAAATATGGTGCAACAAGGCACATGTTTTATGCTGCCAATGCATCACAAAAAGTGATGCATCAGTAGTGCAAAATTGACTCATGGCTTTATAAATGAATTGTATTTTGTAAAATAGTGAGGTTTCAGTAATGACATGGAATGCTTGTACATAGGAACTGTGCTGTGTTTCCTAAATGTGATGTCAAAAATGATTTTGGAGAAAATGAATGGTTTTTACATTTTTGAGTATAATGTGACCCAGAGGTTTAAAAAGTGACGCATTTACCTCCATGCGTCACTTTTTAAATATGGGGCAAAAAGGTGCATGTTTGGGCTTTCCTGGGGAGCGTAGGTGGTGAGGCTTGTATCTAAGAGTGCGGTGGACTAGGCTTCATGAAGCCTATCCCCGTCTGCATTCTTAGACACAGATGTCAATTTGACTCTTTACAATGATGTTACCTGTGTTAAGTCAGTGTAGGAAGCATATTGAGTTTGTTTGCATAGAGGAATCGTATTTTGTAAAATTGTGAAGCTCCATGTGAAAGCGTTTGCCTCAGTCTTATCCCTGCTGTGAGGCAGATGCTTGTAAATAGGATCTGTGGTGTGTTACCTAAATGTGATGTCAAAAACGATTTTGGAGAAAATGAATGGTTTTCAAATTTTGGAGTATAATGTTGCGCAGAGGTTTAAAAAGTGACGCATCTACCTACATGCATCACTTTTTAAATAAGGGGCAAAAAGGTACATGTTTGGGCTTTCCTGGGGAGCGTAGGTGGTGAGGCTTGTATCTAAGAGTGCAGTGCAGTGAGGCGGAAAGCCGGGAGGTCTCCTTACTTTTCTTTTGGCTGTGTAACTCTGTTCGTGTAATTTTAACATTGCCATTTTAATTGTGTGCCTTTTGCAGCTCGTGCTCGCGCTTGTGTTAAAAGCGTGTAGGAGCACAGCGCTGCCTGCCACTTGATCTCCCAGCGCTTGTAAGCGCTTCGCTTTCCCCCCCTCCCTTGCCTGGGACTCTGAGACCGCCCTCGGCTGAGTATTGACGCCGAGGGCTGGGATCTCATTTTGGCCGCCATCTTGGGGGTAGGACTATTCACCCTCGCGCTCTAGCAGCGCTACAAAAGGGAAGCGGATCATCTAGCAGGTGATTACCATCTGCTACTAACCTACCTCTCCCCTCCTGAGGCGGAAAGCCGGGAGGTCTCCTTACTTTTCTTTTGGCTGTGTAACTCTGTTCGTGTAATTTTAACATTGCCATTTTAATTGTGTGCCTTTTGCAGCTCGTGCTCGCGCTTGTGTTAAAAGCGTGTAGGAGCACAGCGCTGCCTGCCACTTGATCTCCCAGCGCTTGTAAGCGCTTCGCTTTCCCCCCCTCCCTTGCCTGGGACTCTGAGACCGCCCTCGGCTGAGTATTGACGCCGAGGGCTGGGATCTCATTTTGGCCGCCATCTTGGGGGTAGGACTATTCACCCTCGCGCTCTAGCAGCGCTACAAAAGGGAAGCGGATCATCTAGCAGGTGATTACCATCTGCTACTAACCTACCTCTCCCCTCCTGAGGCGGAAAGCCGGGAGGTCTCCTTACTTTTCTTTTGGCTGTGTAACTCTGTTCGTGTAATTTTAACATTGCCATTTTAATTGTGTGCCTTTTGCAGCTCGTGCTCGCGCTTGTGTTAAAAGCGTGTAGGAGCACAGCGCTGCCTGCCACTTGATCTCCCAGCGCTTGTAAGCGCTTCGCTTTCCCCCCCTCCCTTGCCTGGGACTCTGAGACCGCCCTCGGCTGAGTATTGACGCCGAGGGCTGGGATCTCATTTTGGCCGCCATCTTGGGGGTAGGACTATTCACCCTCGCGCTCTAGCAGCGCTACAAAAGGGAAGCGGATCATCTAGCAGGTGATTACCATCTGCTACTAACCTACCTCTCCCCTCCTGAGGCGGAAAGCCGGGAGGTCTCCTTACTTTTCTTTTGGCTGTGTAACTCTGTTCGTGTAATTTTAACATTGCCATTTTAATTGTGTGCCTTTTGCAGCTCGTGCTCGCGCTTGTGTTAAAAGCGTGTAGGAGCACAGCGCTGCCTGCCACTTGATCTCCCAGCGCTTGTAAGCGCTTCGCTTTCCCCCCCTCCCTTGCCTGGGACTCTGAGACCGCCCTCGGCTGAGTATTGACGCCGAGGGCTGGGATCTCATTTTGGCCGCCATCTTGGGGGTAGGACTATTCACCCTCGCGCTCTAGTAGCGCTACAAAAAGCTCACCCTCTCCTCCGCGCAGCGGACGCGATCAGCGGCCGCGCCGGATCTGCGCCGGAGTCGTGCCAGAGTCGTGCCAGAGTCGTGCCAGAGTCGTGCCAGAGTCGTGCCAGAGTCGTGCCAGAGTCCTGCCCGTCTGCGCCCGTCAGCGTCCCGGAGGCGTTTGGCGTGGCAGGTACTTCTGGCCACTATGCTTTCCTACTCCACTCAGGAGCTCCTTTCGCTGCGCAATTGGAATGTGTCGTGTCTGTCAGTTTTTCCAGGCCGATATAGGGGTAAGCATAAGTGCCCTGTTTGTCTATGGCACCCTGTCCGCTCACTCCCTTCCCCTGTTCCTGTTAAGGAGAGTGGCTTAAAACATCACTGCCTACTCCTCAATACGAGGTCGTTGCATCGTCACACTCAAGAGATCTTTGATCTCCTGTCAACGACTAGTCCCACCTGCTTGATGCTCACGGAGACATGGACCAATGATTCCTCCCACCCGGACATTGTGGCTGCCATTCCCACTGATTATACCATCTATCGACAGGATAGAGACAAGGGCAGGGGAGGAGGAGTTGCCTTAGTTGTGAAGAACTCTCTTTCGTGCATGGTCACGCATACTCACACCATCGAAGGGGCTGACTCATTAGCTTTTACCATCTCCCTATCGCCGCAACAAGCACTGAAGGGCCTGATTGTCTACAGACCTCCGGGCCCAGTGGGTTCCTTTCTTGATGATCTCCAACAGGTCATGTCGGTCCTTGTCCTGAGATCGGAGCATTGCTTACTTGCGGGAGATTTTAATTTCCATATGGACGACCACAATGACCAAAATGCCATCAAACTGTTAGATCTCGCATCCACCCTGGGTCTTTCCCCTTATCTTTCTGGTCCGACCCACGATAAAGGCCATACACTTGATCAGGTTTTTTCCACCATACCTATCATGAATGTAACACTTCTGCCAATCGTTTGGTCTGACCATTTCCTTGCCCATTTTGAAATACCTTCTACCTTGGCTTCCCCGGCTAGCGCCACGAGACAGCAGGGCAGCAGCTATAGGGCACTTCATCGGGTGTCCCCAGATATGCTCACACATGCTCTGGATGATCACCCTGTGGCTTGTACTGGGGACTTGGAGAAAGATCTGGAGAGCCTGCAATCCTGGCTTCTTGCCAGATTAAATGAGCTTGCTCCCTTACAGTCACCCAGGTCCGCTGCTCGACGGGTTTCTGCCCCCTGGTTCACGGAGGAATTAGCCCTTGCCCGTAGGCAATGTAAAGTGGTGGAGCGGGCTTGGAGAGTCCAGTATGAGCCCGAGGCCAAACAACGGTATAAAACCATGATGAAGTCATACCATGAACTAGTCCTTCAGAGCAAGAAACGGTATCTTGCCAAAAGGATTGATGATGCTGCCAATTCCTGCAAGGAGATCTTCTCAATCGTGCGCGAATTTACTAGCCCCCGGTCCATCTCCACTCAGGGTGTTCCAGCGGAGACCTGGGCTAACACTATTGCCAATTTCTTTACCACCAAAATTAGGCAAATCCAGGTTTCCTTTTCGCCGAGAGCCCCAGATGACGTGTCTGTGATGCCGATCGAGACAGCGTCTCTGTCTCCCTCAGGCCCAGCTCTGCTTGATTTTCCTCCCCTCTCGGTTGCCACATCTTTAGCCTTGATGAGGAACCTCAAGTCGGGCTCACCATTAGATCCGTGCCCGGCAAAATTCCTGGCAAAAATGGCAGATGCCATCAACCCCATAGCCAATCCCATTCTTAATTTATCCCTGAGCGAGGGCTTTCTGCCCCAGACCTGGAAGCAAGCCATGGTCATCCCTCTGATTAAGAAGCCCAATCTTGACCCAGAGGCACCCTCCAACTACAGGCCAATCTCGCTCCTTCCAGCACTGACCAAGATCTTGGAGAAACACGTGCACAGCGTGCTTTCCAACTTCCTGGAGTCCAATGATGTACTTCATGAATCCCAATCGGGCTTTCGCTCCAACTTAAGTACCGAGACGGCGCTCTTGGAAGTCTCGGAGATCGTAAAAGAGGTGCTGGACATGGGAGGCAGGGTGATGTTAGTTATGCTAGACCTGTCGGCGGCGTTTGACACCGTCCCCCATGAGGATCTCCTCACCAGGCTCCGTGACATCGGGCTAGGGGGGACGGTGCTCAACTGGTTTTCTTCCTTTCTGGCCAACCGCCGCCAGACGGTCTGGGTCCCACCCGGATCCGCCGAGATGCCGCCATTGGGAGTCGGAGTGCCTCAGGGCTCTATTTTGAGCCCCACTCTATTTAACATCCTTATGACCCCTCTGGCGACATTGGCGGAGTCCTATGGGGCCCGGATCGTCTCTTATGCTGACGACACTCAGCTCCTTTTCACCTGTCGCAAGAGCGAAGAGTTCGATGGAGAAAGGATCCGTGAGTGCCTTGGGGCTGTTTTTAGCTGGTTTTCACATAACAGCCTTAAGTGCAACTCGGACAAATCCGAAATACTATTCTTCGGATGTCCATCAGAACCAGATTGGCAAGGATGGTGGCCTGCCGACATGTTCCCTCCCACACAGTCCTCTAAGTGGGCCAAGAACCTGGGAGTTAAAATTGACAACGAGTTTTCGCTCAAATCCCAGGTTTCCACTCTTACGGGAACATGCTTTGGGATTCTCAGAATGTTGCGCAAGTTTTTTCCCCTTCTTTCGGAGCAACATCGGAGGATCACTGTTCAGGCCCTTATAGGGTCCAGATTGGACTATGCCAATGTCCTATATCTGGGCTTGCCTGAATATCTCCTCCAACGTCTGCAGGTCACCCAGAACGCTGCTGCGCGTGCCATTTTTGGCCTTCATCGCCGCACTAGCGCCTCTAATCTCCTTGTATCCCTCCACTGGCTTCCGGTGCGGAAGAGGATACTGTTTAAGGCCATGACTCTTGCCCACAAGGCCTTGCATGGCAATGGCGCCAAGTATCTCCAGAGGAGGCTGGACTTCTATCGACCTGCACGTTCCCTCAGGTCAGAAGCCTTGGCTTTGGCTCGGGTACCACGCATTAAAAAGGCTCGGCTAGGCGGCCGGTCTTTTAGCTTCCTTGCTCCTCAGCTATGGAACTCGTTACCGTTGTCCCTGCGAAACACCTCAAATCTGCTTGTCTTCAGGAAAGACTTGAAAACCTGGTTGTTTGCTGGATAATTCTTCCCCTTCTTTGGGCCCCGTTCTGTTACTGTTATGTTTCTTGCTCTTTTCCATGGTCTGGAGCTCAAAGCGCCGGGACACTCCTTTGGAGTAGCCGTTGCGCTATAAAAGTCCCATTTTAACATAACATAACAGTGGACTAGGCTTCATGAAGCCTATCCCCGTCTGCATTCTTAGACACAGGTGTCAATTTGACTCTTTACAATGATGTTACCGGTGTTAAGTCAGCGTAGGAAGCATATTGAGTTTGTTTGCATAGAGGAATTGTATTTTGTAAAATTGTGAAGCTCCATGTGAAAGCGTTTGCCTCAGTCTTATCCCTGTTGTGAGGCAGGTGCAAGATTTTGACATAATAGAGTCCTAAAAGTGATGCAGTGAAATCTCATAGTTTTCACTGTGTCATTATTATGAGGCTTTTTGCGGAGAAATGACCCCTCTCTGTACATTACACTTGACAGAGGTATAATGTGGTGCAAAAGGTTTAAAAAATGACGCATCTACCTGCATGCGTCACTTTTTAAATATGGTGCAACAAGGCACATGTTTTATGACACCAATGCGTCACAAAAAGTGACGCATCAGTATTGCAAAACTGACGCATGGCTTTATAAATGAGGATCAATTGTGTCATCTGTGTTACCTGAGATTAGGAAATAGATTGTGTAGATGAGGTGAGACATGTCCAGAGGGACAGAGGAGGAGAGGTTTATGATCAAGACTGTAGTGGGAGAGAGGCCTTTCTCGGGAAGCATAGGTGGTGAAGCCTGTGTATAAGAGTGCAGTGGACTTAGACATAGGTCTTATCTTCTTTGTACTTATGGACAGAGCTGTCTTCCACTATACTCTTCAATACAGGCCTCACCTTTTGTGCACCCCTGGAGAATCCTCACCTGATCTGTAACCCTGTATGGATCGTTTGCTTTTTGTCATTGCTTTGTTGTTTGGTAATAGTGGTCTATAATGTGTTATTTTTTTCTTTAACACAGATTGAAATCCAGATTGGAAGAGTAATCAAACATGCCCACCAGGGAAAGAAAAAGAAAAGAATGTAACCGCCAAAAATCAAAAACAACAATGGAATTACAGCACTCTTCCTCAACAAATACTTCAAAAAACAGGAATCAAGCTCCTGGTAAGACAACTAAGTCATTTATTCGGAACATATGTACTTAAAAAAAAAAAATGGACAGTATGTAGAAAAAGAGAATGACAGAGTAAATTTGAAAAGGAAGGAGAGAACCTCAAAGAATCCTACAACTGGAGCAGGAGAGAATAATATGTATAGGAATAGAAGGCAGAATCAGTTTAGAGACATTCGTAAACAAATGTTTTGCAATAGGGTGGCTTTAAATTTGTTAAAAAACATTAGGAAAGGTAAACAGAGAGCTGCTTTTTATAAGAAAAAGAAAAGTGTAGAGAAGATTGTTGATCAGGCTTTTGAAGTTAAGAAAAAATTATTTATTTTAATAATCAATAGAATTAGGACACTTAACAAGACAATTGATGTTTTCAAATCAAACAGTAGATGGAAAAGAGTAATTAATCGGACTAATTTTTGTAAAGTTTTTTCGGGAGAATGGATGCACAGTTCAAGTTGTGAGCCATTTTTTAATGAGGAGAGTTACTTCCAGGATAATGATTTAGTGCATGCAGTTGACACCAGTGGTCGAGCGTATGAAGTGAAAGACGGTTGTCCGAGTGAAAAAGAGAAACTTGTGCCTAGAGAACTAGAAGAGGTGTTAACTGATGAAGTTTTAGGGAGACGTACTAAGGGTCCAGTGTACACTTGGAAGTGTAGTAGTATTTGTAGTGTGCGACAGGAATCAATTGATTTGTTTTGTAATTTCTTACGTACATATGGTAAGAAATGTCTAAAGCAGAAAGTGAAGTTGTTGCAAGACTTAGATCCTTGCAGAGTGAGAGAAATCACAGGTTTGCAAGGCCATTCATTGGCTTGTCTTTCTAGAAAAGTCTGTCAGAGTGTTTTTCATCATTTTAGGATGTTAGCAGTGCATCATACTAAAATGAGGAAATTAGTGAGAATGTTGTATTATGCAAAAAGTCCAGCACTTAAGCTTAAACAATTAAACAGTGCTCTTTTGCATGGAACTGAATTAGATGTGAAGAAGATTTGTGAAGAAATTGAGATTTGTTATTTTAGTGAAAAAGAGGACAGTGTAGAAATTGAGACAGCAATTCAAGGTAATGTGGAAGACAATGTACAGATTTCAAATACAGAAAAGTTTGAGCAGGAAATTAGCAGGTTTAAGGTGAAATCAAGTGAAAGGCCAAATTTTACTTGCGTGTGTTGTCGACGAAGTCATTATAAGCATCAAACTAGATTAGTTGATTTATATGTAAAAAGTGAAAAGATGAATAATTATGAGTGGAAAGATTTTGCAACTTATTTGTGGGTGGAGAATTGTTTTGATTTGAGTTCTGATCAGCGTATTTGTAAATATTGTTATGATAAATTAAATCAAAACAGAATGCCTGCTAGAGCTATTCATAATAATCTGGAGTTGGTAGACATTTCCCGTGAATTGATGGATTTAAATACATATGAGTCTATTTTGATTCAATGTGTCCATCCTTTTAAGGCAATTGTTCACATGGAGCCTAAAATAGGGAAATTGCCTCCTACAGATTTGCAGAGAGGATTAAAGGGAAGAGTTGTTTATTTGCCCCTAGATTTAAAAAAAAATATTGATACAATTGGTATAGAAAAAGTAGTAGAGGAACCTTTAGTTATTCTAGTTAATGGGGTTCCAACAAAGAGTAAAAAAAATCCGGCAAGATTTAGTGGATGTTAGGAAAGTCAAAAAGGCAACGTTGTATTTAGTAAAAAACAATAAGTATTACAAAGATGTATGTGTTGCAGCAGAGGAAACAGCTGCAGATGAAGACAGTGATTGTTCAGGCGGCCAAATTGAAAAAGTTGATGTGTCTAGAAGTGAAGAAATGTATGAACATTATACTGTTCATCCTTTGCATTCCAAAGAAGTTATGGGAAATGCAATTGAATTGTTTCAAATGAAAGCAGCAAAAGGAAGTTCCATTAGTGTATGGGAAGAAAGTTTGGAAGCTCGTTGTTTTCCACAGCTATTTCCAACAGGTCGAGGTGGACGATATGACGATCGACCACTTCAAATTCCTGCATCTGAATATCGAACTGTAAGATTATATGCTGAAGATCCAAGGTTTCGTCAATGCATTCCCTATTTGTTTCATCTACTGTATGAAAGTGACTTGTCTGGGCTTTCTTATGCAGTAAACCATATACTGAAAAGTGGAGCACATCTGCAAAATGTTTCGGCGAGGGACTTTATGGAGAAAGTGAATCTGCAAGATAATATTTTGGAATCTCATCTAATCAATCTCATGGCATGTCAGCGTGGTACAAACGAGTATTGGTACCGTCGCCATGGGGAATTGAAATGTATGCTAAGAAACTTAGGAACTCCTACATGGTTCCTCACTCTTAGCTGTGCCGAGTATGCATGGGATGACTTACTTCAATTTCTACGAGAGGCAAATGCAAATATACAAAATATAGAATTCAAAACACCTGGAGAACTGTGTTCTTTGGATTCAGTGAATGTATGCAGATATTTCAATCATAGATTTGAAGCTATGATGTCTTTTATTACCAACAAAAAAAATCCTCCCCTTGGAGAGGTTTTGGATTTCTTCTGGAGAAAGGAGTATCAAGCGAGAGGTGCTCCTCACATACATATGTTGTTGTGGATTAAAGATGCACCAAAATTTGGAACAGATTCGGATGAAACAGTGATGAGTTTCATTGAAGAGTATTCAACATGTGCTGTTCCGAAAACTACAGAGGAAAACAGTTTAAGGCAACAAGTTTTACGCTTTCAATCCCATCGTTGTGGAAAGTACTGTCGTCGAAAATTCAGAAACAAGGACAAGTTCTACACAAAATGTCGTTTCGGCTTTCCACGACCAGTGATTTCTAAAGGAAGAGTAAATAATTTGATGTCTTCTCTGCGACATACTGTGACGAGGAAATCACCAAAAAATACATACAATTTAAAAAGAAATGAAGAGTCCAAGTACATCAACGACTACAACCCAGTGATTTTGTCCATGTGGAATGCTAACATGGATATTGAGTTCGTTGCTGACAACTCTATTGCTGTGGCTCGATATGTGACGTCTTATATCACAAAAAAAGAAAAGACAGAACTGAAGGAAATGTGGGAGGACATTTCACATGAAAAGAGTCTAAGCAAGAAATTAAACAGTTACAGTCTGAAGATGTTGTCGCATCGAGAAATTGGAGCATATGAATGTTCTGATCGATTGTCATCAGCAAGTCTCTATGCCAAATCTAGAACCATCATTTGAGTGAGTCTAGGTCTTGCTGCAACACGAAATCGGGTTTTGAAATCTGTACAAGAAATAGAGTATTTGGCGGAGAAAGAACCAGAAAGTAAAGATATTTTGGAGACCAACATGTTGGATACATACTATCCAAATAGAAGTAGTCATCTTGAGAACCGTTGTTTGTATGAAGTTCTGCAAAACTATATTTATAAGAGAACCATCAGAGAAGATATTAACAATGGAATATATGCTATCATTGGGTATTAAGGATGTCTAGTGAGACAGTAAAAAGGCCATTTGATTAATCATCAAAAATTGAGTTGCGAAAATCCAGAGAAAAGGGAATTTTACTATTTAGCTCTCTTGCAACTCTTTAAGCCATGGCGTACAGAAGACGAACTACTTGGAGATTTTCTCTGTTACGAAGATTCTTTTAATGCAACCAAGGATACCATAGAATGTCCTGTTTTTCCACATTATCTGCAAATGTTGAACGAAGAAATAGAGCAAGAAGCCACAATTGCTGCAGAGATTGCTAGAGACAGTTCCCAAGACAGTCAGAGTTCTGCTTCATTAAATCAGGATCCACTTGGAGGACCAATTATCCAAAATGAAGCTGCCACTGCCATGGATGAGGTGGAAAGACAAATGGAACAAGCTTAAGGTGATGAAGTTAACTTAGAAGATTTGGTGAAACAACTAAACCTTGAGCAGAAACAGATATATGACGAAGTCACAGAACAGATTGAACATGGATTCAGTCATGAGAAAAAAGAGTGCTCATGTACATCATTTAAGCCTGTCCAACTGTACGTGAGTGGAGAAGCGGGAACTGGAAAAAGTTTTCTGATTAAAGCAATTGCAACTTATCTGCAGAAAAGGACTGAATCATCGCTGTCTTGTGTTGTTACTGCTCCAACTGGGCTGGCTGCACATAACATTAAAGGGATTACTTTACATCGTTTACTGATGCTGCCATTGGAGCATGATAACAAATTGGAGTATCACAAGCTATCTGGAGATGCGTGTTCCGAAGTTTCGAGAGTTCTGAAGAAAATGAAACTTCTTATCATTGATGAAGTAAGCCTGGTGTCAAATATAATGCTTGCTTTTGTGCATTTGAGAATGCAAGAAATTCTTAGAACAGACTATGATGTCTTATTTGGAGGAAAACATATTATTGTTTTTGGAGATCTTCTGCAGTTGACTCCAGTGAAAGGACAACCTGTGTTCAAAATGCTCACGCATGAAGATACCAGGAAGTGTTTAGGAAGCATTGGAAACGTTAAAATGTGGTTAAACTTCAAATATGCAAAACTCCTTCAAAATATGCGGCAGGCAAAGGATGAAGATTATAAAAATATTTTACAAGATGTAAGAATCGGAAAAGTAAGTCAGCAAGGGAAAGAAGCTTTACATGGACGATTAATTTCAAATTTGTACCCAAATGAAAACATTCTTCCAGAGAATATTTTTAAGAAAATTAACGAGAAGAAATCTGGCATATGTTTGATGCCAACTCTAAAAGAATGTTCCATGTTCAACAACAAAATGTTACAGTTAGAAAATGAAGAGATAGTGAAACTGGAAGCTACAGATAAAATAGAGCATATGGGAGCAACAATTATTTTGACTGAAAATTTGAAATCAAAATTGGATTCATTAGAGAAGACTATATCTAAAACTGCTGGTTTTTAAAAGACTCTGAATGTGTGTTTCAATTGTAGTATCATTTTGAGAAGGAATTTAAAGAGGTCTGGTAAATGGAGCAATGGGTCATGATGTTGTTTTTGTGAATTACAAAAATAGAGATGGAATTGAAATTTTAAAAATTAAATTTGATGGCATTGATGAAATAGAACAAATTTGCCGTTGTTCTGCTAGATTTTTGCTCGTGAAAGACTTATATGTTCGCCGAAAACAGTTTCCTGTTTGTTTGGCATATGCAGTGACAATTCATAAATCTCAAGGTTTAAGTGTAGATAGTGCTTTGGTGAACATTGGAAGTTCTGTGTTTAAAGAGGGTATGGCATATGTGGCATTATCACAAGTGAGAACTTTATCAGGATTGTACTTGATTGGGTGTGATGAAACAAAGATTTGTGCTGATCTAGATTGTGTTAAAGAATACAATAGGTTAAGAAGAGAGTATGCTCCACATTTGCCTCAATATCCTCTGATTGAAAAATGTGTGGTAGGCCGAAAAAGAAGAAATGAGAGTAATTGCAGTGAGGTATCAGCAAAAAGACATAAATTAGAAAACAGTGTAATTGTAAAGAGAAAGAAAAAGGATTCTGTTGAAGATGTTGTTGGATTTCAGTTTGAAAACAGTTCTGGTGTCAACTGCTATGCTAATGTAGTAGTTAATGTTGTTTTTTTTCTTCAAAATTTACAAAAACAGATTGTTGAGAATCGGGAACAAACATTGTGCTGTTTATTGAATTCTCTGTTTGAGAAATGTAGCAGTGATAGAGCAAAAATAGAAAGTGTTTCAGAAATTAGAAATCTTGTAGACATATCTTCAGGTCAAAATCAATTTTCACAGAATATTCAGCAGGATTGTCAGGAATTTTTAATGTATATGTTTGATGTATTGCAAGATGAAGGAGTAGATATAAAAAATCTTTTTAACCTTTCTTATCAATGGCAACATGACTGTGATAACTGTGCTTCATCAAGTACTACTAGAATAGACTCTGAAAGATTTATATATTTGACTTTACCAGATTGCAAATCAGTGCCTTTTAATAATCTAGTTAAAGCAGCGGATCACAATATGGTGTGTACCCAATGTAAGTCTGCAATGCTGTCCACATTGTTTCTACAAAATATGGTCACTATGTCATTTTAATGTTCCAACGATGTAGACCTAATGGAACTAAATTGACAACTTCTATTAAAATTTTTGTGGGTTCTCAGTTATCGATATCAGGAAGAACCTTTACAACTGTAGCTATTATTTTTCATGACGGTCCTTCTACAACATCAGGGCATTACACATGCTATTTAAAAACTTCTAAAGGTTGGACCCAATGTAACGACACTCATTTGACTTTCAAACAACGTTTGCCTTTTGGCTTTATAAATTCATACCTAGTGTTTTTACAGCCAAAATTTAGGTAAAGGTAATTGGCCTATGAATACGGGAGGAGTACTCATATATACTCATACATCTGACACTATTTGGCCAAATGGAAAGGTGCAGGAATGAGTAAAGAGTCATGATTGAAAAAAAGGAGTATATGAAAATATTGAAAATATTTCAGATGTTCTTGGAGCTTTTCTTGTAGAAATTCGATGAAATGGATTTTTAAGTGAACAGCAAAGTACTTTGCAACGAGAAAAGGACCTCCATGATACAGTATTCGGCCTCAAGGAGAAGTAAGTCAATCAAAGATTAGCGTACATTTGTCATTTGTCAGTATCTAAGGTTTTTTTAAAAACACAATCTTTTAGATTGTGTTTTTTTTTTCCCGCTGTCATATGATGAGTAATTTGAACTCACTGTTTTAAGTGAAATTCAATATATTCTGAGAACAGCAAAAATAAACTATGTAACATGTTGTACAAGTTATTTTATACATTGGATTGTGTAAATTAAATTGTATTCCCATTCTCTGACACTCACTTTTCTTCTTCCATCCTCTTTCAGCTCTTTTTATTCACTTATAATGTCTTTCTCTCACTCTCTGCAACCCCCGTTCCTTTACTCTACTTCTTTGACAACGCCTCATTCTCATTTCAACTGTGTGCATCTCCTGTCTCCCTTGCATACCTTCTCAGCTTTCAGTCTCTCTGCTTTACTTCCCTTTTCTGTATTTTCCTCCTTTGCTCTTTTAGTAATTCCTCTTTACTCACTCAGCAGTATTATTGCACTCTATCACTATAAATCACCCACTCTTCCTCGCTTATCTTTGTTTGCTCCTTACTTTTGACCTTTTCTTTCTATTTTTCGTTCACTACCTCTATGTCCTCAGTGCCTCACTCTCCTTATCTTATGTTCACTTGTGTTTATCTACCTTCTATCATTTCTTTTACAACAACTTCAGAGCTCCTCTCTCATCGATCTTCATCCCATTTCTTTTACTCTGGTTCCATTACTATCCCTCATTTCCTTTCTTTCAATGTCCTTCTCTTTACTTTCATCACCAAATTATTTTCTCTCAGTACCACTGTTTTAGTCATCTTCTCCTCTCTTTCCATTTTTTGCTCCCTTACTCATTTCCTTGGCTTACTCATTGTACTCCACCTCACTCAGTTTTTCTCTTAGTGTATCTGTCTACTAACTTCCTCACTCCATTTCCCTCAATCGTTGTATATTATCCTCTCTCCCTTCATCCCTTCACTCTATGAGTGTTCTTCACTTACTCTCAGTTATCGTCTATTCGTCATTCTTCTAAATGCATCCTTAATTATACTCTTTTCTGTCTCAGTCATTATCTTTTTACTTACTACTGTTTCCTGATTTAGTTTTGCTAACTCACATTGTTTTAGTATCTTTCTTACCTTCAGTTCATTTCTCTGTTCTTCTCTTCCTCTCTGTCAGTGAATCTATATGCCTTACTCTTAGTAATTTGCTCTCCTTCTATTTAATTTTGTCTCTTTTTGTCCTTCTACCTTACTTTATTTCCCTTTCTGTGTCTTTCACTCTTACTTTATTTCTAAATACACTGTTATGATTTTTAACCTCTTCATTTGTATCTTTTAATTTAAAATACATATTTTACTAATTATAACTTATTTTTTCTTCTCTCTTTCACAGATACAAAGTGTAGTAAAAACATGTAATTAAGTTTACATTAATTATATGGTAAGTGTGACTAAAAAAATGTAGTTTGTCATCACCCTTTGCTTTAACCTCACTACCATTTTCTCAACGAACGTCACTCCTGTTTCTTTACTCTGCTTCCCTCACTTATTCTCCATGTTTAGTCCCCTATCCCTATTTCCCCTCTTATATTCAACTTCTTTCAGTTCCCATTCTTTACTTCACTTACCCTCTGTTCCCTTCCTTTGCTTCTTCACTCATTCTCTTTTTCTTAATTATTTACTTCACACCTACATACACACCTCATCCCCCTCCCAACACATACACACATCTCTGACATACACCCCACACACACACACCACACACACACCTCATACACACACACACACCCCCACACACACTCTTCACACACACACACACACACACACATTGCATACACACACATACATCCCACGCACATACCCCCCACACCCGCACACCCCTCACACATATCTCACACACCCTCACCTCCACCCACACCGAAACACCCCACACAGCCACACCCACAGACACACCTTACACACCCACACCCCGACCTACACCCACTGACTCCCTATAAGTCACATAAACTGCATTACTTATCTTTCTTTGCTATTTCAGTCAAACAAATTCAGGTACTGTTACCTTTATTTTCTCTGTCCTTTGTCTTTGTCACTCCCCATCTCTTATCCTAATTCAATTTTTTACTCTCTTTCACCCCTCTTTACTTATACTAACTGGTCTTTTCTTACCCTCCCTCACCGTTCTTCATTTATCCCAGTTACGCCACTACCGTTCATTCTCAATTTTTTTCTGTCCTATCTTTTTCTTTCAACACCCACTCACATTCTCCCACTATCTCTAGTTTAGTGTTCTTCCTCTCTCTTACCTTCTTTCGCTCCTTTAGTGATTTTACTTTTCTCACTTTCACCCTATTACACTTTCTCTGTTTTTAACTATGTAATAAACAATCCTTCTGTGTTTCTCCCTCTAGCTCTCTTTCTCTTAACATTACTCTCTTTGTGTTCTTCCCTCATGCTAACTCATTTATTATTATTTTTTTCTTTTTTTTTAGGTGCGCTCCCCGGTACGTGCCCCGGGGAGCGCCCCGGTATGCGTACCCTGCAGGAAAAAAATTGACACAGATTCTTTAAAATATAGGTTTATTTTTATAAAGTAAAGGTAGTTCTAAAAAGAACTGTTTTTTTCTTCTTTTTGTTGTTTTATATTTTTTTATGTTTTTTTGAACATTTTGTACTTTTTTTGGCTTTTCTGAACACTTTTATATTTTTTTTGTATTTTTTATGGGGAGAAACAAAAAACAGGGAATTGTAAATGGCTCAACTGGAGCATGAAAAAAATCAGGAAAAATTTGTTTTTTTGGACACTTATGGTTATCCCCAGCAACCATGATAAGTTCAATGCTTTGCTCACCATAAGCAAGTAACTTTTTAAAATATTTGCATGAAATTTTGTAATCATTAAACTTTGGTTGGATAGTAGCCAGTGTGTCTCTTCCCTCCGGACCCGATGGAGTGGGTTGTTTTGATGTTGAGCGTCGAGATGGGTGTAGTTTACTGCAGAGGTCCCTTAACTCTGCATTAGAGTAGTTGTTTGGATGCGCACGCATCATGTGGCGAATCATTGTGTGATTCCCGAAGGAATACTTTTTGTTAGGGTTCCCCCTGGATAGCTGAGCACCACAAATTAAGCAAGTCACCTTTGCTGCGTTGACTTTTTTAAAACCCCTTGGGAGTTTGTAGAACTGCCATATAAAGTGCTCCTTGGGTTTGTAGGGCTGTTTATCTTCTGGCAGGAACTCCCTTGGGTGTGCCTCCTCTTCCTCATCCTCCTCCTCTTCCTCTTCACCACCAACATAATCGTCTGGTGGTCTTTTAGATGGTGGTGGTGGTGGTGGGCGAGATGCTCCAGCTGCTGATACTACTGTAGCCATTTTCTGAGATAGAACTCAAAACAGGTCTTCCTCAGTCAAAGGACAAAGTCAGAATAAGGAAAAAAGGAGGGGGCTTTCATCATTTGGAAAACAAAAGTGTTCTGGACCAATGTAAAGTGTTATTTTCAAGTCACATGATCCAAGCTTTCATCATTTGGAAACCAAAACTGATCTGCACCAATAAAAAGTGTTATTTTCAGATCACATGACCCGACGCGCTTACGCTGCGCGCCCCGGGGCGCGCCGCGTAAGCGACTCGAGACATTGCGCGATCGTATGCGATCGCGTGCTTCCGGGTGCGCTTACGCAGTGCGTCATATGACGCATCACGCGACTACGCGAAACGTCACGATGTTGTTTTCGTACGTGGGAATATCGCTAACGGGACGCTCCCCGGGGCGCTTCGTAACATTGCGCTCACCCTTACATTCACCGGTACGCGCCCCGGGGCAAACAATAAAAAAAAAATATATATATATATACACAATTTAAAATTTGTTATAAAAATTATTACTTTTCATACCTATAGATATTTGCTATTAAAAAACCTATGAAATTCACTGAAAAAACCATAGGTTTCACACCAGTTATATTTAGGAATTAGCATTTAAAAAAACTATTAAATTCACTGAAAAAACCATAGGTTTCACACCAGTTATAGTTAGCTGGAAATTTTACTCGCATAAAACCATTGAAATTCCCACGTTATAGTTAGTTGGACTCACTATAACTTGCGCGTACAATGCACTTCTGATGACGTCACATATTACATCACTCATGACATGGTCAGTGACATCACTCATGACATCACTGATGACACCATCCTTGTGACAGAGTGACAGACCTCCTTTCACTGTAATGTAACCTTTGAAACACATATTCAAAAATAGAAACTAACATTTTCAAAAAAATGGAGATACCCATACCAGTTACAACAACCAATTCAGTAATTCCACCATCTATATACACATCCACTCATTCACCAACAGTTCTATATAGTCACTCATACATATACTCACTCATCATATGTAGTGATACACCTATACATCCTGTTACACACCGACAGTCATCCAAAAGTTACTCACACACATACTCACACATGCAAATAAACTATTGAACATCCATTTATTTGCATATACAGCTATACACACACTACCACCTTACTTCTAAGGAAGCTTACACATATTTACTCTCTTAAACAATCACTTATAGAAACACATACTTATTTAAACAGGAACTCTTACAATCTCTTACTCTCACATATACTCACTTATATACATCAATATTCACATATACTAGATTAAAACATATGTAGTTACTGATAAAGACACTAGTGAGACAGTCATTCACTCACTAACATACACATATACACACTCATTCACCCATACAGTCCTGCACATATGCTGTCTTTAAAACACATACAAACAGAGAGTCAGTCACTCATGCATCTATGTGCTAAGTAATACCCCCACTAAACCATACAGACACTCATACTGATACTAAAAAAACCATCTAATAACCCATATACATACACATGTAGCTACTCACCAACCCATGCAGCCACTTATACACAAAGTGAAACACTAATACATATATTTAAATATTTAAACATTACTCACTAATATATGTATTCACTAAGATACACTTGATAAGCCAGTTAACCAATCAATTAAAAAAAAACATCCATGTAAACACTTATTTAAACATTTATTCTTCCATCAACTTTTACATATACATATATAACACATATTTATTTTTCAGAAAGACACACATTCACTGGATGGTGTCATCAGTGATGTCATGAGTGATGTCACTTACCATGTCATGAGTGATGTAATATGTGACGTCATCAGCAGTGCATTGCACGCGCAAGTTATAGTGAGTCCAACTAACTATAACGTGGGAATTTCAATGGTTTTATGCGAGTAAAATTTCCAGCTAACTATAACTGGTGTGAAACCTATGGTTTTTTCAGTGAATATATGTATATATATATATATATATATATATATATATATATATATATATATATATATATATATATATATATATATATATATATATATATATATATGTTACAGGGACATTATAGTTAGGAAATAGAATTTGAAAAATACTTTGAAATTCACTAAACAAAACAAAGATTACGGGAGCGTTATAGCTAGGTTCAGAATCTACACCAGAAAACTATCGAAATTCAGCTGATATAGTTATCTCAAGTAAATATAACTCGTATTCCTATGGTAATTGTAACTTGCATCCCCGCCATGCACAATTTTCTCATTAATAATTTTACAGCAAATATTGCAGTGATATTATCAATGATGTCATGGAATAAATCATGAGGGATGTAATATGAGGGGTAATTAGCAGTTATAGTCACTTGAGATAACTTTAACAACTGAATTTCTATCTATTTGTGTGTGTAAAATCTGAACCTAACTTTAACATCCTTGTAACCTTTGTTTTTTTTTAGTTAATTTCTAAGGAATTTTTAAATTCTATTTCCTATCTATATCATCCCTGTAACCTTAGGTTTTTTCAGTGAATTTCTATGTTTTTTTTTCAACTCAGTGAGGGGTTTAGTTGTGCGCAGCGGTGTGTTACATGCACGGCCTGGCTTCCGGCCAATCCCATGCATTCAGGCAACCCAAGCTGTGCATAGTCTTTGACTGTGCATTGGCGGTGGTTGTTTCCTTGCCCAGACGAAAGTCCCCTCCAAGCGGGCGGGAGCACTTTTCATGCTCCCACACGCTGGGATCAGACTTGGTGTTTGCTCTTTGGAGCTTTGCAATTTCTTCTGACATGCGAGAGCAAACACAAACACGAGTTATTTGTCTGCACCAGTGTAGGCAGTGAAACCACTATGTCCTGGGGGTAGGACACAGCTGAGCAGGCCCTGGGGAATGGGTTTCACAGGTCATTAGTGGCTCTAAGAGGAGGGTGATGTTGACCACCTCCCATGTTTTCTCGATAGGCATATCACGGGGTAAGGGTCCCCAGGGTGACATGGACCATCTCCCATATTTTCTGGCTGGGCAGATCACGGGGTAAGGGTCCACAGGGCTCTAAATGGCCCAGAAGGGGGTCGCTCAACCCCCTCCCCTTAATTGATATATCTGGGCCCTAATTGGTGGCAGCCTCTGGGGCCATAATCAGTCTGTAAGGGGGCCCTCCTTCCAGTAGTTTTTTAGGCTGTTTCCCTATGCTTCCTTTTATAAGCATGTGGGGAGGATGTGGCATAACTGCTTGATTGGCCGACTTTGAAGCTGGGCAAATCCTGGCTCGTTTGATACTTGCAATGTTTGCTGCTTGTGACTGCCATATTTATTTTCTCCTGAAGTGTGCATTGGAAATGCTTGCCTTCTAATTTGTTAAAAAGCTTTCATCTTTACTGTACTCCTATGCTTCTTTTTATAAAGACAAGGAGAGGATGTGGTGTACCTACTTGAGTGGCAGACTTTGAAGCAGGAGAATTGACTTTGAGTCTCGACATTGGTTCAACATCCTGTGATTCTAGGTTAATCTCTTTCTCCATTCCTAAAAATGAATTAATGCAACTGGTGATCATGTAGAATAGCATCTGTTACCATGCATACTAAAACCATGCATGGCTTAACAACACAGTCAATACCCCAGCTGTGTTGTTACCACGAGTTCCATTACAACGCAAGTCATTACAATGACTTGCTTTAGGGAAGCTCTGGACTTTGGAATAGTTTAAATTACTATTCCATCTTCAGTCCGTATATTAGTAGGGAAGGTGTTGGACTTAAAACTCAACACCAGTCCAACACCACTTTCCCTGAAGCAAGTCTTGTAATGACTTGCAATGTAATGGAACTCCTGGTAACATCACAGTTATGGTACTGACTGCGTTGTAAAGGCACTACATTGTAATGCCTGCATTGTAATAAATGTTTCCCAATCATGTACAGCACTCCAATACCATGCAGTTGAATTTGCACTGTACAAAACTGGTTTCTTGCTAAATACTCTGGAATGCATTTTAAAATAGGAATGATCTTTTTATGTGTTGCAACGATTGTCCAAATAAACCATATTACGCATCCAGTTAATTCATATGCTCACACCTACAGCCATTCTAGATGTCTGCAGTCCCAGGGTTCATGCTTTTTTACTTCGCTTTCAGCAGACATGCTGCTATTTAACATGGCTAAAACTCATTAACATTGACCACGCCCATAGCTCTCGGATTGCCGAGACATATTGGCTTTGCCAATGCTTGTTAAATATTATTATTTTTATCAGGATTCTGCTTCAAGCTGGCACTGGCACAGCAGTCTGATTTCATTGTTCTTTTGGTTGAAAGGGCAGACACAAACTAAGGATCACTGTCTGATGTTACCGGACACACAGCCGGACAGGGAAAAGCAACCAGTGCTGGCAGATTGCTACTCTACCAGCCTCTTGCTGGGGATTCGGGGGTGGGGAGGTAGGGGGTTATAGTGAGAAGCACCACTTCCGCTTTTGTTACAGGGGGCCGATAATGCAGAACTGCTGCAAAACCGGCCCCCAATTACAAAACAAGCCCCCACGGGACCAGACCACAAGACGCTCACAATGACTAACTATGGCACATGTGAATGGCACTCAGGTTGAACCATTAATTTATTTTCTCCCTCTCTCTCTTCTCTCCCCACCCTCTATCTTTCCCTCCTCTCTCTTTGCTTATGGCTTCCATTGCGCCTGCGCTGTAAAGTGACAGAGGCCCCAGCAACGGCCTTAGGACTCAAAAAACGGCCTTCAACCGCTACACGACACCGGGGAAACGCCTTAGTGACATGAAAAGCTTGTCCGGCCCAGTGAAGGACTGTTCAGGGTTCCAACCCATTGATTCACAGTGTGATATGAACACTTTACTGAAGAGTGGATCATGTATATGTTCGAATTGCGATAAATAAATTAGGCATGCTGTTACTCTCGCAACATGATATGAATATTTTCAGAGGCCTGATGTGAGCTGCCCTTACACCCTTAAACATTCCTCGTATAATGAGACCCAAAAACCATATCCGAAATCACTAGGTCAGTGCTGCGAGCATTCTGTGAAAAGAGACTAATCCAGCTGTCTCCAAACATCTCTTGCCGGTTTAGAAAGGAAAGCTCAAATGAGAATGGAGCACAGCAGAGCTCTGGTCAGAGTTACCGTGTTACATGTTTGTGTCTGTTTTTCACATGACTTGTCTGCAGTAAGTTCCAGTCAGGTCTGTTAAAACTGCTTTTCGTCTCTTTCTTCCATGGCTAAAAATGAATTATAGACCAACAGGGTCCTACATAAGGCAGTGTTTTTTTGTAATCACCCTTTATCACTATATTATTAAAACAGATTTGTTGAAGTGGTAATGTGTCACAAGAATATTTGTTGTGCTCCAATTTTTTGTTGTGGTGCTATGCTGTGTTTTTTTATTTAATGTATTATAGTGTTTTGTTGTGGCTTTTTTTTTTTTTTTTAGTTTTATATAGCACGAACTACACCCGAGACATGGGGTATCAGAGTGCTTTTCCATGAGCACCAGTTTCGTTACAGATGGAAACATTCATGTTTTGATAGGCACCAGTTTCGATACAGAGGGACACATTCATGTTTTGTTAGGCACAGGGAGATTCAGTGATTTGCCCAGGCTTCCAGGATGTTGAGCATCATGACAAAACTCGAACCTGGTATCCCAGCTTCGATGTCCACTGTTCTAACCACAAGGCTACATCCTCTCCCTAATTCTGTTGCTTTCTATTTTGACTATTTTGTTGTGCTGTGCTCTCCTATGTTTTTATTGTGCTGTTATACAGTTTTGTGTTCTTTTGAGCTCTGTAATTACTTTTAGTGGTGTTAACAAATGCTGCCACATTTGCAGCCACACAATAGCACATTCTTTCAAAGTCTCAGTTTACCACTCAGGCCCTGATTCTGACTTGAATAGTGATAGTGGGCAGTACATTTCTATGCAGATTTACCATTGTTAGAGTGCTTTGCTTTATGCAAATGCTGGGTTAGAAAGCACTTTCTGATGAATGTTTAGTTCTGACTGAACTCAACATCAAACTTCAGTATATTTCAATAACGTGAAGAACATTTGGCACTGCAAGAAAGTCTGAGAGTGGTTGATTTTCAAAACCATAAATGTTTATTAAAGGATTAAAAAAGTTGCAAACTCAATTAAGCAAATTAGGCATACTCATTATTCAATACATGAATGCATTAATCGACATTGAAAATCAAAGACAAACTATGATAAAATTGTCTCAAAAGGAAAGTAAAGCAAGATTAGTTCTCCCATGAAGAGAGCACCCTGCTATACTAAGTCAGGGAAAGCTTCTCCTAGGAAGTCAGAAAGTCGGATTCTGCTGTGAAGGCAATTGAACAAGGACCTGTTTAAGAGTCAAGCAGAGAAGCTTCTGCAAGACAAGTGGAAAGGGCATCTGAATCCCCATCTACATTGCATTAGCTTAAATAAAAATCACACAATTTCTAACAATTGATACACATACACCAAGATGAAGGACCAATCAGGTTAACTTACATGACAATAACACAAATTCATTGTTTTCACAATCTCACTCTAAAGATCAATTTGGTTTACAGTTATCTGCAACATAATGAGATACATTTGGTGCAAGCAGTACTCTGCAAGTGCTCGTGTGTTCTACAATTATTGCCTAAAAAATCAGTTCACATGGAAAGAAAAAACTAAAAAGAAATCCTTTGAGATTGCTTGCTTAGCCGCTCCTGGAGTAAAGACTGATTCATGATATGGAACAAGATGGCAACTAGACATTAATCATGTCAAAAGTCAGTCTGCATTAGCTAAGGTCAATCTACAAGGTAAGGTGTGGCTTTGTCTTACGGTGTGGTGGTGGGAAAGAGACAATTATGGAGGGAGTAGGGTGGTAAGGGATCTGTAAATTATGGCAGAGAGGAGAACTGTATGTTCTCCCACCAAAAAGAATCAGGGAATGACGCTTGGATGCTGCTGGAGGCAAGACCTCATGCGATTCTTCCAGATTAAGTTACTGCCCGGGGAAAAGTGTCCTTTTCCCTACACTGAATCAGGCAGACTAGAATTCCCTATAATAATTCTGCCTCCTCTAACTCATAAACAGGTCCTTTTGTGGTAAAATACTGCTGTTCGAGGTCTTCAACTATTTAAGATATCAGGCAGTCCAAAATGTTGGCAGAGGTCAGCAATAAGTAAGCACTTCAAGAGCCCAAATTTATGTGATGTGGTTCCTTGGCTGGCTGCAAGGGAGTAGCTAGAAAAAAAGTACATCTCACTTTAGTTTAAATCCTGAATGGTACTGAGTGAGCAAAACAAATTACCCAACTTTCTTCCTGTGCTTCTACCTTTCTTTTTCCTCTCACATTTTCAGTCATATTCATCCCCACATTTCTTTTCATAATGAATCTGTCTTTCCTTATTTCCATATTTTTTCCTTCTTTAAATCTTTCTTTATTTAAATCTTTTTTGCTTCTTTTTTACACCTTTATATCCATTTTTCCATCTTTCTTATCCTCTTTTCTTCTTTCTTTCATTCTATGCTTTCATCTATTTTTCTTTCTTACATTATTCGTTTTTCTTGTTCCCTTAAAAGCTGCTCAGGGTAGTCATGAAGAAGTTAAACAATATGTACTTCTGAACTGTTGGTTGCCAATATATTCTAATTGGCCACTCCACTGGGGACTTGTCAATCCTGATTGACTGGCCACTGCCTGAACAATTTGCTGTGGCAGCCATTACTGAGCTCAGGTCCCTGCATTCCAAAAACGAATTAAAACATATATATTATAGGGATCAAGGTGAGCACACTCAGACCCCAAAGTGCATGTGTGGGTGTCCCTAAGGGGCAAAGAAAAACCAAAGGAGATGATGGACGGAGCGTTGACAATACAAACACTCACCCCCAGTCAACTGATCTGGGTTTAATCCATCACCATTCTTTAGTTCACTCAGCCACCCCAGTTCAGACATGGCTATATGCAAATCAGTCTGACCCTGTGCCTTGTGGGAACAGTCCAGCCCGAACTGCCAAGCCATGTCTTCCCTGGACCGGAAACAAGCATCCTGGGACCGGTTTCGGATTCATAATCCTCATCAGCCAGGCTATCTTGAATCCAGTGGCCAAGTGAACAAGGGACTCACGTCTGAGCATACCCTGCCACACTTAGGGCGAACAAAGAAAAACCAAAGGAGATGATGGACGGAGCGTTGACAATACAAACACTCACCCCCAGTCAACTGATCTGGGTTTAATCCATCACCATTCTTTAGTTCACTCAGCCACCCCAGTTCAGACATGGCTATATGCAAATCAGTCTGACCCTGTGCCTTGTGGGAACAGTCCAGCCCGAACTGCCAAGCCATGTCTTCCCTGGACCGGAAACAAGCATCCTGGGACCGGTTTCGGATTCATAATCCTCATCAGCCAGGCTATCTTGAATCCAGTGGCCAAGTGAACAAGGGACTCACGTCTGAGCATACCCTGCCACACTTAGGGCGAACAAAGAAAAACCAAAGGAGATGATGGACGTCCATCATCACCTTTAGTTTTTCTTTGTTCGCCCTAAGTTGGCAGGGTATGCTCAGACGTGAGTCCCTTGCTCACTTTGCCACTGGAGTCAAGCAAGCCCGGCTGAAGACGGCTGTAATGCCTGAAACCGGTCCTGGGAAGCTTGATTCCGGTCCAGGGAAGACATGGCTTGGCAGTTCGGGCTGGACTGTTCCCATGAGGCACAGGGTCAGACTGATTTGCATATGGCCATGTCTGAACTGGGGTGGCGGAGTGAGCTAAAGAACGGTGATGGATTAAACCCAGATCAGTTGACTGGGGGTGAGTGTTTGTATTGTCAACGCTCCGTCCATCATCACCTTTGGTTTTTCTTTGTTCGCCCTAAGTTGGCAGGGTATGCTCAGACGTGAGTCCCTTGCTCACTTTGCCACTGGAGTCAAGCAAGCCGGGCTGAAGACGGCTGTAATGCCAGAAACCGGTCCTGGGAAGCTTGATTCCGGTCCAGGGAAGACATGGCTTGGCAGTTCGGGCTGGACTGTTCCCATGAGGCACAGGGTCAGACTGATTTGCATATGGCCATGTCTGAACTGGGGTGGCGGAGTGAGCTAAAGAACGGTGATGGATTAAGCCCAGATCAGTTGACTGGGGGTGAGTGTTTGTATTGTCAACGCTCCGTCCATCATCACCTTTGGTTTTTCTTTGTCCCTAAGGGGCCCCTCCTTTTTGTCTGACCACAGTTCGGACAGCATGCTGTGGCATCCATTACAGCAGGGATTCCCAACCTGTGATCCGGGGACCCTTGAGGGTCCGCAAAGCCTCGTCAGTGGGTCCGCAACAAATTAAATAATATTAACAGATTATTAAAGTGCATAAATGTACAATCAAAAATTTGAAAACATTTTAAACGTGTAGGAATTTGAAACTGGAAGTTAAAAATGTAATTAGTATCCTTAAACTGATTGGTGGGAACAGTGCAGGTGAATCAAACAGAATTAAGTATGGACGTTGAGTGGCCTCAATTGAATTTAGAAAGGCTCCTACCTTTCTATCAAAATACAATTTTGATTTAGTTTTATTTATATGTTTTTGCAACTTAAATAAAATGTTTCCTCGTTTGTGTATCTGTTTGATGAATGCTTTTTTCAGTATTTTTGGTGGGTTGCTTTGCTGTTCAAATAATCGACAATTCTTAATCCCGGGTCCCCAGCTTCCGGTAATGACTCGTGGAGGGGTCCCCGGATTTCATTTCAACAATGAATCAGTGGGGGTCAACAGATTCCAGTAATGATTAAGTGGGGGTTCCCAGAAGTCAAAAGGTTGAGAACATTGAAATACAATGTAGTGAATTTCAGGTTTTGAGGGTCACACAAAAGAGATTTTATGGAAGATAACAGATTTTATCCACAATAAATATTAATTGTTAGTGATACCACAATCAATGTTAGACTCATGGTGTGTTCTGTGGTGATTTTATCCAGTTTAAATACTGATCCTCTGTTGGAATTTGATTAACCATGTTTGAGAAAAAACTGTTTTTTTACATGATTTTCTCATACAGGTTATGTAAGATGCTCCAGAAGTTAACATTAGACCAC
Organism: Lissotriton helveticus; assembly: GCF_964261635.1. Classification (NCBI taxonomy): domain Eukaryota; kingdom Metazoa; phylum Chordata; class Amphibia; order Caudata; family Salamandridae; genus Lissotriton; species Lissotriton helveticus. The sequence goes on along the minus strand of NC_136065.1, from coordinate 642,458,618 downwards.
ATTTTCTATAAATGCACACCCCCATCCTCAGCCATATGAGAATAAAATCTGACATTCTGTGTAAAATATGTTCGCCCAATAGAAGCAGCAGCCTGTTATTGTATACCCTCGTTTTTCTACTGTAGCCTCCCACGGTATTCTTATTAACAACTAGAGCACTAATATTTTGTATTTATAATTGAATTGTAGCACACCAGAAGCCAGCTTTATGGATTCAAATCTGTAAAACTTAAAGCAGTTCCTGTAGAAATTAACTAAAAGATTTTTTGGTTTTGTCAAAGCGATTAGTACACTAAAAAGCTAAAAATGAGGACAAGCAGATGGAAGGGTGTGTGGCAGCACAATGGGCCACAGAGCACAGGGGATTGTGCGCAGGGGCATGCATATGACCAACAGGAAGCAGAGGGGAATGGGTAGGGGCAACAAGATGACCGGAGAGGTAGTGGGAGCACAGCAAACCACAGAAGGCGGGATGGAGGGAGCAGGGGCATGCACACAGAGTATGGAGGATAGAGAATGGGGAGCTGGGGCAGAGGTTGCAAGCTGACCATGGACTGCAGGCTAACATAGGCAGGAATAGCAGGCTGACCACGAAGGGTATGAAGGAGTGGGCAGCAGAATGCAGATTCTGAACTGAGGGCAAGTGAGAGAGGGAAATGGACCGCATTCTGACCATGGAGGGCAGAACAGGATGAGCAGGGACAGCCCAATGGACCACGGAGGAAGGTAGGGAGGGGACAGAGGCACACACATGGAGAACAGAGGGCAGGAGAGGGAGGAGGGGCAGCAAGCTGACGACAGAGGGCAGGCTTGCAAGGAAACTGGCAGCACAATGTACCATTGAGGGAAAGAGGGAGTGGCAGGAGCACACACTTGGAGAACAGAGGACATCGGGAATGGGAGTGCAGCATTCTGGCCCCAGGGGGCAGCCCACCATCATAAGTGATAAGCTGATCATGGAAAGCAGGTGGGTGTGGGAAGGTGCATCCAGATGGAGAACGGAGGACATACAGGAGAGTGATGGGGCATTGCAGCAAGCTGACCACAGAGGGCAGGCCAACATTGGCATGGATGGCAAGGGTACCACGAATGACGGAAGGGAGGAGGCAGTGGCACAAAGATGGAGAATTGCAAGCAGAAGTGGGGCAGATGCAGTAATCTGAGGAGGCCAGACTGTTGTGGGTTGGCCAGCTGAAAGGATGGACCTGGGACAACTCCTAGTGCAGAGGCCGGGTGCAGTTGATGTGTTGGCTGAATCTCATAAAAAAACAGAAATACACAGGAAAAAACAAATGTTAAAGAGACGTTATAATTAGAGATGGTAAAATGATCTTCCTTTCCATTAAAAAAAAACCCTGCAATTCACTGAAAAAAACAAGGGTTGAAATGAGGTTAAAGTTAGCTTTATAACAAAAAGTCACTGGAATTTACCAATTATAGTTCAGTAAACTAACTATAATTTGTGCCCACTTCTGCACTCCCTCCATGGTTCAATGTGCTTCCTATACCCATACTGGCTGGCCCTAAATGGTGAGCTTCTTGTCCCTCTCACAACTTTCCAACTTTCTGGGTTCAGCTTGCTGTCCAAGCCCCTGCCGACCTGCCCTCTGCAGTCAGCTTGCTGCTCATGCCCCACCCTTCCACCTGCCCTCCGCTCTCTGTCTGCAAGCACCTTCCACCACATGCCTTCCATCTGTGGTCAGCTTTCTGCACCGACCAGACCCCATCCCGATGCCCTCTGATCTCTGTTTCCATGCCTCTGGTGGCTCCCTCTGGGCCTCAGTGGTATAATGTGCTGTCACTGCAGGCCTGCCATAGCTTGGTGCCCCTGCCCATCTCACATCTACCCTGTGTGCTGTTCTCTATGTGCGTGCTCCTGCCACCTCCCTCCTCCCCTGTGAGATAGGTTGTGCTTCCTCTGCTCATGCCAGCCTACCCTCTTTGATCAACAGGCTGCTTCTGCTCCTCTCTGACCTAACTTCTGTTCACAGTCAACGTGCCCCAGCCCCCTTCCACCTGCCTCTGTGGTCAGCTTGCTGCACCTGCCCACATTCATCCTATCCTCCATTCTTTATGTGTGTCATAAATGTCAACATTTAGAGAGAAGAAAGAGGAATATTTTTAAAAAATGATTGAGAGGATTTTTTTTCTATACCACCTTGTCTCAAGTAAGGTACAATATCAGGTAAAGCTAAATTAGAGACATTTATGGCTTTACAAATCTAAAATCTCCCACCTGATGTATGTTGGCAATGATAGCGCTTTTCCTACTAATGTCAAATTAAAGCACTTCTTATGAACCAGGAGCGGTGTTAATCCCCTAAGAATTTTGTTGCTTCCAACTGGACCTGATAAAAAAATGTCAATTGAAACTATAAGGCACACTAGGTTTTACAATAAAACAAGACACGTATTCAAATAGAAATCATGAAGGTTTACTAAAGGTTTTAAGCTATCACAGAAGGCAAATAAAGGGCAGCAATTAATCAATTAAAACAGAACAAAGCATAGTTCAACTCAAATAAAATAAGTCTTACATCAGAAGTCAGAGCGCCATAGTGTTGCATCCTAAAGATCAGAGAAGAGTGAACCACACAGACTCAGAAAAGTGCTTCTTTTATAATGTAAACTCTAATGAAAACCATACATGAATGCAATTATACAAGAATCCCACATTTTGAACCAATCAGGTTACAAACAGAACAATAGAGTGTCTTAAATGGCAAAATGCAGCACTATTCCACAGATTAACATAATGCAGTTCCCATCCCTTGTGTCCTTCAGGCCCTTAAAAGTTGTTAATACAAGTTACACTACTTTTTATGCAAAGGCACGCTCTCATAATAAACCACCATGGTCCCAATAGGTGAGACCTTGGGAACATCCACTATCAATGAAAAAGTGTGCTACAGAATCCTAATGAAAAGAAACACTGTACTTGAGAAAGTGACATTACATCTCAAAGCAGTGCTTGCAAAGTGTGTGTATTAGTAGTCTGTTTGCTGGGAGAGACAAAGCAAAAAAAATGTACATGCTAAAAAATGGCAGCAAACAACAAACCATTTTCAAATTGAGGACTGTAATATTTAATGTTAGCATATGCACAGGTGCCTCAGCATAATGTCTTTATTTTGATATGTTACATTTATTTTATTGTGTTAACGCCATTATGTGTATAATTATAAAACTGTACAACCGCATGTATGTGTCCATGCCCCTTCCCCCTCCCTTCTTCCCTCTGTGGTCCCTTGTGCTGCCACTGCCCATGCCGGTGTTGTGTAATATCGGGTATCCCCTCGGGATCGTGTATCCCCTTCTGTTCGGAAGAGTTCGGACGTCCTGCCAATTGGACAGTTCGAACGAGCCCCCAGAAGCCCCCCCCACCCCAGGAGAGGAGAACCTCGGCTCAGGCAGGCAGAAGGAGCAGCGCGCCGAGCAGATTTGCTGCTAGAAATGCACGTTACAGACGGGTGATTTTTACACAGCCATCCCTTAAGTCTCGGAGACAGGAGAGGAAATAATTGACGGTGCTGAAATTAGCTCATATTAAAATTCTTGTCTGGGCCATTTTCTACCGCTGGCTAAACATATTCTTATTACGTTTCCTGATGGAGACTTATTTTAGGAAGTTCGATTAAAACGCTATTTCCAGTAAAACATTTATTGAAATGTTATTCAAGTTTATGTGCGCTAATATGTCTGTGGTATGTGAGGATTTATTTGCATTTGTGTGTCTGAGAAAAAACATGTGTGCCTTTGTGCCACTTTCATCGTAAGCTGTGGAGGGCACACATGTTTGTATATTTACTTGCTTGAGTACGAGCACCAGCCTTTGCTTGTTTCTGTAAGTGTCTGTGTCTGTGCGTGTGTCTTTGTCTTTCATGGCACGTTTCTGTTTGTTTTCATGTGTGTGTGTTTGTGAGTGCATTTGTGCATAGCTGCCAAGGTTTCCGATTGGTATGTGTGACATTTTTAGAACTCCAGTGTAATAATGTGTGACATTTCCACCACCATGAGTGACACTTTCTCACAAGCAAAATTAAGCAGTAAAGGTGAAGGAAACATATATAAGTATCAGAAATGACACCCATTTGAGCAACAAGAAACTAAGAAACATCTTACAACTGCTGCAAATCACAGAAATGGAAGTGCACTAAACTAGTACCCTTGAAAACTGATCATAGTTTTGGGAATATGCAATATATCATACAGTCAAGTGCTTTCAACAGTTTAACTTTTCTCTGCTCGAAATCACTTTGGTAGCGTTAATTAAATGTCTCTCGTAAATTCAAAACACTACCAGTGCTGCACCTAGGTGGGGAAACATAATGGAGCTGCCTTGTCCTTGAGAAGTGTCTCTATGTGTGTTACAGTCACAGGCTCAGCCGGGTGCATAGCTCTCATCTGCTGTACAGTAGTGAAGTCAGTCTGTTCCCAGTCACAACGCTGGTGAGGACTTCTGGGTGCAAAACTGATCACTGGAATGCATATTTGTATTTTGTACATTAAGTGGGAACTTTTTTTCTGAATTACCGATGCTTCAAACCTGCATGGTTTCTGTTAATAATTGCTTTCATTAGATTTTCAGTTCCCTGCAAGGAATGTATGAGAGAGGTGTGCCTGCCCTAAACACCACCTGCTCAGCCTCTCCCGGTCTCAGCAGTGTTCATGAGTAGTTCCAGTGTTGTCAGGAGACAGTGACAGTTTGCGATGCAGGGCCTGCAACAAAATTCGTTTTATTGATTTAAATGTCTACTTACTTGCATTCATCCATATTCCAGTGTTTACTACTGTGTTTGGCTGGTGGCGCTGGGTCCCGGTTGCGTGAGATAATACATCTTTACCGCAGACAGCGGTGTCAGCAGCTTTTGGCCTGGCCTGCAGCCCCGCACTCCCAAAAGCAGTACTTTTCCTCCTCTGTAGTGCTGAAAACGGGACAGCATTGCAAGAAGTTTGGCACAACAAATACTTTGAATCACTCTCAAAATTCATCTGAATTAAATTTACCAAACAGGTTTGCCGCTCTTGTACATGAACACCATGTCTGGTACACAGAGGTCACAAACGCCAGCCCACAGAAATCACTTTGAGCCTCTGACCGCCGACGGCGAAAGTCAACCGCAGTCGGCGTTGGGTATTATGTCGTAAATTCATCACCTCATCTCACTGTGGTGTGAACAGCGAGGTCTGGAGGAGCAGGAGCTGCGCATAACTTTAAGAATCACCGGCGGCAGCAGGTGGACGGACCGTTACTCAAGTTATCATAGTGTGTCTCACTGTCAGTCAGTCAACTTCACCATTGGACACTGACTGCATTGACGTCAGTTTAAGTTCAGCGCCACTGTGTGTCGGCCCAGTGTGGCTCTCTACAACATGGATACATTGTAGCAGTACTTGCAGAGCTGCAAGCAGATCTAGCCAGGCCCCTTAGCCTCTGCCTGCTGGGAGCAGGGCCGGACTGGTCATTCCGGGCACCGGGCAATCCCCCGGTATGCTGGATAGGGTGGGGGCCGGTTTTGTGACCGGGGGCGGTTTTGTTGTTGGGGCCGATTTGGACCGAGTCACGGTAGGTCAAATCGGCCCCAACAACAGAACACAGTGCTTACTTTAAGCACAATCAGGTCGCTGGCCTGTCTGAGAGGCTTGGTGTGAGGACGATTCCCATGCTGGCAGTGCGGCGATTTCAAATAAATTATTTCATTTTAATCAGGCGGCAGCCAGGCCGCCGCAGCTCCGCACGGCCCTACTCATTATACTTTATTACACATCTACGTCACCACGTGACCTGTGACTGTCACCTGATAATGTTGTTGTGTAAACGCGGCACGCAGCGGCCAGATGTCACCGCCTCCGCGTCTACGCGCCGCTGTTTTCTGATGCCTGGTAGTGATGCTCATGCACATTGGGAAAGTGCGCGTGAGTGACTCCGAGGCGAGGTAGGCATTCTGAGCGAGGCCAGTGAGGGAGACAGCAGGACAGCCAGGAAAGAGAGCGGCACCTGACCCGACCCCGTAATTTAATTTCCCTGTCGCCCATAGGTGAGTGCTTTTTGTTTGCAGTGGTGGCCGCCAGATCTGTCTGATTTATGTTTGGGGCACTGCACTGTCTGCTGGGCCCTGGGGGCAGCGTCAGTCTTGGTTATGGGAGGAGGTCTAGAGATTGATGCCCTGAGTGTAGTGGTGGGCGACAGGCCTGGTGGGTGAGCTTCCTGCTGGAGGCTGAGGAGGACTATGAAGCAACATCGCCTCTGCAATTGAGGTGGAGGCACTGTACTTTGCTAGACCGGCTGGCTGCTTGGCTCAGCGTGCGTCATGTGGGAGGCCTGCTTATGCCGGTAGGCACTGCACAGAGAGTGCTACTCGGGCTGCTGACCACCTCCCCGGCAGCACAGCTCACAGCTTTGGGTACATGATGACCACTCGCCGTATGCACCGGGCCGCCCTGCGAGGAGGATGGCACCTCGCTGGGGGTTCGGCCGTCCTCCTCACCACCTGGGAGAGAGAGTTGATGATGAGCCTCCCAGGGATGGCCGGCAGCTGGACACGCGGGATTGGGAACATCTGTCTTTGTAGCCAATGTCTGTTGGGCCCAGGAGGAGACGTTAAATACAAATAAGACTGACATCAGATTTGTAGGCTCGTCGACTGACCAGTGCTACTGTGTCACCAGCCTATATTTTCAGCTCCAAAAGTCCGGGACGCTCACGCTAGATGACACTAGTAAGGACTGCACGCCCGCAATGTGTAACACAAACCATACTACATGGCATGTCCCACATGCAGTGGTCGAAGTGGTCGTGATCTGCAGGCCAAGGAGTGACCAGGCCTACTTCTTTTATTCAGTACATTCCGTTCCCCTACTTTTTTTTATTTTAAACATTCGTCCCAGGCAGAAATAGCCAAGGTCTGCATAGATGGCTCGGCGTTCGGGAACTAGCGTAGTGGGCAGAGGAGGAAAAGGACTCTTTTCCTTCTTGCCCAGAGAAGACAGGGACAGTGTCCACTTATGCTCTGCTGCTGGCAGCTTCCCCCCTATCTATCTTCTACTTATTCCCTCTCTTTATGACTAGTGCCTCCTCACTTACTGAAAACTATTTGACTTCAAGAATGGCTCACAATTAAGGCACCTATCAGAGACATAGTGGAATGCTAATATGTTTCTAGCAAGACTCCTCCCAAAAGTATGACATTCCTGCAAGTATTATCTCAAAGAGCTAGACATCTTCAATGTGTCTCAGCCTCTATTATAGGCATATAGATTGACTCATTCCTTCGGCTGTACAGTGGTGGCGGGTGGCACAGTGACTTGACGGCACTGGGCAGGCGTCGCACACCTTGCTCAGTGGTGATGGTGGATTCAATTTTATTTGATTGCATTGCTGTGTTTTGTGACTGAGTGATTTGTGAGCAGGGCGGAGGCAGTGCAGAGCAAGGACGTTGGCCTCACTGGCATGAGTTGCAACTTGCGTGCTCAGCCTCTCACAGGAGTCAGACCGTCGCAGTTGGTTGGTGCAGGGCAGGCAATAAATCAAAATATGTAATTATGATGATGAATCAATCATCATCATGATTACATTTTTTGATTTGGTGCGCGTGGTGCGGCGCTGGATCAGCACCCAGTGTACCACCTCCAGGGTGCAGGCCTCTGTGCACTGCCCAGGGCCGTCTCTGTCCTGCCCCGCTCCCGCAGTGCAAACTAGCGGGAGTCGGAGCGCAGCGCTGGAGAGTTGGCCAGCATCATGTGATGTGTCCTGCAGGTGTAGGTCCTCTGGGGAGAGTTGCCGGGTGGTTGGTGGTGCTTGTGCCTGAGTAGCGCTGCATGAACTCCTCGAAGGCTAGCGCTTGATCTTGAATTTCTCCTGTTCTGAGGGCGGGATGTGCGAGGACCAGCAGGAGATGCACAGGCCTACAGGGTTTCCCTTCGGCCCCTAGGAATGATGGACAACCAATAATAGGAGATGTAGAGGCCACGAGGTAGTTGAGGTTTGGGTGGCATCTGCCCTTTCTCTAATTCAGAATTTTTACCCCGTTTTGCCGGATGAAACTTGCTATACATTCAGCTGTTTATTTGAAGTCCCTGTAAATAAGAAGCAGCTGGTGACCGTGTGGGCTCAGACATAACACATGCAAGTATTCCGTCATATGCCTGCATGAAATTGAACCAACCCACATGAAAATGAGAGAAGTGCACTGGCATAGGTTTGTAGGCCCCCTCATCAGTCAGCTCCTTACTGGCTAGCACTGCACTTCAAGCCAGCATCCGAGACCAACTGGGTGAGATGTGCAGTTATTCTAAGTATTCTTGAGGCCCTGCTGGCTACTCAGTTATCTGACTGATCCAGTTTGTTTATCTTAGAAGTGGCTCCATGAGATGGGAAATGTCATGCAAGAGCTCAGATGCTTTCATGCTTACATGCGAGTTTGCCTCAGTAAATGGTCACTGATATATGGAAAACTTGCTGGTTCGTCTCAATTTCATCATCTTTGAGGGATTTGAAATCCTGCCCAAACATGTCACAACATCTATTCACTTTAATCTATTCATTTTAGTGACCTTTGCATTAAAAAGCAATACAGTAAATTTTCATCTTTTACATCAGCATCTTTGTTTCCCAATTACCTAAGACTGCTTTAATAAGCGCGACTGGTCCTAGCCGTGCTCAAGGCAAGTGATAAAGAGGGGATCTGGTCGTAGCGCGCTATTGTTCCATTGGACTAGAAAAACCACAATAATTCTCATTTCATCCTCGGTCTTTCCCTTTAATGCAAATCCTTCTCTCCTTTCTTTAAGTTGCTGCCTCAGGAGGGATAAGGTACCATCTGCTTTCATCCCTGCCGACCTCTCACATATCCAGGTCACTGCTAGTTATCTCACAGGTAAAGTCCCTGGAGACCAAAGGCCCACAGCCCATGGAAAGCATTAAGGTATAGCGAGGTTTGCCCCACGATGGATGGGTCTTGGCTGAGCTTAGGTGTACCCACCAGAGCGCTGCTGTCTGTGTATGATAATGGCAAAATACTTCGTGTCACACGCAATTCAGTTCAGAATATGTATACAAACAAAAAAAATGCATATCTTCCACCAATTGCAAGATGGGGGGCTTTCGACTGTTCTGAGCACAATGCACTTTATTAACTAGTCTGTCCAGGAATCTTAAAGTTGTGTTTTTATAGCTATTTCGAAGTGATATAGTTGTGGAGACTAAAGGTTATATTTTCTTCACGAAACCAAATGATTAACTATTAATACTTCCTTTTAGGGTTTTCAGGACACCTAGCCTTAACATTACAATTTAAATTAGACTGGCCTGAGTTTAGAATAGTATACCGTTCAAATGTATGTGTTTTGTGTTTGCTTGTTTTAATTCGCTTAAGGTATACTATGATCATATCACTATTTAGCACATGGCAGTTTTTGATTTTTTTGAATTTTTCCCCTTTAAGAAAGTGAAAGCATGTTATTCACCCCTTTCCCTGCAAGATGTGTTTAGCTGTGACTGAGCCCTTGTAATTTTCACTCCCTCTCAATCTTTATCTCTATACCTATCCCTCTCTCACTCTCTCCCCCTCTCTCCCTCCCTCTATCCCCCCTCTCTCCTTCTCTATCCCCATATCTCTCTCATTCTCTATCCCTTGCGCTCTAGCCATTTCTCTCTCTCCCCCTCTCTCTCTCTCTCTATCTCTCTCTCTATTCCTCCCTCTCTCTTTTCTATTCCTGTATTTCTCTCCCTCTCTCCCTCTCTCTCTTTCCATCCCTCTCCACTGTTTAATGTTTGCACGTTGTCTTGTACACTTTTTGCTCTGAACCTTTGCACAATTGTTTTAAGTTAAGTGCATTTTTAAACGTCTTTATGCTATTTTATTCGAAGAATACATTGGTTATATTTAAATTCATGTTCCATGCTCGACATATCATTTTTTAGTGTTCTCTTTAGGAATGTCTGTGATTTATGACTGGGTGTCCTGGTGCTCTAAGGGATTCATTTACTATGCTTTAAAAGTTAATACAATCTAATATGTAATGAAAAATGCTTTGTTTTGGCCTTTCTGTCTCCCAAATTTTCTTGGAGGGGAGAATTTCAACCCCCCAAATTCCCCCTAGTAGTGGTTGCTCACTGCACTTGCTCGCTACACACCATGTGGGGGCTGGTCTCTCTTTTACTTTGCTCTCTCTGATTCACTACTTGTGTCTATTTTTGATGCTCTATGAAAGAATGTCTATGGGTACATATGACTGGGTGGGTAACCTGATGTTCTTTAAGGTCATCATCTACTATTTACTGTGCTTTGAAAGTTGATACAATTTGAATATGTAATGCAACATGTGCTGTAAAATTCACCATTTTGGTCTGTCGTTTTCAAGAAATTTCTTGGGGGGATAACCCCCCTAAATCCCCCTAGTAGCGGTCAAGCTCAGCAGCTGCGCTCGCTCGCTACGCGCCGGACGGGGGCTGGTCTGGCAAAATTTGCCAGGACTGCTTTCAGTTCCCAGTCTGGCCCTGGCTGGGAGCAGTGCGCACCACGCTGACAGGCTCTGCATCTCAGTTCCTCATGTACATGATTATAGCAGCACTCCGGATGGCAGCTGAGTAGTCACTATAATGCATGACAATGCATTTCAGTGTGGTGATTCAGATGAACACAATGGAATGCGTCAGACTAACGCCTGATGCGTGATACTTGGCAGGACTGTTTGTGAGGGCACGCTTTATGTGGATGTGCATATGTTTGGGCACGTGCATGTTTTTTTTTGTTTTTGTGAGTGTATTTGTGTGTGCCCTTATCTTCCACAGCAGGTCTCTGTTCATGTTTGTGTTTGCATCTGTGTGGGCATGCAATGCGAGTGTGTGTGTGGTGCATGTATGCCTCGTGTACAGACTTGATTGCTGCAATGTATTTTTCAAAGTTAAGATATAAGACACTAAATTATATTCTGAACTGTCCAGGTCTGGTAAATAAGAGCAAATACAACAGTCTAAACAGTATGCCTCTTATTTAAAGTTTTAAAATGGATGGAGACATGCAGGTTCCTGCTCTCATGAAAATGAGCTATTCCACACAAAACATGATGCATATTAAATGTTTCATATGGAAATGATTTAGATGATTTGTATGAAAAGAGTCGAAAAGGAGAGCTTCCTTTTTTATCAAGTATGTTAGTTGCTCTAGGTTTTGTGCTCACAGAGGGGCATATTATCAAGGAATGGCGTTAAAATTATCGCTGCTTTAGCAGCAGGAAACTGCAGCTAAAACAGCGATAATGGGCTTGATAATTTGCCGTAGAGAATTCCAATAGAAGTCCATGTTAACACCAGAACATGGGCTTCTATTGGAATTCTCAAGGGCATATTATCAAGCCCATTATCTCCTCTTTAGCAGCAGTTTCCTGCCGCTAAAGCGGCAATAATTTTAACACCGTTCCTTGATAATATGCCCTAGAGTTTCTTGTGAAGTGATTGGCATTTAGTCATGAACTTGTAATGAGTGTCTTTCTAGTCTGCTGGCAAGATTAACTTGTTTGACCTGATTTTCACCCTGTGTCTTAAGTTTCTATGGGAAAGCCCTGCTCCTGTCACACCCTCAGTGCATCTCCACATGTGGGTCACAGAAGAGGTCTCCAGACCAGCAAAGCCCAGTTTTTTTACAAGATGTGAGTGAAATGAGTGAGAAAACCCATTCATGATGCACAAAACTTTCTCATATGTGAGAATGGTGGGAGCTGGTGTCATCCTGGATGTGAAACTAGATTTTCAAAGGTAGTTCTGACTGTTGCAATCTGATTTGGTGGGCTAATGCACCTGCAAAATAAACCTGTGTATTAGCAACAAATCATGAATTAGAATAAAGTTGGAAGTACTAAACCTTGTATCGTGGTGACTACACTATGAAAAAGCATTATTCAAGTCAATTAGTCTGGCTTACAACTGAAAGTACCTCTATGCTTTCATCCAGGCAGTCACTCATCTGCACTCACATGAAAGTAGTCACTCTTTATCATACAGTCAAGTATCTGGCCTCACCTTACCTACGTATGAGAACCTCAAGATCGGATAGTGCTCCACAGCTCATTCATCACAACCCCAGAAGACTGACAAATGAGAAAGATGCTTGATATGCGTGAGGCCTCACTTTGGGAACGACCTGGACCCTTTTTACGAGAAACCTGGTAAAGTGCCTTCAGTTCAGAAAACACCCCAGGACCTGCCTTTCCAGGGATGCATTCAGTGTTCACCCTTTATAAAGAGTCAATATAAAAACCAAACATAAGTTTCCTGCAGGACCTTTTCCTAGGATGACCATCGACAGGTCTCCTAATGTTTACCATATCCCGGTGGTCCAATTCCTTTCATCACCAAATCATTCCATTCCTTTCACCTTCTTTGATTTCATAGTGCTCTAAAGTCATCATAGGGCAACATCTAAGAGCTTTGTACAACTATTAAATGCATAAACACATCTGCACTTCAATTGCGCTTCCATACCTAAATAAATCTATATATGTCTTATTTGTCATGCTTGTAGAGGGGCTCAGATTCAGTAATTCAGTACTTTGCTTGATTGGCCAGCAAGTGTGGAACCGGCATTGTCCATCCACAATTCCTTGCTGCCAGCCTGGTTGGATAGTGTTGGAACCCAGAGTCATCCGTTCATGGTGGTCATGTGATGACTGCTGGTGTGGCTTACATAGGCGGGGCCAGTGCGGGAACAAGGAAAATACAAGAATTCCTGCTGAGCCTCCTCAGACACTATAACATGTGACACCAATGTGTGCTGTCTCAGCCTTCGCAGAAGGCACTAGTAACTTACAGTCACTGACACTTGTCATCATCCCTAGCGAGTGCCACCATCCATCATAACATTCACTCAGCAAATCAAGGCTGAGCCCAAGTGCATGTCTGTGCAGCACCTGGCGAATGCCATGACTGGTCTGTTGGTGTTCAGTGGATAGTAGGAAGCAAGCTGGCACACAGGTACCTAATGATTGTCATCATAGCAGAGCAGTACAAAACTAAAATCATGTTTTTAAATTGGTGCTGATTTTACTACTGAACTAGTAGGATGCATGGAGTGAGCCTCCTCATGCACAGTGACAGTTCTTGGAGAGAAAGAATAGAGGCGTCCTAATGACCACCAGCTTCTCCCTCGGCCATGGTGACCTGTAACCCCTGCTGAGTGTATAACACTGGCGTGTCATTAGTGCAAAAGATCGTTATGACACACCTGCGGCAAGTGTTGCACCTGTTCAAGGCAGATTGCATCAATCATAGTGGAGATGCAGATGCCCCATCTAAATCACGCAAAAGTACCCTCAGGAAGAATGGTGCTAGCATATTGTTTTTTCTTTCCAAATGTGTCGTCATGCACGCCCAGCTTCTGCTGCTGCTGCACTGTTCTGGTAAATTGCATCCTTTGTTAGCATGCTCATTTTCAACAAGTGTTAATGTTAACCCACTAGCAGTGAGTAGCTTGTATTTGCCTTTGAAAGTCTATCCCTGTCCTCTCACCTACTTGGCTGTTGATGCCTTACAAGAAAAAAGTCAGTCAGGGTGTAATTTTCCTTTTTGCATTTCACAAACCTGCAAGTAGCACTATGACAAATGATACTATCAGCCATTCCTGGCTTTTCAGACCACAGCACTGCAGGCCTTGTAGTTTTCCCTGTTTACATTTCCATAAAGGGCTCATAATCCTAGCAGTCAAAGTGCTGCTTGCTAAAATGCCAGAATTGACTGGCGTTTTTATTCATGACCTTGAGACACTTGTCAGCTATGTTTTAAAAATAAATTCAAGGAGGAGGAGCTACGCGTCAAGCAGGATGGCCGCCTAGGACCTCGGCTCCGCATAACCCGCCCTCCAGATCCAGCATCCTGCACAGTATCCTGGCATCGGAGCCCACCGCCTGATTGGGGAAGTCCGGCGGGTCTCCCGACACCGACTCTGGCCCCGCTGTGACACCGGGGGCCAGAGCAACTTTGATCTGCAATTGCGGCCTTGGGTGCGGCCGGGACCGGGGACCCGATTTGACTGCTGGCCGTGACGCAGTTAATAAACGGCGAGGCCGGAAACCGGAAGTCGCCGGTCCGGCCTGCTGGCAATGAGCGGAGGTACTGAGACCTCATTGCGGGGGCGGAGCTGTGTTGCAGACCTGCGGGGCGCCTGCCTGGTGGCCCCCGTCTTCTCTATCGTAGCCCCCCGGACGAGCATGCAGCATCCTACTGCGGAGCCCCGAGGACTGGAGGTGAGGCGGCGGGTCAGACGAACGAGGCGCTGGGGGCGTGCGGAGGACTCTTGGTTTCTCCCCCCGCCTGGTGGTGTGAACATCGTGAGGGGCTGGGGCTGACCCCCGGCAACGTAGTGCTGGGGGAGATCCTGCCCATATAGAGGCTCTACCTGGAGCTGCTGTGCTTAAATCACCTCCGCTGTGGCGTGGCGGCAACTGAACGATCTGCCCACCAAGGGACTGTGGAGGAGGCCCAGGAGCCGCGGCGGCACCCTTCACTTGCAGTAAATCCTGGCGTGGACCGGTGTGCTCCTGGCCTCACCCATGGCTGTAGTACACACTGTGAATCCTCCATTCTGCGGCATTGGGGAGAGAAGGCAGTGCTGGGGGGTCCCCGGGGTGTGCACCTCCTGGCCTGCTGTGTTGTCTGGCTGCCGCCGCCATTGGACCCGGGCTCCCTGCAGTGGCCGGCCCGTGTGAGCGGGCCCCCGTTTGACTTTTGCACCCCCAGGGAGGGGCCTGATTGGATCTCCGGCCGGTAGGCCCACCGGTGTGGACAGTGTTTACAGGGGAACAGCCATGACAAAGCAGGGATTACCCCGCACTGCCATTACAATGCAGGAATTACACCAAAAGTCGTTACAACGACTTTTGCTGGAGGGCGCTGTTGGATAGGGAATAGTTTAACTTTCTATCCAAGACCTTCCCTACTGTTAACGTGGGCTGGAGTTGGAATAGAAAATGTTACTATTCCACTATCCAGCGCCCTACAGCGAAAGTCGTTGTAATCCCCGCATTGTAATGGCACGCGTGGTAATACCACGCGCTGTCATGACATACAACCGTGTTTACATCTGGGGCCACGGTGTGTCCGGCCCGTCGTGAGGGCCACGTAGCTGGCGGTGGGTCTGACTCGCATTGATTGACCTGCCCCACTGGGACTGTAAGCTGTTGTATCTACTGGGCTGTTTAGATATAGAGGCCAAACCTGTCAGTGACATCCTACTGTGGTGCGGTGGAGACAGCGACGAGTGTGGTGGGCCCGGCCTGAGTCATTGACTTCCCCCACAAGAGCTGGGGAGCGAGATTTCTCTTTGAGGATTTCCCAAATGGCGGCTAAATCGGACACCGACAGGCATCTCCCTAGATCCTCTAGAGGACCACAACAGGTACAATCCAATCGGCTGGACCGCTACACCATACCTAAAGGCTCTCCTATAGACTCAAAGCGATTCCAGATGGGGGGAGATGACCCCTCAGGAACACCAGCGGAGCTGACGCTGCTGGATGCGATGGCAGTTATCAAAGGTGTCCAATCATCACCGGGACAGAAGATGGAATCACTGGATAATAGGCTCAATATGGTCACGATCGAGGTAAACCTCATCCGAGCGGACCTCACGAAGGCGAGCAAAAAAGTAAAATTGTTAGATATAAAGACTGCTAGTTTGATAGATGATGTCGCTCTTCTCCAGCAGGAGGTGCGTGACCTCACGGCCTCTCGGGAGCTGACCGACAAGAAGTTGGATGATTTTGAGGGGAGGGCGAGACGCAATAATAATCGAATCCTCGGGTCCCGGAGAAGGTGGAGAACCTGGCCCCGGACCTGTTCGTCGAGGACATTGTCATGAACTACCTCAAGCCCAAGGGTTTGAGTAATTTCTTCACGATTGAACGGGTGCATGGGGTCCCTGGGGGTCGGCCTAGGCCTGGGGCACCGCCTCGCCCGATGATCGCAAGGGTCATGAACTTTAGGGACAGAGATTTTATACTACAGGCGGGCCGCTCTGGAGACCCCCTCCGCTACGAGAATGCCTCCCTCTCTTTCTTCCCTGACTTTCTTGAAAGACGCTAGAGGAGTCTCATTTTCAATTAACATGAATATCAAAGGGCTTCCTGTTTCCCTAAGCCCCACAGTACTGCCTCAAAACCCATCTCCCCCCGGGGGTTTCACATCCAGCAATGGCATCATAATACTTAAATAAATCTATAGGTCCCCTGTTAGGCAGAACAATTCAGATAACCTGGGTATGGTGCCGGTAGCTCGAGCCAGCCGGAGGGTCAAAATCAGCCCTTTATGCGTAGAGCTCTTAGAACACTCTGAGCCGACTGAGGAAACGGTGATGAAAAATGATATCCCTCTGAAACCCGAACATTTCTCGCAGCCAACACGGTCAACTGCTGGGGGGAGGGCGGAATGACCTGCTACAGTTAATAAACCAACTTGAAGGAGGAAGAAAGGAAATGTCAAACGCTCAGGACTCACATACCGCTAGGGCTAGGAACGGGATCCCATAACAATTGTTCAACTCTGCCGAGTCGTGATGTGGCAGCGATTATCCCCCCCCACTGTGTTGAGCCCTCAGGAAACAGCTGACAATGTGGCTGGTACTGACAACGAGGACTCATTAGCAGCTGTGAATGATACCTTATATCTCTACTCAAAGGAATGGGAGAGGAAGCCTGCCTCATAGGCAACGAGGCACCAACAAACTCCAGCCGTAACCCAAAACGAAGCAAAAACTCACAAGGGGCCTTATGGTCAACCATGTTAAGAATTCTGCAGAGCTCAGAAGAGGTACTCAATTGCCAGGCAAACAAAATGGACATACAAATTAGCCTCCTGAATTCTCTAGCAATATACGTGTCAGACATTGATGAGAAAATTGCAAACCCAAAGAGAGCACAGGCTGACACACAGGGAATAGGGCAGAGGTGTGGCTGCTCTCCTGTCCTAGACAAGCTGTCAACACTTCTGGTGACGATGTCAAATCTACTGGTTGACCTCAAAGACATGATTAAAGATTGGCCCCAAACAAGGATAGGACCCCTGAACACTATGGAAGGCTACTCAGAGGCACCACTTCCAGCAGAGTCAGAGGGGCTGAAGTGCGGCCACCTTTCTGGTGCAATGAAGGTCTGGGGACTGCTGGATCCAACACTGGGATGCCACCTTCACCAATGGCAGGGTCACCAGAATTTGACAAGACCCAATGAATCATGGACGGACCACCAAAACAGCAGGGAAGAGAAAAATTCAGAACAAAAAGCTCCTCCAGACTAACAGGCTGGTAGCCTACCCAGTCTTTAATACAAGACTCAGGCCACACTCCACCCCCAGGGATGCGATCTCTATGAAAAGCCCTGCGAACGGATAGAGGTAACATCCTCAAGCTCATTCGGACAGTGAATGGGATGGGGGAGGCCGCCTCACATGATATAGTATAAAGTGAATGTATTGACCCAGGCACTGGTCAGTGAAATGAATCAACTAAAGTGGTGTCGAGCTCTATTGAGATGTCTGAGAAGATCCTGAGTGCAGCCAATATATTCTAAGGCTTGCGGATTACCATTACACCATTCAAGGGAACAGGATATCCCCATGTCCTGAGTCACAAAAAAAGGTTGACTTAACATCGACCTGACCGAGAACTATCTACTCTGTCCTGAGGAACGCAAGAAGCAAATCGAATGGACTGGACGACCCTGTGGTGGGCCTGCCACAGAACCAGAAATGGCACAGAGTGGGGTTGGCTGTCTGGTGCCTTGAACACAACCAGACTTTTACAATGACATGTAATGACTGCTCTTACTACTGGTATTGCCAAAGCACTTAGGATTCGCTCTTGGAATATTAATGGCCTGGCCAATAACCTTGAAGAACCAGACACCTACCAATACCTGCGCACCTTCCATGTAATTCTCCTCAAAGAAACCTGGGCTCAGGTCTCATCTCATCTGGAAGGCTTCACAAGCTTTTATACGCCTGCAGTCAAGGCACACAAACATGGCTGTAGGAAGGGTGGTCTGGCAATATACGTCTCAGCTAACCGTGGGCGGAGAACTCCGCTCTGCCCGCGGAGTGTAATGAGATTTGCCTACTCCGCCTTCTGCGGAGAACGCCGAGTAGGAAAATATCTACATACTCCATGCGCAGATCACCCTGAGACAGCAAGGAAGAGGAGGACGGCAGCCCGGGGTCGCCGCAGTGAAGGTAAGTCTTTTTTCTTTCATCTTTAATGTAGCTTTAATTAATCCTTAGTCCCCAACTCTGTGTACCACCACGTGGTGCAGCTCTGCCCAGGGTTAGTCTCAGCTTCAAGCAATATTGAAAGCCTAGAGCAAGTAACTGAAGGAGATGGCCTACAAATCGTAGTAATGAGCGTTAAGACTACAAACAGCCCGCCCACGCAAATTATAATGGTAAACATCTACAATCACCCTAGCGTCACAACCAGGGCTAGGCTAATAGGGAAGCTGACTGAGACAATCCTGGCTCTAAGGCTAATTGAACAATACTATGAAATGATAGTTACAGGCTACTTCAACATGTGACTAATGAGCAAGCTACCAAGAAGCCCTTTGGATGATACCAACTCAGGTGGCCCCCAGTGGCAATAGAAGGGAGGAGAAGTCAAAGCCTACAAGGAAACCTAGATAATTTAGGCCATAGAGCATTAAAAGGTCGGTACAACCCCGGAAAACCACCTAAGCCTTCGGTTCTGTCCAGATCGTGTGCATCACTCATTGACTACAAATTTGTTAGCCTCTCACTTCTGCTGGTTGTTAGTGCTTACGAGTTTGGCAAGAAATTGGATAGCAACCTCTGTTCCCAAGAAATAATTCTAGACTTAGGCTTAGAAGCACACGTCCCTGGAAAGGATAAGGGAACTCCAGGTTACACAATCAACCTCAAATGCATAAAATGCACAGTAGGCTCCCTAATCGCACTGGCACAAACTGCTAAACTATTGGCGATTAATTCTAGTTCTGAGACAACTGGTGAAAACCCACTGATCCGCAACGAAACTCATAAATCCGACTGCAAAACCAGTCCAGTTAGTCTCAATAAACAGGCAACATCAAGAGAATAAGGTTAACTCCCTTTGAGAGGAGGGAGTGTAACCCATGATCTGGATGGCCAAAAAGGAAGTCAACCGCCTCTGGGGAGCCCTCAAAAGGTCACCTATGAACCCTGTAATTCTGAAAGATTTCAGGGCTTCAAGGAAACAATTAAAAAGGGCAAAATGGCAGCTTCAAAGAGTGTCCCAGGATTCGTTCTGGCTAAGCTGCTGCATGACACAAGAGTAAACAACTCCACCTCCTTTAGGCAAACAGTAAAAAAATTACCAGGCCCCTCCTAAGAGTGGCTGCGTCCAACAACTCTGAGACAATCTGGTATAATTTCTTGAGCCGTCACTATAATCAAGGTGCACTAGTGGAACAACAAAGGTGCGAATTAGATGACCCGGACCAAGCAAGCACATCTCAAACCTCACAAAGGGAGAGGGCCCCAGAACTAGCCAGGTGCACGATCAGCCCTTGCATCATGCAGAGGCAAATTGCAAGGTAACATAGGAAAGATGTGCCGGACCCGAATGGACTACCACCAGCCATTTACAAGGAGGACCCACTTTTCTGGACAGCTCAACTTGCCCCATTCAGTTCCATAGTATTCCTTCCTAATGGAGATGTTCAATTCTTGCCCCAAAATACAAGGGGGATAAGGGCAACCCCAGAAATTACTGTTTACTAGCCTTAATTGAAATAATAATGTAAAATACTACGCAGAAGTTCTATTGGACAAATTACAACATTGGGCTGAGGCATACGCCATTTTTCCTGTAAATTAAACCGGCTTTACTAAACTAACAAGGAGCACAACAAACATTATGGTGCTTTTGTTGCTGATTGATTCTACAAAAATAATACAAACCCTGTCGACCTTGGTTTAATTGATTTTAAATCTGCTGTTGATATAGTGGAACGGGGTAGGCTCTGGAGGAAATTGGAAAACCTAAATATGTCAAATGGTTTGTTAAGATGCATGGAAATACTGCACAAAGACACCTGGGTAATTATCAAGGTAGGGAATGGCTCAATTTATCAAGGAAAATATAAACCATGCAAGGGTTGAAACAGGGATGTGTTTTGGCCTCAACCTTGTTTAACCTGTTCCGTGCAGACCTCACCCCTTACTAAATAAAGTAAACACACACTCAAAGTGGGGGGCTTTCAGTTTTCGAATCTACTGTATGTGGATCATTTAATCCTTGCAAACAGAACCAAGGTCCACCCACAGTGCTTGCTGAATGAATCCCTTGCCTACTGTGAATAACAGAAACAAACAAATATATTACCAGTGCAAAAAAAAATGACACTGAAGCATACCTGGCATCTGGGGGATGAAAGAATTGAATCAGTAAAAAGCTTCAAGTACCTTGGAGTTTATTACAATGGGAATGGAAGCTATAGCGACCAATTGGAGACAATCAGGAAGAAGGGCAAAGCGTTGGCCTTCGACTTGAGGTCTCTTTGCAACAAGCTTAAAGACCCCACGCTTACCCACATCTTACAAATAGCACAAGCTAAGATCCTTCCTATCTTAACATATGGGAGAGAGTCTCTCAGGGACAGGGACAGTGTGAATCTAGACAAAATGATTCTCAAAATATACCGGTGAATTTCCCAACTACCTCTAAACACAGGCTGGAATTTGGTATCCCCAAACCGTCAATGGCTCAGAAGTAGGCCTTTGTGTTCTTTTACCACAAGTTTAGGATAGCTCCACAGGGCTCCCTGGGCGGCCACCTCTGGCAGAAACTGGAACTCAGGCCGAGCTCTCTGCACGTATCTATGTAAACCAGGCCTTGAGTTCACAAAACTTAACAAATGCTTGGGGCTTATCTCTAGGCCACGAGAGCTTGGAAAACTAACCAAATCATGTGCACAGTTGGTATCAATGTTTGAGGATAAAGATAAACTATCTAAACATAGTCATGGATGGATGACACTTCAAAACTACACCAGGTTAAAATCATAGGGCTACCTTGGCGAAACCTTTTGTAATCAGGCCAAGGTGCATTTCCTGAAGTACAGGCTGGGTTTATAACCATTATTAAAGAACTCCTCCCATGTAGAAGAAGGGCAGGACAAGCCATTTGCTGGTTATGCCTGCAAGAACTGGAGAACATCGTCCATGCCTTAGGCCTGTACCACACCGTTATAGGGGATCCACGTGAGCTTTTGTGTAGGAAGTGGAGAAACCTGTCATAAGATCATGCAGGGAGGCGGTGCTGGCCTGCTTTCAACCTACAGATATCAGTCTGAATTGTGCCATGATCAAATACCTTCAGAGATTTTAAAAGAGGGCTGCGAGTAAGGAGTAAGTAGCCAGTGGAGATTCAAGAGCTACTTGAGAAGTCATCACTTGAGCATTAACACTCTTAGGGGGATATTCTCAAGAACGTGTTATAACCATCGCAAAAGTTACTTAACGCAATCTTCAACATTGCGGTCTATCGCGGGAAATTTACACAATGTTAACCAATCTGGAGACTATCGCACAGTGCCATGCGATAGTCTCCAGATAATATGTCAACTGACCGGATGTATGACGGTACAATGCGTACCGTCACAACGCATCCCTTTACCACGCATCCCTTACAACGCAAGTCGTTACCACGACTTGCGTTGGGGGCGCGGATTTCGAATAGTGTAATTTACTATTCTAACACCAGTCCCCGTGGACCCTAGGGAAGGTGTTGGGATAGTAAATTTACTATTTTTAATCCTTTAGCGCCCTCCAGCGCAAGTCGTGGTAACGACTTGCATTGTAAGGGATGCGTGCTAAAGGTACCGCGTTGTAAAAACTTCGTGGTAAACGATGTTTACCCAACTGACCACATTAAAATCAACGTCACGCCGCAAAAATGCAAAACACTAACTCAAAAAAAGAGGCCAATCGTGATACAAAAATTAGCAAAAACCAGCTACGGCCTGCAATTCACACGCATCAGGCGGGAACAATGACCATAAATGTAAAAAAAAACAGACAACTAAATGCCAAACAACAGCAAAGCACAAAGGACGTTGCCGGAGCAAGTACAGAAGAGATCCAGAACCCCACAAGCTCCCAAGAGGAATAGCCTGCGACTTCGGGGTCAGGGAAGGGCAAGGACAAGAAGAGTACGACGAAAGCGGTTCTGTCCACAGGAAAACAGGGTCCTGATAACGGAGGTGGTAGAACACCATCAACAACTGTTCGTCACCTCCACGGTGTCATTGGCAACAGAAAATTGACTATGGCAGTCCATCGTGGACAAGGTGAATTCAGTCGGAGTGCTGAAGAGGTCAATGTATGAGGTCAAGAGGTGCTGGAATGATGTCAAGCACAAAACCAAGCAGAAACTCGCCAACAACCGGAAGGCAGCAATGCAGACTGGAGGTGGGAGCCCAGCACCACAGGAGGAGCTGGATGACATGGAGGAATTGGTGTCCACATTCATCAGTGGGGAGACGGTGGCAGGAGTTTGGGGACCGGACACTGCTCAACAGGACCAGACACAACAGCAACCTCGGAATTTATCTGTACAACAAGCTCAACATGACAGCACTAGCCAACACAGTCAGCTCCTTCTTCTTCCATATTCTTGACATGCTCCACAAGATCTTCAAAGGGTCCTGAACACCAAACACACCGTCATACAAGCCCTCATCACAAGCAGATTAGACTACAGCAACGCACTCTACACCAGGCTCTCCAACCATCTTGTCCCTTTACTTTAAGCCATCCAGAACACTGCAGGGAGACTCATTCTTGACCTCCCACACCACACCCACATTTTACCACACCTTGGAGGGCTCCACTGGCTCCCCATCGACAAATGCAGTCAATTTAAACTCCTCATGCATGCATACAAGGCACTGCACAACGCCGGACCAACATACCTGAACAACCACATGTATTTCGACCAAACCTCCAGACACATATGCTCAGCATCACCCTCACTCACACACACACACCCCACATTAACAAAAGCAGAACAGGAGGTTGAGCATTCTACTATATCGCATCCAAGATTTCCCTTAAAACATTACGGGCTCCTCTTCACTTCTTGAATTCCACATGAAGCTGAAGGCCTGGCTCATCAACAAATTCTGTGTGGCGAACACCCAACACCATTGGTCTAATACCTACATACCTGCTCCAGCACCTGGATACCCTCAGGGGTGATTAGTTGCACCATACAAATCCACATAACATAACAGATTTGCCATGCAAACCTCTAGAAAGCGTACAATTTTGCAACTTTGTGAAGTTTTCTATTGACTTTCTAACTCAATGTTTCGGGGAAAAAATTCTGGATTCCAGGAGGTGGAACAATAAGCAGGGATGTGGTACATAGGACTGATGTTGAGGCAGCCAAGTTGTGCTTGCCTACACCTCCTGATAAAGTGATAGAGTGGGTCTATCAGTAATGCTGTTGATGTAAAACAGGGTCCCCATGTTGCAACATGGGCCACTGTGGTGAGAAGGAGGTTGAAATATGCAAAGTCTCACAAAGTCAGGCAAGAGCTTGCTGATGCACATAGCATATACTATGATAAACGTGGAGCTGTGATCTTTGATTCGGGTATCACCCACTAATCAACATTCCACTATGCTGAAGTAAAATACTTTTTGTTTGTGTGGCATACCATCAAAGAACAAAGCAGGAGCTACAAATAGAGATGATTTGTAAAGTGGATATGCTGTTCTTAGCCTTACTTGCTAGAGTAATCCCTACTCCCTGGAAAAATCCAGTAGAGTCGATATGGCTACTGGTACCATGACTGGGAGTGGGCAGAAATGTATCCAATTTGCGAATATATGTATTCATCTTGTTCAGTCTGCCTGCTCAAAGAATACGGTTTTAAAAACTTCAAACCCCACCCAAAGGTGTACTACAAAAATCAGAGGAGTTCTTGCATGAAACCAGACCAGAAAACCTGTCTTCAAGAGACTTAAACTTTAAATTGTCACACAGTAACAGATCTGTGACACTTATTGACCTGATAATCAAACCAGAAGATTGATCTTGCAAACCACTTTATATTAAAAACATTCAGGAATGTCTTACTTTACTGTCTCTCTTTCCATTCTTAGATTCTTGCAAAAATCTACCCGTGGGTCAATTTCTGTGTTATAAGAGTAATTTCAGTTCCTTGGAATATGACACTTAAGCTAAAAATATAAGTGAAAAACGAAATGACAGGATCTACCCAAGTATTGTTGTCAGCCCTGAATTAAGAAGGCACTCAACAATCCTCAGTAAAAGCTCTTTCAGATTACCAGCCATCCCATCAGTAAATAAACCAGGAAACTCAAGGGACCACTTTGATACATATCTGCCACAGAAACAACATCTTGCAACTCAACTTTATTAAAAATCTGTCACAGGAAATAAATGTGGCAATTTCAAATTTGAAAACAAACTAAAGCCAACTTGAATATTGAAGTTGGCCCTTTTTGCAGGTTCATCCCCAAACTTTTCGTATTTACCCTACTGTTTTCTGAACGTGTTTTTGTTGGCTTTTAGAACTTTACCACTACTAACCAGTTCAAAAGGGCTTGGCTCTTTCCTTTAAATATCGTAGATTTGGCTTATACACAATTGGCATCTTTTTAATTTACTTGTAAGTATCTAGTAAAGTGCACTACATGTAGCACTGTAAATTAAATGCTACTAGAGTGCCAGCAGCACTGATTGCGCCACCCACTTATGTAGTCCTTTAAACAAGTATCAGGCTTGCCATTGCAGAGCCTGAGTGTGCAGTGCTAAACTGCCACGCGGACCTGGCAAGTTAACCCTCTTGCCAGGCCCAACCCTTCCTTTTTAATACATATATCACCCCTATGGTAGGCCTGGACAGCCCCAAGGGCAGGGTGCAGTGTATTTAAAAAGTCAGACATGTAATTTAAATTTTAACATTTCCTGGTAATGAAAAACTCTGAAATGTGTTTTTCACTAATGCAATGCTTATCTCTTTCACATGTTAAAATTGGGATGACCTAATCACACTTGATATGTGTAATTCCCAACTAGTAAAAGATGGACTCTTCAAGTTTGGTGTCTCTGGACTCACAATTTAAATTCACACTTGTGGTAAAGTTGGATATAAGTTGCAAGTCTGAAAATACCACTTTTAGAAAGTTTGAGATCAACAGTGAAAAAATGCAGCTGTGAAGCACTCTATAATCTAGTTTAAACAATGTAATCAATTAAACATTTTATGAAACATAAATAAACAAATGTGTGTGCACCAGGTAAGAGGCCCTGCAAGCCGTCTATACCATAATGAAAAGAAAACCCAGATAACTATCTGGGGATACCCAGTGCACTACGAGGGTGTCGCTGAAAGCGTTTCAACACAATTGTCAAGTAGTTTAATCAAATGTTAGGAATCACAAAATATACACTATTAACCATAGTCCTCTTAAGTTATTCGATGTATCCAATGAATCCAAAATTCCAAACTTCAAGTGAAGAGAAAATTGCAAATTGGTTTATTCACAATATTTGCAGATGAAGTTTCACAAAATCAAGATGCAAAATGCTTAACATCAGCATAAGTGGTCGTTGAAAATCCCAATGCATTTCGGGCTGTAGGGATAAGCCCTTCATCAGGGGAATATGCAAAGCATTGAAACATAATGAAACGAATACTCTTTTTAAACAACGGGAGGCTTGATCAAAACATAGGAAAGAACGAACATTCAGGGTTGTCATGCCTAATACATGCGTGAAGGTAAAGAAAGAAGTAAAAAGATTAAAAAGCACTAATGAAGGGCGTCACCAGGTTAAAACAAGCGATGCAAAAAGTGAATAATGAAGTGGAAAGTGAGAGAGCCCTTGTGCGCATCACAGTATAAATAACCATCACCACCACTAGTGTCAGTGAGGGAAAAACAACGTGCTCTCAATAAACATACAAAAAACGTGGTTAACACGCGCCTAGAAGGCCAAAATGTCAACAAACTTCACTACGAATGTCCCAATAAATAATGGAGGTAGCAAAATCAACAGGCATCAAAACGATAGCGTGACCTAAGAAACAGAAGCTGTTGTGAGATTATCCGCCTGATTCATCAAGCTAAATTGCACTCGCAAAGGGCAAGATTCTCAGAATCGCTATTTAAGAATTCGCACATTTGCGAAGAATTGAATTTAAGGAATCTCTATTTGAGATTCCTTAAATGCAATTCATGAAGCATTTTAAAATTGCGAAAATGCAATTTTGGGCCGCTATTTACCGAGAGGTCAGACCTCTTGGTAAATAGCAAAAACTTAAAAAAATGCTTTTAAAAGCATTTTTCTAAGTTGCATGTTGCACACACACATGTCCATTGGACATGTGTGTGCGCAACACCTGTTTCAATTTGCATTTAAGGGGTGCTACAGGGTGTCCTTTGGACACCCCTGGCACCCTTTAAATCGCTATCTTATTTGCGAGTAGCAAATTGCTAATCGCAAATAAGGAATACTCCCCATTCATTCCTATGGGCCTTTTGGCCCATAGGAATGAATGGGGAGTTATTCCTTATTTGCGATTAGCAATTTGCTACTCGCAAATAAGGAATGTGTAGGAATCGCTATTTATTTAGCAATTCCTACATGAATACCGTTTTGCGAGTCCTTAATAGCGATTCGCTATGAATCGCTATTAGGGGCTCGCAAAACGGCCCGTTGATGAATAAGGCTGTAAGGATCCAAAAAGTAAACATGTGCGCCAAACATTGGGCAAACACTGACGAATCCACTCACCAGAAACAAGGGTCTAACCTCTCAAAGATCATCAACAGGGAACCTCAGTAGCATACAAATACTGGTGGAACCTATGAAACAACAACTGCTTTTAGAATCAGTGTACGAAATTGATTGGGGTAGGAGAAGAAAACCGATGGGAAGTCCACTCACCAAGAGACGTCTATCCGCGTATCAACTTAGTGTAACCAGAAATGCCGGTAGCAGCAGGAGCCGCGGAGGCGTGCGTGCACTTGAATGTATAAATCATGGGAATCGAAAGGGGACAGGATTAAGGCAAGTGCAGCGGCCATCTTGTGGTGGCCGAATGACTGAATCAGCAAAGTGAACGCGTAGAGGTAATAAAGAGTGAAAGAAACATAATAAAAAAAACAAAGTTGCCAGCAATGCTGACAAGCTTTCTACTATAGAAGAGGTCCTTATAGCCTCACAAGCTGAGATTGATACCATTGATTTAGCCACGGTAGCTGATAGGGCAACACCCATTTTTGAGGCAGCAGTTAAGACTATAGGAGAAGTCTTCTGGGTAAAGAGGAGACTACGGGGAAGAATATGCCCCAGAACAAACCCAAAGGGGCACACGATTGGTACACTGTAGCATGCAGGAAAGCCAAGACTAGACTAATCGAGGCCGTCAAGGGCAAGTCCCAAACCCTTATACAGATAGCCAGGAAAGAGCACAAGAGAACACTGGGGCTAGCTAAAAAGGAGTGGGAGGAGGCCTACTGGTCTACCCTTAAAGAAGCCAGCACTAAGAAAGATCCCAAATGGTTTTGGGACACTATAAGAGCCCGTAACAGGCCTGATAGTGACTTGATAACTTGTAGTATCCCAAGCCAAGCGTGGGTCCAACACTTCTCCAAGCTATACACCCGTCAAGATGATCATATTATTCCTGTTGTTTCTTGTGATCCTGATGGAGGTCTGGAGGTTCCACTACTGTCCTCCCTAACCTGGGTCATTCAGCCTAATGACTTTGATTTTACAACTAAGGAAGTGGACTATGCTATAAGCACCATCATTCCCCAAAAGGCGGCTGGTCTGGACGGCATCCCAGGCGACCTCTTGAAATCTGATGCCACGAAATGGGGGAAACTGATCCACTCCCTGCTTGTTGCCATCTGTAGGGGCACCCCCATACCCTCTTCATGGAAAGGGGCTGAGGTGGTCCCTATTTATAAAAAAGGCCCCAGAGACGACCCATCTAATTATAGGCCCATCAGCCTGTTAGATATTAGCCAAAAAGTAGTCGGCAAAGTTTTGCTGGTCAGGATCTTAAACTGGATAGAGGAAAACAAAATCCTCTCTGACTACCAGGCGGGCTTTAGAGTGGGCACCGGGACAGTCGAACAAGCTTTTAGACTTATGATGGTGTACTGGAAAGTTGTGGTCATAGGCGAGGGCAGTCTTTATCTAGCGTTCATCGATTTAAAGACTGCCTTTGACCTTGTACCCAGGGAGACCCTCTGGACCGTATTGGCTGACATGGGGCTGCCACACTACCTGTTATCCCTACTTGTGAGGCTACATCAAGATAACTTTGCCCAGGTTAGGTGGGGTCCTGGGGGGGGAAAAACAAATAGTATCCCGGTTGAGAGAGGTGTCCGCCAGGGATGTGTGCTAGCTCCCACCCTTTTTTCCCTCTACATCAATGGGGTGGTTGAGCATCTCCGGAAACATCCCTCAGACGAACCATCCCTGGCTGGCGAACGCATACCAACCCTCCTCTTCGCGGATGATACGCTTTTAATTTCTAAACCCCCCACGGGACTCCAAAGGCTCCTTGACAACTTCCAATCTTTTTGCACCAAACGCGGCCTGGTAATCAACACAAGCAAAACCAAATACCTTGTGTTGAACCCTCCCAAAAAACAAGCCCGCCCTCCTACCCTGAATGCTGAACTCTTGGAGAGGGTAGAAGTTTTTGATTATCTCGGGATACGGCTTTCTCATAAAATGGATTGGACTCCTCACCTGGACAAAATGCTGCTATCGCACAAAAGGATTACAGGAGCTCTTTTGAAAGAACAACGCTCCTGCACAATAAGACCAATAGCTACTGTTCTTGAGATCTATTCGGCCAAAGGGGTCAGCTCTGCCCTTTACGGGGCTGAACTTTGGGGGTCATCCATTACTGATGCTTTGCCAGGATCAGAGAGGAAATTTTGTAGAGCGATTATGTCTCTCCCGCAAGGTACCCCCACAGTTCCCCTAATGTTGGACCTAGGCTGCCGCCCAATTGACGACCTTGCTAAATTTCGGCCACTACTGCTATGGGCACGCCTGTGGCGTGTGGAGGAACTCTGTAGATATGCGCAAGGTCTAGCAGAAATTATGTCACTACCAGGGTGGCACAAAATAAAATGGCTAAGGGACATGAAGCTGTTGTTAGCAAATTTGGGCTTGAATGAAGCATGGGCAAACAGAACTTCACCCCCGAAGCTAGCTCTTAAGAAACTCTATTGGGACTGGATCCTATCCCGGAGGAATACCAGCTCCACTATGGGCAGACTCACGGAGGACTTCCTGAAGTTTAAAGATCAACCTAAACGGGAAGTGTATCTCGACATTATTGAAAAACCCTTTGATAGGGCTTTGTATTTTAAATTTCGAATAGGTACTCTTCCCCTCTATTCTTTTACTTCACGCTGGAAATCTCGTGCACAAAGCACAGAGTTTTGCCCTGCATGCCTTGACAAACCAGAGTCACTGGCACACCTCTTGTTTGAGTGCAGAGAATATACAACACCCAGGAGGATCTGGCTCAAAAACATTTGTCGGCAGCTGGGCACTAGGAGCCACGCGGCCGCAATCAGGATACTAATGTCCGACAGCCGTGCATCCTACGTTTGTGCTATAGCAAATTTTTTATCATGGGCTTGGTCCATTCGAGCTAAAAGGCTAAAATTGACTGTTTAATCTTACTTTTAACTTACTGTTTGATTGAACTTTTTTACTTACTGCTTGCAAACTGGAAAAATCAAAACATCAAATGGACTAAAAAAAAAAACGCTAGTATTGATTGTCCAAATTTTCCAACATAATGATTTCTTATTGCACTGTTTTGATAAACTTTTTTTAATAGCTCTTTTTTCTATTGAATGCTCATGCTTGCTCTTAACCGTTTTTAATTGTTTTAATTGTTGCATTGTGATTTCTGTCTTGCTGTTATGATAATGTTTTATCGAAATAAAGCCTTTTTGACTTGACTTGACTTGAATAAAAAAAACGAATACGAGTGTTATATATGGGAAGGAAAAAAAACACATGAGATAAACATGAAATAGGCATGACAACTGAGGCACCTTGAAATCACAAACATATGAGAGTGATGGTATACAACAAATTACAACAAATTACATACAAAACATAGTCGATTAAACTTGTAGTACAAGATCGATGGCACCAGGCATAAAGGTACATAGAGTCAAAAAATATATGATACAACCAGCAGTGCAAAAAAATCGTAACTCTGACTATAAAGATACATATGCAGCAAATATGGCATGTATAATCTGAAACAGCATAGAAAGTTTACAATATACAATGCATTAATAGCTGTCATGGTGACGCTCAACATTATAAAAAACAAGCAAGTTAAAATTTGTCATTTAACCCAGTGGGAGATAATGTTTGCATGAACCAAATCCAGTGGGCTTCACTCTGTGATAAAAATTTCTACATGTCCCTGTCTGGTCGATTTTGTAACAGCTCAAGAACTTCAAATCTTAACTGCGCTATGCTGTGCCTTGCGGCCAATGTTGTGCAATTGGCGAACTGGCAGTATTGGTTTTCTGATGCGACTTTTGTGCTCAGTGATACGAGTACGGAGATTTCTCTCCGTCTTTCCTACATAATACAAGTCACATGGACATTTGATTACATAAATGACATGGTGACTGTTGCAATTGGCATTAAAATGTAAAACAATCTTTTTACCAGATCGAGGATGTGATAGCAAATTGCCTGTGATAACGTTATTGCAATGGGAACAATTCATACATCTCAACACCCCTTTATAAGGAACATCAGGATTGTCAATAGGTTTGTTCAACAGTTCTTTAAGATTGCTTGACCTTTTATATGCAATAATTGGAGGATCAGCAAACATGCCTTTGAAATCGGGCTCCGATTGGAGTAGAGCCCATCTATCAAGTATACTGGATTTCACTAGGTTTGAATGCGTGGAGTATGTAGAAACAAATACTTCCCTGCTTGAGCTGGTGTGTATGATTTTCTTTTTTAGTAAATCGACACGGCATAATGCCATTGACCTAGAAGCTGCCTGGTTAACAACCGATTGAGGATAGCCTCTATTGAGAAACATTTTTTGGGATTTTTCTATCGTCTGCATGCCAACATGTGGATCAGAGGAAATGCGCTTAATTCTCAAGAATTGAGAAAAAGGCAAGTGTCGTTTCAGTGACCAGATGTCTGTTTTAAACAAGGGATGCTCTTTTGTACACACCAATCATCCTAAAACCTTAGATTCACAGATTGACCTCTTTAGATTCACTAGAAAACTAAGGTTGCAGCACTTTTGTTCCACTTTAGTCACTGAACCTGCACCATCTGACATTGACAAGTACTTGAATTTAAACCAAAGAGAACTTTTGTTGCACCTATTTCCCACAAGACCATTGACCTTTTTGAGACTCTGGTCAAACAGGACTTAGCTAAGCTTCCTTTATTACCAGCGGCTTCCTCTAACATTTCTAGAAGCGAAAGATTTGCATTGAAATCTTTGCAATCCAACACTTCTTTACATTTCACTAAGGCAGACAAGGTTGGGGCCCTAGTTGTGATGGATTTGGTAAAATATGAGCATAAGATCGACACCATGTTGCAGGACACTTCTACATACTTGCCTTTGCCTCAGGATCCTACTAAGAAATTCTCAGCCTTACTAGAAAAGATTTTGTCACATGCTTTTGAGATGAAATGGATCAACTCTAAAACTAAAGAATTTTTGTTCACTCGCTTTCCTCGTAGGCCAAGACTTTACATGTTGCCCAAAATCCATAAAAGTCTAATAGATCCCCCGTTGAGACCCACTGTCTCTGGTTGCGGATCTATTCATGATCCTTTAGGGCAGTATTTAGACACCTTTTTTCAACCTATTGTACAAGCCTGTTCCTCTTACGTACAAGATACCACACACCTGTTAAATATTCTCCGGGATATTCGTATCCCCGAAGGTGGTGAGATTTGGTTATGTACAGTTGATGTAGTGTCTTTGTACACTTCAATTCCTCACCTTGAAGGCATCGAAGCAATTGAATGGGCTTTGCTCAGACAAGATACCATTAGAGCAAATAAAGTGTTTCTTTTGGAAATTCTTCATTTCTGTTTATTCCATAGCTATTTTTCACGGAAGGGACAATTCTTCTTGCAATCTAATGGTACATCGATGGGCTTTTCTGGAGCCCCCAGCTATGCTAATATTTACATGCTAAAATTTGAATCTGAGCATATTTTTTCAAACCCGCAATTGTCCACCAATCTCATTGCATATCGTCGATACATTGACGACATTTTGAATATTTGGCATGGGTCACGTTGGGACCTTGAGTCTCTGGTTCATGGGTTTAACAATATTAATCCCAGGATCCAATTTACTCACCAAATTGAATCTAAGAGCATTGCTTTTTTGGATGTCACGCTCACTTTATCACAGAATACCATTGTAACTTCCATTTTTAATAAACCCACTGATCGCAACAATGCTCTCCTATATCAAAGCTTCCACCCATGTTCACTGAAACAACACTTGCCTTTTTCTCAATTCTTGAGAATTAAGCGCATTTCCTCTGATCCACATGTTGGCATGCAGACAATTGAAAAATCCAAAGAAAAGTTTCTCAATAGAGGCTATCCTCAATCGGTTGTTA
Source organism: Lissotriton helveticus (assembly GCF_964261635.1). Classification (NCBI taxonomy): domain Eukaryota; kingdom Metazoa; phylum Chordata; class Amphibia; order Caudata; family Salamandridae; genus Lissotriton; species Lissotriton helveticus. The sequence goes on along the minus strand of NC_136065.1, from coordinate 642,425,920 downwards.
ACCAGGCAGCTTCTAGGTCAATGGCATTATGCCGTGACGATTTACTAAAAAAGAAAATCAAACACACCAGCTCAAGCAGGGAAGTATTTGTTTCTACATACTCCACGCCTTCAAACCTAGTGAAATCCAGTATACGTGATAGATGGGCTCTACTCCAATCGGAGCCCGATTTCAAAGGGATGTTTGCTGATCCTTCACTTATTGCATAAAAAAGGTCAAGCAATCTTAAAGAACTGTTGAACAAACCCATTGACAATCCTGAAGTTCCTTATAAAGGGATGTTGAGATGTATGAATTGTTCCCATTGCAATAACGTTATCACAGGCAATTCGCTATCACATCCTCGAATTGGTAAAAAGATTGTTTTACCATTTAATGCCAATTGCAACAGTCACCATGTCATTTATGTTATCAAATGTCCATGTGACTTGTATTATGTAGGAAAGACGGAGATAAATCTGTGTACTCGTATCACTGAGCACAAAAGTCACATCAGAATCAATACTGCCAGTTCGCCCATTGCACAACAGTGGCATGCCGCAAGGCACAGCATAGCGCAGTTAAGATTTGGAGTTTTTGAGCTGTTACAAAATCGACCAGAGACATGTAGAAATTTTTATCACAGAGTGAAGCCCACTGGATTTGGTTCATGCAAACATTATCTCCCACTGGGTTAAATGACAAATTTTAACTTGCTTGTTTTTTATAATGTTGATCGTCACCATGACAGCTGTTAATGCATTGTATATTGTAAACTTTCTATGCTGTTTCAGATTATACATGCCATATTTGCTGCATATCTATCTTTACACTCAGAGTTACGATTTTTTTGCACTGCTGGTTGTATCGTATATTTTTTGACTCTATGTACCTTTATGCCTGGTGCCATCAATCTTGTACCACAAGTTTATCAACTATGTTTTGTATGTAATTTGTTGTATACCATCACTCTCATATGTTTGTGATTTCAAGTTGCCTCAGTTGTCATGCCTATTTCATGTTTATCTCATGTGCTTTTTTTTCCTTTCCATATATAACACTCGTATTCATTTTTTTATTATGTTTCTTTCACTCTTTATTACCTCTACGCATTCACTTTGCTGATTCAGTCATTTGGCCACCACAAGATGGCCGCTGCACTTGCCTTCATCCTGTCCCCTTTCGATTCCCATGATTTATACATTCAAGTGCACACACGCCTCCGCGGCTCCTGCTGCTACTGGCGTTCCTGGTTACACTACGTTGATACGTGGATAGACGTCTCTTGGTGAGTGGACTTCTCATCGGTTTTCTTCTCTTACCCCAATCAATTTCGTACACTGATTCTAAAAGCAGTTGTTGTTTCATAGGTTCCACCAGTATTTGTATGCTACTGAGGTTCCCTGTTGATGATCTTTGAGAGGTTAGACCCGTGTTTCTGGTGAGTGGATTCGGCAGTGTTTGCCCGGTGTTTGGCGAACATGTTTACTTGGTGGATCCTTAATCTCACAACAGCTTCTGTTTCTTAGGTCACGCTATTGTTTTGACGCCTGTTGATTTTGCTACCTCCATTATTTATTGGGACATTCATAGTGAAGTTTGTTGACATTTTGGCCTTCTAGGCGCGTGTTAATCACGTTTTTGGTATGTTTATTGAGAGCACGTTGTTTTCCCTCACTGACACTAGTGGTGGTGATGGTTATTTATACTGTGACACGCACAAGGGCTCTCTCACTTTCCACTTTAATATTCACTTTTTGCAACGCTTGTTTTAACCTGGTGACGCCCTTCATTAGTGCTTTTTATACTTTTTACTTCTTTCTTTACCTTCATGCATGTATTAGGCATGACAACCCTGAACGTTCGTTCTTTCCTATGTTTTGATCAAGCCTCCCGTTGTTTAAAAAGAGTATTCATTTCATTATGTTTCAATGCCTTGCAGATTTCCCTGATGAAGGACTTATCCCTAAAGCCCAAAATGCATTGGGATTTTAACGACACTTATGCTGATGTTAAGCATTTTGCATCTTGATTTTGTGAAATTTCATCTGCAAATATTGTGAATAAACCAATTTGCAATTTTATCTTCACTTGAAGTTTGGAATTTTGGATTCATTGGATACATCGAATAACTTAAGAGGACTATGGTTAAGAGTGTATATTTTATGATTCCTAACATTTGATGAAACTATTTGACAATTGTGTTGAAACGCTTTCAGCGACACCCTCGTAGTGCACTGGGTATCCCCAGATAGTTATCTGGGTTTTCTTTTCACTTTTAGAAAGTTGGCATTTACAAACTTTACCCATTCTGTTCCTTCTGCCTGTCTATGAAAACCTGTCTTGGGTGGGTAATAGCTGAGCCTTGTGCATTCCCTCTAGACATACACACACAATTGGAAATTAGGAATGACTTAATGGGCCTTAATGGGCCATTAACTGGCTTGATGGGGGCGGAGCTAAACACATCCCGACGGGCACCTAAATAGGGAGTGCCCTGTCTCCACACAATAGGCCTAATGACCCTGTATTGTCATTCCAGCAAGCTTGGAGCCAGGGCAGGGGAGGAAGGGGATTCCCTGCATTTCAAAGCTACTGTCTAGAAACGTTTCCCACCTTCCAGAACCAGGACACCAAAGTATAAATAATGGACCTCAGATACGGGTCTGGTGGCTCAGCTGACTAAAGCAGCCACTAAATGGGCCCGTGTTCGACCTCATGGTCACAGGTTCAAATCCCAGTGGGTCCACTCAGCCTTTCATCCATTTGAGGTTGATAAAATGAGTACCATTGAGTTGGGTAACAATACATATCTGTTATTCGGCGCCAGGACACTTTTGGTTAATCGTGCGCTTTACAAATACACCTGTTATGTTACGTTATGTTATGTTATACTACCACTTCAGTTCACTTCTAGACCTGAGGACATTCTGCCAAGAAGGACTGTTGTGCTGCTGAAAGGACTGTCACCCGGCTGGACTCTTTCTTCTGCTGCGCCTGCCCTGCTGCCCTCCTTCCTTGGGAGTGAGCAGAGCTGGACCTGCATCTCTACATCCTCTAAAACTTAAGTGACTCCATGGGCTTGTTGGCTTGCCTCTTGTTTTCTGAAGTCTCAGGGATACACACAAAACTTCCAACCTACCTGCTCCAGCAGCTGGACTCTACCATCTCGAGTCTACCCAGCCAAGTGGTGCCACCCCAGTCCTGGACCCTTGGAAGTTGGCCTAAGGTGCTATGTCTTCTGTGGTCCTTCTCAGAACCGACAATGCAACACTGCGAAGACCATGCACCAGGATTTAAGGGACTGTGTTCTACCGGTTCAGGTGGGTCCGTGTAGCCGGTCAACACTCCATCACAGTCAGCCTGAACTTGTGACTTTGTCCCAATCTGGTGCGACCAGATAAACACAGTTGGTGCTTTGCGCTTTAATACATTATTTTTATCTAAACATTTAAAATTGCATAGATCAGGATATACTTATTAGAATTTTGTGGTTTTGGTATTGTTTTGTTCATTAAACAAATCTCTATTTTACTAACCAGGTGTGGTATCTTTATGTGTGGGGTTCCCACTGTTTTATTGTTTGACGTGTTGCACAAATAACAAATGCTTTACACATTGTCTCTTAAATTAATCCCTTGCATGCTGATGACGGCCTGGAGCCGTCATGGCACACAGTGCTCGTGTGCTGATGACGGCTACCGGCCGTCATGACCGCACCCGCGATCAGAATGTGCCGCATAGGCGCCGAACTGCGGCAGCATGCAAGGGGTTAAAATGACACAAATGCACACTTTGAGGGTTAAAACATATTTATTCACTGCGGGAAGTGATGTAAACAGCATTTAGAGATATTTCATGTTCATGCGAGAAAGTCCGATATTTTATGCAAAATGATAGATGACCAGCGACCCGAGGAAATTGCTCTGAAATTACGAAAATGGCCTGTTTTGAAAATTTCCATCTTTCAACTAATTTTGACTTTCCGATGTGGATCATCACTTTTGGAGCTAAAATGAGCATGTTTATAGTAATTTTCAAGCTTCTAGGAAGCCAAAACTCAAGATTTGGCGCAAGGGTAAAAGTGACTTAAAATGACTCAAATGCTCACTTTGAGGGCTTAAAATGTGTTTATTCACTGCAGGAAGTGATAAAATCACCATTTAGAGGTAGTTCATGGTCATGCAAGAAGGTCCGATTTTTCATGCAAAATGATCGATGACCTTGGACCTGAGGAAATTGCTCTGAGATGACCAAAATGGTCCGTTTTGATAATTTCCATCTTTCAACTAATTTTGACTTTCAGATGTGGATCATCACTTTTGGAGCTAAAATGAGCATGTTTATAGTTCTTTTCATGCTTCTAAGGAGTAAAAACTCAAGACTTGGCGCAAGGGTAAAAGTGACTTAAAATGACTCAAATGCTCACTTTGAGGGCTTAAAATGTGCTTATTCACCGCAGGAAATAATATAATAAACATTTAGTGGTAATTCATGTTCATGCGAGATCGTTCGATTTTTCATGCAAAATGATCGATGACCTTGGACCTGAGGAAATTGCTCTGAGATGACCAAAATGGTCTGTTTTGATAATTTCCATCTTTAAACTAAGTTTGACTTTCAGATGTGGATCATCACTTTTGGAGCTAATATGAGCATGTTTATAGTCATTTTCAAGGTTCTAGGGAGCCAAAACTCAAGATTTGGTGCAAGGGTAAAAGTGACTTAAAATGACCCAAATCCACACTTTGAGGGCTTCAAACATGTTCATTCACTGAGGGAAGTGATATCAACACCATTTTTAGAGGTAATTCATGTTCATGCGAGAAGGTTTGATTTTTCATGCAAAACGATTGATGACCCGCGACCTGAGGAAATTGCTCTGAGATTACCAAAATGGTCCGTTTTGAAAATGTCCATCTTTCAAATAATTTTGACTTTCAGATGTGGATCATCACTTTTGGAGCTAAAATGAGCATTTTTAAAGTCATTTTCAAGCTTCTAGGGAGCCAAAACTCAAGATGTGGTTCAAGGGTAAAAGTGACTTAAAATGACTCAAATGCTCACTTTGAGGGCTTAAAATGTGTTTATTCACTGCGGGAAGTGATATAATCACCATTTAGAGGTAATTCATGTTCATGCAAGAAGGTCCGAATTTTAATGCAACATAATCGATGACCCGCAACCTGAGGAAATTGCTCTGAGAGGACCATAATGGTCAGTTTTGAAAATGTAAATCTTTCAACTAATTTTGACTTTCAGATGTGGATCATCCCTTTTGGAACTAAAATGACCATATTTATAGTCATTTTCATGCTTCTAGGGGGCCAAAACTCAAGATTTGGCGCATGGGTAAAAGTTACTTAAAATGACCCACATGCTCACTTTGTGGGCTTAAAACGTGTTTATTCAATGTAGGAAGTGATATCAACACCATTTAGAGGTAATTCATGTTTCCAACTCCCTATCTGTCTCCCCCATCTCCACCCTCTCCCCATCACCCTCACCCCATCAGTCTCTCCCTCATCTCCCTCTCCCTCATCATCTCTCCCACATCTGTCTCCCCATCTCCACAGTCTCCCCATCAGTCTCTCCCTCATCTTGCTCACCCTCATCCCCCATCTCCCTCATCCCATGTCCCTCCTCATCTGTCTCCACCATCTCCACCCTGTCCCCATCCCCCTCTCTATCCTCTCTCCACCAGTCTCTCCCTCATCTCCCTCATCCCATGTCCTTCTCCGATCTGTCTCCCCAATCTGGTCATCGGTCTCCCCATCTGTCTCCCCATCTGTCTCCCCATCTCTCTCCCCATCTCCCCATATTATCTCCCCATAATATCTCCATTATACCGCCATTATATATCTGTTTTATCCCCATTTTATCTCTGCTTAATCTCCATGTTATCCCTGTATTATCCCCATTTATCTGCACTTTAGAACCCCACTATAGCCCCATTGTATCCCCGTTTTACCCACACTTTATCCCCATTTTGTGTCCACTTTAGCCCCTTTTTATCTCCATTTTATCTCAGTTGTATCCCCCATTTTATCTCCACTTTCCCCCATTTTAGCACCACTTTAGCTCCATTTTATCCCCATTTCCCCCTCCATTTTATATCCATTTTATCCCCAATTTATCTCCAGTTTATATCCATTATCTCTCTACTTTATGTACATTAAATCTCGTCCCTTACCATCCAATCTCCATCTCTGCATCCCATCTCCATCTCCCCATCCTATCTACAACTCCCCATCTCCATCTCCATCCCATCTCCATCTCCCATCTCATCTTCATCTCCCCTTCTCCATCTCCATCCCATCTCCATAAAATGAGCATGATCATTGTCATTTTCCTGCTTCTAGGGAGCCAAAACTCAAGATTTGGCACATGGGTAAAAGTGACTCAAATTTACCCAAATGCTCACTTTGAGGGCTTAAAACATGTTTATTCACTGCAGGAAGTGATATAAACACCATAGAGGTTATTCATGTTCATGCGAGAAGGTCAGATTTTTCATGCACAAGGATCGATGACCCGTGACCTGAGGAAATTGCTCTGAGAGGAACAAAATGGTCCGTTTTGAAAATTTCCATCTCTCAACTAATTTTGACTTTCAGATGTGGATCATCACTTTTGGAGATAAAATTACCATATTTAGATTCATTGTCATGCTTCTAGGGAGCCAAAACTCAAGATTTGGCGCATGGGGAAAAGTGACTTGAAATGACCCAAATCCCCACTTTGTTATGTTATGTGTTATGTTACACAAACTTCTATAGCGCACAGCTGCCCCAGCAAAGGGGCGTCCCGGTGCTTAGGATAGGCAGAAGCAACATAACACTACGCAGAGCGACAAAGGAGGCAGACAAGAAGGATCCTAGCACTCAGAGGGGAACAGAAAAGTTTTAATCGCCTTCTTAAACTTAAGCACGGAAAGATCGTCCACCTGCTCGACACAGCTTAAAGCGGGGGACAACAACCAAATTCTGCCCCAAGGACCTCAGAGAGCGGGATGGGATGTAAGGGATGAGAAAGTCCTCAAGAATCTGGGGGGAAGACATTTTCACAATTTTAAAGGAGAGACATAAAGTCTTAAAGTCAATCCTTTGCCTAACCGGTAACAAATGAAGTGCACGAATTGTACCTTTTGCGGAAAAGAACCTTGGTAAGCCTACCAAGGTCCTGGCAGCAGCATTCTGTACACGTTGTAGCCGGGAGATTTCCGCTTGATTAGCCCCTAACAAAAGGGAACTAGCATAATCAAGTCGAGACAGGATGGTTGCCTGAATGACCAACTGCCTAGTAGGGGCATCAAAGAATTTTAATACGGGCCTGAGCCCACGTAAAATCCCAAAACAGGTCGCTGCTACTCTCTTTGTGTGGCCACAGAAGGAGAGGGTCGGATCCAGCCAGACACCTAGGTTTTTTACCTCCAGCGTCGGGATTGGAGTGACACCTAGCTCTGGAGGCCACCAGTCATCGCCCCAAAGGTTGCTCTGCTTGCCCACAATCAAAACATCTGTCTTCTTAGCATTAAGCTGAAGACAATTAGCTGTCATCCATCCAGCCACCGCCAAGAGACCATTACGGAACCTCAGGGCATCAAGGTCAGAGTTCCCACTAAGAGCAACCGCCAGCTGCGTGTCGTCGGCGTATGAAACAACAGTCATACCTCAGAGCTTGGCGACAGCATCCAGCGGCTGCACATAAAGATTAAAAAGTGTGGGACTCAGAGCAGAACCCTGAGGCACCCCTAGTTCCAAAGGGTAAGGCTTCGATTCAAAAGGCATAATGGCAACCCTAAAAGAACGATTATCCAGAAAGGATCGAAACCAGTCAAGTGCCAAGCCGGAAACACCTGCGTCTCCCAACCGCTGCAGCAGTATCGGGTGGGAGACTGTGTCGAACGCGGCACTGAGGTCGAGTAACACCAGTGCCGCCGTTTGACCAGAATCCACCACCGTCCGCAGGTATTCTGTCATTGAGAGTAGGGCCGTCTCGGTGCTGTGACCAGCACGAAACCCATTCTGAGATGGATCCAGAATATTGATCCTCTGCAAATGCTCCGATAAGATGTTATTTACATGGGCCTCAGCAACCTTCGCAGCCCATGGGAGAAGTGTGATAGGTCGATAATTCTCTAATTTGAGAGGGTCCAATGTGGGTTTCTTCTGGTTGGAGAGACAAAGGCCTGTTTCCATTTAGATGGAACTATGCCTGATGAGAAGGATAGATTTATAAGATGACGAAGTTGTGGCAGGCATAGGCTGGAATAATCTCTCAAGTGAGCCGATCTAAGAGGGTCTGCAGGGGATCCCGATTTTACCCTGATTGCCACACTGTCAAACACTTCCCCCGTCATCTCAGGGAAAGCTGAAAGAACCACATCAGTGGAACCGCTAGGCCTCAGGGCCTCACTCCGTGGAATGGAACTAGGAAAGGAGCGATAGATGGTCTGAATTTGAGGGCTTAAAACATGTTTATTCACTGCGGGAAGTGATATAAACACTATTTAGAGGTAATTCATGTTCATGCGAGAAGGTACGATTTTTCATGCAAAACGATTGATGACCCGCGACCTGAGGAAATTGCTCTGAGAGGACCAAAAGGGTCAGTTTTGAAAATTTCCATAATCAACTAATTTTGACTTTCAGATGTGGATTATCACTTTTGGAGCTAAAGTGACCATATTTATAGTAATTTTCATGCTTCTAGGGAGCCAAAACTCAAGATTTGGCACATGGGTAAAAGTGACCCAAAATGACCCAAATGCTCACTTTGAGGGCTTAAAACGTGTTTATTCACTGCGGGATGTGATATAAACAACATTTAGAGGTAGTTCATGTTACTGCTTGAAGGTCCGACTTTTCATGCAAAACGACCGATGACCCGCGACCTGAGGAAACTGCTCTTAGATGACCAACATGGTCCGTTTTGAAAATTTCCATAATCAACTAATTTTGACTTTCAGATGTGGATTATCACTTTTGGAGCTAAAATGAGCATGTTTAAAGTCATTTTCAAGCTTCTAGGAAGCAAAAACTCAAGATTTGGGGCAAGGGTAAATGTGACTTAAAATGACTCAAATGCACACTTTGAGGGCTTAAAATGTGTTTATTCACTGCGGGAAGTGATATAATCACCATTTAGAGGTAATTCATATTTCCAACTCCCCATCTGTCTCCCCCATCTCCACCCTCTCCCCATCACCCTCTCCCTCATCTCCCTCTCCCTCTCCCTAATCATCTCTCCCCCATCTGTCTCCCCCATCTCCACCCTTTCCCCATCAGTCTCTCCCTCATCTTGCTCTGCCTCATCCCCCATGTCCCTCATCCCATGTACCTCCTCATCTGTCTCTACAATCTTCACCGTGTCTCCATCTCCCTCTCTATCATCTCTCCACCTGTCTCTCCCTCATCTCCCTCATTCCATGTCTTTCTCCGACCTGTCTCCCCAATCTGGCCATCGGTCTCCCCAGCTGTCTCCCCATCTGTCTCCCCCATCTCTCTCCCCATCTCCCCATATTATCTCCCCATAATATCTCCATTATACCGCTGATATATCTCTGTTTTATCCCCATTTTATCTCTGCTTAATCTCCATGTTATCTCTGTATTATCCCCTTTTATCTGCACTTCAGCACAATTTTATCCCCATTTTATCTCCACTTTATCCCCACTATAGCCCCATTGTATCCCCGTGTAACCCACACTTTATCTCCATTTTATCTCCACTTTAGCCCCGTTTTATCTCCATTTTATCTCAGTTGTATTCCCATATTATCTCCACTTCATCCCCATTTTAGCACAACTTTAGCTCAATTTTATCCCCATTTTCCCTCCATTTTATCTCCATTTTATCCCCAATTAATCTCCAGTTTATCTCCATTATCTCTCTACTTTATTTACATTAAATCTCCGTCCCTTACCATCCAATCTCCATCTCTGCATCCCATCTACATCTCCCCATCCTATCTCCAACTTCCCATCTCTATCTCCATCCCATCTCCATCTCCCCATCTCTTCTCCATCTCCCCATCTCCATCTTCATCCCATCTCCATAAAATGAGCATGATCATAGTCATTTTCCTGCTTCTAGGGAACCAAAACTCAAGATTTGGCGCAAGGGTAAAAGTGACTTAAAATGACTCAAATGCACACTTTGAGGGCTAAAAACATGTTTATTCACTGCGGGAAGTGATGTAAACAGCATTTAGAGATATTTCATGTTCATGCGATGAAGTCCGATATTTCATGCAAAATGATAGATGACCCGCGACCTGAGGAAATTGCTCTGAAATTACGAAAATTTCCATCTTTCAACTAATTTTGACTTCCAGGTGTGGATCATCACTTTTAGAGCTAAAATGAACATCTTTATAGTCATTTTCAAGCTTTAGGAAGCCAAAACTCAAGATTTGACGCAAGGGTAAAAGTGACTTAAAATGACTCAAATGCTCACTTTGAGGGCTTAAAATGTGTTTATTCACTGCCGGAAGTGATATAATCACCATTTAGAGGTAATTCATGTTCATGCGAGATCGTCCGATTTTTCATGCAAAATTATCGATGACCTTGGACCTGAGGAAATTGCTCTGAGATGACCACAATTGAGCGTTTTGATAATTTCCATCTTTCAACTAATTTTGACTTTCAGATGTGGATCATCACTTCTGGAGCAAAAATGAGCATGTTTATAGTCATTTTCAAGCTTCTAGGGAGCCAAAACTCAAGATTTGGCGCAAGGGTAAAAGTGACTTAAAATGGCTCAAACGCTCACTTTGAGGGCTTAAAATGTATTTATTCACTGCGTGAAGTGATATAATCAACATTTAGAGGTAATTCATGTTCATGCCAGAAGGCCCGAATTTTCATGCAAAACCATCGATGACCAGCGACCTGAGGAAATTGCTCTGAGAGGACCAAAATGGTCAGTTTTTTACAATTTCCATCTTTCAACTAATTTTGACTTTCAGATGTGTATCATCCCTTTTGGAACTAAAATGACCATATTTATAGTCATTTTCATGCTTCTAGGGAGCAAAAACTCAAGATTTGGCGCATGGGTAAAAGTGATTTAAAATGACCCACATGCTCACTTTGTGGCTTAAAACGTGTTTATTCACTGCAGGAAGTGATATCAACACCATTTAGAGGTAATTCATGTTTCCAACTCCCCATCTGTCTCCCCCATCTCGCGACCTGAGGAAACTGCTCTTAGATGACCAAAATGGTCCGTTTTGAAAATTTCCATAATCAACTAATTTTGACTTTCAGATGTGGATTATCACTTTTGGAGCTAAAATGAGCATGTTTAAAGTCATTTTCAAGCTTCTAGGAAGCAAAAACTCAAGGTTTGGCGCAAGGGTAAAAGTGACTTAAAATGACTCAAATGCACACTTTGAGGGCTTAAAATGTGTTTATTCACTGCGGGAAGTGATATAATCACCATTTAGAGGTAATTCATGTTTCCAACTCCCCATCTGTCTCCCCCATCTCCACCCTCTACCCATCTCCACTGTCTCCCCATCAGTCTCTCCCTCTTCTTGCTCTCCTTCATCCCCCATCTCCCTCACCCCATGTCCCTCCTCATCTGTCGCCATCATCTCCACCCTGTCCCCATCTCCCTCTCTATCCTCTCTCCACCTGTCTCTCCTTCATCTCCCTCATCCCATGTCCTTCTCCGATCTGTCTCCCCAATCTGGTCATCAGTCTCCCCCATCTGTCTCCCCATCCGTGTCCACCATCTCTCTCCCCATCTCCCCATATTATCTCCCCACAATATCTCCATTATACCTCCATTATATCTCTATTTTATCCACATTTTATCTCTGCTTAATCTCCGTTATCCATGTATTATCCCCATTTATCGCCACTTTATCCCCACTATAGCCCATTTTAACCCCATTTTAGTGCCACTTTAGCCCCATATTATCTCCATCTTATTCCCATTTTATCTCCACTTTATCCCCATTTTAGCTCCACTTTAGCTCCATTTCATCCTTATTTTCCTCCATTTTATCTCCATTGTATTCCCAATTTATCTCCAGTTTATCTCCATTATCTCTCTACTTTATTTACATTAAATCTCCATCCCTTACCATCCAATCTCCATCTCTGCATCCCATCTTCATCTCCCCATCCTTTCTCCAACTCCCCATCTCCATCTCCATCTCCATCCCATCTCCATCTCCCCATCTCATCTCCATCTCCCCATCTCCATCTCCATCCCATCTCCATAAAATGAGCATGATCATAGTCATTTTCCTTCTTCTAGGGAGCCAAAACTCAAGATTTGGCACATGGTTAAAAGTGACTCAACAATTACCCAAATGCTCACTTTGAGGACTTAAAACATGTTTATTCACTGCAGGAAGTGATATAAACACCATAGAGGTAATTCATGTTCATGCGAGAAGGTCCGATTTTTCATGCACAAGGATCGATGACCCGTGACCTGAGAAAATTGCTCTGAGATTACTAAAATGGTCAGTTTTGAAAATGTCCATCTTTCAACTAATTTTGACTTTCAGATGTGGATCATCACTTTTGGAGATAAAATTACCATATTTATGGTCATTTTCATGCTTGAAGGGAGCCAAAACTCAAGATTTGGCGCATGGGTAAAAGTGACTCAAAATTACCCAAACGCTCACTTTGAGGGCTTAAAACGTGTTTATTCCCTGTGGGAAGTGATATAAACAACATTTAGAGGTAATTCATGTTCATACTAGAAGGTCCGAATTTTCATGCAAAACGACCGATGACCCGCGACCTGAGGAAATTGCTCTGAGATAACCAAAATGGTCCGTTTTAAAAAAAATTCCATCTTTCAACTAATTTTGACTTTCAGTTGTGGATCATCACTTTTGGAGCTAAAATGAGCATGTTTAAAGTCATTTTCAAGCGTCTAGGGAGCCAAAACTCAAGATGTGGTGCAAGGGTAAAAGTGACTTAAAATGACTCAAATGCACACTTTGAGGGCTTAAAATTTGTTTATTCACTGCGGAAAGTGATATAATCACCATTTAGTGGTAAATCATGTTCATGCGAGAAGGTACGATTTTTTAAGCAAAAGGATCGATGACCCGTGCCCTGAGGAAATTGCTCTGAGAGGAACAAAATGGTCCGTTTTGAAAATTTCCAAGTTTCAACTAATTTTGACTTTCAGATGTGGATCATCACTTTTGGAGATAACATTACCAAATTTAAAGTCATTTTCTTGCTTCTAGCAAGCCAAAACTCAAGATTTGGCGCAAGGGTAAAAGTGACTTAACCCCTTGCATGTTGATGATGGCCGGGAGCCGTCATGGCACACAGTGCTCATGTGCTGATGACGGCTCCCGGGCGTCATGACCGCACTCGCGATCGGAATGTGCCGCACAGGCGAAGAACCGCGGCAGCATGCAAGGGGTTAAAATGACCCAAATGCACACTTTGAGGGTTAAAACATATTTATTCACTGCGGGAAGTGATGCAAACAGCATTTAGAGATATTTCATGTTCATGCGAGAAAGATATTTCATGCAAAATGATAGATGACCCGCAACCCGAGGAAATTGCTCTGAAATTATGAAAATGTCCCGTTTTGAAAATTTCCATCTTTTAACTAATTTTGACTTTCAGATGTGGATCATCACTTTTGGAGCTAAAATGAGCATGTTTATAGTCATTTTCAAGCTGCTAGGAAGCCAAAACTCAAGATTTGGCGCTAGAGTAAAAGTGACTTAAAATGACCCAAATCCACACTTTGAGGGCTTAAAATGTGTTTGTTCACTGCGGGAAGTGATATAATCACCATTTAGAGGTAATTCATGTTCATGCAAGAAGGTCCGATTTTTCATGCAAAATGATCGATGACCTTGGACCTGAGGAAATTGCTCTAAGATGACCAAAATGGTCCGTTTTGATCATTTCCATCTTTCAACTAATTTTGACTTTCAGATGTGGATCATCAATTTTGGAGCTAAAATGAGCATGTGTATAGTCATTTTCAAGCTTCTAGGAAGCCAAAACTCAAGATTTGGCGCTAGGGTAAAAGTGACTTAAAATGACCCAAATCCACACTTTGAGGGCTTAAAATGTGTTTATTCACTGCGGGAAGTGATATAATCACCATTTAGAGGTAATTCATGTTCATGCGAGATCGTCCGATTTTTCATGCAAAATTATCGATGACCTTGGACCTGAGGAAATTGCTCTAAGATGACCAAAATGGTCCGTTTTGATCATTTCCATCTTTCAACTAATTTTGACTTTCAGATGTGGATCATCACTTTTGGAGCTAAAATGAGCATGTTTATAGTCATTTTGAAGCTTCTAGGAAGCCAAAACTCAAGATTTGGCGCTAGGGTAAAAGTGACTTAAAATGACCCAAATCCACACTTTGAGGGCTTAAAATGTGTTTATTCACTGCGGGAAGTGATATAATCACCATTTAGAGGTAATTCATGTTCATGCGAGATCGTCCGATTTTTCATGCAAAATTATCGATGACCTTGGACCTGAGGAAATTGCTCTGAGATGACCACAATTGTGCGTTTCGATAATTTCCATCTTTCAACTAATTTTGACTTTCAGATGTGGATCATCACTTCTGGAGCTAAAATGAGCATGTTTATAGTAGTCATTTTCAAGCTTCTAGGGAGCCAAAACTCAAGATTTGGCGCAAGGGTAAAAGTGACTTAAAATGGATCAAATGCTCACTTTGAGGGCTTAAAATGTGTTTATTCACTGCGGGAAGTAATATAATCAACATTTAGAGGTAATTCATGTTAATGCAAGAAGGCCCGAATTTTCATGCAAAACCATCGATGACCAGCGACCTGAGGAAATTGCTCTGAGAGGACCAAAATGGTCAGTTTTTGACAATTTCCATCTTTCAACTAATTTTGACTTTCAGATGTGTATCATCCCTTTTGGAACTAAAATGACCATATTTATAGTCATTTTCGTGCTTCTAGGGAGCCAAAACTCAAGATTTGGCGCATGGGTAAAAGTGACTTAAAATTACCCACATGCTCACTTTGTGGCTTAAAACGTGTTTATTCACTGCAGGAAGTGATATCAACACCATTTAGAGGTAATTCATGTTTCCAACTCCCCATCTGTCTCCCCCATCTCGCGACCTGAGGAAACTGCTCTTAGATGACCAAAATGGTCCGTTTTGAAAATTTCCATAATCAACTAATTTTGACTTTCAGATGTGGATCATCACTTTTGGAGATAAAATTACCATATTTAAAGTCATTTTCTTCCTTCTAGCAAGCCAAAACTCAAGATTTGGCGCAAGGGTAAAAGTGACTTAACCCCTTGCATGTTGATGATGGCCGGGAGCCGTCATGGCACTCAGTGCTCATGTGCTGATGACGGCTCCTGGGCGTCATGACCGCACCCGCGATCGGAATGTGCCGCACAGGCGCAGAACCGTGGCACCATGCAAGGGGTTAAAATGACCCAAATGCACACTTTTGTAGTGTGTTTTTCTAGGTACCTGAATCGATATTCCTATTCTTTGCCTTTGTCTGGTTATAAATCAATAATATCCCTACAACGGCATAGAAACCCTTTTCATAATTCAGTCATAGCGCATGCTGTCACATTAAGCAAGCCTACTCCTCCAGCCCCCTAGAAAGCACACCGAGTTCTTAAACAAATCCAAGCCTCCAGCAACCTGGGAAATCCCCGCTACTGTTGTTTTGATTTCGTCCAAGAACTCCTGTAAAGCACTGTAAGAACGACCAGTTCTTAGTGACATCTTTATTGACATCTTATGTCCATCCTTACATCAAACCCGGCACCTTTCAGGTATAAAT
Organism: Lissotriton helveticus; assembly: GCF_964261635.1. Lineage (NCBI taxonomy): Eukaryota > Metazoa > Chordata > Amphibia > Caudata > Salamandridae > Lissotriton > Lissotriton helveticus. Next base: position 642,410,128 of record NC_136065.1, on the reverse strand, counting down.
ATACCAACGCTGCCTTAAACAAACACACGGTGGTAATCCTGGAGCAAAGCAGCTATCTACTTCCGAAGAGCCCAGCTGATGCGAGAGCCCACGGACGCTGCCCCTCCCTTTTGATGCGCTGAGAAAGACGCTGTCTTTTCTCTTGCCGAGAAATCCAGCCTCCGGCGTTTCCAGCTTACCCTTGCGGGTGACTGGGATACCGAGTCCTGAGAGAGAGATACCAGCCCTCCTGCCTTCCAATACCCAGGTACTGAACTGACTAAACCCTTACAGAGAATTCTTGAGTCAGATTCTTGGCAAAACAAACTTAACTTAAACTGCTACTTACTTACTCCTTCCCACGTATTAGGCTTAGGTCAGGTACACCAAGGTAGGCGTAGTTAGAAGCACCAGTTGAGTACGATTAGTCAATGTATATATGTATGTATCTATTTTATCCATTTTAAAGTATCATATGGCTAAGAAACCATATCCATGCTTTTACAGTATTATTTCATAATCCTGCTTTTACTGTATGCACTTTACTTTACTACAAGTATTGCAATTGTAGCAATTCATTTCTCTTGTATGAGGAAAGAGACTGCTCAATAAATGACACCTTTTATTGAAAACGCCCGTCTCTCTTTTTCTCTGCAATCTGGTGAAACTAAGTACGCACCTTTGACTGAGTGAAATAGCTGTCTTTTGTTTTCACACGACTCTAGAGATACACTCTTATTCAGGGAGAGCAAAGTTGTCATGTTTTATGGTTGTCAGAAACTAAATCCCTTCTTGCCTATCCAGGGAGGTTTAACTCCTCCTCGCTTATTCGAGAAAGTTTCTAGTGAACTCTGAGCTAGCTGGCAAAAAACTTAAGTCTAATATAGTCAGTAGAGACCTAGTTAACCTCAGTCCTACGTCTACCCTACTGAAGATATTATTCCAATGCAAAGAGCCTATTGGGACTATAGGAACTACACTACATGGCGCCCAACGTTTGGTAAGGCGATAAATCTAACGCAAGACGTTAGAGTAACTCAGTCGTGCTTTTTCACACAGACCCTTTCTCCCGTAAATACTCCAAAGACGTCTGGAGTGGGTAAAAGGTTAAAAATCCACCGAAACTTAGTAGGAAGAGATTTCTATGTATAGTTTTTGGTTTATTCAACGTTGAAGGATACAGTGTTCCAAAATATTGTGCACCTAATCTTTGTTTCCTTGAAACTTGAACTGCAACAAAAACCTTTCTGTCAGAAAAATGACAGAAAGTGAAGAAGGAAGGGAGACAGCTAGAATAGCAGCTCGACTCCTAGAGGATGACAATAGTCTCCTGCAGACTGACCCGGATGCAATACTCATTCCGGTCAACATAAGAAAAACTATAACTCTTAAACTTATAGAAAATGGACTAACATCGAGAGGTGGTACAGTCATATTCGTAATTGAGGCACATGAATATCGGCAGACAGAGGTGTTCTATTCATGGATAAACTTTCCAGCAGCAGCAAACGCTGTCACACACGAGTTCCACTATTACAAAATAGAGGAACCTCCGGAAGAGTACACTCCTTTCTAGGAGGTGGAAATCCCATTAAAATACCAAGAGCACCTGCTCTGGTTTTAAGGCGCCCTAAAGCATAATAATCACATCACCAGGCTCGGTCTACTAGGTAGACCAGGAGCAACGTGGCCGGTTCTAGCCAGCTACACACCACATCCAGACATCGAAAAAATGTCAATACCAGAACTTTTAGCACAACTAAAACAACTAATTAAAATACATAGACAATTAGTCCAATATGTAATGCGGACTTCAACAGTTCAACCAGCTATTAACATTCCACAGCTGACCCCTCATCAGGGGAACACAAATAAAATTACACCACGGAACATACAATCATCTCTGGGTAAAGTACCCATAAAACGGGAACAAATTCCATTCTGGTTAGCACAAAAAATAACTCAAATAGAGGCAGTATTTCTGGATACTACCCCTGTTGAGAAACACAGAATTCTGACTATCTGTCTTCCAATGGGGATCGCACCACATGTGGAGGACTGTGACACTTGGGGCACAGTCTTTGCTTCCATTTACACAAAAACACATGGTGTTCCGTCCAATGCGGTAATACCCGATGTGCTAAGACAGATTCAAAATGAATACGGTCCAGAACCTGCTTTAACTCTGGGTATGAAACTACTGAAAGACTTCAAGCAGGTCTCAGCTTTATTATTATCAAACATAAAAGGAGAAGCAGCATCTGTGGTGATCCGCCAGAAATTGAAAGAAACAGATATAGCAGAACACCCATTTGAACTTGCCAGAATCATAGAAAAATCCTATGAAGAACTAGGAAGAGATAGTTTGGGTGGGAAACCAGTAAAACCCCAACTAACTGAAAATCCTGAAAAGATATTTAATAAAAAATAATCTAAACACTCCAAAGAAGAGCTGGGATGGAATTAAACAATCCACTCCCAAAGAAAAAAGATTCCAGTCCAGAGGAAGGTCTCCTCGGCGGAGAGAAAGATCTCCGGACCAAGGGAGCCCTCTGAGAAAAGATACAACCTTAGAAATAGGGATAATCTAAAGAAACCTGATAGATATCAAGATATTGATACACGTCCCTCTCGATCTTTTCAGACTTCCTCCCAGAAATCGGAAAGAAGAGGACAGTCAGAACACAGGAAAGAGCACGTCAAGTCCAAAGACAAGGAACCTGCTCATCAAAGTAAAAAATTACAATTTCCAAAAAAGAAGGTAGCCAGTATTAAAATAATCAAACATGCCGAGGATCCTGAGGACACAGCTGAAAAACGGAGAGTGGGCTCAGACAATGCTAGACAGCGCAGCAGAAGTGAGCATAGCTCGCAAGATCCTGATGAATCATCTGGAGACAGTGGACACGAATGAATACATTCAGGTGGAAACTGCAGATACCAGAGTTAGCAAACCTCATAAAATATACGAAATAACATTACGTATAGAGGGAGATAAGACTAGGAAAATAAGTGGTCTATTTTGGGATAATCTCTCCAAAGGCTATGACATCCTTTTAGCTGAAAAAGACTGTCCACCAGAGTTTGTCAGAGACTGCCCTCATGGCAAAGAAATGATTATGCTTGCCTTCTCAAATCACATTCCAATTCATAAAAAATATACACTTGCAAGAAAGTGGGCAGTAGCCCAAGCTCCTGCATTGTATAATAAACCATGTTGGATGGGATGAGGACTCTCCTCCTCACAAAATCCAGTTAAAATGTCAACCAACTGCACAGAGGCAGTACCCAATTAAGCAAGAAGCTAAAAAACAGGTCAGGTAGATCTTAGATCAACTTGAATACCAGGGGGTGATTGAAACTTGCACCTCACAAATGAACAATCCTTTGTTTCCTGTCTCCAAACCAGACGAGTCATATCGTCTAGTTTTGGACTACAGACACCTTAACTCATGTTGCAAAACATTTGCAGTACACAACTCACACAGTGCAGCACTAATGAAAACATCGTGCGCAAAAAATACAAAACAACATTAGACATCTCTAATGGATTCTTTTGTCAAAACATAGCACCTGAAAGCAGGTATTTGACCGCTTTCTCAATAATGGGCTCGCAGAAAAAATTCTGTCGACTCCCACAGGGGTTCAAGAACAGCCCAGGATTATTCTCAGCAAGAGTAACAGAGTTACTACAAATATATGATGATGAGGCATTATCTTATGTCGATGACATCTATCTAACAGATGATGACTTGGCTACTCACTTGAAAAGAGTGAACACCATAATACTTGGGTTCGCAGCAGAGGGTTACAAATTCAACTTTAAAAAGTCACGAATTGCCCATCTAACTGTCCTGTTTTTAGGATATGAATTATCGAGTGAAGGCAAAAGCCTGGCAGACAATTTCTTAGAGAAATGCGCTGTAATCCAAGCACCAAGAACGCTGAAAAACTTGCAATCAATTCTAGGTTTCCTGAATTTCAGAAGAACTTACATTCTAAATTATGCAGAGAGGGTTAAACCTCTCTATGAACTAATAAAACCAGATTTTAAAACAATCAATTGGACTCAAAAACACACAGAAATTTTGAAATCATTGCAAACAGACATGTTAGCTAAAACAAAATTGCAAACACGCGATAATACACGCAACCTTGTAATCCGAGTCATCCCAGGAAGATGCGGATTCACGTACCTAACCTCTAATGAGGGAGAAACGGTACCAATAGCATACAAATCACACTTGTACTCACAAGCTGAAAAAACATTCAGTATTGTGGAAAACATTGTACATGCGGTTCAAACAGCTGTAGCAAAAGAAAGAGCCCAAGCCCAAGGCAGACGGATTACTGTTTTAACAGCAGAATCAGCCTTCGAGGCTTTAACAAGCCCAGGTAATTTAACTAACATGGCATTAAATCCAAAATGGATACAATGGGAGAATTCTCTTGCTACAGACAAAGTAAAATACTATTTTGACCCGGAAATGAAAAAATTGAAAATCTAGAATATGAAAGAGAATATCCTCTGCCTGACGACATTCTGCCCATACAACTTTACGCCTGCGTAATATACACAAACAGTTATGCAGAACCCTCAGTTTGGGGAGAACAAGCCTATAACGCTACGTGCGAGGTTGTTAAAAACCAGTAGCGCGGAGGTAAATTGGGACCTCTGGTAACAATGTCACAAACTGTAAAAGATAATTCAGGTCAACAAACTGAACTAATAGCTTTGAAAATGGCGCTAGATATTGCCGATCGCGAATTCCCAACACTAATAATGTGCGATTCGCATTACTGCGTCAAATCATACAATAATGACTTGCAGAAATGGGTTCAAAACGGTTACAAAGATGACACAGGTGCCACAATAAAGCAAAAATCGCTTTGGGAACAAGTAGTTCTTTTACAGAAAGAACTACCAAAGACTCACGTGATACATTCATTGAGTCATGAACGTGATGGCGTTCACGTTACAGGGAATTCATTGGCTGAGACTGCCACAGCGGAAGCAACTAAACCGGCTTCCGTAGCTACAAAAAAGCGTTCAGGAAAATACATAGACGGGGAAACCATGCTGGCGGTAAAAACGTCATCAAAAGGCGACTGTGCAGCGCTACCCGTCAACTATCCACTCAATTATACATACATAATCGATGCTAACTCCGTTCCTTTTGCTCGAATCCCTGGAGTGGGGGATAGAGTGATTCCAAACACGAACAGGAGAATCTTCTTAATACAAGAAGCACATATGGGATTAGGTCTAAGGCATCGGATGATCAAAGAATCTCTGACAGAATTACAATCAGTATATTGGTGGCCGGGAATGAGCGTGGATAATCACAAATTTGCAAAAAATTGTGAAAACTGCAACAGAGATCGCAGTGGCGAACCGGCCGAAGTAGTGCCAGAACGCATAATAGAAAGCATAAGGCGATCTATACGCATGATCAAACAGGAAAAATGCGTCCCATTGTATATCATTTAAGACTAGATTCACTTAAAATGTAGACCCCAGCTCTCGGCTGACGCTAGAACTGTTATAAAAAGATTTGCGAGTCTATATCAGCACATACGCAATTGGCATGCTACATTCTAACCAGGGTCCTGCCTTTTAGCTCTCGAGCTGACAGGGAGGCCAACACCGGAATGGGCATTGCATTGCGGTAATCTTGTCACTTCCTTCCTGAGGGAAACGGGATGGTGAAAAGAAAAAAACTGAGACATATAGCAATCTATAACGGCGAAGGTATTAGGTTCGGGGGTTGGGTGGGTCAAACATTTAACAAGTGTCCAACGTAGTCTTAACAATCTGCCAAGAAATTCTCTAAAAGGTTTCAGTCCGTACGAACTATTGTTCCGGACTAGAATGCATATCCAGGACCTCGATAGTCAAACTTCAGTGGTAGAAGGAAAATGCTTCGATATCAAAGATCGTTTGGCTATTTTACAGGACTTAAATGAAACAAGAAAAGACCTGAGCAACATAAAGTTGAAACAACAGCCAAAAGCCACTGAAGAGAAACCACCTGTCCCAGCAAGGCCTGTCTGGATTCCAAAGATTGGGGATCTGGTCAGAGAGAAAATCGCGGTGAAGAAGGAATTTGGGCCTTCTTCCAGAAAAGCAGTACCTGTATTAGCTGTCAACGGAACAAGATCAGTTTTACTACTGCCCCTTGCTGGTAAAAAGGAGAACCAAGTTGTATCCATCGACCTGGTTAAACCACAATCATGTGGCCAATAATAAGTAGTAGGCCAAGTGGACTCCCAAGAAATAGCAGAACAGCAAAGTTTGCTACAAATCAAGAGGTTCAAACTGAGAGACTAATCACATTTGATAAACCTACAGTGAATCAACAAGGACTATGCAACAAAGCCATGGAACTTATGCCTCTTAAAACCCAAATTGCAACAATTTGTCAAGAAACACCTGTCTACAACGATGTAGCCACAGACTATGCTAATGAAACAAAGAAAAATCCAGAAGCAATTCCAACAATTGACAGAACTGCATCAGGCTACTTTATCAATTTCGATGACTTTTCTGAGGATCCAAGCGAACCTGAGGAACAGCCAACAACAACAAAAACTTTTAAAGACAAAGCCAAAAAACTCTTTCATCAACTACAAGAAACCTATCTGATTTCCCCATGGATTGAATTTTGGGTGGTGCTAGGTGTACTTTTCCTCCTACTTTGGCTCATCATGGTACTATGCTTGGGACACTTCATTGAGGGAAAATATATTACAATGGACACAGCAAGCCAGAATATCAACCTCGTCCTAAAGCCACACAAGTCTTCACACATCGAGAAAAGAGAACTTTCTTCAGTAAACTTCACAGCCAATCCTCTACCCGGTGGGGTAGCATGGGACAAAACAGATTACGAAATATATGGCCCGGTCGAGCTCTTGAAGTATCCTCATCAATTTAAGGTTTCATTAAGTGACTTTGTAAAACCGAGCACATTCTCTGATGATTGGGACTTTGAAAGTATTAATGATATGATGTCAGACTTAGTTATGTCAGCAAAATTTACAGAACATGATTATTTACAAGGTTCATCAAATTATGAACAGATGTATTGCTACAACCACTATGCTAACCATTATTTGCATAAATCTGCTCAACCTAGAAATGTATTAAATTATATTCAATGGGAACATTGTGCAACACCACCAAAAAGTAGTTCAAAAATATTTTTTGATAAATTCCCATACTTCTCTGGGTTTTACACAAGTGAAGCAGAAACATTTTATTTCAAACTGTTAAATAAGACAGGAATGAAAACCATGCTGACAAATACAAAATTAATCTATTCAGAAACATTTTTTGAAAAAATTAATACGTTTGGTTTTGATTTTTGGAACAAGAACATTGAAATGAAAACGATCTGGGGTACCAAAGATTGGCAAGTCCAAGGTATAGAATCATTATTCAGAGCCTGCATGATCCCAGAACAAATTATATTTTTTGAATGACACAATTCAACAAACAACCTGTCTTGGCCTAGCCAAAATTAATGACTTAAACAAACCGTCTATTCCAAAGCCAACTCCTGACAGTAATAGCACTACAGATGTTGAGATAGACGTATCCCATATTTTAAACCAAAACGGAACACATCCTGATTGGAAAAAATGGTTGATCTGGCCCACAGACACAAATAACTGTCAAGATAGATTCCTGAACAAAATACAGGGGTTCAAATTGACCAGGCCAGACTCTAGATACTCCCAGCGACAACATCCAGGGATAGCAACAACATACAGTGTAGGAAAACTCTGCCTCGAATGGCTACAGACATCCACACTGGCAAAAATTAAGCAACACTTGACTTTACTTAACACCTTCAATGCTACAGGGTATTTTTCCCCTGTGCTGCATTCCATGATTTACCATTGTTCATGACAAGGTCAGCTCGTCATAAGCACAGCTCCAGTGGTACTGCATGACGAGCTGACCTTGTCATTAGCATAGAAGGGGTTAAAGAAGATGCTGACTTGCGTGATTTCAATATGGGACCACGCAAACAGCGTCAAAAACGTTTCGTAGCGGCCTCTATATATGCAGCTTATAACGAAGCTTGGAAAGTAACTCAAATTGAAACAGCAGAGAAAATACGGGAAATTGACCGTATTAATTTGGAAAAATCACTTTCTGTTGTGGACAATGGGTTAATGACTCTGTCTTCCAGAATATATTCACTGGACAGTATTGTATCATCTGCAATCGATATAATAGAGCAGGACTTACTAATGTTACAACATGGTCAGTCCCAATTGTGTTCTATTGTACAGCTTGGCTGGACATTACAAAATCTGCGTTCAGGCTACGTGCCTTGGCGTTTAATCAACACAACGTCATTATTTTCTATCTTTAACCTTACTGATACACAAATCAGCTTGGCACAAAAAGGAGCAGAATATACAATTCTGGGCATTGAAAAACTTAAGAGATTACCATTGTGTTGGAAATGGGGGTTGCCCAAGTCTCAAAGGGGGTAGCATGGCATCAAGCGGGCAGGCCAAACTTGGAAGACATGTGAAGCACTCACGCAGTACCCTCAGTCAACACACCAGGCACACCACAAAAGAGGCAGGACACCAATTTGAGTTGGAAAAAGATACGTCATTTAGTAGGGTTTCCAACCTGCAAGTCAAAAATGCATTAACAGTGTCATCATAACACGGCGCCAACTGGCACCAGAGCCAAGTATTTCAGAGGGGGAATTATTTACATAGGAACAAAAAGGGTTTGAGTCCATAGTCCATAGCTGTAAGGAAAAAGGATGGTTAATAAATCATTAGACCTGGGGCCAATCTGGCGGGGCCAACTCAGGCTCTCATCCTTAGGGGGTTGGCTGAAAAATGTAAGTTACAACATTATGCATAAATACACCTCATGCATTATAACGCCAATCCCCACCCCTGTAAGGGAAAAACAGAGCATCACAGCACATTTAATATTAGACAGGAGCACCTATCATGAATCAACATGGCTGGCTCATCAATCTGGTACATAAACAAGGGCCTGGAATAACATCAGGCCAACCCATTGAACAACCTAGGCGGAACATACATCGCCCAGCATAGATATCAGGTAGGGGCCCTACTTCTGGACCAGGAGCACCTGTACGAAAACAGCAAGGCTTCCTCTACCATAAACCCTGGAGAATCAACATCAGGGTGTACACAACAGCCCACCCTTATTACTTCTAGACTCCCTTAGACATTTCCTTGCCCAGACTTCCTCTCTAACTGGGGACCCCAGGACAACCCATGAGGTAGGTACCTAAATTTGCAATGAGGGGGAATAAGACTCTCTCTACCCCAGAATATGCAATAAGGGCAGTTTGTGTCAGGAAAGTTAGGGCAGTTCAACAAATCTGGAGCCCAAGTCACAGGTGCCTTCCACAAAACGGGGCGCCTGTCAAGGCGACACGGTCCCAGGGGCGGGCACCGGCAATGTACCCCGTTGCCCCCCCCCTTCCACCAACTTAAGACAAGCCTCACTCACCGGGCTCAGTAGGTCCTGCGGGGCGTCCTTTGGGGTCTCCTCTGCAGGGGGGAACCAGGCACCGACAATGTGCCTCGAGTCGCAGGATTCCCCGGTGATCTGCGCCGGTCACTTGGGCCCACAAGGCCTCACTCAGGCCTTAGCGCCGCAATCGGGGCTCCCTCTTCACTATGGGGGCCCCGTTACACAACTCCTGCTGCCTTCTGGCCTCCTCTAGGCTCCGCCCCTTTCCTAGGGTCCCGGGGCTCACCACCGTAGGGACCAGACCTCCTTTCCAGGGGGGGGGCAGGCACCGACAATGTGCCTCGAGGCCCCTCCCTCCCTGTGGCATCACTCGGGCCCCCCCTCTCCTCTCGGGGGCTCGAGGGGGGGGTTCACTGCATCTCGGGGCAGCCACACTCGCCTCAAGAAGGCCTCTGGGGAGACACGCGGTGTCTAGGCACTTGGGGGGGAGAAGCCTGCCTGGCTTTCCCCCCTCCTCACACGGCTTCCGCCGTTCACTCGGGGCTCCCTCGTCCTCCTGGGAGCCCCACCGGCACTCTGCTCCGGCCGCCTCAGGTCGAGAGGCGGGGCTGGCACCGACAGTGTGCCCCGGCCCCGCCTACTTCACCGGCCCCTCTTGTGGGGGCACAGACCGGCGGGGTAGGCTCCCGCTCCGGTCACTCAATCCTCGGGGCTCCCCCCTCGTCCACGGGGGCCCCGCTCCAGCGCTTCACCCGGGTCCCCCTCCTACCTCACGGGGACCCGGGGCTGGGATTCCGCTTCTCCTGGCCTTCCCGGCCGTCAGCCAATCCCTGCGCGGCCTTTACAGGTCACGGCCACGCAGGCCAATCAGTGCGCGACGGGGGCGGGCCGATGACGCGGCCGGGCCCCCGTCATGTGACGGGAGAACCTGACGGCCTCAGGGCCTAGCGCGGCCCTTCCTGCACTTCGGCGGCCCTCTCCTGGTACCGGGGGCCGCCGCAACGATTTCCACAGCGGTGGGGGGGTCCCCACGATGGCGCCGGGCCGCGGCGGTGATTTCCAGTGGCAATAAGGGGTAGGCTCCCTTCTAATTAATTATTTATATAGCGACAGAAGCGCGCCTCCTCAAACCACAGCGCTGTTTCTCCTCGCAGTTTCCTCAGCCCACACAGCGCGATTCTCCTCAGAAGATGGCGCTATTTACAGCGCACTGCTCTTCAGCGCTTCACCACACAGTGCTATGCAGGGCACAGTTCGAGTACCTAGCGCTTCTCAATTATAGCGCTTGACAGGCAGTGCCTACAAGGGGGTGACAGTTCCTAGGAGCCTACTCTTCCCCAGATGGCGCTTGATAGGCAGTCCAGGGGCAGTCTATTAGACTCAGTTCCTTGAGGGCACACTCCTCCTCAGAATAGCGCTTGCCGGACAGTACCTCACAAGGGCAACAGTTCCTTCAGGCAGCTCCTCACGACCCAGTACTCCCACAGGGTCACAGCTTCAGCAGGGGGAGTGGACAATCCTATTTCTCACCTCCTGGGCGCTTCTTCATGGTAGCGCTGGCGTAACTCCCGGTTCCCACAGTGTCAGGGACCTGGGTAGGGGCCCTCCCTTGTCAGGGGCCCATGGGGACAGCAGAGGGGGGGTCATAGGGGTGCAGGGCCCAGCTCACAGGCCCATGTGGCGGTAGCACCTCACAGCAGGTCCCCTCTCTTCTTTGTCCCAGCGCTGACTGACTCTCTGGTGACACTTCACCCTATTTATACCCTCCTCCCAGGCAGTGCCAGGACCTTCTAGAATGTTGGCACATCTAGCCTAAACTGGTTCTAGGGGAGGGGGTGAGCACCCTGGGTGCCAGGCTTTCCCTCCAAAACTAGGGGTAGCTGGGTAATATTATCTAGACCGCTGACCTATGTCAGTCCAGTGGCAAAACCCATGGCCATGGCATCCATTTTAAAAACAATACATTTCAGTCAGGTACATTTCCAAAATGGGAGTGCAGTTTTAAAATGGGGGATTTTACAAGTGCTCACATTATGTCAGGTAATTACATTTTCACAAGGTGTCTCACACCACTCATGGCCTATACAGGTTTAATCCCATGGGGGAGACAGTCTAGATTAGGGGGTCAAAAGCGAAAAATTTTGGAGGGAAAAGGCCAAGTCCAACACGACTCTCCCCCAGCCAAAAGCCAGGGTAGACATATCAATGCCTTGATGGGCTTCCCTGCTTGGGGCGGAAAAAGGTGGACGCAGGCCTGCAACTACAGGAGCACCTGCAGTCTCTCCTCCACTCTGGAACCCAATGGTTCTCTTTCGCAACCCTCCCTTCACCAACAAAACCACCCCACTGGTGTTCCCTAGTGGGATGTTTCTCCTTCCTAGAGTGGGAGGCTCTAGCCTCAGGCTTGTAATTCCCTTGGACCACTCTCCTCTCTCCAAACTGCCACTGGTCCACCCATCTGGGGTCTACACCCTCAGACTGACCAGCCCTTAGGGGCGAGGCTCTCCTCCCCCTACTTTTCCTCCTAGGGTTCCTCCATCTCCTACGCTGGGGGACACCCTCACACAACTCTCTCCCCAACCTGGAGCCAAAACCCACAGGCTGAACCGGTGACAGGGGCGAGTCCTCCCTCTCCCTGCACCCCCTCCCAGAGTTCCGCACCCTCCTAACTGGAGAAGTACCCCTGGGAGTCACTTCCGGGGGGACTCTGGTTACAGAGGTCCCTCCCACCAGGGCAGGCAACCCCTGTCCCTGGCCACCCAACCCAGGATCTGCGCCCTGTGGCTGAGCTGGTGACAGAGAAGAGACCTTCCTCCCTCTGCACCCCCTCCCAGAGTTCCGCACCCTCCCACTGGGAGTAGTACCCCTGGGAGTCAAAGTGGTAGGGACCTGAATTACAGGTACCCCACCTTCCAGGTCAGGCAACCCCTCAACCTGGAACCCCAGTCCAGGATCTAAACCCTGTGACTGGTCAGACCCCCGAACCACTGGAGCTCCAATTATTGAGGCTCCGGGTCCTCCTGACATGAGGGGATCCTTTCCTCTGGATGACGCATCGGGACAGCCTAGTCTCCCAACCGGAGGTTCTCTTAAAGAACACTCCAGGCCCGGTGACCACAGCTGGGGCATCTCGGGACACCTCCCCGTCTCGCTCCCTTCAGGATCACTCCCCTCAGCCTTCCCAGACGCTCTGACACTTACCCAGAGGTCTGCCTCCCGTGCAAGTTCCCTGGGGTCTGAGAACCCGCACCGCAACAGATGGTGACGCAGTCTTGGGACACAACTCCTTAGCATGTGCTCCCGGATAACGGCATGGCACAGCCCTTCCCAATCCTCCACTGCTCTCCTCACCACCCAATCCTCCAGTACAGTCCAACACTCCTCCTCAAACTCTCCCCAGGACTGATGGAACAGCTTTCCCCTGCCCCTAAATACTAACCCGTCCTCCTCTTCCGGGGAATCAGGCACAGTCTCTTGGGTTTCGGGAGTGGGACTCCTTGCACTGGACCTACACTCGCTGCCACCACTGGATCCCACCCTCTTCGGTGAATCCAGACTCCTAAAACCACTCTCAGGGGACAACCTACCCACCTGAGCTGATCTCTCCCTGGCGAAGGCCCTCTCCGCCTCCGCCATCCTCTCCAGCGCTAGGACTTTTTCAGTCTCTAGTCGCTGCTCTTCTACCCTCAGCTGCGCTAAGCCCTCGGCATGCCTGAGCTTTGCCAGCGACAGCTGATACTCCCTCTCTTCTCTCCTATCTACCCACTCTTCTGGGGACAGGGAAAGGGATGGGGCAGTGCCCCCGGGACTGGACCCAGTGCGAGACTCCCTATCTTCGGTGTCCTCCACAGCTACTGGCGTCTCTGCCCTGCTAGACTCTTCCTCCTCCTCATCGGAGCAATTACCTCCCAGGGTTCTGGATGGGGAGCCCTCTCTCTGGTCTCTAACCCACTGACCCTTCAAAACTTCAGGGGGGTAGTCAGACAAGTCCCCATCAATCTCTAAGGGCTCTCCCCTCTTGAGGGCCTCATAGAGAAACAAATTCCTCCTAATGTTCCCTACTGGGGGTATCCCTCTCTCCAGGAGGAAGTCTATCACCTCCTGTTCGGTGGACTCCATCAGTTCCACTTCCTGGTAAATCAACCCCATCGTGGCGAGGTACACCCGGGACACACCCACCCAGTGGAACAAGGGGACAATTCAGAATACTCTTCAGGAGGAAGCAATCAAAAAACAATATTCAGCCAAACAGCAATAATCCCCACCACAAGGCTCTACCTGTGGTGTAACCTGTGGCCGCTGTGGTACTGCGCAAACACAAGTCCTATCCCACCGCTCTGCCACCAAATGTTGGAAATGGGGGTTGCCCAAGTCTCAAAGGGGGTAGCATGGCATCAAGCGGGCAGGCCAAACTTGGAAGACATGTGAAGCACTCACGCAGTACCCTCAGTCAACACACCAGGCACACCACAAAAGAGGCAGGACACCAATTTGAGTTGGAAAAAGATACGTCATTTAGTAGGGTTTCCAACCTGCAAGTCAAAAATGCATTAACAGTGTCATCATAACACGGCGCCAACTGGCACCAGAGCCAAGTATTTCAGAGGGGGAATTATTTACATAGGAACAAAAAGGGTTTGAGTCCATAGTCCATAGCTGTAAGGAAAAAGGATGGTTAATAAATCATTAGACCTGGGGCCAATCTGGCGGGGCCAACTCAGGCTCTCATCCTTAGGGGGTTGGCTGAAAAATGTAAGTTACAACATTATGCATAAATACACCTCATGCATTATAACGCCAATCCCCACCCCTGTAAGGGAAAAACAGAGCATCACAGCACATTTAATATTAGACAGGAGCACCTATCATGAATCAACATGGCTGGCTCATCAATCTGGTACATAAACAAGGGCCTGGAATAACATCAGGCCAACCCATTGAACAACCTAGGCGGAACATACATCGCCCAGCATAGATATCAGGTAGGGGCCCTACTTCTGGACCAGGAGCACCTGTACGAAAACAGCAAGGCTTCCTCTACCATAAACCCTGGAGAATCAACATCAGGGTGTACACAACAGCCCACCCTTATTACTTCTAGACTCCCTTAGACATTTCCTTGCCCAGACTTCCTCTCTAACTGGGGACCCCAGGACAACCCATGAGGTAGGTACCTAAATTTGCAATGAGGGGGAATAAGACTCTCTCTACCCCAGAATATGCAATAAGGGCAGTTTGTGTCAGGAAAGTTAGGGCAGTTCAACAAATCTGGAGCCCAAGTCACAGGTGCCTTCCGCAAAACGGGGCGCCTGTCAAGGCGACACGGTCCCAGGGGCGGGCACCGGCAATGTACCCCGTTGCCCCCCCCTTCCACCAACTTAAGACAAGCCTCACTCACCGGGCTCAGTAGGTCCTGCGGGGCGTCCTTTGGGGTCTCCTCTGCAGGGGGGAACCAGGCACCGACAATGTGCCTCGAGTCGCAGGATTCCCCGGTGATCTGCGCCGGTCACTTGGGCCCACAAGGCCTCACTCAGGCCTTAGCGCCGCAATCGGGGCTCCCTCTTCACTATGGGGGCCCCGTTACACAACTCCTGCTGCCTTCTGGCCTCCTCTAGGCTCCGCCCCTTTCCTAGGGTCCCGGGGCTCACCACCGTAGGGACCAGACCTCCTTTCCAGGGGGGGGGCAGGCACCGACAATGTGCCTCGAGGCCTCTCCCTCCCTGTGGCATCACTCGGGCCCCCCCTCTCCTCTCGGGGGCTCGAGGGGGGGGGTTCACTGCATCTCGGGGCAGCCACACTCGCCTCAAGAAGGCCTCCGGGGAGACACGCGGTGTCTAGGCACTTGGGGGGGAGAAGCCTGCCTGGCTTTCCCCCCTCCTCACACGGCTTCCGCCGTTCACTCGGGGCTCCCTCGTCCTCCTGGGAGCCCCACCGGCACTCTGCTCCGGCCGCCTCAGGTCGAGAGGCGGGGCTGGCACCGACAGTGTGCCCCGGCCCCGCCTACTTCACCGGCCCCTCTTGTGGGGGCACAGACCGGCGGGGTAGGCTCCCGCTCCGGTCACTCAATCCTCGGGGCTCCCCCCTCGTCCACGGGGGCCCCGCTCCAGCGCTTCACCCGGGTCCCCCTCCTACCTCACGGGGACCCGGGGCTGGGATTCCGCTTCTCCTGGCCTTCCCGGCCGTCAGCCAATCCCTGCGCGGCCTTTACAGGTCACGGCCGCGCAGGCCAATCAGTGCGCGACGGGGCGGGCCGATGACGCGGCCGGGCCCCCGTCATGTGACGGGAGAACCTGACGGCCTCAGGGCCTAGCGCGGCCCTTCCTGCACTTCGGCGGCCCTCTCCTGGTACCGGGGGCCGCCGCAACGATTTCCACAGCGGTGGGGGGGTCCCCACGATGGCGCCGGGCCGCGGCGGTGATTTCCGGTGGCAATAAGGGGTAGGCTCCCTTCTAATTAATTATTTATATAGCGACAGAAGCGCGCCTCCTCAAACCACAGCGCTGTTTCTCCTCGCAGTTTCCTCAGCCCACACAGCGCGATTCTCCTCAGAAGATGGCGCTATTTACAGCGCACTGCTCTTCAGCGCTTCACCACACAGTGCTATGCAGGGCACAGTTCGAGTACCTAGCGCTTCTCAATTATAGCGCTTGACAGGCAGTGCCTACAAGGGGGTGACAGTTCCTAGGAGCCTACTCTTCCCCAGATGGCGCTTGATAGGCAGTCCAGGGGCAGTCTATTAGACTCAGTTCCTTGAGGGCACACTCCTCCTCAGAATAGCGCTTGCCGGACAGTACCTCACAAGGGCAACAGTTCCTTCAGGCAGCTCCTCACGACCCAGTACTCCCACAGGGTCACAGCTTCAGCAGGGGGAGTGGACAATCCTATTTCTCACCTCCTGGGCGCTTCTTCATGGTAGCGCTGGCGTAACTCCCGGTTCCCACAGTGTCAGGGACCTGGGTAGGGGCCCTCCCTTGTCAGGGGCCCATGGGGACAGCAGAGGGGGGGTCATAGGGGTGCAGGGCCCAGCTCACAGGCCCATGTGGCGGTAGCACCTCACAGCAGGTCCCCTCTCTTCTTTGTCCCAGCGCTGACTGACTCTCTGGTGACACTTCACCCTATTTATACCCTCCTCCCAGGCAGTGCCAGGACCTTCTAGAATGTTGGCACATCTAGCCTAAACTGGTTCTAGGGGAGGGGGTGAGCACCCTGGGTGCCAGGCTTTCCCTCCAAAACTAGGGGTAGCTGGGTAATATTATCTAGACCGCTGACCTATGTCAGTCCAGTGGCAAAACCCATGGCCATGGCATCCATTTTAAAAACAATACATTTCAGTCAGGTACATTTCCAAAATGGGAGTGCAGTTTTAAAATGGGGGATTTTACAAGTGCTCACATTATGTCAGGTAATTACATTTTCACAAGGTGTCTCACACCACTCATGGCCTATACAGGTTTAATCCCATGGGGGAGACCGTCTAGATTAGGGGGTCAAAAGCGAAAAATTTTGGAGGGAAAAGGCCAAGTCCAACACATTGACAATGTCAGAACGACCTGTCATTGAATGGATAATACACGGAATTATAACTATTCCGATAACAACTTTCCAATTTCGATACTGCCAAAAGTATATACAGGCAGGCCAGTATGAAAGGTTGGGTAAAGGATACATTAAGTCATCATGTAAATTACCTTACACACACACATGTTATAGTGAAAAAGGACAGAATGTATTTCTTAGTGGTGATAATTGTGAAAAATCACTAAGTGGTATACTTCTGTGTCAGGGTATAAATCTACATGGGGCCTGTGAGGGGACTTCAAATAACCTTTCATGACACCAGCTTGGCACACCTGCAACTCGAATAGAGCCATTCTTTAGACGGCTTTCTAACAGGAGCTACATTCTAATTGTGGACCACAGATGTTGTGGCCTGGTGCCAGGAAAAGCTTATCTCGTAAGCGTTTCGTCCATGGTCACTTGTTGTATGCAAGTATCTTATCCAAACGACACTCCAGACAGGGAGGGAAACATTTGGCCCAGTTTGAAAATCTCTTCTATTCGAATTGATACTTTAAGCAGAATGAAGTCTGTTCTTCTACAGACGCCTGTGCCCTTGACGTCATCAAAAGAAACGTATGATCTCCAAGTTGCAAGGACAACGGCAGAGATACATAACCTTTTATCAACAAATTGCTCCTTACACTTCGCAGAAATGGTAAACGAAATCTTAAATATTTCTGATACGAATAGCATCGCGACTGTATTTAAGTCAATTTTTTCGGGACTGTTGACACCTTTCAAAGCAGTCCTGGGCATTTTTCCTAATTTTGTCCATTCAGTCTTTGGCGGCCTTCCACTCCTGTTGGGACTCGTAGCAGGCATTTTATTTTTGATACTCCTGCTTCGTTATGGCAAGCCATGTCACAGACAAGACTCCAGCAACAATGGAAGAAACGATCCTAGCTATACGCTATCGGGACCGCATAACTTAAGTCCTTGGATTAGCCCGGCTAAGAGATCTGAATATGACCTGGTTTCTTTCATTCAGACCCATCTGGCAGAATTGTATCTTACCTGTGTTAAGATGTATGCTGTGCAGAGAAGAATGCGTGTTAGACGTCTGTCTTACACTACAATCAGAAGTACCAATGGCTACAGATACTTTGCTCAGTCCAGTAACGGCTCATGCATCGTGCTGTCCCCAGCGGTTACCCATCCTGATGACGGCATTCGTGGAAACTTCACCACTGCGATTAAAGGGTAGTGAAGTGCAAGATGAGAGCAGCATCAACCAGGTACGACCTTCTGTGAGCAATGCTGATCAGTACATCGATGATAGCAATCATTCTCACGACTGCACAGTTGCAGCATTTTCCAACTTGGTCGAACTTTCACCTGAAGCGGTAGACTGCTTTTTTGAAAGTCTGTCTGAAATGATGTTCTCCCCTGAACAAAAAGAATAACTTTTTAAGCAAACAAGCACTCAGCGTTCCATGAACTCTGAAATTTGGCCTTCAGCTTTGAAAACAAAAGCTTCTGGAAATATTTGGAACTGTTTTGAATTCTTCCCCTGAAAAACGAATTTGTTTTTTTCCCCGATTCCAAAATATTTACTTTTTTTTGGCACTCATCCTCTGCTTAAAGTAGAACTATTCTTAGAGAACAGAGCTTCTATTTTTAGGAACTCTAGAGACAATATATTACCTCAGCCTCTAGCATATTTACAAATAACTGTATTTATATGTGATGAAGTGGTCTCGCACTTTTCTTTTCTGTATTAAGAGCCATTTCATGTGTAATTTTCGCTGAATCATTCCACTGATATATATGCATCCTATTTTATGAATGATTACTCTGCTTGAAATACTATACCTATACTCATTTTTCGTGTATTTCGCATATGCCATTTCAGATGCTAAAAATGTATTTTGGGGTGGATCGGTATACACATACTCCGTTAGATATGTTTACTATTGCTTAGTTTAGTAATTATGGACATGAATTCGTGGAGTGGGTGTAGTGTGTTTTTCTAGGTACCTGAATCGATATTCCTCTTTGCCTTTGCCTGGTTATAAATCAATAATATCCCTACAACGGCATAGAAACCCTTTTCATAATTCAGTCATAGCGCATGCTGTCACATTAAGCAAGCCTACTCCTCCAGCCCCCTAGAAAGCACACCGAGTTCTTAAACAAATCCAAGCCTCCAGCAACCTGGGAAATCCCCGCTACTGTTGTTTTGATTTCGTCCAAGAACTCCTGTAAAGCACTGTAAGAACGACCAGTTCTTAGTGACATCTTTATTGACGTCTTATGTCCATCCTTATGTCAAACCCGGCACCTTTCAGGTATAAATATACCAACGCTGCCTTAAGCAAACACATGGTGGTAATCCTGGAGCAGAGCAGCTATCTACTTCCGAAGAGCCCAGCTAATGCGAGAGCCCACGGACGCTGCCCCTCCCTTTTGACGCGCTGAGAAAGACGCTGTCTTTTCTCTTACCGAGAAATCCAGCCTCCGGCGTTTCCAGCTTACCCTTGCGGGTGACTGGGATACCGAGTCCTGAGAGAGAGATACCAGCCCTCCTGCCTTCTAATACCCAGGTACTGAACTGACTAAACCCTTACAGAGAATTCTTGAGTCAGATTCTTGGCAAAACAAACTTAACTTAAACTGCTACTTACTTACTCCTTCCCACGTATTAGGCTTAGGTCAGGTACACCGGGGTAGGCGTAGTTAGAAGCACCAGTTGAGTACGATTAGTCAATGTATATATGTATGTATCTATTTTATCCATTTTAAAGTATCATATGGCTAAGAAACCATATCCATGCTTTTACAGTATTATTTCATAATCCTGCTTTTACTGTATGCACTTTACTTTACTACAAGTATTGCAATTGTAGAAATTCATTTCTCTTGTCTGAGGAAAGAGACTGCTCAATAAATGACACCTTTTATTGTCAACGCCCGTCTTTCTTTTTCTCTGCAATCTGGTGAAACTAAGTACGCACCTTTGACTGAGTGAAATAGCTGTCTTTTGTTTTCACACGACTCTAGAGATACACTCTTATTCAGGGAGAGCAAAGTTGTCATGTTTTATGGTTGTCACAAATGAAATCCCTTCCTGTCTATCCAGGGAGGTTAAACTCCTCCTCGCTTATTCGAGAAAGTTTCTAGTGAACTCTGACCTAGCTGGCAAAAAACTTAAGTCTAATATAGTCAGTAGAGACCTAGTTAACCTCAGTCCTACGTCTACACTACTGAAGATATTATTCCAATGCGCAGAGCCTATTAGGACTATAGGAACTACACTACACTTTGAGGGTTAAAACATATTTATTTACTGCGGGAAGTGATGTAAACAGCATTTAGAGATATTTCATGTTCATGCGAGAAAGTCCGATATTTCATGCAAAATGATAGATGACCCGCGACCCGAGGAAATTGCTCTGAAATTATGAAAATGGCCCGTTTTGAAAATTTCCATCTTTTAACTAATTTTGACTTTCAGATGTGGATCGTCACTTTTGGAGCTAAAATGAGCATGTTTATAGTAATTTTCAAGCTTTCTAGCAAGACAAAACTCAAGATTTGGCGCTAGGGTAAAAGTGACTTAAAATGACCCAAATCCACACTTTGAGGGCTTAAAATGTGTTTGTTCACTGCGGGAAGTGATATAATCACCATTTAGAGGTAATTCATGTTCATGCAAGAAGGTCCGATTTTTCATGCAAAATGATCGATGACCTTGGACCTGAGGAAATTGCTCTGAGATGACCAAAATGGTCCGTTTTGATAATTTCCATCTTTCAACTAATTTTGACTTTCAGATGTGGATCATCACTTTTGGAGCTAAAATGAGCATGTTTATAGTCATTTTCAAGCTTCTAGGAAGCCAAAACTCAAGATTTGGCGCTAGGGTAAAAGTGACTTAAAATGACCCAAATCCACACTTTGAGGGCTTAAAATGTGTTTATTCACTGCGGGAAGTGATATAATCACCATTTAGAGGTAATTCATGTTCATGCGAGATCGTCCGATTTTTCATGCAAAATTATCGATGACCTTGGCTTTGGACCTGAGGAAATTGCTCTGAGATTACCACAATTGTGCGTTTTGATCATTTCCATCTTTCAACTAATTTTGACTTTCAGATGTGGATCATCCCATTTGGAACTAAAATGACCATATTTATAGTCATTTTCATGCTTCTAGGGAGCCAAAACTCAAGATTTGGCGCAAGGGTAAAAGTGACTTAAAATGACTCAAATGCTCACTTTGAGGGCTTAAAATGTGTTTATTCACTGCGGGAAGTGATATAATCAACATTTAGAGGTAATTCATGTTAATGCCAGAAGGCCCGAATTTTCATGCAAAACCATCGATGACCAGCGACATGAGGAAATTGCTCTGAGAGGACCAGAATGGTCAGTTTTTGACAATTTCCGTCTTTCAACTAATTTTGACTTTCAGATGTGTATCATCCCTTTTGGAACTAAAATGACCATATTTATAGTCATTTTCGTGCTTCTAGGGAGCCAAAACTCAAGATTTGGCGCATGGGTAAAAGTGACTTAAAATGACCCACATGCTCACTTTGTGGCATAAAACTTGTTTATTCACTGCAGGAAGTGATATCAACACCATTTAGAGGTAATTCATGTTTCCAACTCCCCATCTGTCTCCCCCATCTCGCGACCTGAGGAAACTGCTCTTAGATTACCAAAATGGTCCGTTTTGAAAATTTCCATAATCAACTAATTTTGACTTTCAGATGTGGATTATCACTTTTGGAGCTAAAATGAGCATGTTTACGAAGCAAAAACTCAAGATTTGGCGCAAGGGTAAAAGTGACTTAAAATGGCTCCAATGCTCACTTTGAGGGCTTAAAATGTGTTTATTCACTGCGGGAAATGAAATAATCAACATTTAAAAGGTAATTCATGTTCATGCACGAAGGTCCGAATTTTCATGCAAAACCATCGATGACCAGCGACCTGATGAAATTGCTCTGAGAGGACCAAAATGGTCCATTTTGACAATTTCCATCTTTCAACTAATTTTGACTTCCAGATGTGGATCATCCCTTTTGGAACTAAAATGACCATATTTATAGTCATTTTCATGCTTCTAGGGAGCCAAAACTCAAGATTTGGCGCATGGGTAAAAGTGACTTAAAATGACAAACATGCTCACTATGTGGGCTTAAAACGTGTTTATGCACTGTAGGAAGTGATATTAACACCATTTAGAGGTAATTCATGTTTCCAACTCTGCATCTGTCTCCCCCATCTCCACTCTCTCCCCATCTCCCTCTCCCCATCGGTCTCTCCCTCATCTCCCTCGCCCTCATCATCTCTCCCCATCTGTCTCTTCCATCTCCACTGTCTCCCCATCAGTCTCACCCTCATCTTGCTCTCCCTCATCCCCCATTCCCCTCATTCCATGTCCCTCCTCATGTGTCTCCACCATCTCCACCCTGTCCCCATCTCCCTCTCTATCCTCTCTCCAACTGTCTCTCCCTCATCTCCCTCATCCCATGTCCTTCTCCGATCTGTCTCCCCAATCTGGTTATCGGTCCACCCATCTGTCTCCCCATCTGTCTCCCCCATCTCTCTCCCCATCTCCCCATATTATCTCCCCATAATATCTCCATTATACCTCCATTATATCTCTGTTTTATCCACATTTTATCTCTGCTTAATCTCCATGTTATCCCTGTATTATCCCCATTTATCTCCACTTTAGCTCCATTTTATCCCCATTTATCTCCACTTTATCACCACTATAGCCCCATTTTATCCCTGTTTTAATCCCACTTTATCCCAATTTTAGCTCCACTTTAGCCTCATTTTATCTCCATAATATCTCAATTTTATCCCCATTTTATCTGCACTTTCTCTTCCCATTTTAGCTCCACTTTAGCTCCATTTTATCCCCATTTTTCCTCCATTTTTTCCGGTTTATCCCCAATTTATCTCCAGTTTATCTCCATTATCTATCTACTTTATTTACATTAAATCTCCATCCCTTACTATCCAATCTCCATCTCTGCATCCCATCTCCATCTTGCCATCCGATCTCCAACTCCCCATCTCCATCTCCATCCCATCTCCATAAAATGAGCATGATCATAGTCATTTTCCTGCTTCCAGGGAGCCAAAACTCAAGATTTGGTTCAAGGGTAAAAGAGACTTAAAATGACTCAAATGCTCACTTTGAGGGCTTAAAATGTGTTTATTCACTGCGGGAAGTGATATAATCACCATTTAGAGGTAATTCATGTTAATGCCAGAAGGCCCGAATTTTCATGCAAAACCATCGATGACCAGCGACATGAGGAAATTGCTCTGAGAGGACCAGAATGGTCAGTTTTTGACAATTTCCGTCTTTCAACTAATTTTGACTTTCAGATGTGTATCATCCCTTTTGGAACTAAAATGACCATATTTATAGTCATTTTCGTGCTTCTAGGGAGCCAAAACTCAAGATTTGGCGCATGGGTAAAAGTGACTTAAAATGACCCACATGCTCACTTTGTGGCATAAAACTTGTTTATTCACTGCAGGAAGTGATATCAACACCATTTAGAGGTAATTCATGTTTCCAACTCCCCATCTGTCTCCCCCATCTCGCGACCTGAGGAAACTGCTCTTAGATTACCAAAATGGTCCGTTTTGAAAATTTCCATAATCAACTAATTTTGACTTTCAGATGTGGATTATCACTTTTGGAGCTAAAATGAGCATGTTTAGGAAGCAAAAACTCAAGATTTGGCGCAAGGGTAAAAGTGACTTAAAATGGCTCCAATGCTCACTTTGAGGGCTTAAAATGTGTTTATTCACTGCGGGAAATGAAATAATCAACATTTAAAAGGTAATTCATGTTCATGCACGAAGGTCCGAATTTTCATGCAAAACCATCGATGACCAGCGACCTGATGAAATTGCTCTGAGAGGACCAAAATGGTCCATTTTGACAATTTCCATCTTTCAACTAATTTTGACTTCCAGATGTGGATCATCCCTTTTGGAACTAAAATGACCATATTTATAGTCATTTTCATGCTTCTAGGGAGCCAAAACTCAAGATTTGGCGCATGGGTAAAAGTGACTTAAAATGTCAAACATGCTCACTATGTGGGCTTAAAACGTGTTTATGCACTGTAGGAAGTGATATTAACACCATTTAGAGGTAATTCATGTTTCCAACTCCGCATCTGTCTCCCCCATCTCCACTCTCTCCCCATCACCCTCTCCCCATCGGTCTCTCCCTCATCTCCCTCGCCCTCATCATCTCTCCCCATCTGTCTCTTCCATCTCCACTGTCTCCCCATCAGTCTCACCCTCATCTTGCTCTCCCTCATCCCCCATTCCCCTCATTCCAAGTCCCTCCTCATGTGTCTCCACCATCTCCACCCTGTCCCCATCTCCCTCTCTATCCTCTCTCCAACTGTCTCTCCCTCATCTCCCTCATCCCATGTCCTTCTCCGATCTGTCTCCCCAATCTGGTTATCGGTCCCCCCATCTGTCTCCCCATCTGTCTCCCCCATCTCTCTCCCCATCTCTCCATATTATCTCCCCATAATATCTCCATTATACCTCCATTATATCTCTGTTTTATCCACATTTTATCTCTGCTTAATCTCCATGTTATCCCTGTATTATTCCCATTTATCTCCACTTTAGCTCCATTTTATCCCCATTTATCTCCACTTTATCACCACTATAGCCCCATTTTATCCCTGTTTTAATCCCACTTTATCCCAATTTTAGCTCCACTTTAGCCTCATTTTATCTCCATGTTATCTCAATTTTATCCCCATTTTATCTGCACTTTTTCTCCCCATTTTAGCTCCACTATAGCCCCATTTTATCCCCATTTTTCCGCCATTTTTTCCGGTTTATCCCCAATTTATCTCCAGTTTATCTCCATTATCTATCTACTTTATTTACATTAAATCTCCATCCCTTACTATCCAATCTCCATCTCTGCATCCCATCTCCATCTTGCCATCCGATCTCCAACTCCCCATCTCCATCTCCATCCCATCTCCATAAAATGAGCATGATCATAGTCATTTTCCTGCTTCCAGGGAGCCAAAACTCAAGATTTGGTTCAAGGGTAAAAGAGACTTAAAATGACTCAAATGCTCACTTTGAGGGCTTAAAATGTGTTTATTCACTGCGGGAAGTGATATAATCACCATTTAGAGGTAATTCTTGTTCATGCGATAAGGTCCGATTTTTCATGCAAAACGACCGATGACCTGCGACTTGAGGAAAAAACTTGCTCTGAGAGCACCAAAATGTTCAGTTTTGAAAATTTCAATCTTTCAACTAATTTTAACTTTCACATGTGGATCATCACTTTTGGAGCTAAAATGACCATATTTATAGTCATTTTCATGCTTCTAGGGAGCCAAAACTCAAGTATTGGCTCATGGGTAAAAGTGACTTAAGATGACCCAACTGCGCACTTTGAGGGCTTAAAACATGTTTATTCACTGCGGGAAGTGATATAAACACCATTTAGAGGTAATTCATGTTCATGAGAGAAGGTCCGATTTTTCATGCAAAACGACCGATGACATGCGACCTGAGGAAATTGCTCTGAGAAGACCAAAATGGTCAGTTTTGAAAATTTCAATCTTTCAACTAATTTTAACTTTCACATGTGGATCATCACTTTTGAAGCTAAAATGACCATATTTATAGTCATTTTAATGCTTCTAGGAAGCCAAAACTCAAGATTTGGCACATGGGTAAAAGTGACTCAAAATTATCCAAATGCTCACTTTGAGGGCTTAAAACATGTTTATTCACTGCAGGAAGTGATATAAACACCATAGAGGTAATTCATGTTCATGCGAGAAGGTCCTATTTTTCATGCAAAAGGATCGATGACCCGTGACCCGAGGAAATTGCTCTGAGAGGAACAAAATGGTCGGTTTTGAAAATTTCCATCGTTCAACTAAGTTTGACTTTCAGATGTGGATCATCGCTTGTGGAGATAAAATTACCATATTTATAGTCATTTTTATGCTTCGAGGGAGCCAAAACTCAAGATTTGGCGCAAGAGTAAAAGTGACTTAAAATGACTCAAATGCTCACTTTGAGGGCTTAAAATGTGTTTATTCACTGCGGGAAGTGATATAATCAACAATTAGAGGTAATTCATGTTCATGAGAGAAGTTCCGACTTTTCATGCACAATGACCGATGACCTGCGACCTGGCGAAATTGCTCTGAGAAGACCAAAATGGTCAGCTTTGAAAATTTCAATCTTTCAACTAATTTTAACTTTCACATGTGGATCATCACTTTTGGAGCTAAAATGACCATATTTATAGTCATTTTCATGCTTCTAGGGAGCCAAAACTCAAGATTTGGCACATGGGTAAAAGTGACTCAAAATTATCCAAATGCTCACTTTGAGGGCTTAAAACATGTTTATTCACTGCAGGAAGTGATATAAACAGCATAGAGGTAATTCATGTTCATGCGAGAAGGTCCGATTTTTCATGCAAAAGGATCGATGACCCGTGACCTGAGGAAATTGCTCTGAGATGACCAAAATGGTCCGTTTTGATAATGTCCATCTTTCAACTAATTTTGACTCTCAGATGTGGATCATCACTTTTGGAGCTAAAATGAGCATGTTTATAGTCATTTTCAAGCTTCTAGGGAGTACAAACTCAAGATTCGGCACAAGGGTAAAAGTGACTTAAAATGACCCAAATCCGCCCTTTGAGCCTTTGAGGGCTTAAAACATGTTTATTCACTGTGGGAAGTGATATAAACGCAATTTAGAGGTAATTCATGTTGATGCGAGAAGGTCCGATTTTTCATGCAAAACGATCGATGACCCTCGTCCTGAGGAAATTGCTCTGGGATTACCAAAATGGTCCGTTTTGAAAATGTCCATCTTTCAACTAATTTTGACTCTCAGATGTGGATGATCACTTTTGGAGCTAAAATGAACATGTTTATAGTAATTTTCGAGCTTCTAGGGGGCGTAAACTCGAGATTTGGTGCAAGGGTAAAAGTGACTTAAAATGGCTCAAATGCTCACTTTGAGGGCTTAAAATATGTTTATTCACTGCAGGAAGTGATATAATCAACATTTAGAGGTAATTCATGTTCATGCAAGAAGGTCAGAATTTTCATGCAAAACCATCGATGACCAGCAACCTGAGGAAATTGCTCTGAGAGGACCAAAATGGTCAGTTTTTGACAATTTCCATCTTTCAACTCATTTTGACTTTTAGATGTGGATCATCCCTTTTGGAACTAAAATGACCATATTTATAGTCATTTTCATGCTTCTAGGGAGCCAAAACTCAAGATTTGGCGCAAGGGTAAAAGTGACTTAACCCCTTCCACGCTGATGACGAGCTGGGCTCGTCATGGCGTAGCCTCCTCGCACGCTGATGACGAGCCCAGCTCGTCACGTAACATGCGCTTTAAAACATCTCAGCGTACGAGCGGAATTCCGCCCGCACGCATGCGGATAAAATGACTCAAATGCTCACTTTGAGGGCTTAAAATGTGTTTATTCACTGCGGGAAGTGATATAATCACCATTTAGAGGTAATTCATGTTCATGAGAGAAGGTCCGACTTTTCATGCACAACGACCGATGACCTGCGACCTGAGGAAATTGCTCTGAGAAGACCAAAATGGTCAGCTTTGAAAATTTCAATCTTTCAACTAATTTTAACTTTCACATGTGGATCATCACTTTTGGAGCTAAAATGACCATATTTATAGTCATTTTCATGCTTCTAGGGAGCCAAAACTCAAGATTTGGCACATGGGTAAAAGTGACTCAAAATTATCCAAATGCTCACTTTGAGGGCTTAAAACATGTTTATTCACTGCAGGAAGTGATATAAACAGCATAGAGGTAATTCATGTTCATGCGAGAAGGTCCGATTTTTCATGCAAAAGGATCGATGACCCGTGACCTGAGGAAATTGCTCTGAGATGACCAAAATGGTCCGTTTTGATAATGTCCATCTTTCAACTAATTTTGACTCTCAGATGTGGATCATCACTTTTGGAGCTAAAATGAGCATGTTTATAGTCATTTTCAAGCTTCTAGGGAGTACAAACTCAAGATTCGGCACAAGGGTAAAAGTGACTTAAAATGACCCAAATCTGCCCTTTGAGGGCTTAAAACATGTTTATTCACTGTGGGAAGTGATATAAACGCAATTTAGAGGTAATTCATGTTGATGCGAGAAGGTCCGATTTTTCATGCAAAACGATCGATGACCCGCGTCCTGAGGAAATTGCTCTGGGATTACCAAAATGGTCCGTTTTGAAAATGTCCATCTTTCAACTAATTTTGACTCTCAGATGTGGATGATCACTTTTGGAGCTAAAATGAACATGTTTATAGTAATTTTCGAGCTTCTAGGGGGCGTAAACTCGAGATTTGGTGCAAGGGTAAAAGTGACTTAAAATGGCTCAAATGCTCACTTTGAGGGCTTAAAATATGTTTATTCACTGCAGGAAGTGATATAATCAACATTTAGAGGTAATTCATGTTCATGCAAGAAGGTCAGAATTTTCATGCAAAACCATCGATGACCAGCAACCTGAGGAAATTGCTCTGAGAGGACCAAAATGGTCAGTTTTTGACAATTTCCATCTTTCAACTCATTTTGACTTTTAGATGTGGATCATCCCTTTTGGAACTAAAATGACCATATTTATAGTCATTTTCATGCTTCTAGGGAGCCAAAACTCAAGATTTGGCGCGAGGGTAAAAGTGACTTAACCCCTTCCACGCTGATGACGAGCTGGGCTCGTCATGGCGTAGCCTCCTCGCACGCTGATGACGAGCCCAGCTCATCACGTAACATGCGCTTTAAAACATCTCAGCGTACGAGCGGAATTCCGCCCGCACGCATGCGGATAAAATGACTCAAATGCTCACTTTGAGGGGTTAAAATGTGTTTATTCACTGCGGGAAGTGATATAATCACCATTTAGAGGTAATTCATGTTCATGCAAGAAGGTCCTTTTTTTCATGCTAAATGATCGATGACCAGCGACCTGAGGAAATTGCTCTGAGAGGACCAAAATGGTCCGATTTCACAATTTCCAACTTTCAGATGTGGATCATCACTTTTGGAGATAAAATTACCATATTTATAGTCATTTTCATGATTCTAGGCAGCCAAAACTCAAGATTTGGCGCATGGGTAAAAGTGAACTAAAATGACCCAAATCCGCACTTTGAGGGCTTAAACATGTTTATTTACTGCGGGAAGTGATATAAACAAAATTTAGAGGTAATTCATGTTCATGCGAGAAGGTCCGTTTTTCATGCAAAACGATCGATGACCCGCGACCTGAGAAGGTTGCTCTGAGATGACCAAAATGGTCCGTTTTGAAAATGTCCATCTTTCAACTAATTTTGACTTTCAGATGTGGATGATCACTTTTGGAGCTAAAATGAGCATGTTTAAAGTCATTTTCAAGCGTCTACGGAGCCAAAACTCAAGATTTGGTTCAAGGGTAACAGTGGCTTAAAATGACTCAAATGCTCACTTTGAGGGCTTAAAATGTGTTTATTCACTGCGGGAAGTGATATAATCACCATTTAGAAGTAATTCTTGTTCATGCAAGAAGGTTCGACTTTTCATGCACAATAATCGATGACCCGCGACTCGAGGAAATTGCTCTGAGAGGACCAAAATGGTCAGTTTTGAAAATTTCAATCTTTCAACTAATTTTACCTTTCAGATGTGGATCTTCACTTTTGGAGATAAAATTACCATATTTGTAGTAATTTTCATGCTTCTAGGGAGCCAAAACTCAAGATTTGGCGCAAGGGTAAAAGTGACTTAACCCCTTGCATGCTAATGACGGCCAGGAGCCGTCAAGACACACAGTGCTTGTGTGCTGATGACGGCTCCCGGCCGTCATAACCGCACCCGCGATCGGAATGTGCTGCAGAGGCGCAGAACCGCAGCATTATGCAAGGGGTTAAAATGACCCAAATGCACACTTTGAAGGTTTAAATATGTTTATTCACTGCGGGAAGTGATGTAAACAGCATTTAGAGATATTTCATGTTCATGCGACAAAGTCCGATATTTCATCCAAAATGATCGATGACCTTAGACCTGAGGAAATTGCTCTGAAATTAAGAAAATGGTCTGTTTGAAAATTTCCATCTTTCAACTAATTTTGACTTTCAGATGGGGATCATCACTTTTGGAGCTAAAATGAGCATTGTTAAACTCAATTTCAAGATTCTAGGGAGCCGAATCTCAAGATTTGGTTCAAGGGTAAAAGTAACTTAAAATAACTCAAATGCTCACTTTGAGGGCTTAAAATGTGTTTATTCACAGCGGGAAGTGATATAATCACCATTTAGAAGTAATTCTTGTTCATGCAAGAAGGACCGATTTTTCATGCAAAACGATTGATGACCCGCGACCTGAGGAAATTGCTCTGAGATGACCAAAATGGTCCATTTTGAAAATGTCCATCTTTCAACTAATTTTGACTTTCAGATGTGGATCATCACTTTTGGAGATAAAATTACCATATTTGTAGTCATTTTCATGCTTCTAGGGAGCCAAAACTCAAGATTTGGCGCAAGGGTAAAAGTGACTTAACCACTTGCATGCTGATGACGGCCGGGAGTCGTCATGGCACACAGTGCTCGTGTGCTGATGACGGCTCCTGGCCATCATGACCGCACCCGCGATCGGAATGTGCTGCACAGGCGCAGAACCGCGGCAGCATGCAAGGGGTTAAAATGGCCCAAATGCACACTCTGAAGGTTAAAACATGTTTATTCACCGCGGGAAGTGATGTAAACAGCATTTAGAGATATTTCATGTTTATGCGAGAAAGTCCGATATTTCATGCAAAAGGATAGATGACCAGCGACCCGAGGAAATTGCTCTGAAATTACGAAAATGGTCAGTTTTGAAAATTTCCATCTTTCAACTAATTTTGACTTTCAGATGTGGATCATCACTTTTGGAGCTAAAATGAGCATGTTTAAAGTCATTTTCAAGCTTCTAGGAAGCCAAAACTCAAGATTTGGCGCAAGGGTAAAAGTGACTTAAAATGACTCAAATGCTCACTTTGAGGGCTTAAAATGTGTTTATTCACTGCAGAAAGTGATATAATCAACATTTAGAGGTAATTCATGTTCATGCAAGAAGGTCCGAATTTTCATGCAAAACCATCGATGACCAGCGACCTGAGGAAATTGCTCTGGGAGGACCAAAATGGTCCGATTTCACAATTTCCATCTTTCAAGTAATTTTGACTTTCAGATGTGGATCATCACTTTTGGAGATAAAATTACCATATTTATAGTCATTTTCATGCTTCTAGGGAGCCAAAACTCAAGATTAGGCACAAGGGTAAAAGTGACTTAAAATGAACCAAATCCGCCCTTTGAGGGCTTAAAACATGTTTATTCACCGCGGGAAGTGATATAAATGCAATTTAGAGGTAATTCATGTTGATGCAAAAAGGTCCGATTTTTCATGCAAAACGATCGATGACCCGCGACCTGAGGAAATTGCTCTGAGATTACCAAAATGGTCCGTTTTGAAAATGTCCATCTTTCAACTAATTTTGACTCTCAGATGTGGATGATCACTTTTGGAGCTAAAATGAACATGTTTCAAGTCATTTTCAAACTTCTAGGGAGCCAAAACTCAAAATTTGGTTCAAGGGTAAAAGTGACTTAAAATGACTGAAATGCTCACTTTGAGGGCTTAAAATGTGTTTATTCACTGCGGGAAGTGATATAATCACCAGTTAGAGGTAATTCTTTTTCATGCAAGAAGGTCCGAATTTTCATGCAAAATATTCGATGACCCGCGACCTGAGGAAATTGCTCTGAGAGGACTAAAATGGTCAGTTTTGAAAATGTCAATCTTTCAACTAATTTTAACTTTCAGATGTGGATCATAATTTTTGGAGCTAAAATGACCATATTTGTAGTAATTTTCATGCTTCTAGGGAGCCAAAACTCAAGTTTTGGCTCATGGGAAAAAGTGACTTAACATGACCAAACTGCGCACTTTGAGGGCTTAAAACATGTGTATTCACTGCGGGAAGTGATATAAACACCATTTCGAGGTAATTCATGTTCATGCAAGAAGGTCCGAAGTTTCATGCAAAATAATCGATGACCCGCGACCTGAGGGAATTGCTCTGAGAGGACCAAAATGGTCCGTTTTGAAACTGTCCATCTTTCAACTAATTTTGAATTTCAGATGTGGATGATCACTTTTGGAGCTGAAATGAGCATGTTTAAAGTCATTTTCAAGCTTCTAGGGAGCCAAAACTCAAGATTTGGTTCAAGGGTAAAAGTGACTTAAAATGACTCAAATGCTCACTTTGAGGGCTTAAAATGTGTTTATTCACTGTGGGAAGTGATATAATCACCATTTAGAGGTAATTCTTGTTCATGTGAGATAGTCTGATTTTTCATGCAAAATGATCGATGACCTTGGACCTGAGGAAATTGCTCTGAGATGACCAAAATGGTCTGTTTTGATAATTTCCATCTTTAAACTAATTTTAACTTTCAGATGTGGATCATCACTTTTGGAGCTAAAATGAGCATGTTATAGTAATTTTCAAGCTTCTAGGTAGCCAAAACTCAAGATTTAGCTCAAGGGTAAAAGTGACTTCAAATGGCTCCAATGCTCACTTTGAGGGCCTAAAATGTGTTTATTCACTGCAGGAAATGAAATATTCAACATTTAAAAGGTAATTCAGTTCATGCAAGAAGGTCGGAATTTTCATGCAAAACCATCGATGACCAGCGACCTGATGAAATTGCTCTGAGAGGACCAAAATGGTCCGTTTTGACAATTTCCATCTTTCAACTAATTTTGACTTCCAGATATGGATCATCCCTTTTGGAACTAAAATGACCATATTTATAGTCATTTCCATGCTTCTAGGGAGCCAAAACTCAAGATTTGGCGCATGGGTAAAAGTGACTTAAAATGACAAACATGCTCACTTTGTGGGCTTAAAACGTGTTTATGCACTGTCGGAAGTGATATCAACACCATTTAGAGGTAATTCATGTTTCCAACTCCCCATCTGTCTCCCCCATCTCCACTCTCTCCCCATCACCCTCTCCCCATCGGTCTCTCCTTTATCTCCCTCTCCCTCATCATCTCTCCCCCATCTGTCTCCCCCATCTCCACTGTCTCCCCATCAGTCTCACCCTCATCTTGCTCTCCCTCATCCCCCTCATCCCATGTCCCTCCTCATGTGTCTCCACCATCTCCACCCTGTCCCCATCTCCCTCTCTATCCTCTCTCCACTTGTCTCTCCCTCATCTCCCTCATCCCATGTCCTTCTCCGATCTGTCTCCCCAATCTGGTTATCGGTCTCCCCCATCTGTCTCCCCATCGGTCTCCCCCATCTCTCTCCCCATCTCCCCATATTATCTCCCCATAATATCTCCATTATACCTCCATTATGTCTCTGTTTTATCCACATTTTATCTCTGCTTAATCTCCATGTTATCCCTGTATTATCCCCATTTATCTCCACTTTAGCTCCATTTTATCCCCATTTATCTCCACTTTATCACCACTATAGAACCATTTTATCCCTGTTTTATTCCCACTTTATCCCAATTTTAGCTCCACTTTAGCCTCATTTTATCTCCATGGCATCTCCATTTTATCCCCATTTTATCTCCACTTTCCCCCATTTTAGCTCCATTTTATCCCCATTTTTCCTCCATTTTATTTCCAGTTGATCCCCAATTTATCTCCAGTTTATCTCCATTATCTATCTACTTTATTTACATTAAATCTCCATCCCTTACTATCCAATCTCCATCTCTGCATCCCATCTCCATCTCGCCATCCGATCTCCAACTCCCCATCTCCATCTCCATCCCATCTCCATAAAATGAGCATGATCATAGTCATTTTCCTGCTTCCAGGGAGCCAAAACTCAAGATTTGGCGCAAGGGTAAAAGTGACTTAAAATAAGTCAAATGCTCACTTTGAGGGCTTAAAATGTGTTTATTCACTGCGGGAAGTGATATAATCACCATTTAAAGATAATTCATGGTCATGCAAATAGGTCCGATTTTTCATGCAAAATTATCGATGACCTTGGACCTGAGGAAATTTCTCCGAGATGACCAAAATGGTCCGTTTTGATAATTTCCATATTTAAACTTATTTTGACTTTCAGATGTGGAGCATCACTTTTGAAGCTAAAATTACCATATTTATAGTCATTTTCATGCTTCTAGGGAGCCAAAACTCAAGGATTGGTTCATGGGTAAAAGTGACTTAAAATGACCCAACTGCGCACTTTGGGGGCTTAAAACATGTTTATTCACTGCGGGAAGTGATATAAACACCATTTAGAGGTAATTCATGTTCATGAGAGATGGTCCAATTTTTCATGCACAACGACCGATGACCTGCGACCTGAGGAAATTGCTCTGAGAAGACCAAAATGGTCAGCTTTGAAAATTTCAATATTTCAACTAATTTTAACTTTCACATGTGGATCATCACTTTTGGAGCTAAAATGACCATATTTATAGTCATTTTCATGCTTCTAGGGAGCAAAAACTCAAGATTTGGCACATGGGTAAAAGTGACTCAAAATTATCCAAATGCTCACTTTGAGGGCCTAAAACATGTTTATTCACTGCAGGTAGTGATATAAACAGCATAGAGGTAATTCATGTTCATGCGAGAAGGTCCGATTTTTCATGCAAAAGGATCGATGACCCGTGACCTGAGGAAATTGCTCTGAGATGACCAAAATGGTCCGTTTTGATAATGTCCATCTTTCAACTAATTTTGACTCTCAGATGTGGATCATCACTTTTGGAGCTAAAATGAGCATGTTTATAGTCATTTTCAAGCTTCTAGGGAGTACAGACTCAAGATTCGGCACAAGGGTAAAAGTGACTTAAAATGACCCAAATCCGCCCTTTGAGGGCTTAAAACATGTTTATTCACTGTGGGAAGTGATATTAAAGCAATTTAGAGGTAATTCATGTTGATGCGAGAAGGTCCGATTTTTCATGCAAAACGATCGATGACCAGCGACCTGAGGAAATTGCTCTGAGAGGACCAAAATGGTCCGTTTTGACAATTTCCATCTTTCAACTAATTTTGACTTTCAGATGTGGATCATCCCTTTTGGAACTAAAATGACCATATTTATAGTCATTTTCATGCTTCTAGGGAGCCAAAACTCAAGATTTGGCGCATGGGTAAAAGTGACTTAAAATGACCCACATGCTCACTTTGTTGGCTTAAAACGTGTTTATTCACTTCAGGAAGTGATATCAACACCATTTAGAGATAATTCATGTTTCCAACTCCCCATCTGTCTACCCCATCTCCACCCTCTCCCCATCGGTCTCTCCCTCATCTCCCTCTCCCTCATCATCTCTCCCCCATCTGTCTCCCCCATCTCCACCGTCTCCCCATCAGTCTCTCCCTCATCTTGCTCTCCCTCATCCCCCATCTCCCTCATCCCATGTCCCTCCTAATCTGTCTCCACCATCTCCACCCTGTCCCCATCTCCCTCTCTATCCTCTCTCCACCTGTCTCCCCCTCATCTCCCTCATCCCATGTCCTTCTCCGATCTGTCTCCCCAATCTGGTCATTGGTCTCCCCCATCTGTCTCCCCATCGGTCTCCCCCATCTCTCTCCCCATCTCCCCATATTATCTCCCAATAATATCACCATTATACCATCATTATATCTCTAATTTATCAACATTTTATCTCTGCTTAATCTCCATGTTATCACTGTATTATCCCAATTTATCTCCACTTTAGCTCCAATTTATCCCCACTTTATCCCCACTATAGCCCATTTTAGCCCGTTTAACCCACTTTATCCCCATTTTAGCTCCACTTTAGCCCCATTTTATCTCCATTTTATCTCTACTTTCCTCCCGTTTTAGCTCTATTTTATCCCCATATTTCCTCCATTTTATCTCCATTTTATCCCCAATTTATCTCCAGTTTATCTCCATTATCTCTC
The DNA here is from genome assembly GCF_964261635.1 of Lissotriton helveticus. NCBI lineage: Eukaryota > Metazoa > Chordata > Amphibia > Caudata > Salamandridae > Lissotriton > Lissotriton helveticus. The sequence continues at coordinate 642,374,115 of NC_136065.1, read as the reverse complement.
TACTTTATTTACATTAAATCTCCGTCCCTTACCATCCAATCTCCATCTCTGTATCCCATCTCCATCTCCCCATCCTATCTCCAACTCCCCATCTCTTCTCCATGTCCCCATCTCCATCTCCATCCCATCTCCATAATATGAGCATGATCATAGTCAATTTCCTGCTTCTAGGGAGCCAAAACTCAAGATTTGGCACATGAGTAAAAGTGGCTCAAAATTACCCAAATGCTCACTTTGAGGGCTTAAAACATGTTTATTCACTGAGGGAAGTGATATAAACACCATTTAGAGGTAATTCATGTTCACGCGAGAAGGTCAGATTTTTCATGCAAAACGATTGTTGACCCGCGACCTGAGGAAATTGCTCTGAGAATACCAAAATGGTCCGTCTTGAAAATGTCCATCTTTCAACTAATTTTGACTTTCAGATGTGGATCATCACTTTTGGAGCTAAAATGAGCATTGTTAAAGTCATTTTCAAGCTTCTAGGGAGCCGAATCTCAAGATTTGGTTCAAGGGTAAAAGTGACTTAAAATAACTCAAATGCTCACTTTGAGGGCTTAAAATGTGTTTATTCACTGCGGGAAGTGATATAATCACCATTTAGAAGTTATTCTTGTTCATGCAAGAAGGTCCGATTTTTCATGCAAAATAATCGATGACCCGCGATCTGAGGAAATTGCTCTGAGATGACCAAAATAGTCCATTTTCAAAATGTCCATCTTTCAACTAATTTTGACTTTCAGATGTGGATCATCACTTTTGGAGATAAAATTACCATATTTGTAGTCATTTTCATGCTTCTAGGGAGCCAAAACTCAAGATTTGGCGCAAGGGTAAAAGTGACTTAGCCACTTGCATGTTGATGACGGCCGGGAGTCGTCATGGCACACAGTGCTCGTGTGCTGATGACGGCTCCCGGCCGTCATGACCGCACCCGCGATCGGAATGTGCTGCACAGGCGCAGAGCCGCGGCAGCATGCAAGGGGTTAAAATGACCCAAATGCACACTCTGAAGGTTAAAACATGTTTATTCACTGTGGGAAGTGATGTAAACAGCATTTAGAGATATTTCATGTTCATGCGAGAAAGTCCGATATTTCATGCAAAATGATAGATGACCAGCGACCCGAGGAAATTGCTCTGAAATTGCGAAAATGGTCAGTTTTGAAATTTCCATCTTTCAACTATTTTTGACTTTCAGATGTGGATCATCACTTTTGGAGCTAAAATAAGCATGTTTATAGTCCTTTTCAAGCTTCTAGGAAGCCAAAACTCAAGATTTGGCGCAAGGGTAAAAGTGACTTAAAATGACTCAAATGCTCACTTTGAGGTCTTAACATATGTTTATTCACTGCAGAAAGTGATATAATCAACATTTAGAGGTAATTCATGTTCATGCAAGAAGGTCCGAATTTTCATGCAAAACCATCGATGACCAGCGACCTGAGGAAATTGCTCTGAGAGGACCAAAATGGTCTGATTTCACAATTTCCATCTTTCAAGTAATTTTGACTTTCAGATGTGGATCATCACTTTTGGAGATAAAATTACCATATTTATAGTCATTTTCATGCTTCTAGGGAGCCAAAACTCAAGATTTGGCACAAGGGTAAAAGTGACTTAAAATGACCCAAATCCACCCTTTGAGGGCTTAAAACATGTTTATTCACTGCGGGAAGTGATATAAACGCAATTTAGAGGTAATTCATGTTGATGCGAGAAGGTCCGATTTTTCATGCAAAACGATCGATGACCCGCGACCTGAGGAAATTGCTCTGAGATTACCAAAATGGTCTGTTTTGAAAATGTCCATCTTTCAACTAATTTTGACTCTCAGATGTGGATGATCACTTTTGGAGATAAAATTACCATATTTGTAGTCATTTTCATGCTTCTAGGGAGCCAAAACTCAAGATTTGGCGCAAGGGTAAAAGTGACTTAACCACTTGCATGCTGATGACAGCCGTGAGTCGTCATGGCACACAGTGCTCGTGTGCTGATGACGGCTCCCGGCCGTCATGACCGCACCCGCGATCGGAATGTGCTGCACAGGCGCAGAACCGCGGCAGCATGCAAGGGGTTAAAATGACCCAAATGCACACTCTGAAGGTTAAAACATGTTTATTCACTGTGGGAAGTGATGTAAACAGCATTTAGAGATATTTCATGTTCATGCGAGAAAGTCCGATATTTCATGCAAAATGATAGATGACCAGCGACCCGAGGAAATTGCTCTGAAATTGCGAAAATGGTCAGTTTTGAAAATTTCCATCTTTCAACTATTTTTGACTTTCAGATGTGGATCATCACTTTTGGAGGTAAAATGAGCATGTTTATAGTCATTTTCAAGCTTCTAGGAAGCCAAAACTCAAGATTTGGCGCAAGGGTAAAAGTGACTTAAAATGACTCAAATGCTCACTTTGAGGGCTTAACATGTGTTTATTCACTGCAGAAAGTGATATAATCAACATTTAGAGGTAATTCATGTTCATGCAAGAAGGTCCGAATTTTCATGCAAAACCATTGATGACCAGCGACCTGAGGAAATTGCTCTGAGAGGACCAAAATGGTCTGATTTCACAATTTCCATCTTTCAAGTAATTTTGACTTTCAGATGTGGATCATCACTTTTGGAGATAAAATTACCATATTTATAGTCATTTTCATGCTTCTAGGGAGCCAAAACTCAAGATTTGGCACAAGGGTAAAAGTGACTTAACATGACCCAAATCTACCCTTTGAGGGCTTAAAACATGTTTATTCACTGCGGGAAGTGATATAAACGCAATTTAGAGGTAATTCATGTTGATGCGAGAAGGTCCGATTTTTCATGCAAAACGATCGATGACCTTGGACCTGAGGAAATTGCTCTGAGATTACCAAAATGGTCTGTTTGAAAATTTCCATCTTTCAACTAATTTTGACTCTCAGATGTGGATGATCACTTTTGAAGCTGAAATGAGCATGTTTAAAGTCATTTTCAAGCTTCTAGGGAGCCAAAACTCAAAATTTGGTTCAAGGGTAAAAGTGACTTAAAATGACTGAAATGCTCACTTTGAGGGCTTAAAATGTGTTTATTCACTGCGGGAAGTGATATAATCACCAGTTAGAGGTAATTCTTTTTCATGCAAGAAGGTCCGAATTTTCATGCAAAATATTCGATGACCCGCGACCTGAGGAAATTGCTCCGAGAGGACTAAAATGGTCAGTTTTGAAAATGTCAATCTTTCAACTAATTTTAATTTTCAGATGTGGATCATCACTTTTGGAGCTAAAATGACCATATTTGTAGTCATTTTCATGCTTCTAGGGAGCCAAAACTCAAGGTTTGGCTCATGGGAAAAAGTGACTTAACATGACCAAACTGCGCACTTTGAGCACTTAAAACATGTGTATTCACTGCGGGAAGTGATATAAACACCATTTCGAGGTAATTCATGTTCATGCAAGAAGGTCCAAATTTTCATGCAAAATAATCGATGACCCCGCGACCTGAGGGAATTGCTCTGAGAGGACCAAAATGGTCCGTTTTGAAACTGTCCATCTTTCAACTAATTTTGAATTTCAGATGTGGATGATCACTTTTGGAGCTGAAATGAGCATGTTTAAAGTCATTTTCAAGCTTCTATGGAGCCAAAACTCACGATTTGTTTCAAGGGTAAAAGTGACTTTAAATGACTCAAATGCTAACTTTGAGGGCTTAAAATGTGTTTATTCACTGTGGGAAGTGATATAATCACCATTTAGAGGTAATTCATGTTCATGCGAGATAGTCTGATTTTTTATGCAAAATGATCAATGACCTTGGACCTGAGGAAATTGCTCTGAGATGACCAAAATGGTCCGTTTTGAAAATTTCCATCTTTCAACTAATTTTGACTTTCAGATGTGGATCATCACTTTCAGAGCTAAAATGAGCATGTTTATAGTCATTTTCAAGCTTCTAGGAAGCCAAAACTCAAGATTTGGCACAAGGGTAAAAGTGACTTAAAATGACTCAAATGCTCACTTTGAGGGCTTAAAATGTGTTTATTCACTGCAGAAAGTGATATAATCAACATTTAGAGGTAATTCATGTTCATGCAAGAAGGTCCGAATTTTCATGCAAAACCATCGATGACCAGCGACCTGAGGAAATTGCTCTGAGAGGACCAAAATTGTCCGATTTCACAATTTCCATCTTTCAAGTAATTTTGACTTTCAGATGTGGATCATCACTTTTGGAGATTAAAATTACCATATTTATAGTCATTTTCATGCTTCTAGGGAACCAAAACTCAAGATTTGGCACAAGGGTAAAAGTGACTTAAAATGACCCAAATCCGCCCTTTGAGGGCTTAAAACATGTTTATTCACTGCGGGAAGTGATATAAACGCAATTTAGAGGTAATTCATGTTGATGCGAGAACGTCCGATTTTTCCTGCAAAACGATCGATGACCCGCGACCTGAGGAAATTGCTCTGAGATTACCAAAATGGTCCGTTTTGAAAATGTCCATCTTTCAACTAATTTTGACTCTCAGATGTGGATGATCACTTTTGGAGCTAAAATGAACATGTTTAAAGTAATTTTCAAGCTTCTAGGGAGCCAAAACTCAAAATTTGGTTCAAGGGTAAAAGTGACTTAAAATGTCTGAAATGCTCACTTTGAGGGCTTAAAATGTGTTTATTCACTGCGGGAAGTGATATAATCACCAGTTAGAGGTCATTCTTGTTCATGCAAGAAGGTCAGAATTTTCATGCAAAATAATCGATGACCCGCGACCTGAGGAAATTGCTCTGAGAGGACTAAAATGGTCAGTTTTGAAAATGTCAATCTTTCAACTAATTTTAACTTTCAGATGTGGATCATCACTTTTGGAGCTAAAATGACCATATTTGTAGTCATTTTCATGCTTCTAGGGAGCCAAATCTCAAGGGGGCATATTACCAACAACTAGCAATATTTTTTGTCTCTAACTTGTTTAGAGACAAAAATTATCGCCGCACATCGGCGATTTTTATCGCAGATAAACCTTGCTATTAGCAAGGTTTATTGCAAATGCGATAAAAAACGGCCGCAATGCATGAATATCGCTGAAAAGTCAGCGATATTCATGCATTATCGAGCAAATGCTCTTAGCCATGTTATCCACCTCCCATTGGATAACATGGTGAAGAACTGCTCAGGGCAGGTGTTAGCTTTTGGAGATATTCGCGCTTAGCGTGAATATCTCCAAAAGTTGGTAATAGGAGATAGCGATGTTAGCGACTGTTTCCAGTCGCTAACATCTTGGCACGCCCACTTTGCATGTCATTAGTGATAAATATCACTGACATGCAAAGCGGGGCCCAAGATGGTCGCTATCTCCTATTAGCTGTCACTAACTGGTGTTAGCGACAGCTTGGTAATAGGGAGATAATTTTATCTCCGCTTTCTTGGCTTTTAAAGCCAAAAAAGCGGAGATAAACCCCCTTGATAATATGCCCCAAGGTTTGGCTCATGGGAAAAATTGAATTAACATGACCAAACTGCGCACTTTGAGGGCTTAAAACATGTTTATTCACTGCAGGAAGTGATATAAACACCATTTCGAGGTAATTCATGTTCATGCAAGAAGGTCCGAATTTTCATGCAAAATAATCGATGACCCGCGACGTGAGGGAATTGCTCTGAGAGGACCAAAATGGTCCATTTTGAAACTGTCCATCTTTCAACTAATTTTGACTTTCAGATGTGGATGATCACTTTTGGAGCTAAAATGAGCATGTTTAAAGTCATTTTCAAGCTTCTAGGAAGCCAAAACTCAAGATTTGGCGCAAGGGTAAAAGTGACTTAAAATAACTCAAATGCTCACTTTGAGGGCTTAAAATGTGTTTATTCACTGCGGGAAGTGAGATAATCACCATTTAAAGGTAATTCATGGTCATGCAAGAAGGTCCGATTTTTCATGCAAAATAATCGATGACCTTGGACCTGAGGAAATTGCTTTGAGATGACCAAAATGGTCCGTTTTGAAAATTTCCATCTTTCAAGTAATTTTGACTTTCAGATGTGGATCATCACTTTTGGAGATCAAATTACCATATTTATAGTCATTTTCATGCTTCTAGGGTGTAAAAACTCAAGATTTGGCATAAGGGTAAAAGTGACTTAAAATGACCCAAATCCGCCCTTTGAGGGCTTACAACATGTTTATTCACTGTGGGAAGTGATATAATCACCATTTAGAGGTAATTCATGTTCATGCGAGATAGTCTGATTTTTTAATGCAAAATGATCGATGACCTTGGACCTGAGGAAATTGCTCTGAGATGACCAAAATGGTCCGTTTTGAAAATTTCCATCTTTCAACTAATTTTGACTTTCAGATGTGGATCATCACTTTTGGAGCTAAAATGAGCATGTTTATAGTAATTTTCAAGCTTCTAGGAAGCCAAAACTCAAGATTTGGCGCAAGGGTAAAAGTGACTTAAAATGACTCAAATGCTGACTTTGAGGGCTTAAAATGTGTTTATTCACTGCAGAAAGTGATATAATCAACATTTAGAGGTAATTCATGTTCATGCAAGAAGGCCGAATTTTCATGCAAAACCATCGATGACCAGCGACCTGAGGAAATTGCTCTGAGAGGACCAAAATGGTCCGATTTCACAATTTCCATCATTCAAGTAATTTTGACTTTCAGATGTGGATCATCACTTTTGGAGATAAAATTACCATATTTATAGTCATTTTCATGCTTCTAGGGAGCCAAAACTCAAGATTTGGCGCATGGGTAAAAGTGACTTAAAATGACCCAAATCCGCACTTTGAGTGCTTAAAACATGTTTATTCACTGCGGGTAGTGATATAAACACAATTTAGAGGTAATTCATGTTCATGCGAGAAGGTCCGATTTTTCATGCAAAATGATCGATGACCGGCGACCTGAGGAAGTTGCTCTGAGATGACCAAAATGGTCCTTTTTGAAAATGTCCATCTTTCAACTAATTTTGACTTTCAGATGTGGATGATCACTTTTGGAGCTAAAATGAGCATGTTTAAAGTCATTTTCAAGCGTATAGGGAGCCAAAACTCAAGATTTGGTTCAAGGGTAAAAGTGACTTAAACTGACTCAAATGCTCACTTTGAGGGCTTAAAATGTGTTTATTCCCTTCCGGAAGTGATATAATCACCATTTAGAAGTAATTCTTGTTCATGCAAGAAGGTTCGAATTTTCATGCAAAATAATCGATGACCCGCGACCTGAGGAAATTGCTCTGAGAGGACTAGAATGGTCAGTTTTGAAAATGTCAATCTTCCAACTAATTTTAACTTTCAGATGTGGATCATCACTTTTGGAGCTAAAATGACCATATTTGTAGTCATTTTCATGCTTTTAGGGAGCCAAAACTCAAGGTTTGGCTCATGGGAAAAAGTGACTTAACATGACCAAAATGCGCACTTTGAGGGCTTAAAACATATTTATTCACTGCAGGAAGGGATATAAACACCATTTCGAGGTAATTCTTGTTCATGCAAGAAGGTCAGAATTTTCATGCAAAATAATCGATGACCCGCGACCTGAGGAAATTGCTCTGAGAGGACTCAAATGGTCAGTTTTGAAAATGTCAATCTTTCAACTAATTTTAACTTTCAGATGTGGATCATCACTTTTGGAGCTAAAATGACCATATTTGTAGTCATTTTCATGCATCTAGGGAGCCAAAACTTAAGGTTTGGCTCATGGGAAAAAGTGACTTAACATGACCAAACTGCGCACTTTGAGGGCTTATAACATATTTATTCACTGCAGGAAGTGATATAAACACCATTTCGAGGTAATTCATGTTCATGCAAGAAGGTCCGAATTTTCATGCAAAATAATCGATGACCCGCGATGTGAGGGAATTGCTCTGAGAGGACCAAAATGGTCCGTTTTGAAACTGTCCATCTTTCAACTAATTTTGAATTTCAGATGTGGAGGATCACTTTTGGAGCTGAAATGAGCATGTTTAAAGTCATTTTCAAGCTTCTAGGAAGCCAAAACTCAAGATTTGGTTCAAGGGTAAAAGTGACTTAAAATGACTCCAATGCTCACTTTGAGGGCTTAAAATGTGTTTATTCACTGTGGGAAGTGATATAATCACCATTTAGAGGTAATTCATGTTCATGCGACATAGTCTGATTTTTCATGCGAAATGATCGATGACCTTGGGCCTGAGGAAATTGCTCTGAGATGACCAAAATGGTCTGTTTTGATAATTTCCATCTTTAAACTAATTTTGACTTTCAGATGTAGGTTATCACTTTTGGAGCTAAAATTAGCACGTTTATAGTAATTTTCAAGCTTCCAGGGAGCCAAAACTCAAGATTTGGTGCAAGTGTAAAAGTGACTTAAAATGGCTCAAATGCTCACTTTGAGTGCTTAAAATATGTTTATTCACTGCGGGAAGTGATAAAATCAACATTTAGAGGTAATTCATGTTCATGCGACATAGTCTGATTTTTCATGCGAAATGATCGATGACCTTGGGCCTGAGGAAATTGCTCTGAGATGACCAAAATGGTCTGTTTTGATAATTTCCATCTTTAAACTAATTTTGACTTTCAGATGTAGGTTATCACTTTTGGAGCTAAAATTAGCACGTTTATAGTAATTTTCAAGCTTCTAGGGAGCCTGTGGAAAAGTAAATTTTGCCATGTTCTATGTCCCTACGCCCCACCCATCCTATGTTATGTGTGCATGATCAATATGCATATGTTGTTCCCCATTTCTGATTAAAGACGCAATTACAGTTGTGTCCACCTCTAGTATGTTAGTTTCTAGTCCTCGTGAATACTACGAATATCAGGCCTATGTAAGTAATGTTGCCACGTTTCTCAGTGTGCACGTTATTCAATTATAAAGTCCCCGTTTCCAGGCCTCAAAAGGGCCCGGACCACAGATTCAGTTCCTGTCTCCTGAAAGCCTCGCTGAGGAGCGATACAGCCCCCACCTGTATCCTCGACCCTTCACTTACTTCCTGCCTCGCAGTGCCCGGTGCAGCCTGGCTCTGCCTCTGAGTCTGCCAAAAGTATGTTATAGTTCCTGCTATCAGTTCAGTCCTCCTCCTCTGCATTCCTAAGCTACTGAACTGCATCAATAGTTTCCGTCATTGTCTAGCCTTCTCGTCTCCATGTTAGAGAAATACTGTATTTTAATGGTCATTTAATATTCTTCATCACGCACTACATGTAGAATAATGCATGGTCCAGTCTTAGAATCAGGTTAGCCTCTCCCCTCATGACTTCTAGTTTATATCAACATGTTCCCTAAACATTAGATACCAGATAGGGTTTAGGTACATGTCGCTCCGACCCTCCAGACTCTAGTCTCTGCTCCTAGCACAGAGTTCGTAGCCCCCAGCTTCTCCTAGTAACACGTCATTGCTAGTTTTCGCGCACCATTAGGTTAGAGGTCCCGGCTCCTTAGGTAGCCCCCTCCTATGTGTCCGCCCATTCATGACATATTCTGTTACGTTTACATCACATGTCTAAGTGAACTCCCAGTTACACCCCTTATTACTGTTATCTCTCGCGACTGCTACGCGTCACGCCTTCTGCTCCACCCACTGCTACGCCTATTGCAATGTAATGCTATGTGTTTGCGCTATGTATATAAATCAATGTTTTGTTATTAAATGTTAGCGCGCTCATTCCAGACCCAGCCCCAGCAGCTGCTGGGCCCCTTTTGTCCTGTTCCTATGCAGGTTGTCCTGATCCTGTCCTTATGCTGTAATAAACCTGCAGAAACTCCTACTACCTCGAATCTTGACTCTTATTTATTGAGCTATCTGTTATTCATTCATTCATCCAAAAATAGGGTATTATTTATTTATTTACCACATAATGGCGCCCGAATAGGGACTTGCCCTTTCCCCACGCGTCGGTGAAGCCACGCCGACCCCCTGACCCTCTGCAGTCGTGACGGAACTCTTCTGCGCAGTGGCAGATATTTCTGCTCAAGTATCCCTCAGGCCCACGGAGGAGACGGAGGAGGCGGTCCAGCATCCGAACGAGACGGTGGAGGAACGCGGCGAGTCCCGACCAGAGCCCAAGCCGAGAGTCCAAGGTCCGAGGTATCCGGAGGTCCGCCCGTAATTGAAGTTCAAAGTCCGAAGTTCGTCGTCGTAGTCCAGTCCCGTCCGAGGCCTTCCGTTCCGTGCTGCCCGGTGAGTACCATTGCTGGGGTAGTGTCTAGACAGGGTCAGTCTAAATTGACTCCTGGTCCGTGGGTTGGTGGTACCCAAGCCCACAAACGAAGTGTTCACCTAGGTGGATACGGGTCTTGATGTGTTCCTTTATGGGACCGGTATGTTCCGTACTGTTATAGCAGTGCATCCAGTAACTCTAGTCTGTTCCGTTCTCGAGAATTCTGTTCTGTTTCCGTTTTCAGTATTTTCAGGTAGTATTCTGTTCGAACTGTTATTCATAATGTTGTTTAATGTATTTCCAATGTCGTGGTATGCCTGAATTGTTTTCCCAATTGTTATTGTTTTTCGTGTATTGTATTGTGTTCCGATTCAAGTTTAGAATGCCGCTCTTTTCCAAGTTACGTCAGTTAAAAACTAGAAAGGGTCTGCTAGAAGCAGCAGTTCCTGTTCCGCCTAGGGACAGTCCAGGTCACTTTATGTATCAGAAACATGGCATAAGCGCCATATTGTATCTAGATTTATGGGTAGAGTATACCAAACAGTTAGAAGAAAAGTATAGATGGCCCGTCTCGGGTACATGGGATGCCGAATGTATCATGCGAGTAGAAGAAGCATTATGGAAAAAGGAAGCCAGACAGTCACAGAAAGATGCCATCGAGTTATGGCGTAAGGAAGCGCATAGAAGAACGGAAAAGGAAGTCAGAAAGTCAGAGTTAAGTAGAGAATCCCAAGAACGAGCCCAAGAAAGAGAATTAATCGAGATAGGTGAACAAGTCAAAGCCGAACAGTCAGACAGACAGAGGCATGCCCTTATTAAGGGTATGTATCCTCTCCTTGCCGAAGGCTTGCCAAAAGCGACCCCAGAGGCACCCAGTAATTTCCCGCCACCATTAGTTCCGACCAAGCTACGTCACAAACCGACCGCAGCTGATATTTTTATTTCGTCCTATTTGGACGACACAGTCCCAGAATATGCAAATCCAGTTCGCGCTCCGCCTGTCCCTGTAAATCAGGCACTTCCCGTTCCTCCAGACACCGGAGTATCTGTTATGGTACCCCCGGGTCAGCATGCCATACAAGTTCAGCCCACGTTACAATTACCGACCCTGCAAGCACGAAGAATGTCAGTCGACGATTCTAGTCTAGGGGCCGCAGGAGGAGGTCCTCCTCAAACCCCGCCGCCACACAAGCGTTTATCAGCACTCGAATTACATGCTCAAGCATCACAGCGTACTCCTAAAAGTAATAAGTCTGTTGCAGAAATCAGACAAGCCCTTGCCGAATGTGTCTATGATCCAGTTCCAGGCGAATATACTATGGTTTTATATTCCTTACGTATAAGAAGGGTGACCGAGTATCTAGTCACCTTACCAAATATGAAAGAAGATCTAGACAGAATATATCGTTTCATCCGTACAGGGGATGATCCAGAAAGTATTGGCGAGATTATGTCTCAAAGGAAAGCCGAGATTCAGCTCATGATATTAAAGTTCCTGATCAATTGTCTAATAAGGGAACAAGATTACCCGTCTAAAGATCCCGCCGAGATGAGAATCCTAACAAGGTGGAGTGATAATATAGCCGAGGGTAAGCACAAGACCATTAGTGCCGTGGAAAGTATGTACAAGAAAATTCGTAAAGAAATAATAAGGTTACACGAACAGCGTAAAGCAGCACAAGTAAGCGAGAAAGAAAGTATCTCTGATCCTGAAGAGGAAGACGAGAATCCCACCAGAATAGCGTATGTAGGAAAATCCAGATTTCCAGATCGCCATTTACGTCCAGAACCTAAGTCTATTTCTCATCATCCAGCACCAGAACGAGAGCCTCGCTCTCTAGAACAAGTATTTCAAGCTACCGATCACATTCTGAAATCACGAGTCGGTTATAGCGAATTAAGTACCATGCACGAACAAGAACTAGCCCGATCAGCAGTCCGATGGATTACTGATTCTACCACTTTTCCAGACGAAATAGTGGCACAAATGTTTCTGAAACTGCCCCCAGCCGAGCAACGACTGGTGGGTATGTATATGATCCAGCACCTCATTACCCTGTATGAGGGTCAACATTCCGATCCAGGCCCGTTACATGATATCCTGAACGAGTTACTCCAGTACAGATGGAGAGGTCTAGGTACCGATTTAATTAGTGTCATTCTAGAACAACGCCACAAATATAGAACGTTCTTGAACCCGCATTTTGTTCATGTCTCACCCCCAGAAAGTAAACCATTCTACATAGACAGACAGCATCCGTTACGAGAAGTCCACCCAGTCCAAGGGGCGGGTGGCGAAATGCAACGAGTGTTTGTATACACTCCAATTTCAAAGATGGAACTTCTTGAAATGAAGAAATTAATTCCCTGTCATGACAAAGATCCAGCGGGTTTCCATAGAGAATTAAAAGACATGCTCCGTATGGGAGAATACACTTACCCAGATGTCATTAAAATGTTAAAGGTTCTGCTACCCGCAGGGGTGTATGAAAAGTTAAAGGAAAAAGAATGGGAGGTGGGAGAGAAAAAGATCGATTGGGCAGCTCTAGAAGCTGAAGATAAGGCACGAGTACCAGGTACCGGTCTTGGAGATAAATGTAAAGAATTACCAGAATTATTGATTCAAGTTTTACCCAGATTATTGACAACTAGAAAAGAAGACTGGGATGCAATCTCAGCCTGTAAACAGAAACAAGATGAGGATATTAGTGATTTTTATTCTAGATTCGAAAAATGTTTTAGTATTAACAGTGGTCTCAAGACAAGTAGTGAGTCATACCCTCACCTTTTTGTTACTAAATTAGTCGAGAATTCAAGTCCACAAATTAAAAATCGAGTTTTGAAAGTCGAAAGCACCTGGCAAGCCAATACTCCGTCCCAGATGCTCCAGATGCTCCAGTATCACCAGAATAGAATCAGAGAAGAGCAAGAACACGAAAGAAAACGTATGAAAGACACGAAAATGAAAGTGCTAGTTGCACAATCTATTCCTCAAGACAGTCAGAAGAGGGGTCCGAATCAAGCCAGTCATCCTGCGGCTCCCGTTAAAGGGAACTGCAATTATTGTAAACAGCCAGGTCATTTTATAAACGAGTGTGCAGTTCTGAAACACAACATAGCTACTGGTAAGACTAAAGAAAGACCACGTCCGCCAAGACAAGAACAAGTTTCACAGACTCTTCAGTCACAGAATGCACAACAGACAGTTACAGCACCGCAGCCTATTGCTGCAACACAGCACGTTACATCGCAGATGTACCAGTATGCACAGTCCGAGTATCCAGAGTACCAGTCATATTCATGAAACAGCCTAGAGAGGGAGGTAGGCTTGCCTCTCATCGAGATACCTGTAGACCAAGAAGGTCCCTATGTTCATAGTCAAGTATTAGGGAAAGACAGAAAGTTTTTGATCGATACAGGGGCAAGTAGGACCACAATTAGTCATGCCGAAGTTCCAGGGGCTCCGCTCTCAGGCTCAAGAAATGTTTCCCTTGGATTTTCAGGAAAACCCATAGTTAATGAGATATCAAAGCCAGTTACTCTAGAAGTAGGTCCATTGTCCCGTACTACTGATCTGTTACTTACTAAGTCATGTCCAGAAAATCTATTAGGAATTAAGACATTGAAAGAATTAGGTGCAGTTATTTGCTGTTCCCCAGAGGGAATACGTCTGTTCCTACGTGACTTTAAGGGTCACTATGTATTACGAGATTTTGATTCAAGATTGTCTAATGTTCCGCAGCATTTATGGGCGCAAGGTCCAACTGATGTAGGTTACATGCAAATCACACCCTACCGTGTGACTCTCAAACCAGGTGTAGTGTTACCACGAATCAGACAGTACAGATTACCACCTGAGGCTGTAGCAGCCCTATCCAAAATTATTGACGAGCTCATGGCTCAAGGAGTAGTCGTAGAAACTGACTCCAATATATGTAATTCTCCGATCATTCCAGTCATGAAACGTACTGATCCAAATGCACCCCCAGTATATCGATTAGTGATTGATTTACGAGAGCTTAATAAATGTATTATTCCTCAGTATCCAGTTGTCCCAGACATTTCTTCCCTGTTAACAGCCATTGATTCCGAAGCCATGTTTTTCACTGTTATTGACCTCAAGAATGCATTTTTTAGTGTTCCAATTCATCCAGACAGCCAGTTTCTTTTCGGATTTTGTTTAAATGGAAGGAGCTATATGTTTACACGCGCTCCTCAAGGTTTCACAGAAAGCCCTAGCATTTACAGTCAAGCACTCAAGAGACAACTAGACAACATTCACATGCCAACTGACACTGCCCTGCTCCAGTATGTCGATGATCTACTAATCACGGCCCGTTCTGAACGTGACTGTGAGCGTGCATCACTTACAGTCCTGTATTTTCTAGCCGAGATGGGGCACAAGGTGTCACCTTCGAAGCTTCAATTCTGTGTCCAGCAAGTGGTATACTTAGGACACTTGCTGTCCAAGAGGGGTAGGCAGTTGACACCCGACCGTATCCAGTTAATAGCGAGTCTTCCCCAGCCCAGAACCCAGAAGGAGGTACGTGCCTTTATCGGCCTTACTTCTTATTGTAGACAATGGATTACCCAGTATGCATTCCTAGCCAAGCCATTGATACAGTTAACGACACAGGAGGCAGCCGTATCGACTGTCCTCCCTTGGACATTTGACCATACACTTAGTTTCAACGAGTTAAAGAAAGCCCTATGCCAGGCTCCAGTTCTAGCTACACCGAACTACAGTAAGCCTTTTACACTTTTCGTTACAGAACGCGAAGGTACAGCATTATCTGTTCTTACACAAGATCAAGCAGGTCAATACAAGCCCTGTGCTTATTTTTCGAGCACATTAGATCCAGTCGCCCAGGCGTTGCCTGCATGCCTCAAGTCAGTTGCAGCCACAGCACTAGCTATCAGACAAAGTGATTCCATAGTTTTAGGACATTTCCTGACAGTACAAGTCCCACATTCAGTAGAAGTTCTTTTAAACCGAACACAAACTCAGCACTTGACAATTGCACGTTTGACAGGTTATGAATTGACACTGTTCCAGCCACACATAGAAATTAGACGCTGCAACGTCCTGAATCCTGCTACACTGTTACCATCAGTTAGTTCAAATCCAGACACACATGATTGTGTGGAAGTAGTTAACATTACGACAAAGCCAAGACAAGACCTGACAGATATTCCGTTACCAGATCCTGACCTGACACTTTATGTGGATGGTTCATGTATGAGAACTAGTACAGGAGAACTAGTCGCCGCGTATGCAGTGACTACTGACACTGAAGTTATTGAAACACACCGTATTGATACCCTGTCCGCTCAAGCAGCAGAGCTAGTCGCTCTGACACAAGCCTGTATACATGCCAGGAACCTGAAAGTTAATGTTTACACAGATTCACGTTACGCATTCGGAGTTGTACACGACTTCGGAGTGCTCTGGCAGGAGAGAGGTTTTATGACTTCTCATGGAACCAAGATTCAGCATGGTCTCCTTATTCAAGCCCTGTTAGATGCCATACATTTACCGACATCTATTGCTATCATGAAGTGCAAAGCACATACGAAAGTTACAGACATCATTTCCCAAGGTAATGATTTAGCAGACCGCACAGCCAAGCTTACAGCACAGACACCAGACATTCCAGTTAATCAGACACATATTCCAGATCTGACTACATGCATGACAGTTAAGGACCCTACACAAGATGTCATAGATATCCAGTCACATGCCACTCCCGATGAAATCAAGAAATGGTCTGTACAAGGAGGGGTCCAGACAGATCAAGGATGGTTAACGAAGGGTAGAGCCACATGGTTTCTCCCCGATTCTATGGTTCAAGTCATCATCAATACCGCACATAGTCCAGCGCATTTAGGAGAAAAAGCTATGTTAGACAGTATCCAGAACATTTGGTTCAACAAGCATTTACGAGCTGCAGCCAAGCAGAAAGTCCGTACCTGTATGATATGTTGTCAGTTTAATCCAGGTAAAAGTGTCCCGGTGGAACAAGGTGGTTTCCAGCCCCCTGACCACCCTTTTGAGGTCCTCCAGATGGATTATATTCAAATGGAGCGATGTCAAGGTTTCAAGTATGTCCTTGTAGTTGTATGCGCCCTGTCCAGATGGACAGAAGCATATCCAGTCCCAGATTACACAGCCGCGACCACTGCCAAGCAGTTGGTTCGTGAATTCTTCCCTAGATATGGACTCCCTAGAGTCGTATATTCTGATAACGGCCAGCCATTCTCATCTGAACTCATGAGACACGTTTCCCTTTTGTTAGGGTACCAGTGGAAGTTCCATTGTGTACGCCATCCAGAAGCAGCTGGACTAGTCGAAAGACATAATCAGACTCTGAAAATCCGTATAGCAAAAGTCTGTAAAGACAAGGGTGTGGACTGGTTAGTAGCTTTGCCAGTCGCTTTATTTTATATGCGTATGGTCGCACATTCCAGATCAGGTCTGTCCCCGTATGAGGTCGTTTTCGGCCGCCCCCCTAATATGTGGGGTACTCCTAGACCCCGAAGTATTACCGATGTTTCATGTAATATGCTGACAGATTACCTAGCTTCCTTGATGTCTGCCCTCAACTCATGTCGTTCACAGGTTGCTGCCGCCTTTCCAGACAATACCGAGGTGGCACCGCATGAGATCGTTCCAGGCTCCTTGGTGATGATCAGAAATTTTGACAGATCAAGTCCGCTGGAACCACGTTGGAAGGAGCCACGTTAGGTCCTCTTGACCACCCGAACTGCCGTCAAGTTGGAAGGCAGGAAGGGGTGGGTACACCTTTCCCATGTAAAACTTTTCAAAGGACCGAAACCAGTCTTCAAAGACATTTCCAAGAACATTTCCCAGGATTTGAAGGATTGCCGGAACATTGTTTTAAAGGACAGTCCCGCACAAGACATTCTTACAACCCCTCCCTTGTTAGAGAAAACTCCGCAACAGGAGTATAAGTTAAAGCTCAGGTCTAATAAGTCAGCCAGTTTGATTGTATAAGTCCTCCCCTAGGTGAAACGGTTAGACTGTTTCTGACATGTATAAAATAGACCCCCATAGTGAGAGAGTCAGTCAAAGCTCAATCAGATGTATCGTTTTTCTGAGTTTTGTATTATTCATCAGCATAATGATTTCCTGCACCGGTTATGCTTTCTATCTGTGTTTTCCAGTTCCTCATGTAAATATGTCTGCTCATGCTACAGTAGAACACACGTTTAGTGATCTGCCTCCTCACGAATATTCATACCGCCTCGCCATGCGTAATAACACATTTATCCGTATGTTACATTATTCACACCAGACCAGCAATGCCACTAATTGTTGGGTGTGTGGTCGACTCCCCCCTTTCCAGACATCGAAGGGAGTTCTGCCACTCTTTCCTTATCCATTCTCACACAATGGTTCGTGTGGAGCATGGTCCACGCTAACGTCATCCTCAACAGATATGTCTTTTCTTAACAGTACATGTTTCCCTGACAAGCAAGGTTTCCCCCACAGAACAGGTTTAGATTTAGAAAATGAAGTATATAATTTAGGAAATTATTCGTCGAATTTCATGGTTCTGAATGTTCAGTCTGATACTACTCCAGACTCACCCGCTATTTCAGTACTACCAGTCAAAGGCGAATTATGTGTCCGTAGTTATGGTTCTGTACATATAGGTCATAGTGAATGTACTACTGTTATCAAGTATAGTGACAGTGGGAAATCTATTTTTATAGCTTCACGTCATTCTTATTTTGTTTGTGGTCAAACTGCATATGTCCGTCTGCCCCTCGATTGGGAGGGAACCTGTTACATTGCTTTCCTACTGCCACCTGTTTTTCTAGCCCCACCTGACTATCATAGGAATTCTTTCTTAGTACACACTAGACACAAGAGAAATCTCCCGATTGTCGATTATACTGAAACCGCCGCAGAGCAATTCATTGATATAGATAAAGGTGTTTTCCCTTATTTAGGTACAGTTGTAAATAGTAAGCTAATTCGTAGGTTAACAAGAACCCTTGAAGCAGTAGTAGATGAGACTGCCTCCGCTCTAGGTAACTTAACTGAAGAACAATCCTTTATGAGAATTGTCGTTTTACAGAATCGTCTCGTCCTTGACGTCATACTGGCCGATAGGGGCGGGGCCTGTAGAATTCTCGGATCCAGTTGTTGTATTTTCATTCCAAATAACGCGCCGTCTGTTTATTCAGCTATAACCAGACTCCATAAAATTGCCCATCTGTTACACCAAGATCCAGGCACCTGGACATGGTCCGGTTGGTTCTGGAATATAATTTCCGCATGGGGATGGAAAGTCCTGTCCTTTCTAGGTATTGCAGTAGCGATCATATTTAGCTGCTGCCTCTGTATACAATGTGGCCCTGCGATTTGCAGCATGTGTGCTACCTCTTGTATTCCCAGTCCCAAGCCCCGTTCTAAATCCCGTTCCAAGACAATTCGAGACGAGCAAATGGTACTGTATGAAATGATAGACGGTATCATGAATATTGATGTTTCCTGATGGAAACGTAGTGACAAGGAGGGAATGTGGAAAAGTAAATTTTGCCATGTTCTATGTCCCTACGCCCCACCCATCCTATGTTATGTGTGCATGATCAATATGCATATGTTGTTCCCCATTTCTGATTAAAGACGCAATTACAGTTGTGTCCACCTCTAGTATGTTAGTTTCTAGTCCTCGTGAATACTACGAATATCAGGCCTATGTAAGTAATGTTGCCACGTTTCTCAGTGTGCACGTTATTCAATTATAAAGTCCCCGTTTCCAGGCCTCAAAAGGGCCCGGACCACAGATTCAGTTCCTGTCTCCTGAAAGCCTCGCTGAGGAGCGATACAGCCCCCACCTGTATCCTCGACCCTTCACTTACTTCCTGCCTCGCAGTGCCCGGTGCAGCCTGGCTCTGCCTCTGAGTCTGCCAAAAGTATGTTATAGTTCCTGCTATCAGTTCAGTCCTCCTCCTCTGCATTCCTAAGCTACTGAACTGCATCAATAGTTTCCGTCATTGTCTAGCCTTCTCGTCTCCATGTTAGAGAAATACTGTATTTTAATGGTCATTTAATATTCTTCATCACGCACTACATGTAGAATAATGCATGGTCCAGTCTTAGAATCAGGTTAGCCTCTCCCCTCATGACTTCTAGTTTATATCAACATGTTCCCTAAACATTAGATACCAGATAGGGTTTAGGTACATGTCGCTCCGACCCTCCAGACTCTAGTCTCTGCTCCTAGCACAGAGTTCGTAGCCCCCAGCTTCTCCTAGTAACACGTCATTGCTAGTTTTCGCGCACCATTAGGTTAGAGGTCCCGGCTCCTTAGGTAGCCCCCTCCTATGTGTCCGCCCATTCATGACATATTCTGTTACGTTTACATCACATGTCTAAGTGAACTCCCAGTTACACCCCTTATTACTGTTATCTCTCGCGACTGCTACGCGTCACGCCTTCTGCTCCACCCACTGCTACGCCTATTGCAATGTAATGCTATGTGTTTGCGCTATGTATATAAATCAATGTTTTGTTATTAAATGTTAGCGCGCTCATTCCAGACCCAGCCCCAGCAGCTGCTGGGCCCCTTTTGTCCTGTTCCTATGCAGGTTGTCCTGATCCTGTCCTTATGCTGTAATAAACCTGCAGAAACTCCTACTACCTCGAATCTTGACTCTTATTTATTGAGCTATCTGTTATTCATTCATTCATCCAAAAATAGGGTATTATTTATTTATTTACCACAAGCCAAAACTCAAGATTTGGTGCAAGTGTAAAAGTGACTTAAAATGGCTCAAATGCTCACTTTGAGTGCTTAAAATATGTTTATTCACTGCGGGAAGTGATAAAATCAACATTTAGAGGTAATTCATGTTCATGCAAGAAGGTCCGAATTTTCATGCAAAACCATTGATGACCAGCGACCTGAGGAAATTGCTCTGAGAGGACCAAAATGGTCCGTTCTGACAATTTCCATCTTTCAACTAATTTTGACTTTCAGATGTGGATCATCCCTTTTGGAACTAAAATGACCATATTTATAGTCATTTTCATGCTTCCAGGGAGCCAAAACTCAAGATTTGGCGCATTGGTAAAAGTGACTTAAAATGACCCACATGCTCACTTTGTGGGCTTAAAACGTGTTTATTCACTTCAGGAAGTGATATCAACACCATTTAGAGATAGTTCATGTTTCCAACTCCCCATCTGTCTACCCCATCTCCACCCTCTCCCCATTGGTCTCTCCCTCATCTCTCTCTCCCTCATCATCTCTCCCCCATCTGTCTCCCCCATCTCCACCGTCTCCCCATCGGTCTCTCCCTCATCTTGCTCTCCCTCATCCCCATCTCCCTCATCCCATGTTCCTCCTAATCTGTCTCCACCATCTCCACCCTGTCCCCATTTCCCTCTCTATCCTCTCTCCACCTGTCTCTCCCTCATCTCCCTCATCCCATGTCTTTCTCCGATCTGTCTCCCCAATCTGGTCATCGGTCTCCCCCATCTGTCTCCCCATCTGTTTCCCCCATCTCACTCCCCATCTCCCCATATTATCTCCCCATAATATCTCCATTATACCTCCATTATATCTCTGTTTTATCAACATTTTATGTCTGCTTAATCTCCATGTTATCACTGTATTATCCCCATTTATCTCCACTTTAGCTCCATTTTATCCCCATTTTATCTCCACTTTATCCCCACTATAGCCCAATTTTATCCCTGTTTTAACCTCACTTTATCCCCATTTTAGCGGCACCTTAGCCCCATTGTATCTCCATTTTATCCCCATTTTATCTCCACTTTATCCCCATTTTAGCTCCATTTTATCCCCATATTGCCTCCATTTTATCTCCATTTTATCCCCAATTTATCTCCAGTTTATCTTCATTATCTCTCTACTTTATTTACATTAAATCTCCGTCCCTTACCATCCAATCTCCATCTCTGCATCCCATCTCCATCTCCCCATCCTATCTCCAACTCCCCATCTCTTCTCCATGTCCCCATCTCCATCTCCATCCCATCTCCATAATATGAGCATGATCATAGTCAATTTCCTGCTTCTAGGGAGCCAAAACTCAAGATTTGGCACATGGGTAAAAATGGCTCAAAATTACCCAAATGCTCATTTGAGGGCTTAAAGCATGTTTATTCACTGAGGGAAGAGATATAAACACCATTAAGAGGTAACTCATGTTCACGCGACAAGGTCCGATTTTTCATGCAAAACGATTGATGACCCGCGACCTGAGGAAATTGCTCTGAGATTACCAAAATGGTCCGTTTTGAAAATGTCCATCTTTCAACTAATTTTGAATTTCAGATGTGGAGCATCCCTTTTGGAACTAAAATGACCATATTTATAGTCATTTTCATGCTTCTAGGGAGCCAAAACTCAAGATTTGGCGCATGGGTAAAAGTAACTCAAAATGACCCACATGCTCACTTTGTGGGCTTAAAACGTGTTTATTCACTTCAGGAAGTGATATCAACACCATTTAGAGATAATTCATGCTGCCAACTCCCCATCTGTCTACCCCATCTCCACCCTCTCCCCATCGCTCTCTCCCTCATCTCCCTCTCCCTCATCATCTCTCCCCCATCTGTCTCCCCCATCTCCACCGTCTCCCCATCAGTCTCGCCCTCATCTTGCTCTCCCTCATCCCCGATCTCCCTCATCCCATGTCCCTCCTAATCTGTCTCCACCATCTCCACCCTGTCCCCATCTCCCTCTCTATCCTCTCTCCACCTGTCTCTCCCTCATCTCCCTCATCTCATGTCCTTCTCCGATCTGTCTCCCCAATCTGGTCATCGGTCTCCCCCATCTCTCTCCCCATCTGTCTCCCCCATCTCTCTCCCCATCTCCCCATATTATCTCCCCATAATATCTCCATTATACCTCCATTATGTCTGTTTTATCAACATTTTATCTCTGCTTAATCTCAATGTTATCACTGTATTATCCCCATTTATCTCCACTTTAGCTCCATGATATCCCCATTTTATCTCCACTTTATCCCCACTAATAGCCCCATTCTATCTCAATTTTAACCTCACTTTAGCCCCATTTTAGCGCCACTTTAGCCCCATTTTATCTCAACTTTAGCCCCATTTTATCTCCACTTTATCCCCGTTTTAGCTCCGTTTTATCCCCACATTTCCTCCATTTATCCCCAATTTATCTCCAGTTTATCTCCATTATCTCTCTACTTTATTTACATTAAATCTCCGTCCCTTACCATCCAATCTCCATCTCTGCATCCCATCTCCATCTCCCCATCCTATCTCCAACTTCCCATCTCTTCTCCATGTCCCCATCTCCATCTCCATCCTATCTCCATAATATGAGCATGATCATAGTCAATTTCCTGATATAAACACCATTTAGAGGTAATTCATGTTCAGGCGAGAAGGTCCAATTTTTCATGCAAAATAATCGATGACCCGCGAGGTGAGGGAATTGCTCTGAGAGGACCAAAATGGTCCGTTTTGAAACTGTCCATCTTTCAACTAATTTTGAATTTCAGATGTAGATGATCACTTTTGGAGCTGAAATGAGCATGTTTAAAGTCATTTTCAAGCTTCTAGGGAGCCAAAACTCAAGATTTGGTTCAAGGGTAAAAGTGACTTAAAATGACCCACAAGCTCACTTTGTGGGCTTAAAACGTGTTTATTCACTTCAGGAAGTGATATCAACACCATTTAGAGATAATTCATATTTCCAACTCCCCATCTGTCTACCCCATCTCCACCCTCTCCCCATCGGTCTCTCCCTCATCTCACTCTCCCTCATCATCTCTCCCTCATCTGTCTCACCCATCTCCACCGTCTCCCCATCAGTCTCTCCCTCATCTTGCTCTCCCTCATCCCCCATCTCCCTCATCCCATGTCCCTCCTAATCTGTGTCCACCATCTCCACCCTGTCCCCATCTCCCTCTCTATCCTCTCTCCACCTGTCTATCCCTCATCTCCCTCATCCCATGTCCTTCTCTGATCTGTCTACCCAATCTGGTCATCGGTCTCCCCCATCTGTCTCCCCATCTGTCTCTCCCCATCTCCCCATATTATCTCCCCATAATATCTCTATTATACCTCCATTTTATCTCTGTTTTATCAACATTTTATCTCTTCTTCATCAATCAATCAATCAATCATAACACTTGTATAGCGCACTACTCACCCAGAAGGGTCTCAAGGCGCTTTGGGGAAGGGGTCCGATACTGCTCGAACAGCCAGGTCTTGAGTTGACTCCTGAAGGCGAGGTGGTCCTGGGTCAGCCGAAGGTGGATGGGGAGGGAGTTCCATGTCTTGGCCGCCAGGTAGGAGAAGGATCTGCCCCCGGCGGTGGCTCTTCGGATGCGTGGTACGGCGGCGAGGGCGAGGCTAGTAGACCGTAGCTGGCGGGTGGGCGTGTAGAAGGTCAGGCGGTTGTTGAGGTACTTGGGGCCCAGGTCGTGGAGAGACTTGTGTGCGTGGGTGAGGAGCCTGAACGTGATCCTCTTGTTGACGGGGAGCCAGTGCAGGTCCTTCAGGTGTCCGGAGATGTGGCTGCGTCAGGGGATGTCCAGGATGAGTCGGGCGGAGGCATTCTGGATGCGTTGGAGTCTATTCAGTAGCTTGGCTGTGGTTCCGGCGTAGAGGGTGTTTCCGTAGTCCAGTCGGCTGGTGACGAGGGCCTGGGTGACCGTCTTCCTGGTTTCGGTCGGGATCCATCGGAAGATCTTGCGAAGCATGCGAAGGGTGTGGAAGCATGATGAGGAGACGGCATTGACTTGTCTGGTCATCGAGAGGGAGGGGTCCAGGATGAAGCCCAGGTTGCGTGCGTGGTCTGTTGACTTGGGAGCGGTGCCCAGGGCTGGGGGCCACCAGGAGTCATCCCAGGCAGAGGGCGATGGTCCCAGGATGAGGACTTCCGTCTTGTCTGAGTTCAGTTTCAGGCGGCTGTTCTTCATCCATTTGGCGACGTCTATCATCCCTTCGTGTAGGCTGGTTCTGGCGGTGTCGGGGTCTCTGGTGAGGGAGAGGATCAGCTGGGTGTCGTCGGCATAAGAGATGATGTTGAGGTTGTGTTGGCGTGCGATGACAGCAAGAGGTCTCATGTAGACATTGAAGAGGGTGGGGCTGAGTGATGATCCTTGCGGGACGCAACAGATGACTTCGTTGGCTTTGGATCGAAACGGGGGGAGGCGGACTCTCTGTGTTCTTCCGGCGAAGAACGAGATGATCCACTCCAGTGCCTTCTCTTGGATGCCGATGTTGCTGAGGCGTTGGACTAGGGTGCGGTGGCAGACGGTGTCGAACGCTGCAGAGAGGTCCAGGAGGATGAGTGCCGCTGTTTCCCCGTTATCGAGCAGGGCTCGGATGTCGTCAGTGGCTGCGATGAGGGCGGTCTCGGTGCTGTGGTTGGCTCTGAAACCGGACTGTGAGGGGTCGAGGGATCCGTCCGTCTTGAGGAAGGCGGCAAGCTGTCTGTTGACGATCTTCTCAATGACTTTGGCAGGAAAAGGGAAGAGCGAGATGGGGCGGAAGTTTTTGAGGTCGGTGGGGTCCGCTGTTGGTTTCTTCAGTAGGGCGCTGAGCTCGGCATGCTTCCAGCTCTCCGGGAAGGTAGCGGTGTTGAAGGAGGTGTTGATGACGTCCCGGAGTTGGGGTGCGATGGTGGAGTCGGCCTTGTTGAAGACGTGGTGGGGGCAGGGGTCGGTTGGAGATCCGGAATGGACGGTGTTCATTGTGCGGGCTGTGTCTTCGGTGGTCACCGTGGTCCAGGTGCGGAGGGTGGCGGTGTAGTGCGTTGGTTCGACGGTTGGGTGAGTGGATGGAGCACCGAAACTGTTGTGGATGTCGGCAATCTTGCGGTGGAAGAACGTATTATCACTGTATTATCCCCATTTATCTCCACTTTAGCTCCATTTTATCCCCATTCTATCTCCACTTTATCCCCACTATAGCCCCATTTTATCCCTGTTTTAACCTCACTTTATTCCCATTTTAGCACCACTTTAGCCCCATTTTATCTCCATTTTATCCCCATTTTATCTCCACTTTAACCCCCTTTTTATCTCCATTTTATCCCCATATTTCCTCCATTTTATCTCCATTTTATCCCCAATTTATCTCTAGTTTATCTCCATTATCTATCTACTTTATTTACATTAAATCTCCGTCCCTTACCATCCAATCTCCATCTCTGCATCCCATCTCCATCTCCCCATCCTATCTCCAACTCCCCATCTCTTCTCCATGTCCCCATCTTCATCTCCATCCCATCTCCATAATATGAGCATGATCATAGTCAATTTCCTGCTTCTAGGGAGCCAAAACTCAAGATTTGGCACATGGGTAAAAGTGGCTCAAAATTACCCAAATGCTCACTTTGAGGGCTTAAAAGATGTTTATTCACTGAGTGAAGTGATATAAACACCATTTAGAGGTAATTCATGTTCATGCGAGAAGGTCCGATTTTTCATGCAAAACGATTGATGACCCGCGACCTGAGGAAATTGCTCTGAGATGACCAAAATTGTCCGTTTTGAAAATGTCCATCTTTCAACTAATTTTGACTTTCAGATGTGGATCATCACTTTTGGAGCTAAAATGAGCATGTTTATAGTCATTTTCAAGCTTCTAGGAAGCCAAAACTCAAGATTTGGCGCAAGGGTAAAAGTGACTTAAAATGACTCAAATGCTCACTTTGAGGGCTTAAAATGTGTTTATTCACTGAGGGAAGTGATATAATCACCATTTGAGGTAATTCATGGTCATGCAAGGAGGTCCGATTTTTCATGCAAAATGATCGATGACCTTGGACCTGAGGAAATTGCTCTGAGAGGAGCAAAATGGTCCGTTTTGAAAAATTCCATCTTTCAACTAATTTTGACTTTCAGATGTGGATCTTCACTTTTGGAAATAAAATTACCATATTTGTAGTCATTTTCATGCTTCTAGGGAGCCAAAACTCAAGATTTGGCGCAAGGGTAAAAGTGACTTAACCCCTTGCATGCTGATGATGGCCGGGAGCCATCATGGCACACAGTGCTCGTGTGCTGATGACGGCTCCCGGCTGTCATGACCGCACCCGCGATCGGAATGTCATCGTGATATCCTACTAGAGAAAAAGGGCTACTATGCTAGAAGGATAGAGACGGCCTCTAACTCTTGCAAGGAGATTTTTACAATCGTTAGGGAATTTACAACTGCATGAACTAACTCTACTCAGGCCGCCCCCCCGGACTCTTGGGTCTCGGCTTTTGCTGTTTTTTTACCACCAAGATCAAACTGATCCAGGACTCTTTTCCCCTGAGGGTCTTTGAAGTTCCTTGGAACCCTGAAGATGGGTCAGATTTGCGGCCTTCTGTGGGTCCAGTCTTGGCGGCTTTTCCACCCCGTCTGATCTCTTCATCGTTGGCATTTATGGCTAACCTTAAGTCGGGGTCGCCTCTTGACCCATGCCCGGCTAAATTCCTTGCAAAAATGGCCGATGTTATAAACCCACTGGCGAACCCGCTCTTGAATCTTTCCTTGAGTCGGGGGTTGGTTCCGCAGGCCTGGAAACAGGCGATGGTCATTCCCCTTCTCAAGAAGCCTGGTCTTGACCCGGAGGCCTTGGCCAATTACAGGCCAATTTCTCTCCTCCCGGCGCTGGCGAAGATTCTCGAGAAGCATGTTCATACGGTGCTCTCCAATTTCCTGGAATCTTATAGCCTCCTGCACCCTATTCAATCTGGCTTCCGCCCCAATTTAAGCACCGAGACGGCACTCTTGGAGGTGTCTGAGGCCATTAAAGAGGTGCGGGATTCGGGAGGTAAAGCCATGCTTGTTATGCAGTACTTTGTCAGCGGCCTTTGATACCGTCCCCCACGAGGGTCTCCTCATCAGACTCCATGAGATCGGTCTGAGGGAGATGGAGTTCAGCTGGTTTAGATCATTTTTGGCCGGTCGCCGACAAACGGTCTGGGCCCCACCTAGCTCTGCCGTGATGCCGCCTTTGGGAGTCGGAGTTCCACAGGGCTCTGTGTTGAGCCCGATGCTTTTTAACATCTTTATGACCCCTCTTGTGGCACTGGCAGAGTCTTTTGGGGCCCAAATCGTATCCTACGCTGACGATACTCAGCTCCTTTTTACGTGTAGGAAAGGAGAAGAGTTTGATGGAGAGAGTATCCGTGAGTGCCTTGGGGCTGTCTTCGAATGGTTCCAGCTGTACAGCCTCAAATGCAACTCAGGTAAATCTGAGGTACTCTTCTTCGGCTGTCCTCACGATCCAGATTGGCAGGAATGGTGGCCGGCTAACATGTTTCCCCCAGCACATGCGTCCCAGCTGGCTAAGAATCTGGGAATTAAGATGGATAACGGCCTGGCGTTAAGGTCTCAGATTCTTGGTCTCTCGGGAACTTGTTTTGGCCTGCTCAGGATGCTGCGTAAGTTCTTCCCTTTACTATCAGTGGATCACAGGAAGTTGACGGTGCAGGCTTTAATTGGCTCAAGATTGGACTATTCCAACGTCCTGTATCTTGGCCTACCGGACTATCTTTTGCAGCGGCTCCAGGTGGTCCAGAACTCGGCTGCGCGGGCCATTTTTGGCCTTTATAGGCGCGCCGGAGTTTCGGGCCTCCTGCAGTCGCTCCACTGGTTGCCTGTCCATAAACGGATTGTGTTTAAGGCTTTGACCCTGGCCCACAAGGCTCTCCATGCTTCGGGGGCAAAATATCTCCAGAAGAGGCTGGTCTTTTACCATCCGACCCGATCTTTGAGGTCTGAATTTCTCTTTCTGGCGGTGGTCCCTCGAGTAAAAAAGGCTCGTATTGGGGGCCGCTCCTTTGGGCTGTTGGCATCACAGATGTGGAACACGCTCCCTCTGTCACTTCGCAGCACCTCTAATCTGCTGATTTTTAGGAAGGGCCTTAAAACCTGGCTTTTTGCCCAGTAGTCTGTTTCTGTTCCTGTCTCTCCTTGCTTCAATGTGTTGTGTTACTCTGTGATGGTTGTATTAAAAGCGCCGGGACACTCCATGGAGTAGCAGTGCGCTATAAAAGACAAAAGTTAACATAACATAACAATGTGCTGCACAGGCGCAGAACCGCGGCAGCATGCAGGGGGTTAAAATGACCCAAATGCACACTTTGAAGGTTAAAACATGTTTATTCACTGCGGGAAGTGATGTAAACATCATTTAGAGATATTTCATGTTAATGCTAGAAAGTCCGATATTTCATGCAAAATGATAGAAGACCAGCGACCCAAGGAAATTGCTCTGAAATTACGAAAATGGTCCGTTTTGAAAATTTCCATCTTTCAACTAATTTTGACTTTCAGATGTGGATCATCACTTTTGGAGCTAAAATGAGCATGTTTATAGTCATTTTCAAGCTTCTAGGAAGCCAAAACTCAAGATTTGGCGCAAGGGTAAAAGTGACTTAAAATGACTCAAATGCTCACTTTGAGGGCTTAAAATGTGTTTATTCACTGCAGAAAGTGATATAATCAACATTTAGAGGTAATTCATGTTCATGCAAGAAGGTCCGAATTGTCATGCAAAACCATCGATGGCCAGCGACCTGAGGAAATTGCTCTGAGAGGACCAAAATGGTCCGATTTCACAATTTCCATCTTTCAAGTAATTTTGACTTTCAGATGTGGATCATCACTTTTGGAGATAAAATTACCATATTTATAGTCATTTTCATGCTTCTAGGGAGCCAAAACTCAAGATTTGGCGCAAGGGTAAAAGTGACTTAACCCCTTGCATGCTGATGACGGCCGGGAGCCGTCATGGCACACAGTGCTCATACGCTGATGACGGCTCCCGGCTGTCATGACCGCACCCGCGATCGGAATGTCATCGTGATATCCTACTAGAGAAAAAGGGCTACTATGGTAAAAGGATAGAGACGGCCTCTAACTCTTGCAAGGAGATTTTTACAATCGTTAGGGAATTTACAACTGCACGAACTAACTCTACTCAGGCCGCCCCCCCGGACTCTTGGGTCTCGGCTTTTGCTGATTTTTTTACCACCAAGATCAAACTGATCCAGGACTCTTTTCCCCTGAGGGTCTTTGAAGTTCCTTGGAACCCTGAAGATGGGTCAGATTCGCGGCCTTCTGTGGGTCTAGTCTTGGCAGCTTTTCCACCCCTTCTGATCTCTTCATCGTTGGCATTTATGGCTAACCTTAAGTCGGGGTCGCCTCTTGACCCATGCCCGGGTAAATTCCTTGCAAAAATGGCCGATGTTATAAACCCACTGGCGAACCCGCTCTTGAATCTTTCCTTGAGTCGGGGGGTGGTTCCGCAGGCCTGTAAACAGGCGATGGTCATTCCCCTTCTCAAGAAGCCTGGTCTTGACCCAGAGGCCTTGGCCAATTACAGGCCAATTTCTCTCCTCCCGGCGCTGGCGAAGATTCTCGAGAAGCATGTTCATACGGTGCTCTCCAATTTCCTGGAATCTTATAGCCTCCTGCACCCTACTCAATCTGGCTTCCGCCCCAATTTAAGCACCGAGACGGCGCTCTTGGAGGTGTCTGAGGCCATTAAAGAGGTGCGGGATTCGGGAGGTAAAGACATGCTTGTTATGCTGGACTTTGTCGGCGGCCTTTGATACCGTCCCCCACGAGGGTCTCCTCATCAGACTCCATGAGATCGGTCTGAGGGAGATGGTGTTCAGCTGGTTTAGATCATTTTTGGCCGGTCGCCGACAAACGGTCTGGGCCCCACCTAGCTCTGCCGTGATGCTGCCTTTGGGAGTCGGAGTTCCACAGGGCTCTGTGTTGAGCCCGATGCTTTTTAACATCTTTATGACCCCTCTTGCGGCACTGGCGGAGTCTTTTGGGGCCCAGATCGTATCCTACGCTGACGATACTCAGCTCCTTTTTACGTGTAGGAAAGGAGAAGAGTTTGATGGAGAGAGTATCCGTGAGTGCCTTGGGGCTGTCTTCGAATGGTTCCAGCTGAATAGCCTCAAATGCAACTCAGATAAATCTGAGGTACTCTTCTTCGGCTGTCCTCACGATCCAGATTGGCAGGAATGGTGGCCGGCTAACATGTTTCCCCCAGCACATGCGTCCCAGCTGGCTAAGAATCTGGGAATTAAGATGGATAACGGCCTGGCGTTAAGGTCTCAGATTCTTGGTCTCTCGGGAACTTGTTTTGGCCTGCTCAGGATGCTGCGTAAGTTCTTCCCTTTACTATCAGTGGATCACAGGAAGTTGACGGTGCAGGCTTTAATTGGCTAAAGATTGGACTATTCCACTGTCCTGTATCTTGGCCTACCGGACTATCTTTTGCAGCGGCTCCAGGTGGTCCAGAACTCGGCTGCGCGGGCCATTTTTGGCCTTTATAGGCGCGCCAGAGTTTCGGGCCTCCTGCAGTCGCTCCACTGGTTGCCTGTCCGTAAACGGATTGTGTTTAAGGCTTTGACCCTGGCCCACAAGGCTCTCCATGCTTCGGGGGCAAAATATCTCCAGAAGAGGCTGGTCTTTTACCATCCGACCCGATCTTTGAGGTCTGAATTTCTCTCTCTGGCGGTGGTCCCTCGAGTAAAAAAGGCTCGTATTGGGGGCCGCTCCTTTGGGCTGTTGGCATCACAGATGTGGAACACGCTCCCTCTGTCACTTCGCAGCACCTCTAATCTGCTGATTTTTAGGAAGGGCCTTAAAACCTGGCTTTTTGCCCAGTAGTCTGTTTCTGTTCCTGTCTCTCCTTGCTTCAATGTGTTGTGTTACTCTGTGATGGTTGTATTAAAAGCGCCGGGACACTCCATGGAGTAGCAGTGCGCTATAAAAGACAAAAGTTAACATAACATAACATAACAATGTGCTGCACAGGCGCAGAACCGCGGCAGCATGCAAGGGGTTAAAATGACCCAAATGCACACTTTGAAGGTTAAAACATGTTTATTCACTGCGGGAAGTGATGTAAACATCATTTAGAGATATTTCATGTTCATGCGAGAAAGTCCGATATTTCATGCAAAATGATAGATGACCAGCGACCCGAGGAAATTGCTCTGAAATTGCGAAAATGGTCAGTTTTGAAAATTTCCATCTTTCAACTATTTTTGACTTTCAGATGTGGATCATCACTTTTGGAGCTAAAATGACCATATTTGTAGTCATTTTCATGCTTCTAGGGAGCCAAAACTCAAGGTTTGGCTCATGGGAAAAAAGTGACTTAACATGACCAAACTGCGCACTTTGAGGGCTTAAAACATGTTTATTCACTGGGGGAAGTGATATAAACACCAGTTCGAGGTAATTCATGTTCATGCATGAAGGTCCGAATTTTCATGCAAAATAATCGATGACCCGCGACCTGAGGGAATTGCTCTGAGAGGACCAAAATGGTCCGTTTTGAAACTGTCCATCTTTCAACTAATTTTGAATTTCAGATGTGGATATCACTTTTGGAGCTGAAATGAGCATGTTTAAAGTCATTTTCAAGCTTCTAGGGAGCCAAAACTCAAGATTTGGTTCAAGGGTAAAAGTGACTTAAAATTACTTAAATGCTCACTTTGAGGGCTTAAAATGTGTTTATTCACTTCAGGAAGTGATATCAACACCATTTAGAGGTAATTCATGTTCATGCGAGATAGTCTGATTTTTCATGCAAAATGATCGATGACCTTGGACTGAGGAAATTGCTTTGAGATGACCAAAATGGTCTGTTTTGATAATTTCCATCTTTAAACTAATTTTGACTTTCAGATGTAGGTTATCACTTTTGGAGCTAAAATTAGCACGTTTATAGTAATTTTCAAGCTTCCAGGGAGCCAAAACTCAAGATTTGGTGCAAGTGTAAAAGTGACTTAAAATGGCTCAAATGCTCACTTTGAGTGCTTAAAATATGTTTATTCACTGCGGGAAGTGATAAAATCAACATTTAGAGGTAATTCATGTTCATGCGACATAGTCTGATTTTTCATGCGAAATGATCGATGACCTTGGGCCTGAGGAAATTGCTCTGAGATGACCAAAATGGTCTGTTTTGATAATTTCCATCTTTAAACTAATTTTGACTTTCAGATGTAGGTTATCACTTTTGGAGCTAAAATTAGCACGTTTATAGTAATTTTCAAGCTTCTAGGGAGCCAAAACTCAAGATTTGGTGCAAGTGTAAAAGTGACTTAAAATGGCTCAAATGCTCACTTTGAGTGCTTAAAATATGTTTATTCACTGCGGGAAGTGATAAATCAACATTTAGAGGTAATTCATGTTCATGCAAGAAGGTCCGAATTTTCATGCAAAACCATTGATGACCAGCGACCTGAGGAAATTGCTCTGAGAGGACCAAAATGGTCCGTTCTGACAATTTCCATCTTTCAACTAATTTTGACTTTCAGATGTGGATCATCCCTTTTGGAACTAAAATGACCATATTTATAGTCATTTTCATGCTTCCAGGGAGCCAAAACTCAAGATTTGGCGCATTGGTAAAAGTGACTTAAAATGACCCACATGCTCACTTTGTGGGCTTAAAACGTGTTTATTCACTTCAGGAAGTGATATCAACACCATTTAGAGATAGTTCATGTTTCCAACTCCCCATCTGTCTACCCCATCTCCACCCTCTCCCCATCGGTCTCTCCCTCATCTCTCTCTCCCTCATCATCTCTCCCCCATCTGTCTCCCCCATCTCCACCGTCTCCCCATCGGTCTCTCCCTCATCTTGCTCTCCCTCATCCCCATCTCCCTCATCCCATGTTCCTCCTAATCTGTCTCCACCATCTCCACCCTGTCCCCATTTCCCTCTCTATCCTCTCTCCACCTGTCTCTCCCTCATCTCCCTCATCCCATGTCCTTCTCCGATCTGTCTCCCCAATCTGGTCATCGGTCTCCCCCATCTGTCTCCCCATCTGTTTCCCCCATCTCACTCCCCATCTCCCCATATTATCTCCCCATAATATCTCCATTATACCTCCATTATATCTCTGTTTTATCAACATTTTATGTCTGCTTAATCTCCATGTTATCACTGTATTATCCCCATTTATCTCCACTTTAGCTCCATTTTATCCCCATTTTATCTCCACTTTATCCCCACTATAGCCCAATTTTATCCCTGTTTTAACCTCACTTTATCCCCATTTTAGCGGCACCTTAGCCCCATTGTATCTCCATTTTATCCCCATTTTATCTCCACTTTATCCCCATTTTAGCTCCATTTTATCCCCATATTGCCTCCATTTTATCTCCATTTTATCCCCAATTTATCTCCAGTTTATCTTCATTATCTCTCTACTTTATTTACATTAAATCTCCGTCCCTTACCATCCAATCTCCATCTCTGCATCCCATCTCCATCTCCCCATCCTATCTCCAACTCCCCATCTCTTCTCCATGTCCCCATCTCCATCTCCATCCCATCTCCATAATATGAGCATGATCATAGTCAATTTCCTGCTTCTAGGGAGCCAAAACTCAAGATTTGGCACATGGGTAAAAATGGCTCAAAATTACCCAAATGCTCATTTGAGGGCTTAAAGCATGTTTATTCACTGAGGGAAGAGATATAAACACCATTAAGAGGTAACTCATGTTCACGCGAGAAGGTCCGATTTTTCATGCAAAACGATTGATGACCCGCGACCTGAGGAAATTGCTCTGAGATTACCAAAATGGTCCGTTTTGAAAATGTCCATCTTTCAACTAATTTTGAATTTCAGATGTGGAGCATCCCTTTTGGAACTAAAATGACCATATTTATAGTCATTTTCATGCTTCTAGGGAGCCAAAACTCAAGATTTGGCGCATGGGTAAAAGTAACTCAAAATGACCCACATGCTCACTTTGTGGGCTTAAAACGTGTTTATTCACTTCAGGAAGTGATATCAACACCATTTAGAGATAATTCATGCTGCCAACTCCCCATCTGTCTACCCCATCTCCACCCTCTCCCCATCGCTCTCTCCCTCATCTCCCTCTCCCTCATCATCTCTCCCCCATCTGTCTCCCCCATCTCCACCGTCTCCCCATCAGTCTCGCCCTCATCTTGCTCTCCCTCATCCCCGATCTCCCTCATCCCATGTCCCTCCTAATCTGTCTCCACCATCTCCACCCTGTCCCCATCTCCCTCTCTATCCTCTCTCCACCTGTCTCTCCCTCATCTCCCTCATCTCATGTCCTTCTCCGATCTGTCTCCCCAATCTGGTCATCGGTCTCCCCCATCTCTCTCCCCATCTGTCTCCCCCATCTCTCTCCCCATCTCCCCATATTATCTCCCCATAATATCTCCATTATACCTCCATTATGTCTGTTTTATCAACATTTTATCTCTGCTTAATCTCAATGTTATCACTGTATTATCCCCATTTATCTCCACTTTAGCTCCATGATATCCCCATTTTATCTCCACTTTATCCCCACTAATAGCCCCATTCTATCTCAATTTTAACCTCACTTTAGCCCCATTTTAGCGCCACTTTAGCCCCATTTTATCTCAACTTTAGCCCCATTTTATCTCCGCTTTATCCCCGTTTTAGCTCCGTTTTATCCCCACATTTCCTCCATTTATCCCCAATTTATCTCCAGTTTATCTCCATTATCTCTCTACTTTATTTACATTAAATCTCCGTCCCTTACCATCCAATCTCCATCTCTGCATCCCATCTCCATCTCCCCATCCTATCTCCAACTTCCCATCTCTTCTCCATGTCCCCATCTCCATCTCCATCCTATCTCCATAATATGAGCATGATCATAGTCAATTTCCTGATATAAACACCATTTAGAGGTAATTCATGTTCAGGCGAGAAGGTCCAATTTTTCATGCAAAATAATCGATGACCCGCGAGGTGAGGGAATTGCTCTGAGAGGACCAAAATGGTCCGTTTTGAAACTGTCCATCTTTCAACTAATTTTGAATTTCAGATGTAGATGATCACTTTTGGAGCTGAAATGAGCATGTTTAAAGTCATTTTCAAGCTTCTAGGGAGCCAAAACTCAAGATTTGGTTCAAGGGTAAAAGTGACTTAAAATGACCCACAAGCTCACTTTGTGGGCTTAAAACGTGTTTATTCACTTCAGGAAGTGATATCAACACCATTTAGAGATAATTCATATTTCCAACTCCCCATCTGTCTACCCCATCTCCACCCTCTCCCCATCGGTCTCTCCCTCATCTCACTCTCCCTCATCATCTCTCCCTCATCTGTCTCACCCATCTCCACCGTCTCCCCATCAGTCTCTCCCTCATCTTGCTCTCCCTCATCCCCCATCTCCCTCATCCCATGTCCCTCCTAATCTGTGTCCACCATCTCCACCCTGTCCCCATCTCCCTCTCTATCCTCTCTCCACCTGTCTATCCCTCATCTCCCTCATCCCATGTCCTTCTCTGATCTGTCTACCCAATCTGGTCATCGGTCTCCCCCATCTGTCTCCCCATCTGTCTCTCCCCATCTCCCCATATTATCTCCCCATAATATCTCTATTATACCTCCATTTTATCTCTGTTTTATCAACATTTTATCTCTTCTTCATCAATCAATCAATCAATCATAACACTTGTATAGCGCACTACTCACCCAGAAGGGTCTCAAGGCGCTTTGGGGAAGGGGTCCGATACTGCTCGAACAGCCAGGTCTTGAGTTGACTCCTGAAGGCGAGGTGGTCCTGGGTCAGCCGAAGGTGGATGGGGAGGGAGTTCCATGTCTTGGCCGCCAGGTAGGAGAAGGATCTGCCCCCGGCGGTGGCTCTTCGGATGCGTGGTACGGCGGCGAGGGCGAGGCTAGTAGACCGTAGCTGGCGGGTGGGCGTGTAGAAGGTCAGGCGGTTGTTGAGGTACTTGGGGCCCAGGTCGTGGAGAGACTTGTGTGCGTGGGTGAGGAGCCTGAACGTGATCCTCTTGTTGACGGGGAGCCAGTGCAGGTCCTTCAGGTGTCCGGAGATGTGGCTGCGTCAGGGGATGTCCAGGATGAGTCGGGCGGAGGCATTCTGGATGCGTTGGAGTCTATTCAGTAGCTTGGCTGTGGTTCCGGCGTAGAGGGTGTTTCCGTAGTCCAGTCGGCTGGTGACGAGGGCCTGGGTGACCGTCTTCCTGGTTTCGGTCGGGATCCATCGGAAGATCTTGCGAAGCATGCGAAGGGTGTGGAAGCATGATGAGGAGACGGCATTGACTTGTCTGGTCATCGAGAGGGAGGGGTCCAGGATGAAGCCCAGGTTGCGTGCGTGGTCTGTTGACTTGGGAGCGGTGCCCAGGGCTGGGGGCCACCAGGAGTCATCCCAGGCAGAGGGCGATGGTCCCAGGATGAGGACTTCCGTCTTGTCTGAGTTCAGTTTCAGGCGGCTGTTCTTCATCCATTTGGCGACGTCTATCATCCCTTCGTGTAGGCTGGTTCTGGCGGTGTCGGGGTCTCTGGTGAGGGAGAGGATCAGCTGGGTGTCGTCGGCATAAGAGATGATGTTGAGGTTGTGTTGGCGTGCGATGACAGCAAGAGGTCTCATGTAGACATTGAAGAGGGTGGGGCTGAGTGATGATCCTTGCGGGACGCAACAGATGACTTCGTTGGCTTTGGATCGAAACGGGGGGAGGCGGACTCTCTGTGTTCTTCCGGCGAAGAACGAGATGATCCACTCCAGTGCCTTCTCTTGGATGCCGAT
Source organism: Lissotriton helveticus (assembly GCF_964261635.1). Taxonomy (NCBI): domain Eukaryota; kingdom Metazoa; phylum Chordata; class Amphibia; order Caudata; family Salamandridae; genus Lissotriton; species Lissotriton helveticus. The sequence continues at coordinate 642,337,360 of NC_136065.1, read as the reverse complement.
GTTGCTGAGGCGTTGGACTAGGGTGCGGTGGCAGACGGTGTCGAACGCTGCAGAGAGGTCCAGGAGGATGAGTGCCGCTGTTTCCCCGTTATCGAGCAGGGCTCGGATGTCGTCAGTGGCTGCGATGAGGGCGGTCTCGGTGCTGTGGTTGGCTCTGAAACCGGACTGTGAGGGGTCGAGGGATCCGTCCGTCTTGAGGAAGGCGGCAAGCTGTCTGTTGACGATCTTCTCAATGACTTTGGCAGGAAAAGGGAAGAGCGAGATGGGGCGGAAGTTTTTGAGGTCGGTGGGGTCCGCTGTTGGTTTCTTCAGTAGGGCGCTGAGCTCGGCATGCTTCCAGCTCTCCGGGAAGGTAGCGGTGTTGAAGGAGGTGTTGATGACGTCCCGGAGTTGGGGTGCGATGGTGGAGTCGGCCTTGTTGAAGACGTGGTGGGGGCAGGGGTCGGTTGGAGATCCGGAATGGACGGTGTTCATTGTGCGGGCTGTGTCTTCGGTGGTCACCGTGGTCCAGGTGCGGAGGGTGGCGGTGTAGTGCGTTGGTTCGACGGTTGGGTGAGTGGATGGAGCACCGAAACTGTTGTGGATGTCGGCAATCTTGCGGTGGAAGAACGTATTATCACTGTATTATCCCCATTTATCTCCACTTTAGCTCCATTTTATCCCCATTCTATCTCCACTTTATCCCCACTATAGCCCCATTTTATCCCTGTTTTAACCTCACTTTATTCCCATTTTAGCACCACTTTAGCCCCATTTTATCTCCATTTTATCCCCATTTTATCTCCACTTTAACCCCCTTTTTATCTCCATTTTATCCCCATATTTCCTCCATTTTATCTCCATTTTATCCCCAATTTATCTCTAGTTTATCTCCATTATCTATCTACTTTATTTACATTAAATCTCCGTCCCTTACCATCCAATCTCCATCTCTGCATCCCATCTCCATCTCCCCATCCTATCTCCAACTCCCCATCTCTTCTCCATGTCCCCATCTTCATCTCCATCCCATCTCCATAATATGAGCATGATCATAGTCAATTTCCTGCTTCTAGGGAGCCAAAACTCAAGATTTGGCACATGGGTAAAAGTGGCTCAAAATTACCCAAATGCTCACTTTGAGGGCTTAAAAGATGTTTATTCACTGAGTGAAGTGATATAAACACCATTTAGAGGTAATTCATGTTCATGCGAGAAGGTCCGATTTTTCATGCAAAACGATTGATGACCCGCGACCTGAGGAAATTGCTCTGAGATGACCAAAATTGTCCGTTTTGAAAATGTCCATCTTTCAACTAATTTTGACTTTCAGATGTGGATCATCACTTTTGGAGCTAAAATGAGCATGTTTATAGTCATTTTCAAGCTTCTAGGAAGCCAAAACTCAAGATTTGGCGCAAGGGTAAAAGTGACTTAAAATGACTCAAATGCTCACTTTGAGGGCTTAAAATGTGTTTATTCACTGAGGGAAGTGATATAATCACCATTTGAGGTAATTCATGGTCATGCAAGGAGGTCCGATTTTTCATGCAAAATGATCGATGACCTTGGACCTGAGGAAATTGCTCTGAGAGGAGCAAAATGGTCCGTTTTGAAAAATTCCATCTTTCAACTAATTTTGACTTTCAGATGTGGATCTTCACTTTTGGAAATAAAATTACCATATTTGTAGTCATTTTCATGCTTCTAGGGAGCCAAAACTCAAGATTTGGCGCAAGGGTAAAAGTGACTTAACCCCTTGCATGCTGATGATGGCCGGGAGCCATCATGGCACACAGTGCTCGTGTGCTGATGACGGCTCCCGGCTGTCATGACCGCACCCGCGATCGGAATGTCATCGTGATATCCTACTAGAGAAAAAGGGCTACTATGCTAGAAGGATAGAGACGGCCTCTAACTCTTGCAAGGAGATTTTTACAATCGTTAGGGAATTTACAACTGCATGAACTAACTCTACTCAGGCCGCCCCCCCGGACTCTTGGGTCTCGGCTTTTGCTGTTTTTTTACCACCAAGATCAAACTGATCCAGGACTCTTTTCCCCTGAGGGTCTTTGAAGTTCCTTGGAACCCTGAAGATGGGTCAGATTTGCGGCCTTCTGTGGGTCCAGTCTTGGCGGCTTTTCCACCCCGTCTGATCTCTTCATCGTTGGCATTTATGGCTAACCTTAAGTCGGGGTCGCCTCTTGACCCATGCCCGGCTAAATTCCTTGCAAAAATGGCCGATGTTATAAACCCACTGGCGAACCCGCTCTTGAATCTTTCCTTGAGTCGGGGGTTGGTTCCGCAGGCCTGGAAACAGGCGATGGTCATTCCCCTTCTCAAGAAGCCTGGTCTTGACCCGGAGGCCTTGGCCAATTACAGGCCAATTTCTCTCCTCCCGGCGCTGGCGAAGATTCTCGAGAAGCATGTTCATACGGTGCTCTCCAATTTCCTGGAATCTTATAGCCTCCTGCACCCTATTCAATCTGGCTTCCGCCCCAATTTAAGCACCGAGACGGCACTCTTGGAGGTGTCTGAGGCCATTAAAGAGGTGCGGGATTCGGGAGGTAAAGCCATGCTTGTTATGCAGTACTTTGTCAGCGGCCTTTGATACCGTCCCCCACGAGGGTCTCCTCATCAGACTCCATGAGATCGGTCTGAGGGAGATGGAGTTCAGCTGGTTTAGATCATTTTTGGCCGGTCGCCGACAAACGGTCTGGGCCCCACCTAGCTCTGCAGTGATGCCGCCTTTGGGAGTCGGAGTTCCACAGGGCTCTGTGTTGAGCCCGATGCTTTTTAACATCTTTATGACCCCTCTTGTGGCACTGGCAGAGTCTTTTGGGGCCCAAATCGTATCCTACGCTGACGATACTCAGCTCCTTTTTACGTGTAGGAAAGGAGAAGAGTTTGATGGAGAGAGTATCCGTGAGTGCCTTGGGGCTGTCTTCGAATGGTTCCAGCTGTACAGCCTCAAATGCAACTCAGATAAATCTGAGGTACTCTTCTTCGGCTGTCCTCACGATCCAGATTGGCAGGAATGGTGGCCGGCTAACATGTTTCCCCCAGCACATGCGTCCCAGCTGGCTAAGAATCTGGGAATTAAGATGGATAACGGCCTGGCGTTAAGGTCTCAGATTCTTGGTCTCTCGGGAACTTGTTTTGGCCTGCTCAGGATGCTGCGTAAGTTCTTCCCTTTACTATCAGTGGATCACAGGAAGTTGACGGTGCAGGCTTTAATTGGCTCAAGATTGGACTATTCCAACGTCCTGTATCTTGGCCTACCGGACTATCTTTTGCAGCGGCTCCAGGTGGTCCAGAACTCGGCTGCGCGGGCCATTTTTGGCCTTTATAGGCGCGCCGGAGTTTCGGGCCTCCTGCAGTCGCTCCACTGGTTGCCTGTCCATAAACGGATTGTGTTTAAGGCTTTGACCCTGGCCCACAAGGCTCTCCATGCTTCGGGGGCAAAATATCTCCAGAAAAGGCTGGTCTTTTACCATCCGACCCGATCTTTGAGGTCTGAATTTCTCTTTCTGGCGGTGGTCCCTCGAGTAAAAAAGGCTCGTATTGGGGGCCGCTCCTTTGGGCTGTTGGCATCACAGATGTGGAACACGCTCCCTCTGTCACTTCGCAGCACCTCTAATCTGCTGATTTTTAGGAAGGGCCTTAAAACCTGGCTTTTTGCCCAGTAGTCTGTTTCTGTTCCTGTCTCTCCTTGCTTCAATGTGTTGTGTTACTCTGTGATGGTTGTATTAAAAGCGCCGGGACACTCCATGGAGTAGCAGTGCGCTATAAAAGACAAAAGTTAACATAACATAACAATGTGCTGCACAGGCGCAGAACCGCGGCAGCATGCAGGGGGTTAAAATGACCCAAATGCACACTTTGAAGGTTAAAACATGTTTATTCACTGCGGGAAGTGATGTAAACATCATTTAGAGATATTTCATGTTAATGCTAGAAAGTCCGATATTTCATGCAAAATGATAGAAGACCAGCGACCCAAGGAAATTGCTCTGAAATTACGAAAATGGTCCGTTTTGAAAATTTCCATCTTTCAACTAATTTTGACTTTCAGATGTGGATCATCACTTTTGGAGCTAAAATGAGCATGTTTATAGTCATTTTCAAGCTTCTAGGAAGCCAAAACTCAAGATTTGGCGCAAGGGTAAAAGTGACTTAAAATGACTCAAATGCTCACTTTGAGGGCTTAAAATGTGTTTATTCACTGCAGAAAGTGATATAATCAACATTTAGAGGTAATTCATGTTCATGCAAGAAGGTCCGAATTGTCATGCAAAACCATCGATGGCCAGCGACCTGAGGAAATTGCTCTGAGAGGACCAAAATGGTCCGATTTCACAATTTCCATCTTTCAAGTAATTTTGACTTTCAGATGTGGATCATCACTTTTGGAGATAAAATTACCATATTTATAGTCATTTTCATGCTTCTAGGGAGCCAAAACTCAAGATTTGGCGCAAGGGTAAAAGTGACTTAACCCCTTGCATGCTGATGACGGCCGGGAGCCGTCATGGCACACAGTGCTCGTACGCTGATGACGGCTCCCGGCTGTCATGACCGCACCCGCGATCGGAATGTCATCGTGATATCCTACTAGAGAAAAAGGGCTACTATGGTAAAAGGATAGAGACGGCCTCTAACTCTTGCAAGGAGATTTTTACAATCGTTAGGGAATTTACAACTGCACGAACTAACTCTACTCAGGCCGCCCCCCCGGACTCTTGGGTCTCGGCTTTTGCTGATTTTTTTACCACCAAGATCAAACTGATCCAGGACTCTTTTCCCCTGAGGGTCTTTGAAGTTCCTTGGAACCCTGAAGATGGGTCAGATTCGCGGCCTTCTGTGGGTCCAGTCTTGGCAGCTTTTCCACCCCTTCTGATCTCTTCATCGTTGGCATTTATGGCTAACCTTAAGTCGGGGTCGCCTCTTGACCCATGCCCGGGTAAATTCCTTGCAAAAATGGCCGATGTTATAAACCCACTGGCGAACCCGCTCTTGAATCTTTCCTTGAGTCGGGGGGTGGTTCCGCAGGCCTGTAAACAGGCGATGGTCATTCCCCTTCTCAAGAAGCCTGGTCTTGACCCAGAGGCCTTGGCCAATTACAGGCCAATTTCTCTCCTCCCGGCGCTGGCGAAGATTCTCGAGAAGCATGTTCATACGGTGCTCTCCAATTTCCTGGAATCTTATAGCCTCCTGCACCCTACTCAATCTGGCTTCCGCCCCAATTTAAGCACCGAGACGGCGCTCTTGGAGGTGTCTGAGGCCATTAAAGAGGTGCGGGATTCGGGAGGTAAAGACATGCTTGTTATGCTGGACTTTGTCGGCGGCCTTTGATACCGTCCCCCACGAGGGTCTCCTCATCAGACTCCTTGAGATCGGTCTGAGGGAGATGGTGTTCAGCTGGTTTAGATCATTTTTGGCCGGTCGCCGACAAACGGTCTGGGCCCCACCTAGCTCTGCCGTGATGCTGCCTTTGGGAGTCGGAGTTCCACAGGGCTCTGTGTTGAGCCCGATGCTTTTTAACATCTTTATGACCCCTCTTGCGGCACTGGCGGAGTCTTTTGGGGCCCAGATCGTATCCTACGCTGACGATACTCAGCTCCTTTTTACGTGTAGGAAAGGAGAAGAGTTTGATGGAGAGAGTATCCGTGAGTGCCTTGGGGCTGTCTTCGAATGGTTCCAGCTGAATAGCCTCAAATGCAACTCAGATAAATCTGAGGTACTCTTCTTCGGCTGTCCTCACGATCCAGATTGGCAGGAATGGTGGCCGGCTAACATGTTTCCCCCAGCACATGCGTCCCAGCTGGCTAAGAATCTGGGAATTAAGATGGATAACGGCCTGGCGTTAAGGTCTCAGATTCTTGGTCTCTCGGGAACTTGTTTTGGCCTGCTCAGGATGCTGCGTAAGTTCTTCCCTTTACTATCAGTGGATCACAGGAAGTTGACGGTGCAGGCTTTAATTGGCTAAAGATTGGACTATTCCACTGTCCTGTATCTTGGCCTACCGGACTATCTTTTGCAGCGGCTCCAGGTGGTCCAGAACTCGGCTGCGCGGGCCATTTTTGGCCTTTATAGGCGCGCCAGAGTTTCGGGCCTCCTGCAGTCGCTCCACTGGTTGCCTGTCCGTAAACGGATTGTGTTTAAGGCTTTGACCCTGGCCCACAAGGCTCTCCATGCTTCGGGGGCAAAATATCTCCAGAAGAGGCTGGTCTTTTACCATCCGACCCGATCTTTGAGGTCTGAATTTCTCTCTCTGGCGGTGGTCCCTCGAGTAAAAAAGGCTCGTATTGGGGGCCGCTCCTTTGGGCTGTTGGCATCACAGATGTGGAACACGCTCCCTCTGTCACTTCGCAGCACCTCTAATCTGCTGATTTTTAGGAAGGGCCTTAAAACCTGGCTTTTTGCCCAGTAGTCTGTTTCTGTTCCTGTCTCTCCTTGCTTCAATGTGTTGTGTTACTCTGTGATGGTTGTATTAAAAGCGCCGGGACACTCCATGGAGTAGCAGTGCGCTATAAAAGACAAAAGTTAACATAACATAACATAACAATGTGCTGCACAGGCGCAGAACCGCGGCAGCATGCAAGGGGTTAAAATGACCCAAATGCACACTTTGAAGGTTAAAACATGTTTATTCACTGCGGGAAGTGATGTAAACATCATTTAGAGATATTTCATGTTCATGCGAGAAAGTCCGATATTTCATGCAAAATGATAGATGACCAGCGACCCGAGGAAATTGCTCTGAAATTGCGAAAATGGTCAGTTTTGAAAATTTCCATCTTTCAACTATTTTTGACTTTCAGATGTGGATCATCACTTTTGGAGCTAAAATGACCATATTTGTAGTCATTTTCATGCTTCTAGGGAGCCAAAACTCAAGGTTTGGCTCATGGGAAAAAAGTGACTTAACATGACCAAACTGCGCACTTTGAGGGCTTAAAACATGTTTATCCACTGGGGGAAGTGATATAAACACCAGTTCGAGGTAATTCATGTTCATGCATGAAGGTCCGAATTTTCATGCAAAATAATCGATGACCCGCGACCTGAGGGAATTGCTCTGAGAGGACCAAAATGGTCCGTTTTGAAACTGTCCATCTTTCAACTAATTTTGAATTTCAGATGTGGATATCACTTTTGGAGCTGAAATGAGCATGTTTAAAGTCATTTTCAAGCTTCTAGGGAGCCAAAACTCAAGATTTGGTTCAAGGGTAAAAGTGACTTAAAATTACTTAAATGCTCACTTTGAGGGCTTAAAATGTGTTTATTCACTTCAGGAAGTGATATCAACACCATTTAGAGGTAATTCATGTTCATGCGAGATAGTCTGATTTTTCATGCAAAATGATCGATGACCTTGGACTGAGGAAATTGCTTTGAGATGACCAAAATGGTCTGTTTTGATAATTTCCATCTTTAAACTAATTTTGACTTTCAGATGTAGGTTATCACTTTTGGAGCTAAAATGAGCATGTTTATAGTAATTTTCAAGCTTCTAGGGAGCCAAAACTCAAGATTTGGTGCAAGTGTAAAAGTGACTTAAAATGGCTCAAATGCTCACTTTGAGTGCTTAAAATATGTTTATTCACTGCGGGAAGTGATAAAAATCAACATTTAGAGGTAATTCATGTTCATGCAAGAAGGTCCGAATTTTCATGCAAAACCATTGATGACCAGCGACCTGAGGAAATTGCTCTGAGAGGACCAAAATGGTCCGTTTTGTCAATTTCCATCTTTCAACTAATTTTGACTTTCAGATGTGGATCATCCCTTTTGGAACTAAAATGACCACATTTATAGTCATTTTCATGCTTCTAGGGAGCCAAAACTCAAGATTTGGCGCAAGGGTAAAAGTGACCTAACTACTTGCATGCTGATGACGGCCGGGAGTCGTCATGGCAAACAGTGCTCGTGTGCTGATGACGGCTCCTGGCCGTTATGACCGCACCCGCGATCGGAATGTGCTGCACAGGCGCAGAACCGCGGCAGCATGCAAGGGGTTAAAATGACCCAAATGCACTTTCTGAAGGTTAAAACATGTTTATTCTCTGCGGGAAGTGATGTAAACAGCATTTAGAGATATTTCATGTTCATGCGAGAAAGTCCGATATTTCATGCAAAATGATAGATGACCAGCGACCCGAGGAAATTGCTCTGAAATTGCGAAAATGGTCAGTTTTGAAAATTTCCATCTTTCAACTATTTTTGACTTTCAGATGTGGATCATCACTTTTGGAGCTAAAATGAGCATGTTTATAGTCATTTTCAAGCTTCTAGGAAGCCAAAACTCAAGATTTGGCGCAAGGGTAAAAGTGACTTAAAATGACTCAAATGCTCACTTTGAGGGCTTAACATGTGTTTATTCACTGCGGGAAGTGATATAAACGCAATTTAGAGGTAATTCATGTTGATGCGAGAAGGTCCGATTTTTCATGCAAAACGATCGATGACCCGCGACCTAAGGAAATTGCTCTGAGATTACCAAAATGGTCTGTTTGAAAATGTCCATCTTTCAACTAATTTTGACTCTCAGATGTGGATGATCACTTTTGGAGCTAAAATGAACATGTTTGAAGTCATTTTCAAGCTTCTAGGGAGCCAAAACTCAAAATTTGGTTCAAGGGTAAAAGTGACTTAAAATGACTGAAATGCTCACTTTGAGGGCTTAAAATGTGTTTATTCACTGCGGGAAGTGATATAATCACCAGTTAGAGGTAATTCTTTTTCATGCAAGAAGGTCCGAATTTTCATGCAAAATATTCGATGACCCGCGACCTGAGGAAATTGCTCCGAGAGGACTAAAATGGTCAGTTTTGAAAATGTCAATCTTTCAACTAATTTTAATTTTCAGATGTGGATCATCACTTTTGGAGCTAAAATGACCATATTTGTAGTCATTTTCATGCTTCTAGGGAGCCAAAACTCAAGGTTTGGCTCATTGGAAAAAGTGACTTAACATGACCAAACTACGCACTTTGAGCGCTTAAAATATGTGTATTCACTGCGGGAAGTGATATAAACACCATTTCGAGGTAATTCATGTTCATGCAAGTAGGTCCAAATTTTCATGCAAAATAATCGATGACCCGCGACCTGAGGGAATTGCTCTGAGAGGACCAAAATGGTCCGTTTTGAAACTGTCCATCTTTCAACTAATTTTGAATTTCAGATGTGGATGATCACTTTTGGAGCTGAAATGAGCATGTTTAAAGTCATTTTCAAGCTTCTAGGAAGCCAAAACTCAAGATTTGTTTCAAGGGTAAAAGTGACTTAAAATGACTCAAATGCTCACTTTGAGGGCTTAAAATGTGTTTATTCACTGTGGGAAGTGATATAATCACCATTTAGAGGTAATTCATGTTCATGCGAGATAGTCTGATTTTTCATGCAAAATGATCAATAACCTTGGACCTGAGGAAATTGCTCTGAGATGACCAAAATGGTCCGTTTTGAAAATGTCCATCTTTCAACTAATTTTGAATTTCAGATGTGGATGATCACTTTTGGAGCTGAAATGAGCATATTTAAAGTCATTTTCAAGCTTTTAGGGAGCCAAAACTCAAAATTTGGTTCAAGGGTAAAAGTGACTTAAAATGACTGAAATGCTCACTTTGAGGGCTTAAAATGTGTTTATTCACTGCGGGAAGTGATATAATCACCAGTTAGAGGTAATTCTTTTTCATGCAAGAAGGTCCGAATTTTCATGCAAAATATTCGATGACCCGCGACCTGAGGAAATTGCTCCGAGAGGACTAAAATGGTCAGTTTTGAAAATGTCAATCTTTCAACTAATTTTAATTTTCAGATGTGGATCATCACTTTTGGAGCTAAAATGACCATATTTGTAGTCATTTTCATGCTTCTAGGGAGCCAAAACTCAAGGTTTGGCTCATGGGAAAAAGTGACTTAACATGACCAAACTGCGCACTTTGAGCACTTAAAATATGTGTATTCACTGCGGGAAGTGATATAAACACCATTTCGAGGTAATTCATGTTCATGCAAGAAGGTCCAAATTTTCATGCAAAACCATCGATGACCAGCGACCTGAGGAAATTGCTCTGAGAGGACCAAAATTGTCCGATTTCACAATTTCCATCTTTCAAGTAATTTTGACTTTCAGATGTGGATCATCACTTTTGGAGATTAAAATTACCATATTTATAGTCATTTTCATGCTTCTAGGGAACCAAAGCTCAAGATTTGGCACAAGGGTAAAAGTGACTTAAAATGACCCAAATCCGCCCTTTGAGGGCTTAAAACATGTTTATTCACTGCGGGAAGTGATATAAACGCAATTCAGAGGTAATTCATGTTGATGCGAGAAGGTCCGATTTTTCATGCAAAACGATCGATGACCCGCGACCTGAGGAAATTGCTCTGAGATTACCAAAATGGTCCGTTTTGAAAATCTCCATCTTTCAACTAATTTTGACTCTCAGATGTGGATGATCACTTTTGGAACTAAAATGAACATGTTTAAAGTCATTTTCAAGCTTCTAGGGAGCCAAAACTCAAAATTTGGTTCAAGGGTAAAAGTGACTTAAAATGACTGAAATGCTCACTTTGAGGGCTTAAAATGTGTTTATTCACTGCGGGAAGTGATATAATCACCATTTAGAAGTAATTCTTGTTCATGCAAGAAGGTCCGATTTTTCATGCAAAATAATCGATGACCCGCGACCTGAGGAAATTGCTCTGAGATGACCAAAATGGTCCGTTTTGAAAATGTCCATCTTTTAAACTAATTTTGACTTTCAGATGTGAATCATCACTTTTGGAGATAAAATTACCATATTTGTAGTCATTTTCATGCTTCTAGGGAGCCAAAACTCAAGATTTGGAGCAAGGGTAAGAGTGACCTAACCACTTGCATGCTGATGACGGCCGGGAGTCGTCATGGCACACAGTGCTCGTGTGCTGATGACGGCTCCCGGCCGTCATGACCGCACCCGCGATCGGAATGTGCTGCACAGGCGCAGAACCGCGGCAGCATGCAAGGGGTTAAAATGACCCAAATGCACTTTCTGAAGGTTAAAACATGTTTATTCACTGCGGGAAGTGATGTAAACAGCATTTAGAGATATTTCATGTTCATGCGAGAAAGTCCGATATTTCATGCAAAATGATAGATGACCAGCGACCCGAGGAAATTGCTCTGAAATTACGAAAATGGTCAGTGATATAATCAACATTTAGAGGTAATTCATGTTCATGCAAGAAGGTCCGAATTTTCATGTAAAACCATCGATGACCAGCGACCTGAGGAAATTGCTCTGAGAGGACCAAAATGGTCCGATTTCACAATTTCCATCTTTCAAGTAATTTTGACTTTCAGATGTGGATCATCACTTTTGGAGATAAAATTACCATATTTATAGTCATTTTCAGCCTTCTAGGGAGCCAAAACTCAAGATTTGGCGCATGGGTAAAAGTGACTTAAAATGACCCAAATCCGCACTTTGAGGGCTTAAAACATGTTTATTCACTGCGGGTAGTGATATAAACACAATTTAGAGGTAATTCATGTTCATGCGAGAAGGTCCGATTTTTCATGCAAAACGATCGATGACCCGCGACCTGAGGAAGTTGCTCTGAGATGACCAAAATGGTCCTTTTTGAAAATGTCCATCTTTCAACTAATTTTGACTTTCAGATGTGGATGATCACTTTTGGAGCTAAAATGAGCATGTTTAAAGTCATTTTCAAGCGTCTAGGGAGCCAAAACTCAAGATTTGGTTCAAGGGTAAAAGTGACTTTAAATGACTCAAATGCTCACTTTGAGGGCTTAAAATGTGTTTATTCACTGTGGGAAGTGATATAATCACCATTTAGAGGTAATTCATGTTCATGCGATATAGTCTGATTTTTCATGCGAAATGATCGATGACCTTGGACCTGAGGAAATTGCTCTGAGATGACCAAAATGGTCTGTTTTGATAATTTCCATCTTTAAACTAATTTTGACTTTCAAATGTAGGTTATCACTTTTGGAGCTAAAATGAGCATGTTTATAGTAATTTTCAAGCTTCTAGGGAGCCAAAACTCAAGATTTGGTGCAAGTGTAAAAGTGACTTAAAATGGCTCAAATGCTCACTTTGAGTGCTTAAAATATGTTTATTCACTGCAGGAAGTGATAAAATCAACATTTAGAGGTAATTCATGTTCATGCAAGAAGGTCCGAATTTTCATGCAAAACCATTGATGACCAGCGACCTGAGGAAATTGCTCTGAGAGGACCAAAATGGTCCGTTCTGACAATTTCCATCTTTCAACTAATTTTGACTTTCAGATGTGGATCATCCCTTTTGGAACTAAAATGACCATATTTATAGTCATTTTCATGCTTCTAGGGAGCCAAAACTCAAGATTTGGCGCATGGGTAAAAGTGACTTAAAATGACCCACATGCTCACTTTGTGGGCTTAAAACGTGTTTATTCACTTCAGGAAGTGATATCAACACCATTTAGAGATAGTTCATGTTTCCAACTCCCCATCTGTCTACCCCATCTCCACCCTCTCCCTATCGGTCTCTCCCTCATCTCCCTCTCCCTCATCATCTCTCCCCCATCTGTCTCCCCCATCTCCACCGTCTCCCCATCGGTCTCTCCCTCATCTTGCTCTCCCTCATCCCCCATCTCCCTCATCCCATGTCCCTCCTAATCTGTCTCCACCATCTCCACCCTGTCCCCATCTCCCTCTCTATCCTTTCCCCACCTGTCTCTCCCTCATCTCCCTCATCCCATGTCCTTCTCCGATCTGTCTCCCCAATCTGGTCATTGGTCTCCCCCATCTGTCTCCCCCATCTCTCTCCCCATCTCCCCATATTATCTCCCCATAATATCTCCATTATACCTCCATTATATCTCTGTTTTATCAACATTTTATCTCTGCTTAATCTCAATGTTATCACTGTATTATCCCCATTTATCTCCACTTTAGCTCCAAGTTATCCCCATTTTATCTCCACTTTATCCCCACTATAGCCCAATTTTATCTCAGTTTTAACCTCATTTTATCCCCATTTTAGCTCCATTTTATCCCCATATTTCCTCTATTTTATCCCCAATTTATCTCCAATTTATCTCCATTATCTCTCTACTTTATTTACATTAAATCTCCGTCCCTTACCATCCAATCTCCATCTCTGCATCCCATCTCCATCTCCCCATCCTATCTCCAACTCCCCATCTCTTCTCCATGTCCCCATCTCCATCTCCATCCTATCTCCATAATATGAGCATGATCATAGTTAATTTCCTGCTTCCAGGGAGCCAAAACTCAAGATTTGGCACAAGGGTAAAAGTGGCTCAAAATTACCCAAATTCTCACTTTGAGGGCTTAAAACATGTTTATTCACTGAGGGAAGTGATATAAACACCATTTAGAGGTAATTCATGTTCACGCGAGAAGGTCCGATTTTTCATGCAAAACGATTGATGACCCGCGACCTGAGGAAATTGCTCTGAGATTACCAAAATGGTCCGTTTTGAAAATGTCCATCTTTCAACTAATTTTGACTTTCAGATGTGGATCATCACTTTTGGATCTAAAATGAGCATTGTTAAAGTCATTTTCAAGCTTCTAGGGAGCCGAATCTCAAGATTTGGTTCAAGGGAAAAACTGAAATTAAAATAACTCAAATGCTCACTTTGAGGGCTTAAAATGTGTTTTTTTACTGCGGGAAGTGATATAATCACCATTTAGAAGTACTTCTTGTTCATGCAAGAAGGTCCGATTTTTCATGCAAAACGATCGATGACCCGCGACCTGAGGAAGTTGCTCTGAGATGACAAAATGGTCCGTTTTGAAAATGTCCAACTTTCAACTAATTTTGACTTTCAGATGTGGATGATCACTTTTGGAGCTAAAATGAGCATGTTTAAAGTCATTTTCAAGCTTCTAGGAAGCGAAAACTCAAGATTTGGCACAAGGGTAAAAGTGACTTAAAATAACTCAAATGCTCACTTTGAGGGCTTAAAATGTGTTTATTCACTGCGGGAAGTGAGATAATCACCATTTAAAGGTAATTCATGGTCATGCAAGAAGGTCCTATTTTTCATGCAAAATAATCGATGACCTTGGACCTGAGGAAATTGCTCTGAGATGACCAAAATCGTCCGTTTTGATATTTTCCATATTTCAACTTATTTTAACTTTCAGATGTGGATCATCACTTTTGGAGCTAACATGAGCATGTTTATAGTCATTTTCAAGCTTCTAGCGAGTAAAAACTCAAGATTTGGCACAAGGGTAAAGTGACTTAAAATGACCCAAATCCGCCCTTTGAGGGCTTAAAACATGTTTATTCACTGCGGGAAGTGATATAAACGCAATTTAGAGGTAATTCATGTTGATGCGAGAACGTCCGATTTTTCATGCAAAACGATCGATGACCCGCGACCTGAGGAAATTGCTCTGAGATTACCAAAATGGTCCGTTTTGAAAATGTCCATCTTTCAACTAATTTTGACTCTCAGATGTGGATGATCACTTTTGGAGCTAAAATGAACATGTTTAAAGTAATTTTCAAGCTTCTAGGGAGCCAAAACTCAAAATTTGGTTCAAGGGTAAAAGTGACTTAAAATGTCTGAAATGCTCACTTTGAGGGCTTAAAATGTGTTTATTCACTGCGGGAAGTGATATAATCACCAGTTAGAGGTCATTCTTGTTCATGCAAGAAGGTCAGAATTTTCATGCAAAATAATCGATGACCCGCGACCTGAGGAAATTGCTCTGAGAGGACTAAAATGGTCAGTTTTGAAAATGTCAATCTTTCAACTAATTTTAACTTGTAGATGTGAATCATCACTTTTGGAGCTAAAATGACCATATTTGTAGTCATTTTCATGCTTCTAGGGAGCCAAAACTCAAGGTTTGGCTCATGGGAAAAATTGACTTAACATGACCAAACTGCACACTTTGAGGGCTTAAAACATGTTTATTCACTGCAGGAAGTGATATAAACACCATTTCGAGGTAATTCATGTTCATGCAAGAAGGTCCGAATTTTCATGCAAAATAATCGATGACCCGCGACGTGAGGGAATTGCTCTGAGAGGACCAAAATGGTCCATTTTGAAACTGTCCATCTTTCAACTAATTTTGACTTTCAGATGTGGATGATCACTTTTGGAGCTAAAATGAGCATGTTTAAAGTCATTTTCAAGCTTCTAGGAAGTCAAAACTCAAGATTTGGCGCAAGGGTAAAAGTGACTTAAAATAACTCAAATGCTCACTTTGAGGGCTTAAAATGTGTTTATTCACTGCGGGAAGTGAGATAATCACCATTTAAACGTAATTCATGGTCATGCAAGAAGGTCCCATTTTTCATGCAAAATAATCGATGACCTTGGACCTGAGGAAATTGCTCTGAGATGACCAAAATGGTCCGTTTTGACAATTTCCATCTTTCAAGTAATTTTGACTTTCAGATGTGGATCATCACTTTTGGAGATAAAATTACCATATTTATAGTCATTTTCATGCTTCTAGGGTGTAAAAACTCAAGATTTGGCATAAGGGTAAAAGTGACTTAAAATGACCCAAATCCGCCCTTTGAGGGCTTACAACATGTTTATTCACTGTGGGAAGTGATATAATCACCATTTAGAGGTAATTCATGTTCATGCGAGATAGTCTGATTTTTTAATGCAAAATGATCGATGACCTTGGACCTGAGGAAATTGCTCTGAGATGACCAAAATGGTCCGTTTTGAAAATGTCCATCTTTCAACTAATTTTGACTTTCAGATGTGGATCATCACTTTTGGAGCTAAAATGAGCATGTTTATAGTCATTTTCAAGCTTCTAGGAAGCCAAAACTCAAGATTTGGCGCAAGGGTAAAAGTGACTTAAAATGACTCAAATGCTCACTTTGAGGGCTTAAAATGTGTTTATTCACTGCAGAAAGTGATATAATCAACATTTAGAGGTAACTCATGTTCATGCAAGATGGTCCGAATTTTCATGCAAAACCATCGATGACCAGCGACCTGAGGAAATTGCTCTGAGAGGACCAAAATGGTCCGATTTCACAATTTCCCCCTTTCAAGTAATTTTGACTTTCAGATGTGGATCATCACTTTTGGAGCTAAAATAAGCATGTTTAAAATCATTTTCAAACTTCTAGGGAGCCAAAACTCAAGATTTGGCACAAGGGTAAAAGTGACTTAAAATGACCCAAATCCGCCCTTTAAGGGCTTAAAACATGTTTATTCACTGCGGGAAGTGATATAAATGCAATTTAGAGGTAATTCATGTTGATGCGAGAAGGTCCGATTTATCATGCAAAACGATCGATGACCCGCGACCTGAGGAAATTGCTCTGAGATTACCAAAATGGTCCGTTTTGAAAATCTCCATCTTTCAACTAATTTTGACTCTCAGATGTGGATGATCACTTTTGGAACTAAAATGAACATGTTTAAAGTCATTTTCAAGCTTCTAGGGAGCCAAAACTCAAAATTTGGTTCAAGGGTAAAAGTGACTTAAAATGACTGAAATGCTCACTTTAAGGGCTTAAAATGTGTTTATTCACTGCGGGAAGTGATATAATCACCATTTAGAAGTAATTCTTTTTCATGCAAGAAGGTTCGAATTTCCATGCAAAATAATCGATGACCCGCGACCTGAGGAAATTGCTCTCAGAGGACCAAAATGGTCAGTTTTGAAAATGTCAATCTTTTAACTAATTTTAACTTTCAGATGTGGATCTTCACTTTTGGAGATAAAATTACCATATTTGTAGTAATTTTCATGCTTCTAGGGAGCCAAAACTCAAGATTTGGCGCAAGGGTAAAAGTGACTTAACCCCTTGCATGCTAATGACGACCAGGAGCCGTCATGGCACACAGTGCTCGTGTGCTGATGACAGCTCCTGGCTGTCATGACCGCACCCGCGATCGGAATGTGCTGCACAGGCGCAGAACCGCAGCAGCATGCAAGGGGTTAAAATGACCCAAATGCACACTTTGAAGGTTAAAATATGTTTATACACTGTGGGAAGTGATGTAAACAGCATTTAGAGATATTTCATGTTCATGCAAGAAAGTCCGATATTTCATGCAAAATGATAGTTGACCAGCGACCCCAGGAAATTGCTCTGAAAATAAGAAAAAGGTCCGTTTGAAAATTTCCATCTTTCAAATAATTTTGACTTTCAGATGTGGATCATCACTTTTGGAGCTAAAATGAGCATGTTTATAGTCATTTTCAAGCTTCTAGGAAGCCAAAACTCAAGATTTGGCGCAAGGGTAAAAGTGACTTAAAATTACTCAAATGCTCACTTTGAGGGCTTAAAATGTGTATATTCACTGCGGGAAGTGATATAATCTCCATTTAGAGGTAATTCATGTTCATGCGAGATAGTCTCATTTTTCATGCAAAATCATCGATGACCTTGGACCTGAGGAAATTGCTCTGAGATGACCAAAATGGTCTGTTTTGATAATTTCCATATTTCAACTTATTTTGACTTTCAGATGTGGATCGGCACTTTTGGAGCTAAAATGAGCATGTTTATAGTAATTTTCAAGCTTCTAGGGAGTAAAAACTCAAGATTTGGCACAAGGGTAAAAGTGACTTAAAATTACCCAAATCCGCCCTTTGAGGGCTGAAAACATCTTTATTCCCTGCGGGAAGTGATATAAATGCAATTTAGAGGTAATTCATGTTCATGCGAGAAGGTCCGATTTTTCATGCAAAATGATCGATGACCTTGGACCTAAGGAAATTGCTCTGAGATTACCAAAATGGTCCGTTTTGAAAATGTCCATCTTTCAATTAATTTTGATTCTCAGGTGTGGATGATCATTTTTTAAGCTAAAGCTCAAGCTTTTAGGGAGCCAAAACTCAAAATTTGGTTCAAGGGTAAAAGTGACTTAAAATGACTGAAATGCTCCCTTTGAGGGCTTAAAATGTGTTTATTCACTGCGGGAAGTGATATAATCACCAGTTAGAGGTAATTCTTGTTCATGCAAGAAGGTCCGAATTTTCATGCAAAATAATCGATGACCCTCGACCTAGTTTAGAAAATGTCAATCTTTCAACTAATTTTAACTTTCAGAAAGTGGATCATCACTTTTGGAGCTAAAATGACCATATTTGTAGTCATTTTCATGCTTCTAGGGAGCCAAAACTCAAGGTTTGGCTCATGGGAAAAAGTGACTTAACATGACCAAACTGCGCACTTTGAGGGCTTAAAACATGTTTATTCACTGCAGGAAGTGATATAAACACCATTTCGAGGTAATTTATGTTCATGCAAGAAGGTCCGAATTTTCATGCAAAATAATCGATGACCCGCGAGGTGAGGGAATTGCTCTGAGAGGACCAAAATGGTCCGTTTTGAAACTGTCCATCTTTCAACTAATTTTGAATTTCAGATGTGGAGATCACTTTTGGAGCTGAAATGAGCATGTTTAAAGTCATTTTCAAGCTTCTAGGAAGCCAAAACTCAAGATTTGGTTCAAGGGTAAAAGTGACTTAAAATGACTCAAATGCTCACTTTGAGGGCTTAAAATGTGTTTATTCACTGTGGGAAGTGATATAATCACCATTTAGAGGTAATTCATGTTCATGCGAGAAGGTCCGAATTTTCATGCAAAACCATTGATGACCAGCGACCTGAGGAAATTGCTCTGAGAGGACCAAAGTGGTCCGTTTTGAAACTGTCCATCTTTCAACTAATTTTGACTTTCAGATGTGGATCATCCCTTTTGGAACTAAAATGAGCATGTTTATAGTAATTTTCAAGCTTCTAGGGAGCCAAAACTCAAGATTTGGAGCAAGTGTAAAAGTGACTTAAAATGGCTCAAATGCTCACTTTGAGGGCTTAAAATGTGTTTATTCACTGCGGGAAGTGATATAATCAACATTTAGAGGTAATTCATGTTCATGCAAGAAGGTCCGAATTTTCATGCAAAACCATTGATGACCAGCGACCTGAGGAAATTGCTCTGAAAGGACCAAAGTGGTCCGTTTTGACAATTTCCATCTTTCAACTAATTTTGACTTTCAGATGTGGATCATCCCTTTTGGAACTAAAATGACCATATTTGTAGTAATTTTACATGCTTCTAGGGAGCCAAAACTCAAGATTTGGCGCATGGGTAAAAGTGACTTAAAATGACCCACAAGCTCACTTTGTGGGCTTAAAACGTGTTTATTCACTTCAGGAAGTGATATCAACACCATTTAGAGATAATTCATGTTTCCAACTCCCCATCTGTCTACCCCATCTCCACCCTCTCCCCATCGGTCTCTCCCTCATCTCACTCTCCCTCATCATCTCTCCCTCATCTGTCTCACCCATCTCCACCGTCTCCCCATCAGTCTCTCCCTCATCTTGGTCTCCCTCATCCCCCATCTCCCTCATCCCATGTCCCTCCTAATCTGTGTCCACCATCTCCACCCTGTCCCCATCTCCCTCTCTATCCTCTCTCCACCTGTCTATCCCTCATCTCCCTCATCCCATGTCCTTCTCCGATCTGTCTACCCAATCTGGTCATCGGTCTCCCCCATCTGTCTCCCCATCTGTCTCCCCCATCTCTCTCCCCATCTCCCCATATTATCTCCCCATAATATCTCTATTATACCTCCATTTTATCTCTGTTTTATCAACATTTTATCTCTTCTTCATCAATCAATCAATCAATCATAACACTTGTATAGCGCACTACTCACCCGGAAGGGTCTCAAGGCGCTTTGGGGATGGGGTCCGATACTGCTCGAACAGCCAGGTCTTGAGTTGACTCCTGAAGGCGAGGTGGTCCTGGGTCAGCCGAAGGTGGATGGGGAGGGAGTTCCATGTCTTGGCCGCCAGGTAGGAGAAGGATCTGCCCCCGGCGGTGGCTCTTCGGATGCGTGGTAGGGCGGCGAGGGCGAGGCTAGTAGACCGTAGCTGGCGGGTGGGCGTGTAGAAGGTCAGGCGGTTGTTGAGGTACTTGGGGCCCAGGTCGTGGAGAGACTTGTGTGCATGGGTGAGGAGCCTGAACGTGATCCTCTTGTTGTTGGGGAGCCAGTGCAGGTCCTTCAGGTGTCCGGAGATGTGGCTGCGTCAGGGGATGTCCAGGATGAGTCGGGCGGAGGCATTCTGGATGCGTTGGAGTCTATTCAGTAGCTTGGCTGTGGTTCCGGTGTAGAGGGTGTTTCCGTAGTCCAGTCGGCTGGTGACGAGGGCCTGGGTGACCGTCTTCCTGGTTTCGGTCGGGATCCATCGGAAGATCTTGCGAAGCATGCGAAGGGTGTGGAAGCATGATGAGGAGATGGCGTTGACTTGTCTGGTCATCGAGAGGGAGGGGTCCAGGATGAAGCCCAGGTTGCGTGCGTGGTCTGTTGACTTGGGAGCGGTGCCCAGGGCTGGGGGCCACCAGGAGTCATCCCAGGCAGAGGGCGATGGTCCCAGGATGAGGACTTCCGTCTTGTCTGAGTTCAGTTTCAGGCGGCTGTTCTTCATCCATTCGGCGACGTCTATCATCCCTTCGTGTAGGCTGGTTCTGGCGGTGTCGGGGTCTCTGGTGAGGGAGAGGATCAGCTGGGTGTCGTCGGCATAAGAGATGATGTTGAGGTTGTGTTGGCGTGCGATGGCAGCAAGAGGTCGCATGTAGACATTGAAGAGGGTGGGGCTGAGTGATGATCCTTGCGGGACGCAACAGATGACTTCGTTGGCCTCGGATCGAAACGGGGGGAGGCGGACTCTCTGTGTTCTTCCGGCGAAGAACGAGATGATCCACTCCAGTGCCTTCTCTTGGATGCCGATGTTGCTGAGGCGTTGGACTAGGGCGCGGTGGCAGACGGTGTCGAACGCTGCAGAGAGGTCCAGGAGGATGAGTGCCGCTGTTTCCCCGTTATCGAGCAGGGCTCGGATGTCGTCAGTGGCTGCGATGAGGGCGGTCTCGGTGCTGTGGTTGGCTCTGAAACCGGACTGTGAGGGGTCGAGGGATCCGTCCGTCTTGAGGAAGGCGGCAAGCTGTCTGTTGACGATCTTCTCAATGACTTTGGCAGGAAAAGGGAAGAGCGAGATGGGGCGGAAGTTTTTGAGGTCGGTGGGGTCCGCTGTTGGTTTCTTCAGTAGGGCGCTGAGCTCGGCATGCTTCCAGCTCTCCGGGAAGGTAGCGGTGTTGAAGGAGGTGTTGATGACGTCCCGGAGTTGGGGTGCGATGGTGGAGTCGGCCTTGTTGAAGACGTGGTGGGGGCAGGGGTCGGTTGGAGATCCGGAATGGATGGTGTTCATTGTGCGGGCTGTGTCTTCGGTGGTCACCGTGGTCCAGGTGCGGAGGGTGGCGGTGTAGTGCGTTGGTTCGACGGTTGGGTGAGTGGATGGAGCACCGAAACTGTTGTGGATGTCGGCAATCTTGCGGTGGAAGAACGTATTATCACTGTATTATCCCCATTTATCTCCATTTTAGCTCCATTTTATCCCCATTCTATCTCCACTTTATCCCCACTATAGCCCCATTTTATACCTGTTTTAACCTCACTTTATTCCCATTTTAGCACCACTTTAGCCCCATTTTATCCCCATTTTATCTCCACTTTATCCCCTTTTAGCTCCATTTTATCCCCATATTTCCTCCATTTTATCTCCATTTTATCCCCAATTTATCTCCAGTTTATCTCCATTATCTATCTACTTTATTTACATTAAATCTCCGTCCCTTACCATCCAATCTCCATCTCTGCATCCCATCTCCATCTCCCCATCCTATCTCCAACTCCCCATCTCTTCTCCATGTCCCCATCTTCATCTCCATCCCATCTCCATAATATGAGCATGATCATAGTCAATTTCCTGCTTCTAGGGAGCCAAAACTCAAGATTTGGCACATGGGTAAAAGTGGCTCAAAATTACCCAAATGCTCACTTTGAGGGCTTAAAAGATGTTTATTCACTGAGTGAAGTGATATAAACACCATTTAGAGGTAATTCATGTTCATGCGAGAAGGTCCGATTTTTCATGCAAAACGATTGATGACCCGCGACCTGAGGAAATTGCTCTGAGATGACCAAAATTGTCCATTTTGAAAAGGTCCTCTTTCAACTAATTTTGACTTTCAGATGTGGATCATCACTTTTGGAGCTAAAATGAGCATGTTTATAGTCATTTTCAAGCTTCTAGGAAGCCAAAACTCAAGATTTGGCGCAAGGGTAAAAGTGACTTAAAATTACTCAAATGCTCACTTTGAGGGCTTAAAATGTGTTTATTCACTGAGGGAAGTGATATAATCACCATTTGAGGTAATTCATGGTCATGCAAGGAGGTCCGATTTTTCATGCAAAATGATCGATGACCTTGGACCTGAGGAAATTGCTCTGAGAGGAGCAAAATGGTCCGTTTTGAAAAATTCCATCTTTCAACTAATTTTGACTTTCAGATGTGGATCTTCACTTTTGGAAATAAAATTACCATATTTGTAGTCATTTTCATGCTTCTAGGGAGCCAAAACTCAAGATTTGGCGCAAGGGTAAAAGTGACTTAACCCCTTGCATGCTGATGATGGCCGGGAGCTGTCATGGCACACAGTGCTCGTGTGCTGATGACGGCTCCCGGCTGTCATGACCGCACCCGCGATCGGAATGTCATCGTGATATCCTACTAGAGAAAAAGGGCTACTATGCTAGAAGGATAGAGACGGCCTCTAACTCTTGCAAGGAGATTTTTACAATCGTTAGGGAATTTACAACTGCATCAACTAACTCTACTCAGGCCGCCCCCCCAGACTCTTGGGTCTCGGCTTTTGCTGTTTTTTTACCACCAAGATCAAACTGATCCAGGACTCTTTTCCCCTGAGGGTCTTTGAAGTTCCTTGGAACCCTGAAGATGGGTCAGATTCGCGGCCTTCTGTGGGTCCAGTCTTGGCGGCTTTTCCACCCCGTCTGATCTCTTCATCGTTGGCATTTATGGCTAACCTTAAGTCGGGGTCGCCTCTTGACCCATGCCCGGCTAAATTCCTTGCAAAAATGGCCGATGTTATAAACCCACTGGCGAACCCGCTCTTGAATCTTTCCTTGAGTCGGGGGGTGGTTCCGCAGGCCTGGAAACAGGCGATGGTCATTCCCCTTCTCAAGAAGCCTGGTTTTGACCCGGAGGCCTTGGCCAATTACAGGCCAATTTCTCTCCTCCCGGCGCTGGCGAAGATTCTCGAGAAGCATGTTCATACGGTGCTCTCCAATTTCCTGGAATCCTATAGCCTCCTGCACCCTATTCAATCTGGCTTCCGCCCCAATTTAAGCACCGAGACGGCACTCTTGGAGGTGTCTGAGGCCATTAAAGAGGTGCGGGATTCGGGAGGTAAAGCCATGCTTGCTATGCAGTACTTTGTCAGCGGCCTTTGATACCGTCCCCCACGAGGGTCTCCTCATCAGACTCCATGAGATCGGTCTGAGGGAGATGGAGTTCAGCTGGTTTAGATCATTTTTGGCCGGTCGCCGACAAACGGTCTGGGCCCCACCTAGCTCTGCCGTGATGCCGCCTTTGGGAGTCGGAGTTCCACAGGGCTCTGTGTTGAGCCCGATGCTTTTTAACATCTTTATGACCCCTCTTGTGGCACTGGCAGAGTCTTTTGGGGCCCAAATCGTATCCTACGCTGACGATACTCAGCTCCTTTTTACGTGTAGGAAAGGAGAAGAGTTTGATGGAGAGAGTATCCGTGAGTGCCTTGGGGCTGTCTTCGAATGGTTCCAGCTGAACAGCCTCAAATGCAACTCAGATAAATCTGAGGTACTCTTCTTCGGCTGTCCTCACGATCCAGATTGGCAGGAATGGTGGCCGGCTAACATGTTTCCCCCAGCACATGCGTCCCAGCTGGCTAAGAATCTGGGAATTAAGATGGATAACGGCCTGGCGTTAAGGTCTCAGATTCTTGGTCTCTCGGGAACTTGTTTTGGCCTGCTCAGGATGCTGCGTAAGTTCTTCCCTTTACTATCAGTGGATCACAGGAAGTTGACGGTGCAGGCTTTAATTGGCTCAAGATTGGACTATTCCAACGTCCTGTATCTTGGCCTACCGGACTATCTTTTGCAGCGGCTCCAGGTGGTCCAGAACTCGGCTGCGCGGGCCATTTTTGGCCTTTATAGGCGTGCCGGAGTTTCGGGCCTCCTGCAGTCGCTCCACTGGTTGCCTGTCCGTAAACGGATTGTGTTTAAGGCTTTGACCCTGGCCCACAAGGCTCTCCATGCTTCGGGGGCAAAATATCTCCAGAAGAGGCTGGTCTTTTACCATCCGACCCGATCTTTGAGGTCTGAATTTCTCTTTCTGGCGGTGGTCCCTCGAGTAAAAAAGGCTCGTATTGGGGGCCGCTCCTTTGGGCTGTTGGCATCACAGATGTGGAACACGCTCCCTCTGTCACTTCGCAGCACCTCTAATCTGCTGATTTTTAGGAAGGGCCTTAAAACCTGGCTTTTTGCCCAGTAGTCTGTTTCTGTTCCTGTCTCTCCTTGCTTCAATGTGTTGTGTTACTCTGTGATGGTTGTATTAAAAGCGCCGGGACACTCCATGGAGTAGCAGTGCGCTATAAAAGACAAAAGTTAACATAACATAACATAACAATGTGCTGCACAGGCGCAGAACCGCGGCAGCATGCAGGGGGTTAAAATGACCCAAATGCACACTTTGAAGGTTAAAACATGTTTATTCACTGCGGGAAGTGATGTAAACATCATTTAGAGATATTTCATGTTCATGCTAGAAAGTCCGATATTTCATGCAAAATGATAGAAGACCAGCGACCCGAGGAAATTGCTCTGAAATTACGAAAATGGTCCGTTTTGAAAATTCCATCTTTCAACTAATTTTGACTTTCAGATGTGGATCATCACTTTTGGAGCTAAAATGAGCATGTTTGTAGTCATTTTCAAGCTTCTAGGAAGCCAAAACTCAAGATTTGGCGCAAGGGTAAAAGTGACTTAAAATGACTCAAATGCTCACTTTGAGGGCTTAAAATGTGTTTATTCAATGCAGAAAGTGATATAATCAACATTTAGAGGTAATTCATGTTCATGCAAGAAGGTCCGAATTGTCATGCAAAACCATCGATGACCAGCGACCTGAGGAAATTGCTCTGAGAGGACCAAAATGGTCCGATTTCACAATTTCCATCTTTCAAGTAATTTTGACTTTCAGATGTGGATCATCACTTTTGGAGATAAAATTACCATATTTATAGTCATTTTCATGCTTCTAGGGAGCCAAAACTCAAGATTTGGCGCAAGGGTAAAAGTGACTTAACCCCTTGCATGCTGATGACGGCCGGGAGCCGTCATGGCACACAGTGCTCGTACGCTGATGACGGCTCCCGGCTGTCATGACCGCACCCGCGATCGGAATGTCATCGTGATATCCTACTAGAGAAAAAGGGCTACTATGCTAGAAGGATAGAGACGGCCTCTAACTCTTGCAAGGAGATTTTTACAATCGTTAGGGAATTTACAACTGCACGAACTAACTCTACTCAGGCCGCCCCCCCGGACTCTTGGGTCTCGGCTTTTGCTGATTTTTTTACCACCAAGATCAAACTGATCCAGGACTCTTTTCCCCTGAGGGTCTTTGAAGTTCCTTGGAACCCTGAAGATGGGTCAGATTCGCGGCCTTCTGTGGGTCCAGTCTTGGCGGCTTTTCCACCCCTTCTGATCTCTTCATCGTTGGCATTTATGGCTAACCTTAAGTCGGGGTCGCCTCTTGACCCATGCCCGGGTAAATTCCTTGCAAAAATGGCCGATGTTATAAACCCACTGGCGAACCCGCTCTTGAATCTTTCCTTGAGTCGGGGGGTGGTTCCGCAGGCCTGGAAACAGGCGATGGTCATTCCCCTTCTCAAGAAGCCTGGTCTTGACCCAGAGGCCTTGGCCAATTACAGGCCAATTTCTCTCCTCCCGGCGCTGGCGAAGATTCTCGAGAAGCATGTTCATACGGTGCTCTCCAATTTCCTGGAATCTTATAGCCTCCTGCACCCTACTCAATCTGGCTTCCGCCCCAATTTAAGCACCGAGACGGCGCTCTTGGAGGTGTCTGAGGCCATTAAAGAGGTGCGGGATTCGGGAGGTAAAGACATGCTTGTTATGCTGGACTTTGTCGGCGGCCTTTGATACCGTCCCCCACGAGGGTCTCCTCATCAGACTCCATGAGATCGGTCTGAGGGAGATGGTGTTCAGCTGGTTTAGATCATTTTTGGCTGGTCGCCGACAAACGGTCTGGGCCCCACCTAGCTCTGCCGTGATGCTGCCTTTGGGAGTCGGAGTTCCACAGGGCTCTGTGTTGAGCCCGATGCTTTTTAACATCTTTATGACCCCTCTTGCGGCACTGGCGGAGTCTTTTGGGGCCCAGATCGCTGACGATACTCAGCTCCTTTTTACGTGTAGGAAAGGAGAAGAGTTTGATGGAGAGAGTATCCGTGAGTGCCTTGGGGCTGTCTTCGAATGGTTCCAGCTGAACAGCCTCAAATGCAACTCAGATAAATCTGAGGTACTCTTCTTCGGCTGTCCTCACGATCCAGATTGGCAGGAATGGTGGCCGGCTAACATGTTTCCCCCAGCACATGCGTCCCAGCTGGCTAAGAATCTGGGAATTAAGATGGATAACGGCCTGGCGTTAAGGTCTCAGATTCTTGGTCTCTCGGGAACTTGTTTTGGCCTGCTCAGGATGCTGCGTAAGTTCTTCCCTTTACTATCAGTGGATCACAGGAAGTTGACGGTGCAGGCTTTAATTGGCTCAAGATTGGACTATTCCACTGTCCTGTATCTTGGCCTACCGGACTATCTTTTGCAGGGGCTCCAGGTGGTCCAGAACTCGGCTGCGCGGGCCATTTTTGGCCTTTATAGGCGCGCCAGAGTTTCGGGCCTCCTGCAGTCGCTCCACTGGTTGCCTGTCCGTAAACGGATTGTGTTTAAGGCTTTGACCCTGGCCCACAAGGCTCTCCATGCTTCGGGGGCAAAATATCTCCAGAAGAGGCTGGTCTTTTACCATCCGACCCGATCTTTGAGGTCTGAATTTCTCTCTCTGGCGGTGGTCCCTCGAGTAAAAAAGGCTCGTATTGGGGGCCGCTCCTTTGGGCTGTTGGCATCACAGATGTGGAACACGCTCCCTCTGTCACTTCGCAGCACCTCTAATCTGCTGATTTTTAGGAAGGGCCTTAAAACCTGGCTTTTTGCCCAGTAGTCTGTTTCTGTTCCTGTCTCTCCTTGCTTCAATGTGTTGTGTTACTCTGTGATGGTTGTATTAAAAGCGCCGGGACACTCCATGGAGTAGCAGTGCGCTATAAAAGACAAAAGTTAACATAACATAACATAACAATGTGCTGCACAGGCGCAGAACCGCGGCAGCATGCAAGGGGTTAAAATGACCCAAATGCACACTTTGAAGGTTAAAACATGTTTATTCACTGCGGGAAGTGATGTAAACATCATTTAGAGATATTTCATGTTCATGCGAGAAAGTCCGATATTTCATGCAAAATGATAGATGACCAGCGACCCGAGGAAATTGCTCTGAAATTGCGAAAATGGTCAGTTTTGAAAATTTCCATCTTTCAACTATTTTTGACTTTCAGATGTGGATCATCACTTTTGGAGCTAAAATGACCATATTTGTAGTCATTTTCATGCTTCTAGGGAGCCAAAACTCAAGGTTTGGCTCATGGGAAAAAGTGACTTAACATGACCAAACTGCGCACTTTGAGGGCTTAAAACATGTTTATTCACTGGGGGAAGTGATATAAACACCAGTTCGAGGTAATTCATGTTCATGCATGAAGGTCCGAATTTTCATGCAAAATAATCGATGACCCGCGACCTGAGGGAATTGCTCTGAGAGGACCAAAATGGTCCGTTTTGAAACTGTCTCTTTTGGAGCTGAAATGAGCATGTTTAAAGTCATTTTCAAGCTTCTAGGGAGCCAAAACTCAAGATTTGGTTCAAGGGTAAAAGTGACTTAAAATGACTTAAATGCTCACTTTGAGGGCTTAAAATGTGTTTATTCACTTCAGGAAGTGATATCAACACCATTTAGAGGTAATTCATGTTCATGCGAGATAGTCTGATTTTTCATGCAAAATGATCGATGACCTTGGACTGAGGAAATTGCTCTGAGATGACCAAAATGGTCTGTTTTGATAATTTCCATCTTTAAACTAATTTTGACTTTCAGATGTAGGTTATCACTTTTGGAGCTAAAATGAGCATGTTTATAGTAATTTTCAAGCTTCTAGGGAGCCAAAACTCAAGATTTGGTGCAAGTGTAAAAGTGACTTAAAATGGCTCAAATGCTCACTTTGAGTGCTTAAAATATGTTTATTCACTGCGGGAAGTGATAAAAATCAACATTTAGAGGTAATTCATGTTCATGCAAGAAGGTCCGAATTTTCATGCAAAACCATTGATGACCAGCGACCTGAGGAAATTGCTCTGAGAGGACCAAAATGGTCCGTTTTGTCAATTTCCATCTTTCAACTAATTTTGACTTTCAGATGTGGATCATCCCTTTTGGAACTAAAATGACCACATTTATAGTCATTTTCATGCTTCTAGGGAGCCAAAACTCAAGATTTGGCGCAAGGGTAAAAGTGACCTAACTACTTGCATGCTGATGACGGCCGGGAGTCGTCATGGCAAACAGTGCTCGTGTGCTGATGACGGCTCCTGGCCGTTATGACCGCACCCGCGATCGGAATGTGCTGCACAGGCGCAGAACCGCGGCAGCATGCAAGGGGTTAAAATGACCCAAATGCACTTTCTGAAGGTTAAAACATGTTTATTCACTGCGGGAAGTGATGTAAACAGCATTTAGAGATATTTCATGTTCATGCGAGAAAGTCCGATATTTCATGCAAAATGATAGATGACCAGCGACCCGAGGAAATTGCTCTGAAATTACGAAAATGGTCAGTTTTGAAAATTTCCATCTTTCAACTAATTTTCACTTTCAGATGTGGATCATCACTTTTGGAGCTAAAATGAGCATGTTTATAGTCATTTTCAAGCTTCTAGGAAGCCAAAACTCAAGATTTGGCGCAAGGGTAAAAGTGACTTAAAATGACTCAAATGCTCACTTTGAGGGCTTAAAATGTGTTTATTCACTGCAGAAAGTGATATAATCAACATTTAAAGGTAATTCATGTTCATGCAAGAAGGTCCGAATTTTCATGCAAAACCATCGATGACCAGCGACCTGAGGAAATTGCTCTGAGAGGACCAAAATGGTCCGATTTCACAATTTCCATCTTTCAACTAATTTTGACTTTCAGATGTGGATCATCCCTTTTGGAACTAAAATGACCATATTTATAGTCATTTTCATGCTTCTAGGGATCCAAAACTCAAGATTTGGCGCATGGGTAAAAGTGACTTAAAATGACCCACATGCTCACTTTGTGGGCTTAAAACGTGTTTATTCACTTCAGGAAGTGATATCAACACCATTTAGAGATAATTCATGTTTCCAACTCCCCATCTGTCTACCCCATCTCCACCCTCTCCCCATCGTTCTCTCCCTCATCTCCCTCTCCCTCATCATCTCTCCCCCATCTGTCTCCCCCATCTCCACCGTCTCCCCATCGGTCTCTCCCTCATCTTGCTCTCCCTCATCCCCCATCTCCCTCATCCCATGTCCCTCCTAATCTGTCTCCACCATCTCCACCCTGTCCCCATCTCCCTCTCTATCCTCTCCCCACCTGTCTCTCCCTCATCTCCCTCATCCCATGTCCTTCTCCGATCTGTCTCCCCAATCTGGTCATTGGTCTCCCCCATCTGTCTCCCCATCTGTCTCCCCCATCTCTCTCCCCATCTCCCCATATTATCTCCCCATAATATCTCCATTATACCGCCATTATATCTCTGTTTTATCAACATTTTATCTCTGCTTAATCTCAATGTTATCACTGTATTATCCCCATTTATCTCCACTTTAGCTCCACGTTATCCCCATTTTATCTCCACTTTATCCCCACTATAGCCCCATGTTATCTCCATTTTAACCTCACTTTATCCCCATTTTAGCGCCACTTTATCCCCATTTTATCTCTGTTTTAGCCCATTTTATCTCCACTTTATCCCCATTTTAGCTCCATTTTATCCCCATATTTCCTCCATTTTATCTCCAGTTTATCTCCATTATCTCTCTACTTTATTTACATTAAATCTCCGTCCCTTACCATCCAATCTCCATCTCTGCATCCCATCTCCATCTCCCCATCCTATCTCCAACTCCCCATCTCTTCTCCATGTCCCCATCTCCATCTCCATCCTATCTCCATAATATGAGCATGATCATAGTCAATTTCCTGCTTCTAGGGAGCCAAAACTCAAGATTTGGCACATGGGTAAAAGTGGCTCAAAATTACCCAAATGCTCACTTTGAGGGCTTAAAACATGTTTATTCACTGAGGGAAGTGATATAAACACCATTTAGAGGTAATTCATGTTGACGCAAGAAGGTCCGATTTTTCATGCAAAACGATTGATGACCCGCGACCTGAGGAAATTTCTCTGAGATTACCAAAATGGTCCGTTTTGAAAATGTCCATCTTTCAACTAATTTTGACTTTCAGATGTGGATCAATACTTTTGGAGCTAAAATGAGCATTGTTAAAGTCATTTTCAAGCTTCTAGGGAGCCGAATCTCAAGATTTGGTTCAAGGGTAAAAGTGACTTAAAATAACTCAAATGCTCACTTTGAGGGCTTAAAATGTGTTTATTCACTGCGGGAAGTGATATAATCACCATTTAGAAGTAATTCTTGTTCATGCAAGAAGGTCCGACTTTTCATGCAAAATAATCGATGACCCGCGACCTGAGGAAATTGCTCTGAGATGACCAAAATGGTCCGTTTTGAAAATGTCCATCTTTCAACTAATTTTGACTTTCAGATGTGGATCATCACTTTTGGGGATAAAATTACCATATTTGTAGTCATTTTCATGCTTCTAGGGACCCAAAACTCAAAATTTGGCGCAAGGGTAAAAGTGACCTAACCACTTGCATGCTGATGACGTCCAGGAGTCGTCATGGCACACAGTGCTCGTGTGCTGATGACGGCTCCCGGCCGTCATGACTGCACCCGAGATCGGAATGTGCTGCACAGGCGCAGAACCGCGGCAGCATGCCAGGGGTTAAAATGACCCAAATGCACACTCTGAAGGTTAAAACATGTTTATTCACTGCGGGAAGTGATGTAAACAGCATTTAGAGATATTTCATGTTCATGCAAGAAAGTCCGATATTTCATGCAAAATGATAGATGACCAGCGACCTGAGGAAATTGCTCTGAGAGGACCAAAATGGTCCGATTTCACAATTTCCATCTTTCAAGTAATTTTGACTTTCAGATGTGGATCATCACTTTTGGAGATACAATTACCATATTTATAGTCATTTTCATGCTTCTAGGGAGCCAAAACTCAAGATTTGGCGCATGGGTAAAAGTGACTTAAAATGACCCAAATCCGCACTTTGAGGGCTTAAAACATGTTTATTCACTGCGGGTAGTGATATAAACACAATTTAGAGGTAATTCATGTTCATGCGAGATGGTCCGATTTTTCATTCAAAACGATCGATGACCCGCGACCTGAGGAAGTTGCTCTGAGATGACCAAAATGGTCCTTTTTGAAAATGTCCATCTTTCAACTAATTTTGACTTTCAGATGTGGATCATTACTTTTGGAGCTAAAATGACCATATTTGTAGTCATTTTCATGCTTCTAGGGAGCCAAAACTCAAGGTTTGGCTCATGGGAAAAAGTGACTTAACATGACCAAACTGCGCACTTTGAGGGCTTAAAACATGTTTATTCACTGGGGGAAGTGATATAAACACCATTTCGAGGTAATTCATGTTCATGCATGAAGGTCCGAATTTTCATGCAAAATAATCGATGACCCGCGACCTGAGGGAATTGCTCTGAGAGGACCAAAATGGTCCGTTTTGAAACTGTCCATCTTTCAACTAATTTTGAATTTCAGATGTGGATATCACTTTTGGAGCTGAAATGAGCATGTTTAAAGTCATTTTAAAGCTTCTAGGGAGCCAAAACTCAAGATTTGGTTCAAGGGTAAAAGTGACTTAAAATGACTTAAATGCTCACTTTGAGGTCTTAAAATGTGTTTATTCACTTCAGGAAGTGATATCAACACCATGTAGAGGTAATTCATGTTCATGCGAGATAGTCTGATTTTTCATGCAAAATGATCGATGACCTTGGACTGAGGAAATTGCTCTGAGATGACCAAAATGGTCTGTTTTGATAATTTCCATCTTTGAACTAATTTTGACTTTCTTATGTAGGTTATCACATTTGGAGCTAAAATGAGCATGTTTATAGTAATTTTCAAGCTTCTAGGGAGCCAAAACTCAAGATTTGGTGAGGACCTAGAGAATAGATCCCGGCGCAACAACGTCAGGATCAGAGCTGTCCCGTGGAAAGGTGAGGGGACAGACCTGCGGGAATACGGCGATGGCCTCTTTCGCCACGTCCTGCAGGAAGAAGACCTCCGTGAGATTCAGATGGACAGGGTCCATAGAGTCGGCCTCCCCCGTGGGTCCAATGCACCTCCCCCTGATATCTTGGTGTGTGTTCACGACTTTCAGCTTGAAGAACGGATTCTGAAGAAAGAGCGTGAACAAGCCCCCCTTCTGTTTCATGATCATCGCCCAGTTCTCTACCAAGACCTGGCTGCGTCCACCCTGGCCAAGCGGAGAGAATTTCGGCCGATCACCACCTTCATGCGTGAACAGGGGGTCCCCTACTCCTGGGGGCATCCCTTCCATTTGGTCTTTAAATGGAAGGGCAAGTTAATCCAAGTGCGATCCCTAGAGGTGGCTCGTGACCTAATGGGACTGGAGGGTGCTGAGGACAAGAAGGAGGCCTCATCCTCCCCATCGAGGCGACGTCGCCGCTCCACGGAGTGTCAGACAGTGGGAAAACCAGCGAAACCCTCGGCCAGGACTTATCCATCAGCCTTAAGGAGAGGGGGGCGGCGGTGGCCTCTGTGGCGAAGGCGACGGAGACGCCGGAGGGATCCTGATCTCTACCCTTGAACGCTGGATCTCTGCAGGATGATGGCTGGCGTCGGAGGGACCGGAAGTATGGACTCTGATGGGTAATGTACTGCCACGTTCCCCGAAAATACTGTCCTGTATCAGGACCTGGGTGGCTGGTGGGGTTAAGTCCATGCCCCCAGCCCTTTGGACCTCTGTGACGAACTATTCTTCCGTCCTCTTGTCTACTACTTGGGAGGGTGCTGTCAAACTGTTGGGGGTTTTGTTTTTGGGGTGGTTCCTTGGGGGGGGAGTTGTGGGGAGTTGGGTCGGGGGGCTTGGGAGGGGGGGAGACTCCGCATCAGCCTTTGGGTGCCTCCATTTTGGAAATGACCGATCTAATGTCCCGTGGTGGTGTGCCCAGTCTTAGAAGAATGATCTGTGTTTTGCTTTTACGATGGGGAAGGATCTGAAAGTGGTTAGTTTGAATGTACGGGGCCTTAATAGCCCAGTTAAGCGGGCGGCGGTTTTGTCACTCTTAGAGGGGGCGGAGAGTGATATTTGTCTGTTGCAGGAAACGCATCTCCTTTCCAAGGACACCAAAAGGATGTGTGATAGGCGTTTTCCAATTCAAGTATGGTCCTCTTGCACTACGAAGAAACAGGGAGTAGCGATACTGATCAGTGCGAAAGCGCACTGTAAAATACTATCTCAGGTGGCAGAGGTCAGGGGCCGATTTCTAGCGGTCAGAATCCAATGGGGTGACACACGCCTTACGGTGGGCTCCCTCTACGCTCCCAATGTACAGCAGGAACCCTTCCTGACCTCTGCGCTGGCGGACGCTCTAGCATCTCCTGACCCCTGGGTCCTAGTAGGGGGGGATTTGAATATGGTGAATGACTCGTCCCTCGATAGGTCAGAAACACGCTCCCACCAGACGGGGGCCATGTCCAAAGGGGGTCTGCTGTGGCTACAGGAGGGGGGGCTCCATGATGTTTGGCGTACCTTGCACCCGCTAAAGCACGACTACACCTACTACTCCGCGGCCCATAAGACCTACGCGCGCCTCGACCACTTCCTCGCCTCCACTTCCCTGATGCCCCAGCTATCCTCGGCGGAAATTGCCCCGCGCTCTTTATCCGACCATGCTCTTATCTCCGTGAGGGTGTCGGGGGAGGCGGCTTGCGATCGCCCGGGGGCTGGCGCCTGCGCGACTCTCTCCTCAATTCCGCCTCGGTAGTGGAGCGCCTGCAAGACACGATCACACACTACCTCGCCACCAATGATGTGGACGGCATGTCACTAAGCTCGGTGTGGGAAGCGCTTAAATTGGTGGTGAGGGGCGACTGTATAGCAGTCTCGGCGTCACTAGTGAAACTACGCAAGGAGAAACGGGAAGAACTCGAGCGCGATGTGCAGGGGTTGGAGGCGGTCCACAAGCGAACCGGGGGGCAACGGGTCTGGAGGGAGCTGGAGA
Source organism: Lissotriton helveticus (assembly GCF_964261635.1). Lineage (NCBI taxonomy): Eukaryota > Metazoa > Chordata > Amphibia > Caudata > Salamandridae > Lissotriton > Lissotriton helveticus. The sequence goes on along the minus strand of NC_136065.1, from coordinate 642,302,915 downwards.
CGAAAAGGCGCATGCTTAGGCATCTAGACCTTGACCGCGCCGAATATGCACTTTTGCGCCTGCGCCACAAGTTCTACCTTAGTGGCGACAAAGGGGGCAGAATGCTGGCGCACCGCTTGCGGGCCCGCATGCAGCAGGCGGCCATCCCTGCTATTAGGGACACACACGCAGTCGAACGGACGGCGGATGGCCACATAGCGGAGATCTTTCAGCGCTTTTATCACGCGCTGTACACATGTGAGCCCCCCAAGCCTGATCGGGTTCAGGCCTACCTAGCAACCTGTGGAGTCACGCCCCTATCCCAGAGCTCGGCAGCGTCTCTTGACGCTGAGATATGCCTTGAAGAGGTTATCTCTGCTATTTCACGCTTGAAGACGGCCAAGTCGCCGGGGCCGGATGGTTTCTCAGCCACTTTTTACAAGAGGTTTTGTGGGGTGCTGGCACCCTTCTTGACGCGCCTCTTCAATTCCTTCAGGGAGACGGGGAATGTGACTCCCACTATGGCCGAGGCGGTCATCACGGTCATCCCCAAGGCGGGTAAGGATGCTAAGGAGTGCGGCTCGTATCGCCCCATCTCGCTCCTCAACATTGATATGAAATTGTTCTCCCGTATCCTGGCCGCGCGCCTTAGCCCGTTCATGGACGGAATCATTGAGCCTGACCAGGTGGGATTCATCCCGACACGACAGGGGGGTGAGAACACCAAGAGACTTCTACATCTGATGGACTCGGTACACCGGTCCCGTATACAGGCCTTCTTCCTCTCCATAGACGCCGAGAAGGCATTTGACCGAGTCGACTGGTCGTACACATTTGCAGTCCTGAAAACTTTTGGGTTGGGGGACACCTATGTCAACTGGATACGCTGTCTCTATACCTCCCCTAAGGCGGCGGTGAGGGTTAATGGCTGCCGCTCGGAGCATTTTCCCATCACGCGAGGGACGCGACAGGGTTGCCCCCTGTCGCCCTTGCTCTTCGCACTCTACATGGAGCCATTTGCTCAACGCATCCGGGACAATGAGGCCATACATGGGGTCCGCTTCGGTGCTGACGATCACAAAGTGAGCCTCTACGCTGACGACGTGATCTTGTCCCTCACCCAGCCTCATTCCTCTTTGAGACACCTCTCTCGCGAGCTCCAGGAGTTTGGGGCAGTGGCCGGCTTCAAGGTTAACTTCTCCAAATCCCAAATCCTCAATCTCTCTGTGCCGGCGGAAGATGCTCGAGATCTGCAGCGTACTTTGACTTCCAGTGGGTCCACACGGATATTCCCTACCTGGGAATCCGTTTAGCACCCACGATTCCGCAGACGGTCTCCCTCAACTATAGGCTCCTGCTTGAACAGACGGCCAAGTCTGTCATGGACTGGTCCCGGCTGCAGCTGGCCTGGTTCGGCCGACTGGCAGCGATAAAAATGACGATCCTCCCGCGTATCCTCTATCTCTTTCAGATGTTGCCTTTGCGCCCCCCAACGGGAGCCTTGAAGAAGTTGCAGAGATTGCTCACCGCATTCTTGTGGAATCATAAGCGTCCCCGAGTTGCGTTCGCACGAGCTATAGCACCCCGAGGCGAGGGGGGCCTGGGCTTCCCTTGTGTAGAGGCATACTATCAGGCTTCTTGCCTGCGTTTCCTCCTCAAATGGAACAGGCCAATGTCCAGCAAGCACTGGCTCTTTATGGACCAGACGGTGGCGGGCAGCAACATTTGGCGCGAACTATGGCTCCCACGTAAACACAGGGCATGGGGCTTATACTCATCGCCGGTTACCTCCCCAACGATGGCCGCGTGGGATCGGCTGGCATGCAAGCGGGGTTGGACCACCTTCCCGTCACCTCTGACGCCCATAGCGGACAACCCGGAGTTTCCTCCGGGCTGCGCCTCGCCGGTGTTTCAGCGCTGGAGGGAGCTGGGTTGTAAAAGAGTGGGCCACCTCTTCCAACCGGACGGGCTGATTCCGTACTTTGAGCTGCGCGAGTCTGATGCCTTCCCTTACTCACAGGTCGCTCACTGGGTCACACTGCCCGCTAACGTGGCGGATATGTCGCGCCCCATGACAATACTAGAGCATTGGGTTGTCTTTAAGAAAGATGACCGCAGACTTATTTCCGAACTCTATGCCCTAATTATATCGCGTCCACATACACAGCGCACCAAGGCGCAGGTTCAATGGGAGACGGAGTTGGGCCGCCCACTGACGCACAAAGAATGGGACAGGGTGCACTATCGGGCACACCACACTGCTACTAATGTGGCTGGGGCCGAATCTGCCTACAAAATGGTGTCCTACTGGTATCATACACCGGCCAGGATTCACAGGTGGGACCCCAAATGTCCGAGTCTTTGTTGGCGGGGCTGCGGTGCGACGGGTACATTGACACATTTGCTTTGGCACTGTCCCAAACTGGTGCGCTACTGGCAGGCGGTGCTGGATGACATAGATAACGCCTTTGGTATTACATTCCCTAGGGCCCCGGAGCATGTCCTACTGGGTCTCCCCCACCCTAAAGCAGTCCCCTTGCGCTCCCTGCGAGGTAGGCAGATAGCCCTAGCTTTACTGGCCGCGCGCCTAGTTATCCTTGCGCAGTGGCGCTCCCCTGCTGCCCCTGACCCGAGAGATTGGATAAGGCGGCTTTGGTTGTTGTTGGGTATGGAGAGGCTTTCTCTCTGTGTGGATGGCAAGGGGGAGACGTATGCGGAGCTGTGGGAACCATTTATACATTTGCTGTCACGGGATATGCGGGAGGTAACATGCCCCAAGTTCCTGCAAGTTTCGCAGCTTATCCCGTTGGAACCGGAAAAGGAGAGTTCATAAAGGGATTGGAATGGCCTTATGAGGGCGGAGATGCGGTGGGGAGCAGGGGCAGAGACGGAGGAACAGGCAAGGCTGGTGCGGAGTGGGAGGGAGGGGGGGGAGGGGGGGTCTATGGTGGGGGGGGAATGGTGGGGTTGGGTAGGTTTCTGTTTCCTTATTAGTGTTTGTCTTTCCTTTTCTGTAAAATGCAGCAACAGCACACGAATTGGTTGCGCCGTCTGGCCGTCAGTTTATCTTCGCCGGGTCGCCCTCCGGGATGTAGACCCCATGGCTGTGTTTCAATGTTGTCAAACTACGCTCTGCCGGCCGGTGGATATAGGCAGCCCAGCTGTGTTCATTGATATGTCTCTGCTGAATAAAAAAATGTTTGATTCTAGAAGTAATTTTTGTTCATGCAAGAAGGTCCGATTTTTCATGCAAAACGATCGATGACTCGTGGACCCTGAGGAAGTTGCTCTGAGATGACCAAATGGTCCGTTTTGAAAATTTCCATCTTTCAACTAATTTTGACTTTCAGATGTGGATGATCACTTTTGGAGCTAAAATGAGCATGTTTAAAGTCATTTTCAAGCGTCTAGGGAGCCAAAACTCAAGATTTGGTACAAGGGTAAAAGTGACTTAAAATGACTCAAATGCTCACTTTGAGAGCTTAAAATGTGTTTATTCACTGCGGGAAGTGATATAATCACCATTTAGAAGTAATTCTTGTTCATGCAAGAAGGTTCGAATTTTCATACAAAATAATCGATGACCCGCGACCTGAGGAAATTGCTCTGAGAGGACCAAAATGGTCAGTTTTGAAAATTTCAATCTTTCAACTAATTTTAACTTTCAGATGTGGATTTTCACTTTTGGATATAAAATTACCATATTTGTAGTAATTTTCATGCTTCTAGAGAGCCAAAACTCAAGATTTGGCGCAAGGGTAAAAGTGACTTAACCCCTTTCATGCTAATGACGGCCAGGAGCCGTCATGGCACACAGTGCTCATGTGCTGATGACGGCTCCCGGCCATCATGACCGCACCCGCGATCGGAATGTGCTGCACAGGCGCAGAACTGCGGCAGCATGCAAGGGGTTAAAATGAGCCAAATGCACACTTTGAAGGTTAAAATATGTTTATTCACTGCGGGAAGTGATGTAAACAGCATTTAGAGATATTTCATGTTCATGCGAGAAAGTCCGATATTTCATGCAAAATGATAGTTGACCAGCGACCCCAGGAAATTGCTCTGAAATTAAGAAAATGGTCCGTTTGAAAATTTCCATCTTTCAAATAATTTTGACTTTCAGATGTGGATCATCACGTTTTGAGCTAAAATTAGCATGTTTATAGTCATTTTCAAGCTTCTAGGAAGCCAAAACTCAAGATTTGGTGCAAGGGTAAAAGTGACTTAAAATAACTCAAATGCTCACTTTGAGGGCTTAAAATGTGTTTATTCACTGCGGGAAGTGATATAATCACCATTTAAAGGTAAATCATGGTCATGCAAGAAGGTCCGATTTTTCATGCAAAATGATCGATGACCTTGGACCTGAGGAAATTGCTCTGAGATGACCAAAATGGTCCGTTTTGATAATTTCCATATTTCCACTTATTTTGACTTTCAGATGTGGATCATCACTTTTGGAGCTAAAATGAGCATGTTTATAGTCATTTTCAAGCTTCTAGGGAGTAAAAACTCAAGATTTGGCACAAGGGTAAAAGTGACTTAAAATGACATAAATCCGCCCTTTGAGGGCTTAAAACATGTTTATTCACTGCGGGAAGTGATATAAACGCAATTTAGAGGTAATTCATGTTCATGCAAGAAGGTCCGATTTTTCATGCAAAACGATTGATAACCCGCGACCTGAGGAAATTGCTCTGAGATTACCAAAAAGGTCCGTTTTGAAAATGTCCATCTTTCAACTAATTTTCACTTTCAGATGTGGATCATCACTTTTGGAGCTAAAATGAGCATGTTTAAAGACATTTTCAAGCTTCTAGTGAGCCAAAACTCAAGATTTGGTTCAAGGGTAAAAGTGACTTAAAATGACATAACTGCGCACTTTGAGGGCTTAACACATGTTTATTCAGTGCGGTAAGTGATATAAACACCATTTAGAGGTAATTCTTGTTCATGCAAGAAGGTCCGAATTTTCATGCAAAAAAATCGATGACCCGTGACCTGAGGAAATTGCTCTGAGATGACCAAAATGGTCCGTTTGATAATTTCCATATTTCAACTAATTTTGACTTTCAGATGTGGATGATCACTTTTGGAGCTAAAATGAGCATGTTTAAAGTCATTTTCAAGCTTCTAGGGAGCCAAAACTCAAGAATTGGTTCAAGGGTAAAAGTGACTTAAAATGACACAACTGCGCACTTTGAGGGCTTAAAACATGTTTATTCACTGCAGGAAGTGATATAAACACCATTTAGAGGTAATTCTTGTTCATGCAAGAAGGTCCGAATTTTAATGCAAAAAAATCGATGACCCGTGACCTGAGGAAATTGCTCTGAGAGGAGCAAAATGGTCCGTTTAGAAAAATTCCATCTTTCAACTAATTTTGGCTTTCAGATGTGGATTTTCACTTTTGGAGATAAAATTACCATATTTGTAGTCATTTTCATGCTTCTAGGGAGCCAAAACTCAAGATTTGGCGCAAGGGTAAAAGTGACTTAACCCCTTGCATGCTGATGACGGCCGGGAGCCGTCATGGCACACAGTGCTCGTGTGCTGATGACGGCTCCCGGCCGTCATGACCGCACCCGCGATCGGAATGTGCTACACAGGCGCAGAATCGCGGCAGCATGCAAGGGGTTAAAATGACCCAAATGCACACTTTGAAGGTTAAAACATGTTTATTCACTGCGGGAAGTGATGTAAACAGCATTTAGAGATATTTCATGTTCATGCGAGAAAGTCCGATATTTCATGCAAAATGATAGATGACCAGCGACCCGAGGAAATTGCTCTGAAATTACGAAAATGGTCCGTTTTGAAAATTTACATCTTTCAACTAATTTTAACTTTCAGATGTGGATCATCACTTTTGGAGCTAAAATGAGCATGTTTATAGTCATTTTCAAGCTTCTAGGAAGCCAAATTTCAAGATTTGGCGCAAGGGTAAAAGTGACTTAAAATGACTCAAATGCTCACTTTGAGGGCTTAAAATGTAATTATTCACTGCGGGAAGTGATATAATTAAGCATGGGTGGGAAATCCGTTCCGCTCGCGGATTTTGCGGATTTTCGGTAAATTCGCAATCCGCGAGATTCGCGAATTTCCCGCAAAATCCGCGAACGGAACGGATTGGGTCAAAAGTTCAAGCTGACTTTTGTAATTCTTTTAGAATGGCGCCGGCAAGCTGCCAGAGCCATTCAAAATAGTTACAAAAGTCAGCTTCAACAGGAAGCTCTAATAGATAAAGTAAAGCAGGTGCTCGAGTTGGAGCTCAAATTCAGTTACACAATCATTAATCACCCCAAACTTGGGGTGATTAATGATTGTGTAACTTAATTTGACCTTCAACTCGAGCACCTGCTTTACTTTATCTATTAGTGCTTCCTGTTGAATCTCTTTGTAGCTATTTTAGAATGGCGCTGGCAGCTTGCCGGCGCCATTCTAAGTGGGGCTGAGGGCAGAAGGGCTCAAAAGTGGGACAGAGGGCAGAAGGGGACAAAAAATGAGTGGGGCAGAGGGCAGAAGGGCACAGAAATGAGTGGTACAGAGGGCATAAAAAACGAGAGGGTGGCAGTGATTAACCAGGCAAAAAAAAAAACAGCGAACAGGCAAAGCGCCCCGCAAACACGCAAAGCGCCCTGCGAACACCCGCGAACACACAAAAATAAAAAAATCCGCAAATTTGCACGAATTCGCGAATTTTACAGATCGCGAGTTCGCAAATCTGCAAATTCGCGGATCGCGAATTCGCAAAATTCGCCCATGCTTAGATATAATCAACATTTAGAGGTAATTCATGTTCATGCAAGAAGGTCCGAATTTTCATGCAAAACCATCGATGACCCGTGACCTGAGGAAATTGCTCTGAGAGGAGCAAAATGGTCAGTTTAGAAAAATTCCACCTTTCAACTAATTTTGGCTTTCAGATGTGGATCTTCACTTTTGGAGATAAAATTACCATATTTGTAGTCATTTTCATGCTTCTAGAGAGCCAAAACTCAAGATTTGGCGCAAGGGTAAAAGTGACTTAACCCCTTTCATGCTAATGACGGCCAGGAGCCGTCATGGCACACAGTGCTCATGTGCTGATGACGGCTCCCGGCCATCATGACCGCACCCGCGATCGGAATGTGCTGCACAGGCGCAGAACTGCGGCAGCATGCAAGGGGTTAAAATGAGCCAAATGCACACTTTGAAGGTTAAAATATGTTTATTCACTGCGGGAAGTGATGTAAACAGCATTTAGAGATATTTCATGTTCATGCGAGAAAGTCCGATATTTCATGCAAAATGATAGTTGACCAGCGACCCCAGGAAATTGCTCTGAAATTAAGAAAATGGTCCGTTTGAAAATTTCCATCTTTCAAATAATTTTGACTTTCAGATGTGGATCATCACGTTTTGAGCTAAAATTAGCATGTTTATAGTCATTTTCAAGCTTCTAGGAAGCCAAAACTCAAGATTTGGTGCAAGGGTAAAAGTGACTTAAAATAACTCAAATGCTCACTTTGAGGGCTTAAAATGTGTTTATTCACTGCGGGAAGTGATATAATCACCATTTAAAGGTAAATCATGGTCATGCAAGAAGGTCCGATTTTTCATGCAAAATGATCGATGACCTTGGACCTGAGGAAATTGCTCTGAGATGACCAAAATGGTCAGTTTTGATAATTTCCATATTTCCACTTATTTTGACTTTCAGATGTGGATCATCACTTTTGGAGCTAAAATGAGCATGTTTATAGTCATTTTCAAGCTTCTAGGGAGTAAAAACTCAAGATTTGGCACAAGGGTAAAAGTGACTTAAAATGACATAAATCCGCCCTTTGAGGGCTTAAAACATGTTTATTCACTGCGGGAAGTGATATAAATGCAATTTAGAGGTAATTCATGTTCATGCAAGAAGGTCCGATTTTTCATGCAAAACGATTGATAACCCGCGACCTGAGGAAATTGCTCTGAGATTACCAAAAAGGTCCGTTTTGAAAATGTCCATCTTTCAACTAATTTTCACTTTCAGATGTGGATCATCACTTTTGGAGCTAAAATGAGCATGTTTAAAGTCATTTTCAAGCTTCTAGGGAGCCAAAACTCAAGAATTGGTTCAAGGGTAAAAGTGACTTAAAATGACACAACTGCGCACTTTGAGGGCTTAAAACATGTTTATTCACTGCAGGAAGTGATATAAACACCATTTAGAGGTAATTCTTGTTCATGCAAGAAGGTCCGAATTTTAATGCAAAAAAATCGATGACCCGTGACCTGAGGAAATTGCTCTGAGAGGAGCAAAATGGTCCGTTTAGAAAAATTCCATCTTTCAACTAATTTTGGCTTTCAGATGTGGATCTTCACTTTTGGAGATAAAATTACCATATTTGTAGTCATTTTCATGCTTCTAGGGAGCCAAAACTCAAGATTTGGCGCAAGGGTAAAAGTGACTTAACCCCTTGCATGCTGATGACGGCCGGGAGCCGTCATGGCACACAGTGCTCGTGTGCTGATGACGGCTCCCGGCCGTCATGACCGCACCCGCGATCGGAATGTGCTACACAGGCGCAGAATCGCGGCAGCATGCAAGGGGTTAAAATGACCCAAATGCACACTTTGAAGGTTAAAACATGTTTATTCACTGCGGGAAGTGATGTAAACAGCATTTAGAGATATTTCATGTTCATGCGAGAAAGTCCGATATTTCATGCAAAATGATAGATGACCAGCGACCCGAGGAAATTGCTCTGAAATTACGAAAATGGTCCGTTTTGAAAATTTACATCTTTCAACTAATTTTAACTTTCAGATGTGGATCATCACTTTTGGAGCTAAAATGAGCATGTTTATAGTCATTTTCAAGCTTCTAGGAAGCCAAATTTCAAGATTTGGCGCAAGGGTAAAAGTGACTTAAAATGACTCAAATGCTCACTTTGAGGGCTTAAAATGTAATTATTCACTGCGGGAAGTGATATAATTAAGCATGGGTGGGAAATCCGTTCCGCTCGCGGATTTTGCGGATTTTCGGTAAATTCGCAATCCGCGAGATTCGCGAATTTCCCGCAAAATCCGCGAACGGAACGGATTGGGTCAAAAGTTCAAGCTGACTTTTGTAATTCTTTTAGAATGGCGCCGGCAAGCTGCCAGAGCCATTCAAAATAGTTACAAAAGTCAGCTTCAACAGGAAGCTCTAATAGATAAAGTAAAGCAGGTGCTCGAGTTGGAGCTCAAATTCAGTTACATAATCATTAATCACCCCAAACTTGGGGTGATTAATGATTGTGTAACTTAATTTGACCTTCAACTCGAGCACCTGCTTTACTTTATCTATTAGTGCTTCCTGTTGAATCTCTTTGTAGCTATTTTAGAATGGCGCTGGCAGCTTGCCGGCGCCATTCTAAGTGGGGCTGAGGGCAGAAGGGCTCAAAAGTGGGACAGAGGGCAGAAGGGGACAAAAAATGAGTGGGGCAGAGGGCAGAAGGGCACAGAAACGAGTGGTACAGAGGGCATAAAAAACGAGAGGGTGGCAGTGATTAACCAGGCAAAAAAAAAAAACAGCGAACACGCAAAGCGCCCCGCAAACACGCAAAGCGCCCTGCGAACACCCGCGAACACACAAAAATAAAAAAATCCGCAAATTTGCACGAATTCGCGAATTTTACAGATCGCGAGTTCGCAAATCTGCAAATTTGCGGATCGCGAATTCGCAAAATTCGCCCAGGCTTAGATATAATCAACATTTAGAGGTAATTCATGTTCATGCAAGAAGGTCCGAATTTTCATGCAAAACCATCGATGACCCGTGACCTGAGGAAATTGCTCTGAGAGGAGCAAAATGGTCCGTTTAGAAAAATTCCACCTTTCAACTAATTTTGGCTTTCAGATGTGGATCTTCACTTTTGGAGATAAAATTACCATATTTGTAGTCATTTTCATGCTTCTAGGGAGCCAAAACTCAAGATTTGGCGCAAGGGTAAAAGTGACTTAACCCCTTGCATGCTGATGACGGCCGGGAGCCGTCATGGCACACAGTGCTCGTGTGCTGATGACGGCTCCCGGCCGTCATGACCGCACCCGCGATCGGAATGTGCTACACAGGCGCAGAATCTCGGCAGCATGCAAGGGGTTAAAATGACCCAAATGCACACTTTGAAGGTTAAAACATGTTTATTCACTGCGGGAAGTGATGTAAACAGCATTTAGAGATATTTCATGTTCATGCGAGAAAGTCCGATATTTCATGCAAAATGATAGATGACCAGCGACCCGAGGAAATTGCTCTGAAATTACGAAAATGGTCCGTTTTGAAAATTTACATCTTTCAACTAATTTTAACTTTCAGATGTGGATCATCACTTTTGGAGCTAAAATGAGCATGTTTATAGTCATTTTCAAGCTTCTAGGAAGCCAAATTTCAAGATTTGGCGCAAGGGTAAAAGTGACTTAAAATGACTCAAATGCTCACTTTGAGGGCTTAAAATGTAATTATTCACTGCGGGAAGTGATATAATTAAGCATGGGTGGGAAATCCGTTCCGCTCGCGGATTTTCGGTAAATTTGCAATCCGCGAGATTCGCGAATTTCCCGCAAAATCCGCGAACGGAACGGATTGGGTCAAAAGTTCAAGCTGACTTTTGTAATTCTTTTAGAATGGCGCCGGCAAGCTGCCAGAGCCATTCAAAATAGTTACAAAAGTCAGCTTCAACAGGAAGCTCTAATAGATAAAGTAAAGCAGGTGCTCGAGTTGGAGCTCAAATTCAGTTACACAATCATTAATCACCCCAAACTTGGGGTGATTAATGATTGTGTAACTTAATTTGACCTTCAACTCGAGCACCTGCTTTACTTTATCTATTAGTGCTTCCTGTTGAAGCTCTTTGTAGCTATTTTAGAATGGCGCTGGCAGCTTGCCGGCGCCATTCTAAGTGGGGCTGAGGGCAGAAGGGCTCAAAAGTGGGACAGAGGGCAGAAGGGGACAAAAAATGAGTGGGGCAGAGGGCAGAAGGGCACAGAAACGAGTGGTACAGAGGGCAGAAGGGCATAAAAAACGAGAGGGTGGCAGTGATTAACCAGGCAAAAAAAAAACCAGCGAACACGCAAAGCGCCCCGCAAACACGCAAAGCGCCATGCGAACACCCGCGAACACACAAAAATAAAAAAATCCGCAAATTTGCACGAATTCGCGAATTTTACAGATCGCGAGTTCGCAAATCTGCAAATTCGCGGATCGCGAATTCGCAAAATTCGCCCATGCTTAGATATAATCAACATTTAGAGGTAATTCATGTTCATGCAAGAAGGTCCGAATTTTCATGCAAAACCATCGATGACCAGAGACCTGAGGAAATTGCTCTGAGAGGACCAAAATGGTCCGATTTCACAATTTCCATCTTTCAACTAATTTTGACTTTCAGATGTGGATCATCACTTTTGAAGATACAATTACCATATTTGTAGTCATTTTCATGCTTCTAGGGAGCCAAAACTCAAGGTTTGGCTCATGGGAAAAAGTGACTTAACATGACCAAACTGCGCATTTTGAGGGCTTAAAACATGTTTATTCACTGCAGGAAGTGATATAAACACCATTTCGAGGTAATTCATGTTCATGCAAGAAGGTCCGAATTTTCATGCAAAATAATCGATGACCCGCGACCTGAGGGAACCAAAATGGTCCGTTTTGAAACTGTCCATCTTTCAACTAATTTTGAATTTCAGATGTGGATGATCACTTTTGGAGCTGAAATGAGCATGTTTAAAGTCATTTTCAAGCTTCTAGGGAGCCAAAACTCAAGATTTGGTTCAAGGGTAAAAGTGACTTAAAATGTCTCAAATGCTCACTTTGAGGGCTTAAAATGTGTTTATTCACTGTGGGAAGTGATATAATCACCATTTAGAGGTAATTCATGTTCATGCGAAATAGTCTAATTTTTCATGCAAAATGATCGATGACCTTGGACCTGAGGAAATTGCTCTGAGATGACCAAAATGGTCTGTTTTGATAATTTCCATCTTTAAACTAATTTTGACTTTCAGATGTAGGTTATCACTTATGGAGCTAAAATGAGCATGTTTATAGTAATTTTCAAGATTCTAGGGAGCCAAAACTCAAGATTTGGTGCAAGTGTAAAAGTGACTTAAAATGGCTCAAATGCTCACTTTGAGGGCTTAAAATGTGTTTATTCACTGCAGGAAGTGATATAATCAACATTTAGAGGTAATTCATGTTCATGCAAGAAGGTCCGAATTTTCATGCAAAACCATTGATGACCAGCGACCTGAGGAAATTGCTCTGAGAGGACCAAAATGGTCCGTTTTGACAATTTCCATCTTTCAACTAATTTTGACTTTCAGATGTGGATCATCCCTTTTGGAACTAAAATGACCATATTTATAGTCATTTTCATGCTTCTAGGGAGCCAAAACTCAAGATTTGGTTCAAGGGTAAAAGTGACTTAAAATGTCTCAAATGCTCACTTTGAGGGCTTAAAATGTGTTTATTCACTGTGGGAAGTGATATAATCACCATTTAGAGGTAATTCATGTTCATGCGAAATAGTCTAATTTTTCATGCAAAATGATCGATGACCTTGGACCTGAGGAAATTGCTCTGAGATGACCAAAATGGTCCGTTTGATAATTTCCATATTTCAACTAATTTTGACTTTCAGATGTGGATGATCACTTTTGGAGCTAAAATGAGCATGTTTAAAGTCATTTTCAAGCTTCTAGGGAGCCAAAACTCAAGAATTGGTTCAAGGGTAAAAGTGACTTAAAATGACACAACTGCGCACTTTGAGGGCTTAAAACATGTTTATTCACTGCAGGAAGTGATATAAACACCATTTAGAGGTAATTCTTGTTCATGCAAGAAGGTCCGAATTTTAATGCAAAAAAATCGATGACCCGTGACCTGAGGAAATTGCTCTGAGAGGAGCAAAATGGTCCGTTTAGAAAAATTCCATCTTTCAACTAATTTTGGCTTTCAGATGTGGATCTTCACTTTTGGAGATAAAATTACCATATTTGTAGTCATTTTCATGCTTCTAGGGAGCCAAAACTCAAGATTTGGCGCAAGGGTAAAAGTGACTTAACCCCTTGCATGCTGATGACGGCCGGGAGCCGTCATGGCACACAGTGCTCGTGTGCTGATGACGGCTCCCGGCCGTCATGACCGCACCCGCGATCGGAATGTGCTACACAGGCGCAGAATCGCGGCAGCATGCAAGGGGTTAAAATGACCCAAATGCACACTTTGAAGGTTAAAACATGTTTATTCACTGCGGGAAGTGATGTAAACAGCATTTAGAGATATTTCATGTTCATGCGAGAAAGTCCGATATTTCATGCAAAATGATAGATGACCAGCGACCCGAGGAAATTGCTCTGAAATTACGAAAATGGTCCGTTTTGAAAATTTACATCTTTCAACTAATTTTAACTTTCAGATGTGGATCATCACTTTTGGAGCTAAAATGAGCATGTTTATAGTCATTTTCAAGCTTCTAGGAAGCCAAATTTCAAGATTTGGCGCAAGGGTAAAAGTGACTTAAAATGACTCAAATGCTCACTTTGAGGGCTTAAAATGTAATTATTCACTGCGGGAAGTGATATAATTAAGCATGGGTGGGAAATCCGTTCCGCTCGCGGATTTTGCGGATTTTCGGTAAATTCGCAATCCGCGAGATTCGCGAATTTCCCGCAAAATCCGCGAACGGAACGGATTGGGTCAAAAGTTCAAGCTGACTTTTGTAATTCTTTTAGAATGGCGCCGGCAAGCTGCCAGAGCCATTCAAAATAGTTACAAAAGTCAGCTTCAACAGGAAGCTCTAATAGATAAAGTAAAGCAGGTGCTCGAGTTGGAGCTCAAATTCAGTTACATAATCATTAATCACCCCAAACTTGGGGTGATTAATGATTGTGTAACTTAATTTGACCTTCAACTCGAGCACCTGCTTTACTTTATCTATTAGTGCTTCCTGTTGAATCTCTTTGTAGCTATTTTAGAATGGCGCTGGCAGCTTGCCGGCGCCATTCTAAGTGGGGCTGAGGGCAGAAGGGCTCAAAAGTGGGACAGAGGGCAGAAGGGGACAAAAAATGAGTGGGGCAGAGGGCAGAAGGGCACAGAAACAATGGTACAGAGGGCATAAAAAACGAGAGGGTGGCAGTGATTAACCAGGCAAAAAAAAAAAACAGCGAACACGCAAAGCGCCCCGCAAACACGCAAAGCGCCCTGCGAACACCCGCGAACACACAAAAATAAAAAAATCCGCAAATTTGCACGAATTCGCGAATTTTACAGATCGCGAGTTCGCAAATCTGCAAATTCGCGGATCGCGAATTCGCAAAATTCGCCCAGGCTTAGATATAATCAACATTTAGAGGTAATTCATGTTCATGCAAGAAGGTCCGAATTTTCATGCAAAACCATCGATGACCCGTGACCTGAGGAAATTGCTCTGAGAGGAGCAAAATGGTCCGTTTAGAAAAATTCCACCTTTCAACTAATTTTGGCTTTCAGATGTGGATCTTCACTTTTGGAGATAAAATTACCATATTTGTAGTCATTTTCATGCTTCTAGGGAGCCAAAACTCAAGATTTGGCGCAAGGGTAAAAGTGACTTAACCCCTTGCATGCTGATGACGGCCGGGAGCCGTCATGGCACACAGTGCTCGTGTGCTGATGACGGCTCCCGGCCGTCATGACCGCACCCGCGATCGGAATGTGCTACACAGGCGCAGAATCTCGGCAGCATGCAAGGGGTTAAAATGACCCAAATGCACACTTTGAAGGTTAAAACATGTTTATTCACTGCGGGAAGTGATGTAAACAGCATTTAGAGATATTTCATGTTCATGCGAGAAAGTCCGATATTTCATGCAAAATGATAGATGACCAGCGACCCGAGGAAATTGCTCTGAAATTACGAAAATGGTCCGTTTTGAAAATTTACATCTTTCAACTAATTTTAACTTTCAGATGTGGATCATCACTTTTGGAGCTAAAATGAGCATGTTTATAGTCATTTTCAAGCTTCTAGGAAGCCAAATTTCAAGATTTGGCGCAAGGGTAAAAGTGACTTAAAATGACTCAAATGCTCACTTTGAGGGCTTAAAATGTAATTATTCACTGCGGGAAGTGATATAATTAAGCATGGGTGGGAAATCCGTTCCGCTCGCGGATTTTCGGTAAATTTGCAATCCGCGAGATTCGCGAATTTCCCGCAAAATCCGCGAACGGAACGGATTGGGTCAAAAGTTCAAGCTGACTTTTGTAATTCTTTTAGAATGGCGCCGGCAAGCTGCCAGAGCCATTCAAAATAGTTACAAAAGTCAGCTTCAACAGGAAGCTCTAATAGATAAAGTAAAGCAGGTGCTCGAGTTGGAGCTCAAATTCAGTTACACAATCATTAATCACCCCAAACTTGGGGTGATTAATGATTGTGTAACTTAATTTGACCTTCAACTCGAGCACCTGCTTTACTTTATCTATTAGTGCTTCCTGTTGAAGCTCTTTGTAGCTATTTTAGAATGGCGCTGGCAGCTTGCCGGCGCCATTCTAAGTGGGGCTGAGGGCAGAAGGGCTCAAAAGTGGGACAGAGGGCAGAAGGGGACAAAAAATGAGTGGGGCAGAGGGCAGAAGGGCACAGAAACGAGTGGTACAGAGGGCAGAAGGGCATAAAAAACGAGAGGGTGGCAGTGATTAACCAGGCAAAAAAAAAAACAGCGAACACGCAAAGCGCCCCGCAAACACGCAAAGCGCCATGCGAACACCCGCGAACACACAAAAATAAAAAAATCCGCAAATTTGCACGAATTCGCGAATTTTACAGATCGCGAGTTCGCAAATCTGCAAATTCGCGGATCGCGAATTCGCAAAATTCGCCCATGCTTAGATATAATCAACATTTAGAGGTAATTCATGTTCATGCAAGAAGGTCCGAATTTTCATGCAAAACCATCGATGACCAGAGACCTGAGGAAATTGCTCTGAGAGGACCAAAATGGTCCGATTTCACAATTTCCATCTTTCAACTAATTTTGACTTTCAGATGTGGATCATCACTTTTGAAGATACAATTACCATATTTGTAGTCATTTTCATGCTTCTAGGGAGCCAAAACTCAAGGTTTGGCTCATGGGAAAAAGTGACTTAACATGACCAAACTGCGCATTTTGAGGGCTTAAAACATGTTTATTCACTGCAGGAAGTGATATAAACACCATTTCGAGGTAATTCATGTTCATGCAAGAAGGTCCGAATTTTCATGCAAAATAATCGATGACCCGCGACCTGAGGGAACCAAAATGGTCCGTTTTGAAACTGTCCATCTTTCAACTAATTTTGAATTTCAGATGTGGATGATCACTTTTGGAGCTGAAATGAGCATGTTTAAAGTCATTTTCAAGCTTCTAGGGAGCCAAAACTCAAGATTTGGTTCAAGGGTAAAAGTGACTTAAAATGTCTCAAATGCTCACTTTGAGGGCTTAAAATGTGTTTATTCACTGTGGGAAGTGATATAATCACCATTTAGAGGTAATTCATGTTCATGCGAAATAGTCTAATTTTTCATGCAAAATGATCGATGACCTTGGACCTGAGGAAATTGCTCTGAGATGACCAAAATGGTCTGTTTTGATAATTTCCATCTTTAAACTAATTTTGACTTTCAGATGTAGGTTATCACTTATGGAGCTAAAATGAGCATGTTTATAGTAATTTTCAAGATTCTAGGGAGCCAAAACTCAAGATTTGGTGCAAGTGTAAAAGTGACTTAAAATGGCTCAAATGCTCACTTTGAGGGCTTAAAATGTGTTTATTCACTGCAGGAAGTGATATAATCAACATTTAGAGGTAATTCATGTTCATGCAAGAAGGTCCGAATTTTCATGCAAAACCATTGATGACCAGCGACCTGAGGAAATTGCTCTGAGAGGACCAAAATGGTCCGTTTTGACAATTTCCATCTTTCAACTAATTTTGACTTTCAGATGTGGATCATCCCTTTTGGAACTAAAATGACCATATTTATAGTCATTTTCATGCTTCTAGGGAGCCAAAACTCAAGATTTGGCGCATGGGTAAAAGTGACTTAAAATGACCCACATGCTCACTTTGTGGGCTTAAAATGTGTTTATTCACTTCAGGAAGTGATATCAACACCATTTAGAGATAATTTATGTTTCCAACTCCCCATCTGTCTACCCCATCTCCACCCTCTCCCCATCGGTCTCTCCCTCATCTCCCACTCCCTCATCATCTCTCCCCATCTGTCTCCCCCATCTCCACCGTCTCCCCATCAGTCTCTCCCTCATCTTGCTCTCCTCATCACCCATCTCCCTCATCCCAAGTCCCTCCTAATCTGTCTCCACCATCTCCACCCTGTCCCCATCTCCCTCTCTATCCTCTCTCCACCTGTCTCTCTCTCATCTCCCTCATCCCATGTCCTTCTCCGATCTGTCTCCCCAATCTGGTCATCGGTCTCTTCCATCTGTCTCCCCATCTATCTCCCCCATCTCTCTCCCCATCTCCCCATATTATCTCCCCATAATATCTCCATTATACCTCCATTATATCTCTGTTTTATCAACATTTTATCTCTGCTTAATCTCCATGTTATCACTGTATTATCCCCATTTATCTCCACTTTAGCTCCATTTCATCCCCATTTTATCTCCATTTTATCCACACTATAACCCCATTTTATCCCCATTTTAACCTCACTTTATCCCCATTTTAGCTCCACGTTAGCCCATTTTATCTCCATTTTATCCCCAATTTATCTCCAGTTTATCTCCATTATCTCTCTACTTTATTTACATTAAATCTCCGTCCCTTAACATCCAATCTCCATCTCTGCATCCCATCTCCATCTCCCCATCCTATCTCCAACTCCCCATCTCTTCTCCATCTCCCCATCTCCATCTCCATCCCATCTCCATAATATGAGCATGATCATAGTCAATTTCCTGCCTCTAGGGAGCCAAAACTCAAGATTTGGCACATGAGTAAAAGTGGCTCAAAATTACCCAAATGCTCACTTTGAGGGCTTAAAACATGTTTATTCACTGAGGGAAGTGATATAAACACCATTTAGAGGTAATTCATGTTCACGCGAGAAGGTCCGAATTTTCATGCAAAAAATCGATGACCCGTGACCTGAGGAAATTGCTCTGAGAGGATCAAAATGGTCCGTTTTTAAAAATTCCATCTTTCAACTAATTTTGACTTTCAGATGTGGATCTTCACTTTTGGAGATAAAATTACCATATTTGTAGTCATTTTCATGCTTCTAGGGAGCCAAAACTCAAGATTTGGCGCAAGGGTAAAAGTGACTTAACCCCTTGCATGCTGATGACGACCGGGAGCCGTCATGGCACACAGTGCTCGTGTGCTGATGACGGCTCCCGGCCGTCATGACCGCACCCGCGATCAGAATGTGCTGCACAGGCGCAAAACCGCGGCAGCATGCAAGGGGTTAAAATGACCCAAATGCACAATTTGAAGGTTAAAACATGTTTATTCACTGCGGGAAGTGATGTAAACAGCATTTAGAGATATTTCATGTTCATGCGAGAAAGTCCGATATTTCATGCAAAATGATAGATGACCAGCGACCCGAGGAAATTGCTCTGAAATTACGAAAATGGTCCGTTTTGAAAATTTACATCTTTCAACTAATTTTGACTTTCAGATGTGGATCATCACTTTTGGAGCTAAAATTATCATGTTTATAGTCATTTTCAAGCTTCTAGGAAGCCAAAACTCAAGATTTGGCTCAAGGGTAAAAGTGACTTAAAATGACTCAAATGCTCACTTTGAGGGCTTAAAATGTGTTTATTCACTGCGGGAAGTGATATAATTAAGCATGGGCGGAGAATCCGTTCCGCTCGCGGATTTTGCGGATTTTCAGTAAATTCGCAATCCGCGAGATTCACGAATTTTTTGCAAAATCCGCGAGCGGAATTGGGTCAAAAGTTCAAGCTGACTTTTGTAACTCTTTAAGAATGGCGCCGGCAAGCTGCCAGAGCCATTCAAAATAGTTACAAAAGTCAGCTTCAACAGGAAGCTCTAATAGATAAAGTAAAGCAGGTGCTCGAGTTGGAGCTCAAATTCAGTTACACAACCATTAATCACCCCAAACTTGGGGGGATTAATGATTGTGTAACTTAATTTGACCTTCAACTCGAGCACCTGCTTTACTTAATCTATTAGTACTACCTGTTGAAGCTCTTTGTAGCTATTTTAGAATGGCGCTGGCAGCTTGCCGGCGCCATTCTAAGTGGGGCTGAGGGCAGAAGGGCACAGAAACGAGTGGTACAGAGGGCAGAAGGACATAAAAAACGAGAGGGTGCAGTGATTAACCAGGTAAAAAAAAAAAACGCGAACACCCAAAGTGCCCCGCGAGCACCCGCGAACACGCAAAAATAAAAAAATCCGCAATTTCGCACGAATTTGCGAATTTTACGGATCGCGAGTTCGCAAATCCACAAATTCGCGGATCGCAAATTCACAAAATTCGCCCATGCTTAGATATAATCAACATTTAGAGGTAATTCATGTTCATGCAAGAAGGTCCGAATTTTCATACAAAACCATCGATGACCAGCGACCTAAGGAAATTGCTCTGAGAGGATCAAAATGGTCCGATTTCACAATTTCCATCTGTCAAATAATTTTGACTTTCAGATGTGGATCATCACTTTTGAAGATAAAATTACCATATTTGTAGTCATTTTCATGCTTCTAGGGAGCCAAAACTCAAGGTTTGGCTCATGGGAAAAAGTGACTTAACATGACCAAACTGCTCACTTTGAGGGCTTAAAACATGTTTTTTCACTGTGAAGTACTGGGTTTTTAAGAACCCAGCGGTGCCAGGGGGACACACCCAAAGACTTCGAGTACTCCTGTCTCAGACTACAGAAACACAGAGTCTTCTTGGTGAAGTCAAAGATCGAATTTATAGGCTGCAGCCAGTAACAGGTATCCTAGAAGTACAACACGGTGTATGTTCTCAGGAGACTGCTCAATCTTACAAAGCAAGCCATCCCTTTTTATACAGAATATTGTGCCTTAGGCATACATTCCTTATTTTACAGTTGACCATTCACATATTTCTACGACAAAGAAAAGCAGATTCATGATGACAAGCCCATTTTCAGTTTGTCCAGCCCACAATCAATTACTCGGCAAGGCCCAACATTTTTCATCAGATATCGACGGACCCCTAATAAAATCGGGCACCTCCTCCTCGTAAAGCAAGCCATAAAGTAAAGAACAGAGATAGGTGTAAGTAAGATTAGACATAGTTGTGTGCAATTAAAGGTTTATAGTATGCTGTGCCTTGATTCTAATCTCGAGCGGCCACTGGGAATGAAACTGGCCGAACAGGTTTGGCTTCAGGCAGTGGAGTCAGCTTGCCCAGGTCACATGAAAGTCAGCAAAGATGTACGTGTCCTTTAAGATTCGTTTTGGCCTTAGTCATCGGCCTATGTGAGGGCAACCACAAAATGGCTGCCATGCACAAAATGGAACCCGAGGGTTCAGGATGGAATCTCTGATTTTTTTGTGACCTCGTCACTTGAATACGACGAAAATACTTGTATATAGTATACTCGTCATTCTCTGTCTGCTGATACCGAAATTGTCATGCTACGAACATGTTTATGACATGGGTCCAGAATTAACGGTACCACAGACCCTCCTTTTGCCCTTACATAGGCAATTAACCTACGCTCACGCTAATCTGAGTCCAGGTCTATATTTATAAATTCATTGAGATGTTGCTGTAGCATCATCCTATTACTTATCTTGTCCCTTGATACAGGTTTCCTTACACACGGTGTAGCACAGAGGCCACATATAGCAGGAGCACACTGTACACAGAGACAGAACAGGAAAAGAATGGCTAAGATCATCCCAATGACCATTAGAATCTTCCATCCCCAGGCAGATAACAGTTCCCAGAACCATCCCATCAACGACCAATCTCCTTTATCCACATGAATAGATTCAGAGATCTTATGCAGTTTGGAAATGGCCTGGTACACTGTCGGAGCGTTATCCGGAATGAAAACACAGCAACTGGATTGGATCACTTTGCATACCCCACCTCGGTCTGCAAGTATGACATCTAACGCAACTCTGTTTTGAAGAGTCATAAGACGATCCGACTGGAGCTCAGCAGTCAGGTTACTAAGAGCACCGGCAGTTTCACCTACGGTGGACTCAACCACCCTCGTTAATTGCCTTATGTTCCTACTGTTAACCATAGGTCCCCAAAACGGCAGAAAACCCTTCACAAAGTCTCCCAATTCTTGCCCTGCAGTGTCTTCCTTGCTGAAGACACCTCTAACTACCCTTGTTTTGTGGTAATCTGCTGCTGCTGTGTAGGTGGGAGGCAACAGGAACGAAACAAAACATGTGCCCGAGAAGTCAGGGGGCAACCATGTGTAGGCTCTATCATGACAGATAAAATAGGTACCTTTAGCTGCTAGGAACAAAGGGGAAGTCTGAGACGCAAAAACATATGTCTCAGTGCAGATACTCTTCCCTAACTGAGCTCTGGGATTCCTGCCATTACCTTGCAGACATAGGTGACCCTGATGGGGTACAATCCAAATCGGGGAAGATCTTTTCGCTTGCTGGTTCTAACTCAGACTAACTCCATACCCTGTCACATTCCATCCAATATATGCTAGTGTCTCATCTCTCGGGATAGTCTCATAGGAAGTAGCTCCTCTAATCATATCTACTATACCCTTAACTAGAGCACTATTCTTTGGATTATCTTTTACAGAACGTAGGGGGTGGACTTCACGAGCATAGATGAACATCGTTCGGTATGCCCATACAGAACCATTGTAGCTGAATGGCAGGACTAGATAAGGAATACCTTTATCAGTAGTATGAGGCATAAGACCACACACCCAACAGTTAGTCGTGTTCACTACTAATTGGTGTTGGTGCAAAAGCTGAACGAAGGAGTTATTAATGAACTCTAATCTTCCAGCGGACTCATGTTCAGGCACAGGATGAAAAGAATGCGAGGAGACAGTAGAAGGAGGTATGGGCGGTGTAGTGGGTGCAAATGTCACTCGAAAAGAGAATAGAATATATCCTATTAAAAACGTCATTACACTAAGCAACATGAAAATACATAACATCAAAAAACGTTTCTTGGTCATCATTATACACTTTTTGGCTTTAAAGTTCATTTCTTTGGCAGGTCTCTCCATCTCGAAAAACTCCATCCTCTCTAATTGCTGCTCGCGGTGGTAGGGTGTTCTATGCTAAGGAATGCTTCTCTCAGTCCAGGGCAACTCCCTTAGACCAACCAGAACCGTCGACCTAACGTCTTCGGCTGCACCCCAAAGACTTGGGCAACCACGACCCTACAGCTGAACCCGGATGGCAGTTCGAAAAACAAAAATCAAAGTAGTTCCTCGGAGGAGAGCTGCACTTTCAAAAATAGCAAAGAAAAGGACATTATTTGTCCATAGTTCTCGGCCTCAGATTATAACGGCTTTTTCCAGATAATGTTTGGTCTTGGAAAAGAAGTTCAGGCTCTGTAGTGTCCAATTGAATTGACGGTGGCACAGCTTCTTGCAAAAGATTGTCACTTTCACGTTCAGAATTTGTTCCTTTTACACGTGCATCGCTGAAAGGCAGAAAACGAGGCACAGTCTCAGTCTCAGAGTCAGCGATACCTTCCTGGACCCACCGGTCGTACGGCAGAGGCAAAGGGACCCTCTTGCAGTGTACACCGTGGATCCAGTTCTTCTTTCCTTGCACTCGTACTGCGGATCTTGTTGATAGCAGGACTAGATAGGGGCCGGTCCAACGGGGCTGATCATTCTTTGTCCGCTGGAAGATTTTCACTAAAACCCATGAGCCAGGATCGATGATGTGACCTGAATCTGTAGAAGCCTGAGGCAGAGTATCGTGTACCTGTTGGTGTAAAACACGCAATTTAGCCGTCAAATCATATAAGTAATCAAGCAGTACAGGGTGTTCAATGTCGCTGAATTTTGCCGGCCTTGGCACTCCCCATATGTTGGCCGGGCGGCCGAATACTATCTCGTAAGGACTAAGTCCCACTCGTGAATGCACAGTCATTCTTGTCGATAGAAGTGCTAATGGTAAAGCATCGGGCCATTTAAGGCCAGAGCTTGCTTGTATCTTGGCCAGTTTCAATTTGAGGGTGCCATTATAGCATTCTACTAATCCAGCTGATTGGGGGTGATTTGCAGCGTGACATTTTTGCCAGATTCCTAGCCCTTCACATACTCTCTTCATCATCTTGACCTACAAATTCACTCCCATTATCACTCCAGACCATTCTCGGCAAACCAAACCTAGGGAAAAATTATTTGATAAGGGCTTTAGCTGTGGATAAGGCAGTGTTCTCTTTTAGGGGGTATGCTTCCACCCATCTTGAAAAGGCACAAACAACCACAAGTACGTATTTTAAGTTGTTGCATCTCTCCATGTGGATGAAATCTAGCTGCAAAACCTCGAACGGATACGTAGGAGGTGCAAAATGACCAGCTGGAGATGGGGTTCCCCTACCAGGATTGTATTTCAGACACACAATGCAATTCTTGACCACATTCTCTGCACACTTAAGAATTCCAGCATTTTGCCATACTGGAGCCAACAACTTACAAATCCCTTTCACACTGATATGAGCCATTCCATGGGCCATTGTAACCACTGCAAGCACATACGCATCGGGTAGCAACCATCGCTGATGCTCTGACAATTCAACTCAACAACCATTCGCATCCAATTTACCCGTAGTCTCTCTCCACACACTCAACTCTTTCTCTGTAGCTTCAGCTTGAATCGACATCACACTCTCTATCGTCTGTACGCTTCAAAACAGGCAGAACAGGACTATTGCAAACGTTGCCTCTTGTTTCTTCAATTACATCTTTTTCAATCAGATCATAAATGATCTCTAGCAACGCCTTTTCACCTTCACTAGAGATCTTGTATTGGGGAATGCGTGGCATTTTAGCATTAGCTTTCAATGTCACAACATATGGCGGTATTTCCAAAAGACCCACATCATTAGGACCAGTAGCCCAAAGGATATCTGGAAGAAACGACAATTCTGTCGGTAGTTTATCCTTCGACAAATACATTGGTGAGACCACTTTCTTACCCAGTGTAAGTTGTACTCCCGAAGGAGAACAATACAATGTCGCATACAATCTTTTCAACAGATCCAATCCTAACAAGTTCTCACCACAACCTGTCGTCAGAATAAGCGGTGCTTTGAATTCACAGGGTCCAACAGAAAGGGACATAGGACTAGAAATCAGGTTCCTAACCGGGGCGCCAGAAAAACCTACTGAAACATTCGTCTCGCCAGACAAAGGTGCGCCAGGGAGTTTAGAGTGCATAATAGAACTCTTTGGAGCACCAGTATCCACCAGAAAAGGCTCTGACACACCTGATGTAATCCCCTCAACATAAGGTGCACTCTGATCTACTGGAACTGAAACAACTCCCTCTCTTTGTCTATGGCTGTCCTAGCAATCATTACCTTCCATATTCTCATCTTCTGCATAGTAGTCATCAGCATAGTACTGAGTCGTCCTACCAGACGCGTTATTCTGCTGATCAAAGCTATTCATTGAATTCTGAGGCGGGAAGGGACGCGCGTTCTGGGGTAAATTTCCACGTCCTCTACCTCTAGGTGCTTGTTGAACACCTCGACCTCTTTTACCAGAAGCACCATTAATACGCTGTAACAAAATAGGGCAACTATACTTGAAATGACCCTCTTCCTTACAATATGAACACTGAATGGGGTCTACCAGAGCACGTTGTTGAGGATACTCGAACCTTTGCGAGTTCCTCTGAAACTGTTGAGGCTGCTGATAATCACGCTGGTTACTACGAGGCGGATACACCTGTTGTAAAAGAACCTTCGTTTTCAGCTCTTTAGTTTTCTTGCCTGCTCTATCTTTCTCATCCTTATCTCTATTTTCATAATACTGCGCAGTAGCCAATATCTGTGCTGAAGAGGAAACGGCCCAAGAACTCTCTGAATCTTTCAATTTCTTACACAGCTCGGGAAGCAAATTGTGCACAAACTTGTCAACGAACAACCGTTGACCACCTTCTGTACTCATATCTTGACCACTGTGGTCGATAAACGTTTCTTCAAACCTAGTGAAGAAATCGGACACTGTTTCATCTTTCTTCTGCTTACACGCAGACAATTTATCCCAATTCACTTGCATAGCAGGCATTAAAGTCTTCATGTAATTAACAATCCTACCAGGGAGTTCTGCTACTAAGGGCTCAGGTTTAGCACCACCAACTTGTCTGTCATTCGCAGCACTAATATTAACCCATGTGTCGCCTAACTCTTGCGCATGATCTGTATGACGAATCAAACCCCATAAAGGCTGTGGAACCACATTTCCAAACAACATGTCTATGTCAGCTAGATTCATAATACATGAGTCTGCAGTCTGAGATAGCTCCTTATAGTACCCTGCAGGATTTTTACGGGGATCAGGTAATGTCTGCTTAAGGGCCAATACTTCAGCCCGTTTCCAAGGAACATGTACCCAAACACGCTGAAAGTGTGCTGGTGCAGCTAAAACACCAAGACCTACATCAGCTTGAACTGCTTCCTTCCATACCGGAGGAACTTCTCTCATAGGATACTGTCTCACCTTCCTTCTAACAGAGGAATCAGGCTCAAACAACGACCGAGAAATACCCTCACTCTAAACGATAATAATGTCGCAACTGCTTTCTCAACATCAGAACCCACAATCGTGCCTTTTGCAAACTCAAACTTTACACGGCACAAATCAGGCGGATTGGATTCCAAATCATTGTCCTCCAATTCCTCACAAAGAAAAGCACATATTTTCTCAAAAACATATCCCTGCTTCGGTGCTTCCCATTGATGGAAGACATCCATAACAGACTCTAGCTCATATCTTGTGGGGTCAGTAACCCATTTATGTGCCAAATAATCCAATGTTTCCCGCTCCCTAGAGTCAGGCAGTTGACTACGCAACTGCTTGCGCGTTGAAACAGGGGTCATACTTGCTGCTCCGAAGAGAGGATATAGAAGACTAGTAACGGTATCAGTCATTCTCTGGCGAACAGAGGGAGAAGTTGATGAAAGGACAGGAGGAAAAGCAGAGTGAGGCAAGGCAGATGCAGATGCAGACGCAGAGGCAGTATCAGGAGGAATATCAGAAGAGGTGGTCGATGCAGTAGGTAAAGTCGTAGGAAGTAAAGGCGGAGCAGATGGCAAGGTCAGCGGCTCTTGAGGAGGCTGCACCAGAGGGGTAGGAGCCAACTGAAGAGCAGCTGGTGACTGTGGAAGAACCTGAGGCACAACAATTGGGCATTGCACAACTAAAGGTTGCGGAGGTGCTGTAGCACTTTGCGCATAAGGGGGTGGTGAACTCAATAAGTGTGACATTAAAGGATCTTTTTCAAGTTCTTTTGCTGCATCTTGCTGGAGAGACGGCAAAACTGGATAGCATTTATCAATCGCCATTTTACGTTGCCTGTGCAACTGTTCACGCTCTTGCTCTTCTTCATTATCTTTAAACTGTATAGCAGCTTGCATATTGGGAAGAGGTGTGGCGCCGCGGCCAGGGCGACTGACGCTGGAATCTGGGGACCACGGTTCGATCCCCGGCTCCGGCGGCAGGTTAGCCCAGCACCATGTGACTCTGGGCAATAGCTCGCTTAATCTTCCCGACGGCCCCCAGCGCCTAGAGAACCCTTACAGGTGATTGTGCGCTTTACAAATGTGGACTTTACTTTTTTTACTCTATTATCGAGATACCCTTTTCTCTCTTATTTCTCTTCGCTAATTTAATTTCTTTCTGTTTGGCTTCCTTTCGCCATAGGCGGAAAGAGTTAAACATCGCCAGCCGGGCTTTCTTCTTAAAAAGTCTAACCTCTAAATTATCTAGAATTTTCGTGTCAAAACTACCATATCGGGGCCATTGTAGGACACCATCCTTTTTTGTGTAACGAATCCATACTTCGTTATACGTGATTGGGCCTACGCCATGCTTTACATAGAGCTCATATGTTGGAGTTCCAATCGGAGGAACCGGACACGAGTCCTCCAATCGGGAATCCCTATTACAACCAAGACAAAAAATATTTTTCCAAGTCTGCTAAGACCAGGCATCTTCGCTCACTAGTCTAGCTTCAAACTTCAAAGGATTATCGAAAACGATAGTCTCGTGAATACACGAGTCCCTCGGCTTTGGTACTTGCAAGTTCCAAATCAAAGCGATCCCAAAGGGATACCCAAACTAAGAACCAAAACTAAGGACTGGGCGACCCGCCACTCATACTTAACTGAGGTATCGATGACGTCACCAGAAGACTCGTCTATCGTCTCGCTCTACAAATCATCAAAGAGGGTCCAAGACAGGGCGATAGTGAGGGCAGCAGTCCTTCGTAGCCGTTGGAAAGCGGGGAACCTCGCAGCAAAGACTTTCGGACCACAGGCGACATACATGGGTCGATGAAGTGGTTGGCCTTCCTCCAGAATTTTCACACGAAGCTCCTCACGAACCTCTGGCTTGGACCGGTACCGCTGAAACCGCCCCACGTTGGGCGCCAAATGAAGAACTGGGTTTTTAAGAACCCAGCTGTGCCAGGGGACACACCCAAAGACTTCGAGTTCTCCTGTCTCAGACTACAGAAACACAGAGTCTTCTTGGTGAAGTCAAAGATCGAATTTATTGGCTGCAGCCAGTAACAGGTATCCTAGAAGTACAACACGGTGTATGTTCTCAGGAGACTGCTCAATCTTACAAAGCAAGCCATCCCTTTTTATACAGAATATTGTGCCTTAGGCATACATTCCTTATTTTACAGTTGACCACTCACATATTTCTACGACAAAGAAAAGCAGATTCATGATGACAAGCCCATTTTCAGTTTGTCCAGCCCACAATCAATTACTCGGCAAGGCCCAACATTTTTCATAGGAGATCGACGGACCCCTAATAAAATCGGGCACCTCCTCCTCGTAAAGCAAGCCATAAAGTAAAGAACAGAGACAGATGTAAGTAAGATTAGACATAGTTGTGTGCAATGAAAGGTTTATGGTATGCTGTGCCTTGATTCTAATCTCGAGCGGCCACTGGGAATGAAACTGGCCGAACAGGTTGGGCTTCAGGCAGTGGAGTCAGTTTGCTCAGGTCACATGAAAGTCAGCAAAGGTGTACGTGTCCTTTAAGATTCGTTTTGGCCTTAGTCATCGGCCTATGTGAGGGCAACCACAAAATGGCTGCCATGCACAAAATGGAACCCGAGGGTTCAGGACGGAATCTCTGATTTTATTGTGACCTCGTCACATGAATACGACGAAAATACTTGTATATAGTATACTCGTCATTCTCGGTCTGCTGATACCAAAACCGTCATGCTATGAACATGTTTATGACATGGGTCCAGAATTCACGGAACCACAACTACAGGAAGTGATATAAACACCATTTCGAGGTAATTCATGTTCATGCAAGAAGGTCCGAATTTTCAAGCAAAATAATCGATGACCCGCGACCTGAGGGAATTGCACTGAGAGGACCAAAACGGTCCGTTTTGAAACTGTCCATCTTTCAACTAATTTTGAATTTCAGATGTGGATGATCACTTTTGGAGCTGAAATGAGCATGTTTAAAGTCATTTTCAAGCTTCTAGGGGGCCAAAACTCAAGATTTGGTTCAAGGGTAAAAGTGACTTAAAATGACTCAAATGCTCACTTTGAGGGCTTAAAATGTGTTTATTCACTGTGAAGTGATATAATTAAGCATGGGCGGAAAATCCGTTCCGCTCGCGGATTTTGCGGATTTTTGGTAAATTCGCAATCCGCGAGATTCGCGAATATACCGCAAAATCCACGAGCGGAACGGATTGGGTCAAAAGTTCAAGCTGACTTTTGTAACTCTTTTAGAATGGCGCCGGTAAGCTGCCAGAGCCATTCAAAATAGTTACAAAAGTCAGCTTCAACAGGAAGCTCTAATAGATAAAGTAAAGCAGGTTCTCGAGTTGGAGCTCAAATTCAGTTACACAATCATTAATCACCCTAAACTTGGGGTGATTAATGATTGTGTAACTTAATTTGACCTTCAACTCGAGCACCTGCTTTACTTTATCTATTAGTGCTTCCTGTTGAAGCTCTTTGTATCTATTTTAGAATGGCGCTGGCAGCTTGCCGGCGCCATTCTAAGTGGGGCTGAGGGCAGAAGGGCACACAAGTGGGACAGAGGGCAGAAGGGGACAAAAAATGAGTGGGGCAGAGGGCAGAAGGGCACAGAAACGAGTGGTACAGAGGGCAGAAGGGCATAAAAAACGAGAGGGTGGCAGTGATTAACCAGGCAAAAAAAAAAAACCCTGCGAACATGCAAAGCGCCCTGCGAACACGCAAAAATAAAAAAATCCACAAATTCGCACAAATTCACAAATTTTGCGGATCGCGAATTCGCAAATCCGCAAATTTGCGGATCGCGAATTTGCAAAATTCGCCCATACTTAGATATAATCAACATTTAGAGGTAATTCATGTTCATGCAAGAAGGTCAGAATTTTCATGCAAAACCATCGATGACCAGCGACCTGAGGAAATTGCTCTGAGAGGACCAAAATGGTCCTATTTCACAATTTCCACCTTTCAATTAATTTTGACTTTCAGATGTGGATCATCACTTTTGGAGATAAAATTACCATATTTGTAGTCATTTTCATGCACCCGCTATCGGATTGTGCGGCACAGGCGCAGAACCGCGGCAGCATGCAAGGAGTTAAAATGCCCCAAATGCACACTTTGAAGGTTAAAACATGTTTATTCACTGCGGGAAGTGATGTAAACAGCATTTAGAGATATTTCATGCTCATGCGAGAAAGTCCGATATTTCATGCAAAATGATAGATGACCAGCGACCCGAGGAAATTGCTCTGAAATTACCAAAATGGTCCGTTTTGAAAATTTCCATCTTTCAACTAATTTTGACTTTCAGATGTGGATCATCACTTTTGGAGCTAAAATGAGCATGTTTATAGTCATTTTCAAGCTTCTAGGAAGCCAAAACTCAAGATTTGGCGCAAGGGTAAAAGTGACTTAAAATGACTCAAATGCTCACTTTGAGGGCTTAAAATGTGTTTATTCACTGCGGGAAGTGATATAATCAACATTTAGAAGTAATTCATGTTCATGCAAGAAGGTCCGAATTTTCATGCAAAACCATCGATGACCAGCGACCTGAGGAAATTGCTCTGAGAGGACCAAATTGGTCCGATTTCACGATTTCCATCTTTCAACTAATTTTGACTTTCAGATGTGAATCATCACTTTTGGACATAAAATTACCATATTTGTAGTCATTTTCATGCTTCTAGGGAGCCAAAACTCAAGGTTTGGCTCATGGGAAAAAGTGATTTAACATGACCAAACTGCGCACTTTGAGGGCTTAAAACATGTTTATTCACTGCAGGAAGTGATATAAACACCATTTCGAGGTAATTCATGTTCATGCACGAAGGTCCGAATTTTCATGCAAAATAATCGATGACTCACGACCTGAGGGAATTGCTCTGAGAGGACCAAAATGGTCCGTTTTGAAACTGTCCATCTTTCAACTAATTTTGAATTTCAGATGTGGATGATCACTTTCAGAGCTGAAATGAGCATGTTTAAAGTCATTTTCAAGGTTCTAGGGAGCCAAAACTCAAGATTTGGTTCAAGGGTAAAAGTGACTTAAAATGACTCAAATGCTCACTTTGAGGGCTTAAAATGTGTTTATTCACTGTCGGAAGTTATATGATCACCATTTAGAGGTAATTCATGTTCATGCGAGATAGTCTGAATTTTCATGCAAAATGATCGATGACCTTGGACCTGAGGAAATTGCTCTGAGATGACCAAAATGGTCTGTTTTGATAATTTCCATCTTTAAACTAATTTTGACTTTTAGATGTAGGTTATCACTTTTGGAGCTAAAATGAGCATGTTTATCCTAATTTTCAAGCTTCTAGGGAGCCAAAACTCAATATTTGGTGCAAGTGTAAAAGTGACTTAAAATGGCTCAAATGCTCACTTTGACGGCTTAAAATGTGTTTATTCACTGTGGGAAGTGATATAATCAACATTTAGAGGTAATTCATGTTCATGCAAGAAGGTCCGAATTTTCATGCAAAACCATTGATGACCAGCGACGTGAGGAAATTGCTCTGAGAGGACCAAATTGGTCCGTTTTGACGATTTCCATCTTTCAACTAATTTTGACTTTCAGATGTGGATCATCCCTTTTGGAACTAAAATGGCCATATTTATAGTCATTTTCATCCTTCTAGGGAGCCAAAACTCAAGATTTGGCGCATGGGTAAAAGTGACTTAAAATGACCCACATGCTCACTTTGTGGGCTTAAAACGTGTTTATTCACTTCAGGAAGTGATATCAACACCATTTAGAGATAATTCATGTTTCCAACTCCCCATCTGTCTACCCCATCTCCACCCTCTCCCCATCGGTCTCTCCCTCATCTCCCACTCCCTCATCATCTCTCCCCATCTGTCTCCCCCATCTCCACCGTCTCCCCATCAGTCTCTCCCTCATCTTGCTCTCCTCATCACCCATCTCCCTCATCCCAAGTCCCTCCTAATCTGTCTCCACCATCTCCACCCTGTCCCCATCTCCCTCTCTATCCTCTCTCCACCTGTCTCTCTCTCATCTCCCTCATCCCATGTCCTTCTCCGATCTGTCTCCCCAATCTGGTCATCGGTCTCTTCCATCTGTCTCCCCATCTATCTCCCCCATCTCTCTCCCCATCTCCCCATATTATCTCCCCATAATATCTCCATTATACTTCCATTATATCTCTGTTTTATCAACATTTTATCTCTGCTTAATCTCCATGTTATCACTGTATTATCCCCATTTATCTCCACTTTAGCTCCATTTCATCCCCATTTTATCTCCACTTTATTCCCCACTATAGCCCCATTTTATCCCAGTTTAACCTCACTTTATCCCCATTTTAGCTCCACGTTAGCCCATTTTAGCTCCATTTATCCCCCTTTTATCTCCACTTTATCCCCATTTTAGCTCCGTTTTATCCCCACATTTCCTCTATTTTATCTCCATTTTATCCCCAATTTATCTCCAGTTTATCTCCATTATCTCTCTACTTTATTTACATTAAATCTCCGTCCCTTACCATCCAATCTCCATCTCTGCATCCCATGTCCATCTCCCCATCCTATCTCCAACTCCCCATCTCCTCTCCATCTCCCCATCTCCATCTCCATCCCATCTCCATAATATGAGCATGATCATAGTCAATTTCCTGCTTCTACGGAGCAAAAACTCAAGATTTGGCACATGGGTAAAAGTGGCTCAAAATTACCCAAATGCTCACTTTGAGGGCTTAAAACATGTTTATTCACTGAGGGAAGTGATATAAACACCATTTAGAGGTAATTCATGTTCATGCGTGAAGGTCTGATTTTTCATGCAAAACGATTGATGACCCGCGACCTGAGGACATTGCTCTGAGATTACCAAAATGGTCCGTTTTGAAAATGTCCATCTTTCAACTAATTTTGACTTTCAGGGGGCGTGGCCAAGCAGCATGGCCGACAGGACGTGAGCTCCGCCAGCTCCCGTCCTCAGGACCCAGATATCCTAAATATATATCCTTCCTGGGCTGTTTTTTCCCGGATTTGAGGACCCGAAGCTTCCCTCGCACTGGGGGGACCCTCGCTCTGGAGAGACCGCTGGAGGAAATACGTAAACTGCTCTGGTGGTAGTGCGGGCGCTCTGAGGGCTGCGGTGCGGACTACGCGAGGCCGAGGTCTGGGCCTGCGCCGGAGCGCCGTTGCAGAACTGATCCGTCCCTGCGGAGCTCCCGGGTAACCCAGAGTCGGATCGGAAATCGGCGGAGCCCGCTGTCATCTGGAGCTCCGCCTTGAAGGCAATGGTGTGCGGCGGACGAACCACCGGGCGGCCTCTGCGACCTGGCCTGCCTTGATCCCGGGAGGGAGAACCGCGGTGTCTGCCCCTCCCCCAGACGCTGCCTCGGAGTGGAGCCTCCCGCCGGGTAAGCACCCCTATGGAGGGCTCATTTCTGCCTTCTGGGACCCCGGGGGGCTAACCTGCAGCCTGAGACAGCTGGGGGTGCAGGACATTGGGAGATACACACGACCGGATCGGCGCCCCTCCCCCACTGGGCCGCCATCTTGCCCCTGCACCAAGGTACTTGTTCCCCTGCGCCGCATGGACATATCGCCTGGAGGCCCCCGGCCCGTGCTGGACTGCCATCAGGCGCTCATTATTGGAGGGGCCTCTGGAGCTTGATGGGTCGCACCAGTGGATGTGGGGGTGAGTGACAGAGTTCTAGGCACCCCACTCGCCCCGAGGGCCCTGCCTCCTACACCGGCCTGATTACCCGAGCTTCCACCGCCTGTTTCGGTGGGTAGCCTGTGTGCTATTGAACGTTCCTTCCTTGGGCGCTTCCTGGGGAGACGGACTCCTGCGTCTGCGGACACGGCTGAACTCGGGGGAGTGAACGGCCCTCCACCCTTGTTTGACCCACCTGAGACACTGGTCTGCCCGGACACCTCCCGAATTGCTGTAGCCTGGAGCTCCCCGGAGGTGCACTATAGCCTCTGATATTGCGATTTGCAGAGCGACCTAGCAGCGAGTGCCTGACCGGTGGTGGCTGGGAGGAACCCTTTGCGTCCATTGAAAGGGTTGCGCGACTTTTTCTTCCTGATGGCGACCCGCAAAGATAGGACCTCGAGGTCTTCCTGGCCCAACACCATTGTACAGTATACCACCCCGCGGCTACCGTCGCAGAGGTTCACGCGCCAGACGTGTCAGGAAGAAGGTGTGGATGGGCCAGTGGAGCCTTCTCGAGCAGAGATATTAAAGGCTATACAGGGCTCCCACTCGGCGTTGGAGAGGCAGATAGAGCCTGTATCAATAGATGTCAATCTGCTGCGAACGGATCTCCGGAAAGTGGCGGATAAGGTCTCGGATGCTAAGGGTAATATCACCCAACTACAGGGGGAGGTGGCCTTGTTGCAGAAGACGGTCACACACCTTACGGCCACTACACGTGCATTGGAGAGGAGAGCTGAAGACGCGGAAGGTAGGGCCCGTCGCAGCAACATCAGGGTCCTGGGGGTGCTGGAACGATTGGAGGCGGGGAATGCTGAGCGCTTCCTAGAGACCTGGATCCGCACCCAGTTGTGCCCACACGGCCTGTCCAGTGTTTTCGTCATCGAACGGGCGCATAGGGCCCTGGTCCCCCCTCCGCGCCCAGGCGAACCTCCTAGGGCTTTGATTGCAAAGATCCTGAACTATAAAGACCGAGACTGCATCTTGAAAGCAGCAAGGGAGGCGGAGTCTCTCACTATAGAGAATAGTCGAGTATCCATCTATCCCGATTATACTCAACAGGTACAGGAGCAGCGGAAGTCCTACCTGGGAGTTAAGCAAAAGCTCCGTGAGATGAAGCTCCAATATATGCTGTTATACCCGGCCAAGCTCAAGGTGCTCTCACAAGGCCGTGCGCACTTCTTTGAATCCCCGGCGGAGGTGTGGGAGTGGCTGGAGATAAGGGGTGACGACCTGCCCCCTGGTGAGCGTGGTGGGCCCCGTGAGTCATGGGGGACCCGTCCTCAGCGACGACGTCGAGGGAGAGGGAGACGCCGATCTAGATCACGGGGTTCGGAGTTACAGTGGGAGTTGATGGTGCTCTGCTTATGAGATCTCCATTGGTGGAGGTTGCTCCGGAGTCCCCCGGAGCGTCCGCCCCTGGGGAAATTTTGGTCCCGGATACCCTGCAAGACACTCTGCCGGATACGGACTCTACGGCTACGGTGATCCCGGAAACTGGCCTTTCTGAGCCACAGCTGGAGGAGGCTCCAGCTTGAGGTACTGTCTTGTTTGTAGATTGTTGTCCTCCGCTTTGATGGGCCTTTTCTTAGACCACGGATTTCTGGAAGATGCTCCTAACTTGTACTTGATGTCCTTGGATGGCTGGGTGGAATGGAGGACTTGCATCCTATTGGAAAGAGGTATGCATGATGGGGTCCACATATTCTGGATCGGTGAACGACCCGACCTGGGGCTGATACCCGCAGACATGCCTAGGGACTGTCCTGGAAATCTGGGTCCCATGGGGAGCTGGGGGGGGTGGGTGGTATTGGTTTGGTTGTGTGTGGGTATGTGTTGAGTGGGTTGAATGGGGTGGCTGTGTGCGTCCTGGCACTGGCGGGGGAAGGGCAGGGTAGCATTTTTTGTTGTTGCTGTCATCTTGCTCGTGGGTGGGGGTGGGGGGAGTGTTTTTGAGGGGGTTCTGAGTTTGAAGGTTTACAGAGGGTGGGATGGGATGAGTGCGGAAAATGTTATTGGCATTAAATGTACTATGATTCAGGTTTCTATGTGGCTGGTCGGGTGGGCTGGTTCTTCCGGTCTCGCTAGTACCTGGGCCCGGAGGTGGCAGGTCGCAATGTATGTATCAAACGGCCCGGCTGGGCATAATCATCGACCATGGGTTTTAAATTCTTAACTTGGAACGTGCGCGGCTTGGGTACTTGCACCAAGAGACACAGGGTCCTTTCCTTCCTCAAGCGGCATGGGGTCTCCGTTGCGTGCCTCCAAGAGACTCATCTAGATGAAAAGGGTGCTCAGCGGCTGTGCAAGAAATGGAGGGGCCAGATGTTCCATTCCTCCTTCTCCACGTATGCCAGGGGGGTCCTCATTTGGGTGGCACCTGGGATCCCCTGTGCTGTTCAATATGTGGAAGCAGACATTGAAGACAGGTACCTGCTCTTGCGGATCAGGCTGGATGATAGGGAATTCTTACTTTTGAACTCCTATGCACCAAATATCGATGACCCGAGTTTTTTCTCCCGCCTTCAGGAACTCATTGTTTCGGACTTAGATGCTACCTTCCTCTGACTTGGGGATTTTAATTGCGTGTTGGACCCTGAGCTGGACCGACATCCCCCTCGCTCTGGCACGAAGCCGCGTTTGACGACGCGCCTCAGGGAAGTAATGCATAATCTGGGGGCTGTGGATGTGTGGCGAATGAGCCACCCCACTCAGAGGCTATATACTTGTTACACCCCAACGCACGAAACCCATAGTAGATTGGACCGCGTCCTTGCGGCCAATGTTGCTCTGTCTCTCACGTTGACGGTTACACACCAGGCCCGCTTTCTATCGGATCATGCTCCGGTAACATGCATGGCACAGTGGGCTGATCAGGCTGCCCGCCCCGTACTTGGCGGATGCCGATGGACATTCTACAGGACCAGGTGGGGAGGGACCATGTAGCGACTGCCCTATCGGATTATATAGCTTTGAACTGGGAGGGTGGTGAATTGCCCTACTCAACCAAATGGGAGGCCCTGAAGGAGGTGGTACGCGGTGCCTGTATGGGCCTCACATATGGGGTCCGGAAGCAACTGCTCTCTGACTTACGAGATGCAGAGGATGTGCTCCGGCACTGTCAGACCCTGCCGGATCCCGGCATCTCGGACCAGGAGGCGGAAAGGGCAGCCCAGATGTCCGTTCATGACATTCTCACCCGCCTCGATAAATATACTTTGGGCCAATACAGGCAGCGTCTCCACCGCGAGAGGGACAAATCTGGTTGACTGCTGGCCTGGATTCTTCGGTGGGAATTCGCACCTGGGAGGATAGTTGCCCTACGGGCCCCAGCTGGTAGTATGGTACACTCGGAGTCTGCTATTCTTGAGGTCCTCCGTTTCCACCTGCAGACCATGTATGCAGCTGACCCCTCGATCACAGAGGCCTCCTATCGGCCCTACCTCCAGGGATTGGCTCTCCAGACCCTTTCGAGGGAAGCGGCGGAGGACCTGGATGCAGGGTTGACGCTTCGGGAGATCAATGTAGCGTTAGCCGCCCTACCGCGGGCTAAGACGCCAGGAGGGGACGGCTTCCCACCTGAATTTTATCATTCGTTTGGAGATGTCCTGGCCCCCCTCTTATTACAGGTTTATAATGAAGCAATGGAGTCTGGCATCCTTCCGCCCACCATGAATCAGGGAGAGGTCTGTATGATCTTGAAACCAGGTGGGGACAGTTGTGACCCCGCGGCGTTCCGGCCGATCACCCTGATCAATACGGACGTAAAGATCCTCACTAAATTGTTGGCCACTCGTCTAGACCCGCATATGGCCCACTTGATCCACCCGGACCAGTGTGGGTTTATCCCTAGCCGCAACACGGCAATGAACTTGCGGCGCCTGAATCATATCCTCCACGAGGTACGTGGGAGGGAAGATCCCCATGTACTAGTGTCAATTGACCTGGCTAAGGCTTTTGACACGGTTAACTGGGGGTATCTACTGGAGATGCTCCAGATGACGGGGCTAGGGCCGGTGTTCTGTAATTGGATCCGAGTGCTCTATGGGGCATCCCGAGCTAGAGTTCGGCTTGGGTCGGCCTGCTCTGAGGAGTGGTCCTTGGGGAGGGGCACTCGTCAGGGGTGCCCCCTGTCCCCGCTCCTATTTGCCCTAGCAATAGAACCCTTGGCGGTTTCCGTTCGAACTGAGTTGGAGCAATGGGGCATTAAGGTGGGCGATACCGTGAACGTGATCTCCCTCTATGCCGATGACGCTCTGTTCTATTTGACGTCCCCCAGCGACTCGCTTCCCGTTTTGATGCGGATACTGGACCGATTCGGCGCAGCCTCCGGGCTGCGCATCAACCCTGGAAAATCCTTGATTTTCCCGCTGGCGGGTTATGCTGCCGACCCGGGCGTGAAACTTCCATGCCTGGGGCTGAGGTGGGAGCGAGAGGCATTCCGCTATCTGGGCATTCAGGTGGCCTCGACGGACGAACACCTGCTGGCCCGCAACGCTGACCGGGTGCTCCAGACCCTACACCAGTCTGTGTCCTTTTGGAACACGCTTCCTCTCTCCCTTATGGGGCGGTTGGCGGTTGCCAAGATGGTGATGCTCCCTAGAATGTTATATCTCCTGCAAAATACCCTATGCCCGCTTCCCCCGCGAATATTTTGCACGCTCAACTCGCTGCTCACGTCCCTACTCTGGGCGGGCGGGCGAAGCAAAGTTGCTCTGCGCACGGTGGTCTGGAGATGGGAGGAGGGAGGCCTGGAGGCCCTGAGGTTTGACCTCTACTACTATGCGGCACAGCTCCTGCCGGCCGCAAGGTGGTTCGCTGAAGCGGATAACTGGGAGCTGCAACTACTGATGGGCAGAGCAACCGAGAAGGCTCTACGAGAGGCTTTGATGCAGGGAAGGGGAGCAGACGAGGCCTTGACCTATGTGGTATGACACACAGCGGGAGTCTGGCAGCGATTTGTGGAGAAGGTATTGAGGCGAGCCCCCTTCCATAGGGAGCTGCCGGTGTGGATCTTGGCCCCGGTGCTCCGGATGGAGGAGAACGTGTCCTACCGGGAATGGCGGGACGGCGGATGTGAGACTCTAGCAGACCTCTATCCGGATGACTCCTTTGTGACTGTTGAGTGTGCCACGGAGTCCTTTGAATTGAGCAGGGGACAATACCTGCACTACAGGGGACTCCAGGAGGTAGCTAAAATGACGTGGACTCAGTTCCCGGAGGCACCTCCGCTGACTCACACCCTCGACATCCTCCTATCGTGTGGTAGGGGAAAGAGGCTGATATCCCTATTGTACTCAGCCATGCGACGGGATTCGGCCCCACCAACCGCGCCGTCCTGGGCGGCCTGGGAGGCAGACTTGGGGATGGCTCTGGAGCCGGGACAATGCAAGCGTATTGGGCTCCTGACCCGGAAAGTCTTGTGTAATGCACGGTTCAAGTTGATCCACTTTAATTTCGTCCACCGCACCTATATGACCCCGGTCTCCCTGAATCGCATTTCTGCGGATAGACGACACAACTGCCCTAGGTGTGGGGCAGAGAGAGCTGGGTTCTTCCATGTAGCCTGGGAGTGCCCACAGATCGGTGGCTTTTGGAGGGAGGTGGTGGACCATATTGGCCGTGCTACAAAACTCCGGATTCATCTAGATCCGCTCCATTGTCTCTTGGCCCTGGTACCCAAGCCTAAGAAGAGGAACTTGTCCTACAAGTTTCTACAATTATTATTAGTGTTGGCAAGGCGGCGCGGGGCTATAACTTGGATGGGGCAGAGAGCTCCCGAGGTATCCCTCTGGCTGAAGGATGTTAGAGAGTGGTTCTTAGCTGAGGAGACGCACATGCAGCGCACGCACCATGATGGGAAACTTCAGGATGACTTACTTGCTTGGAGGATGATGTGTGCAGAGGGGTTGTCGGATGATGACTCAGATGCCACTAGTGCCGAATTGTTCATCCCTGGGGGGTCTGGTTCCGAAGAGGACGGGGAAGGAGACGGGTTGGAGGGCCCTGGCCCGGGGTAATGCCCTACTGAGCGCGCACTAATGTTCCCTGCCGTATATATCAGTGATTTGTTTTGATTCCCAAATGATTACTTCCGAATGTGATGTCTGCACCTCTTCGGGCCTCACATGGATAGCCTGACTTTTACACGAACCTTATTATTGATGCCACGCACGGGGGGTTTGTTTGTTGTTCTATATTGGACTGTGTTCTATTGAAAAGAATATCTATCCGGAGGGATAGGAGCAGGATTCCATGGAGGACATAGGAGAGAGCATATATGAAAATCAGCGGTTACAATGATGTATGCATACTGTTTATGAACGACTATGACTAATTGTGGCATGTACTGACTCTACGCCACCCAACCTCCGGGATGTGGGCCCATATGGCTGTGTCTTATCCTGAATGTTACATGTGGCTAATCTTTGCTCTCGGTCTGTCTGAGAGGTTCTGTTGAACTATGCCTTCTATGTTTTCCGCAATAAATATATTTTTCAAAAAAAAAAAAAATTTGACTTTCAGATGTGGATCATCACTTTTGGAGCTAAAATTAGCATTTTTTAAAGTCATTTTCAAGCTTCTAGGGAGCCGAATTTCAAGATTTGGCGCAAGGGTAAAAGTGACCTAAAATTACTCAAATGCTCACTTTGAGGGCTTAAAATGTGTTTATTCACTGAGGGAAGTGATATAATCACCATTTAGAGGTAATTCATGGTCATGCAAGAAGGTCCGATTTTTCATGCAAAATGATCGATGACCTTGGACATGAGGAAATTGCTCTGAGATGACCAAAATGGTCCGTTTTGATCATTTCCATATTTCAACTAATTTTGACTTTCAGATGTGGATGATCACTTTTGGAGCTAAAATTAGCATGTTTAAAGTCATTTTCAAGCTTCTAGGGAGCCAAAACTCAAGATTTTGGTTCAAGGGTAAAAGTGACTTAAAATGACACAACTGCGCACTTTGAGGGATTAAAACATGTTTATTCACTGCGGGAAGTGATATAAACACCATTTAGAGGTAATTATTGTTCATGCAAGAAGGTCCGAATTTTCATGCAAAAAAATCGATGACCCGTGACCTGAGGAAATTGCTCTGAGAGGACCAAAATGGTCAGCTTTGATAATTTCCATCTTTCAACTAATTTTGACTTTCAGATGTGGATCTTCACTTTTGGAGATAAAATTACCATATTTGTAGTCATTTTCATGCTTCTAGGGAGCCAAAACTCAAGATTTGGCGCAAGGGTAAAAGTGACTTAACCCCTTGCATGCTGATGACGGCCGGGAGCCGTCATCAGCACACAGTGCTCGTGTGCTGATGACGGCTCCAGGCCGTCATGACCACACCCGCGATCGGAATGTGCTGCACAGGCGCAGAACCGCGGCAGCATGCAAGGGGTTAAAATGACCCAAATGCACACTTTGAAGGTTAAAACATGTTTATTCACTGCGGGAAGTGATGTAAACAGCATTTAGAGATATTTCATGTTCATGCGAGAAAGTCCGATATTTCATGCAAAATGGTAGATGACCAGCGACCCGAGGAAATTGCTCTGAAATTACGAAAATGGTCCGTTTTGAAAATTTCCATCTTTCAACTAATTTTGAGCATGTTTAAAGTCATTTTCAAGCGTCTAGGGAGCCAAAACTCAAGATTTGGTTCAAGGGTAAAAGTGATTTAAAATGACTCAAATGCTCACTTTGAGGGCTTAAAATGTGTTTATTCACTGCGGGAAGTGATATAATCACCATTTAGAAGTAATTCTTGTTCATGCAAGAAGGTTCTAATTTTCATGCAAAATAATCGATGACCCGCGACCCGAGGAAATTGCTCTGAGAGGACTAAAATGGTCAGTTTTGAAAATGTCAATCTTTCAACTAATTTTAACTTTCAGATGTGGATAATCACTTTTGGAGCTAAAATGACCATATTTTAGTCATTTTCATGCTTCTAGGGAGTCAAAACGCAAGGTTTGGCTCATGGGAAAAAGTGACTTAACATGACCAAACCGCGCACTTTGAGGGCTTAAAACATGTTTATTCACTGCAGGAAGTGATATAAACACCATTTCGAGGTAATTCATGTTCATGCAAGAAGGTCCGGATTTTCATGCAAAATAATCGATGACCCGCGACCCGAGGAAATTTCTCTGAAATTACGTTGCTCTGGGGTTACCAAAATGGTCCGTTTTTAAAATGTCCATCTTTCAACTAATTTTGACTTTCAGATGTGGATGATCACGTTTGGAGCTAAAATGAGCATGTTTAAAGTTATTTTCAAGCGTCTAGGGAGCCAAAACTCAAGATTTGGTTCAAGGATAAAAGCGACTTAAAATGACTCAAATGCTCACTTTGA
This sequence comes from Lissotriton helveticus, assembly GCF_964261635.1. Classification (NCBI taxonomy): domain Eukaryota; kingdom Metazoa; phylum Chordata; class Amphibia; order Caudata; family Salamandridae; genus Lissotriton; species Lissotriton helveticus. Next base: position 642,261,167 of record NC_136065.1, on the reverse strand, counting down.
GGGCTTAAAATGTGTTTATTCACTGCGCGGAGTGATATAATCACCATTTAGAAGTAATTCTTGTTCATGCAAGAAGGTTCAAATTTTCATGCAAAATAATCGATGACCCGGGACCTGAGGAAATTGCTCTGAGAGGACCAAAATGGTCAGTTTTGAAAATTTCAATCTTTCAACTAATTTCAACTTTCAGATGTGGATCTTCACTTTTAGAGATAAAATTACCATATTTGTAGTAATTTTCATGCTTCTAGGGAGCCAAAACTCAAGATTTGGCGCAAGGGTAAAAGTGACTTAACCCCTTGCATGCTAATGACGGCCAGGAGCCGTCATGGCACACAGTGCTCGTGTGCTGATGACGGCTCCCGGCCGTCATGACCGCACCCGCGATCAGAATGTGCTGCACAGGAGCAGAACCGCGGCAGCATGCAAGGGGTTAAAATGACCCAAATGCACACTTTGAAGGTTAAAATATGTTTATTCACTGCCGGAAGTGATGTAAACAGCATTTAGAGATATTTCATGTTCATGAGAGAAAGTCCGATATTTCATGCAAAATGATAGTTGACCAGCGACCCCAGGAAATTGCTCTGAAATTAAGAAAATGGTCCGTTTGAAAATTTCCATCTCTCAAATAATTTTGACTTTCAGATGTGGATCATCACTTTTGGAGCTAAAATGAGCATGTTTATAGTCATTTTCAAGCTCCTAGGAAGCCAAAACTCAAGATTTGGCGCAAGGGTAAAAGTGACTTAAAATAACTCAAATGCTCACTTTGAGGGCTTAAAATGTGTTTATTCACTGCGGGAAGTGATATAATCACCAGTTAAACGTAGTTCATGGTCATGCAAGAAGGTCCGATTTTTCATGCAAAATGATCGATGACCTTGGACCTGAGGAAATTGCTCTGAGATTACCAAAATGGTCCGTTTTGAAAATGTCCATCTTTCAACTCATTTTGATTCTCAGATGTGGATGATCACTTTTGGAGCTAAAATGAACACGTTTAAAGTAATTTTCAAGCTTCTAGGGAGCCAAAACTCAAAATTTGGTTCAAGGGTAAAAGTGACTTAAAATGACTGAAATGCTCAATTTGAGGGCTTAAAATGTGTTTATTCACTGCGGAAAGTGATATAATCACCAGTTAGAGGTAATTCTGGTTCATGCATGAAGGTCCGAATTTTCATGCAAAATAATCGATGACCCGCGACCTGAGGAAATTGCTCTGAGAGGACTAAAATGGTCAGTTTTGAAAATGTCAATCTTTCTACTAATTTTAACTTTCAGATGTGGATCATCACTTTTGGAGCTAAAATGACCATATTTGTAGTCATTTTCGTGCTTCTAGGGAGCCAAAACTCAAGGTTTGGCTCATGGGAAAAAGTGACTTAACATGACCAAACTGCGCACTTTGAGGGCTTAAAACATGTTTATTCACTGCAGGAAGTGATATAAACACCATTTCGAGGTATTTCATGTTCATACAAGACGGTCCGAATTTTCATGCAAAATAATCAATGACCCGCGACCTGAGGAAATTGCTCTGAGATTACCAAAATGGTCCGTTTTGAAAATTTCCATCTTTCAACTAATTTTGACTCTCAGATGTGGATCATCACTTTTGGAGCTAAAATGAGCATTTTTAAAGTCATTTTCAAGCTTCTAGGGAGCCGAATCTCAAGATTTGGTTCAAGGGTAAAAGTGACTTAAAATAACTCAAATGCTCACTTTGAGGGCTTAAAATGTGTTTATTCACTGCGGGAAGTGATATAATCACCATTTAGAGGTAATTCTTGTTCATGCAAGAAGGTGCGATTTTTCATGCAAAATAATCGATGACCCGCGACCTGAGGAAATTGCTCTGAGATTAACAAAATGGTCCGTTTTGAAAATGTCCATCTTTCAACTAATTTTGACTTTCAGATGTGGATCATCACTTTTGAAACTAAAATGAGCATGTTTATAGTCATTTTCAAGCTTCTAGGAAGCCAAAACTCAAGATTTGGCGCAAGGGTAAAAGTGACTTAAAATTACTCAAATGCTCACTTTGAGGGCTTTCACTGAGGGAAGTGATATAATCACCATTTAGAGGTAATTCATGGTCATGCAAGAAGGTCGGATTTTTCATGCAAAATGATCGCTGACCTTGGACTTGAGGAAATTGCTCTGAGAGGAGCAAAATGGTCAGTTTTGAAAAATTCCATCTTTCAACTAATTTTGACTTTTAGATGTGGATCTTCACTTTTGAGATAAAATTACCATATTTGTAGTCATTTTCATGCTTCTAGGGAGCCAAAACTCAAGATTTGGCGCAAGGGTAAAAGTGACTTAAAATGACCCAAATGCACACTTTGAAGGTTAAAATATGTTTATTCACTGCGGAAAGTCATGTAAACAGCATTTAGAGATATTTCATGTTCATGCGAGAAAGTCCGATATTTCATGCAAAATGATAGTTGACCAGCGACCCCAGGAAATTGCTCTGAAATTAAGAAAATGGCCCGTTTGAAAATTTACATCTTTCAAATAATTTTGAATTTCAGATGTGGATCATCACTTTTGGAGCTAAAATGAGCATGTTTATAGTCATTTTCAAGCTTCTAGGGAGTAAAAACTCAAGATTTGGCACAAGGGTAAAAATGACTTAAAATGACCCCAATCCGCCCTTTGAGGGCTTAAAACATGTTTATTCACTGCGGGAAGTGATATAAACGCAATTTAGAGGTAATTCATGTTCATGCGAGAAGGTCCGATTTTTCATGCAAAACGATCGATGACCCGCGACCTGAGGAAATTGCTCTGAGATTACCAAAATGGTCTGTTTTGAAAATGTCAATCTTTCAACTAATTTTGACTCTCAGATGTGGATGATCACTTTTGGAGCTAAAATGAACATGTTTAAAGTCATTTTCAAGCTTCTAGGGAGCCAAAACTCAAAATTTGGTTCAAGGGTAAAAGTGACTTAAAATGGCTGAAATGCTCACTTTGAGGGCTTAAAATCTGTTTATTCACTGCGGGAAGTGATATAATCACCAGTTAGAGGTAATTCTTGTTCATGCAAGAAGGTCCGAATTTTCATGCAAAATAATCGATGATCCGCGACCTGAGGAAATTCCTCTGAGAGGACTAAAATGGTCAGTTTTGAAAATGTCAATCTTTCAACTAATTTTAACTTTCAGATGTGGATCATCACTTTTAGAGATAACATTACCATATTTGTAGTCATTTTCATGCTTCTAGGGAGCCAAAACTCAAGGTTTGGCTCATGGGAAAAAGTGACTTAACCCCTTGTATGCTGATGACGGCCGGGTGCCGTCATGGCACACGGTGCTCGTGTGCTGATAACGGCTCCCGGCCGTCATGACCGTACCCGTGATCAGAATGTGCCGCACAGGCGCAGAATCGCGGCAGCATGCAAGGGGTTAAAATGACCCAAATGCACACTTTGAGGGTTAAAACATGTTTATTCACTGCGGGAAGTGATGTAAACAGCATTTAGAGATATTTCATGTTCATGCGAGAAAGTCCGATATTTCATGCAAAATGATAGATGACCCGCGACCCGAGGAAATTGCTCTGAAATTACGAAAATGGTCCGTTTTGAAAATTTCCATCTTTCAACTAATTTTGACTTTCAGATATGGATCATCACTTTTGGAGCTAAAATGAGCATGTTTATAGTAATTTTCAAGCTTCTAGGAAGCCAAAACTCAAGATTTGGCGCAAGGGTAAAAGTGACTTAAAATGACTCAAATGCTCACTTTGGGGGCTTAAAATGTGTTTATTCACTGCGGGAAGTGATATAATCACCATTTAGAGGTAATTCATGGTCGTGCAAGAAGGTCCGATTTTTCATGCAAAATGATCGATGACCTTGGACGTGAGGAAATTGCTCTGAGATGACCAAAATGGTCCGTTTTGATCATTTCCATCTTTCAACTAATTTTGACTTTCAGATGTGGATCATCACTTTTGGCGATAAAATGACCATATTTATAGTCATTTTCAAGCTACTAGGGAGTAAAAACTCAAGATTTGACGCAAGGGTAAAAGTGACTTAAAATGACTCAAATGTTCACTTTGGGGGCTTAAAATGTGTTTATTCACTGCAGGAAGTGATATAATTAACATTTAGAGGTAATTCATGTTCATGCAAGAAGGTCTGAATTTTCATGCAAAACCATCGATGACCCGCGACCTGAGGAAATTGCTCTGAGAGGACCAAAATGGTCCGATTTGACAATTTCTATCTTTCAACTAATTTTGACTTTCAGATGTGGATCATCACTTTTGGAGCTAAAATGACCAAATTTGTAGTCATTTTCATGCTTCTAGGGAGCCAGAACCCAAGGTTTGGCTCATGGAAAAAAGTGACTTAACATGACCAAACTGCGCACTTTGAGGGCTTAAAACATGTTTATTCACTGCAGGAAGTGATATAAACACCATTTCGAGGTAATTCATGTTCATGCAAGAAGGTCCGAATTTTCATGCAAAATAATCGATGACCCGTGACCTGAGGGAATTGCTCTGAGAGGACCAAAATGGTCCGTTTTGAAACTGTCCATCTTTCAACTAATTTTGAATTTCAGATGTGGATCATTACTTTTGGAGCTGAAATGAGCATGTTTAAAGTCATTTTCAAGCTTCTAGTGAGCCAAAACTCAAGATTTGGTTCAAGGGTAAAAGTGACTTAAAATGACTCAAATGCTCACTTTGAGCGCTTAAAAAGTGTTTATTCACTGTGGGAGGTGATATAATCACCATTTAGAGGTAATTCATGTGCATGCGAGATAGTCTGATTTTTCATGCAAAATGATCGATGACCTTGGACCTGAGGAAATTGCTCTGAGATGACCAAAATGGTCTGTTTTGATCATTTCCATCTTTAAGCTAATTTTGACTTTCAGATGTAGGTTATCACTTTTGGAGCTAAAATGAGCATGTTTATAGTAATTTTCAAGCTTCTAGGGAGCCAAAACTCAAGATTTGGTGCAAGTGTAAAAGTGACTTAAAATGGCTCAAATGCTCACTTTGAGGGCTTAAAATGTGTTTATTCACTGCGGGAAGTGATATAATCAACATTTAGAGGTAATTCATGTTCATGCAAGAAGGTCCGAATTTTCATTTTCAATGCCTCACGGAAACATGGCTCAGTGAATCATCCTCTCCTACCATGGATCTCCTAGTACCACCACAATATAACATTGTCAGGTTAGACAGACCGAGGAAAGTGGGAGGAGGTATAGCCTGCATTCACCGCTCAGAGATCGAGGTCAACCAATTCCAATCCGACCCTATAGAATCCTGTGAATACCTTGGTCTTAACATAAGACTACTAAATAATCAAAGCTACAACCTAAATGCGTTCTACCACCCACCTGGAGATAACGCAAAGTTCACAGAGCATCTTATAGAGATCATAACTGCCAACTCTAACCCAGATGCCAACAACATATTCCTAGGTGACTTTAACCTCCACTGGGACGACGGCAATGACAAACTGGTTAACTCGATTAAAGACTTACTCAATGAGCTAAACCTTACACAAGCATGCACCCAGCCCACTCACTCACAAGGAGCGACTTTAGACTGGATTATTTCAAGAAACAAAGAGACATCAATCCTCGCTATAGACCCGTGTGATTGGTCTGACCATCACGCCATAACATTCGCGATACCTACAATGAAAAAGGGCAGGACCGTGCAACCCCGCAAGTTCAAAAAACTGATACGAGATACAAAAGAAGCTAATATTGAACTATTGGTTGAAAGATGTGAGAAAGACCTGAAGCCTCGTAACAACAGGCAGAATGTCAATGAGCTGACGGATCACTACATAACCTCGATCGGTAATATAGTCAATGACACCTTGCCTCAAAAATTGAAAAGAGTCTCGGAAAAGCCAAAAAATCCTTGGTTTAATGAGGCACTGAACGAGGACAGGCAAAAACTGAGAATGGCTGAAAGGAAATGGAGACAACATCCCTCCTCCCCCGAGCTGAAAGCCCTCAGAAAAACAAGAAAACAATATAACAAAAAGATAATCAACTCCAAAAAAGAATTTATAAGGGCTGAACTGGACAATGCCATAAACAGACCACGAAAACTCTTCGAGATCCTAAAACAACAGTCAAATAAACTAACCAAAACGGCACAAGAGAACCCAAAAAATCCCATAAGCTGCGAGGAATTCTCCTCATTTTTCACGGAAAAAAACAAACTGCTAGAAGTTGAGCTCACAAGTGCAGCGGCTAACCTCACGACCCTTCCCTCATCTAAAAATGAGGCTAATGCGACAACGGAAGTTCTTCAAACAAAAAATAAGGCAAATTGGGACACATTTGAACTATATGACCAGGGAAAGATCGCCAAAACGCTAGCGGAACTTAGACCAAACAACCACTATCAAGACCCGTTACCGGCAAAATGTGTAAGAGAAATCAGCTACACTCTAGTTCCGATCTCAACTGAGATAATAAATGCCTCACTTGCACAAGGGACCCTCCCTGACTGATTAAAAACGGGGCAGGTAGTTCCTATCATCAAAAAACCGACAGCGGATGCAACAGACCCGAATAACTATCGACCAGTGACCAACATCCCTTTACTGGCCAAACTTATTGAGAAATGCGTGCAGGGCCAACTGAGTCAACACATCGCTAAGTTCTCATTACTTGATGACTGCCAATCAGGTTTCAGAACAGGGCACAGTACTGAAACTGCGATCCTACATATTGTTGATGACGCCTTACAAGCCCTAGACCAAAATCATGCGTGCCTACTGATCCTTCTAGACTTGTCATCAGCATTTGACACGGTAAATCATGAGATGCTGATGATCAGGCTACAAGACAGGATGGGTTTATCTGGAAACGCACTGAAATGGTTTAATTCCTTCCTGCAGAACAGGACTCAACTATTCCTGGTCAACCAAGCAATCTCCTCCCCATGCCCTAACGCAATCAGGGTCCCTCAAGGTTCAACGTTATCCCCAGATCTATTCAACTTGTATGTAGAACCTCTCACGGAGATTCTTCAAAAATCACAGATCTCCTACCACATGTATGCAGACGACACGCAAATATATATGAAGATTGCCTGCAGTGATGACATTGACCTAATGAATGAAACTCTAAAGAAAGCGTTGCAATGGCTAACAGCCAATCATCTGAAACTTAATGCCAATAAAACAGAATTCCTGTTAATCTCACCGACAAGGAGTCAACCAGAGGTAAAGGAATGGGCTAAATTGGTGACTGCGCTTAACTGCACTCCGACCCTAGTTAACAGACGAGAACCTCGACATGAAAGAACACATCAACTCAATGGCCAAGAGCGCCCGTTTCCACTTGAACTATCTAAGAAAACTGAAACCATTTATCTCAGAAGCGGATCTAAAACTTGCTATCCAATCGCTAGTTATCTCGAGGATCGAATATGGCTGCACCACGTTAGCTGGCCTACCGAAAACATCCACTGCACCACTAAAAGCCTGTCTCAACGCAGCGGCAAGACTCATCACGGGAACGAGGAAATTCAATCACATATCTCCTCACCTGAAGGCACTAAACTGGTTACCTTACGAAGCTAGAATTAAAATGAAGATGGACTGTATTACCCACAAAGCGGTCCACTACAACACGCCTAGATATCTAGCCAAGAAAATTAAGCTATTGGGAGGTAACAGACCAACTAGAAGCGCTAAAGAGTTGCTATTGCAGCCGGCCTTCTTCCGGAAGAAAAAGACCTATGACCGAGCATTCTCCGGAGCCGCCCCCAGAGTCTGGAATTCACTCCCTCCTAACATCAGGAAGATTAAAAATACTGCAACATTTAAACGGGAACTGAAGAGCCACATGATGAGTAAATACCCTACATAGAGATACCTACAGACCATTGGTATGAACATTTACGCCAAAAGAGGATCGGACTCATCATGAATAATCTGAAGATCAATAAGACAAATGACTGATTACCGCTCAAGCCTCGGCTGTACACTTTACTGCTACCTCATATTTATGTGATCTCTACACTGTATCTCACACCCAAAAAGATATTACCTCTACCTTACTTTGTTTATCGTTATGATCCATGCTACTAGCTAAACCCATTCAACTCTTATTGCTAATTACTCAGGTAATTGTACTGATAATACTATGTAACCCTACCTCACCGAGCTGACTGTATGACTATGACACAAGCTAAACCTTATGCACCTCTTAATGCTAATTGCACAGGCGTTAGGAATATATTTATCTAATCACCCCAGATAGCATATCACCTTCTACCTTCATATCTGTTTTGCTGTTATAATTGCTACTATAATGTCAATCTGTAATCTTCTATGTTAAGCGCTCTGATACCCACGGGTCTTGTTCGCGCTATATAAAACACTATAAATAAATAAACAAATAAATAAATAAAACCATTGATGACCAGCGACGTGAGGAAATTGCTCTGAGAGGACCAAAATGGTCCGTTTTGACAATTCCCATCTTTCAACTAATTTTGTTTTTCAGATGTGGCTCATCCCTTTTGGAACTAAAATGACCATATTTATAGTCATTTTCATGCTTCTAGGGAGCCAAAACTCAAGATTTGGCGCATGGGAAAAAGTGACTTAAAATGACCCACATGCTCACTTTGTGGGCTTAAAACGTGTTTATTCACTTCAGGAAGTGATGTCAACACCATTTAGAGATAATTCATGTTTCCAACTCCCCATCTGTCTACCCCATCTCCACCCTGTCCCCATCTCCCTCTCTATCCTCTCTCCACCTGTCTCTCCCTCATCTCCCTCATCCCATGTCCTTCTCCGATCTGTCTCATCAATCTGGTCATTGGTCTCCCCCATCTTTCCCCCCATCTCCCCATATTATCTCCCCATAATATCTCCATTATACCTCCATTATATCTCTGTTTTATCAACATTTTATCCCTGCTTAATCTCCATGTTATCACTGTATTATCCCTATTTATCTCCACTTTAGCTCCATCTCATCCCCATTTTATCTCCACTTTATACCCACATTGGCCCCATTTCATCCCCATTTTAAACTCACTTTATCCCCATTTTAGCTCCACTTTAGCCCCATTTTATCCCAATTTTATCCCCATTTTAATCTCCATTTATCCCCATTTTAGCTCCATTTTATCGCCATATTGCCTCCATTTTATCTCCATTTCATCCCCAATTTATCTCCAGTTTATCTCCATTATCTCTCTACTTTATTTACATTAAATCTCCGTCCCTTACCATCCAATCTCCATCTCTGCATCCCATCTCCATCTCCCCATCCTATCTCCAACTCCCCATCTCTTTTCCATCTCCCCATCTCCATCTCCATCCCATCTCCATAATATGAGCATGATCATAGTCAATTTCCTGCTTCTAGGGAATCAAAACTCAAGATTTGGCACACGGGTAAAAGTGGCTCAAAATTACCCAAATGCTCACTTTGAGGGCCTAAAACATGTTTATTCACTGAGGGAAGTGATATAAACACCATGTAGAGGTAATTCATGTTCATGCGAGAAGGTCCGATTTTTCATGCAAAACGATTGATGACCCGCGACCTGGGGAAATTGCTCTGAGAGGACCAAAATGGTTCGATTTGACAATTTCCATCTTTCAACTAATTTTGACTTTCAGATGTGGATCATCACTTTTGGAGCTAAAATGACCAAATTTGTAGTCATTTTCATACTTCTAGGGAGCCAAAACCCAAGGTTTGGCTCATAGGAAAAAGTGACTTAAAATGACCAAACTGCGCACTTTGAGGGCTTAAAACATGTTTATTCACTGCAGGAAGTGATCGAAAACACCATTTCGAGGTAATTCATGTTCGTGCAAGAAGGTCCAAATTTTCATGCAAAATAATCGATGACCCGTGACCTAAGGGAATTGCTCTGGGAGGACCAAAACGGTCCATTTTGAAACTGTCCATCTTTCAACTAATTTTGAATTTCAGATGTGGATGATCACTTTTGGAGCTGAAATGAGCATGTTTAAAGTCATTTTCAAGCTTCTAGTGAGCCAAAACTCAAGATTTGGTTCAAGGGTAAAAGTGACTTAAAATGACTCAAATGCTCACTTTGAGGGCTTAAAATGTGTTTATTCACTGTGGGAAGTGATATAATCACCATTTAGAGGTAATTCATGTTCATGCGAGATAGTCTGATTTTTCATGCAAAATGATCAAGGACCTTGGACCTGAGGAAGTTGCTCTGAGATGACCAAAATGGTCTGTTTTGATAATTTCCATCTTTAAACTAATTTTGACTTTCAGATGTAGGTTATCACTTTTGGAGCTAAAATGAGCATGTTTATAGTAATTTTCAAGCTTCTAGGGAGCCAAAACTCAAGATTTGGTGCAAATGTAAAAGTGACTTAAAATGGCTCAAATGCTCACTTTGAGGGCTTAAAATGTGTTTATTCACTGCGGGAAGTGATATAATCAACATTTAGAGGTAATTCATGTTCATGCAAGAAGGTCCAAATTTTCATGCAAAACCATTGATGACCAGCGACCTAAGGAAATTGCTCTGAGAGGACCAAAATGGTCCGTTTTGACAATTTCCATCTTTGAACTAATTTTGTTTTTCAGATGTGGATCATCCCTTTTGGAACTAAAATTACCATATTTATAGTCATTTTCATGCTTCTAGGGAGCCAAAACTCAAGATTTGGCGCATGGATTAAAGTGACTTAAAATGACCCACATGCTCACTTTGTGGGCTTAAAACATGTGTATTCACTTCAGGAAGTGATATCAACACCATTTAGAGATAATTCATGTTCAAACTCCCCATCTGTCTACCCATCTCCACCCTGTCCCCATCTCCCTCTCTATCCTCTCTCAACCTGTCTCTCCCTCATCTCCCTCATCCCATGTCCTTCTCCGATCTGTCTCCCCAATCTGGTCATCGGTCTCCCCCATCTCTCTCCCCATCTCCCCATATTATCTCCCCATAATATCTCCATTATACCTCCATTATATCTCTGTTTTATCAACATTTTATCTCTGCTTAATCTCCATGTTATCACTGTATTATCCCCATTTATCTCCACTTTAGCTCCATTTTATCCCCATGTTATCTACACTTTACATCCACAATAGCCCAACTTTATCCCCATTTTAACCTCACTTTATCCCCATTTTAGCTCCACTTTAGCCCCATTTTATCTCCATTGTATCACCATTTTATCTCCACTTTATCCCCAATGTATCTCCAGTTTATCTCCATTATCTCTCTACTTTATTTACATTAAATCTCCGTCCCTTACCATCCAATCTCCATCTCTGCATCCCATCTCCATCTCCCCATCCTATCCCCAACTCCCCATCTCTTTTCCATCTCCCCATCTCCATCTCCATCCCATCTCCATAATATGAGCATGATCATAGTCAATTTCCTGCTTCTAGGGAGTCAAAACTCAAGATTTGGCACATTGGTAAAAGTTGCTCAAAATTACCCTAATGCTCACTTTGAGGGCTTAAAACATGTTTATTCACTGAGGGAAGTGATATAAACACCATGTAGAGGTAATTCATGTTCATGCGAGAAGGTCCGATTTTTCATGCAAAACGATTGATGACCCGCGACCTGAGGAAATTGCTCTGAGATTACCAATATGGTCCGTTTTGAAAATGTCCATCTTTCAACTAATTTTGACTTTCAGATGTGGATCATCACTTTTGGAGCTAAAATGAGCATTTTTAAAGTCATTTTCAAGCTTCTAGGGAGCCGAATCTCAAGATTTGGTTCAAGGGTAAAAGTGACTTAACCCCTTGCATGCTGATGATGGCCAGGAGCCGTCATGGCACACAGTGCTCGTGTGCTGATGACGGCTCCCAGCCGTCATGACCGCACCCGCGATCGGAATGTGCTGCACAGGCGCAGAACCGCGGCAGCATGCAAGGGGTTAAAATGACCCAAATGCACACTTTGAAGGTTAAAACATGTTTATTCACTGCGGGAAGTGATGTAAACAGCATTTAGAGATATTTCATGTTCATGCGAGAAAGTCCGATATTTCATGCAAAATGATAGATGACCAGCGACCCGAGGAAATTGCTCTGAAATTACGAAAATGGTCCGTTTTGAAAATTTCCATCTTTCAACTAATTTTGACTTTCAGATGTGGATCATCACTTTTGGAGCTAAAATGAGCATGTTTATAGTCATTTTCAAGCTTCTAGGAAGCCAAAACTCAAGATTTGGTGCAAGGGTAAAAGTGACTTAAAATGACTCAAATGCTCACTTTGAGGGCTTAAAATGTGTTTATTCACTGCAGGAAGTGATATAATCAAAATTTAGAGGTAATTCATGTTAATGCAAGAAGGTCCGAATTTTCATGCAAAACCATCGATGACCAGCGACCTGAGGAAATTGCTCTGAGAGGACCAAAGTGGTCCGATTTCACAATTTCCATCTTTCAACTAATTTTGAATTTCAGATGTGGATGATCACTTTTGGAGCTGAAATGAGCATGTTTAAAGTCATTTTCAAGCTTCTAGTGAGCCAAAACTCAAGATTTGGTTCAAGGGTAAAAGTGACTTAAAATGACTCAAATGCTCACTTTGAGGGCTTAAAATGTGTTTATTCACTGTGGGAAGTGATATAATCACCATTTAGAGGTAATTCATGTTCATGCGAGATAGTCTGATTTTTCATGCAAAATGATCGATGACCAGCGACGTGAGGAAATTGCTCTGAGAAGACCAAAATGGTCTGTTTAGATAATTTCCATCTTTAAGCAAATTTTGACTTTCAGATGTAGGTTATCACTTTTGGAGCTAAAATTAGCATGTTTATAGTAATTTTCAAGCTTCTAGGGAGCCAAAACTCAAGATTTGGTGCAAGTGTAAAAGTGACTTAAAATGGCTCAAATGCTCACTTTGAGGGCTTAAAATGTATTTATTCACTGCGGGAAGTGATATAATCAACATTTAAAGGTAATTCATGTTCATGCAAGAAGGTCCGAATTTTCATGCAAAACCATTGATGACCAGCGACGTGAGGAAATTGCTATGAGAAGACCAAAATGGTCCGTTTTGACAATTTCCATCTTTCAACTAATTTTGTTTTTCAGATGTGGCTCATCCCTTTTGGAACTAAAATGACCATATTTATAGTCATTTTCATGCTTCTAGGGAGCCAAAACTCAAGATTTGGCGCATGGGAAAAAGTGACTTAAAATGACCCACATGCTCACTTTGTGGGCTTAAAACGTGTTTATTCACTTCAGGAAGTGATATCAACACCATTTAGAGATAATTCATGTTTCCAACTCCCCATCTGTCTACCCCATCTCCACCCTGTCCCCATCTCCCTCTCTATCCTCTCTCCACCTGTCTCTCCCTCATCTCCCTCATCCCATGTCCTTCTCCGATCTGTCTCCCCAATCTGGTCATTGGTCTCCCCATCTCTCTCCCCATCTCCCCATATTATCTCCCCATAATATCTCCATTATGCCTCTATTATATGTCTGTTTTATCAACATTTTATCTCTGCTTAATCTCCATGTTATCACTGTATTATCCCTATTTATCTCCACTTTAGCTCCATTTTATCCCCATTTTATCTCCACTTTATACCCACAATAGCTCCATTTTATCCCCATTTTAACCTCACTTTATCCCCATTTTAGCTCCACTTTAGCCCCATTTTATCTCAAGTGTATCCCCATTTTATCTCCACTTTATCCCCAATTTATCTCCAGTTTATCTCCATTATCTCTACTTTATTTATATTAAATCTCCGTCCCTTACCATCCAATCTCCATCTCTGCATCCTATCTCCATCTCCCCATCCTATCCCCAACTCCCCATCTCTTTTCCATCTCCCCATCTCCATCTCCATCCCATCTCCATAATATGAGCATGATCATAGTCAATTTCCTGCTTCTAGGGAGTCAAAACTCAAGATTTGGCTCATTGGTAAAAGTGGCTCAAAATTACCCAAATGCTCACTTTGAGGGCTTAAAACATGTTTATTCACTGAGGGAAGTGATATAAACACCATGTAGAGGTAATTCATGTTCATGCGTGAAGGTCCGATTTTTCATGCAAAACGATTGATGACCCGCGACCTGAGGAAATTGCTCTGAGATTAACAATATGGTCCGTTTTGAAAATGTCAATCTTTCAAATAATTTTGACTTTCAGATGTGGATCATCACTTTTGGAGCTAAAATGAGCATTTTTAAAGTCATTTTCAAGCTTCTAGGGAGCCGAATCTCAAGATTTAGTTCAAGGGTAAAAGTGACTTAACCCCTTGCATGCTGATGACGGCCGGGAGCCGTCATGGCACACAGTGCTCGTGTGCTGATGACGGCTACCAGCCCTCGTGACCGCACCCGCGATCGGAATGTGCTGCACAGGCGCAGAACTGCGGCAGCATGCAAGGTGTTAAAATGACCCAAATGCACACTTTGAAGGTTAAAATATGTTTATTCACTGCGGGAAGTGATGTAAAAAGCATTTAGAGATATTTCATGTTCATGCAAGAAAGTCCGATATTTCATGCAAAATGATAGTTGACTAGCTACCCCAGGAAATTGCTCTGAAATTAAGAAAATGGTCCGTTTGAAAATTTCCATCTTTCAACTAATGTTGACTTTCAGATGTGGATGATCACTTTTGGAGCTAAAATGAGCATGTTTAAAGTCATTTTCAAGCGTCTAGGGACCCCAAACTCAAGATTTGGTTCAAGGGTAAAAGTGACTTAAAATCCCTCAAATGCTCACTTTGAGGGCTTAAAATGTGTTTATTCACTGCAGGAAGTGATATAATCACCATTTAGAAGTAATTGTTGTTCATGCAAGAAGGTTCGAATTTTCATGCAAAATAATCGATGACCCGCGACCTGAGGAAATTGCTCTGAGAGGACCAAAATAGTCAGTTTTGAAAATTTAAATCTTTCAACTCATTTTGACTTTCAGATGTGGATCATCACTTTTGGAGATAAAATGACCATATTTATAGTCGTTTTCCTGCTTCTAGGGAGCCAAAACTCAAGATTTGGCGCATGGGTAAAAGTGACTCAAAATGAACCAAATGCTCACTTTGAGGGCTTAAAACATGTCTATTTACTGTGGGAAGTGATATAAACAACATTTAGAGGTCATTCATGTTCATGCAAGAAGGTCCGAATTTTCATGCAAAACCATCGATGACCCGCGACCTGAGGAAATTGCTCCGAGAGGACCAAAATGGTCCGATTTGACAATTTCTATCTTTCTTTTTTTTTTTTTTTTATTTCAGTAGAATTTTATTGAAAATTATATTTACATGGTACAGAGGATATACAGGATATACATGGGAGATGACTGAGACAAGGGAGAGAGGCCCGGGGGGGGGGGGAGACAAGGGAGAGAGGCCCCAGGGGGGTGGGAACAATTTCTATCTTTAAACTCATTTTGACTTTCAGATGTGGATCATCACTTTTGGAGATGAAATTACCATATTTGTAGTAATTTTCAGGCTTCTAGGAAGCCAAAACTCAAGATTTGGTTCAAGGGTAAAAATGACTTAAAATGACTCAAATGCTCACTTTGAGGGCTTAAAATGTGTTTATTCACTGCGGGAAATGATATAATCACCATTTAGATGTAAATCATGTTTCCAACTCCCCATATGGCTCCCCCATCTCCACCCTCTCCCCATCACCCTCTCCCCATCGGTCTCTCCCTCATCTCCCTCTCCCTCATCATCTCTCCCCATCTGTCTCCCCCATCTCCACTGTCTACCCATCAGTCTCACCCTCATCTTGCTCTCCCTCATCCCCCATCTCCCTCATCCCATGTCCCTCCTAATCTGTCTCCACCATCTCCACCCTGTCCCCATCTCCCTCTATATCCTCTCTCCACCTGTCTCTCCCTCATCTCCCTCATCCCATGCCCTTCTCCGATCTGTCTCCCCAATCTGGTCATCCGTCTCCCCCATCTGTCTCTCCATCTGTCCACCCCATCTCTCTCCCCATCTCCCCATATTATCTCCCCATAATATCTCCATTATACCTCCATTATATCTCTGTTTTATCAACATTTTATCTCTGCTTAATCTCCATGTTATCACTGTATTATCCCCATTTATCTCCACTTTAGCTCTATTTTATCCCCACTATAGCCCCATTTTAGCCCTGTTTTAACCTCACTTTATCCCTATTTTAGCTCAAATTCAGCCAATTTTATCTCCATTTTAGCCCCATTTTATCTCAACTTTATCCCCATTTTAGCTCCATTGTATCCCCACATTTCCTCTATTTTATCCCCAATTTATCTCCAGTTTATCTCCATTATCTCTCTACTTTATTTACATTAAATCTCCGTCCCTTACCATCCAATCTCCATCTCTGCATCCCATCTCCATCTCCCCATCCTATCTCCAACTCCCCATCTCCATCTCCATCCCATCTCCATCTCCCCATCTCTTCTCCATCTCCCCATCTCCATCTCCATCCCATCTCCATTGAATGAGCATGACCATAGTCATTTTCTTGCTTCTAGGGAGCCAAAACTCAAGATTTGGCACATGGGTAAAAGTGACTCAAATTACCCAAAAGCTCACTTTGAGGGCTTAAAACATGTTTATTCACTGCATGAAGTGATATAAACACCATAGAGGTAATTTATATTCATACGAGAAGGTCCGATTTTTCATGCAAAAGGATCGATGACCCGTGACCTGAGGAAATTGCTCTGAGAGGAACAAAATGGTCCGTTTTGATCATTTCCATCTTTCAACTAATTTTGACTTTCAGATGTGGTTCATCACTTTTGGCGATAAAATGACCATATTTATAGTCATTTTCAAGCTACTAGGGAGTAAAAACTCAAGATTTGGCGCAAGGGTAATAGTGACTTAAAATGACTCAAAGGTTCACTTTGAGGGCTTAAAATGTGTTTATTCACTGCGGGAAGTGATATAATTAACATTTAGAGGTAATTCATGTTCATGCAAGTAGGTCTGTATTTTCATGCAAAACCATCGATGACCCGCGACCTGACGAAATTGCTCTGAGAGGACCAAAATGGTCAGATTTGACAATTTCCATGTTTCAACTAATTTTGACTTTCAGATGTGAATCATCACTTTTGGATATAAAATTACCATATTTATAGTCATTTTCATGCTTCTAGGGAGCCAAAACTCAAGGTTTGGCTAATGGGTAAAAGCGACTTAACCCCTTGCATGTTGATGACGGCTGGGAGCCGTCATGGCACACAGTGCTCATGTGATGACGGCTCCCGGCCGTCATGACCGCACCCGCGATCGGAATGTGCCACACAGGCGCAGAACCGCGGCAGCATGCAAGGGGTTAAAATGACTCAAATGCACACTTTGAGGGTTAAAACATATTTATTCACTGCGGGAAGTGATGTAAACAGCATTTAGAGATATTTCATGTTCATGCGAGAAAGTCCGATATTTCATGCAAAATGATAGATGACCCGCAACCCGAGGAAATTGCTCTGAAATTACGAAAATGGCCCGTTTTGAAAATTTCCATCTTTTAACTAATTTTGACTTTCAGATGTGGATCATCACTTTTGGAGCTAAAATGACCATGTTTATAGTAATTTTCAAGCTTCTAGGAAGCCAAAACTCAAGATTTGGCGCTAGGGTAAAAGTGACTTAAAATGACCCAAATCCACACTTTGAGGGCTTAAAATGTGTTTGTTCACTGCGGGAAGTGATATAATCACCATTTAGAGGTAATTCATGTTCATGCAAGAAGGTCCGATTTTTCATGCAAAATGATCGATGACCTTGGACCTGAGGAAATTGCTCTGAGATGACCAAAATGGTCCATTTTGAAAATTTCCATCTTTGAACTAATTTTGACTTTCTGATGTGAATCATCACTTTTGGAGCTAAAATGAGCATGTTTAACCGCATGCGTGCGGGCGGAATTCCGCCCATACGCTGAGTTTTTTAAAATCGCATGTTACGTGACGAGCTGGCCTCGTCATGAGCGTGCGAGGAGGCTACCTCATGACGAGCCCAGCTCGTCATCAGCGTTGAAGGGGTTAAAGTCATTCTCAAGCTTCTAGGAAGCCAAAACTTAATATTTGGCGCAAGAGTAAAAGTGACTTAAAATGACTCAAATGCACACTTTGAGGGCTTAAAATGTGTGTATTCACTGCGGAAAGTGATATAATCACCATTTAGAGGTAATTCATGTTCATGCAAGAAGGTCCGATTTTTCATGCAAAATGATTGATGAGCTTGGACCTGAGGAAATTGCTCTGAGATGACCAAAATGGTCAGTTTTGATCATTTCCATCTTTCAACTAATTTTGACTTTCAGATGTGGATCCTCACTTTTAGAGCGAAAATGAGCATGTTTATAGTCATTTTTAAGCTTCTAGGGAGTAAAAACTCAAGATTTGAGGCAAAGGTAAAAGTGACTTAAAATGACTCAAATGCTCACTTTGAGGGCTTAAAATGTGTTTATTCACTGCAGGAAGTAATATAATCAACATTTAGTGGTAATTCATGTTCATGCAAGAAGGTCCGAATTTTCATGCAAAACCATCGATGACCCGCGACCTGAGGAAATTGCTCTGAGAGGACCAAAATGTTCCGATTTGACAATTTCCGTCTTTCAACAAATTTTGACTTTCAGATGTGGATCATCACTTTTGGAGATAAAATTACCATAGTTATAGTCATTTTCATGCTTCTAGGGAGCCAAAACTCAAGATTTGGTGCAAGGGTAAAAGTGACTTAAAATGACCCAAATCCACACTTTAATGGCTTAAAACATGTTTATTTATTGCAGGAAGTGATATTTATTTATTATTTTATTTATTTGTGTATTTTATAAAGCGCGCAGCTACCCCAACGGGGTGTCCCGGCGCTGATTGAACAGATGGCAGATGGTCCAAGATAGAACCTTACAGGCAGAATAAAAAGGTTTTTAGGGCTCTGCGAAATTCAAGTTCATATTGGCTCACACGAAGGTACAGCGGAAGCTTGTTCCAGCGCTGGATGGCACATACCTTGAACGTTTTACCTCCCGATCGGGCTTTTTTGAATCTGGGGGTCACTAGTAACAGCTAGGTGTTTGAACGGAGGACTTTGGAGTTGCTGTATGGTCGGAGACTTGACCTGAGATTGGCTGGGCCTTTGCCTTTTGTCGTCCGATAAGCCTGAGTCATAGCTTTAAACTCAATTCGCTTAGAGATTGGGATCCAGTGCAATTTTCGCAGGTAAGGGGAGATATGTTGCCTAAGTGTAATACCCCCGATCAAACGGGCAGCTGCATTTTGCACTGTGTGGAGTCTGTGGCACAGGCCTGCTGTCAGACCCAGATATAATCTGTTAGCATAGTTGAGATGCAAGATTATAAGTGCATGGACTATGGTTTTGCGGTTGTCGCTGGGTAGATAGTTTATGAGCTTTTTTATAATTTTTCTTTTAGAAAAACATGCGGCAGATACTGTTTGAACCTGATTCACGAAGGATAAACGATGGTCCCATCGGACCCCCAGGTTTCTGACAGAGTCCTTCGGAAGAGGAGCCTGGCTCAGATCTTCGGGCCACCATAAATTGGAGTCTACTGGAGATGGATGATTGAAAAACAAAACCTCAGTTTTTCCAGCGTTAAGTCTGAGGAAGTGCAAATCCATCCATTTGGCAATATTCCTAAGGCACAACTTAAGGGGATCAAAAGTGGTGGAAATTGGCTCATCAAAAGTAAAAAGCAGCTAAATATCATCAACATATGATGTTATTTTAATGCCCGAATGAGAAATCATTTCGGCTAAAGGGGTAAAGTAAACATTAAACAGGAGGGGGCTCAACGAAGAGCCCTGAGGGACACCCCATATGAGAGGCTTAACTGAGGATGTGTAGGGGGGAGTATGAACCTGTTGCTTACGATCCGAAAGGAATAAAGCAATCCACTTAAGAACTGTACCCTGGATTCCAATAGAACTCAACCGTCTCGACACCATTTAGAGGTAATTCCAGTTTCCAACTCCCCATCTGTCTCCCCCATCTCCACCCTCTCCCCATCACCCTCTCCCCATCCGTCTCTCCCTCATCTCCCTCTCCCTCATCATCTCTCCCCCATCTGTCTCCCCCATCTCCACCCTCTCCCCATCAGTCTCTCCCTCATCTTGCTCTCCCTCATCCCCCATCTCCCTCATCCCATGTCCCTCCTCATCTGTCTCTACCATCTCCACCGTGTCTCCATCTCCCTCTCTATCCTCTCTCCACATGTCTCTTCCTCATCTCCCTCATCCCATGTCCTTCTCCGATCTGTCTCCCCAATCTGGCCATCGGTCTCCCCCATCTGTCTCCCCATCTGTCTCCCCATCTCTCTCCCCATCTCCCCATATTATCTCCCCATAATATCTCCATTATACCACTGTTATATCTCTGTTTTATCCCCATTTTATCTCTGCTTAATCTCCATGTTATCCCTGTATTATCCCCATTTATCTACACTTTAGCTCCATTTTATCCCCATTTTGTCTCCACTTTATCCCCACTATAGCCCCATTGTATCCCCGTTTTACCCACACTTTATCCCCATTTTATGTCCAATTTAGCCCCTTTTTATCTCCATTTTATCTCAGTTGTATCCCCCATTTTATCTCCACATTATCCTCATTTTAGCACCACTTTAGCTCCATTTTATCCCCCATGTTTTCCTCTAGTTTATCTCCATTATCTCTCTACTTTATTTACATTAAATCTCGTCCCTTACCACCCAATCTCCATCTCTGCATCCCATCTCCATCTCCCCATCCTATCTCCAACTCCCCATCTCCATCTCCATCCCATCTCCATCTCCCCATCTCATCTCCATCTCTCCATCTCCATCTCCATCCCATCTCCATAAAATGAGCATGATTATCGTCATTTTCCTGCTTCTAGGGAGCCAAAACTCAACATTTGGCACATGGGTAAAAGTGACTCAAATTTACCCAAATGCTCACTTTGAGGGCTTAAAACATGTTTATTCACTGCAGGAAGTGATATAAACACCATAGAGGTAATTCATGTTCATGCGAGAAGGTCCGATTTTTCATGCACAAGGAGCGATTACCCGTGACCTGAGGAAATTCCTCTGAGAGGAACAAAATGGTCCGTTTTGAAAATTTCCATCTCTCAGCTAATTTTGACTTTCAGATGTGGATCATCACTTTTGGAGATAAAATTACCATATTTATAGTCTTTTACATGCTTCTAGGGAGCCAAAACTCAAGAATTGGCGCATGGGTAAAAGTGACTTGAAATGATGCAAATCCGCACTTTGAGGGCTTAAAACATGTTTATTCACTGCGGGAAGTGATATAAACACCATTTAGAGGTAATTCATGTTCAGGCGAGAAGGTCCGATTTTTCATGCAAAATAATCGATAACCCGCGACCTGAGGAAATTGCTCTGAGAGGACCAAAATGTTCAGTTTTGAAAATTTCAATCTCTTTCAACTAATTTTAACTTTCAGATGTGGATCATCACTTTTGGAGCAAAATTGAGCATGTTTAAAGTCATTTTCATGCTTCTAGGGAGCCACAACTCAAGATGTGGCGCAAGGGTAAAAGTGACTTAAAATGACTCAAATGCACACTTTGAGGGCTTAAAACATGTTTCTTCACTACGGGATGTGATTTAAACACCATTTTGAGGTAATTCATGTTCATGCGAGAAAGTCCGATATTTCATGCAAAATGATAGATGACCCGCGACGTGAGGAAATTGCTCTGTAATTACGAAAATGGTCCGTTTTGAAAATTTCCATCTTTCAACTAATTTTGACTGTCAGATGTGGATCATCACTTTTGGAGCTAAAATGAGCATGTTTATAGTCATTTTCAAGCTTTAGGAAGCAAAAACTCAAGATTTGGCGCAAGGGTAAAAGTGACTTAAAATGACCCAAATCCACACTTTGATGGCTTAAAACATGTTTATTCATTGCGGGAAGTGATATTTATTTATTATTTTATTTATTTGTGTATTTTATAAAGCGCGCAGCTACCCCAACAGGGTGTCCCGGCGCTGATTGAACAGATGGCAGATGGTTCAAGATAGAACCTTACAGGCAGAATAAAAAGGTTTTTAGGGCTCTGCGAAATTCAAGTTCCGATTGGCTCATACGAAGGTACATCGGAAGCTTGTTCCAGCGCTGGATGGCACATACCTCGAACGTTTTACCTCCCGATTTGGCTTTTTTGAATCTGGGGGTCACTAGTAACAGCTAGCTGTTTGAACGGAGGACTCTGGAGTTGCTGTATGGTCGAAGACTTGAC
This sequence comes from Lissotriton helveticus, assembly GCF_964261635.1. Taxonomy (NCBI): domain Eukaryota; kingdom Metazoa; phylum Chordata; class Amphibia; order Caudata; family Salamandridae; genus Lissotriton; species Lissotriton helveticus. The sequence goes on along the minus strand of NC_136065.1, from coordinate 642,238,893 downwards.
CTGAGATTGGCTGGGCCTTTGCCTTTTGTCGTCCGATAAGCCTGAGTCATAGCTTTAAACTCAATTCGCTTAGAGATGGGGATCCAGTGCAATTTTTGCAGGTAAGGGGAGATATGTTGCCTAAGTGTAATACCCCCGATCAAACGGGCAGCTGCATTTTGCACTGTCTGGAGTCTGTGGCACAGGCCTGCTGTCAGACCCAGATATAATCCGTTAGCATAGTCGAGATGCAAGATTATAAGTGCATGGACTATGGTTTTGCGGTTGTCGCTGGGTAGATAGTTTATGAGCTTTTTTATAATTTTTATTTTAGAAAAACATGCAGCAGATACTGTTTGAACCTGATTCACGAAGGATAAACGATGGTCCCATCGGACCCCCAGGTTTCTGACAGAGTCCTTTGGAAGAGGAGCCTGGCTCAGATCTTACGGCCACCATAAATTGGAGTCTACTGGAGATGGTTGATTGAAAAAAAAAACCTCAGTTTTTCCAGCGTTAAGTCTGAGGAAGTTCAAATCCATCCATTTGGCAATATTCCTAAGGCACAACTTAAGGGGATCAAAAGTGGTGGAAATTGGCTCATCAAAAGTAAAAAGCAGCTGAATATCATCAGCATAAGATGGTATTTTAATGCCCTAATAAGAAATCATTTCGGCTAAAGGGGTAAAGTACACATTAAACAGGAGGGGGATCAACGAGGAGCCCTGAGGGACACCCCATTTGAGAGGCTTAACTGAGGATGTGTAGGGGGGAGTATGAACCTGTTGCTTACGATCCGAAAGGAATAAAGCAATCCACTTAAGAACCGTAACCTGGATTCCAATAGAACTCAACCGTCCCAACACCATTTAGAGGTAATTCCTGTTTCCAACTCCCCACCTGTCTCCCCCATCTCCACCCTCTCCCCATCACCCTCTCCCCATCCGTCTCTCCCTCATCTCCCTCTCCCTCATCATCTCTCCCCCATCTGTCTCCCCCATCTCCACCCTCTCCCCATCAGTCTCTCCCTCATCTTGCTCTCCCTCATCCCCCATCTCCCTCATCCCATGTCCCTCCTCATCTGTCTCCACCATATCCACCGTGGCTCCATCTCCCTCTCTATCCTCTCTCCACCTGTCTCTCCCTCATCTCCCTCATACCATGTCCATCTCCGATCTGTCTCCCCAATCTGGCCATCGGTCTCCCCCATCTGTCTCCCCATCTGTCTCCCCATCTCTCTCCCCATCTCCCTATATTATCTCCCCATAATATCTCCGTTATACCACCATTATATGTCTGTTTTATCCCCATTTTTTCTCTGCTTAATCTCCATGTTATCCCTGTATTATCCCCATTTATCTGCATTTTAGCTCAATGTTATCCCCATTTTATCTCCACTATATCCCCATTGTATCCCCATTTTACCCACACTTTATCCCCATTTTATATCCAATTTAGCCCCTTTTTCTCTCCATTTTATCTCAGTTGTATCCCCCATTTTATCTCCACTTTATCCTCATTTTAGCACCACTTTAGCTCCATTTTATCCCCATGTTTTCTTCCATTTTATCTCCATTTTATCCCCAATTTATCTCTAGTTTATCTCCATTATCTCTCTACTTTATTTACATTAATCTCGTCCCTTACTACCCAATCTCCATCTCTGCATCCCATCTCCATCTCCCCATCCTATCTCCAACTCCCCATCTCCAACTCCATCCCATCTCCATCTCCCCATCTCATCTCCATCTCCCCATCTCCATCTCCATCTCATCTCCATAAAATGAGCATGATCATCATCATTTTCCTGCTTCTAGGGAGCCAAAACTCAAGATTTGGCACATGGAGAAAAGTGACTCAAATTTACCCAAAAGCTCACTTTGAGGGCTTAAAACATGTTTATTCACCGCAGGAAGTGATATAAACACCATAGAGGTTAATTCATGTTCATGCGAGAAGGTCCGATTTTTCATGCACAAGGATCGATGACCCGTGACCTGAGGAAATTCCTCTGAGAGGAACAAAATGGTCCGTTTTGAAAATTTCCATCTCTCAACTAATTTTGACTTTCAAATGTGGATCATCACTTTTGGAGATAAAAATTACCATATTTATAGTCATTTACATGCTTCTAGGGAGCCAAAACTCAAGATTTGGCGCATGGGTAAAAGTGACTTGAAATGACCCAAATCCGCACTTTGAGGGCTTAAAACATGTTTATTCACTGCGGGAAGTGATATAAACACCATTTAGAGGTAATTCATGTTCAGGCGAGAAGGTCCGATTTTTCATGCAAAATAATCGATAACCCGCGACCTGAGGAAATTGCTCTGAGAGGACCAAAATGTTCAGTTTTGAAAATTTCAATCTTTCAACTAATTTTAACTTTCAGATGTGGATCATCACTTTTAGAGCAAAAATGAGCATGTTTAAAGTAATTTTCTTGCTTCTAGGGAGCCACAACTCAAGATTTGGCGCAAGGGTAAAAGTGACTTAAAATGACTCAAATGCACACTTTGAGGGCTTAAAACATGTTTATTCACTACGGGAAGTGATTTAAACACCATTTTGAGGTAATTCATGTTCATGCAAGAAAGTCCGATATTTCATGCAAAATGATAGATGAGCCGCGACGTGAGGAAATTGCTCTGTAATTACGAAAATAATCCGTTTTGAAAATTTCCATCTTTCAACTAATTTTGACTTTCAGATGTGGATCATCATTTTTGGAGCTAAAATGAGCATGTTTATAGTCATTTTCAAGCTTTAGGAAGCCAAAACTCAAGATTTGGCGCAAGGGTAAAAGTGACTTAAAATGGCTCAAATGCTCACTTTGAGGGCTTAAAATGTGTTTATTCACTGTGGGAAGTGATATAATCAACATTTAGAGGTAATTCATGGTCATGCAAGAAGGTCCGATTTTTCGTGCAAAATGATCGATGACCTTGGACCTGAGGAAATTGCTCTGAGAAGAGCAAAATGGTCCATTTTGAAAATTTCCATCTTTCAACTAATTTTGACTTTCAAATGTGGATCATCACTTTTGGAGCTAAAATGAGCATGTTTAAAGTCATTTTCAAGATTCTAGGAAGCCAAGGCGCAAGGGTAAAAGTGACTTAACCCCTTGCATGCTGATGAAGGCCGGGCGCCGTCATGGCACACAGTGCTCGTGTGCTGATGACGGCTCCCGGCCGTAATGACCGCACCCGCGAACGGAATGTGCCGCACAGGCGCAGAACCGCGGCAGCATGCAAGGGGTTAACATGACCCAAATGCACATTTCGAGGGTTAAAACATGTTCATTCACTGCGGGAAGTGATGTAAACATCATTTAGAGATATTTCATGTTCATGCGAGAAAGTCCGATATTTCATGCAAAATTATAGATGACCCGCGACCCGAGGAAATTGCTCTGAAATTACGAAAATGGTCTGTCTTGGAAATTTCTATCTTTCAACTAATTTTGACTTTCAGATGTGGATCATCACTTTTGGAGCTAAAATGAGCATGTTTATAGTCATTTTCAAGCTTCTAGGAAGCCAAAACTCAAGATTTGGCGCAAGGGTAAAAGTGACTTAAAATAACTCAAATGCTCACTTTGAGGGCTTAAAATGTGTTTATTCACTGCGGGAAGTGATATAATCAACATTTAGAGGTAATTCATGTTCATGCAAGAAGGTCCGATTTTTCATGCAAAGCGATGACCCGCGACCTGAGGAAATTGCTCTGAGATGACCAAAATGGTCCGTTTTGAAAATGTCCATCTTTCAACTATTTTTGACTTTCAGATGTGGATGATCACTTTTGGAGCTAAAATGAGCATGTTTAAGTCATTTTTAAGCTTCTAGGGAGCCAAAATTCAAGATTTGGTTCAAGGGTAAAAGTGACTTAAAATTACTCAAATGCTCACTTTGAGGGCTTAAAATGTGTTTATTCACTGTGGGAAGTGATATAATCAACATTTAGAGGTAATTCATGGTCATGCAAGAAGGTCCGAATTTTCATGCAAAATGATCGATGACCCGTGACCTGAGGAAATTGCTCTGAGATTACCAAAATGGTCAGTTTTGAAAATGTCCATCTTTCAACTTATTTTGACTTTCAGATGTGGATCATCACTTTTGGAGCTAAAATGATCATTTTCAAAGTCATTTTCAAGCTTCTAGGGAGCCGAATCTCAAGATTTGGTTCAAGGGTAAAAGTGACTTAAAATAACTCAAATGCTCACTTTGAGGGCTTGAAATGTTTTTATTCACTGCGGGAAGTGATATAATCAACATTTAGAGGTAATTCATGTTCATGCAAGAAGGTCTGAATTTTCATGCAAAACCATCGATGACGAGCGACCTGAGGAAATTGCTCTGAGAGGAACAAAATGGTCCGATTTCACAATTTTCATCTTTGAACTAATTTTGACTTTCAGATGTGGATCATCACTTTTGGAGATAAAATTACCATATTTGTAATCATTTTCATGCTTCTAGGGAGCCAAAACTCAAGATTTGGCGCATGGGTAAAAGTGACTTCAAATGACCGAAATCCGCACTTTGAGGACTTAAAACATGTTTATTCACTGCAGGAAGTGATATAAACACAATTTAGAGGTAATTCATGTTCATGCGAGGTCAGATTTTTCATGCAAAACGATCGATGACCCGCGACCTGAGGAAGTTGCTCTGAGATGACCAAAATGGTCCCTTTTGGAAATGTCCATCTTTAAACAAATTTTTACTTTCAGATGTGGACGATCACTTTAGGAGCTAAAATGAGAATGTTTAAAGTCATTTTCAAGCATCTAGAGAGCCAAAACTCAAGATTTGGTTCAAGGGTAAAAGTGACTTAAAATGACTCAAATGCTCACTTTGAGGGCTTAAAATGTGTTTATTCACTGCGGGAAGTGATATAATCACCATTTAGAAGTAGTTCTTGTTCATGCAAGAAGGTTTGTATTTTCATGCAAAATAATCAATGACCCGCGACCTGAGGAAATTGCTCAGAGAGGACCAAAATGGTCCGTTTTGACAATTTCCATCTTTCAACTAATTTTGACTTTCAGATGTGGATCATCCCTTTTGGAACTAAAATGACCATATTTATAGTCATTTTCATGCTTCTAGGGAGCCAAAACTCAAGATTTGGCACATGGGTAAAAGTGACCTAAAATAACCCACATGCTCACTTTGTGCGCTTAAAACCTGTTTATTCACTGCAGGAAGTGATATCAACACCATTTAGAGATAATTCATGTTTCCAACTCCCCATCTGTCTACCCCATCTCCACCCTCTCCCCATCGGTCTCTCCATCATCTCCCTCTCCCTCATCATCTCTCCCCATCTGTCTCCCCCATCTCCACCGTCTCCCCATCAGTCTCTCCCTCATCTTGCTCTCCCTCATCCCCCCTCTCCCTCATCCCATGTCCTTCCTAATCTGTCTCCACCATCTCCATCCTGTCCCCATCTCCCTCTCTATCCTCTCTCTACCTGTCTCTCCCTCATCTCCCTCATCGCATGTCCTTCTCCGATCTGTCTCCCCAATCTGGTCATTGGTCTCCCCCATCTGTCTCCCCATCTGTCTCCCCCATCTCTCTCCCCATCCCCCCATATTATCTCCCCATAATATCTCTATTATACCTCCATTATATCTCTGTTTTATCCACATTTTATCTCTGCTTAATCTCCATGCTATCACTGTATTATCCCCATTTATCTCCACTTTAGCTCCATTTTATCCCCGTTTTAGCTCCACTTTATCCCCACTATAGCCTCATTTTATTCCTGTTTTAACCCCACTGTATCCCCATTTTAGCTCAATTTTAGCCCAATTTTATCTCCATTTTACCCCATTTTATCTCCACTTTATCCACATTTTAGCTCCATTTATCCCCATTTTTCCTCCATTTTATCCCCATTTTATCCCCAATTTATCTCCAGTTTATCTCCATTATCTCTCTACTTTATTTACATTAAATCTCCGCCCCTTACCATCCAATTTCCATCTCTGCATCCCATCTCCATCTCCCCATCCTATCTCCAACTCCCCATCTCCATCTCCATCCCATCTCCATCTCCATCTCCCCATCTCTTCTCCATCTCCCCATCTCCATCTCCATCCCATCTCCATAATATGAGCATGATCATAGTCAATTTCCTGCTTCTAGGGAGCCAAAACTCAAGATTTGGCACATGGATAAAAGTGACTTAACATGACCAAACTGTGCACTTTGAGGGCTTAAAACATGTTTATTCACTGCGGGAAGTGATATAAACACCATTTTGAGGTAATTCATGTTCATGCAAGAAGGTCCGAATTTTCATGCAAAATAATCGATGACCCGCTACCTGAGGGAATTGCTCTGAGAGGACCAAAATGGTCAGTTTTGAAACTGTCCATCTTTCAACTAATTTTGACTTTCAGATGTGGATGATCACTTTTGGAGCTGAAATGAGCATCTTTAAAGTAATTTTCAAGCTTCTAGGGAGCCAAAACTCAAGATTTGGTTCAAGGGTAAAAGTGACTTAAAATGACTCAAATGCTCACTGTGAGGGCTTAAGATGTGTTTATTCACTGCAGGAAGTGATATAAACACAATTTAGATGTAATTTATGTTCATGCGAGAAGGTCCGATTTTTCATGCAAAAGGATCGATGACCCGCGACCTGAGGAAATTGCTCTGAGATTACCAAAATGGTCCGTTTTGAAAATGTCCATCTTTCAACTAATTTTGACTTTCAGATGTGGATGATCACTTTTGGATCTAAAATGAACATGTTTAAAGTCATTTTCAAGCTTCTAGGGAGCCAAAACTCAAGATTTGGTTCAAGGGTAAAAGTGACTTAAAATGACTCAAATGCTCACCTTGAGGGCTTAAGATGTGTTTATTCACTGCAGGAAGTGATATAAACACAATTTAGAGGTAATTCATGTTTATGCAAGAAGGTCCAACTTTTCATGCAAAAGGATCGATGACCTGCGACCTGAGGAAATTGCTCTGAGATGACCAAAATGGTCCATTTTGAAAATGTCCATCTTTCAACTAATTTTGACTTTCAGATGTGGATGATCACTTTTGGAGTAAAATCGGCATGTTAAAGTCATTTTCAAGCTTCTAGGGAGCCAAAACTCAAGATTTGGTTCAAGGGTAAAAGTGACTTAAAATGACTCAAATGCTCACTTTGAGGGCTTAAAATATGTTTATTCACTGCGGGAAGTGATATAATCACCATTTAGAGGTAATTCTTGTTCATGCAAGAAGGTCTGAATTTTCATTCAAAATAATCGATGACCCGCGACCTGAGGAAATTGCTCTGAGAGGACCAAAATGGTCCGATTTGACAATTTCTATCTTTCAACTAATTTTGACTTTCAGATGTGGATCATCACTTTTGGCGATAAAATTACCATATTTGTAGTAATTAACATGCTTCTAGGGAGCCAAAACTCAAGATTTGGCTCAAGGGGAAAAGTGACTTAACCCCTTGCATGCTGATGACTGCCGGGAGCCGTCATGGCACACAGTGCTCGTGTGCTGATGACGGCTCCCGGCCGTCATGACCGCACCCGCTCTCGGAATGTGCTGCACAGGCGCAGAACCGCGGCAGCATGCAAGGGGTTAAAATGACCCAAATGCACACTTTGAAGGTTAAAACATGTTTATTCACTGCGGGAATTGATGTAAACAGCATTTTTTAAAAGTATTTTTATTGTCAATTCGAGGGCACATTGATACATATATATTTGTCTCCTCCAATTAGGTACAATATTACATATGGTGCCAATACAGACTGTCCAACAATATAACCATTTTCTTTTTTCCCTTGTCCTCAGTAACGTCCCTCTTCTCCATGACCACAAAATTACTATTAATGCATTTCCCCCCCCCCAACTTGCGTTAACTAATCCCCTCCCCCCTCCCTCCCGGCACTTCCATGTGATATAGGGCGTTGTACTTGTGAGCAATGTCCATTTATTAAAGTTTCGTGGCAAAACATCCATTCGCTTTGTCACTTCCTCTGCACAATGGTGCTGTAATAAGCTATGTGGTTCAATTCTGCAACCTGCACTACATGTACGCAATCTCCTGTATCTTTTGAGCCCCCTGCCTTGCATGGGTCCCCACATGCACCCTCCTCCCTCCAGCTCATTCAACATCAGTATAGACATTCACTGGATGTGCGTCTCCGCACTCCTTTCAAACACCAACAGCATCGAATTCCAGTCTAAGGAAATCGGTAGTTTGCATAGACCTCTTCGCTCCTCCCTTTGCAGCTCCTGACCTTCCGCCTTACCCCACCTCACCACCTCATTACTCCAAGACTCCACACTCGGCGGTTTCACCCCCTTCCATTTCATGGCTATCATCCTCTTCGCTAGTAACAGTGCTAGTTCTATAAACCTAGTGGCCACACTCCTCTTCTTTTCCCTGTGTCCCGACACCAGAATGATGTATAGTACCGAGTCATAAGGTCTACCTGGGGCAACCTCCGCTAGGATGTGGTGGATTGTGGACCAGTAATATCCCAACTTGGGGCAGTCCCAGAACATGTGTAGCATACCCGCGTCCTCATGGTAACATCTGGGACATTGATTGGACGCCTCAGGGAACATCGCTTGTAGTCTAGTTGGCGTTAGGTATGCTCTATGCACGATCATGAGTTGGATGAATTTGAACTTAGGGTTTCGTGACACCTTCTTGGGGAGCTGTAGTATCCTTGACCAGTCTCTATCGTTAATGTCTCCGCCTGTATCCCCCTCCCAACGTGTACGAAGTGAGTGCAGCGGAATATGTTTGCTTTTTCTAATACCCTTGGTGATCCACTTTGTCAAGTGGCTGCCTGAGCCCATGAGGTATTGCATAGTGAGCAGGGCTGTCGTTTCCAGTTCCATGCCATCCCATGCCCAGTGTGTGGAAATGTAGTGCGCGACTTGTGCATGTAATAGGAACATCGCCCTCGGTGCCTGGTGGAGTTGCATAAAGTCTGCATGCGTTAGAATTCTACCCTCCGCAAAGAAGTCCCCCACTTGTGCCACCCCAGCCTCGTGCCATGAGTTCAGCTTGCGTTCTGTGAGTGTTCCGGTTCCCAAGGGGATTCCCAGCAGAGGTATCGTGGGTGCATAAGCCTGATGATTGCCAGTGTACCTTAACGCCGCCCTCCATTGCTGTATTGCGAGTTTAAGCAGGGGGGGGCGACTGTGGTATTTTTGTCTTAGGGAGCAACAACCGGTGTATGTGACCCCTGCTTCTATCCGCCTCTGTCATGTTCAATTCATGCAGGTTACCACCTGCCAGCCAGTAAGCCAGCCAGTTGAGCTGGCAAGCGTATCCATACGCCATCATATCAGGCACTCCCAGCCCTCCACCGTCCATCGGCAGTTGTAGTTTAGCTAAACTTATTCGCCTCCTGCCCGTGCCCCAAACCAATTCTGTTATCAGTGTGTTCAGTTGCTTAAAGAAGGCCCCGGTCACTTGCACAGGCACATTCGTGAAGTAGTATATCAGTCTGGGTAGGACCACCATTTTCGATATCGCCACTCTACCTGCGACCGACAATGGTAGTGTGATCCAAAAATGTATTTGTGGTTTTAACGCATTAAGGGCTCTGCCCAGGTTGCCCTCGAATAGATCTTGGGCATCTCTGTAGATTTGTGTACCCAAGTATTTGAAAGTTACTGGCGCTATTTGGATTTGGTAGGGGGCAAATTGTATGTGCGTGGCTAACATGGGCCTGCGAAAACTATACCCATAGGACTTAGACGCGTTAATCGCGAGGCCCGATATCTTCCTGAACCCCTCGAACACTTCCGATAACTGTTCTAGTGGGCCTTCCATGTTGTGCAGGAATAACAAGATGTCATCTGCATATGCTGAAATGATATGGCGGGTATTAAGTCGAATTATCCCCATGGAATCCCCCATGGTGTGGGCTTTTATCATCAGTGGTTCCATGGCTAATATAAATAATAAGGGCGATAATGGACATCCCTGTCTCGTCCCGTTTGCAATGTCAAGATGGGCTGAGATGCATCTATTAGTCTTAACGCGTGCTGTGGGTAATTGATATAATAAAGCGATCCATTTCGTATGTGCCTGCGGAATGCCGAATTTGCCCAGTACAGCCAACATATAATCCCACCTCAGGGAGTCAAAGGCCTCCTTAAGGTCCAGTGATATACATCCTTCGTTATTCCCCCCTCCCTCTCCTTCAGCCATTAGTTGACTCAGTCTCCTTAGGTTAAGTGCGGTGCTCCTACCCGGCACAAATCCGCACTGGTCCGGGTGTATTAGGTCAGGAATATATTGTGACAGTCGAGTTGCCAAAAGCTTGCTCAGTATTTTATAATCCGTGTTGAGGAGCGATAAGGGCCTGTAATTCTCTAAGTACAGCGCATCCCTACCTGGCTTCAACAATGATACTATCAGTGCCTGGAGCGTCGATGCAGGCAGTCCACCACCTTCCATCGCCTCTTTGTAGAGCGCAAGAAGGCGGGGGGCCAGGACCTCAATGTAAGTCTAATAGAATTCTGCCGGCAGCCCATCCAAGCCCGGTGCTTTGTTCCTCGGCAGTGCTTTTATGGACTGTCTAACTTCCGCCAAGGTGATAGGTTTAGCGAGGGCCTGCGTTTGTGTATCTGTCAGTTGGGGAATGCAAATATCAGCTAGGAAGGACTCAAGTTCCGGATCCGACAGTGGTGCGTGCGGACCGTACAGGTTTGCATAGTATTCCTGGAAAGTCTCATTTATATCTAATTGGGTCTGCACTATATCTCCATCCTGGTCATACACCTGGGTTATAGGGACACTGTCCGCAGTATTATGTGTCGTGCGCGCCAGCAACGCCCCAGCCTTGTCGGCCTGCGTATGTACTCTATTTGTATATTCTCTATAATCTATGAGCCGTAGCTCTTCCAACAATTCAGCGTATTGTATACGCATCTCCTGCAGCTGCGTGAGGTTACCGTCAGCGCCTGCCGCTTCACCCTCCAGAACCGCCAAGTTTCCCTCCACTGGTCTTAGCTTCCTCCTGTACTAGTCGCTTTATTCCAACTTTAGTGCCCATTGCTACGCCGCGCAAAGTGGCCTTGAAGGCGTCCCATTCTATTTGCCTGCTGCTGGCAGTGTTTTAGTTCTCCGTGAAGTATGTCGTGCAGGCGTCCAGTAGCGAGGATTTGAACACTGCGTCTTCCAGTAGACTCGGCGATAGGCGCCAAGTCGGAATGGGAGTGGGTATCCATCCCCATTGTAAAGTCAATTCTACCGGGTTATGGTCAGATAATGTCTTACCCATGTGCGATACTGAGGTTATCTCCCCTCGTAGTGACCTGGAGCAAAATATGCGGTCTATCCTGGTGTGCAATCTGTGCGGCGGGGAGTAGAATGTGTATTCCCTGTCATTTGTGTGGAGGGTCCTCCATGCGTCATCCAGTTCCCACCCGCTTGCCCACTGTGTCAGCGCTATTGCTTGTTTCTTACTTTAAAGTAAAGTCCACATTTGTAAAGCGCACAATCACCCGTAAGGGTCTCTAGGCGCTGGGGGTCGTCGGGAAGATTAAGTGAGCTATTGCCCAGAGTCACATGGTGCTGGGCTAACCTGCCGCCGGAGCCGGGGATCGAACCGTGGTCCCCAGATTCCAGCGTCAGTCGCCCTGGCCGCGGCGCCACACCTCTTCCCGTTGCATGCAGTGGTGGGTGTGATCTGTCCAGTACAGTGTCCATAACCGCGTTGCAGTCCCCACCTATCACCCAGTGGTGCCCCACCAAGTCCGACAATACGCCGCTAATGTCCTCGTAGAACCTTGCCTGCTCTGTATTTGGGGCGTATATACTGCCCAACACCACACTTGCACCATCTAGTGTACCCCGTACGAATACATAACGCCCATTTCTGTCAACTCGTTTCTCCACTGGTGTAAACGGTACAGTGTTTCGTATCCAGATCCCGCCCCCCTCGAGAATGCTGAGTATTCTGTGGCATGTAGCTGACCTTTTCATTTGCGGGCTAGTTTCTCTCCTTCCGCCCCATTCAGGTGTGTTTCTTGTAAATATGCTATCTGTGTTTGTCTCCTGTTCAGCTGTGCCCTTACCCTGTGCCGTTTGTGGATCGATCCCAGACCTCTTACATTCCAGGTGCAGAACTGTAATTTGTTAGGTAATGACAGTACTTGTAATCTTCCTTTCAACAGACATCGCCCACGCCTCTGGTGTACTTGTCAGCAAAATGTGCATGTTTTGTGCCATAGTTGTGCGTAGCTCCCCAACTATAAGGTCCCCAACCCATAATTGGTCGGGACCAAACAATACTACCCAACAGGGGTAGGAACTGAATGCAGTCATGCCTTCGCCAGGGGGGGCGTGTGCTCAACCGCTCTTTTCTCTGCGGTTAACAGTCAATGTCCTCCATTGGAGTTCCCCATTATCAACAGTGTCCCTGGTACCTTTACCCACCCCCAACACCGGCTCACAATGTCACATATACATCACCATTCCACTGTCGCTCTGCCGACCTTCACATGGCCTCTGCCATCTGCGCTGTGATGCGTGGAGACCGGTGTAGACTAGCATCCGTGTCCGACGCCACCGTGCTTGAACTGTCCTGACTGTTCGACACCGTATCAATGTGCATGTCGTGTGTAGCCAGAGCGGTGGTCGTGAGCAGCACTAAGTCCGCCGAGGTCCCACCTCTGTCCGCCCGAGCATCCCCATCTGTCGCTGGCCGCGTCTCTGGCTCCTCAGCCCGGACCAAGGCGTTGCTCTCATGTGTGTACTGCTTCTGTTGTCGCGTGTCCTCAGAATTGTTTCTCGATCTGGGCGTTGGCAGTGCCACCTCAATCCATTCAGACGCTTCTTCTGGGTCATCGAAAAAATGGGACTTGCCATCATGAATGATTTTTAGGCGTGCTGGGAAAAACAGTGCGTATTTCACGTTACGCTCTCTCAGAGTACGTTTCACACCCCAGAATGACGCCCTCACTTTCTGCACTGCTTGTGTAAAGTCCGGGTACATCGAGATCGTCTGATTTTCATATTTTATCGCCCCGGACTCCCTCGCTGTTTTCAAGATCATGTCCCTGTTCCTGAAGTGTAGGAGGCGTGGTATTAACGGCCGTGGTGGTGCTCCCGGCTTCGGCGTTCTCGATGGCACTCTGTGCGCTCTTTCTACACTATACATTTGGGTGAGGGCCGCGGGGTCCACAAGTGTCTTCAGCCAGTCCTCTACAAACTGAGTCGGGTTGACCCCTTCGCTGCGTTCCGGTACGCCGAAGATGCGGACGTTGTTGCGGCGCGAGCGTCCTTCCGCATCGCCCACTCCGTCTCTCAACCCCTTGAGATGCTTCTCCAAGACCTCCAGGCATGTGGAATGTTCTGTCTGTTGAGGAATGAGGTCGGTCAGGGCAATTTTATTCTCTGCAACTTTCTCCGCCAGTTTCTTAAGGTCGTCCTTCAGTAGGGAGAGACTCGTCGACATCGTGTCAATTCTGGTTTCCAGCGCCGTCAGGATAAGGTCTAGCTTCGCATCCTGCGTACTTGACCCCGTTGGAGGGATTATATCTTCATTTATGGATGCTATATGGTCCCCAGACCCAGTGGATCGCTCCGCTCCATGGCTGACCGGGTCTGGCTGTCGGAGTCTGTTTCGACCCATTGTGATCTCCGGTTGCACCGCTCTGGCTACCTCCCGGTGACAACCACTGGCCTGTTCGGAGGTGTCTGAGTATTGTGGAGGGCAGTCTTTTTGCTACTAGGGGCCGGTCGCACCGTGGATGCGGTCAAATGACGTGTCTTCCACCAGCGGGAGCCACTATGCGTATGCCCGATCCGATCTCGATCTGCAGCGGACCCGGGAACACGAGGCCGATTGCTATCGCGGGCCCTGCATGTGATCTATCAGGGCATGTGTCCCGTTCCACAGCAAGTCTCAGTTATCGTGCTCCACTTCCTTCGCTGTCGGTATATCAGACCGGGGTCCAGTTTAATGTGCTCTAGAATCACCTATACATTGTCATCCGTGTCTCACAGACGGTGTGTACCAGTGGTCCGTGGCGCAGTATAGACCCTCGTAGATGGCGGCAACCAGTGTGACCCAGGGCCTCGCCGTGAATCTGCGGTCCGTATTCCGGTGTACCTTTGTCCGTGGAGGGCCCCCTCACCATCCGGGAACACAACCTGTGACCATTCCGACCAGGGGTGTCGGCGGCAGTGTGCTCAACGGCCTCCTCGGCGCCCCTGCACTATGTCTGCCCACTGCGCCCTTCACGGTCAGCCACCAACACAGCCAGTTTAAGGGCCCCCTTCCGGATCCTCCCTGTGGTGAGCTCCTCTATGCCGGGGGGGGACACCCACCCCACTGGTCCTTGGGTCGTCGGGTCGGCGCGGACCACCACCGGGCGCCCTCTGCTCAGTCGCGCACCCAGTAAGTCCGCCTACCGCCCTTGTCCCCGGGGCGATACGGTCTTCCCCCGACGCCTTGCTGTGTCTCGGATGTGTCCGGCGGGCCAGTCCTCCCTGCTCCCTGCTAACCTTGTACTGGTGTCCAGCAGGTCTCTGGCGCAGCGTTCGCCAATCCCGGGTCTTGTGGGGGCGCTGGGGCCGTTGATCCCTTACAGCGGTCCGTTCGCGCCTTCCGTAATGGCCGTTCGCGCGTCGCAGCCCCTCCTTCGCCTTTCTGGGAGCCGGTCTCAGATATCGCCACCAGGTCCATCCAGCAGTTGGTTCAACAGGATGTGGGCAACGGTCCGGTGGCGGTCTCCAGCGTCCGCTCCCCAACGCACCACTGTTCACAATCAATCGCGCCGTTAGACAGCCACTTCCGGTCCGACGCCGCAGCAATGTGGGTCGCAGCTTTTCCTCGCCTCTTAGGCCTCTCCGCGTTTCCCTGGGCAAAACACCCTTCACTGGGACCCGGGTGTTCCCACGGATCTCCCGCTTCGTCACCAGCCGCAGAGCGTCTCATAGGTACCGGGGGTGGGATTTCAGGCCAGAATCAGGATATTTTTCAGTATATTAGGGGTTTTCTGTAGATGGAGCTCACTTAGCCCGCGTCTGGCACGCTCAGCAGCTAGCCACGCCCCCCGTGATGTAAACAGCATTTAGAGGTAATTCATGGTCATGCAAGAAGGTCCGATTTTTCATGCAAAATGATCAATGACCTTGGACCTGAGGAAATTGCTCTGAGATGACCAAAATGATCCGTTTTGATAATTTCCATATTTCAACTTATTTTGACTTTCAGATGTGGATCATCACTTTTGGAGCTAAAATGAGCATGTTTATAGTCATTTTCAAGCTTCTAGGGAGTAAAAACACAGCATTTGGCACAAGGGTAAAAGTGACTTAAAATGACCCAAATCCGCATTTTGAGGGCTAAAAACATGTTTATTCACTGCGGGAAGAGATATAAACACAATTTAGAGGTAATTCATGTTCATGCGAGAAGGTCCGATTTTTCATGCAAAACGATCGATGACCCGCGACCTGAGGATATTGCTCTGAGATTACCAAAATGGTCCGATTTGACAATTTCCATCTTTCAACTGATTTTGACTTTCAGATGTGGATCATCACTTTTGGAGATAAAATTACCATATTTATAGTCATTTTCATGCTTCTAGGGAGCCAAAACTCAAGATTGGGCGCATGGGTAAAAGTGACTTAAAATGACCCAAATCCGCACTTTGAGGGCTTAAAACATGTTTATTCACTGCGGGGAGTGATATAAACACAATTTAGAGGTAATTCATGTTCATGCGAGAAGGTCCGATTGTTCATGCAAAAGGATCGATGACCCGCGACCTGAGGGAATTGCTCTGAGAGGACCAAAATGGTTCGTTTTGAAACTGTCCATCTTTCAACTAATTTTGACTTTCAGATGTGGATGATCACTTTTGGAGCTGAAATGAGCATGTTTAAAAATCATTTTCAAGCTTCTAGGGAGCCAAAACTCAAGATCTGGTTCAAGGGTAAAAGTGACTTAAAATGACTCAAATGCTCACTTTGAGTGCTTAAAATTTTTTTATTCACTGCGGGAAGTGATATAATGAACATTTAGAGGTAATTCATGTTCATGCAAGAAGGTCCGAATTTTCATGCAAAACCATTGATGACCAGCGACCTGAGGAAATTGCTCTGAGAGGACCAAAATGGTCTGTTTTGACAATTTCCATCTTTCAACTAATTTTGACTTTCAGATGTGGATCATCCCTTTTGGAACTAAAATGACCATATTTATAGTAATTTTCATGCTTCTAGGGAGCCAAAACTCAAAATTGGGCGCATGGGTAAAAGTGACTTAAAATGACCCACATGCTCACTTTGTGGGCTTAAAACGTGTTTATTCACTTCAGGAAGTGATATCAACACCATTTAGAGATAATTCATGTTTCCAACTCCCCATCTGTCTTCCCCATCTCCACCCTCTCCCCATCGGTCTCTCCCTTATCTCCCTCTCCCTCATCATCTCTCCCCCATCTGTTTCCCCCTATCTCGACCGTCTCCCCATCAGTCTCTCCCTCATCTTGCTTTCCCTCATCCCCCATCTCCCTCATCCCATGTCCCTCCTAATCTGTCTCCACCATCTCCACCCTGTCCCCATCTCCCTCTCTATCCTCTCTCCACCTGTCTCTCCCTCATCTCCCTCATCCCATGTCCTTCTCCGATCTGTCTCCCCAATCTGGTCATCGGTCTCCCCCATCTGTCTCCCCATCCGTCTCCCCCATCTCTCTCCCCATCTCCCCATATTATCTCCCCATAATATCTCCATTATACCTCCATTATATCTCTGTTTTATCCACATTTTATCTCTGCTTAATCTCTATGTTATCACTGTATTATCCCCATTTATCTCCACTTTAGCTCCATTGTATCCCAATTTTAGCCCCATTTTATCCCCCATTTTAGCTCCACTTTATCCCCATTTTAGCTCCATTTTGTTCCCATTTTTCCTCCATTTTATCCCCAATTTATCTCCAGTTTATCTCCATTATCTCTCTACTTTATTTACATTAAATCTCCGTCCCTTACCATCCAATCTCCATCTCTGGATCCCATCTCCATCTCCCCATCCTATCTCCAACTCCCCATCCCCATCTCCATCCCATCTCCATCGCCCCATCTCTTCTCCATCTCCCCATCTCCATCTCCATCCCATCTCCATAATATGAGCATGATCATAGGCAATTTCCTGCTTCTAGGGAGCCAAAACTCAAGATTTGGCACATGGGTAAAAGTGACTCAAAATTACCCAAATGCTCACTTTGAGGGCTTAAACATGTTTATTCACTGCGGGAAGTGATATAATCAACATTTAGAGGTAATTCATGTTCATGCGAGAAGGTCCGATTTTTCATGGAAAACGATTGATGACCCGCGACCTGAGGAAATTGCTCTGAGATTACCAAAATGGTCCGTTTTGAAAATGTCCATCTTTCAACTAATTTTGACTTTCAGATGTGGATCATCACTTTTGGACCTAAATTAAGCATTTTTAAAGTAATTTTCTAGCTTCTAGGGAGCCGAATCTCAAGATTTTGGTTCAAGGGTAAAAGTGACTTAAAATGACCCAAATGCTCACTTTGAGGGCTTAAAACATGTTTATTCACTGAGGGAAGTGATATAAACACCATTTAGAGGTAATTCATGTTCATTCGAGAAGGTCCGATTTTTCATGCGAAACGATTGATGACCCGCGGCCTGAGGAAATTGCTCTGAGATTACCAAAATGGTCCGTTTTGAAAATGTCCATCTTTCAACTAATTTTGACTTTCAGATGTAGATCATCACTTTTGGAGCTGAAATGAGCATGTTTAAAGTCATTTTCAAGCTTCTAGGGAGCCAAAACTCAAGATCTGGTTCAAGGGTAAAAGTGACTTAAAATGACTCAAATGTTCACTTTGAGGGCTTAAAATGTGTTTATTCACTGCGGGAAGTGATATAATCACCATTTAGAGGTAATTCATGTTCATGCAAGATAGTCCGATTTTTCATGCAAATCGATCGATGACCTTGGACCTGAGGAAATTGCTCTGAAATGACCAAAATGGTCTGTTTTGATAATTTCCATCTTTAAACTAATTTTGACTTTCAGATGTAGGTTATCACTTTTGGAGCTAAAATGAACATGTTTATAGTCATTTTCAAGCTTCTAGGGAGCCAAAACTCAAGATTTGGTGCAAGGGTAAAAGTGACTTAAAATGGCTCAAATGCTCACTTTGAGGGCTTAAAATGTGTTTATTCACTGCGGGAAGTGATATAAACACCATTTAGAGGTAATTCATGTTCATGCGAGAAGGTCCGATTTTTCATGCAAAACGACCGATGACCTGCGACCTGAGGAAATTGCCCTGAGAAGACCAAACTGGTCCGTTTTGAAAATTGCCATCTTTCAACTAAGTTTGACTTTCAGATGTGGATGATCACTTTTGGAGCTAAAATGAGCATGTTTAAAGTTATTTTCATGCTTCTAGGGAGCCAAAACTCAAGATGTGGCACATGGGTAAAAGTGACTCAAATTACCCAAAAGCTCACTTTGAGGGTTTAAAACATGTTTATTCACTGCATGAAGTGATATAAACACCATAGAGGTAATTCATATTCATACGAGAAGGTCCGATTTTTCATGCAAAAGGATCGATGAACCGTGACCTGAGGAAATTGCTCTGAGAGGAACAAAATGGTCCGTTTTGAAAATGTTCATCTTTCAACTCATTTTGACTTTCAGATGTGGATCATGGCTTTTGGAGATAAAATTACCTTATTTATAGTCATTTTTATGCTTCTAGGGAGTCAAAACTCAAGATTTGGCGCTAGGGTAAAAGTGACGTAAAATGACCCAAATCCGCACTTTGAGTGCTTAAAACATGTTTATTCACTGAGGGAAGTGATATAAACACCATTTAGAGGTAATTCATGTTCATGCGAGAAGGTCCGATTTTTCATGCAAAACAATCGATGACCCGCGACCTGAGGAAATTGCTCTGAGATGACCAAAATGGTCCGTTTTGAAAATGTCCATCTTTCAACTAATTTTGACTTTCAGATGTGTATCATCACTTTTGGAGCTAAAATGAGCATGTTTAAAGTTATTTTCATGCTTCTAGGTAGCCACAACTCTGGATTTGGCGCAAGGGTAAAAGTGACCTAAAATGACTCAAATGCACACTTTGAGGGCTTAAAACATGTTTATTCATTACGGGAAGTGATTTAAACACCATTTAGAGGTAATTCTTGTTCATGCAAGAAGGTCCGAATTCTCATGCAAAATAATCGATGACCCTCGACCTGAGGAAATTGCTCTGAGAGGACCTAAATGGTCCGTTTTGAAAATGTCAATCTTTCAACTAATTTTGACTTTCAGATGTGGATCATCCCTTTTGGAACAAAAATGACCATATTTATAGTAATTTTCATGCTTCTAGGGAGCCAAAACTCAAGATTTGGCGCATGGGCAAAAGTGACTTAAAATGACCCACATGCTCACTTTGTGGGCTGAAAACGTGTTTATTCACTGCAGGAAGTGATATCAACACCATTTAGTGGTAATTGATGTTTCCAACTCCCCATCTGTCTCCCCCATCTCCACCCTCTCCCCATCACCCTCTCCCCATCGGTCTCTCCCTCATCTCCCTCTCCCTCATCATCTCTCCCCCATCTGTCTCCCACATATTCACCGTTTCCCCATCAGTCTCTCCCTCATCTTGCTCTCCCTCATCCCCCATCTCCCTCATTCCATGTCCCTCCTCATCTGTCTCCACCATCTCCACCCTGTCCCCATCTCCCTCTCTATCCTCTCTCCACCTGTCTCTCCCTCATCTCCCTCATCCAATGTCCTTCTCCGATCTGTCTCCCCAATCTGGTCATCGGTCTCCCCCATCTGTCTCCCCATCCGTCTCCCCCATCTCTCTCCCCATCTCCCCATATTATCTCCCCATAATATCTCCATTATACCTCCATTATATCTCTGTTTTATCCACCTTTTATCTCTGCTTAATCTCCATGTTATCCCTGTATTATCCCCATTTATCTCCACTTTAGCTCCATTTTATCCCAATTTTATCTCCACTTTATCACCACTATAACCCCATTTTATCCCCCACTTTAGCCACATTTTAGCCTCATTTTATCTCTTTTATCCCCATTTTAGCTCCACTTTAGATCCATTTTATCCCCATTTTTCCTCAATTGTATCTCCATTTTATCCCCAATTTATCTCTAGTTTATCTCCATTATCTCTCTACTTTGTTTACATTAAATCTCCGTCCCTTACCATCCAATCTCCATCTCTGCATCCCATCTCCATCTCCCCATCTCTTCTCCATCTCCCATCTCCATCTACATCTCATCTCCATAAAATGAGCATGATCATAGTCATTTTCCTGCTTCTAGGGAGCCAAAACTCATGATTTGACACATGGGTAAAAGTGACTTAAAATTACCCAAATGCTCACTTTCAGGGCTTAAAACATGTTTATTCACTGCGGGAAGTGATATAATCAACATTTAGAGGTAATTCATGTTCATGCGAGAAGGTCCGATTTTTCATGCAAAATGATTGATGACCCGCGACCTGAGGAAATTGCTCTGAGATTACCAAAATGGTCCGTTTTGATAATTTCCATATTTCAACTAATTTTGACTTTCAGATGTGGATCATCACTTTTGGAGATAAAATTACCATATTTATAGTCATTTTCATGCTTCTAGGGAGCCAAAACTCAAGATTTGGCGCATGGGTAAAACTGACTTAAAATTACCCAAATCCACACTTTGAGGGCTTAAAACATGTTCATTCACCGAGGGAAGTGATATAAACACCATTTAGAGGTAATTCATGTTCATGCGAGAAGGTCTGATTTTCATGCAAAACGATCGATGACCCGCGACCTGAGGAAAATGCTCTGAGATGACCAAAATGGTCTGTTTTGAAAATGCAAATGGAGGTCTTACGAGGGTAAGAACTATCTCAGAGGACTCTTGATGCACAGAAAGTGCGTGAAATCATTAGTTGAAATGAACGTGATAATGTCTCCACGTATATTCAATGAAATTTATTTATCAAAGTACTTCAAAAAGTATCTCAGAAAAACATATTGACTTCATATGTTGTTGATTTCAACCTTGTACAGTAGAAAAGACGTAAGGTCCAAGTAACAACTTCTCAAGGTAATTCACAACCCCTGTTTTGAAAATGTCCATCTTTCAACTAATTTTGACTTTCAGTTGTGGATGATCACTTTTGGAGCTAAAATGAGCATGTTTAAAGTAATTTTTAAGCTTCTAGGGAGC
Organism: Lissotriton helveticus; assembly: GCF_964261635.1. Lineage (NCBI taxonomy): Eukaryota > Metazoa > Chordata > Amphibia > Caudata > Salamandridae > Lissotriton > Lissotriton helveticus. The sequence goes on along the minus strand of NC_136065.1, from coordinate 642,217,642 downwards.
CAAAACTCAAGATTTGTTTCAAGGGTAAAAGTGACTTAAAATGACTCAAATGATCACTTTGAGGGCTTAAAATGTGTTTATTCACTGCGGGAAGCGATATAATCACCATTTAAAGGTAATTCTTGTTCATGCAAGAAGGTCCGAATTTTCATGCAAAATAATCGATGACCCGCGACCTGAGGAAATTGCGCTGAGAGGACCAAAATGGTCAGTTTTGAAAAGTTCCATCCTTCAACTAATTTTAACTTTCAGATGTGGATCATCACTTTTGGAGCTAAAATGACAATATTTATAGCCATTTTCATGCTTCTAGGGAGACAAAACTCAAGGTTTGGCTCATGGGTAAAAGTGACTTAAAATGACTCAACAGTGCACTTTGAGGGCGTAAACATGTTTATTCACTGCGGGAAGTGATATAAACACCATTTAGAGGTAATTCATGTTCATGCGAGAACGTCCGATTTTTCATGCAAAACGACCAATGACCTGCGACCTGAGGAAATTGCTCAGAGAGGACCAAAATGGTCAGTTTTGAAAAATGTAATCTTTCAACTAATTTTGACTTTCAGATGTGGATCATCACTTTTGGAGATAAAATGACCATATTTATAGTCGTTTTCATGCTTCTAGGGAGCCAAAACTCAAGATTTGGCGCATGGGTAAAAGTGACTCAATATGACCCAAATGCTCACTTTGAGGGCTTAAAACAAGTTTATTCACTGCGGGAAGTGATATAAACAACATTTAGAGGTAATTCATGTTCATGCGAGAAGTTCCGATTTTTCATGCAAAACGACCGATGACCTACGACCTGAGGAAATTGCTCTGAGATGATCAAAATGGTCCGTTTTGAAAATTGCCATCTTTCAACTAATTTTGATTTTCAGATGTGGATCTTCACTTTTGGAGCTAAAATGAGCATGTTTAAAGTCATTTTCATGCTTCTAGGGAGGCACAACTCAAGATTTGGCGCAAGGGTAAAACGCAAGGGTAAAAGTGACTTAAAATGACTCAAATGCACACTTTCAAGGATTAAACAAGTTTATTCACTACGGGAAGTGATTTAAACACCATTTAGAGGTAATTGATGTTCATGCGAGTAAGTCCGATATTTCATTCAAAATGATAGATGACCCGCGACCTGAGGAAATTGCTCTGAAATTACGAAAATGGTCCGTTTTGAAAATTCCCATCTTTAAACTAGTTTTGACTTTCAGATGTGGATCATCACTTTTGGAGCTAAAATGAGCATGTTTATAGTCATTTTCAAGCATTAGGAAGCCAAAACTCAAGATTTGGTGCAAGGGTAAAAGTGACTTAAAATGACTCAAATGCTCACTTTGAGGGCTTAAAATGTGTTTATTCACCGCGGGAAGTGATATAATCACCATTTCGAGGTAATTCATGTTCATGTGAGATAGTCCGAGGTTTTCATGCAAAATGATCGATGACCTTGGACCTGAGGAAATTGCTTTGAGATTACCAAAATGGTCCGTTTTGATAATTTTCATATTTCAACTTATTTTGACTTTCAGATGTGGATCATCAATTTTTGGAGCTAAAATGAGCATGTTTATAGTCATTTTCAAGCTTCCAGGGAGTAAAAACACAAGATTTGGCACAAGGGTAAAAGTGACTTAAAATGACCCAAATCCGCACTTTGAGGGCTTAAAACATGTTTATTTACTGCGGGAAGTGATATAAACACAATTTAGAGGTAATTCATGTTCATGCGAGAAGGTCTGATTTTTCATGCAAAAGGATCGATGACCCGCGACCTGAGGGAATTGCTCTGAGAGGACCAAAATGGTCCGATTTGACAATTACCATCTTTCAACTAATTTTGACTTTCAGATGTGGATCATCACTTTTGGAGATAAAATTACCATATTTATAGTCATTTTCATGCTTCTACAGAGCCAAAACTCAAGTTTGTGCGAATGGGTAAAAGTGACTTAAAATGACCCAAATCCGCACTTTGAGGGCTTAAAACATGTTTATTCACTGCGGGAAGTGATATAAACACAATTTAGAGGTAATTCATGTTCATGCGAGAAGGTCTGATTTTTCATGCAAAAGGATCGATGACCCGCGACCTGAGGGAATTGCTCTGAGAGGACCAAAATGGTCCGTTTTGAAACTGTCCATCTTTCAACTAATTTTGACTTTCAGGTGTAGATGATCACTTTTGGAGCTGAAATGAGCATGTTTAAAGTCATTTTCAAGCTTCTAGGGAGCCAAAACTCAAGATTTGGTTCAAGGGTAAAAGTGACTTAAAATGACTCAAATGCTCACTTTGAGGGCTTAAAATGTGTTTATTCACTGCGGGAAGTGATATCAACACCATTTAGAGATAATTCATGTTTCCAACTCCCCATCTGTCTACCCCATCTCCACCCTCTCCCCATCGGTCTCTCCCTCATCTCCCTCTCCCTCATCATCTCTCCCCCATCTGTCTCCCCCATCTCCACCGTCTTCCCATCAGTCTCTCCCTCATTTTGCTCTCCCTCATCCCCCATCTCCCTCATCCCATTTCCCTCCTAATCTGTCTCCACCATCTCCACCCTGTCCCCATCTCCCTCTCTATCCTCTCTCCACCTGTCTCTCCCTCATCTCCCTCATCCCATGTCCTTCTCCGATCTGTCTCCCCAATCTGGTCATCGGTCTCCCCCATCTGTCTCCCCATCTGTCTCCCCCATCTCTGTCCCCATCTCCCCATATTATCTCCCCATAATATCTCCATTATACCTCCATTATATCTCTGTTTTATCCACATTTTATCTCTGCTTAATCTCTATGTTATCACTGTATTATCCCCACTTTAGCGCCATTTTATCCTCACTTTAGCCCCATTTTATCCCTGTTGTAACCCCACTTTATCTTCATTTTAGCACCATTTTATCTCCACTTTAGCCCCATTTTAGTTCCATTTTATCCCCATTTCCCCTCCATTTTATCTCCATTTTATCCCCAATTTATCTCCAGTTTATCTCCATTATCTCTCTACTTTATTTACATTAAATCTCCGTCCCTTACCATCCAATCTACATCTCTGCATCCCATCTCCATCTCCCCATCCTATCTCCAACTCCCAATCCCCATCTCCATCCCATCTCCATCTCCATCTCCCCATCTCTTCTCCATCTCCCCATCTCCATCTCCATCCCATCTCCATAATATGAGCATGATCATAGTCAATTTCCTGCTTCTAGGGAGCCAAAACTCAAGATTTGGCACATGGGTAAAAGTGACTCAAAATTACCCAAATTCTCACATTGAGGGCTTAAACATGTTTATTCACTGTGGGAAGTGATATAATCAACATTTAGAGGTAATTCATGTTCATGCGAGAAGGTCCGATTTTTCATGCAAAACGATTGATGACCCGCGACCTGAGGAAATTGCTCTGAGATTACCAAAATGGTCCGTTTTGAAAAGGTTCATCTTTCAACTAATTTTGACTTTCAGATGTGGATCATCACTTTTGGACCTAAATTAAGCATTTTTAAAGTCATTTTCAAGCTTCTAGGGAGCCGAATCTCAAGATTTTGGTTCAAGGGTAAAAGTGACTTAAAATGACCCAAATGCTCACTTTGAGGGCTTAAAACATGTTTATTCACTGAGGGAAGTGATATAAACACCATTTATAGGTAATTCATGTTCATACGAGAAGGTCCGATTTTTCATGCGAAACGATTGATGACCCGCGACCTGAGGAAATTGCTCTGAGATTACCAAAATGGTCCGTTTTGAAAATGTCCATCTTTCAACTAATTTTGACTTTCAGATGTAGATCATCACTTTTGGAGCTGAAATGAGCATGTTTAAAGTCATTTTCAAGCTTCCAGGGAGCCAAAACTCAAGATCTGGTTCAAGGGTAAAAGTGACTTAAAATGACTCAAATGCTCACTTTGAGGGCTTAAAATGTGTTTATTCACTGCGGGAAGTGATATAATCGCCATTTAGAGGTAATTCATGTTCATGCAAGATAGTCCGATTTTTCATACAAAATGATCGATGATCTTGGACCTGAGGAAATTGCTCTGAAATGACCAAAATGGTCTGTTTTGATAATTTCCATCTTTAAACGAATTTTGACTTTCAGATGTGGATCGTCCCTTTTGGAACTAAAATGACAATATTTATAGTCATTTTCATGCTTCTAGGGAGCAAAAACTCAAGATTTGGCGCATGGGTAAAAGTGACTTAAAATGACCCATATCCGCACTTTGAGGGCTTAAAACATGTTTATTCACCGAGGGAAGTGATATAAACACCATTTAGAGGTAATTCATGTTCATGCGAGAAGGTCCGATTTTTCATGCAAAACGACCGATGACCTGCGACCTGAGGAAATTGCCCTGAGAAGACCAAAATGGTCCGTTTTGAAAATTGCCATCTTTCAACTAAGTTTGACTTTCGGATGTGGATGATCACTTTTGGAGCTAAAATGAGCATGTTTAAAGTTATTTTCATGCTTCTAGGGAGCCAAAACTCAAGATTTGGCACATGGGTAAAAGTGACTCAAATTTCCCAAAAGCTCACTTTAAGGGCTTAAAACATGTTTATTCACTGCATGAAGTTATATAAACACCATAGAGGTAATTCATATTCATACGAGAAGGTCCGATTTTTCATGCAAAAGGATCGATGACCCGTGACCTGAGGAAATTGCTCTGAGAGGAACAAAATGGTCCGTTTTGAAAATTTCCATCTTTCAACTAATTTTGACTTTCAGATGTGGATCATGGCTTTTGGAGCTAAAATTACCATGTTTATAGTCATTTTTAAGCTTTAGGAAGCCAGAACTCAAGATGTGGCGCATGGGCAAAAGTGACTTAAAATGACCCACATGCTCACTTTGTGGGCTTAAAACATGTTTATTCACTGCAGGAAGTGATATCAACACCATTAAGTGGTAATTGATGTTTCCAACTCCCCATCTGTCTCCCCCATCTCCACCCTCTCCACATCACCCTCTCCCCATCGGTCTCACCCTCATCTCCCTCTCCCTCATCATCTCTCCCCCATCTGTCTCCCACATATTCACCGTTTCCCCATCACTCTCTCCCTCATCTTGCTCTCCCTCATCCCCCATCTCCCTCATCCCATGTCTCTCCTCATCTGTCTCCACCATCTCCACCCTGTCCCCATCTCCCTCTCTATCCTTTCTCCACATGTCTCTCCCTCATCTCACTCATCCCATGTCCTTCTCTGATCTGTCTCCCCAATCTGGTCATCGGTTTCCCCCATCTGTCTCCCCATCCGTCTCCCCCATCTCTCTCCCCATCTCCCCATATTATCTCCCCATAATATCTCCATTATACCTCCATTATATCTCTGTTTTATCCACCTTTTATCTCTGCTTAATCTCCATGTTATCCCTGTATTATCCCCATTTATCTCCACTTTAGCTCCATTTTATCCCAATTTTATCTCCACTTTATCACCACTATAGCCACATTTTATCCCCATTTTAGCTCCACTTCAGCCCCATTTATCCCCATTTTAGCTCTGATTTATCCCCATTTTAGCTCCACTTTAGCTCCGTTTTATCCCCATTTTCCTCAATTGTATCTCCATTTTATCCCCAATTTATCCCCAGTTTATCTCCATTATCTCTCTACTTTATTTACATTAAATCTCCGTCCCTTACCATCCAATCTCCATCTCTGCATCCCATCTCCATTTCCCCATCCTATCTCCAACTCCCCATCTCCATCTCCATCCCATCTCCATCTCCCCATCTCTTCTCCATCTCCCATCTCCATCTCCATCTCATCTCCGTAAAATGAGCATGATCATAGTCATTTTCCTGCTTCTAGGGAGCCAAAACTCATGATTTGGCACATAGGTAAAAGTGACTTAAAATTACCCAAATTCTCACTTTGAGGGCTCAAAACATGTTTATTTACTGCAGGAAGTGATATAAACACCATAGAGGTAATTCATGTTCATGCGAGAAGGTCCGATTTTTCATGCAAAATGATTGATGATCCGCGACCTGAGAAAATTGCTCTGAGAGGACCAAAATGGTCCGATTTGACAATTTCAGTTTTTCAACTAATTTTGACTTTCAGATGTGGATCATCACTTTTGGAGATAAAATTACCATATTTATAGTCATTTTCATGCTTCTAGGGAGCCAAAACTCAAGATTTGGCGCATGGGTAAAACTGACTTAAAATTTCCCAAATCCACACTTTGAGGGCTTAAAACATGTTCATTCACCGAGGGAAGTGATATAAACACCATTTAGAGGTTATTCATGTTCATGCGAGAAGGTCCGATTTTCATGCAAAACGATCGATGACCCGCGACCTGAGGAAAATGCTCTGAGATGACCAAAATGGTCTGTTTTGAAAATGTCCATCTTTGAACTAATTTTGACTTTCAGATGTGGATGATCACTTTTGGAGCTAAAATGAGCATGTTTAAAGTCATTTTCAAGCTTCTAGGGAGCCAAAACTCAAGATATGGTTCACGGGTAAAAGTGACTTAAAATGACTCAAATGCTCACTTTGAGGGCTTAAAATGTGTTTTTTCACTGCGGGAAGTGATATAATCACCATTTAGAGGTAATTCTTGTTCATGCAAGAAGGTCCGAATTTTCATGCAAAATAATCGATGACCCGCGACCTGAGGAAATTGTTCTGAGAGGAACAAAATGGTCAGCTTTGAAAAGTTCAATCTTTCAACTAATTTTAACTTTCAGATGTGGATCATCACTTTTGGAGCTAAAATGACCATATTTATAGTCATTTTCATGCTTCTGGGAGCCAAAACTCAAGGTTTGGCTCATGGGTAAAAGTGACTTAAAATGACCCAACTGCGCACTTTGAGGGCTTAAAACATGTTTATTCATTGCGGGAAGTGATATAAACACCATTTAGAGGTAATTCATGTTCATGCGAGAAAGTCCGATTTTTCATGCAAAACGACAGATGACCTGCGGCCTGAGGAAATTGCTCTGGGAAGATCAAAATGGTCCGTTTTGAAAATTGCCATCTTACAACTAATTTTGACTTTCAGATGTGGATCATCACTTTTGGAGCTAAAATGAGCATGTTTAAAGTCATTTTCAAACTTCTAGGGAGCCAAAACTCAAGATTTGGTTCAAGGGTAAAGGTGACTTAAAATGACTCAAATGCTCACTTTGAGGGCTTAAAATGTGTTTATTCACTGCGGGAAGTGATATAATCACCATTTAGAGGTAATTCTTGTTCATGCAAGAATGTCTGAATTTTCATGCAAAATAATCGATGACCCGCGACCTGAGGAAATTGCTCTGAGATGACCAAAATGGTCAGTTTTGAAAATTTCAATCTTTCAACGAATTTTAACTTTCAGATGTGGATCATCACTTTTGGAGATAAAATGACCATATTTATAGTCGTTTTCATGCTTCTAGGGAGCCAAAACTCAAGATTTGGCGCATGGGTAAAAGTGACTCAAAATGACCCAAAAGCTCACTTTGAGGGCTTAAAACACGTTTATTCACTGCGAGAAGTGATATAAACAACATTTAGAGGTAATTCATGTTCATGCAAGAAGGTCCAAATTTTTCATGCAAAACTATTGATGACCCGCGACCTGAGGAAATTGCTCTGAGATGAACAAAAGGGTCCGTATTGAAAATGTCCATCTTTCAACTAATTTTGACTTTCAGATGTGGATCATCACTTTTGGAAATAAAATGACCATATTTGTAGTCGTTTTCATGCTTCTAGGGGGCCAAAACTCAAGATTTGGCGCATGGGTAAAAGTGACTCAAAAAGACCCAAATGCTCACTTTGAGGGCTTAAAATGTGTTTATTCACTGCGGGAAGTGATATAATCACCATGTAATTCTTGTTCATGCAAGAAGGTTCGAATTTTCATGCAAAATAATCGATGACCCGCAACCTGAGGAAATGGCTCTGAGAGGACCAAAATGGTCAGTTTTGGAAAATTTCAATCTTTCAACTAATTTTAACTTTCAGATGTGAATCATCACTTTTGGAGCTAAAATGACCATATTTATAGTCATTTTCATGCTTCTAGGGAGCCAAAACGCAAGGTTTGGCTCATGGGTAAAGTGACTTTAAATGACCCAATTGCGCACTTTGAGGGCTTAAAACATGTTTATTCACTGCGGGAAGTGATATAAACACCATTTAGAGGTAATTCATGTTCATGCGAGAAGTTCCGATTTTTCATGCAAAACGACCGATGACCTATGACCTGAGGAAATTGCTCTGAGAAGATCAAAATGGTCCGTTTTGAAAATTGCCATCTTTCAAATAATTTTGACTTTCAGATGTGGATCATCACTTTTGGAGCTAAAATGAGCATGTTTAAAGTCATTTTCATGCTTCTAGGGAGCCACAACTCAAGATATGGCGCAAGGGTAAAAGTGACTTAAAATGACTCAAATGCACACTTTCAGGGCCTAAACATGTTTATTCACTACGGGAAGTGATTTAAACACCATTTAGAGGTAATTGATGTTCATGCGAGTAAGTCCGATATTTCATGCAAAATGATAGATGACCCGCGACCTGAGGAAATTGCTCTGAAATTACGAAAATGTTCCGTTTTGAAAATTCCAATCTTTCAACTAGTTTTGACTTTCAGATGTGGATCATCACTTTTGGAGCTAAAATGAGCATGTTTATAGTCATTTTCAAGCTTTAGGAAGCCAAAACTCAAGATTTGGTGCATGGGCAAAAGTGATTTAAAATGACCCACATGCTCACTTTGTGGGCTTAAAGCGTGTTTTTTCACTGCAGGAAGTGATATAAACACCATTTAGAGGTAATTCATGTTTCCAACTCCACATCTGTCTCCCCCATCTCCACCCTCTCCCCATCACCCTCTCCCCATCGGTCTTTCCCTCATCTCCCTCTCCCTCTTCATCTCTCCCCCATCTGTCTCCCCCATCTCCACCGTCTCCCCATCAGTCTCTCCCTCATCTTGCTCTCCCTCATCCCCTATCTCCCTCATCCCATTTCCCTCCTCATCTGTCTCCACCATCTCCACCCTGTCCCCATCTTCCTCTCTATCCTCTCTCCACCTGTCTCTCCCTCATCTCCCTCATCCTATGTCCTCCGATCTGTCTCCCCAATCTGGTCATCGGTCTCCCCCATCTCTCTCCCCATCTCCCCATATTATCTCCCCATAATATCTCCATTATACCTCCATTATATCTCTGTTTTATCCACATGTTATCTCTGATTAATCTCCTGGTTATCCCTGTATTATCCCGGTTTATCTCCACTTTAGCTCCATTTTATCCCCATTTTATCTCCACTTTATCCCAACTTTAGCTCCATTTTATCCCAATTTTTCATTCTTTTTATCCCCAATTTATCTCCAGTTTATCTCCATTATCTCTCGACTTTATCTATACTACTATTATAAAGGAAGAACATTGAACATTTGAGGCGGGTAAACTCGGGAACCACAGCGCCAATCCACACACCCGATACATCCTTGTAATTGTCAGGGTGTGCAGATGGACATAGGCTATATAAATAAATAAAAATAAGGTATTTAAAAAATTTACGAGAAAAATAAAAGTAGTCCCATAAAAGTAGCGCCGGCCACAACGTGCGTGCTGAGATCAGGAGCGCAGGGAGGAGCGGTGTCCAGGGGCCCAAGGAGGAGCGGCGGACATGAGCGAGGGGAGGAGCGGCGGACAGGCGGGGAGGAGCGGTGAGGAGCGGCGGACAGGCTGGGAGGAGCGGAAAGGAGCGGCCGACAGGTGGGGAGGAGCGGCGAGGAGCGGCGGACCGGTGAACTCAGGAGCGCGGGGAGGAGGTGCGGATGAGGTAAGGCTCCCGGGGACCCACGGACAATGTTGAGGCGGGCGGGAGGAGCGGTGAGGAGCGGCGGACGGGCTGGGAGGAGCGGAGAGGAGCGGCGGACATTCGGGGAGGAGCGGCGAGGAGCGGCGGACCGGTGAACTCAGGAGCGCGGGGAGGTGCGGCAGATGAGGTAAGGCTCCGGGGGACCCACGGACAATGTCGGGGCAGGCGGGGGCCCTGAAGCCAAGGTCGGGATGGGCTGCTACTCCGGGGGACCCACGGACGATGTCGGGGCGGGCGGGGGCCCTGAAGCCTGATTGCTCCCTGACAAGGTCGGGACGGGCTGCTAGTTTACATTAAATCTCAGTCCCTCACCATCCAATCTCCATCTCTGCATCCCATCTCCATCTCCCCATCCTATCTCCAACTCCCCATCTCCATCTCCATCCCAACTCCATATCCCCATCTCTTCACCATCTCCTCATCTCCATCTCCATCCCCTCTCCATAAAATGAGCATGATCATAGTCATTTTCCTGCTTCCAGGGAGCCTAAACTCAAGATTTGGCACATGGGTAAAAGTGACCCAAAATTACCCAAATGCTCACTTTGAGGGCTTAAAACATATTTATTCACTGCAGGAAGTGATATAAACACCATAGAAGTAATTCATGTTCATGCGAGAAGGTCCACATTTTCATGCAAAAGGATCAATGACCCGTGACCTGAGGAAATTGCTCTGAGAGGAACAAAATGGTCCGTTTTGAAAATTTCCATCTTTCAACTAATTTTGACTTTCAGATGTGGATCATCGCTTTTGGAGATAAAATTACCATATTTATGGTCATTTTCATGCTTCTAGGGAGCCAAAACTCAAGATTTGGTGCAAGGGTAAAAGTGACTTAAAATGACCCAAATCCCCACTTTGAGGGCTTAAAACATGTTTATTCACTGAGGGAAGTGATATAAACACCATTTAGAGGTAATTCATGTTCATGCGAGAAGGTCCGATTTTTCATGCAAAATGATCGATGACCTTGGACCTGAGGAAATTGCTCTGAGATGACCAAAATGGTCTGTTTTGATAATTTCCATCTATAAACTAATTTCGACTTTCAGTTGTGGATCATCACTTTTGGAGCTAAAATTAGCATGTTTATAGTAATTTTCAAGCTTCCAGGGAGCCAAAACTTAAGATTTGGCGCAAGGGTAAAAGTGACTTAAAATGGCTCAAATGCTCACTTTGAGGGCTTAAAATGTGTTTATTCACTGCGGGAAGTGATATAATCAACATTTAGAGGTAATTCATGTTCATGCAAGAAGGTCTGAATTTTCATGCAAAACCATCGATGACCAGCGACCTGAGGAAAATGCTCTGAGAGGACCAAAATGGTACGTTTTGACAATTTCCATCTTTCAACTAATTATGACTTTCAGATGTGGATCATCCCTTTTGGAACTAAAATGACCATATTTATAGTCATTTTCATGCTTCTAGGGAGCCAAAACTCAAGATTTGGTGCATGGGCAAAATTGACAAAATGACCCACATGCTCACTTTGTGGGCTTAAAACGTGTTTATTCACTGCAGGAAGTGATATCAACACCATTTAGAGGTAATTCATGTTTCCAACTCCCCATCTGTCTCCCCCATCTCCACCCTCTCCCTATCACCCTCTCCCCATCGGTCTCTCCCTCATCTCCCTCTCCCTCATCATCTCTCCCCCATCTGTCTCCCCCATCTCTACCCTGTCCCCATCTCCCTCTCTATCCTCTCTCCACCTGTCTCTCCCTCATCTCCCTCATCCCATGTCCTTCTCCGATCTGTCTCCCCAATCTGGTCATCGGTCTCCCCCATCTGTCTCCCCATCCGTCTCCCCTATCTCTCTCCCCATCTCCCCATATTATCTCCCCATAATATCTCCATTACACCTCCATTATATCTCTGTTTTATCCACATTTCATCTCTGCTTAATCTCCATGTTATCCCTGTATTATCCCCATTTATCTCAACTTTAGCTCCATTTTATCCCCATTTTATCTCCACTTTATACCCATTTTAGTTCCAGTTTAGCCCCATCTTATCTCCATTGTATCCCCATTTTATATCCACGTTATCCCCATTTTATCTCCACTTTAGCTCCATTTTATCCCCATTTGTTTCGTCCATTTTATCCCCAATTTATCTCCAGTTTATCTCCTTTATATCTCTACTTTATTTACATTAAATCTCAGTCCCTTACCATCCAATCTCCATCTCTGCATCCCATCTCCATCTCCCCATCCTATCTCCAACTCCCCATATCCATCTCCATCCCATCTCCATCTCCCCATCTCTTCTCCATCTCCCCATCTCCATCTCCATCCCATCTCCATAAAATGAGCCTGATCATAGTAATTTTCCTGCTTCCAGGGAGCCAAAACTCAAGATTTGCCACATGGGTAAAAGTGACTCAAAATTACCCAAATGATCACTTTGAGGGCTTAAACCATGTTTATTCACTGCAGGAAGTGATATAAACACCATAGAGGTAATTCATGTTCATGCAAGAAGGTCCGAATTTTAATGCAAAACCATTGATGACCCGCGACCTGAGGAAATTCCTCTGAGAGGACCAAAATGGTCCGAGTTGACAATTTCCATCTTTCAACTAATTTTGACTTTCAGATGTGGATCATCACTTTTGAAGATAAAATTACCATATTTTAGTCATTTTCATGCTTCTAGGGCGCCAAAACTCAAGATTTGACGCATTGGTAAAAGTGACTTAAATGACCCAAATCCGCACTTTGAGGGCTTAAAACATGTTTATTCACTGTGGGAAGTGATATAAACACCATTTAGAGGTAGTAATTCATGTTCATGCGAGAAGGTCTGATTTTTCATGCAAAACGATCGATGACCCGTGACCGGAGGAAATTGCTCTGAGATTACCTAAATGGTCCGTTTTGAAAATGTCCATCTTTCAACTAATTTTGACTTTCAGATATGGATCATCACTTTTGGAGCTAAAATGAGTATGTTTATAGTAATTTTCAAGCTTCTAGGGAGCCAAAACTCAAGATTTGGCGCAAGGGTAAAAGTGACTTAAAATGGCTCAAATGCTCACTTTGAGGGCTAAAAATGTGTTATTCACTGCGGGAAGTGATATAATCAACATTTAGAGGTAATTCATGTTCATGCAAGAAGGTCCGAATTTTCATGCAAAACCATCGATAACCCGCGACCTGAGGAAATTGCTCTGAGAGGACCAAAATGGTCCAATTGACAATTTGCATCTTTCAACTAATTTTGACTTTCAGATGTGGATCATCACTTTTGAAGATAAAATTACCATATTTTAGTCATTTTCATGCTTCTAGGGCGCCACAACTCAAGATTTGGCGCATAGGTAAAAGTGACTTAAAAGGACCCAAATCCGCACTTTGAGGGCTTAAAACATGTTTATTCACTGTGGGAAGTGATATAAACACCATTTAGAGGTAATTCATGTTCATGCGAGAAGGTCCGATTTTTCATGCAAAATGATCGATGACCCGCGACCGGAGGAAATTGCTCTGAGATAACCAAAATGGTCCGTTTTGAAAATGTCCAGTTTTTCAACTAATTTCTACTTTCAGATGTGGATCATCCCTTTTGGAACTAAAATGACCATATTTATAGTAATTTTCATGCTTCTAGGGAGCCAAAACTCAAGATTTGGCGCATGGGCAAAAGTGACTTAAAATGACCCACATGCTCACTTTGTGGGCTTAAAACGTGCTTATTCACTGCAGGAAGTGATATCAATACCATTTAGTGGTAATTGATGTTTCCAACTCCCCATCTGTCTCCCCCATCTCCACCCTCTCCACATCACCCTCTCCCCATCGGTCTCTCCCTCATCTCCTTCTTCCTCATCATCTCTCCCCCATCTGTCTCCCATATCTTCACCGTTTCCCCATCAGTCTCTCCCTCATCTTGCTCTCCCTCATCCCCCATCTCCCTCATCCCATGTCCTTCCTCAACTGTCTCCACCATCTCCACCCTGTCTCCATCTCCCTCTCTATCCTCTCTCCACCTGTCTCTCCCTCATCTCCCTCATCCCATGTCCTTCTCCGATCTGTCTCCCTAATGTGGTCATCGGTCTCCCCCATCTGTCTCCCCATCCGTCTCCCCCATCTCTCTCCCCATCTCCCCATTTTATCTCCCCATAATATCTCCATTATACCTCCATTATATCTCTGTTTTATCCACCTTTCATCTCTGCTTAATCTCCATGTTATCCCTGTATTATCCCCATTTATCTCCACTTTAGCCCCATTTTATCTCCATTGTATCCCCATTTTTTCTCTGCTTTATCCCCATTTAAGCTCCACTTTAACTCCATTTTATCCCCATTTTCCCTCAATTGTATCTCCATTTTATCCCCAATTTATCTCCAGTTTATCTCCATTATCTCTACTTTATTTACATTAAATCTCCGTCCCTTACCATCCACTCTCCATCTCTGCATCCCATCTCCATCTCCCCATCCTATCTCCAACTCCCCATCTCCATCTCCATCCCATCTCCATCTCCCCATCTCTTCTCCATCTCCCATCTCCATCTCCATCTCATCTCCATAAAATGAGCATGATCATAGTCATTTTCATATTTCTAGGGAGGCAAAACTCATGATTTGGCACATGGGTAAAAGTGACTTAAAATTACCCAAATGCTAACTTTGAGGGCTTAAAACATGTTTATTCACTGCAGGAAGTGATATAAACACCATAGAGGTAATTCATGTTCATGCGAGAAGGTCCAATTTTTCATGCAAAATGATTGATGACCCGCGACCTGAGGAAATTGCTCTGGGAAGATCAAAATGGTCCGTTTTGAAAATTGCCATCTTACAACTAATTTTGACTTTCAGATGTGGATCATCACTTTTGGAGCTAAAATAAGCATGTTTAAAATCATTTTCAAACTTCTAGGGAGCCAAAACTCAAGATTTGGTTCAAGGGTAAAAGTGACTTAAAATGACTCAAATGCTCACTTTGAGGGCTTACAATGTGTTTATTCACTGCGGGAAGTTATATAATCACCATTTAGAGGTAACTCTTGTTCATGCAAGAAGGTCTGAATTTTCATGCAAAATAATCGATGACCCGTGACATGAGAAAATTGCTCTGAGATGACCAAAATGGTCAGTTTTGAACATTTCAATCTTTCAACTAATTTTAACTTTCAGATGTGGATCATCACTTTTGGAGCTAAAATGACCATATTTATAGTCATTTTCATGCTTCTAGGGAGCCAAAACTCAAGGTTTGGCTCATGGGTAAAAGTGACTTAAAATGACCCAACAGTGCACTTTGAGGGCGTAAACATGTTTATTCACTGCGGGAAGTGATATAAACACCATTTAGAGGTAATTCATGTTCATGCGCGAAGGTCCGATTTTTCATGCAAAACGACCGATGACCTGCGACCTGAGGAAATTGCTCTGAGAGGACCAAAATGGTCCGATTTGACAATTTCCATCTTTCAACTAATTTTGACTTTCAGATGTGGATCATCACTTTTGGAGCTAAAATTAGCATGTTTATAGTAATTTTCAAGCTTCCAGGGAGCCAAAACTTAAGATTTGGCGCAAGGGTAAAAGTGACTTAAAATGGCTCAAATGCTCACTTTGAGGGCTTAAAATGTGTTTATTCACTGCGGGAAGTGATATAATCAACATTTAGAGGTAATTCATGTTCATGCAAGAAGGTCTGAATTTTCATGCAAAACCATCGATGACCAGCGACCTGAGGAAAATGCTCTGAGAGGACCAAAATGGTACGTTTTGACAATTTCCATCTTTCAACTAATTATGACTTTCAGATGTGGATCATCCCTTTTGGAACTAAAATGGCCATATTTATAGTCATTTTCATGCTTCTAGGGAGCCAAAACTCAAGATTTGGTGCATGGGCAAAATTGACAAAATGACCCACATGCTCACTTTGTGGGCTTAAAATGTGTTTATTCACTGCAGGAAGTGATATCAACACCATTTAGAGGTAATTCATGTTTCCAACTCCCCATCTGTCTCCCCCATCTCCACCCTCTCCCTATCACCCTCTCCCCATCGGTCTCTCCCTCATCTCCCTCTCCCTCATCATCTCTCCCCCATCTGTCTCCCCCATCTCTACCCTGTCCCCATCTCCCTCTCTATCCTCTCTCCACCTGTCTCTCCCTCATCTCCCTCATCCCATGTCCTTCTCCGATCTGTCTCCCCAATCTGGTCATCGGTCTCCCCCATCTGTCTCCCCATCCGTCTCCCCCATCTCTCTCCCCATCTTCCCATATTATCTCCCCATAATATCTCCATTATACCTCCATTATATCTCTGTTTTATCCACATTTCATCTCTGCTTAATCTCCATGTTATCCCTGTATTATCCCCATTTATCTCAACTTTAGCTCCATTTTATCCCCATTTTATATCCACTTTATACCCATTTTAGTTCCAGTTTAGCCCCATCTTATCTCCATTGTATCCCCATTTTATCTCCACTTTATCCCCCATTTTATCTCCACTTTAGCTCCATTTTATCCCCATTTGTTTTGTCCATTTTATCCCCAATTTATCCCCAGTTTATCTCCTTTATATCTCTACTTTATTTACATTAAATCTCAGTCCCTTACCATCCAATCTCCATCTCTGCATCCCATCTCCATCTCCCCATCCTATCTCCAACTCCCCATATCCATCTCCATCCCATCTCCATCTCCCCATCTCTTCTCCATCTCCCCATCTCCATCTCCATCCCGTCTCCATAAAATGAGCCTGATCATAGTCATTTTCCTGCTTCCAGGGAGCCAAAACTCAAGATTTGCCACATGGGTAAAAGTGACTCAAAATTACCCAAATGATCACTTTGAGGGCTTAAACCATGTTTATTCACTGCAGGAAGTGATATAAACACCATAGAGGTAATTCATGTTCATGCAAGAAGGTCCGAATTTTAATGCAAAACCATTGATGACCCGCGACCTGAGGAAATTCCTCTGAGAGGACCAAAATGGTCCGATTTGACAATTTCCATCTTTCAACTAATTTTGACTTTCAGATGTGGATCATCACTTTTGAAGATAAAATTACCATATTTTAGTCATTTTCATGCTTCTAGGGCGCCAAAACTCAAGATTTGACGCATAGGTAAAAGTGACTTAATTGACCCAAATCCGCACTTTGAGGGCTTAAAACATGTTTATTCACTGTGGGAAGTGATATAAACACCATTTAGAGGTAGTAATTCATGTTCATGCGAGAAGGTCTGATTTTTCATGCAAAACGATCGATGACCCGTGACCGGAGGAAATTGCTCTGAGATTACCTAAATGGTCCGTTTTGAAAATGTCCATCTTTCAACTAATTTTGACTTTCAGATATGGATCATCACTTTTGGAGCTAAAATGAGTATGTTTATAGTAATTTTCAAGCTTCTAGGGAGCCAAAACTCAAGATTTGGCGCAAGGGTAAAAGTGACTTAAAATGGCTCAAATGCTCACTTTGAGGGCTAAAAATGTGTTATTCACTGCGGGAAGTGATATAATCAACATTTAGAGGTCATTTATGTTCATGCAAGAAGGTCCGAATTTTCATGCAAAACCATCGATAACCCGCGACCTGAGGAAATTGCTCTGAGAGGACCAAAATGGTCCAATTGACAATTTCCATCTTTCAACTAATTTTGACTTTCAGATGTGGATCATCACTTTTGAAGATAAAATTACCATATTTTAGTCATTTTCATGCTTCTAGGGCGCCACAACTCAAGATTTGGCGCATAGGTAAAAGTGACTTAAAATGACCCAAATCCGCACTTTGAGGGCTTAAAACATGTTTATTCACTGTGGGAAGTGATATAAACACCATTTAGAGGTAATTCATGTTCATGCGAGAAGGTCCGATTTTTCATGCAAAATGATCGATGACCCGCGACCGGAGGAAACTGCTCTGAGATAACAAAAATGGTCCGTTTTGAAAATGTCAATTTTTCAACTAATTTCTACTTTCAGATGTGGATCATCCCTTTTGGAACTAAAATGACCATATTTATAGTAATTTTCATGCTTCTAGGGAGCCAAAACTCAAGATTTGGCGCATGGGCAAAAGTGACTTAAAATGACCCACATGCTCACTTTGTGGGCTTAAAACGTGCTTATTCACTGCAGGAAGTGATATCAATACCATTTAGTGGTAATTGATGTTTCCAACTCCCCATCTGTCTCCCCCATCTCCACCCTCTCCACATCACCCTCTCCCCATCGGTCTCTCCCTCATCTCCTTCTTCCTCATCATCTCTCCCCCATCTGTCTCCCATATCTTCACCGTTTCCCCATCAGTCTCTCCCTCATCTTGCTCTCCCTCATCCCCCATCTCCCTCATCCCATGTCCTTCCTCATCTGTCTCCACCCTCTCCACCCTGTCTCCATCTCCCTCTCTATCCTCTCTCCACCTGTCTCTCCCTCATCTCCCTCATCCCATGTCCTTCTCCGATCTGTCTCCCTAATCTGGTCATCGGTCTCCCCCATCTGTCTCCCCATCCGTCTCCCCCATCTCTCTCCCCATCTCCCCATTTTATCTCCCCATAATATCTCCATTATACCTCCATTATATCTCTGTTTTATCCACCTTTCATCTCTGCTTAATCTCCATGTTATCCCTGTATTATCCCAATTTATCTCCACTTTAGCCCCATTTTATCTCCATTGTATCCCCATTTTTTCTCTGCTTTATCCCCATTTAAGCTCCACTTTAGCTCCATTTTATCCCCATTTTTCCTCAATTGTATCTCCATTTTATCCCCAATTTATCTCCAGTTTATCTCCATTATCTCTACTTTATTTACATTAAATCTCCGTCCCTTACCATCCACTCTCCATCTCTGCATCCCATCTCCATCTCCCCATCCTATCTCCAACTCCCCATCTCCATCTCCATCCCATCTCCATCTCCCCATCTCTTCTCCATCTCCCATCTCCATCTCCATCTCATCTCCATAAAATGAGCATGATCATAGTTATTTTCCTATTTCTAGGGAGCCAAAACTCATGATTTGGCACATGGGTAAAAGTGACTTAAAATTACCCAAATGCTAACTTTGAGGGCTTAAAACATGTTTATTCACTGCAGGAAGTGATATAAACACCATAGAGGTAATTCATGTTCATGCGAGAAGGTCCAATTTTTCATGCAAAATGATTGATGACCCGCGACCTGAGGAAATTGCTCTGGGAAGATCAAAATGGTCCGTTTTGAAAATTGCCATCTTACAACTAATTTTGACTTTCAGATGTGGATCATCACTTTTGGAGCTAAAATAAGCATGTTTAAAATCATTTTCAAACTTCTAGGGAGCCAAAACTCAAGATTTGGTTCAAGGGTAAAAGTGACTTAAAATGACTCAAATGCTCACTTTGAGGGCTTAAAATGTGTTTATTCACTGCGGGAAGTTATATAATCACCATTTAGAGGTAACTCTTGTTCATGCAAGAAGGTCTGAATTTTCATGCAAAATAATCGATGACCCGTGACCTGAGAAAATTGCTCTGAGATGACCAAAATGGTCAGTTTTGAACATTTCAATCTTTCAACTAATTTTAACTTTCAGATGTGGATCATCACTTTTGGAGCTAAAATGACCATATTTATAGTCATTTTCATGCTTCTAGGGAGCCAAAACTCAAGGTTTGGCTCATGGGTAAAAGTGACTTAAAATGACCCAACAGTGCACTTTGAGGGCGTAAACATGTTTATTCACTGCGGGAAGTGATATAAACACCATTTAGAGGTAATTCATGTTCATGCGCGAAGGTCCGATTTTTCATGCAAAACGACCGATGACCTGCGACCTGAGGAAATTGCTCTGAGAGGACCAAAATGGTCCGATTTGACAATTTCCATCTTTCTACTAATTTTGACTTTCAGATGTGGATCATCACTTTTGGAGCTAAAATTAGCATGTTTATAGTAATTTTCAAGCTTCCAGGGAGCCAAAACTTAAGATTTGGCGCAAGGGTAAAAGTGACTTAAAATGGCTCAAATGCTCACTTTGAGGGCTTAAAATGTGTTTATTCACTGCAGGAAGTGATATCAACACCATTTAGAGGTAATTCATGTTTCCAACTCCCCATCTGTCTCCCCCATCTCCACCCTCTCCCTATCACCCTCTCCCCATCGGTCTCTCCCTCATCTCCCTCTCCCTCATCATCTCTCCCCCATCTGTCTCCCCCATCTCTACCCTGTCCCCATCTCCCTCTCTATCCTCTCTCCACCTGTCTCTCCCTCATCTCCCTCATCCCATGTCCTTCTCCGATCTGTCTCCCCAATCTGGTCATCGGTCTCCCCCATCTGTCTCCCCATCCGTCTCCCCCATCTCTCTCCCCCATCTCTCTCCCCATCTTCCCATATTATCTCCCCATAATATCTCCATTATACCTCCATTATATCTCTGTTTTATCCACATTTCATCTCTGCTTAATCTCCATGTTATCCCTGTATTATCCCCATTTATCTCAACTTTAGCTCCATTTTATCCCCATTTTATCTCCACTTTATACCCATTTTAGTTCCAGTTTAGCCCCATATTATCTCCATTGTATCCCCATTTTATCTCCACTTTATCCCCATTTTATCTCCACTTTAGCTCCATTTTATCCCTATTTGTTTCGTCCATTTTATCCCCAATTTATCTCCAGTTTATCTCCTTTATATCTCTACTTTATTTACATTAAATCTCAGTCCCTTACCATCCAATCTCCATCTCTGCATCCCATCTCCATCTCCCCATCCTATCTCCAACTCCCCATATCCATCTCCATCCCATCTCCATCTCCCCATCTCTTCTCCATCTCCCCATCTCCATCTCCA
Organism: Lissotriton helveticus; assembly: GCF_964261635.1. Taxonomy (NCBI): domain Eukaryota; kingdom Metazoa; phylum Chordata; class Amphibia; order Caudata; family Salamandridae; genus Lissotriton; species Lissotriton helveticus. The sequence continues at coordinate 642,196,966 of NC_136065.1, read as the reverse complement.
TCCCATCGCCATAAAATGAGCCTGATCATAGTCATTTTCCTGCTTCCAGGGAGCCAAAACTCAAGATTTGCCACATGGGTAAAAGTGACTCAAAATTACCCAAATGATCACTTTGAGGGCTTAAACCATGTGTATTCACTGCAGGAAGTGATATAAACACCATAGAGGTAATTCATGTTCATGCAAGAAGGTCCGAATTTTAATGCAAAACCATTGATGACCCGCGACCTGAGGAAATTCCTCTGAGAGGACCAAAATGGTCCGATTTGACAATTTCCATCTTTCAACTAATTTTGACTTTCAGATGTGGATCATCACTTTTGAAGATAAAATTACCATATTTTAGTCATTTTCATGCTTCTAGGGCACCAAAACTCAAGATTTGACGCATAGGTAAAAGTGACTTAAATGACCCAAATCCGCACTTTGAGGGCTTAAAACATGTTTATTCACTGTGGGAAGTGATATAAACACCATTTAGAGGTAGTAATTCATGTTCATGCGAGAAGGTCTGATTTTTCATGCAAAACGATCGATGACCCGTGACCGGAGGAAATTGCTCTGAGATTACCTAAATGGTCCGTTTTGAAAATGTCCATCTTTCAACTAATTTTGACTTTCAGATATGGATCATCACTTTTGGAGCTAAAATGAGTATGTTTATAGTAATTTTCAAGCTTCTAGGGAGCCAAAACTCAAGATTTGACGCAAGGGTAAAAGTGGCTTAAATGGCTCAAATGCTCACTTTGAGGGCTAAAAATGTGTTATTCACTGCGGGAAGTGATATAATCAACATTTAGAGGTCATTCATGTTCATGCAAGAAGGTCCGAATTTTCATGCAAAACCATCGATAACCCTCGACCTGAGGAAATTGCTCTGAGAGGACCAAAATGGTCCAATTGACAATTTGCATCTTTCAACTAATTTTGACTTTCAGATGTGGATCATCACTTTTGAAGATAAAATTACCATATTTTAGTCATTTTCATGTTTCTAGGGCGCCACAACTCAAGATTTGGCGCATGGGCAAAAGTGACTTAAAATGACCCACATGCTCACTTTGTGGGCTTAAAACGTGCTTATTCACTGCAGGAAGTGATATCAATACCATTTAGTGGTAATTGATGTTTCCAACTCCCCATCTGTCTCCCCCATCTCCACCCTCTCCACATCACCCTCTCCCCATCGGTCTCTCCCTCATCTCCTTCTTCCTCATCATCTCTCCCCCATCTGTCTCCCATATCTTCACCGTTTCCCCATCAGTCTCTCCCTCATCTTGCTCTCCCTCATCCCCCATCTCCCTCATCCCATGTCCTTCCTCAACTGTCTCCACCATCTCCACCCTGTCTCCATCTCCCTCTCTATCCTCTCTCCACCTGTCTCTCCCTCATCTCCCTCATCCCATGTCCTTCTCCGATCTGTCTCCCTAATCTGGTCATCGGTCTCCCCCATCTGTCTCCCCATCCGTCTCTCCCATCTCTCTCCCCATCTCCCCATTTTATCTCCCCATAATATCTCCATTATACCTCCATTATATCTCTGTTTTATCCACCTTTCATCTCTGCTTAATCTCCATGTTATCCCTGTATTATCCCCATTTATCTCCACTTTAGCCCCATTTTATCTCCATTGTATCCCCATTTTTTCTCTGCTTTATCCCCATTTAAGCTCCACTTTAACTCCATTTTATCCCCATTTTTCCTCAATTGTATCTCCATTTTATCCCCAATTTATCTCCAGTTTATCTCCATTATCTCTACTTTATTTACATTAAATCTCCGTCCCTTACCATCCACTCTCCATCTCTGCATCCCATCTCCATCTCCCCATCCTATCTCCAACTCCCCATCTCCATCTCCATCCCATCTCCATCTCCCCATCTCTTCTCCGTCTCCCATCTCCATCTCCATCTCATCTCCATAAAATGAGCATGATCATAGTCATTTTCCTATTTCTAGGGAGCCAAAACTCATGATTTGGCACATGGGTAAAAGTGACTTAAAATTACCCAAATGCTAACTTTGAGGGCTTAAAACATGTTTATTCACTGCAGGAAGTGATATAAACACCATAGAGGTAATTCATGTTCATGCGAGAAGGTCCAATTTTTCATGCAAAATGATTGATGACCCGCGACCTGAGGAAATTGCTCTGGGAAGATCAAAATGGTCCGTTTTGAAAATTGCCATCTTACAACTAATTTTGACTTTCAGATGTGGATCATCACTTTTGGAGCTAAAATAAGCATGTTTAAAATCATTTTCAAACTTCTAGGGAGCCAAAACTCAAGATTTGGTTCAAGGGTAAAAGTGACTTAAAATGACTCAAATGCTCACTTTGAGGGCTTACAATGTGTTTATTCACTGCGGGAAGTTATATAATCACCATTTAGAGGTAACTCTTGTTCATGCAAGAAGGTCTGAATTTTCATGCAAAATAATCGATGACCCGTGACCTGAGAAAATTGCTCTGAGATGACCAAAATGGTCAGTTTTGAACATTTCAATCTTTCAACTAATTTTAACTTTCAGATGTGGATCATCACTTTTGGAGCTAAAATGACCATATTTATAGTCATTTTCATGCTTCTAGGGAGCCAAAACTCAAGGTTTGGCTCATGGGTAAAAGTGACTTAAAATGACCCAACAGTGCACTTTGAGGGCGTAAACATGTTTATTCACTGCGGGAAGTGATATAAACACCATTTAGAGGTAATTCATGTTCATGCGCGAAGGTCCGATTTTTCATGCAAAACGACCGATGACCTGCGACCTGAGGAAATTGCTCTGAGAGGACCAAAATGGTCCGATTTGACAATTTCCATCTTTCAACTAATTTTGACTTTCAGATGTGGATCATCACTTTTGGAGCTAAAATTAGCATGTTTATAGTAATTTTCAAGCTTCCAGGGAGCCAAAACTTAAGATTTGGCGCAAGGGTAAAAGTGACTGAAAATGGCTCAAATGCTCACTTTGAGGGCTTAAAATGTGTTTATTCACTGCGGGAAGTGATATAATCAACATTTAGAGGTAATTCATGTTCATGCAAGAAGGTCTGAATTTTCATGCAAAACCATCGATGACCAGCGACCTGAGGAAAATGCTCTGAGAGGACCAAAATGGTACGTTCTGACAATTTCCATCTTTCAACTAATTATGACTTTCAGATGTGGATCATCCCTTTTGGAACTAAAATGACCATATTTATAGTCATTTTCATGCTTCTAGGGAGCCAAAACTCAAGATTTGGTGCATGGGCAAAATTGACAAAATGACCCACATGCTCACTTTGTGGGCTTAAAATGTGTTTATTCACTGCAGGAAGTGATATCAACACCATTTAGAGGTAATTCATGTTTCCAACTCCCCATCTGTCTCCCCCATCTCCACCCTCTCCCTATCACCCTCTCCCCATCGGTCTCTCCCTCATCTCCCTCTCCCTCATCATCTCTCCCCCATCTGTCTCCCCCATCTCTACCCTGTCCCCATCTCCCTCTCTATCCTCTCTCCACCTGTCTCTCCCTCATCTCCCTCATCCCATGTCCTTCTCCGATCTGTCTCCCCAATCTGGTCATCGGTCTCCCCCATCTGTCTCCCCATCCGTCTCCCCCATCTCTCTCCCCATCTTCCCATATTATCTCCCCATAATATCTCCATTATACCTCCATTATATCTCTGTTTTATCCACATTTCATCTCTGCTTAATCTCCATGTTATCCCTGTATTATCCCCATTTATCTCAACTTTAGCTCCATTTTATCCCCATTTTATCTCCACTTTATACCCATTTTAGTTCCAGTTTAGCCCCATCTTATCTCCATTGTATCCCCGTTTTATCTCCACTTTATCCCCATTTTATCTCCACTTTAGCTCCATTTTATCCCCATTTGTTTTGTCCATTTTATCCCCAATTTATCTCCAGTTTATCTCCTTTATATCTCTACTTTATTTACATTAAATCTCAGTCCCTTACCATCCAATCTCCATCTCTGCATCCCATCTCCATCTCCCCATCCTATCTCCAACTCCCCATATCCATCTCCATCCCATCTCCATCTCCCCATCTCTTCTCCATCTCCCCATCTCCATCTCCATCCCATCTCCATAAAATGAGCCTGATCATAGTCATTTTCCTGCTTCCAGGGAGCCAAAACTCAAGATTTGCCACATGGGTAAAAGTGACTCAAAATTACCCAAATGATCACTTTGAGGGCTTAAACCATGTTTATTCACTGCAGGAAGTGATATAAACACCATAGAGGTAATTCATGTTCATGCAAGAAGGTCCGAATTTTAATGCAAAACCATTGATGACCCGCGACCTGAGGAAATTCCTCTGAGAGGACCAAAATGGTCCGATTTGACAATTTCCATCTTTCAACTAATTTTGACTTTCAGATGTGGATCATCACTTTTGAAGATAAAATTACCATATTTTAGTCATTTTCATGCTTCTAGGGCGCCAAAACTCAAGATTTGACGCATAGGTAAAAGTGACTTAATTGACCCAAATCCGCACTTTGAGGGCTTAAAACATGTTTATTCACTGTGGGAAGTGATATAAACACCATTTAGAGGTAGTAATTCATGTTCATGCGAGAAGGTCTGATTTTTCATGCAAAACGATCGATGACCCGTGACCGGAGGAAATTGCTCTGAGATTACCTAAATGGTCCGTTTTGAAAATGTCCATCTTTCAACTAATTTTGACTTTCAGATATGGATCATCACTTTTGGAGCTAAAATGAGTATGTTTATAGTAATTTTCAAGCTTCTAGGGAGCCAAAACTCAAGATTTGGCGCAAGGGTAAAAGTGACTTAAAATGGCTCAAATGCTCACTTTGAGGGCTAAAAATGTGTTATTCACTGCGGGAAGTGATATAATCAACATTTAGAGGTCATTCATGTTCATGCAAGAAGGTCCGAATTTTCATGCAAAACCATCGATAACCCGCGACCTGAGGAAATTGCTCTGAGAGGACCAAAATGGTCCAATTGACAATTTGCATCTTTCAACTAATTTTGACTTTCAGATGTGGATCATCACTTTTGAAGATAAAATTACCATATTTTAGTCATTTTCATGCTTCTAGGGCGCCACAACTCAAGATTTGGCGCATAGGTAAAAGTGACTTAAAAGGACCCAAATCCGCACTTTGAGGGCTTAAAACATGTTTATTCACTGTGGGAAGTGATATAAACACCATTTAGAGGTAATTCATGTTCATGCGAGAAGGTCCGATTTTTCATGCAAAATGATCGATGACCCGCGACCGGAGGAAATTGCTCTGAGATAACCAAAATGGTCCGTTTTGAAAATGTCCATTTTTCAACTAATTTCTACTTTCAGATGTGGATCATCCCTTTTGGAACTAAAATGACCATATTTATAGTAATTTTCATGCTTCTAGGGAGCCAAAACTCAAGATTTGGCGCATGGGCAAAAGTGACTTAAAATGACCCACATGCTCACTTTGTGGGCTTAAAACGTGCTTATTCACTGCAGGAAGTGATATCAATACCATTTAGTGGTAATTGATGTTTCCAACTCCCCATCTGTCTCCCCCATCTCCACCCTCTCCACATCACCCTCTCCCCATCGGTCTCTCCCTCACCTCCTTCTTCCTCATCATCTCTCCCCCATCTGTCTCCCATATCTTCACCGTTTCCCCATCAGTCTCTCCCTCATCTTGCTCTCCCTCATCCCCCATCTCCCTCATCCCATGTCCTTCCTCAACTGTCTCCACCATCTCCACCCTGTCTCCATCTCCCTCTCTATCCTCTCTCCACCTGTCTCTCCCTCATCTCCCTCATCCCATGTCCTTCTCCGATCTGTCTCCCTAATCTGGTCATCGGTCTCCCCATCTGTCTCCCCATCCGTCTCCCCCATCTCTCTCCCCATCTCCCCATTTTATCTCCCCATAATATCTCCATTATACCTCCATTATATCTCTGTTTTATCCACCTTTCATCTCTGCTTAATCTCCATGTTATCCCTGTATTATCCCCATTTATCTCCACTTTAGCCCCATTTTATCTCCATTGTATACCCATTTTTTCTCTGCTTTATCCCCATTTAAGCTCCACTTTAACTCCATTTTATCCCCATTTTTCCTCAATTGTATCTCCATTTTATCCCCAATTTATCTCCAGTTTATCTCCATTATCTCTACTTTATTTACATTAAATCTCCGTCCCTTACCATCCACTCTCCATCTCTGCATCCCATCTCCATCTCCCCATCCTATCTCCAACTCCCCATCTCCATCTCCATCCCATCTCCATCTCCCCATCTCTTCTCCATCTCCCATCTCCATCTCCATCTCATCTCCATAAAATGAGCATGATCATAGTCATTTTCCTATTTCTAGGGAGCCAAAACTCATGATTTGGCACATGGGTAAAAGTGACTTAAAATTACCCAAATGCTAACTTTGAGGGCTTAAACATGTTTATTCACTGCAGGAAGTGATATAAACACCATAGAGGTAATTCATGTTCATGCGAGAAGGTCCAATTTTTCATGCAAAATGATTGATGACCCGCGACCTGAGGAAATTGCTCTGGGAACATCAAAATGGTCCGTTTTGAAAATTGCCATCTTACAACTAATTTTGACTTTCAGATGTGGATCATCACTTTTGGAGCTAAAATAAGCATGTTTAAAATCATTTTCAAACTTCTAGGGAGCCAAAACTCAAGATTTGGTTCAAGGGTAAAAGTGACTTAAAATGACTCAAATGCTCACTTTGAGGGCTTACAATGTGTTTATTCACTGCGGGAAGTTATATAATCACCATTTAGAGGTAACTCTTGTTCATGCAAGAAGGTCTGAATTTTCATGCAAAATAATCGATGACCCATGACCTGAGAAAATTGCTCTGAGATGACCAAAATGGTCAGTTTTGAACATTTCAATCTTTCAACTAATTTTAACTTTCAGATGTGGATCATCACTTTTGGAGCTAAAATGACCATATTTATAGTCATTTTCATGCTTCTAGGGAGCCAAAACTCAAGGTTTGGCTCATGGGTAAAAGTGACTTAAAATGACCCAACAGTGCACTTTGAGGGCGTAAACATGTTTATTCACTGCGGGAAGTGATATAAACACCATTTAGAGGTAATTCATGTTCATGCGCGAAGGTCCGATTTTTCATGCAAAACGACCGATGACCTGCGACCTGAGGAAATTGCTCTGAGAGGACCAAAATGGTCCGATTTGACAATTTCCATCTTTCAACTAATTTTGACTTTCAGATGTGGATCATCACTTTTGGAGCTAAAATTAGCATGTTTATAGTAATTTTCAAGCTTCCAGGGAGCCAAAACTTAAGATTTGGCGCAAGGGTAAAAGTGACTGAAAATGGCTCAAATGCTCACTTTGAGGGCTTAAAATGTGTTTATTCACTGCGGGAAGTGATATAATCAACATTTAGAGGTAATTCATGTTCATGCAAGAAGGTCTGAATTTTCATGCAAAACCATCGATGACCAGCGACCTGAGGAAAATGCTCTGAGAGGACCAAAATGGTACGTTCTGACAATTTCCATCTTTCAACTAATTATGACTTTCAGATGTGGATCATCCCTTTTGGAACTAAAATGACCATATTTATAGTCATTTTCATGCTTCTAGGGAGCCAAAACTCAAGATTTGGTGCATGGGCAAAATTGACAAAATGACCCACATGCTCACTTTGTGGGCTTAAAATGTGTTTATTCACTGCAGGAAGTGATATCAACACCATTTAGAGGTAATTCATGTTTCCAACTCCCCATCTGTCTCCCCCATCTCCACCCTCTCCCTATCACCCTCTCCCCATCGGTCTCTCCCTCATCTCCCTCTCCCTCATCATCTCTCCCCCATCTGTCTCCCCCATCTCTACCCTGTCCCCATCTCCCTCTCTATCCTCTCTCCACCTGTCTCTCCCTCATCTCCCTCATCCCATGTCCTTCTCCGATCTGTCTCCCCAATCTGGTCATCGGTCTCCCCCATCTGTCTCCCCATCCGTCTCCCCCATCTCTCTCCCCATCTTCCCATATTATCTCCCCATAATATCTCCATTATACCTCCATTATATCTCTGTTTTATCCACATTTCATCTCTGCTTAATCTCCATGTTATCCCTGTATTATCCCCATTTATCTCAACTTTAGCTCCATTTTATCCCCATTTTATCTCCACTTTATACCCATTTTAGTTCCAGTTTAGCCCCATCTTATCTCCATTGTATCCCCGTTTTATCTCCACTTTATCCCCATTTTATCTCCACTTTAGCTCCATTTTATCCCCATTTGTTTTGTCCATTTTATCCCCAATTTATCTCCAGTTTATCTCCTTTATATCTCTACTTTATTTACATTAAATCTCAGTCCCTTACCATCCAATCTCCATCTCTGCATCCCATCTCCATCTCCCCATCCTATCTCCAACTCCCCATATCCATCTCCATCCCATCTCCATCTCCCCATCTCTTCTCCATCTCCCCATCTCCATCTCCATCCCATCTCCATAAAATGAGCCTGATCATAGTCATTTTCCTGCTTCCAGGGAGCCAAAACTCAAGATTTGCCACATGGGTAAAAGTGACTCAAAATTACCCAAATGATCACTTTGAGGGCTTAAACCATGTTTATTCACTGCAGGAAGTGATATAAACACCATAGAGGTAATTCATGTTCATGCAAGAAGGTCCGAATTTTAATGCAAAACCATTGATGACCCGCGACCTGAGGAAATTCCTCTGAGAGGACCAAAATGGTCCGATTTGACAATTTCCATCTTTCAACTAATTTTGACTTTCAGATGTGGATCATCACTTTTGAAGATAAAATTACCATATTTTAGTCATTTTCATGCTTCTAGGGCGCCAAAACTCAAGATTTGACGCATAGGTAAAAGTGACTTAATTGACCCAAATCCGCACTTTGAGGGCTTAAAACATGTTTATTCACTGTGGGAAGTGATATAAACACCATTTAGAGGTAGTAATTCATGTTCATGCGAGAAGGTCTGATTTTTCATGCAAAACGATCGATGACCCGTGACCGGAGGAAATTGCTCTGAGATTACCTAAATGGTCCGTTTTGAAAATGTCCATCTTTCAACTAATTTTGACTTTCAGATATGGATCATCACTTTTGGAGCTAAAATGAGTATGTTTATAGTAATTTTCAAGCTTCTAGGGAGCCAAAACTCAAGATTTGGCGCAAGGGTAAAAGTGACTTAAAATGGCTCAAATGCTCACTTTGAGGGCTAAAAATGTGTTATTCACTGCGGGAAGTGATATAATCAACATTTAGAGGTCATTCATGTTCATGCAAGAAGGTCCGAATTTTCATGCAAAACCATCGATAACCCGCGACCTGAGGAAATTGCTCTGAGAGGACCAAAATGGTCCAATTGACAATTTGCATCTTTCAACTAATTTTGACTTTCAGATGTGGATCATCACTTTTGAAGATAAAATTACCATATTTTAGTCATTTTCATGCTTCTAGGGCGCCACAACTCAAGATTTGGCGCATAGGTAAAAGTGACTTAAAAGGACCCAAATCCGCACTTTGAGGGCTTAAAACATGTTTATTCACTGTGGGAAGTGATATAAACACCATTTAGAGGTAATTCATGTTCATGCGAGAAGGTCCGATTTTTCATGCAAAATGATCGATGACCCGCGACCGGAGGAAATTGCTCTGAGATAACCAAAATGGTCCGTTTTGAAAATGTCCATTTTTCAACTAATTTCTACTTTCAGATGTGGATCATCCCTTTTGGAACTAAAATGACCATATTTATAGTAATTTTCATGCTTCTAGGGAGCCAAAACTCAAGATTTGGCGCATGGGCAAAAGTGACTTAAAATGACCCACATGCTCACTTTGTGGGCTTAAAACGTGCTTATTCACTGCAGGAAGTGATATCAATACCATTTAGTGGTAATTGATGTTTCCAACTCCCCATCTGTCTCCCCCATCTCCACCCTCTCCACATCACCCTCTCCCCATCGGTCTCTCCCTCACCTCCTTCTTCCTCATCATCTCTCCCCCATCTGTCTCCCATATCTTCACCGTTTCCCCATCAGTCTCTCCCTCATCTTGCTCTCCCTCATCCCCCATCTCCCTCATCCCATGTCCTTCCTCAACTGTCTCCACCATCTCCACCCTGTCTCCATCTCCCTCTCTATCCTCTCTCCACCTGTCTCTCCCTCATCTCCCTCATCCCATGTCCTTCTCCGATCTGTCTCCCTAATCTGGTCATCGGTCTCCCCATCTGTCTCCCCATCCGTCTCCCCCATCTCTCTCCCCATCTCCCCATTTTATCTCCCCATAATATCTCCATTATACCTCCATTATATCTCTGTTTTATCCACCTTTCATCTCTGCTTAATCTCCATGTTATCCCTGTATTATCCCCATTTATCTCCACTTTAGCCCCATTTTATCTCCATTGTATACCCATTTTTTCTCTGCTTTATCCCCATTTAAGCTCCACTTTAACTCCATTTTATCCCCATTTTTCCTCAATTGTATCTCCATTTTATCCCCAATTTATCTCCAGTTTATCTCCATTATCTCTACTTTATTTACATTAAATCTCCGTCCCTTACCATCCACTCTCCATCTCTGCATCCCATCTCCATCTCCCCATCCTATCTCCAACTCCCCATCTCCATCTCCATCCCATCTCCATCTCCCCATCTCTTCTCCATCTCCCATCTCCATCTCCATCTCATCTCCATAAAATGAGCATGATCATAGTCATTTTCCTATTTCTAGGGAGCCAAAACTCATGATTTGGCACATGGGTAAAAGTGACTTAAAATTACCCAAATGCTAACTTTGAGGGCTTAAACATGTTTATTCACTGCAGGAAGTGATATAAACACCATAGAGGTAATTCATGTTCATGCGAGAAGGTCCAATTTTTCATGCAAAATGATTGATGACCCGCGACCTGAGGAAATTGCTCTGGGAACATCAAAATGGTCCGTTTTGAAAATTGCCATCTTACAACTAATTTTGACTTTCAGATGTGGATCATCACTTTTGGAGCTAAAATAAGCATGTTTAAAATCATTTTCAAACTTCTAGGGAGCCAAAACTCAAGATTTGGTTCAAGGGTAAAAGTGACTTAAAATGACTCAAATGCTCACTTTGAGGGCTTACAATGTGTTTATTCACTGCGGGAAGTTATATAATCACCATTTAGAGGTAACTCTTGTTCATGCAAGAAGGTCTGAATTTTCATGCAAAATAATCGATGACCCATGACCTGAGAAAATTGCTCTGAGATGACCAAAATGGTCAGTTTTGAACATTTCAATCTTTCTACTAATTTTAACTTTCAGATGTGGATCATCACTTTTGGAGCTAAAATGACCATATTTATAGTCATTTTCATGCTTCTAGGGAGCCAAAACTCAAGGTTTGGCTCATGGGTAAAAGTGACTTAAAATGACCCAACAGTGCACTTTGAGGGCGTAAACATGTTTATTCACTGCGGGAAGTGATATAAACACCATTTAGAGGTAATTCATGTTCATGCGCGAAGGTCCGATTTTTCATGCAAAACGACCTATGACCTGCGACCTGAGGAAATTGCTCTGAGAGGACCAAAATGGTCCGATTTGACAATTTCCATCTTTCAACTAATTTTGACTTTCAGATGTGGATCATCACTTTTGGAGCTAAAATTAGCATGTTTATAGTAATTTTCAAGCTTCCAGGGAGCCAAAATTTAAGATTTGGCGCAAGGGTAAAAGTGACTTAAAATGGCTCAAATGCTCACTTTGAGGGCTTAAAATGTGTTTATTCACTGCGGGAAGTGATATAATCAACATTTAGAGGTAATTCATGTTCATGCAAGAAGGTCTGAATTTTCATGCAAAACCATCGATGACCAGCGACCTGAGGAAAATGCTCTGAGAGGACCAAAATGGTACATTTTGACAATTTCCATCTTTCAACTAATTATGACTTTCAGATGTGGATCATCCCTTTTGGAACTAAAATGACCATATTTATAGTCATTTTCATGCTTCTAGGGAGCCAAAACTCAAGATTTGGTGCATGGGCAAAATTGACAAAATGACCCACATGCTCACTTTGTGGGCTTAAAATGTGTTTATTCACTGCAGGAAGTGATATCAACACCATTTAGAGGTAATTCATGTTTCCAACTCCCCATCTGTCTCCCCCATCTCCACCCTCTCCCTATCACCCTCTCCCCATCGGTCTCTCCCTCATCTCCCTCTCCCTCATCATCTCTCCCCCATCTGTCTCCCCCATCTCTACCCTGTCCCCATCTCCCTCTCTATCCTCTCTCCACCTGTCTCTCCCTCATCTCCCTCATCCCATGTCCTTCTCCGATCTGTCTCCCCAATCTGGTCATCGGTCTCCCCCATCTGTCTCCCCATCCGTCTCCCCCATCTCTCTCCCCATCTTCCCATATTATCTCCCCATAATATCTCCATTATACCTCCATTATATCTCTGTTTTATCCACATTTCATCTCTGCTTAATCTCCATGTTATCCCTGTATTATCCCCATTTATCTCAACTTTAGCTCCATTTTATCCCCATTTTACCTCCACTTTATACCCATTTTAGTTCCAGTTTAGCCCCATCTTATCTCCATTGTATCCCCATTTTATCTCCACTTTATCCCCATTTTATCTCCACTTTAGCTCCATTTTATCCCCATTTGTTTTGTCCATTTTATCCCCAATTTATCTCCAGTTTATCTCCTTTATATCTCTACTTTATTTACATTAAATCTCAGTCCCTTACCATCCAATCTCCATCTCTGCATCCCATCTCCATCTCCCCATCCTATCTCCAACTCCCCATATCCATCTCCATCCCATCTCCATCTCCCCATCTCTTCTCCATCTCCCCATCTCCATCTCCATCCCGTCTCTATAAAATGAGCCTGATCATAGTCATTTTCCTGCTTCCAGGGAGCCAAAACTCAAGATTTGCCACATGGGTAAAAGTGACTCAAAATTACCCAAATGATCACTTTGAGGGCTTAAACCATGTTTATTCACTGCAGGAAGTGATATAAACACCATAGAGGTAATTCATGTTCATGCAAGAAGGTCCGAATTTTAATGCAAAACCATTGATGACCCGCGACCTGAGGAAATTCCTCTGAGAGGACCAAAATGGTCCGATTTGACAATTTCCATCTTTCAACTAATTTTGACTTTCAGATGTGGATCATCACTTTTGAAGATAAAATTACCATATTTTAGTCATTTTCATGCTTCTAGGGCGCCAAAACTCAAGATTTGACGCATAGGTAAAAGTTACTTAATTGACCCAAATCCGCACTTTGAGGGCTTAAAACATGTTTATTCACTGTGGGAAGTGATATAAACACCATTTAGAGGTAGTAATTCATGTTCATGCGAGAAGGTCTGATTTTTCATGCAAAACGATCGATGACCCGTGACCGGAGGAAATTGCTCTGAGATTACCTAAATGGTCCGTTTTGAAAATGTCCATCTTTCAGCTAATTTTGACTTTCAGATATGGATCATCACTTTTGGAGCTAAAATGAGTATGTTTATAGTAATTTTCAAGCTTCTAGGGAGCCAAAACTCAAGATTTGGCGCAAGGGTAAAAGTGACTTAAAATGGCTCAAATGCTCACTTTGAGGGCTAAAAATGTGTTATTCACTGTGGGAAGTGATATAAACACCATTTAGAGGTAATTCATGTTCATGCAAGAAGGTCCGAATTTTCATGCAAAACCATCGATAACCCGCGACCTGAGGAAATTGCTCTGAGAGGACCAAAATGGTCCAATTGACAATTTCCATCTTTCAACTAATTTTGACTTTCAGATGTGGATCATCACTTTTGAAGATAAAATGACCATATTTTAGTCATTTTCATGCTTCTAGGGCGCCACAACTCAAGATTTGGCGCATAGGTAAAAGTGACTTAAAATGACCCAAATCCGCACTTTGAGGGCTTAAAACATGTTTATTCACTGTGGGAAGTGATATAAACACCATTTAGAGGTAATTCATGTTCATGCGAGAAGGTCCGATTTTTCATGCAAAATGATCGATGACCCGCGACCGGAGGAAATTGCTCTGAGATAACCAAAATGGTCCGTTTTGAAAATGTCCATTTTTCAACTAATTTCTACTTTCAGATGTGGATCATCCCTTTTGGAACTAAAATGACCATATTTATAGTAATTTTCATGCTTCTAGGGAGCCAAAACTCAAGATTTGGCGCATGGGCAAAAGTGACTTAAAATGACCCACATGCTCACTTTGTGGGCTTAAAACGTGCTTATTCACTGCAGGAAGTGATATCAATACCATTTAGTGGTAATTGATGTTTCCAACTCCCCATCTCCACCCTCTCCACATCACCCTCTCCCCATCGGTCTCTCCCTCATCTCCTTCTTCCTCATCATCTCTCCCCCATCTGTCTCCCATATCTTCACCGTTTCCCCATCAGTCTCTCCCTCATCTTGCTCTCCCTCATCCCCCATCTCCCTCATCCCATGTCCTTCCTCAACTGTCTCCACCATCTCCACCCTGTCTCCATCTCCCTCTCTATCCTCTCTCCACCTGTCTCTCCCTCATCTCCCTCATCCCATGTCCTTCTCCGATCTGTCTCCCTAATCTGGTCATCGGTCTCCCCCATCTGTGTCCCCATCCGTCTCCCCCATCTCTCTCCCCATCTCCACATTTTATCTCCCCATAATATCTCCATTATACCTCCATTATATCTCAGTTTTATCCACCTTTCATCTCTGCTTAATCTCCATGTTATCCCTGTATTATCCCCATTTATCTCCACTTTAGCCCCATTTTATCTCCATTGTATCCCCATTTTTTCTCTGCTTTATCCCCATTTAAGCTCCACTTTAGCTCCATTTTATCCCCATTTTTCCTCAATTGTATCTCCATTTTATCCCCAATTTATCTCCAATGTATCTCCATTATCTCTACTTTATTTACATTAAATCTCCGTCCCTTACCATCCACTCTCCATCTCTGCATCCCATCTCCATCTCCCCATCCTATCTCCAACTCCCCATCTCCATCTCCATCCCATCTCAATCTCCCCATCTCTTCTCCATCTCCCATCTCCATCTCCATCTCATCTCCATAAAATGAGCATGATCATAGTCATTTTCCTATTTCTAGGGAGCCAAAACTCATGATTTGGCACATGGGTAAAAGTGACTTAAATTACCCAAATGCTAACTTTGAGGGCTTAAAACATGTTTATTCACTGCAGGAAGTGATATAAACACCATAGAGGTAATTCATGTTCATGCGAGAAGGTCCAATTTTTCATGCAAAATGATTGATGACCCGTGACCTAAGGAAATTGCTCTGGGAAGATCAAAATGGTCCGTTTTGAAAATTGCCATCTTACAACTAATTTTGACTTTCAGATGTGGATCATCACTTTTGGAGCTAAAATAAGCATGTTTAAAATCATTTTCAAACTTCTAGGGAGCCAAAACTCAAGATTTGGTTCAAGGGTAAAAGTGACCTAAAATGACTCAAATGCTCACTTTGAGGGCTTAAAATGTGTTTATTCACTGCGGGAAGTGATATAATCACCATTTAGAGGTAACTCTTGTTCATGCAAGAAGGTCTGAATTTTCATGCAAAATAATCGATGACCCGTGACCTGAGAAAATTGCTCTGAGATGACCAAAATGGTCAGTTTTGAACATTTCAATCTTTCAACTAATTTTAACTTTCAGATGTGGATCATCACTTTTGGAGCTAAAATGACCATATTTATAGTCATTTTCATGCTTCTAGGGAGCCAAAACTCTAGGTTTGGCTCATGGGTAAAAGTGACTTAAAATGACCCAACAGTGCACTTTGAGGGCGTAAACATGTTTATTCACTGCGGGAAGTGATATAAACACCATTTAGAGGTAATTCATGTTCATGCGCGAAGGTCCGATTTTTCATGCAAAACGACCGATGACCTGCGACCTGAGGAAATTGCTCTGAGAGGACCAAAATGGTCCGATTTGACAATTTCCATCTTTCAACTAATTTTGACTTTCAGATGTGGATCATCACTTTTGGAGATAAACTTACCATATTTATAGTCATTTTCATGTTTCTAGGGAGCCAAAACTCAAGATTTGTCGCAAGGGTAAAAGTGACTTAAAATGACTCAAATGCACACTTTCAGGGCTTAAACATGTTTATTCACTACGGGAAGTGATTTAAACACCATTTAGAGGTAATTGATGTTATTGCGAGTAAGTCCGATATTTCATACAAAATGATAGATGACCCTCGACCTGAGGAAATTGCTCTGAAATTACGAAAATGGTCCGTTTTGAAAATTCCCATCTTTCAACTAGTTTTGACTTTCAGATGTGGATCATCACTTTTGGAGCTAAAATGAGCATGTTTATAGTCATTTTCAAGCTTTAGGAAGCCAAAACTCAAGATTTGGTGCAAGGGTAAAAGTGACTTAAAATGACTCAAATGCTCACTTTGAGGGCTTAAAATGTGTTTATTTACTGCCGGAAGAGATATAATCACAATTTAGAGGTAATTCATGTTCATGCAAGATAATCCGATTTTTCATGCAAAATGATCGATGACCTTGGACCTGAGGAAATTGCTCTTAGATGACCAAAATGGTCCATTTTGATAATTTCCATATTTCAACTAATTTTGACTTTCAGATGTGGATCATCACCTTTAGAGCTGAAATGAGTATGTTTATAGTCATTTTCAGTCTTCTAGGGAGCCAAAACTCAAGGTTTGGCTCATGGGTAAAAGTGACTTAAAATGACCCAACAGTGCACTTTGAGGGCTTAAAACATGTTTATTCACTGCGGGAAGTGATATAAAACACCATTTAGAGGTAATTCATGTTCATGCGAGAAGGTCAGATTTTTCATGCAAAATGACCGATGACCTACGACCTGAGGAAATTGCTCTGAGAAGATCAAAATGGTCCGTTTTGAAAATTGCCATCTTTCAACTAATTTTGACTTTCAGATGTCGATCATCACTTTTGGAGCTAAAATGAGCATGTTTAAAGTCATTTTCATGCTTCTAGGGAGCCACAACTCAAGATTTGGCGCAAGGGTAAAAGTGACTTAAAATGACTCAAATGCACACTTTCAGGGCTTAAACATGTTTATTCACTGCAGGAAGTGATATAAACACCATAGAGGTAATTCATGTTCATGCGAGAAGGTCCAATTTTTCATGCAAAATGATTGATGACCCGCGACCTGAGGAAATTGCTCTGGGAAGATCAAAATGGTCCGTTTTGAAAATTGCCATCTTACAACTAATTTTGACTTTCAGATGTGGATCATCACTTTTGGAGCTAAAATAAGCATGTTTAAAATCATTTTCAAACTTCTAGGGAGCCAAAACTCAAGATTTGGTTCAAGGGTAAAAGTGACTTAAAATGACTCAAATGCTCACTTTGAGGGCTTAAAATGTGTTTATTCACTGCGGGAAGTGATATAATCACCATTTAGAGGTAACTCTTGTTCATGCAAGAAGGTCTGAATTTTCATGCAAAATAATCGATGACCCGTGACCTGAGAAAATTGCTCTGAGATGACCAAAATGGTCAGTTTTGAAAATTTCAATCTTTCAACTAATTTTAACTTTCAGATGTGAATCATCACTTTTGGAGCTAAAATGACCATATTTATAGTCATTTTCATGCTTCTAGGGAGCCAAAACTCAAGATTTGGCTCATGGGTAAAAGTGACTTAAAATGACTCAACAGTGCACTTTGAGGGCGTAAACATGTTTATTCACTGCGGGAAGTGATATAAACACCATTTAGAGGTAATTCATGTTCATGCGAGAACGTCCGATTTTTCATGCAAAACGACCAATGACCTGCGACCTGAGGAAATTGCTCAGAGAGGACCAAAATGGTCAGTTTTGAAAAATGTAATCTTTCAACTAATTTTGACTTTCAGATGTGGATCATCACTTTTGGAGATAAAATGACCATATTTATAGTCGTTTTCATGCTTCTAGGGAGCCAAAACTCAAGATTTGGCGCATGGGTAAAAGTGACTCAATATGACCCAAATGCTCACTTTGAGGGCTTAAAACAAGTTTATTCACTGCGGGAAGTGATATAAACAACATTTAGAGGTAATTCATGTTCATGCGAGAAGTTCCGATTTTTCATGCAAAACGACCGATGACCTACGACCTGAGGAAATTGCTCTGAGATGATCAAAATGGTCCGTTTTGAAAATTGCCATCTTTCAACTAATTTTGATTTTCAGATGTGGATCTTCACTTTTGGAGCTAAAATGAGCATGTTTAAAGTCATTTTCATGCTTCTAGGGAGGCACAACTCAAGATTTGGCGCAAGGGTAAAACGCAAGGGTAAAAGTGACTTAAAATGACTCAAATGCACACTTTCAAGGATTAAACAAGTTTATTCACTACGGGAAGTGATTTAAACACCATTTAGAGGTAATTGATGTTCATGCGAGTAAGTCCGATATTTCATTCAAAATGATAGATGACCCGCGACCTGAGGAAATTGCTCTGAAATTACGAAAATGGTCCGTTTTGAAAATTCCCATCTTTAAACTAGTTTTGACTTTCAGATGTGGATCATCACTTTTGGAGCTAAAATGAGCATGTTTATAGTCATTTTCAAGCATTAGGAAGCCAAAACTCAAGATTTGGTGCAAGGGTAAAAGTGACTTAAAATGACTCAAATGCTCACTTTGAGGGCTTAAAATGTGTTTATTTACTGCCGGAAGAGATATAATCACAATTTAGAGGTAATTCATGTTCATGCAAGATAATCCGATTTTTCATGCAAAATGATCGATGACCTTGGGCCTGAGGAAATTGCTCTGAGATGACCAAAATGGTCCATTTTGATAATTTCCATATTTCAACTAATTTTGACTTTCAGATGTGGATCATCACCTTTAGAGCTAAAATGAGTATGTTTATTGTCATTTTCAGCCTTCTAGGGAGTAAAAACTCAAGATTTTGCTCATGGGTAAAAGTGACTTAAAATGACCCAACTGCACACTTTGCGGGCTTAAAAAATGTTTATTGACTGCGGGAAGTGATATAAAACACCATTTAGAGGAAATTCATGTTCATGCGAGAAGGTCAGATTTTTCATGCAAAACGACCGATGACCTACGACCTGAGGAAATTGCTCTGAGAAGATCAAAATGGTCCGTTTTGAAAATTGCCATCTTTCAACTAATTTTGACTTTCAGATGTGGATCATCACTTTTGGAGCTAAAATGAGTATGATTTAAGTCATTTTCATGCTTCTAGGGAGCCACAACTCAAGATTTGGCCCAAGGGTAAAAGTGACTTAAAATGACCCAACTGCGCACTATGAGGGCTTAAAAAATGTTTATTCACTGCGGGAAGTGATATAAAACACCATTTAGAGGTAATTCATGTTCATGCGAGAAGGTCAGATTTTTTATGCTAAACGACCGATGACCTACGACCTGAGGAAATTGCTCTGAGAAGATCAAAATGGTCCGTTTTGAAAATTGCCATCTTTCAACTAATTTTGACTTTCAGATGTGGATCATCACTGTTGGAGCTAAAATGAGCATGATTAAAGTCATTTTCATGCTTCTAGGGAGCCACAACTGCACACTTTCAGGGCTTAAACATGTTTATTCACTATGGGAAGTGATTTAAACACCATTTCGAGGTAATTGATGTTCATGCGAGTAAGTCCGATATTTCATGCAAAATGATAGATGACCTGCGACCTGAGGAAATTGCTCTGAAATTACGAAAATGGTCCGTTTTGAAAATTCCCATCTTTCAACTAGTTTTGACTTTCAGATGTGGATCATCACTTTTGGAGCTAAAATGAGCATCTTTATAGTCATTTTCAAGCTTTAGGAAGCCTAAACTCAAGATTTGGTGCAAGGGTAAAAGTGACTTAAAATGACTCAAATGCTCACTTTGAGGGCTTAAAATGTGTTTATTCACCGCGGGAAGTGATATAATCACCATTTAGAGGTAATTCATGTTCATGTGAGATAGTCCGATTTTTCATGCAAAATGATCGATGACCTTGGACCTGAGGAAATTGCTCTGAGATGACCAAAATGGTCTGTTTTGATAATTTCCATCTTTAAACTAATTTTGACTTTCAGATGTGGATCACCACTTTTGGAGCTAAAATGAGCATGTTTATAGTAAATTTCAAGCTTCTAGGGAGCCAAAACTCAAGATTTGGTGGATGGGAAAAAGTGACTTATAATAACCCACATGCTCACTTTGTGGGCTTAAAACGTGTTTTTTCACTGCAGGAAGTGATATCAACACCATTTAGAGGTAATTCATGTTTCCAACTCCCCATCTGTCTCCCCCATCTCCACCCTCTCCCCATCACCTTCTCCCCATCGGTCTTTCCCTCATCTACCTCTCCCTCATCATCTCTTCCCCATCTGTCTCCCCCATCTCCACCGTCTCCCCATCAGTCTCTCCCTCATCTTGCTCTCCCTCATCCCCCATCTCCCTCATCCCATGTCCCTCATCATCTGTCTCCACCATCTCCACCCTGTCCCCATCTTCCTCTCTATCCTCTCTCCACCTGTCTCTCCCTCATCTCCCTCATCCCATGTCCTCTGATCTGTCTCCCCAATCTGGTCATCGGTCTCCCCCATCTGTCTCCCCATCCGTCTCCCCCATCTCTCTCCCCATCTCCCCATATTATCTCCCCATATTATCTCCATTATACCTCCATTATATCTCTGTTTTATCCACATGTTATCTCTGCTTAATCTCCATGTTATCCCTGTATTATCCCAGTTTATCTCCACTTTAGCTCCATATTATCCCCATTTTATCTCCACTTTATCCCCATTTTAGCTCCATTTTATCCCAATTTTTCGTTCATTTTATCCCCAATTTATCTCCAGTTTATCTCCATTATCTCTCTACTTTATCTATACTACTATTATAAAGGAAGAACTTTGAACCTTTGAGGCGGGTAAACTCGGGAACCACAGCGCCAATCCACACACCCGATACATAGTTGTAATTGTCAGGGTGCGCAGATGGACATAGGCTATATAAATTAAAAAAATATAAGTTATTTAAAAAATTTACGAGAAAAATAAAAGTAGTCCCATAAAAGTAGCACCGGCCACGACGTTCGTGCTGACATCAGGAGCGCGGGGAGGAGCGGTGTCCAGGGGCCCAAGGAGGAGTGGCGGACATCAGCGCGGGGAGGAGCAGCAGACAGGCGGGGAGGAGCGGTGAGGAGCGGCGGACAGGCTGGGAGGAGCGGAGAGGAGCGGCGGACAGGCGGGGAGGAGCGGCGAGGAGCGGCGGACCAGTGAACTCAGGAGTGCGGGGAGGTGAGGCGGATGAGGTAAGGCTGCGGGGGACCCACAGACAATGTTGGGGCAGGCGGGAGGAGCGGCGAGGAGCGGCAGACAGGCTGGGAGGAGCGGAGAGGAGCGGCGGACAGGCGGGGAGGAGCGGCGAGGAGCGGCGGACCAGTGAACTCAGGAGCGCGGGGAGGTGCGGAAGATGAGGTAAGGCTCCGGGGGACCCACGGACAATGTTGGGGCGGGCGGGGGCCCTGAAGCCAAGGTCGGGATGGGCTGCTACTCCGGGGGACCCACGGACAATGTCGGGGCGGGCGGGGGCCCTGAAGCCTGATTGCTCCCGGACAAGGTCGGGATGGGCTGCTAGTTATCATTAAATCCCCCCTCACAGTAGGCCACACCCCCCGCCCTTAAAGCCGAGCGATCTGAGAGCTCGCTTCCATGACCGCTGACACTCCTGAGGCACAGCCGGGAGCTTTGTTTGTTCGTAATTTTAAAACTGTTGTAAGATTACTTTACTTCTGTTTATTTTAAAAAGCACTCTCTTCCTACCTTGCCTCGTGGTCTCCTGGGCACTTATTCATCTTTGGGACCCCCGCGCAGCCTAGATTATCGATGCCGCGGGACAGGGAATTCACTACTCGGCGCCATTACCACGCCTGACCTCAGGCCACGCCCCCTCACAGTAGGCCACGCCCCCCGCCCTTAAAGCCGAGCGATCTGAGAGCTCGCTTCCAAGACCGCTGACACTTCTGAGGCACAGCCGGGAGCTTTGTTTGTTCGTAATTTTAAAACTGTTGTAAGATTACTTTACTTCTGTTTATTTTAAAAAGCACTCTCTTCCTACCTTGCCTCGTGGTCTCCTGGGCACTTATTCATCTTTGGGACCCCCGCGCAGCCGAGATTATCGCTGCCGCGGGACAGGGAATTCACTACTCGGCGCCATTACCACGCCTGACCTCAGGCCACGCCCCCTCACAGTAGTCCACGCCCCCCGCCCTTAAAGCCGAGCGATCTTAGAGCTCGCTTCCAAGACCGCTGACACTCCTGAGGCACAGCCGGGAGCTTTGTTTGTTCGTAATTTTAAAACTGTTGTAAGATTACTTTACTTCTGCTTATTTTAAAAAGCACTCTCTTCCTACCTTGCCTCGTGGTCTCCTGGGCACTTAATAATCTTTGGGACCCCCGCGCAGCCGAGTTTATCGCTGCCGCGGGACAGGGAATTCACTACTCGGCGCCATTACCACGCCTGACCTCAGGCCACGCCCCCTCACAGTAGGCCACACCCCCCATCTCCCCTATTAAAAAAATGTGCTTACCACGGCCCAGTCACTATGCCCAAATCCCCGAGGAGCCGACTTACTTACACCCAAGGTGAGCTCCTCGCACTGAAACCACCAAAAAACATCGACTGTACTTACACCTATATAGGAGAAAAACCCTTCTCAAACTGCGACCTCTGTAACCCAGGCTATACCGACGCAGAATGCCACGGACTTCAATTCGGCCTCCTCAATTGTAGGTCTCTCCCTAAACACTCTCTAGAGATAAACCTTCTCATACAAGATCTAGCCTTAGACATTCTGTTCCTTACGGAAACGTGGCTCACCCCCTGCACCGACTCCGACATTGTCAAGGCCCTTCCTTCCGGCTACCAAATCCACTCTCTAAACAGACCCCTCGGAAGAGGAGGTGGCCTGGCAATAATATACAGAGAGCACTTTGCCTGCAGAACAAATAACTGCAATATCGAGGACTGCGAAAGCTGCCATTTCGCTCTACAGATCTCACCTGCAACCTCCCTCTCAGGTTTTCTGATTTATCGACCACCAAGAGCCCCTCCAAGTTCCCCAGCTCTCTCGCCGAGACCATTACCCTTTTGGCAACGACCTCCTCCAACTTTGTTATCTTGGGTGACCTCAATCTCCATTTTCTTGACCCCAATGACCGTACTGCCTCTGATCTTCTTACTGATCTTATTTATTTATTTATTTATTTTATTTATAAAATTTCTAGAAGCGCACAAATACCTTGCGGTGTCTCGGCGCTGGAGTTCGTTAAAATTGCAGGGAGCTCCAACAGGGACTTACTGGTTAAAAAGCCAAGTTTTTATGTGCTTCCGAAATATAAACAAGGAAGAACTTGATCTGATATTAAGGGGGAGTTGATTCCACAATTTCGAGGCAGCGACTGTGAAGCGTTTGTCACCCCATGTTGCTTTCCTAGTGCGTGGAATATCAAGTAGCTGAGATGCCGCAGAGCGTAGGGAACGATTAGGTTTATGAAAAGTGATAGATTTTTTTAGGAAATCAGGTCCAGTGTTGTTCAATGTTTTATAAATGATGCACAGCGCCTTAAACTTCGTGCGGCTTCTGACGGGCAGCCAATGTAGTTGGCGAATAATGGGAGAGATGGATGAGAATTTCGGTGTACCAGTTAGAATTCTCGCAGCAGCATTTTGCACTAGTTGTAATTTATTCATGACTTGTTCCTGTGCATTCAGCCATAGTCCGTTGCAATAATCAATTTTTGAGAGGACTAGCGTAGACATTAGGGTTTTACCTGAGTTTTGAGGAAGAAACGGAAGAAGCTTTTTTACCATTCTCAAGGTATAAAAGGACGCTGAAACCACTGCATTGGCATGGCTAAGGAAAGTAAGCTTATTATCGAATAGGACTCCGAGGTTCCTAACTTTTGGCACCGGGAGAGGTGGATCTCCCAGCTCTGCTGGCCACCAAACTGGTGACCAAGACGGGGTCAGTTCACCGAAGAGCATGACCTCCGTCTTATCGGAGTTTAGTTTTAGGCAGTTCTGGTCCATCCAGGTGCAGATCGCTCTCATTCCTTCCTAAAAGTTAGCGGCCACTGCAGCTCCATTTCTGTGAATAGCCAGGACTAATTGAGTGTCATCGGCGTATGAGGTTATTCCTATGCCGAATGACTTGATCACCCTCGCTAAGTCCGATACATAGATATTAAAAAGCGTTGGACTTAGCGAGGAGCCCTGAGGAACTCCACACGGCAAGGTGAAATCAGGGGAATAGTAGCTACCCATTTTCACAGACTGTTCTCTGTCT
This sequence comes from Lissotriton helveticus, assembly GCF_964261635.1. Lineage (NCBI taxonomy): Eukaryota > Metazoa > Chordata > Amphibia > Caudata > Salamandridae > Lissotriton > Lissotriton helveticus. Next base: position 642,172,541 of record NC_136065.1, on the reverse strand, counting down.
GATAGGAAAGATGCCAGAAGAGTCCTAGCTTTGCCTTGGATGCCCATGGCATTGACACGGTCGATCAAGATGTTATGATCGACCGTGTCGAAAGCAGCCGATAGATCTAAAAGTATCAAAACTGCTGTGCCGCCTTGATCTAAGATTATTCTGACTTCTTCAGTTGCTTTTATCAGGGCGGTCTCGGTGCCGTGCCCCTTTCTAAACCCAAATTGGGTATCATCTAATAAGTTGTTGTTATCAATAAAGCTTGAAAGTTGTAAATTCATTGCCTTCTCAAATACCTTAGAAGGATAAGGAAGCGAGGCAATGGGTCGATAGCTTTTTAACTCAGCTGGATTTACTGTTGATTTTTTTAGAAGGGGCTTCACGATGACTTTCTTCCAGATTTTGGGGTAATCTCCTGTCTGGAACATCGTGTTACAAATATGGGTAAGCACCGGAGCTACTTGATCAGATGCCAATTTGAGAGTGCTTGGGGGGCAAGAATCCATAGGAGATCCTGATTTGACCGCATTCATGATTTCCTCTATAGATGCTTGAGAGAGTGAGGAAAATGCTTCTAGGGTTGGTCTGGCAGGTATATAAGGAGCAACTGGGCCAACTGTAGCATCAGAAGTTTTTTTTTGTGTGAAGTGATTAAAAATATCTGTGACTTTTCCTTTGAAAAAATCCGCAATTTCATTACAGAAGGATTGAGAAGGTTCTATGGAATCTGGGACCATGGGGTTAGATAGCTTTTTTACCACCTGGAATAACTGTTTGCTCGAATTTTGAGCTGATTCTATTTGTGTGGTGTAATAGTTACATTTTTCCTGAATGAGAAGTTTTTTTATAATTTTGCAGGGCTGTCTTGTATCTCTCTTTGTCATTATTGTCGTAATTCCTGCGCCAGCGTCTCTCTAGATTGCGACATCTCTGTCTCTCGAGCCTTAGTAGTTCGGAGAACCAAGGAGCAGAAGGTTTGTTACGGTTAGGCCGTAGTTTTTTAACAGGTGCCACATAATCTAGTGCGTCGTTCAACCAGCGCACGTAGTTATTGGATGCTTCACTTGGGTCATTTGACTCTTTGTATTTATTGGCTTTAAGTACATTATTAAAAACATGGTGGTCAATATTTTTCCAATCACGACATTTAATTTGTAAGCGTGCAGATGGTACGCAGTGTTTATGTTTCCTAATTAATATAGAGAATACGACTGCCGAGTGATCAGTCCAGGTGAGTGAAATCACCGTAGGTTGATTCATGAATATGTTATTAGTGAATAGTCCGTCCAAGATATGGCCGGCTTGGTGGGTGATGAGACTCGTTGTTCTAAGCCTACTGCTTGAAAATCCGAGATAATCTTGATGGAATCTTTATCAGCCCGGTTTTCTAGGTGAAAATTAAAATCACCCAATATTGTGTATTCTGTATAAGCAGCTACTGGTTCTAATAGGGAATTAAGAGCTTCCAGGAAGGATGTACGTGAGGTAGGAGGTCGGTAAAGTAATATGCCTTTAAAAGTTTGAGTGGAAGAAAGAGTAAAGGTGAAACATAAGGCTTCCATGGAATCGTGGATCATTGGTTCAGTTTTTAGAGCCAGGTTAGCACGATGTATGATAGCTAAGCCACCCCCTCTTTTTCCAGAGGATCTATCTAGTCGGGTGACATAATAGCCATCAGGAGTAGCTATGTTAAAATCCGGGCCTGAGGCCGAGTCTGCCCAGGTCTCTGTAATAAACAGTATGTCAAGATTTTGGGTGGCTATAAATTCAGCAACCTCATACCTATGTTTGACAAGGGAGCGTGCGTTTATAAGTGCACAATGTACAGAATCTTCAGGGATTAGTGGCAGCCTAGGGGCAGCTAGATTAAAATGAGGAGAAGTAGATTTAAAAGCGCAATTTGGACAAGGATTAATAGGCAGATTGGCCAGAGAGTCAGCAGAGAAGTGGGAACATCTTTTATCAATTAAAGTATTGCCTATACACAAAAGTTGGGATCGCGTGTAGGTTATTACCTTGGGAATATTATGGGTGTAGCAAGAGGCAGGGGGTATGGTGCACAGCACGGATCCAGCGCGGACTGGCGCAGACTGCCACCCCTTTGGCACGGCTTCGGCGCGGTGTCGGCGCTCCCGCTGCGCTCGACCGCTGCGCTTCAGAGTGACCATTTTATCCTTTCAGCCCCGCCCCCAGCTTGAACGCTAACTCCGTTCTGCTCGGGGAGGCGGCTCGGTAATTTTGAAGCTGACCCTGCCCTCCACACAATCGGCACAAGCCGCGATGGAACGGGGCTGGGGGTCCACAAATATAGTAAGTTAATACATGTGTTTTAAGCGTCTTAGGCAATCAATTATTGTTCAATTAAGAGCACGTTTAAAACAGAGCACAAAATACGATTTAAAAAAGTACACAATAATGATTCCCAGTGTGCAGAGGAGGAGCCCCTCGCAATCTGCACGAGCTCTGATATCAAAAAACTGCCAAGGAGCTGCCACCACCTTGTAAGTCGTCATAGCCCTGAATCACGCTTGTATTTATCCTTTCAGCCCCGCCCCCAGCTGGAACGCTAACTCCGTTCTGCTCGGGGAGGCGGCTCTGTAATTTTGAAGCTGACCCTGCCCTCCACACAATCGGCACAAGCCGCCATGGAACGGGGCTGGGGGTCCACAAATATAGTAAGTTAATACATGTGTTTTAAGCGTCTTAGGCAATCAATTATTGTTCAATTAAGAGCACGTTTAAAACAGAGTACAAAATACGATTTAAAAAAGTACACAATAATGATTCCCAGTGTGCAGAGGAGGAGCCCCTCGCAATCTGCACGAGCTCTGATATCAAAAAACTGCCAAGGAGCTGCCACCACCTTGTAAGTCTTACCTCTTATGACCTCCGTTTGGTGAACTCAGAGGCGACCCATGTCAAAGGGCACCTCCTGGACCCTGTCTTCACCAACATCCCTGATCTCAAGACCCGCACCCCCCACTAGCTCCCGTGGACAGATCACTGTCTGATTCGTATTGACTGGCACCTTCAGGCCCCGCCACTCCAACTGCCTACTACCAGGGTCACAGATAGACGCTGGCACAAACTCTCGCTGGAAGAATGGGCCTCCAGGGTCACGGAAGCCCCTCCCCCCCGGCCCAAGACCCAGTCACTGCCGATACGGAGTTTAACTCCTGGCTCACTCAATCACTGGACTGCATACTCCCTAAAACTAGCACCGTGAAATGAACCAAAAGAGTGAACCCGGCCCCCTGGTACACCCCCGAGCTTAACGTACTACGTAAAGACTGCAAAAGGACAGAGCGTACCTGGAGGAAGGACAAATCCACAGCCAAAAAGGACGCATTTCGTGCCTCCATAAAAACCTACAAACTCGCTCTACGTAACACCAAAATCCACTTCTATGACGAAAGAATAAAAAACTCCTCCTGCTCAGCCAGAGAAACCTTTGTCATTTTAAAAGAACTTCTCAAAATCCCGGATCCTCGGCCGAATAGTCCCTCTGATCGCAAATCCTCCGTGGAGAAATGCCACAAACTGTCCAATTACTTTGATGAAAAAATACAGAAAATTCTCGCCACTCTACCCCCAGTCGACCACAGTAGCAACGACGAGGGCCGCCCCAAACCTGACCCCACTCCCAGCCCCCCCCCGGGCCACCTTCCCATCAAACTAGACACTCTCGGTCCGGTTACCACTGAAGAAGTCCTGACCACGCTCGCCACAATTAAAAGTGGCTCGCCCAGTGACCCGGTGCCCATGCGCATCCTTAAAAAAATGGCTCCCATCATTGCCCCCCCCTCACAGACCTCATTAACTCCTCATTATCGCAGGGAAAAGTCCCCCCCAGCTGGAAGGCAGCTGTCGTAAAGGCACTTCTTAAAAAACCCTCACTAGACCCACTGGACCTGGCCAATTACAGGCCAATATCCCTTCTCCCTGGTATCAGTAAAATCACTGAAAAGATAGTGAATAAAAAGCTTTCCCAGTATCTGGAGTCCAAAAACTTGCTCAGGAGCTCGCAGACGGGGTTTCGCCCGGGTCAGGGCACGGACACCGCCCTTCTGGCCGCAGTGGAAGAGACCAGATGCATTCTGGACGAAGGAGGATCAGTGGCAGTGATCCTCCTAGACCTCAGCGCGGCATTCGACACTGTCAACCACCGGGTTCTTATCCAGCGACTCAGAGACATCGGGGTTGAGGGCACGGCCCTAGCCTGGTTTTCGTCATTTTTAAACCATCGCTCCTTCCAAGTCAGGGAAAATGATACCTCCTCCCCAGTAGTCCCCCTCCAGTGCGGAGTGCCGCAGGGCTCGTCACTCAGCCCGACATTATTTAATGTCTACATGGCCCCACTGGAGGAGGTAGTCACCCCATTTGGAGTGAAAGTCATCAGCTACGCTGATGACACCCAGCTGGTGGTGTCCCTATCACATCCCAACCATGAACCATCTAACCTCCACGGTTGTCTCTCCAAAATTCAGGGGTGGATGAACAACTCGGCATTGAAACTCAACGGGTCCAAGACTGAAATCCTGCTTCTTGGTCAAAGAGGGCTCTCCCTTCCCCCCAATGTCTGGCCTTCCTGTCTGGGGGAACCTCCTGCCCCCAAGACCGAGATTAAGAGCCTGGTAATCTGGCTGGAGGAAGACCTGTCCTTTAAAACTCATGCAAATAAAACCGCTGACATTTGTTTCGGGCTACTCAGATCAGTCAGAAAAATCCTTCCTTTGCTCCCCACCATCTCTCGCAAACTGCTGATCCAAGGCCTTATTCTATCGAGGCTGGATTACAGCAATGCCATTTATCTGGGAGCCCCTGAATCCACCTTTAACAAATTGCAAAGAATTCAAAACTCCGCTGCCCGGCTTCTCACCAACACCCCGGCCAGATCCTCAGCAAAACCAGCTCTGAAGCTCCTTCATTGGCTCCCAGTAAGAGAAAGAGTAAAGTTCAAAGCTTTCTGCATGGCTCATAAACTCTTACAGGACAAAGGCCCCCCCATTCTCAAAAACTTTATCACGCCCTACAAAGCCACAAGATCTCTCCGCTCAGATCACGAACACCTCATCACAGTTCACAGAGTGAAAAAGGCCCGCACAGGCGGCCGTCGATTTTCTGTGAACACGGCCAGCCTTTGGAACGCCCTCCCCCGTAAACTAAGGACGGAATCAGATCACCTCCGCTTTAGGAAAATGCTGAAAACGCACCTTTTCCCTTAAACTTCTTGTTCTCCCCTGGGCTCACCTCTCTCTCGACTGTTGTGGTTTCAGCGATGGGATGCTCACGGGTTACTACGCGCTCTACAAAACCCAATTACTAATAATAATAATAATAATAAATCTCATTACCTTACCATCCAATCTCCATCTCTGCATCCCATCTCCATCTCCCCATCCTATCTCCAACTCCCATCTCCATCTCCATCCCAACTCCATATCCCCATCTCTTCTCCATCTCCCCATCTCCATCTCCATCCCCTCTCCATAAAATGAGCTTGATCATAGTCATTTTCCTGCTTCCAGGGAGCCAAAACTCAAGATTTGGCACATGGGTAAAAGTGACTCAAAATTACCAAAATGCTCACTTTGAGGGCTTAAAACATGTTCATTCACTGCAGGAAGTCATATAAACACCATAGAGGTAATTCATGTTCATGCGAGAAGGTCCAAATTTTCATGCAAAAGGATCGATGACCCGTGACTTGAGGAAATTGCTCTGAGAGGAACAAAATGGTCCGTTTTGAAAATTTCCATCTTTCAACTAATTTTGAGTTTCAGATGTGGATCATCGCTTTTGGAGATAAAAATACCATATTTATAGTCATTTTCATGCTTCTAGGGAGCCAAAACTCAAGATTTGGTGCAAGGGTAAAAGTGACTTAAAATGACCCAAATCCCCACTTGGAGGGCTTAAAACATGTTTATTCACAGAGGGAAGGGATATAAACACAATTTAGAGGTAATTCATGTTCATGGGAGAAGGTCCGATTTTTCATGCAAAACGATTGGTGACCTGCGACCTGAGGAAATTGCTCTGAGATTACCAAATTGGTACGTTTTGAAAATGTCCATCTTTCAACTAATTTTTACTTTCAGATGTGGATCATCACTTTTGGAGCTAAAAGGAGCATTTTTAAAGTCATTTTCAAGCTTCTAGGGAGCCAAAACTCAAGGTTTGGCTCATGGGTAAAAGTGACTTAAAATGACCCAACTGCGCACTTTGAGGGCTTAAAACATGTTTACTCACTGCGGGAAGTGATATAAACACCATTTAGAGGTAATTCATGTTCATGCGAGAAGGTCCGATTTTTCATGCAAAACGACGGATGACCTGCGACCTGAGGAAATTGCTCTGAGAAGAAAAAAACTGGTCCGTTTTGAAAATTGCCATCTTTCAACTAATTTTGACTTTCAGATGTGGATCATCACTTTTGGAGCTAAAATGAGCATGTTTAAAGTAATTTTCATGCTTCTAGAGAGCCAAAACTCAAGATTTAACGCATTGGTAAAAGTGACTTAAAATGACTCAAATGCACACTTTGAGGGCTTAAAACATGTTTATTCACTACGGAAAGTGATTTAAACACCATTTAGAGGTAATTGATGTTCATGCGAGAAAGTCCGATATTTCATGCAAAATGATAGATGACCCGCGACCTGAGGAAATTGCTCTGAAATTACGAAAATGGTCCGTTTTGAAAATGTCCATCTTTCAACTAGTTTTGACTTTCAGATGTGGATCCTCACTTTTGTAGCTAAAATGAACATGTTTATAGTAATTTTCATGCTTCTAGGGAGCCACAACTCAAGATTTGGCGCAAGGGTAAAAGTGATTTAAAATGACTCAAATGCTCACTTTGAGGGCTTAAAATGTGTTTATTCACTGCAGGAAGTGATATAATCACCATTTAGAGGTAATTCATGTTCATGCGAGATAGTCCGATTTTTCATGCAAAATGATCGATGACCTTGGACCTGTGGGAATAGCTCTGAGATGACCAAAATGGTCTGTTTTGATAATTTCCATCTTTAAACTAATTTTGACTTTCAGATGTGGATCATCACTTTTGGAGCTAAAATGAGCATGTTTATAGTAATTTTCAAGCTTCTAGTGAGCCAATACTCAAGATTTGGCGCAAGGGTAAAAGTGACTTAAAATGACTCATATGCTCACTTTGAGGGCTTAAAATGTGTTTATTCACTGCGGGAAGTGATATAATCAACATTTAGAGGTAATTCATGTTCATTCAAGAAGGTCCGAATTTTCACGCAAAACCATCGATGACCAGCGACTTGAGGAAAATGCTCTGAGGGTACCAAAATGGTCCGTTTTGACAATTTCCATCTTTGAACTAATTTTGACTTTCAGATGTGGATCATCCATTTTGGAACTAAAATGACCATATTTATAGTCATTTTCATGCTTCTAGAGAGCCAAAACTCAAGATTTGGTGCATGGGCAAAATTTACTTAAAATGACCCACATGCTCACTTTGTGGGCTTAAAACATGTTTATTCACTGCATGAAGTGATATCAACACCATTTAGAGGTAATTCATGTTTCCAACTCCCCATCTGTCTCCCCCATCTCCACCCTCTCCCCATCACCCTCTCCCCATTGGTCTCTCCCTCATCTCCTTCTTCCTCATCATCTCTCCCCCATCTGTCTCCCATATCTTCACCGTTTCCCCATCAGTCTCTCCCTCATCTTGCTCTCCCTCATCCCCCATCTCCCTCATCCCATGTCCTTCCTCATCTATCTCCACCATCTCCACCCTGTCTCCATCTCCCTCTCTATCCTCTCTCCACCTGTCTCTCCCTCATCTCCCTCATCCCATGTCCTTCTCCGATCTGTCTCCCTAATCTGGTCATCGGTCTCCCCCATCTGTCTCCCCATCCGTCTCCCCCATCTCTCTCCCCATCTCCCCATTTTATCTCCCCATAATATCTCCATTATACCTCCATTATATCTCTGTTTTATCCACCTTTCATCTCTGCTTAATCTCCATGTTATCCCTGTATTATCCCCATTTATCTCCACTTTAGCCCCATTTTATCTCAATTTTATCCCCATTTTTCCTCAATTGTATCTCCATTTTATCCCCAATTTATCTCCAGTTTATCTCCATTATCTCTACTTTATTTACATTAAATCTCCGTCCCTTACCATCCACTCTCCATCTCTGCATCCCATCTCCATCTCCCCATCCTATCTCCAACTCCCCATCTCCATCTCCATCCCATCTCCATCTCCCCATCTCTTCTCCATCTCCCATCTCCATCTCCATCTCATCTCCATAAAATGAGCATGATCATAGTCATTTTTCTATTTCTAGGGAGCCAAAACTCATGATTTGGCACATGGGTAAAAGTGACTTAAAATTACCCAAATGCTAACTTTGAAGACTTAAAACATGTTTATTCACTGCAGGAAGTGATATAAACACCATAGAGGTAATTCATGTTCATGCGAGAAGGTCCAATTTTTCATGCAAAATGATTGATGACCCGCGACCTGAGGAAATTGCTCTGGGAAGATCAAAATGGTCCGTTTTGAAAATTGCCATCTTACAACTAATTTTGACTTTCAGATGTGGATCATCACTTTTGGAGCTAAAATAAGCATGTTTAAAATCATTTTCAAACTTCTAGGGAGCCAAAACTCAAGATTTGGTTCAAGGGTAAAAGTGACTTAAAATGACTCAAATGCTCACTTTGAGGGCTTAAAATGTGTTTATTCACTGCGGGAAGTTATATAATCACCATTTAGAGGTAACTCTTGTTCATGCAAGAAGGTCTGAATTTTCATGCAAAATAATCGATGACCCGTGACCTGAGAAAATTGCTCTGAGATGACCAAAATGGTCAGTTTTGAACATTTCAATCTTTCAACTAATTTTAACTTTCAGATGTGGATCATCACTTTTGGAGCTAAAATGACCATATTTATAGTCATTTTCATGCTTCTAGGGAGCCAAAACTCAAGGTTTGGCTCATGGGTAAAAGTGACTTAAAATGACCCAACAGGGCACTTTGAGGGCGTAAACATGTTTATTCACTGCGGGAAGTGATATAAACACCATTTAGAGGTAATTCATGTTCATGCGCGAAGGTCCGATTTTACATGCAAAACGACCGATGACCTGAAATTGCTCTGAGAGGACCAAAATGGTCCGATTTGACAATTTCCATCTTTCAACTAATTTTGACTTTCAGATGTGGATCATCACTTTTGGAGCTAAAATTAGCATGTTTATAGTAATTTTCAAGCTTCCAGGGAGCCAAAACTTAAGATTTGGCGCAAGGGTAAAAGTGACATAAAATGGCTCAAATGCTCACTTTGAGGGCTTAAAATGTGTTTATTCACTGCGGGAAGTGATATAATCAACATTTAGAGGTAATTCATGTTCATGCAAGAAGGTCTGAATTTTCATGCAAAACCATCGATGACCAGCGACCTGAGGAAAATGCTCTGAGAGGACCAAAATGGTACGTTTTGACAATTTCCATCTTTCAACTAATTATGACTTTCAGATGTGGATCATCCCTTTTGGAACTAAAATGACCATATTTATAGTCATTTTCATGCTTCTAGGGAGCCAAAACTCAAGATTTGGTGCATGGGCAAAATTGACAAAATGACCCACATGCTCACTTTGTGGGCTTAAAATGTGTTTATTCACTGCAGGAAGTGATATCAACACCATTTAGAGGTAATTCATGTTTCCAACTCCCCATCTGTCTCCCCCATCTCCACCCTCTCCCTCTCACCCTCTCCCCATCGGTCTCTCCCTCATCTCCCTCTCCCTCATCATCTCTCCCCCATCTGTCTCCCCCATCTCTACCCTGTCCCCATCTCCCTCTCTATCCTCTCTCCACCTGTCTCTCCCTCATCTCCCTCATCCCATGTCCTTCTCCGATCTGTCTCCCCAATCTGGTCATCGGTCTCCCCCCTCTGTCTCCCCATCCGTCCCCCCCATCTCTCTCCCCATCTCCCCATATTATCTCCCCATAATATCTCCATTATACCTCCATTATATCTCTGTTTTATCCACATTTCATCTCTGCTTAATCTCCATGTTATCCCTGTATTATCCCCATTTATCTCAACTTTAGCTCCATTTTATCCCCATTTTATCTCCACTTTATACCCATTTTAGTTCCAGTTTAGCCCCATCTTATCTCCATTGTATCCCCATTTTATCTCCACTGTATCCCCATTTTATCTCCACATTAGCTCCATTTTATCCCCATTTGTTTCGTCCATTTTATCCCCAATTTATCTCCAGTTTATCTCCTTTATATCTCTACTTTATTTACATTAAATCTCAGTCCCTTACCATCCAATCTCCATCTCTGCATCCCATCTCCATCTCCCCATCCTATCTCCAACTCCCCATATCCATCTCCATCCCATCTCCATCTCCCCATCTCTTCTCCATCTCCCCATCTCCATCTCCATCCCATCTCCATGAAATGAGCCTGATCATAGTCATTTTCCTGCTTCCAGGGAGCCAAAACTCAAGATTTGCCACATGGGTAAAAGTGACTCAAAATTACCCAAATGATCACTTTGAGGGCTTAAACCATGTTTATTCACTGCAGGAAGTGATATAAACACCATAGAGGTAATTAATGTTCATGCAAGAAGGTCCGAATTTTAATGCAAAACCATTGATGACCCGCGACCTGAGGAAATTCCTCTGAGAGGACTAAAATGGTCCGATTTGACAATTTCCATCTTTCAACTAATTTTGACTTTCAGATGTGGATCATCACTTTTGAAGATAAAATTACCATATTTTAGTCATTTTCATGCTTCTAGGGCGCCAAAACTCAAGATTTGACGCATAGGTAAAAGTGACTTAAATGACCCAAATCCGCACTTTGAGGGCTTAAAACATGTTTATTCACTGTGGGAAGTGATATAAACACCATTTAGAGGTAGTAATTCATGTTCATGCGAGAAGGTCTGATTTTTTATGCAAAACGATCGATGACCCGTGACCGGAGGAAATTGCTCTGAGATTACCTAAATGGTCCGTTTTGAAAATGTCCATCTTTCAACTAATTTTGACTTTCAGATATGGATCATCACTTTTGGAGCTAAAATGAGTATGTTTATAGTAATTTTCAAGCTTCTAGGGAGCCAAAACTCAAGATTTGGCGCAAGGGTAAAAGTGACTTAAAATGGCTCAAATGCTCACTTTGAGGGCTAAAAATGTGTTATTCACTGCGGGAAGTGATATAATCAACATTTAGAGGTCATTCATGTTCATGCAAGATGGTCCGAATTTTCATGCAAAACCATCGATAACCCGCGACCTGAGGAAATTGCTCTGAGAGGACCAAAATGGTCCGATTTGACAATTTCCATCTTTCAACTAATTTTGACTTTCAGATGTGGATCATCACTTTTGAAGATAATATTACCATATTTTAGTCATTCTCATGCTTCTAGGGCGCCACAACTCAAGATTTGGCGCATAGGTAAAAGTGACTTAAAATGACCCAAATCCGCACTTTGAGGGCTTAAAACATGTTTATTCACTGTGGGAAGTGATATAAATACCATTTAGAGGTAATTCATGTTCATGCGAGAAGGTCCGATTTTTCATGCAAAACGATCGATGACCCGCGACCGGAGGAAATTGCTCTGAGATAACCAAAATGGTCCGTTTTGAAAATGTCCATTTTTCAACTAATTTCTACTTTCAGATGTGGATCATCCCTTTTGGAACTAAAATGACCATATTTATAGTAATTTTCATGCTTCTAGGGAGCCAAAACTCAAGATTTGGCGCATGGGCAAAAGTGACTTAAAATGACCCACATGCTCACTTTGTGGGCTTAAAACGTGCTTATTCACTGCAGGAAGTGATATCAATACCATTTAGTGGTAATTGATGTTTCCAACTCCCCATCTGTCTCCCCCATCTCCACCCTCTCCACATCACCCTCTCCCCATCGGTCTCTCCCTCATCTCCTTCTTCCTCATCATCTCTCCCCCATCTGTCTCCCATATCTTCACCGTTTCCCCATCAGTCTCTCCCTCATCTTGCTCTCCCTCATCCCCCATCTCCCTCATCCCATGTCCCTCCTCATCTGTCTCCACCATCTCCACCCTGTCTCCATCTCCCTCTATATCCTCTCTCCACCTGTCACTCCCTCATCTCCCTCATCCCATGTCCTTCACCGATCTGTCTCCCTAATCTGGTCATCGGTCTCCCCCATCTGTCTCCCCATCCGTCTCCCCCATCTCTCTCCCCATCTCCCCATTTTATCTCCCCATAATATCTCCATTATACCTCCATTATATCTCTGTTTTATCCACCTTTCATCTCTGCTTAATCTCCATGTTATCCCTGTATTATCCCCATTTATCTCCACTTTAGCCCCATTTTATCTCCATTGTATCCCCATTTTTTCTCTGCTTTATCCCCATTTAAGCTCCACTTTAGCTCCATTTTATCCCCATTTTCCCTCAAGTGTATCTCCATTTTATCCCCAATTTATCTCCAGTTTATCTCCATTATCTCTACTTTATTTACATTAAATCTCCGTCCCTTACCATCCACTCTCCATCTCTGCATCCCATCTCCATCTCCCCATCCTATCTCCAACTCCCCATCTCCATCTCCATCCCATCTCCATCTCCCCATCTCTTCTCCATCTCCCATCTCCATCTCCATCTCATCTCCATAAAATGAGCATGATCATAGTCATTTTCCTATTTCTAGGGAGCCAAAACTCATGATTTGGCACATGGGTAAAAGTGACTTAAAATTACCCAAATGCTAACTTTGAGGACTTAAAACATGTTTATTCACTGCAGGAAGTGATATAAACACCATAGAGGTAATTCATGTTCATGCGAGAAGGTCCAATTTTTCATTCAAAATGATTGATGACCCGCGACCTAAGGAAATTGCTCTGGGAAGATCAAAATGGTCCGTTTTGAAAATTGCCATCTTACAACTAATTTTGACTTTCAGATGTGGATCATCACTTTTGGAGCTAAAATAAGCATGTTTAAAATCATTTTCAAACTTCTAGGGAGCCAAAACTCAAGATTTGGTTCAAGGGTAAAAGTGACTTAAAATGACTCAAATGCTCACTTTGAGGGCTTAAAATGTGTTTATTCACTGCGGGAAGTGATATAATCACCATTTAGAGGTAACTCTTGTTCATGCAAGAAGGTCTGAATTTTCATGCAAAATAATCGATGACCCATGACCTGAGAAAATTGCTCTGAGATGACCAAAATGGTCAGTTTTGAACATTTCAATCTTTCAACTAATTTTAACTTTCAGATGTGGATCATCACTTTTGGAGCTAAAATGACCATATTTATAGTCATTTTCATGCTTCTAGGGAGCCAAAACTCAAGGTTTGGCTCATGGGTAAAAGTGACTTAAAATGACCCAACAGTGCACTTTGAGGGCGTAAACATGTTTATTCACTGCGGGAAGTGATATAAACACCATTTAGAGGTAATTCATGTTCATGCGCGAAGGTCCGATTTTTCATGCAAAACGACCGATGACCTGCGACCTGAGGAAATTGCTCTGAGAGGACCAAAATGGTCCGATTTGACAATTTCCATCTTTCAACTAATTTTGACTTTCAGATGTGGATCATCACTTTTGGAGATAAAATTACCATATTTATAGTCATTTTCATGTTTCTAGGGAGCCAAAACTCAAGATTTGTCGCAAGGGTAAAAGTGACTTAAAATGACTCAAATGCACTCTTTCAGGGCTTAAACATGTTTATTCACTACGGGAAGTGATTTAAACACCATTTAGAGGTAATTGATGTTATTGCGAGTAAGTCCGATATTTCATACAAAATGATAGATGACCCGCGACCTGAGGAAATTGCTCTGAAATTACGAAAATGGTCCGTTTTGAAAATTCCCATCTTTCAACTAGTTTTGACTTTCAGATGTGGATCATCACTTTTGGAGCTAAAATGAGCATGTTTATAGTAATTTTCAAGCTTTAGGAAGCCAAAACTCAAGATTTGGTGCAAGGGTAAAAGTGACTTAAAATGACTCAAATGCTCACTTTGAGGGCTTAAAAAAAATGTGTTTATTTACTGCCGGAAGAGATATAATCACAATTTAGAGGTAATTCATGTTCATGCAAGATAATCCGATTTTTCATGCAAAATGATCGATGACCTTTGACCTGAGGAAATTGCTCTTAGATGACCAAAATGGTCCATTTTGATAATTTCCATATTTCAACTAATTTTGACTTTCAGATGTGGATCATCACCTTTAGAGCTAAAATGAGTATGTTTATAGTCATTTTCAGTCTTCTAGGGAGTAAAAACTCAAGATTTGGCTCATGGGTAAAAGTGACTTAAATTGACCCAACTGCGCACTTTGAGGGCTTAAAACATGTTTATTCACTGCGGGAAGTGATATAAAACACCATTTAGAGGTAATTCATGTTCATGCGAGAAGGTCAGATTTTTCATGCAAAACGACCGATGACCTACGACCTGAGGAAATTGCTCTGAGAAGATCAAAATGGTCCGTTTTGAAAATTGCCATCTTTCAACTAATTTTGACTTTCAGATGTCGATCATCACTTTTGGAGCTAAAATGAGCATGTTTAAAGTCATTTTCATGCTTCTAGGGAGCCACAACTCAAGATTTGGCGCAAGGGTAAAAGTGACTTAAAATGACTCAAATGCACACTTTCAGGGCTTAAACATGTTTATTCACTACGGGAAGTGATTTAAACACCATTTAGAGGTAATTCATGTTCATGCGAGTAAGTCTGATATTTCATACAAAATGATAAATGACCCGCGACCTGAGGAAATTGCTCTGAAATTACGAAAATGGTCCGTTTTGAATATTCCCATCTTTCAACTAGTTTTGACTTTCAGATTTGGATCATCACTTTTGGAGCTAAAATGAGCATGTTTATAGTCAAGCTTTAGGAAGCCAAAACTCAAGATTTGGCGCAAGGGTAAAAGTGACTTAAAATGACTCATGCTCACTTTGAGGGCTTAAAATGTGTTTATTCACTGCGGGAAGTGATATAATCACAATTTAGAGGTAATTCATGTTCATGCAAGAAGGTCTGAATTTTCATGCAAAATAATCGATGACCCGTGACCTGAGAAAATTGCTCTGAGATGACCAAAATGGTCAGTTTTGAAAATTTCAATCTTTCAACTAATTTTAACTTTCAGATGTGAATCATCACTTTTGGAGCTAAAATGACCATATTTATAGTCATTTTCATGCTTCTAGGGAGCCAAAACTCAAGATTTGGCTCATGGGTAAAAGTGACTTAAAATGACCCAACAGTGCACTTTGAGGGCGTAAACATGTTTATTCACTGCAGGAAGTGATATAAACACCATTTAGAGGTAATTCATGTTCATGCGCGAAGGTCCGATTTTTCATGCAAAACGACCGATGACCTGCGACCTGAGGAAATTGCTCTGAGAGGACCAAAATGGTCCGATTTGACAATTTCCATCTTTCAACTAATTTTGACTTTCAGATGTGGATTATCACTTTTGGAGATAAAATTACCATATTTATAGTCATTTTCATGTTTCTAGGGAGCCAAAACTCAAGATTTGGCGCAAGGGTAAAAGTGACTTAAAATGACTCAAATGCACACTTTCAGGGCTTAAACATGTTTATTCACTACGGGAAGTGATTTAAACACCATTTAGAGGTAATTGATGTTATTGCGAGTAAGTCCGATATTTCATACAAAATGATAGATGACCCGCGACCTGAGGAAATTGCTCTGAAATTACGAAAATGGTCCGTTTTGAAAATTCCCATCTTTCAACTAGTTTTGACTTTCAGATGTGGATCATCACTTTTGGAGCTAAAATGAGCATGTTTATAGTCATTTTCAAGCTTTAGGAAGCCAAAACTCAAGATTTGGTGCAAGAGTAAAAGTGACTTAAAATGACTCAAATGCTCACTTTGAGGGCTTAAAATGTGTTTATTTACTGCCGGAAGAGATATAATCACAATTTAGAGGTCATTCATGTTCATGCAAGATAATCCGATTTTTCATGCAAAATGATCGATGACCTTGGGCCTGAGGAAATTGCTCTGAGATGACCAAAATTGTCCATTTTGATAATTTCCATATTTCAACTAATTTTGACTTTCAGATGTGGATCATCACCTTTAGAGCTAAAATGAGCATGTTTATTGTCATTTTCAGCCTTCTAGGGAGTAAAAACTCAAGATTTTGCTCATGGGTAAAAGTGACTTAAAATGACCCAACTGCACACTTTGAGGGCTTAAAAAATGTTTATTGACTGCGGGAAGTGATATAAAACACCATTTAGAGGTAGTTCATGTTCATGCGAGAAGGTCAGATTTTTCATGCAAAACGACCGATGACCTACGACCTGAGGAAATTGCTCTGAGAAGATCAAAATGGTCCGTTTTGAAAATTGCCATCTTTCAACTAATTTTGACTTTCAGATGTGGATCATCACTTTTGGAGCTAAAATGAGCATGATTTAAGTCATTTTCATGCTTCTAGGGAGCCAAAACTCAAGATTTGGCCCAAGGGTAAAAGTGACTTAAAATGACCCAACTGCGCACTATGAGGGCTTAAAAAATGTTTATTCACTGCGGGAAGTGATATAAAACACCATTTAGAGGTAATTCATGTTCATGCGAGAAGGTCAGATTTTTCATGCAAAACGACCGATGACCTACGACCTGAGGAAATTGCTCTGAGAAGATCAAAATGGTCCGTTTTGAAAATTGCCATCTTTCAACTAATTTTGACTTTCAGATGTGGATCATCACTGTTGGAGCTAAAATGAGCATGATTAAAGTCATTTTCATGCTTCTAGGGAGCCACAACTCAAGATTTGGCCTAAGGGTAAAAGTGACTTAAAATGACTCAAATGCACACTTTCAGGGCTTAAACATGTTTATTCACTTTGGGAAGTGATTTAAACACCATTTCGAGGTAATTGATGTTCATGCGAGTAAGTCCGATATTTCATGCAAAATGATAGATGACCTGCGACCTGAGGAAATTGCTCTGAAATTACGAAAATGGTCCGTTTTGAAAATTCCCATCTTTCAACTAGTTTTGACTTTCAGATGTGGATCATCACTTTTGGAGCTAAAATGAGCATCTTTATAGTCATTTTCAAGCTTTAGGAAGCCAAAACTCAAGATTTGGTGCAAGGGTAAAAGTGACTTAAAATGACTCAAATGCTCACTTTGAGGGCTTAAAATGTGTTTATTCACCGCGGGAAGTGATATAATCACCATTTAGAGGTAATTCATGTTCATGTGAGATAGTCCGATTTTTCATGCAAAATGATCGATGACCTTGGACCTGAGGAAATTGCTCTGAGATGACCAAAATGGTCTGTTTTGATAATTTCCATCTTTAAACTAATTTTGACTTTCAGATGTGGATCATCACTTTTGGAGCTAAAATGAGCATGTTTATAGTAAATTTCAAGCTTCTAGGGAGCCAAAACTCAAGATTTGGTGGATGGGAAAAAGTGACTTATAATAACCCACATGCTCACTTTGTGGGCTTAAAACGTGTTTTTTCACTGCAGGAAGTGATATCAACACCATTTAGAGGTAATTCATGTTTCCAACTCCCCATCTGTCTCCCCCATCTCCACCCTCTCCCCATCACCTTCTCCCCATCGGTCTTTCCCTCATCTACCTCTCCCTCATCGTCTCTTCCCCATCTGTCTCCCCCATCTCCACCGTCTCCCCATCAGTCTCTCCCTCATCTTGCTCTCCCTCATCCCCCATCTCCCTCATCCCATGTCCCTCATCATCTGTCTCCACCATCTCCACCCTGTCCCCATCTTCCTCTCTATCCTCTCTCCACCTGTCTCTCCCTCATCTCCCTCATCCCATGTCCTCTGATCTGTCTCCCCAATCTGGTCATCGGTCTCCCCCATCTGTCTCCCCATCCGTCTCCCCCATCTCTCTCCCCATCTCCCCATATTATCTCCCCATATTATCTCCATTATACCTCCATTATATCTCTGTTTTATCCACATGTTATCTCTGCTTAATCTCCATGTTATCCATGTATTATCCCAGTTTATCTCCACTTTAGCTCAATATTATCCACCTTTTTTTCTCCACTTTATCCCCATTTTAGCTCAATTTTATCCCAATTTTGCGTTCATTTTATCCCCAATTTATCTCCAGTTTATCTCCATTATCTCTCTACTTTATCTATACTACTATTATAAAGGAAGAACTTTGAACCTTTGAGGCGGGTAAACTCGGGAACCACAGCGCCAATCCACACACCCGATACATAGTTGTAATTGTCAGGGTGCGCAGATGGACATAGGCTATATAAATTAAAAAAATATAAGTTATTTAAAAAATTTACGAGAAAAATAAAAGTAGTCCCATAAAAGTAGCACCGGCCACGACGTTCGTGCTGACATCAGGAGCGCGGGGAGGAGCGGTGTCCAGGGGCCCAAGGAGGAGTGGCGGACATCAGCGCGGGGAGGAATGGCAGACAGGCGGGGAGGAGCGGTGAGGAGCGGCGGACAGGCTGGGAGGAGCGGAGAGGAGCGGCGGACAGGCGGGGAGGAGCGGCGAGGAGCGGCGGACCAGTGAACTCAGGAGCGCGGGGAGGTGAGGCGGATGAGGTAAGGCTGCGGGGGACCCACAGACAATGTTGGGGCGGGCAGGAGGAGCGGCGAGGAGCGGCAGACAGGCTGGGAGGAGCGGAGAGGAGCGGCGGACAGGCGGGGAGGAGCGGCGAGGAGCGGCGGACCAGTGAACTCAGGAGCGCGGGGAGGTGCGGAAGATGAGGTAAGGCTCCGGGGGACCCACGGACAATGTTGGGGCGGGCGGGGGCCCTGAAGCCAAGGTCGGGATGGGCTGCTACTCCGGGGGACCCACGGACAATGTCGGGGCGGGCGGGGGCCCTGAAGCCTGATTGCTCCCGGACAAGGTCGGGACGGGCTGCTAGTTATCATTAAATCCCCCTCACAGTAGGCCACGCCCCCCGCCCTTAAAGCCGAGCGATCTGAGAGCTCGCTTCCATGACCGCTGACACTCCTGAGGCACAGCCGGGAGCTTTGTTTGTTCGTAATTTTAAAACTGTTGTAAGATTACTTTACTTCTGTTTATTTTAAAAAGCACTCTCTTCCTACCTTGCCTCGTGGTCTCCTGGGCACTTATTCATCTTTGGGACCCCCGCGCAGCCTAGATTATCGATGCCGCGGGACAGGGAATTCACTACTCGACGCCATTACCACGCCTGACCTCAGGCCACGCCCCCTCACAGTAGGCCACGCCCCCCGCCCTTAAAGCCGAGCAATCTGAGAGCTCGCTTCCAAGACCGCTGACACTCCTGAGGCACAGTCGGGAGCTTTGTTTGTTCGTAATTTTAAAACTGTTGTAAGATTACTTTACTTCTGTTTATTTTAAAAAGCACTCTCTTCCTACCTTGCCTCGTGGTCTCCTGGGCACTTATTCATCTTTGGGACCCCCGCGCAGCCGAGATTATCGCTGCCGCGGGACAGGGAATTCACTACTCGGCGCCATTACCACGCCTGACCTCAGGCCACGCCCCCTCACAGTAGGCCACGCCCCCGCCCTTAAAGCCGAGCGATCTTAGAGCTCGCTTCCAAGACCGCTGACACTCCTGAGGCACAGCCGGGAGCTTTGTTTGTTCGTAATTTTAAAACTGTTGTAAGATTACTTTACTTCTGCTTATTTTAAAAAGCACTCTCTTCCTACCTTGCCTCGTGGTCTCCTGGGCACTTAATAATCTTTGGGACCCCCGCGCAGCCGAGTTTATCGCTGCCGCAGGACAGGGAATTCACTACTCGGCGCCATTACCACGCCTGACCTCAGGCCACGCCTCCTCACAGTAGGCCACACCCCCCATCTCCCCTATAAAAAAAATGTGCTTACCACGGCCCAGTCACTATGCCCAAATCACCGAGGAGCCGACTTACTTACACCCAAGGTGAGCTCCTCGCACTGAAACCACCAAAAAACATCGACTGTACTTACACCTATATAGGAGAAAAACCCTTCTCAAACTGCGACCTCTGTAACCCAGGCTATACCGACGCAGAATGCCACGGACTTCAATTCGGCCTCCTCAATTGTAGGTCTCTCCCTAAACACTCTCTAGAGATAAACCTTCTCATACAAGATCTAGCCTTAGACATTCTGTTCCTTACGGAAACGTGGCTCACCCCCTGCACCGACTCCGACATTGTCAAGGCCCTTCCTTCCGGCTACCAAATCCACTCTCTAAACAGACCCCTCGGAAGAGGAGGTGGCCTGGCAATAATATACAGAGAGCACTTTGCCTGCAGAACAAATAACGGCAATATCGAGGACTGCGAAAGCTGCCATTTCGCTCTACAGATCTCACCTGCAACCTCCCTCTCAGGTTTTCTGATTTATCGACCACCAAGAGCCCCCTCCAAGTTCCCCAGCTCTCTCGCCGAGACCATTACCCTTTTGGCAACGACCTCCTCCAACTTTGTTATCTTGGGTGACCTCAATCTCCATTTTCTTGACCCCAATGACCGTACTGCCTCTGATCTTCTTACTGATCTTATTTATTTATTTATTTATTTTATTTATAACATTTCTAGAAGCGCACAAATACCTTGCGGTGTCTCGGCGCTGGAGTTCGTTAAAATTGCAGGGAGCTCCAACAGGGACTTACTGGTTAAAAAGCCAAGTTTTTATGTGCTTCCGAAATATAAACAAGGAAGAACTTGATCTGATATTAAGGGGGAGTTGATTCCACAATTTCGAGGCAGCGACTGTGAAGCGTTTGTCACTCCATGTTGCTTTCCTAGTGCGTGGAATATCAAGTAGCTGAGATGCCGAAGAGCGTAGGGAACGATTAGGTTTATGAAAAGTGATAGATTTTTTTAGGAAATCAGGTCCAGTGTTGTTCAATGTTTTATAAATGATGCACAGCGCCTTAAACTTCGTGCGCCTTCTGACGGGCAGCCAATGTAGTTGGCGAATAATGGGAGAGATGGATGAGAATTTCGGTGTACCAGTTAGAATTCTCGCAGCAGCATTTTGCACTAGTTGTAATTTATTCATGACTTGTTCCTGTGCATTCAGCCATAGTCCGTTGCAATAATCAATTTTTGAGAGGACTAGCGTAGACATTAGGGTTTTACCTGAGTTTTGAGGAAGAAACGGAAGAAGCTTTTTTACCATTCTCAAGGTATAAAAGGACGCTGAAACCACTGCATTGGCATGGCTAAGGAAAGTAAGCTTATTATCGAATAGGACTCCGAGGTTCCTAACTTTTGGCACCGGGAGAGGTGGATCTCCCAGCTCTGCTGGCCACCAAACTGGTGACCAAGACGGGGTCAGTTCACCGAAGAGCATGACCTCCGTCTTATCGGAGTTTAGTTTTAGGCAGTTCTGGTCCATCCAGGTGCAGATCGCTCTCATTCCTTCCTGAAAGTTAGCGGCCACTGCAGCTCCATTTCTGTGAATAGCCAGGACTAATTGAGTGTCATCGGCGTATGAGGTTATTCCTATGCCGAATGACTTGATCACCCTCGCTAAGTCCGATACATAGATATTAAAAAGCGTTGGACTTAGCGAGAAGCCCTGAGGAACTCCACACGGCAAGGTGAAATCAGGGGAATAGTAGCTACCCATTTTCACAGACTGTTCTCTGTCTGATAGGAAAGATGCCAGAAGAGTCCTAGCTTTGCCTTGGATGCCCATGGCATTGACACGGTCGATCAAGATGTTATGATCGACCGTGTCGAAAGCAGCCGATAGATCTAAAAGTATCAAAACTGCTGTGCCGCCTTGATCTAAGATTATTCTGACTTCTTCAGTTGCTTTTATCAGGGCGGTCTCGGTGCCGTGCCCCTTTCTAAACCCAAATTGGGTATCATCTAATAAGTTGTTGTTATCAATAAAGCTTGAAAGTTGTAAATTCATTGCCTTCTCAAATACCTTAGAAGGATAAGGAAGCGAGGCAATGGGTCGATAGCTTTTTAACTCAGCTGGATTTACTGTTGATTTTTTTAGAAGGGGCTTCACGATGACTTTCTTCCAGATTTTGGGGTAATCTCCTGTCTGGAACATCGTGTTACAAATATGGGTAAGCACCGGAGCTACTTGATCAGATGCCAATTTGAGAGTGCTTGGGGGGCAAGAATCCATAGGAGATCCTGATTTGACCGCATTCATGATTTCCTCTATAGATGCTTGAGAGAGTGAGGAAAATGCTTCTAGGGTTGGTCTGGCAGGTATATAAGGAGCAACTGGGCCAACTGTAGCATCAGAAGTTTTTTTTTGTGTGAAGTGATTAAAAATATCTGTGACTTTTCCTTTGAAAAAATCCGCAATTTCATTACAGAAGGATTGAGAAGGTTCTATGGAATCTGGGACCATGGGGTTAGATAGCTTTTTTACCACCTGGAATAACTGTTTGCTCGAATTTTGAGCTGATTCTATTTGTGTGGTGTAATAGTTACATTTTTCCTGAATGAGAAGTTTTTTTATAATTTTGCAGGGCTGTCTTGTATCTCTCTTTGTCATTATTGTCGTAATTCCTGCGCCAGCGTCTCTCTAGATTGCGACATCTCTGTCTCTCGAGCCTTAGTAGTTCGGAGAACCAAGGAGCAGAAGGTTTGTTACGGTTAGGCCGTAGTTTTTTAACAGGTGCCACATAATCTAGTGCGTCGTTCAACCAGCGCACGTAGTTATTGGATGCTTCACTTGGGTCATTTGACTCTTTGTATTTATTGGCTTTAAGTACATTATTAAAAACATGGTGGTCAATATTTTTCCAATCACGACATTTAATTTGTAAGCGTGCAGATGGTACGCAGTGTTTATGTTTCCTAATTAATATAGAGAATACGACTGCCGAGTGATCAGTCCAGGTGAGTGAAATCACCGTAGGTTGATTCATGAATATGTTATTAGTGAATAGTCCGTCCAAGATATGGCCGGCTTGGTGGGTGGGTGATGAGACTCGTTGTTCTAAGCCTACTGCTTGAAAATCAGAGATAATCTTGATGGAATCTTTATCAGCCCGGTTTTCTAGGTGAAAATTAAAATCACCCAATATTGTGTATTCTGTATAAGCAGCTACTGGTTCTAATAGGGAATTAAGAGCTTCCAGGAAGGATGTACGTGAGGTAGGAGGTTGGTAACGTAATATGCCTTTAAAAGTTTGAGTGGAAGAAAGAGTAAAGGTGAAACATAAGGCTTCCATGGAATCGTGGATCATTGGTTCAGTTTTTAGAGCCAGGTTAGCACGATGTATGATAGCTAAGTCACCCCCTCTTTTTCCAGAGGATCCATCTAGTCGGGTGACATAATAGCCATCAGGAGTAGCTATGTTAAAATCCGGGCCTGAGGCCGAGTCTGCCCAGGTCTCTGTAATAAACAGTATGTCAAGATTTTGGGTGGCTATAAATTCAGCAACCTCATACCTATGTTTGACAAGGGAGCGTGCGTTTATAAGTGCACAATGTACAGAATCTTCAGGGATTAGTGGCAGCCTAGGGGCAGCTAGATTAAAATGAGGAGAAGTAGATTTAAAAGCGCAATTTGGACAAGGATTAATAGGCAGATTGGCCAGAGAGTCAGCAGAGAAGTGGGAACATCTTTTATCAATTAAAGTATTGCCTATACACAAAAGTTGGGATCGCGTGTAGGTTATTACCTTGGGAATATTATGGGTGTAGCAAGAGGCAGGGGGTATGGTGCACAGCACGGATCCAGCGCGGACTGGCGCAGACTGGCACCCCTTTGGCACGGCTTCGGCGAGGTGTCGGCGCTCCCGCTGCGCTCGACCGCTGCGCTTCAGAGTGACCATTTTATCCTTTCAGCCCCGCCCCCAGCTGGAACGCTAACTCCGTTCTGCTCGGGGAGGCGGCTCTGTAATTTTGAAGCTGACCCTGCCCTCCACACAATCGGCACAAGCCGCGATGGAACGGGGCTGGGGGTCCACAAATATAGTAAGTTAATACATGTGTTTTAAGCGTCTTAGGCAATCAATTATTGTTCAATTAAGAGCACGTTTAAAACAGAGCACAAAATACGATTTAAAAAAGTACACAATAATGATTCCCAGTGTGCAGAGGAGGAGCCCCTCGCAATCTGCACGAGCTCTGATATCAAAAAACTGCCAAGGAGCTGCCACCACCTTGTAAGTCGTCAGAGCCCTGAATCACGCTTGTATTTATCCTTTCAGCCCCGCCCCCAGCTGGAACGCTAACTCCGTTCTGCTCGGGGAGGCGGCTCTGTAATTTTGAAGCTGACCCTGCCCTCCACACAATCGGCACAAGCCGCGATGGAAGGGGGCTGGGGGTCCACAAATATAGTAAGTTAATACATGTGTTTTAAGCGTCTTAGGCAATCAATTATTGTTCAATTAAGAGCACGTTTAAAACAGAGTACAAAATACGATTTAAAAAAGTACACAATAATGATTCCCAGTGTGCAGAGGAGGAGCCCCTCGCAATCTGCACCAGCTCTGATATCAAAAAACTGCCAAGGAGCTGCCACCACCTTGTAAGTCTTACCTCTTATGACCTCCGTTTGGTGAACTCAGAGGCGACCCGTGTCAAAGGGCACCTCCTGGACCCTGTCTTCACCAACATCCCTGATCTCAAGACCCGCACCCCCCACTAGCTCCCGTGGACAGATCACTGTCTGATTCGTATTGACTGGCACCTTCAGGCCCCGCCACTCCAACTGCCTACTACCAGGGTCACAGATAGACGCTGGCACAAACTCTCGCTGGAAGAATGGGCCTCCAGGGTCACGGAAGCCCCTCCCCCCCGGCCCAAGACCCAGTCACTGCCGATACGGAGTTTAACTCCTGGCTCACTCAATCACTGGACTGCATACTCCCTAAAACTAGCACCGTGAAACGAGCCAAAAGAGTGAACCCGGCCCCCTGGTACACCCCCGAGCTTAACGTACTACGTAAAGACTGCAAAAGGACAGAGCGTACCTGGAGGAAGGACAAATCCACAGCCAAAAAGGACGCATTTCGTGCCTCCATAAAAACCTACAAACTCGCTCTACGTAACACCAAAATCCACTTCTATGACGAAAGAATAAAAAACTCCTCCTGCTCAGCCAGAGAAACCTTTGTCATTTTAAAAGAACTTCTCAAAATCCCGGATCCTCGGCCGAATAGTCCCTCTGATCGCAAATCCTCCGAGGAGAAATGCCACAAACTGTCCAATTACTTTGATGAAAAAATACAGAAAATTCTCGCCACTCTACCCCCAGTCGACCACAGTAGCAACGACGAGGGCCGCCCCAAACCTGACCCCACTCCCAGCCCCCCCCCCGGGCCACCTTCCCATCAAACTGGACACTCTCGGTCCGGTTACCACTGAAGAAGTCCTGACCACGCTCGCCACAATTAAAAGTGGCTCGCCCAGTGACCCGGTGCCCATGCGCATCCTTAAAAAAATGGCTCCCATCATTGCCCCCCCCTCACAGACCTCATTAACTCCTCATTATCGCAGGGAAAAGTCCCCCCCAGCTGGAAGGCGGCCGTCGTAAAGGCACTTCTTAAAAAACCCTCACTAGACCCACTGGACCTGGCCTATTACAGGCCAATATCCCTTCTCCCTGGTATCAGTAAAATCACTGAAAAGATAGTGAATAAAAAGCTTTCCCAGTATCTGGAGTCCAACAACTTGCTCAGGAGCTCGCAGACGGGGTTTCGCCCGGGTCAGGGCACGGACACCGCCCTTCTGGCCGCAGTGGAAGAGACCAGATGCATTCTGGACGAAGGAGGATCAGTGGCAGTGATCCTCCTAGACCTCAGCGCGGCATTCGACACTGTCAACCACCGGGTTCTAATCCAGCGACTCAGAGACATCGGGGTTGAGGGCACAGCCCTAGCCTGGTTTTCGTCATTTTTAAACCATCGCTCCTTCCAAGTCTGGGAAAATGATACCTCCTCCCCAGTAGTCCCCTTCCAGTGCGGAGTGCCGCAGGGCTCGTCACTCAGCCCGACATTATTTAATGTCTACATGGCCCCACTGGAGGAGGTAGTCACCCCATTTGGAGTGAAAGTCATCAGCTACGCTGATGACACCCAGCTGGTGGTGTCCCTATCACATCCCAACCATGAACCATCTAACCTCCACGGTTGTCTCTCCAAAATTCAGGGGTGGATGAACAACTCGGCATTGAAACTCAACGGGTCCAAGACTGAAATCCTGCTTCTTGGTCAAAGAGGGCTCTCCCTTCCCCCCAATGTCTGGCCTTCCTGTCTGGGGGAACCTCCTGCCCCCAAGACCGAGATTAAGAGCCTGGTAATCTGGCTGGAGGAAGACCTGTCCTTTAAAACTCATGCAAATAAAACCGCTGACATTTGTTTCGGGCTACTCAGATCAGTCAGAAAAATCCTTCCTTTGCTCCCCACCATCTCTCGCAAACTGCTGATCCAAGGCCTTATTCTATCGAGGCTGGATTACAGCAATGCCATTTATCTGGGAGACCCTGAATCCACCTTTAACAAATTGCAAAGAATTCAAAACTCCGCTGCCCGGCTTCTCACCAACACCCCGGCCAGATCCTCAGCAAAACCAGCTCTGAAGCTCCTTCATTGGCTCCCAGTAAGAGAAAGAGTAAAGTTCAAAGCTCTCTGCCTGGCTCATAAACTCTTACAGGACAAAGGCCCCCCCATTCTCAAAAACTTTATCACGCCCTACAAAGCCACAAGATCTCTCCGCTCAGATCACGAACACCTCATCACAGTTCACAGAGTGAAAAAGGCCCGCACAGGCGGCCGTCGATTTTCTGTGAACACGGCCAGCCTTTGGAACGCCCTCCCCCGTAAACTAAGGACGGAATCAGATCACCTCCGCTTTAGGAAAATGCTGAAAACGCACCTTTTCCCTTAAACTTCCCTTTCTCCCCTGGGCTCACCTCTCTCTCGACTGTCGTGGTTTCAGCGCTGGGATGCTCACGGGTTACTACGCGCTCTACAAAACCCAGGGGCATATTACCAAGCAATAGCGAGAATTATCGCTATTGCTTGGTTAGAGGGAAAATTTTACCGCTAAGCTGCGGCGATTTTTACCGCAGATAAACCTCGCAAATGCGATAAAAAACGGCTGCAATGCATGAATATCGCTGAAAAATCAGCGATATTCATGCATTATCGAGCTAATGCTCTTAGCCATGTTATCCACCTCCCATTGGATAACATGGCTAAGAACTGCTATGGGGCAGGTGTTAGCTTTTGGAGATAATCGCGCTTAGCGCGAATATCTCCAAAAGTTGGTAATAGGAGATAGCGATGTTAGCGACTGTTTCCAGTCGCTAACATCTTGGCACGCCCACTTTGCATGTCATTAGTGATAAATATCACTGACATGCAAAGTGGGGCCCAAGATGGTCGCTATCTCCTACTAGCTGTCGCTAACTGGTGTTAGCGACAGCTAGGTAATAGGGAGATAATTTTATCTCCATTTTCTTGGCTTTTAAAGCCAAAAAAGCGGAGATAAAACCCCTTGATAATATGCCCCCCAATTACTAATAATAATAATAATAATAAATCTCATTACCTTACCATCCAATCTCCATCTCTGCATCCCATCTCCATCTCCCCATCCTATCTCCAACTCCCCATCTCCATCTCCATCCCAACTCCATATCCCCATCTCTTCTCCATCTCCCCATCTCCATCTCCATCCCCTCTCCATAAAATGAGCTTGATCATAGTCATTTTCCTGCTTCCAGGGAGCCAAAACTCAAGATTTGGCACATGGGTAAAAGTGACTCAAAATTACCAAAATGCTCACTTTGAGGGCTTAAAACATGTTCATTCACTGCAGGAAGTCATATAAACACCATAGAGGTAATTCATGTTCATGCGAGAAGGTCCAAATTTTCATGCAAAAGGATCGATGACCCGTGACTTGAGGAAATTGCTCTGAGAGGAACAAAATGGTCCGTTTTGAAAATTTCCATCTTTCAACTAATTTTGACTTTCAGATGTGGATCATCGCTTTTGGAGATAAAAATACCATATTTATAGTCATTTTCATGCTTCTAGGGAGCCAAAACTCAAGATTTGGTGCAAGGGTAAAAGTGACTTAAAATGACCCAAATCCCCACTTGGAGGGCTTAAAACATGTTTATTCACAGAGGGAAGGGATATAAACACAATTTAGAGGTAATTCATGTTCATGGGAGAAGGTCCGATTTTTCATGCAAAACGATTGGTGACCTGCGACCTGAGGAAATTGCTCTGAGATTACCAAAATGGTACGTTTTGAAAATGTCCATCTTTCAACTAATTTTTACTTTCAGATGTGGATCATCACTTTTGGAGCTAAAATGAGCATTTTTAAAGTCATTTTCAAGCTTCTAGGGAGCCAAAACTCAAGGTTTGGCTCATGGGTAAAAGTGACTTAAAATGACCCAACTGCGCACTTTGAGGGCTTAAAACATGTTTACTCACTGCGGGAAGTGATATAAACACCATTTAGAGGTAATTCATGTTCATGCGAGAAGGTCCGATTTTTCATGCAAAACGACGGATGACCTGCGACCTGAGGAAATTGCTCTGAGAAGAAAAAAACTGGTCCGTTTTGAAAATTGCCATCTTTCAACTAATTTTGACTTTCAGATGTGGATCATCACTTTTGGAGCTAAAATGAGCATGTTTAAAGTAATTTTCATGCTTCTAGAGAGCCAAAACTCAAGATTTAACGCATTGGTAAAAGTGACTTAAAATGACTCAAATGCACACTTTGAGGGCTTAAAACATGTTTATTCACTACGGAAAGTGATTTAAACACCATTTAGAGGTAATTGATGTTCATGCGAGAAAGTCCGATATTTCATGCAAAATGATAGATGACCCGGGACCTGAGGAAATTGCTCTGAAATTACGAAAATGGTCCGTTTTGAAAATTTCCATCTTTCAACTAGTTTTGACTTTCAGATGTGGATCCTCACTTTTGTAGCTAAAATGAACATGTTTATAGTCATTTTCATGCTTCTAGGGAGCCACAACTCAAGATTTGGCGCAAGGGTAAAAGTGACTTAAAATGACTCAAAAGCTCACTTTGAGGGCTTAAAATGTGTTTATTCACTGCAGGAAGTGATATAATCACCATTTAGAGGTAATTCATGTTCATGCGAGATAGTCCGATTTTTCATGCAAAATGATCGATGACCTTGGACCTGTGGGAATAGCTCTGAGATGACCAAAATGGTCTGTTTTGATAATTTCCATCTTTAAACTAATTTTGACTTTCAGATGTGGATCATCACTTTTGGAGCTAAAATGAGCATTTTTATAGTAATTTTCAAGCTTCTAGTGAGCCAATACTCAAGATTTGGCGCAAGGGTAAAAGTGACTTAAAATGACTCATATGCTCACTTTGAGGGCTTAAAATGTGTTTATTCACTGCGGGAAGTGATATAATCAACATTTAGAGGTAATTCATGTTCATTCAAGAAGGTCCGAATTTTCACGCAAAACCATCGATGACCAGCGACCTGAGGAAATTGCTCTGAGGGTACCAAAATGGTCCGTTTTGACAATTTCCATCTTTGAACTAATTTTGACTTTCAGATGTGGATCATCCATTTTGGAACTAAAATGACCATATTTATAGTCATTTTCATGCTTCTAGAGAGCCAAAACTCAAGATTTGGTGCATGGGCAAAATTTACTTAAAATGACCCACATGCTCACTTTGTGGGCTTAAAACATGTTTATTCACTGCAGGAAGTGATATCAACACCATTTAGAGGTAATTCATGTTTCCAACTCCCCATCTGTCTCCCCCATCTCCACCCTCTCCCCATCACCCTCTCCCCATCGGTCTCTCCCTCATCTCCCTCTCCCTCATCATCTCTCCCCATCTGTCTCCCCCATCTCCACCGTCTCCCCATCAGTCTCTACCTCATCTTGCTCTCCTTCATCCCCCATCTCCCTCATCCCATGTCCCTCCTCATCTGTCTCCACCATCTCCACCCTGTCCCCATCTCCCTCTCTATCCTCTCTCTACCTGTCTCTCCCTCATCTCCCTCATCCCATGTCCTTCTCCGATCTGTCTCCGCAATCTGGTCATCGGTCTCCCCCATCTGTCTGCCCATCCGTCTCCCCCATCTCTCTCCCCATCTCCCCATATTATCTCCCCATAATATCTCCATTATACCTCCATTATATCTCTGTTTTATCCACATTTTATCTCTGCTTAATCTCCATGTTATCCCTGTATTATCCCCATTTATCTCCACTTTATCTCCATTTTATCCCCATTTTATCTCCACTTTATCCCCATTTTGGCTCAACTTTAGCCCCCTTTTATCTCCATTTCATCCCCATTTTATCTCTACTTTATCCCCATTTTAGCTCCATTTTTGTCAATTTTAACCCCACTTTATCTCCAGTTTATCTCCATTATCTCTCTACTTTATTTACATTAATTCTCAGTCCCTTACCATCCAATCTCCATCTCTGCATCCCATCTCCATCTCCCCATCCTATCTCCAACTCCCCATCTCCATCTCTATCCCATCTTCATCTCCCCATCTCTTCTCCATCTCCCCATCTCCATCTCCATAAAATGAGCATGATCATAGTCATTTTCCTGCTTCCAGGGAGCCAAAACTCAAGATTTGGCAAATGGGTAAAAGTGACTAAAAATTACCCAAATGCTCACTTTGAGAGAGTTTATTCACTGCGGGAAGTGATATAAACACAATTTAGAGGTAATTCATGTTCATGCGAGAAGGTCCGATTTTTCATGCAAAAGGATTGATGACACGTGACCTGAGGAAATTGCTCTGAGAGGAACAAAATGGTCCGTTTTGAAAATTTCCATCTTTCAACTAATTTTGACTTTCAGATGTGGATCATCACTTTTGGAGATAAAATTACCATAGTTATAGTCGTTTTCATGCTTCTAGGGAGTCAAAACTCAAGATTTGGCGCAAGGGTAAAAGTGACTTAAAATGACCCAAATCCACACTTTGAGGGCTTAAAACGTGTTTATTCACTGCGGGAAGTGATATAAACAACATTTGTAGTGTAGTTCCTATATACCCAATAGGCTCTGCGCATTGGAATTACATAAACGATAGTGTAGACGTAGGACTGAGGTCGACTAGGTCTCTATTGAATATGTTAGACTTAATTGTGTGTGTGCCAGCTAGCTCAGAGGTCACTAGAAACTTTCTCGAGTAAACAAGAAGGTGTTAACTTTCCTGAATAGACAAGATGGGATTAGCTTCTGACAACCATATAACATGACAACTTTGTTCCCCCTGAAATAAGGAATATCTCCAGAGTCGCGGAAACAATAGATAACTATTTTACTCAGTCAATCGTGCATGCTTCGTTTCACCAGAAGTGCATAGAAATAGAGAGACGGGCGTTTTCAATAAAAGGGTTATTTATTGAGCAGTCTTCTTTCTCATGCAAGAGAAGTGAATTGCCACAATTGCAATACTTGTCATAAAGTAAACTGCGTACAGTAAAAGGAATATTATAAAATAATACTGTAAAAGCATTCATATGGTTTCTAAGCCATAACATACTTAAAATGGATAAAATACATACAATGATAAAATGATGACTAAACATACTCAACTGGTGTTTCTAAGATACGCCAGTGTACCTAACCTAAGCCTAGTACGTGGGAAGGAGTAGATGAGTTACAGTTTTTGCCAAGAATCTGAATCAAGAATTCTCTTAGGGTCTAATCAGCTCCGTACCTTGGGTATAGAACAAAGGAGGTCTTGTATCTCTCTCTCAGGACTCGATCTCCCAGTAACCCGTGAGGGTAGCAGGGAAACACTGCAGCTGGATTTCTCGGCAGGAGAAAAAACAGAGTCTCTCTCAGTGCGTCAGCAGGGAGGGTCGGCTTCCTTCAGCCCTCGTATCAGCACGGCGTCGGGCAAGTAGATAGCCGATCTGCTCCAAACCACCGTGTGTTGCTTAAGGCAGATGTTGGTATATTTATACCTGGAATGTGCCGAGTTTGACGTAAGGTTGGACATAAGACGTCACTAAGAACTGGCAGTTCTTTCAAGACTCTCAGGAGTTCTAGGACAAATCAAAACAGAAGCAGGGGGAATGCCCGGGCTGCTGGAGGCTTGGTTTGTTTAAGAACGCGTTGTACTTTCTAGGAGTCTATGGGAGAAGCCTCGCCGTATTTGGACTGCATTGGCTATGACTTAATATGGATATGATTCTTATGCCTTTATAAGGATATGATTTGTTATAACCACACAAGGGCATAAATTGGGAATATCTAATTAGGGTCCTAGATACATTCACAACACTCACTCCACGTATAATGTCCATCATTACTAAATACTAAGCAATACTAAACATATAACGATGCATGTGTTTTCCAGCCCACCCCAAAATACATTGAAAGCGTTTGAAATTGTGTATACACGAAAAATTAGTATAATACTGTACGTTTTTGAATGCAGTGGTGTCATTCAGATAATGCATATTTTGTAACGTTGACTGAATGAATCACAAAATGTACATTTATGAAATGGCTCTTAATACAGAAGAGAAGGTTGAGACCATTTCATCACATATTTATACAGGACTGTACATGTGCTAGAGGCTAAGTCAAAATATTGTCTCTAGATATTTGGAAAATTGAAATCTTGTTCTCTAAGAATAGTTGTACTTTAAGCAGAGTATCATGTGCCAAAAAAAAGGGTAAATATTTTGGGAACAGGTGAAAAATATTTTTGCTTTCGGGAAAAAAAAAATGTTTTCAATGTTTTTTAGAAGTTCTGTTTATCAAAACTGAAGGCCGAATTCATAGTTTCAGGGAACGCTGTGTGCTCACTATTTCAAAAGTTATTCTCGTTGTTAGGAGAGAACATTAACTCAGATAGGCTGGTAAAAAATGTGTCTACAACAGTAGGTGAAAGTTGGACCAGGTCCGAAAAAGTAGAAATAGTGCATATGTGCGAAGCATTGCCATCTTCGTTGTTTAGATCAGCAATGGTCACGGAAGGTTGTACCTGTGTGCTGCTTTCATCTCGTACCTCACCGCCACCTAATCGTAATGGTGAGGTCTCAACGAATGCCGTCATCAGAATGGGTAGCCGCTGGGGACAACACGTTGCATGAGCCGTTACCGAACCAAGCAAAGTATCGACATCCATAGGTACTGCTGATGGGAGTGTGAGACAGACGTCTAACACGCATTCTTCTCCACAAAGCAAGCATCGTAGAACAGGTAGGATGCAATCTTGCCAGATTGGTCTGAATGAAAGAAACCAGGTCGTATTCAGATCTCTTAGCCGAGCCAAGCCGAGGACTTTAGTAATCCGCTCTCGGTATTGCATTGCTAGGATCGTGTCTTCCATTGTAGCCTGAGTTTTGTCTGTGACTTGACTTGCCATATCGAAGCAGAAGGAACAAAAATAAGATTCCTGCTACGAGTCCCAAGATCAGAGGCAGGCCACCGAAAACAGAATGCACGAAATTCGGGAAGATGCCAAGAACTGCTTCAAAGGGTGATAACAGTCCCGAAAAAATTGTCTTAAATACATGTGCGATGCCACTGGTATCTGACATGTTTAAGATTTGACTTAACATTTCTACGAAATGTACGGGGCAATTTGTTGATAATAATGCATGTATCTCAGCTGCTGTCCTTGCAACTTGCAGATCATGCTTTTCTCTAGACGAGGTTAAAGGCACAGTTGTTTGTAAAAGAAAAGACATCATTCTGCTTAAAGTATCAATTCGAATAGAAGAGATATTTAAAGAAGGCCATATTGCCGCCTCCATGTCTGGTTTGCTGTTTGGATACAATATTTGCATACAACAAGTGACCATGGAAGTAACGCTCATGAGATAGGATTTTCCTGGCACCATGCCACAACAGCTGTGGTCACTTATTATAACTTAGCTGCCGTTGGAAAGCTGTCTAAAAAAAGGCTCTATCTGTGTAGCAGGGGTGCCGTACTGGTGACATGAAAGGTTATTTGATGAACCTTCGAAGGCTCCATGCAAGTTAATTCCTTGACACAGAAGTGTACCACTTAGTGATTTTTTACAGTTGTTACCACTAAGAAAAACCTCTTTCTTGCCCAGACTCCAACATCTATGTGTATAAGGCAAATTCCAGGTTGACTTGATGTAACCTTTACCCAACCTTTCATACAGGCCTGCTGGTATATACTTTTGGCAGTATTGAAACTGAAAAGTTGTTATCGGAATTGTAATTGTACCATGTATTATCCATTCAATGACAGGTCGTTCTGACATTGTCAATGGTAATTTTTCTATTTTTTTCAATGCTCAGCACCGTATAGTCTTCCCCTCTTTGTGCCAAAGAGATTTGTCTATCAGTAAGGTTAAAGATAGAAAATAATGACTTTGTGTTGATTAGACGCCATGGCACGTTGCCTGAACGCAGATTTTGTAACGTCCAGCCTAACTGTACAATAGAACATAATTGGGATTGGCCATGTTGTAACATTAGCATATCCTGTTCTATTATATCAATAGCAGATGATACAATACTGTCCAGTGAATAAATTCTGGAGGACAGAGTCGTTAACCCATTGTCCAGTACAGACAGTGATTTTTCCAAATTAATACAATCAATTTCTCATATTTTTTCAGCAGTTTCAATTTGTGTTACTTTCCAATCTTCGTTGTAAGCTGCGTATATACCGGCGTATATGAAACGTTTTTGACGCTGTTTGCGAGGTCCCAGTAAGAAATCTCGCAAGTCAGCACCTTCTTTAAGTAAAGTTAAGTGTTGCTTAATTTCGGGTAGTGTGGATTTCTGTAGCCATTCGAGGCATAGTTTTCCTACACTGTATGTTGGTATTATCCCTGGATATTGTCTCTGGGAATATCTTGGGTCTGGCCTGTTCTGTTTGAACCCCTGTATTTTGTTCAGGAATCTATCTTGACAGTTATTAGTGTCTCTGGGCCAGATCAACCATTTTTTCCAATCAGGATTAGTTCTGTTTTGTTTTAAAATATAGGACACGTCTAACCCCTCATCTGTAGTGTTATTTCTATCAGGCATAGGCTTTGCTATAGACAGGTTATTTAAATCTTTTATTTTGGCTAGGCCAAGAGAGGTTGTTTGTTGAATGGTGTCATTCAGAAACATCATTTGTTCTGGGATCATGCAGGCTCTGAAAAATGATTCTAAACCTTGTACCTGCTAATCTTTTGTACCCCAGACAGTTTTTGTCTCAATGTTGTTTTTCCAAAATACAAAACCAAATGTAGAATTTTTTTCATAAAACTTTTCAGAGTAAATCAATTTAGTATTTGTCAACATGTTTTTCACTCCTGTCTTATTCATAATTTTAAAATAAAACGTTTCTGGATCATATTAAACCCTGAAAAGTATGGGAATTTTTCATAAAATGTTTTTGAACTGCCTTTTGGCGGAGTTGGACTATGTTCCAATTGATTATAACTGAAAACATTTCTAGGATTAGCAGATTTATGCAAATAATGATGCCCAAAATGGTTAAAGCCATACATTTCTTCATAATTCTTTGAACCCTGTAAATAATCATGTTCTGTACATTTTGCTGACATTTCTAAATCTGACATCATATTATTAATATTTTCAAAGTCGCAATCATCAGAGAAAGTACTAGGTGATACAAAGTCACTTAAAGAAATCTGAACTGATGTGGATATTTCAAGAGCTCAACCGGGCCATAGATTTCGTAATCAGTATTGTCCCATGCTACAACACCAGGTATAGAAATGGCTGTGATGTTCACTGATGATAGTTCTCTTTTTTCAATGTGAGAGGATCTGTGAGGTTTTAGAACCAAGTTGATGTTCTGACTTGCTGTGTCCATTGTACTGTATTTCCCATCAATCATTCTTCCCAAGCTTAAAACTAGAATGAGCCAGAGCAGGAGGAAAAGTACACCTAACACAATCCAAAGTTCAATCCATGGTGAAATCAGATATGTTTCTCC
This sequence comes from Lissotriton helveticus, assembly GCF_964261635.1. Classification (NCBI taxonomy): domain Eukaryota; kingdom Metazoa; phylum Chordata; class Amphibia; order Caudata; family Salamandridae; genus Lissotriton; species Lissotriton helveticus. The sequence continues at coordinate 642,136,568 of NC_136065.1, read as the reverse complement.
AAGTTGTTTAAAGAGTTCTGTAATTTTGTCTTTGAAAGTTTTTTTGTTTGCTGGCTTGTCTCCATGTTCACTTGGATCATCAGAAAAGTCATCGGAATTGATAAAGTAGCCAGATGCAGTTCTGTCAATTGTTGCAATTGCTTCCGGATTTTCATTGATCTTCGGATTTGCTTCTTCCTTTGTCTTATTAGAATAGTCTGAGGCTACATCATTGTAGACAGGTGTTTCTTGACTAAGCATGGGCGTAAAATCCGTTCCGCTCGCGGATTTTGCGGATTTTCGGCAAATTCGCGATCCGCTAATTTTTCGCGAATTTGTCGAAAATCCGTGAATCCGCGAGCGGAACGGATCCGGGGGTGCAAAAGTTCAAGCTTCAAGCTTGTAATTATTTTAGAACGGCGCCGGCAAGCTGCCAGCACCATTCTAAAATAGTTACTAAGTTAGCTTCAACAGGACGCACTAATAGATAAAATGCAGGTGCTCGAGCAACTGCTTTATTTTATCTATTAGTGCTTCCTGATGAAGCTAACTTAGTAACTATTTTAGAATGGCGCTGGCAGCTTGCCGGCACCATTCTAAAAACCTAAACAGGAGTGGGGCAGAGGGCAGAAGGTCACAGAGTGGGGCAGAGGGCAGAAGGGTACAGCAACGAGTGGGGCAGAGGGCAGAAGGGCACAAAAAACGAGTGGGGCAAGGGGCACAAGGGCACAACAACGAGTGGGGCAGAGGGCAGAAGGGCACAAAAAACGAGTGGGGCAGAGGGCAGAAGGGCACAAAAAACGAAAGGGTGGTAGTGATGAACCAGACGGCGCATCGCGGTCTTGTACAAAAAAAAACGCGAACACGCCAAGCGCCCCGCGAACACGCAAAGCGCCCCGCGAACACGCCAAGCGCCCCGCGAACTCGCAAAAATAAAAAAATCCGCAAATTCGCGAATTTTGCGGATGGCGAATTCGCAAATCCGCAAATTCGCGGATCGCGAATTCGCAAAATTCGCCCATGCTTATTCTTGACGAACTGGTGCAATTTGGGTTTCAAGAGGCACAAGTTCCATGGCTTTGTTGCATAGTCCTTTTTTATTCACTGTAGATTTATCAACTGTGATTATTCTTTCAGTTTGAACCTCTTGGATTGTAGCAAGGTTTGGTCTTCTGCTACATCTTGGGAGTCCACTGGGCCTAATACTTATTATTAGCCACATGGATGTGGTTTTACCAGGTCGATTGATACAACTCGTTTCTCCTTTTTACCAGCAAGGGGCGGTAGTACTACTGATCTTGTTCCGCTGATAGCTAAGACAGGTACTGCTTTTCTGTAAGAAGGCCCAAATTCCTTCTTCACCGCGATCTTCTCTCTGACCAGATCCCCAATCTTTGGAATCCAGACAAGTCTTGCTGAGACAGGTGGTTTTTCTTCAGTGGCCGTTGGCTTTAGCTTTGTGTTACTTAGACTTTTTCTTGTTTCATTCAAGTCCTGTAAAACAGTGTTTCATTCAAGTCCTGTAAAACAGCCAAACGATCTTTGATATCAAAAGCTTTTTGTTCCACCACTGACAAGGGTGAAAGGCATCAGGGCAAAGACCCACCTGCGGGCACACCACACTGGCGGTGGCACTCCCCCGGAGCCCATACCATATGCAGAATGGGAGGAGAAGGTGCTGGGCATACTGCACCCTGAGAGCCTGGAAGAAATCGAAGAGGGACTAGGGGCTGGTAAGTACAAACCAATGACCACCATCACACTTCCATGGTCTGCCTTGAACAACTGCCAAGACACATCTCCCAGGCTCCAATCCATGCATGTGGGCCACATAGTCACCCAAATGTGAAGTCCTGGGCTCAAATGCACCCACCATGACCAAACACAAATGTTGCCTCCTACGTTCCCAGCCTTGCATGTTGTCAAAGCAGCCAGCACCACAACTACCCACAGGCCCCCATGTGCACAGGGAGGGTGGTGGGGGTTGTGGGGTGTGAGAGACCAGCACTACAACTCCCCACAGGCCCCCATGTCCACAGGGAGGGTGGTGCGGGGTGTGAGAGGTGGGTGGGGGGTATGAGAGACCAGCACCACAACTCCCCACAGGCCCCCATGTCCACAGGGAGGGTGGTGGTGGGTGTGTGAGAGGTGGGTGGGGTGTGTGAGAGACCAGCACTACAACTCCCCATAGGCCCCCATGTCCACAGGGAGGGTGGTGGGGTGTGGGGTGTGAGAGACCAGCACTACAACTCCCCACAGGCCCCCATGTCCACAGGGAGAGTGGTGGGGTTTGGGGGTGTGAGAGACCAGCACTACAGCTCCCCACAGGCCCCCATGTCCACAGGGAGGGTGGTGGGGTGTGTGTGAGAGGTGGGTGGGGGGTGTGAGAGACCAGCACTACAACTCCCCACAGGCCCCCATGTCCACAGGGAGGGTGGTGGGGGGTGTGGGTGTGAGAAAACAGCACTACAACTCCCCACAGGCCCCCATGTCCACAGGGAGGGTGGTGGGGGTTGGGGGGTGTGAGAGACCAGCACTACAACTCCCCACAGGCCCCCATGTGTCATCCCAGAGCAAGATTGAGTCATCAAACCATTTGCTGACCACTGCATCTCCTCCTGCAAACTGACATGTACATAGACATCTTCACAGGGGGAACATCCAATAGCAGGACAGGACCACACATATCCAAGTATTGCCTTCCCACCTCCACGCCACCATATTGGCCTGTACTGTCAACCACAACAACATGATGACAACAACGAGCATGTCCTGATTACATAGTGATTTGTAATGTTGGTACCAAAAACATGTCATGTCCACAACATTGATTCTCAAAATCTTGTCCCTCAGGTGATCGCAACTTGACCGGCGAAAGCAGCAACCGCCAGCAACATTCGCCCCCCTCACAGCACGGACTCTCTAGGGACGATCCCATTGACAGCTCGGGTGTAGAGGACGATGCGGGCCCAAGCAGACTCCCAGGGCCATCAGGCTCCCAGGACATCCCTGCCTCCACCACCTTGGCCTGTGTCACTACACCAACATCTGCCATCGTGAACTGTGCAGCCACCACCACCACCACCACCACCACTCCTGCCTGTGCCACCCTGCCTGACCCATTGCCCGATGCTGGCCCATCGACATCCCAGGCAAGCAGGGAGAGTGGACGGGGGAGGACACAGGTGAGGCCACAGCTCACAACCAGGAGTGCAGTTGTTAGGCGAGGTGGTGAAGGACACCCACCCCATCCTGGTGCTGAGACCCTGGAAGCCATCGCCAGAGTCCATGCCCCCTATGAGCGGTCGCAGGCACAGTCCGATCGGGCCCACCAAGACTCGCAAGAGAGCAGCCAGCTGCTCCGGTCCATTGAGACACGCATTGGCCAAATTGTGGACCTCATGGGCCAGCAAACTGCCATGTGGAGGGATTGGTTATCCCGCGCCACACCACCACCCCCTCACCCAAGTGCCCAGCGGGACAGGTCACCAACACCACCGCCACCCACACCTGAGCCCACAGACAGGGAGGTGGCCCCTGACCAACCTGCCCCCACAGCTGTCTCCGCTGCGGCTCCAAGACGGAGGGGCCGTCCGAGGCTGGATCCAGCTGAGAGCAGTGGAAATGCCTCATCTACCCGCTCTAAGAGGGGCCGCAACTGACTTCACCCATCCTTGAGCCTGCCATTCACCCTGCCAACTATCCTGTCCCACAATGCCAAGCATTGGCACACGTCTGTTGGACTAGGTGGACATCACACAATGTGGTGTCCACACTGTGTTTTCATCTGCCATGACCTTCAACTCTCACTTCCCCCACAACACCTAATTGGTAATATGCACCAACATCAATCCACAACCTGTTAATAAACACCACGTAAACACTCAATGCTGTGTGACCTCCATGTTTTAATCACATGATTTTCTTAGGATTTGTAGTTACCAGGTGCAGGTATCAATGTTCTTGAGAATCATGCCTCTGTGGGAGTGACCTAGGGATAATGAGAGAACAACAAACACAGGTCAGGAAAGTGATTCACACCCATCACAACACACTGTACTGCAACATCCCACAAACCACACTCATCACCAATGAAGTGGATCACAGGACACACATCAGGGAGCTTTGCATGTACACCATCTACCACACACATTTGCAAACAGAGCATACCAGAACAGGCAGCATAGACACACCACATCCACACTCCACCAGCAAACATACATCACGCATTGTCTAGCTGCACAAGAGGTAGTTACTCACATTCAAGGAAAATAGCGATCAATGAGCTGACGCCTCTGGTCCACACCTTCTTCCTCACCACTATCCTCATCAGTGGACATGGGTGGGATGGGAGGCAGAGCAACCTGTTGGTCTTCAGGGTCCATGATCAGTTCAATGTTATTGCGCAAGGCCAGGTTGTGGAGCATGCAGCATGCAATCACGATTTTGCATACTTTGGCTGGTGAGTATGGCAGGGCCCATCTGGTTTTATCCAGGCGGCGAAACCTAGACTTCAGCAGTCCAAAAGTACGTTCCACCACTCGACGTGTCCTCCCATGGGCATCATTATAACGCATTTCGTAGGATTCCGTATGGGGCTCAGCAGCCACGGCCGGTTTGGGTACGCAGAGTCGCCTAGGTGGGGGGATGACAGACACAAATATCATTACCAGGATTGGTGGGAACACCATGCCACACATACAACACAATTGTCCTCACAGCATACTCACCTACAAGCCACGCACGTTCTGGACTCAGATTAGCCATCAGTTGGGGGACAATGCTGCTCCGCAGGATGTGGGAGTCATGTGCGGAGCCTGGAAATCTGGCACACACATGGGAGATGATGTTGTCAGCCAGGCACACCACTTGCACGTTGATCCAATGGTAGTGCTTTTGATTGCGATTTACAGGTTCACGTGCCTGGGGTGGAATGAGACCAATATGTGTGCCATCAATGGAACCCACTACGTGTGGTATCTGGGCCAGGGCATAGAAGTCCCCTTTGACTGCTGGCAACTCTGCTGGCCGCGGAAAATGGATGTAATCATCCTTGTAAAGCATCATGGCATTCAGAACATCCCGCAGTACCATGCTGAACATGGATTGTGACATCCCCCCGGAATGTCCAACTGTGTACTGGAAAGTGCCAGTTGCAAAGAAGTGAAGTGCCGCCTTTGCTGTGGGTGTAATAGCTCCTGGATATGTTCTGCGTGGCTGCAGATGAGGTGACAATTGGGCTACAAGCTCCAGCAATCTCCGTCGATCAAGCCGGAATTTGCAGATCACCTCCTCGTCAACCATGTCCTCCAGCACAGTGTACGCTCGATGCACAATTGGAGCCCTCCTGTGTGGGAGTAGATGGGAGCAGATGTCAATTGACCAACAACGCATAGCTGTGCCACACTATCACATGTTGACCAACACAATGCAAATAAGATATGTTGCAGACAATGATTATATGTGTGACGTGACCAATATTTAATGCAATACAGATAACTACACACACAATGTTCACGCACAAACAACATCATGTGTGCAAACATGTCGAATGTAACGTGCACACATGTAGAAATAACTGCAAACAACACATGACTGAGGGCCCAGATGTGGACAAGCATCACCACAGACACACATGCACGTGCACACACAACACTAAGATGGAACACAACCTCCTTGTCTTCATGCACCCATGACCCCACCTACAATGCTGGGCATCCTCACATGACATGCATGGGCCCACAACAGGCAACACAAATACGCATATACAGACCGCATGTATACCCCCATCATTGTTACTTGCACACACAAACCACACACTCACAACAGCTTCTGAATGTGGTTAGACACCCTTGATGTACTGTGTAGATGTGTACAAATGGGAACGTGTGTCCACAAAACCAAGACATCAACACGTCGCCATGCACATCTGACGCAACCTGGGTGCACATCAATAGCCTTTTTTAACCACTGGCAAGGTCAATAGTATGAACACACATGCCAAAAATGGACATGAAAGACACACGTGGCCACGGGCCATTGACTTGACATCATAATTCTTGCAGCATTCTGGACATGTCCTAACACACATGTACAACTATCAACATTACATGTGTGCGGAAACATGCAGTGTGTGTACATACGCCATGTGTGGACGCCTTCCACCTACACAGAAGTTGATCGTTCATCCTGCTATTGTGCATGACATATGCTGTATGGTCAAGGACCATCACGGTCACACCCCGCAAAACGCATGTGCGTACTACCGCGACGGTGCATCATTTGAAAATGATCACTCAGTGGCGTCGCTATAGCGGTGCATGCATTCCGCGGGGGCGGTGCAGGCTAACACATACTTTTGAATATGAAATTCGAAATGGCAGTTCATACCCCCCTTTACAGTCACATTGCAGCACCCACCGCAGACCACCGGTCCTGGCCGGTGACCCACCGCCAGCAGAGCGGCCTGTGCATTGAGGACACCATGGCATGGATGGGCCTGGCCGGTCACCCACTGCCGGTCCTGGCCGGTCACCCACCGCCGGTCCTGGCCGGTCACACACCGCCAGTGCTGCACCCGGCGGTGTGTGACCGGCCAGCACCCGGCGGTGTGTGACCGGCCAGGACCGGCGGTGGGTGACCGGCCAGCACCCGGCGGTTTGTGACCGGCCAGGACCGGCGGTGGGTGACCGGCCAGGACGGCGGTGGGTGACCGGCCAGCACCCGGCGGTGTGTGCCCGGCCAGGACCGGCGCCCAGCAGTGGGTGACCGGCCAGCACCCGGCGGTGTGTGACCGGCCAGCACCCGGAGGTGTGTGACCAGCCAGGACCGGCGGTGGGTGACCGGCCAGCACCCGGCAGTTTGTGACCGGCCAGGACCGGCGGTGGGTGACCAACCAGGACCGGCAGTGGGTGACCGGCCAGCACCCGGCGGTGTGTGCCCGGCCAGCACCCGGCGGTGTGTGCCCGGCCAGCACCCGGTGGTGTGTGACGGGCCAGGACCGGCGGTTGGTGACCGGCCAGGACCGGCGGTGGGTGACCAGCCAGGACCGGAAGTGGGTGACCGGCCAGCACCCAGCGGTGTGTGACCAGCCACGACCGGCAGTGGGTGACCAGCCAGGACCGGCGGTGGGTGACCAGCCAGCACGCGGCGGTGTGTGACCGGCCAGGACCGGCGGTGGGTGACCGGCCAGGCCCATCCATGCCATGGTGTTCTCAATGCACAGGCCGGTCACCGGCCAGGACCGGCGGTATGCGGTGGGTGCTGCAATGTGACTGTAAGGGGGGTATCAACTGCCATTTCGAATTTCATATTCAAAAGTATGTGTTAGCCTGCACCGCCCCCGCGGAATGCATGCACCGCCATAGCGACGCCAGTGATTGTTTTTTTTCAAATGATGCACCGTCGCGGAAGCGCGCACATGCGGTTGCCGATGTGTGACCGTGACGGTCCGTGCACATGTAGCCAATGGAAACAGGTAACGCGGGGCGCGTATGCGCATTCAAAAATAGCGGAAGCCGTGCACCGCCACACCATGGCCAGTCATTGGCTCTTTTTGAATGAGGCATCCAGGGAAAACCAATTGCTGAAGACGTGTGCCACTGATATGAGCTCAGGGCCCTATATATGTGTGAATTTCTGCAGCACACATTCACTGCTTTCAGCCACTGCTGCCTGCGACCATCACCTCGACCTCTCTGCTGCTGAGCTATGCAACAACTGCTGCCTGCGACCATCACCTCGACCTGCTGCTGCTGAGCTATCCAACAACTGCTGCCTGCGACCATCACCTCGACCAGCTGCTGCTGAGCTATCCAACAACTGCTACCTGCGACAATCACCTCGACCTGCTGCTGCTGAGCTGACCAACAACTGCTGCTGTAGTGCCACAGTCCTGGACCTTGCCATGCAGAGAGTGCAAGAGATCCGGTCTCGTCCCTTCACCGCAGCAGAGCTGGATGTCCTTGTGGACGGTGTGCTCAGCCACTATGAACGGCTCTACGGTGCCCCCGGACAGGTGGTAAGTGCAGTGGGAAACATGTTGGTGGGCATGAGGTGGTCACTGACTCCTGGCTTCTGCATGCTTGTCGGTGTGCTGTGGGACCTTCACATGTGTTGTACTGAGAATGCCTGCATGAAGATACGTGTTTCTACGATGTTTGTGAATGTCAAACTGTCCACTAACGTTCCCCTCTTGTCTCCCATCATGGTAGGTCAAGCTGCACCTTCGCAAGGCCGTGTGGAGGACCATAGCACGTGATGTACGGGCAGTGGGGGTGTGCAATAGATGACACACACACTGCCACAAGCGCTGGGACGACATATCCAGGCTAAGCAAGAATGTTGCGGAGATGACACTGGGGATGATTCCAAGATCAACCCGTCTGGCCCGACGCACCATGACCCCTCTAATGCACCGTATCATTGCTTTTTTTTTTTTTTATTAAATATTTTTATTTATACCATTGCACAATTCACACAATTCATTATATATTCTTCAACCATATATTGTATTCATTTATCGTATTACATCATACACAAAAAGAAAACAATTAAGAATTCATTAAACAACATATCAGCATCTACTCAGGTTATTTCAATTGCCATAACTTGACCTGTTCAAATCTCACAGATCCAATCCTTCTTTCCATCTTATAATGGGGTCCCATATCCTTAAACCCAATCTCCTCCCTTTCCTACCTTTCCGGGCGTATATATTTTTTTCCAAATTATAGGTTGATAAAAGGTTAGACAGCCAGACTTGCATTCCTGGGGGGTTTTTGTCTAACCAAGCCCTAGCTATACAAAGCCTAAAAACTGCCATTGCGACAAAGATGAACTCCCTCTGAATGACATTAGTATCTGTAACTATCCCAAGGAGTATTTCTGGGGGTTTTAAAGTAATCTGAATATTAAGAGTGGCATCCAAAAACTTCTCTATATCCTTTATCACTGTCTGTATCTGCGGGCATACAGCAAATAGATGTATTAAATCTGCATCAAGGGAGCTACATCTTGGGCATGTGATGCCTGTGGTACCCCCCATTTTGCTATTTTTGCAGGGGTAAAGTAGAGCGAGTAAAGTGTTTTATACTGCTGCGATTGAAGCGGTGCTGAACACAGGAGAGTACGCCCTAAGTCCAATGACTCCTTAAACCAACCGGACTCCCCTTGACCATGACCCCTCTAATGCACCGTATCATTGCTGTGACGCATCCTGACCTGTCCGCCCGGCTGAGAGGGGATCAACAGCAAACTAGCGGTAAGCAGACACTATGTGTCTGTGACTTGTGAGTGCATGCATGTATTGGTGCTCAGACACAGTAGTGACATCCGTGGTGCGTTTGTTTTGCTGCAATTGCATTTTGGTGCCATTAGCGGAGTGAGCGGTAGTATCCATGTCCGCCGGGTGGACATACCACTTGCTTTGTTGTTGAGGGTTCCAGGACATGCCGTTGAGGTGTGTGGTCCCATGGCATGACATGTGTGGTGGTCTGCATGCACTTGCCCTGTTTGTATGATGTACATGTTTCACAGCCACCACTGGTTCTTTGATATGAGGATGTCTGGTAGGGGTGGGTCATGTAAAGGATGGGTGCTACATGTTATTCGACTGTAAGGAAAGTTGTGATTTTGTAACCTTCAGTATGTGAGTGTGGCACTTAGTTACACCTCTTTTCTCTCTGTTTCAGCTTTGGCAGAGGGCACTGACCCACAGACGACGGAGATGAGTGGTGGCAATGCATCCGGATCTGAGATCACACACACGCAGACTGACACTAAAGAGGGCAGCCCTGGAGAGGGGGACAGAACCGTCCCTGAGGACTCACATGTGGAAACACCATCATCCTCATCTTCAGACAGTGTTGGTGAGTCAGCACTGTTGTCACAGACAGGGAGTGGGCAATCAACACCTTCAGTCAGGACACAGCACACAGGGCCCACACTGCCACCAACTGCAACAAGTACTGCTCGTGCTCGCCAGAGTAGGGGGAGCAGAGTTGCCTTCGGTGCAGGCACCGCAGACCTTGCCCCTGTGACACAAAGTGCACTTTGTGCTGAGGCTGTAGAAATGCTGCGACAGCTGTGTGTAGGGCAGACGAAAGTGATCAATGCATTCCAAGACCACGATAGGAAGTTGGGGCAGGTGGTGGCATTCATAGATGGGATGCATGGCGATGTTGCTGGTCTCCACAGAACAGTTCAGTCATTAGCAAACACTGTGTCTTCAGCCATTCTACAGTCGCATAGACAGGGTGCTACTTCTGTTCCCCCATCCACACCACTTGATGTCTCAGGGGAGAGTGAATTTTCAGACCAAGCCTCATTTACAGGTTATTGCACTAGAAGCAGCCACAGGCAGCAAGGCAGGGCACGGAGGGCACAGACACCATCCCCTAGGACAGGGAAATCTTTCACCGAAGACGATGTGAGCTACACTGGAGTTGACACACAGGATCCTCAAGGGGTGTTGGGGGAAATGGCTTCACATGCTACACAGGCATCCCCCACAAAAGGTACTCCCAAGGCAAGTGCACCTCCCAAGTCCAGGGACAATCCCTAGGACAAGGACACTACAAAGGAAAGGGCAACTCCCAAGAGCAGGGACACTCCCAAGGACAAGGACACTACAAAGGAAAGGGCAACTCCCAAGAGCAGGGACACTCCCAAGGACAAGGACGCTTCAAAGGAAAGGGCAACTCCCAAGAGCAGAGACACTCCCAAGGACAAGGACACTACAAAGGAAGGGGAAGCTCCCAAGAGCAGGGACACTCCCAGGGACAAGGACACTACAAAGGAAAGGCCACCTCCTAAGAGCAGGGACACTCCCATGGACAAGGTCGCTTCAAAGGGCAGGTACACTACAATAGACAAGACAGCACCCAGGGACAGGGCACCGCCCAGGGATCAGGGACATTCCAGTGACAGGACACCTCCTACGGCCAAGGCACATCCCAGGGCCAAGGGTTCTCCCATAGACACGAGCTCCATCAAGGACAGGCATACATCACCCCTGGCTGCACTGAGGCTGATGTTGTTGAAGGAACGTAAAACACATGTGTCAGCGGTGGAGTCCCCCCATACCTCTACTCCCATCCACGCCCGCAGAAGCAGAGGAAGGAGTACACTGTTGTTGCATCCCCCATTACACATGATGCAGAGGGCAGAAGGCAGGCCCACAGCAAATGACAAGCAGGGTCCAGCACGTCCCCAGAGAGCAGACCCCCACCAGCACATGATCCACCTTTGATGGGTGATATTTCAGATGAGGCCGCACCACTTACCAGTCCAGTCATGTCCAGGGTGCCCTCATATATCCCTAAGAAATGTAGACACACACCATTGACACCTGACCACCCCGATGTCGCTCCAGTACAGCTATCCCCAGCTCCCAGAGCCACCCTGCCTCCTGGCCCATACAGCCATGTGGCTCATCATTTCAGTGGTCCTAGTGGCGCAGCTGCAGTTCACTCTCATGTGTCAGATAGTGGCACTGTGTCTGTTGTTCGCTGTTATGCATCATGTAGTAGCACTGTGTCAGTTGTGCCCTCTCCTGTTTCAGGTATTGGCAATGTGTGTGTACGCCACTCTCATGTGTCAGATGCTGGCATGGTATTTGTTGGTCACTGTACAGGGACATGTCCTGGCAGTGTGTCAGGATCTATGGCTCATGTGTCAGTAAGTCGATCTGTGGCTGTGTCTCGCACTCCTGTTTCTGGTGCTGGCAGTGTGTCTGTGTCTATGGCTCATGTGTCAGTCAGTCGATCTGTGGCTGTGTCTCACACTCCTGTTTCTGGTGCTGGCAGTGTGTCTGGGTCTATGGCTCATGTGTCAGTCAGTCGATCTGTGGTTGTGTCTCACACTCCTGTTTCTGGTGCTGGCAGTGTGTCTGGGTCTATGGCTCATGTGTCAGTCAGTCGAGCTGTGGCTGTGTCTCACACTCCTGTTTCTGGTGCAGGCAGTGTGTCTGGGTCTATGGCTCATGTGTCAGTCACTAGAGCTGTGGCTGTGTCTCACACTCCTGTTTCTGGGACTGGCAGTGTGCCTGGGTCTATGGCTCATGTGTCAGTCACTAGAGCTGTGGCTGTGTCTCACACTCCTGTTTCTGGTGCTGGCAGTGTGTCCGAGGCAAGTAGTTCAAGCAGTCCACCAGATTCTGTGAGGTGAGGTTTAGTTCCCATCACTCACATGTCATTTGACTTGGTGTGTAGAGTGTCCATTGTAACCACCCTTGCATTATTAATGTCCTTGGGATGGGTCGCTTGACCCACGTACTTGTGTTGCCAGTGATTTACCTGTTCTGTCCTATGGACTGTTGATGCGCTTAGCCCCTCTCATGTGCTGACTCTGATGAACCTGCTCTGTGCCATGGACTGTTGATGCACTTAGCCCCTCTCATGGGCTGCCTCTGATGTACCTGCTCTGAGCCATGGACTGTTGATGCACTTAGCCCCTCTCATGTGCTGCCTCTGATGTACCTGCTCTGTGCCATGGACTGTTGATGCACTTAGCCCCTCTCATGTGCTGCCTCTGATGTACCTGCTCTGTGCCATGGACTGTTGATGCTCTGTGCCCCTCTAATGTGCTGCCTCAGATGTACCTGCTCTGTTACGAACACTGCACTGTTGCTGTTCTGATACTGCATTGTGCCCTCTCATGTGCTGCCTCAGATGTACCTGCTCTGTGCCATGGACTGTTGATTCACTTAGCCCCTCTCATGTGCTGCCTCAGATGTACCTGCTCTGTTACGACCACTGCCCTGTTGCTGTTCAGATACTGCATTGTGCCCTTTCATGTGCTGCCTCTTATGTACCTGCTCTGTGCCATGGACTGTTGATGCACTTAGCCCCTCTCATGTGCTGCCTCAGATGTACCTGCTCTGTGCCATGGACTGTTGATGCACTTAGCCCCTCTCATGTGCTGCCTCTGATGTACCTGCTCTGTGCCATGGACTGTTGATGCTCTGTGCCCCTCTAATGTGCTGCCTCAGATGTACCTGCTCTGTTACGAACACTGCACTGTTGTTGTTCTGATACTGCATTGTGCCCTCTCATGTGCTGCCTCAGATGTACCTGCTCTGTGCCATGGACTGTTGATTCACTTAGCCCCTCTCATGTGCTGCCTCAGATGTACCTGCTCTGTGCCATGGACTGTTGATGCACTTAGCCCCTCTCATGTGCTGCCTCTGATGTACCTGCTCTGTGCCATGGACTGTCGATGCTCTGTGCCCCTCTCATGTGCTGCCTCAGATGTACCTGCTCTGTTACGAACACCACCCTGTTGCTGTTCTGATACTGCATTGTGCCCTCTCATGTGCTGCCTCAGATGTACCTGCTCTCTGCCATGGACTGTTGATGTACTTAGCCCCTCTTATGTGCTGCCTCTGATGTACCTGCTCTGTGCCATGGACTGTTGATTCTCTGTGCCCCTCTCATGTGCTGCCTCTGATGTACCTGCTCTGTTACGACCACTGCCCTGTTGCTGTTCAGATACTGCATTGTGCCCTCTCATGTGCTGCCTCTGATGTACCTGCTCTGTGCCATGGACGTTTGATGCACTTAGCCCCTCTCATGTGCTGCCTCAGATGTACCTGCTCTGTTACGAACACTGCCCTGTTGCTGTTCTAATACTGCATTGTGCCATCTCATGTGCTGCCTCAGATGTACCTGCTCAGTGCCATGGACTGTTGATGCTCTGTGCCCCTCTCATGTGCTGCCTCTGATGCACCTGCTCTGTTACGACCACTGCCCTGTTGCTGTTCAGATACTGCATTGTGCCCTCTCATGTGCTGCCTCTGATGTACCTGCTCTTTGCCATGGACTGTTGATGCACTTAGCCCCTCTCATGTGCTGCCTCAGATGTACCTGCTCTGTGCCATGGACTGTTGATGCACTTAGCCCCTCTCATGTGCTGCCTCTGATGTACCTGCTCTGTGCCATGGACTGTTGATGCTCTGTGCCCCTCTCATGTGCTGCCTCAGATGTACCTGCTCTGTACCATGGACTGTTGATGCACTTAGCCCCTCTCATGTGCTGCCTCAGATGTACCTGCTCTGTGCCATGGACTGTTGATGCACTTAGCCCATCTCATGTGCTGCCTCTGATGTACCTGCTGTGTGCCATGGACTGTTGATGCACTTAGCCCCTCTTATGTACTGCCTCTGATGTACCTGCTCTGTGCCATGGCCTGTCATGCACTTAGCCCCTCTCATGTGCTGCCTCAGATGTACCTGCTCTGTGCCATGGACTGTTGATGCACTTAGCCCCTCTCATGTGCTGCCTCTGATGTACCTGCTCTGTGCCTTGGACTGTTGATGCACTTAGCCCCTCTCATGTGCTGCCTCAGATGTACCTGCTCTGTTACGAACACTGCCCTGCTGCTGTTCTGATACTGCATTGTGCCCTCTCATGTGCTGCCTCAGATGTACCTGCTCTGTGCCATGGACTGTTGATGCACTTAGCCCCTCTCATGTGCTGCCTCTGATGTACCTGCTCTGTTACGACCACTGCCCTGTTGCTGTTCTGATACTGCATTGTGCCCTCTCATGTGCTGCCTCTGATGTACCTGCTCTGTTGTACCCAATGCCCATGCTCTTGGCTACTGTAAGATTATACCCCTATTATGTTTGATAAAGCAAGTCAATCATGTGTAGTGGTTTGTCGTTGTCATTCCTGGCTGTGTACTTGCATTGTGGATATATTGGTGCGATCGTAAATGAAGTTTCTCAAACATGACACTCCCCCTCCCAACGTCACAGCCCTGGCAGGTACTCCCCTTTCGACAGCAATTGGTGTGTTGGCGTACCTGCATCGCCGTCGGTGATGGTCCATGACTTGCTGGTGGTGGAGCACGAAGAGTATCGGAAGTGCGTGTAGCGCTGGGTCCATGACGGCGAGCTGCTTGTGGTGGGTATCTCTGCAATGTGTATCTTCGCTGTGGGGAATCCGCCGTGTTCAGGCAGGTTGTTTTTCCACAGCAATTTTATGTGTGTTTTCCGCCATCGTGATTTAGAGGACAATCGGAGACGTCATTATGTACGGCGGAGTCTCTGGATTGGTTACGTCCGCCGCGGGGTCGGGTGTAGTTCCGCGGCGGTGCGTGCTCTTCCGCCGCGTACGGACTTTTGACAGTGTTTCCCATCCTAATATGGCAGACGGACTGACCGCGGCAGGCGGACTGGAAAAAGGCATTTTCCGCCTTTTCCAGGCCGGCGGTCGTCCTTCCGTCCGCCATCGTAATCGACCCCTTAGTGTGGGGAATTCGCGATCGGCATTTTCAAGCGCCATCTTCAAATTTAGTAGTTCAGCTCGCTGAGCGGTACATTTTCCGATTGATTCAGTTTTAGTGACCCTCGGTCTGAATTTACCTAAGCGGCAGCGACCTTTAACAATCGCACACGCAGCATTGTAAACTTCTTTATCCACAAAGTAGTGTTGTGCAAATCTGTCTGTGTAGATTACACAGGTGTACTGTTCCAGAGGTAGAATTTCGATCGACAGAGGACATTCTTTTTCGTATTCTAGTTATTCTAGCTTCTTCATTTTGGGATCAAATGCGTGTATCACGTCAGTTGCAGCAAGAGAATTAACCCATTGTATCCATTTTGGATCTAATGCCATTGCATTTGGAATGCTTGGTCTTGTTACTGCCTCAAGGGCTGATACTGCTGTTAAAACAGATATTCTCTTCCCTTGAGCTAGGGCTTTTTCTTTTGCTACAGCTGTTTGAACCGCAGTCAGAATTTTTTCAGTAGAACTGAATTGCATTTCAGCTTGTGTGTACAAGTGTGATTTATAAGCTATTGCTACTGTTTCTCCCTCATTAGAGGTCAGGTATGTAAATCCGCATCTTCATGCGATGACTCGGATTACAAGGTTGCGTTTGTTTGCGCGTGTTTGCAGTTTTGTTTTAGTTAACATGTCTGTTTGCAATGATCGTAAAATTTCTGTGTGTTTCTGAGTCCAATTAATTGGTTTGAAATCAGGTTTTAATAATTCGTAGAGTGGTTTAACCTTCTCTGCATAATTTAGAATATAAGTTCTTCCGAAGTTCAGGAAACCTAGAATTGACTGTAAGTTTTTCAGCGTTTTTGGAGCTTGGAGTACTGTACACTTCTCTAAGAAGTTGTCTGCTAGGCTTTTGCCTTCACTTGATAATTCATATCCTAAAAATAGGACAGTTAGATGGGCAATTCGTGATTTTTTAAAGTTAAATTTGTACCCTTGAGATGCGAACCCAAGTATAATGGTGTTCACTCTTTTCGAATGTGTGTCTCCAGGTCATTATCTGTAAGATAGATGTCATCGACATAGGATAATGCCTCATCATCACATATTTGTAGTAACTCTGTTACCCTGGCTGAAAATAATCCTGGGCTATTCTTGAATCCCTGTGGGAGACGACAAAATTGCTTTTGGGCCCCCATGCTGGAGAAAGCGGTCAAATACCTGCTTTCTGGTGCAATGTTTTGACAGAAAAAACCATTTGAAATATCTAATGTTGTTTTATATTTTTTGCGCACAATAATATTCATTAGTGCTTTTTATATAATGCAGGGGCTTGGGCCACTGCCAATTTTCTTGCATATGTGTATCTTTTATGAATTGGAATGTGATTTGAGAAGGCAGGCATAATCATTTCTTCGCCATGTGGGCACTCCCTAACAAACTCTGGTGGCCAGTCTCTCTCTGCTAGAAGGATATCATAGCCTTTAGATAGATTCTCCCAAAAGAGACCTCTTATTTTCCTAATTTTGTCCTCCTCTATACGTAACGTTATTTCATATAGTTTATGGGGCACGCTAACTCTGGTGTCTGCAGTTTCCACCTGAATGTATTCAAGTTTCAAGTTTATTTATTTATAATTTTGGAACTCAAATGAGATCCACATAAAAGATTGACAAATTAGATACAATTACATACAATCATAGATAAAATACAGAATAAAAATTAACGTTTCCAACCTTTTAATATATAGCTAAGAAACTTTTGAAAAAGTTAAAAAATTTATAACAAAACATTTCATTGGGGGGGTTGTAAATGGCATCTAAGAAAGAAGTGGCAGAGAAAATGCTTAATAGGAGACAAATAGGTCTCAACCACTTGCGCCTACGTGCAAGTAGAGCCGGGCACACAAAGAGGACATGGTTAATATCCTGAGTTGCATTATTACAAAGATCACATAAAGAGGACCCGTACCATCTGGACACAAGAAAATTCAGGGGAAGTAAGTCCTGCCTCAATAAAAACAAGAATCGCCGTACTCCATAAGGGAGATTCCAGGTGACGTATGGTTGGACTTTTCTCATTAGGCAGGTATCAATGGCCAGAGAAACGCCTTTCTTCAAGGTACGTGCTTCCCTATCCAACCTAAAGCTTAATTCCCAAGAGGCCAACTTCAAGATGGACTTCAGCTTATATGTAGATAAAGTAAATAGAACCGATTCATCAAGTTGCAAAAGATCAAACGCAGTTCTAAAGTTTTTTACAATTAGCTAATATTCTTTAAAATTTCCTAACAACTCAGTTTTTATAAGATATCTTAAAGTACCTGGATCTCCCCTCGCAAGATTAAAAACCCAGCGCACTATCCCCGCTAAGCCCTGAACCCAACTACTAGGCAGGCCGAATTCCAGTCTAAATGCGGCTGTGGAGCTCGCTGTATTAACCGTGGTTAGACTGCGCAGAATTTTGCCTTCCGTAGAGTTTAAAAAAAAACAGGTTTTTATATCAACTATTTCCGTGCCATAAAGTAGAGATGCTGGAATTTTAGCTCGATATACCTCTAACAAAATAGCAAAGTGCCTTCTGCCAGTAGCCTTATAGAGTGAGACTAGACTTTTGCCTTGGACAATTGCTTTCCGGGTGTTGTTAGCTATGTGAGCCTTTTCACTTAAATTACCAGTAACAACTTTTCCGAGGAAGACATAAGATTGTACCACTTCCAATCTTTGTCCACCCACGGAACAAGGGAAGTTCGCATATTTCAACTTTTTCCTGCCCGTCATGCACATTACTTTGCTTTTTGAGACATTTATCTTCAGGTGATGTGCCTCCGCGTATTTATAAAGAGCATGCAGACGATTATTTAGACCTTTTGGTGTTAAATCTAGGATTAATATATCGTCTGCATACAGTAAACAAACAATCGGGATACCCCCCAAGACCGGAGCAATTCCTTCACTTGCAGACAAAACATGAGGAAGATCAGCTATATAGAGGGAAAACAATAAAGGGGTCAATAATCAGCCTTGTTTTAACCCATTAGCAGTAGTAATTACTTGAGAAAGTCCTCTTTCCCCACCTAACAATACTCTGCACCAGGTATCCGAATGCAAAGCTTGTATTAGCTCCAGGAGAGTAGACGGCATGCCTAGGTTTAATAACTTCCTCCACAGCAAAGATCGATCTACTGTATTAAATGCTGTGGAGAAATCTATAAAGGCGCCATAAACTCTCCCTCCACGAACCTTGACATATTTCTCTGTTATAACCTGCAATGCCGTCAAGTTGTCTAAAGTACTATGCCTTTGCCTAAACCCAGTCTGCTCAAAGGGCAAGATTTCATCCTTGGACACCCAATCGTTAATCGATTTAAGGAGGCATTTTGTAAAAACTTTGCCTATGGCATCCAAAAGGGCACTTTGGCAGTAATTTTGTGGCACATCACGGACTCCCTTCTTGTAGAGGGGGAGTAGTATACTCCCCCTCCAAGAGGGGAGAACGGTTTTACAAGAAAAACAGAAGTTAAAAACTGGGAAAAGAATTTTACTCCACATCTTACTATGTTGTTTTATGACCGAGATAGGAAGCTCATCCAGACCCATTGCGCCAGAAGAGCGCAAGCCCTTGATGGCTAGTTCAATGTCCTTCTCGGACGGTGGTCCGTAAGGAGAGTTATCCACATGTGTTCTACCGTTTTCAGGGACCAAACCATTACTGGCATAAAAGTTCTCAATGTACCCAACCCAGATTTGCTCTTCAATGGGAATTGGTAGAGGTCTAGATATAGTCCACAACCCTCCCCAATTATTGACCAAAATATCCTAGCTTGACTCTTATGTGCCGCTTCCCGTAGTTTAATCCACAAGGTATCTTCATTCACTCTTTTCAATTTAGCCTTCATCCTACTCCTCCTTCTTCTTAATAGGACTATTCTATGATATCTTTCGGGAGTATATAAGAGGTATTGCTCCCTTACCAATTTATTTATTTCAACATTAAGATGCCCAAGACAACTGGGAGTTACTTTAGGATTTCTTATAGGGGAAGGTTTTTTTTGCGATAGAAATTACTTCATTCAAGAAATCAGCAAAACATATTAATTCACGTCCATCCCAGTGAGCCAAATTCTCCACAGCAGCCTCTAAGATACTCGCCAAGCTCCCAATAGCCTTAAAATTCCAGTAACATCTCCCAGAATTGGCTCCAAAATTTACCAGTTCACTATTTATGAGCCACGTGTCCGTCGCGGGTGGGTTTAAGTTTACGGTAATGGTGAGTACCTTATGGTCGCTAAGTTCTGTGTTGAATACCGACAAATCTTTCAGGAGATAGAAGGAAGTACTACCCACTACCACGTAATCAAGAATAGATTCACTATTGTTAGATTTATGTGTAAAATTTGCCGGAATATCAGAGGGAAGCCTTCCATTTATTATGATGCTATCTACCTCTAATAATTCCTCCAGTAATAATTTCCCTCTCTTGTTGGTCTTGATGTTACCAGGGAATAAAGCTTGCGGTATCTGTAATGATTCCTCCTTAAGCTTATTCCTAAACAACTCTAGACTACAATTAGAGATTTTACAATTGAAGTCCCCTAATAACAATATATGAGGGGGGAATTCAGAGTCTAGGAGATTCTGTATGAAGGAAAAGACCTTCTTTAGACCTACATTAAAACATGCATCTGGAGGAATGTAAGCATTTATCAATACAAGTGATTTTCGTGGATCATCGTTAACAAGCTTTGACAATGTTATTGCCTGAAACAAATTGTCAGAATCTAAATAATGGGCAAAGTTCCATCTTATCTTATTGGAGAGTAAGCAAGCCACTCCGCCCTTGGCATGGCCTCTCCTAGAGGGAATGGCACTGCCGTCCAACACATAATAGTCCTTTACCACAAAGAATTTCTCATCAACCCAAGTCTCCTGGAGAGAGATCACATCAGCTTCTAGTGTATGCAAGTATAGTAATTTTTCAGGACTGTTTTTTATTCCAGCCGTATTCCATGAAATTATTTTTAGGTCAGTGTTAAAGATAGGAATACGGTTTGGGAATAGAGGTAGATTTACTTGACAGAACACCAGGCAACCAATTCCATTTAAGACTTTCTTCTACCGAATTTGGTTGACAGAGAAGGGGGTTTTTATAAATCACAAACCGTTCGTTTTTCGAAATACAAATTTTTAATTCATCAATTTTTGAGGACCAATCTGTATTGCCTAAAGTTACAACAGGGTGTGGAGGCAAATTTACAAGTCTTTCGTTACGAGGTTCCACAAAAAAAGGAATAACATCAATCCCCCTACTTTGTAATCCTTCAGACCATTGTAAAATATGATTTACTATAAGTTTAGAGTAAAATCTAACCCTTGCTATCTTCCCAACCTCAGGTTTCAAGATAGAAACTACATCTATATCGTTAGTTTGAATCAGTTTTAGACTTTCAATCTCCCGAAAGCAATTGAGGAGTACAGATCTATTTAGGATAAGATCCGTATCGAACAGTGGAATAAAATCTAGGAAAACGGTATCTGCACTTTCCTTTTCAGAAGCAGCATTTGACCATTTAAAGACCCTTTCAATTTCAATCATGTCAGGGAAAGGCTTAGCTAAGGGATTAAGAGCTGGTAATAAAGTATTGGAGGAATTTATCTGTTCAACAGATCGAAAGCTGTTAGAGGGCCCCATTGATTCAATAGTCATAATTACTTGGTCAGATTTTATTTGCCCAATTAGTTCTAGAGATAAATTAACCAAAGAATCTTAGGGGAGGTTTTTTCCAGTGGAAGTATCTAAATTATCATCAAAATTAATTTTCCTCTGTCTTTTTTTTGCAAATCTACGAATTGGTTTCCTCTTTTTCCCTCTATGCTTTTTTTGTATTCCTGTTACTGCCTTTTTTCCTTCATTTGAGGAGTCCAAGATATCCTCTTTCTCTTCGTTTATATGTGGTTTAAATATAGGAAATAGTTCCTTATCTAGCCTTTTTTCAGGGTCAGTCAGGATTTCTATTTCTTGGTCAAGTTCGGAGATGCAATTAGCTGCAGCTGCTTTTAATATACCTGCCGGGGTATTCCCGGAGTAACAACTACTTTCTTTCCATCGATATGTTGAGAATTCTTATCTTGTTCATTTTGGACTAAATCTAAGGCTTGAAAGACGCTTTCAGACTCATTTTCAAACTTCTTATCTTTACTTGTTTTTGCATCTAGAGGGGATGGCTCATGATTTGAACTAGATTCGATCCCCTGTTTACTATTTAATAATACCCTAAGTATCTGAGTTACCGTTTCTAACACACAATCCGAGCCACCAACACATTTTTCTAATAATAGTAAGATAGAAGATAGTAGGTGTTCTAAAGAGATTAAAGAGTCGGAGATTGGATTATCAAGCCTAGTGGGGGGATTGGGATGAGTGTCAATCATGTTAAAAGCAGGACTTGATGAAAAATGTACCTGAGATATGGAGAATTGTGATTTGTTAGAGGGAGTACTGCTATATAGTTGAAGGCCTGGGGTTGCTAATACATTTTGAATGTTTGTTTGATCTAAAACTAGGTTGTGTTCATAGTCAGGTTGTCTCTTATGGAGCTCTATATCTATATCAGGTAGGGTAAAATCATTACCAGTAGTAGCCAAAGGAAGAGACAAGCTGGGAGAGACATTTAAACCTTCCTCTAGGGAAAAAGGGGAATTATGCACTGGCACCTCGATAGGTTTGGTAGTAACACCGTAAGGAGGCACAATGTTATTTTTGCTTAAAACCCCAGAAGCATGCTTTAATTGCCTCTGTAGGTTAGGAGGATCTAGAGAACCACCCACCTCAGTTTTAGAGACAGATTTTTCTGAATGTACCAGAGCAATAGCATCATCCTGATTGCTATATCCTTTAATTGTAGGTTTACCTTCCTCTTTACCTTTACCATTAATTTCTTCTGGCTTTAAACCCCCAATCTGAGCCTTGTCCTTTCCCCTTTCCCATAAACTGTATAATTGACATTTTCCCTTTAGCTGTAAAACGGAAGTATCTTTATTTCGTAGGGGATTTGATTTTGTCTTAGAAATACACGCCCAGATCTTAATTTTTTTGCCGTCATTTTAGATCGTATAGATCACCACTAGGAGCACCTAAACCAGTAATATTAGAAACCAGACAAAATTAAATAGCACAATGACCGTACCCCAAATTGATAATCCCTAACTACAATAGAACAGTAGGGGGGTTACAAACACAGCTTACTTCAAAGCCGTCTCTGTGGCATAAAGTCTGTAGAAATAAATTTTTTCATACACCAAACAAATTAATATTACAAGAAATGCACTAAAGAGGGTGGGCCCAGCCCAGCCTACTCCAGCCTCGGAGGGCCTCAGAGGGTCCGCCCTTTGCCCGGGCTTCGCCCGGCGCCCGCCCGCGTGCGTCCCGTGGTGCGGGAGCGAAAGACTAGTGTTATACTTTCCGGCCAGTAGGCGTGGCCAGGTAGGGGCGGGGCGGGAAGAGGACCCAGGTGCGGCCGATTAGGATGTTGCTTGGCCCCCTGGTCCTCGCAGTCCCGCTGCACGCCCGTTGAAAGGTCCTGCTACCGTGATCCTGGGTCAACGAGTAAAAACTGCAATGTCCCTGCGTATCAAAGTGCTCCTTCAATCAGCCCGGTAAGGATTCAAATTGTGCCACCAATGTCTGTAGCCTCGAGCAGCTATTCATTCATGTCCACTGTCTCAAGAAGATTCATCAGGATCTTGCGAGCTATGGTCACTTCTGCTGCACTGTCTAGCATTGTTTGGGCCCATTCTCCGTTCTTGAGTTGTGTCCTCAGGATCCTCAGCATGTTTTACTTTAATGCTTGCTACCTTCTTTTTGGGAAATTGTAATTTTTTACTTTGATGAGCAGGTTCTTTGTCTTTGGACTTGACACGCTCTTCTTTATGTTCTGACCGTCCTCTTCTTTCCGATTTCTGTGAGGAAGTCTGAAAAGATCGAGAGGGACGTGTACCAATATCTTGATATCTGTCAGGTTTTCTCAAATTGTCCCTATTTCTAAGGTTATATCTTTTTTCAGAAGGCTCCCGTTGTGGAGACTTGCCCCCCCTTTCTAAAGATCTATCTCTTTGTTGGGGAGACTGTAGGAGAGTAGGGTCTGCTATCCTATGGTCACCCCAAATTTTTGCTTTTTGCTTCACTGGTTTATGACTTAATGTGGCTGTGGGCCTGCTAATCAGACCCACAGCCTGCTGTTCTCTCTCTCTCTAAATTAATGCCAATGCACACTAGGTGCATTACGAATTGGAACTGGTTCACCTTATTGGCCCCTGTAACAGTGTACCCCAGGTACCCAGGGCATAGGTGTTTCCAAGGCCTACCAGGGGCTGCAGCATGTATTATGCCACCCCTGGCCTGGCCTCCATATTTGACACAACTGGCTGATCACTCAGCTGGGGCAAGTCGGTGTAATCACCTCTTGCTTAGGTATAGTATGCCTGTACCTAACCTAAAATGGACACATATGTTCCTATCAGCCACTCCTATGGAAGGCCTCATCAATCCTGGAGGCAGAGTGCTTGGAAATATGTGAGGTGGTGCTCTAGCCTGAGCTGAGCCTGTCTGCAGCTTTTGGAACCACGTCCTTTAGCTGTTCCATGATACTGCCATACCATATACTCTTAAGCGCATTATGACCCTCGCGGTTACTTGCTAACTTTGGTTTGGCTTTATCAAAACATGTCGAGTAAGGTGTCATACAAATTGGAATACTACCCCCTCGCCAGTTCTGGCAACGGGGGTAGCATTCCACCCTTCTAGAGGGACACGACATGTACATAACCTGAACCCCGGTTAAAGTTAAACTCGAGCCTCAGCATCACAAAATGGATGCTGCCACCACAGACACAAGTCTGACCTCCTGCTGCTGGGAGTCCTTCCAGCGAGGGAGGCTTGGACAAAGGGTTTCCTGCCTTGGGAGGTGCTAGCACCACCCCAGACAGTATTTTGTGTATTGGGTAGGATAGGGCTGAATAGAATGAGACATGCCTGGGGCACACAAGGTGTCCCTGTGCATAAGCCGGCTCAAACCAGTGCTGGGGCATGCCAGCCCTGGCCCTGGTGCGAAGCTGGACAAAGGAGAGGGGGTGTAACCACCCCCCTTCCTGGTCCCACCCAGAGGAGGGACCTAGCAGGTAATCCGGCCCCTAGATTTGGAATAAGAGTAGGAGCTGTGTCCCAAGACTTCAGATGATCCTGAACTCGACTTGAAACTAAGAGGAATACTGGACTTCGACATTCTGCTGCACAGAAGACTGAAGAGAATCTCCCTTGTGGCCAAGGAGTGGCCACCCTGTGAATACAGGTACCAACTAGCAACTCGACATCTGGTTTGCCACCGCCTCCTGCCAGAGCCCGAGCCCAGAGCCCAACAAGACCTGGATTCCCAGACCTCTCACAGCCCGATCCACAGTCCCTGAAAAGAAGAGACCTGTGGAGGCACCGAGACACGTGGGACCGGCCATCTTGAAAGACCCCTGAGAAGCTGACTGTGCAGCACCCAAGACACCCTCGATGCTGTACTTTGGGGTTTGAGAAGCCCCACCACCGAGCAGCGTCTACACCAAAGATCAGCCCTCCAGCATCTCCACGATCTGCGTGGGGCCCTTTTGCACTTTGCCACTCGACGCGTCATTCCGGTTGTTAGCCCGCTGGCTGGTGGCCATCTTGGCGACGACATCTACAATCTACACCACTGGTCTGGTTTTTCCAGACTGGCCCTCGCTCCCCTAAAAAGGAGCACCCGCTCAGACCTTGCTGGTTCGAGTAACAAGCTTTCTTCACTTCCTGCGTGGCTTGCATTAGCCAAGGCCTGTTTGCTCCAATCAAGTTGTCAACACCGCCATCAGCTAGAGCCTTTGTGGGACAGCTCATGATCGACTCCTCGACGTCGTAGACCTCTTCGTGTCCACGTGGCTGCGGAAACAAGCTGCACCTCATCGCCTGTTTCACCCGACATCGCCTGGTTCCATCCTGGTTCCACGGTAGTCACTGGCTAGTGACTTTGAACATTATCCCCTCTGCTTTCTGGTCTTCACCACTTCATATCCAACCTTGGATCCACCGGAACTCTCCTCGACGACCCGCCTGCAGCATCTTCTTCTCCAGGCACCATCGACCTGCGTGACGAAACCCGACACTACTTCGCACCTGTGCACCCGCTTCCTGTGGGTGAGGTAACTCAGCAACACCGGTGTTCCTACACTGGTATACACCTCTAGTGCCTAGGTCTAAAGTTTTGTCCTTCTAGGTCAATCGGAAGGTTCCTTAAACACTAACTTTGTAACTTTTACGCACCATTGACATTGCATTGGTGCATGCGTGTGCTTTAAGCGCTGCACCCGAGTCCCGTGGGCCTTTCCCGACTTCTTCACTGTTAGTCCCGAACAGCTCCAGCGATTCCCCAGGCCCTAGGCCTACTTCCTTTCACAATAGTGACTCTTATACCACTATTTTAGTATATGGTTTAGGTGACCCCTAGGGCTCATCCATATAGTGCAACTTTTGTGTATTTAAACTGTGTTTTGTTTTAACGCATTTGCTTCTGTGCTCATAAAGAGTATAGGGGATATTTGTAGTAAATAAATATATATATATTTTCAATATATATCTGTGTGGTGTCCTTTCATTTGGTATTCAAGGGGATTGTATATGGTAAAACAGCATGCTTCACATGCCTTACAGAGTTTAGCCTAAAGACTACTTTGTCAATGCTACCTCTAGGATAGCTGGTCTATACAGGTTGACTTACAACCAATCCTCATAAGGGTTGCTTGGCACGGTACAAGGTGATCACTAGAACTAGTGAACAGCATATACCAGGCCAACTTCTCACATTGGTGAGCAGCGGATTTGGATTTGCTGTTGTTTTACAATTACAATCTTTGAAAGTATCATTTGAAAGATCATACAGGTACCTGTTAGGTACATATAAAACAAGACTAGTATACTTAAGTTCTACTGAACTTAGTTGTTGCAGAGGATAGGGAGTAGCACACCCTGACTACAACTACTAGATAGGTTTAGTAGGTAAACACCAGTGTAGGTAGATTGCAACATATCCACCCACACTACAGCAATGTCTGGAGCAGAGGGGTCCACTGGACCTGCCCCTGTTGAGAGTGACCCTACAAGGGCATCATCCAAATTTGCTATGCTTGATTTTAAAGAACTGAGGCAGATCTGTACCTTAAGAGGTCTCAAGACGGGTCCAACCCTTACCACAGACCACCTCAGAGAGCTTTTAGACCAGTCTGAAGCTCTAAAGACCTCCAAACCGGACCCCACAGGAAATGTGGATGGAGGCTCTCCCGCTGAAGATGATAATACTGACACCCCTGTCCTTGTTGTCCAGATAGATGAGGAAGCCCAAGTCACTGGAGATACTCAGCCTGAGGAGGAGGAGGAAGAAGAGGAGACAGGAGGGGAGAGCAGTGAGTCTGATGATGATGGTAGAAATAGTCAGGTGCTGGTCAGACTAACTTAAGCCTATTTGGGACTGATACTGGGAACAACCCATTCAGACCACCAGGTGGACTTAACCAGGAGCCTAGGAGGAGAAGGAATCACTCAGGTGACTCTAACAACTCCCATGCTTCTAGAGGCTCTCATGGTCACTCCAGAAGGGGGATGACTAGCCCTCAGAGAAGGGAACATGAACCCAAAATGAGAGAGGCTGAGCTTAGGATCCAGAAGCAAGAGTTAGAGGTTGCCCTGGCCCAAGAGAAGCTTGCTAGAGCAAGACAGCCTAGAGAGAGTGGATTAGGATCCACTGGTGGCAGCATTATCCCCAAGGATAAAGACAGGTCTTTTGATAACAGAAACCTGAGTAAGATTGTGCCCCCTTACAAGAGTGGGGATGACATCCACAAATGGATGACTGCACTTGAGAGAGCCTGCAGAGTACAGCAGATCCCTCAGGAGCAGTGGGCAGCAATCTTGTGGCTCTCTTTTGAAGGTAGAGGCCGAGACAGACTCCTCACAGTTAGTGATGGGGATTCTAGAAACTACCTGGTCCTGAAGAGTGCTCTGATAGATGAGTTAGGCTTAACCACTGAACAGTACAGGTTAATGTTCAGAGAAACCCAGAAGACACAGACTCAGGACTGGTCTGAATTTGTTGAATGTGCCACTAAGGCTCTGGAGGGATGGTTGCTGGGAAGTAAGTTTACAGACTATGAAGGATTGTACAATTTGCTTATGAGAGAACAAATTTTAAATAATTGTCAGAACCAGCAGTTGCATCAACACCTGATTGACTCAGATTTGTCCTCTCCCAAAGAATTGGGAAAAAGGGCAGACAAATGGGTCAGAACCAGGGTTAAGCAAAAAAAACAGAACCAGAACCAGGGTGGTGACCAAAAGAAAACAGACCAGAAGGGTGGGGAGCAGAAAGCTAAATAACACAAGTCTTCAACAGGGCCCCAAACTAATACTGAGGGTGGGTCCCAAACTTCCAAGAAGAAGAAGAAAGAAAGTCAAAAGAAACCCTGGTGTAGTACATGTAAAAACACCTCTCACTGGACCAGTGAGTGTAAAAAGGGTGGAGCCCCCAACACTGCAGCCCCTAAGGCACATGCACCCAATAGTACAGTCAGCAGTGTTGGTCCACAAACTAAGGGGGTAGTAGGTATCACCTTGGGAACTGAGGGAGATTCTGGCCTAGTCAGAACCCTACACAGGCTGTTCTGATTTGTGATGGGGAAATAGATTTGTCCCCTACTATCAGCCCCAGTAATCTCGGCAAGTACAGGCAGACGCCTTTGATTAATGAAAAAGTGGCTCAAGCATACAGGGACACATGTGCCAGTGTCACTATGGTGACACCTAGCTTTGTGGACCCTGGACAATACATACCAGGTGATAATTACCTGGTGAACAATGCCAGCAATGTCACTACTACACATAGTGTGGCAATTGTTAACTTTTCCTGGGGAGGGGTAACTGGCCTAAAAAGAGTTGTGGTTAGTGCAGATCTCCCAGTTGAATGTTTGTTGGGCAATGACCTGGAGAGCTCTCTATGGTCAGAAGTTGAGTACAGGACTCATGCAGAGATGTTAGGGATATCATCACATGTCCTTGCTGTGACCAGGTCACAGGCCAAAAAGTGCCTCTCTGAACCTCAGGTCTTGGATCCTGGAACAATGGACCAAGCACCTTCCAAGAAGAAGAACAGGAGGGTAAAGGCTGTGCCTTCCCAACTGCCTACAAGTGAGGATCAGCCTTCACAGGAAGATGATCTTGAGACCCCTGAAGGAACTGTCCCTGAAGAACTTGAACCTGATCAGGTTGAGTTTCTGGGGACAGGGGGACCTTCTAGGGCAGACTTGGGGCAGGCTCAGTTAACCTGTCCTTCTCTTGAACCCCTCAGACAGCAGGCTGCTGCTGAGGCTGCTGGGAATGCTCAAGGTAACCATAAAGTATATTGGGATGATGGGCTCCTTTATTCAGAGGGTAGAGACCCCAAGCCTGGTACAACCAGGAGGTTGGTCATACCTCTGCAATTTAGGGGCTTCCTTCTTACCTTGGCCCATGATATTCCTTAAGCAGGACACCTAGGCCAGACCTAGACTTGGGACAGGCTTGTCCCTCACTTTCACTGGCCTCACATGTCTGAAGATACCAAGGAGTTTTGTCGCTCCTGTGTAACCTGCCAAGCCAGTGGCAAAGCAGGTGGTACCACAAGGGCCCCCCTGATACCACTACCTGTGGTGGGGGTGCCCTTTGAAAGAGTGGGGATTGATATTGTAGGACCAATGGATCCCCCTACAGCATCTGGGCACAGATTCATACTGGTGGTGGTGGACCATGCCACCAGGTACCCAGAGGCAATTCCCCTTAGGACCACAACAGCTCCTGTTGTGGCCAGGGCCCTACTTGGAGTTTTCTCCAGAGTGGGGTTTCCTAAGGAGGTAGTATCTGATAGAGCTGCCAACTTCATGTCAGGATACTTAACAGCTATGTGGAAGGAATGTGGTGTCAACTACAAGTTCACCACTCCTTATCATCCACAATGCAATGGGCTTGTTGAAAGGTTCAACAAGACCCTAAAGGGTATGATCAAAGGATTACCAGAAAAGCTCAGGCGAAAATGGGACATCCTTCTACCATGCCTTCTGTTTGCTTACAGAGAGGTCCCACAAAAGGGGGTTGGCTTCAGCCCCTTTGAATTGTTGTTTGGGCACGCTGTAAGAGGACCCCTATGTCTGGTGAGGGAAGGATGGGAGTTACCTCTCAAAAAGCCTAAACAAGACATAGTGGACTATGTACTTGGTCTCCGCTCCCGGATGGCTGAGTATATGGAGAAGGCATCCAAAAACCTTGAGGCTAGCCAAGAATTACAGAAAGCTTGGCATGACCAAAAGGCTGTCTTGACTGAGTACCTGCCTGGACAGAGAGTATGGGTGTTGGAGCCAGTGGCCCCAGCAGCACTCCAAGACAAATGGTCTGGGCCCCATACTATCATTGAAAAGAAGGGAGAGGTTACCTACTTGGTGGACCTAGGAACTCCCGGAGCCCCCACAGGGTGCTCCATGTTAACAGATTGAAGGCATATGTTGACAGGGCAGACATGGGCTTGCTCATGGCTACAGACGAGGGGCAGGAGAAAGAGAGTGACCCTCTCCCAGACCTGCTGACTCAGAACCCTGAGGATGGCTCAGTTGATGGTGTGGCCTTAGATGGCAGCCTCACTGAACATCAGCAACATGACTGTCGACAAGTTTTGCAGTCATACAGACATATGTTCTCATTGACACCCAGTCAGAGTAACTGGTGTACCCATGTGGTGGACACTGGTGACAGTCTTCCTGTGAAAAACAAGATTTACAGGCAACCTGACCATGTCAGGGACTGTATAAAGACTGGGGTGCAAAAGATGCTGGAATTAGGTGTTATTGAGCCTTCAGAGAGCCCCTGGGCTAGCCCAGTGGTTCTGCTCCCCAAACCTCACACCAAAGATGGCAAGAGAGAGATGAGGTTCTGTGTGGATTACAGAGGACTCAATGCTGTCACCAGGACAGATGCACACCCTATTCCAAGGGCAGATGAGCTCATGAACAAATTGGCTTCTGCTAAGTATTTGAGCACATTTGACTTGACAGCTTTTTATTGGAAAATCAGGTTAGCTGAGGAGTCTAAAGCAAAAACTGCATTTTCTACCCCAGGTGGGCATTATCAATTTGTGGTGATGCCCTTTGGTTTGAAAAATGCACCTGCCACCTTCCAAAGGTTGGTGAATCAAGTCCTTACTGGGTTGGATGACTTTTGCGCAGCATATCTGGATGATATTGCTGTCTTCAGCTCCACCTGGGAGGATCACCTGGTCCACCTGAAGGAAGTACTAGAGGCTCTGCAAAAGGCAGGCCTCACTATCAAGGCCACCAAGTGCCAGATAGGGCAGAGTAAAGTTGTATACCTGGGCCACCTTGTAGGTGGAGGCCAAGTTCAACCACTGGAGAGTAAGATCCAGACCATCAAGGACTGGTCCTCTCCAACCACCCAGACTCAGGTCAGAGCTTTCTTGAGCCTGACTGGGTACTACAGGAAGTTTGTTAAGAACTATGGGTCCATTGTGACTCCTCTTAATGATCTGACATCCAAGAAGATGCCCAAAAAGGTTCAGTGGACAGTAAACTGTCAAAAGGCATTTGATGACCTGAAGAAGGCCATGTGCTCTGCACCTATCCTGAAGAGTCCTGACTACTCAAGAGAGTTCATTGTCCAAACAGATTCTTCTGAGTTGGGAGTGGGAGCTGTGCTTTCACAACTTAATGTAGATGGTCAAGACCAGCCCATTGCTTTCATTAGCAGAAGGCTGACCCCCAGAGATAAACGTTGGTCAGCCATTGAGAGGGAGGCCTTTGCTGTGGTGTGGGCCCTGAAGAAGTTGAGACCATACTTGTTTGGCACTCACTTCAAGATTCAGACTGACCATAAGCCCCTCTTATGGCTTAATCAGATGAAGGGTGAAAACCCCAAACTACTCAGGTGGTCCATTTCCGTACAGGGGATGGACTTTACAGTGGAGCACCGCCCAGGGACTGACCATGGTAATGCAGATGGTCTCTCCAGGTACTTCCACTTAGAAAATGAAGACACAACTGGTCAAGGTTAGTCTAATGTCCCTGCGTCTGGGGGGGTTGTGTAGGAGAGTAGGGTCTGCTATCCTATGGTCACCCCAAATTTTTGCTTTTTGCTTCACTGGTTTATGACTTAATGTGGCTGTGGGCCTGCCTATCAGACCCACAGCCTGCTGTTCTCTCTCTAAATTAATGCCAATGCACACTAGGTGCATTACGAATTGGAACTGGTTCACCTTATTGGCCCCTGTAACAGTGTACCCCAGGTACCCAGGGCATAGGTGTTTCCAAGGCCTACCAGGGGCTGCAGCATGTATTATGCCACCCCTGGCCTGGCCTCCATATTTGACACAACTGGCTGATCACTCAGCTGGGGCAAGTCGGTGTAACCACCTCTTGCTTAGGTATAGTATGCCTGTACCTAACCTAAAATGGACACATATGTTCCTATCAGCCACTCCTATGGAAGGCCTCATCAATCCTGGAGGTAGAGTGCTTGGAAATATGTGAGGTGGTGCTCTAGCCTGAGCTGAGCCTGTCTGCAGCTTTCGGAACCACGTCCTTTAGCTGTTCCATGATACTGCCGTACCATATACTCTTAAGCGCATTATGACCCTCGCGGTTACTTGCTAACTTTGGTTCTGGCTTTATCAAAACATGTCGAGTAAGGTGTCATACAAATTGGAATACTACCCCCTCGCCAGTTCTGGCGACGGGGGTAGCATTCCACCCTTCTAGAGGGACACGACATGTACATAACCTGAACCCCGGTTAAAGTTAAACTCGAGCCTCAGCATCACAAAATGGATGCTGCCACCACAGACACAAGTCTGACCTCCTGCTGCTGGGATTCCTTCCAGCGAGGGAGGTTTGGACAAAGGGTTTCCTGCCTTGGGAGGTGCTAGCACCACCCCAGACAGGATTTTGTGTATTGGGTAGGACAGGGCTGAATAGAATGAGACATGCCTGGGGCACACAAGGTGTCCCTGTGCATAAGCCGGCTCAAACCAGTGCTGGGGCATGCCAGACCCGGCCCTGGTGCGAAGCTGGACAAAGGAGAGGGGGTGTAACCACCCCCCTTCCTCGTCCCACCCAGAGGAGGGACCTAGCAGGTAATCCGGCCCCTAGAATTGGAATAAGATTAGGAGCTATGTCCCAAGACTTCAGATCATCCTGAACTCGACTTGAAACTAAGAAGAATACTGGACTTTGACATTCTTCTGCACAGAAGACTGAAGAGAATCTCCCTTGTGGCCAAGGAGTTGCCACCCTGTGAATACAGGTACCAACCAGCAACTCGTTGTCTGATTTGCTGCCACCTCCCGCCGGAGCCCGAGCCCAGAGCCTAACAAGACCTAGATTTCCAGACCTCTCACAGACCGATCCACAGTCCCTGAAAAGAAGAGACCCGTGGAGGCACCGAGACATGTGGGACCGGCCATCTTGAAAGACCCCCGAGAAGCTGACTGCGCAGCACCCAAGGCTTCCTTGATGCTGTGCTTTGAGGTTTGAGAAGCGCCACCACCGAGCAGCATCTGCACCGAAGATCAGCCCCCCAGCATCTCCACGATCTGCGTGGGGCCCTTTTGCACTTTGCCATTTGATGCGTCATCCCGGTCTCTAGCCCGTTGGCTGGTGGCCATCTTGGCAACGACATCTACAATCTACACCACTGGTCTGATTGCTCTAGACTGGCCCTCGCTCCCCTGAAAAGGAGCACCCGCTCAGACCTTGCTGGTCCGAGTAACAAGCTTTCTTTACTTCCGTTGTGACTTGCATTAGCCAAGGCCTGTTTGCTTCAATCAAGTTGCCGACACCGCCATCAGCTAGAGCCTTTGTGGGACAGCTCGTGACCAACTCCTCGACGTCCTAGACCTCTTCATGTCTACGTGGCTGTGGAGACAAGCTGCACCTCATCGCCTGTTTGCACCCGACATCGCCTGGTTCCATCCTGGTTCCACGGTAGTTACTGGCTAGTGACTTTGAACATTTTCCCCTCTGCTTTCAGATCTTCACCACTTCAGATCCACCCTTGGATCCACCGGAACTCTCCTCGATGACCCGCCTGCAGCATCTTCATCTTCAGTCACCATCGACCTGCGTGACGAAACCCGACACTACTTCGCACCTGTGCACCCGCTTCCTGTGGGTGAGGTAACTCAGCAACGCCGGTGTTCCTACACTGGTATACACCTCTAGTGCCTAGGTCTAAAGTTTTGTCCTTCTAGGTCAATCGGAAGATTCCTTAAACACTAACTTTGTAACTTTTACGCACCATTGACATTACATTGTTTCATGCGTGTGCTTTAAGCGCTGCACCCGAGTCCCGCGGGCCTTTCCCGACTTCTTCACTGTTAGTCCCGAACAGCTCCAGCGATTCCCCAGGCCCTAGGCCTACTTCCTTTCCCAATAGTGACTCTTATACCACTATTTTAGTATATGGTTTAGGTGGCCCCTAGGGCTCATCCATATTGTGCAACTTTTGTGTATTTAAACTGTGTTTTGTTTTAACGCATTTGCTTCTGTGCTCATAAAGAGTATAGGGGATATTTGTAATAAATAAATATATATATATTTTCAATATATATCTGTGTGGTGTCCTTTCATTTGGTATTCAAGGGGATTGTATATGGTAAAACAGCTTGCTTCACATGCCTTACAGAGTTTAGCCTAAAGACTGCTTTGTCCATGCTACCTCTAGGATAGCTGGTCTATACAGGTTGACTTACAACCAATCATCATAAGGGTTGCTTGGCATGGTACAAGGTGATCACTAGAACTAGTGAACAGCATATACCAGGCCAACTTTTCACAGAGACCTTCCTCTGGTCTGAAAATGTTTTTCTCTGGGAGTGGTTTGCTTATTACCCTCCCACTTATTCTTTTGAGAATTGAGAATATTTTTAATGAAAGTCTTTTCAGGATTTTCAGTTAGTTGGGGTTTTAGTGGTTTCCCACCCAAACTATCTCTACCTAATTCTTCATAGGATTTTTCAATTATTCTGGCAAGCTCAAAAGGTTGGTCTGCTATGTCTGTTTCTTTTAATTTTTGGCGGATCGCCATGGAGGCTGTTCTACTTTTATGTTGGCTAGTAGTATAGCCGAGACTTGCTTAAAGTCTTTCAGTAATCTCATACCTAGATTTAAAGCAGGCTCTGGACCGTATTCATTTTCAATCTGTCTTAGTACATCTGGTATAACCGCCATAGACAGAACACCATGTGTTTTTGTGTATATTGAAGCAAAGACTTTTCCCCAAGTTTCACAGTCCTCCACATGTGGTGCAATCCCCATTGGTAGGCAGATTTCTGTGTTTTTCGTGAGGGGTAGTATCAGGAAATACTGCCTCTATCTGAGTAATTTTTTGAGCTAACCAGAATGGAATTTGTTCCCGTTTTGCGGGTATTTTACCAATGCATGATTGTATATTCTGCTGTGTAATTTTATTTGTGTTCCCCTAGTGAGGGGTGTGCTGTGGAATTTTTATTGCTGGTTGGACTGTTAAAGTCCACATGACATATTGTACCAATTGTCTATGTATTTTAATTAATTGTTTTAACTGAACTAAAAGTTCTCTGTCTGACATTTTTTCAATGTCAGGATGTGGTGTATGGCTGGCTAGAACCGGCCATGTGGCTCCTGGTCTACCTAGTGGACCGAGCCTGGTAATGTGATTTTGATGTTTTAGGGCGCCATTGAACCAGAGCTCATGCTCTTGGTAAGTTAGTGGAATTTCAACTTCCTCGAAAGGAACGTATTCCTCTGGAGGTTCCTCTATTTTGTAGTAGTGGAACTCGCGTGTCACAGCGTTTGCTGCTGAAAAAGTTATCCATGAATAGAATACCTCTGTCTGCCGATATTCATGTGCCTCGACAACAAATATGACTGTACCACTTCTTGATGATACTCTATTTTCTATAAGTTTTATAGTTAAGGTTTTCCTTATATTTACCAGGATGGGTTTTGCATCCAGTTCATTTTGTTGGAGACTTGTGTCTTCCGCCAAAAGTTGAGTAGCTATTCTAGCTCTCTCCCTTTCTTCATTACTTTCCGTCATTTTACTGACTGAAAGTTTGCAGAGCAAGTTTAAAGGAAACAAAGATTAGGTGCACAATATTTTGGAACACTGTATCCTTCAACGTTGACTAAACCAAAAACTAATACATAGGAATCTCTTCCTACTAAGTTTTGGCGGATATTAACCTTTTACCCACTCCAGATGTCTATTGGAGTTTTTTACGGGAAAAGGGGTCTGTGTGAAAAGCACGACTGAGTTACTCTAGTATCTAGCATTAAATTATTGCCTTACCAAACGTTGGGCGCCATATTTGTTTTAGAGGTAATTCATGTTCATGCTAGAAGGTCCGAATTTTCATGCAAAACGACCGATGACCCGCGACCTGAGGAAATTGCTCTGAAATGACCAAAATTGTCCGTTTTGAAAATTTCCATATTTCAGCTAATTTTGACTTTCAGATGTGGATCATCACTTTTGGAGCTAAAATGAGCATATTTATAGTCATTTGCAAGCTTCTAAGGAGTAAAAACTCAAGATTTGGCGCAAGGGTAAAAGTGACTTAAAATGACTCAAATGCTCACTGAGGGCTTAAAATGTGCTTATTCACTGCGGGAAGTGATATAATCAACATTTAGAGGTAATTCATGTTCATACAATAAGGTCCGAATTTTCATGCAAAACCATCGATGACCCGCGACCTGAGGAATTTGCTCTGAGATGACCAAAATGGTCTGTTTTGAAAATGTCCATCTTTCAACTAATTTTGACTTTCAGATGTGGATGATCACTTTTGGAGCTAAAATAAGCATGTTTAAAGTCATTTTCAAGCTTGTAGGGAGCCAAAACTCAAGGTTTGGCACATGGGTAAAAGTGACTTAAAATGACCCACATGCTCACTTTGTGGGCTTAAAACGTGTTTATTCACTGCAGGAAGTGATCTCAACACCATTTAGAGGCAATTCATGTTTCCAACTCCCCATCTGTCTCCCCCATCTCCACCCTCTCCCCATCACCCTCTCCCCATCGCTCTCTCCCTCATCTCCCTCTCCCTCATCATCTCTCCCCCATCTGTCTCCCCATCTCCACCGTCTCCCCATCGGTCTCTCTCTCATCTTGCTCTCCCTCATCCCCCATCTCACTCATCCCATGTCCCTCCTCATCTATCTCCACCATCTCCACCCTGTCCCCATCTCCCTCTCTATCCTCTCTCCACCTGTCTCTCCCTAATCTCCCTTATCCCATGTCCTTCTCCGATCTGTCTCCCCAATCTGGTCATCGGTCTCCCCCATCTGTCTCCCCACCCGTCTCCCCCCTCTCTCTCCCCATCTCCCATATTATCTCCCCATAATATCTCCATTATACCTCCATTATATCTCTGTTTTATCCACATTTAATCTCTGCTTAATCTCCCTGTTATCCCTGTATTATCCCCATTTAATCTCCACTTTATCCCCACTATAGCCCCATTTTATCCCAATTTCAACCTATTTTATCCCCGTTTTAGCTCCACTTTAGCCCCATTTTATCCCCATTTTATCTCAACTTTATCCCTATTTTAGCTCAACTTTATCCCCAATTTATCCCCAGTTTATCTCCATTATCTCTTTACTTTATTTACATTAAATCTCCGTCCCTTACCATCCAATCTCCATCTCTGCAACCCATCTCCATCTCCCCATCCTATCTCCAACTCCCCATCTCCATCATTCGACCGCACCACAGCTCTCCACTGGACAGACCACAGCTGTGTTCACTTCAGCTACAAAACCACCCTGAACCACAACCGCCCACAACCTATTCCTCAGAGAAACTGGAACAAAGTCACCTCCGACCAACTCCTCACTTCACTCAACCAAGACCCTCCCACCCTCCCACTGGACCCAAACCAAGCAGCCACCAATCTCAAGCAATGGATCACCCACAGCGCTGACGAATTAGCACCCCTGAAAAAGCATCAAATCAGCCAGCATTAAGGCTCCCTGGTTCAATGATGACCTTAAAAAATCCAAGAAGCTATGCCGCACCCTGGAGAAATCATGGAGAAAAAACCCAACCGCCGACAACATGACCACCCTCAAGGCAGCCACCCGCAAACACCACCAACTGATTCGTTTCGCCAAGAAATCAGCATTCAAAGATCGCCTCGACAACAACACTCACAACAGCAAGGAACTCTTCAACATCGTCAAAGAATTCACCAACCCCACCGCAGCATCTAATGACATCACTCCCTCTCAAGACCTCTGCGATGCGTTATCCTCCTTCTTCTACAACAAAATTGCCGACATCCACAACAGCTTCGAGAATACTCCCAGCGATCAACGCTCCCCACCCCCCCCAGATCCCACTCCACCAACTAACAACCTTAGCGCATGGAACCCAATCACCACTGAAGACACCATCCGCCTAATGAACTCAATCCACTCTGGCTCGCCAACCGACCCCTGCCCCCACCACATCTTCAACAAAGATGACTCCATCATCGCACCCCATCTCCGTGATGTCATCAACTGCTCGTTCAACTCTGCCACCTTTCCAGAAAGCTGGAAACACGCCGAACTCAGCGCCCTTCTGAAGAAACCCACAGCAGACCCCTCCGAACTAAAAAACTACCGACCCATATCCCTTCTCCCATTCCCGGCCAAAGTCATTGAGAAAGCAAGCCGTCAACAACCAGCTCGCCGCCTTCCTTGAATCCAACAACTCCCTCGATCCATCTCAATCCGGGTTTCGAGCCAAACACAGCACCGAAACCGCACCCTCATTGCAGCGACTGACGATATCCGAACACTACTAGACAAAGGAGAAACAGTGGCCCTCATTCTACTCGACCTCTCCGCCGCTTTTGACACAGTCTGCCACAGCACCCTTATACAACGCCTCAGCAACATCGGCATACAAGGAAAAGCCCTGGACTGGATCATCTCATTCCTCACTGGAAGAACCCAAAGAGTCCGACTTCCCCCATTCAACTCAGAGTCCACCGAAGTCATCTGTGGCGTACCACAAGGATCCTCACTCAGTCCCACCCTCTTCAACGTTTACATGAGCCCACTCGCTTCCATCGCGCGTCAACACAACCTCAACATCATCTCGTACGCCGACGACACCCAGTTAATCCTTTCCCGCACCAAAGACCCTAACACCGCCAAAACCATCTTCACGAAGGCATGAAAGAAGTAGCCGATTGGATGAAATATAGCCGCCTAAAACTCAACTCAGACAAAATGGAGGTGCTCATCCTTGGAACTTCCCCCTCTGCCTGGGACGACTCTTGGTGGCCTTCCGCTCTGGGCACAGCACCCACACCCACCGATCACGCACGCAACCTTGGCTTCATCTTAGACTCCTCTCTCTCGATGTCCAGACAAGTCAACTCAGTCTCATCCTCCTGCTTCAACGTACTCCGCACCCTCAAAAAGATCTTCCGCTGGATCCCCCTCGAGACTAGAAAGACCGTCACTCACGCACTGGTCACGAGTCGACTGGACTATGGTAACACACTATACGCCGGAATCTCAGCAAAATTACAGAAAAAACTCCAACGCATCCAAAACGCATCAGCAAGACTCATACTGGACATTCCTCTACAAGATCACATCTCCGGTCACCTAAAAGACCTCCACTGGCTTCCCGTCAACAAAAGAATTACGTTCCGTCTTCTCACCCACGCACACAAGGCCCTCTACAACCTAGGACCCGAATGCCTCAACACTCGACTGTCCTTCTACAAACCCACCCGCCAACTAAGATCGTCCAATCAAGCCCTCGCCGCAGTCCCGCGCATCCGTAGATCCACCATGGGTGGCAGATCCTTCTCCTTCCTAGCTGCCAAGACCTGGAACTCACTCCCCACTCACCTCCGCCTTACTCAAAACCACGTCTCATTCAGAAAAGAACTTAAAACCTGGCTTTTCGACAAATAATGGACCCCTTCCCCAAGCGCCTTGAGACCCTCTGGGTGAGTAGTGCGCTATACAAATGCCTGAACTGGAACTTGAACTATCTCCACCCCATCTCCATAAAATGAGCATGATCATAGTCACTTTCCTGCTTCTAGGGAGCCAAAACTCAAGATTTGGCACATGGGTAAAAGTGACTCAAAATTACCCAAATGCTCACTTTGAGGGCTTAAAACATGTTTATTCACTGCAGGAAGTGATATAAACACCATAGAGGTAATTCATGTTCATGCGAGAAGGTCTGATTTTTCATGCAAAAGGATAGATGACACGCGAAGTGAGGAAATTGCTCTGAAATTACGAAAATAGTCAGTTTTGAAAATTTCCATCTTTCAACTAATTTTGACTTCCAGTTGTGGATCATCACTTTTGGAGCTAAAATGAGCATCTTTATAGTCATTTTCAAGCTTTAGGAAGCCAAAACTCAAGATTTGGCGCAAGGGTAAAAGTGACTTAAAATGACTCAAATGCTCACTTTGAGGGCTTAAAACATGTTTGTTCACTGCAGGAAGTGATATCAACACCATTTAGAGGTAATTCATGTTTCCAACTCCCCATCTGTCTCCCCCATCTCCACCCTCTCCCCATCACCCTCTCCCCATCGGTCTCTCCCTCATCTTCCTCTCCCTCATCATCTCTCCCCATCTGTCTCCCCCATTTCCACCGTCTCCCCATCAGTCTCTCCCTCATCTTGCTCCCCCTCCTCCCCTATCTCCCTCATCCAATGTCCCTCCTCATCTGTATCCACCATCTCCGCCCTGTCCCCACCTCCCTCTCTATCCTCTCTCCACCTGTCTCTCCCTCATCCCATGTCCTTCTCCGATCTGTCTCACCAATCTGGTCATCGGTCTCGCCCATCTGTCTCCCCATCCGTCTCCCCCATCTCTCTCCCCATATTATCTCCCCATAATATCTCCATTATACCTCCATTATATCTGTTTTATCCACATTTTATCTCTGCTTAGTCTCCATGTTATCCCTGTATTATCCCCATTTATCTCCACTTTAGCTCCATTTTATCCCCATTTTATCTCCACTTTATCCCCATTATAGCCCATTTTAGCCTCATTTTAACCCCTATTTATCCCCATTTTAGCTCCACTTTAGCCCCATTTTAATCTCCATTGTAGCCCCATTTTATCTCCATTTTATCCCCATTTTTGCTCCAATTTAGCTCCATTTTATCCCCATTTTTCCTCTGTTTTATCTCAATTTTATCCCCAATTTATCCCCAGTTTATCTCCATTATCTCTCTACTTTATTTACATTAAATCTCCGTCCCTTACCATCCAATCTCCATCTCTGCATCCCATCTCCATCTCCCCATCCTATCTCCAACTCCCCATCTCCATCTCCATCCCATCTTTATCTCCCCATCTCTTCTCCATCTCCCCATCTCCATCTCCATCACATCTCCATAAAATGAGCATGTTCATAGTCATTTTCCTGCTTCTAGGGAGCCAAAACTCAAGATTACACATGGGTAAAAGTGACTCAAAATTACCCAAATGCTCACTTTGAATAAAACATGTTTATTCACTGCAGGAAGTGATATAAACACCATAGAGGTAATTCATGTTCATGCGAGAAGGTCTGATTTTTCATGCAAAAGGATCGATGACCCGTGACCTGAGGAAATTGCTCTGAGAGGAACAAAATGGTCCGTTTTGAAAATGTCCATCTTTCAACTAACTTTGACTTTCAGATGTGGATCATCACTTTTGGAGATAAAATTACCATATTTATAGTCATTTTCATGCTTCTAGGGAGCCAAAACTCAAGATTTGGCGCAAGGGTAAAAGTGACTTAAAATGACCCAAATCCGCACTTTGAGTGCCTAAAACATGTTTATTCACTGAGGGAAGTGATATAAACAACATTTGTAGTGTAGTTCCTATATTCCCAATAGGCTCTGTGCATTGGAATAACATAAACGATAGTGTAGACGTAGGACTGAGGTCGACTAGGTCTCTATTGAATATGTTAGACTTAATTGTGTGTGTGCCAGCTAGCTCAGAGGTCTCTAAAAACTTTCTCGAGTAAACAAGAAGGTGTTAACTTTCCTGAATAGACAAGAAGGGATTAGCTTCTGACAACCATATAACATGACAACTTTGTTCCCCCTGAAATAAGGAATATCTTCAGAGTCGCAGAAACAATAGATGGCTATTTCACTCAGTCAATCGTGCATGCTTCGTTTCACCAGAAGTGCAGAGAAATAGAGAGACGGGCGTTTTCAATAAAAGGGTTATTTATTGAGCAGTCTTCTTTCTAATGCAAGAGAAGTGAATTGCCACAATTGCAATACTTGTCATAAAGTAAAGTGCGTACAGTAAGAGGAATATTATAAAATAATACTGTAAAAGCATTCATATGGTTTCTAAGCTATAAGATACTTAAAATGGATAAAATACATACAATGATAAAATGATGACTAAACATACTCAACTGGTGTTTCTAAGATACGCCTACGCCAGTGTACCTAACCTAAGCCTAGTACGTGGGAAGGAGTAGATGAGTTACAGTTTTTGCCAAGACTCTGAATCAAGAATTCTCTTAGGGTCTAATCAGCTCCGTACCTTGGGTATAGAATGAAGGAGGTCTTGTATCTCTCTCTTTGGACTCGATCTCCAGTAACCCGTGAGGGTAGCAGGGAAACACTGGAGCTGGATTTCTCGGCAGGAGAAAAGACAACGTCTCTCTCAGTGCGTCAGCAGGTAGGGTCGGCTTCCTTCGGTATCAGCTGGGCGTCGGTTAAGTAGATAGCCGATCTGCACCAAACCACTGTGTCTTGCTTAAGGCAGATGTTGGTATATTTATACCTGGAAGGTGCCGAGTTTGACGTAAGGTTCGACATAAGACGTCACTAAGAACTGGCAGTTCTTTCAGGACTCTCAGGAGTTCTAGGACAAATCAAAACAGAAGCAGGGGGAATTCCCGGGCTGCTGGAGGCTTGGTTTTTTTAAGAACGCGTTGTACTTTCTAGGAGTATATGGGATTAGCCTTGCCGTATTTGGACTGCATTGGCTATGACTTAATATGGATATGATTCTTATGCCCTTATAAGGATATGGTTTGTTATAACCACAAAAGGGCATAAATCGGGAATATCTAACTAGGGTCCTAGATACATTCACAACACCCACTCCACGTATAATGTCCATCATTACTAAATACTAAGCAATACTAAACATATAACGATGCATGTGTTTTCCAGCCCACCCCAAAATACATTGAAAGCATTTGAAATTGTGTATACACGAAAAATGAGTATAATACTGTACGTTTTTGAATGCAGTGGTGTCATTCAGATAATGCATATTTTGTAATGTTGACTGAATGAATCACAAAATTTACATTTATGAAATGGCTCTTAATACAGAAGAGAAGGTTGAGACCATTTCATCACATATTTATACAAGACTGTACATGTGCTAGAGGCTAAGTCAAAATATTGTCTCTAGATATTTTAATAATAGAAATCTTGTTCTCTAAGAATAGTTCTACTTTAAGCAGAGTATCATGTGCCAAAAAAAGGGTAAATATTTTGGGAACTGGAGAAAAATAATTTTGCTTTCGAGAAAAAAAAACATTGTTCCAATTTTATTAGAAGTTCTGTTTATCAAAACTGAAGGCCGAATTCAGAGTTTCAGGGAATGCTGTGTGCTCGCTATTTCAAAAGTTATTTTCGTTGTTAGGAGAGAACATTAACTCAGATAGGCTGGTAAACAATTTGTCTACAATAGTAGGTGAAAGTTGGACCAGGTCCGAAAAAGTAGAAATAGTGCATATGTGCGAAGCATTGCCATCTTCGGTGTTTAGATAAGCAATGGTCACGGAAGGTTGTACCTGTGTGCTGCTTTCATCTCGTACCTCACCTCCACCTTATCGTAATGGTGAGGTCTCAACGAATGCCGTCATCAGAATGGGTAGCTGCTGGTGACAACACGTTGCATGAGCCGTTACCGAACCAAGCAAAGTATCTACATCCATAGGTACTGCTGATGGGAGTGTGAGACAGACGTCTAACACGCATTCTTCTCCGCAAAGCAAGCATCGTAGAACAGGTAGGATGCAATCTTGCCAGATTGGTCTGAATGAAAGAAACCAGGTCGTAATCCGCTCTTGGTATTGCATTGCTAGGATCGTGTCTTCCATTGTAGCCTGAGTTTTGTCTGTGACTTGACTTGCCATATCGAAGCAGAAGGAACAAAAATAAGATTCCTGCTACGAGTCCCAAGATCAGAGGCAGGCCACCGAATACAGAATGCACGAAATTCTGAAAGATGCCAAGAACTGCTTCAAAGGGTGCTAACAGTCCCAAAAAAATTGTCTTAAATACATGTGCGATGCCACTGGTATCTGACATGTTTAAGATTTGACTTAACATTTCTACGAAATGTACGGGGCAATTTGTTGATAATAATGCATGTATCTCAGCTGCTGTCCTTGCAACTTGCAGATCATACGTTTCTATAGACGAGGTTAAAAACACAGTTGTTTGTAAAAGAATAGACATCATTCTGCTTAAAGTATCAATTCGAATGGAAGAGATATTCAAAGAAGGCCAGATTCCCGCCTCCATGTCTGGTTTGCTGTTTGGATACAATACTTGCATCCAACAAGTGACCATGGAAGTAACGCTCACGAGATAGGCTTTTCCTGGCACCATGCCACAACAGCTGTGGTCACTTATTATAACGTAGCTGCTGTTCGAAAGCTGTCTAAAAAAGGCTCTATCTGTGTAGCAGGGGTGCCGTGCTGGTGACATGAAAGGTTATTTGATGAACCTTCGCAGGCTCCATGCAAGTTAATTCCTTGACACAGAAGTGTACCGCTTATTGATTTTTTACAGTTGCTACCTCTAAGAAATACCTCTTTCTTGCCCCCACTCCAACATCTATGTGTATAAGGCAAAATCCAGGTTGACTTGATGTATCCTTTACCCAACCTTTCATACAGGCCTGCTGGTATATACTTTTGGCAGTATTGAAACTGAAAAGTTGTTATCGGAATTGTAATTGTACCATGTCTTATCCATTCAATGACAGGTCGTTCTGACATTGTCAATGGTAATTTTTCTAGTTTTTCAATGCTCAGCACCGTATAGTCTGCCCCTCTTTGTGCCAAAGAAACGTGTCTATCAGTAAGCTTAAAGATAGAAAATAATGACTTTGTTTTGATAGAACGTAATTAGGATTGGCCATGTTGTAACATTAGCATATCCTGTTCTATTATATCAATAGCAGATGATACAATGCTGTCCAGT
This sequence comes from Lissotriton helveticus, assembly GCF_964261635.1. Taxonomy (NCBI): domain Eukaryota; kingdom Metazoa; phylum Chordata; class Amphibia; order Caudata; family Salamandridae; genus Lissotriton; species Lissotriton helveticus. The sequence goes on along the minus strand of NC_136065.1, from coordinate 642,091,992 downwards.
GAATAAATTCTGGAGGACAGAGTCGTTAGCCCATTGTCCACTACAGACAGTGATTTTTCCGAATGAATACAATCAATTTCTCTTATTTTTTCAGCAGTTTCATTTTGTGTTACTTTCCAAGCTTCGTTGTAAGCTGCGTATATGAAAAGTTTTTTACGCTGTTTGCGAGGTCCCAGTAAGAAATCTCGCAAGTCAGCACCTTCTTTAAGTAAAGATAAGTGTTGCTTACTTTCGAGTAGAGTGGGTTAACGTAGCCATTCGAGGCATAGTTTTCCTACACTGTATGTTGTTATTATCCCTGGATTTTGTCTCTGGGAATATCTTGGGTCTGGCCTGTTCTGTTTGAAACCCTGTATTTTGTTCAGGAATCTATCTTGACAGTTATTAGTGTCTGTGGGCAAGATCAACCATTTTTTCCAATCAGGATTAGTTCTGTTTTGTTTTAATATATAGGACACGTCTAACCCCTCATCTGTAGTGTTATTTCTATCAGGCATAGGCTTTGGAATAGACGGGTTATTTAAATCTTTTATTTTGGCTAGGCCAAGACAGGTTGTTTGTTGAATGGTGTCATTCAGGAACATCATTTGTTCTGGGATCATGCAGGCTTTGAATAATGATTCTATACCTTGTACCTGCCAATCTTTTGTACCCCGGACAGTTTTTGTCTCAATATTGTTTTTCCAAAATACAAAACCAAATGTAGAATTTTTTTCATAAAACTTTTCAGAGTAAATCAATTTAGTATTTGTCAACATGTTTTTCACTCCTGTCTTATTCATAATTTTAAAATAAAACGTTTCTGGATCAGTGATATTAAACCCTGAGAAGTATGGGAATTTTTCATAAAGTGTTTTCGAACTGCCTTTTGGCGGAGTTGGACAATGTTTCCACTGATTATAACTGAAAACATTTCTAAGATTAGCCGATTTATGCAAATAATGATTCCCCAAATGGTTAAAGCAATACATTTCTTCATAATTCGATAAACCCTGTAAATAATCATGTTCTGTAAATGTTGCTGACATTTCTAAATCTGACATCATATTATTAATATTTTCAAAGTCCCAATCATCAGAGAAAGTAATAGGTGATACAAAGTGACTTAAAGAAATCTTGAACTGATGTGGATATTTCAAGAGCTCAACCGGACCATAGATTTCGTAATCAGTATTGTCCCATGCTACACCACCAGGTATAGGAATGGCTGTGATGCTCACTGATAATTGTTCTCTTTTTTCAATGTGAGAGGATCTGTGAGGTTTTAGAACCAAGTTGATGTTCTGACTTGCTGTGTCCATTGTACTGTATTTTCCATCAATCATTCTTCCCAAGCTAAAAAACTAAGATGAGCCAGAGCAGGAGGAAAAGTACACCTAACACAATTTAAAGTTCAATCCATGGTGAAATCAGATATGTTTCTCCAAGTTGTTAAAAGAGTTCTGTAATTTTGTCTTTGAAAGATTATTTTGTTTTCTGGCTTGTCTCCATGTTCACTTGGATCATCAGAAAAGTAATCGAAATTGATAAAATAGCCAGATGCAGTTCTGTCAATTGTTGCAATTGCTACCGGATTTTCATTGATCTTCGGATTTGCTTCTTCCTTTGTCTTATTAGAATAGTCTGAGGCTACATTATTGTAGACAGGTGTTTCTTGACAAACTGTTGCAATTTGGGTTTCAAGAGGCACAAGTTCCATGGCTTTGTTGCATAGTCCTTTTTTATTCACTGCAGATTTATCAAATGTGATTATTCTTTCAGTTTGAACCTCTTGGATTGTAGCAAGGTTTGGTCTTCTGCTACATCTTGGGAGTCCACTGGGCCTACTACTTATTATTGGCCACATGGATGTGGTTTTACCAGGTCGATTGATACAACTCGGTTCTCCTTTTTACCAGCAAGGGGTGGTAGTACTACTGATCTTGTTCCGCTGATAGATAAGACAGGTACTGCTTTTCTGTAAGAAGGCCCAAGTTCCTTCTTCACAGCGATCTTCTCTCTGACCAGATCCCCAATCTTTGGATCCCAGACAGGTCTTGCTGGGACGGGTGGTTTTTCTTCAGTGGCCGTTAGCTTTAGCTTTGTGTTACTTAGACTTTTTCTTGTTTCATTCAAGTCCTGTAAAACAGCCAAACGATCATTGATATCAAAAGCTTTTTGTTCCACCACTGAAATCTGACAATCGAGATCTTCGATTATCATTCTTGTACCAAACAAAAGTTCATACGGAGTGATTCCCCCCAGAGAATTATTTGGCAGATTGTTAAGACTACGTTGGACACTTATTGGATGTTTGACCCACCCATCACCCGAACCTAATACCCTCGCTGTTATAGATTGCTTTATGTCACGTTTTTTTCTCTCCACTACCGCATTTCCCTCAGGATGGAATGGACAAGAGTACCGCAATGCAATGCCCAAGCTGGCCATGGCCTCCTTGTAAGCTCGAGAGCTAAACGCAGGACCCTGGTCAGAATGTAGCATGCCAATTGCGTATGTGCCGATAAAGACTCGCAAATCTTTTATAACAGTTCTGGCGTCAGCCGAGCGCTGGGACCACATCCAAATGAATCTCGTCTTAATATTTATGGGATTGCATTTGTCCGGTCGGACGCCTGCGTGTAGATAGTCTAATGCTGTCTAATAGAGATGTCTGGGCTAGTCTTACTGTGCTATGGTCAGATATCTGGTCCGGTTCATAACTGCGATCTCTGTTGCAGTCCTGACAATCGATTGCAAAGTTATAAACTTGCACGCTCATTCCCGGCCACCAGTATTCTGATTGCAATTCTATTAGAGATTTCAGGATCTCTTGGTGCCTCAGACCCATTCCCATATGTGCTTCTTGTATCAAGTAAGCCCTCCGGTTCGTGCTTGGAATTACTCTATCCCCCACTCCAGGGATTTGAGCAAACGGAACGGAGTTTGCATCAATTATGTATGTGTTTCCGAGTGGATAGTTTAGAGGTATCGCCGCATAATTGCCTTCCATTGAGGCTTTTACTGCTAGTCGTGTTTCTCCATCTATTTGTTTTTTAGAACGCTTTTTTGTAGCTACGGAAGCCGGTTGAACAGCTGCCTCTGTGGCTCTGTTAGCCAATGAATTCCCTGCAACGTGAACGCCATCACGTTGAAGACTCTGTGTATGTATCACGTGAGTCTTTCGTAGTTCTTTCTGTAAAAGAGCTACTTGTTCCCATAGTTTTTTATATTTTATTGTGCCACCTGTCTCATCTTTGTAACCGTTTTTAATCCAGGTCTGCATGGAATTATTGTAAGATTCGAAGCAGTAATGCAAATCGCACACTATCATTGTGGAGAATTCGCGATCGGCATTTTCAAGCGCCATCTTCAAATTTAGTAGTTCAGCTCGCTGAGCTGTACATTTTCCGATTGAGTCAGTGTTAGTGACCCTCGGTCTGAATTTACCTAAGCGCCAGCGACCTTTAACAATCGCACACGTAGCATTGTAAACTTCTTTATCCACAATGTAGTGTTGTGCAAATCTGTCTGTGTAGATTACACAGGTGTACTGTTCCAGAGGTAGAATTTCGATCGACAGAGGACATTCTTTTTTGTATTCTAGATGTTCTAGCTTCTTCATTTTGGGATCAAATGCGTGTATTACGTCAGTTGCAGCAAGAGAATTAACCCATTGTATCCATTTTGGATCTTATGCCATTGCATTTGGAATGCTTGGTCTTGTTACTGCCTCAAGTGCTGATACTGCTGTTAAAACAGATATTCTCTTCCCTTGAGCTAGGGCTTTTTCTTTTGCTACAGCTGTTTGAACCGCAGTCAGAATTTTTTCAGTAGAACTGAATTGCATTTCAGCTTGTGTGTACACGTGTGATTTATAAGTTATTGGTACCGTTTCTCCCTCATTAGAGGTCAGATATGTAAATCCGCATCTTCCTGGGATGACTCGGATTACAAGGTTGCGTTCGTTTGCGCGTGTTTGCAGTTTTGTTTTAGTTAACATGTCTGTTTGCAATGATCGTAAAATTTCTGTGTGTTTCTGAGTCCAATTAATTGGTTTAAAATCAGGTTTTATTAATTCATAGAGTGGTTTAACCTTCTCTGCATAATTTAGAATATAAGTTCTTCCGAAGTTCAGAAAACCTAGAATTGACTGCACACTTCTCTAAGAAGTTGTCTGCTAGGCTTTTGCCTTCACTTGATAATTTATATCCTAAAAATAGGACAGTAAGATGGGCAATTCGTGATTTTTTAAAGTTACATTTGTACCCTTCAGATGCGAACCCAAGTATAATGGTGTTCACTCTTTTCAAGTGTGACTCCAGCTCATTATCTGTAAGATAGATGTCATCGACATAGGATAATGCCTCATCATCTTATATTTGTAGTAACTCTGTTACCCTGGCTGAAAATAATCCTGGGCTATTCTTGAATTCCTGTGGGAGACGACAAAATTGCTGATGGGCCCCCATGCTGGAGAAAGCGGTCAAATACCTGCTTTCTGGTGCATTGTTTTGACAGAAAAAAACATTTGAAATATCTAATGTCGTTTTATATTTTTTGCGCACGATATTATTCATTAGTGCTTTTTATATAATGCAGGGGCTTGGGCCACTGCCAATTTTCTTGCATATGTGTATTTTTTATGAATTGGAATGTGATTTGAGAAGGCAGGCATAATCATTTCTTCGCCATGTGGGAACTCACTAACAAACTCTGGTGGCCAGTCTCTCTCTGCTAGAAGGATATCATAGCCTTTAGATAGATTCTCCCAAAAGAGACCTCTTATTTTCCTAGTTTTGTCCCCCTCTATACGTAACGTTATTTCATATAGTTTATTGGGCAAGCTAACTCTGGTGTCTGCAGTTTCCACCTGAATGTATTCATTTGTGTCCACTGTCTCCAGAAGATTCATCAGGATCTTGCGAGCTATGGTCACTTCTGCTGCGCTGTCTAGCATTGTTTGGGCCCATTCTCCGTTATTGAGTTGTGTCCTCCGGATCCTTTCAATGCTTGCTACCTTCTTTTTGGGAAATTGTAATTTTTTACTTTGATGAGCAGGTTCTTTGTCTTTGGAATTGACACGCTCTTCTTTATGTTCTGACCGTCCTCTTCTTTCCGATTTCTGTGAGGAAGTCTGAAAGGATCGAGAGGGACGTGTATCAATATCTAGATATCTGTCAGGTTTTCTCAAATTGTTCCTATCTCTAAGGTTATATCTTTTTTCAGAGGGCTCCCGTTGTGGAGACTTGCCCCCCCCTTTCTGGAGATCTATCTCTTCGTTGGGGAGACCTTCCTCTGGTCTGAAAAAGTTTTTCTCTGGGAGTGGTTTGCTTATTACCCTCCCACTTCTTCTTTTGAGAATTGAGATTATTTTTAATGAAAGTCTTTTCAGGATTTTCAGTTAATTGGGGTTTTAGTGGTTTCCCACCCAAACTATCTCTACCTAATTCTTCATAGGATCTTTCAATTATTCTGGCAAGTTCAAAAGGTTGGTCTGCTATGTCTGTTTCTTTTAATTTTTGGCGGATCACCACGGATGCTGCTTCTCCTTTTATGTTGGCTAGTAGTATAGCCAAGACTTGCTTAAAGTGTTTCAGTAATTTCATACCTAGATTTAAAGCAGGCTCTGGACCGTATTAATTTTGAATCTGTCTTAGTACATCTGTAATAACCGCCATAGACGGAACACCATGTGTTTTTGTGTATATTGAAGCAAAGACTGTTCCCCAAGTGTCACAGTCCAGCACATGTGGTGCAATCCCCATTGGTAGGCAGATTGTCAGATTTCTGTGTTTTTCGTGAGGGTTAGTATCAGCAAATACTGCCTCTATCTGAGTAATTTTTTAAGCTAACCAGAATGGAATTTGTTCCTGTTTTGCGGGTATTTTACCAATGCATGATTGTATATTCTGCGCTGTAATTTTATTTGTGTTCCCCTGGTGAGGGGTGTGCTGTGGAATTTGTATTGCTGGTTGGACTGTTAAAGTCCGCATGACATATTGTACCAATTGTCTATGTATTTTAATTAATTGTTTTAACTGAACTAAAAGTTCTCTGTCTGACATTTTTTCAATGTCAGGATGTAGTGTATAGCTGGCTAGAACCGGCCATGTGGCTCCTGGTCTACCTAGTGGACCGAGCATGGTAATGTGATTTTGATGTTTTAGGGCGCCATTAAACCAGAGCTCATGCTCTTGGTAAGGTATTGGAATTTCAACTTCCTCGAAAGGAACGTATTCCTCTGGTGGTTCCTCTATTTTGTAGTAGTGGAACTCGCGTGTCACAGCGTTTGGTGCTGGAAAAGTTATCCATGAATAGAATACCTCTGTCTGCTGATAATCATGTGCCTCGACAACAAATATGACTGTACCACCTCTTGATGATACTCCATTTTCTATAAGTTTTATAGTTAAGGTTTTCCTTATATTTACCAGGAAGAGTTTTGCATCCAGTTCATTTTGTTGGAGACTTGTGTCTTCCGCCAAAAGTTGAGTAGCTATTCTAGCTCTCTCCCTTTCTTCATCACTTTCCGTCATTTTACTGACTGAAAGTTTGCAGAGCAAGTTTCAAGGAAACAAAGATTAGGTGCACAATATTTTGGAACACTGTATCCTTCAACGTTGACTAAACCAAAAACTAATACATATGAATCTCTTCCTACTAAGTTTTGGCGGATATTAACCTTTTACACACTCCAGACGTCTATTGGAGTTTTTTACGGGAAAAGGGGTCTGTGTGAAAAGCACGACTGAGTTACTCAAGTAACTAGCGTTAAATTATTGCCTTACTAAACGTTGGGCGCCATATTTGTTTTAGAGGTAATTCATGTTCATGCTAGAAGGTCCGAATTTTCATGCAAAACGACCGATGACCCGCGACCTGAGGAAATTACTCTGAGATGACCAAAATTGTCCGTTTTGAAAATTTCCATATTTCAACTAATTTTGACTTTCAGATATGGATCATCACTTTTGGAGCTAAATTGAGCATGTTTATAGTCATTTTCAAGCTTCTACGGAGAAAAAACATTTGGCGCAAGGGTAAAAGTGACTTAAAATGACTCAAATGCTCACTGAGGGCTTAAAATGTGCTTATTCACTGCGGGAAGTGATATAATCAACATTTAGAGGTAATTCATGTTCATACAATAAGGTCCGAATTTTCATGCAAAACCATCGATGACCCGCGACCTGAGGAAATTGCTCTGAGAGGATCAAAGTGGTCCGATTTGACAATTTCCATCTTTCATCTAATTTTGACTTTCAGATGTGTATCATCACTTTTGGAGATAAAATTACCATATTTATAGTCATTTTCATGCTTCTAGGGAGCCAAAACTCAAGATTTGGCGCATGGGTAAAAGTGACTTAAAATGACCCAAATCCGCACTTTGAGGGCTTACAACATGTTTATTCACTGCGGGAAGTGATATAAACACCATTTAGAGGTAATTCATGTTCATGCTAGAAGGTGATTTTACATGCAAAACGATTGATGACCCGCGACCTGAGGAAATTGCTCTGAGATGACCAAAATGGTCTGTTTTGAAAATGTCCATCTTTCAACTAATTTTGACTTTCAGATGTGGATGATCACTTTTGGAGCTAAAATGAGCATGTTTAAAGTCATTTTCAAGCTTCTAGGGAGCCACAACTCAAGATTTGGTTCAAGGGTAAAAGTGACTTAAAATGACTCAAATGCTCACTTTGAGGGCTTAAAATGTGTTTATTCACTGCGGGAAGTGATATAATCACCATTCAGAGGAAATTCTTGTTCATGCAAGAAGGTCCGAATTTTCTTGCAAAATAATCGATGACCTGCGACCTGAGGAAGTTGCTCTGAGAGGACCAAAATGGTCAGTCTTGAAAATTTCAATCTTTCAACTAATTTAAACTTTCAGATGTGGATCATCACTTTTGGAGCTAAAATGACCATATTTATATTCATTTTCATGCTTCTAGGGAGCCAAAACTCAAGATTTGGCGCATGGGTAAAAGTGACTTAAAATGACCCACATGATCACGTTGTGTGCTTAAAACGTGTTTATTCACTGCAGGAAGTGATCTCAACACCATTTAGAGGTAATTCATTTTTCCAACTCCCCTTCTGTCTCCCCCATCTCCACCCACTCCCCATCACCCTCTCCCCATCGGTCTCTACCTCATCTCCCTCTCCCTTATCATCTCTCCTCCATCTGTCTCCCCATCTCCACCGTCTCCCCATCAGTCTCTTCCTCAACTTGCTCTCCCTCATCCCCCATCTCCCTCATCCCATGTCCCTCCTCATCTGTCTCCACCATCTCCACCCTGTCCCCATCTGCCTCTCTATCCTCTCTCCACCTGTCTCTCCCTCATCTCCCTCATCCCATGTCCTTCTCCGATCTGTCTCCCCAATCTGGTCATCGGTCTCCCCCATCTGTCTCCCCATCCATCTCCCCATCGGTCTCCCCCATCTCTCTCCCCATTTCCCCATATTATCTCCCCATAATATCCTCATTGTGCCTAAATTATATCTCTGTTTTATCCACATTTTATCTCTGCTTAATCTCCATGCTATCCCTGTATTATCCCCATTATCTCCACTTTAGCTCCATTTTATCCCCAGTTTATCCCCACATTATCCCCACTATAGCCCCATTTTATCCCTGTTTTAACCCCACTTTATTCCTGTTTAACTCCACTTTAGCCCCATTTTATCTCCATTTTAGCCCCATTTGATGTCCACTTTATCCCCATTTTAGCTCCACTTTAGCTCAATTTTTTCCCAATTTTTCCTCAATTTTATCTACATTTTATCCCCAATTTAGCTCCAGTTTATCTCCATTATCTCTCTACTTTGTTTACATTAAATCTCCGTCCCTTACCATCCAATCTCCATCTCTGCATCCCATCTCCATCTCCCCATCCTATCTCCAACTCCCCATCTCCATCTCCATCCCATCTCCATCTCCCCATCTCTTCTCCATCTCCCCATCTCCATCTCCATCCCATCTCCATAAAATGAGCATGATCATAGTCATTTTCCTGCTTCTAGGGAGCCAAAACTCAAGATTTGGCACATGGGTAAAAGTGACTTAAAATGGCTCAAATGCTCACTTTGAGGGCTTAAAATGTGTTTAGTCACTGCGGGAAGTGATATATTCACCAGTTAGAGGTAATTCATGTTCCTTAATGAAGGTTCGAATTTTCATGCAAAATAATCGATGACCCGCGACCTGAGGAAATTGCTCTGAGAGGACCAAAATGGTCAGTTTTGAAAATTTAAATCTTTCAACTAATTTTGACTTTCAGATGTGGATCATCACTTTTGGAGATAAAATGAGCATGTTTAAAGTCATTTTCATGCTTCTAGGGAGCCACAACTCAAGATTTGGCTCAAGGGTAATAGTGACTTAAAATGACTCAAATGCACACTTTGAGGGCTTAAAACATGTTTATTCACTGCGGGAAGTGATGTAAACAGCATTTAGAGATATTTCATGTTCATGCGATAAAGTCAGATATTTCATGCAAAATGATAGATGACCCGCGAAGTAAGGAATTTGCTCTGAAATTACGAAAATGGTCCGTTTTGAAAATTTCCATCTTTCAACCAATTTTGACTTCCAGATGTGGATCATCACTTTTGGAGCTAAAATGAGCATCTTTATAGTCATTTTCAAGCTTTAGGAAGCCAAAACTCAAGATTTGGCATCAGGGGTAAAAGTGACTTAAAATGACTCAAATGCTCACTTTGAGGGCTTAAAATCTGTTTAGTCACTGCGGGAAGTGATATAATCACCATTTAGAGGTAATTCATGTTCATGCAAGAAGGTCCGAGTTTTCATGCAAAATAATCGATGACCTGCGACCTGAGGAAATTGCTCTGAGAGGAACAAAATGGTCAGTTTTGTAAATTTAAATCTTTCAACTAATTTTGACTTTCAGATGTGGATCATCACTTTTGGAGATAAAATGACCATATTCATATTCATTTTCATGCTTCTAGGGAGCCAAAACTCAAGATTTGGTGCATGGCTAAAAGTGACTCAAAATGACCCAAATGCTCACTTTGAGGGCTTAAAACGTGTTTATTCACTGTGGGAAGTGATATAAGCAACATTTAGAGGTAATTTGTGTTCATGCTAGAAGGTCCGAATTTTCATGCAAAACGACCGATGACCCCGCGACCTGAGGAAATTGCTCTGAAATTACAAAAATGGTTCGTTTTGAAAATACCCATCTTTCAACTAGTTTTGACTTTCAGATGTGGATCATCACTTTTGGAGTTAAAATGAGCATGTTTAAATTCATTTTCATGCTTCTAGGGAGCCACAACTCAAGATTTGGCGCAAGGGTAAAAGTGACTTAAAATGACTCAAATGCACACTTTGAGGGCTTAAAACATGTTTATTCACTGCGGGAAGTGATATAATCACCATTTAGAGGTAATTAATGTTCATGCGAGAAAGTCCAATATTTCATGCAAAATGATAGATGACCTTGGACCTGAGGAAATTGCTCTGAAATTACGAAAATGGTCCGTTTTGAAAATGTCCATCTTTCAACTAGTTTTGACTTTCAGATGTGGATCATCACTTTTGGAGCTGAAATGAGCATGTTTATAGTCATTTTCAAGCTTTAGGAAGCCAAAACTCAAGATGTGGCGCAAGAGTAACCGTGACTTAAAATGACTCAAATGCTCACTTTGAGGGATTAACATGTGTTTATTCATTGCGGGAAGTGATATAATCACCATTTAGAGGTAATTCATGTTCATGTTAGATAGTCCGATTTTTCATGCAAAATGATCGATGACCTTGGACCTGAGGAAATTGCTCTGAGATGACCAAATTGGTCTGTTTTGATAATTTCCATCTTTAAACTAATTTTGACTTTCAGATGTGGATCATCACTTTTGGAGCTAAAATGAACATGTTTATAGTAAATTTCAAGCTTCTAGGGAGCCAAAACTCAAGATTTGGTGCATGGGCAAAAGTGACTTAAAATGACCCACATGCTCACTTCGTCGGCTTAAAACGTGTTTTTTCACTGCAGGAAGTGATATCAACACCAATTAGAGGTAATTCATGTTTCCAACTCCCCATCTGTCTCCCCCATCTCCACCCTCTCCCCATCACCCTCTCCACATCGGTCTCTCCCTCATCTCCCTCTCCCTCATCATCTCTCCCCCATCTGTCTCCCCCATCTCCACCGTCTCCCCATCAGTCTCTCACTCATCTTGCTCTCCCTCATCCCCCATCTCCCTCATCCCATGTCCCTCCTCATCTGTCTCCACCAACGCCACCCTGTCCCCATCTCCCTCTCTATCCTCTCTCCACCTGTCTCTCCCTCATCTTTCTCATCGCATGTCCTTCTCCGATCTGTCTCCCCAATCTGGTCATCGGTCTCCCCCATCTGTCTCCACATCCGTCTCCCCCCTCTCTCTCCCCATCTCCCCTTTATTATCTCCCCATAATATCTCCATTATACCTCCATTATATCTCTGTTTTATCAACATTTTATCTCTGTCTAATCTCCATGTTATCCCTGTATTATCCCCATTTATCTCCACTTTAGCTCCATTTTATCCCCACTTTATATCCATTTTAGCTCCACTTTAGCCCCAGTTCAGCTCCATTTTATCCCTATTTTCATCCATTTTATCCCCAATTTATCTCCAGTTTATCTCCATTATCTCTCTACTTTATTTACATTAAATCTCAGTCCCTTAGCATCCCATCTCCATCTCCCCATCCTATCTCCAACTCCCCATCTCCATCTCCATCCCATCTTTATCTCCCCATCTCTTCTCCATCTCCCCATCTCCATCTCCATCACATCTTCATAAAATGAGCATGTTCATAGTCATTTTCCTGCTTCTAGGGAGCCAAAACTCAAGATTTTACACATGGGTAAAAGTGACTCAAAATTACCCAAATGCTCACTTTGAATAAAACATGTTTATTCACTGCAGGAAGTTATATAAACACCATAGAGGTAATTCATGTTCATGCGAGAAGGTCTGATTTTTCATGCAAAAGGATCGATGAACCGTGACCTGAGGAAATTGCTCTGAGAGGAACAAAATGGTCCGTTTTGAAAATGTCCATCTTTCAACTAACTTTGACTTTCAGATGTGGATCATCACTTTTGGAGATAAAATGACCATATTTATAGTCATTTTCATGCTTCTAGGGAGCCAAAACTCAAGATTTGGCGCAAGGGTAAAAGTGACGTAAAATGACCCAAATCCGCTCTTTGAGTGCTTAAAACATGTTTATTCACTGAGGGAAGTGATATAAACAACATTTGTAGTGTAGTTCCTATATTCCCAATAGGCTCTGTGCATTGGAATAACATAAACGATAGTGTAGACGTAGGACTGAGGTCGACTAGGTCTCTATTGAATATGTTAGACTTAATTGTGTGTGTGCCAGCTAGCTCAGAGGTCACTAAAAACTTTCTCGAGTAAACAAGAAGGTGTTAACTTTCCTGAATAGACAAGAAGGGATTAGCTTCTGACAACCATATAACATGACAACTTTGTTCCCCCTGAAATAAGGAATATCTTCAGAGTCGCAGAAACAATAGATGGCTATTTCACTCAGTCAATCGTGCATGCTTCGTTTCACCAGAAGTGCAGAGAAATAGAGAGACGGGCGTTTTCAATAAAAGGGTTATTTATTGAGCAGTCTTCTTTCTAATGCAAGAGAAGTGAATTGCCACAATTGCAATACTTGTCATAAAGTAAAGTGCGTACAGTAAAAGGAATATTATAAAATAATACTGTAAAAGCATTCATATGGTTTCTAAGCTATAAGATACTTAAAATGGATAAAATACATACAATCATAAAATGATGACTAAACATACTCAACTGGTGTTTCTAAGATACGCCTACGCCAGTGTACCTAACCTAAGCCTAGTACGTGGGAAGGAGTAGATGAGTTACAGTTTTTGCCAAGACTCTGAATCAAGAATTCTCTTAGGGTCTAATCAGCTCCGTACTTTGGGTATAGAATGAAGGAGGTCTTGTATCTCTCTCTTTGGACTCGATCTCCAGTAACCCGTGAGGGTAGCCGGGAAACACTGGAGCTGGATTTCTCGGCAGGAGAAAAGACAACGTCTCTCTCAGTGCGTCAGCAGGGAGGGTAGGCTTCCTTCGGCACTCGTATCAGCTGGGCGTCGGTCAAGTAGATAGCCGATCTGCTCCAAACCACTGTGTCTTGCTTAAGGCAGATGTTGGTATATTTATACCTGGAAGGTGCCGAGTTTGACGTAAGGTTCGACATAAGACGTCACTAAGAACTGGCAGTTCTTTCAGGACTCTCAGGAGTTCTAGGACAAATCAAAACAGAAGCAGGGGGAATTCCCGGGCTGCTGGAGGCTTGGTTTTTTTTAAGAACGCGTTGTACTTTCTAGGAGTATATGGGATTAGCCTTGCCGTATTTGGACTGCATTGGCTATGACTTAATATGGATATGATTCTTATGCCTTTATAAGGATATGGTTTGTTATAACCACAAAAGGGCATAAATCGGGAATATCTAACTAGGGTCCTAGATACATTCACAACACCCACTCCACGTTTAATGTCCATCATTACTAAATACTAAGCAATACTAAACATATAACGATGCATGTGTTTTCCAGCCCACCCTAAAATACATTGAAAGCATTTGAAATTGTGTATACACGAAAAATGAGTATAATACTGTATGTTTTTGAATGCAGTGGTGTCATTCAGATAATGCATATTTTGTAATGTTGACTGAATGAATCACAAAATTTACATTTATGAAATGGCTCTTAATTAACCCTGGGCGTAGTTCGTGGAGCCGCACTCCGCGGAGCTAAGCGAAGACGCACTTGCACTCCGTGACCTACGCGTAGCTCCGCGAACATGCGTAGTTGCTTGCTAGACCCGTTCGCGCGCGGTTTTTCGTCTTCGGGAGCGCAGTGCGCGTGTTCGGGGCGCTGCCTGCATGCTCGGGATGGCTAGCGCGCTAAGTTACCCAAGAGGTTTGTCCCGCCCGCTTGCGTTCCCTTATTTCCGGTTCCGGGTCACAAGTAACGTGTTCGGGTTGTGCAAGACATGTTCGAGAACTCATCTTCTCGTTCGCACTACAAAAGTGCGTGATCGCGCTAAATATCCCGCGAACCTACCCACGCGGTCGCGACGGGTGCTATCGCGCATCCAAATAACGTTATCGCGCACGCGATGATGTTATTCAGCGCGCGAGCACTACGCTACGCACCGGATCGCGGAGTAATCGACAGCTACGCATTCTCCGCGGAACGCGGAGTTGCCGAAACTCCGCAAGCTCCGCGAACGGAGCGTAGTTCTTCGCCCAGGGTTACTCTTAATACAGAAGAGAAGGTCGAGACCATTTCATCACATATTTATACAAGACTGTACATGTGCTAGAAGCTAAGTCAAAATATTGTCTCTAGATATTTTAATAATAGAAATCTTGTTCTCTAAGAATAGTTCTACTTTAAGCAGAGTATCATGTGCCAAAAAAAGGGTAAATATTTTGGGAACTGGAGAAAAATAATTTTGCTTTCAGGAAAAAAAAACATTGTTCCAATTTTTTTAGAAGTTCTGTTTATCAAAACTGAAGGCCGAATTCAGATTTTCTGGGAATGCTGTGTGCTCGCTATTTCAAAAGTTATTTTCGTTGTTAGGAGAGAACATTAACTCAGATAGGCTGGTAAACAATTTGTCTACAATAGTAGGTGAAAGTTGGACCAGGTCCGAAAAAGTAGAAATAGTGCATATGTGCGAAGCATTGCCATCTTCGGTGTTTAGATAAGCAATGGTCACGGAAGGTTGTACCTGTGTGCTGCTTTCATCTCGTACCTCACCTCCACCTTATCGTAATGGTGAGGTCTCAACGAATGCCGTCATCAGAATGGGTAGCTGCTGGTGACAACACGTTGCATGAGCCGTTACCGAACCAAGCAAAGTATCTACATCCATAGGTACTGCTGATGGGAGTGTGAGACAGACGTCTAACACGCATTCTTCTCCGCAAAGCAAGCATCGTAGAACAGGTAGGATGCAATCTTGCCAGATTGGTCTGAATGAAAGAAACCAGGTCGTATTCAGATCTCTTAGCCGAGCCAAGGCGATGACTTTAGTAATCCGCTCTCGGTATTGCATTGCTAGGATCGTGTCTTCCATTGTAGCCTGAGTTTTGTCTGTGACTTGACTTGCCATATCGAAGCAGAAGGAACAAAAATAAGATTCCTGCTATGAGTCCCAAGATCAGAGGCAGGCCACCGAATACAGAATGCACGGAATTCTGGAAGATGCCAAGAACTGCTTCAAAGGGTGCTAACAGTCCCAAAAAAATTGTCTTAAATACATGTGCGATGCCACTGGTATCTGACATGTTTAAGATTTGACTTAACATTTCTACGAAATGTACGGGGCAATTTGTTGATAATAATGCATGTATCTCAGCTGCTGTCCTTGCAACTTGCAGATCATACGTTTCGATAGACGAGGTTAAAAACACAGTTGTTTGTAAAAGAATAGACATCATTCTGCTTAAAGTATCAATTCGAATGGAAGAGATATTCAAAGAAGGCCATATTCCCGCCTCCATGTCTAGTTTGCTGTTTGGATACAATACTTGCATCCAACAAGTGACCATGGAAGTAACGCTCACGAGATAGGCTTTTCCTGGCACCATGCCACAACAGCTGTGGTCACTTATTATAACGTAGCTGCTGTTCGAAAGCTGTCTAAAAAAGGCTCTATCTGTGTAGCAGGGGTGCCGTGCTGGTGACATGAAAGGTTATTTGATGAACCTTCGCAGGCTCCATGCAAGTTAATTCCTTGACACAGAAGTGTACCGCTTAGTGATTTTTTACAGTTGCTACCTCTAAGAAATACCTCTTTCTTGCCCCCACTCCAACATCTATGTGTATAAGGCAAAATCCAGGTTGACTTGATGTATCCTTTACCCAACCTTTCATACAGGCCTGCTGGTATATACTTTTGGCAGTATTGAAACTGAAAAGTTGTTATCGGAATTGTAATTGTACCATGTCTTATCCATTCAATGACAGGTCGTTCTGACATTGTCAATGGTAATTTTTCTAGTTTTTCAATGCTCAGCACCGTATAGTCTGCCCCTCTTTGTGCCAAAGAAATGTGTCTATCAGTAAGGTTAAAGATAGAAAATAATGACTTTGTTTTGATAGAACGTAATTAGGATTGGCCATGTTGTAACATTAGCATATCCTGTTCTATTATATCAATAGCAGATGATACAATGCTGTCCAGTGAATAAATTCTGGAGGACAGAGTCGTTAACCCATTGTCCACTACAGACAGTGATTTTTCCAAATGAATACAATCAATTTCTCTTATTTTTTCAGCAGTTTCATTTTGTGTTACTTTCCAAGCTTCGTTGTAAGCTGCGTATATGAAAAGTTTTTTACGCTGTTTGCGAGGTCCCAGTAAGAAATCTCGCAAGTCAGCACCTTCTTTAAGTAAAGATAAGTGTTGCTTACTTTCGAGTAGAGTGGGTTAACGTAGCCATTCGAGGCATAGTTTTCCTACACTGTATGTTGTTATTATCCCTGGATTTTGTCTCTGGGAATATCTTGGGTCTGGCCTGTTCTGTTTGAAACCCTGTATTTTGTTCAGGAATCTATCTTGACAGTTATTAGTGTCTGTGGGCAAGATCAACCATTTTTTCCAATCAGGATTAGTTCTGTTTTGTTTTAATATATAGGACACGTCTAACCCCTCATCTGTAGTGTTATTTCTATCAGGCATAGGCTTTGGAATAGACGGGTTATTTAAATCTTTTATTTTGGCTAGGCCAAGACAGGTTGTTTGTTGAATGGTGTCATTCAGGAACATCATTTGTTCTGGGATCATGCAGGCTTTGAATAATGATTCTATACCTTGTACCTGCCAATCTTTTGTACCCCGGACAGTTTTTGTCTCAATATTGTTTTTCCAAAATACAAAACCAAATGTAGAATTTTTTTCATAAAACTTTTCAGAGTAAATCAATTTAGTATTTGTCAACATGTTTTTCACTCCTGTCTTATTCATAATTTTAAAATAAAACGTTTCTGGATCAGTGATATTAAACCCTGAGAAGTATGGGAATTTTTCATAAAGTGTTTTCGAACTGCCTTTTGGCGGAGTTGGACAATGTTCCCACTGATTATAACTGAAAACATTTCTTAAATTAGCAGATTTATGCAAAAATTGATTCCCCAAATGGTTAAAGCAATACATTTCTTCATAATTCGATGAACCCTGTAAATAATCATGTTCTGTAAATGTTGCTGACATTTCTAAATCTGACATCATATTATTAATATTTTCAAAGTCCCAATCATCAGAGAAAGTAATAGGTGATACAAAGTCACTTAAAGAAATCTTGACCTGATGTGGATATTTCAAGAGCTCAACCGGACCATAGATTTCGTAATCAGTATTGTCCCATGCTACACCACCAGGTATAGGAATGGCTGTGATGCTCACTGATAATTGTTCTCTTTTTTCAATGTGAGAGGATCTGTGAGGTTTTAGAACCAAGTTGATGTTCTGACTTGCTGTGTCCATTGTACTGTATTTTCCATCAATCATTCTTCCCAAGCTAAAAAACTAAGATGAGCCAGAGCAGGAGGAAAAGTACACCTAACACAATTTAAAGTTCAATCCATGGTGAAATCAGATATGTTTCTCCACATTGTTAAAAGAGTTCTGTAATTTTGTCTTTGAAAGATTTTTTTGTTTGCTGGCTTGTCTCCATGTTCACTTGGATCATCAGAAAAGTCATCGAAATTGATAAAATAGCCAGATGCAGTTCTGTCAATTGTTGCAATTGCTTCCGGATTTTCATTGATCTTCGGATTTGCTTCTTCCTTTGTCTTATTAGAATAGTCTGAGGCTACATTATTGTAGACAGGTGTTTCTTGACAAACTGTTGCAATTTGGGTTTCAAGAGGCACAAGTTCCATGGCTTTGTTGCATAGTCCTTTTTTATTCACTGCAGATTTATCAAATGTGATTATTCTTTCAGTTTGAACCTCTTGGATTGTAGCAAGGTTTGGTCTTCTGCTACATCTTGGGAGTCCACTGGGCCTACTACTTATTATTGGCCACATGGATGTGGTTTTACCTGGTCGATTGATACAACTCGGTTCTCCTTTTTACCAGCAAGGGGTGGTAGTACTACTGATCTTGTTCCGCTGATAGCTAAGACAGGTACTGCTTTTCTGTAAGAAGGCCCAAGTTCCTTCTTCACAGCGATCTTCTCTCTGACCAGATCCCCAATCTTTGGAATCCAGACAGGTCTTGCTGGGACGGGTGGTTTTTCTTCAGTGGCCGTTAGCTTTAGCTTTGTGTTACTTAGACTTTTTCTTGTTTCATTCAAGTCCTGTAAAACAGCCAAACGATCATTGATATCAAAAGCTTTTTGTTCCACCACTGAAATCTGACAATCGAGATCTTCGATTATCATTCTTGTACCAAACAAAAGTTCATACGGAGTGATTCCCCCCCAGAGAATTATTTGGCAGATTGTTAAGACTACGTTGTACACTTATTGGATGTTTGACCCACCCATCACCCGAACCTAATACCCTCGCTGTTATAGATTGCTTTATGTCACGTTTTTTTCTCTCCACTACCGCATTTCCCTCAGGATGGAATGGACTAGAGTACCGCAATGCAATGCCCAAGCTGGCCATGGCCTCCTTGTAAGCTCGAGAGCTAAACGCAGGTCCCTGGTCAGAATGTAGCATGCCAATTGCGTATGTGCTGATAAAGACTCGCAAATCTTTTATAACAGTTCTGGCGTCAGCCGAGCGCTGGGACCACATCCAAATGAATCTCGTCTTAATATTTATGGGATCGCGTTTGTCCGGTCGGACGCCTGCGTGTAGATAGTCTAATGCTGTCTAATAGAGATGTCTGGGCTAGTCTTACTGTGCTATGGTCAGATATCTGGTCCGGTTCATAACTGCGATCTCTGTTGCAGTCCTGACAATCCATTGCAAAGTTATAAACTTGCACGCTCATTCCCGGCCACCAGTATTCTGATTGCAATTCTATTAGAGATTTCAGGATCTCTTGGTGCCTCAGACCCATTCCCATATGTGCTTCTTGTATCAAGTAAGCCCTCCGGTTCGTGCTTGGAATTACTCTATCCCCCACTCCAGGGATTTGAGCAAACGGAACGGAGTTTGCATCAATTATGTATGTGTTTCCGAGTGGATAGTTTAGAGGTATCGCCGCATAATTGCCTTCCATTGAGGCTTTTACTGCTAGTCGTGTTTCTCCATCTATTTGTTTTTTAGAACGCTTTTTTGTAGCTACGGAAGCCGGTTGAACAGCTGCCGCTGTGGCTCTGTTAGCCAATGAATTCCCTGCAACGTGAACGCCATCACGTTGAAGACTCTGTGTATGTATCACGTGAGTCTTTCGTAGTTCTTTCTGTAAAAGAGCTACTTGTTCCCATAGTTTTTTATATTTTATTGTGCCACCTGTCTCATCTTTGTAACCGTTTTTAATCCAGGTCTGCATGGAATTATTGTAAGATTCGAAGCAGTAATGCAAATCGCACACTATTATTGTGGAGAATTCGCGATCGGCATTTTCAAGCGCCATCTTCAAATTTAGTAGTTCAGCTCGCTGAGCTGTACATTTTCCGATTGATTCAGTGTTAGTGACCCTCGGTCTGAATTTACCTAAGCCCCAGCGACCTTTAACAATCGCACACGCAGCATTGTAAACTTCTTTATCCACAACGTAGTGTTGTGCAAATCTGTCTGTGTAGATTACACAGGTGTACTGTTCCAGAGGTAGAATTTCGATCGACAGAGGACATTCTTTTTTGTATTCTAGATGTTCTAGCTTCTTCATTTTGGGATCAAATGCGTGTATTACGTCAGTTGCAGCAAGAGAATTAACCCATTGTATCCATTTTGGATCTTATGCCATTGCATTTGGAATGCTTGGTCTTGTTACTGCCTCAAGTGCTGATACTGCTGTTAAAACAGATATTCTCTTCCCTTGAGCTAGGGCTTTTTCTTTTGCTACAGCTGTTTGAACCGCAGTCAGAATTTTTTCAGTAGAACTGAATTGCATTTCAGCTTGTGTGTACACGTGTGATTTATAAGCTATTTGTACCGTTTCTCCCTCATTAGAGGTCAGATATGTAAATCCGCATCTTCCTGGGATGACTCGGATTACAAGGTTGCGTTCGTTTGCGCGTGTTTGCAGTTTTGTTTTAGTTAACATGTCTGTTTGCAATGATCGTAAAATTTCTGTGTGTTTCTGAGTCCAATTAATTGGTTTAAAATCAGGTTTTTTTAATTCATAGAGTGGTTTAACCTTCTCTGCATAATTTAGAATATAAGTTCTTCCGAAGTTCAGAAAACCTAGAATTGACTGCACACTTCTCTAAGAAGTTGTCTGCTAGGCTTTTGCCTTCACTTGATAATTCATATCCTAAAAATAGGACAGTAAGATGGGCAATTCGTGATTTTTTAAAGTTAAATTTGTACCCTTCAGATGCGAACCCAAGTATAATGGTGTTCACTCTTTTCAAGTGTGACTCCAGCTCATTATCTGTAAGATAGATGTCATCGACATAGGATAATGCCTCATCATCTTATATTTGTAGTAACTCTGTTACCCTGGCTGAAAATAATCCTGGGCTATTCTTGAATCCCTGTGGGAGACGACAAAATTGCTGATGGGCCCCCATGCTGGAGAAAGCGGTCAAATACCTGCTTTCTGGTGCAATGTTTTGACAGAAAAAAACATTTGAAATATCTAATGTCGTTTTATATTTTTTGCGCACGATATTATTCATTAGTGCTTTTTATATAATGCAGGGGCTTGGGCCACTGCCAATTTTCTTGCATATGTGTATTTTTTATGAATTGGAATGTGATTTGAGAAGGCAGGCATAATCATTTCTTCGCCATGTGGGAACTCACTAACAAACTCTGGTGGCCAGTCTCTCTCTGCTAGAAGGATATCATAGCCTTTAGATAGATTCTCCCAAAAGAGACCTCTTATTTTCCTAGTTTTGTCCCCCTCTATACGTAACGTTATTTCATATAGTTTATTGGGCACACTAACTCTGGTGTCTGCAGTTTCCACCTGAATGTATTCATTTGTGTCCACTGTCTCCAGAAGATTCATCAGGATCTTGCGAGCTATGGTCACTTCTGCTGCGCTGTCTAGCATTGTTTGGGCCCATTCTCCGTTATTGAGTTGTGTCCTCAGGATCCTTTCAATGCTTGCTACCTTCTTTTTGGGAAATTGTAATTTTTTACTTTGATGAGCAGGTTCTTTGTCTTTGGAATTGACACGCTCTTCTTCATGTTCTGACCGTCCTCTTCTTTCCGATTTCTGTGAGGAAGTCTGAAAAGATCGAGAGGGACGTGTATCAATATCTTGATATCTGTCAGGTTTTCTCAAATTGTTCCTATCTCTAAGGTTATATCTTTTTTCAGAGGGCTCCCGTTGTGGAGACTTGCCCCCCCTTTCTGGAGATCTATCTCTTCGTTGGGGAGACCTTCCTCTGGTCTGAAAAAGTTTTTCTCTGGGAGTGGTTTGCTTATTACCCTCCCACTTCTTCTTTTGAGAAATGAGATTATTTTTAATGAAAGTCTTTTCAGGATTTTCAGTTAATTGGGGTTTTAGTGGTTTCCCACCCAAACTATCTCTACCTAATTCTTCATAGGATCTTTCAATTATTCTGGCAAGTTCAAAAAGTTGGTCTGCTATGTCTGTTTCTTTTAATTGTTGGCGGATCACCACGGATGCTGCTTCTCCTTTTATGTTGGCTAGTAGTATAGCCGAGACTTGCTTAAAGTGTTTCAGTAATTTCATACCTAGATTTAAAGCAGGCTCTGGACCGTATTAATTTTGAATCTGTCTTAGTACATCTGTAATAACCGCCATAGACGGAACACCATGTGTTTTTGTGTATATTGAAGCAAAGACTGTTCCCCAAGTGTCACAATCCTCCACATGTGGTGCAATCCCCATTGGTAGGCAGATTGTCAGATTTCTTTGTTTTTCGTGAGGGTTAGTATCAGCAAATACTGCCTCTATCTGAGTAATTTTTTGAGCTAACCAGAATGGAATTTGTTCCTGTTTTGCGGGTATTTTACCAATGCATGATTGTATATTCTGCGGTGTAATTTTATTTGTGTTCCCCTGGTGAGGGGTGTGCTGTGGGATTTGTATTGCTGGTTGGACTGTTAAAGTCCGCATGACATATTGTACCAATTGTCTATGTATTTTAATTAATTGTTTTAACTGAACTAAAAGTTCTCTGTCCGACATTTTTTCAATGTCAGGATGTGGTGTATAGCTGGCTAGAACCGGCCATGTGGCTCCTGGTCTACCTAATGGACCGAGCATGGTAATGTGATTTTGATGTTTTAGGGCGCCATTAAACCAGAGCTCATGCTCTTGGTAAGGTATTGGAATTTCAACTTCCTCGAAAGGAACGTATTCCTCTGGTGGTTCCTCTATTTTGTAGTAGTGGAACTCGCGTGTCACAGCGTTTGCTGCTGGAAAAGTTATCCATGAATAGAATACCTCTGTCTGCTGATATTCATGTGCCTCGACAACAAATATGACTGTACCACCTCTTGATGATACTCCATTTTCTATAAGTTTTATAGTTAAGGTTTTCCTTTTATTTACCGGGATGAGTTTTGCATCCAGTTCATTTTGTTGGAGACTTGTGTCTTCCGCCAAAAGTTGAGTAGCTATTCTAGCTCTCTCCCTTTCTTCATCACTTTCCGTCATTTTACTGACTGAAAGTTTGCAGAGCAAGTTTCAAAGAAACAAAGATTAGGTGCACAATATTTTGGAACACTGTATCCTTCAACGTTGACTAAACCAAAAACTAATACATATGAATCTCCTCCTACTAAGTTTTGGCGGATATTAACCTTTTAGTCAAGTCAAGTCAAGTCAAAGATTTATATAGCGCGCTACATACCCGGAGGGTCTCAAGGCGCTTGAAGAAGGGTGGGGAATTACTTGTCGAATATCCAAGCTTTAAGTTGCTTTCTGAATGCTAGGTGGTTCTGAGTGAGATGAAGGTGAGTGGGGAGTGAGTGCCAGGTTTTAGCTGCGAGGTAGGAGAAGGATCTACCTCCCATGGTGGTTTTATTGATGCGAGGTACGGTAGCAAGTGCTTGGTTGGAGGAACGTAGTTGACGGGAGGGGGTGTAGAAGGAAAGTCGTGTGTTGAGGCAATCGGGTCCAAGTTCGTAAAGTGCTTTGTGTGCGTGGGTTAGGAGGCGGAAAGTAATCCTCTTATTGACGGGGAGCCAGTGGAGGTTTTTCAGGTGATTAGAGATGTGGTCTTTACGTGGGATGTCTAGTATGAGTCTGGCTGATGCGTTCTGGATGCGTTGGAGTTTTTTCTGGAGTTTTGCAGTGATACCTGCGTATAGGGTGTTTCCTTAGTCCAGGCGGCTGGTGACCAGTGCATGGGTGACCGTTTTTCTGGTTTCGGTGGGGATCCAGCGAAATGTTTTTTTGAGCATGCGAAGAATGTTGAAGCAAGATGATGAAACGGCGTTGACTTGTCTGTTCATAGAGAGTGAGGAGTCCAGGATGACGCCCAGGTTCCGTGCGTGGTCCGTCGGGGTGGGTGCTTTTCCAAGGGCCTCTGGCCACCAAGAGTCATCCCAGGCGGAGGGGGAGGTACCTAAGATAAGGACTTCTGTTTTGTCTGAGTTAAGTTTCAGACGGCTGTGCTTCATCCACTCGGCTACATCTTTCATTCCTTCATGCAGGTTGGTTTTGGCGGTGTTAGGGTCTTTGGTGAGTGATAGGATCAGTTGAGTGTCATCAGCGTAGGAGATGATGTTGAGGTTGTGTTGGCGTGCGATGGCCGCGAGGGGGCTCATGTATACGTTGAAGAGGGTGGGACTGAGTGAGGACCCTTGTGGTACGCCGCAGATGACTTCAGTGGCCTCTGAGTGGAATGGTGGGAGGCGGACTCTCTGAGTTCTTCCGGCAAGGAACGAGGTGATCCATTCCAGTGCTCTTCCTTGTATTCCGATATTTCTGAGGCGCTGTAGAAGGGTGCTAAGGCAGACTGTGTCGAAGGCTGCGGAGAGGTCGAGGAGGATGAGGGCGACTGTGTCTCCATTGTCCAGTAGAGTTCGAATGTCGTCTGTTGCTGCGATGAGTGCGGTCTCAGTGCTGTGTTTGGCTCGGAAGCCGGACTGTGAGGAGTCGAGGGATTTGTTGGTTTCGAGGAAGGCGGCGAGCTGGTTGTTGACAGCTTTCTCGATGACTTTGGCCGGGAATGGGAGGAGCGAGATGGGGCAGTAGTTTTTGAGTTCGGTGGGGTCAGCTGTGGGTTTTTTCAGAAGGGCGCTGAGTTCGTCGTGTTTCCAGCTTTCTGGGAAGGTGCCGGATTTGAGGGAGCAGTTGATGACGTCTCGGAGGTGTGGTGCTATGATGGAGTCTGCTTTGTTGAAGATGTGGTGAGGGCAAGGGTCTGTGGGGGATCCTGAATGGATGGAGTTCATCAGGCGGATGGTGTCCTCAGTTGAGATTGGGTTCCAGTCATTAAGGATGTTCGAGGGGGGTGAGGGTCCTGCAGAAGGTTGGGTGGGTTGGTCTCCGGGTCGGTTGTCGAAGCTGTTGTGGATGTCTGCGATTTTGTTGTGGAAGAACGAAGCTAGGGAGTCGCAGAGGGCTTGAGAGGGGGTGATGTCGTTGGAGTTGGCTGAGGGGTTGGTTAATTCTTTGACGATGTTGAATAATTCCTTGCTGTTGTGGGTGTTGTTGTCTAGTCGGTCTTTGAATGCGGCTTTCTTGGCAGATCGGATAAGTTGGTGGTGTATGCGGGTGGCGTTTTTGAAGGCGTCCCTGGTGCTGGTGTTTGGGTCTTTTTTCCAGGCCTTCTCGAGGGAGCGACAGAGTTTCTTGGATTTCTTAAGATCATCATTGAACCAGGAGGCGTTTTTGCTGCCTAGTTTGATTTGACGTTTTTTCAGCGGTGCTAGGATGTCGGCACTGTTGGATAGCCATTGGGTGAGGTTAATTGCTGCTTGGTCGGGGTTTGAGGAGTGGGCAGGGGGGTTTTGAAGAAGCGATGAGGAGATCTGGTCGATGGTGACTTTGTTCCAGTTTCTTCGCAGAGTAGGTTGAGGATGGTTGTGAGTTGTGGACTTATTGTAGGTAAAGTGTACGCAGCTGTGGTCCGTCCAATGGAGAATAGTGGTGTGACTGAAGGAGACATGTTTGCTGGAGGTGAAGATAGGGTCGAGTGTGTGACCTGCGATGTGGGTGGGCGTAGTGACAAGTTGTTTGAGTCCGAGGTTGGCGAGATTGTCCAGGAGGGAGGTGGCGTTGCTGTCATTGCTCTTTTTCAGGTGAAGGTTGAGGTCTCCCAGTAGAATGTATTCCTCGGAGGGGAGGGCGTGTGGGGTGATAAAGTCAGTGATAACGTCGCTGAATTGTGCGCGAGGTCCTGGAGGCCGGTAGAGGAGTGTGCCTCTGAGTATGGTTTTGGGGTCGGTGTGGATCTGGAAATGAAGGTGTTCGGCGCTGGCAAGGTTGACGTCTGAGCTGGTTGAGATGCGGATGGAGTTCTTATGGACGATAGCGATGCCTCCTCCTGTTTGGTCGGTGCGGTCCTTACGGATGATCTTGTAGCCTTCCGGGATGGCAATGGTGATGTCTGGGGCTGATGAGGCGTTCATCCATGTTTCTGTAAGGAGGGCGACGTCGGGAGAAATGGTGTCTAGTAGGTTCCAGAGGTCGATGGCGTGTCTGTGGACTGATCGGGTGTTGAGCAGGATGCATTTTAGGTGGTTGGAGTCAGATATCAGTTGTGCGATCGTGGAAGAGGAGTTTATCTTACTGTCGTTGAACTTGCAGGAGTAGCATGTGAAGGGTCCATGGGTGTGTCCGGGAGCGGCTTGGGCGCAGTTGGGGAGACGGCCGGGGTTAAGGGCTAGGAGGGTGGAGGAGTCGTAAGTAATGCGGGAGGGCTGGGCATTGCGTGGACCAAGGGGTTTGGCGCAGGGCGCGGTCCAGGCGCGGACGGGCGTAGACGGGCTTACCTTTGGCGCACCTTCGGCACGGCTGGGGCGCGAACGCTGCGCGTGGACGCTGCGCGTTAAAGCTTCTGTCATATATAGATAGTGGAGGGGGGCGGAGCGTGGGAGGGGCTGCTGGGAGGCGGGGAGCGGGGAGGAGACATGGTCCACGAGTGACCAAACACAAAATGGACGGGCGAAAACGAAACTGGGACTACAATCAAAGCGTCAATAAAGTAAATAAATAAACAGTCAATGCAGCGCAATATACAATGAAATGATTCACATAAAAACGATACCAGGCGCTATGTTCACCTCTAGGCACTCAGGGAATGCAGGCGACGTCGGAGCGCACTCACCCAGGCAGGCAAAGGGTGTTAGGAGCAGTAGCTGGGGCAGGCAGTCGGCAGAACCAGCAAGCTGTGCAGGAGGAGTGGAGCAATCAGCCAGGGGATCGTGGCTGAAAGCGTGGGGGAGCGACCACAACGGAGCTAGTCCAGCTGGTCTCAGAGGGGTGTAGGGAGGATCGGGCTGCTTTGCTTGTGGGTGGGAGGGGCTGCTGGGAGGCGGGGAGCGGGGAGGAGACACGGTCCACGAGTGACCAAACACAAAATGGACGGGCGAAAACGAAACTGGGACTACAATCAAAGCGTCAATAAAGTAAATAAATAAACAGTCAATGCAGCGCAATATACAATGAAATGATTCACATAAAAACGATACCAGGCGCTATGTTCACCTCTAGGCACTCAGGGAATGCAGGCGACGTCGGAGCGCGCTCACCCAGGCAGGCAAAGGGTGTTAGGAGCAGTAGCTGGGGCAGGCAGTCGGCAGAACCAGCAAGCTGTGCAGGAGGAGTGGAGCAATCAGCCAGGGGATCGTGGCTGAAAGCGTGGGGGAGCGACCACAACGGAGCTAGTCCAGCTGGTCACCAGCTTTTACACACTCCAGACGTCTATTGGAGTTTTTTACGGGAAAAGAGGTCTGTGTGAAAAGCACGACTGAGTTACTCTAGTAACTAGCGTTAAATTATTGCCTTACTAAACGTTGGGCGCCATATTTGTTTTAGAGGTAATTCATGTTCATGCTAGAAGGTCCGAATTTTCATGCAAAACGACCGATGACCCGCGACCTGAGGAAATTACTCTGAGATGACCAAAATTGTCCGTTTTGAAAATTTCCATATTTCAACTAATTTTGACTTTCAGATGTGGATCATCACTTTTGGAGCTAAATTGAGCATGTTTATAGTCATTTTCAAGCTTCTACGGAGTAAAAACTCAAGATTTGGCGCAAGGGTAAAAGTGACTTAAAATGACTCAAATGCTCACTGAGGGCTTAAAATGTGCTTATTCACTGCGGGAAGTGATATAATCAACATTTAGAGGTAATTCATGTTCATACAATAAGGTCCGAATTTTCATGCAAAACCATCGATGACCCGCGACCTGAGGAAATTGCTCTGAGAGGATCAAAGTGGTCCGATTTGACAATTTCCATCTTTCAACTAATTTTGACTTTCAGATGTGTATCATCACTTTTGGAGATAAAATTACCATATTTATAGTCATTTTCATGCTTCTAGGGAGCCAAAACTCAAGATTTGGCGCATGGGTAAAAGTGACTTAAAATGACCCAAATCCGCACTTTGAGGGCTTACAACATGTTTATTCACTGCGGGAAGTGATATAAACACCATTTAGAGGTCATTCATGTTCATGCTAGAAGGTGATTTTACATGCAAAACGATTGATGACCCGCGACCTGAGGAAATTGCTCTGAGATGACCAAAATGGTCTGTTTTGAAAATGTCCATCTTTCAACTAATTTTGACTTTCAGATGTGGATGATCACTTTTGAAGCTAAAATGAGCATGTTTAAAGTCATTTTCAAGCTTCTAGGGAGCCAAAACTCAAGATTTGGTTCAAGGGTAAAAGTGACTTAAAATGACTCAAATGCTCACTTTGAGGGCTTAAAATGTGTTTATTCACTGCGGGAAGTGATATAATCACCATTTAGAGGAAATTCTTGTTCATGCAAGAAGGTCCGAATTTTCTTGCAAAATAATCGATGACCCGCGACCTGAGGAAGTTGCTCTGAGAGGACCAAAATGGTCAGTCTTGAAAATTTCAATCTTTCAACTAATTTAAACTTTCAGATGTGGATCATCACTTTTGGAGCTAAAATGACCATATTTATATTCATTTTCATGCTTCTAGGGAGCCAAAACTCAAGATTTGGCGCATGGGTAAAAGTGACTTAAAATGACCCACATGATCACGTTGTGTGCTTAAAACGTGTTTATTCACTGCAGGAAGTGATCTCAACACCATTTAGAGGTAATTCATGTTTCCAACTCCCCTTCTGTCTCCCCCATCTCCACCCACTCCCCATCACCCTCTCCCCATCGGTCTCTACCTCATCTCCCTCTCCCTTATCATCTCTCCCCCATCTGTCTCCCCATCTCCACCATCTCCCCATCAGTCTCTTCCTCAACTTGCTCTCCCTCATCCCCCATCTCCCTCATCCCATGTCCCTCCTCATCTGTCTCCACCATCTCCACCCTGTCCCCATCTGCCTCTCTATCCTCTCTCCACCTGTCTCTCCCTCATCTCCCTCATCCCATGTCCTTCTCTGATCTGTCTCCCCAATCTAGTCATCGGTCTCCCCCATCTGTCTCCCCATCCGTCTCCCCATCGGTCTCCCCCATCTCTCTCCCCATCTCCCCATATTATCTCCCCATAATATCCTCATTGTGCCTCCATTATATCTCTGTTTTATCCACATTTTATCTCTGCTTAATCTCCATGCTATCCCTGTTTTATCCCCATTTATCTCCACTTTAGCTCCATTTTATCCCCATTGAGCATGATCATAGTCATTTTCCTGCTTCTAGGGAGCCAAAACTCAAGATTTGGCACATGGGTAAAAGTGACTTAAAATGGCTCAAATGCTCACTTTGAGGGCTTAAAATGTGTTTAGTCACTGCGGGAAGTGATATATTCACCATTTAGAGGTAATTCATGTTCCTTCATGAAGGTTCGAATTTTCATGCAAAATAATCGATGACCCGCGACCTGAGGAAATTGCTCTGAGAGGACCAAAATGGTCAGTTTTGAAAATTTAAATCTTTCAACTAATTTTGACTTTCAGATGTGGATCATCACTTTTGGAGATAATATGAGCATGTTTAAAGTCATTTTCATGCGTCTAGGGAGCCACAACTCAAGATTTGGCTCAAGGGTAATAGTGACTTAAAATGACCATTGAGCATGATCATAGTCATTTTCCTGCTTCTAGGGAGCCAAACTCAAGATTTGGCACATGGGTAAAAGTGACTTAAAATGACTCAAATGCACACTTTGAGGGCTTAAAACATGTTTATTCACTGCGGGAAGTGATGTAAACAGCATTTAGAGATATTTCATGTTCATGTGATAAAGTCCGATATTTCATGCAAAATGATAGATGACCCGCGAAGTAAGGAATTTGCTCTGAAATTACGAAAATGGTCCGTTTTGAAAATTTCCATCTTTCAACTAATTTTGACTTCAAGATGTGGATCATCACTTTTGGAGCTAAAATGAGCATCTTTATAGTCATTTTCAAGCTTTAGGAAGCCAAAACTCAAGGGGGCATATTACCAACAACTAGGGATAATTTTTGTCTCTAACTTGTTTAGAGACAAAAAGTATCGCCGCACATCGGCGATTTTTATCGCAGATAAACCTCGCAAATGCGATAAAAAACGGCCGCAATGCATGAATATCGCTGAAAAGTCAGCGATATTCATGCATTTTCGAGCAAATGCTCTTAGCCATGTTATCCACCTCCCATTGGATAACATGGTGAAGAACTGCTCAGGGCAGGTGTTAGCTTTTGGAGATATTCGCGCATAGCGCGAATATCTCCAAAAGTTGGTAATAGGAGATAGCGATGTTAGCGACTGTTTCCAGTCGCTAACATCTTGGCACGCCCACTTTGCATGTCATTAGTGATAAATATCACTGACATGCAAAGCGGGGCCCAAGATGGTCGCTATCTCCTATTAGCTGTCACTAACTGGTGTTAGCGACAGCTTGGTAATAGGGAGATAATTTTATCTCCGCTTTCTTGGCTTTTAAAGCCAAAAAAGCGGAGATAAACCCCCTTGATAATATGCCCCAAGATTTGGCATCAGGGGTAAAAGTGACTTAAAATGACTCAAATGCTCACTTTGAGGGCTTAAAATCTGTTTAGTCACTGCGGGAAGTGATATAATCACCATTTAGAGGTAATTCATGTTCATGCAAGAAGGTCCGAATTTTCATGCAAAATAATCGATGACCTGCGACCTGAGGAAATTGCTCTGAGATGACCAAAATGGTCAGTTTTGTAAATTTAAATCTTTCAACTAATTTTGACTTTCAGATGTGGATCATCACTTATGGAGATAAAATGACCATATTTATATTCATTTTCATGCTTCTAGGGAGCCAAAACTCAAGATTTGGTGCATGGCTAAAAGTGACTCAAAATGACCCAAATGCTCACTTTGAGGGCTTAAAACGTGTTTATTCACTGTGGGAAGTGATATAAGCAACATTTAGAGGTAATTCATGTTCATGCTAGAAGGTCCGAATTTTCATGCAAAATAATCGATGACCTGCGACCTGAGGAAATTGCTCTGAGATGACCAAAATGGTCCGTTTTGAAAATTTCCATCTTTCAACTAATTTTGACTTTCAAATGTGGATCATCCATTTTGGAACTAAAATGACCATATTTATAGTCATTTTCATGCTTCTAGGGAGCCAAAACTCAAGATTTGGCGCATGGGTAAGTGACTTAAAATGACCCATATGCTCACTTTGTGGGTTTAAAACTTGTTTATTCACTGCAGGAAGTGATTTCAACACCATTTAGAGGTAATTCATGCTTCCAACTCCCCATCTGTCTACCCCATCTCCACCCTCTCCCCATCACCCTCTCCCCATCGGTCTCTCCCTCATCTCCCTCTCCCTCATCATCTCTCCCCCATCTGTCTCCCCCATCTCCACCGTCTCCCCATCAGTCTCTCCCTCATCTTGCTCTCCCTCATCCCCCATCTCCCTCTTCTCATGTCCCTCCTCATCTGTCTCTACCATCTCCACCCTGTCACCATCTCCCTCTCTATCCTCTCTCCACCTGTCTCTACCTCATCTCCCTCATCCCATGTCCTTCTCTGATCTGTCTCCCCAATCTGGTCATCGGTCTTCCCATCTGTCTCCCCATCCATCTCCCCCATCTCCCTCCCCATCTCCCCATATTATCTCCCCATAATATCTCCATTATACCTCCATTATATCTCTGTTTTATAAACATTTTATCTCTGCCTAATCTCCATGTTATCACTGTATTATCCCCATTTATCTCCACTTTAGCTCCATTTTATCACCATTTTATCTCCACTTTATCCCCACTATAGCCCTATTTCCCCCCCCTTTAACCCCACTTTAGCATCATTTTATCTCACATTTTATCCCCATTTTATCTCCACTTTATCCCCATTTTAGCTCCATTTTATCCCCATATTTCCTGCATTTTATCTCCATTTTATCCCCAATTTATCTCCAGTTTATCTTCATTATCCCTCTACTTTATTTACATTAAATCTCTGTCCCTTACCATCCAATCTCCATCTCTGCATCCCATCTCCATCTCCCCATCCTATCTCCAACTCCCCATCTCTTCTCCATCTCCCCATCTCCATCTCCATCCCATCTCCATAATATGAGCATGATCCTAGTCAATTTCCTGCTTCAAAGGGAGCCAAAACTCAAGATTTGGCACATGGGTAAAAGTGGCTCAAAATTACCCAAATGCTCACTTTGAGGGCTTAAAGCATGTTTATTCACTGAGGGAAGTGATATAAACACCATTTAGAGGTAATTCATGTTCATGCGAGAAGGTCCGATTTTTCATGCAAAAGGATCGATGACCCGTGACCTGAGGAAACTGCTCTGAGAGGAACAAAATGGTCCGTGTTGAAAATTTCCATCTTTCAACTAACTTTGACTTTCAGATGTGGATCATCGCTTTTGGAGATAAATTTACCATATTTATAGTCATTTTCATGCTTCCAGGGAGCCAAAACTCAAGATTTTGCGCAAGGGTAAAAGTGACTTAAAATGACTCAAATGCTCATTTCGAGGGCTTACAATGTGTTTATTCACTGCGGGAAGTTATATAATCACCATTTAGAGGTAATTCATGTTCATGCAAGATGGTCCGAATTTTAATGCAAAATAATCGATGACCCGCGACCTGAGGAAATTGCTCTGAGATGACCAAAATGGTCCGTTTTGATAATTTCCATCTTTCAACTAATTTTGACTTTCAGATGTGGATCATCACTTTTGGAGATAAAATGACCGTATTTATAGTCGTTTTCATGCTTCTAGGGAGTCAAAACTCAAGATTTGGCGCAAGGGTAAAAGTGACTTAAAATGACCCAAATCCACACTTTGAGGGCTTAAACGTGTTTATTCACTGCGGGAAGTGATATAAACAACATTTGTAGTGTAGTTCCTATATTCCCAATAGGCTCTGCGCATTGGAATTACATAAACGATAGTGTAGACGTAGGACTGAGGTCGACTAGGTCTCTATTGAATATGTTAGACTTAATTGTGTGTGTGCCAGCTAGCTCAGAGGTCACTAGAAACTTTCTCGAGTAAACAAGAAGGTGTTAACTTTCCTGAATAGACAAGAAGGGATTAGCTTCTGACAACCATATAACATGACAACTTTGTTCCCCCTGAAATAAGGAATATCTCCAGAGTCGCGGAAACAATAGATAACTATTTTACTCAGTCAATCATGCATGCTTCGTTTCACCAGAAGTGCATAGAAATAGAGAGACGGGCGTTTTAAATAAAAGGGTTATTTATTGAGCAGTCTTCTTTCTCATGCAAGAGAAGTGAATTGCCACAATTGCAATACTTGTCATAAAGTAAAGTGCGTACAGTAAAAGGAATATTATAAAATAATACTGTAAAAGTATTCATATGGTTTCTAAGCCATAAGATACTTAAAATGGATAAAATACATACAATGATAAAATGACGACTAAACATACTCAACTGGTGTTTCTAAGATGCGCCTACCCCACTGTACCTAACCTAAGCCTAGTACGTGGGAAGGAGTTACAGTTTTTGCCAAGAATCTGAATCAAGAATTCTCTTAGGGTCTAATCAGCTCCGTACCTTGGGTATAGAATGAAGGAGGTCTTGTATCTCTCTCTCAGGACTCGATCTCCCAGCAACCCGTGAGGGTAGCAGGGAAACACTGGATCTGGATTTCTCGGCAGGAGAAAAGACAGCGTCTCTCTCAGGGCGTCAGCAGGGAGGGTCGGCTTCCTTCAGCACTCGTATCAGCACGGCGTCGGGCAAGTAGATAGCCGATCTGCTCCAAACCACCTTGTGTTGCTTACGGCTTAAGGCAGATGTTGGTATATTTATACCGGGAAGGTGCTGAGTTTGACGTAAGGTTGGACATAAGACGTCACTAAGAACTGGCAGTTCTTTCAGGACTCTCAGGTGTTCTAGGACAAATCAAAACAGAAGCAGGGGGAATTCCCGGGCTGCTGGAGGCTTGGTTTGTTTAAAAACGCGTTGTACTTTCTAGGAGTCTATGGGAGTAGCCCTATTTGGACTGCATTGGCTATGACTTAATATGGATGTGATTCTTATGCCTTTATAAGGATATGATTTGTTATAACCACACAAGGGCATAAATCGGGAATATCTAATTAGGGTCCTAGATATATTCACAACACCCACTCCACGTATAATGTCCATCATTACTAAATACTAAGCAATACTAAACATATAACGATGCTTGTGTTTTCCAGCCCACCCCAAAATACATTGAAAGCATTTGAAATTGTGTATACACGAAAAATGAGTATAATAAAGATAATGCATATTTTGTAACGTTGACTGAATGAATCACGAAATGTACATTTTTGAAATGGCTCTTAATACAGAAGAGAAGGTCGAGACCATTTCATCACATATTTATACAAGACTGTACATGTGCTAGAGGCTAAGTCAAAATTGAAATCTTGTTCTCTAAGAATAGTTCTACTTTAAGCAGAGTATCATGTGCCAAAGAAGGGTACATTTTTTGGGGACTGGAGAAAAATAATTTTGCTTTCGGGAAAAAAAAATTGTTCCAATGTTTTTTAGAAGTTCTGTTTATCAAAACTGAAGGCCGAATTCAGAGTTTCAGGGAACGCTGTGTGCTCACTATTTCAAAAGTTATTCTCGTTGTTAGGAGAGAACATTAACTCAGATAGGCTGGTAAAAAATTTGTCTACAACAATAGGTGAAAGTTGGACCAGGTCCGAAAAAGTAGAAATAGTGCATATGTGCGAAGCATTGCCATCTTCGGTGTTTAGATCAGCAATGGTCACGGAAGGTTGTACCTGTGTGCTGCTTTCATCTTGTACCTCACCGCCACCTAATCGTAATGGTGAGGTCTCAACGAATGCCGTCATCAGAATGGGTAGCCGCTGGGGACAACACGTTGCATGAGCAGTTACCGAACCAAGCAAAGTATCGACATCCATAGGTACTGCTATGGGAGTGTGAGACAGACGTCTAACACGCATTCTTCTCCACAAAGCAAGCATCGTAGAACAGGTAGGATGCAATCTTGCCAGATTGGTCTGAATGAAAGAAACCAGGTCGTATTCAGATCTCTTAGCCGAGCCAAGCCGAGGACTTTAGTAATCCGCTCTCGGTATTGCATTGCTAGGATCGTGTCTTCCATTGTAGCCTGAGTTTTGTCTGTGACTTGACTTGCCATATCGAAGCAGAAGGAACAAAAATAAGATTCCTGCTACGAGTCCCAAGATCAGAGGCAGGCCACCGAATACAGAATGCACAAAATTCGGGAAGATGCCAAGAACTGCTTCAAAGGGTGCTAACATTCCCGAAAAAAATTGTCTTAAATACATGTGCGATGCCACTGGTATCTGACATGTTTAAGATTTGACTTAACATTTCTACGAAATGTACAGGGCAATTTGTTGATAATAATGCATGTATCTCAGCTGCTGTCCTTGCAACTTGCAGATCATACGTTTCTCTAGACGAGGTTAAAGGCACAGTTTTTTGTAAAAGAAAAGACATCATTCTGCTTAAAGTATCAATTCGAATAGAAGAGATATTTAAAGAAGGCCATATTGCCGCCTCCATGTCTGGTTTGCTGTTTGGATACAATACTTGCATACAACAAGGGACCATGGAAGTAACGCTCACGAGATAGGCTTTTCCTGGCATCATGCCACAACAGCTGTGGTCACTTATTATAACGTAGCTGCCGTTGGAAAGCTGTCTAAAAAAAGACTCTATCTGTGTAGCAGGGGTGCCGTGCTGGTGACATGAAAGGTTATTTGATGAACCTTCGCAGGCTCCATGCAAGTTAATTCCTTGACACAGAAGTGTACCGCTTAGTGATTTTTTACAGTTGTTACCACTAAAAAATACCTCTTTCTTGCCCCCACTCCAACATCTATGTGTATAAGGCAAATTCCAGGTTGACTTGATGTATCCTTTACCCAACCTTTCATACAGGCCTGCTGGTATATACTTTTGGCAGTATTGAAACTGAAAAGTTGTTATCGGAATTGTAATTGTACCATGTATTATCCATTCAATGACAGGTCGTTCTGACATTGTCAATGGTAATTTTTCTAGTTTTTCAATGCTCAGCACCGTATAGTCTTCCCCTCTTTGTGCCAAAGAGATTTGTCTATCAGTAAGGTTAAAGATAGAAAATAATGACTTTGTGTTGATTAGACGCCATGGCACGTTGCCTGAACGCAGATTTTGTAACGTCCAGCCTAACTGTACAATAGAAAATAATTGGGATTGGCCATGTTGTAACATTAGCATATCCTATTCTATTATATCAATAGCAGATGATACAATGCTGTCCAGTGAATAAATTCTGGAGGACAGAGTCGTTAACCCATTGTCCACTACAGACAGTGATTTTTCCAAATTAATACGATCAATTTCTCGTATTTTTTCAGCAGTTTCAATTTGTGTTACTTTCCAAGCTTCGTTGTAAGCTGCATATATACCGGCGTATATTAAACGTTTTTGACGCTGTTTGCGAGGTCCCAGTAAGAAATCTCGCAAGTCAGCACCTTCTTTAAGTAAAGTTAAGTGTTGCTTAATTTCGGGTAGTGTGGATTTCTGTAGCCATTCGAGGCATAGTTTTCCTACACTGTATGTTGGTATTATCCCTGGATGTTGTCTCTGGGAATATCTTGGGTCTGGCCTGTTCTGTTTGAACCCCTGTATTTTGTTCAGGAATCTATCTTGACAGTTATTAGTGTCTGTGGGCCAGATCAAATTTTTTTTCCAATCAGGATTAGTTCTGTTTTGTTTTAATATATAGGACACGTCTAACCCCTCATTTGTAGTGTTATTTCTATCAGGCATAGGCTTTGGTATAGACGGGTTATTTAAATCTTTTATTTTGGCTAGGCCAAGACAGGTTGTTTGTTGAATGGTGTCATTCAGGAACATCATTTGTTCTGGGATCATGCAGGCTCTGAATAATGATTCTAAACCTTGTACCTGCCAATCTTTTGTACCCCAGACAGTTTTTGTCTCAATGTTGTTTTTCCAAAATACAAAACCAAATGTAGAATTTTTTTCATAAAACTTTTCAGAGTATATCAATTTAGTATTTGTCAACATGTTTTTCACTCCTGTCTCATTCATAATTTTAAAATAAAACGTTTCTGGATCATATTAAACCATGAGAAGTATGGGAATTTTTCATAAAATGTTTCGAACTGCCTTTTGGCGGAGTTGGACAATGTTCCCACTGATTATAACTAAAAACATTTCCAGGATTAGCATATTTATGCAAATAATGATGCCCAAAATGGTTAAAGCAATACATTTCTTCATAATTCGATGAACCCTGTAAATAATCATGTTCTGTACATTTTGCTGACATTTCTAAATCTGACATCATATTATTAATATTTCCAAAGTCCCAATCATCAGAGAAAGTACTAGGTGATACAAAGTCACTTAAAGAAATCTTGAACTGATGTGGATATTTCAAGAGCTCAACCGGGCCATAGATTCCGTAATCAGTATTGTCCAATGCTAGACCACCAGGTATAGGAATGGCTGTGATGTTGACTGATGATAGTTCTCTTTTTTCAGTGTGAGAGGATCTGTGAGGTTTTAGAACCAAGTTGATGTTCTGACTTGCTGTGTCCATTGTACTGTATTTCCCATCAATCATTCTTCCCAAGCTTAAAACTAAGATGAGCCAGAGCAGGAGGAAAAGTACACCTAACACAATCCAAAGTTCAATCCATGGTGAAATCAGATATGTTTCTCCAAGTTGTTTAAAGAGTTCTGTAATTTTGTCTTTGAAAGTTTTTTTGTTTGCTGGCTTGTCTCCATGTTCACTTGGATCATCAGAAAAGTCATCGAAATTGATAAAGTAGCCAGATGCAGTTCTGTCAATTGTTGCAATTGCTTCCGTATTTTCATTGATCTCCGGATTTGCTTCTTCCTTTGTCTTATTAGAATAGTCTGAGGCTACATCATTGTAGACAGGTGTTTCTTGACGAACTGGTGCAATTTGGGTTTCAAGAGGCACAAGTTCCATGGCTTTATTGCATAGTCCTTTTTTATTCACTGCAGATTTATCAAATGGGATTATTCTTTCACTTTGAACCTCTTTGATTGTAGCAAGGTTTGGTCTTCTGCTACATCTTGGGAGTCCACTGGGCCTACTACTTATTATTGGCCACATGGATGTGGTTTTACCAGGTCGATTGATACAACTCGGTTCTCTGGGTTTTACCAGCAAGGGGCGGTAGTACTACTGATCTTGTTCCGCTGATAGCTAAGACAGGTACTGCTTTTCTGTAAGAAGGCCCACATTCCTTCTTCACCGCGATCTTCTCTCTGACCAGATCCCCAATCTTTGGAATCCAGACAGGTCTTGCTGGGACAGGTGGTTTTTCTTCAGTGGCCGTTGGCTTTATCTTTGTGTTACTTAGACTTTTTCTTGTTTCATTCAAGTCCTGTAAAACAGCCAAACGATCTTTGATATCAAAAGCTTTTTGTTCCAGCACTGACAAGGGTGAAAGGCATCAGGGCAAAGAACCACCTGAGGGCACACCACACTGGCGGCGGCACTCCCCCGGAGCCCATACCATATGCAGAATGGGAGGAGAAGGTGCTGGGCATACTGCACCCTGAGAGCCTGGAAGGAATCGAAGAGGGACTAAAGGCTGGTAAGTACAAACCAATGACCACCATCACACTGCCATG
Source organism: Lissotriton helveticus (assembly GCF_964261635.1). Classification (NCBI taxonomy): domain Eukaryota; kingdom Metazoa; phylum Chordata; class Amphibia; order Caudata; family Salamandridae; genus Lissotriton; species Lissotriton helveticus. The sequence goes on along the minus strand of NC_136065.1, from coordinate 642,053,606 downwards.
GTCTGCATTGAACAACTGCCAAGACACATCTCCCAGGCTCCAATCCATGCATGTGGGCCACATAGTCACCCAAATGTGAAGTCCTGGGCTCAAATGCACCCACCATGACCAAACACAAATGTTGCCTCCTACGTTCCCAGCCTTGTATGTTGTCAAAGCAGCCAGCACCACAACTCCCCACAGGCCCCCATGTCCACAGGGAGGGTGGTGGGGGTTGTGGGGTGTGAGATACCAGCACTACAACTCCCCACAGGGCCCCATGTCCACAGAGAGGGTGGTGGGGGTGTGAGAGGTGGGTGGGGGGTATGAGAGACCAGCAATACAACTCCCACAGGCCCCCATGTCCACAGGGAGGGTGGTGGTGGGTGTGTGAGAGGTGGGTGGGGTGTGTGAGAGACCAGCACTACAACTCCCCATAGGCCCCCCTGTCCACAGGGAGGGTGGTGGGGGGTGTGGGGTGTGAGAGACCAGCCCTACAGCTCCCCACAGGCCCCCATGTCCACAGGGAGGGTTGGGGGTTGGGGGTGTGAGAGACCAGCACTACAACTCCCCACAGGCCCCCATGTCCACAGGGAGGGCGGTGGGGGGTGTGTGAGAGGTGGGTGGGGGGTGTGAGAGACCAGCACTACAACTCCCCATAGGCCCCCATGTCCACAGGGAGGGTGGTGGGGGGTGAGAGGTGGGTGGGGGTGTGGGAGACCAGCACTACAACTCCCCACAGGCCCCCATGTCCACAGGAAGGGTGGGGGGGTTAGAGGTGGGTGGGGGTATGAGAGACCAGCACTACAACTCCCCACAGGCCCCCATGTCCACAGGGAGGGTGGTTGGGGTTGTGGGTGTGAGAAAACAGCACTACAACTCCCCACAGGCCCCCATGTCCACAGGGAGGGTGGTGGGGGTTGGGGGGTGTGAGAGACCAGCACTACAACTCCCCACAGGCCCCCATGTGTCATCCCAGAGCAAGATTGAGTCATCAAACCATTTGCTGACCACTGCATCTCCTCCTGCAAACTGACATGTACATAGACATCTTCACAGGGGGAACATCCAATAGCAGGACAGGACCACACATATCCAAGTATTGCCTTCCCACCTCCACGCCACCATATTGGCCTGTACTGTCAACCACAACAACATGATGACAACAACGAGCATGTCCTGATTACATAGTGATTTGTAATGTTGGTACCAAAAACATGTCATGTCCACAACATTGATTCTCAAAATCTTGTCCCTCAGGTGATCGCAATTTGACCGGCGAAAGCAGCAACCGCCAGCAACATTCGCCCCCCTCACAGCACGGACTCTCTAGGGACGATCCCATTGACAGCTCGGGTGTAGAGGACGATGCGGGCCCAAGCAGACTCCCAGGGCCATCAGGCTCCCAGGACATCCCTGCCTCCACCACCTTGGCCTGTGTCACTACACCAACATCTGCCATCGTGAACTGTGCAGCCACCACCACCACCACCACCACCACTCCTGCCTGTGCCACCCTGCCTGACCCATTGCCCGATGCTGGCCCATCGACATCCCAGGCAAGCAGGGAGAGTGGACGGGGGAGGACACAGGTGAGGCCACAGCTCACAACCAGGAGTGCAGTTGTTAGGCGAGGTGGTGAAGGACACCCACCCCATCCTGGTGCTGAGACCCTGGAAGCCATCGCCAGAGTCCATGCCCCCTATGAGCGGTCGCAGGCACAGTCCGATCGGGCCCACCAAGACTCGCAAGAGAGCAGCCAGCTGCTCCGGTCCATTGAGACACGCATTGGCCAAATTGTGGACCTCATGGGCCAGCAAACTGCCATGTGGAGGGATTGGTTATCCCGCGCCACACCACCACCCCCTCACCGAAGTGCCCAGCGGGACAGGTCACCAACACCACCGCCACCCACACCTGAGCCCACGGACAGGGAGGTGGCCCCTGACCAACCTGCCCCCACAGCTGTCTCCGCTGAGAGCAGTAGAAATGCCTCATCTACCCACTCCAAGAGGGGCCGCAACTGACTTCACCCATCCTTGAGCCTGCCATTCACCCTGCCAACTAGCCTGTCCCACAATGCCAAGCATTGGCACACGTCTGTTGGACTAGGTGGACATCACACAATGTGGTGTCCACACTGTGTTTTCATCTGCCATGACCTTCAACTCTCACTTCCCCCACAACACCTAATTGGTAATATGCACCAACATCAATCCACAACCTGTTAATAAACACCACGTAAACACTCAATGCTGTGTGACCTCCATGTTTTAATCACATGATTGTCTTAGGATTTGTAGTTACCAGGTGCAGGTATCAATGTTCTTGAGAATCATGCCTCTGTGGGAGTGACCTAGGGATAATTAGAGAACAACAAACACAGGTCAGGAAAGTGATTCACACCCATCACAACACACTGTACTGCAACATCCCACAAACCACACTCATCACCAATGAAGTGGATCACAGGACACACATCAGGGAGCTTTGCATGTACACCATCTACCACACACATTTGCAAACAGAACATACCAGAACAGGCAGCATAGACACACCACATCCACACTCCACCAGCAAACATACATCACGCATTGTCTAGCTGCACAAGAGGTAGTTACTCACATTCAAGGATAATAGCGATCAATGAGCTGACGCCTCTGGTCCACACCTTCTTCCTCACCACTATCCTCATCAGTGGACATGGGTGGGATGGGAGGCGGAGCAACCTGTTGGTCTTCAGGGTCCATGATCAGTTCAATGTTATTGCGCAAGGCCAGGTTGTGGAGCATGCAGCATGCAATCACGATTTTGCATACTTTGGATGGTGAGTATGGCAGGGCCCCTCCGGTTTTATCCAGGCAGCGAAACCTAGACTTCAGCAGTCCAAAAGTACGTTCCACCACTCGACGTGTCCTCCCATGGGCATCATTATAACGCATTTCACCAGGGGTAGTAGGATTCCGTATGGGGCTCAGCAGCAGTTTTTTTTCAAATGATGCACCGTCGCGGAAACGCGCACATGCGGTTGCCGATGTGTGACCGTGACGGTCCGTGCACATTTAGCCAATGGAAACAGATAACGCGGGGCGCGTATGCGCATTCAAAAATAGCGGAAGCCGTGCACCGCCACACCAGGGCCAGTCATTGGCTCTTTTGAATGAGGCATCCAGGGAAAACCAATTGCTGCAGACGTGTGCCACTGATATGAGCTCAGGGCCCTATATATGTGTGAATTTCTGCAGCACACATTCACTGCTTTCAGCCACTGCTGCCTGCGACCATCACCTCGACCTCTCTGCTGCTGAGCTATCCAACAACTGCTGCCTGCGACCATCACCTCGACCTGCTGCTGCTGAGCTATCCAACAACTGCTGCCTGCGACCATCACCTCGACCAGCTGCTGCTGAGCTATCCAACAACTGCTGCCTGCGACCATCACCTCGACCTGCTGCTGCTGAGCTGTCCAACAACTGCTGCTGTAGTGGCACAGTCCTGGACCTTGCCATGCAGAGAGTGCGAGAGATCCGGTCTCGTCCCTTCACCGCAGCGGAGCTGGATGTCCTTGTGGATGGCGTGCTCAGCCACTATGAACGGCTCTACGGTGCCCCCGGACAGGTGGTAAGTGCATTGGGGAACATGTTGGTGGGCATGAGGTGGTCACTGACTCCTGGCTTCTGCAAGCTTGGCGGTGTGCTGTGGGACCTCCACATGTGTTGTACTGAGCATGCCTGCATGGAGATACGTGTTTCTATGATGTTTGTGAATGTCAAACTGTCCACTAACGTTCCCCTCTTGTCTCCCATCATGGTAGGTCAAGCTGCACCTTCTCAAGGCCGTGTGGAGGACCATAGCACGTGATGTACGGGCAGTGGGGGTGTGCAATAGATGACACACACACTGCCACAAGCGCCGGGACGACATATCCAGGCTAAGCAAGAACGTTGCGGAGATAACACTGGGGATGATTCCAAGATACACCCGTCTGGCCCGACGCACCATGACCCCTCTAATGCACCGTATCATTGCTGTGACGCATCCTGACCTGTCCGCCCGGCTGAGAGGGGATCAACAGCAAACTAGCGGTAAGCAGACTGTATGTGTCTGTGACTTGTGAGTGCATGCATGTATTGGTGCTCAGACACAGTAGTGACATCCGTGGTGCGTTTGTTTTGCTGCAATTGCATGTTGGTGCCATTAGCGGAGTGAGCGGTAGCATCCATGTCCGTCAGGTGGACATACCACTTGCTTTGTTGTTGAGGGTTCCAGGACATGCCGTTGAGGTCTGTGGTCCCATGGCATGACATGTGTGGTGGTCTGCATGCACTTGCCCTGTTTGTATGATGTACATGTTTCACAGCCACCACCGGTTCTTTGATATGAGGATGTCTGGTAGGGGTGGGTCGTGTGCAGTATGGGTGCTACATGTTATTCGACTGTAAGGAAAGTTGTGATTTTGTAACCTTCAGTATGTGAGTGTGGCACTTAGTTAAACCTCTTTTCTCTCTGTTTCAGCTTTGGCAGAGGGCACTGACCCACAGACGACGGAGATGAGTGGTGGCAATGCATCCGGATCCGAGATCACACACACGCAGACTGACACTGAAGAGGGCAGCCCTGGAGAGGGGGACAGAACCGTCCCTGAGGACTCACATGTGGAAACACCATCGTCCTCATCTTCAGACAGTGTTGGTGAGTCAGCACTGTTGTCACAGACAGGGAGTGGGCAATCAACACCTTCAGTCGGGACACAGCACACAGGGCCCACACTGCCACCAACTGCAACAAGTACTGCTCGTGCTCGCCAGAGTAGGGGGAGCAGAGTTGCCTTCGGTGCAGGCACCGCAGACCGTGCCCCTGTGACACAAAGTGCACTTTGTGCTGAGGCTGTTGATCTGCTGCGACAGCTGTGTGTAGGGCAGACCAACATGATCAATGCATTCCAAGAAAACGATAGGAAGTTGAGGCAGGTGGTGGCATTCATGGACGGGATGCATGGCGATGTTGCTGGGCTCCACAGAACAGTTCAGTCATTAGCAAACACTGTGTCTTCAGCCATTCTACAGTCGAATAGACAGGGTGCTACTTCTGTTCCCCCATCCACACCACTTGATGTCTCAGGAGCGAGTGAATTTTCAGACCAGGCCTCATTTACAGGTTATTGCACTAGAAGCAGCCACAGGCAGCAAGGCAGGGCATGGAGGGCACAGACACCATCCCCTAGGACAGGGAAATCTTTCACCGAAGACGTGGTGAGCTACACTGGAGTTGACACACAGGATCCTCAAGGGGTGTTGGGGGAAATGGCTTCACATGCTACACAGGCATCCCCCACAAAAGGTACTCCCAAAGCAAGGGCACCTCCCAAGTCCAGGGACACTCCCAAGGACAAGGACACTACAAAGGAAAGGGCAACTCCCAAGAGGAGGGACACTCCCAAGGACACTACAAAAGAAAGGGCAACTCCCAAGAGCAGGGACACTCCCAAGGACAAGGACGCTTCAAAGAAAAGGGCAACTCCCAAGAGCAGGGACACTCCCAAGGACAAGGACACTACAAAGGAAGGGGCAACTCCCAAGAGCAGGGACACTCCCAGGGACAAGGACACTACAAAGGAAAGGCCACCTCCCAAGAGCAGGGACACTCCCAAGGACAAGGTCACTTCAAAGGACAGGTACACTACAATGGACAAGTCTGCACCCAGGGACAGGGCACCGCCCAGGGATCAGGGACATTCCAGTGACAGGACACCTCCTACGGCCAAGGCACATCCTAGGGCCAAGGGTTCTCCCATAGACACGAGCTCCATCAAGGACAGGCATACATCACCCCTGGCTGCACTGAGGCTGATGTTGTTGAAGGAACGTAAAACACATGTGTCAGTGGTGGAGTCCCCCCATACCTCTACTCCCATCCACGCCCCGCAGAAACAGAGGAAGGAGTACATTGTTGTTGCATCCCCGATTACACATGATGCAGAGGGCAGAAGGCAGGCCCACAGCAAATGACAAGCAGGGTCCAGCATGTCCCCAGAGAGCAGACCCCCACCAGCACATGATCCACCTTTGATGGGTGATATTTCAGATGAGGCCGCACCACTTATGAAATGAAATGAAATGAAATGAAAATGAAAAATGAAATGAAAAAGAAACTTAATAAAGCGCACTGCGGCCGAGCGGCTTCCTGGCGCTGAGACTAGACTAGACTCTGCGGGGGAGACCAAGGGAGCTAACAGGGAAATGCCTGGGAGAACAAAAATGTTTTCAGGGCTTTACGAAAGTGGGCATAGATGGGGATAGAGCGGATAGAGAGAGGGAGAGTGTTCCAGAACCGGGGGGCCAGAACCGAGAATCGGGTACCCCCCGTTCTGGATTTGCGAAAGCGGGGAACATGCAGGAGGGAAAGAGAAGAGGAACGAAGAGTACGGGTCGGGGCATAGGGGGTGATCATAGAACTAATGAAAAGGGGGGCTGAGTGGGTGTAAGCCCGAAAGGCCAGGCAGGCCAATTTAAAAAATGATCTGAAGTGTACGGGGAGCCAATGAAGGGACTTGAGTGCAGGTGTGATGTGGGATGATTTGGGAAGGCGGAGGATGAGGCGGGCAGCCTGATTTTGGATGGCCTGTAGGCGTCGAGTTTCATAGGCAGGTATGCCCACGTACAGGCTGTTCCCATAGTCAAGGCGAGAGGTGATAAGGGCCAGGACTATGAATTTAAGGGCATCCACTGAGAAATACCGGGAGATCTTCCGGATGAGGCGAAGGGACAAAAAACAAGAGGATACGACGGAGCTGACTTGGGCATGCATGGTGAGGTCATGGCTGACCTTAATGCCCAGGGTCCGAACGGAAAGGGCCGGAACGGGAGGGGAACCAAAAGAAGGGGGCCAGTGGATCGAAGACCAAGGATTGGAAGGGCCACCCGTGAGGACAAGCTCCGTTTTATCAGGATTGAGCTTTAAGTGATTAGCGCTCATCCATTCAGAAATAAAAACTAAAGTGGAGCAGAATTTGGGAAGGGACACCGAGGGGGAAGAAAGATCAAAGACGAGCTGGAGGTCGTCCGCTTAATTATACACAGAGACCCCCAGCTCGCGGAGGGAAATAATAAGGGGGTGGATATAGAGATTAAAAAGAAGAGGGGAGAGGGAGGAACCTTGAGGGACCCCACAGGTGACTAAACGAGGGGGAGCGGAAAAACCCGAGAGGTGAACCGCTTCGGACCTGCCCGAAAGAAAGGACGCAAGCCAAGAAAAGGCTACGCCCCGAATGCCCGCTGCGCTGACACGGTCGAGAAGGGTGGCATGGTCGACCGTGTCAAACGCAGCGGACAGGTCGAGGAGAACCAGGGCTTGAGGAAGATTGGTGTCAGCTTTCCCCTTGAGTTCGTCCAGGACGGCGATGATCACTGTCTCCGTGGAGTGTCCTGGTCAAAAGCCTGCCTGATGGGAGGCCAGGAGGTGGTTCTCCTCGACATAAGAGGACAGGCAAGATGTAACGTGGCTTTCAAGGATCTTCCCCAAGTAAGGGAGATGAGAAATAGGCCGGAAATTAGAGGGGAGAGAGGGATCTAGTCCAGGTTTCTTAAGAATGGGAAGAACCATTGCGGTTTTAAAAGAAGAGGGAACAGAACCCAAAGCCAAAGAGGCGTTAAGAAGGGCAAGAGGAGGAGCGGGACAGCTGGTGAGAAGAGCTTTGAGGATCCGTGCCGGGGCACAGTCTGCTGGCGAGCCAGATTTGACTTTGGAGAGCAAGTTAAGAAAGCAATCAACGGAAATGGGAGAAAAGTGGTCCAATGACGAGGGGGGCAGAGGGAGGGGACAGGAAACACCGGTTTGCTGCGCCAAGGGAATATTGGCCTTTATGTTGGTGATCTTGTCAATGAAATAGTCGTTAAGTAAGAAGCAGAGGGTCTGGGTAGGGACAAGACAGGTGCTGGTGCGGTCGGAGGTGGCGAGATGATGAACCAGGGAGAACATTTCTCGGGGTTTATTGGCAGAGAGAGCAACTCTCTCGGTGAAGTAGTTGGTTTTGGCCGTCAAGATCACTTTTTTATAGTCGTTAAGGAGGAGTTTATATTTGGCGCGGAGAATGGGGCAGTAGTTACGTCTCCAGTGGCGCTCCGAACGCCTGAGATCGAGTTTAAGATCTTTGAGCTCCTTGGTGAACCATTTATGTGCGTTGTGGGGGCGGACAGATTTAACCTTTTTAAGCGGGGCAACCTGATCGCAGGAGGCAGAGAGCCAGGTGCTAATGGCTTCTGTCTGCGAATCTAAGGAGTGACCAGTAAGATCAGGCATTGAGGAAGCCAGGGACGACGAAAGTAGGTTGAGGTCCGTTTGGTTCCAACTGCGAGCTAGTATATTTTTACCATTCTTACCAGTCCAGTCATGTCCAGGGTGCCCTCACATATCCCTAAGAAACGTAGACACACACCATTGACACCTGACCACCCCGATGTCGCTCCAGTACAGCTATCCCCAGCTCCCAGAGCCACCCTGCCTCCTGGCCCATACAGCCCTGTGGCTCATCATTTTAGTGGTCCTAGTGGCGCAGCTGCAGTTCACTCTCATGTGTCAGATAGTGGCACTGTGTCTGTTGTTCGCTGTTATGCATCATGTAGTAGCACTGTGTCAGTTGTGCCCTCTCCTATTTCAGGTACTGGCACTGTGTGTGTCCGCCACTCTCATGTGTCAGATGCTGGCATGGTATTTGTTGGTCACTGTACAGGGACATGTCCTGGCAGTGTGTCAGGGTCTATGGCTCATGTGTCAGTCAGTCGATCTGTGGCTGTGTCTCACACTCCTGTTTCTGGTGCTGCAGTGTGTCTGTGTCTATGACTCATGTGTCAGTCAGTCGATCTGTGGCTGTGTCTCACACTCCTGTTTCTGGTGCTGGCAGTGTGTCTGGGTCTATGGCTCATGTGTCAGTCAGTCGATCTGTGGCTGTGTCTCACACTCCTGTTTCTGGTGCTGGCAGTGTGTCTGGGTCTATGGCTCATGTGTCAGTCAGTCGAGCTGTGGCTGTGTCTCACACTTATGTTTCTGGTGCTGGCAGTGTGTCTGGGTCTATGGCTCATGTGTCAGTCACTAGAGCTGTGGCTGTGTCTCACACTCCTGTTTCTGGCAGTGTGTCTGGGTCTATGGCTCATGTGTCAGTCACTACATCTGTGGCTGTGTCTCACACTCCTGTTTCTGGTGCTGGCAGTGTGTCGGGTCTATGGCTCATGTGTCAGTCACTAGAGCTGTGGCTGTGTCTCACACTCCTGTTTCTGGTTCTGGCAGTGTGTTGGGGTCTATGGCTCATGTGTCAGTCACTAGAGCTGTGGCTGTGTCTCAAACTCCTGTTTCTGGTGCTGGCAGTGTGTCAGGGTCTATGGCTCATGTGTCAGTCACTAGAGCTGTGGCTGTGTCTCACACTCCTGTTTCTGGTGCTGACAGTGTGTCCGATGCAAGTAGTCCAAGCAGTCCACCAGATTCTGTGATGTGAGGTTTAGTTCCCATCACTCACATGTCATTTGACTTGGTGTGTAGATTGTCCATTGTAACCACCCTTGCATTATTAATGTCCTTATGACGGGTCGCTTGACCCACGTACTTGTGTTGCCAGTGATTTACCTGTTCTGTCCTATGGACTGTTGATGCACTTAGCCCCTCTCATGTGCTGCTTCTGATGTACCTGCTCTGTGCCATGGATTGTTGATGCACTTAGCCCCTCTCATGTGCTGCCTCTGATGTACCTGCTTTGTGCCATGGACTGTTGATGCACTTAGCCCCTCTTATGTGCTGCCTCTGATGTACCTGCTCTGTACCATGGACTGTTGATGCACTTAGCCCCTCTCATGTGCTGCCTCTGATGTACCTGCTCTGTGCCATGGACTGTTGATGCACTTAGCCCCTCTCATGTGCTGCCTCTGATGTACCTGCTTTGTGCCATGGACTGTTGATGCTCTGTGCCCCTCTCATGTGCTGCCTCCGATGTACCTGCTCTGTGCCATGGACTGTTGATGCTCTGTGCCCCTCTCATGTGCTGCCTGAGATGTACCTGCTCTGTTACGAACACTGCCCTGTTGCTGTTCTGATACTGCATTGTGCCCTCTCATGTGCTGCCTCAGATGTACCTGCTCTGTGCCATGGACTGTTGATGTACTTAGCCCCTCTTATGTGCTGCCTCTGATGTACCTGCTCTGTGCCATGGACGGTTGATGCTCTGTGCCCCTCTCATGTGCTGCCTCTGATGCACCTGCTCTGTTACGACCACTGCCCTGTTGCTGTTCAGATACTGCATTGTGCCCTCTCATGTGCTGCCTCTGATGTACCTGCTCTGTGCCATGGACTGTTGATGCACTTAGCCCCTCTCATGTGCTGCCTCAGATGTACCTGCTCTGTTACGAACACTGCCCTGTTGCTGTTCTGATACTGCATTGTGCCCTCTCATGTGCTGCCTCTGATGTACCTGCTCTCTGCCATGGAATGTTGATGCACTTAGCCCCTCTCATGTGCTGCCTAGATGTACCTGCTCTGTTACGAACACTGCCCTGTTGCTGTTCTGATACTGCAATGTGCCCTCTCATGTGCTGCCTAAGATGTACCTGCTCTGTGCCATGGACTGTTGATGCTCTGTGCCCTCTCATGTACTGCCTCTGATGTACCTGCTCTGTTACGACCACTGCCCTGTTGCTGTTCAGATACTGCATTGTGCCCTCTCATGTGCAGCCTCTGATGTACCTGCTCTGTGCCATGGACTGTTGATGCACTTAGCCCCTCTCATGTGCTGCCTCAGATGTACCTGCTCTGTTACGAACAATGCCCTGTTGCTGTTCTGATACTGCATTGTGCCCTCTCATGTGCTGCCTCTGATGTACCTGCTCTCTGCCATGGAATGTTGATGCACTTAGCCCCTCTCCTGTGCTGCCTCAGATGTACCTACTCTGTTACGAACACTGCCCTGTTGCTGTTCTGATACTGCAATTTGCCCTCTCATGTGCTGCCTCAGATGTACCTGTTCTGTGCCATGGACTGTTGATGCTCTGTGCCCCTCTCATTTGCTGCCTCTGATGCACCTGCTCCGTTGCGACCACTGCCCTGTTGCTGTTCAGATACTGCATTGTGCCCTCTCATGTGCTGCCTCTGATGTACCTGCTCTGTGCCATGGACTGTTGATGCACTTAGCCCCTCTCATGTGCTGCCTCAGATGTACCTGCTCTGTGCCATGGACTGTTGATGCACTTAGCCCCTCTCATGTGCTGCCTCTGATGTACCTGCTCTGTGCCATGGACTGTTGATGCTCTGTGCCCCTCCCATGTGCTGCCTCAGATGTACCTGCTCTGTGCCATGGACTGTTGATGCACTTAGCCCCTCTCATGTGCTGCCTCTGATGTACCTGCTCTGTGCCATGGACTGTTGATGCTCTGTGCCCCTCCCATGTGCTGCCTCAGATGTACCTGCTCTGTGCCATGGACTGTTGATGCACTTAGCCCCTCTCATGTGCTGCCTCTGATGTACCTGCTCTGTGCCATGGACTGTTGATGCACTTAGCCCCTCTCATGTGCTGCCTCTGATGTACCTGCTCTGTGCCATGGACTGTTGATGCTCAGTGCCCCTCTCATGTGCTGCCTCTGATGTACCTTCTCTGTTACGACCTCTGCCCTGTTGCTGTTCTGATACTGCATTGTGCCCTCTCATGTGCTGCCTCAGATGTACCTGCTCTGTGCCATGGACTGTTGATGCACTTAGCCCCTCTCATGTGCTGCCTCAGATGTACCTGCTCTGTGCCATGGACTGTTGATGCACTTAGCCCCTCTTATGTGCTGCCTCTGATGTACCTGGTGCTGACAGTGTGTCCGATGCAAGTAGTCCAAGCAGTCCACCAGATTCTGTGATGTGAGGTTTAGTTCCCATCACTCACATGTCATTTGACTTGGTGTGTAGATTGTCCATTGTAACCACCCTTGCATTATTAATGTCCTTATGACGGGTCGCTTGACCCACGTACTTGTGTTGCCAGTGATTTACCTGTTCTGTCCTATGGACTGTTGATGCACTTAGCCCCTCTCATGTGCTGCTTCTGATGTACCTGCTCTGTGCCATGGATTGTTGATGCACTTAGCCCCTCTCATGTGCTGCCTCTGATGTACCTGCTTTGTGCCATGGACTGTTGATGCACTTAGCCCCTCTAATGTGCTGCCTCTGATGTACCTGCTCTGTACCATGGACTGTTGATGCACTTAGCCCCTCTCATGTGCTGCCTCTGATGTACCTGCTCTGTGCCATGGACTGTTGATGCACTTAGCCCCTCTCATGTGCTGCCTCTGATGTACCTGCTTTGTGCCATGGACTGTTGATGCTCTGTGCCCCTCTCATGTGCTGCCTCTTATGTACCTGCTCTGTTACGACCACTGCCCTGTTGCTGTTCAGATACTGCATTGTGCCCTCTCATGTGCTGCCTCTGATGTACCTGCTCTGTGCCATGGACTGTTGATGCACTTAGCCCCTCTCATGTGCTGCCTCAGATGTACCTGCTCTGTTACGAACACTGCCCTGTTGCTGTTCTGATACTGCATTGTGCCCTCTCATGTGCTGCCTCAGATGTACCTGCTCTGTGCCATGGACTGTTGATGCTCTGTGCCCCTCTCATGTGCTGCCTCTGATGCACCTGCTCTGTTACGACCACTGCCCTGTTGCTGTTCAGATACTGCATTGTGCCCTCTCATGTGCTGCCTCTGATGTACCTGCTCTGTGCCATGGACTGTTGATGCACTTAGCCCCTCTCATGTGCTGCTTCTGATGTACCTGCTCTGTGCCATGGACTGTTGATGCACTTAGCCCCTCTCATGTGCTGCCTCTGATGTACCTGCTCTGTGCCATGGACTGTTGATGCTCAGTGCCCCTCTCATGTGCTGCCTCTGATGTACCTTCTCTGTTACGACCTCTGCCCTGTTGCTGTTCTGATACTGCATTGTGCCCTCTCATGTGCTGCCTCAGATGTACCTGCTCTGTGCCATGGACTGTTGATGTACTTAGCCCCTCTTATGTGCTGCCTCTGATGTACCTGCTCTATGCCATGGATTGTTGATGCTCTGTGCCCCTCTCATGTGCTGCCTCTTATGTACCTGCTCTGTTACGACCACTGCCCTGTTGCTGTTCAGATACTGCATTGTGCCCTCTCATGTGCTGCCTCTGATGTACCTGCTCTGTCTCATGGACTGTTGATGCACTTAGCCCCTCTCATGTGCTGCCTCAGATGTACCTGCTCTGTTACGAACACTACCCTGTTGCTGTTCTGATACTGCATTGTGTCCTCTCATGTGCTGCCTCTGATATACCTCCTCTGTGCCATGGACTGTTGATGCACTTAGCCCCACTCATGTGCTGCCTCAGATGTACCTGCTCTGTTACGAACACTGCCCTGTTGCTGTTCTGATACTGCATTGTGCCCTCTCATGAGCTGCCTCAGATGTACCTGCTCTGTGCCATGGACTGTTGATGCTCTGTGCCCCTCTCATGTGCTGCCTCTGATGCACCTGCTCTGTTACGACCACTGCCCTGTTGCTGTTCAGATACTGCATTGTTCCCTCTCATGTGCTGCCTCTGATGTACCTGCTCTGTGCCATGGACTGTTGATGCATTTAGCCCCTCTCATGTGCTGCCTCAGATGTACCTGCTCTGTGCCATGGACTGTTGATGCACTTAGCCCCTCTCATGTGCTGCCTCTGATGTACCTGCTGTGTGCCATGGACTGTTGATGCACTTAGCCCCTCTTATGTGCTGCCTCTGATGTACCTGCTCTGTGCCATAGACTGTTGATGCACTTAGCCCCTCTCATGTGCTGCCTCAGATGTACCTGCTCTGTGCCATGGACTGTTGATGCACTTAGCCCCTCTCATGTGCTGCCTCTGATGTACCTGCTCTGTGCCATGGACTGTTGATGCTCTGTCCCCCTCCCATGTGCTGCCTCAGATGTACCTGCTCTGTGCCATGGACTGTTGATGCACTTAGCCCCTCTCATGTGCTGCCTCAGATGTACCTGCTCTGTGCCATGGACTGTTGATGCACTTAGCCCCTCTCATGTGCTGCCTCTGATGTACCTGCTGTGTGCCATGGACTGTTGATGCACTTAGCCCCTCTTATGTGCTGCCTCTGATGTACCTGCTCTGTGCCATAGACTGTTGATGCACTTAGCCCCTCTCATGTGCTGCCTCAGATGTACCTGCTCTGTGCCATGGACTGTTGATGCACTTAGCCCCTCTCATGTGCTGCCTCTGATCTACCTGCTCTGTGCCATGGACTGTTGATGCTCTTAGCCCCTCTCATGTGCTGCCTCAGATGTACCTGCTCTGTTGCGAACACTGCCCTGTTGCTGTTCTGATACTGCATTGTGCCCTCTCATGTGCTGCCTCAGATGCACCTGCTCTGTGCCATGGACTGTTGATGCACTTAGCCCCTCTTATGTGCTGCCTCTGATGTACCTGCTCTGTGCCATGGACTGTTGATTCTCTCTGCCCCTCTCATGTGCTGCCTCGGATGTACCTGCTCTGTACCATGGACTGCTGATGCACTTAGTCCCTCTCATTTGCTGCCTCAGATGTACCTGCTCTGTGCCATGGACTCTTGATGCACTTAGCCCCTCTCATGTGCTGCCTCTGATATACCTGCTCTGTTACGCCCACTGCCCTGTTGCTGTTCTGATACTGCATTGTGCCCTCTCATGTGCTGCCTCTGATGTACCTGCTCTGTGCCATGGACTGTTGATGCACTTAGCCCCTCTCATGTGCTGCCTCTGATGTACCTGCTCTGTTACTACCACTGCCCTGTTGCTGTTCTGATACTGCATTGTGCCCTCTCATGTGCTGCCTCTGATGTACCTGCTCTGTGCCATGGACTGTTGATGCACTTAGCCCCTCTCATGTGCTGCCTCTGATGTACCTGCTCTGTTACGACCACTGCCCTGTTGCTGTTCTGATACTGCATTCTGCCCTCTCGCGTGCTGCCTCTGATGTACCTGCTCTGTTGGCCACACTGCCCTGTTGCTGTTCTGATACTGCATTCTGCCCTCTCATGTGCTGCCTCTGATGTAACTGTTCTGTGCAATGGACTGTTGATGCACTGAGCCCATATATTATGTTGCCTCTGATGTACCTGCTCTGTTGCCCACACTGCCCTTTTGCTGTTCTGATACTGCATTCCGCCCTCTCACCTGCTGCCTCTGATGTACCTGCTCTGTTGGCCACACTGCCCTGTTGCTGTTCTGATACTGCATTCTGCCCTCTCATGTGCTGCCAGTGATGTAACTGTTCTGTGCAATGGACTATTGATGCACTTAGCCCCTCTCATATGCTGCCAGTGATGTCACTGTTCTGTGCAATGGACTGTTGATGCACTTAGCCCCTCTCACGTGCTGCCTCTGATGTACCTGCTCTGTTGGCCACACTGCCCTGTTGCTGTTCTGATACTGCATTCTGCCCTCTCATGTGCTGCCAGTGATGTAACTGTTCTGTGCAATGGACTATTGATGCACTTAGCCCCTCTCATATGCTGCCAGTGATGTCACTGTTCTGTGCAATGGACTGTTGATGCACTTAGCCCCTCTCACGTGCTGCCTCTGATGTACCTGCTCTGTTGGCCACACTGCCCTGTTGCTGTTCTGATACTGCATTCTGCCCTCTCATGTGCTGCCAGTGATGTAACTGTTCTGTGCAATGGACTATTGATGCACTTAGCCCCTCTCATATGCTGCCAGAGATGTCACTGTTCTGTGCAATGGACTGTTGATGCACTTAGCCCCTCTCACGTGCTGCCTCTGATGTACCTGCTCTGTTGGCCACACTGCCCTGTTGCTGTTCTGATACTGCATTCTGTCCTCTCATGTGCTGCCAGTGATGTAACTGTTCTATGCAATGGACTGTTGATGCACTTAGCCCCTCTCATATGCTGCCAGTGATGTAGCTGTTCTGTGCAATAGACTGTTGATGCACTGAGCCCATCTCTTATGTTGCCTCTGATGTACCTGCTCTGTTGCCCACACTGCCCTGTTACTGTTCTGATACTGCATTCTGCCCTCTCATGTGCTGCCTCTGATGTACCTGCTCTGTTGGTCACACTGCCCTGTTGCTGTTCTGATACTGCATTCTGCCCTCTCATGTGCTGCCTCTGATGTAACTGTTCTGTGCAATGGACTGTTGATGCACTTAGCCCCTCTCATATGCAGCCAGTGATGTCACTGTTTTGTGCAATGGACTGTTGATGCACGTATCCCCTCTCATGTGCTGCCAGTGATGTAACTGTTCTGTGCAATGGACTGTTAATGCACTGAGCCCATATATTATGTTGCCTCTGATGTACTTGCTCTGTTGCCCACACTGCCCTGTTGCTGTTCTGATACTGCATTCTGCCCTCTCACGTGCTGCCTCTGATGTACCTGCTCTGTTGGCCACACTGCCCTGTTGCTGTTCTGATACTGCATTGTGCCCTCTCATGTGCTGCCTCTGATGCACCTGCTCTGTGCCATGGACTGTTGATGCACTTAGCCCCTCTCATGTGCTGCCTCTGATGTACCTGCTCTGTTACGACCACTGCCCTGTTGCTGTTCTGATACTGCATTGTGCCCTCTCATGTGCTGCCTCTGATGTACCTGCTCTGTTGTACCCAATGCCCATGCTCTTGGCTACTGTAAGATTATACCCCTATTATGTTTAATAAAGCAAGTCAATCATGTGTAGTGGTTTGTCATTGTCATTCCTGGTTGTGTACTTGCATTGTGGATATATTGGTGTGATCGTAAATGAAGTTTCTCAAACATGACACTCCCCCTCCCAACGTCACAGCAATGGCAGGTACTCCCCTTCCGACAGCAATTGGTGTGTTGGCATACCTGCGTCGTCGTCGGTGATGGTCCATGACTTGCTGGTGGAGGAGCACGAAGAGTATCAGAAATGCGTGTAGCGCTGGGTCCATGACGTCGAGCTGCTTGTGGTGGGTATCTCTGCAATGTGTTGTATCTTCGCTGTGGGGAATCCGCCGTGTTCAGGCAGGTTGTTTTTCCGCAGGAATTTTATGTGTGTTTTCCGCCATCGTGATTTAGAGGACGGTCAGAGACGTCATTCCGTACGGCGGTGTCTCTGGATTGGTTACGTCCGCCGCGGGGTCGGGTGTAGTTCCGCGGCAGTGCGTGCTCTTCCGCCGCATACGGACTTTTGACAGTGTTTCCCATCCTAATATGGCGGACGGACGGACCGCGGCAGGCGGACTGGAAAAAGGCATTTTCCGCCTTCTCCAGGCCTGCGGTCGTCCTTCCGTCCGCCATCGTAATGGACCCCTTAGTGTGGGGAATTCGCGATCGGCATTTTCAAGCGCCATCTTCAAATTTAGCAGTTCAGCTCGCTGAGCTGTACATTTTCCAATTGATTCAGTTTTAGTGACCCTCGGTCTGAATTTACCTAAGCGGCAGCGACCTTTAACAATCGCACACGCAGCATTGTAAACTTCTTTATCCACAACGTAGTGTTGTGCAAATCTGTTTGTGTAGATTACACAGGTGCACTGTTCCAGAGGTAGAATTTCGATCGACAGAGGACATTCTTTTTCGTATTCTAGTTGTTCTAGCTTCTTCATTTTGGGATCAAATGCGTGTATCACGTCAGTTGCAGCAAGAGAATTAACCCATTGTATCCATTTTGGATCTAATGCCATTGCATTTGGAATGCTTGGTCTTGTTACTGCCTCAAGGGCTGATACTGCTGTTAAAACAGATATTCTCTTCCCTTGAGCTAGGGCTTTTTCTTTTGCTACAGCTGTTTGAACCGCAGTCAGAATTTTTTCAGTAGAACTGAATTGCATTTCAGCTTGTGTGTACAAGTGTGATTTATAAGCTATTGGTACTGTTTATTCCTCATTAGAGGTCAGGTATGTAAATCCGCATCTTCCTGGGATGACTCGGATTACAAGGTTGCGTTCGTTTGCGCGTGTTTGCAGTTTTGTTTTAGTTAACATGTCTGTTTGCAATGATCGTAAAATTTCTGTGTGTTTGCAATGATCGTAAAATTTCTGTGTGTTTCTGAGTCCAATTAATTGGTTTGAAATCAGGTTTTAATAATTCGTAGAGTGGTTTAACCTTCTCTGCATAATTTAGAATATAAGTTCTTCCGAAGTTCAGGAAACCTAGAATTGACTGTAAGTTTTTCAGCGTTTTTGGAGCTTGGAGTACTGCACACTTCTCTAAGAAGTTGTCTGCTAGGCTTTTGCTTTCACTTGATAATTCTAATCCTAAAAATAGGACAGTTAGATAGGCAATTTGTGATTTTTTAAAGTTAAATTTGTACCCTTCAGATGCGAACCCAAGTATAATGGTGTTCACTCTTTTCAAGTGTGTCTCCAGGTCATTATCTGTAAGATAGATGTCATCGACATAGGATAATGCCTCATCATCACATATTTGTAGTAACTCTGTTTCCCTGGCTGAAAATAATCCTGGGCTATTCTTGAATCCCTGTGGGAGATGACAAAATTGCTTTTGGGCTCCCATGCTGGAGAAAGCGGTCAAATACCTGCTTTCTGGTGCAATGTTTTGACAGAAAAAAACATTTGAAATATCTAATGTTGTTTTATATTTTTTGCTCACGATATTATACTTTAGTGCTTTTTATATAATGCAGGGGCTTGGGCCACTGCAAATTTTCTTGCATATGTGTATTTTTTATGAATTGGAATGTGATTTGAGAAGGCAGGCATAATAATTTCTTCGCCATGTCGGCACTCCCTAACAAACTCTGGTGGCCAGTCTCTCTCTGCTAGAAGGATATCATAGTCTTTAGATAGATTCTCCCAAAAGAGACCTCTTATTTTCCTAGTTTTGTCCTCCTCTATACGTATCGTTATTTCATATAGTTTATGGGGCATGCTAACTCTGGTGTCTGCCGTTTCCACCTGAATGTATTCATTTGTGTCCACTGTCTCCAGAAGATTCATTAGGATCTTGCGAGCTATGGTCACTTCTGCTGCGCTGTCTAGCATTGTTTGGGCCCATTCTCCGTTCTTGAGTTGTGTCCTCAGGATCCTCGGCATGTTTTACTTTAATGCTTGCTACCTTCTTTTTGGGAAATTATAATTTTTTACTTTGATGAGCAGGTTCTTTGTCTTTGGACTTGACGCGCTCTTCTTTATGTTCTGACCATCCTCTTCTTTCCGATTTCTGTGAGGAAGTCTGAAAAGATCGAGAGGGACGTGTATCAATATCTTGACATCTGTCAGGCTTTCTCAAATTGTCCCTATTTCTAAGGTTATATCTTTTTTCAGAGGGCTCCCGTTGTGGAGACTTGCCCCCCCTTTCTGGAGATCTATCTCTTCGTTGGGGAGACCTTTCTCTGGTCTGAAAATGTTTTTCTCTGGGAGTGGTTTGCTTATTACCCTCCCACTTCTTCTTTTGAGAATTGAGATTATTTTTAATGAAAGTCTTTTCAGGATTTTCAGTTAGTTGGGGTTTTAGTGGTTTCCCACCCAAACTATTTCTACCTAATTCTTCATAGGATTTTTCAATTATTCTGGCAAGCTCAAAAGGTTGGTCTGCTATGTCTGTTTCTTTTAATTTTTGGCGGATCGCCATGGATGCTGCTTCTCCTTTTATGTTGGCTAGTAGTATAGCCGAGACTTGCTTAAAGTCTTTCAGTAATTTCATACCTAGATTTAAAGCAGGCTCTGGACCGTATTCATTTTGAATCTGTCTTAGTACATCTCGTATAACCGCCATAGACAGAAGACCATGTGTTTTTGTGTATATTGAAGCAAAGACTGTTACCCAAGTGTCACAGTCCTCCACATGTGGTGCAATCCCCATTGGTAGGCAGATTGTCAGATTTCTGTGTTTTTCGTGAGGGGTAGTATCAGGAAATACTGCCTCTATCTGAGTAATTGTTTGAGCTAACCAGAATGGAATTTGTTCCCGTTTTTCGGATATTTTACCAATGCATGATTGTATATTCTGCGGTGTAATTTTATTTGTGTTCCTCTGGTGAGGGGTGTGCTGTGGAATTTTTATTGCTGGTTGGACTGTTAAAGTCCGCATGACATATTGTACCAATTGTCTATGTATTTTATTTAATTGTTTTAACTGAACTAAAAGTTCTCTGTCTGACATTTTTTCAATGTCAGGATGTGGTGTATAGCTTGCTAGAACCGGCCATGTGGCTCCTGGTCTACCTAGTGGACCGAGCCTGGTAATTTGATGTTTTAGGGCGCCATTAAACCAGAGCTCATGCTCTTGGTAAGTTAGTGGAATTTCAAATTCCTCTAAAGGAACGTATTCCTCTGGTGGTTCCTCTATTTTGTAGTAGTGGAACTCGCGTGTCACAGCGTTTGCTGCTGGAAAAGTTATCCATGAATAGAATACCTCTGTCTGCCGATATTCATGTGCCTCGACAACAAATATGACTGTACCACCTCTTGATGATACTCCATTTTCTATAGGTTTTATAGTTAAGGTTTTCCTTATATTTACCGGGATGAGTTTTGCATCCGGTTCATTTTGTTGGAGACTTGTGTCTTCTGCCAAAAGTTGAGTAGCTATTCTAGCTCTCTCCCTTTCTTCATCACTTTCCGTCATTTTACTGACTGAAAGTTTGCAGAGCAAGTTTCAAGGAAACAAAGATTAGGTGCACAATATTGTGGAACACTGTATCCTTCAACGTTGACTAAACCAAAAACTAATACATAGGAATCTCTTCCTACTAAGTTTTGGCGGCACTCCAGACGTCTATTGGAGTTTTTTACGGGAAAAGGGGTCTGTGTGAAAAGCACGACTGAGTTACTCTAGTATCTAGCGTTAAATTATTGCCTTACCAAACGTTGGGCGCCATATTTGTTTTAGAGGTAATTCATGTTCATGCTAGAAGGTCCGAATTTTCATGCAAAACGACCGATGACCCGCGACCGGAGGAAATTGCTCTGAGATGACCAAAATTGTCCGTTTTGAAAATTTCCATATTTCAACTAATTTTGACTTTCAGATGTGGATCATCACTTTTGGAGCTAAAATGAGCATGTTTATAGTCATTTTCAAGCTTCTACGGAGTAAAAACTCAAGATTTGGCGCAAGGGTAAAAGTGACTTAAAATGACTCAAATGCTCACTTTGAGAGCTTAAAATGTGCTTATTCACTGCGGGAAGTGATATAATAATCAAAATTTAGAGGTAATTCCTGTTCATGCAAGAAGGTCCGAATTTTCATGCAAAACCATCGATAACCCGCGACCTGAGGAAATTGCTCTGAGAGGATCAAAATGGTCCGATTTGACAATTTCCATCTTTCAACTAATTTTGACTTTCAGATGTGGATCATCACTTTTGGAGGGAAAATTGCCATATTTATAGTCATTTTCATGCTTCTAGGGAGCCAAAACTCAAGATTTTGCGCATGGGTAAAAGTGACTTAAAATGACCCAAATCCGCACTTTGAGGGCTTCAAACATGTTTATTCACTGCGGGAAGTAATATAAACACCATTTAGAGGTAATTCATGTTCATGCAAGAAGGTGATTTTTCATGCAAAACGATGCTAAAATGAGCATGTTTAAAGTCATTTTCAAGCTTCTAGGGAGCCAAAACTCAAGATTTGGTTCAAGGGTAAAAGTGACTTAAAATGACTCAAATGCTCACTTTGAGGGCTTAAAATCTGTTCATTCACTGCGGGAAGTGATATAATCACCATTTAGAGGAAATTCTTGTTCATGCCAGAAGGTCCGAATTTTCTTGTAAAAGTGACCTAAAATGACCCAAATCCGCACTTTGAGGGCTTACAACATGTTTATTCACTGCGGGAAGTGATATAAACACCATTTAGAGGTAATTCATGCTCATGCAAGAAGGTGATTTTTCATGCAAAACGATTGATGACCCGCGACCTGAGGAAGTTGCTCTGAGAGGACCAAAATGGTCAGTCTTGAAAATTTCAATCTTTCAACTAATTTAAACTTGCAGATGTGGATCATCACTTTTGGAGCTAAAATTACCATATTTATAGTCATTTTCATGCTTCTAGTGAGCCAAAACTCAAGATTTGGCGCATGGGTAAAAGTGACTTAAAATGACCCACATGCTCACTTTGTGTGCTTAAAACGTGTTTATTCACTGCAGGATGTGATCTCAACACCATTTGTCTACTTCTCTCCTGAGGCGGAAAGCCGGGGGTTCTACTATACTCTCCCTATTTTCGGTGGTAATAATTGTGGTAATAATATTTTTAACGTTGTATATATTTTAAACAGGACTGTTTTAAGAATTACCATTCAAGAGCTTCTCGAGTGCAAGACTAGCGTTGCACCGAGGCTCGTTCCACTCACCCTTTCATCCCGGCGCAGCCGACTGCGGGCTGACGACGCGGGGGAAAGGCGCCATCTTGGAGGGAGAAAGGGTTGGCGGTCCAGTTGCAGGACGCCTCCCGCCCTCCCGGATATTTAAGGAGTGGTGCCCAATAAACGCTGTACTTTGTCTACTTCTCCCCTGAGGCGGGAAGCCGGGGGTTCTACTATACTCTCCCTATTTTCGGTGGTAATAATTGTGGTAATAATATTTTTAACGTTGTATATATTTTAAACAGGACTGTTTTAAGAATTACCATTTAAGAGGTTCTCGAGTGCAAGACTAGCGTTGCACCGAGGCTCGTTCCACTCACCCTTTCATCCCGGCGCAGCCGACTGCGGGCTGACGACGCGGGGGAAAGGCGCCATCTTGGAGGGAGAAAGGGTTGGCGGTCCAGTTGCAGGACACCTCCCACCCTCCTCCAGACAGTATAAACAGAGGATGTCATCCCGTCCGCGCAGCGGGCGGGCGGGCGCAGCGGGCGCGCCGGCGGCGCGCCAAAGGCAAGCCCGTCTGCGCCCGTCCGCGCTGGATCCGGGCCTAGGGCCACTCCCCCTGGTTCTTTTACTGCAACCCGCCTCCCATCCTACTCATCGCAAATGTTGACTGATTTATGTCCACCGCCTTCAGATGGATGTCCTAAATATAGCCTAGAATCCGCTATACATAGTAATCTCTTAGAATGCAAACACTGTCAGGCTTCCATCCCCCTAATAAATAAACCGGTGGAAAGTTGCAATCAGAGACATTATAAACAAAAAAACAAAATAGCCCTCATTAATGTTCGCTCTCTGGCCAAACACAGGCAAGAAATAGCTGATATACTCCTAGATAGGGAGATTGACATAATGTTTCTAACGGAAACTTGGATGGATAAATCATCAGACCCAGACCTGGTGATAGCCGTCCCTAACGGCTTCAGAGCATACAGACATGACAGACAAGGCAAAAGGGGAGGTGGGATAGCTATAATTGCCCGAGACATATATAACATTCGAACCTCACCAATACCCACAGTTCCATGTGAAGCGTTACAGTTCGATATTCACCTTTCCTCCTCATACAATTTTAGAGGTATGGTATTGTATAGGCGGCCGGGAGTCCGTTCCGGATTCCTCAGAGAGGTTGCCGCTATCTTGGAATCCTTGGCAACGGAGAAATCCATAACAGTATTAGGAGACTTTAATTTCCATCTTGACAGAAGTGAGGATAAAGACACTCTGTCCCTTCTGTCAGACATGGAGGTTTTTGGGCTCTCACAATTGGTGAATAAACCCACCCATGTTGCAGGACACACATTGGATGGTATTTTCACTAATTTGGAAGATCTGCAAATCACCGAGGTCCTCCCAATGACTTGGACGGACCACCATTTGGTCTTAGGTACTATAAGTATCGACGAGGTACCGAGCTCAAGAACACCCCCACTTAGACGTGAACCTTTCAAAGTCTGGAAAGACACTAACATCCCGAACCTTAAGGTTTCTTTGGACGAGACTAAACCAACTCTGTCCAAAGATCCAGAAATAGCAATAATGCAATACCAAGATTGGCTGGATCAAGCCATCAGTAATTTAGTACCGACCAAACTTATATCTAGAAATCGGAATTCTCCCTCAGCACCTTGGTATTCTGAGGAACTTAGAAAATTTAAACAACGCTGTAGAAACAGAGAAAGGTACTGGAGAAGAAATTATGATGAGGAAAGCAAACAAATTTATAAGGAGCTCTTAGTTCAGTATAAATCTCTGATTATGGAGGCCAAAAAAAGTATTTTGGTGAGCAAATCGAGAGCGCAAAAAATTCAAACAAAAGGCTTTATGAGATAACCAAGCAGTTGGCAGGAAATGCCCCGGACCTTAATCCCCCGACCTCTCAAATTTTCTGTGACTCCTTAGCATCCTTCTTTTTTACAAAAGTAAATGATATTTATTCCATGTTTACCTCATCTGCTACTCATAGCACCAATGATACAAATACGTCGCCTACTACCAATATATTTTCACAGTTTGGGGAAATCTCAGAGACCCAAGTTGGAGACATTATAAAATCTATTAAATCGGGTTCGGCATTGGATCCATGCCCCCTGAAAACTTTGCGCCCTATCATGGATATTTTGATCCCAATCATAAGTCAATTCTGTAACCTTATGTTTAGCACTGGAACTTATCCTAGCCTGTTAAAAAAAAACCTTCTGAAGCCCCTTCTGAAAAAACCTGGCCTAGATAAAACAGAGCTAAACAATTATAGACCAATCGCCAACCTCCCTTTTCTGGCTAAAGTGGCAGAAAAAGCCATGAACTCTCAACTTGCAGCTTTTATTGAGTTACACCATCTTCTCGACGAAACCCAATTCGGATTTTGCAAGTTTCATGAAACGGAAACCGCTCTAATCAAGGCTGCGGATGACATTAGAGTCATCCGAGACCAAGGAGGCTCTGCACTACTGGTGCTTTTGGACCTCTCCGCAGCCTTCGACACGGTCGACTATCAGATTTTGGTCGACCGTGTTGAGAAGATGGGTGTGCAGGGCCGAGCTAAAGATCTGCTGACTTCATTCTTGAGGGAAAGGTCACAAGCAGTCATGTTTGGACCGTTTGAATCAGCTGAATTGTCTCTGCCATGTGGGGTACCTCAAGGTTCATCCCTGAGTCTGACACTATTTAACATTTATGTGTCGGACCTAGCTAAAACCATCAAAGCCCATGGGATGAACCTTACCTCATATGTGGATGACACCCAGCTGATTCTAACCATCAAGAATGACGAAGAAACAGTGGCGGAGAATTTTAAAACAGGTATGCTGGCAATCGGACAATGGATGTCGGCAAACTGTTTAAAATAAAACTCCGAAAAAATGGAGGTGGTAATCTTCGGACAGCTTCGTCCCTTTTGGTCCTCAGTCTGGTGGCCAGCGTCCTTCGGAACGTTGCCAATACCAACCTCCAAGGTAAGGAACTTAGGTGTCATCTTTGATAACGACCTGAATTTCATGGCACACGCCAATCAGACGGCCACCACGGCCTTCTATAAACTATGAATGGTAAAAAAGATCTTGCCTTTTCTCCCAAAGAGCGTAGGCCAGACTCTGGTAAGCGTGCTAGTCCTGTCAGCATTAGATTATTGCAATGGCTTGTTTGCCAACGCCCAAATCAGGGTCATTAAGAAAATGCAGACAGTGCAGAATGCAGCTGCCAGACTTCTCTCGGGAACCCCCAGATACAAATCCATAGCCAATACCATCAGAAGCTATCACTGGCTCCCTATCAGGAATAGAGTTAAATTTAAGACCTTGTGCATAGTTTTTAAATCATTGCACCAACAAGCACCTCAATTCCTGAGAGACCAGCTTACTCCATATAATCCTTCCCGCTCTCTCCGCTCAGCCAATTTGAATGAGTTGGTGGTTCCCCGCACCAAACTTGTCACATGGGGAGATAGTCGTTTTCTTGTTGCTGCCCCGAAATTGTGGAATACTCTCCCCCAATCCATCAGAACAAGCCCAAATCTCTTGTCATTCAGAAAGCAATTGAAAACTTGGTTGTTTAACCTTAAATAATAGTAAGCCCAGTATAGGAGAAGTCTGCAATAGTAATAGCGCCGACACGCCTGCGGGCATTTGTTCGCGCTTTATCAAATATCAAAAAATAAATAAATAAATAAATTTAGAGGTAATTCATGTTTCCAACTCCCCATCTGTCTCCCCCATCTCCACCCACTCCCCATCACCCTCTCCCCATCGGACTCTCCCTCATCATCTCTCCCCCATCTGTCTCCCCATCTCCACCGTCTCCCCATCAGTCTCTTCGTCAACTTGCTCTCCCTCATCCCCAATCTCCTTCATCCCATGTCCCTCCTCATCTGTCTCCACCATCTCCACCCTGTCCCCATCTCCCTCTCTATCCTCTCTCCACCTGTCTCTCCCTCATCTCCCCCATCCCATGTCCTTCTCCGATCTGTCTCCCCAATCTGGTCATCAGTCTCCCCCATCTGTCTCCCCATCCGTCTCCCCATCCGTCTCCCCCATCTCCCTCCCCATCTGCCCATATTATCTCCCCATAATATCCTCTTTGTACCTCCATTATATCGCTGTTTAATCCACATTTTATCTCTTCTTAATCTCCATGCTATCCCTGTATTATCCCCATTTATCTCCACTTAAGCCCCATTTTATCTCCACATTATCTCCACTATAGCCCCATTTTATCCGTGTTTTAACCCCACTTTATTCCCATTTTAGCTCCACTTTAGCCCCATTTTATCTCCATTTTATCCCCATTTGATGTCCACTTTATCCCCATTTTAGCTCCACTTTTGCTCCATTTTTCCCTATTTTTCCTCCATTTTATCTCCATTTTATCCCCAATTTATCTCCCGTTTATCTCCATTATCTCTCTACTTTATTTACATTAAATCTCCGTCCCTTACCATCCAATCTCCATCTCTCCATTCCATCTCCATCTCCCCATCCTGTCTCCAACTCCCCATCTCCATCTCCATCCCATCTCCATAAAATGAGCATGATCATAGTCATTTTCCTGCTTCTAGGGAGCCAAAAGTCAAGATTTGGCACATGGGTAAAAGTGACTTAAAATGACCCAAATCTGCATTTTGAGGGCTTAAAACATGTTTATTCACTGCAGGAAGTGATATAAACACCATAGAGGTAATTCATGTTCATGCGAGAAGGTCCGATTTTTCATGCAAAAGGATTGATGACCCGTGACCTGAGGAAATTGCTCTGAGAGGAACAAAATGGTCCGTTTTGAAAATTTCCATCTTTCAACTAATTTTTACTTTCAGATGTGGATCATCACTTTTCGAGCTAAAATTATCATTTTTAAAGTCATTTTCAAGCTTCTAGGGAGCCAAAACTAAATATTTGGCGCAAGGGTAAAAGTGACTTAAAATGACTCAAATGCTCACTTTGAGGGCTTAAAATGTGTTTATTCACTGCGGGAAGTGATATAAACAACATTTAGAGGTAATTCATGTTCATGCTAGAAGGTCCGAATTTTCATGCACAACTACCGATGACCCGCGACCTGAGGAAATTGCTCTGAGAGGACCAAAATGGTCAGTTTTGAAAATTTAAATCTTTCAACTAATTTTGACTTTTCGATGTGGATCATCACTTTTAGAGATAAAATGAGCATGTTTAAAGTCATTTTCATGCTTCTAGGGAGCCACAACTCAAGATTTGGCTCAAGGGTAAAAGTGACTTAAAATGACTCAAATGCACACTTTGAGGGCTTAAAACATGTTTATTCACTGCGGGAAGTGATGTAAACAGCATTTAGAGATATTTCATGTTCATGCGATAAAGTCCGATATTTCATGCAAAATGATAGATGACCCGCGAAGTAAGGAATTTGCTCTGAAATTACGAAAATGGTCCCTTTTGAAAATTTCCATCTTTCAACTAATTTTGACTTCCAGATGTGGATCATCACTTTTGGAGCTAAAATGAGCATCTTTATAGTCATTTTCAAGCTTTAGGAAGCCAAAACTCAAGATTTGGCACAGGGGTAAAAGTGACTTAAAATGACTCAAATGCTCACTTTGAGGGCTTAAAATGTGTTTAGTCACTGCGGGAAGTGATATAATCACCATTTAGAGGTAATTCATGTTCATGCAAGAAGGTCCGAATTTTCATGCAAAATAATCGATGACCCGCGACCTGAGGAAATTGCTCTGAGGACCAAAATGGTCAGTTTTGTAAATTTAAATCTTTCAACTAATTTTGACTTTCAGATGTGGATCATCACTTTTGGAGCTAAAATTACCATATTTATAGTCATTTTCATGCTTCTAGGGAGCCAAAACTCAAGATTTGGCGCATGGGTAAAAGTGACTTAAAATGACCCACATGCTCACTTTGTGTGCTTAAAACGTGTTTATTCATTGCAGGAAGTGATCTCAACACCATTTAGAGGTAATTCATGTTTCCAACTCCCCATCTGTCTCCCACATCTCCACCCACTCCCCATCACCCTCTCCCCATCGGTCTCTCCCTCATCTCCCTCTCCCTCACCATCTCTCCCCATCTGTCTCCCCATCTCCACCGTCTCCCCATCAGTCTCTCCCTCAACTTGCTCTCCCTCATCCCCAATCTCCCTCATCCCATGTCCCTCCTCATCTGTCTCCACCATCTCCACCCTGTCTCCATCTCCCACTCTATCCTCTCTCCATCGGTCTCTCCCTCATCTCTCTCTCCCTCATCATCTCCCCCCATCTGTCTCCCCCCCATCTGTCTCCCCCATCTCCACTGTCTCCCCATAAGTCTCTCCCTCATCTTGCTCTCCCTCATCCCCTATCTCCCTCATCCCATGTCCCTCCTCATCTGTCTCCACCATCTCCACCCTGTCTCCATCTCCCACTCTATCCTCTCTCCATCTGTCTCTCCCTCATCTCCCTCATCCCATGTCCTTCTCCGATCTGTCTTCCCAATCTGGTCATCGGTCTCCCCATCTGTCTCCCATCCATCTCCCCCATCTCTCTCCCCATCTCCTCATATTATCTCCCCATAATATCTCCATTATACCTCCATTATATCTCTGTTTTATCCACATTTTATCTCTACTTAATCTCCATGTTATCCCTGTAATATCACCATTTATCTCCACTTTAGCTCCACTTTATCCCCATTTTATCTCCACTTTATCCCGACTATAGCCCATTTTAACCCCACTTTATCCCCATTTTAGCTCCACTTTAGCCCTGTTTTATCTCCACTTTATCCCCATTTTAGCTCCACTTTCGCTCCATTTTATCCCCATTTTTCCTCCATTTATCCCCAATTTATCTCCAGTTTATCTCCATTATCTATCAACTTTATTTAAATTAAATCTCCGTCCCTTACCATCCAATCTCCATCTCTGCATCCCATCTCCATCTCCCCAACCTATCTCCAACTCCCCATCTCCATCTCCATCCCTTCTCCATCTCCCCATCTCTTCTCCATCTCCCCATCTCCATCTCCATCCCATCTCCATAAAATCAGCATGATCATAGTAATTTTCTTGCTTCTAGGGAGCCAAAACTCAAGATTTGGCTCATTGGTAAAAGTGACTCAAAATTACCCAAATGCTCACTTTGAGGGCTTAAAACATGTTTATTCACTGAGGGAAGTGATATAAATACCTTTTAGAGGTAATTCATGTTCATGCGAGAAGGTCCGATTTTTCATGCAAAACGATTGATGACCCGCGACCTGAGGAAATTGCTCTGAGATGACCAAAATGGTCCGTTTTGAAAATGTCCTTCTTTCAACTAATTTTGACTTTCAGATGTGGATCATCACGTTTGGAGCTAAAATGAGTATTTTTAAAGTAATTTTCAAGCTTCTAGGGAGCCAAAACTCAAGATTTGGTTCAAGGATAAAAGTGACTTAAAATGACTCAAATGCTCACTTTGAGGGCTTAAAATGTGTTTATTCACTGCGGGAAGTGATATAATCACCATTTATAGGTAATTCATGTTCATGCAAGAAGGTCCGAATTTTCATGCAAAATAATCGAGGACCCACGACCTGAGGAAATTGCTCTGAGATGACCAAAATAGTCCGTTTTGAAAATTTCCATCTTTCAACTAATTTTGACTTTCAGATGTAGATCATCCTTTTTGGAACTAAAATGACCATATTTATAGTCATTTTCATGCTTCTAGGGAGCCATAACTCAAGATTTGGCGCATGGGTAAAAGTGACTTAAAATGACCCACATGCTCACTTTGTGGGCTTAAAACGTGTTTATTCACTGCAGGAAGTGATATCAACACCATTTAGAGATAATTCATGTTTCCAACTCCCCATCTGTCTACCCCATATCCACCCTCTCCCCATCAGTCTCTCCCTCATCTCTCTCTCCCTCATCATCTCTCCCCCATCTGTCTCCCCCATCTCCACCGTCTCCCCATCAGTCTGTCCCTCATCTTGCTCTCCCTCATCCCCCATCTCCCTCATCCCATGTCCCTCCTCATCTGTCTCCACCATCTCCACCCTGTCCCCATCTCCCACTCTATCCTCTCTCCATCTGTCTCTCCCTCATCTCCCTCATCCCATGTCCTTCTCCGATCTGTCTCCCCAATCTGGTCATCGGTCTCCCCATCTGTCTCCCATCCATCTCCCCCATCTCTCTCCCCATCTCCTCATATTATCTCCCCATAATATCTCCATTATACCTCCATTATATCTCTGTTTTAGCCACATGTTATCTCTACTTAATCTCCATGTTATCCCTGTAATATCCCCATTTATCTCCACTTTAGCTCCATTTTATCCCCATTTTATCCCCACTTTATCCCCACTATAGCCCCATTTTACCCCCCACTTTATCCGCATTTTAGCTCCACTTTAGCTCTATTTTATCTCCATGTTATCTCCACTTTATACCCATTTTAGCTCCACTTTAGCTCCATTTTATCCCCATTATTCCTTTATTTTATCTCCATTTTATCCCCAGTTTATCTCCATGATCTCTCTACTTTATTTAAATTAAATCTCCGTCCCTTACCATCCAATCTCCATCTCTGCATCCCATCTCCATCTCCCCATCCTATCTCCAACTCCCCATCTCCATCTCCATCCCATCTCCATCTCCCCATCTCTTATCCATCTCCCCATCTCCATCTCCATCCCATCTCCATAAAATCAACATGATCATAGTAATTTTCCTGCTTCTAGGGAGCCAAAACTCAAGATTTGGCTCATTGGTAAAAGTGACTCAAAATTACCCAAATGCTCACTTTGAGGGCTTAAAACATGTTTATTCACTGAGGGAAGTGATATAAACACCTTTTAGAGGTAATTCATGTTCATGCGAGAAGGTCCGATTTTTCATGCAAAACGATTGATGACCCGCGACCTGAAGAAATTGCTCTGAGATGACCAAAATGGTCCGTTTTGAAAATGTCCTTCTTTCAACTGATTTTGACTTTCAGATGTGGATCATCACGTTTGGAGCTAAAATGAGCATTTTGAAAGTCATTTTCAAGCTTCTAGGGAGCCAAAACTCAAGATTTGGTTCAAGGATAAAAGTGACTTAAAATGACTCAAATGCTCACTTTGAGGGCTTAAAATGTGTTTATTCACTGCGGGAAGTGATATAATCACCATTTATAGGTAATTCATGTTCATGCAAGAAGGTCCGAATTTTCATGCAAAATAATCGAGGACCGGCGACCTGAAGAAATTGCTCTGAGATGACCAAAATAGTCCGTTTTGAAAATTTCCATCTTTCAACTAATTTTGACTTTCAGATGTGGATCATCACTTTTGGATATAAAATGACCATATTTATAGGCGTTTTCATGCTTCTAGGGAGCCAAAACTCAAGATTTGGCGCATGAGTAAAAGTGACTTAAAATGACCCACATGCTCACTTTGTGGGCTTAACACGTGTTTATTCACTGCAGGAAGTGATATCAACACCATTTAGAGGTAATTCATGTTTCCAACTCCCCATCTGTCTCCCCCATCTCCACCCTCTCCCCATCGGTCTCTCCCTCATCTCTCTCTCCCTCATCATCTCTCCCCCATCTGTCTCCACCATCTCCACCCTGTCCCCATCTCCCTCTCTATCCTCTCTCCACCTGTCTCTCCCTCATCTCCATCATTCCATGTCCTTCTCTGATCTGTCTCCCCAATCTGGTCATCGGTCTCCCCATCTGTCTCCCATCCATCTCCCCCATCTCTCTCCCCATCTCCTCATATTATCTCCCCAAAATATCTCCATTATACCTCCATTATATCTGTTTTATCCATATTTTATCTCTGCCTAATCTCTATGTTATTCCTGTTATATCCCCATTTATCTCCATTTATCCCCATTTTATCTCCACTATAGCCCCATTTTAACCCTTATTTTAACCCCACTTTATCCCATTTTAGCTCCACTTTAGCCCTATTTTATCTCCATGTATCCCCATGTTATCTCCACTTTTTCCCCATTTTAGCTCCAGTGTATCTCCATTATCTCTCTACTTTATTTACATTAAATCTCCGTCCCTTACCATCCAATCTCCATCTCTGCATCCCATCTCCATCTCCCCATCCTATCTCCAACTCCCCATCTCCATCTCCATCCCATCTCCCTCTCCCTTTTTCTTCTCCATCTCCTCATCTCCATCTCCATCCCATCTCCATAAAATGAGCATGATCATAGTAATTTTCCTGCTTCTAGGGAGACAAACCTCAAGAATTGGCACATGGGTAAAAGTGACTCAAAATTACCCAAATGCTCACTTTGAGGGCTTAAAACATGTTCATTCACTGCAGGAAGCTATATAAACACCATAGAGGTAATTCATGTTGATGCGAGAAGGTCCGATTTTTCATGCAAAAGGATCGATGACCCGTGACCTAAGGAAATTGCTCTGAGAGGAACAAAGTGGTCCGTTTTGAAAATGTCTATCTTTCAACTAATTTTGACTTTCAGATGTGGATCATCACTTTTGGAGCTAAAATGAGCATTTTTAAAGTCATTTTCAAGCTTCTAGGGAGCCAAAACTCAAGATTTGGTTCGTGGGTAAAAGTGACTTAAAATGACTCAAATGCTCACTTTGAGGGCTTAAAACGTGTTTATTCGGTGCGGGGAGTGATATAATCACCATTTAGAGGTAATTCATGTTCATGCGAGAAGGTACGATTTTTCAAGCAAAAGGATCGATGACCCGTGATCTGAGGAAATTGCTCTGAGAGGAACAAAATGGTCCGTTTTGAAAATTTCCATCTTTCAACTAATTTTGACTTTCAGATGTGGATCATCGCTTTTGGAGAGAAAATTACCATATTTATAGTCATTTTCATGCTTCTAGGGAGCCACAACTCAAGATTTGGCGAAAGGGTAAAAGTGACTTAAAATGACTCAAATGCACACTTTGAGGGCTTAAAACATGTTTATTTACTGCAGGAAGTGATGTAAACAGCATTTAGAGATATTTCATGTTGATGCGAAAAAGTCCGATATTTCATGCAAAATGATAGATGACCCGCAACCCGATGAAATTGCTCTGAAATTACGAAAATGGTCCGTTTTGAAAATGTCCATCTTTCAACAAATTTTGACTTTCAGATGTGGATCATCACTTTTGGAGCTAAAATGAGCATGTTTATCGCCCGTGCGATCTTTGGTCTGCATAGGCGAGCACGAGCCACTGTGTTGCTGCAGACGGTCCACTGGCTGCCGATCCGGAAGCGGATTATGTTTAAATCCCTGACGCTCATGCATAAAGCATTGTTTGGCTCAGGTGCGGGATATTTGCAGAAGAGACTGGCTTTCTATCGCCCTGCCCGCTCACTGCGCTCTGAATCCCTCTTCACTGCTGTGGTTCCGCGTGTGAGGAAGGCCCGCATTGGGGGGCGCTCTTTTAGCCTCAAGGCCCCCAGCTGTGGAATTCGCTCCCGTTGGCACTACGCAGTACCCCCAATCTGCTCCAATTCAGGAAAAATCTGAAGACCTGGCTTTTTAATCTTTCTGTTTAGTGGGTGTCTTTTTCTTTTAAGTTTGCTTTTTCTTGTTATGTTCTTCTACATTTGAGCTGCCTGTGGAAAGCGCCGGGACACTCTGTTAGAGTAGCCGAGCGCTATATAAACGCAATTTAACATAACATAACAACATAACTTTTTCAGGCTTTTAGGAATCCAAAACTCAAGATTTGGCGCAAGGGTAAAAGTGACTTAAAATGACTCAAATGCTCACTTTGAGGGCTTAAAATGTGTTTATTCACTGCAGGAAGTGAAATAATCACCATTTAGAGGTAATTCATGGTCATGCAAGAAGGTCCGATTTTTCATGCAAAATGATCGATGACCTTGGACCTGAGGAAATTGCTCTGAGATGACCAAAATGGTCCGTTTTGATAATTTCCATCTTTCAACTAATTTTGACTTTCAGATGTGGATCATCACTTTTTCAAATGAAATTACCATATTTATAGTCATTTTCATGCTTCTAGGGAGCCAAAACTCAAAATTTGGAGCATGGGTAAAAGTGACTTAAAATGACCCAAATCCGCACTTTGAGGGCTTAAAACATGTTTATTCACTGCGGGAAATTATATAAACACCATTTAGAGGTAATTCATGTTCATGCGAGAAGGTCCGATTTTTCATGCAAAAGGATCGATGACCCATGACCTGAGGAAATTGCTTGAGAGGAACAAAATGGTCCGTTTTGAAAATTTCCATCTTTCAACTAACTATGACTTTCAGATGTGGATCATCGCTTTTGGAGAGAAAATTACCATATTTATAGTC
Organism: Lissotriton helveticus; assembly: GCF_964261635.1. Classification (NCBI taxonomy): domain Eukaryota; kingdom Metazoa; phylum Chordata; class Amphibia; order Caudata; family Salamandridae; genus Lissotriton; species Lissotriton helveticus. The sequence goes on along the minus strand of NC_136065.1, from coordinate 642,019,027 downwards.
ATTTTCATGCTTCTAGGGAGCCAAAACTCAAGATTTGGCGCAAGGGTAAAAGTGACTTAAAATGACCCAAATCCACACTTTGAGTGCTTAAAACATGTTTATTCACTGAGGGAAGTGATATAAACACCATTTAGATGTAATTCATGTTCATTCGAGAAGGTCCGATTTTTCATGCAAAATGATCGATGACCTTGGACCTGAGGAAATTGCTCTGAGAAGACCAAAATGGTCCGTTTTGATAATTTCCATCTTTCAACTAATTTTGACTTTCCGATGTGGATCATCACTGTTGGAGCTAAAATGAGCATTTTTAAAGTCATTTTCAAGCTTCTAGGGAGCCAAAACTCAAGATTTGGTTCGTGGGTAAAAGTGACTTAAAATGACTCAAATGCTCACTTTGAGGGCTTAAAACGTGTTTATTCGGTGTGGGGAGTGATATAATCACCATTTAGAGGTAATTCATGTTCATGCGAGAAGGTACGATTTTTCAAGCAAAAGGATCGATGACCCGTGATCTGAGGAAATTGCTCTGAGGGGAACAAAATGGTCCTTTTTGAAAATTTCCATCTTTCAACTAATTTTGACCTTCAGATGTGGGTCATCACTTTTGGAGATAAAATTACCATATTTGTAGTCATTTCATTTTCATGCTTCTAGGGAGCCAAAACTCAAGATTTGGCGCAAGGGTAAAGTGACTTAACCCCTTGCAGGCTGATGATGGGCGGGAGCCGTCATGGCACACAGTGCTCGTGTGCTGATGACGGCTCCCGGCCGTCATGACCGCACCAGCGATTGGAATGTGCTGCACAGGCGCAGAACCGCGGCAGCATGCAAGGGGTTAAGCCTGACTGCTTTGTACCAAGCTATCAGAGGTTGAGCACAGGTTAATATAGGGTATATATCTGACTTACCCTGACTAGGATTGTGGTTCCTGTTTGGACATGGTGCAAACCTCTGCCAACCAGAAACCCACTTTCTAACAATAGGTTTGTGGGGTGTACAGGGTTTGAGCGCTTGATGATGGTTGGGGTCATTGTGAGAGGACGGATGGTAGGCAGAATCAAGACAGTTTAATCACCACCAGTACACAACATAGTAAATTTCCAGTTGGCACCAGGAAGGCATGGAATATAATCAATATGTTACATGCAGTGGTAAACCAGGTTCAACAACCGTGCAATTGGTAGTCTGATATGTGTAGTTAATGTAATGCATTATGAAAACATTGTTAAAATGTTAAATTGAAATGTTAGAGGGCTGACGATTCATAGTATCATTATAAAGTGGACACAGCTATGATACAAGAAACATTATTCAAGAAACACTCCAGAGCCCTGGTTCACAATCTGCTTTTGCCTTGAAGTGGGGAAAACTTTCATCTATTGACAATCCCAGAACAGGATGAAAGATAAGGTATTATGACAAGTGGCATAAATAATATTTAAATAATATTGAAATGACACTGGTAAATGAATACAGCCTTAACTTTGACGCTTTCCTAAGTATAGGTTTAGACAATGGAATATAGAGAGAAGATTTCAACCAAATGCTGAATTTGAATTTGACCACACCAGTTCAGAAAAATATCCAATATTTTTATATATCCAAAACAAGACCAAAACGATAAGAATCTAACATACAGTACTTAAAAATATATACTTTGGAAGATATCCTTTAAAATTAAAGAAATATCTCAAAAACACAGTTCTTCCAAGTCGGTAGGCCCATCTGTGCTACTGCGATACTGAAAACAACAGAATCCAACAGTTCCTCCTAACCGCATTGGTCGGGGTGTTGGCAGACTCATAAGCAGTACCTTTTTCGTTGTGGCCGACACGTTGGTGCGGGCAGATCATGGTAACTGTCGTGATGCGATGTGAAGTGAAGCGGTGCAGCATGCCTTGTGCTCAAGGCGCGGTGCAGGCGGAGGCTCGGTGACAGTCATCCAGAAGGGTTGGTGAGAACAGGGCTACAATCCGGAGTGAGGCGGTGCTCGTTGCATTGCTGGCTGGCCACAGTGCAAGCGACAGAGCCGATTAGCGGGATCTGGCATCGGTCGGCCCTGACTGCTGTGTGGGACGAGGTGGTGATTCATAAAATTCACGAGCGGTGCCCCCAGCCACAATGCATTCACAGGTGTTGAAGTCAGCAGGCAGCATTGGTGAGACCAGGCTGGCGAAGTGAAGTGAGACAGTGTGGAGTGTGGTTCCCACAGGTCATGGTGCAAGCAGCAGCTTGGTGGCGTCGGGTTGTGGTGCACGATACGACAGAGCCTTCTGCGGTGCCTTCAGGACACGGAGCCAGTGACAGAGTCAGTTCCTTTTCTCTTCTCTGTGGCAACTGGTACAGAAGCAGTACCCAGAGGTTGGTGAAGTTTTTGCAGTTCCTGAGACTTCAGAACAGGAGGCAAGCTCTACTTCAAGCCTTTGGATATACTCAGCACAAGTAAATAAAGTTCAGTCCAGTCATTATACTGCCCAAGGCAGAAGCAGCAACTGCAGGTCAACCCAACAAAGTAACAACACTGCAAAAGTGCAGTACTCCTGCTGGCAGCTCTTCCAGCTCTTCTTCCTGGCAGGTTCCTTGATTATAGCGAGTTCTAAAGTCCTGGGATCTGGGCCCCAATATTTATACTCTAAATTCCTTTGCTCTCTCAGGCTTGCTTTGTGCTTAGTCCAAACCAGTTTGGTCCTCTCTGGCCCAGCTTCCCAGCAGGAGGTGGAGACAGCATTGTCTAAAGCAGACCAGTACCATTCAGGTGCATGGAATTTCCTCCCACTACTCCAAATGCAGCCTAGGTCTATTCAGCCCAGCCGAGACTCATCCAGGAAAGGCAGGACACACCTTGACCCCCCCAGTGGCTGTCTGAAGAGAATGCACAACCCCAGCCCCTGTCACTCCAAAGCCAGACAGTCAATCCACAAACCCAACAGAGGCACACAGGATGTGTAAGCAAGAAAATACCTACTTTCTAAAAGTGGTATTTTCAAAAACAGACAAAAAACAAGGGTAAAAGAGGGTCTGAAGGGGAGAAAAGTTTACCGACCAAAATGCACCCTATCCCCAAATCTAACTAGTAAGAAACACAAGAGGGGTGCTACTGGTCAAAGTGGACTAGAGAGTGTCTGCTTTCTCCTAAGTAGTGTGTGTATAGACTGAAAAGTGGTAACAGAGGAAGAAGAAAATACCCATCAGCCCACCCATTGGCAGAGCTTCATCATCTGGGATTTTATGAATCCAGGCTGGTATCCACTAGATTGCTCACTGTTGTTATTGTGAGTAGATTCTAGTAACGGATCCACCAGTGATTGGAGGAAGGCAAAAGGAGTAATGGTGTAAAGAGCTGAGGGCAGAAGGTTGCAGTGCAAGTGAAAAAAGTGTGTTAAAATTGACTAACATGGTGCCAAGGGCTAACTTTTATTCTGGTGGTCGCCATGATGACAAGGGTAAAAAACAGAGTGTGGATAGAAATTCAACAAATGCTTCTATCCAGGTGGTAAGTTAACTGGTCGACATGTTTCAGCCGGAATTGGCTTTCTTCAGGACCTATGGTAACAACACTACTGCAACAATAACCACAAAAGTGTAGTGAGAGTTACATACCATGAATGAAATGCCTACCATCTGACAGGTTAGTGAATGGTAGCTTCGAGGGTCATGGATGTAGAATCGCCTCTCCTAGAAAGAACAGAACAGTGTATACAGGCACACAGTGTAACAGTAGAAAGTCGCAATTTGCAATCAGACATATGACATCCAACAACACATTGCTCATTCATTATTTTACTTAAGTAATCACTCACCCAAAATTTGCTTGGGAGTGGCCTCATCTCGCCTGGCGCTCGCTCAGGTAATGTGGCCCCACTCTGAAGGAATGAAACAGAAATACCTTAGGAATCACTTCTCTGATATTGGTTCCATTACATAGGATCCCCTGGTGTAAAGCAATGGGCATAGAAAGGACAACGGTGCTCAGCTAGACTGGCCAGGGGATGATGGAAAATATTAGGAATGAAAATACAATAAATTAAGAGTAAAATATGATTACCAAATGGCCATCAGGCCACTCCACCTATCCATTTATATTGGGGGTAGTAATCAAAAGTGTACTATGCACTCTATTTAGCATCATGGTCCACCAACTGTTGTGTATTAGTTGGTAGAGTAAAAAAAAATCCATGGTTACAAAACCAAGTGTATGTTTGGAAAGCAGATATTTTAGTAGAGAAAAGTCCTGAAGTCTAAGTTCTTTGAACACCAAGATCACTCGTTGGACCCTTTTGCAAGAGTCTAAATCGTCAGAAAACTGCGATGTAGTGCAGTAAAATACCCGTGGGTAAACAATTCCAATAGGTTACAAAAGCCATAACCATATTACTCAAGTGAGTCAACATCCGGAAAAACTAACCAGAATGATCTAAATGCCGCTTTGCTCACCTGTCCGTCGGTACCTCCAAGCCCCTCTGAGCCGAGGGGAAGGTAACACGACGGACAGGGACAGCAGCTTAAATACATAATATGCGGACCGTGAAGAAAGCAGCCGGTCTAATACTGCCGTTTCCTCTCAGCGTTGTCAGAAGGTCAAAATGAGAAACCGTATAAGGTAGGAGGGCAGACCAAGGGGAGTGCTTTACACGCCCGTAATGATGGAAACATGTTGTTCGACGAGCGCGTGTAGAAAAACTCATGTTGGCTTGTTATTGGCCCTGAACTGAAAATCGCCAAGCTGATTGGTTAGTGAGTCAGCCAATAGGGGCCGAGCTTATGCCCGAACTTAGAGTTGTAAGAACGGCCTAGTTTTCTCAGAGACACATCCTATGGTTTCCATGATTGGATCGGTGAGTAACCAATCCAGGCCCAGCTGATGCCTATAGGTGACAAAATGAGATGAGGCTGAAAAAACAGAGACGGCCTCGCTCTGTATCGTGCACCGTGACACTAAGTGGTTTCAAAAGAAGGTGTCAATAAACTGTCCCAGCACTGGGAACGTGTAAAAATAGGTTAATTGAAAGTATTATTGAGATAGTTTATCTCCCTGGTGTTCCTTAAAGATGTAGTACGCCGAGTGTTTCAGAAGGAACACCGGATGACAAAACCTAAAGGCGTGTCAGGTGTTGCCCAATCGATATTGAGTATGTAGTGTGGGCATAATACGTCAGTATTATCAGTAAACGAAACAGAGAAGGGAAAAGCACTGAGTAGGGTGTATCATTACACGCCTAGTTGGCTGACTAGTCTGTGAAGAAATTGCCACTAGTAATTAAATTGCAAAACGGCCACCTAGAGGCATGACTACGCCTAATAAAAGAAGAAAAGGTAAATAGCGGTGTCAGCCTCTTTCGTAATGAATCATTCAGGCAGATAGGATAACTATCTCAAAAAGAAGATGAAGTATTAGTAATAATGATTTAAATCAGAGATAGTGGTTTAAATCAGAGATAGTACCCGGCCCAATGACTGCCCAACTGTGGCAACTGCCAAAATTGGTAACAGCCCGAGTCATAAACAGAAAAAATGCTGAAGAGATCTTATGGTCATACTCAGATCAAGAGAACCCCACTAATACTGAGCTAGTTGGTTATCAGATTTGAATCCAAGGGATTTCGTCATTTAACCCCATAGTGTCGCACTTCATTCTGAAAATCCATTTTTGTTCTTTGACAAACAAATAATGGGAAATGTCGCTGACATGATGGGGGATGTAGGGTTGCTCAAGTACTACCCACTTCAAGTCATCAGGAGTGTGTATCATACTCAAGAAATGATTTGTCAGGCGCGTTGCTTGTCGGTTGCGCCTGATGGTGCTTTTGTGCTCGTTAATCCTTAGTTTGACCTTTCTTGTGGTCATACCAACATAGCGAAGGGAACAAGGGCATGTTATAAGGTAAATCACCCTTTCGCTATTACAGTTGGTGTGATGTTTTAATATCCAAGGGCGCACTGTGCCAATGTCCACAGTAAGAGTTTTCTCAGTCTGTGGGCATACAGAGCAACCACCACATGGGTAATGACCCTGGACCCGTGGAAGGTTCCATAGTGTGTTAGAACACTCTTCAGGAGAGGAGCGAGGTCTAGTATGTACTAGATCATCGCGAAGATTGTGGCTTCTCTTGAAGGCGAACATTGGAAATGGAATGTTCACTCCGGCCGTATTCAGAATCCGCCAGTTTTTTCGGACTATCTTTTGTACCTGTGTAGACGCAGTGCTAAACGTGGTGACAAAGGTCAAGTTTTTCAGGGGAGGTTTAGCAAATGGAGGGGCAAGCAAAGCCTCTCGGTGGTTGTTAGAAGCCCTCTTTCGTGCTCTGCGTATCAGGGCATTAGGGTAGTTTCGTTCTCTAAGTTTGGTGCTCAGATCACGAGAAAAATCCTCAAAATCCCTAGTCTCAGAGCAGTTTCTGCGGACCCTCAGAAATTGCCCGAAGGGCAAGTTCTCGCGAAGGGACCGTGGGTGATGACTGTGGAATTGGAGTGACGAATTCCTAGACATAGGTTTCCGATAGAGTTTGCTCGCCAAATGGCCGTCCTTTGGAAAAATCAATAAATCTAGGAACGGGAGTTCAGTCTTGCTATGCTCAACCGTGAACTTGAGAAATTGGTTTTGAGCATTAAGCCAATTAAGAAAGGCAAGTATGGATGTGGTATCCCCACGCCAAACAACCAAGACGTCGTCAATGTATCTCTTCCACAGTACCGTCTGATGGAAGAACGGATTACTGTGGTCGAGTACAGACTTAGTCTCAAAAAGATGGACATAGAGGTTCGCCAAACTGGGGGCGAAAACACTACCCATTGAGGTACCAGATGTCTGTAAGTATAGTGCATCCTCAAATTGAAAGAAGTTTTCCATCATGGCTATCCTGGCTAGTTCCATGATGAAGCTGATGGGTGTGATACTGTCATGTTCTTGTGCTTCTAATAGACTCCCCACTGCCAGTAAAGTCTCCTCCTGCGGGATACAGGTGTAAAGCGATTCTACATCGAAGCTGACAAGGATGTCAGTCTCGATGTTGAATTCGACCTCGGGTAACAGACGGAGGACGTCCTTTGTGTCCTGCAAATAGGTCGGCATTTGTCGTACCAAGGGCCTCAGAAAAACATCCACAAAGGTGGAGAGAGGCTCCAAAAGTGATCCAATACCAGAGATTATAGGTCGACCAGGGGGTGGTCTGACTGGTTTATGGATTTTGGGCAGGGCATAGAAATATGGGGTCACTGGATGGATGGTTACCAGGAACCGGGCCTCTTGGGGTGTTATCCAGCCCTCTGCACTCGCTTCTTCTATCAAGGTCTTGATTTCCAAAGACAGTCTCGCAGTTGGATCTTCTGTAAGAAGGGTGTAGGATTTTGAATCTCCCAGCTGTCTTAAGCATTCCGCACGGTAGGAGGTGGTGTCGAGAATCACTACGGCACCTCCCTTATCGGCAGGTTTTATAGTAATCATGGTGTCCTTGGAAAGTGCGTCCACCGCCATTCTCTCGGTTTTTGACAAATTCTGGTAGGTATCTTGATTTGATAAAGTCAGAGAGCCAATATCATGAATAACAGCCTTCTCAAAGGCACCAACCATTGGAGGCACTTGCTGTAGTAGAGGAGTGAAAGTCGATTTTTGTTTAAGACTGGTGTTGGTGTCTATTTCAATAACTTCCTGATCGTTTTTACAGTCAGAGAAGAAAAAATGAAGGCGGACCTTTCTGAAAAACTTCTCGATTTCACTGCGCAATTGGAAAGCATTACCACCATAAGTTGGGACAAACCCAAGTCATTTGTTAAGGACTTGGTGCTCAATAGAGGTCAAACTCCTTTGAGGATTTTTCTCGTGATCTGAGCACCAAACTTAGAGAACGAAACTACCCTAATGCCCTGATACGCAGAGCACGAAAGAGGGCTTCTAACAGCCACCGAGAGGCTTTGCTTGCCCCTCCATTTGCTAAACCTCCCCTGAAAAACTTGACCTTTGTCACCACGTTTAGCACTGCGTCTACACAGGTACAAAAGATAGTCCGAAAAAACGGGCGGATTCTGAATACGGCCGGAGTGAACATTCCATTTCCAATGTTCGCCTTCAAGAGAAGCCACAATCTTCGCGATGATCTAGTACATACTAGACCTCGCTCCTCTCCTGAAGAGTGTTCTAACACACTATGGAACCTTCCACCGGTCCAGGGCCATTACCCATGTGGTGGTTGCTCTGTATGCCCACAGACTGAGAAAACTCTTACTGTGGACATTGGCACAGAGCGCCCTTGGATATTAAAACATCACACCAACTGTAATAGCGAAAGGGTGATTTACCTTATAACATGCCCTTGTTCCCTTCGCTATGTTGGTATGACCACAAGAAAGGTCAATCTGAGGATTAACGAGCACAAAAGCACCATCAGGCGCAACCGACAAGCAACGCGCCTGACAAATCATTTCTTGAGTATGAAACACACTCCTGATGAGTTGAAGTGGGTAGTACTTGAGCAACCCTACATCCCCCATCATGTCAGCGACATTTCCCATTATTTGTTTGTCAAAAAACAAAAATGGATTTTCAGAATGAAGTGCGACACTATGGGGTTAAATGACGAAATCCCTTGGATTTAAATCTGATAACCAACTAGCTCAGTATTAGTGGGGTTCTCTTGATCTGAGTATGACCATAAGATCTCTTCAGTATTTTTTCTGTTTATGACTCGGGCTGTTACCAATTTTGGCAGTTGCCACAGTTGGGCAGTCATTGGGCCGAGTACTATCTCTGATTTAAACCACTATCTCTGATTTAAACCATTATTACTAATACTTCATCTTCTTTTTGAGATAGTTATCCTATCTGCCTGAATGATTCATTACGAAAGAGGCTGACACCGCTATTTACCTTTTCTTCTTTTATTAGGCGTAGTCATGCCTCTAGGTGGCCGTTTTGCAATTTAATTACTAGTGGCAATTTCTTCACAGACTAGTCAGCCAACTAGGCGTGTAATGATACACCCTACTCGGTGCTTTTCCCTTCTCTGTTTCGTTTACTGATAATACTGACGTATTATGCCCACACTACATAATCAATATCGATTGGGCAACACCTGACACGCCTTTAGGTTTTGTCATCCGGTGTTCCTTCTGAAACACTCGGCGTACTACATCTTTAAGGAACACCAGGGAGATAAACTATCTCAATAATACTTTCAATTAACCTATTTTTACACGTTCCCAGTGCTGGGACAGTTTATTGACACCTTCTTTTGAAACCATTTAGTGTCACGGTGCACGATACAGAGCGAGGCCGTCTCTGTTTTTTCAGCCTCATCTCATTTTGTCACCTATAGGCATCAGCTGGGCCTGGATTGGTTACTCACCGATCCAATCATGGAAACCATAGGACGTGTCTCTGAGAAAACTAGGCCGTTCTTACAACTCTAAGTTCGGGCATAAGCTTTGCCCCTATTGGCTGACTCACTAACCAATCAGCTTGGCGATTTTCAGTTCAGGGCCAATAACAAGCCAACATGAGTTTTTCTACATGCGCTCGTCGAACAACATGTTTACATCATTACGGGCGTGTAAAGCACTCCCCCTGGTCCGCCCTTCTACCTTATACGGTTTCTCATTTTGACCTTCTGACAACGCTGAGAGGAAACGGCAGTATTAGACCGGCTGCTTTCTTCACGGTCCGCATATTATGTATTTAAGCTGCTGTCCCTGTCCGTCGTGTTACCTTCCCCTCGGCTCAAAGGGGCTTGGAGGTACCGACGGACAGGTGAGCAAAGCGGCATTTAGATCATTCTGGTTAGTTTTTCCGGATGTTGACTCACTTTGAGTAATATGGTTATGGCTTTTGTAACCTATAGGAATTGTTTACCCACGGGTATTTTACTGCACTACATCGCAGTTTTCTGACGATTTAGACTCTTGCAAAAGGGTCCAACGAGTGATCTTGGTGTTCAAAGAACTTAGACTACAGGACTTTTCTCTACTAAAATATCTGCTTTCCAAACATACACTTGGTTTTGTAACCATGGATTTTTTTTTACTCTACCAACTAATACACAACAGTTGGTGGACCATGATGCTAAATAGAGTGCATAGTACACTTTTGATTACTACCCCCCATATAAATGGATAGGTGGAGTGGCCTGATGGCCATTTGGTAATCATATTTTACTCTTAATTTATTGTATTTTCATTCCTAATATTTTCCATCATCACCTGGCCAGTCTAGCTGAGCACCGTTGTCCTTTCTATTCCCATTGCTTTACACCAGGGGATCCTATGTAATGGAACCAATATCAGAGAAGTGATTCCTAAGGTATTTCTGTTTCATTCCTTCAGAGCGGGGCCTCATTACCTGAGCGAGCGCCAGGCGAGGTGAGGCCACTCCCAAGCAAATTTTGGGTGAGTGATTACTTAAGTAAAATAATGAATGAGCAATGTCTCGTTGGATGTCATATGTCTAATTGCAAATTGCGACTTTCTACTGTTACACTGTGTGCCTGTATACACTGTTCTGTTCTTTCTAGGAGAGGCGATTCTACATCCATGACCCTCGAAGCTACCATTCACTAACCTGTCAGATGGTAGGCATTTCATGCATGGTATGTAACTCTCACTACACTTTTTTGGTTATTGTTGCAGTAGTGTTGTTACCATAGGTCCTGAAGAAAGCCAATTCCGGCTGAAACATGTCGACCAGTTAACTTACCACCTGGATAGAAGCATTTGTTGAATTTCTATCCACACTCTGTTTTTTAACCTTGTCATCATGGTGACCACCAGAATAAAAGTTAGCCCTTGGCACCATGTTAGTAAATTTTAACACACTTTTTTCACTAGCACATATTTCTTGAGCACTGCAACCTTCTGCCGTCAGCTCTTTACACCATTACTCCTTTGGCCTTCCTCCAATCACTGGTGGATCCGTTACTAGAATCTACTCACAATAACAACAGTGAGCAATCTAGAGGATACCAGCCTGGATTCATAAAATCCCAGATGATGAAGCTCTGCCAATGGGTGGGCTGATGGGTATTTTCTTCTTCCTCTCTTACCACTTTTCAGTCTATACACACACTACTTAGGAGAAAGCAGACACTCTCTAGTCCACTTTGACCAGTAGCACCCCTCTTGTGTTTCTTACATTTTCAAAAACAGAACATAAAAATCATCTTTACTAACAGATGTGTTTTTACACTCTGAGTTCAGGCATACTAAACTCCATTCCCCTATCTTGTCCCAATGGGACATTATGCTTAGTAGATGTTATAAGTAAAAGTCCAATTCTTTCCTATGGGACAGATAGCCTTGCAGTGGTGAAAAACGAAATACACTGTAATTCACCACCAGGACATGTCACACACACCAGTACATGTCCAACTTTTGACATACACAACACCCTCCCCACAGGGGTACCTTCGGACTACCTTAAGGGTGACTTATATGTACGAAAAGGGACGATTAGGTCCTGGCAAGTGGGTGCACTTGTCAGGTTGACATGGCAGTTACAAACTACGTGCAGACACTGGAGTGGCTGGTCTGAGACATCTTTTCAGGGCTGCTTCGGTTGGTGGTCAATCAGAGCTGCAGGCCCACTAGCAGCATTTGATTTACAGGTCCTGGCACTCTTAGTGCACTTTACTAGGGACTTACTCGTAACCCAAATATGCCAATCATGGAAACCCCAATCCATAACGCAGTTTCAAAAAAGGAGCACTTGGACTTTAACACTGAATAGCAGTAAGAAAGTGAGCAGAGACATAAAACCAGCAAAAACAGACCCAAAACCGGGAGGTCAGAAAGCAAAAAGCCAGGGGAAACACGCCAAAAGATGCCAGGTCTAACACTGACTTTCTGGATGTCTAGTGAGCACGGCATCCAACCACAGTACAATACAATTATTAAACTACTGTGCACAATGTAAGCTGAAGAATAGACTATTGGCTGGTGTCTATGGGCCTGATATCCTAGATTGGGCACACTGACATTCTACGCAGATACTTATCAGACCACTCTCCAATAGTGCTTTTAAAAAAAATAATTTTATTGAGCAGAAAAGGAAAAAGAAAGAACAACATACAACATAAATTTAACTTACAGGCCTGTCAAGGCACCAGCTATCTGTACAATTACTTACATGTCAATTGGATACAAGGCAATACAATGTGTGACATTAATTCTATAGAGACTAAATACCACACTTTACATATTAGCACTTGATGTCATAATAGGACGGTTTTGTAAATACGCTGACAGAGGTTTCCAGTAGTCTCTAGGTTTGGACCCTGTGGGCAGTTCTTCCTCATAAGTCCGTAGCGTATCCTTGCAGTAACACAAGTCTTGCAGCCACTGTTCATGTGTGGGGCATTTCCTACTATTCCAGTTCATAGATATCCGTATTTTTGCCAATAAGAGAGCAATTACAGAAAACGTACGTTTAGTCGATCGGAGAGTGGGTACAATACTCAATAAACAAGTACGGATTGTGCATTCTATATTAGTTCCCAAAATACCATTCAAAATACCCACAAACTCTTCCCAGTATTCTCTGATCTTTGGGCAGAACCACGCTAAATGAATAAAATCCGCATTATCAGCTTTACATCTTTTACAACATGCCTCAGTTTGAAGCCCACATTTCTTTAGTTTAGCCGGTTTATGATACGTTTGATGAAGATATTTGTAATGTATAAGTCTCAAGTTACCATTCGGGGTGAGCATGTCCGTCAATGTACAGCATGTGGTCCAGTCTTCGTCGGTCAGGGGCGTCTCCAAAACATTTGACCACCTGTCTTGTGCTTTTTGTGTATTACTAGCGATATCAGACTGTAATAGCTCATATAATTTGGACTCTAAGTGTGTATTGTGCGGGACCGTAATAATCATTTGCAGGGCTTGCACTGTTTCCGGCTCCTCTGGGAAGGTCTTATATAGTTCCTTGACTGCACTGCTGAGTCTATGATAAGCAAATCTAAAAAGAAGGGTCTGATTACTAATATAATCTAGATCGTCGAGTGTCTGGAAAGTGCCATTTCGGTATAAGTCCCCCATTTCGGCTATCCCGACCTGCAGCAAGAGGGACATACTCACTTTTTCCCGAGTTACTGATAACGCTGGGTGATTTGACAGTGGCAGTGCTGCAGCATAGAGTGGAAGTGTATGCACTAATTTTCCAATTCTCTGCCAGGCCATATTCGTGGTATGAATAGTGTTTCCTTCTTTTTTCGGTACCTGCGTAAGTGGATTGACCACTCCCCAATAGTTCTTGTACAGGACTGTAAGCAAGTCACCACACATACTGGAACATGGGGATCTAAACCAGAATTCTAATTGGATGTCTCTTTCAGAATCAGCTGCCTAAAGCATTCACTTAACACTCGGACCTCAACCTGGTCTCTGTGCTGTGGATGACTTCATTTTGGAAGGACTTTAAAGCGTATGTTGTGGGAAAAGGAATAGCAAAGGAAGCAAAGACATTAAAATTGCTTTGATAATGATAAACATGACTTGAAATGTTTCTTAGGTAGCTGCAAAAGATTATACACTGGATCATAATTATGCCACACCTTCCTGAATGAATGAACCATTAAGCAATTAAAGGGAAGTTGCAAAGCAGGAAGGGAGATTCTTAGAAAAGCAAGCTGAGGAATTGTGTATTAATAAAAAATTGTGCATTATTATCAATCTGCAGAATCTTAATCTGCACTCAAATTCACACATGTATACTGATCTGATGCTATTGCATTTGAAACGATTTTGATATGACCTGTTAAAGTGTGGTATCCTGGCTTATGCTAACTAGGCCTAAATTAGGTTTCAATACCATCTTGTCAAAAATGTCTGTCACATTCACTGTTTATTTCTGCTCCACATAGTCAAGCAAGCCATGTTTGTTTATTTCTGAATGACACTGTTCTTGAAGAAGACTCTCTGGCTTGGACGTAGAATGTAACATTTTTTCAAGGCTCTTACATGTGGTTTTGCATTTATTCACAATGGCTTACTGTTGTTTATGTAACTAGTTTGTTCAGACACCTCCAGATGACATTAGGCCAGGGGTTTAGGGAGTATTCATTATTCACACAGTAGGTTAGTGCTTAGATAGTAAGGATGTACAATGTTTTTAAAGTCTGTATTCTAATTTGTTGTACATGTATTTTCTTCCTCGCACCATGATTCAGCAGTTTTCATACTGTTCCATGGGGACATTTCATACATAAATGCCCGATTTTGGGGGTGAGTCAGAAGTCCTTTACTGCGCTACTAGTTATGCTGTCTGAGTTCTTAATGATTTTCCTTCATATTTGGAACTTGGTCTTTTATGGATTTTGCCTGTTACTATGTATTGCTCTATTAAAGAGAGTTTTCATTGCAATGACTTTAGGCATATAAATGAGATTAGCTGTATTTGCACAGCATTCCTGATCCACCTAACCAGTGGGACTGTTTTTGTAGTGTAAGGTTTAAGGAGTTAAGCACACTCACAAAACTCAGGGCAATAGACTGGAGAAAGGTAGAACACCCAGTTGAGTACTGTCCAGGACACTTTGAAATATTGCATGCGTTCACACCACTATCGGTCTAGAGACACTACTACAGTGCAGTAGAGACTATCTCATTAATATCACACATGGGCCATACTCCTAGCCCCATCCTATTATATGTGGACGATGCAGTTCTAATAGACAAACTGCAAATAGTCTCTAGCACCTCTTAGACTTGTTTTTAACGTATATGGAGGACCTAGACCTCAAAGTTAATTTTTCTAAGTCCGATATCATGACCAATGGTAGACCCGGCACCAAATAAAAGTCTTTTAAGATGGACAAATCTGCCCTATCAAAGGTTAAACGTTTTAGTTATCTAGGGTTTTTGTTTCAACAATCTCTGAGCTGATCATCGCTCATAACACTGGGAGGCCAGACTTTTGGAGGAAATTTTGAAGCCATTTTTAGATTTGCCAGCAAGCTTCAAAATAAACCAACTGAAGCAATGCTGAATATTTACAAGAGTAACTGTGTGTCAACGTACGTTTATGGTACTGGTCTCTGGGGGCATAATTGCGTAGAAACTTTACAACGCATTGCGAATCAAATTATGCATAGACTTTTATCAGTCCCGGGAAGCACTCCCTCTCTAATTTGTCACAAAGACCTTGGCATGCTGTTTCTGAAAGATGTGATAGGGCTAGCACCCCTATTACTTGAGACAAAAATGTGGTCCTCACAGGAGGCTGGATTAACAAGATCTTGTATCTGCAATTGCCTGCCATTAGATGGGGCAGATCACATACCATCGCTTAAGTACGTGAAGGTTTATTTTGCGCTGTTGTGTCTGTCCGATTTTTACAGTTCCCCTTTTTTAATCGGCCCACATTTTAAGCCATGTGTTAAAAAAGCATACTTTGAGCACTGCATAAATAACATCTTAGATGTGTCCCAAAACATGCAAAGTATTGTAAGTTAAGCTCAAGTAACAATAACCTCTGGCCTGGAGCCCTACCGGGAATGAATTATACCTCCTACTTATAGGTAATGGCTTACCCTTTTTAGACTAAGTACTTTGCACTTTTAATTTGTCACTCCCGCAACGGTCGCCTGGCATCATGACCTACCCACCTGCAAGTGCGACAATATCGCAACTCAAATTATCAGCCACTTATTTATTTTTTTGCCACTTGTGCCAGGAGCAAAGACTTTGTTCCTAGACATCCCTTTTATGGAAGGCCAATGTGAGACAGTACAAGGAAGGGCTACTGTTTATGCAGGCACTAGGTTCTTCGAAGTTTGCTGTGCAGGGCTCAATTTTATAAAATCAGCATTTCACATTTGGAGGGGTTATGAACCTTAAAAAATGCAGTTTCTGTATTGTAATTGTATTGTAATTGCATTTATATAGCGCTTACTACCCCTGATGAGGCGTCAAATCGCTTTTTCGGCGAGTAGCATGCTACTCCACGACCCGTAGAGGATTAGTGTTGAATTACTATAGTGAAACATGCAAGTACATTTTAAGTGGTGGATAGGTTAGTCAGTTATTTGGATTTGGAATGATAGCAGAAGGATAGAGGAGGACAAAGGTTGGTATTTATATAGCGCTTGTTGACGCACGCTATTCAGGAAGCCTATAAAGGATTAGTGGTGAATTAATATGGTGAAATATGAAGTAATTTCAGTGGTAGATATTAGTAAGTTACTTGGAGTGAGAAGGATAGCAGAGGGATAGAAGGGGAAGAAAGATTTGCATTCATATAGCACTTGTTACCCCTGATGGGTGTTGAAGGGCTTTTCTGGCGAGTAGCACGTCAATTCGGAACCCATAAAGGATTAGTGTTGAAAATTAGTATAGTATAAATATGAAGTAATTTGAGTAGTGGATATGGTATTCAGTTATTTGGGTAGTATATTAGTATAGTTGAATATGGAATTTGAGAAGTGAACAAGTTAGTCTGTTATTTTTGATTGAAAAGGATAGTGGAGGGATAAAAGAGTGAAGGTTTTTTTTTTTAGGTCTTAGCAGTAGGAGGAGTCTTTTGGATGAGTAAAAAGGAGTTTTGGAGGGGAGGAGTCAGAGAGAAGAGTTTAGAAAGGTTTGTTTTAGGGGATCGGTATACTAAAAAGAGGTGTCAGATGATGTAAGGAGGTGAAGAGTAGGAGAGAGTCTAGAAAGGGTTATTTTGGCGATCATAGTAGTGGTATGGGGTTTGGGATAAATTGTAGTGTAGTTCCTATATTCCCAATAGGCTTTGTGCATTAGAATAATATATACTATAGTTTAGACGTAGGACTGAGGTCGACTAGGTCTCTATTGTATATATTAAACTTAATTGTGAGTGCCAGCTAGCTCAGAGGTCACTAGAAACGTTCTCGAATTCAAAAGAATGGATTTGTTTCTGACAACCACATAAACATGACAACTTTGTTTCCCAAGAATAAGAAATCAATCTCTAGAGTCACGGAAACAATAGATAGCTATTTTACTCAGTCAATCGTGCATGCTTCGTTTCACCAGAGGTGCTTGAGAAAAATAGAGAGACGGGCGTTTTCAATAAAAAAGTATTTATTGAACAGTCTTCGTTCTCAAGCATAAGAAGTGTACTGCTACAATCGTAATACTGGTTATAAAGTACAAGGCATATAATATGAAGAGTATTATAAAATAGAACTGTAAGAGCATGATATGGTTTCTAAGCCAAATATTGCCTAAAACATATAAAATACATACAGTGTTAAAATAATGATTAAAAGTACTCAACTTGTGCTTGTAAAATACGCCTACCCCGGTGTACCTAACCTAAGTCTAGTACGAGGGAAGAAGTAAGTGAGGTGTAGCCTAAGTTTAGTATTCTTTGCCAAGAATCTATTTCAAGAATTCTCTTAAGGGTCTAATCAGCTCCGTACCTTGGTTTTAGAATGAAGGAGGTCTTGTATCTCTCAGGACTCAATTTCCCAGCAACCTGCAAGTGTAGCCTGGAAACACTGGAGCTGGATTTCTCGGCAGGAGAAAAGACAGCGTCTCTCAGTGCGTCAGCTGGAGGGTCGGCTTCCTTCGGCACTTGCTGCTGCAGGGCGTCGGGCAAGTAGTTAGTCGATCTGCTCCAAACCACCGTGTGTTTGTCTGGGAAAATGTAGGCATATTTATACTTTGAAGGTGCCGCGTTTGACGTATGATTGGACCTAATAACGTCACTCAAAGACTCAGTTCTTTGAAAACTCCATGATTTCCTAGATAAATTAGTATTCAGGCGAGGGAAAGTCCCTAGCTGCTGAAGGCGGGTTTTTCTAAGAAATCGTTGTTGATTCTCGGAACTTAGTGGAAGTAGCCATGCCGTATTTGGGCTGCATACGCTCAGTCTAAATATGGTATTGATTTCTATGCCTATATAAGGATCGGGTAATTTATACCTATATATGGGCATGAATCGGGAAAATTACACTAGGGTCCTAGATTCCTATTCAACAAAATGAGAGAGTGGATGTAGAGTATGTAAAGGATGTGAGATAGGGTAGTGCATTGGAAGGAGTAGTAGAAAGAAGTTTGAGATGAGTCAGAAGGTTGGGCTAGAAGATATATTAAACGAAGTATAGGCTGAAAAATAGGGTAGGGCATTGGAAAGGCTAATTTAGAAGAAAGTGATAAATATATAGATCCATAAGTAGATTGAAAGTACATAGATACATAAAGGAGGTAAGTATATGTAGAGTAAAGATATTGATAGAGGCACAGGATGAGAAATATGGTAGTGCATTGGATATGCTTTTTCAGGAGAAAAGTAACAGACACACAGATCCAAGTACATGGAAGGTACATAGATGCACAATGGAAGTATGTACATGTAGACCAAAGATGATTTTTACTTATTTATTATTATTTTTTCTCTTAACAACATAATATTATTTTACATGTGTATTCAAAGTAATACACAAAGATAGGTACATATATATAGTGAAAACAAATGCTTATATACAGAGGGATATGCTGTAAATTTCTGTTTGCGTATGGTGCTTATGTGGGGAAGAGCCAAATCTTGAGTAGTTTTCTGAAGATAAGGTGGTTGTCGGTGGACCTCATGTTGGGGGGTAAAGAGTTCCATAGTTTGGCTGCTTAAACAGAGAAGGATGTGCCACCCATGGTTCTTTTCTTGTATGGTGGGATTTTGAGGCGAGATGCTCCTTTCGAGCGGAGGTTCCTTTGTTGAATGTGTTTGGTGATTTTATTCCTGATAAAGAGTGGTCCTATTCCATGTATTGCTTTGTGGGTGATACAAAGCAGCTTGAACGTGGATCTTCTGGCAACCTGTAACCAATGCAGGGCTTTCAAGGCAGGGGAGATGGGGTCTCGTGGTTTGATATGCAAGTGTAGTCTGGCAGCCGAGTTCTGAATCCGTTGTAGACTTTTCATGGTTGTTAAAGGTGATCCACGGTAGAGGCTATTGGTGTAATCGAGTTTGGACAGAACAAGGGAGATGGTAGCTTGGACCTTGTGTGGAAATCCCAAATGAGGGAAAATTAGTTGTAGCGTTTTTATAGTAGCAAAGCTTGATCTTGCTAGTTTATCCACTTGGGCATTCATCAACAGCTTGGAGTCCATGGTCATTCCGAGGTTTCTTACTTCCTTCTATACTTTAGGCAGTGATCTCAGTTCATCAGGCCATGCGGCAAGCGGGTTGTAATGTTTCCAATCGCCACACGTGAGTATTTCAGTTTTTGAAGCATTCAATTTAAGATGGCTCCAAGTCATCCACTGATCCACGGCTCTGAGACAGCTGAAAATTGGTGATTTTCTAATGTCTTTGGGGCATTCCAGTTGAAGGAGTATTTGCGTGTCATCTGCATAGGTATAGCACGTGAGGTGAAATGTATTGATCAGTACTGGTAATGACTTCATATAGATGTTGAAAAGCATGGGCGAGATGATAGAACCTTGAGGGACCCCTGCTTTTGTGGAGTATGGTTTGGACGAGAAAGGTAGGGTAAGGATGACATTAGTTCTGTTTCGAAGGTAGACCCGATCCAGTCTAGAGCAGTTCCCTCTATGCCAGCTTCATAAAGTCTTTGTTTCAGAGTGTCATGGTCAACCATGTTAAAGGCAGCTGAGAGGTCTAAGAGAAGTAGCGCAGCAACCCCATTGCGGTCAACTGTATTCTTTAGGTCATCCCAGATGGCAAGGAGGATAGATTCAGTGCCTCTTCCCAGACGGAATCCTGTTTGGAAGTCTGAAAGTATGTCATTCTCTTCAATGAATTGTGTCATATGGGTGAACACTGCTCTTTCTATCAGTTTGCCCAGGAAAGATCCATTTGTAATGGGTCTGTAGTTATCAGGGTTCAGTGGGTCCAAGTTTGTTTTCTTTAGTAAAGGGCATATGTATGACTTTTTGATTTCTTCTTGAAATATTCCAGTAGTTAAGAAATAGTTGATGATTCTTCTTACTGGAGTGGCAGCAGAGGTTGTTAAAAGAATTGTCTTGAAAGTTTGTGGCGAACAGGGGTCAGAAGGGCTGCCGGCAGGCCTGCTTGCTTGGAACAGGTCCATAAATTCATTGTGTGAGATGTTATGAATTGTACTGAATATCCTTGGTTTTATCTGACTCAGTGACATGTTTTTATTTACCTTATTTTTATAAATATGTGATCTGCTTTTTTTGTGTGCTTTTGTGGACTCTCGCCAAATTAAGTTTATCTTGACTTGACTTGATATCATACTTGCATGATTGGAAAGGTTCACATGTCTGTCGATTTACTAGAGGCAATAAAGTAGCTGCAGAGTGGTGAGGAATCTGGGCCTGATGGGATTTCAATTCAATTGTATGAAGCTCATGCTGATTTATTAAGCCCACACCTACGTAAGGAGTATAAAGAAGCCATTCTGTAAGGGGACCTTCCCACAATTACATGAAAGGACATGTGGTTAGCACATCTCAAACCAGACAGATCATAAGACCTCTGTGAATCATATAGACTACTGTAATTGCTTTACATTAACAGTATGATATTTGCAAAAGTGTGTGTTGGTAGATTAAAAGAAAACCACTTACGTCAGGTCTGGTACTTCCTGACCAGACTAATTTTATAACCAGCTACCCAACATTGTTACATGAAATACTCTCCTAGCAGTGGTATATCATTTAGACCCTCAATTACCGGCAGAATAGCTTTTTTTTTTACAGTAAAAAAGTAAAAGGGGCCTGGTTAGGCATTTTATTAAAATTAACTTGTTCCGTAGAATCCCTTGGCCAGAGTGTTTATCAATGGGCAGTGGCACCAGACAGTGTTGCCCCCTCTCACCACTCCTATTTGCCATTTCCATCGAACCCTTGACCTCTATGTACAGGCAGCTGCATGCCCATAGAGGAATTGATATAGGTGGCAGGCCATTGGTTGTATACCTGTACATGAACGATGTCCTTCTGTATATCCAGAACACAACCGAAAACATAAATCCTATTGTTCAAGAAAACGACTGATTCAGTGTTATCTCAGGACTAAAAATCAATTGCACAAATCGAAGTAGCCAGAGGGTCATGTTTATTCATTGGGCAAGGACATGTCCATACATAGGTATGCTTTGGGGGGTGAGTGATGACTGCACTATTCAAAATGAGATAAATCCTTGCACCGTTGTTCCTATTATTGGCACTGTTGGGCTTGAAGATTTGTAGCCTGGGCTCTACTTTAGGCAAAGTGTGGAATTGCAGTGTGACGGATGAAAGGTCCAACACCTACCCCTACACCTACACCTAAAAAATGAAAACAAGACGTATGTTATTGTAGTGATTTGATTTTCCTCATTAAGGACTGGTCCATCCAGTGGCAAGATCGTGGGACTTCAAGGACCCACTGAGAACATAACCTTTTTTTTACAAGTTTCTTTATTGCATTTAGAACAGGTAAAAAAGAAACAAAAAACCATAATAGTGAGAATTCCGAAGCGCCACTCAAAAACGACACAACATCACATAAAACAAAATTAACAAACATGAACGGCGGAGTAACAATAGCCTAAAGCAAACATAAGGAGTGCTGGAACGTTTCAGACACTCACTCCCAGTCACAGATCTGGGTTGAATCTAGCTCACTTCGCCACCCCAGTTCATACCACAAAACCGGTCCCAGGATGCTTGTTTCGGGTCCAAGGAAGACCTGACTTGGCAGTTCAGGCTAGACTGTTCCCATGATGAACAGGGTCAAGACTGATTTGCACAAGGCTGGGTCTGAACTTGGGTGGCGGAGTAAGCTAAAGAAGAATGATGGATTCAACCCAGATCTGTGACTGGAGGTGAGTGTCTGAAAAGTTTCACAGCTCCGTCAGTCATCTCCTTGTGTTTGTCACTATAGTCTAGACATGTCACACCCCCATCCTCAGGTGTGGTACCATGTCATAATGAAGAAGGCCCCTGCATGGACATGGGTTGCAGTATGGTGTATCGTGGCAATAGTCCCTGGGGGTACAACATGATTTGGAAGGACACCCAGGAGCATGTCTGCGCCAGTGCAGACTAATTCACATATGGAGATATAAGAAGCCCTGTAGGCCAGTGCGAGTGGTCACTCTGGGCCAGTATACCACAACTGGAGTGCCCGTCAGGACCCCTCAATGAGATCCACACCCCACGGTTGTAAGGGGCAATGTTGGTGTGGCTGTATTACATATATGGAGTCCTCATAGGGGCATGGTCCCGCTATCTCATGTGCTGGGATGGCTCATCGTATGAGTTGAAGGATGGGGCAGAAGGACCTACGGTAGTGCTTAGGGTGGATGTGCATCATTTTTGCCTCTAATTTTCTGATGTAGGTATCCCAACACCCATCTCGAGCATCCCCCCTCCATATGTATGTGCCACTGCGAGGACATCTAGATCAGCTTTCGCCCATTTCAGCAATGTGGAGAGCCAACAGTATGTGTCGGGACTGTATGAGTCTTCCAGGATGTGACGATTTGCCGTTGAAGAGTATGATGGCTAGATCAAGGAATCCATTAAAGTACTTATCTCCCTTAGTCTTGGGGGTAAGACCGAGTAGGCATGATTCCAGGGCAGGACCAAGTGCTTCAGCAAAGTGGAGGTAATTCTGTGGCTTCTCCCCAGGCCTGCTTCATCACCGGGTGCTCCAAGACCATGTGATCAAAAACCTGCCTCATCTGCTCTACATCTGGGGTATGCAGATGATGCTTTAGGAGACATGTGCTTAATGCGTTTCGGTGTGAGGTGTGCCTGATGCAAATAGTTACATTGTGTGTAATAGAAATGTGGATTACTTGAAACCTCCTTTACATGCTGTAACACCCGGGTCCAGAGACTGTATGTGAATTGAGTCTCGAGGTCCGCCATTCATCGGTCTTTGGCCCTGTCATCCGACTCACAGTGGGAAGAGTGCAACGCAACATGACCATAATAATGTTCTGTGTGACAGGATTGCGTGCAGTGGTGGTGTAGTGTTGTGATTGCTTGCTGTACGGCATGATATATCAGGGAATGGCCTGCCACAATGTCATCAGTGTCCATATTCTCAAGAAAGATAATTAGTGCAGCCACCATAAAAAGGTCACCCATTTGGTCAAACTCTGCCTCTCTCCAAGGCGACATGTCATGGTGTTGTTGGGTCACCTCCTGGAGTGCCAGCAACTGCCAAACGGGGATCAGTGGGGAGTATGGAGGATGGGGCCTGTTGCCTTGCTTCTGAGCATGCCAGCAAACATGTACTATCTTCATTTGATGCATCCCATCTGGTCCAGTGGCTGTGTCAAGCCAGTGCATCGGCACTGCAGCAGAGCTGCTGCATAGTACAACTCTTAATTGGGACCACGCTCAAAAAGCAGGCGCTGGAGTATGATGAGCGCTACCCGTCTACTGTCTGAGTCCCATATCAGCTCCAGCAGACCATGGAGGTCGTGAACAAAGCGCTTGAGGAGGGAAAATGGTACCGCCGCAAAGAAGTACAGGAGTCATGGCAAGATAAGCATTTTGGTGATTGCCACCCGGCCCAGCAGGTACAGCTGCATGGACAACCTGAAAGGGAGGGATTTACAGGTCTAGCCTGAGGTCCTACCCATGTCAGTGTTGCCCTCCACAAGGTCCTTGTCCGAGTGGGAGATCTGTACACCCAAGTACATGAGCATTTCAAGGTGCTATTCCAGCCCAAACCGTGCCAGGGCCCTCCTGTTATGCTCAGGAACCAGAGAGAGTGGGAACAGGCAAGACTTGTAAATGTAAATGTAAATGTATTGCGACTTATATAGCGCACGTATTACCCGAAGGCATCAAGGCGCTTGCCTTGGGAACCCGTCCTGGCTTTTCCCTGTGAGATAGCCCCTACTGGGTATCCCCAGGGTGAAAGCCAGGCATCCCGCAGCGGGTGGGCCGCCGTAGTGGAGATTAAGCAACTATTGCCCAGAGTTGCAGCGTGGGACCCCATGATTAGAATAGGCACCGAGGCGAGAATTATTGAGTCCGTGGACATTTTGGGCTCAGGACCCTGCCGCGTCGGGAATTGAACCCTGGTCCCGGGCCAGACGTCTGCATCAGGGTCTGCCGCTCTAATCAGTGAGCCACACTCCTCCACTTAGACCAATGTACTCTGAAGCCTGACACGATTTCAAATTCCTCCAGTTTCTCCATCAGGGCTGGAAGTGTGGCAGTGGCATCATGCAGATAAATAAGGACATCATGTGCTTATAAAGAGATGATATGAAACTTGTCATGTACTAGGAAACATCAAAGCTGTGCTTGCAAGTGCAGGCAGCATTTCAGGGGCTCCATGGCCAGGATACAAATCAACAGGGACAGGGGGCAACCCTCGCTGTTGAAGCTATGTAGGTCAGAGCAGTGAAATATCAACTGTACCATCCTGACTCTTGCTTTCTGGTTCCTTTAGAGGGTGCATATCTAATTAAGTTACCTCGGCCCTATACTGATTTCCTCCAGATTCGCCAGTAGTGAATCCTACCCAAGTATGTCAAACCCCTTTTCTAACTCAAGCGACACCACCAACTGTTCTCCCGTCTGACTCGAGGCACCTTTCCTCAGATGAAGTAGTCGTCGTATGTTGAGAAAACTATTGCATTCTGGAATAAACCCACATTGATCTACGTGCACTAGGGTATTAGCAACAGGGAGCAGCCAATTGGCCAGGGCCTTCCCTAATATCTTCTAGTCTACGTTTAAGAGGGAGAGCGGCCAATATGAGGGGACTTCGGGGGGGATCCCGGACCAGTTTTGACACCTCTATCAGCATCTCACGGAGCAAGTCTGGGATCTGCCCCTTCTTCCTTTCTTACTTAAAATCTTCCAAGAGAATCTAGGAAAGGTGTGCACTGAAGGTGGCATAATATTCTAGTGTAACTCCATCCGTACCTAGAGTTTCGTTTCATGCAATTTGGGTCATAGCCACCCTTATAGCATCAATTTGAAGGGCCTCATCATGTTCATTGGAGCGGAATCAATCAGGGTAATGTTAGCCCATGAAGAAACCCCTTGATCCTGTTAACAGGTGGGCTGTACGCATCCACATACAGAGAGTGATAGTACTTTGCAAAAGTGGCAATAATGGCCACTTGCGTATTAACCACTGTGTCACCCCTAAACTTGATTGCTCCTACTGATGGAAACGCCTGGTCCTCTGTAACCAGCCATGCCAATAGCCTGCCCGAGCGATCCCCTTCCGAATGGAGAAGGGCAAGGCAGTGACTATAGTCATATTTCCCCTACGGTGCCTCTAGATCCCTATGACTCTTTCTTGGCTTCTTGTGTCTTTCCTCCCCATCGGCTAACCATGAGACCTTGGTCTCAAATAGTCTTAACTCCCGCTACATGTCCAGAAGCTTCATGTGCAGGGCCTTACGTATCCCCTGACGTAGTGGCAATGCATGGCCCTCTGATGACCACCTTGTGGAAATCCCACTTCAGTGCCCTGGAGGGGTGGTGCCAGGGTTAAGTTCGAAGTATTGAGTAATTTGTATTGAAAGGGCCTCCCTGAAGGGGGGTTTTCAAGTGGCTTGGTCTGGAACCTCCAGGGCTGTTATGTCATCAGCAGTGGGCAGTGATCTGAGAGGGTGCGCACCAAGGACTCCGTCACAGTTATCTGCATGCTCAATGGTTCATTGCAGAGGAAAAGATCAAGTTTAGTTTGGAGGTCATGGACCAGGTAATAAAACAAGCTATTGATGTCCAGATGGTGCAAGCACCACATATCAAACACACACTTGTTAACCATTGAGTCCTGAAAGTATTGTGACACTCTGACATACATCTGGAACACAATGAAAGCCTCTGCCTGATGTGCTTGGATTGTGTGGGTCCCCGAAAATAGCTGGGGTGAGGAGACCTAAAAAAGTAGAGTGAATAGTGTTGGAGGCATAAACAACCACCAGCCTGAGGGGAGCACCATCCATTTGTCCCTCCACCACCTAGTACCTATCCTCGGTGTCAACTTTGTGCATGTCTTTCACAATTGGTACCCCCAGGGCAATCCATAACATGACCCTCTTTGCATATGGGATGCCCCCTCCATTTTACATGTACTTTTTGTAAGTCTGCCTGTGTCAAATGCTTCTCTGGCAAAAAGCTATGTGTGTGCAAAGCCACTTAAGATATGAATGAACCTAGTACTTCTCTGTAGTAGTGGCCCTGCCCTTCACATTCCAGATTACCAAGTTATAATGTGGGGTCGTGTGGCCTGTAGGTATGCCAATTGGGTATGGTGGTAAGTAGTGATGCATCACATTCCACGATTCCCATTCCCCAAAACTTCAGTGTGTAAGCAACCCCAAACGTCCAATCAATGATAAAGAGACCAGTGGAGTACAGGGCTATGCTACAGAATTATGTGTAGAAAACGTAATCTATGCATCAAAAGAAAACACAACATTTGTAATCCCCTGACCACGACTCCCCTGAGTGACTAGCCATAACCATCCTACAAATGAACAAAAACCAAAGAGAAATGTGTCATAAAATACACGTCCTGTTTTAAAAGGTCAGGGCTCACAGACACAAGGGTCCTCTCCAATGATCTGGGCGTCTAATCCTTTCTCGTGAGGTTCCAAGGTGTCTCCAAAAGTTTCTGGTGAGCAGTCCACACCACTTCTCACACAGAAAAGACCAACCCCCCACCCTCCATAGCAGATTATCTGCCAGTCATGGCGTCAACTCCTGCCCCTGGGAGTACTCCCAAGCAGAGGCCATTGCCGTGTAAATATAGGATCTGTGCATTTAGATAACATAAACTAAGTGACTGGTGTCCAGACTGATTCTAGGAACCCCCAAAGGATATGTTAGTCTGTATACCAGCTAGCTCACAGTGCCAGTATGAACCCCTCTTACCAAGGAGCGAATAGTTTCTTGCAACTATTAAACATGACAACCCTGACCCCTCAGGGTTAGTGGAAACAGTACAATACTTTTCACTCAGTGACTCGTGCTTACTTTGTCTCAGAGAGATACACAGAATAAATGGTGTGGATGTTTTAATAAGTATTTATTGAACCAGCATCATTCTAGTATAGAATACATGTGCTGCCACAACCATGAGACAGACACAGAAACAGATATAAATGATTATGAGCACCAGTAGAGTAAAGAAAAGGTAGAATTCTACCATAGTGCTAAAACAATGACTATATGCAGGCACACAGATAATTAACAGTAGAAATGCGTGCTCCTACGATGCAGACCCTAACTAGATGTACCTAGGTTTACCTAGCATGTATGTAGGTGTATAGCCAAGAACCTCCTTAGGGTAGAGCCAACCTCATTACCTGATGTGGGAGAGCAAAGGACCCCGACTTGGTCTCGTGATGGACACCCCGCAAGGGATGTCAGACCACTGCGTGCTGCAGTGTCTGCATGCAGGGACCTCAGCCTCTCACGTCAACATGTCGGAATCTGAGTCTTTTTCCTCTGGTTTGCCCATTGAAGATGTAGTGGTTATATTCACGAAAGGTACCCTCAGGGGTTCTACCTAGAAATATACAATGGGCATGTCAGGCAAGGATGACAATAGAGAATGGCCCTTATACAGAGTTATTATGCAGAAGATGGTAATCCTGCATTGATACTGAGAATCCTCATGCATCATGCATGAGGTGAGTTTTCTGACAAAACCGCACAACAGTCATGTAGCACCTAACTAGGTAAAAGGTTAGCACCAGACCCGTTATGTAGAACAATGGTAGGACAGATGTAGGTAAAAGGTCATGTAACTACCTAGGCCTATATTGGGGTACATTGGTGTTCATAACCCCATAGAGCCATTAGTATCCGACTGTCAGAGGCACAGTTTGACAGCAGCGCCTCAAAAGAGTTCTGGTTTTATGTAGCACCACTTGCCCTGCCTCTGCTCGCTCCGTGGCAGTCTGTGCCCTGAAGGGGCAGCTCTGGGTCCCCCTCTCCTGCTGTGCCTCAGTTGCAATGTCAGCCATTTACTAATGATCCAGTCATCTGATGTGGGCTTCGCAATTCCCTTGGCATGAAACCAGACCTATGCGTTTCCAGGAGTCAAGAAAGAATGGGTTCACTCATCATCCATCACCTCAAGTTTAGTAGGATAAAGAAGAGCATACTTCAGGCCTAGCTCCTGGAGGAGTTGCTTGACCACAGTATGCAACTTGCGAAGAGGCTGCATGTCCACAGTAAAATCTGCACTCAAAGTGCCAAGAACCTTTCATCCAAAACAACTGCAGAATCAAGTCTCTGTCTCTATCATTAAGTTGTTTCGCACTTACAGGACACATATGGGCCCCCGATGGTGGTGACCTCCCTAGTAGACAATGTGCTTTCTCCACAGAGAAGAATGTAGGTACATTGCTTGTCAGTACTGTGGGCATCAGCCACTGTTCGAGGAATAGTTCCGTACTCAGGTCCCCCTAAGCATTCCAGAAAGCTCAAGAAGTGGACATTATTATGCCTCGAGAAGCCCTCTGCCTCCTCCAATGTGGAGAGGTCATCTCCGCTCTCATGTCCTTCAGATGGGTTTGGAGTTTCTGCAATGTGGGTCGCATCGTGGTTAATGTGGATTCAGCATTGCCCACACAGTCCACCAGTTTCCTACAGAGCAGGTTCACATCCAAGGAGACTGCCTTGATCTTGGAATTCAGCGTGGCTGCGGAGAGTGGCCCAGACTGCTGACTCCATTATCTGGAGAGGCGGAAGGGCCCGCTACATCCCCAAAACGTGAGGTGGAGTTCTTAGCAGATTTCGGCTTCACCATCATGCCCACATTGGTATCAACCCCAAGTGGATGCCCCAGCAGTTTCTAGACAGTGTGCCATCGCCCCTGACTCTCCACCAGGTTTGATTCGTGGGTAAGTGCAGTGCAATGCTGGAGCTGCACGTGAGTTAGAATAGAAATATTCATGTTTGCGCATTGCCCTATGTAAGTTAGCATTTGTTGCACCATTTTCTATTCAGGCGCCATTTTGAATAATGATTGAAACAAATCCTTTGCTACTTCTGAGAAAAGGCTTCTGTTAGGTTTTGTTTCTGCAGTTTTGGAGTTTAGCTTCAGTAATGAATAGACTGTTCATATTAGTGCATACCTTTCTTACTAGATAGAGGCCCTCTCCCACTTGTCTGGTGGCAGGTGCAGGGTGAAACGCCCTTGGGTTGTATTAGGTGGTGAGATATAAGAACCAAAACTTATTTTTTGTATTTCACTGTCCAGCTGCACCTGCCTGGAAAATGCCACTGTGGGCGTGCCTTCACCCAGTCATGAAACTTACATAATCTATGTTTATGCTATTTGATTTCAGTTTCTCTGCAGCACTCCTAGTGACTGGGTAGACTGGGCTCCACTCTGAGGGTATATGAATAAACCGTTATTGGTTTGTATTCTCTACTGTCTTCATTTATTATGGATGGCTGAGAGGTGGTTATTAGTGACCCAGGTAACCCGAATTGGGCCACTTCATTCATTTGGTGTCTGTCACACCCCCTCATAGGAACTGAATGTAAAAGCTTGTGGAATATTATCAAAAATGTGAACAAATACTATAATCTGCATTCAATGAAAAGGCAACTTTAGGTGGCCAATGGCTAAAGGGTAACCCATAAAAAGTAGGGGATTCAAGATATTACAGCCCATGCAAAAGCTGTAATATTTGGTATCCCCATAGGAAGAGATGTTAGAAAATTCAAGAAAGGGTGCCAGTTGGCAGAACAATACTGTGCTCACCAAGCCAACACTAGGCCATGTCCAATTGACCCCAGGTAATTTATAAACCTTGATGATACAAAATATTATAGTCAGTATGGTCTATTAAATCTGGTATTCCCAAAGGAACCGGATGTGAACGTTTGTGGAATAAAATCAAAAATGTGAAAATAGACTGCAATCTGGTATCAAGCCAAAAGGCATCTACAATTGATCAATGGCTAAAAGGTAATCCTTGAAAAGTAGGGGATACAATATATTACAGCAACGCATGAGCCGTTATATGTGGTATCCTCATAGTAAAAAGTGTTGCAAAACTCACTGAAGAGTGCCATTTGTCAGAAAAATACTGTGCTCACCCAGCCAACATAAGACCATATCAAATTGAATCCTAGTAAGTTCTAACCCAAGAAACACATGGATACCAAATATTATAGCCTGTATAGGCTATTATATATGGTATCCCCATGGATAACCTAACGTAAATCTTGTGTAACAATGTAAAAAATGTGAAAGGATACTGTAATCTGTTATCAAAGAAAAGACAACTTTAAGTGGACAATGGCTAAAGGGTAACAGCTGAAATGTAGGGGATACGATATATTACAGCAATGCGTGAGGCATAATATTTGGTATCCCCATTGTAAACGATGTTGGAAAGCAAACCAAAGGGTGCTCTTTGCCATAAAAATACTTTGCTCATCCATCCAGCATAAGACCATGTCAAATTGCATACTGGTAAGTAGTAACCCAAGAAGCACAGGGGATACCAGATATAATAGCCGGTATGGACCATTAATATTTGTATCCCTAAGCGAACTGTATGTAATTTTTTTTAGAATGATGTAAAAAATCTGAAAAGATACTGTAGTCTGCTATCAAATAAAAGGCAACTTTAAGTGGTCAATTGCTAAAGAATAACCCATGAAACATAGGGGATACAAGTTATTACAGCAATGCTTAAGCCATAATATTTGGTATCCCCATTGTAAACGACGTTGGAAAGCAATGGAATGCTGCTATTTGGCATGGAAATACTGTGCTCACTCGTCTAACATAAGACTATGCCAAATCGAATCCTGGTAAGTTCTAACCCAAGAAACAGAGGGGATACCAAACATTATTGCAGGTATAGGCCATTATATACGGTATCCCCTAAGAGAACCGGACATACAATCTTGTGGAATGATGTACAAAATGTGAAAATATACAGGGGCAGATTTATGAGTTCTGGCGCATCTCTGCAAATCAGCAGGGATGCGCCAGAACTGATGCGTCACGCAATTTCCTCCTTGCGGCACCACAGATGCGCCGCAGGTGCACCATGGTGCAAGGAAGGGACGATGCGTGACGCATCTTGTGGTGTACGGGCGGTGCATTGCTGGAGTAGCGTCGCAAGTGCGACGCAACTTCTGCAATGTACAGAGGCCACCCATACATAACGTGGTGCATCACTCCTTACGCCTGCTTCAAGCAGGCGTAAGGATTTGACACAGCAGCGTCGTAAAACTGACTCAGTGAAATCTTGTAGATTTCACTGCGTCAGTTTTACGGGGCTTTCCTACGAGGGAACGCCCACCCTGTGACAAAACGCCCACATGAAACCTAACGCAGGTTCCATGTGGCGCAGGGCTTTACAACGTGATGCATCTGCCTAGATGCGTCACGTTGTAAATAGGTCGCAGGGATGCGCCACGTTTTCGCGCCGTTGCGTCACGCAACGGCGGCGTAAACGTGGCGCAAGTCCGACATAAATCTGCCCCACAGTTGTTTGATATCCTATAAAAGGAAACATCAAGTGGTCAATGGCTAATGGGTAACAAATGAAACGCAGGTTTATACAAGATATTACAGCAATGTATGAGCCATGATGTTTGGTATCCCCATTGTAAAAGATGTTGGAAAGCAAAAGTAATGGTGCTACTTGGCATAGAAATACTGTGCTCACTCATAGCACATAAGACCATGTCAAATTGAATACTGGTAAGTTCTAACCCCAGAAACACAGGGGATACCACATATTATAGCTGGTGAACGCCATTATATATGGTATCCCCATAGAGAAACAGACAAAAAATCTTGTGGAATAACGTAAAAAATGTGAAAAGATACTGTAGTCTCTTATCAAAGAAAAGACAACTTTAAGTGGTCAATGCTAAAAGGTAACCAATGAAACGTAGGATATACGAGATATTACAGCAATGCATGAGCCATAATATTTGGTATCACCATTGTAAAAGATATTGGAAAGCAAAAGGAATGGTGCTATTTGGCATAGGAATACTGTGCTCACTCATAGCACATAAGACCATGTCAAGTTGAATACTGGTAAGTTCTAACCCCAGAATCACAGGGGATATCAAATATTATAGCCGGTATACGCCATTATATATGGTATCCCCATAGAGAAACTGACATACAATCTTGTGGAATAACATAAAAAATGTGAAAAGATACTGTAGTCTCTTATCAAAGAAAAGACAATAGAAGTACTGTGCTCACTCATACAACATAAGACCATGTCAATTTGAATACTGGTAAATTCTAACCCCAGAAACACAGGGGATACCAGATATTATAGCCAGTGTAGGTCCTTATATATGGTATCCTATAAGGGAACCGGACTTGCAATCATGTGGAATGATGTAAAAAATGTGAAAAGATACTGTAGTCAGTTATCAAAGAAAAGATAACTTCAAGTGATCAATGGCTAAAGGGTAACCCATGAAACGTAGGGGATACAAGATTTTACAGCAATGCATGAGCCATAGTATTTGGTATCCCCATTGTAAGTAATGTTGGAAAGCAAAAGGAAGGGTGCTCTTTCCTATAGGAAAACTGGGCTTATCCATCCAACATAAGACCATGCCAAATTGAATACTGGTAAGTTCTAACCCCAGAAACACAGGGGATACCAAAAATTATAGACGGAAAAGGCCATTATTTTTGGTAGCCCCTAAGGGAACTGGATGTAAAATCAAGTGGAATTATGTAAAAATTCTCAAAAGATACTATAGTCTGCTATCAAACAAATGGCAACTTTGACTGGTAAATGGCTAAAGGGTAACTTATGAAACTTAGGTGATACGAGATATTTCAGCAATGCATGAGCCATAATATTTGGTATCCCCGTAATAAACGATGTGGGAAAGCAAAAAAAGGGTGCTATTTGACATAGAAGTACTGTGCTCACTCATACAACATAAGACCATGTCAATTTGAATACTGGTAAGTTCTAACCCCAGAAACACAAGGGATACCGGATATTATAGCCGGTGTAGGTCATTACATGTGGTTAGCTGTAAGGGAACCGGACGTACAATCATATGGAATGATGTAAAAATGGGAAAAGTTACTGTAGTCTGCTATCAAGTAAAAGGCAACCTCAAGTGGTCAATGGCTAAAGGGTAACCCCAGAAACCTAGGGGATACAAGATATTACAGCAATGCGTGAGCCATAATATTCAGTATCCCCTAAGGTAACCAGATGTAAAATCTTGTGGAATGATGTAAAACATCTGAAAAGATACTCTTTGCCATAGAAATACTGGGCTCATCCATCGAACATGAGACCGTGTCAAATTGAATAATGGTAAGTTCTAACCCCAGAAACACAGGGGATACCAGATATAATAGCTGGTATAGGCCATTATATTCGGTATCCCCTTTGTGAGCCTGATGTAAAATCTTGTGTAAAGATGTAAAAAATCTGAAAAGATGCTATAGTCTGTTATCAAAGAAAAGACAACTTTAAGTGGTCAATGCTAAAAGGTAACCAATGAAACGTAGGGTATACGAGATATTACAGCAATGCTTGAGCCATAATATTTGGTATCACCATTGTAAAAGATATTGAAAAGCAAAAGGAATGGTGCTATTTGGCATAGGAATACTGTGCTCACTCATAGCACATAAGACCATGTCAAGTTGAATACTGGTAAGTTCTAACCCCAGAATCACAGGGGATATCTAATATTATAGCCGGTATACGCCATTATATATGGTATCCCCATAGAGAAACTGACATACAATCTTGTGGAATAACATAAAAAATTTGAAAAGATACTGTAGTCTCTTATCAAAGAAAAGACAACTTTAAGTGGTCAATGCTAAAAGGTAACCAATGAAACGTAGCGTATACGAGATAGTACAGCAATGCATAGGCCATAATATTTGGTATCACCATTGTAAAAGATATTCGAAAGCAAAAGGAATGGTGATATTTGGCATAGGAATACTGTGCTCACTCATAGCACATAAGACAATGTCAAGTTGAATACTGGTAAGTTCTAACCCCAGAAACACAGGGGATATCAAATATTATAGCCGGTATACGCCATTATATATGGTATCCCCATAGAGAAACTGACATACAATCTTGTGGAATAACATAAAAAATGTGAAAAGATACTGTACTCTCTTATCAAAGAAAAGACAATAGAAGTACTGTGCTCACTCATACAACATAAGACCATGTCAATTTGAATACTGGTAAATTCTAACCCCAGAAACACAGGGGATACCAGATATTATAGCCAGTGTAGGTCCTTATATGTGGTATCCTCTAAGGGAACCGGACTTGCAATCATGTGGAATGATGTAAAAATGTGAAAAGATACTGTAGTCAGTTATCAAAGAAAAGATAACTTCAAGTGATCAATGGCTAAAGGGTAACCCATGAAACGTAGGGGATACAAGATATTACAGCAATGCATGAGCCATAGTATTTGGTATCCCCATTGTAAGTAATGTTGGAAAGCAAAAGGAAGGGTGCTCTTTCCTATAGGAAAACTGGGCTTATCCATCCAACATAAGAGCATGCCAAATTGAATACTGGTAAGTTCTAACCCCAGAAACACAGGGGATACCAAAAATTATAGACGGAAAAGGTCATTATTTTTGGTAGCCCCTAAGGGAACTGGATGTAAAATCTTGTGGAATTATGTATAAAATTCTCAAAAGAGACTGTAGTCTGCTATCAAACAAAGGGCAACTTTGACTGGTGAATGGCTAAAGGGTAACTTATGAAACTTAGGTGATACGAGATATTTCAGCAATGCATGAGCCATAATATTTGGTATCCCCGTAATAAACGATGTGGGAAAGCAAAAAAAGGGTGCTATTTGACATAGAAGTACTGTGCTCACTCATACAACATAAGACCATGTCAATTTGAATACTGGTAAGTTCTAACCCCAGAAACACAAGGGATACCGGATATTATAGCCGGTGTAGGTCATTACATGTGGTTAGCTGTAAGGGAACCGGACGTACAATCATATGGAATGATGTAAAAATGGGAAAAGTTACTGTAGTCTGCTATCAAGTAAAAGGCAACCTCAAGTGGTCAATGGCTAAAGGGTAACCCCAGAAACCTAGGGGATACAAGATATTACAGCAATGCGTGAGCCATAATATTCAGTATCCCCTAAGGTAACCAGATGTAAAATCTTGTGGAATGATGTAAAACATCTGAAAAGATACTCTTTGCCATAGAAATACTGGGCTCATCCATCGAACATGAGACCGTGTCAAATTGAATAATGGTAAGTTCTAACCCCAGAAACACAGGGGATACCAGATATAATAGCTGGTATAGGCCATTATATTCGGTATCCCCTTTGTGAGCCTGATGTAAAATCTTGTGTAAAGATGTAAAAAATCTGAAAAGATGCTATAGTCTGTTATCAAATAAAAGACAACTTTAAGTGGTCAATGCTAAAAGGTAACCAATGAAACGTAGGGTATACGAGATATTACAGCAATGCTTGAGCCATAATATTTGGTATCACCATTGTAAAAGATATTGAAAAGCAAAAGGAATGGTGCTATTTGGCATAGGAATACTGTGCTCACTCATAGCACATAAGACCATGTCAAGTTGAATACTGGTAAGTTCTAACCCCAGAATCACAGGGGATATCTAATATTATAGCCGGTATACGCCATTATATATGGTATCCCCATAGAGAAACTGACATACAATCTTGTGGAATAACATAAAAAATTTGAAAAGATACTGTAGTCTCTTATCAAAGAAAAGACAACTTTAAGTGGTCAATGCTAAAAGGTAACCAATGAAACGTAGCG
This sequence comes from Lissotriton helveticus, assembly GCF_964261635.1. NCBI lineage: Eukaryota > Metazoa > Chordata > Amphibia > Caudata > Salamandridae > Lissotriton > Lissotriton helveticus. Next base: position 641,983,317 of record NC_136065.1, on the reverse strand, counting down.
TATACGAGATAGTACAGCAATGCATAGGCCATAATATTTGGTATCACCATTGTAAAAGATATTCGAAAGCAAAAGGAATGGTGATATTTGGCATAGGAATACTGTGCTCACTCATAGCACATAAGACAATGTCAAGTTGAATACTGGTAAGTTCTAACCCCAGAAACACAGGGGATATCAAATATTATAGCCGGTATACGCCATTATATATGGTATCCCCATAGAGAAACTGACATACAATCTTGTGGAATAACATAAAAAATGTGAAAAGATACTGTACTCTCTTATCAAAGAAAAGACAATAGAAGTACTGTGCTCACTCATACAACATAAGACCATGTCAATTTGAATACTGGTAAATTCTAACCCCAGAAACACAGGGGATACCAGATATTATAGCCAGTGTAGGTCCTTATATGTGGTATCCTCTAAGGGAACCGGACTTGCAATCATGTGGAATGATGTAAAAATGTGAAAAGATACTGTAGTCAGTTATCAAAGAAAAGATAACTTCAAGTGATCAATGGCTAAAGGGTAACCCATGAAACGTAGGGGATACAAGATATTACAGCAATGCATGAGCCATAGTATTTGGTATCCCCATTGTAAGTAATGTTGGAAAGCAAAAGGAAGGGTGCTCTTTCCTATAGGAAAACTGGGCTTATCCATCCAACATAAGAGCATGCCAAATTGAATACTGGTAAGTTCTAACCCCAGAAACACAGGGGATACCAAAAATTATAGACGGAAAAGGTCATTATTTTTGGTAGCCCCTAAGGGAACTGGATGTAAAATCTTGTGGAATTATGTATAAAATTCTCAAAAGAGACTGTAGTCTGCTATCAAACAAAGGGCAACTTTGACTGGTGAATGGCTAAAGGGTAACTTATGAAACTTAGGTGATACGAGATATTTCAGCAATGCATGAGCCAGAATATTAGGTATCCCCGTAATAAACGATGTGGGAAAGCAAAAAAAGGGTGCTCTTTGACATAGAAGTACTGTGCTCACTCATACAACATAAGACCATGTCAATTTGAATCCTGGTAAGTTCTAACCCCAGAAACACAGGGGATACCGGATATTAGAGCCTGTGTAGGTCATTACATATGGTATGCTGTAAGGGAACCGGACGTACAATCATATGGAATGATGTAAAAATGGGAAAAGTTACTGTAGTCTGCTATCAAGTAAAAGGCAACCTCAGATGGTCAATGGCTAAAGGGTAACCCATGAAACGTAGGGGATACAAGATATTACAGCAATGCGTGAGCCATAATATTTAGTTTCCCCTAAGGTAACCAGATATAAAATCTTGTGGAATGATGTAAAACATTTGAAAAGATACTCTTTGCCATAGAAATACTGGGCTCATCCATCAAAGATGAGACCAAGTCAAATTGTATACTGGTAAGTTCTAACCCCAGAAACACAGGGGATACCAGTTATAATAGCTGGTATAGGCCATTATATTCGGTATCCCCTATGTGAGCCGGATGTAAAATCTTGTGTAAAGATGTAAAAAATCTGAAAAGATGCTATAGTCTGTTATCAAAGAAAAGACAACTTTAAATGGTCAATGGCTAAAGGGTAACCCATGTAACATAGGGGATACGAGATTTTACAGCAATGCGTGAGCCATAATATTTGGTATCCCCATAGTAAACAATGTTGGAAAGCAAAAGGAAGGCCACTATTTGGCAAAGAAGTACTGTGCTCACCCATCCAACATAAGACTATCTCAAATTGAATCCTGGTAAGTTCTAACCCAAGTAACACAGGGGATACCAAATATTATAGGCGGAACGGGCCATTATATATGGTGTCCCCTAAGGGAACCGGACGTACAAACTGTTGGAAAGATGTAAAAAAATTGAAAAGATACTGTCGTCTGATATCAAATAAAAGACAACTTCAAGTTGCCGATGGCCAAAGGGTAATCCATGAAACGTAGGGGATACGAGATATTACAGCAATGTGTGAACCATCATATTTGGTATCCCCATAATAAACGATGCGCGAAAGCAAAAAAAGGGCGCTATTTGGCATAGAAGTACTGTGCTCACTCATACAACATAAGACCATGTCAATTTCAATACTGGTAACTACTAACCCCAGAAGCACAAAGGATACAGGATATTATAGCCGGTGTAGATCATTATATGTGGTATCCTCTAAGGGAACCAGACGTACAATCATGTGGAATGATATAAAAAATTTGAAAAGTTACTGTAGTCTACTATCAAGTAAAAGGTGACTTCAAGTGGTCAATGGCTAAAGGGTAACCCATGAAACGTAGGGTATACAAGATATTACAACAATGTGTGAGCCATAATATTTAGTATCCCCTAAGGTGTCCAGATGTAAAATCTTGTGGAATGATGTAAAACATCTGAAAAGATAATGTAGCCTGCTATCGAAGAAAAGATAACTTCAGGTGGTCAATGGCTAACGCATAACCAATGAAACGTATGTCGAAACGAGATTTTACATCAATGCGTGACCCATAATAATTGGTATCCCCATAGTTAATGATGTTGGAAAGCAAAAGGAAGGGTGATATTTGGCATAGAAATACTGTGCTCACCCATACAACATAAGACCAATTCAAATTGAATACTGGTATGTTCTAACCCAAGAAACACAGGGGATACCAAATATAGTAGCCGGTATAGGCCATAATATGTGATATCATCTAAGGGAACTGTACGCACAATCTTGTGGAATGATGTACAAAATATGAAAAGATTCTGTAGTCTGCTATCAACTAAAAGACCACTTCCAGTGGTCAATGGCTAAAGTGTTACCCATGAAACATAGGGGATACGGGATATTACAGCAATGCATGAGTCATAAAATGTTGCATCCCCATGCTAAAATATGTTGTAAAGCAAAAGGAAGGGTGCTATTTGGCATGGAAATACTGCGCTCACCCATCCAACGTAAGGCCACATCTAAATTAATTCTAGTAAGTTCTAAACCAAGAAACATCAGGGAAACCAGATATTATACCCGTTATAGGCCATTATATTTGATATCCCTTAAAGGAACCATTTGTAAATCTTGTGGAATGATGTAAAAATGTGAAACGTTACTGCAGTTTGCTATCAAACAAAAGGCAACTTCAATTGGTCACTAGCTAAAGGGTAACTGATGAAACGTAGGGGATACAAGATATTACAGCAATGCATGAGCCATAATATTTGATATCCCCATTGTAAACGATGATGAAAAGCAAAAGGAAGGTTGATATTTGCCATAGAAATACTGTGTTCATCCATCCAACATAAGACCATGTCAAATTGAATATTGGTAATTTCTAACCCCGGAAACACAGGGGATATCTGATATTATATCTGGTACAGGACATTATATATGGTATCCCCTAAGGGAACTAGAGGTAAAATCTTGAGGAATGGTGTAAAAAATGTGAAAAGTTACTGTAGTCTGCTATTAAGTAAAACACAACTTCAAGTGGTCAATGGCTAAAGGGTAACCCATGAAATGTACAGGATACGAGATATTACAGCAATGCGAGAGCCATAATATTTGGTATCTCCATTGTAAGCGATGTTGGAAAGCAAAAGGAAGGGTGCTATTTGCTCTGGGAATACTGTGCTAATCCATCGAACATACGAGTATGTGAAATTGAATACTGGTAAGTTATTACCCCAGAAACACAGGGGATACCAGATATTATAGCCTGTATAGGCCATTATATGGGGTATCCCTTAAGGGTTCCAGCTGTAAAATCTTGTGGGGTTGATGTACAAAATTAGAAAAGATACTGTAATCTGCTATATAATAAAAGGTAACTGCAACAAGTGAATGGCTAAAGGGTAACCGATGGAACATAGGGGATAGGAGATAGTACAGCAATGTGTGAGCCATAATATTTGGTATCCCCATAGTAAACGAAGTTTGAAAGCAAACGGAAGGGTTAAAATCAGCCTAGAAATACTGTGCTCACCCATCCACCATAAGACCATGTCAAATTGAATCCAGGTGGGTTCTAACCCAAGAAACACAGGAGATACCAAATATTATAGCTGGTATACGCCATTATATATGGTATACCCTAAGGGAACAGGACGTACAATCTTGTGAAATGATGTAAAAAAATGTGAAAATATACTGTAATCTGCTATCAAATGAAAGACAACTTCAAGTTGTCAATGGCTAAAGTGTAACCCATAAAACATAGGAGATACGAGATATCACAGCAATGCGTGAGCCATAATATTTGGTATCCCCATAGTAAACGATGTTGTAAGGCAAAAGGAAGGTCGCTATTTGGCACAGAAGTACTGTGCTCACCCATCCAACTTAAGATCATGTCTAATTTAATCCTGGTAGGTTCTAAATCAAGAAACACCGGGGATACCACTTATTATATCCGTTATAGGCCAATATATTTGGTATCCCTTAAGGGAACCGGATGTAAAATCTGGTGGAATTATGTAAAAAACTGTGAAAAGTTACTGTAGTCTGCTACCAAATAAAAGGCAACTTCAAATGTTCAATGGCTAAAGGCCAGCCCATGAAATGTAGGGGATACAAGATATCACAACAATGTGAGAGCCATAATATTTATTATCCCCTAAGAGAACCTGATTTAAAATATTGTGGCATGATGTGAAAAATCTTAAAAGATACTGTAGTCTGCCATCAAATAAAAGACAACTTCAAGTGGCCAATGGCCAAAGTGCAAGTCATGAAACGTAGCAGATAAGAGCTATTACAGCAATGCGTGAGCCATAATAGTTAGTATCCCCATAGTAAACGATGTTGGAAAGCAAAAGAAAGGTTGCTATTTGGTATAGAAATACAGTGCTCACCCATCCAACATAAGACCATGTCAATTTGAATACTGGTAAGTTCTAACGGCAGAAGCACAGGGAATACCAGATAGTATAGCCGGTATAGGCCATTATATATGGTATCCCCTAAGGAACCCGGATGTAAAATCTTGTGGGATTGATGTAAAAAATCTAAAAAGATACTGTAATCTGCTCTAAAATAAAAGTTAGTTCAAACAAAGCACTGCCAATGAGGTCGGGAGTCTATAGCACTGTGTGGTCTGAGAGGTGCCGACAACCCCACTCACTCTATGCCTGCAGGGGAGTACATAATGTGCAGTAACACAAAAACATAATTTTGCCCATCAGTTGCTGGGTCACTGGCCAATCATCATCCAATCACTGACTTTTTGAGTTTACTGTCACTGACGGTGCCGTGCAGGTGGCGCCAGTTTTTAAATTACAACTGGGCAAGTCGCCGCCCCCTGGATTCATCATCACTCTCTGTCTGAGCAAGGGGCAGTGCACTGAGGGTAGTCTCAGGGTGATTACTACTCTCCAGAGAGGATGTATTTGTAAGAGTCTGTTTCACAGACTTAGCCATGGCATGTCACATGGTTTGGTTCCTGAGGCTCAGCTTTATTTTGCACTGCAGCCAGAGCCCGAGGCTGCCCTATGCTGGGTGATGACAATTTGTGTTCAACATTGGTAGTGAAGAAACTCAACCTTGAAGGTGGCACTGTATAATGCAGGCTCACTGGCAGCACAGTTTGCACAGCACTGCCAGCAGGCATCCTGCTGCTCCCGCTTTTGCAATGATCTGATCCTATTTGCAGATCCTTATGCCTAGTAGTGCCGCTGTGATAGGAGGTGCTATAAATGCATGACTAAGCATTTTAGTGTGGTAATGGGGACTTCCATGCTGCACTGCATTTGTCTAACTATAGATGCATGATACTTGCCAGAGCTGTACCTCCAGCCTGAAAAAAACAAAAAAGTGCTTTAATTCTCACACCATTCATTGTCCATGATGCCCCCAACACCCATTCCATCCCTCCCTCCTTGTATCCCCTGCCTTCCCTTCTATCCCGCCAGCAATGTAAAAAAAGGGTTACAACTGTGTCATATCTCTTTTTTAGGTCAAGCCTAGAGTCAGAGGGCATGCGCTGCTCTGCGAGGCAGGATGTATCTACAATATGGGCTTTAACCAAGTCCATCGATTGCCATTTGTTCATTTTTGTGTCTTTCAGAAATGCTCCCTTTTTATTTGTCCCTCCTTTAGGTGCTTGGTTTACGCCCAGAGAATTTCACTAATTGTTTCTTCAGATTGGCTATTACACATTCATGGTTCCTCCTGGTCTGCCATCGCTATGCGTGCTTCCGCTGTTCCTTTCAACTTGATCGGCACAGCATGCAGTGCTTTATCCATTCATCTGTGTGGCACATCGAGCACCAACTTTAAGCATGGACTCATTTGCACTTTAATCTGCATGCTTCAAACAAACGGACATCTTGACCGCTGCGTGTTTCTCTGTGTATTTGGTATGTTTCTGCTCAAGCGAGCGTTATTGCAGTGGGGGGGATCTGCCAATGTGGTCTTATGTTTACACCTGAAAGACCGGTCACCGGAAGCACAAAAGACAAATAGAAATGTTACTCAAGAGATTTAGACTGAGTGCGATCGGTGCCTTGCTTGTGAGTATATACTGCTTCTAGAGAAGTGATCCTGTACATCGTTTCAGAGCTGTAACCATTAACGCACATGATCCTTGTTTCTTCAAGCTATAGTGCGGAGTTTTGAGAAAATGTGTGGAACCTCTCCATATAGGATGCATTGTGTAGCTCAATTTAAGTGCTTTGCAGGCCTCTCTCCCCTTCAAACATTCTCCAAGGGAAACAGTGGGTAGCAGAGAAAACCAGGGCTGTTGCATGGATTTTTGCCACCTTTGGCAAAGTGACATCTTGAGCCTCTTCACTCCCTGTAGTCTTTGCTAATTATATGATAATGCTGATGGTCTTCTGCTCCTCTAAACTTAAGGCAGCGGCCTGCTCTTGCCTTGTTTTTTAAACTTACTCTGGAAGATGAGACCTTTTTCACACTGAGCCCCGATTTCATAGCGTGCCTCCCACTACGGCTGCGGTCTGTCCGCAGTAGTGCTGATGTGGCTCTTGACTCAGTCTGTTGTCAGGCAGGCGTCCTCCCTTCCCACCTCTTCCCACATGTGCTTTCTGTTACCATTGTGACTCACAATCTGTTATCTGCACCGTTGCCTGATAGCCATGTGAGCAGCAAAAAAAATCCACACATTTCTTCTCTGTTTGATTTTTCGAATACAAGAGGACAGGTGGTATCTAAAGCAGATTACCTGCTAGGTATATTCGTTGACCTTACCATCAAATAAGAACCTGTTTTTATTTACAGTGCTTGCAAGTGTTTACCATTTATAGCGCTGTAAATAACAAATGGTCATCATTGCCCAACTCACTTAGCTGATTTTAGAAGTATGAAGCAGACAGTTGGCCCGGGCATTATCAAACCTGTGACTAGGAGGTTTATAACAATAATGATGATTGTAAATAGGTTTTTTATACTATGTACTGCCAGAGGTTTGCAGTTGCAGGCACCGTAATAACGCATGTTACCCAAATTAATGCTACTCATTTTTTCTATGTTGGATGGTCACCAGGCAGATCGCTCCCCTCACCGCCACTCAGCCCCCTGTGTGACCTGTGACTCTCTGATACCGCCGCCTGTGTTTAGCCCGCCTGCGTCTCTGCTGCTACTGTACTGCTATTGTTATTGTTCTTTTGCCTCTGTGTCCATTTTGCCTTTTGTACCTCTTTTGCCCGTTTCCCCCCCTTGTGCCCCCTTCCTTCTCTGTCCCCTCGCCATCCGTTTCCCGCCTCTGCGTCCCTGCGGCCCCGCCCCCTTGGCTCCCATTGGCCGCCCCGCTCCCACCTCCCAACTGCTCCTTTCTCCCTCTGCCCCTCATATGGAGCAGCGGACGCGCCGATGGTGTGCCGAAGGTGCACCAAAGGCAAGCCTTTCTGCGCCCATCCGCGCCTGTATCGCACCCAGCGCCAGAACCCCTGGCCCCCACCGAGGCCAGGAACCCCGACTGAGATACAACACCGCCACCCTCAACGCACTCAACACCGGACGACCAACCGCCTGCTACCGAGCCACCCCGAAACGCACCCACGGACCCTTCACCTGCCTAACCTGCAAATTCACCTGCCTCAGAACCTGCACCCCGCCCGCCGGACCTAACAACAACAACAACAACAACCACCTCAGGTGCATCCTTCTCAACACTCGCTCCGTCCACAAGCACGGTGTCCAACTCTGGGACCTCCTCAATACAACAGCACCGGACGTCCCCTTCCTCACTGAAACCTGGATGAACGCCTCCTCAGCCCACGACATCGCCATAGCCGGACGGCTACAAGATCACCCGGAAGGACCGTGTCAACCAAACCGGAGGAGGAATCGCCATGATCTACAAGAATACCATCAGCGTCACGACCAACGCCAAAGAGACACTCTCCGCCGCTGAACACCTACACTTCCAGATCCACACCGACCCCAAGACCACACTCAGAAGAACCCTCATCTACAGACCCCCAGGCCCACGCACATAATTCAGCGAAACCATCGCTGACTTCGTCAGCCCGCAAGCCCTAGCCTCACCAGAATACATCCTCCTAGGGGACCTGAACTTCCACCTGGAGAACAACAACGACAACAACACCACCACCCTACTCGCCAACCTCGCCAACCTCGGACTCAAGCAACTGGTGATCACCCCCACCCACTACGCCGGCCACACGCTGGTCCCCATCTTCTCCGCCAGCAACCACGTCTCCTTCAGCCACTCCACAGGACTACACTGGACCGACCACAGCTGCATCCATTTCACCTTCAAGAAGACTACATCCCACCACCGCACACCACAGATCCCCCGCAGATGCTGGAGCAAAGTCAGCACATACCAGTTAACCACATCACTGAGCCAGAACCCACCAGCCGACACCTCTGACACTAACGACGCAGCCCACAATCTCGCACAGTGGATCACCAACTGCGCCAACGACCTCGCCCCACTAAAGAACCCACCAGGCAAGACCGGCAACAAGAAAACCACATGGTTCACCGACGCCCTCAAAGACTCAAAGAAATCCTGCCGTACCCTCGAAAAAACCTGGCGCCACGAACGGACGACACAAAACATGACAGCCCTCATGAACGCCACTCGCGAACACCACCAGCTGATCCGCACCACCAAAAGGACATCGTTCAAAGAGCGGCTGGACAGCAACATCCACAACAGCAAGAAACTCTTCAGCATCATAAAAGAGCTTTCCAACCCCAGCACCAGCAACAACAACATCACACCATCGCACGACCTCTGCAACTCCCTCGCCACTTTCTTCTACCGCAAAATCGCAGATATACACAACAGCTTTGACGCCCAGACTCTGCCTCCAGTCACCAAACCAGCGCCCCCCACCACCATCCTCAACGCCTGGACCCCCATCAGCACTGAAGACACCACCCACGTCATGAACACCATCCACTCTGGCTCGCCCTCGGACCCATGCCCCCACCCCATCTACAACAAAGCAGATACCATCATCGCACCCCACCTCCTGAACGTCATAAACAACTCATTCGCTTCAGCCACCTTCCCAGAGAGCTGGAAGCACACAAAGATCAACGCCCTCCTGAAAAAACCCACAGCAGACCCCAAAGACCTCAAGAACTTCCACCCCATCTCTCTTCTTCCCTTCCCGGCAAAAGTAATTTAGAAGACCGCCAATAAACAGCAGACCACATTCCTTGAAACAAACGACTCTCTTGACCCATCCCAGTCCGAATTTCGAGCCAACCACAGCACTGAGACCGCCCTCATCGCAGTCGCCGACGACATCAGGACCCTGGTGGACAACAGGGAAACAACCGCCCTCATCCTCCTAGACCTCTCAGCCGCCTTTGATACCGTCTGCCACCGCACCCTAATAACTCGCCTCCACAACACCGGGATCCAAGGAAAAGCCCTGGACTGGATCACCTCGTTCCTCTCCAACAGAACCCAGAGAGTCTGCCTCCCTCCGTTCTGCTCCGCGGCCACCGAGATCATCTGCGGCATACCCCAAGGCTCCTCGCTCAGCCCAACCCTCTTCAATATCTACATGAGCCCCCTCGCCGCCATCGCACGCAAACACAACCTCAACATCATCTCCTACGCCGACGACACCCAGCTGATACTCTCTCTCACCAAAGACCCAGCCACCGCCAAAAACAACCTCCAGGAAGGAATGAAAGACATTGCGTAATGGATGAATCTCAGTCGGCTGAAACTGAACTCAGACAAGATGAAGGTCCTCATCCTCGGACAATCCCCATCCGCCTAGGAGGACTCCTGGTGGCCCACAGCGCTGGGCGCCACACTTACGCCCACGGACCACGCACGCAACCTGGGATTCATCCTGGACTCCTCCCTCACGATGACCAAACAAGTCAACGCCATCTCATCCTCATGCTTCAACACCCTGCGCATTCTCCAAAAGATCTTCCGGTGGGTCCCCACCGAAACCAGAAAGACGGTCACCCAGGCCCACGTCACCAGCCGACTGGCTACGGGAACGCCCTTTACGCAGGAACCACAGCCAAACTTCAGAAACGACTTGAGCGCATACAGAACGCCTCCGCACGACTCATCCTCGACATCCCTCGCCACAGCCACGTATCTGCCCACCTGAGAAACCTGCACTGGCTCCCCGTCAGCAAGAGGAGAAGTGTGGTTCACTGGTTAGAGGACCCCAGCTACCCATTGGGTCCCCCTTGTTTTTCGTAGAAACTTGAGCGCAATCGCTAGATTGCAGGGGTTTGTCTGCCAAACCTATACCTCGGCCTCCGAGGTGGGCGCTCCTAGTGCCCCTGTACATTTATTTCCTTATCTCTACCCTTCTACCCCACTTTGCCACACCTAGTTATGTCAGCACATGCCCCTCTGTACACAGCAGACTACATCAAACATTTATGCGCAGGTCCTTCCCTCCTCTCTGACAATACAGATGCTCCATCCTCTGCTGATTCCTCGTTGCCTGACCAACTAGAGAAACTTAAGAAAAAACCGGTCCGACTCCAATTGATGATACTAATGCTCACCGATTATTTAAAATCGGACGTGATACCTTTAGGCCTCCAAGTAAGAAACATCCCGGGTATTTTCACAGATAACCCAAAATACATCTCAAATTTCAGTTATATAGGGACAACTTGCTCGAGACATTGGCTGGCTCTGGGTATAGACATAGCCACTGAGACGTTGAAATCTCTAGAACAAGAAATAAATGATATTTTGAAACAGATTAGTAACTCTGATCCTAGTGCCGAATGTAAAAAACTGCATGACCAAGTTGAGAAGACCGTAGCGGACTTCAATAGAATTGAACAAAATAAAAAAGCCAATAAAATGAAAAAAAGACATCAAGGTGTACAATATCGAGAATACCTACCCCTAACTCAAGAAAGACTTCTACACTAATAGAGCTTACTCCAACCCTCAAAATAGCAGACCCTGGGGCCGTTACAACAAACATCAGACACTAGTAGGATTCTCAGATACCTCTGCAGAATCCTCAGATAACTCAGATCCTGACGAAGGGGCTATTAATTCAAGACGTGGCGGCGGGGCACAACATAATTTTTTAGGCAGAGGCCAACACCAAACCCCTCAAAGAGGCAGGGTGAAGAAACCACAGAGATGGGTCAACCCTCCAGGAGAACGCAGGACGAGGAACAACTACTACCAATGGTAGTTTCCAATGTGATACCAGACGTCCCTATGGACTCCACTCCTGAGATTATTCCAATCTTTAATCTTTCTGACCATAATCTACTCAACCCCGAACTAGAACTCCTTAAAAAAGGTCTATCTTTTGTTCCAACCATTCGCCCTAACTTCATGGATTTGCACACGGAACTCTTGAGATTTTTCAGGTTGGTCCGCTTAAAAGCCTTTTTCCAACTACATCCCTCGCCTAGTATCCACTCAAGTACACCCTTTCGCCCACCATCTACATTTCTGCCTTCTTCCAGAATGGTTCCCTCTGAAATTGTTACTTTTGAAAAGTTAGTTCAGAAAGACCTTCAAATTCTAGAGAAGAAAAAACTGTTCATTCCCTACAATATCTCCCGAGAGGAAAAAGATGCCATCAACACACTCAAGAATAATCCCTCATTAATTATAAAGAGTGCAGACAAGGGAGGAGGGATTGTCCTTCAGAACATTGATTCTTATAAAGATGAGATCCTTCGCCAATTAGCTAATACAGATCACTATCAGAGATTGGCTGGTAAGTTCAAGTTCAAGTTCAGCATTTGTACAGCGCACTACTCACCCAGAGGGTCTCAAGGCGCTTGAGGGAGGGTGAGAGCATTACTTATCGAATAGCCAGGTTTTCCGCTGCTTTCTGAAGGAGAGGTGCTTCTGTGTAAGGCGGAGGTGAGTGGGGAGAGAATTCCAGGTCTTGGCTGCTAAGTAGGAGGAGGACCTTCCTCCCATGGTGGATCTGTGGATGCGCGGAATTGCGGCGAGGGCTTGATTGGATAATCGAAGTTGGCGAGTGGGTGTGTAGAAGGACATTCGTGTGTTGAGGCATTCGGGTCCTATGTGGTAGAGGGCTTTGTGTGCGTGGGTGAGGAGGCGGAACGTTATTCTCTTGTTGACGGGGAGCCAGTGGAGGTCTTTCAGGTGACCGGAAATGTGGGCTTGGCGGGGGATGTCCAGTATGAGTCTGGCTGAGGCGTTTTGGATGCGTTGGAGTTTTTTCTGTAGTTTGGCTGTGGTTCCGGCGTAGAGGGTATTTCCATAATCCAGTCGGCTGGTGACCAGTGCGTGGGTGACTGTCTTTCTTGTTTCGGTGGGGATCCAACGGAAGATTTTTTTGAGCATGCGAAGGATGTTGAAGCATGAGGATGAGACGGCGTTGACTTGTCTGGTCATCGAGAGGGAGGAGTCCAGGATGAAGCCCAGGTTTCGTGCGTGATCTGTGGGTATGGGTGCTGTACCCAGGGCCGGTGGCCACCATGAGTCGTCCCAGGCAGAGGGGGATGATCCTAGGATGAGGACTTCCGTTTTGTCCGAGTTTAGTTTTAAGCGGCTGTTCTTCATCCATTCGGCTACTTCTTTCATTCCTTCGTGTAGATTGGTTTTGGCGGTGTTTGGGTCTTTGGTGAGGGAGAGGATCAGCTGGGTGTCGTCTGCATAGGAGATGATGTTGAGGTTGTGTTGTCGTGCGATGGATGCGAGGGGGCTCATGTAAACGTTGAAGAGGGTTGGACTGAGTGAAGATCCTTGTGGTACGCCGCAGATGACTTCGGTGGCGTCTGATTTGAATGGGGGGAGGCGGACTCTCTGGGTTCTCCCGGCGAGGAACGAGATGATCCATTCCAGAGCTTTTCCTTGTATTCTGAGGTTGCTGAGGCGTTGTATGAGTGTTCTATGGCAGACTGTGTCGAAGGCGGCGGAGAGGTCAAGTAGGATGAGGGCTACTGTTTCTCCGTTGTCCAGTAGCATTCGGATGTTGTCTGTAGCTGCGATGAGGGCCGTTTCGGTGCTGTGTTTGGCCCGGAAGCCGGACTGTGAGGGGTCGAGGGAATTGTTGGATTCAAGGAAGGCGGCGAGCTGACTGTTGACGGCTTTCTCAATGACTTTGGCAGGGAATGGGAGGAGCGAGATGGGGCGGTAGTTCTTAAGTTCGGTGGGGTCTGCTGTGGGTTTCTTTAGAAGGGCGCTGAGTCGGCATGTTTCCAGCTTTCTGGGAAGGTAGCGGAGTTGAAGGAACAGTTGATGATATCGCGGAGATGGGGTGCGATGATGGAGTCTGCTTTGTTGAAAATGAGGTGGGGACATGGGTCGGTAGGCGATCCTGAGTGGATGGAGTTCATCAGGCAGATGGTGTCTTCAGTGGTGATTGGGTTCCAGGCGCAAAGGTTGTGAGGGTGCTGTTTAGGTTCGGAAGTGGGTGGAGTAGATTGTTCCTCGGACTGGTTTTCAAAGCTGTTATGTATGTCGGCGATTTTGTTGTGGAAGAAAGAGGATAAAGAGTCGCAGAGGTCTTGGGAGGGAGTGATGTCGTTGGTGCCGGCGGTGGGGTTGGTAAATTCTTTGACGATGTTGAATAGTTCTTTGCTGTTGTGGGCGTTGTTGTGGAGTCGATCCTTGAATGCCGATTTCTTAGTGGATCGGATCAATTGGTGGTGTTTGCGAGTGGCGTCCTTGAGGGTGGTCAGGTTCTCAGTGGTTGGGTTTTTTCTCCAGGTTTTCTCGAGGGTGCGACATAACTTCTTGGATTTCTTGAGGTCATCGTTGAACCAGGGGGCCTTTTTGCTATTTTGTTTGTTCTGGTGGTTTTTCAAGGGTGCTAGTTCGTCAGCGCTGTGGGTGATCCATTGTGTGAGTTTGGTGGCAGCTTGGTTTGGGTCCGAAGGTATGGCAGGACGGTTTTGGTTAAGCGATGTGGAAAGTTGGTCGGTGGTGATTTTATTCCAGTTTCTTCGAGGAATGGGTTGTGGGGGTTGTGGGTCGAGGTCTTTTTGTAGCTGAAGTGAACGCAGCTGTGGTCCGTCCAATGGAGAGCTGTGGTGTGATCAAAGGAGATGTGTTTACTGGAGGTGAAGATAGGGTCGAGCGTGTGTCTGGCAAGGTGGGTGGGGGTGTCAACAAGTTGTTTGAGTCCGAGATTGGCGAGGTTGTTCAGAAGGGTGGTGGTGTTGCTGTCGTTGTTCTTTTCCAGGTGGAAGTTGAGGTCTCCCAGTAGGATGTAGTTCTCGGAGGTGAGGGCATGTGGGCTGACGAAGTCAGTGATATCTTCGTTGAATTGTGTGCGGGTTCCTGGTGGTCTGTAGATGAGGGTACCTCTGAGTGTGGTCCTGGGGTCGGTGTGGATCTGGAAGTGAAGGTGTTCGGCGGCAGCGAGGTTATCATCGGAGCTGGTCGTGATTTGGATGGTGTTCTTATGGACGATGGCGATGCCTCCTCCTGTTTGGTTGGTGCGGTATTTACGGATGATTTTGTAAGTGTCCGGGATGGCTATGGCGATGTCGGGCGCTGATGAGGTGTTCATCCATGTTTCTGTTAGGAAGGCGACGTCCGGCGATGCAGTGTTGAGTAGGTCCCAGAGTTCAGTGGCGTGTCTGTGGACTGAGTGGGTGTTCAGTAGGATGCACTTCAGGTGGTTAGAGTCGGGGCTGTATTTGGAGTTAGTGGGTTTGGTGTGGGTCCTGGTGCAGGCGAATTTGCAGGAGTGGCAAGTGAAGGGTCCATGGGTGTGACCTGGTGCGGCTTGGTAGCAGTTAGGGAGTTGGTCGGGGTTAAGGGCTGAGAGGGTTGTGGCGTCATAGGTAGTGCGGGCGGAGTGGGAAATGCGTGGGCCAGGGGGTCTGGCGCTGGGCGCAGTCCAGGCGCGGACGGGCATAGACGGGCTTACCTTTGGCGCACCTTCGGCGTTAACGCGGCGCGTGGGAACATTTGTCATATGAGGATAGAGGAAGGGGAGGGGCGAGGGAGGAGCAGCTGGGAGGCGGGGGCAAGGTGGAGGGGACGGGCTCCGAGTCACAACAACAACAAAATGGCTGCAAAAGCGAAACTACTACAGGTTGGGGCACACACAGGGTTACGCTGTGGGCAGGGGCACTGGCACAATCAGGCTACGCACTCGGAAGGTAAAGCGGGCTATAATCACAATGATGCAGTTTCTTACACAGGCAATGCAATTTAAATGCGATGGTAATCCCACCAAAGACATCCAACAAACCATTCTGAGACTCACCTCTGACGCTTGCTCAGAGGGCTACCTGAAAAAGAAGGAGTTCAACTTCTTGAATTTTAAAACTCCTCGGCTCCCAGTCATATACACCCTCCCTAAGGTGCACAAAAGCATTATAAGTCCTCTGGGCGGACCCATTGTGTCAGCTTGTGGGTCAGTTCTTGAACCCTTGGGTGCGTTTGTTGATTTCTTTATTAAGGACTTCGTACCTGGAACCACTTGCTATGTTAGGGACACTATGTCCATGGTCAATCTAGTTGAACATTGTCCCTTTGATCCTGCAATCAATACCTTATGTACATTGGATGTAGAGTCGTTGTACACGAACATTCCACAGACAGCGGCTCTACTTGTCATCCAGAGAAAACTTGACTCCCGTCCACGCCCACATAAGGTACCTACTCTTTTCATTCTTCAACTGTTGGAGTTGTGTCTGACTAAAAATTTCTTTGTCTTTGATAATGTTTTTTATCAACAGGTAAAGGGCACTTCCATGGGGGCAATTTTTGCCCCCAACCTGGCAATTCTTTTCATGGATGCATTGGAAACCGGCTCAATCCTGAGTGATACTAATCCTTTTTACTCAGGCATTGGGCTTTGGCGCCGTTACATTGATGATATTTTTCTTGTATGGAATGTTGACATCAACACGCTAGATCAATTCCTACATTGGCTGAATAACAATTGCGCTGACCTCAAATTCACACTCTCGCATGACAAATCAGAGATTGCATTTCTGGATTTGACAATCTACCATAAAGAGGGTGAATTACTGACACGTCTCTTTAGGAAACCTACGGAGCGGAACACGCTGTTGAGCTATGACAGTAATCACCCCAGGGCATTGAAGGACTCCCTGCCATATTCACAGTTTCTAAGGATTAGACAAAATTGCTCATGTAAATCAGACTACTTTAGGGAAGCTAACATTTTATCTAACAAACTCAAACACCGTGGCTACCCTACAAAGTTGGTTAAAAATGCATCCAAAAGAGCTTGGTACTGCCCTAGAGAGGTACTACTAACACCTAAAGTGCGTGACAAATCAGACAGGATAGCATGCGTCACCACATTTTCTCCTGTGTCAAACCAAAATAAGGAAGTCTATCCTTAGACACTGGCCCATAATCAATGCAGGCCCCCTTAACCTAGAGAGACCCCTTTTTGCCTTCCGCAAAAGCAAGAATCTCAAGGACCATCTGGTCAAAGCGTCACTCCCTGCTCCCGCGTCAAGATCTACCATCGAATCTAACTGGAATCTTCCCCCAGTTCTAGGACATGTCAAATGTGGAGGATGTAATGTCTGTGGTTACACAATTGAGACCCGTATTTTCAACCATAATGGTGTCAATGTTGAACTAAAATCTCTGTCTAACTGTAATTCCAACAATGTTATATATGCAATACTATGCCCGTGCCCAAAAATGTATGTGGGTCAAACCACACAAAAAGCAAAGACTCGAATCTGCCAGCATCGGAGTCGGATCAGATGTAGGACTCCCAACGCGCCATTGGTGGAACACTTCACGGAAAAGAACCACACGGAGGATGACATCCGATGGACAATACTTAAGGTTGTCAAATTACCACCTAGAGGCGGCAACCTAGCACAGCTCCTGAATCGTGAAGAACTAAAAAGTATCATTCAGTTTGACACAATACGGACTGGCCTCAACAGAAGTGAGGACTGGACTACATTATTGTAGCCTGCATTGCCAAAATGAACATGAATGCATGGATTTCAAATGCACAAGCGGCTGTATAACTCGAGCCTCCATGCTAACAATTGTTGCTCGCTATAACTCTAAAAATATTATGGCTTTTAATCCAGTCACGACTGTGTACAATTGGTTGCATGACCATAGCCTTTCATGATAATAATAATTGCTTTCCGCAATTCCAAATGTTTGGGAATGGTTTTATCAAGTCACTTTTTAGATTCACTCTCACTGCTCTGCACTAACAACGCCGTTCTCCACTCTCATCATCCGAGCACTTTGCCACTCCAAGATGTCCGCCGCCCCTTTTTCCTTTCAGTCCGAGGGTCACATGACCAATATCACCTGACACCGGCGCCTTAATATGGCCGCGCCGTGATCCTCCCTTAAACAGAGCGGCACGAGCACTCCGGCAGATTGCAGCCACGTTCGCCGCCTCAACTGACTACGTGCAGCAAAACGGTAAGTTTGAAAACCCTTCGAGGTTCCCGCTCCTTAATTCCCGCCCGCTTACCGTAATCTAATAACAACCCCCTCCTTTACCACAGCAGATCTTCAAATTTCAAGACCGCCAGCAAGGAAGTGTTACCTTACACGAACCTCCAAGCCCCCTTGGTCGGTTACGAGCGCCATACCCCGGTAAGAGACAGAAATCTGGCCGCATGTAGCCCCTCCAAATACCACCCTGCACACTCTTTAAGCAGTGTTATTTTCGTCCCTTAGCGTCACCGGCTGTTCAACCTTGGAACCACGAGTTTTTAAGCAGCGGTTATCACGAATCTAACTCGTATCCTCGCAACCGAGGTAAGCCTGTCTCCATACTTGCCCAACACCGCCATCACAGCACATTGACGCCGCCTGCTAGTCACCTTACGCACGTTAGCCACTCTTTGTCTTCTTGAACGGCATTAGAAGACTTGTAGCTGTCATCCGAAGGCTGTTTCGAATGTTGTTATCCTCTTCACTTGATCTGCACCCTTGATACCACTCACTCTGTAGGTAGTTGACGCTAGGCATAAGTCAGGTGCCTGCCCACTCACAACGCGGCATGGTCCCCCACGGCCTTGGTAGTCTTGGCTCATAATCACTGTTCGCGTTTACTTCACGTTTGTGGCACAACTCCGCCAGGCGCACTGCGCATCCGAAAAATGTGAAATGTAAATATGCTGACATTTTCTGCATGACTTTGTTTATATTTTCCTTCCTGTTTTCAATTTCTTCAACAGGCGTACTAAATCTAACCAGGCAAAATAACTTTATGTTTTAAGTCCTGATGATGATCCTTTAAATTGAGCAATGGATCGAAACGTCGTCGACTTGTTTAAATAGACACACATGTAACTAATATGTATCACTGTGTATAGTCTATGCTGGAGAACACTACCTAAACTGATATATAAAGTGTCCAGGTTGCTCTGTTCCTTTGCCTGTATACTTTACCTCCCTTTTACTCCTCCTACTATTCTTTCTCTCACAAGTACGGTACAGGAGTGTGCCTTACTTTCAATCCTGTGTTTGTATTTAACTTTATTATTTTATCCAAATAAATCCCTGGTCTGGCTGGACAGGAGAACTGTATGGTTACCATTGTGTCCTATACTACATTTATTCATATTTGTCATTTTGCTCTGGACCCTTGTTTTTTTAATCACTGGTTAGAGGTGGCAGACCCTGAAGCAGAGGTCAGACCGGGACCAGGGTTCAATTCCCGACGCGGCAGGGTCTTGATCCCTAATGTCCATGGACTTGATAATTCTCGCTTCGGTGCCTACTCAAATCAGGGGCTCACACTCTGCAACTCTGGGCAACAGCTTGCTCAATCTCCACTACGGCCCCCCACAGCGGGATGCCTGGCTTTCACCTTGGGGTGCCCAGTAGGGGCTATCTCACAGGGAAAAACCAGGACGGGTTCCCAAAGCAAGCGCCTTGAGACCCATAGGGGTGATTAGTACGCTATATAAGAAGCCACACATTTACATTTACATTTACATCACGTTCAGGCTCCTCACCCACGCACACAAAGCACTCTACGACATGGGCCCCGAATACCTCAACAACCCCCTCTCGTTCTACACTCCCACCCGCCAGCTCTGCTCCGCCAGCCTCGCCTTTGCCACCATCCCACGGATTAGCAGAACCACCAACAGAGGAAGATCTTTCTCCTACCTGGCCGCCAAGACATGGAACTCCCTCCCCGCACACCTACGACGGACCCAGGACAATCTCACCTTCAGGAAACAACTGAAGACCTGGCTATTCGAGCAGTAGCAGCTGTCCCCCCCAACCCCCTCAGCTCCTTGAGACCCTAGCGGGTGAGCAGCGCGCTCTATAAATTGATTGATTGATTGATTGATGGATGGATGCAAGGCTGAACTGGCCATGCTGGAATTCAACCTGGTTGGTCGCACGGTAATAACAGCAGGGAACAGATAACCAACTGAGCAGACAAGCTGACTAGGGATCATTGTGCAAAATAAGACCACTTCTTAGGAAGTATAATAATCATAATAAAATTGCTATTCTTCTGAGCCTTTGGGAAAAAAGTTTAATTCATTGTTTTTGGAAGTTTATCTAAGTCACCAGTGGCAAACGGCCATCCCAAACACACCAGCTAAAAACACATGAAGCAATCACATTGGTGTTGAGGCAGGCCATGCATTGGTCAGCATCATTATAAAAGAAACAAGACTGCCCCTAGCAAGATCTCACCACCATCCCACGTCTCATCAGGTAAGCAAGGCAACAACAGCTCAAAAATGCAGAAGGAAAAGGTCAGGAATACCAGTAACCCAACTCGGCACTGTCAGAAGCAATGATGCGGGTGTCTTCCCTCTTTTATCTGGCATAAATGTTAATGCTTGTTATTTTACCTCACTCAATAGCTTTTGGCATTTGATAAGGTTGCAGCTTTACAAGCAACCCGCTTGTTGCCTACTGAGCAGTGAATTAAAAATACTGCGAACCACATACACATCTATGGGTGCATGGTTTGGAGCACCAGAATCAGAATTCCCCTGACAAGTGTGCCAAGCTAAGTTTAGATGAATATAGTGCATGCCCCCCACTGATGTGCATAGCCCTAGCACCATTTGCAACCAAAACAACGCCCCACATTGTTCAATACCCCCCTAAAACTATTCAACACAAATGTCACTGGGGATTCACTCTGCATGTTTTCATTAAGATATTTGGACATGTCTTTGCATATAATAAGGTTTTGTAAATTTGTGCGCAATGAAAGGCTGCCTTTCTTCGTAATTATGTTTCATCATTTTACAACTTGGGAACACAAACCACACAAAAACACTCCACACCATGCAACATAATTCCATTAAGCATAATTTCACTCAATGCTGCACACTTTCAAGCCACACAATTCAACTCAACCATTTTCCTTCCACACCACACAATTCGGCAACAAGCCAAATATTTCAACTCAACAACACAAGTACAGAAGACACCAAATACATCTAAACCACACCATATAATTCCATATCACACCACAAAATCCAACATCATATCACATAATTAAAATCTCTATGACACACAAGTATACCCGACATAATTCCAGTATACTCAACTCAATATCACATAATTACTATCCACATATTTTAACTGCACACCATTCTACATTATTCCACTTAATAAATGCACTCCACACCACACGATTCCACAACTAATAATTCCAATCCAACTTACATAATTCCACTCCACAGCACATATATCCACTCCACACCAATTCAAAACACATGGGTAAAAGACATTGCCATTTACAGCACCAATACCTATAACTCTCACAAATTTGAGACCAATTTGCATTGTAAATGCTTATTTTACTTTCATTCATGCAGCACTCCAGCCATGCTGCTACACAACGTTGCTTAAAAACATAGACACATAACTCTCTATAGGCAAAACATATTAACTTTGCCAATGCTTGTTTTAATTGGCATAGAAATAAAATGCAGGCTAGTGGTATGCCAGTAAGCTGGCAGCCTTATAACTGCATGTATATAATGAAACAGTTTTGTAAATTGTTCATTGTATATAATCGGTTTTATTTCTCCATTTTCCTATCCTGCTTTTTCCCATTGCCTTTTTTCTATCCCTCACACTTTATTATTTCTCCCATATTGATGGGTTTTACCCTTTTAAGCTTTTTAATCTCTGCCATGGTTTCCCTCAGCTCTGCCAAGTACCACGCATCAGGTGTTAGGCTAACGCATTTCAGTGTGGCGCTCCACATCACCGCACTGAAATGGAAAGCCATGTATTTGTAGCGCCTCAGTATCAATCCAGAGTGCTATTAGGGCTCTGTTAGAAACTGAAATCCAGGTTGCAGCCCACGGTTTGCTCTGCTCGCGCAGGCTTGGGGCAGCTGGCTTTGCTCGTGACTGGGCTGGCTTAGGAAGGCTTTTTTGATTGGAGCGGCATCTCGCCCCTTTATCGGACACACAGCGTGATTCCCTTAGGCTCTCACAAATAATGTAAGTTTTTCCAAATTCAAAAGACCATATTTATTGTAGGGTGATCCATGATCCCATGATATATTCAGTCCTAATACAATCTGTCACATAGGAGACGTAGCAGTATTCAAAGCATTTTCAAATACTGTAGATGTGACAATCCAGGCCTCTCATTATAGTACGTTTGTTTACATCATAGACTCAGCGATGTTACTCAATGCATTTCGGGCATTTTGTTGCCCTTCATCAGGAGTTCACTATGGATTATAAAAACAACACCATTACAATGTGTAAACCGACCCCTTTACACACAAACAGACAACAATAAAACAGCAATTTTAACTGGTCTTTTCTTTAAAAACAGATGCCATAATCCACGTTTTCCCTCTACATTGTATCCTTTCCCGCTATCACCAGTAACAACAGAGCACTTAAGAAACCTCTCTCAAACAAAATGCACATCCTCTATCTTCTATGTTTCAATTGCTCAAAAGCCCATAGCATCGTTCCCCATTCCTCTCTTATGTTCACTGTGTTCCTTATTCAAGCCCACACGTACCTGCATCTACTGGCCTTCCCGCCAAACCAAACCTTTCCACAGGTGGAGATCTTCCTTTCCCCGCCTTTCTTCCTTTTCAAATGCCGAAAACCTGCCTCCTCCCCTTCATTGTACCAATGATCAAAATCCACAGGTTGACACCACTACAAATCCCAGAGTGCATTATAATCAACTGTTACTGAGAACACGTCGATATTACAATCATGCAAAATTATCTCAATCTGCTGCAATGCCCTGCCCACCCTCAAATGGCATCTCTACCTGAATAATCTGCTCTGCCATTATTATATTAGATGTAAACCGGTTTGCCTGTGTAAAATATTCGCATGTTATCAACACTTATGATATGTGTCGTTCATTCACAAATTGTCCGTGTTATTTACTCAACCGCCGATGTTTCAAATGATGTTTTAACATCCCGCTAGTGACATTTAACTGGTTTGCCGATAGCCATTGGATGCAACATGTCAGTATATAAGGCAAAAACATTTTAGAATTTTAAACCAAGAGTGACGAAATGCACATCAGTTTCTTCCGACGTTTTTGAAAAAAGTTCCTTGATTATTACTGTTTTTAACTTTTTTTGCGTGCAGTCCGGATATCTTGTGGTTTGCCTCACATCACTCACTTGAAAACATTAACACATGAATGGAGCAGCATCTCGGAGGCACAGCGTGATTCCCTTAGGCTCTCACAAATAATGTACATTTTTCAAAGTCAAATCACCATATTTATTGTAGGTTGATCCATGATCCCATGATATATTCAGTCCTAATACAATCTGTCACATAGGAGACGTAGCAGTGTTCAAAGCGTTTCAAGTACTGTAGATGTGCCAGTCCAGGGCTCTCTCTATAGTACGTCGTTTACATCATAGACTCAGCGATATTACTCAATGCATTTCAGGCATTTTGAGCCCTGAGCTTCTCTCATAATGCATGCTGTGACGCAGCTGGCAAGGAGTCGTCAACTCGACTCCTGGAGGAGTGCGGCTGCAGCCGACTCCGAAGACTGCAGCACCCAGGAGGGAGAGAGTGTGTCTACACTGGCAGCAGGTAAGGGAACCTGCGACCCCACCTTGAAACTTAATCTCGCTCCACATGGGCCAGTACTAGCTTCCCCAGTCAGTTTGGTCTTGAATTCCCTCAGAGCAGGCCGGAAAAACAAATTAGGGATTATACTCATACACTCAGCAGGTAATAGGCGCAACAGGGATGAAAGGGTCTGCACTTAGCACCTAACCCCGCAAATGGCATGCTGCCATACCAGCGCTTCACAGCAGATAAACAGCAGTAATCTGCAGCGCCACAAGAAGTAAGGGACCCAGCATGAGACACCTGCCTACACCTAGAATCTTTCCCCCACATCCTACAAAAACAAAAGAGAAACCCATACACTCGACCACTCTCCACCCAGTATCTCCGCTTCCATACTTCCATTCCACTTTGGCCTGCCCGGGCACACCCCCTGCAAACAAGACGGCTGCAGGTGAGTAGGCCTACACATAAGCAAGCTGGAAGATGAGCCCTAGGTAGCAATCACCAGGATGAATGCGGCCTCCCTAGAGCCTCAGTCTGTTGGTGCCTGCCTAGCGGAGTTAGTCCGGCCCCTAGCGTCGACAACTTGATACCTGGTTATGGTAATGAGGGGCAGCGGTAATAGTGCCCGTTCAACTTTCAGAATGGCCAGCAGTTGTTTCACTTACGAGCCTAGTGTTTTCAGTAGCTCTGGTACAGCTGCAGCCTGCTGGTGTGATCTGGTGCTGTGGGGTGGGGCAGGTAGTGGCGTGCCAACCGGGCTGACATCGCTCAGCTGCCCTCCTCAATTATCATTTTTTATTCGGATTTATTAAACCGTACTGTCTTTGAAACAAACAACATCCTGGCTGGCTGTAAGGTGTGCGCCTCACTCTCCTGAGCCTTCTCAATGCCCGTGCTGCTGTATGGGGTGGCTCGCGAGTACTAGTTTAGTGCCCTTCCAGAGCTGGTGCTTCGTAGTAATTTTAAGAATTTCTTAGAGTTTCTCTTTGGTTAAATGGGTGTAATTTCTGATATTTATATGCTTCCCTCATCTTTATTACTTGACTTTGCTTGCGAGAAAGAGTCACTCATAGTTGTTGAAATGTCACTCATAATTACACTGAATTTATGAGAATGTTACACATAGCAATTTAAAACCTTGGCAGCTATGTTCCCTGCTCGGTCATTCTCTCTCCTCATGTTTTAATTTACAATGTGTTTCCATGACTTAAAAAATAAAAATTCCGGCGGTGGCTTGAGCGTCGGCCAAGATGGCGGCGTGACCTCAGAGCTCCAGCACATACCTCACTTCGCATCATAATTTTGCAGCGTTGCGGAGGTTGTTTTCCTGGCAGGACAGCGGATTTGCGGACCGGAACATGAGGAGAGCTGAATGCCCTCATTGTTTCCTGGTTTCGTTCAGCATTCTGTGAGTTCCTCGACACTATCGGCTCCTGCGTCAGCACCCGCCATTTTGTCCGCCGGTCGCGTCTCCTCACGGCAGCCGGCTGAAACGCTCCGCTTTTACTTGCGTGGGAGCCTGAAGCCCCAAGCATGATTTCGCGCAGCAGGTGAGCCCTCTCACTGTTTTTGGTGCTGTTTGGGGTATTGCTCTTCCCCTTTCCTTTGCGGCATGGATTCTGCAACTGCGTCCACCATCTTGTGGAAATTCCTTTGCTTCCTACTGTAACGACCTACATATCTGCTGCAGCCTGCTTTATCGTCGCATATTGGAGCTTCTAGTTCTCCAATCTTGTAGTTCTGCATTCGATTTGACGGCGCTTGTGGTTCTGAGCCCTTCACCTGTGGTTGTTTTCACTGCGCAGAATGCGATTTTCTGGGAAGAGGTTGATTCATGAGGCTCGCAGAATGTTTGAAGAAACTGCGGATGATTTAGCCTATGAGAGAGACTATTGCTGAGTTTTGCCACAAGTGTTGGTTCTCCCATCCTGCATATCTTTCCTCGGAGGCTGTTCTATTGTACCTTTGGGCCCAGTTTTTATACGCTGCCTATGCTCTTCAATACATGACTTTTCATATCTCCTGGTTTGCATTTCCATGCTTTGCTTACTGGATTATGTGTGGTCTGATATCTGGTCACCTGTGCTCTCTTTTCTTTCTGCTGGACTTGCATTTTTGACCATCACTGACAAGTTTTGTTCTCTCTGAGAATGCCTTTCAGGGCCATCACGGTGTTCCTTCCCACACATTCGTTCTCTTGTTCCACTCCTGCATGACTGTGCCTGTACTAGCACCAACGTATCAATTTTTGGCCCTGTGGGATCCAGCTTATCTCTCACACTTGAGTACCTTCCTCTACGTCAGGTTACCTGTTTTCTTCATCATTGGCTTCTTGTTCCTCCTCAATTGACTCTTTGTCTTTTCATGGGGGAGCCCCGTAATTTACAACTGGCTGCTACTTCTCAATTGCCTATTGGCTCAGATTCGGACTCCCCTCTTCAAGAAATAGATGATGACATGGCGTCAAAATCAGCTTTAACGCGTGGAGCCATCCTGAAAGCGCGTAACAGGGGTAAGCTACCGTCTTCCCTGGCTTCCTCTAAGCGCCTGAAGAAGGACCCACCGTCACCAGGAATTAATTCCTCAACCTCTTCTATAGATCTTATCTTGGAAGAACTGCGAGCATTCAAGCCTTTTATGGAAGCCACCACTAAATACATGCAGGCTATGCAGGAAAAATGGTCTTCTCTGGATTCCCGTGTTCAATCTTTGGAACTGTCCACCGAATCTTTGTAGTCCTCTTGTTCTCATATTCCGTCACTAGAGGCGGAGATACTTCTACTTAAACGTCAAACAGAGGATTTGGAAAATAGAAATCGTAGGAACAATCTACGCCTATACGGTCTTCCGGAACTTTCAGAGGGGCCAAACCCTACCGTCTTCTTCCAATCCTTTCTTGCCAAGATCTTAGATGCTCCGGCCTTAACTTCCATCAACATCCAAAGGGCACATCGCCTTGGAACTAAGGTTACAAGTAAGCCTAGAGGTGTTATTATGTTATTTCTGCAATATACTGATCTCCTGCAGGTCCTTTCAGCTGCCAAGCTCAAGAAGCAAATCATGTGGGAAGGTCACCGCCTCTTTCTTTCGCAAGATGTCTCAAAAGTCACTGCAGATCGGAGGAAGACATTTTTGGATATGAGACCTCTGCTCCGGGCCCTGAATGCTAGATATGGACTCCTACATCCTTGTCTCTTCAAGGTCACATATAAAGATAGAAACACCACCTACGAAGATCCTGCGGCCTTGCAAGCATTCCTGCGACGTCATGGCCCAGATGTTATGGACGTATCCAAACCTGGTTGACATGATCTACTAATTCTTCTTGGAACTCGTGGCTATGATGCTGTTGTCTCTCCAATAACGCTGATGTTGTGAATTTCCTAATGTTTCTTATCACAATGGTCGTTTCTTCTCTTGTGTTCCTCATGTTGTTCAAATGTAGTTTGTTTATTCCTGTCCCCCTATGGCACGTATATTCATTCACTTGTATATCTCTCTTGTTCTTACAGATGTTTTCCTTGTTCCTCTTGCCCTAATGTGCCATACTGTTTCTATATGCTGCATTTCGGATTCATGTTAGTTGAGGTTTGATGTCTGCTCTGGATGTTGTCGTCGTTGTCTCCCGGCGCCACCACCCTATCCTCGTTTTTGACTTTTTTCCGTTTCGTAAGTATGTTTCTCAGTCGTTCGATTCGAACATGTACTGTCTTCGTGTTCATTTTTGTCTCTGTCCTTTTTCTATCCTTGGTCTCTAATCAACTGATTTCCCCTTTTTTTCCGCTCTCTCCCCTATCCCTTCCCCCCTTATTCTTCCTTCCTTCTCTGCCCTCTCTTCCTCATCAGTACGTTTGCATTTCTCTCAGTTTTCTCAATGTATTTCTATGCATTAATGAGCATGTTGCTGTTAGTTGTTTTTCTTTGCTGTTCCATTCCGTGTTTCGTCATGGAACGTTAAGGGATTAAATAATCCTATTAAAAGGCAAAGGGTTCTATCACATTTAGCAAGACTTAAGACTGATGTTGCCCTCCTTCAGGAGACCCATCTCTCTGAGACGGAGGCTCTGAAACTCAAGCGTTGTTGGGTGGGTCATGTTATCTGCTCTCCCACCGTAACTACGTAACTAAGAAAAATGGTATTGTGATTTTATTACATAAAAAGTTAAAGGTTTCTTCAATTTCTCACGAATGTGATGATAATGGTCGATGGGTTATTGTTACACTGCTTATAGACAATATTCCGCTAACCCTTTTTAATGTGTATGCCCCAACTGGGATTGACAGATTATTTTGGCCCTCTATTTCTACTAAGCTGTCCTCCATCTCCGGTGATTACATACTTCCTGGGGGAGATTGTAATCAAGTTGTTGACCCTTTCCTCGATCGTCATTCTGATGTCAAATTCGTCCCATCTAGAATGCACTCTCAATTTGTTAACACCTTTCAAAACAATGCCTTGGTAGATATCTGGAGACTGTGTAACCCTGATCCTAGAGAGTATAGTTGTTTCTCCCCCCACATCAATCCCAATCCCGCATTGATCATATTTTCCTTAGTAAATCCCTATCCCAACACGCCATTCGCTCTCAAATTGGATCCATCCTTCTCTCTGACCACGCCCCAGTTTTTGTGGACCTTGACCTACTTCCATTTTCTCCTCACTCTGGCAGATGGCGATTCATAATGCTTTACTTTTGGAATCTACTTTTTGTTCTGAGTTTACTGCCTTTGCCATTGAATTTTTCCTTCTCAATCATACCCCTGATGCCTCTTTTTTTACAGTTTGGTATTCTTTTAAAGCAACCTCTAGGGGTTTTATTATCAATTTTGTGGCTCGGCGGAAGAAACTCCGTGAAGCCAAGTCCGAGCAAATTTTAGCTAATATTAAAACTTTGAAGCTTGCTTATCACGCTTCTAAATCTGAGGTTTCCCTTAAAAAACTGATGCGAAACTCTAATTCAATAAGTTCACAACCGACGCTGCCTCTAATCTTTTGCTAAAGTGTAATCCCAGATATTATTGGGGTAAGAATAAAATGGGAAAACTCTAGCCAACTTTTTAAAGATAAGAAAGGAACGTACAAAGATTGAATCCATAAAGACTTCTTCTGGGGAATCTCGTTTTAAAGATAAAGACATTCTTACTGAATTTGCCAAATTTTACGATAATCTTTATACCCCCGAACGAGTCCCAGAGGCTATGGATCTTCTTTCCTACTTTCATTCGCTTCCCTCTCCTCCGACTTCTCACGTTGATTTTCTCTCTTTGGAACTGGACATTTCACTCTCTGAAATTTCCCATGCTGTTTCTACACTACGGCACTGTAGGTCTCCAGGTCCTGATGGTCTTACTATCGAATTTTATAGCGATTTTGCCTCTCTACTTCTTCCTAAACTTTTACTCTTATTCCAATCCTTCCTTGCGGCGGGTTTTTCCAGCGGTTCCTTCCAACAAGCTTTAATATGTCTAATTCCCAAAGAGGATAAGGACCACTCGTTATGCAAGAATTACAGACCAATATCCTTGGTCAATAAAGATTATAAAAATGCTAGCTAAGATTTTGGCATTGCGCATGGATCCCCTCTTGCCCGCTCTAATTGGTCCTGAGCAATCGGGTTTTGTCAAAGGTGGTCTCTCCTCCGACAACTCCCGCGTTTTCCTTAATATCATTAGCAAGGCTTCCTCTCTGACTCTCCCTTTCGCGGCTATTTCGTTAGACGCGGAGAAAGCCTTTGACAGGATTAGATGGGATTTTATGTTTCATGCATTGCGTTGGATCGGCTTTTCTTCCAAATTCATCTCTCTTATCTCCTTACTCTATTCTAATCCCCAGGCTTCCATTTTTGTCAACGGGATGACCTCCGATTATTTCTCTTTGCACAGGGGAGTGCGACAAGGTTGTCCTTTGTCCCCCTTACTTTTTGTTTTAGCCTTAGAGCCTTTCCTTACTAAAATTCGTCTGGATGACAGTATTTCCGGCTTCAAATTTGGTGCTCAGCAGGTTAAATCTCAGTTTACGCTGACGATATTCTCTTTTATTGCTCTGATCCTATTTCTTCTATTCCCTCCTTTCTCCAACAGGTCTCTTCCTTTTCTGCGGTCTCTGGTTATCGCCTAAACGCCGATAAATGCGAAATTCTACCTCTAAACCCTCTTTGCCAACGGCATCTTTTTTCTCAAACGTGTTTCTCATGGCAATCTTCTAAGATCAAATATCTGGGTGTTTGGTTTGCTCCTCTCTTATCCGACACTCTCAAACTTAACTTTGACTATATCTCCAAGAAAATGGACATGGCTATTCAACGCTGGAACCCGCTCTTTCTGTCCTGGTGGGGTCGGCTTAATTCCATAAAAATGATGTTATCCCTCTTCTTCTTTATACCACTTCCATGCTTTCTCTGCACATTACAGTTTCTTTCTTCAAACGGATTGATTCTTTACTGCTGAAATTCTTGTGGAATGGCAAATGGTCTCAGATAGCTCTGGCTTCCCTACAAAAGACAAGGCCCAGTCTGGTGTCCGCTTTCCGGATTTCAGAGAATATCATCGAGCCTTCTCTTTGAAACAATCAGCCCGTTGGTTCTCTTCTGATCTTCCTTATTATCCGCCCGTCTGGTTAAGTATGGAATCCTCCGTTCTCTCCCCTTTTACCTTTCGCGAGTTCATGTCCTTCACATCTTCTTTCGTTCGTCTTCGTACACCTGTTATTTCTCACTCCCGCTACCTGCTCCTACCCTACTTAATCACATCCTAACCCTCCCTCAGTTCTATCCAAGATCAACCGATCTGCAACAAATCTCTTCTCAAAATTTGTAATCGCACCATCTTTCGGAAGATGTGGCATTCTCGAGGATTATGTTGGATTTCTCAATTAATATCTAATGGTACTCCTCTCTCGTTCCAGGAACTCCAATCCTCTTTCTCATTGCCCTCTTCTGCTCGGTCACAATACAATGCCCTTCTCCCAGTCCTGATCTTATATCTCTGCGCCTTGTCACCGTCTATCGATATTCCTTTGGACCGTAAAGCTACTTCTTTATTATTAGAGGCCTCTCCCTCTGCTATTTATAATTCTTTCCGTTACACCGTTGATAGACTAAAATCTAAGATCGAGAATGCATGGGAGTTGGATCTTTCTCAGGACTGGCCAGTGCTTTTTTGGGACAAAATCTGGACTAAGCTTCATAAGACCTCTTGAGCTGCTAATACTACCCAAACTTTATATTTCATTTACAACAGGACTTTATGTACTCCAGTTGCTTTATCCCGTTTTGCACCAGACACCTCCCCGGTTTGTTGGTCATGCCCCTGTCCCATTGCAGACCTCAAGCACATGCTGCTTGACTGTCCTCCTATTTCCAAGTTTTGGCACCTACTTTGGAAGCAGACGCAAAAGATATTCCAGTTTCAGATCCTTTTCTCTCCTTCACAAGTTTTTCTAGGTTCCCTTTCACCGGCACTTCCACAATCTCCTACTCACTTTCTGTTGCTGGACCTTTTAGTTGCTTTGGCTTTTCATACCATTACTTCCTGCTGGAAACAAGCTGCAAATGTCTCCTATCAATCTTGGTGGAATGCAGTTTGCTTTCATCATCGCCTAGATACCAATTATGTATCCCCCATCTCCCTGGCAATTAAACGTGACCTGATTTGGCTCCCTTTGGTAACATATCTTTCCTCCTTTGCTCCGATACATGCCCCTCCAGATCCTAGTATAGTTGAGGTACGCAAGCCACCATGACTTTCTTATATCCTTACTGCCTTTATTGCTGCATTTTTACGTTCTACCATATTATATTGTACCTTTCATTCATTTACGCATGTTACGTTCATGAAATCTTCATGCTTGTTATATTTGCCTTTTATGAGAGTTTTTATTGAATTGCTTATTCCTTTTATGTGATTATTATATACGATTGTATCCCTTTTCCCTCCCCTCCCCTCCCCTTCTTTATTTCTTCAATAAACTCAAACTTTAAAAAAAAATCCATTATTTCACTCTGGCCCTGTGCATATGTTAAATTTTCACTTATTCCACGTTTCCTTCTTTGTACTACTTGCGATTTGTTTAAAAAAAATGCCATTCTTCCACTCTGACTCAGTGCATATGTTTAATTTTCATTTATTTCACGCTTCCTTGTCTGTACTACCTGCAACTTGCTTAAAAAATAGAAATTACATTCTTTCACTCGGACTCTGTGAGTGTATTTATTTAATTTTCATTTATTTCACAGCTTCCTTCTTTGTACTACTTGCCACTTGCTTAAAAAAAATCCATTCTTTCACTGTGACTCCGTCCGTGCATTTCTTTAAATTTTCATTTATTCCATGGCTTCCTTCTTTGTACTACTTGCCACTTGCATTAAAAATAAAATTCAATTATTTCACTTTGTCTCTGTGCTTGTATTTATTTAATTTTCCTTTATTTCACCTTTCTTTCTTTCTTTGTACTCGTTGCGATTAGCTTGGAAAATAAGCATTCCATTCTTTCACTTTGACTCTGTGTGTCCGTTTCATGTTCATTTATTTAACCTTTCCTTCTTTGAACTGCTGCGACTTGCTTCATGTCTTCTGTGGAGCAGCAGCTCCAGTATTAAACATGAGATAATTTGTAGCTTGAGAGTGAGACTGTCTGGTATCCCATGAAATCGTGTATCCCCGTGCTCAGCCCGGGCAGAGATCGACTGCTTCTGTCTGATCCTGCCCGGGCTGAGATAATTCTCCAAAGACGGCCGAAGTGTAGGGGATACACGATCCCAAGGGGATACCAGATATTATACAACACCAGCCTGCCCTCCATGGTTAGCTTGTTGCACTCCCCTTTGTTGTCCTCCTTACATGTCACTGCACTATCTCTCCTGCCCTCCGTGGTTCGTTCGGTATAGAAAGAAAGGGTCCCAGACAGTACACAACAAATTTCTAAATTCAAAGTTTGATGAGTTGAATTATTTCAAAAAAGATCGAATCAAGGTGCAAAGTGTTTTAATTTTCACCACACCTGTCCTAAACATTCATTAGCTCATTACTCAAAACATGAATATATCCACATTATACACAATTTCAATAAGCCCAAAGGGGAGAGGGGAAAGTGCAGGGGAGAGAGATATGCATTTCTTGATAGTTCAACATCACTATTCAAAAATTCAAATTGCGTATGACCATGTTTTAGAATCACAGGAAAAAATTATTACACAGATCCCCGGGCGCGGGGTCAACAACAGTGTGTGAACATCAACATCATAATTTTTGTACAGAATCTCCTATTTAGCTATATACATTAAACTGTTCTGTAGGAGTTCAAGTTAGTAGAGAAAGTCTACGTTTCGACCCATAGGATGTAGGACAGTATATCCTTACTACGCGGGTCTTCGTCAGGACGTGAAGGAAGGGGAGGAATGGGGGGCTGTTCCTAAAGGTAAAACAATAAGAAAAGACTTTAAAAAGGTCTCCAAACGGAGTCCCTAAAAGATAAGTCAAAACAGAAAAAATAGATAAATACAAAAATTTCAAAAAGTAGTGACTGACAAGGAGGTATATGAACCATGTTACCTGCTCAGGAGTCAGATAATGGCCTGGTAACACATAGTTCTGGCCGTAGCCGAGCGGAATAGTAGAATTAGCTGTACCTGAGGACCAATTAGTAAAAAGGCCAATCAATAAATGTGCCCGCCAAACACATTTGTCTTATGCGCATGGAAAACACTTAGCCAATATTCCTACCTCTACAGTGTTGCTGTGTAGGATCATGTAAAGGGTGTCATTGTAGCAGTTTGTAATTAGGTCCATACAGCGTCAAAGTTCCCCACTGACTATATGGGTTCAACCCCAAAATTTATAATATACTCCGTGGTTCGTTGTCCTGCCACTGCCCCTGCCTCCTGTTTGACCGTATTTTAGCTTTCTATTGCACTATCCATAATTTCTCTGTCAAAAACCCGAATTTTATTCTATTTTAAAGGAATTGTTTTAAGTTTTACTGCTTTGATTCATACAAGAGTGCTTCAGGCGTGCCAAACTGTTATCATAAAGACAACATTAGTTCTTTATTAGAACACTGTGGGAAGCTGCAGTAGTGCACTGGGGAGTTAATCGACAGACAGCTGCTGTGATGAAAGTACACATTTCAGTCTGCATGTCAGAATGTTTTACTGGTATGGATAAGAAATACATTTGAGAACTCATATGAAATGTGTCCTCATTCTCATTCTTTAGCAAGAGCTGGAGCATTAGCCATAATTTCTATGACAAACTGAATCCCCTCATGCTGTTCACTGCTAAAGGAAATGCTTTAAGTTTTACAGCTTTAAGTATGTCAAGATGGCTTCAAGTGTGCCATACTGTATGTCGTAAGTACAGCTTAGAACACATCACAATTCCTCAAATTAATATGGTACGATCAAGAAATGATTTATATTGTGGCTAAAATCTATTACCATCATCCTGCTCCTTTTTGTTATTCTCAAAACCTGCTGTTCACTACCATTCATTCCAATGGGAGCAATAACCCTGAGTCCTGTAATGGCTGCCACAACATGCTATCCATTTTTTTGCCAGCCTATCAAGGGGAAGTCCTTTGGAATCCCCCTCCACATGTCCCTTGGTGTCACTGTGTGCTGGCACTGCTACCGTATATACTTTTTGGATAAATTTACCAAATGCCTGAGTCCTGTAATGGCAACATAACATATTGCTCAGGTTCGGACCAGCCAATCAGTATTGACTAGTTTGTTTTCAAAGTGTCCAATCAGGGCATATCTGGACACCAACAGTCCAGATATACCTATTTTAACCCCCTTTTGACCACTCTGAGCTTCACTAATTGTGAATTTCTGGAAAATGGCTGAATGGATTTACACCAAATAATGAAAAAGCACGCTTCCGAGTAAAGTTCTAACCTTCTGTGAGTTTTGCTGTAATTTCATACAAAAATATTTTTTCTGTATGAGTTCCCAAAATTTACTATGGAAATTAAAATGGGAAATCAATGTATTGGGTTGCCTCCCTGTTTTCCCGGCACCCGCTTGAGGGATCACAACAAAACTTTCTAGAAAAGAGCTCAAGTGGCTGAACTTTTCTTATTTTTTGGGAAAGTTTAATGAAGATTCATCAAATGGCGCCAAACTTATTATCGAAATATAAAACTTCCCTCTTATGGAAACTCTGATCTAACTATAACTACAAAGTCCATTCACTCCTTTACCACTGAGCGATCTCAGCCCTAATGGCATGCACCTCCTGTGCTAAAATATATTTTAAAGTAAAAATGTTTATTAAGGTTGAAAAAGTTGTAAATATTTTTAGGCTGAATATTAATGTAGTGATTTTTTTATAATTATTTTAAATGTAGAACAAAATACAAAATGCTACAGCACCATTAATTTGAAAAGTAATATTTTGAACATATTAAATTAAATTAAAATCAAGTCTCACTTAAAGAAAAAATATATATTCTTTTATTGTGTATTTAAAAAAAATTCAAGTGATGTAATAAATATATAAAAATAAACTGGATTATATTTTAATAAAAATTAATATCACACCAATTTAAAAATCCTAAAAGGGTATTAAAATATTTTAAATTTTACATTTTTTAGCATGAATTCAAATGTATATATATTTTTATCCAGTTTAAATAATTTTATTTATTTGAAATTATTTCTTACAAGGTTTTACTTTGTCTCTCCCTCATTTATTTTCTATGTGAGTGTGGTGCAGTACCAGTGGTTGGCCATGAGAAGTGCTGTGTTTCCTCCAGCTCTGAGCTGGAGTACATTTACTAAAGTTTTGGTTCCTTTTTGACTGTAATAACTTTAGAATTGGATTTTTGTATATAGTAATGAACTTTAGTCATTTGTGGGTGGGTGTATTTCGCTCTTTAAATCCCCCCAACCCTTGCTAAACCCAGTGCTGCTCCTCCACAAACCCATCCAATTTAACAGTAAGTATTGCCCTTTTTTCAGCCACTTCCCTGATCCCTCTCCCATTTGCTACAAAGTAACAAACGTACATGTGTGAGGATCTCTCCATAGAAAGGATAGGAGAGGTTGAGGTACAGATTTACACTAGTAGGTTTGTGAATTGCATTTTGTAGTAAGTAGGTAGCACAACTGTGGTACTACTTTATGCACACCAAAATGCAGTTTGTGATACAGGCCTTCAGCCATTAACCCAATGCTTTCGTACACGTAATCTAAGCTTTTGAGAGTAATGTTGCTTAAATGCTTTTTTTATCCCTACCTCAAATATTCCTTTACAAGGAACTCCTTTTCCTCCTGCCCTACTATCACGGGGAGATGAAACACAAAATCAGTGGTTTGAAATATGCCCATGATGGACCAAAACTGAGATTCAATTCTGCAGTCTTTTACATGATAATATTAGCCTTTTAGAGTGAATTTCCATATAAAAATGGTATTTCTATCATTTTTACAGGTTATGAAGGGCAGAGGAAGGGACTGTGAATTGCCTTTTCAAAGCTACCAATGGGATCCTGCTGAGCAACAGAATGTCAGCCTGCTTTTTCAATGTGTTGGCCTACTTACATCATTCCATCTGCTTTCTTCATAGAAATTTTCAGTTGCACCATGGCTACCATTTTTGTTTACTTTCTCAAAGAAGATCCAGACTGTTTACACTAAACCAGTAACATATTTCTGAAAAAACAGTGAATTGTGTTCAGACACTGCATCTGTCTCCGAGCCGGTGGTCTCAGCTGATCTGAATACTGCCTCTAGGGAATATGAACAATGGATTTAGTCAGTCACTGACAACCTTGCTCCTGTGAAATATAAAACCTTAAAAAGAAGTAATCCTTCGGCTTCATGGTACAATCCAGGTCTTAAAGCCTCAAAACAACACTGTCAGAGACAGGAGAGAATATGGAGGAAGGAATACAGCTCAAGTGAAAAAGAAAAATACAAACAATGCATAGCCAAATACAAAGCACTTATTCCAACTGCTAAACCAAAGTTTTATAATGGAGAAATAGAGCTAGGAAAAAACTCCTCTAAGGAGCTTCTTTGTACAATTACCAACTTAACCACAGCCAAGTCCAATCGATCTAACAAAGACTTAAGTAATGCTTTCGCTCTTTTCTTTCAAAAGAAGCTTCAGGAAATTTTTGATAGCTTTGCTATACTTAGTCAATCCAACCAGCAGCCTGCTTCTATAGACCTCGCTGCAACAGAGGAGTCTAGGTCCTTCAGATAATTTTTCAATCTATCAGCGGATCATGCCCAATAAATTAGGATCTGTCCTTGATCCTTGCCCTCCCACCACTATCCATATGGTCCAGATATCATTGCTAGACATCTTCCAAATATTTTCAATACTATGTTTCATATAGGTATTTTTCTGGAAGACTGGAAAAAGGAATCAGTACTGCCACTTCTTAAAAAACCTAATCTTGATCCCCTTGATTCCAACATCTATTGTCCTATAGCAAGGCTGCCCTTTCCAGCCAAACTGGTGGAAAAGGTAATGAATGGACAGTTAACATCCTTCATTGAATAACCACTTGGATGTATCCCAGTTCAGGTTCCGTGGACTTAGCACGGAGTCTGTCTTCATAGTTGCTACAGAGGAGAATCGCTCCACTTTCGATAGTGGTGGTAGAGTGGCTTTGATCCTGCTAGACCTCTCCGCTTTTTTTGATACTGTCGACCACACATGTTTGGTTGACTGGCTGAGCAAGTTAGGTGTTAAAGACCATGCTCTTGCTCTGCTCAAGACCTTCTTAACGTATAGAGTTCAATCAGTAAGTCTAAATGACTACACTTCAGATCCTTACATGTTATCCTGTGGTGTTTCCCAGGGTTCATCTTTAAGTCCATCCTTGTTTAATATCTATGTTACCCCTTTGGCAGCACTCATCAGATCCTTTGGGTTCTCATTGGCGTTATACACTGATGATACCCAGATA
Source organism: Lissotriton helveticus (assembly GCF_964261635.1). NCBI lineage: Eukaryota > Metazoa > Chordata > Amphibia > Caudata > Salamandridae > Lissotriton > Lissotriton helveticus. The sequence goes on along the minus strand of NC_136065.1, from coordinate 641,945,978 downwards.
GTGGTGTCTCTCTCTGTCACCAATCATGGCATTGATGAACCCTTTCGAAACTGTTTGTCTGCAGTCTGCGACTGGATGGGCAAAAGTTGCCTTAAACTAAATTCAAAGGGCAAAATAAAGGCGATGCAGTTCGGACATAACACATCCTTTTGGACCCCGTCGTGCTGGCCACATGACATGGGAACTCTTCCTTTTCCAAAGAACAAAGTAAAGAACTTGGGAGTCATGCTGGGTAACAGACTAACCTATAAAAACCAGGTTAATGCAGTAACTTTCTCTCCCTTCTTCGTTTTATAAACCTTGAAGAAAACTAGGCATCTGATCGCATTTGACTTTCTAAAAACAGTAGTCATTGCACTGGTTCTTTCACACATTGACTACTGCAACGGCCTGTATCCTATTCTGCAAGTAAACCTCATGCAGAAATTACAAACTGTGCAGAACTCTGAAACTACCATGCTTTTAAATTTACCTAAATTCCACTCTGTAACCCCAGCCCTAAATGAGCTTCACTGGCTCCCTGTGAAAAAGCGAGCCAACTTTAAATCGCTTTGCATTGCTTTTAAAACCTTAACTGGAACAGGCCCTGACAACTTGAAAAACAAGTTCAGATGGTACATTCCAAATAGACCCCTCCGAACCAGCTTTGAAAAAAAACGTGTTGTGCCCCGACATACACAGGGTGCCTTGGGCGGCAGAGGCTTTCTGAAAAATACCGCACTCCTCTGGAATTAACTGCCTCTAGATATAAAAATAGCCCCTAATCTTTTGATTTTCAGGAAAAAAAATTACTACTTGGCTGCGGCAAATATTAGTATCTAACTGTCTGGAAATTAATATATTTTTCTGAAAGCTACCGCCAAGACACCTCAGGGCATTAGAGTGCTCCACAAATCAAATCAAATGTTTTCATATAAAATAGAAACTGAGGTTCAAAATTATAATTCTTCCAGGGGAGCTTTGTGATTCTAACATATTTTACCACATTTCCAAAATTTAGCTCAGTTGCAAAATTTCTCGCAAAAAAGTTTTTGCTGGAGATTTATTCTGCAAATACACTTTTTATGTTCAAAATCTTCAGTTAGGCGTTGAAAGTTTGTTCTCTCACAAAATCTGCTATTTGCAGGATTTTTGTTGCAGCTAATTGACATTCATATAACTTTTCAATTTCAGAACAGATTGCAGTGCGATAATTTGAGCGGCAAAATCTTACGAAAAATGTAGGACCTCATTTAGAGTATGGCAGAGCAGTAGCACCGTCATAAATTTGTACTGCTCCCATCATATAAAACCCATGGCTCCCCTGCAATATTTAGAACCGGGGAGCATTGTGTTTATGCTTGTGCATCTTCTGGTTGCTCTGCCATTTAAACCTCTTACCTGGCAGCTCATCTGTAAAAAAGGCTGCTAAGTCAAAGCATTGTCACCCTGCCCCAATAGTTTTCCTGCCTTGCCACAGTGGCAACACCACTCAGAGATCCACGCCTCGTAGGGATGCTTCTCTAAAACGATGGATGGTTCACCAAACAGCCCACTTTCCATTTAAGTTCATAGATTTCTATCTTTTCTATCAACTCCCTGTTTATTGCCCTAGCAAACTGTTGTATCTTAGCTATAGTGCAGTTCATGTCATCCACTGCTCCACCAGTGGAACCCTGTAGGGATGATGTAATATGGAATGTTGGTGTCTGGAAACCATAGTTGGAAATGGACAGAGCAGCATGCTGACTGCTCCTGGTGGGGCTGTACTATTGATCTACAATAAATACTCCTATAACATCTCAACCAGCTCGGAGTGATTACTACAGATTTATGGCGACGAGTTGACTCAAGAATCTACGTGTACTACCAGTCAAGTTCTTCATTCAAGTCTGGAGTGTATGAGTGCCTACTCGCAAGCTGAAACAACTCCTCTCTTTACAGCTGCGTTTACTCAACATACTGGCATACACCAGCCCTACCAGTGACCTCAGCATCGGTCGCCCACCACGTGAACGTGCCAGTCCTCGCTGTTTCTTTCCAGCTGCAGCCCAAGCTCCTGTGTCTACAGAGCCTCTACAAGCAAGGTAATCCGCTGCTGCCTGTGCTTGTGTCTCCTGTGTTGTACATCTGTATCTGCACAAACCTGTTCCCACATGTGCCTCACAAGATCAAGTTTCCTTGGGACAAAGTTTACGTCTGCGCACAGTTTGGGAGGGAGGGCGAGGGGTGGGAGAAACGTAGACCAGAATTGTTTTTGAGTGTGAAAAAGGCCGCTTTATTAGGAAACAGGTGCACATTACAATTATAAAACCTTGGCAACGCCTTACAAAACTATCTCTCACTAAATAAATAATTAACTACAAACCCCGCCCCCCACCCCCTCCCCTAAAATTCTTTGACCCCTCCCCCACCCACAATACAGCATTACAACATTACAACAACATTATAAACATAACATCATCAATAAACATTACGTCATTAATTCAATCATTACGTCATCATTTAACCCCTTATTCATCAAAACCCCAATCACATATTGAAAGCCAGGCCCTCTTTAACCATAAACCCTGCCTGACCCTTCACTCCTGCCAATACCCCCCAAAACCTGAACGGTCAAACAATGACCAACTTCCCCTGAACCTGTCAATCAAAGAATCAATCCAATACTCATCAAACAATCTACCATAAACAGCACCGGGGCAACCAAAAACCCCGCCAGCACCTGTTCCTAGCGACAATACAAATCACAAGAAAAACCCCCTGCACACCTATATCTAAGAAAACAGCCTTTAAAATTATCAATAAAGGAGAGAAAAAATTCTAACGAAACAAAAATTCGGAGGAAGAAAAAACCCAGGAGATGAAGGATAATAATAATAAATGGGCGGGAGGGAGGGACAAAAAACGCTAACAGCCCTCCTAGCCACCAGGTCACCAAACCTAAAATGGTGGCTAGGGGGCGGGAAAAGGGATATTTATAATTGGGCTGGCCAGTCCTACTAGGCCAGCCCAAATCCAGAACATTCTGGCACCTACGAAATGCCAAACCCCTCGTGACCCTCCCAAACAGCCCGGGGGAGGAGACCTCCCTTCGGTCAGCTCCCTCCCCCAAGCCCCCCTTGTGTCGCATCTACATATTCTTCGCTTCTAGCCAAGCAACCTCACACTACAGAGTGAAATTCGCAGTCCGCTCGAACAGAAGCTGTTTTGACTGTTTTCACAGTGTAGAGGCAATTGAACTTACTACAACGCTTGGTCAACGTTAGCCTTGGGAAAATGCGGTGATCAACGTCTGTTTATTTGGTCCCAGTTGCAGCGAGAGGCTTCTTTTGAACTTAGAAATGTTCATCAAAGACATTGTCTCAATTCACTTCATTACGCCTTCTACAAGTGGCCCCAGTTGGTGTTACAAGTGGCCCCGGTTAGTGTTGTGCAAAACATGATTTCACTATCGAGCAGTAAAAGGTGAGCTCACTGTCCGTCTTTGGTTGTTGGCCTACTTTGAGACACCCGACCTGTCGGCCCTCCCCAACCGTCTAGTTACTGTTCGAATCTCTACAGCGCGAGGAGCCAAGCTCTAATCACGACCGTGTACACATTAAGGAGCGCACGACTACTGGTACATGGATAACACTCGCTCTACACTGTTTTTGGTATGGATTTGGCACCCCTAACAGGGCGTACAATGGTGAGTCATTCATGGTCTATCATTGTTGTATATTTTCAGACGTCGAGTCAACGGGTGTTAGAGATCTGTTTTGTCCTGCTTTTGAAAGTAAACAAAGCGCGTGCTCTCCTTGGCACACAGAGCCTTACCTGCTCCTTTAGTCTCCGTGGGTCCTTGTGACATCCTCCGTCTCCCCTCAGCCCTGTAGCCTCTTCACGCCACATACTCAGACGCACCGTTAGCCACCTGGCGCAGCGTATACAATATGACACCATCTTGTGTCTGGAGGCGTTCCCTTCTCTCCGGTCCAAATCTGCCAACGACGCTGACCCTGCCACCTGAATAAAGTTTCTTAATGATAGGGTGACCAGGCGTCCCCGTTTTGCCAGGACGGTCCCTGTTTTTAACCAGCTGTCCCAGCAAATTTCAAGAAATTTAGCTCATGTCCCCGTTTTTAGAGAGGGTCGACTGAAAACGGTGGGAGGTGTTTTTTATGTCTTACAAAGCAGGGATACTTAGCAGTTGTTTCAAGAAAGCAATTTAATTAACAGGCAAGCTACTGGGTTTAAATATTGCATTTTATGTATGTTCTTACTGCCTGTTCTGTAATTCCCTGCTGAGGAGCCTCTCATCGCTTGAAGCAAAATTGTAGTCCTTCTTCTATTTATGTGAAATGTCCCGGTTTTTGGCTTTAAAATTCTGGTCACCCTACTTAATGACCGGGTGGACTTATGCGTGTTTCTTCACTGCTTATTCTTCACTGTTTAATTTCTGCTACATGGAGTCTGTCAAGCATGATCAAATATGGAAGAGGAGCCGGTGAAGTGACGATTCAAAGGGCTTGCAGTATGGAGAGGTATTTGGGGGAGTCAGCCTGCGTAGCATGCTCACTTCGATGGACACGTGTTAAGAATGTTATATGGCTGCTTTTCCTTAACGTTAGAGACATTTTTTTGGTGTTAAGAGAAATGCCATATGGATGCTTGTCCTTAACATTTAGAGAGATTTTTGGGGGTCTTTCTTTTCCTGTTGTCGTTTACTTCAAGAACAAGATGCATCTTTGCTACCAACATTTCTGCATGTATTTTCCTGCACTTCTGCAGTACAGTTGGGGTAATACTGTAGTTGACACTACGTTTTCTAAAACTGTTCAGTGATATTTCAACAGTGTGACACGTCAAGCTACAGAACCATTTTGGTTACGTTTTCTTTTCAAGTGAACAGTGTTTTCTTGACCTTTTCTGCAAGGGTTTTAGTCTCATCACACAGTGTACAAGAGACACAGTGTATAATGTCTGTACCTCAACACAAGGGTTTTAGTCCCGTCACTACGGTGCACAATGTTTTTATCTTTTTACGGTATCCTAAACCTGTCCAGTTTGTGTCTAGTGTTACATATACAGCACATTTTGTCTTAGTGTACCTCACAGGGTCACCGTTCTTGTCCCATGTTTACACATCACTGGAGCACACAACGTTTTTGCCTCTACGCGAGAATGTCCTTACTCTAAGTACATGGTTACCCCTCACAGTGCACAACGTCTTACTTCCATACTAGGTGCGTCGCATTGGTTCTTGTCCCATTGCTACAGTGCACAATGTTTTTATCTCCCACGAGGTGTATGGCGTAGGTTACAGTCCTTTTGCCACAGTGCACAACAAGTTAACCTCTACTCGAGGTGCATTCTTTGGGTTGTTTTTTCCCTTGGTTACGGTGCACATTCCACACTGTTTTTTTATCCTGTTAGTTAGGGCACGTTTACGTTTTTCAGTGTGGTTGTTTTCTGATTGTAACAGTGCGCAATGTTTTACCTCCACACGAGGTTGCCATTGCACTAGCGTATTGTTACCCTCACTGGGTGTATGGTTTGGGTTCCAGTCCCATTACCATAGTGCAGGGTTTACGTTACACTGGGCATTTGTTTTTACTCTTAATGTTACGCTTTGTTTCGTTGTCAACACTATAGCCCAGTGCTGTTCTTTATTTATTATTCAGTCTTCTTTTCATGATAGAGAAGTGTGAGTAATCTACATTATTTCACTTCTTCTCTGTCTCCCTGTTTCCTTCTGCTCTGACTTGCCTCTTCGCATACCTGTCTCGCCAGTAGGTGTGCAGGTGGTAGTCGTTGGTGGTTTCTCCTTCTATTCTTTATTTTTTTTTTATTTCGTTCCTTTCTTCTTTTGTTCATTTTTAGAAAGGAGGATGGGAAACAGGTTATATTTATCTGTTTTCTTCAAGTTTATTGATTGTTTTCTGGGAAACAGGTTATATTTATCTGTTTCTTCAAGTTTCTTGGTTGTTTTCTTCCTCTCTAACTCTGCCCTGTTTCTCCTCAGTACTCTCCCCTCTATTTCGTTCTTCTAGCTTCTACATCTGATTCTATCTTTCTCTTTTCTGTTTTCCTTCTGGAAGAAAGGAGGATATGTTGTATCTTAGCTATAGTGCAGTTCATGTCATCCACTGCTCCACCAGTGGAACCCTGTAGGGATGATGTAATATGGAATGTTGGTGTCTGGAAACCACAGTTAGAAACGGGCTGAGCAGCATGCTGGCTGCTCCTGGTGGGGCTGTACTATTGATATACAATAAATACTCCTAAAACATCTCAACAAGCTTGGAGTAATTACTACACAAATGTGAAAGAGAGCTGCCCAATCAAACTGATTACTCAAAACTAAAAGCCTTGACATTGTGGAAAAGTCTGTTAAACATCAGTCAGCTAAGTCCTTTTTCTGTGGATTGGACTTTATAGGCCTTACATATTGATTTTTACTGATGTAGCGCGGAGCCGTGCGCCTGTATTATGTGCCTGCAGGGTGTAAAGTGAATTCATTTAACCCACTATTTTTCTAAGTTAGTGCTTTATTTTTAGATAGGACAGGTCGGAAACAGTGGGCAAGGTGTTCTCCTTTCTGGGTTGTGCTGCCTGAAAATAAAGAACTAATCAATAGAAATTTCAGGGTGAAAATATTCACTTTGCACTGTACAACAGGCATGTACAACAGGCGCTTGACTCTGTGCTGCACCAAGAAAGCACATCATTAAACTACTCTGTAACTCTGTAACTGAAATCTAGAGTACAAATAATATAAAATTAATTGAATGGATAAAAAATGAAGCTGCTTATTTTTCTTTATTATCAATTTTTTTTTTAGTTCACTGGTGGCGAAAACTTTGCTACTACGGCAAAAATCTGCTCTTCAGCCAATCTAAAATAGGATATCAAGTCAGAACAGAGGAAACTGCTCATATTTGGAATATACCTGATCGCTGCACCATGAAAAGACAAGCTGTATATGTTTTGTAACAAAACGTGACATTGGTGGCTGTTCTTTTAAAGGATTTTTTAAGCGAACTATCGAACACAGTCACTGACATTAGGGTATCTTTGTGGAACATTGAGAAAGCATTGCCCCCGGAGGCCCAGTCTGGGCAGGATGTTGCAGCTAATTACACCTGCCAAAAACAAACAGGTTTGAATGTTATGCCACGCACAGTGATGAGCTCTGAATCCCAGATCCCTTCGGTGGCCACGGATAAAGTAGGGCAGGGGGAAGGGGGGACCAGGGGGTCGGGATGTTGAGGGCTGGCCCGCTGGCTCAACACAGCAGGGATCCAAATGAAAGAGGCGATCAGGGTGGATCTCATCACCGGGGCAGCGAGCTAGTGGTGCCGCTCATGTAGCCCACAACAACACACGGAATATGCCAGTCATAGACCTCCTACCAGCATGTTGCCCGTACACGGTGGTATTAGTGGGGGTACCAGGTCATGATAGCGCACAGGAAACATCTAATATACAGTTGATAAATAAGGCTATCCACTGGCTAGGAAAACATTTTGGGTTTAATAGCTCAGACCACAGACATGTCCTGATGGTGAGAAGGGTTGTGTGGATAGGCAGGTCTAAGAAAATATTTGAAGCGGATTGCGTGATTGTCACGCTGAGGTACCCTTCAATGGCCCAAAAGATTTTGTTCTCATCCTCGTAGACTCTGGGATCAAACCAGTACCATTTGGTTTCTTTTATAGACCCCCGTTCAAATTCTTATTCTCTCATGGGGTGGCCACACAGGAAGCTGGTCTGAGTTGAAGTGGGGGGCCATTGCAGTTCAGAAATGCTTTTGCTCCATTAAGGGACCTGAACGACATAGATTGACTTGTAGAGGGAGCGAGTGTGGTAAGATTGGTAGGTATTCAGGCAACACACACCAAGGCCCAAAGGGGGAGGGAGGAGGACGATGATGGGGGAACCACTGACACCCACCAGGAATACAGGGACCCAAGGGAAAGCAGGTCTCCCAGCACTGATGGGGATAACAGCGACGCCTCAGGCCTTTAGGCGAGGCAAAATCTGGATGACTTAAAACTTATTTTGTGGAACATGGCAGGTTTGGCGAGTAAGTTTCAGGACGAACAGTGGCTCCGCTATATTTGAAAGTTTGACATAATAGCCATCAAGGAAACACGGGAACCCGTAAATACCTTCTTTTTAGAAGGGTACAAAACCTTTTTTTGTCCAGCAACAAGGACCAGTGTAGGGAGAGCCAGCGGGGGCCTAATCATGTTTGTAGATTTAAAGATACAAGGGAGGTGGAAGTTGACCCCATGGGTGTCGCAAGTAGTAATGGATCTAACATTTGTTAGTAAGAACTACCGTTTGGCATTTATTAACTTCTATAACGCACAACAAAATGTACAGGGAACAAAACCCTTTGAGGAATTAAGCACTTACTTGGGGAAACTACAAGCTTAAGTACGTGCCTATGCATACCTAATAGTAGTGGGAGTCTTTAATTGCCACCTGTGTCCTAATTTGAGGGTGGCTGAACGAGATTGGCAGGCATGTACACTAAACAAAGGGCCACATATGGAGCACACTAAATCAGGAAGGGAGTTGAGTATGCTTCTAAATACCTTTGGGCTGACCCATACAATGGAGTTGATTGTCGGCCACCCAGACACACCTGTGCCCCCTACGTATAGGGGTAGAGGCTGCGTGTCATTTATAGATTTTATTTTTGTCTCTCCTACCGTGAGGGGATTCATTACTAGTTTCAATATTAGGCATAGTATATTTTGTGATCATAATCTGGTAACTTTGTCACTTGCTGCTCCACGACAGCATTTGGTCTCACACAGTCTGACAGGGGTATCGATCTCGGTAACGGATTAAGGCAGACGGCTGAGATGAGCGCAGGTTGAAACAATTGCCTTTAATAAATCTCTTTTTAGGAGAGATCAGCAGGATATGCAGAATTATTTGGATCTAGATATACAGGGACAGGAGTTACTTCAGACATACACAGCTATTGCGCAGTTAGTGGATAGCCTTTTAAAAGCACCTGCACCCACATACCTCTGGGACGTTCCAGGATGGTTTGCAACAAAGATGCCTCCCTCATGGTCCACGGCAACAATTGTCCCGATATTCAAGAATGGGGATGGCAATTGCCCACACTGTTATTGCCCAATATCCCTTATTGTTGTAACAGCGAAGGTTTTGGGTACAGTGGTGCTGAATAGGTTGTCTGATTGGGCAGAGATCCATGGAATAATAACGGATGTCCAATACGGGTTCCCCACAGGCAAATCCACGGTCGCACAATGACTAAATCTCTATTTGATTAATGCGAAGTACACTATAGTCAAAGGCGGGGGGCTTTATCTCGCCTTCAATGATTGCATTTGATCATAGGGGGTGGACCCGGTCCTAATTAATGTACTCATTGCTCTACACTCCAACACCTCTGCCACAGTAAGATATACACAAGAGGGGAAGACTACAGATAATTTTAAGTGCTCAAGCGGGGTCACACAGGGATGCATTTTAGCTCCTTTTTTATTTACATTATATATTAATGGTCTTGACTCAGCATTAACCGCATTACAAGTTTCCCCTTAAGTAGGCTCAAGACCAGTCCCCGTGCTACTCTACGCAGACGATGCGGTTCTCCTTCCTCGTACACCCAATGCTTTGCAGATCCTATTAGATTGGTTTGTGGGATTTATGAATGATTTGGATTTGACACCTAATCTAACAAAATCCTACATAATGGAACTAGGGAAAAGGAGGAGGAAGGGGAACACACATTCTGGGGAAAGTACAGACTTTCTCATATCTAGGTATCCTGTTCGATGATAAATTGAGTTATAAGCAACTAGTGTAGAGTAACCGTCTAGGTTTGGCAAAGTCTACAGGAGCAATTACATCCTTTGCTCACAGGTTAGGCAAGTGGTCTCCGGGGACAATCCTAAAATTGTACAACTCATTCTGTAGTTAAAAAATTCTATATGGAAGTGAAGTGTGGGGTTTTACCGGGACACGTGAAATACAGAATGAAGAAAACAGGTATTTTAGGCGGTTGCTGAGAGTCCCCCAAAGTACTCCCTAGTTTATTGTTCATGAGGAGCTGGGGTCCAAATATATTTCGGACCTGGTGGCGGTGAAACCCCTCCTGTGTTGGGTGAACATGTGGTTCAATGAGGAGACAGGTTTTAATAGGAAAGTAATTCAAGACGGTCTCTCCTTGGATCATGCGCTAAAAATCCTGTGGTAAAAATATGTAAAGGATTCCCTTACTATGCTGGGCAGGGCAGAGCTGTTCGGTCACCCGGATAAGATGAGAACAAGGGATAAAGTTCCTACCAAAGATCAGTTTTTTAAATTAATTGGGGCCCATAGGGAGGAAAATGAACTGAAAAAGACCAGGGTCAGAATTCACATTTTAGTTAGGTCAACACAAAGTATAGAACCGTACTTAACTGTTTTAACCAGCGCTCATGATAGATTTGTAATCACACAGTTCAGACTGAACCTGTCACACCACTTACTGGCCGTACCGGCGGGGTATACGGCACCTTTAGAACAACAAGCATTTACAATGCAACGGTCTCGCCTTTGCAAAAGTTAGAGCTATTGGCATTGTAAATGACAAACTTTTTATTTATGTGTTGGTTTTGGAAACAGATAAATAAATGGCATTGTCATTTACAATGCCAATAGCTTAATCTCTCGCAAATGCCACACACAAACACACAGACTCACACACAGAGCCCCACACACACACAGAGCGCAACACACACACACAGTGCCACACACACACAGTGTCACACACAGAACCACACACACACACTGTCTCACACACACACACACTGTCTCTCACACACACACTGCCTCTCACACACACACACACTGTCTCTCACACAAACACACTGTCTCTCACACAAACACACTGTCTCTCACACACACACACTGCGAGACCTAAAAAGGAAGAGGGCAAAAAGGAGAGAAATTGAAAAAAAAAAGGAAAGATGAGTGCAGAAAAAGTAAACTTTCCTCTTTTTCCTAAATTCTATGTAGTTTTCCTAAATGTTACCGACCTGATGAGCTTTAATACACACATTAACTCAGAATGACTTTGAGCACAGCCTCCCCAAACGAATTGCCAATGTTGTTTATCTCCTCGTGACCAAGCGGCACTAAACCGTGTCCTTCAGCATAAAATTCAAATGACAAAAATCTCCCAGGCACCACTTAAAATTCTGTCTAGTTTTGACCAGTGATCCTACCCACCAAGCTCGCACTGTAGATCGTTACCAAATCCAAATAATCCTTTTAATAGAATATTCCTAGCTACGGGTCTGGCTATGTTTAATTAGAAATTATCCATGCCTGTCTCTGATGGGATCAAGTACAAGTTAACAAGATGAAGATGGTCTTGGTTTAGGGACTGAATTGGAGAGTTTTTTTGTCAATGGCAGTGAATGTAGAATTGCCAGGAAGAGAAGGTTCAAGATGGGAAGTTTCAAAGTTAGTCATTAGACCTGAGATGTGCATAGCTATCAAGATGGTAGTGCAAGGAGGAAGAAACTAGGTAAACATCAAGATCTACTGAGGTTTGCACCTTCTTAAACGTTAATCCCTGCCTGCAGAAATACCTTTTCATCTTGTGCTACACTGAAAAACGTCTAGCATCGTATGACGTTAATTGCTCGTTGTGTCCGGGCAATGTATGGGTGTTATGTTTTCTTTTCTCTGATATAATTTTGTATGGTGTGTGTGTGCGTACATGTGTGTGCGCAAGATTTGCACTTTAACATATGTATAAAAAAATGCAAGGCTCTGGCTGGAAACATGCGGTCTATCCTGTGCCTGGGAAGATCCATGCTATAGAAAGGGAGAGAAATAAAAGACCTGCTGTGCGGGCCAGTGCTATTGATATTCTCACTAGTAAAATTCAGCTCTTTTTCCAGGCAAACAGGCTGGCATCTTAGGAACGGAGGGAAAGCCAGTGACAAACCAGTTTTCCGGGAGTAGTGTAGCCCCAGGCAGCCACACCTGTGGGTTGGACTAGGGACCTTCACACACCAAGAGAAGGGGCTGGCCATGTTCGGAGTGGACATACTAGTGCAATCTGGGCTTGCTAGATTCCACACTTCACAGGAAGTAGCCATCAAGCACGGGGGCCTGGTAGCCCATTGGCTAGTTAGTTGCCACCACCCCCTAACCTTGTAGTGGGAATAAAAGTGGCACCTCTGTTACCCAGACCTCAGATTACTACTGACCTGGACAGAAGCCCAAAGAAGGACTGCCCCGCTGTTCCCTGCACCAAGCAAAGAGAGCCTGACCAAAGACTGGACTGCACCTACTGAACCTGAGGACTGGAAAAGAGAGGACCGTGCCAGTGGTGCCCCACTTTTGGAAAAGTTGCCCATGTGTGACAGACAGAAAATGTGATTCCAAGAGTCTGTTGGCTGACTCCCTTTTACAGACACAGGGTCTTAAAAGCTGAGAAGCCTGCATTATTGTGAGCCCAGTGCCACGAACTCTGACCCTTCCAAGATGCACCCACGTTTTCTGGACCCCTGAAGGCTGTTGGAGTGCACTATGGTCATCTGGAAAGATAGTTATTGACATTCAAAGTAAACTGCTGGATTTGCTCTAACCAGAGACCAGTTGACCGGTGTCAACTGGACCTGCGCTGGACTACACCTGGAGAATATGGGAGATCAACCCCTGAGGCCAAAGACCCTCCCAGCTTGAGGACCAAGGGGTGGAAACAGGAAGAGCCACTTCCGCATCCTGCACCTCTTGCTTCAGGACCATTTCCATTGTCTTTTAAAGGCGGTCCACTCTAAGGGTTGAGAACTGGACTGGAGCCCACTAAAAGTGATGTGTAACTGTCCCCCTGGACCTGTTTGATCCCTGTGGCTTGCTACCTATCGCAATTGACCTGTCCAAGAGTGCCTCTATGCCGTTTTCAACGTATTTGTCAGAACTAACCCAAAACTCCTATCCCAGAAGATAACAATAATAATGAAAAGCAGTAAATTAGTGCTTCCTTTGAAAATCTTATTTCAGGATCCCTCCAGTAGATTTTTGTCATTCAGGTATCTACTTAAAGATAGAAACATACCCGACATTTTTATAAATTAGTATCTGGTTTTGACTGTCGGGTGTTTTCTTATTATTTACTGATTTGGTACTTCTTAATGCTTTATACTTCTTCTTTTGATACAGCCTGCCTGCTCCGTGCCAAAGCTACCTGGGAATGATCTAAGTTGTGCAAACTCACTTAACTGGACATGATACGGAATAGTGACATTATTACACAGTAAAATTACATAACCACGTCATATAATAATCTATTTTCCCACAAGACCAAACAGGGTACTGACGTGACAACCAGGTTGGGGAATAACGAGTTGGAACGGGCATTTAATGACAACATGGGGGTCACTCTCCAAGCCAGGAAAGGGACAAGGAAAAGGGCAGGGCATAAGTGTGATGTTGTTTGCACGGGGCAGCTACGGGGTTAAAGTCAGGCACAAGAGCTGTTGGCCATGGTTGCAATGGCAGAAACATAAAAGGGGCTAATTTAGTGATGGGCAAGGAGTACGTTGAGATGCAGGTCAAAAGGTGCTGTGTGTGACAGTGGTCATAAAATGCCATTCTTTAGAAATCTGCTAGAAACAATATGGCAGACACTTTGACCCACTTTATCCATTATTGCTTTTGACAGCCTTACAAGGGGGCAAAAAACAATATGACAGTCTGCGTCACCACCATATCAAGTGGAAGGGGATAGAGTGCGGACAGGGTTGTTAAAACAAGCAATAGCAAAACCAATAGGTTTTAGATGTAAAATCTATCGGTTTAGCCAATGTTTTTTGCTGTCCTAGATTGCCTCTGCAAATGCTCGTTCATCTTGGGCAGCCCTATTGGAAGTGCATTTTGTAAAACAAAATGAATGAAAAGATGGCCCCCACAAATGTGCGCGTATCCATCACGCTCTTCTTTGAATACATTTTATGTTGTTTTACAAGTCCAGTTCAAGGATGGATACCGTGGCTGTGCATGCATTTGCGGAGGTCATCTTTGATTGGAATTTGTTTAAACAAAACAAAAACAGTTCCCACGTGTATGTGTGTGCATGCGTGTGCATTGACTGCCATCTTGAAATGTTCAAGAAACCATTTATAGATGGTCATCTACCTATAGTTTGTACTGAAGTAAAACGTTTAGAACAAATAGCTGAGCTGGGAGGCAAGAAACGCTGGGGGGAAACGATGCAAGTTGAAGGATGGGGTGTGGGGGAGCTGGAAAAGAGAGGGAGAGAAACAGCCCCCCCCATGCTCTGAAGAGCAAGGTATGACGTCTGCAGTGGACAGATACATTGTTAGCAGGAGTTGCCTGTGGCTTCCAACAATTAATACCCATACGAGGACACAAAGTCAAAATTGGAAAGAAGCGAAATGTGACATGTATGACATTTTTTTATTTTTTTTATTTCAAAGAGTTTTATTGAAGACATTATATAATACAGTACAGTGGTAATGCGGGGTGATACAGGTGAGATACAAATGCCTTTTGGTTACAATAGGCATCACTGCGGGGTAGGCTGATATTGGTAGTTGACGTATCTGTAGGCCCCAAGAGAAGGGAAAGAAAGAGTGAAGTGATAGTAGGAAAAGAGGATAGGGGTGGAGGGGGGACCGACCTATAGCATGGTGGTTCTCCTCTAGCCTGCAGTAGGTGCTCGTGACGGGAGATGGGTGGTTGTCTGTCTACGGGGGTTTGTGTGACCCTAAGTGTGCGTCCAGGGCGGCCCACATCTCACTCTGTGCTGTATGACTGGTTGAGCTCCTTGCCGTGATGTTGTCCGCCCCCCTGAGGAAGGTTACCCAGTTGACCCAGCTCTTGAATGTCGCCTTGCCTGTGTTCTTCCAGTTCGCTGAGATTGTTTTTACTGCCGCTGTGAGTAGGAGGTCAACCAGTTCCCTGTCTTCCTTGGACTCTAGATCTGGGGCCATGAATGCGGTGGCTAGCCCTACGAGTCCTTGCTGTGTGTTTTTCCCCAAACCATGGTCAGAAAGGTGCACTGTAATGATAATACTGAATTTGATTGCAACCACTATCAATCCAATGATACAACATTTGCAAGAATATTGAGCAGATGAGAAAACCCCTGATGCTTGCATTCCTACATTTTTCTAGCAAGGGCAAAGCCAGTAATTACCAACATCTGTATCAAAGTCCTTTATTCTTGTCACATCCTCAGGATGATTTTGCATATGAACTCCTAAACCAGCATTCATAAAGTCACACATAAAAAGGATTACTTATGAATACCAAGTTTCTTTTTGTGATGGCAACAGGATTTTTTTTATTGAGATCCATTCAAATTTACAAATTCATCTATATATATCACAGGATCAATAACAAGCAATGCACTTCCGAACAATAAATGCAGCATTCATATTCTGGAGTGAAAAAAAGAAAAAAAGAGTACGTGAAGGGAATGAAAGCCGAAATAACTTAACAAGTTATTTAGGCAACAGAATTTTACAAATCATGCAAAAGGTTAAATCTACTAAACTAACTTATAGGTGCCCGTCTGTGATCCCACTCACATGTGGAAAAACTGCGAGATGAGTGCATTTCCGTAAAAAGAGGCATGCCTGCCGAGACGGCAATTTGTTTCCTACAGTACAGAATTTCACAACAAACTATGCCTGTATCGAAGGAATGAGAAAGGATAAGGTATAAACAAATATGTAAGCAAAACGAGGTCAGAAATGCTATTCATCGCAAGTGAACTACCAAATATACATAAAAAACGACATAGATACACTCGTTTTGACACTTAGCCCTTTAAACTATAAATGTTCCATAAACATTTGAAACTCTTTGCATTGCATTCAGCAACACGTGATGATCTAGAAAACCTATTCCTGGTTTGTTGCAAATGTAGCAGGAACCAGTGAGTATAGTTTAAACACCAACCATCTATCGGCCGAAACGAATTCACCCAATTGCAAGGAGAGAGAATTTAAAATACGTTTGGGACATATTCAAATCAATGGATTACTTTAGCTACAACAAACCTTTGTTGGTCTTAAGAAGGCAGTCTTCACAACAAAATTGCTGTTATTACAAGATTACTCATTTTGTAAATGAGCTTGCTTTATTTCAATCAGTTTGACGTATCAGAAAATCTACCACGCATCAGTTACATTCTACATATGTTCTGGACCATAATCTTTCTACAATGTTTTTCATATTCATGTTTATACTTTTAAAAGAAATGTGCCACCTTCATGCTGGACCGCCTTTCTTATGCAAGCCATTACCATTAAGATGTTTCAATGCTTTAAAATATTTGAGTATGTAGAAAGCTTGTGAGAGTTGAACCCCCCCCCCTCCCCCGCATGATTCATTGGGTATTCTTCAGCACTAATTGACTTCCAAATAATCTTAAATTACTCTTGATGCTCCTGAGAGAATCACAGATGAATGTGATCTTTCCAGCCTGATTCACCCAGGGCCACTCATCATCTATATACACCTGCCTGTTAAGGTAATTGAGCAATGTGATGTTCATTTCGAGGCTCAGGTCAAATTCTGTTTTGTCTAGCATAATCTTGTATATTTTCTGGCTTTTCAAGTTACACGTTGTCACTTCAAATGCCCAAGATTATGCTAATATGTCACTTTGTATATTGAGATTTCGTTCAGGTAAAAATCCTGTCCCTTTCACCCAGGCCTCTTTATTTCCAGATGTATGGGTGTAGCAGCAACATCCATCGCCATTTATAAAATGAAACTGGGAGACAAGCCAATATCAAAAATTGTCTGAACCCTGCTACTTGAGGAAGAGTTTTACTTTTCTAAAGAAGGAACCGCTGATAGCTGTCTTATAGAGACTTGCAAAACTCGATCAGTCAACTGGGAAATCATTTTATCGGAACAAAAACTTATTGAAGCACACTTAACAGCTAGTAATGCAACCAATGAAACTCCACAAGTTTAAACTGTAATACAAGTTAAATATATATTCTCACGGAAGTGACGGAGAGAGGCGGTATCCTTCTTGGCTTAAAGCCTCTATCCGCCACTTCGGAAATGCAAGGCTGCACCATATTCACAAGGATATGAAACAGCCTTGCATTTCCCCCTGTGATGGAGTTAAGTCACACAACTTAGCACCAACACAGGCACCCTTGCACCAGAGTGCAAGGGTTACGAGAGAGAGAGAAACTTTGTTTATTTAGACCATAGTCTTTTAAACAATACAAAACACAATCAGAATCCAAATAGTATAAACAATCTAAATTCTACTGCAGAATAAATAATTAAAATTCAGTACATGTTAAAAGAAGGTAACACCCTCAAAGACATACAATTCATTGACCCCAATTTACAGAAAACTCTAGATTCCTAATAAAAAGAAAAAGAAAAATTCACATTTATGAAAGACCTAAAAACATTTAAGATCAATGCCCCTCCTTCGGTACCTCCCTTACAAATTCTTTTATGGCCTTCAGGAATTTTCCCAATCCTATTGCAATTTCTAAAGAGGGCATATCTGTAAGTAAACAAACCACTTGGGCGCGCGAATTTATCTTATGTGATAAAATATAGGGCGTAAAAACAATTTCCGTATGGCAAGTACAATTGTGCAATCAAGCAATATGTGCAACATGTCATTTTTTAATCCTAGCCCACAGTTACAATTACCATCTGGGCCAATCAATGCTGTCTTTATTTTTCCGTCTATCTTCCAAGGGTTAACCCCAACTCGAGTCCTTAGGATTTTGTATCTTAACCCTTGGTTGGGCAATATATCCAAGTACGGAAACCAAACTTCATTTGCCCATGAGTTCGTCAACCACTGGACCGATTTTTTCACTAGCATATAATCAAGGTCCTGGGCCTTTGTAAAAGACTGACCTTGTTCCCTAAGCGTTCTCTTTGTAAAATCGGCCACCAAGGAGTCCTGGGAGAGTCTCACATTAAGGCGCCCTGCTACTCTCTGCAGGATTCTTCTCACGTCCTTTGCCCAACCAAGGCTACTTATTTGAATCTCCTCTCTACACCATTGTGAGACCTTCTGTACCACTCCTGGGTCTTGACACTTCCAAAAATCTTACCAGGGCCATTTGGGATTGCACACTCCAAGAAATTAACCCTAGTTCCCTTCTGATTGCTTGAACCATTTTACAGCTAGATAAAGACAATAATATTTTTAAACATTTTCCTTCTTCCTGATCCCACTCATGTTTACCACTCAGGTATAAAACCTCTGACCCATCCAATACTTGGGGAGGTATCATTGCTTCGAATGCCTTTAACATTGGTCTGTGTGACATATCGCCATATTCTTTATTAAACTTTTTTAGCCCACATATGGACAAAAAAGCTTTTGCTTTTTGAGCCTCCAAATGGGTTCGCCATTTTAGCGCACTGTCAAACCGGAGGCCTAGATATCTATATTCTTTAACTGCCTTCAATTTGTCATGGCCCAAGAACCAATTAAAATTCTTCTGGCTCTTCCCAAAACATAAAACCTTGGTTTTTACCATATTTACAGTCAATATTTTTCTATCACAATAATGTTTGAAAGCATTTAATTTCCTTTGGAGTCCTATTTCAGTTTGATCAAGGATCACTAGATCATCAGCGCATAGGAGAAAAGGCACTTTGTGGCCACTCATTATTGGGCTTGCACTTCTTTCAACTTCTAATGCCGCGGGGAGATCTGCCAAGAAAATTGAAAATAACAGGGGTGCCAAAACGCACCCCTGTCCAAGGCCATTCCCTACAGTTATCTTATGAGTTAATGACCCCTGCGTGTCTCTAATAACCTGGGCCCAATTCCCTCTGTGTAACTCTTATAAGATCATCAACACACCAGCCGGGATTCTATATTTTAACATATCTTCCCAGAGTTTATTACGGTCCACAGAGTCAAACGCTGCCCGAAAATCGACAAAGCAGCAATGCAACTTCCCATTTTGTTCTATCGATTTCCGGGCCAGGGCCCATAGGGCAAAACAGTGGTCTATTGTGGAATGGCCTTCTTTGAAACCACCTTGTTCAACTGGGATAATTAATCCCTCTTCTGCCCAAGTCTTTAACCTACCTAATATCAAGTAGGTTAATTAGTCTATAGTTCCTAGGTGCGTAGACATCCCCTTTTTTATGGATCGGTCTAATTATAGCACCCTTCCAATTAATCAGAATCGTCCCTGTTTCTAGGATTACTGAAAAAATTTTGGAGAAAAATTCAGCCCACCATGATGTCCGTGACTTTATTATCAAGGCTGGCAAGTTATCTGGGCAAGCAGCTCTTGTTAAGTTTAGGGTCTTTATCGTAATAAGAACATTTTCTACTGAGAAGTCTGGTTTTAAATCATCTACCAGACCACTCCAGTCCCCTAGTACTTCCTCTTCGATTTCTCTCCCCGGAGAATACAATTCCTTCAGATAATCCTCCCAGGTGCCCTCTTCTACCACACAATTAATTGAAGCAACTGAGGATCCTGTTACTGATTGAACTAGCTTCCAGATCAGTCGCATGTTCTTGGATTCCATTGCCTCCAGGAATTTCCCCCAGCAAGCTTCCATATGAGCTCTTTTTGTACTATAAAGAAGCGTGATGTATTCTTTCTTTAGTTTGACCAGATTTTCTGCCCTAGACGTATCAAATTTTTTATGCAAACTACGCTGTTCTCTCCTTAGTTCTCTTTTCTTATTTAAACAGTCTTTATTAAACCAGTTACCTTGCCTAACCTGTGTATTTTGTATATTCTTGGTGGCCTTTACATCTATTCTAAGTTCGACCTTGATACTTTGTACCACTTGATTTATTTTTTCAATGTACCAGGCCAGGTTTAGTCCATCTACACTTCCTAAAGTGATATTTTGTTGGAGCCTGGTTAACCTTTCTATATATTTTTCGGTTAGCCGTGTTGAAATGCGTCTTGGATAATCCATCTGTTGTATGATTACTTTCTCAGAAATAATCTGATGGGAATATACCAACTCCAATTCTATAATATTGTGATCACTGTCTTCTATATGGTTGACCCTGAAGCCCTTTATTAAGTTAACCACATTAGTGCTAAGGCAATTCCCCCTCTGTGCTGCAACCCCTTGATTACCATTGTTCATGACAAGCTCAGCTCGTCATCAGCACAGGAGCAGTGTACTGCATGACGAGCTGAGCTCGTCATGAGCATGGAAGGGGTTAAAGTTCCATGCTGGCATAAAAACATAATCTATGGGGCAGTTTTGTGTCCCTTGTTTGAAAGTTTTCTTTGCCGGGCAGTCTTGTGGCAACCTACCGTTCAAGCAGAAGAGACTTTTGATTTCCCAGACTTGCATCATGCATTGAACAGGGGCTTTCAGAAAACTTTGCTTGAGTTATACATAGGACTCCAAAATGTCTAAATACATGAGGTCATGCCGCTTAGGGTTAAGTTTATGGTTAAAATCTCTTACCAACAAAATCAAATCTGAATCATACTTTTCACACAATAAGTTTAAATCATCCTTAAAATATCCCATTTCAACACCATATTCCTCCTGAGCACCCCATTGCATATACACATTTAAGATCAACACATTTCTTTCTTATTACCAGCAGCAATTAGGGTTATTCTACAGCAGAGCAGCCATTTGCATGTTGCAGTGAGCTGGGATACATTTTTCACTTGTTTTGTAGATAGTAATGTCAGTAAGCCGCCTGCAGGGTGGCCGGACCTAGATTTTACTGCCGGGCGATAGACTTGACGGAACCCATCCACTACCGGGGTCATGCCACATAGCCAGGTCTCCTGGATACAAATGATCTCATTGTTTTTCGCCAGTTCTTTTATCCGTTCAAGCTTTATTTGATTTCCTAACCCATTTATATTCCAGGAGACCACTTTTAGGCCATGTGGCTGCCCCATTACCTATTCTACGTCACTAAGGGGCCCATACCCATTGGATTCCTCTAAGTAACGCTGAGAAGGCCCTGGGGGCTATTACTAAGGCTCCAATTGTTCCAAAAGTCCTCCGGAGCAGAATTATTTATTACTATGTTAAGGTTTCCCAAGCCTAAACCTGCACCTCTTTCTAGTAGTCTTACTTGTCTCTTTCCAAGCCCTGCATGGTACTTTAGAAAAGCTTTTTCTTGCTGAACATTATCTTCTGCCCCTACTTCTTCAATGGGTACTAGCCGGATCCCTGCTTCTAGTATCTCACTCTCTGCTCTCTCTATGGCAATTTTCCCCAGATCAGAGTAGACTTGTACCTTAGTAAACTATTTTCCATCGAGGGTTGGTTGAAAGCCCACCTGTCGGAGGTCTTTTGTGCCGATTCCTTTCAAGTTGGGGCAATGGGCAAATGAATTAAGGAAAAGTGATCTATTTAGATACGAACTCTTCTTTGTTTTTTTCCCGCCCCTTCCCATTTTTACTTGTCCAAACTACAGCTACTGGTTTCCTTTAACCACCATTCCTTTTGATTTTGGCCCCCAATGTGGCTGTTGTATATTAGTTCTGACCCCATCCTCTGATATATTGCTCAAATGATGCCACTCTTTAAGGGTAGCAGTTGTAGCAGGTGTTCTAATTATATTGCATGGTGCCTCTTTTATGCATCTGGTCAACTTCTCCTTGTAATTTTGTTTACTACTACCAATACCCTTTTTCGCTTGATTCTTTGCTGGTTTCTCAGTGCTTCCTGTTCTTATTCTACTCAGTCTCTCTCTCATGATTTTAGGGGTCTTTGATGTTAACCCTTGTTCCACTAATCCTAATGGTTCCTCCATCTCTTTCCCTTTTCCCATTACTCTGCCTATACCCTTTCTTTGCGTGCCTTTCCTAATGGGTCTCCCCTGTCTTAATAGGGCATGTCTATTATAACCGCCCCTTCTTTTTACCAACATCGGCCATCTTGAGATGTATACTTCGTGGCTGGCAGATGGGGGTTCTATATTCAATATTCAGAGTGCAACGGTGTCTGCAAGCAGGGAGGTTTGTTTATGCACATTAACAAACCTAAAATGCCAGTTTGTAATTCACACGTGTGCTGATTTATGCAGTTTGATTTCGCATTTACATCAAATTTAGGACCACTGCTACCAATCTCTTTATGGACAATAGTTTTAGTAGGCCAGTTCCTCAAGAACTATGTCATCATATGATATCAACTATTCTACTAATTGACAGGATTTGCTTAATAATTGCTCTTGTCAGTTTTGAATCCACAATAAAAGATCAACCACAATGTAAAGTCTATCTACAATTCTTCTCATAATGTGCAATTGAGAAATGTAACCAGAATAGACATGGGGCGTGTCAGCTCAGTTAACGATTTGAACATGAAACCCTGGGCTTTCTGTACCTTATTCTCATTGTGCCACGCATCCCATTAAGAATATACTTAAGCGAGGAGGTCCACAACGAACCAATAGGCATCCTTGGCCTCTATTGTTTTGCTAACACCTAGAATCCACAACTTTCTCTCGGAGATGGCTCAATGGATGCATGAGCACTGTTTGAAATTGAATGCAGGGAAATCAGAGATTCTGCTCTTCGGAGGGGCCAAACTAATCTGGGATGCCACCTGGTGGCCACAAACACTCAGAGCTTCTCCTATCCCTAAGCAATGTGTAAGAAACCTGGGCATTCTTATCGATGATGCTCTTTCTATGAAAGACCATGTGCGGGCCCTTTGTGGGAAGGATTTTGCGACCCTGAAACTGCTATCCAGACTCTTCCCCTGGGTGCCTCTGGATTGCAGAAAAACAGTTACACAAGCCCTGCTCATATGCCAGCTTGACAGCGGAAACGCCCTATATGTGGGCATGAATGAGTACCTTATCACGCAGCTGCAGGTGCTTCAAAATGCCACAGCCAAATTGATATGTAATAAAAACAGATTTAGCTCTGCATCAATGTGCATGAAAAGTCTCCACTGGCTACCCATGCGTCAAAGGGCAGTATTTAAACTGCTCAGTCATGCGCACAGAGATCTGTATTTAAGCAGCCCAAAAATACTCCAGGAGAAAATTGAGTTTTATGTCCCCACAAGGAGCCTCCGGTCAATACATCAAGCATTAGCAAGAACAAGGCGTATCAAAAGGCGAGGAATGGAGGGCGCTTCTTCTCATATCTGGCAGCTAAGAGATGGAATGAGCTCCCTTTGGACCTGCGGCTCACTCCTAGCTACTTGATGTTTTGAAAAAAACTAAAAACTCACCTATTCCCTAAATACTAATAATCACTTAATTTGTTATTTCTTTTTCTTTATTAAGAGAGATGATGTGTTATGAAGTAATGTTGTGTTGCACTTTACTTATCATGTCCTTCTCGTGCTCTCTAATCTTACCTCATTGTAGAATGGTCATTACGCTATGTTCTTAAGAATGTTAGGCAGACAACACTCGACCTTTGGCAGTTCCTGCTAGATCGTCGAGGGTCTTGGATGCCAGGTTACTCTCTCATCAATAAATCCTGCTTAATTGATCAGAAGTGTTTTCGTCTTCATCGTAACACTTCCCCTTTCAGCAGCCGGGCCTTGTTTTATACTACCAGCGCCTTGATATCCCTTTGGGTGAGTGTTGCTCTCTATAAATAAATAAATAAATAAATCCAGAGATTGCCGCACAGATGCTTGTCTTTCATGTCCTCAAGCTTAAAGTTCTTATCGCCAGTTTGATCATTATTAGAAGCTAGATAAGTTATATATTTGGTAGAGGCCATATTGCATACAATGTCATGGGGCGATAGAGACGTGTGCCATTTTTTCCATTTGCAGGGACTCTAGTATTACAGAGGGGGGTCACATATGGTTGTGTGGCCCCACTGCTTCATTTGTAAAAAATAAGTGCCAGGGCCATCGTCAGGAGGCCACTGCAGTTTGTAGCACCCTTTGCCCCTGCCAGAGCTGCCAATGATAGTAACAACACAACTACTAACCATAAAACTCCTACTAGTGTGACAATTCAGACTATTCTGCTGTCTTTCTGTTGGGCCTGGCAAACACCTTGACGATGGCAAAGAGTTCATTGTTGTTTTGTGCGCTGGCAGTGTCAAAGGTGAAGTGCATGCTGTGTGATTGGTCCAGAGGGGTCTGGTGGTGTATTTTTAGGTGATGTTTCCGCTGACAGAGAAGACGGGGTCAAGCATGTGTCCATCTGTGTGGGTCCGTGCTGTGACTAGCTGCTGGAGTCTAATGTTGGCAAGGTTCTCCAGTAAGGAAGCAGTGTTCTGGTCACAGGGATTATCCAGGTGGAGGTTGACATCGCTGAGTAGGATATAATCAGTGAATGCGAGAGCCTGGGGTGCAATGAGGTCTACAATGGCGATGGTGTAGGCTGGCGGGGACCGGGAGGGCTGTAGACAAGGGTGCCACAGAGGGTGGTGTTGGGTTGATCTGGATCTGGAAGTGGAGATGTTCCATGGTTGTTGTTGGGTAATTAGAGTGAGAGGTCAGGCGGATGGTGTTCTTGTGGATGGTGGTGATGCCTCCTTCTGGTCGGTCTGGGCAGTCCTTATGGGTGATTTTGCAGCCGTTGGGGATGGTGGTGGTGATGTCTGGACTCGAGCAGGGGTTGGCTCAGATGTCTGTAAAAAAGGTGATGTTGGGGGAGGCGGCATTGAGGAGGACCCAGATTTCCATGGTGTGTTTGTGAAGGGAACGCGTGTTTAGGAGAATGCAATTGAACCAGTCGGTAGTGCTGTTGGTCAGCGAGAAGAGCTGGTGTGTTGGCGTGGGTGAAGGTGTGGCAGCAGTTCCAGCAGGAGAAGGACTCTTGGGTTTCCTTTGGTTTGGTGAGGCGAGGTGGCATTCAGTGTGGCGTCCTGTGTTGAGGGCGAGGACAGTGCTAGCTTCGTAGTGGTGGAGGGTCTGAGATCTAGGGTCTGTGGCACTGGGTGCGGTCCAGGTGCAAACGTGCACAGGCACGCTTGCCTTTGGCACTTAGTCCAAGCCGCAGATGAATAGTCAAAGCTACAATCGTGGTTCCAGGCCATAGGTTCCTATGATCCTACCATAGTAAGCCTATTTGATGCCTCTTCGTCAGATACTTAACTCCTCCTTTTTGTCTGCCATGGTGCCGGTGGAGTGGAAACAGGATTGGGTGTCCCCATTCTTAAAAAAACAACTTTAGACGGGTCTAAACCTGAGAATTTTAGGCCTATTTCTCTTCTTCCCTGGGTGGCGTAGGTTGCGGAGGCACATGGCAACATCACACTTAACAACTTTTTGCTCTCCAATAACATTCTGGACACAAAGCAACACGGCTTTCTCTCCGGCCATAGTACAGAGACAGCGCTCTTGGCCATGACTGAGCACCTGCGGACCATTATCGGTTCTGGTCAAACGGCAGCACTGATCCTGCTGGATCTTAGTGCCTCCTTCGACATGGTCTCGCATGGTGTTCTGCTCAAACGTTTGGAGGAGGCAGGAATATCGGGCCTGGCTCTGGAATGGTTTAGATCCTTTTTGACTGGAAGATCCTTCCGTGTCTCTACTCCCCCATTTCTATCACAGGGCCGTTCCATTGAGCAGGGGGGCCCTCAGGGTTCGGCTTTGAGCCCTACATTGTTTAATCTTTATGTTCAGCCACTAGCCGCTGTCGCCAGGCAGTGGGATATTTCAATGGTCTCATATGCGGACGACACGCAGCTAGTGGTTGCACTGGCGGAAGGTTCTACCCTATATGCCTCTAGGTTCAGAAACAGCCTGACGGCCGTGGCTGAATAGATGACTTCTAATTATTTGCAACTAAATGCAAATAAAACTGAAGTTTTGCTAGTCGGCAAGAATGCTAGCCTGTGGGGTGAGCACTGGTGGCCGAATGCTTTAGGCAAGGCCCCGGAACCTAAGAAGGAAGTCAAGAACTTTGGGGTGTGGATGGACTCTTCTCTTAGCTGCTGTATTCACACTAAAAAAGTGGCAGGTACATGCTTCGGCCTTTTACGAGGTCTTAAACCTATTCTGAAATTCTTTGATTCGTCAACTCGCCAGCTGATAGTCCAGTCGACTATTCTTTCTCATCTGGACTATGACAGTTCCTTGTTATTGGGGGCTAATCAGGCTGACATCATCCGGATGCAGCGTATCCAAAACACGGCGGCCAGAGCCTTAGTAGGACTTCCACGGTTCTGTCCTATCGCCGATACCATCCGGAGACTTCATTGGCTCCCTATGGCGAAGCGGATCCAATTTAAGTCTCTATGTCTTTCTTTTAAGATTCTGAAACTTGCCACACCTAATCTGCTCTGCAATTTGTTGACCTCGTATGTTCCACCCTGTGCACTGCGTTCTCTGGGGCAGAACTTGGTCACTGTTCCCCGGGTGAAGTGTTGTCGAGCGGGAGGCCGCTCCTTCTGCCACTTAGCAGCCAAATTGTGGAACTTTCTGCTGGTTCATATACGTGGACTGGAGGGCCAGTTGGATTTCAGGAAGGCCATTAAAACACACCTCTTTCCTCCAAAATAGTCTATTCTGGCCGTTGTTATGTTAAAGCTTCCCGCTGTAGTAATCAGTTCTATTTCTCTGTTGTTGGAAGCGCCGGGACGCCCCTTTGCTGGGGCAGCTAAGCGCTATATATGCTCCTATTGCATAACATAACATCTTTGATAGCCTTCCAGCATGAATGTCCTTCAGGTTACTATTCCTATCATGAGTATCAGATACAGAGTGCACCACCAATGCATAACATTGATACAAAATATCAATCACGGTAGAGGGATTTGCTGAAGTTGGTTGACTTAACTGTGTGTTACATATAATAATATTAATGCGTTCTATTGCTAATAGTGTTAATGAAGAGCTTTTTTTTAATCCTTAGTTGAGTGGGGTGGGTGTTGATTGAGAAGACATGCTTTTAAATGGACCCCAAGGTTTTACAGACTCGCCTTCCTGCGCCGGAGATGCCCTTAGAGTGATTTAGAGATCTATAAGTATCAGAGTAACATGTATCTTATGGTGTGTTGGAAATGGTCCATTCTGCAGGGTCTCCCCCCAAACAAACCTTTTGTCTTCCTCCTCTCTTTTTTGCTGAATGTGTTTTTGTTGGCTTTAGAACTCTGTGCACTTTAACACAGCTAACCAGTACAAAAGTGTTTGTGGTCTTTCCCTAAAAAGAAGTAATGCTAGCTTATCCCCAATTGGCATATTTAATTTACAAATTATGTCCCTAGTAAAGTAAACTACATGTGCCCTGGACCTGCAAATAAAATTCTACTAGTGGTCCTGCAGCACTGATCGTGCCACCCACTTAAGTAGCCCTTTAAACATGCATCAGGCTTGCCATTGCAGAGCCTGTCTGTGCAGTTTTAACAGCAATGTTGACCTGACAAGTTCAAACCTCTTGCCAGGCCCAAGTCTTCCTTTTTAATACATGTAAGTCACTGCTAAGGTAGGCTCTGGACAGTCCAGTTGCAGGGTGCAGTGTATTTAAAAAGTTGAACATGCACTTTTAAGTTGGTAGTGAAAAACGGTGAAATTCGTTTTTTTCCTACTGCAAGGCCTATCTCACCCAGAGTATAACATTGTAAGTAGCTTATTACATGTTATAAGCATAATTCTCAAATCTGAAGCAATAGACTTTTCACGTTTTGTGTCTCTGGAATCACAATTTAAAATCCTAACTCATGGTGAAGTCGGATTTTAAATTGCAATTGTGAAAATGCCACTTTTAGGGAGTTGGCATTTTCTTACTTTAGGTGTTTGGTGCCTGCTGCCTGTCTCTGATACACATCTGGGGAGGGTGACAGCTGGACTTTGTGTACTACCCATCGGCAGCCGCACACAATGGGAGATTAGGTAGGACTTGGTGTACCATTCTGGAAGGATGGGAGGGAGGAGCTGACCACATCCTCACATTTCCGCCTAAATATGCTGTGTCCTGTCCCCACTCAAAGGGCTGCATATTCCCCTGTAGTGAGTCTGGAGTCGGGGTAGGGCAGGAAGGGACGGCCTCTGTGCACTTCAAAAACTTCTCTTTGAAGTCTCCTCACTTGGGGTATAAGAACTGGATCTCAGATACCACAACTTCAGTACATTTATGGACCTGTGGATACTCTACCAGGAACAAGGACTGCTGTGCTGCCTAAGGACAGTCACTCTTCTGAACTGCTGCCTGGGAAGAACTACTGCCTTGCTGTGCTGATCTGCTGACTGCTGCCCTCCTTGTCTGAGTGAGAACGACTGGACCTGCATTACATGAAGCCCAGAAACCAGAGTGACTCCAAGGGCTAATTAGCTGACCTTCTGATTTGAAGTCTCCGGGATATTAAAGACTTCCAACTATCCTGTTTCTGCACCTGGGCTTCTGTGAGTCTTCCCTGCCAAATGGTGCCACCCCTCGCCTGGACTCTTGGAAGCTGGCCTAAGTTGCTTAATCCAGCACAACCAACGCATCGCCGCCACTGCATAGATCAGAACTGGTGCATTGCCACCACTGAGTGGGTCGGCACCAACGCATCGCTGCCACTTTATGGATCACAACTGGTGCATTGCCCCTCTTGTGTGGATCAAAACTGGCGCATCACTGCTGTTGCGTGACTTGGAGTTCATACATCAACTTTGTAACCACCACTGCGCAATGCTGTTCTCGGAACAAGGTCCTCACATCCCTGTCAATGACTGCATCACAGCAGCCCCATCATCGAAGCCAGTGTATCACCGCTGATGCTCTACAAGGACCAGCACATCGCTGCCACAGCGTGGATCGACATCGGTGTATCGTCTTGTCTGCACTCTGCGTCCTCAATGTCGACAGGATCCTCGACCTCAGTGCAACCCGAACTAAGATACTTCTTTTCAGCGGGCCAAGCCTGGTCCCTGTAGCCCGCTCTTGCTCCATTGCTGTCCGTCTGAAACTTTGACTTTGTCCCTGTCCAGCGCATCCAGATATCCCTGTACTGATCAATTGAACATGTGATGCTCACAAAAGTTAATAAATGTTAGGCCTTGGTGCAAGGATGCCTGCTTTGGCGCATGGCAGTCCATTGTGTGCCAGCGCAGGGAAAAAGGACAGGACGTCTCATAGATACAGTGCATTCTTGCCCTTTTCTGTTAGCGTAGGGCAGCGCAAAAGCTCATAAATGAGGCCCCTAGAGTGGGTGGTTATGTAGAAAATGGAACCACGTGCAAAGGGATAACAGTATAACACACTGGAGCAAATGAAAAAGCAGAGAACTGTTCAGTAACAAGGGCTTATTTCAGGGTTCTGCACATACAGGCATGTGAAAATACAGTTAAGGTACTGAACATACAAACACAGTTGAAAACACACAATTAATATGTGTAAAATAAATGGAGTCACGGCATGGAGCATGCAAAAACGCAGTTATAAATGCTGCGTGAGAGTTTCAGAGCATCAGAGAAATAGCCTTCATGACACCGAGGTTGTAAAAATAAAACTTGTGAACTTCAAGGAATGGAGCACCTGGCAAACCAAAATGGTGCGACGAAAGTAAGCACTACTATCTGTGGTCAACTATATTGACAATATGCAAGAGTGTCCGATGGCCTAAGTTGTTAGAACAATACATTTGTTAACTGCATTGTCTTCTCCTTCAGATGGCGACGAGGCATCTGGTTAAGGTAAAAGCCACCGTCTCAGGAAAAAGGTCCTAAAGCTCAGACGGCAATGTGGCCATCAGCTTCCATCTTTCCCACGTGATGCTTCAACCTCTCGGTTAAAAACAACATCTTCTCTCTTGTAATCCCCGAAAAGAGCCATTTGTTTTGCCTGAGTTAATGCAGGGAATTAACAAGGCATATGAAAAAAAATATATATATTTGCAACTGCATCTATGGTGGGGTACTGAGACTACTTAGAGTGAGATAGTGGTGCTGGTGGTGAACGTTCTTCCAACTCGTTAAATTCATAGCAGCATCTTCTGTAGAAATAGTGAGGGTTTAGTCACCTGATGTAGAGTCGCTAATCTGCCGCTGATGCTTGATGCAGTTGGCACCATGAACGTCTCCACTGGGACTGACTTTAATGAAAGGTAAGTGTAGTGTCCTTAACATGCTAGGACCATCTACCCACAACTTGTAGAAAACTTGATATGTGAACACCAATAATATACTCCCACATTTTCAGCTCCCACATTTTCAAATGGACTTTTTACCAACAGTCAAAGGCACTGGTGGGTTTGTTTCCCACGCAGTGGTTTTCCAAATGGCGGATACAGCCATATCACTGGAGGAACCTCCATTGTGTTGATGGAGAAGCATAAATTTGAAGGATTTTAGTCTGCTGCCTTGCCAGAGGATGGATTTTCACAAAAAGGCAGATAGTATCCGGCCTCTAGTCTGGTAACTGCAGAAGATTCTCTTTTGAGATAGAACTAATGGAAGGACAATATATTCCACTTGAGAATAAAGATGCTTGAATTTAATAATGAACCAGTAAAATATTGGCTAAGGGTATCTCAAGTTCTAGCTTTGTGAAGAGTATATAATATTCCCTAATGGGGTATTACGTATTTGTTACTGAGAAATGGATATGTATGTCATGGGCATCAATGAGGGGAAGCAAAAGGCAACTTTTGCTGTCTCTGGCTTGTCCCTGGCCATCTACACCTTTGCTAGCCAGGAAAAGAAAAGAAGCAGCCTGCAGAAGCTCTGCTTATGTTCTGTAGTTTGCACAGCTTGCCCTTTCCCGCACCCATCAGTGGTAAATAAAAAGATTTAAATAGGTTAAAGGTTGGTTTAGGGTTAAACGTGCCATGCATGGGTCAAATGGGTGTATGATGTACCACCTACTACTGATGCGGGACATTTTGATTAATCAATGCCCATGATCTGTGCGACCTCAAGTTGTATTTGTCCTTGCTCTACTAAGATCATTTAACATTTGAAACCAGATGCACCACAAGGCTAACACCACAGCACCCAGCAGTGTATGATTCGTGCTATCCAGAGAAGATACCTCTCCCCTTTGAAACAAAGACGACAGGCTTTTCTAAGGACACAGTCAACTCATCAACACAACTTAAGTTAACAGAGAGGCCTCTGAACAGCGGTGGCGCCTCCGCTAAGGCAGAGGAGCATCGCCCCACTGCATTTTGAGCAGCTGATAAAAGAAAAATGAAATGATAATATCACTATGTCATTATCCTTATATTTTTCAGGTTTACAGCCACCACGGGGAGGAGTGGTGGGCGCTTAAGTGGGCATTACTGCTTGGCTGGCCTTCTTGGCCTGCCCAAACAGTCATGCGCACTTTGCATGTTTCCCACCAGGCTGTAATGCACAGTCCCTGCTGGAGTGAGAAAACGGCTCGTTCCACCCAATCCCAGCGCTTCTCTCAAGGTGGGGGTAATAGCATGTGAGAAGCTTTGGGATTGCGTGGAGTGTGGGAGCCTGTGCTCAAGAGAATTGCAGTGCCGGGACAGGAGCAGAGGAGAAGCAAGGCATCGCAAGGGAGCAGAAGATTGCGGCGGCTAGCAGGAAAGGTATTAATATTTTTTCCTATGCTGCCCCCCACCCCACCACGTCGGATTGGCAGCAGCCATCGCTGCTTACAGGTGCAAAAACTTCATTTTTAGCCTCTGACCATCCCAAAACAATATTTCGCCCTCGTTAGTCTGGGCAAATATTGGTGTAAAATTCCACATCTACACATCTGTGCAGCCCCAGAAATTTGCCTCAAAAGTTCCATTTCCCTCCATTTAAATAAAGAGTTCAGGGGCTGGCTTCAATTTTTATTAAACGGACAAAGGTTAAACGAGCAAAAATAAACTAACACTCCCTCACCATCCGGATGACTTTTGAACATTTATGCTTGAACCCTAATAACACCCTTGCTTATTTGATTGTTCTTTAGTCACATGAATTGTCAAGCAGCTCTATATTTAGGCTTGTTCCTACAGTCAAAGGTCCACTCATTAGCTCGAAGCTGTCAACATCGGTTAACAGACATTGGTCATTGATTCTTGTACATTTGTGCACAATGAAGATACACGGCTTGACAAAAGACATAATTTGGTCACTGCTGACGCCCGTGCAGTTACTTTCATTAAGACTAATGTTGTCATTTGGAAACCTTTCAATTCCTAGAAGTGATTTATATATGCTCCCTGTTAATCACATTCCTGACTTTGCTGCTAGGTTTCAAAAGAAGGCCGTGCCTCATCTAATTGGTTCACTGACTATTTGCTGATGGAGGAGAACTTTCAAAGACCATTCTCTTCAGGATACATAATGCTTTTCTAAATTGGTAATAGATAAACTATACCTGTAAGATAAATTGCTCGGAAATCTACTCTCGGAGTAGTGCCTTTCTCCTGTTATATTAGGACTGAGGCACACGCACTCCTGGAAAACAAAAACGCTTTGTGATTTAAGCCTGTGGGGATGATTTGCAAAATGATTGTGGTAGAGGAAATTACGCTGAAAATGTGGCTTATGTGGAATGATGTCAAAACAGGTCCAATTAAGAAAGGGCAAAAATATGAGAATAATAGTATGTGCATGTAGGAGTATGTCTACAACTACACTTACTATTTATGCTTATTACCGACTCTTTGGTGTAAGGTTTGTAAGAAGCGTTGCTCTAAGCCAATCCAACAAAATCCTTGCCTTCTGGACATCAGCACTTGTGTGAATTTACCCTTTATCACTGCGAGTACTTCTAAGTATCTATGTCTGTCTGAACCTACCATGCCCTGCCTCAAAGTTCTAAACAAAACACAAGCACACCCTGTAAGAAATTAGAGTATTAGTTGAAGGGGGGGGGGGGTGAAAATCACCTCAAATAATAATCACAATCATTCTCAGGGTGAACCTTTAAAATCACTAAGAAAGCCTGTGCTTAACCCTCTGACAGTTTGGCACAGAGCATTCCGACTTAACGTAGGGTTAATATTTATATAATTTATACAGTACTCAAACAGTAATAAAGTGAAAACACAACACGAGAAAATGCCAAACCAATTTAGAAAAATGGATTGCCGTGACCCTCCAGTTTCCCCCTCCCAACCTCATCTCGCTGCCAATGGACCAGACCTGGTGGGGCACGTGACTTCAAGGGGAGACACCCTTCCTGCTTCATTCTCACCAAAAGTGGCAGGTGGAACCTCACTGCTGCAAATGGGTCTTCTGTTGAGGAATTCTCTTAATAGGAGGAGCTGCTCCCCAGGGAAATAGCCTACATTGCACCACTGCATCGTGGGTGCCAGATCTACTGATGCAGACTATGAGGGGATCATCAGACGATAATAGGGCCCTTCTGGTGTGCCATACTAGTTGAGAGGTACCCCTGATAGTTGTGTTTGACACTGATCTGTGTATGATATCATGGTGGCAGGTGTGACCCTGCAGTATTGCCCCCCTTGAGAGTATCCACCTTTGCTGTACAGTGATCGCTTTGGCGGCACAATCATGCTTGGAGTAACTGGTCTATTGCCTTAGTGAGCTCCATTCAGGGTGCTTCCTTGTTAGAAATGGGATTTCTGGTTGGCTGAGGTTTGCGCCAAAGCCAGGCAGAAACCACCACTCTAGTTAGGGCAAGGAAGTTAAACTCCAAAGATAACCTTTGCTCACCCCCTTGGCAACGTGACACGAGCAGTAAGGCTGATCCCGGAGGCAATGTGCAAAGCATTTGGGCACGCACCCACCAGCAACAACATCCCAGGCCCCCCACAAAAGGAACTCCACACACGGTTATATCAAAAATAGCCTTTGTATTATCAAAACACATCAGATAGTAATCACACCATATACATTGTGCCAACTGGCACAGGCAATATTTACAAGGGATTATGTACATCTGACAGGGCCACATGGACCACTGTCAGGATCATCACAAACTGATCTTGGTAAAGGTGAACTAAAATATACGAGTAAAAATAGGTCATAGAACGTACAGTCAGTAAATACTGATAATCACTGCACTTGCAACAGTCTGTGCCATGAAATCCATCATACACAGTATCCCATCAGTCTAACTACATTAGACCCTCACCACCTAAGTAAAACCTTACACTAGGGGCGGAAATGACACAGGGAAGTACAATCTCCCTAACATAAACCCAAACAGGTAAAACAACCTCCTATGCATATATCATATCTAGAGGCATCAAACACAGGGTGCGCAAAACATACTACACACAGTACATTTCCTAACACCCAAAGCATTAGCACATAACTCACATCAAGGTCCAGGTTGCGCCACTGCGCCAAAACCTAAACGTAGCAGCTGCCCACTACTTGCTGGGCAGCTGAGGACAAGAACAGGGCCTAAAAGCTGCAGCTGGCACTAAGTGCTGCGCAGCTGTGGAAGGCCAGGGTAGGGGCGAAGGAGTGCGACTCACTCCTGAGTCCAAAGACATGTCCCTAGAAAGAAAAACCTAAATGGTGCAGCTGCCCACTACTTGCTGGGCAGCTGTGAAATCACACTGCGGCAGGGGGCTCTCACTAGCCCTTCAGAACATTGCGCCAAAATGTTGGAGCCCTCTAGGCTCTAAAACAACACATGTGCCCTCTGAAGCACTATGGCTCCTCAAACAAAAGACTGTGCAAAAGGTTGGAGCCCTCTAGGCTCTGGAAGAGGATGCGCAGAACATGGGAGCCCTCTAGGCTCTAGAACAGTACTACCCATTTTGGAGCCCTCTAGGCTCGTAAAACAAATGTGCCCCAGGTTGGAGCCATCTAGGCTCAAGGGATACTGGGGCCTCGTGGGAGCCCGCAGGCTCTGAAAATAATCATGTCCCCCTGGGCCACTAGGGCCCCTTTTTGAAATAGAAGCCCCCTTTTGGGAGTGGCCCGCTGGCAGATGGGCCGCTCTACCTCGGTGCCTCGCTCGGGCACCACCCGTACCATCTGCTCCTTCGGGGAGCAGAAGCGGGAATGCCCCCATGTCCCCCGACCCAGCCCTAACTCACCGAGCTGCGGTCAGAGGCGTGTCTCCCCCTACAGGGCGGAGTCAGTTTCCTCAAGGCGGCGGGGGGGCAGGCACCGGCAGTGTGCCTCGCACCCCCCTCCATGGGACACAGGCGGCGCTTGCGGGGCTCTCTCTCCCCTCGAGAGCCCCGCCCTCACAGTGCCCCACGTCTTCACCCGGTCCCCCATCTCGGGACCAGGACTTAGTGTGTGGAGCCTTCGTGGCACCAGCCAACTCTCCTTCCAGGGCAGCTTCCAATCAGAGCGTGGTGGCGGGCGGGGCTTCCCTTCAAAACCAGAAGTCCCGCCCCACGTCAGGCACTCCGGTGCCTGACTTCCTGTTTTTGGCGCGAGGGCCGCAGCAGTGATTTTTAGGCAGAAAGGAGGGGTGGGCACCCTCGGTACGAAAATAAAACGTAGAAGCGGGTGGGCACCCGCTAAGGCTCCTATAAACGGGGTGGGCACCCGTAAATAAAAATATTTAAATAAGCGGGGTAGGCACCCGCAGGGGAGCCATTTCGGGGGGGGGGGATCCCCACACCAGGGGATCTCTTCAGGGAAAAGGGCAGCATAGCCCTTCCAAGCTCCAGGGCTCCATTTGGAGCCAAATCTCAGCGCTGCCAGGGCGCCCAAATGCAGCATCACATCCTGGGGCAAAGAAAAGGGAGCAGGAGGTCCCAGTAGTCCTGGGCATCAGGAGGGGCAATGCAAGGCCCAGGGGCCAGCACACAGGGCACTCCAGCAAGGAGACAGCCCCATGGTGCTCCCTCCTGGGCCCCACTAGCAGCAAGCCCCCTCCTGTTAGGATCCAGCACGAACTCCAGGCATCCAGGGGCTGGACAGGGCCCAGGGAGGCAAGCCTTCCCCTGGGCCCCAGCAGCAGCATGCCCCTGGTAGATTCAAGCCAGGAAACAAGAACATTTTACATGAGGTCACAGCCTCTTTTTATACACAGAAATCCTTTGTTGTCAAAGGTGTAGGCAAGAGGCGAACCAGATGCAACTGGTTCCTGAGCACTTTGTTTTGCTCAGCCCCTCTCCCTATTCACAGGACAGGCCAGGTACATCGAACACACCACAGGGGGTGGAACCAGCACTGTGGAGGGAAGGCCCAGCCCTATTCAGGTCCCAGGTGCACTCCTCCCTCCCATCAACATGCAGATCTCTCCATTCACCACCGGGGCAGACGCATCCTGACTCCTGGAGCCAGACACACCAGCCAGCTCCAGCCAATCACAAGCCAGACAGTCAATTCACATTCACTGCACAGACATGCCAACTTCTAGAAGTGGCATTTCCACACTAGACACAATAAATATGCGCACATCATTGCGCAGCATTTAATCACATGAGTCTGCACATACCAAACTCGACCCTGCACTCCCCACACATCAGGAACTACCATGGACACACATATCCGCCATGAATTCCTATGGGAGGGTAGGCCAATCTCACACATGCACTCAGAGAGCGCACACACTTTACACTGGGACACAGTGTCAAAGTGCGCAAAGACAAGAAATCCCTATAATTAGGTAACATTAAAAGGCAAAAAGTTCAGGGGTGAACCTGCCAGAAGGGCCATGTCCAATATTCCTCATAGTGGTAGAGATCTCTGTACTGCAGGAATGAGGGCCAGCTCAATGGGTTCACTCCATCCCTACTGGGCTCCTTAACACGCAGGAAGGCACAAGAAAGGACTTTGGTTCGACACCTGCCTATCTCTAAAGGAGTTTTTTGCCCAAAAATTGGCAGTTTTTAAAATCAAATGTGGAAAACGGAAATCTTGGTCCACAATTTATAAAAATGATTATAGCCATATTATGATCACGCTGCAAGAATAAAAGCATCTGGTCTGATCTCATTTTTTTTTTCTTGAGCAATATACAAGGCAAGGTAGCCTCTGTCACTTGTTTAGTTTCTCCTTGCAACTAAACCACTTTTTTCAATGAATAATACAAATCCCAATATCTCCGGGATCACCATCAACATCATGATGTTCAAATACGCAACTAATGCTAACTATAAATATCATAATTTTCACAGAAAATGCAGATTCCTCTATATGAGCTTTAAACAAGGTTTACAAGGTTCGGCCTTTAAACATCCTATGAAATAAAATAATTTTAAGGTAATTAATTCCTCACCAATGAGACAAAGACCCTAGGATTGAGGTGGCGATATTGGAGGACGACTGGATAAAGCATTTGTCTAGTATTTATTCTCTTCTTATTGTCAAATCAGCACAAGAGCTGGGAAACAGGTAAAATGAAACTGAAAACCCCTCCCAAACCTCCGCTATTGTTGCCTTTAGCTTGGAGTAAGTTAATAATACAATAAACGCCAGTAAAGGTGGTAAAGCCCCTGGCCCAGGCACAATTCCAGTGGACTTATATAAGGTCCCTCCTGGCTATGGTACTGAGGGCATGTTGCAAAATTGGTTTTCTAACAACGTTGGCAAAATCTTTGATTGTCCTGATAACATTGGTTTTACAAATAGTTTTTCATATTTAGGGATTTTATTTGATAAAGATGGCTCATGAAACCAGGCTATTGCCAGTAGGAAGATACAGTTTAATGAAGCATGCAGGAGCCGCAGAAAGTTTGCAAGACGATTGGGAATGAATCCCCCTGAGGTGATGATGAAGATCTTTAAAGCTAAATGTCTTAGTGTAGCACTTTATGGGGTGGGTGTGTGGGGGTATACTAAATGTATGGCCTTTCAAAGTGTAGAGAATTCGTTTTTAAGGTATTTTCTTGCTACCTCTAAAAGTGCTTCAGTATATGTATGGAAAGCTGAGATGGGAGCTCCTTTCCCCACAGGTCTTATAATGTTGCAGCTAATTCTACTCTGTCATAAAGTCTGGACTTCAGATCATACTGGCTTAAATCATGCTATCATCAGGGATTGCCTCAATTCGAGTTTATATCTACGAATGCCGTGGTTGATATATATTCAACGTTTCTTTCGTGACTTGGGGCACCACGAATATTTTGAGAAGCCCAAAACCTAGGAACTTATTACTAGATAAGCACTGAAAAACGAAGGTATGATGCACTTGTAGAATCTTAGACTGACTATTGAAATTCCAAAGCCAAGTGTTTTAAAAAAATTAACACATTTTGTCTTCGCTTGAAATGCAACCATGCCTCAAACTTATATGAAAACCCAAGCATAGGTTTATCTGATCTGCTTAAGACTAGATATTTTTCATCGCCTGATTAGTTTTCCCGAAAGGAATGAATGGTCTACAAACCTAATTAATTGTCCGTGTTGATTGTTTGATGGCACAGAATACTATGCATGTAGGACTCTTCTGTAAATGTTATTGTTATTTGAGGAAGCACTCCATTTTATCCCTTTAAATACAGCTCAATTTTACACAATGTCACCCTGCTTATTCTAATTTACAATCATTGCCTACCATGGAGATCTCTTGCGGTATTGCATCCTTTTTGTGGGCTCTCTTTTACTATAGAAAGAACATTTCTTCTACCCTTGCTTAGTAGTGGTTCACATTGTAAAAAATATTAAGTAATTTGTGATGTATTATTTAAACTTTTTAATGAATGTGCAATTTATTGTAGTTTTATGATTTTATTATGAAATCGAACAAAATATTGAATGAGTACAAAACATTAAACAATGCTGACTTCTGTACATTTCTTAAGATCAAAGCAGCAATTGCAAAATGCGATAATAAAATATACCACAACCCAAAATTACTTACCAACATTGATAAATATAAAAAGGTACATATAGTTTCAAAAATATACGGCATGTTAAAACCTATAAATGTCAAAATTCTGAATATGACACAACAGAAATTGGCAGAAGAATTGCTCTCCAAACACCCGACACACTTACATGAAATCAGCTGGAACAAAGTATGATATGTATCCTCTAGTAAAAAAGTAACACCTAAAATGGCACAAACAAGATAGCTTATTCTACATGGTCCGTATTGGACACTCAACAGACTTTTTAACTTGGGCATCAAAGTAGATAACAAATGTTGGGATTGTCAGACGATTATTGGTGACTTAGCTCACATGTTCTTCGAATGTCCTGTTCTAATAGCCTTTTGGGATGCATTTTATACTCACATCCAAAATATCTTTAATATCCTTCCACCGAAGAACTTTACATTTACTGTACTAGGTCCATCAGTCTGGTATCTAACACACCAACTAGGAAAAACTCCATGTTACAAAATACATTAGTGCAGGTTTTACCACAGTGTAGAAACACTTCACCTTTAAGTCTATTGACTTAAACATATGCTTTTCACAATAAGTAAGGTAAGCCCACTGTCTTTTTCATATTGTTTCATAGTAACAGAACACACCTATTGCACGTGAGAAATGGGATCATTGGCTTAACAATATGCAACTAAGGACTGCTGTATTCAGCATACGCATTCCAACAAGGCATATTCAGCCTTATTCATCAACGGGCCGTTTTGCGAGCCCCTAATAGCGATTCATAGCGAATCGCTATTAAGGACTCGCAAAACGGTATTCATGTAGGAATTGCTAAATAAATAGCGATTCCTACACATTCCTTATTTGCGAGTAGCAAATTGCTAATCGCAAATAAGGAAAAACTCCCCATTCATTCCTATGGGCCAAAAGGCCCATAGGAATGAATGGGGAGTATTCCTTATTTGCGATTAGCAATTTGCTACTCGCAAATAAGATAGCGATTTAAAGGGTGCCAGGGGTGTCCAAAGAACACCCTGTAGCACCCCTTAAATGCAAATTGAAACAGGTGTTGCGCACACACATGTCCAAAGGACATGTGTGTGTGCAACATGCAACTTAGAAAAATGCTTTTAAAGCATTTTTCTAAGTTTTTGCTATTTACCGAGAGGTCTGACCTCTCGGTAAATAGCGGCCCAAAATTGCATTTTCGCAATTTAAAAATGGTTGATGAATTGCATTTAAGGAATCTCAAATAGAGATTCCTTAAATGTAATTCCTCGCAATTTAGCGAATTAGCAATTACCGATTTTTGCATTTGGGATGATGAATCCCAAATGCAAATATTGCGCTCGCAAAGGGCCAGATTCTCAGATTCTGGCCCTTTGCGAGCGCAATTCGGCTTGATGAATCAGGCTGAAAGTGTAATACAAGCACTTTTTCCAGCACAAGCATACAATGTTTTCCCAAAAACAATACTGTAGCACAACGGAATCAACATGTGGGAAAAGCCAAACCACCTCCACTTTGATGTTATTTATGCTATTTTCAGGCCTGGGCATAACTTTTATTTCACTGGCGGGCTGGAGCCTTTCAAGGCCGGGTTTGATGCCTAGGGCCACTTCTGATGGCCTTGTCATTTTCTGGAGAGAGAGAGAGAGAGAGAGAG
Organism: Lissotriton helveticus; assembly: GCF_964261635.1. Lineage (NCBI taxonomy): Eukaryota > Metazoa > Chordata > Amphibia > Caudata > Salamandridae > Lissotriton > Lissotriton helveticus. The sequence goes on along the minus strand of NC_136065.1, from coordinate 641,905,772 downwards.
AGAGAGAGAGAGAGAGAGAGAGAGAGAAGGAGGGGGAAGGTGGAGAGAAACCGATCAAAGAGGGTGAAGAAGAGTGAGAGAGAGGAGAAAAGGGGGAGAGATAATGGGTGGAAGGTAAGAGAGAGACAGCTTGAGAAGATTAAGGGAGTTGGGCATTTTTGCCAAGGCTTCTTTTGCTTCCCCTGCATGGCCCTGGCTCTTTTTCTGTTGCTCACTTAAGGTTTGACAACAGCTGCACTGTGAAGCCAGTCCTAATTCCACTCTGAGAAATATCACATTTCCTCTGCCCAGTGCCATACAGTTCTCAGTAGGGAAATAGAAAGCAATGCAGATGATAAAAGCAATTTGTAAGACGAAAGTCCAGGGATACATGGGGCCATATTTATGACCCAGTTTAATTAGCTCCTGCAGCATGCAATATAGTGCAAGAGTAAAACAAACCTTAGGTCTGAATTTTGAAGACAAACAAAGCCACTTTGCGTGGCTCCAAAAATCTGGAGTGACACAGTGCAAACCGCTGCATTGAGTTACTCTGCCCTGGATAGGCATTCCATGGGCTTTGTGTTGCTGTTCCCATGCAACTCCCATGATTTTTGATAGATTCTCAAACTTACAAGAGCTTGTAAACCTGGGAACGCGCCAAAAAGATGTGCCTTTCCAGGTGAGGTGTAATGAGGAGAAAATCTTTATTTCTTCTAGTGTTTTTCTTTCTATGCGTTATGCATTCTGCAGCACACATAGAAAGAGGAAAAAGCCTCTTAGTATAGTTTCTGTGCAGGAAGGTGCCCCTTTGCATGGCTATGCGTGGCCTAATAATCCAGAGTAATGCAATGCAGCACAATCGCTGCATTATGTTACTCTACCCCAGGGAGGCGTTCCATTGGTGTTTCCTGGCTCTTCCCACACGATGCCCATGGTTTTTGGCACATTCCCAGATTTACCATCACTGGGAGAGCTGGGAACATGGCAAAATGCTATGCCTTCCCTGCTTTGTTACTTCCTCCTTCTATGTGTGCTGCAGGACACATAGAAAGAAGCACAGGAATGTGCCGTATTGCATAAATACAGTGGGACTCATTCATGAGGCCTTACATCAGTTTTGCGCTTCCGATGTGTCACTTTTTGTGATGCATCGGCGGTGTAAAACATGCCTCCTGTTGCGCACTATTTACAAAGTGACGCATCTAAGCAGATGCGTCACTTTGTAAAACCCTGCGCTACATTATACCTGCTTCAGGTATAATGTATGCAGAGGAGGCGTTCCCCCCGCAAAAAGCCTCGTAATAGTGACGCAGTGAAATCTATGAGATTTCACTGCGTCACTTTTAGGACGCATTGCATCAAAATCTTGCGCCTGCCTCACAGCAGGCGTTAGACTGACGCAAGCCCTTTCACATGGGGCTTTCCCCATGTGAAAGGACACATTGCTGGAGTTGCGTCACTTTTGTGACACACCCCAGCAATGCGTGACTTTTGCGCTTACAGATACGTCAGAAATACTGACTTATTTGTAACTCCTTGCGACATGATGCGTCATACTGTAAATATGACGCATCAATCATGACGCAAGGAGTGCGCACTGGGAAGTGACGCTTTCACGCAGCGATGCGTCATTTCTCATAAATGAGGCCCAGTGTATTCCTGCCCTTTTTGCAATGACGCAGGGCAGCACAGCAATGTGACTTGCTGCGCTGCCCTGCACCACAAACGTCATAAATATGCCTCTTGTTGTTTGCTGCTCAGACAGCAATCAGAAAGTGCTACCTTTGCTGTAGTGGCAAATGATTCTACTGAATCTACTGAATGGTTCTACTGAAACAGCTTTACTCAAATCTGGAAGCAGGAGGATATTCTTAATTGGCAGGCCTGCGCAGCAAGTTGTTACACACAAAGCTGTACATCAAGAATTCGTGGTAGCTTGCTGAAGATGCAATTCATTTCGTTGATAAGATTGAGGGCATATTGTGTGATGACAACTTCGTTGTCACCCAGGTTAATGTTTTTTGCACATTATGAATCTGCTAATTAAAGTGAGCCTCCCAAAAATGTCCTTCCATATTCAATTTCAAAACGTGTTTATGTATGGTATGTATATGCATTTATAGTAGGAGGAACCCACGGTTGCCCCCTGCCTGGTTGAAAGCTGTTTGGCGTAAGGAAATTACGTATTCCATTCCTTTCTGCCTACAATAATTCTATTTCGAGGCAGTTATCTTTTGCTGTGAAACAGTCTGTTTGCCAAATAGATTGTCTGACCATGGTCGAAGGTGCACAATTCTTTGCCTAGGGCACACAAAATGGTGGGTCCTCGAATTGATTAAGTCTGTGGGGTAATCTCCCACATCCAAAATGTTGAGAAGTGTCTGTTATCAAATTGAATTCTTGCATTTATGAGACATGCTGCAGATCTAGTCTTTACAATGGAGGGGACCCTTGTGAGCTCCCAATAGTTTGCTGTGATCTCCCCAAAGGTACATTATGATTGCAGTTTTCACACTTAATGCCCTGTTAACAAAGGTATAGTTATATCCAGAAATATCTGAATTTGGGGCAGCCACCAACATCTAAGCGGAGAGCTCATGGGTGGGATTTAGGGGCATATTATCAAGGGGCTTTATCTCCGCTTTTTTGGCTTTAAAAGCCAAGAAAGCGGAGATAAAATTATCTCCCTATTACCAAGCTGTCGCTAACACCAGTTAGCGACAGCTAATAGGAGATAGTGACCATCTTGGGCCCCGCTTCACATGTCAGTGATATTTATCACTAATGACATGCAAAGTGGGCGTGCCAAGATGTTAGCGACTGAAAACAGTCGCTAACATCGCTATCTCCTATTACCAACTTTTGGAGATATTCGCGCTAAGCGTGAATATCTCCAAAAGCTAACACTTGCCCAGGAGCAGTTCTTAGCCATGTTATCCAATGGGAGGTGGATAACATGGCTAAGAGCATTTGCTCGATAATGCATGAATATCGCTGACTTTTCAGCGATATTCATGCATTGCGGCCGTTTTTTATCGCATTTGCGATAAACCTTGCTAATAGCAAGGTTTATCTGCGATAAAAATCGCCGATCTGCGGCGATAATTTTTGTCTCTAAATAAGTTAGAGACAAACATTATCTCTATTGGTTGGTAATATGCCCCTTAGTGCTTAGTTATGAGTCCTTCCTATCAGATGATGGTGTGGATGGTGTGGAGACTCCCGTGACTGAATTTACACCCATAAAGTTACCACCAGTCACTTTCTGGCTTTTGTGGAAAGCTCTACCACCATGGTGGATATCTTTAGCACGTTTTCTTTTTTTTTAAAGCATTAATTTATCTTTTTATAAAAACTCCTTTCCCTACCTCTGCTTCACCTAGGATTATCACACAAACTAGCCAGAACATATCAACTCAAAAAATGGTCATCCTATTTAAATTTGTATTTTAAATGTAAAAGGTTTCTATTCATTTATAATAATTTCACTTTTAAAGTCCCCATTTCAGTAAAATTTACAAACTCCAGGAAACCTTTTTTTTTTTTTTATGTCCAGTTTATCTACTCAGTCCATATATGGAAGAAATTTACAGATTACACTTTAATCTTCGACTGGATACCTAAGGTTCAGAAACCAAAGAGACACACCCTATGTGATAATCTGTACAAAAATCTTGCTCATTAATCCAACGAAGAATACTCTAGTTTTTTTGTAGGTCGCCTAGTTGGGTAGGCTTCCACCCACCTAGAAACAAAGGCATACAACCACCAGATTGTACCTAAGGTTAATGTGAAAGGCATCTCGACGAAGTCAACCTGACATCTAGTGAAAGGACCCTCTGAGCTTTCTACCTGACTCACAGTTTTCTTCCCCGCATTCACTGTCTGGCAGGTAACACAACACATCGTTAACACATGCTTCCAGCGATAGATCAAAAGTGTATGTAATGCCAATATTTATTAAAGATCCAAACGATTGCATCCTGACCCACATGGACCCGCTGGACCATGATTCAGTCTGCACATTGCTGATAACATCGAGTTGGACAAGATGTATTGCTTACTAAAGGACCTGTATCTTATTAGTGTTTTTTGCATAACCCGATTTTGTCAACTTCTCTTTTCATCTTCTTGTGCTATCTTGAAGCTCTCTTGGCTCATTAAATGTTTGCACAGAGGTTAACAAAAATCAGTTTACATTTTCAGTTATACATTGTTCTTGTTCATTCAAATTGATAGCAGCTCCTGTTCTGTGGGCAGCACATCTTACAACAGAAATCCCTTTAATCAATCAATCAATCAATCATCGCATTTATATAGTGCACTACTCACCCGGAGGGTCTCAAGGCGCTGGGGGAGGGGGGTCTGCTACTGCTCGAACAGTCAGGTCTTGAGTTGCTTCCTGAAGGCGTGGTGGTCCTGGGTCAGGCGGAGGTGGGTGGGGAGGGAGTTCCATGTCTTGGCGGCGAGGTAGGAGAAGGACCGTCCTCCTGTGGTGGCTCTTCGGATGCGGGGGATGGCGGCGAGGGCGTGGCTGGTCGATCGAAGCTGGCGTTTGGGAGCGTAGAAGTTGAGGCGGCTGTTGAGGTATCCTGGGCCTTGGTTGTGTAGGGCTTTGTGTGCGTGGGTGAGGAGACGGAAGGTGATTCTCTTGTTGACCGGGAGCCAGTGCAGGTCTCTCAGGTGTCCGGAGATGTGGCTGCGACGGGGGATGTCCAGGATGAGTCGTGCTGAGGCGTTCTGGATCCGCTGGAGTCTCTTCTGGAGTTTGGCCGTGGTTCCGGCGTAGAGGGAGTTGCCGTAGTCCAGACGGCTGGTGATGAGGGCCTGGGTGACCGTCTTCCTGGTCTCGGTGGGGATCCACCGGAAGATCTTACGTAGCATGCGCAGGATGTTGAAGCACGACGAGGAGACGGCGTTGACTTGTCTGGTCATGGAGAGGGAGGAGTCCAGGATGAAGCCCAGGATGCGTGCGTGGTCTGTTGGTTTGGGTGCGCTGCCTAGGGCGGGGGGCCACCAGGAGTCGTCCCAAGCGGCGGGTGAGGATCCCAGGATGAGGACTTCCGTCTTGTCCGAGTTCAGTTTCAGGCGGCTGTTCTTCATCCATTCGGCAACCTCTTTCATCCCTTCGTGAAGGTTGGCTCTGGCGGTGGCGGGGTCGTTGGTGAGGGAGAGGATCAGCTGGGTGTAGGAGATGATGCTGAGGTTGTGCTGGCGTGCGATGTCTGCGAGGGGGCTCATGTAGACGTTGAAGAGGGTTGGACTGAGCGAGGAGCCTTGAGGAACTCGCTCAGTACTTTAGACTGCTGCAGCACTTTTAATAACTTAAAAATGTATCTCCCATTGCAGATAGGCATACCAGAAGGTGTCATAAAATGCCTTAGTGATTACAATTGCCCAAAATCATGGACCACACCAAAACCCTACTGGTTCTCAGTGTAGATTGTAACACTAAATCCAGTGGATAAGCACATGCTCTCATAAGTCCAATTATTTCAATTTCAATTATCTTTTAATTAATCCTATTTCTTTATGTGTAAAATCCAATATCTCCTCTTATACTGTGTGTCTTAAGTCAAGAGGCAAACATTTTAGGTGAGAACTGGGAATAAATGGACTTGTGACTTTTTTGATTTTGCCTTAAACTCTGAATTCTCATCCTGTGTTTAAATTGCCACACCATCCGGTGTACAATAGATGACGCAATTAATCTTGCAGAGAAAGTCCTTACGCAATAAGTTTACAAGACATTTTTTCACAAATTATACATTTGTGATAATTCTCTAGTGGGCCAATTTCCACAGGAATATTTGTAGAGGAGCCCTGATTAGTAATTTGTTTTTTACTAATACCGATAACTTGGACTTGTTTTCCTGACAGGGAAGGTTTGAAACATCCATTGGCCTAACTGTGGAGCAGGTAGCACCTTTTTGATCATAAATGATTCTCAGTGGCCATTCACCTCATGTTTTGCATATGGGCCATTCCGGCCTATCTCTAGGATTCCAACAAGGATGCAGTCCTCCTCCCCCCTCAGGTACCGTCAATCGATGACAACTACTGAAAATAATTAATCATCTAAGGACTTTGCCTGAAAACAGGCATTTTATTTCGCATATTTTGCTGCATAATTGGAGCTACAGACATTTTCACATTGAAGTGCCTCTAATTCTGCATGTTCTGAATGGAATTCAGTTAGGCTGGATGAATTGACTGTACTACCCTTTTTTGCCCTATATGGTTTGGAGACTGCATTTGAGGAGCAGCATCATTTTGATTTCAAACTGGATTTTGTACATATTCTTATTTCTCGTGTCCAAAGTTGCCCGGAATATTGGCAAGAAGTGTCAATATTTGCATTCGTCCATTCAAGTTACTCACACAACCTCAATCGCTACACTGAAGAATAACATTCAACACACTATTTCCCGGCACACTTACTCCTTGTATGTATGTAACCTACTAGGCACCAGGATTTCTTTTTTTTAAACATAGGGATCAGAGCTGGCCAGAATGGGCAAGCCAATGCCCCCATCCCAAAAACAAATTGCGACAATATTTATGCCTCGCCCCGGAGGCACAAGGGGGCAATAGCCCCTTAACTGCCCTCCCTTGTTGGGGGCAGAAAGCGCACTAGGTACCAGGGATTTTTTTTTAATTATACGTAGGGGCGGGAGCTGCCCAGAAGGTTCATGCCAATGCCTCCACCCCAAAAAATATTAGCCACCATCTTCTGCCTCTCCCGGGAGGCAGGTAGGGGCAATAGCCGCTGATGAGGCAGAGAGCCCACAAGGCTCCAGGGACTATGCTTTTTTTTAGACATAGGGGTGAGGACTACCCAGAAAGGGCATGCCAATGCCCCCACAACCCCCAAAAAATGGACTGTATTTTTCCACCCACTTGGGTGCATATCAGGACAATAGCCCCCTATCTGCCCCCCCAGGGCAGCAGAAAGCCCACTAGGCACTGACCTTTTTTTATAATATGCCTAGCTGTGGATTTTGGGCCATAGAGCACCCGGCTCCTAGGAAAACATAGCTCCTAGGAAAACATAGCAAACCTGTATATTTTTGAAAGCTGGACAACCAGGGAAAGCCAGGATGTGGTGCCCTGTGTGGCTCTCACCAGGTTCTATTACCCAGAATCCCTTGCAAGCCTCAAACTTTGCAAAAAAAAACCATTTTCCTCACATTTCTGTGATGGAAAGTTTTAGAATCCACGGGGAACCACAAACTTCCACCTACCCAGCATTCCTCCAAGTCTCCCAATAAAAATGGTATCTCACTTGTATGGTAGACCTAGTATACGCGACAGAAAATGACCCAAAACACAAGGTGGACGCATCACATTTTTCCACTGAGTACTGGCCTTTTATCGCAATGTGCCTAGGTGTGGATTTTGACCCTTATCTCAGTCAACACCTAGGGAAACCTAGTAAACCTGTACCTTTTTGCAAACTAGACACACAGGGAAAGACAGGATGGGGTGACTTGTGAGGATCTTACCAGGTTCTGTTACCCAGAATCCCTTGCAAACCTCAAACTTTGTAAGAATAAAAACATTTTCCTCACATTTCTGTGATGGTAAGTTCTGGAATCTAAGGGGAGCGACAAACTTCCACCAACCCAGCATTCCCCTAAGTCTCCCAATCAAAATGGTATCTCACTTGGGTGGGTAGGCCTAGTGCCCAAGACAGGACATGGCCCAAAACATACTACGGAGACTAAAAAATTATCGATTTAAAAAAAACTTGTTTTGGAATGGAGTCATCTGTGTTTTTGATCCCGGGCTCAGCGGACATCTAGGGAAAGCTACCAATCCCAGAAATTTCTGAAAACTAGACACCCAGGGGGAGTCCAGGAATGTTTGACTTACGTGAATCCCACAACATTTTCTACCCTGAATCCCCTTTAAACCTAAAATTCAGCTGAAAATGATCACATTTTTCTCACATTTAGCTAGATTTGAGGTTTGTAGGGAATTCTGCGTAGGAAAACTTTGGGGTATCCACGCAAGTCACATCTCACTGGATTCTCCTGGTTGTTTACTTTTCATAAATGTGTGGGTTTGGTACTTTTTCCTAGATGGCTGCCGAGCCCAGGACCAAAACCGCAGGTGACCCCCTAGCAAAACAAGGTCATTTTGTGATAGAGAATTTTGATGTCTCCATAATATGTTTTGGGCCCTTCCCTGCCACAGGTAGTTGGCCCAACCACACAAGTGAGGAACCATTTTTATTGGGAGACCCAGGGAAACTCTTGGTGGTAGGAAATGTGTCAGTCAGGTGATCCCATTTCTTTCCTATACAGAAATGTGAGAACAATTTGATTTTTCTCAGCCGAATTTGAGATTTGCCGGAGATTCTGGGTAGGAAAACATTGGGGGAACCTCACAAGTCACACCTCCCTGGACTCCCTAGGTTTCAGAAATGTGTGGGTTTGGTAGGTTTCCCTAGATGGCAACTGAACCCGGGACCTAAAACTAAGGTGGACCCTTGCAAAACTGTCTTCACTAGCAAAAATGGAGAGTCGTCAGCGGGAAAACCGAGCCTGTGACCCAAAATGCAAGTGCCCCCCTTGCGAAAACCAGGTCATTTTATGATAGATAATTTTGATGTATTCAAAATATGTTTTGATCCCTTTCCTGCCACAGGTACATGGCCTACTCACACAAGTGAGGTCCCATTTTATCAGGAGACCTGGGGGATCACTGAGTGGTAGGAAATTTGTGACAGCCCGGGGATACCATGACTTTCCCATGCAGAAATGTGAGAAAAATTGATATTTTTCAGATAAATTTTAGATTTGTAGGTGATTCTAGGTAGGATAACTTTGGAGATCCATGAAAATCACACCTCAATGGACTCCCACAGATATCTAATTTTCAGAAATATGTTGGTTTGGTAGGTTTCTCTAGATGGCAACCGAGCCCGGGACCAAAAACTAAGGTGGACCCTTGCGAAACTGTCTTCACTAGCAAAAGTGGAGTGTCGTCAGCGGGAAAAAGCGTCTGGATATGGGCATCTGGAATGGAGGTCAGTCATCAGGGGTTCAGGAAAGGCACATTTTCTGACAAACTATGCCCCATGTTACCTTGAGAGTGCCCCAGAAATCTCACAGAGGAAGGTAGCATAGCTGGAAACCTTAAGGTAACGTGACATTGGTCCACTCAGCAGATATGGGTGAGGGACGTCAGAGAATACATGTGTATTTTTAGGGATGCGTAAATTTCAACTTCTTAAGGTACTTAACAAAGGTAGTGACTTGGGGCGGGTGGAACTCTGCAGAATATCACTGAGTTTTTAAGTCACTCCAAGGAATTCTGCGGGAGTGAAACTTTGTGTCTTCAACTCACCCATAGGAAATACCTGAGAAGGCTCTGCTGCAAGTTTTCTGTTTATAGAAGTTTTGAGGTTTTAGCAATAAAGAGTTGGTGATTCTAGAGATCTGCAGCCACCAGCAAACTCTATTTTTTATGCCAAGTACCTTTGGACGTATAAGGCTTTAAGTGTCATGCAGGCAATTACTAACTGTATCCTTGCCTCAATCGGGAGCCAGCTTAGGGATTACAGATCTTGTGTGATGTGTTTTTTTCTTTTTGATCCTGTGATAAGCCTTGCAGCAAAGTTAAGAGAGGCCCGTAGAGGAGCCAACTTAGATTTGGAAAAGCCACATAGGGTTGCACTTCCTTACTCCAGACTGGGAATACTTAGAGCTTGAGCGTCCGCCTTGTTGTCGTCAGGGGGAGGAAGAGTTTTATTTTCCTTAAGATGTTCATTTGGTAGTTCACTCCTTTGGTGGCAGTACTAATGTACTCCTGCATGCTCAGGTTCTTGTCAAGTGTAATTCCCATTGATCTTATGGAATCTATAATGCACACTGAGCAGTTAAGAGCAGCACATAACCCAATCTCAGGTGAATGTTTGGGTGGGACTATGAAGAGGAATTCCATTTTGAGGGCATTTAGTTTGAGGTAATTGCGGGTCAATCATTCCGAGTTTTTTTTGTAAAGTTATGTTGAGGGCCCTAATATTTTCTGGGGAGAAGATTTTCAAGTACAGTTGGGTGTCATCAGCACACATGTGATAGTGGGTGCTGCAAGGTTTTGAAGTACTGGGTTTTCAGAACCCAGCGGTGCCAGGGGTACACCCTAAGACTTCGGGTCCTTCCTGTTTCAGACTACAGAAACTCAGAGTCTTCTAGGTGAAGTCAAAGATCGAATTTATTGGCTGCAACCAAGTAACAGGCGTCCTAGAAGTACAACACAGTGTATATTCTCAGGAGACTGCTCAATCTTACAAAGCCAGCCTTCTCTTTTTATACAAAATATTATGCTTCAGGCAAACATTCTTTAGTTTACAGTTGACCATTCACATATTTTCACTACAAAGAAAAAGCAGAATCATGATGACAAGCTTATTTTCAGTTTGTTCAGCCCACAATAAATTACCCGGCAAGGCCCAACATTTTCCATCAGATATCGGCGGACCCCTAATAAAAACGGGCACCTCCTCCTTGTAAAGCAGGTCATAAAGTAAGGAACAGAGACAGGTGTGTGTAAGATTAGGCGTGGTTAGTGTGCGATGAAAGGTTTATGGCATGTTGTGCCTTGATACTATCTCGATCGGCCACTGGGAGAGGAACTAACCGAACAGGTTTGGCCTTGGGCAGTGGAGTCAGCCTTGCCCAGGTCGTGCAGAAGTCAGCAAAGGTGTACGTGTCCTTCTGACTCGTTTTTGGCCTTAGTCACCAGCCTATGTAAGGGAAATCAAAAAATGGCTGCCGTATACAAAATGGAACCCGAGGGTTCAGGACGGAATCTCTGGTTTCAGGGTGAAATTGTCACTCGAATATGACGAAAATGCTTGTGCATAGTATACTAGCCATTCTCGGTCTGCTGATATCAAAATCGTCATGATACGACGATGTTTATAACACAGGTCCAGAATTTTAAGTACTACAGACCCTCCTTTTGCCCTTACATAGGCAATAACCTATACTCATGCTAATCTGAGTCCAGGTCTATATTCATAAAGTCATTGAGATGTTGCTGTAGCATCATTCTATTGCTTAGCTTGTCCCTTGATACATTTTTCCTTACACATGATGTAGCACAGTGGCCACATATGGCAGGAGCACAGTGTAGGCACAGACAGAACAGGAAAAGAATGGCTAAAATCATCCCAATGACCATCAGAATCTTCCATCCCCATGCGGATAACAGTTCCCAGAACCACCCCATCAACGAACAATCTCCTTTATCTACATGAATATATTCAGAGATCTGAATATATTTGGAGATGGCCTGGTACACTGTTGGAGCGTTATCTGGAATGAAAACACAGCAACTCGATTGGATCACCCTACATACCCCACATCGGTCTGCAAGTATGACGTCTAACGCGACCCTGTTCTGAAGGGTCATAAGACGATCCGACTGGAGCTCAGCAGTCAAGTTACTAAGGGCACCGGCAGTTTCAACTACGGTGCATTCAACCACCCTCGTCAATTGCCTTATGTTCCTGCTGTTAACCATAGGTCCCCAAAACGGCAGAAAACCCTTAAAGAAGTCTCCCAATTCTTGTCCTGCAGTGTCTTCTTTACTGAAAACACCTCTAACTATCCTTGTCTTGTGGTAATCTGCCGCAGCTGTGTAGGTTTGGAGGCAACAGGAACAAAACAAAGCATGTGCCCGAAAAGTCAGGGGGCAACCATGTATAGGCTCTATCATGGCAGATGAAATAGGTACCCTTAGCTGCTAAGAACGAAGGGGAAGTCTGGGACGCAAAAACATATGTCTCCGTGCAGATGCTCTTCCCTAACTGAGCTCTGGGATTCTTGCCAGTACCTTGCAGACATAGGTGACCCTGATGGGGTACAATCCAAATCCGGGAGGACCTCTTAGCTTGCTGTTTCTCACTCAGAGTAACTCCTTATCCGGTCACGTTCCATCCAATATACACTAGTGTCTCATCTCTCGGGATAGTCTCATAGGAAATATCTTCCTTAATCATGTCTACTATACCCTTAACTAGAGCACTATTCTTAGGATTGTCTTTTACAGAACGTAGGGGGTAGACTTCATGTGCGTAGATGAACATTGTTCTGTATGCCCATACAGAACCATTGTGGCTGAATGGCAGGACCAGATAAGGGATACCTTTATCCGTTGTGTGAGGCATAAGACCACACACCCAACAGTTAGTCGTGTTCATTACTAGTTGGTGTTGGTGCAAAAGCAGAACGAAGGAGTTATTAATAAACTCTAATCTCCTAACGGACTCATGTTCAGGAAAACGGTGGAAAGAATGCGAGGAAACAGTAGGAGGAGGTATGGGCTGTGGAGTGGGTGCAAATGTCACTCGAAAAGAGAATAAAACATATCCTATTTAAAACATCATTACACTGAACAACATAAAAATGCATAATATCAAAAAGCTTTTCTTGGTCATCATTCTACATATTTTAGCTTTAAAGTTCGTTTCCTTGGCAGGTCTCTCCATCTCGAAAAAAACTCCATCCTCTCTAAATGCTGCTCGCGATGGTAGGGTGTTCTATGCTAAGGAATGCTTCTGTCAGTCCAGGGCAACTCCCTTAGACCAACCAGAACTGTCGACCTAACGTCTCCAGCTGCACTCCAAAGACTTGTGCAACCGCGACACTACAGCTGAACCCAGATGGTGGTTCGAAAAACAAAAATAAAAAAAGTTTCTCAGATGGGAGAGCTGCACTTTAAAAACTTAGCAAAGAAAAGGAAAATTGTTATTAGTCCATAGTTCTCGGCCTCAGGTTATAGCGTTTCTTGCCAGGTACTGTCTGGTCCTGAAACAGGAGTTCGGGCTCTGTAGTGTCCAATCGAATTGACGGTGGCACAGCTTCTTGCAAAAGATTGTCACTTTCTCGTTCAGAAATTGTTCCTTTTATACGTGCATTACTGAACGGCAGAAAACGAGGCACAGTTTCAGTCTCTGAGTCAGCGACACCCTCCTGGACCCACCGGTCGTACGGCAGAGGCAAAGGGACCCTCTTGAAATGAAATGAAAAATTGCACTTATATAGCGCGTAACTATCCGGAGGCCTCGCAGCGCTTTAGACTGATTACTGTGACGGGCTACCGGGTACTTCAACACGCTTTTGCAAAGAAATACGTTTTTAGAGCTTTCCTGAATGACATTCGGTTGTTATTTTCTCTCAGGGTTAGAGGAAGAGAGTTCCAGAGCCTCGCAGCCGTGTGAGTAAAAGAGCGGCCGCCCCATCGAGCTTTGTTGATTTTAGTCGTGGTTGCCAGATGCAGTGTACCAGAGCGAAGAGCTCTGGATGGCGTATAAGGCAGCACTAAGGGGTACAGAACGGCAGGGCCTGTTCGATGGAAAGATTTGTGCAAAATGCACATGGCCTTAAACTGCGTTCTGGCGGCCACAGGGAGCCAGTGAAGTTCTTTTAAAGCATTCCTCGCCGATTGCCAGCGCGGGATGTTGAATAGTAATCGGGCGGCGCAGTTTTGCGTCACTTGAAGCCTGTTGGTAACTACCGCCGGGGCTCCTAGATATAAGGCATTTCCATAGTCCAGGCGAGAAAGTATCAGGGCCTGCACCATCACCCTTCTCGCCTGGAATGGAAGCAGAGGGAGCACTTTGCGGAGCATTTTCATTAGCCCAACGCATGTGGAGGCAGTTTTAGTGGCTTGGACTGAAAAATCCAGCGCTTTGTCCAGCCAGATTCCCAGGCTCTTTATCTGAGGTTTAGGGGGGGGGGGGGGTAGGGAGCGCCGAGACATGAGGGCCAGATGGAAGCCAAGGTGGTCAAGGAGGGGTTGCCCAATAACATGATCTCAGTCTTCTCCCCATTGAGTTTGAGGTGGGAGGTTTGCATCCACTTAGCAACAGCCTCTAGACAAGGGCCCAAGGTGTTAGACGACCCCTTCGCGTGGTCCAAAGAGACCACCAATTGGGTATCGTCTGCGTAGGTGACAATCCGCACACCGAAAGTGTGGACTATCTTCTCTAGAGGTTGCATATAAACATTGAAAAGGGTGGGGCTCAGGGAAGAGCCCTGAGGAACCCCACAGCTGAGCGGATGTTTAGATGATACCACCTCGCCCTCAAACACCTGGAAGAATCGCTCATCCAGGAAGGAAGTCAGCCAAGCCAGGGCCGCGCCCGACACACACATGCCTTTCAAACGATGTAATAATGTGGCATAGTTAACTGTGTTGAACGCGGCACTGAGATCGAGAAGTATAATGGCTGCTTTTCCTCCCTGATCCAGTATAGCTCTCGCTGCCTCCGTCACTGCCAGAAGGGCAGTTTCAGTGCCATGCTGAGGGCGGAACCCCGTCTGGGAGATACGTAGTAGATTATTGGACTGTAAATAATCCACTAAGATCTTGTTGACATGCCTCTCCAGAAGTTTGCTCATCCACGGAAGCAGCGAGATGGGGCAAAAATTGGTCAGGTTGCTCTGATCCAAGTTCGGCTTTTTCAACAGAGCCCTGACCATCGCGCACTTCCATGGGGCTGGAACGGAGTTGGAGGTGATACTCTTGCAGTGTACACCGTGGATCCAGTTTTTCTTTCCTTCCACTCGAACGGCTGATCTTGCTGAGAGAAGGACTAGATGAGGGCCGGTCCACCGGGGCTGGTCATTCTTTGTCCGTTGAAAATTCTTGACCAGCACCCAGGATCCAGGATCGATATGGTGTCCCGGAGCTTCAGGGGCCTGAGGCAGAGTATCGTGAACCTGTTGGTGTAAAACACGCAATTTAGTCGTCAATTCATACAAATAGTCAAGCAGTACAGGGTGTTCAATCTCACTGAATTTTGTCGGCCTTGGCACTCCCCATATGTTGGCCGGGCGGCCGAACACTATTTCATAAGGACAAAGTCCCACTCGCGAATGCGCAGTCAATCTTGTTGATGGGAGTGCTAAGGGCAGAGAGTCAGGCCATTTAAGACCAGAGCTCGCTTGAATTTAGGCCAATTTTAGTTTTAGCGTGCCATTATAGCATTCTACTAGTCCAGCTGATTGGGGGTGATTTGCAGCGTGGAATTTTTGTTGGATGCCTAGCCCTTCACATACTTTCTTCATCACTCGACCCACAAATTCACTTCCATTGTCACTCCAGACCATTCTTGGCATTCCAAATCTAGGGAAAAACTATTTCACAAGGGCTTTAGCTGTGGATAAGGCAGTGTTGTCTTTCAGGGGATATGCTTCTACCCATCTCGAAAAGGCACAAACAATTGTTGCACCTTTCCATGTGGATGAAATCTAGCTGCAAAACCTCGAACGGATACGTTGGAGGCGCAAAATGACCAGCTGGAGTTGGCGTTCCCCTACCAGGATTGTATTTCAGGCACACCATGCAATTCTTGACCACATTCTCTGCACACTTAGGAATTCCAGCATTTTGCCATACTGGAGCCAACAACCTACAAATCCCTTTCACGCTGATATGAGCCATTCCTTGGGCCATTGTAACCACTGCAAGCACATACGCATCGGGTAAAAACCATCTTTGATGCTCTGACAATTCAACCCAACAACCATTTGCATCCATTTTACCCGTACTCTCTCTCCACACACTCAACTCTTTCTCTGTAGCTTCAGCTTGAATAGACTTCACACTCTCTATTGTGTCTTCACACATTCCAACATCACCAATCCATCTTGCAGGGCCTGCAACATACATTCGGCTCATCACATCCCTCGCTGTTTCTTTTGCGACTTCATCAGCAAATGCATTTCCACGACCAACATCATCAGTCACCTTCTTGTGTGCACTGCATTTTACAATCGCAACTTGCAACGGCAAAGTAAGTGACTCGAGAATTTCATTCACCAACTGACCATGCTGAATCTTAGCTCCATGCGAAGTCAGGAACCCACGTTTTTTCCACAATCGTCCAAAACTGTGAGTCACACCAAATGCATATTGGCTGTCGGTATATATGGTCACTTTCATTCCTTTCGACAACACACAGGCTCTCGTAAGTGCAATCAACTCTGCTGCTTGCGCTGAATTATGTGGGATACGTGCAGCTTCAACAATCGTATGCAAAGTCGTGACAGCATATGCTGCAGTCGTATCACCATTCTGAAGCTTGAAGCATGAACCATCCACCCATAAGGTACCATCACACTTCACAAGAGGAGTGTCCTGAAGGTCTACTCTCCCTTTCGTTTCTTCTTCTGTTCTGAGAAAACAATCATGCTGTTCAGAAGCATCTGTCTCTGCTACAACTGGCAACAATGTAGCTGGATTCAACGTGTTGCATCTCTTTATGTGTACATGACTCGCTAACAGTGTCAACTCGTAACCTGACAATCGAGCACTAGTTAAGTGCTGTGTCCTGGTCCTGTTTAACAACGTGACCACTGCATGTGGAACCATTACAATCAATGTATTATTCATCACTAAACCAGCAGACTGCCGAATAGAAACAGCTGCTGCTGCTGTGGCTCTTAAATAACTCGGCAACGCTTTAGCTACCGGGTCCAAAGTCGACGAAAAATACGCGCATGGACGCTGCTTGTCTCCGAACAACTGTGTCAACACTGACAATGCACAACCTTCTTTCTCATAGACATACAATGTAAAGGGCTTACTGTAGTTGGGGGTACCCAACACAGGAGCCGAACATAATGCATTGCGCAATTCGGAAAAACTTTTCTGACACTCTTCAGACCATGGGAGGGGATTCGGTGTATCTTTACAAGTTAATGCCACCAAAGGTTTGGCCAACAAAGAAAAATTCGGTATCCATTGTCTGCAGTATGATGTAATGCCTAAGAAAGCACGCACTTCTCTCTGTGTCCTTGGCACACTCAATTTCGCTATTGCCTGGATTCTTTCTGGGGTCAGTTTCCTTCCCTCCTTCGATAAGAGATGACCTAAGTAGGTCACTTCTTGTCGACAATATTGCAATTTTGAAAGAGACACTTTGTGGTGCAACTCAGACAAATGACGCAACAATGACAACGTGGCTTCTTTACAGATTTCCTCAGTATCTGCAGCAACAAGCAAATCATCAACATACTGAATAAGGGCAGCGCCATCAGGTAAAACAATCGTATCAAGCTGTGTTTTTAAAGCTTGACTATATATCGGTGGGCTTTCACAGTAGCCCTGGGGAGCGCGTTTGAAGCAGAAGCTTCGGCCTCCTAAACTGAAGCCAAAAATGTACCTACTCTCCTCGGCAATCGGGATGCTGAAGAAAGCATTCTTTAAGTCAATCACCGAGGACCAGGTCGCGGAAGCTGGAATCATAGTCAATAGGGCAGTGATATCAGGAACAACTGGAAATTGTGGCACAACTATTTTATTCACCTCTCTAAGATCAATCACGAATCTGTAAACAGGTGGTTGGGAAGGGTCTGTACGCTTCAAAACAGGCAGAACAGGACTATTGCAAACGTTGCCTCTTGTCTCTTCAATTACATCTTTTTCAATCAAATCATAAATGATTGCTAGCAACGCTTTTTCACCTTCACTAGAAATTTTATATTGGGGAATGCGTGGCATTTTAACATTGGCTTTCAATGTCCCAACATATGGTGGTATTTCCAAAAGACCCACATCATTAGGACCAGTAGCCCAAAGAATATCAGGAAGAAACGACAATTCTGTCGGAAGTTTATCCTTCGACAAATACATTGGAGAAACCACTTTCTTACCCAGTGTAAGTTGTACTCCCGAAGTAGAACAGTACAAAGTCGCATACAATCTTTTCAACAGATCCAATCCTAACAAGTTTTCACCACAACCTGTCGTTAGGATAAGGGGTGTTTCGAATTCACAAGGTCCAACAGAAAGGGACATAGGACTAGAAATCGGGTTTCTAACCGGGGTGCCAGAAAAACCTACTGAAACATTCATTTCGCCAGACAAAGGTGCGCCAGGGAGTTTAGAGTGCATAATAGAACTCTTTGTAGCACCAGTATCCAACAGAAAAGGCTCTGACACACCTGATGTAATCACCTCAACGTAAGGTCCACTCTGATCTACTGGAACTGAAACAACTCCCTCTCTTTGTCTATGGCTGTCCTAGCAATCATTACCTTCCATATTCTCATCTTCTGCATAGTAGTCATCAGCATAGTACTGAGCTGTCCTACCAGACGCGTTATTCTGCTGATCAAAACTATTCATTGAATTCTGAGGCGGAAAGGAACGTGCGTTCTGGGGGAAATTTCCACGTCCTCTACCTCTAGGAGCTTGTTCAACACATCGACCTCTTGCACCAGAAGCACCATTCATACCCTGTAACAGAATAGGACAACTATACTTGAAATGACCTTCTTCCTTACAATATGAACACTGATTGGGACCTACAGGAACACGCTGTTGAGGATACTCGAACTTTTGCGAGTTCCTCTGAAACTGTTGAGCTTGCTGATAGTTACTCTGACCACCACGTGGCGAATACGCCTGTTGTAAAAGAACCTTTGTTTTTAACTCTTTCGTTTTCTTGTCTGCTCTATCTTTCTCATCTTTGTCCCTATTTTCGTAGTACTATGCAGTAGCCAATATCTGTGCTGAAGAGGAAACTGCCCAAGAACTTTCTGAATCTTTTAATTTCTTACACAACTCGGGAAGCAAATTGTGCACGAACTTGTCAACGACCAACCGTTGACCACCTTCTGTACTCATATCTTGACCACTGTGGTCGATAAACGTCTCTTCAAACTGTCATGTATTCCTATAGGTTCTGAATCGATCCCCCTATTCCTGGCCCTATTCTGGTTAAACTAACTATCAAGTTAACTAACAGTCAGCCCATGAGGCAAGAAAAGCCCCCATGATGCAGATACCGTTATCTGACGCAGTCACACTACGGCACAGGAACGTGTTATCTGATTAGGTCATAACGCTTGAGATCTAATTAGACAAGCGACATTCCTCCAGCCCCTGATAAGGCATACGACGTTCTCATAACAAATCAAACCTATGACAACCTGGAAAATCCGTGCGGCCCTTGTTTTGATTTCACAGAGAACTTCAGTAAAAGAATGTGCTAACGAGCAAGTCGTATGACATCTTTATTGACGTATCTATGTCCATCCTTACGTCAATCTCGGCACCTTTAAGGTATAAATATTGCCGATCTTGCCCTATGCAAACACACGCGTGGTGACGAGACGGAGCAGCCATACTTGCCGAAGCCAAGAGCAGAGCAGACCCCGCTGGCAGCAGCCCCGCCTTCCTGACGCGCTGAGAGACGCGCTGCTATCTCCTGCCGAGAGACCCAGCACCGGCGCTTTCGGGCAGCCCTCGCAGGCGGCCTGGAATATCGAGAGCAGAGAAAGAGATACCATTCCTCATTTCATCCTAACTTCCAGGTACAGAACTGAATAACCCCTCACAGAGAATTCTTTAGTTATTCACTTGGCAAAAACAAACTTAACTTAAACTGTAACTTTCTATTCCCGCCCACGCATTAGACTTAGGTCAGGTACACGGGGTAGGCGTATTTAGAAACACCAGTTGAGTACGTTTAGTCAAATGTATATGTGTATGTAATATATTTTAATCATTTTAAACATCATATGGCTCAGAAACCATATCAATGTTTTTACAGTATTATTTTATACTATTGCTTTTAATGTATGCACTTTACTTAACTATAAGTATTGCAATAATATCGATCCATTTCTCTTGTACGAGAAAAGAGACTGATCAATAAATAACACCTTTTATTGAACACGCCCGTCTCTTCCTTTTCTCTACAATCTGATGAGACTAAGAATGCACGTACTGACTGAGTAAAATAATTGCCTTGTGCTCACACGACTCTGGAGATACACTCTTGATTAGGGGAGAGCAAAGTTGTCATGTTCTATGGTTGTCAGAAACTAAATCCCTTCTTGTCTAATCAGGGGAGTTAATTCTTTCCTGAACATTCAAGAAAGTTTCTAGCAAACTCTGAGCTACGCTGGCAAACCCAAAACTTAAGTCTAGTATCGACAGTAGTAGACCTAGTTAACGTCTGGCCTAGGCCTTTACTGCTGTAGGTATTATTCCAATGCGCAGAGCCTATTGGGAAGATAGGAACTACACCACATGGCGCCCAACGCGTTTGGAAAGGGCGATAAAACTAACGTAAGACATTTAGAGTAACTCAGTCGTGCTTTCTCACTCAGACCCCTTTTCCCAAATTCTCCAAAGACGTCTGGAGTGGGTGAAAGATAATATCCTCCAAAACCTCGCAGGAGGGAACTCCTATGTATGGTTCTTGGTACAGTCAACGTTGAAGGATACACTGTTCCGAAATATTGTGCATCTAATCTTTGTTCCATTAGAAACCTGATCTGCAAACAAACATAATACCATCCTGTCGGTAAAATGGGAGACAGTGATGAAGAAAGAGAGGCAGTTAGATTAGCAGCTGAAATAGCAGCAGCAGATACTGCACTAAAGGATGCAGACGCGGATATAATACTCATTCCGGTCAGCAAAAGGAAATCTATAACCTTAAAACTTATAGAAAATGGACTGACACCTAGAGGTGGCACAGTCATATTCGTAATTGAGGCACACGAATATCGGCAGACAGAGGTATACTATACATGGATACATTTTCCAGCAGCAAATGCTGTAACAAAGTACTTCCACTATTACAAAATAGAGGTACCACCTGACATTTACACTCCTTTCGAGGAGGTGGAAGTACCACTCAAATTCCAAGAGCATTTGCTCTTATTTGATGGCGCCCTAATACATAACAATCACATTACAAGGTTCGGTCCTTTAGGTAGACCAGGAGCAACGTGGCCGGTCTTAGCCGGATACACACCACACCCAGACATCGAAGGGATGTCTACTGGAGAGCTGTTAATACAGCTAAAACAATTACAAAAAATTCATAGACAATTAGTCCAGTATGTAATGCGGACTTCAACAATTCAGCCAGCGATTAAACTTCCACAGCTGACCCCTCACCAGGGGAACACAAATAAAATTACACCACAGAACATCCAATCCTGCCTAGGTAAAGTTCCGGCTAAACGGGAACAGATACCATTCTGGTTGGCACAGAAAATCACCCAAATAGAGGCGGTGTTTCCTGACACCACCCCGCTAGAAAAACACAGGATTCTGACTATATGTCTCCCAATGGGAATCGCACCACACATAGAGGACTGTGACACTTGGGGTACAGTCTTTGCTTCAATCTACACAAAAACGCACGGTGTTCCATCCATTTCGGTAATACCAGATGTGCTAAAACAAATTCAAGATGAATACGGTCCAGAACCAGCTTTAACTCTTGGTATGAAATTACTGAAAGACTTCAAGCAGGTCTCGGCTATATTATTAGCCAATATAAAAGGTGAAGCAGCAAACGTGGCGATCCGCCAAAGGTTAAAAGAGACAGATATAGCAGACCAACCAGCTGAAATTGCTAGAATCATAGAAAAATCCTATGAGGAACTAGGTAGAGATAGTTTAGGTGGAATACCAGTAAAACCGCAACTGACTGAAAGTCCAGAAAAAATATTTTTTAATAATTCACCCAAAAAGAACTGGGATGGAAACAAACAATCCAATCCAAAAGAAAAGAAATTCCAGTCCCGAGGAAGGTCTCCTAGGCGAAGGGAGAAATCTCCGAACCAGAGACACAGGTCACCCCAGAGTGACCCCTCTGGGAAAAGATATAACCTTAGAAATAGGGATAATATTAAAAAACCTGATAGATATCAAGACATTGATACACGTCCCTCTCAATCTTTTCAGAATTCCTCGCAGAAATCGGAAAGAAGAGGACGATCAGAACAAAGAGAAGAGCACGCCAAGTCCAAAGACAAGGAACCTGCTCAGCTAAAAAAGAAATTACAATTTCCAAAAAAGAAGGTAGCCAGTATCAAGGTAGTTAACAATGCCGAGAATACTGAGGACACAACTGAAAAACGGAGAGTGGGCTCAGACAATGCTAGACAGCGCAGCAGAAGTGAGCATAGCTCGCAAAGTCCTTATGAATCATCTGGAGACAGTGGACACGAATGAATATCTTCAAGTGGAAACTGCAGACACCAGAGTTAGCAAACCCCACAAGATATACGAGATAACATTACGTATAGAGGGAGATAAGACTAGGAAAATAAGGGGACTATTTTGGGATAATCTCTCTAAGGGCTATGATATCCTTCTAGCTGAAAAAGACTGGCCACCAGAGTTTGTTAGGGAGTGCCCTCATGGCGAAGAAATAATTATGCCTGCCTTCTCGAATCAAATCCCGATTCATAAAAAATATACACTTGCCAGAAAGTGGGCAGTGGCTCTAGCACCTGCTTTATATAAAAATCATGTAGGATGGGATGAGGACTCCCCTCCTCACAAAATCCAGTTAAAATCACAACCTACTGCACAAAGGCAGTACCCAATTAAGCAAGAAGCTAAAAAACAGGTAAATGAAATCCTAGATCAGCTAGAATACAAGGGGGTGATTGAAACTTGCACCTCACAAATGAACAATCCTTTGTTTCCGGTCTCCAAACCAGACAATACATATCGTCTAGTTTTGGATTACCGACACCTTAACACATGTTGCAAAACCTTTGCAGTGCAAAACTCACACAGTGCTGCACTAATGAATAACATAGTGCGCAAAAAATACAAAACAACCTTGGACATCTCCAATGGATTCTTTTGTCAAAACATAGCACCAGAGAGCAGATATTTAACTGCATTCTCAGTAAATGGCACTCAAAAACAATTCTGTCGGTTAGCCCAGGGGTACAAGAACAGCCCGGGGGTATTCTCAGCGAGAGTAACAGAATTACTACAACTATATGATGATGAAGCATTATCTTATGTCGATGACATTTACTTAACAGATGATGACTTGGAGACTCACTTGAAAAGAGTGAACACCATAATACTTGGGTTCGCTGCAGAGGGTTACAAATTCAACTTTAAAAAGTCCAGAATTGCCCATCTGACAGTCCTGTTCTTAGGATATGAGTTATCAAGTGAAGGCAAAAGCCTGGCTGACAATTTCCTAGAGAAATGTGCCGTAATCCAAGCTCCTAAAACACTAAAAAACCTACAGTCAATTCTAGGCTTCCTAAATTTCGGAAGAACATACATTGCAAATTACGCAGAAAGGGTCAAACCCCTTTATGATCTAATTAAACCAGACTTTAAAAGATCCAATTGGACTCAAACACACACAGAAATTTTGAGATCCTTACAAACAGACATGCTAATTAAAACAAAATTAGAAACACGTGATAACACACGCAATCTTGTGATTCGAGTCATGCCAGGGAGATGCGGATTCACATACCTGACCTCTAATGAGGGAGAAAAGGTACCAATTGCATTCAAATCACACTTGTACACAGAAGCTGAACAGAAATTCAGTAATACAGGAAAAATCATTCGTGCAGTTCAAACCGCAATAGCTAGAGAAAAAGACATAGCTGACGGTAGACATATCACAGTCAGAACAGCAGAATCAGCCTTTGAGGCACTAACAACACCGTGTAATTTACCAACAACAACATTGAATCCGGAATGGATACAATGGGTGAATTCAATCACAACGGACAAAGTATACTACTACTTTGATCCAGAACTAGAGGAAGTAAAAAATCTAAAGTATGAAAAGACGTATCCTCTGCCAATCGACATTCTGCCTCTACGACATTACGCCTGTGTAATCTATACAGACGGACATGCTCAACCCCCCGTTTGGGGAGAACAAGCATACAACCCCACATGTGAGATTACAAAAGAAGTGTGGCGCGGAGGTAAACTAAAACCTCTATTAACAAAATCACACTCAGTAGAAACTAATTCAGAACAACAAACTGAAATAATAGCATTGAAAATGGCGCTAGATAATGCGGATCGCGAATTCCCGACACTTATAGTGTCAGATTCATATTACTGCGTCAAATCATATAATAGAGATTTGCAGGCATGGATTCAAAACGGTTACAAAGATGACACAGATGCACCAATAAAGCAGAAACTGCTCTGGGAACAAGTAGCTCTTTTACAAAAAGAACTACCAAAGACTCACGTGACTCACTCACTGAGTCATCAACGTGATGGCGTTCACGTTGTAGGGAATTCAATGGCTGAAGCAGCCGCAGCGGCAGCCACTAAATCGGCTCCCGTAGTTCGAAAAAAGCGTACATTAAAATACATTGACGGTGAAACAGTGCTGGCGGTGAAAACGTCATCAAAAGGCGACTGCTCAGCATTACCGATCAACTATCCACTCAATTATACATACATAATCGATGCAAACTCCGTCCCTTTTGCTCGAATCCCTGGAGTGGGGGATAGAGTGATTCCAAACATGGACAGGAGAAACTTGTTAATCGCAGACGCACATATGGGCGAGGGTCTTAGACACCTTAAATTAAAAGATTCTCTGGAAGAATTACAATCACGGTACTGGTGGCCAGGCATGAGCCTGCATCACACCATGTTTGTAAAAAACTGCCCAAACTGCAACAGAGATCGCAGTGGGGAGAGAAACAGTTTAATACCTCGTCGTATCAAGGCAGATAATATCACCAGTAAAAAGCAGGGCTTGCGATTAACATATACAGGCTAGTTTCCACTTATAATGTCGATCCTCAGCACTCGGCTGACGTCCGGACTGTTATACAAAGATTTGCAAGTCTAAATGGCATATACGCTAAGAGCATGTTACGTTTGACCATTGTCTTCACTCTAGCCCTCCGGCCGGGGGGGAAACATGGCCAAATGAGCACAGCCCAGCGGGAATCTTCTCACTTCCTTCCTGAGGGTACGGGATGGTGTAAAGAAAAAACCAAGGCAGAAAGCAATCTATAATGGAAAGGATATTAGGTTCGGGAGCTGGGTGGGTCAAACATCTAATAAGTGTCCAACGTAGTCTAAATAACTTGCCAAGAAATTCTCTGAAGGGATTCAGTCCGTACGAATTATTATTTGGAACTAGAATGATTATCTCTGACCTCGACAGTCAGACTTCAGTGGTTAAAGAAAAAAGCTTTGATGTCAAAGACCGTTTGGCTATTTTGCAGGACTTAAACAAAACAAGAAAAGACCTGAGCAACATACAGTTGAAACAACAGCCAACAACCACTGAAGAATCACCACCTGTCCCAGCAAGACCTGTCTGGATTCCAAAAGTCGGGGATCTAGTCAGGGAGAAGATCGCGGTAAAGAAGGAATTTGGGCCTTCTTACAGAAAAGCAGTTCCTGTCTTGTCTGTCAACGGGACAAGATCAGTTGTACTACCGCCACTTGCTGGTAAAAAGGAGAACCGAGTTGTATCCATCGACCTGGTAAAACCACAACATGTGGCCGATAACAAACAGTAGGCCAAGTGGACTCCCAATAAGTAGCAGAACACCAAGGTTTGCTACCAGTACAGAGGTCCTAACGAAGAGGCTCATCACATTCGAAACGCCTACAGAAGAACAACAAGGACTATGCAAGAATGCAATAGAACTAAGACCTCTGAAAACCCAAATAAAAACATTTAGCAGAGACACACCAATCTATAATGAAGTACCAAGTGAAAATGCAAGAAACAAAAATCCTGAAGCAATTGGAACAATTGACAGAACTGCATCCGGCTACTTCATAAACTTCGATGATTCCTCTGAAAGCCTCAGTGAATCAAAGACGCAGCCATCATCAAAAACCTTTAAAGAAAAAGCTAATGAACTTTTGAACCAACTGAAAGAAACATATCTGATTTCTCCATGGATTGAATTTTGGGTGGGTTTTGGTGCATTTATCCTCATACTTTGGCTCATCATGGTATTAACTTTGGGACGCTTCATTGAGGGAAAATATGCTAAAATGGACACAGCAAGTCAGAACATCAACTTGATCCTCAAACCTCACACATCTTCACACGTCGAGAAAAGAGAACTTTCTTCAGCCAACTTCACAGCCAATCCGATACCTGGTGGGTTAGCCTGGGACAACACTGACTATGAAATTTATGGTCCGGTCGAAATCCTGAAATATCCACACCAAATTAAGATCTCCTTGAGTGACTTTGTAAAACCAAACTCATTTGCTGATGATTGGAAATTCGAAAGCATTAATAACATGATGTCTGATTTAGTAATGTCTGCTAAATTTACCAAACATGATTATTTGCAGGGTTCTACAAATTATGACAGTATGTATTGCTATAACCACTATGGTAATCACTTTTTACATAGATCTGCACAACCTAGAAATGTGTTAAATTATAATCAATGGGAACATTGTGCAACACCTCCAAAAGGGAGCTCAAGAACCGTTTACGACAAATATTCATATTTTTCAGGTTTTAACACAAGTAATGCTGAAACATTTTATTTTAAATTATCAAACAAGACAGGGATGAAAACCATGATAACCAACACAAAATTGTTATATTCAGACTCATTTTTTGAACAAATGAATACTTTTGGATTTGATTATTGGGACAAAAATGTTGATTTGAAAAGTGTTTGGGGTACAAAAGAATGGCAAGTCCAGGGTTTAGAAGCTTTGTTTAGAGCTTGCATGATCCCAGAACAAATGATATTTTTAAATGACACTGTTCAACAAACCACCTGTCTTGGCCTAGCCAAAATCAAAGATTTAAATAAACCGTCTATTCCAAAGCCAACAATGTTTAGCAATAGCTCTGATACGGATGAAGAGATAGACGTAAACCATATATTAAACCAAAACAGAACACATCCTGATTGGAAACAATGGTTGATCTGGCCCACAGATACAAATAACTGTCAAGACAGATTCCTGAATAAAACACAGGGGTTCAAAATGACCAGGCCAGACCCTAGATATCCCCAAAGACATCACCCAGGGATAATAACAACCTACAGTGTGGGCAAATTATGCCTTCAATGGCTTCAAACTTCCACACTGCCTGAAATTAAGCAACACCTAACTTTACTTACTGATGGTGCTGACTTGCGTGATTTCATTTTGGGACCACGCAAACAGCGTCAGAAGCGTTTCATAGCAGCCTCTGTATATGCAGCATACAATGAGGCCTGGAAGGTTAATCAAATTGAAACAGCAGAGAGAATACGGGAAATTGACCGTATTAATTTGGAAAAATCACTTTCTGTAGTGGACAATGGGTTAATGACTCTGTCCTCCAGAATTTTTTCATTGGACAGCATTGTGTCTTCAGCAATCGATATATTATCGCAAGACTTACTGTTATTACAACATGGTCAGTCACAATTGCGCTCTATTGTACAGCTTGGCTGGACGTTACAAAATCTGCGTTCAGGCTATGTGCCTTGGCGTTTAATCAACACAACGTCACTATTCCGAATCTTTAACCTTACTGATAGACAAATCGGTATGGCGCAAAAGGATGCTGATTATACAATCTTGAGCATTGAAAAACTAGAAAGATTACCAATGACAATGTCAGAACGACCTGTCAGTGAATGGATAATACACGGAATCATAAATATTACAATCTCAACCTTCAGGTTTCAATACTGCCAAAAATATATACAGGCTGGCATGTACGAGAGATTGGGAAAGGGGTACCTTAAAACAACTTGGAACCTGCCCTATTCACATGCATGTGTCAGTAATAAAGGACAGAAAGTGTTTCTTAGTGGCAACAATTGTGCTATGTCACTAAGCGGCACGCTTCTGTGTAACGGAATTAGTTTGCATGGAGCCTGTGAAGGGAATTCATACAACCTTTCATGTCACCAGCAAGGCGCACCTGCAACTGAAATAGAACCATTCTTTCAAAGACTCTATAATGGGAGTTACATTCTTATTGTAGACCGCAGATGTTGTAGTCTTATGCCCGGGACTCCTTATCTAGTAACTACGACTGCGAAGGTCAAGTGCTGTGGACGTTCTTTGTTCCCCAGCTCCTTTCCAGACAGGGAGGCAAGGGCATGGCCCAATTTGAAAATTACTTCTATTC
This sequence comes from Lissotriton helveticus, assembly GCF_964261635.1. NCBI lineage: Eukaryota > Metazoa > Chordata > Amphibia > Caudata > Salamandridae > Lissotriton > Lissotriton helveticus. The sequence continues at coordinate 641,877,874 of NC_136065.1, read as the reverse complement.
GAATAGATACTTTAAGCAGAATGAAAACAGTGCTTCTTCAGACGCCTACAAGGCTCACGTCATCAAAAGAAACGTATGATCTACAAGTCGCAAGGACGACTGCAGAGATACATACATTATTATCAACTAATTCACCCGTACATTTCGCGGAAATCCTGAGCGAAATCTTAAATATTTCTGATACCACTGGGGTCTCAAAGGTATTTAAGACAGTATTTTCGATGGCATTAACACCATTCAAAGCCATACTGGGTATTTTTCCAGATTTCGTCCATTCGATTTTTGGCGGACTTCCCCTGATCCTGGGACTAATTGCAGGAATCCTATTTTTAGTCCTTATTTTTCGTTATGGCAACCCATGTCACAGATCAAACTCTCGCGACAATGGAAGATACAATCCTAGCCATTGGATACCGGGACCGGATATCAAAAATCCTGGGACTCTCCCGGCTTAGAGACCTGAACATGACTTGGTTTCTATCATTTCGACCAATGTGGCAAAGGTGTGTTTTACCTGTATTAAGGTGTCTGCTATGCGGAGAAGAATGCGTGTTAGACACCTGTCTGACGCTACAATCGGATGCGCCAGTGGATGCAGATACATTGTTGGTTCCTACCAAGGTTCACGCTTTGTGCTGCCCTCAAAGGCTGCCAATCCTGATGACGGCATTCGTGGAATCTTCACCACTACGATTGAAGAGTAGTGAAGTTCAAGATGAAAGCAGCATCGATCAGGTACGACCTTCTGTCAGCAATGCGAATCAGAATGTCAATGGAGGCAATCATGCGCACGAATGCATGGTTACACCTATTTCCGACTTAGTGGAACTTTCCCATGAAGCTGTTGACAGTTTTTTCGAAAGCCTTAATGATATGATGTTCTCTCCAGAACAGAAATAGAGACTTTTGAGCAAGCTCGCACACGGCGTTCCCTGAATTCGGCCTTCAACTTTGAAAATAAAGTCACATGAACAATTTTTCCCACCAGTTCACGGACAGCAATTTTTTTTAGCAGCCCCAAATTAATTTTTACAAAAAATTTCTGGACACTTATCTTCTGCTTAAAGTAAGAAACTATTCCTAGAGAACTAAGATTTCTATTTTTAGATACTTTATAAACTTTAGTTGCCCGCTGGTATGTTCACAAATATTTTATTATGTGATGAAATGGTCTCGAACTTTCTTTCTGTATAGCCGTATTAAGAGCCATTTCATGTGTATTTCTCATATACCATATACCATATAAGCAATAATGTATACAAATGCGTGTTTACTTTGGCATTTAATTCATAGCTTGAGTGCATACGATACATATGACTGCAATTTTTCAGTATATTTGAACGTTTCAAAATGCATTTATGTATTTTGGGGTGGTAAGGTATACACTATACTCTATAGTATGTTGTACTATGTTATACTATGCATAGATTAGTAAATATGACCATAGTTAGCGTGGAGTGGGTGTCATGTATTCCTATAGGTTCTGAATCGATCCCCCTATTCCTGGCCCTATTCTGGTTAAACTAACTATCAAGTTAACTAACAGTCAGCCCATGAGGCAAGAAAAGCCCCCATGATGCAGATACCGTTATCTGACGCAGTCACACTACGGCACAGGAACGTGTTATCTGATTAGGTCATAACGCTTGAGATCTAATTAGACAAGCGACATTCCTCCAGCCCCTGATAAGGCATACGACGTTCTCATAACAAATCAAACCTATGACAACCTGGAAAATCCGTGCGGCCATTGTTTTGATTTCACAGAGAACTTCAGTAAAAGAATGTGCTAACGAGCAAGTCGTATGACATCTTTATTGACGTATCTATGTCCATCCTTACGTCAATCTCGGCACCTTTAAGGTATAAATATTGCCGATCTTGCCCTATGCAAACACACGCGTGGTGACGAGACGGAGCAGCCATACTTGCCGAAGCCAAGAGCAGAGCAGACCCCGCTGGCAGCAGCCCCGCCTTCCTGACGCGCTGAGAGACGCGCTGCTATCTCCTGCCGAGAGACCCAGCACCGGCGCTTTCGGGCAGCCCTCGCAGGCGGCCTGGAATATCGAGAGCAGAGAAAGAGATACCATTCCTCATTTCATCCTAACTTCCAGGTACAGAACTGAATAACCCCTCACAGAGAATTCTTTAGTTATTCACTTGGCAAAAACAAACTTAACTTAAACTGTAACTTTCTATTCCCGCCCACGCATTAGACTTAGGTCAGGTACACGGGGTAGGCGTATTTAGAAACACCAGTTGAGTACGTTTAGTCAAATGTATATGTGTATGTAATATATTTTAATCATTTTAAACATCATATGACTCAGAAACCATATCAATGTTTTTACAGTATTATTTTATACTATTGCTTTTAATGTATGCACTTTACTTAACTATAAGTATTGCAATAATATCGATCCATTTCTCTTGTACGAGAAAAGAGACTGATCAATAAATAACACCTTTTATTGAACACGCCCGTCTCTTCCTTTTCTCTACAATCTGATGAGACTAAGAATGCACGTACTGACTGAGTAAAATAATTGCCTTGTGCTCACACGACTCTGGAGATACACTCTTGATTAGGGGAGAGCAAAGTTGTCATGTTCTATGGTTGTCAGAAACTAAATCCCTTCTTGTCTAATCAGGGGAGTTAATTCTTTCCTGAACATTCGAGAAAGTTTCTAGCGAACTCTGAGCTACGCTGGCAAACCCAAAACTTAAGTCTAGTATCGACAGTAGTAGACCTAGTTAACGTCTGGCCTAGGCCTTTACTGCTGTAGGTATTATTCCAATGCGCAGAGCCTATTGGGAAGATAGGAACTACACTACAAAACCTGGTGAAGAAATCAGACACCATCTCATCTTTCTTCTGCTTACACGCAGACAATTTATCCCAATTCACACGCATCGCAGGCATTAAAGTTTTCATGTAATTAATGATCCTACCAGGAAGGTCTGCTACTAAAGGCTTGTGTTTAGCACCACCAACTTGTCGGTCATCTGCAGCACTAATATTAGCCCATGAGTCACCTAACTCTTGATCATGATCCGCATGATGAATCTTTCCCCATAAAGGCTGTGGAACAACATTTCCAAACAACATGTCTATATCAGCTAATTTCATAATGCAAGAGCCTGCAGTCTGTGACAATTCCTTGTAATACCCTGCAGGATTTTTACGGGGATCAGGCAATGTCTGTTTAAGGGCCAGAACTTCAGCTCGCTTTCATGGGACATGTACCCAGACACGCTGAAAGTGTGCCGGTATAGCTGGGGGAACATTATTCAGACCAGCCGCTACTTCTTCCTTCCATACTGGAGGTACTTCTCTCATGGGATATTGTCTCGCCTTCCTCTTAACAGAAAAATCAGACCCAAACAACTGTTGAGAAATAGTTCCACTCCTAAACTATAACAATGTCGCGACTGCTTTCTTAACATCTGAACCCACAATTTTGCCTTTCCCAAACTCGAACCGTACATGACACAACTCAGGCGGATTGGGCTCCAAATCGTTCTCCTCTAAATCCTCACAAAGAAAAGTACACATTTTCTCAAAAACGTACCTCTGTTTTGGTGCTTCCCACTGATGGAAGACATCCATAACAGACTCTAGCTCATATCTCGTTGGGTCGGTAACCCATTTATGTGCCAAATAATCCAACGTTTCCTGCTCTCTAGAGTCAGGCAGTTGACTACGCAATTGTTTGCGTGTTGAGACAGGGGTCATACTGGATGCCCCAAATAGAGGATATAGGAGACTAGCGACAGTGTCAGTCATTCTCTGTCGAACACAAGGAGAAGTCGACGAGAGAAGAGGAGGAAAAACAGAGTGAGGCAAGGTAGATGCAGATGCAGACGCAGAGGCAGTATCAGGAGGAATACCTGAAGGGGTAGTTGATGCAGTAGGTAAAGTCGTAAGAAGTGCAGGTAGAGCAGGTAGCAAAGTCAGCGGCCCTTGAGGAGGCTGCGCCAAAGGAATAGGAGCCAGCTGAAGAGGAGCTTGCGGCTGTGGAAGAACTTGAGGCACAACAATCGGGGGTTGCACGACTAAAGGTTGCGGAGGTGCTGTAGCACTCTGCGCATAGGGGGGTGGCAAACTCAATAAGTGTGACATTAGGGGGTCTTTTTCAAGTTCCTTTGCTGCATCTTGCTGAAGAGGCGGCAAAACTGGATAACATTTATCAATTGCCATTTTACGTTGCCTGTGCAACTGCTCACTTGCCTGTTCTTCTTCGTTATCTTTAAACTGCGTAGCAGCTTGCATTATCGAGATACCCCTTTCTCTCTTATTTCTCTTTACTAATTTAATTTCTTTCTGTTTGGCTTCCTTACGCCATAGGAGGAAAGAGTCAAACATCGCCGGCCGGGCTTTCTTCTTAAAAAGTTTAACCTCGAGATTATCTAGGATTTCCGTGTCAAAGCTACCATATTGGGGCCATTTTAAAACACCATCCTTTCTGGTGTATCGGATCCATACTTCATTATATGTGATGGGGCCTACGCCATGTTTCACATATAGTTCATAGGTTGGAGTTCCAATCGGAGGAACCGGACACGAGTCCTCCAATCGGGAATCCCTATTACAACCAAGACAAAACAAGTTTCCAAGTCTGCTAAGACCAGGCATCTTCGCTCTCTAGTCTAGCTTCAAACTTCAAAGGATTATCGAATACGATAGTTTCGTGAATACACGAGTCCCTCGGCTTTGGTACTTGCAAGTTCCAAATCAAAGATCCCAAGGGGATACCCAAACTAAGAACCAAACTAAGGACTGGGAGACGCTCCACTTATACTTAACTGAGGTATCGATGACGTCACCAGAAGACTCGTCTATCGTTTCGCTCTACCAATCATCAAGGGTCCAAAACAGGGCGATAGTCAGGGCAGCAGTCCTTCATAGCCGTCGGGAAGCGGGGAACCTCGCAGCAAAGACTTTCGGACCACATCGACATGCAGGGGTCGATGAAGTGGCGGCCTTCCTCCAGAATTTTCACACGAAGCTCCTCACGAACCTCTGGCTTGGACCGGTACCACTGATATCGCCCCACGTTGGGCGCCAGCTGAAGTACTGGGTTTTCAGAACCCAGCGGTGCCAGGGGTACACCCTAAGACTTCGGGTCCTTCCTGTTTCAGACTACAGAGACTCAGAGTCTTCTAGGTGAAGTCAAAGATCGAATTTATTGGCTGCAACCAAGTAACAGGCGTCCTAGAAGTACAACACGGTGTATATTCTCAGGAGACTGCTCAATCTTACAAAGCCAGCCTTCTCTTTTTATACAAAATATTATGCTTCAGGCAAACATTCTTTAGTTTACAGTTGACCATTCACATATTTTCACTACAAAGAAAAAGCAGAATCATGATGAGAAGCTTATTTTCAGTTTGTTCAGCCCACAATAAATTACCCGGCAAGGCCCAACATTTTCCATCAGATATCGGCGGACCCCTAATAAAAACGGGCACCTCCTCCTCGTAAAGCAGGTCATAAAGTAAGGAACAGAGACAGGTGTGTGTAAGATTAGGCGTGGTTAGTGTGCGATGAAAGGTTTATGGCATGTTGTGCCTTGATACTATCTTGATCGGCCACTGGGAGAGGAACTGACCGAACAGGTTTGGCCTTGGGCAGTGGAGTCAGCCTTGCCCAGGTCGTGCAGAAGTCAGCAAGGGTGTACGTGTCCTTCTGACTCGTTTTTGGCCTTAGTCACCAGCCTATGTGAGGGCAATCAAAAAATGGCTGCCGTATACAAAATGGAACCCCAGGGTTCAGGACGGAATCTCTGGTTTCAGGGTGAAATCGTCACTCGAATATTAAGAAAATGCTTGTGCATAGTATTCTAGCCATTCTCGGTCTGCTGATATCAAAATCGTCATGATACGACGATGTTTATAACACAGGTCCAGAATTTTAAGTACTACAGTTTTAGAATTTCAGTTATAGGCTCCAAGAATAGGTTAAAGAGAGTTGGTGATAGAGTGGACCCCTGTGGAACCCCCTATCGTGACCAGTGCTGCATTGGACAGGAACTGGTTCACCTTGATTCTTTGAGTTCTGTTGTAGAGAAACAAGGAGACCCAGTTTAGGACAGACCCTGATCCTACGCCATTCCAGTAAGTCTAGGAGATATCATGTTTAACCATATCAAAATCTGACAGTAGATTGAGGAAGCTAAGAAGGCAGGATTTGTTCTTATCAAACATTTTTAGCACATCATCCACTATGTGTATGAGAGACGATTCAGTGCTGTGGCCTTGACGGAAGCCGGATTCGAATTGGTCAAGGAGTTGGAACTGTTCTATGATTGCATAGTTGCACCCTAGCACATTTTTCAAGGAGCCTCGCCAAAGAGACGATTCAGTGCAGTGGCCTTGACGGAAGCCGGATTCGAATTGGTCGAGAAGTTGGAACTGTTCTATGTGGTTGCATAGTTGGAGCCCAAAACATTTTTCAAGGAGCTTCGCCAAAGTCAGAATATTGGAGATTGGGTGGAAGTTGTTTAGGTCTGAGCAATCTGCTATGGGGTTTTTCAAAATAGGGTGTTAACTGCACATCTTTTAGGCAATCATGAATAGTGCCTTAACGTAGTGAGGCACTATCTATCTTGGTCTAAAGTGGGAGCATAGAAATATTTTGATCTCACTAAAGATATTGAATGGCACTGGGTCGTTGACATGGTTTGAGGGTTTCAAAGCTATTAGAATTTTGTGAGTGTCACTATCATCAAAAGTGCTGAATGTGTTCCAAGAAGCGTTGTTTTTGGGAGTGTACCCTGGGAGACATGGATGCTCAGCTATCTTGGGTGGAACGAGGATGATATGCTATGTGACGGGAAGGTGCTCCATTGCTGTCCCCAAATTATTTTCAATTTTATATGTGCTTCCCAGGAAGAAGGAGGGAAATTCCTTGCAATTTAGCAGTGGACTGGACCAGTTGTGTACGACGATTAGGTTGGTTATTCAATTGCAGTTTGACAAGTTCAAACAACCTGTAGGTTGATTTCTGGCTTAATCTAGTTGGGTTCTAGAGTAATTTGCTTTGAAGCTTCTAATGCATTTGTTATAGGTGTTCCTCAGCGACCTTAAGCATTTGAGGTGTTCGAGTGACAAAAAGAATCTCCAAGACTGTTCAGCTAGTGTTAGATTACGTCTTTCTGCATTTAGGCTACCATTCAACCATGGTTTGAAGTCTTTAGTGGACATTCTTTTTGGTTGTAAGGGTGCAATCAAGTCTAGAATGTTGATCCTGGAATAATTGTTGTGATCCGTAAGGACTTGAACATCTAACATGTCCATCGAAGGGGCAGGATGTTATTGCTGAGGGAGGTCACTTTATTCAGGTTTATGTTTTGCAAGCTCCTTTTCAATTGTTTGGGTTTCTTTATTTGAGCCTTTTTTATTCTCACAACATCTGCGATGAGAAAGGTGATGGGGTGATGGTCTGTCTAGCCTTAAGGGATGATAGAATCAACCTTCACAATGATTAGGTCCAGGGTGGCACCCTTATTGTATGTAGGGCTGTCACAGATTTTGATCAAATTGAGGTCAACTAGGAAGGTTTTAAGGCTGTTCACTGCAGGGTCATTTGGGTCATTCCAGAGTAGGTTGAAATCTCCAGTGAAGATCTGGGTGCCTTGATGTCCATCGTTAGTTGAGATGATTTCCATGATTTCTTCAATGAATGAGAGGTTGTCTCCTGGTAGATGGTAGATCGTGTGAAGTTTGCAGAGTGGTCTGTTGTGACCTGCAATACCAATCCATAGGTACTCGCAAGAGGATAGACCAACGTTTTGTGACTGTTTCACTTAGGTGGTTATGGAAAATGCAGGCAATACCACCATCTGATCTGTTAGCTCTATCTAATCTAGTGATGTCTTGACTAGGGGAGACTAGTATGTCCAGTATAGGTGCAGAAGAATCATTTAGCTATTGTTTCGGTCAGGATTAAGAGGTCGAGCTCACCTGTAAGGATGAGGTCGGAGATATCGGGTACAGCTGATCTGCAATTGAGTAGCATGCATTTTAAGTGAGGATTGGTGTCAGCTAAGGGAGTCTGTACAATTAAGGTTGGCTTAGTGTACGACTCCGGCATGGGCCTAGGTTCTCTGTGTGAATTCACAGCGATAGTTTGGATTTGACCCAGATTGTCCGTGTCAAAGGAGTATGTAGATTTATATGAGAGAGGGAGGTGATTATGTTGAGTTTCTTGGGGAAACCTAGGATAAAATGTACTTATGTTACCACTTCATCGTGACATGTCTCGCTCAAAAGCCTCAGTTTCCCGTTCTTCTAAAGCTTCATACTGAGTTAATCTGGGTATTGGTTCTAACTGTGATGTGAAGTGATCCACACGCTAACCAGATTACCTCTTCAGCTTTTTATAAACTGAAACTCATTAAAAAAGTTCTCCCTTTTTTACCTGATCAAGCGGGTAAAACCCTTGTCACCTCTCTTGTGCTGTCCACCTTGGACTATTGCAACGCCCTGTTCCTCAATGCCCAGGAGGGTGTTCTACACAAATTACAAACAATACAAAACTCTGCCGCGAGGCTTCTGGGTAATATCCCTAAACATCACTCTGCCTCCAAAACCATTAAAGAGTTGCACTGGTTATCCATTAAAAACAGGATAAAATTCAAGACCCTGTGCATTGTGTATAAAGCGCTGCATAACCAAGGATCAGCTCATCTAATCCGCAATTTGACTCCTTATCGTCCATCTAGAACACTACGTTCATCCCGCTCAGGAGATCTTGCTATACCCCGAACAAAAACGGTCTTATGGGGCGATAGAAGATTCCTGGTGGCAGCCCCCAAGTTGTGGAATTCTTTGCCATCTGCGATTAAAGCCAGTCCATCTTTATGGTCTTTTCGTAAACAACTTAAGACCTGGCTTTTTAATCAATAGACCATTTTAGTTTATTCAGGGTAAATACTCAGATACTCAGCGCCGAGACGCCTACGGGCCTTTGCATGCGCTCTATAAATATCAAAAATAAATAAATAAATAAATAAATAAATGTGATGAGGCATTTTTATAGCGAGCTACCACTCCAAGGAGCATCTTGGCGCTGCAACTCCTAGTACCAGCAGATAGACAGCCACACTAGGACCACCCAAGATTGAAACAGGTAATCATAGCAGGGCTTTACAGCCTGTGTCCGACAGTGCGTAAATCCACGTTTTTAGCATTTTTCTGAAGCTTTGCTCCGTGGTGGCTTCCCGAAGGAAGAGGGGTAATTTGTTCCATGCTTTCGCACCAATGACTGCTAGGGATTTTCCCCCTTTGGTTGTCTGCCTAAATCTAGGAACGAGAAGGAGATTTGCTGTAGATGATCTAAGTTTGTGCGTTGGATGATATTGTGTGAAGTGCCTGCGCAGGTACAAAGGACCCTGTTGGTGGAAGGCTCTATAGGTGATGATAAGGACCTTGAACAGGATGCGTTTATGTACTGGGAGCCAATGTAGGGCATCTAATGCAGCAGATGCCGGCGATTTTCTGGGCCATCTGAGGACCAATCTGGCAGCTGCATGTTGGACAATCTGGAGTCTGTGCAGGGCAGATTTATTTAGCCCTGCATACAGACTGTTGCAGTAGTCGAGTCTTGATGTTATCAGCGCCACTGCAACTGTCCGTCTAGCATGCAGGGGAAACAGGTCAAAGAATTTTCTGAGACCCCTAATAATATTAAAGCATACTCCTGCTACTTCTTTTGCTTGATGTGTGAAGGACAGGGTGTTATCAAATTTAATACCCAGGTTCCGTGCTGCATTAATAGTCTTTGATGGAGCCTCTGCCTCCTTAGGCCACCAGTCATGAGGAGAAAAGCAGTTATTAGGACCAAAAGGCAGAATTTCTGTTTTAGCAGAATTACACTTTAAATGATTGTTTGTCATCCATGCAAATGTTGCCGAAAGGCTCTCAGGGTCGTTTCCACCTTGGTTTGGTTCTTATCAAGAACCAGAACCATCTGGGTGTCATCGGCATATGCAATTGTGCTAATACCGAAGGAGGAGATCAATTTGATCTGGGGAACCATGTATAGGTTGAACAATGTGGGGCTCAAACTAGAGCCTTGCGGTACTTTCTCCTCGGACCTAAAGTTACCCAACATAACGATCTGGCGCCTATGTGCCAGGTAGTTTTTAAACCATTCTAAAACGGTTACCGCTATGCCCGCATTTGCTAGACGATGTAAAAGGATAGCGTGGGACACCGTATCGAACGCTGCAGAGAGATCTAATAGGATCAGGACTGCCATCTTGCCCTGATCCAATGCAGCTCGAATGGTTTCGGTTGACGACAACAATGCAGATTCAGTTGAATGGTGGGCTCTAAATCCTGCTTGGCATGGATGAAGAATTTGATTCTTCTCCAGGAAGGCCATAATTTTCTTATTAACAAACGATTCCGTTATATTTGCAGAGTGCTGGGAGGAGTGAAATAGGGCGTAGGTTAGCAAGGGTCGCAGGATCCTGCACAGCCTTCTTTTGAAGTGGTCTAACTGCAGCCACTTTCCATTGGAGGGGGATTTCACCTGTTTGAAGGGATGAATTTATGATGGAATTGATTTCAGGGTTGACTTCTTCTATTATTGCTTTAAGCAGCGTAGGGGGGCAGGGATCGAGAGGAGATCCTGACTTAATTGCAGATATCCCTTGATATGTATCTTCCAGGCTTATTTGATGGAAAGTATCCCAGCAGGGTTTATAAATATCTGTATTGATTTAATCCTCTAACTCTACTTTGTCAAACTGCGGGAAGTCTTTCGTGAGGGTGTCAATTTTCTGTACGAAATAGTTAGCTATCGCGTCACAGAGGATCTGGGAAGGTGGGATCTCTCTAGTTAAAACTTTGGGCTTTCTGAAGCTATTGACAATTTTAAATATTTCTTTCTGTTGGTTGCTAGAAGCTTCAATTTGTGACGTGAAGTACTTGGCTTTCGCGCCTTTTATGGAAGCATGGTAGAGCCTCCTTACTCTCTTATATGCCTCTTTTTCTTCATTCCCATAGATTCGTTGCCACCTTCGCTCAAGAACTCTAACTTTAATAAGCATTTCTTTTAGTTCACATGAGAACCAGGATGTAGATGTCTTCCTTTTTCTAGAGGTAGAACTTCTAGCTAGATTTTTAATCTGATTACCGATTGCCGTCATCCAGCTCTCAAATCTTTGGTAGTCATCTGTGGTATTCCCTGTGAGAGTAGGTTTGCTCTCCTTCATCCATTTACCAAGATCAGGGTGCTATATGATTTTCCCCCAGCAGGGTGAGGATGTACCCTTTGTTGATGTCTCGTTTGATTTTATCTTCTTCCCCTCTATCATGGAGCTAAATTCAATGAAATAGTGATCGGTCCAGGATTGCCGCACAGAGGGTTCAACCGTCATAGCGTCCATTTTGGAGCCAATGCAGTCGAGAGTGTGTCCAGCCTCATGGGTTGCTTCTGAAATCTTCATTGTCAGCCCCAAAACATCTAGAGTTTCTTTAAAACTGGATGCATGAGGATCATTAGGGTCATCCAAATGAAGATTTACATCTCCTAGTAGGGTAAAATTAGCAAACCTAAGGGTCAGATCACTAAGGGCTTCTCCAGCGCTCTCCAAAAACTGCGTAGGTTGTCCAGGAGGGCGGTACAGCAGTGCCCCTGCAAAAGTGAATGTATCACACACTTGGATGCAGAAACTGAGGCTTTCAGCTCCTTTAATGTCAGTAAGCTCCTTTGTTAGACATTTTAGGGTGTCTCTATAAATAATAGCCAGCCCACCACCTCGCTGTTCTACTCGGTCTTGTCTGCAAATAGAGAAACCAGGAGGCAGGGCATGCACTATGTCAGGATTTGACCATTCACGTAGCCAAGTTTCGGTGATAAATAGGCAGTCTAGCTCCTTTTCAGTGATAAGGTCGTATATGTGCAGAGAGTTTTTGCACATTGACCGTGCATTTATCAATCCCCCTTTTAAATATTTGGGTTTCGATTCCTCTTTAGGGGTGTGGTGAGTTTCTAGAGTTTGCCTACAGCCATAGCAACTGATAGGTCCCGCCCATGTATCAGCTTTAAGCGCATGTTAGCAGAAATTAGTGTATTTGTTTAGGACTAATAACTCCTCTCTTGGTAAGGTATTTACCTGGACAGAAAGGCTAGCCCTCTGCCGTCCTCGGCGCGGACGAGCGCAGACGGGCAGGACTTAGGCTTGACTTCGGCGCGACTCCGGCGCGCCCGTTGACCGCGTCCGCTGCACGGAAGCATAACCGTATGTTTTTACACTGTGGGCTCGAGCACTAGAGCGCCGGGGCTGGGACTACTCCAAATATGGCCGCTAAAATACCACTTCCCACTTAGCACCTAGTTCGGCTGCATGTGAGGCATCAAAACGAAATTAAATGCAGGGCGTTACAGGCAAGTGTACTATTTTAAAAGGGAAAAGCTTTGCGGCGCAAATAAATTCAAAAGCACAAGTTAAACAAGAAAGGTTAAAAACACTGTCATTTACACAGATGGTCTCCCGGCTTTTCGCCTCAGGAGATGCACTAGAGTCTCGCGAGCCGATGCACTCTCTGCGAATTCGTAAATTATGTAAAATGCTTCCATTAAATGTTCCGTACTCTGGAAATGCTAATACTCCATCATCTTTTGTGTACTCTATCCAAATTTCCAACCATACACAAGTGTGATAGCCTCTTTCTATCAACATGTACGATGCAGGAATTTTCGGGGGAGGTATAATAATTCCTTCTCTAGTTTTTATGCATTTTCCTTTTCTCGCTGTACATTGTTCTTGCATTCCCTCTAATTAATTGCTTGTGGGCAAAACCTATAAATCGTCTGTCTGGACAAGTCCCCTTTATAGTGGGATCGGTGTTCCACATACAATTCCCCCTGTCTATTAACAACAAAACTTCTATTTTGGCAATTAATCAATTGTTTACTTCTACTCTAATGCTTCTCTAATACCAGCGTGTCTTTTATCCTAATGACCAATCAACGTTTGGTTTACTTATTTACTTTAACCAATATTTGCGAGGCTTTTCTGTGACATCAGTTTCACCTCTCTGTACTCACTCCTCCTTTACAATTTTACCTCAGTTACACACCTGTTGTCCTAACCAAACCCCTGTGCGGCTTTTAGCGACATCAGTGCAGCACCCGCAACTGACCCCTCCTTTGCAAGGTAATGCAAAACTTAATTTCTTTCAATTTTACCTACACATTTCATTAATTAACAACATAGAAACATTCGCTACTGTGCCTGATTAACTAAATTCCAAAGAAAAGTCAATTTCTTCCGCTGTGAGTAAAACCTTTCCGCTTACTCTTCACACATTACGAGTAAAACCTCTTCTGCTTACTCTTAACCCAAGCATCAAGAATCTGTTACTCCTTCAGTATTACCCTTTCTAGGTGATATAAGACCAAAGTTTCACCAGCGAACTATTTTGCTAGCATTCACTCTCACTTTTATACAAGAAAATAATCCTTAACTTAGTGCTTCAAGTCCTGAATAACTTTTCCACACTTTTTTCATCAAGGCAAGTAACCTCACTGCAGTGTGGCTTCATTTACCACCTGCTATGCAATATTCCCGGGAATTTCTGGACCACATATAACAATACATATGGGTGTTGGTTAAAACATATATCAATATCTCAATGCACAATGTTCTACCTAACTTAACTAAACATAACCATAGCTCTGCTACCAAGAAAAACTGATACAGCGGGATTACCAGCTTGGGCTACTTTAAAACACCATACTCACCAGGGCCCATAAAAACATGCATACATAAGCTGATAATCACAGCTGGTGATCAGCACTTATATTTACCTTGTGATAAAATGTACCTATACACCATTTCTTACCATACCTTATCACCTTAGTTCTCAATTTCCTCTGGTCAATAGATCAGGTTGTTAGCAGAATAGGTAGAAATTACATTTACCTTTATTAGTTTGAATGACCACAGACTCGAGAGAGTTTTAAAAGCTTTATCTATGCAAATATTTTGTGAATCAAATACCAATACATGTCAAACACCAACATTTAAGAAAAAAATAATCAAAGTAAAATATAAAGACTTAATAAAATCTCATGACATTGTTACCTGGGAAGGGTGCAAAAGGAAAACGGTACAAGGACATACCACACAGATTTATATTTACCTAGAATTGTGTGCGGACCAACCCCTGGCCAAGGTGCTGGAAAAGGGGCTCCTGAGAAGTCAGGAGCCAAAAGTTCAGGACAGGACAGGTGACCTCTTCTAAGTGCAACGCCAGCAGTGCACCCCTCTCTGGTACTATTCTCCTCGATTTTTCCCTCTTCAGGATGGACAGAGTCTTCTCCGTCAGCGATCTTTCAGACTCTCCTCTCTCTCTGTCTCTTCTTCTCGATTCTTCTGTAAGAGTGCTTGAGCAGCGTCTCTGACCTCCGTGGCATCCACCGTCTTCTGCTGCAGTGATGGGTCGGTGACAAGTCTGACAACTAACTGACTGAGCCTACCTTAGTTATACTATTCTCAGTCTATGTACCACCCCCCAATGTTTCAATACTCGTGAATCGCCTACTTCTGATTGGACAATAGGATGGGGAGAGCTCATCACACCATACTAATCTAATGTCATTTCTTAAACTTAGTGGGCATATTATCAAGCAGGGCATTAAAAATTATCGCCGTTTTAGCGGCAGAAAACTGCAGCTAAAGCAGCGATAATGGGCTTGATAATATGGCCTTGTAAATTCCAATAGAAGCCCATGTTCTGGTATGAACATGGGCTTTTATTGGAATTCGCCCGGTTATGGCGGCTACTTCCATCGAAATCAGAGGCTACGATAGCACACGTCTGCCGTAGCCCCGCATTACCCTCTGACAAACCAGTGTATATATTTTTTACATATACTATTGGACGATCACCTCGCTGCTTCCCAGTGATTACATACACAGGGGCATATTATCAAGGGGCTTTATCTCCGCTTTTTTGGCTTTAAAAGCCAAGAAAGCGGAGATAAAATTATCTCCCTATTACCAAGCTGTCGCTAACACCAGTTAGCGACAGCTAGTAGGAGATAGCGACCATCTTGGGCCCCACTTTGCATGTCAGTGATATTTATCACTAATGACATGCAAAGTGGGCTTCCATGTAGCAGCTGTAACCACTCTGAGGGTATACAGACCCGCCCTGGCTGAGTGTTACCCAGGAGCGGCTTCCATGTAGCAGCTGTAACCACTCTGAGGGTATACAGACCCGCCCTGGCTGAGTTAAGAGCGTTCTCATTTTAATCTTTACCTAATATAGCACGTACACTACACTTTTTTTTTTATTACTGTGGTCCTGAAGAAGCGCCAATGACCTCCGGGCAACAGAGGCGCGAAACATGTTGGCCTTGACTTTTGATACCTAGGCCGAATGGGCCCTTTTGGGTCAGTCATTTTTTATAAGTATCACGTGCACATAAATTGATTTACCCTCCTTTTACCCAATCCCCACACACCTGCATGCATCATCCGGCAATCCAAAAAAAGATCTCCGACAAAGTGACCCTTCGGGGGACCCGTAGGGAATTGCAGCGCCGGCCCTACGAGGAGCAAACGCCCGATGATGAAGCATGACACCCCCCGGGGTGTGTGAGGGCAACAGAGGATGTAGAATTATTTCCCCCTCACATTAGGACTTTTTTACACCTAGGATTACTTTAATCTACCTCTTTTCTTTGTTTTTAAAAAAATGGGTGACTGTCAGCACCCTGATACATGGGTGACTTTTGCACCCCTGTTGGTGACTTTTTGCACCTTGACACATGGATGACTTTTGCACCCTTGCCGGTGACAATTTGCACCTTGATCCATGGGTGACTTTTGCACCCTGATCTAGGAACTTTGTCCTCCTGTTGATTAATAGACTTATATTAGGAGCATGGACACTGGACCTTTATAGCTCCTTGGTCCCCCCTTTTTTGTTCAATGCAAAGTGGGCGTGCCAAGATGTTAGCGACTGAAAACAGTCGCTAACATCGTTATCTCCTATTACCAACTTTTGGAGCTATTTGCGCTAAGCGCGAATAGCTCCAAAAGCTAACACTTGCCCAGGAGCAGTTCTTAGCCATGTTATCCAATGGGAGGTGGATAACATGGCTAAGAGCATTTGCTCGATAATGCATGAATATCGCTGACTTTTCAGCGATAATCATGCATTGCGGCCGTTTTTTATCGCATTTGTGATAAACCTTGATAATAGCAAGGTTTATCTGCGATAAAAATCGCCGATTTGCGGCGATAATTTTTGTCTCTAAATAAGTTAGAGACAAAAATTATCTCTATTGGTTGGTAATATGCCCCACAGTTCCCTTCAATAACTCTATCGCTCAGTTCATTGATGCCGGCAATCCATGCTGATCCTTTCCACACATAAAAGGGCACTGCGTCCATTCCAATATCGGCAGTTTGCAAAATCACCTTTACCAAGAATAGGACTGCCAGCGGCTCCTGACTGGACCCTCTCTATCCTTATTTCCAGTTGATGTCAAAACTAATCCAGTGGGACTATGCACTTAAATACAAAGTTATTAACAGTGGAAGTCATCACCACTTATTACTTGTGGGTTCCCCCACGGACCATTGAAGTTCTTCAGTCCTCCATAACCGCTGCCATTTGATATACCTTTGTGACTCTCCTGATGAAGGCACGCCCTGTGCCTAAACGCGCGTTGAGAACTCTGAGAATTGTCACCGCTCAGCCACAGCATATCAGTTGCCCCGTTTTTACAACCTTTTTATAAACCTCTCAAGAATCATCTTTATGTGTATTGTTTTATATGTATATGTTTATGTCCACATTGTTTTGGATAAAGTGCTCACCGATCGTAACCCATGGTAAATACGTTGTATTTGATGTATATGCGCTTTCACTCAACTGTTTTGAATTCTCCAGCGCATATTATCAAGCCCATTATCGCCACTTTAGCTGTAGTTTTCTGCGGCAAAAAAACGGCGATAATTTTAACACCCTGCTTGATAATAATCCCCATTGTTCCATGTTCCCTCCCCTTAATTACTTTCCCAAGCTTTATTTCCCACCTGTATTTCGCATTAGGACCAATCAATGTATGCAAATGTTGACTTCTACTTCCCCTCTCCGGGTTAAGAGGTGGTGTTCCCAGGAGCTTCTCTGGCTAAATGGGGTTTCAATGACACAGCACAGAGTTTGACAGAGTCCAGTGCGCTTGCGCATAATTCTGGTAAGATGGAGATTTCAGTTACCCTCTGGGCCCAAATACGAACTAATAACAAAGTCAAAGAAAAACATGCTAGAATATGAAAAGAAATGAATGCACTGTATACCACTTGTTCCTACTCTAATCCCTTTAATTTATTTTAACTATTGTATTAGCAGTTTAGTAAGATGTGCAAGGTTTAGTTTAAGCGTGCATTTAGCATGTGAGGTTCAAGAGGCCATTTTAAATACTACTGCGCAGCTGCAAAGATTTCCCACCAAATTAAAAGACGTCATACTACATAGATGCAGTAGAAGCATGCACAGAAGATTCCAGTGTTTTTGGCTGCCATATTGAGCTACTCTGATTACTTGTTAGTAAAGCACATTGAAAAGCTTCCCCTAGATCATGTAAAATGTAATGCAATTATTAGTATTCACAAAACATGTTGGTTACATTATTACATGTTATTTGAGAGAATTGAATCTGAGCAAGCTTCTTACATACGAAACCTTGCTCCATCAGAGGTTGCGAATGTCGCTGTTGGATAGTCAATCGTTCAGTCTAATGGGCCGGGAGGGCGTGGAAGTATACGGTATACGATATAGTTCTCCTACTCAGGTGAGGCAAGGAAAAGGTAGGAGAAGGCCGCCTAGTGTGGTAATTAGAGGACTAAGAGTGGTTGTGACTGATGTTCTTTCGAATCCTGTTGGGGCATTGATCGATCACTAGCTCTGCGATGATGCTAATGAGGTTTGAAGGTTCAGTGTAATCTCACCTAGTCTGGATTCAAGTGATGTGCATAAATGAGTTCTCCATAGTTTGGGGCAAGTGGGCAGGTGATGGGGGGTGCTCCGGTTTGTGGTATTGGAATACTGCTGGTCTGAATAACCAGTGGGGGGTAGATCTGAGAGGGATAGAGTTAGGCATGAGGGGGAGTAAGGGAGCTTGAGAGCTGTCTAAAAAAATTTGCTGGGGTTGTATGAGTCATGTTGTTAGTCAAGTTAGGGAATTCGGACTTCGAGAAAGTCAACAAATTGGCCATGGGGAATGTTGTGGTAGTGCAAGAGGTCCCAACAAAGATGTATTCGGAAGTCAAGGGTTTAGTCTAGTGAACGTGTTGATTCTGTGACTGAGTAACTCTGTGTCAGCTACTCTAGAAGAGTGGTGTGGGTGCAGTCTGGTTCAGCAATTCATGGGGGGGATTTGGAACCCCCGGAAGGTGTCGCAGAACCAGTGTTGTGTATACTGATCGATGTAGGGGAGCAAGTACGGGAAACATGTAGAGCGCTACATTTAGCGAGGGTGTGCGTGGACAAAGGGATCCTGTGATATACCTGAGGAGTTATGACAGACTTGGGAGGGGAGGCTTCCTTTCTGGTCACAGCGTTCTTGATGATAGAGAAAATGTCATCAAATATTTGCAGGTTGCTGTCAGATGATTGGTTGAGGTTAGCCTATTGTTATATAGGGAGATGATTGATAGGGGAATAGACAGTAATTATCAAGGGCGATAAATATTGTCTATTACAAGTAGACTCTGCAAAATGTGGCTATAAAGGCAGGTTACCAGGCACTCCAAATCGAGGCCCAAATAGCCAGCTCCCACTAGGTGAGCATTCAGCCTGGCATCCTTTTCAATAAAGGACGTTAGGCTTATGTGATTCTGATCCTAAGCCATTCAGTGGTGGTTTATTCTTTGCCATCTGTTCATAGATGTTCATTAATAATGTCTGTGTGACTGGTGCATTCTTTTGACATCTGCCACAGCCCACAAGCAATCATAGACCTCCTCCCTCTTCACACGCACACAATATTCTGACATATGTGGCCAGTGCTTGTATGGAGCTTCTGAGAAGTCTCTAAGCAATTAATTTAAATTCTACCTTCTTTTTTCTATTAAAAGATTTTTGTCATGTCTTACATTAAGGACTTTCGAGAATACTTACTGACTGTACAATAATTTCTTAGAAATATCTTCCTCTGAGTCACTATGTCTGTTCTTTCATTCTTTACACGGATGTCTTCTTCTTTTCACCCCTGCATCATCTTCCTGTTCTTTGCTTCTCTTTGTCTCCACTCCCCCCCCGCATGATTTCCAACTATTCGCCCCTTTACAGACCACCTTCTTTCATTTCCCTTCAGCCTAAAATTCGCTTTCTTAGCACCTCATTTCACTTCACACTTAAGTCCTCCATGCCTCTTTGAGATTTTCTCATTTGCCTTCTACTCGTTGTGAATGTTCCTCCTCACGTTTTCTTAATTTTGACATTTCCTTTACCGAATCGTTGTTACAATGTATGTTCTTCATTTTCTCTTCTCCTTTTATATAATTAGTGGTCATGCTTCCTAATTTTTGTTCCACAATTGACCTTCCATTCTCTTGTGCAATTTGCTCAAGGTGATGCGAAGGAATAAATCCGTCTATCAAAAAAAGAAAAAAAAACATACATTTCAATACAAAATACAATTGCAGTGCAAATTTGCACAAATTTCTGCAGGATATATATTTCACTAGGGCCGTATTACGAAGAGCTGTGCTGGTTTAGATCAGAGCCCAATGTTTTGCGTTAAGGTGTCTAAAATAAACAAATATAATTGTGAAATACAGACAGCACAAGTTTGAAACATTGAGCAAAGATGTCCTCTCTCTGTTTCCGATTTGTGCTGTCTACACTACAGTTCATCTATTACTTTAGAGAAATTCCGAGTTATGTGAATTACTACAAAAGTGCAAAAAAACACAGGAGCTTGTGCTGAGCTCCATGCGTGATACGGGCCCCAGTGTTGGATTTATGAAAGTTTTTACTAATGCTAACGCAGCTGACAAGTGCAACAAAAACGTCACTTGGTCAAGTGCAAAAACAAAAATTTCACCTATTGAATTACTCAAAAAGGTAATTTTGCAACTGGTAATTGATTAAGTTGTAAGTTTAAAAAAATAGCCCCCAAACACAATTTCAATCTATGTAATCATGAATTTTGAATGTGCAGTTGTTGGTTCAAAGTATGTCACCTGGCCCATGAATTTTTGTAAAAAGTCAATTTTCTATCACAATAGTAAATCAAGTATTGTGTATTAATGGGAGCCCTTCGGGTTCGGTGGAGTAAGAGCATCACTGTAAATGACCACTGTTTCCACCCAACCAAACTCTGCCTGATTTAGAGGTAATGAAACCACTGGGTTCCATATACAGAGCGTCAGCTGGCTCCTCCCATGGAAACCATTGGAGAAAAGTCATATAGGAGGAAACCGGAATCACGTTGTGTCTTAACAGCACGGGCAACAGAACGAATATGTCTTTAGCACGTAATCATTCCGCACGGAAGTCGTTACAGCGAATTGCTTTAGAGGGCCTAATGGTGGAGTGGTTTTTGAGCTAAAGTCCTACACCTTCTCTACTGTTGCGCAGACTGGAGTTGGAATAGTAATTTGAACTATTTCAATATCCAGCGCCACCCAAGGCAAATCATTAAAACGACTCGCGTGCAGAACAATTGCGTGTTAAAGACACATTCGTTCAAACAACGGAGTTCCTAAGGCATGCGTAAAAAACACATACGGAATTCCATCATACATTCAACTATTGACCTGGCTGCTTCTCCTGGTCACAATGAATGTCACCCACCCTATTTAGTGTGGTGCAAATGTCACTAGAGTTCACTCCCTGGAACCTCTAAGCAAGCTGCTCAGCCAACTACTAATTTGGGTTAACATGGCTCATTTTAATACCTGTTCCCACATCATCTCATTGACATTTTGTCATGCATTACATCAGTTTATCTCTGTATTGCTTAGGTGCTTTGTTCAGGGCTCACTCAGCCTTTGAGGTGCTCTGGACAGTCTATCAGAGAGTCGGACCTGAGGTCGAGGTGAGGCGACCGTGGTTGCTTTGGATACCTTACTCATCAGCCTAAGCGCAGTGGGCCTCATTTATGACAAATGACGTATCGCTGCGGGAAAGCAGCGATGCGTCACTTCTCAGTGCGCACTCCTTGCGACGTACCTGATGCGTCATATTTAATGTATGACGCATCATGTCGCAAGGAGTTACAAATACGTCAGTATTTCTGATGTATCTGTAAGCGCAAAAGTGACGCATTGCTGGAGTGTGTCACAAAAGTGACGCAACTCCAGCAATGCGTCCTTTCACATGAGGTAAGCTCCATGTGAAAGGGTCTGCGTCAGTCTTACGCCTGCTGTGAGGCAGGTGCAAGATTTTGACGCAACGGCGTCCTAGAAGTGACGCAGTGAAATCTCATAGATTTCCCTGCGTCACTTCTACGAGGCTTTTTGCGGGGGAAAGCCCTCCCTGCATACATTATACCTGACGTAGGTATAATGTAGCGCTGGGATTTACAAAGTGACGCATCTGCTTAGATGCGTCACTTTGTAAATAGTGCGCAATAGGAGGCATGTTTTACGCCACCGATGCGTCACAAAAAAGGGACGCTTCGGAAGCGCAAAACTGACGCAAGGCCTCATAAATGAGGCCCAGTGTGTTTTCAGCAATTGCAAGGTGCAGCAACTGCCCTTATACTGAGAGGCTTCTAGTGGCTCTATTCACTCGTGTGGTTTGCAATCTTGTATTTATTCGTTTTAGAGCACATTTTATCTTTATTTAACTTCTCATCTCCTAAAAGTAGGTCTCATGTGAAAAACAAAACACTTTGCAGAGTGGGGCAAAATAACAGGGTGCTCACTTATCATAGTGCTCTGCCTTCAAGAGTTACTGCCACACATGCAGATTCTAACAGTGTGAAATTTGAATTACTCTGGAGAAATTTCATAATTCCTTGTTATGAACAACTTGTGAAATTTGTCAACATTTCTCATTACGCAGTTTTGCACAATTTTTGTACATCCAAAAATGTGTTGCTGAGATACATTTTTTGATTGAACCAGTCTTCTGCAAGTACTTCATGAGGTTTTTATGCAGAGTGCAGTTGTGTAAAAGAAGTAACGATAAAAACCTGTACATCATATTTAACTTAAAAAGTGCACATTTTGCACCCCCCCCCACGATTTTGCACCCTGTTTGAATTTTCTTAGTAAATTACAACTTTGGCCATCTTGGAGCGGGGTTGCCACGCCGCTTCTCTGCTCCAAGACAGATGAAGCCATTCTAACAATGCCCTACCAGATTACGACTTTTTTAGTCTCTGGCAGGTGGGTCTTTGGTTGTCCTATGGTGGTACCCATAAAAAGGATAGGCAATGGGAGCGTCAAAGGCAGTTCCTGCAGGGCAAGACTGGTGCAGCCCATGCCGTGCAGGAACTGGAATGCATGCACTCAGGGAGGGCACAACATGTGCCCCCTGCATGAACCTCATGCCCCTGAGGCAACAGGGGGCCCTGTAGTGGCCCCTTTGTTTAGTCTCCACCACAGTTTTCATGGCGGGCTCACCACCATGACAACCGTGATGGAGAGGAAACTCGTAATATGCTTGGCATTGCTGCAGCGGCACCGCCAATCATATTGCGGCCTCAAGACAGCCGCAACACGGCCAGCGTTCTCTGATCCCTCGCGGTTGCCATGGTCCCATGGGGTCCGACTGCCCAAATTGTAATACCGCCACCATGGCTACGTCGGTCCATCGGACCGCTGTAGTGGTAATTAGGCCCGTAGGTTGTTGTCTTCTCTAGATGGCACTAATATCTTTACCAACAACTGTGCAGATTACCCTCAGTTCATAATATGTCTGGACTGTATTGTCCCATCTTATTTTCATACTTGCACAACTGTTTGCAAGCACTCCAATTGTGGACGGCACTCAAATTGAGGAGGGCATGTAGCTGGTTAAAGCCAAACACTAGTAGAACAGAGATGTTGATTATTGGACAGAATAAGAAGTATTGGGATGCCTTTTTACAGCTGCAAGCATGGGCATCATTCCATCCTTTGTTCTTAAGGTCATTCTTGGCCATCTTCTTGAACCAAGAGTTGTCCACACTGGTCCAAATAAGCCAAGTCTGCTGTTCCTATTTCTATGCTCAATGTTGTTAAGGTGTGCACTCCCTTTCGAAACAGACTCATGATTCTCTTCTTGCTACTTATGTACTTTCAAAATTCGTCTATGGCAACAGCTTATATCTGGTCTTTCACATTGTCAGAATTCAGCAGTTGCAGGCTGAATAAATCCTACCATTTCTCACAAGCCTCTAGAAGTCGTTTTGTTTCGTTTCAAAAGCTTTATTCGATCATTAAAAAAACAATCATAAAAGCACATAAAATACATTACAACGTCACAGGCCAGTGCATGTTAAATATTTGCAATTATTAACGGTAGGAAGCACAGTTGATATATCAAAGAACAGATCTTATGAGTTATTCAATAATGTCAAAGACCATACTTTTCCTGGCGGACACAGATTTCAGAATAAAAACAGCTGTAAAAAAACACACATCCAGATCGTCAAGTGCAAATAAAAGCCTCATAGCAGTTTTAATAGTGATCACTAAGCATGGGCGGATTTTGCGGATCCACGATTCGCGGATTCAGCGGATTCACGGATCGTGGATCCGCAAAATCCGCGGATTAAGCGGATTTGCGGATTTGCGGATTTGGGGGCGGGGCTTCCTCGAGCGTGTGGGCGGGGCCAAACGGACGGGGCTTCCACGCGAGCGCACATGCCGCTTGTGTGTATAAAAGGTCAGAGACCGATCAGAGCAGCAGATTAAGAGACAGAAGCCCCTGGTCACAGGAACAGCACGGGGGATTGCGCTCGTGAAAGTCAAAGATGCAAATGCCTCTGGCCAGCATCACAGCGGATTTTCGTAGGGGAGGGAGTTAAGTTTGCTGCTGTTCGGTGCTCTTTCTACATTACTGGAAGGGCTGCTGCTCAATGATGCGAGGAATAAAAAGCTTGATGAGTGGAAATTAAAATGCCAACTGAGAAGCTTATGTCAAAACTGAAATCCCTTTGGAAACGGTATGATGTTTTTTAAGGGGGAATTATACAGAATCCGACTGTGCTGAAGGGGAATCTTACCGTTTTCGAGAAAATTCCCTAAACCTCAAAGCACTTCCGTCAAATGCAAAGCCAAAATAAATACCGCAAAAATGCCTTTTAACGTATATATTCCAAATCTCTTGAGGGTAATACACAATAAATAAATACGTGTGCCACCGTTTTCCCCCTGTAAATAATTTACGATGGCGCCGGCAAGCTGCCAGCGCCATCCTGCAAAAGTTACTTAATTAGCTTCAACAGGAAGCTCCAACTGCTAAAATAAAGCAGGCGCTCGAGCCCCTGCTGTATCTTATCTGTTAGAGCTTCCTGGTGAAGCTAATTAAGTAGCTATTGCAGGATGGCGCTGGCAGCTTGCCGGCGCCATCGTTAATTAGGCGCGCTTGAACTTTTGACCGCAAAATCCGCTCCGATCGCGGATTGCGGATTTTCGGCAAATCCGCGAGAGTTCGCGGATCGCGGATTTGCCGAAAATCCGCAAAATCCGCGATCGGAGCGGATTTTGCGCTCATGCTTAGTGATCACCGAATATTTTTTAAAAAGCGGCTTAAGATAGACAATACGGAGGTGCAGATACAAAGGACAGATAAGTAGAAAGTGCTCAGTGCTCTGCTTCGAAATTCCATCACAAGGGCAGCGGATGGATGGGTGCTTTTTTATCGAAGGGAAAGCCACCAGTTTATGTACGATACCGAGTCTTAACCTTGTGAGGACATACTGGTGGGCTTGCTTAGTCACCACCTTCAGATATTTTGAAAAGCCAGGGCTATTCAGATTGTAGGAATAATAGAATTGATGGGTTGTGAGCTTACTGGTTGCCTCACCACGCAATATAGCTTTGGTCTCCAGATAAATGTTTTTGAGTTCCTTTTTTGAAAAATTGGTTGCGCTAGCGGGGTCTACAGAGACGTCCAGATCAAAAATGTCTTTGAATGAAGTTATGACATAATTAAGCCATGGGATCAGGTTACAGTTGTCCAGGCATAGGCAATCATTGATAATTCTCCTGGTGAAGCCAGTTGTTTCCTTAGCCCAAATCGATCGCGAGGCCATTAGCGGTCTTAGGCCAATAAGGTCCGTCAGAAAGACCAACCCAACTTCCTGGTGTACCAATCCGTTAGGGGCAGATGTTGGGAGACAAAGAAGTCTCTTTAAGAAACAATTTTCCTCCACTTGCAGGTCCCCGTGTCGGCAATGGCCCCAGACCCCTGAACCATAAAGTGCAACCGGAGCGCATCTATGGTGATAGACGTGCAACATATCGCTTATATGCCTACTTCCTAATTTGGAGGCAAATTTGAAGACGCCAAAAGCACTTTTACCCATCTTTGCCTTATCATTAGATATTTCCTGAGCCCACATGCCATTACTATGGAAGGTGATGCCAAGATAGCAGAATTTATCGACCACCTGAATTTTCTGGTCTTCAATCTGGAATGTTCGTAATTTCCTAACCTTTTTCCCACATGCCATAATAAATGTTTTAGAGCTTTTAATCCTTAATTTCCTTCCCCTAATGAAATCTGAGAATCTGTCCATTAGTCTTTGCAGACCGATGGGAGTTCTAGAGAGGAGGACTGTATCGTCTGCATAAAGCAGCACGGGGGTCGCATGGCCCTCGATTGGCGGTGCATCAGAATTAACAGATTTCATCTCGGAGTCAATGGCATTAATGAAAAGGGAGAAAAGTAGCGGGGCAAGAACACAACCTTGTCTGATACCTGATTTGACCTTGATGTCATTGGTGCATTCCCCCCCTTGACCAAATAGTATCCGAGCTGATAATTGGGAATACAATCTGGCCAAGAATGAATGATGGCGGTTGGGGCCCCTAGTTCTAATAGTGTAGACCACAGTAACTCATGGTCCACCAGGTCGAATGCGCTAGACAGGTCCGCAAAGCAAAGAAACAACGAACCAGGCTTGGCCCGTGTATATTTGCCTATGATCAGGTCCAGATTAATGCACTGTTCGATGGTACCAAGGCCCTTGCGAAACCCGTACTGGCATTCTGGTAAGATACCATTGTCCTCAGCCCACTCCTCCAGGAGCCCCAAAAGCACTCTACTCATTATTTTCAGGGAGGAGTCTAGAAGGGAGATAGGTCGATAGTTCTTAGCCTCGCATCTATCTCCGTTCTTTTATATAGGAATAATTATAGACTCACCCCAGGTAGAGGGGATGCTTTCCATGACTGCTGCATTGAAAACTTTAGTCAAGAAGGGAGCCCATAGCGTTGTATCGGCTTTGTACAAATCAACAGGCACCCCGTCTGGCCCCGGGGCCTTCCCTCCCTTGCTATTACATATGGCTTTCTCTACCTCTTTGACTGTGATATCTAATTGTAGTTTTTGGCTACATACTTCAGGCCCAAGGTATAAGACTACATCCACCCCGGGATTAAAAATGCCAGAAAAAGGCAAAACCCAACTTTCCTCGCTAACCTGGGCTGTTAATACAGGGAATTCCTCCATTTTAAGAAAGGGGCTATTCACAGTATCCCAAAAGAGCTTACTATCAGGAAGTTCTGCCGCCTTGGAGAGGTTGTCCCAGGCTTCCTCACGTAGCTCTTGCTTCCTACTTTTCAAATGGGTTTTATAGTTTGCCCTGAGAATTGTGATAGCTCCCTTGTCCCTAGTGCTACTTGTTAGAGCTTTCTTTAAATCTTGTAGGGACTTGGTACAGGCTCCATCAAACCACCCCATGTTGTCCCTCTTTCTGCTGGTCTTGGCAATTGTTAATATCTTTTTGGTTGATTCGTTAATCTTCTTAAAACCAGCAAGGATGCATGCAGAGCCTGCGTTAGCATCTAAACAACTCTGCAGCTCCTGTAAGCTTGCCGCCACAATTTTAATCAGCAGCCTCTCTGAATTGTCACGCACCACTTAATCCTAAAACCATTTGGCCTACAAGGGGTTATTTCGGCAACAGTCCTTCGAGGAACTTGATCCTTCAGTCCCCAAATGAAAATGGACATGGTGATACAATTGTGGTCGCTATAGGCCGAATCTAGAATAATCGGAACATCACAGAGGATACTAATATTCTCAGTAATCAACACATGATCAATAACAGTGGCTGAATTCCTACCAGTAAAAGTCGGGACGGGGTTACCATTGCTATCTTTTGCAGGCTGATATATTACCAAGTCAAATTTAAGCAGGAGTGAGTTAAGTGACTCTCCGTGTGGTGTATGTATAAAGTGTGCACAATCCTCCCCTCTAGCATCATCAAATCCACAGACATTTGTAAAGGAGAAGGGGCACAAAGAAATGTTAACCCCCCCCCCAAATAATATCGAACGGACCGAGGTTAGCATCACATAAATTAACCAAGGCAGACTCTAATTCATTAGCTACTAAGGTGCTGGAGGGGTCAAACACATTATTATAATGGTTGATCAGTAAAACATTACGGCCCCCGGTATGTTGCAGCCAGAGTACCTGCGAATGAAACCCGATTTTAATATAGGATTTGACTTGTACCGGGAAGTTTACAGAAAGTAATATCAAAAGCCCCCTTTAGCCCTGCCCATGCTTACACTCTGCGCAGAGAGATTATAAGAGACATACCCATCGAAAGTTATCGGTTCCGTAGACCACGTCTCTTGCAAACAGAGAATATCATAAGAATTAACAAGCTCCCGCCAGCCGAGGGATTCTTCCTTTTTACGCAAGCCAGCAATATTCCAGCTTGCAAGTTTATACCCAATACCTAGAGGTTCCATGCCCGTTCCTAAGTCTTCTACCGGTGGGGGACAAGGGGGCTCCACTATTGTTATAACATCTAGGTTCTGGGTTTGTATATCACATGAATTCCGAGCAGAGGTCTGCTGTAGGATATGCCCTGGAGAGGCTATCGCCTTTGGCATACACACTATTGGATCATGCCCTGGTTGATCAGTAAGCTCCACAAAAGATACTTTCGTCCCCTCTGAATTTCCACCCTCATATGACAACTGGTTAACAGGGGGCAGTCAGTCTACTGCGTCTAGACAACTGAAGTGATTGAAGTTACAGAAGGGGTCGGGGGTGGGCATGGGACCAAATCTACCAGTGTATCCCCTACTTCTACCTCTACGATCAACCCTTGTCCAGTCATCATTACTTCTCCCATGGACCATACCACTAGGGGGGGTAAAAAAAGGACAGCGGCAAAGTCTGTATTGTAGAGTCGAATGACCTATTAAAACCAGCGCATATGTGGAAGACAGTTCGGGGATCCCTTAAATGTATCGTTATACAATCCCCATTTATTGTTTTTGCTGTCTTTCCCAACCAAGGTAACCTTCTTAACATAACAATCTCGCTAGATAAATGTGCTGGCAGTGGTCTATTCCAGTTTAGCCATTTAACAACCTTACTTTTTAATGAGCTAAATGATTCATTTTCCTCCTCTTCTAAGACTGGGACGCCTGCCAGGACGACCATAAAGCTGTTAGCTTCGGGTGGCAGGTCAGGTAAGCGGGATTTTATTGTTCTACATTCCTTCACTAATACTGGTGGTACGAGCTTACAGGTATCTACTCCGCTATTATGAGGCGTATCATTTCTACTAGGCAGGGGAACAGAGGTCTGCTTAGTGGGGACCTGGCGTACCAAATTAGTACCCAGTTGACTAGGTAAAATAGAATCATCGGTGGTCTGTGTACAGTCTAAAGTAGATAACTTCCCCCCCATTTGGCTCCATGATTTTATGGCTACACCTTGCTTATTGGCCGGAGTTGGCCAAACTACTAAGTTGGATGTGATTTTCTCAATGTTTGTAAGCCTGAGTTCTATTTGGTCCATTTTAGCTTCTAGGGGATGAAAAAGAGATTTTAGTAGGGCGCCCAGATTTTCAATGGTCAACTCAGGGCCATACTGAGTCTGCGGATTGATAACAGGGACCGGAATAGTTAGATCAACCATCCCAGTTACGGATTCTTTTGGTCCACTCGTAGACCTTGTTGTTGGATTGGAGCTGCTCTGTCGCTTAGCTATTTTGGCCCTACTCTCATCTTTTTTATTATATGCTCGTTTCCTTTTGGGGATAGCCCCTTCTTTAATGCCTTGAATTATAGTACTAATAACAGGGACAATGGGAATAGACACATGGTTATCAAGAATCGAATCAATTTCAGGCAAAATTTCATTGACCAAAATGTCCAAGTCCTCCATGTCATGCTCCTCTGCTCCGGTCGGAGCCTCTAAGTCAATTGTACAGGGTGCAGGTGTAGCTGTATCCAAGTTCCTATCAGGAGTTCTAGCGTTTGCAATGGCACCCAAGGATGACCTTTTAGCTTCAAGAATTTCCTGTGAAAGACGTTTTTCCATAGCGGAAATTTCAGTATCTATTGAATTAGCTCTGAAGTCTACAGAGGTCGGCAGTTGAGTAAAGAATCCAGGTTAATTGCCTTTGCTCAGTGTTTAATATATATGATCCTCTACAGCATTCCTCATCCATACCGTCCACAAAGACTTTTCAGTTAGACTCCCAGATACTACTGTAGGTTCCTTTTGTGTTAATCCTGCTTCTACCAGTGGTCCTTCTTTTAAGGTTTCAGTTCCAAAATCCGGAACAATTTGCAATTACAGCAGAGGCAGATTGATTTATTTCTGGATTTTAGGAATGCTTTTTTGTTTAGTTGGGAGTATTCTTATTACCAATGCAAATGCTATTGTGATTCTTATCTCAGCATCAAGAAGACTTTGCTGGAATGCATTGCGCTGTGGAAGCAATCCATAAAATTCCGTTTGCTTACTGGAATTTCTAATATATGTTTTTAATTTGAACATCAGAGTGACTCACTTTCTAGGTTTTTGTGAACTAATAAAAATACATTTCCATTTCCTGAATTGTATACTATCATTGATTCTGATTTTCAGTCTTTATGACTCAAAACCAATTAGTTGAAAAGGATGTCAGGATGTCTTTTTGAATTTGATGAGCATGGTACTCAGGGACAAATCTGCCGGATTAACCTGTCCACCAATGTCACGGTTTGTCTGCTCTATTTAGAGTCGGGGTAACCACCTTTCTTTTGCTGGGAAAATCTCACCTAGCTCCGTTGGTGGAAACTGTTGACCGACAACAATTTTAATAAAAAATGTATTTTAAATAATGGTTGGTAACTATAATATTGATAATGGTGTATAAACATTTCAAATAAAAAAAAAATATATATTTATATATATATATTTTTTTTTTCCACTGAAAAAACCATAGGTTTCACAATCGTTATAGTTAGGAATTAGCATTTAAAAAACCTTTGAAATTCACAGAAAAAACCATAGGTTTCACACCAGTTATAGTTAGCTAAACATTTTACTCATGCAAAACCATTGAAATTCCCACGTTATAGTTAGTTGGCTCACTGTAACTCGCGCGCCCGCAATCCACTGCTGATGATGTCACATATGACATCATTCATGACATGGTCAGTGACATCATTGATGACATCTCAAATGACATCACTGATGACATCAATGATGACATCATCCAGTGAATGTGTGTTCCTGTAAAGCTAAAATGTGTTTAACATATTGAAGAATGAGTGTATGTATGAGTGTCTGGGTAATCGATTTAGTAGGTGCGTGACTGATTGTATGAGTGGGAGATTAAATGTGTCTTACTGAATGCATGGGTTAGTGACTAAACTGTTAGAATGTGTGCATCATTATGTCTGTTGTTGTGTAAGCTGCTGCATGTATTGATTAGTAGCTATATGACTGACTATATGGGTAATTAATTGGTAACCCAAGTATTTGTATATGAGAGTGAGTGTTTGTGGAGGTGACTGGGAGGTGTGTGAGTTTGTGCATAGATGTGTGAGCAGTTGATTCACTTGGTGTATGGGTTCAAGACTGCATGTGGAAACAGCTGTATAGGCGGTTTACTGTGTGCATGGGTGTGTTGGTGAGTGAATGGATATCTCAGTGCTGCATGTCCAAGTAAGTACATATGTAAAACACAGTGCATGTGAGAGTTGGCTTATAAAATTAACTATATATGACAACCTGTGATTGCATAAGTGAATGTGTCTATCACTGTGTACTTGTATCAGTGATTGTAAAAGAGAGTAGTCTATGTTAAAATAAGTAAGGTTTTGTTTGTTTAACTGTATAAATGAGGAAATGGGAGTGTGATTGATTCTTTACATGACTGACTATATGTGTGAGTAACTCCATGTATGAGTGGCAGTGTGTGAGTCTCTGTATAGGTGTATGAGTGCATATGATAGTGTTGTATTGATGAGTGACTGAATATTTGAGTGATTGTATGGGTGAATAAGTGGATGTGTGTGTAGACCTAGAAATCAGTGAGTGCGTATGTGGTAACTGGTATTGCTGTGTCATTGGATTCAGGAATGGTAGTTTGTATTTAACACTGGGTGTATCAAAGGTTAGATTAGAGTGTGAGGAGGTGTATTGTATTATCACATGGATGATGTCATCAGTGATGTCCACAGTGATGTCATTTGAGATGTCATCAGTGATGTGATCAGTGATGTCATTTGAGATGTCATCAATGTCATCAGTGATGTCACTGACCATGTCATGAATGATGTAATATGTGACATCATCAGCAGTGGATTGCGAGCGCGCGAGTTATAGTGAGTCCAACTAACTATAACATGGGAATTTCAATGGTTTTGTATGAGTAAAATGTTTAGCTAACTATAACTGGTGTGAAACCTATGTTTTTATCTGTGAATTTCAAACGTTTTTTAAATGCTAATTCCTAACTATAACGATTGTGAAACCTATGGTTTTTTCAGTGAATTTCAAAGCTTTTTTAAATGCTAATTCCTAACTATAACGATTGTGAAACCTATCTTTTTTTAGTGAATTTTATAGGTTTTTTAAAAGCTAATTCCTTTGTATATCGAGTTTGTAACCTACGATTTTTAGTGTTTTTTTTATTAGCTGTTTTTTATAACTATTAATTATTAATATTATTTTTTAAAATTATTTTTTCAATGTATGAAAACTAAATATTAATGCAAGACATTCAGTACCATACTTATAAAAGTAGTTTTTTTGATTTTCTGAATTAAAATGATTTTGCATTTCCGTAAAGCTAGCAAAACGTCATTTAGGCGAGCCGCGTAAGCGCCCACGGAAGCGCCTACGTTCGTGCTGCGTAGGCACCCCCGGAAGCGCTCCGGTGCGCGCAGCGTTAGCGTGTCAAGTCATGTGACCTTAAAAAACCTCTTTTCATTGGTTGTTAACAGTTTTTTTTACAAATAATGAAAACCCTACCCATTTCCTTCACTTCTTCTTTCACTTTTGTGACAGCAAGACCTGTTCTTTTCTGCTCTCCCTTTTTGGGAATATAATGGCTGCTAGACCCACCAGTAGCAGTGAGGACTCGGATGAGTTAATTCAGGAAGAGGCTCCTCAGCCCAAGGTACAGGAGCACTTCATATGAAAGTTTTTTACTATACCAGCAGGTAAAAAAAAGGTGAATGCTCCACAGGTGGAGTGCAGAATTTGCCAAACTGTCCTTTCACGGGGTGACCCTACAAGGAAGTACAGTTTTGGCAATTCGACCATGATTCATAACGTTGAGAGGAGGCACCCCCAGAACTATGCCCGGGAGAGTGTCAGGGCTCTGGCACGAAATCCCCCATGGGATGGTGCTTCAACTTCGACTGGAGGACCAACTGCATCATCAGTGAGAGGGAGACCTGTACAGCTGATTCCTAATATTCAGCCTGTTTTTGATGGCATCCGTATAAAATGTAAAGACTGTGATGAACTACTTTGTTACGGTGAACAAAGTATCATGAACATTGTCCGAACAAGGGAAAAACACCGCTGCCGTCCCCAGCCCTAATTTTTACTCTTTTTTTGCTCCTGTCCTGTTGAGCAGTTTGACATTCCCT
This sequence comes from Lissotriton helveticus, assembly GCF_964261635.1. Lineage (NCBI taxonomy): Eukaryota > Metazoa > Chordata > Amphibia > Caudata > Salamandridae > Lissotriton > Lissotriton helveticus. The sequence goes on along the minus strand of NC_136065.1, from coordinate 641,844,827 downwards.
ATTTTTGTTTTTGTTAACAAAGAAAACCTAAAAAGAAGGAAAAAAAATGTTCTTTTTAGAACTACCTCCAATTCTCCAAAAAGAGCTGTATTCTTAACAAATACAAAAGGAGTGAGTGAAGTGGAGTGCAGTGAGAAAGAAAAGGAAAATGAGTGAGGGAGCAAAAAAAGGGACGAGAGGGGAAGGGAAGTGAAGTAGGGGGATTGAAAGAAGGTGAGTGTGGGAAATATGGCTGAGTTATAGGGTGTGAGCGTGACCGAAGAGAAGTGAGAGACTAAGGGGATAGAGAGAATGAGGCTAATAGAGAGAGAATGAGGGAAGGGGAGTGTAGAACTAAGAGGACAGAGGGAGTGAGAGAAGGAGTTAGTGAAGTGGAGTAAGGAGAGTTAGGGAAGGGAAAAGAGTGAAGGTGTGAAAGAAGGGAAGAGAGAGGAAGGAAAGTAAAGGAGAAAGTCTGAAAGAAGGTGAGTGTGGAAGTATGGCTGAGTTATAGGCAGTGAGCGTGATAGAAGAGGAGTGAGAGAATAAGAGGACGGAGAGAATGAGACTAACAGAGAGAGATTGAAGGAAGGGGAGTGTAGAACTAAGAGGACAGAGGGAGTAAGAGAAGGAGTTAGTGAAGTGGAGTAAGGAAAGTAAGGGAAGGAAAAAGAGTGAAGGAGCGAAAGAAGGGAAGGGACAGGAAGGAAATTAAAGGAGAAGGTCTGAAAGAAGGTGAGTGTGGGAGTATGGCTGAGTTACAGGGAGTGAGCGTGACAGAAGAGGAGTAAGATACTAAGGGGATGGAGAGAATGAGACTAACAGAGAGAGAATGAGGAAAGGGGAGTGTAGAACTAAGAGGACAGAGGGAGTAAGAGAAGGAGTTAGCGAAGTGGAGTAAGGAGAGTAAGGGAAGGAAAAAGAGTAAAGGAGCTAAACAAGGGAAGAGAGAGAAAGAAAAGTAAAGGAGAAAGTCTGAAAGAAGGTGAGTGCGGGAGTGTGGCTGAGTTATACGGAGTGAGTGTGACAGAAGAGGAATGAGAGACTATGGGGACAGAGAGAATAAGGCTAAGAGAGAGAGAATGAGGGAAGGGGAGTGTAGAACTAAGAGGAGACAGGGAGTAAGAGAAGGAGTTAGTAAAGTGGAGTAAGGAGAATAAAGGAAGTTAAAAGAGTGAAGGAGCAAAAGAAGGGAAGAGAGAGGAAGGAAAGTAAAGGAGAAGGCCTGAAAGTAGGTGAGTGTGGGAGTATGGCTGAATTATAGGGTATAGGGTGTGAGCGTGACAGAAGAGGAGTGAGAGACTAAGGGGATGGAGAGAATGAGGCTAACAGAGAGAGAATGAGGAAAGGGGAGTGTAGAACTAAGAGGACAGAGGGAGTAAGAGAAGGAGTTAGCGAAGTGGAGTAAGGAGAGTAAGGGAAGGAAAAAGAGTAAAGGAGCGAAACAAGGGAAGAGAGAGAAAGAAAAGTAAAGGAGAAAGTCTGAAAGAAGGTGAGTGCGGAAGTGTGGCTGAGTTATAGGCAGTGAGCGTGATAGAAGAGGAGTGAGAGACTAAGAGGACAGAGACAATGAGACTAACAGAGAGAGAATGAGGGAAGGGGAGTGTAGAACTAAGAGGATGGAGGGAGTAAGAGAAGGAGTTAGTAAAGTGGAGTAAGGAGAGTAAGGGAATGAAAAAGAATGAAGGAGTGAAAGAAGGGAAGAGAGAGGAAGGAAAGTAAAGGAGAAGGTTTGAAAGAAGGTGACTGTGGGAGTATGGCTGAGTTACAGGGAGTGAGCGTAACAGAAGAGGAGTGAGAGACTAAGGGGATGGAAAAAATGAGACTAACAGAGAGAGAATGATGGAAAGGGATTGTAGAACTAAGAGGACAGAGGGAGTAAGAGAAAGAGTTAGTGTAGTGGAGTAAGGACAGTAAGAGAAGGGAAAAGAGTGAAGGAGTGAAAGAAGGGAAAAGAGAGAAAGGAAAGTGAAGGAGAAGGTCTGAAAGAAGTTGAGTGTGGGAGTATGTCTGAGTTATACGGAGTGAGTGTGACAGAAGAGGAGTCAATCAATCAATCAGGAATTTTGTATAGCGCGCTACTCACCCCGAGGGTCTCAAGGCGCTTGGGGGGGTCCGCTACTGCTCGAACAGCCAGGTCTTGAGTTGCTTCCTGAAGGAGAGGTGTTCTTGGATAAGACGGAGGTGGATGGGGAGGGAGTTCCAGGTCTTGGCTGCCAGGTAGGAGAAGGATCTTCCTCCCATGGTGACTCTTCAGATGCGTGGAACACCGGCGAGGGCGTGGCTGGTCGATCTTAGTTGGTGAGTGGGAGTGTACAAGGTCAGGCGGTTGTTGAGGTACCCGGGGCCTCGGTCGTGGAGGGCTTTGTGTGTGTGTGTGAGGAGGCGGAACGTGATTCTTTTGCTGACGGGGAGCCAGTGCAGGTCTTTCAGGTGTCCGGAGATGTGGCTGTGGCGGGGGATGTCCACGATGAGTCGTGCGGAGGCGTTCTGGATGCGTTGGAGTCTTTTCTGCAGTCTTGCTGTGGTTCCGGTGTAGAGGGTGTTTCCGTAGTCCAGTCGGCTGGTGACAAGTGCCTGGGTGACCGTCTTCCTGGTTTCGGTGGGGATCCATCGGAAGATCTTTCGGAGCATGCGTAGGATGTTGAAACATGAAGACGAGACGGCGTTGACTTATCTGGTCATTGACAGGGAGGAGTCCAGGATGAAGCCCAGGTTGCGTGCGTGGTCCGTTGGTTTGGGTGCGCTGCCTAGGGCCGGGGGCCACCAGGAGTCGTCCCAGGCAGATAGTGATGATCCAAGGATGAGGACTTCCGTCTTGTCTGAGTTCAGTTTCAGGCGGCTGTTCTTTATCCACTCGGCTACTTCTTTCATCCCTTCGTGCAGGTTGGTTCTGGCGGTGGCGGGGTCGTTGGTGAGCGAGAGGATCAGCTGGGTGTCGTCGGCATAGGAGATGATGTTGAGGCTGTGTTGGCCTGCGATGGCTGCGAGGGGGCTCATGTACACGTTGAAGAGGGTGGGGATGAGTGATGATCCTTGTGGTACGCCGCAGATGACTTTGGTGGCCTCAGATCTGAACGGGGGGAGGCGGACTCTCTGGGTTCTTCCGGCGAGGTACGAGATGATCCACTCCAGTGCCTTCTCTTGGATTCCGATGTTGCTGAGGCGTTGTACTAGGGTGCGGTGGCAGACAGTATCGAACGCTGCAGAGAGGTCCAGGAGGATGAGGGCCGCTGTTTCCCCGTTGTCGAGCAGGGTTCGGATGTCGTCGGTGGCTGCGATGAGGGCGGTCTCGTTGCTGTGATTGGCTCGGAAGCCGGACTGTGAGTGGTCGAGGGATCCATTCGTCTTGAGGAAGGCGGCCAGCTGTCTGTTGACGGTCTTCTCGATGACTTTGTCAGGAAATGGGAGAAGCGAGATGGGGCGGTAGTTCTTGAGGTCAGTGGGGTCTGCTGATGGTTTCTTCAGGAGGGCGCTGAGTTCGGCATGTTTCCAGCTCTCCGGGAAGGTGGCGGTGTAGAAGGAGCAGTTGATGATGTCCCGGAGTTGGGGTGCGATGACGGAGTCAGCCTTGTTGAAGACGTGGTGAGGGCATGGGTCAGTTGGTGATCCGGAGTGGATGGTGTTCATCGTGTGGATGGTGTCTTCGGTGTTGACTGTGGTCCAGTCGAGGAGGGTGGTGGTGGGAGGCATCGGTTCTGTGGTGGGTTGCGTGGTCTGTTCGGGGAAGCTGTTGTGTATGTCTGCGATCCTGCTGTGGAAGAACGTGGCGAGTGAGTCGCAGAGGTATTGAGAGGGGGTGACTTCGTTGTTTCCGTCGCTGGGGTTGGAGAGCTCTTTGACGATGCTGAAGAGCTCCTTGCTGTTGTGTGCATTGTTGTCTAGTCGTTCCTTGAATGCTGTCTTCTTGGTGGTGTGGATCAGCTGGTGGTGTTTGCGGGTGGCGTACTTGAGGGCGGTCATGTTGTCTGTGAACGGGTTCTTTCGCCAGGCTTTCTCGAGGGTGCGGCAGTTCTTCTTGGAGTTCTTGAGGTCGTCGGTGAACCACGGGGCTTTCTTGCTTCCGGGCCTGTTGGGATGGGTTTTCAGTGGTGCGAGGTCGTTGGCGCAGTTGGTGATCCACTGTGCGAGGTTGAGGGTTGCTTGGTTGGGGTCCCTTGATCTGGCGGGAGGGTTCTGGTTCAGTGATGTGGTGAGCTGGTCGGTCGTGATCTTGTTCCAGCTCCTACGGGGAACCTGTTGCGGGTGGTGTTGAGTCGTGGTCTTTCTGAAGCTGAAGTGCACGCAGCTGTGGTCTGTCCAGTGGAGTCCGGTGGAGTGACTGAAGAAGATGTGCTTGCTCGAGGAGAAGATTGGGTCGAGCGTGTGTCCGGCGTAGTGGGTGGGGGTGTTCTCCAGTTGCTTGAGTCCTAGGTTGGCGAGGTTGTCCAGTAGTGTGGTGGTGTTGTTGTCGTTGTTGTTCTCCAGGTGGAAGTTGAGGAATGGTAGTTTGTATTTAACACTGGGTGTATCAAAGGTTAGATTAGAGTGTGAGGAAGTGTATTGTATTATCACATGGATGATGTCATCAGTGATGTCCACAGTGATGTCATTTGAGATGTCATCAATGTCATCAGTGATGTCACTGACCATGTCATGAATGATGTAATATGTGACATCATCAGCAGTGGATTGCGAGCGCGCGAGTTATAGTGAGTCCAACTAACTATAACATGGGAATTTCAATGGTTTTGTATGAGTAAAATGTTTAGCTAACTATAACTGGTGTGAAACCTATGTTTTTATCTGTGAATTTCAAAGGTTTTTTAAATGCTAATTCCTAACTATAACGATTGTGAAACCTATGGTTTTTTCAGTGAATTTCAAAGGTTTTTTAAATGCTAATTCCTAACTATAACGATTGTGAAACCTATTGTTTTTTCAGTGAATTTTATCGGTTTTTTAAATGCTAATTCCTAACTATAACGATTGTGAAACCTCTGTTTTTTTCAGTGAATTTCAAAGGTTTTTTAAAAGCTAATTCCTTTGTATATCGAGTTTGTAACCTACGATTTTTAGTGTTTTTTTTTATTAGCTGTTTTTTATAACTAATAATTATTATTATTATTTTTTTTAAAATTATTTTTACGATGTATTTTTCATGTTTTTTTTAATCATTTTTTCCTGTGGCGCTCAGGGTGCGCGCACTGTAAGCTTACCTGTATCATTTTGTCTTGGAGCGCTCAGGGTGCCCGCACCGGTAAGCTCCCCCGAGAGCGGAGCGAGAGCGCTATTTCTGCATTCGTAAAAAAAATATGTATGAAAACTAAATAATAATGCAAGACATTCAGTACCATACTTATAAAAGTAGTTTTTTTGATTTTCTGAATTAAAATGATTTTGCATTTCCGTAAAGCTAGCAAGACGTCATTTAGGCAAGCCGCATAAGCGCCCACGGAAGCGCCTACGTTCGTGCTGCGTAGGCGCCCCCGGAAACGCTCCGGTGCGCGCAGCGTAAGCGTGTCAAGTCATGTGACCTTAAAAAACCTCTTTTCATTGGTTGTTAACAGTTTTTTTTACAAATAATGAAAACCCCACCCATTTCCTTCACTTCTTCTTTCACTTTTGTGACAGCAAGACCTGTTCTTTTCTGCTCTACCTTTTTGGGAATATAATGGCTGCTAGACCCACCAGTAGCAGTGAGTACTCGGATGAGTTAATTCAGGAAGAGGCTCCTCAGCCCAAGGTAAAGGAGCACTTCATATGAAAGTTTTTTACTATACCAGCAGGTAAAAAATAGGTGAATGCTCCAAAGGTGGAGTGCAGAATTTGCCAAACTGTCCTTTCACGGGGTGACCCTACAAGGAAGTACAGTTTTGGCAATTCGACCATGATTCGGAACGTTCAGAAGAGGCACCCCCAGAACTATGCCTGTGTGAGTGTCAGGGCTCTGGCACGAAATCCCCCATGGGATGGTGCTTCAACTTCGACTGGAGGACCAACTGCATCATCAGTGAGAGGGAGACAAGTACAGCTGATTCCTAATATTCAGCCTGTTTTTGATGGCATCCATATAAAATGTAAAGACTGTGATGAACTACTTTGTTACGGTGAACAAAGTATCATGAACATTGTCCGAACAAGGGAAAAACACCGCTGCCGTCCCCAGCCCTAATTTTTACTCTTTTTTTGCTCCTGTTGAGCAGTTTGACATTCCCTGTTTTTGTTTTTGTTCACAAAGAAAACCTAAAAAGAAGGAAAAAAACTGTTCTTTTTAGAACTACCTCCAATTCTCCAAAAAGAGCTGTATTCTTAACAAATACAAAAGGAGTGAGTGAAGTGGAGTGCAGTGAGAAAGAAAAGGAAAATGAGTGAGGGAGCAAAAAAAGGTACGAGAGGGGAAGGGAAGTGAAGTAGGGGATTGAAAGAAGGTGAGTGTGGGAGTGTGGCTGAGTTATAGGGTGTGAGCGTGACCGAAGAGAAGTGAGAGACTAAGGGGACAAAGAGAATGAGGCTAATAGAGAGAGAATGAGGGAAGGGGAGTGTAGAACTAAGAGGACAGAGGAACTATGAGAAGGAGATATTGAAGTGGAGTAAGGAGAATAAGGGAAGGGAATAGAGCGAAGGAGTGAAAGAAGGGAAGAGAGAGGAAGGAAAGTAAAGGAGAAAGTCTGAAAGAAGGTGAGTGTGGAAGTATGGCTGAGTTATAGGCAGTGAGCGTGATAGAAGAGGAGTGAGAGAATAAGAGGACGGAGAGAATGAGACTAACAGAGAGAGAATGAAGGAAGGGGAGTGTAGAACTAAGAGGACAGAGGGAGTAAGAGAAGGAGTTAGCGAAGTGGAGTAAGGAGAGTAAGGGAAGGAAAAAGAGTAAAGGAGCAAAACAAGGGAAGAGAGAGAAAGAAAAGTAAAGGAGAAAGTCTGAAAGAAGGTGAGTGCAGGAGTGTGGCTGAGTTATACGGAGTGAGTGTGACAGAAGAGGAATGAGAGACTAAGGGGACAGAGAGAATAAGGCTAAGAGAGAGAGAATGAGGGAAGGGGAGTGTAGAACTAAGAGGAGACAGGGAGTAAGAGAAGGAGTTAGTAAAGTGGAGTAAGGAGAATAGAGGAAGTTAAAAGAGTGAAGGAGCAAAAGAAGGGAAGAGAGAGGAAGGAAAGTAAAGGAGAAGGCCTGAAAGAAGGTGAGTGTGGGAGTATGGCTGAATTATAGGGTGTGAGCGTGACAGAAGAGGAGTGAGAGACTAAGGGGATGGAGAGAATGAGGCTAACAGAGAGAGAATGAGGAAAGGGGAGTGTAGAACTAAGAGGACAGAGGTAGTAAGAGAAGGAGTTAGCGAAGTGGAGTAAGGAGAGTAAGGGAAGGAAAAAGAGTAAAGGAGCGAAACAAGGGAAGAGAGCGAAAGAAAGGTAAAGGAGAAAGTCTGAAAGAAGGTGAGTGCGGGAGTGTGGCTGAGTTATAGGCAGTGAGCGTGATAGAAGAGGAGTGAGAGACTAAGAGGACAGAGACAATGAGACTAACAGAGAGAGAATGAGGGAAGGGGAGTGTAGAACTAAGAGGATGGAGGGAGTAAGAGAAGGAGTTAGTAAAGTGGAGTAAGGAGAGTAAGGGAATGAAAAAGAATGAAGGAGTGAAAGAAGGGAAGAGAGAGGAAGGAAAGTAAAGGAGAAGGTCTGAAAGAAGGTGACTGTGGGAGTATGGCTGAGTTACAGGGAGTGAGCGTAACAGAAGAGGAGTGAGAGACTAAGGGGATGGAAAAAATGAGACTAACAGAGAGAGAATGAGGGAAAGGGATTGTAGAACTAAGAGGACAGAGGGAGTAAGAGAAAGAGTTAGTGTAGTGGAGTAAGGACAGTAAGAGAAGGGAAAAGAGTGAAGGAGTGAAAGAAGGGAAAAGAGAGAAAGGAAAGTGAAGGAGAAGGTCTGAAAGAAGTTGAGTGTGGGAGTATGTCTGAGGTATACGGAGTGAGTGTGACAAAAGAGGAGTCAATCAATCAATCAGGAAATTTGTATAGCGCGCTACTCACCCGGAGGGTCTCAAGGCGCTTGGGGGGGGGGTCCGCTACTGCTCGAACAGCCAGGTCTTGAGTTGCTTCCTGAAGGAGAGGTGGTCTTGGATAAGACGGAGGTGGATGGGGAGGGAGTTCCAGGTCTTGGCTGCCAGGTAGGAGAAGGATCTTCCTCCCATGGTGACTCTTCAGATGCGTGGAACGACGGCGAGGGCGTGGCTGGTCGATCTTAGTTGGTGGGTGGGAGTGTAGAAGGTCAGGCGGTTGTTAAGGTACCCGGGGCCGCGGTCGTGGAGGGCTTTGTGTGTGTGTGTGAGGAGGCGGAACGTGATTCTTTTGCTGATGGGGAGCCAGTGCAGGTATTTCAGGTGTCCGGAGATGTGGCTGTGGCGGGGGATGTCCAGGATGAGTCGTGAGGAGGCGTTCTGGATGCGTTGGAGTCTTTTCTGCAGTCTTGCTGTGGTTCCGGTGTAGAGGGTGTTTCCGTAGTCCATTCGGCTGGTGACAAGTGCCTGGGTGACCGTCTTCCTGGTTTCGGTGGGGATCCATCGGAAGATCTTTCGGAGCATGCGTAGGATGTTGAAACATGAAGACGAGACGGCGTTGACTTGTCTGGTCATTGACAGGGAGGAGTCCAGGATGAAGCCCAGGTTGCGTGCGTGGTCCGTTGGTTTGGGTGCGCTGCCTAGGGCCGGGGGCCACCAGGAGTCGTCCCAGGCAGATAGTGATGATCCAAGGATGAGGACTTCCGTCTTGTCTGAGTTCAGTTTCAGGCGGCTGTTCTTTATCCACTCGGCTACTTCTTTCATCCCTTCGTGCAGGTTGGTTCTGGCGGTGGCGGGGTCGTTGGTGAGGGAGAGGATCAGCTGGGTGTCGTCGGCATAGGAGATGATGTTGAGGCTGTGTTGGCCTGCGATGGCTGCGAGGGGGCTCATGTACACGTTGAAGAGGGTGGGGATGAGTGATGATCCTTGTGGTACGCCGCAGATGACTTTGGTGGCCTCAGATCTGAACGGGGGGAGGCGGACTCTTTGGCTTCTTCCGGCGAGGTACGAGATGATCCACTCCAGTGCCTTCTCTTGGATTCCGATGTTGCTGAGGCTTTGTACTAGGGTGCAGTGGCAGACAGTATCGAACGCTGCGGAGAGGTCCAGGAGGATGAGGGCCGCTGTTTCCCCGTTGTCGAGCAGGGTTCGGATGTCGTCGGTGGCTGCGATGAGGGCGGTCTCGTTGCTGTGATTGGCTCGGAAGCCGGACTGTGAGTGGTCGAGGGATCCGTTCGTCTCGAGGAAGGCGGCCAGCTGTCTGTTGACGGTCTTCTCGATGACTTTGGGAGGAAATGGGAGAAGCGAGATGGGGCGGTAGTTCTTGAGGTCGGTGGGGTCTGCTGATGGTTTCTTCAGGAGGGCGCTGAGTTCTGCATGTTTCCAGCTCTCCGGGAAGGTGGCGGTGTAGAAGGAGCAGTTGATGATGTCCCGGAGTTGGGGTGCGATGACAGAGTCAGCCTTGTTGAAGACATGGTGAGGGCATGGGTCAGTTGGTGATCCGGAGTGGATGGTGTCTTCGGTGTTGACTGTGGTCCAGTCAAAGAGGGTGGTGGTGGGAGGCGTCGGTTCTGTGGTGGGGTGCGTGGTCTGTTCAGGGAAGCTGTTGTGTATGTCTGCGATCCTGCTGTGGAAGAACGTGGCAAGTGAGTCGCAGAGGTATTGAGAGGGGGTGACTTCGTTGTTTCCGTCGCTGGGGTTGGAGAGCTCTTTGACGATGCTGAAGAGCTCCTTGCTGTTGTGTGCATTGTTGTCTAGTCGTTCCTTGAATGCTGTCTTCTTGGTGGTGTGGATCAGCTGGTGGTGTTTGCGGGTGGCGTACTTGAGGGCGGTCATGTTGTCTGTGGACGGGTTCTTTCGCCAGGCTTTCTGGAGGGTGCGGCAGTTCTTCTTGGAGTTGTTGAGGTCGTCGTTGAACCACGGGGCTTTCTTGCTTCCGGGCCTGTTGGGATGGGTTTTCAGTGGTGCGAGGTCGTTGGCGCAGTTGGTGATCCACTGTGCGAGGTTGAGGGTTGCTTGGTTGGGGTCCGTTGATCTGGCGGGAGGGTTCTGGTTCAGTGATGTGGTGAGCTGGTCGTGGTGATCTTGTTCCAGCTCCTACGGGGAACTTGTTGCGGGTGGTGTTGAGTCGTGGTCTTTCTGAAGCTGAAGTGCACGCAGCTGTGGTCTGTCCAGTGGAGTCCGGTGGAGTGGCTGAAGGAGATGTGCTTGCTCGAGGAGAAGATTGGGTCGAGCGTGTGTCCGGCGTAGTGGGTGGGGGTGTTCACCAGTTGCTTGAGTCCTAGGTTGGCGATGTTGTCCAATAGTGTGGTGGTGTTGTTGTCATTGTTGTTCTCCAGGTGGAAGTTGAGGTCCCCTAGGAGGAGTCAGCGGAGGGGAGGGCGTGTGGGCTGATGAAGTCTGCGATGTCGTCGCTGAATTGTGTGCGGGGTCCTGGGGGTCTGTAGATGAGGGTGCCTCTGAGTGTTGTCTTGGGGTCGGTGTGTATCTGGAAGTGGAGATGTTCGGCGGCTGTGAGGGTGTCTTCGGAGTTGATCGAGATGCGGATGGTGCTCTTGTGGACGATGGCGATGCCTCCTCCAGTCTGGTTGACGTGGTCCCTCCGGGTGATCTTGTATCTGTCCGGGATGGCTATGGCGATGTCGGGGGCTGAGGAGGCGTTCATCCAGGTCTCCGTGAGGAAGGCGACGTCCGGGGATGTGATGTCGAGCAGGTTCCAAAGTTCAACGGCGTGTCTGTGGACGGAGCGGGTGTTGAGCAGGATGCACTTCAGGTGGTTGTGGTTGGCGCTTGGCGGGAGCGGGTGGGTTGCAGGTCCGGATGCAGGCGAACTTGCAGGATTGGCAGGTGAAGGGTCCGCGGGTGCGTCCTGGGGTGGCTTGGTGGCAGCCGGGGAGGCGTCCGGTGTTGAGTCCTCTCAGGGTGGCGGCGTCGTACGTCCGACGGGTGGGATTGCATCTGCGGGGACCAGGGGGTCTGGAGCTGGGCGCGGTCCAGGCGCGGACGGGCGCAGACGGGCTTGCCTTTGGCGCACCTTCGGCGCAAAATCGGCGCGCCCGCTGCGCTTGAACGCAAATGGAGAGTGGAGGGGCGGAGCGAGGGAGGAGCAGCTGGGAGGCAGGAGCGGGGTGGTGAGTGGGGAGGGGAGCGATGAGGCTGAAGGAACGGGGGTGGGGCCGCGGGGGAGCAGCGGCAGGGAGCGGGGAGCGGGGTGGATCAGCGGGAGGACGGGGAGAACAGAAATACAATCAGGGGCACAGCAGTGACAAAACAGGGCGCAGGCAAACAGTCAGGGGCACAACAGTGGGAGAAAACGGCGATGGAGCGGACAAACCAGTCAGGGGCACAACAGTGACAATCAGGGCACACCAGGGCACAACAGCGGGAGAAACAGAGTACTGGCACAATACAATAACAATCCAACAAAAACAAAAACAGTTACTGGCAGTGGCCGCCTTGGCGGCGGCAAACGGGGACTGGGCACACGCAGGTGGGCCACGTGGCAGGTGGAGCGACCGGCACTGACCAGGTCAGGTCAGGTCACAGCCCCCCGCCTGGCGGACCCCACCTTAAGTACTCAGTGGGAGGGAGGAGCAGCTGGGAGGCGGGAGCGGGGTGGCGAGTGGGGAGGGGAGCGAAGCGAGGTGAGGCTGAAGGAACGGGGGTGGGGCTGCGGGGGAGCAGTGGCAGGGAGCGGGGAGCGGGGTGGATCAGCGGGAGGACGGGGAGAACAGAAATACAATCAGGGGCACAGCAGTGACAAAACAGGGAGCGGACAGTCAGGGGCACAACAGTGACAATCAGGGCACAGCAGGGCACAACAGCGGGAGAAACAGAGTACTGGCACAATACAATACCAATCCAACAAAAACAAAAACAGTTACTGGCAGTGGCGGCAATGGCGGCGGCAAACGGGGACTGGGCACACGCAGGTGGGCCATGCGGAGGGTGGAGTGACCGGCACTGACCAGGTCAGGTCAGGTCACAGCCCCCCGCCTGGCGGACCCCACCTTAAGTACTCAGTGGGAGGGAGGAGCAGCTGGGAGGCGGGAGCGGGGTGGTGAGTGGGGAGGGGAGCGAAGCGAGGTGAGGCTGAAGGAACGGGGGTGGGCCCGCGGGGGAGCAGCGGCAGGGAGCGGTGTGGATCAGCGGGAGGACGGGGAGAACAGAAATACAATCAGGGGCACAGCAGTGACAAAACAGGGCGCAGGCAAACAGTCAGGGGCACAACAGCGGGAGAAAAACGGCGATGGAGCGGACAAACCAGTCAGGGGCACAACAGTGACAATCAGGGCACAGCAGGGCACAACAGCGGGAGAAACAGAGTACTGGCACAATACAATACCAATCCAACAAAAACAAAAACAGTTACTGGCAGTGGCGGCAATGGCGGCGGCAAACGGGGTCTGGGCACATGCAGGTGGGCCACGCGGCGGGTGGAGCGACCGGCACTGACCAGGTCAGGTCAGGTCACAGCCCCCGCCTCGCGGACCCCACCTTAAGTACTCAGTGGGAGGGAGGAGCAGCTGGGAGGCGGGAGCGGGGTGGTGAGTGGGGAGGGGAGCGATGCGAGGTGAGGCTCAAGGAACTGGGATGGGGCCGCGGGAGAGCAGCGGCAGGGAGCGGGGAGCGGGGTGGATCAGCGGGAGGACAGGGAGAACAGAAATACAATCAGGAGCACAGCAGTGACAAAACACGGCACAGGCAAACAGTCAGGGTCACAACAGCGGCAGAAAAACGGCGATGGAGCGGACAAACCAGTCAGGGGCACAACAGTGACAATCAGGGCACACCAGGGCACAACAGCGGGAGAAACAGAGTACTGGCACAATACAATAACAATCCAACAAAAACAAAAACAGTTACTGGCAGTGGCGGCAGTGGCGGCGGCAAACGGGGACTGGGCACACGCAGGTGGGCCACGCGGCGGGTGGAGCGACCGGCACTGACCAGGTCAGGTCAGGAGTCAGAGACTAAGGGCACGGAAAGAATGAGGCTAACAGAGAGAGAATGAAGGAAGGGGAGTGTAGAACTAAGAGGACAGAGGGAGTAAGAGAAGGAGTTAGTGAAGTGGAGTAAGGAAAGTAAGGGAAGGGAAAAGAGTGAAGGAGCGAAGGAAGGGAAGAGAGAGGAAGGAAAGTAAAGCAGAAGTTCTGAAAGAAGGTGAGTGTGGGAGTATGGCTGAGTTATAGGGAGTGAGCATGACAGAAGAGGAGTGAGAAACTAAGGGGACGGAGACAATGAGGCTAACAGAGAGAGAATGAGGGAAGGGGAGTGTAGAACTAAGAGGACAGAGGAACTATGAGAAGGAGATATTGAAGTGGAGTAAGGAGAATAAGGGAAGGGAATAGAGCGAAGGAGTGAAAGAAGGGAAGAGAGAGGAAGGAAAGTAAAGGAGAAAGTCTGAAAGAAGGTGACTGTGGGAATATGGCTGAGTTACAGGGAGTAAGCGTTACAGAAGAGGAGTGAGAGACTAAGGGGATGGAGAAAACAAGACTAACAGAGAGAGAATGAGGGAAAGGGAGTGTAGAACTAAGAGAACAGAGGGAGTAAGAGAAAGAGTTAGTGTAGTGGAGTAAGAACAGTAAGAGAAGGGAAAAGAGTGAAGGAGTGAAAGAAGGGAAGAGAGAGGAAGGAAAGTAAAGGAGAAAGTCTGAAAGAAGGTGAGTGTGGAAGTATGGCTGAGTTATAGGCAGTGAGCGTGATAGAAGAGGAGTGAGAGAATAAGAGGATGGAGAGAATGAGACTAACAGAGAGAGAATGAAGGAAGGGGAGTGTAGAACTAAGAGGATAGAGGGAGTAAGAGAAGGAGTTAGTAAAGTGGAGTAAGGAAAGTAAGGGAAGGGAAAAGAGTGAAGGTGTGAAAGAAGGGAAGAGAGAGGAAGTAAAGTAAAGGAGAAAGTCTGAAAGAAGGTGAGTGTGGAAGTATGGCTGAGTTATAGGCAGTGAGCGTGATAGAAGAGGAGTGAGAGAATAAGAGGACGGAGAGAATGAGACTAACAGAGAGAGAATGAAGGAAGGGGAGTGTAGAACTAAGAGGACAGAGGGAGTAAGAGAAGGAGTTAGTGAAGTGGAGTAAGGAAAGTAAGGGAAGGGAAAAGAGTGAAGGTGTGAAAGAAGGGAAGAGAGAGGAAGTAAAGTAAAGGAGAAAGTCTGAAAGAAGGTGAGTGTGGAAGTATGGCTGAGTTATAGACAGTGAGCGTGATAGAAGAGGAGTGAGAGAATAAGAGAACGGAGAGAATGAGACTAACAGAGAGAGAATGAAGGAAGGGGAGTGTAGAACTAAGAGGACAGAGGGAGTAAGAGAAGGAGTTAGTGAAGAAAACAAATGCGCTGGTGGACAGGTAACCAGTGGAGGTCCTTAAGCGCAAGGGATGAAGAGGCCGAACGCAGTCGAGAGAGGGCCAATTTAGCAGCCATATTCTGGATGCGCTGCAATTTTCCAATCAAGATACCAGGGGCACCCAGAAGCAGTGCGTTGAAGTAGTCAAATCTACTGAGAATAATACTACGCACTACTTCTGGTCTAGCTTGAGCCGGGAGCATAGGGAGAATCTTACGTAGAATGCGGAGCAGCATCATACATGTGGCGACAGTTTTGTTTACAAAAACATTCAGCTGCAAATTTGGTCCAAACATAACGCCCAAATTATGGGCGGAATCTGCTGCCGCAACTGTGCCCTGGAAGGCAGTGGGCCAGAAATCCGCCGGCAAAGGCAGAGGAATGCGATCCATAGAGCAGTGCAGCTGCGGTGTGTGAGAAAAGGGAAATTATTAAGGGAACAAAGAAAAGAAAGAAGGGTAAGGTAAGTGAATTAGAGTGACTGACAGCCGGAAGGTGGTGGATGGGAGAGAGGGAAAGGGTTGTGAAGGAGTGGAGAACGAGGATAAGTGAGTAAAGTGGAATAAGAGAAGGGAGGTGAATGAGAGTGAGAAAAGGCCAGTGAGGGTGAGTTAAAAGGAGTGATAGAGGGTGGAAACAGATGAGTGAGCATAAGAGAAGGGGAAAATAATATATATTAGATAATACAAAATACAAAATAATTTGTACAACATGTTATATGGTTTATTTTTGCAGTTCTCAGAATATATTGAATTTCACTTTAAACAGTGACTTCAATACTACTCATCATATAACTTGCAAAAAACCCAGTTGATGGACAGAATGTAGAACAATGTCATACATTCACCCCAGTACAAGGATCTGGGCCTAAATCCATCGTTTTTTTGCACTCCACACCACCCTGGGTTAGACACTGGCTATATGCAAATCAGCTCTGACCCTGTGCCTCATGGGAACAGTCCAGTCCGAACTACCAAGCCATGTCTTTCCCAGACCGGAATCAAGCATCCAAGGACCGGTTTCTGGCTATCAGCCTTCATTCAGCCTGGATAGCTTGACTCCAGTGGTGTGGAGAGCCTGGGACTCACGTCTGAGCATGCCCAGCCCACTCGGGGTGAAAATTGCAAAAAACACAGTTGATGGACAGAATGTAGAACAATGTCATACATACTCATCATATAACAGCGGGCAAAAAAACCCACAATCAAAATGATTGTGTTTAAAAAACCCATAGTACGTTTGAATAAATAATATAACATTTTGAAAAAACATATCTTAACTCACTTTTGATCCATGTACTTTTCCACGAGGCCAAATAGTATATGGAAAGTACTTTTCTTTGGAAATTAGTCAAGAGTCTTCTTAATCTCTCATTTACCCGAGTTTCTGAAAGAAAAGCTCCAACATCTTTTACATTATGAAACAATAGTTTTATTTCCACCTCTAGCTTACTTTTGACTAATATTTTCTATAATACTCACAGCACATACTATGTGAAATACATATACTACCTCTATCAGAACTACATGTTTTGGATTATCTTCATGACTGTCACTTGGAAAGTAATTTTGTACAGCAAACTAAATTTTAATAACTGCTGTAATCTTCATAGGCCAATTACCCTTTCCTAAAATTTCGGTTGTAAGAACACTGGGTAAGAATTTTGTAAGTCAGAAGGCAAACGTTGTTTGAAAGTCAATTGAGTATCATTACAGTGATTCCATCCTTTATGACACTTTAAATAAGCTGTGTGATGTCCTGATGTTGTTGAAGGACCATCATGGTAAATAATTGCTGCAGTTGTAAAGGTTCTTCCTGAAAATGATAATTGAGAAGCCACAATTTTTTTTATTAAAGTTGTCAATTTAGTTCCATCAGGTCTACATCGTTGGAGCATTAAAATTACATACTGTCCATATCTTTGTATGAATAATGTTGATAGCATTGCAGATTTACATTGAGTACAGACCATGCTTTGATTTGCTTGTCTAAGTAGATTATTAAATGACACTGATTTGCAGTCTGGTAAAGTCAAATATATAAATCTTTCAGTGTTTATTGTAGTACTACTTGAAAAGGAGCAATTGTCGCAGTCATGCTGCCATTTATAAGAGAGGCCAAAAAGATTTTCTACATCTACACCTTCATCTTGTAAAACAACCAGCATATACATTAGAAATTCCTGACAATCTTGCTGAATATTCTGTGAAAATTGTTTTTGACCAGAGCATATGTCTAAAACATTTCGAATTTCAGAAACACTATGTATTTTTGTTCTATCACTGCTACATTTGTCAAACACAGAATTTAATAAACAACAAAATGTTTGATCACGATTTTCAGCAATCTGTTCTTGCACAGTTTGGAGAAAAAAACAACGTTAACCACTACATTAGCATAGCAATTGACACCAGAACTGTTTTCAAACTGAAATCCAGCAACATCTTTACCTGAATCCTTTTCCTTTCTGCTTACAATTACTGGTTCATCTACTTTTTTTCTTTTTGCTACAACTTCACTACAATTTTTATAATTTCTTCTTTTTCAGCCTACCACATGCTTTTCAAATAGCATACTGGAGCATACTCTCTTCTTAACCTATTATATTCTTTTACACAATTTAGATCTGCATTTATCTTTGTCTCATCAAAATCAATCAAGTACAATCCAGATAAAGTTCTGACTCGAGATAAAGCAGCATATGCCATACCCTCCTTGAACACAGAACTTCCAATATTCACCAAAGCAGTATCCACACTTAAACCTTGAGATTAATGAATAGTCACTGCATATGCCAAAGAAACAGGAAACTGTTTTCGGCGGATATATAAATCTTTCACAAGCAAAAATCGAGCAGAACAACAACTGATTTGTTGTGCTTCTTCAATACCATCAAATTTAATTTTTATAAATTCAATTCCATCTCTATTTCGGTAATTCACAAAATCAACAACATGACCCATTGCTCCATTTACTAAACCTCTTTCCACATGTAAATTACGTCGTAAAATTATACGACAATTTAAAGATGCATACAGAGTCTTTTCTAATCCAGCAGTTTTAGATATTGTCTTCTCTAAAGAATCCAATTTTGATTTCAACTTTTCAGACAAAACAATAGTTGCTCCTTCATGTTCTATTTTATCAATAGCTTCCAGTTTCACAATCTCTTGATTTTCCAACTTTAAAATGTTTTTGTTGAAGATTGAACATTCTTTTAGAGTTGGCATCAAGCATATAACAGATTTGTTTTCAGGAATTTTCATAAAAATATTCTCTGGGAGAATGTTTTCTTATGGAAACAAATTTGAAATTAATCGTCCATGTAAAGCTTCTTTGCCATGCTCAGTTAGTTTTCCAATTCTTACATCTTGTGGAATATTTTTATAATCTTCATCCTTTGCCTGTCGCATATTTTGAAGCAGTTCTGCATATTTGAAATGTAACCATATGTTAACATTTCCAATGCTTCCTAGGCACTTCCTGGTATCTTCATGCGTAAGCATTTTAAACACTGGCTGTCCTTTCACTGGAGTTAGTTGCAGTAGATCTCCAAAAACGATGATGTGTTTGCCTCCAAATAACACATCATACTCTGTTTTAAGAATTTCTTGCATTCTTAAATGCAAAAAAGCAATCATTACATTTGACACCATGCTTACTTCATCAATGATAAAAAGTTTCATTTTCTTTAGGACTCTTGAAACTTCACAACAAGCTTCTCCAGATAGCTTGTGGTATTGTAATTTGTTATCATGCTTCACTGGCAGTATCAATAAGCAATGTAAAGTAATCCCTTTAATGTTGTGTGCTGCCAACCGAGCAGTAACAACACAAGAGAGCGATGACTCAGTTGTTTTCTGCAAATATATTGCAATCGCTTTAATCAGGAAACTTTTTCCAGTTCCTGCTTCTCCACTCACATACAGTTGGACAGGTATAAATGATATACATGAGCATTCTTTTTTGTCATGATATAAACCATGCTCAATGTGTTCTGTGACTTCGTCATATATTTGTCTCTGCTCAACATTTAGTTCTTTTTCCAAATCTTCTAAGTGAACTCCATCCTCCTGAGCTTGTTCCATGGCTCTTTTAACTTCATCCATGGCAGTGGCAGCTTCATTTTGTATAATTGGTCCTCCTAGTGGATCATGACTCAATGAAGCAGAACTCTGACTATCTTGAGAACTGTCTCTAGCAATCTCTGCTGCAATTGTAGCTTCTTGCTGTATTTCCTCATTCAACATTTGCAGATAATTTGAAAAAACAGGACATTCTATGGTATCCTTGGTTGCATTGAACGAATCTTCATGAGTAAGAAAATTTCGAAGTAATTCCTCTTCAGTACGCCAAGGCTTAAAGAGTTGCAAAAGAGCTAAGTAATAAAATTCCCTTTTGTCTGGAGATTCACAACTCAATTTTCGATGATTAGTCAAATGGCCTTTTCTTTGTTTCACTAGACAGCCTTCACAACCAATTACTGCATATACACCTTTATTGATGTCTTCTGTGACGTTGTTTTTAAAAGTATAGGTTTGCAGAACCTCATAGAGACAAACGTTCTCAAGGTGAGTACTTCTATTTGGATAGTATGTATCCAACATGTTTGTCTTCAAAATATCTGTACGGTCTGGTTCTTTCTCCGCCAAATACTCTATTTCTTGTACAGATTTCAAATCTTGGTTTCGTGTTGCAGCAAGACCTAGACTCACCCAAATGATGGTTCTAGATTTGGCATATAGACTTGCTGATGATAACCGATCAGAACATTCATATGCTCCAATTTCTCGATGTGACAACATCTTCAGACTGTAACTGTATCATTTCTTGCTTAGACTCTTTTCATGTGAAATTTCCTCCCACATTTCCTTCAGTTCCGTCTTTTCTGATTTTGTGATGTAAGACGTCACATATCGAGCCACAGCAATAGAGTTGTCAGCCACATATTGAATATCCATGTTAGCATTCCACATGGACAAAATGACTGGGTTGTAGTCATTTATGAATTTGGATTCCTCATTTCTTCTTAGGTTGTATGTATTTTTGGGTGATTTTCTTGTCACAGTATGTCGCAGAGAAGACATAAAATTGTTGACTCTCCCTTTCGATGTTACTGGACGTGGAAATGCAAAACGACATTTCGTGTAGAACTTGTCCTTGGATTTGTATTTTCGACGACAGTATTTCCCACAACGATGGGTTTGAAAGCGTAAAACTTGATGTCTTAAATTGTTTTCTTCTGTACTTTTCAGAACAGCACATGTAGAATACTGCTCAATGAAACTCATCACTTTCTCATCTGAATCTGTTCCAAATTTTGGTGCATCTTTAATCCATAGCAGCATATGTATATGAGGAGCACCTCTTGCTTGATACTCCTTTCTCCAAAAGAAATCCAACACCTCTCCAAGCGGAGGATTTTTTTTGTTTGTAATAAAAGACATCATAGCTTCAAACCTATGATTGAAATATCTGCATACATTAACTGGATCCAAAGAGCACAGTTCTCCAGGTGTCTTGTATTCAATATTTTCAATGTTTTTATTTGCCTCTCATAGAAATTCAAGTAAGTCTTCCCAAGCATACTCAGCACAGCTAAGAGTGAGGAACTATGTAGGAGTTCCTAAGTTTCTTAGCATACATTTCAATTCCCCATGACGACGGTACCAATACTCGTTAGTACCACGCTGACATGCCATGAGATTAATTAGCTGAGATTCCAAAACACTGTCTTGCAGTTTCACTTTATCCATAAAATCCCTTGCCGAAACATTTTGAAGATGTGTTCCACTTTTCAGTATATGGTTTACTGCATAGGAAAGTCCAGACAAATCACTCTCAAACAGTAGATGGAACAAATATGGAATGCATTGACGAAACCTTGGATCTTCTGCATATAATCTTGAAGTCCGGTATTCAGATGCAGGAATTTGAACAGGTCGGTCGTCATATCGTCCACCTTCACCTGTTGGAAATAACTGTGGACAACAACGAGCTTCCAAACTTTCTTCCCATACACTAATGGGACTTCCTTTGGCTTTTTTCATCTGAAACAAGTCAATACCATTCCCCATTACTTCTTTGGAATGCAACGGATGAACATAATAATGTTCATAAATTTCGTCACTTCTAGAGACATCAACTTTTTCTATTTGCCCAGCAGAGACATCAGTGTCGTCTTGTACAGTTGTTTCCTCTTCCCCCACATACACATTTTTATAGTACTGATTATTTTTTACCAGATACTACGTTGCCTTATTGACTTTCCTAACATCCACTAATTCTTGCCAGATATTCTTACTTTTTGTTGGAACACCATTAACTAGAATAACCAGAGGTTCCTCTTCTACTTTTTCGACACCAATTGTATCAATATTTTTCTTAAAATCTAGAGGCAAATAAACAACTCTTCCCTTTAATCCTCTCTGTAAATCTGAAGGAGGCAATTTCCCTGTCTTAGGCTCCATGCGAACAATAGCCTGAAAAGGATGCACACATTGAATCAGAATAGACTCATAGGTATTTAAATCCATCAATTCAGACGGAATGTCTACCAACTCCAGATTATTATGAACAACTCTAGCAGGCCTTCTGTTTTCATTTAATTTATTATAACAGTATTTACAAATACGTTGATCAGAACCCAAATCAAAACAATTTTCAACCAACAAATAAGTTGCAAAATCCTTCCACTCATTATTATTTATCTTTTCGCTTTTTACATATAATTCAACTAATCTAGTCTGATGCTTATAATGAGTTCGTTGACAACACACACAAGTAAAATTAGGCCTTTCACTTGAATTAACCTTAAACTTTGTAATTTCATTTTCAAATTTTTCTGTACTTAAAATTCTACATTCTCTTCTACATTTCCTTCTATTACTGTATCAATTTCTGCACTGACCTCTTTTTCACCAAAGTAACAAAACTCAATTTCATCACAAATGTTTTTGACATCTAATTCAGTTCCATGCAAAAGAGCACTGTTTAACTGTTTTAGTTTAAGTGCTGGACGTTTTGCATAATACAACCTTCTCACTAATTTCCTCACTTTATTATGATGCACTGCTAACATCCTAAAATGGTGAAAAACACTCTGACATACTTTTCTTGAAAGACAAGCCAGTGAATGCCCTTGCATACCTGTTTTTTCTCTCACTCTAAACGGATCTAACTCTTGTAAAATGTTCATTTTTTGTTTCACACTTTTCTTAGTATATGTCCGTAAGAAAGTGCGAAACAAATCAAATACTACTACAATTCCAAGTATACACTGGAGCCTTAGGACATCTCCCTAAAACTTCATCAGCTAACACCTCTTCTATATTTCTCGGCACAATCTCTTCTTTTTCAACCGGACAACCGTCCTTCACCTCATATGCTCGACCACTGGTGTCAACTGCATGCACCAGATCATTATCCTGAAAGTAACTTTCTTCATTAAAAAATGGCTCATAACTTGAACTATGCTTCCATTCTCCAGAAAAAACATCACAAAAATGAGTCCGATTAATTACTCTCCTCCACTTACATTTTGATTTGAACACATTGATTACCTTATTGAGTGTACGAATTCTATTCATTACTAAACTAAACAATTTATTTTTCACTTTAAATGCTTCATCCACAATCTTAACTATGTTTTTTTTCTTGTAAAAAGCGGTCTTTTTTGATACCTTTTTACATTTTTTAATAAATTAGATATAATTCTGTTATAAAACATTCGTCTACGAATTTCAGTACATTGATTTCTCCTTTTTTTGTTGTAGACAGTATCATCTCCTTGTACAGGTCTAAAATTTTTAAAGGGACACACTGTCTTCTTTCTAAGTACAGGTGTCTTATTCTTGTTTAAAAATACACGTTTTTTTTTACATTTCAATAAGTTCCTGAGAAAAATTTTTGTTTGCTTACCAGGAGCATTCTTTTTTTTCTCTGAAGATTTTGTTTTGGTTGAGTCTTGTTTTCCTTTTTCCTTAGACCTTAAATTTTTATTATAAAGTTTTTCACGTCTTTATTTAGAAGGCATATTTTTCTTTCTTTGTATAGATGATTATAATCTGTGGTAAACAAAAAATAACATATTATAGACCACTACAAACATATTACATAGCAATTACAATAAGTAAATGATATAAACACTAGTATACAACAAACGACTGATTTACATTACATGTGCTTTGCTTTGTGTCAAAAACGATTTACTAATTAATGTTATGTATTGCTTATATATAGGTGGCCTGTTTTTGGCCTATAGAGACAGTGAAATAATATGAGCAGAGACACACATACTGCTTCCATATTTGTAAAGACATCAACTAAGCATATTATTCACCAAGATCTATTTAAAATCAAGCTTGACTCACAGTGTGATCTTAGACACATGACCAGGATGTTACAGTAATCTACCACATCTGTCTCTGCAAGCAGTATGTGTGTTTCTGCTCATATTATTTCACTGTCTCTACAGGCCAAACACAAGCCACCTATATATAAGCAAGACATAACATTAATTTCTCATTACATATAACATCCTGGTCATGTGCCTAAGATCACACTGTGAGTGAAGCTTGATGCACCCATCAGTGTGATCTTAGACACATGACCAGGATGTAACATGTAATCTACCATGTCTTTAAAAAACATGTGATTCCATATTTTTAAAGACATCAACTAATCACATTATTCACCCAGATCCTTTTAAAATCAAGCTTGACTCACAGTGTGATCTTAGGCACATGACCAGCATGTTACAAGTAATCTACCATGTCTGTCTCTGCAAGCAGTATATGTGTTTCAGGTCATATTATTTCCATGTCTCTACAGGCCAAACACAGGCCACCTATATATAAGCAAGACATAACATTAATTTCTCATTACATGTAACATCCTGGTCATGTGCCTAAGATCAATGCAGTACCTTATGGGAACGGGTAGTCATTTGACAAAATGGCTGACTGCTGGAATACGAGGGGGCAGGGCTGACCGCCTACAGCCTCTGATGTTATGCTGGGAGGTGGATTTAGGAAGAAGGTTGAGTGACAAGGAATGGGGGCTGGTGCTGAGACTGCCAAGGAAAGTGTCCCGAAACCCTAAGTTTAAATTCATACAATTAATGATCGTACATAGGGCATACCTAACTCCACACAAGATACACGTAATGTTCCCGGAAACAGCTGACAACTGCCCCAGATGCCAACAGGAAGATGCAGGCATAATGCACATGTTCTGTGATTGCCCTAAGCTGGGACACTATTGGGTACGATACACCGCATTTTGAATGACATAGTGCCAGGTAGACCTTACACATCCGGTTCTTATTGTTTGCTGGGGCTAGGCAACAAAGAGAAAAAGAGAAGTGTGGATACCAGATTCGTAGACCTGATACTGTTATTAGCGGAGAGGGCGGTGGCGATGAGATGGAAGTCGGCTAGGCCCCCGGAAGTAGAGACCTGGAGTGGGGAGGCGATCAGGTGGGGCAAAGCTGAGGGGCAGGAACTATATAGGGAAGAGCGCAGAGGACTCAGGAAACATCCCATCTCATTAGAGTGGAATGCATTACTCCTAGCATTTGAACAGGGCGTACAGGACCATGGGGACTAGAACAAGGCTACTGCCCGACGCGGGGGAACAATGTGCGAAAGAACGGACATGCCCAAAAACCGAGAGCCGAGAAGCGGACCTAGATAACACAATCTGTTGTAATTTATGTTGTATACATGGGGACCGATATTCCCGACAGATGCCAACTAAAACATAGAGATTGAAACCAAACCACCATAGACCTAATTTGAGGACTGAGTAAGTGCCGGGGAGGGGAGGGTTAAGGGGTGGGTGTTTGGGAGTTGTGGGTTATTATTATTAGCAGAAAATGGAAAATGATAATCCTGATTTACAATATTGAGTTGTTTGTCACGATGCTGAGACATACTGAACGGAAGATTGTACTGTATTGAGTGACCTTTATTGTCAATAAAGAAATAAAAAAAAAATGTGCCTAAGATCACACTGTGAGTGAAGCTTAATTAACTCATCAGTGTGATTTTAGGTATGTAATCTACCATGTCTTTAAAAAACTTGTACTTCCATATTTTTAAAGACATCAACTAAGCATATTATTCACCCACATCCATTTTAAATCAAGCTTCACTCACAGTGTGATCTTAGACACATGTACACGATGTTACATGTAATCTACCATGTCTTTAAAAACATGTAATTCCATATTTTTAAAGACATCAACTAATCACATTATTCACCCACATCCATTTAAAATCAAGCTTGACTCACAGTGTGATCTTAGGCAGATGACCAGGATGTTACATATAATCTACCATGTCTGTCTCTACAAGCAGTATGTGTGTTTTAACTCCTATAATTTCACAGTCTCTACAGGCCAAAAACAGTCCACCTATATATAAGCAAGACATAACATTAATTTCTCATTACATGTAACATCCTGGTCATGTGCCTAAGATCACACTGTGACTGAAGCTTGATTCATCCATCAGTGTGATCTTAAGCACATGACCAGAACTTTACTTGTAATCTACCATGTCTTCAAATAACATATACTACCATATTTTAATAGCAGTGTATCTTCATTAAATGAATCATATACCAGATTTCACATAGGCACAAAGTAAAGTGAGACACAAGAAAATAATACTCTTTAAGCTAATTGAGGCAAACTGTTACAAGGCACAGGTGACATTATTGAAAAATGTGAAAATGTTTTCTCTTATTTCAAACAGAAAGTCAATGTAATGCTTCTCCAAAATTTAAAAAGCAGACTTTTTTCCAGAAAAGATTTTGCATACTAAATCGTTTTTGACACAAAGCACAGCTGATTTAAATGACCACTACAGAAAGAAAGCAGAAACCTAACTCATTTTCAAAATACATTGCCAATATGCACCATTTTATTTTTAAACAACATTACAAAAAAAATGACACAAAATGCAAGAATAAAGAAGCACAATATGCTTCTTAAACTTCCCCATAGTGCATACAGCACTCTATATTTATTAAAAGAATCATTACTCACCTTTAAAAATGCTTTGAAAGATGTAGAACAGTGTCAGTCACACTCAACAGATTTTCCTAAGCAGAATCTCTGAATAATGCTTCTTTCACTGGAGCCTGAGAATAATGGCACAGATTCTTACTCATTTCAGACCCATATTCTTGTACATAACCAATCAAAATTGTTCCCACACAAATTCATAACCAAACTGCACATTTTAATTGGTTGTACATTTGAAGACTTTGAAACTCACATAACATTCACCCATCCCCCCAGTGCTCATTCACCTTGTTACCGTGGTAACTCCCTCCTAACCCAGCACACAGTTCAGAAGTTCATCATACTATGTTGCAAAAGAATACAGCAAGGGTGTTTGACCTCTCAATGTACTAGCGAATCAAATGCAATCTTTCTTTGAATGACTTTTTCTCAACCATTGAAATGACTTCTTTTAAAAAAAAAAAAAGCATGCACCCTAATTTTCTGTGAATATTTTTAAGAAAGCACCAATCATTTCTGGGTTTTCAAGTGCACTGAATCTCAACCATTTTCTTTTAATAATTCCTACTTTCAAACTGCCATTTCATTTCCACAACTCATCTGAATAGAAGCACATCTACCTTCAAGATGCCAAAAGTCTGGTTTGTGGGTCATAGCTATGTCTTCTGGAGTGAAAAATTTGCAAGCAACAGAGGGATTTACAACCTTGATTTACCAAATGTGGATATTGTGTGGATTGGACAGAGAGGATTAAGAAGTCACCAATTGAGACCATTCATAAAATCCTTTATGCATCTTCCACACCCTGACCTTATAATTGTGCACTGTGGTGGTAATGACTTGGGCACTTTGACTGGGGTAGGTCTGGAAATGCTTTTAAAGGACATCTTTGGGCAATTGATGTCATGTTTTCCAAAAACTGCCTGGGTATTTTCTAATATATGCCAAAGGCAAAAATGGAACTGGTCCAACCAATTTTGTCCACAGATTGAGAAAGCAAGGAAACATGTAAATAAATCTGTTTCTGCTTTCCTCAGAGACTATGGTATGGGTTCCATTTACCACAACAACTTGCATTACAACATGCAAGGCATCTATAGGAGAGATGGTGTACATTTTACAGATGAGGGGAATAGAGTCTTCATCTTGAATTTGAGACTCTGCATTGGTACCTACTTGTAGGTACAAAAAACACCCACATAACACAACAGCTCTTTTCAGAGCTAACATACCTCTAAACACTCTACATTATTTTTTTACTCAATTTTTTTACACTGTTTTTCCCCGTGGTGCGCTCTGGGTGCGCATACTGGAGAGCGTACCCGGGAACGCACCCAGCGCTTACCCCGCGAAATTTTTTTAAAAATTGTTTTTGGGCCCTTCAGGGTCCTTCTAAGCCTACCTCAAAAAACCTAGGGGGTCAGGGGGTGTCTACCCTGCCCCCTTTTAATCATTTCCCCCTTTCTTTTCCCCTCAGGTGTCTCGATTTTCTCGAGACACAAGATGGCGGATTCTCCGGAATGTTAAGAATAGTATAGTATAAATTGTTTTGTAACGCGCTCTGTTACTTGGGAGTACCCTGGCGCGATAGAAAAAAAGCGGGGGAGAGCAGCAAGGATCGACTTATGTCACACTTCTAAACAGATGGGTTTTAAGATTTTTCTTAAACTGGGCTACGTCTTGACTAGAGCGCAGAAGCAAGGGGAGGGCGTTCCAGGCACGGGCCACTACAACAGCAATAGATTGGCCACCCAACCTGGCTCGCCTAAACCGAGGAAGGGTCATTTTAAACAGCGAGGATGACCTAAGGGCTCTTGTAGGGACATAGAGAGTGAATCTCTTCTTCAGATAGGCCGGACCTTGGTCATGAGTGGCTCTAAATGCAAGCACTAATGATTTGAAAAGGATGCGTTGCGGTACTGGGAGCCAGTGAAGACCAGACATATGAGACCGAACGCTCTTCCATCTCGGAACATTACAAAGGAGACGGACAGCGGCATTCTGAATGACTAACAGCTGCTTAACCAGGTAAGCAGGAATGCCGCTAAACAGGGCGTTCGCATAGTCTAGCCTCGCTAAAATAAGTGCTCGGGCAACAGTCTCCCTAGCCTCTCTAGAAAGCAGTGGAAAAAAGATTCTGAGCATTCTTAAAGTAGCGAAGCATGTCCCAGATACTTTCTTTATGTGGTCCTCAAATCTTAGATCCTCCCCAAACCAGATGCCGAGATTTTTGGCCGGGCCACCCATCACCTTGGGACAGGGAATATTCGGGGGCCACAGTGAGTTCTTGAAACTGGGAGGGAAGGAGCCATAAAAGAGGACCTCCGATTTATCCTCATTGCATTTTAGCTGGGCCAAGGTTAGCCAGTGAAAAACTGAGGACAGGCAAAGCTGAACCGTTGCCGTGTCTAAGTGATCATCTGGCCAAGTGAAGAGTAGCTGCGTATCATCAGTATACCCTATGATTTTAGCCCCGTACTGTTCTGCTAAATAAACCAGGGGGGTGATGTATATGTTGAACAGTAGGGGGCTAAGAGTTGATCCCTGTGGAACCCCAGTAAGAAGTGGTTTGGGCTCAGAGGAGAAAGGTGGCATCCAGACCTGTTGTGTCCATGTTGACAGACATCATACACCCAATCAGCTTTCCGCTCGTGCACTCCCGTAGCGCGCCGGGTGCGCTCCTCGGTACGCGTACAGGTGAGCGCTCGGAACGCGCCTATTGATATATATGTTTTTTTGAAGTTGCTTTTCATAAAAGCCACTGGAGCAATTTCAAAGAAATATAGAAAAGGCCCTACTACATACCAGTACCTATCATTTTGCCAACTTTGGTGTAATTACATTCATCCGTTCGGGCTGTACCTTTGTCTAAATGTCCTATGGAAAATTGCATGGGGAAAACACATTTGAAAGTATTGAAATTTAGAACCAATCAAAATATTACTTTAGTTTTGAATTTGTGTGTGATGAAGTTTGATTGGTTATGTATATATCTTAAATGAGAGGAAAACACGGCCATTTTGTGATACTCCTGTCTGAGGTACTTTTGAGAGGAATTTTGGCTGCTCAATTTCTAGACTTTCAATTACACAGTACTTACTCTCCTACTTTCAAAAAGGTGAGTTGTTAATATCTAAGGGGAACTATGTTGTACACTTTAAGATAATTTGGAAAATGTTTTCTGTTATGTATTTACAGTCCTTCTGTTATAATTATGGATTAAGATAGGCTTCATCACATGCAGTGCTTTATATTTCTAGTTCCTGCCTGAAACTATACACTGTCCAATAAATTTTAAAGAACTAAATACTTGATTAAGCTACTTTTATGTTATGTATTACTAAAAACGATAATTGAAAGTGATTGCTTTTTTCTGCAATTTACAGCAAGAAATTTGAAATTAAAATGAATTCAAATGAGGAGACCAAGGAAATTTCATTTGAAATTTCAACGATATTTATTGAAATTCAAGATGACATGCATAATTTTTGGGATGACTTTCTTGACGAAGAATTATTCGAATGTTTGGATACAATAGAATCATCATGGCACACTTATAATGAGGACATTCCTGATCACATGATTGAAGAGGAAATTCCAGATGAGGACATGCTACAAGTTCTATTAAATTATGAAAATTCTGAACAATAAATTAATATTTACAAATTCAAAATTAGTTGACATATTATTCATTTTTATATCTAATTTATAAAGTAGTAGCGAAGTGATTGTATTGAAGTGAATTTTAGACTCTGCATCGGTACCTACTTGTAGATACTTAAATCACCCACATAACACAACAGCTCTTTTAGAACTACCCTACCTCTAAGCACTCCAAATTATTATTTTACACTATTTTCTTTCAATATTTTTCCCAGTGGTACGCTCTGGGTGCACGTACCGGTGAGCGTACATGGGAACGCACACAGCGCTTAGCCCGCAAAAAAAAGAAAAAAAAAAGGTTTTTTCGCCCGCAGGGGTGGGGGGCCTGCTACAGGTCCCCACTGTCCATTTATGCCAGCCTATTCATGGTGGGGTGGGACATTGTGATCCCTACGGCGCTGCCTGGTAGGCACCGCCACCATTGCAGGGATTGTGAGGTCCTCTGTCGCACCAGTGGATGTGTGTCAGTCAGTGTTTCTGACCGCCATCACACAGACAGCCATTGTAATATGGCAGGCAGGAAACCTGTCTCCGATGGTGGTGAGACTGCCACCGACTGGCTATCAGTGGCTGTTTCACCGCTTTCATAATTGGCCCTCTACTTATTAAAAAGTCATATTGATACTTTTATTGGGATGACTTATTTTGGGATATGTATAAGTAAAATATGTAGGAACTCTTGAATTTCTATTTAAACTCTATTTGTATTTGAAAGGTTACAATAAGTTACAATTGCTTATTGTTTAGCACATTGTATGGTTCAAGATACATTGGTATGGTAATAGTTAATTATGTAGGTTTAATGGTGACATGTTAGCCTAATTTAAGGTATATTGTAGTATTAATATAAAAATATGAATGTTTAGTTTTTTTGTAATTTTACTGATTTAAGCTATATGTGGGTGTTAATAGTTTATTATTTATGATTTGTGTGCAGTATGTATCTTTGACCTAAGCTTTACTGGAGTGGGAATAGCTAATTATTATTGTTTAGTGTCCACCTTCCTTGACCTGATATAGATTGGCTTGGGAATAATAAGTAAGTTATGCTTAGTCTATAGCAAGTTTCTTCACTAAATATAGATTGGAGTGGGAATAGTAGATTAAAGGGCTCATTACGATCTTGGGCGGAAAGCCTCTGCCCGATCTCAGGGCAGCAATCACCACTTCCCCCCGCTCTACAATGTGGCCATCCCGGGGCGGCAACTGGCGGAATCTCGCCAGCACCCTCCCACCCCCAAACACTGCTTTTCAATGTTGTTGACGTGGGGTGGCAAACGCAGGGAACACTACGGACAACCAAAGGGCTAGCTACACCACTGAAATTGTGTGGTCCTCAAAAGAGTCCACATGAAGCCAGCAGCAGAAGGAAGGTAGCCTGAAGTTTCACTCACCTCGGACTGCCTTGCTTCATGCTCCTGGGCCCTTAGTTGATGCTCCATTCAACTCCAGCTTCGAAATAATAAGTACCTGTCTGAGGGCTTGCAGCTGCCTTTTAAAGCTGCGCTGCAGATTGCTCTTCAGGGTTTCGTTTTCTTTCCTTTCACCTTCGATCATGGCTGTTCCTTTCTTGATTCCTTTCTAATTATTTCAATTCTTTGTGTTTTTTTGTCGTTTGAAGTCATTTCATTTTCATATTCTTTTACTATAAAAATAATGTATTCTGGATGGAGGTTAGATTCACCTACCCCACTGATTTGGACGGATCAATTTCCTTATTAATTTCCAAATCATGTTGTCTGACATTCCAACACTTTTTTAGTTGAGAGGCAATTCACGGTTTGCCAATGGAAGAAAAATAATGAGGTCACCCGTGGGGCTGCTTAAAATTTCAGGATTTGACTGACCTTACAGACATTGACCGGGTGGGGGCCATGTTTCATAAGTCTCTGTCCAATGCCCTGGACATTGTGGCCCCTTTAAAAAAAAAAAAGAAATGACACAATGTAAACACCAGCCTAAATGGTACAATGACGAGCTTAGAAGAGAGAAACAATAGCGTAGGTAAGTCGAGAGAGCCCGGCGTCTGTCCAAATCTCGTCAGGACAAACGCTCTTACAAACATTCTGTTAGACATGACAGTTAAGGAGGTCTTTCTTCAAACATGTTTCCTTCTTCTCTCCTGTTTTGCCGTAATTTTTTTTGTTGGGTTGATGACTCTGTGCACTTTAACATTGCTAACAAGTGCTAAAGTGCTTGTGCACATTCCTTTAAACATAGTAACATTGGCTTACACCCAATTGGCACATGTAATTTACTTATAAGTCCCTTGTGAAGGGGCACTGCATGTACCCAGGGCCTGTAAATTAAATTCTACTAGTGGGCCTGCACCACTTTATTGCGCCACCCACTTACTTAGCCCTTTTAAAACAAGTCTCAGGCCTGCCATTTCATCCTGTGTGCAGCTTTAGGACTCTAAACAGCCCTTAGGGCAGGATATTGAAGTGTATTTAAAGCATTGGACATGTACTTTCAAGTTTTACATGTCCTGGAAGTGAAAAAACGCTTATTCCTTTTCCACTACTGCAAGGTCTACCTCTCATTCAGGATAACATTAAGTTTCCTTATACATTTATTAAGCGATATCATGTGTGTGAGAACAGGTAGGAAAGCCTTGTTTATACTCAAAATTAATTCAAATATGAAACCTCCTTTAATATTGAAGCTGTATTATGTCACAATTCTGAAAATTTAACTTTCTGAAAGATGGCATTTTCCTATCCTAACCATTTGGTGCCTGTATCCTGAGTCACAAGACTAGGTGTAGTTGGCAGTTGGCCTTTGAGTGTTCCTCCCAGACAGTGATACAAAGGGGTACTAGGTGCTGACAGGATTGGCCGTCTGCAAGGATGGGAGTGATGAAGCTGTACACAACCCCACTTACATTCTAAAGGGGCTGCCTAAGCACACTGGCAAAGGAGTGCAACTAGCCTTTTGTCACCCAAGACATCCTGGTAACAGGGCAGGGAGGAAGGACGTTCAAGAACCATTTGTGGGGGTAGAACTCCAGAGGTTTCTTCCACTTAAAAGCTGGCACCAGGTATAAAAATAGGACCCTCAGACTCACTGTTTATTAGACTCCTGAACCTGTGGAAATGACAAAAGTAGGACCACCCTGCTGCAAGAGTATTGCCCAGCTGCTTGAGGTCTGCCTTGCTTTCTGAGAAGGAAGACTGGACCTTCTCACTTCAGACCAGTCCAACCCGAGTGACTCCAAGGGTAAGGTGGCTTACCTCCTGTTCTTGGCTAGAGGGACACAACAATCTTCAGCTCACCTGCTGCACTCAACCCGCCTGGACCTGCAGCTGGGCCTGCCTGAGCCTTCAGGCCTCTGCTGGAGCAAGTTCCTGATCCCCTAGAGGCGCTTCCCCAGTTATTGGACCAATGGCTGGCATCAGTTGAGCTCCTCCTATGAAGAAAGGCCGAAATCCTGAAGTTTTTTGAGTCTTCGCAATCGTGAACTCACCCTTTCGTGCCAAGTTCTTGCCACCCTTCGCTGATTGCAAACGCGAAGCTCTGATGGACCTGAATCTTCGCGCTATAGCGACCACCAGTTATGACTGGCAATGTGAGGTCTGCACTTCATGCTACAGGATCATCAATTAAAAGCTCCAGCAATGCACTTCCACAGCGCCCTTCAGGATATCTGTTCTGCAGTGACAATCGTCTGCGACCCTTGGTCTGCTATTCACATTGCAGAGATGCAAATCCCTGTTACTCGTGGCATCCTCTTTAATGAATTGGGCATATTGCGCCAGACTTTTAGAAGGTACCATTTTTCAGTGGCACTAACCGGGTTTTGTATTCAGCCTGTGCTCCATAGCAGTCGACTTGAACCTGAGACTTTCCCTCAGTCTAGCAAAACCAGATAAACGTGAGTGGTGCTTTGTCCATTAAGGCACTATATTTACCTAAAACTTTTAAATTGCAATTCTCCAATTCTACTGCTTGGATATTTGTCATTTTTGCCTTAAACTATTTATTACATTTTACTCTATTTTATCTACATTTGTGTGGGATTTTTCTTGTGTTGTGTTTTTACTTGTTTGCTACTTAAGGGCTGCAAAACTACTTTACACATTGCCTCTAAGTAAAGCCTGACTGCTTTTGTGCCAAGCTACCATAGAGTTAAGCACAGGTTAACCAGTGACTTGTGTGTATCGCCCTGACAGGAATTGTGGTTGTTGCTTGAGAAGGGTTCAGCCGCCCAACCAGAAATCCAGTTTTTCATACACTCCATAGGTGTTTATCATAAACACCTAAGACTGGCACGTGGGAGTTTCCTGGATAATAGGATTCAGTAGTCTGGTTCTTCTGCTGAAGAGATGTTTAATACCCTTAAAGAATTCACACAGGCCAACTTTTACACGTCATCAATTCCAGACTTGCCTGAACTGTGTGAATCATTGTGACTTCATTTTCATGTTAAGATTAATAAAATGTGGCAGATGTACCATTATACTAATTTCTCCCTCCCTCAAGCTCCCTTTTTTTTATCCTTCCCTTCCCTCCTTTCATTTAATATTCCCTACTGATATATCCTGGTTATCACGCAATATATATTCTGCTGCACATGGCGGTACTGCAATACTCAGCTGACTACAGGCTACTTTTGTCATAATACCTTTTTTAGATCTTCATACTTTATGTTTGTTGCTAATAATTAAGGGGCATTTTATGAAGAACGACGTTAAAATTGTCGCCGGTTTAGCGGCAGAAAACCTCCGCTAAAGAGGCAATAATGGGCTTGATAATATGCCCTGGGGAATTCCAATAGAAGCCCATGTTCACACCAGAACACCGTTCTTGATAATATGCCCCTTAATGTTTCAGAAGATTTACAAAATTTACATCCTGTCGAATTGTTTCTGGTTGCACTCATATCAATCAATCAATCAATCATGCCATTTGTATAGCGCACTACTCACCCGGGAGGGTCTCAAGGCGCTTGGGGGGGATATGCTACTGCTCGAACAGCCAGGTCTTGAGTTGTTTCCTGAAGGCGAGATGGTCCTGGGTCAGCCGAAGGTGGATGGGGAGGGAGTTCCAAGTCTTGGCAGCCAGGTAAGAGAAGGATCTTCCTCCCGCGGTGGCTCTTCGGATGCGTGGTACGGCTGCGAGGGCGAGGCTGGTGGACCGTAGCTGGCGGGTGGGCGTGTAGAAGGTCAGGCGGTCATTGAGGTACTTGGGGCCCAGGTCATGGAGAGACTTGTGTGCGTGGGTGAGGAGCCGGAACGTGATCCTCTTGTCGACGGGGAGCCAGTGCAGGTTCCTCAGGTGGCTGGAGATGTGGCTGCGTCGGGGGACATCCAGGATGAGTTGGGCGGAGGCGTTCTGGATGCGCTGGAGTCTTTTCTGTAGCTTGGCTGTGGTTCCGGCGTAGAGGGCGTTTCCGTAGTCCAGTCGGCTGGTGACGAGTGCCTGGGTGACAGTCTTCCTGGTCTCGGTCGGAATCCAGCGGAAGATCTTGCGAAGCATACGCAGGGTGTTGAAGCACGATGAGGAGACGGCGTTGACTTGTCTGGTCATCGAGAGGGAGGGGTCCAGGATGAAGCCCAGGTTGCGTGCATGGTCGGTTGGCTTGGGTGCGGTGCCCAGGGCTGGGGGCCACCAGGAGTCGTCCCAGGCGGAGGGCGGAGATCCCAGGATGAGGACTTCCGTCTTGTCCGAGTTCAGTTTCAGGCGGCTGACCTTCATCCACTCGGCGACGTCTTTCATCCCTTCGTGTAGGCAGGTTCTGGTGGTGTCGGGGTCTCTGGTGAGGGAGAGGATCAGCTGGGTGTCGTCGGCGTAAGAGATGATGTTGAGGTTGTGCTGGCGTGCGATGGCTGCGAGAGGTTTCATGTAGATGTTGAAGAGGGTGGGGCTGAGTGAAGATCCTTGCGGGACGCCGCAGATGACTTCGGTGGCCTCGGAGCGAAACGGGGGGAGGCGGACTCTTTGTGTTCTTCCGGCAAGGAACGAGATGATCCACTCCAGTGCCTTCTCTTGGATACCGATGTTGCTGAGGCGCTGGACTAGGGTGCGGTGGCAGACCGTGTCGAACGCAGCGGAGAGGTCCAGGAGGATGAGGGCCACTGTTTCCCCCTTGTCGAGCAGGGTCCGGATGTCGTCGGTGGCTGCGATGAGGGCGGTCTCGGTGCTGTGGTTGGCTCTGAAGCCGGACTACGAGGGGTCGAGCTGTCACATCTTTTTCGCACTAAGATGAGTACTTTTTCTGATACTTCCCCAACTGCAATTATTGTTACATGGTTTTCATAACACTGACATGTGCATTGTGTGTAACATTTTGTATGTATGTATCACAATATACTTCGATTGTATGCCTTTTGTTATAATTACAATAAAATACTTGAACATAAAAAAAGATTATTGAAATGTATGAGGATCTTAACTATCAGGCAGAGCCTCTACATAGCGAAGTGTGGTACCTTCTCCCACCTCCTGATACACCGTGTCAGCTGGAAATATTTGCCCAATCTTTTCTTGAGGAAGTTTGGGATCTAATTTCCTCATTCAAATCTTGATCTCCCGACTATCCATGTGCAGCTCATCTCTTTTCTTCTTTCCCATCATTCTTTGTACCATATTTTACTGACCTTTGCAATCTTTCACTAAAAATGGCCAGGATAGCAAGAGCATGGAAACATGCATGTTTCCCTTAGTTGAACAAAAAGCTACAGTTGACCTTGCCAACCTCTCTAACCAGTAGCGGCTGGCATGTATGGAGTGTGGTTGGTAGTGGGAGAAGAATAAAAGTAAATAAAATAACTACACTTACCTTCCTGGCGGGATATCCTCTTTGCTCCTTGTCTTCTGAAGGCAGGCAGGCTTCAAAGCTGGACCCAGGAAACTGCACTAACCAATCCTAATGCTGCTCTCATGCAGCATGAAAGCAGCACCTGGATTAGAGGGAGTGGCCTCCTCTGGCACTCCCCAGGGATCACTGATTTATTATCGAAAAACATCAACATACAAAAATATTGCTGCAAAAATATCGAATACAAAAATATCGCCATCCTATACCTAAACAATATTTTACACTAATATCGATACATAAATATCGTCGTGATAAATATCGTTAACAGAAATATCGAGTGCAATATTATCGACAACAAAATTTTCGAAAAAGGGTAATTTAAAATGAAACACTACAATAATATTGATTACACTAATATCAACTTACAAATATAATTATAAAGAATACAAAAAATATTGATAATTGACCATTAGCGCACCACATGCAGCGCTTCTACTCTGCGCGAACTTGCCTGCTGCTCTTTTGAGCTTTTAAAATACCCGTTTTTTGTATTTTTGTATATTTGAGTTTAAATTGTTTCCCCTGTTTTTAATTTACTTGGCCCTCGCCTACCTGTAACTGCATCATCTTACTTGCACTGTAATCGGTGGAACCACCGCTCTTTGCGGGTCCCTCGCCCTTGTTTGTTGGTTGGCGGTCATCTTTGGTTGGGGAAGAGGGTGCACGCGCTAGTCCTCTCTCTAGGAGGCGACTAGTGCTTAAAATCAGCCATGCCCACGCGCAGCGGAGACGCG
Source organism: Lissotriton helveticus (assembly GCF_964261635.1). Classification (NCBI taxonomy): domain Eukaryota; kingdom Metazoa; phylum Chordata; class Amphibia; order Caudata; family Salamandridae; genus Lissotriton; species Lissotriton helveticus. The sequence continues at coordinate 641,808,226 of NC_136065.1, read as the reverse complement.
CAGCGGGGATGCCGGAATATCGCCGGAGTTTCGCCAGAGTCAAGCCCGTCTGTGCCCGTCCGGGCCCAGACGGGCTCAGGGCATGCCACTCTGCTCAATCCACCCAGACTTCTGGCCCCCCCCACAGGTATTCACGGGATTCACTGCTCTCGCTTCGCGCGCCTAAACTGCCTAGTTGCCGTTACTACTGGGTTGAGGGTACTGCTTTTAAACATTGTTATGGATGCCGTTTATCTAAGAGCTGTGTGATTTCAAATTCACTCACTATGGCTTTGCTTAATTGCAGATCACTGCCTTGTCACGCGTTGGAAATACACTCCCTCCTTTTGGACCACTGTCTGGATGTGTTATTCCTGACGGAAACGTGGTTGACCGCGTGTTCTGGTCCCGACATTGTCAACGCTCTCCCGCCGGGATACCTCATTTTCCATCTTGATAGGCCGGATGGGAGAGGGGGTGGAGTGGCTATCGTGTATAGAGACACACTTGTGTGCAAAGCTGTAGATTGCGGTATTACCAACGCTGAAAGCTGTCATTTTTCCCTCGGCATATCTTCTTCCGTTTCCATCTCTGGCCTCCTTTTGTATCGGCCTCCTGCTACGCTGGGGAATTTTGTGGACTCTCTTATTGAGGCCATCATTCCATTAGCTGCTGCCTCGTGCAACTTTGTACTTCTTGGGGATTTTAATCTTCACTTCGATGACCCCAATGATGTAGTAGCAAGAGATTTATTGAGCTCACTTGGTGCTCTTGATCTTCACCTCGCTCATATGGGAGCTACTCACAACAGAGGTCATCAGCTTGATGCTGTCTTTGCTAATTCTGCCAACCTGCAAGCCCTCCAGATGTTGTCCCTTCCCTGGACGGATCACCACCTTATTCCTTTCAGTTGGTTGTTGAAGAACCGGGGAGATCCCGTGCCTAGACAACATACTGTGGAACGACTCTGGTCGAAGCTGCCGGTTGACAGTTGGGTTGAAGAGCTAGCTATAACTCGCCCTGACCCTGTAGATGACCCCAATATTGCTGATCAACACCTGGCTAATTGGCTCACTAACTCTCTTGATCTACTGATTCCTAAAAAAAGGAGGCTTATCAGGGAGAGAAGAATCGCTTCTGCCCCCTGGTACACTCCGGAACTTAGGAGTTGTAGAACTTCTTGCAAAAGGCTTGAACGTGCCTGGAGGAGAGAGCAGACGGAAGAAAGCCGGGCTAATTATAAAAGAGAGATGAGGAAATACAAAAGTGCACTGAAGGATGTCAAAAAGAATTTCTTTAGTGATAGGATTGAGAGGGCAAGTAATTCTCCAAGAGAATCGTTTAAAATTTTTAAAGAACTTTTGAAAGCCCAGGTCCCGCCAGTCGTGCATGCCAATCCTAAAGACAAATGTGAAGAGCTGGCTAGTTTCTTCCATTCAAAAATAGATACAATCCTATCCTCTCTGCCCGTTATGCCTCAAATCTCTGAACCGGCTGCTGGTCCAATAAGCTGTTTGACCGAACTTGTCTCCTTTGGCCCCTTCTCGGAAGAGGAGGTTACAAAGGTCTTGTTGGAGATGAAGAGTGGATCTCCGAGTGATCCAGTCCCTATGAAACATCTTAAACTGGTGGCTAACACTCTGTCAGCTCCGCTGACCGACCTTATTAATCTTTCTCTCTCTCATGGCATAGTCCCTCAGAGATGGAAAAGGGCAGTAGTAAAAGCCCTACTGAAAAAACCAGGCTTGGATCCCTCCAATTTGACCAACTTCAGGCCAATCTCGCTTCTGCCGGGGTTTTCTAAAATCGCCGAGAAGCTGGTTAACCGTCAGCTTTCCTACCATCTTGAGTCCAACCACCTGTTGGGAGACTCCCAGACTGGTTTCCGTCCCGGCCAGGGAACGGACACGGCCCTGCTGGCGGTAGTGGAGGAAGCAAGGAGCACTCTTGATGCTGGAGGATCAGTGGCAGTGATCCTCCTGGACCTGAGTGCTGCCTTTGACACCGTGAGTCATCAGGTGCTCCTCCAACGCCTGTCAGAGGTAGGTGTCTCAGGGACGGCCCTGAAATGGTTGGGATCCTTCCTCTCCAACCGTTTCTACCAAGTCTGGGAAGGGGCAGAGCAGTCTTCCCTATTCCCTCTTCAATGTGGAGTCCCGCAGGGCTCATCGTTGAGCCCTACTTTGTTCAATGCATACATGACTCCACTTGAAAGAGTGGTAGCCCCCTCGGGGTTGAAGATCATCAGCTATGCTGATGATACTCAGCTGGTGGTGGGCCTCACTCAGCTGGCGGAACAACCCAATGTGTTACATGACTGCCTAGCCAATGTCTACCATTGGATGTCCAACTCGGCTCTAAAGCTCAATGGAGGAAAAACTGAGCTGATGCTCTTGGGCAACTCCAGTCCCTCCATTATTGCCAGCTGTTGGCCCCGGTCTCTTGGCGATCCACCATCCCCCAAGAAGGAGATCAAGTCCTTGGGAGTATGGTTGGAGGAAGATCTGTCCTTTAGGACTCACGCCAGGAAGACCGCGGGGGTTTGCTTCGGTCTACTGAAGTCAGCCCGAAAGGTGCTACCACTGCTTCCGGATCCAGCTAAGAAGCTTTTGATGCGTGGTTTAATCCTGTCGAGGCTCGACTATGGAAATGCCCTGTTTCTTGGCGCCCCCGAAGCGACCTTTAAAACCCTCCAACAGGTGCAAAACGCAGCCGCCAGAGTCTTGATGGAGATCCCTAGAAGGCAGTCTGCTGCCCCGGCCCTCAAAGCGCTTCACTGGCTCCCTGTTAAGGAGCGGGTGAAATTCAAGGCGCTGTGTACGGCCCATAAAATTCTACATGGCAAAGGCCCCCCCATCCTTTTTAATATGGCCCGTCCTTATAAACCTCCACGCCTTCTGCGCTCGGACCAGCAACATCTTTTGCAATCTGCGAGAGTTAAGAGAGCTCGGACTGGGGGCAGGCGTTTTTCGGTACAGGTGGCATCTCTGTGGAACTCTCTGCCCCTTAAGATTCGCTCAGAGCCCAAGATCCTACTATTCAGGAAACTCCTAAAAACCTATTTGTTTCCTCAGTAGTGAGTAATCGAGTCTCTCCTTCTTGGTCTGTCGCGCCGGGATGCCCCCGGGTAAGCTGAGCGCGTTACAAGTTTCATATAATAATAATAATAATAATAACTATTCAACATTTAATAAACACTCCTTACAACTATTGAATAATTTATTATATTCCCAAAAAATATTATAAACTAATACCAACATATAAAAATATTAATATAATTAAATCAAATATAATACATTTATAAAAAAGCTAATAAATATAAGTAATCACCCCAAAAATATATACACAAGAGACGTGGTCTCGAAACAAGTTGAGTGGAATTGCCATTTTGCTAAAAAAAAATACTGCTGTTTTGCAATTTGAGTTCGTGGAGCTGTGTTTTTCGGGTGTAGGTTCCCGCCCGTAAAAATGCCGTAGTACTGCTGTATAATTCTGAGGTTCGCCCCCTTTACCACGAGCCGCCGTTGTTGGAGGCGGGGACATGGGGTTCTCGGCGCTCTGCAGAGAGTAGTTGTTTGGATAATAAATTACATATATAACATAAACTACAATTACTTACCTTTTAAAATACAATTATTTACAAATATGTTTTAATAACAACATATAAAATATTATAAAGAACAAACAACACATATATTTACCTAATCACAAATTAACTGCTACAAAATTTTAAAAAAGTATCTCAACCAATGATTTCAAACTAAAAGAACACAAATCAATTAAAACTGAGAAGTAATCAAGTAAACACTATAAAAACCAAGATTTAACTTAAGTAAAATTACTGTTTATCCGCCAAACACGGAGGGAGAACGTTACTTTGCTGGAGAGAGAGAGAGAAGGAATACCTGCAATACCTACTATAACAAGCACTACTGCAACACAGGTAAGAACATTTTTTTTTGTATTATTATAAATGCCTCTACCTCCTTAACTTAACTACCTAAAGTAATAAAATGTCTTCTTCTTTTAAAAACCAAACTAAAGTTGCTAACATCACCAGCAAAAATAATACAATGCAAATGTTATTAAATACCTTCTCTAATTCTACATTAAAGAAAGCATTGTCTTAAAAGTGCAACTTTACATATAAATAAATGTACTTTTTCTAACTTGAATACATGTTTTAAAACTGAAAACAAAACTAATAAGTATATATTTTTTTCACAGCTTTCACAAACTGCATTTACCAAAGAACAACCACCAAATCAAATGTATCTACTACAAAAAGTAAGTATTTTGCCTGTGTAAATGCATTTCTGAGACAAAGGATTGAACAAAAATATTTAATATAATTCACATAAACAATGTTCTAACCATCTACAGAAAATACAACTGTGAAAAGAAAAAAGCTGCAAAAAAAGCCATCAACAATACAGAAAAATCAACAATGTTAGTATTTTCTTTAAGTCACTAAAAAACAAGCTTTTTTGTATTTTTAAAAGCATATTTACATTTTCTCAACACATATGTATATGTTTTCAAAGAAATACCATATAAATGGCTGAAGAAACAAGCTTTCTTACATCTCAAAAAGGAAAATTAATGGTATGGTATATGGGTTATACCTATACGCAAGAAAAGGTGAAAAATAATAAGACACATTGGAAATGTAGCAAATACTATTCAACTGCATGTTATGGTCGAGCTACAACTATAGACAATAACGTAGTGAATGTTATAGAGCACAACCATCCGTCCAATGTAACCAAATTAGAAGTAAGGGAAGCCTTAGAAATAATTCGACAAGCAAGCACATGCTCTCAACAAACAAGCACTGAAATATTGAAAATATATTAATAAAAATAAAATATAATATGCTAAATAATAAAAGCATTATGTAATAAAATGTACAATGTTTAAATTTATACCACCTCCACAACTTTTATAAATTCTAATGTAAAAATGTGTAAACAAAGTTAATAAAAATATCTTGATGTGTAATAAAAGTAATATACAACAATATCTTGATGTGTAAATAAAAGTAATATACAACAATACAAAATTTACTGTATATTAATGGAAAAATTATGCTATTTTACTTTACCATTATTTTTTTATCAAAACAATTTGAAATGTAGAAGTATCAAATACATTTATACATCAATGTAATAAAATATAATTTGCAGAACATATATAAAATAACATGTTACAATATCCTAATAAAATGTTAATAAACAAAACAAGGTGTACTTTTTACAATATTATAATAATTTGTAAATGTAAAATAAATATCATAATTAACTATCCTAACGCCAAATCAAAATAAAGTCAGGGCAAATGCTGGATACTAAACTATAATAACTTAATATTCTAACTCCAAATCCAATAAAACTCTGGGAAAATGCTGACTAGTAAACCAAAATAATTTACTATTCTAACTACAAATCGAAACAAGTGGGCCCATTAGGATCACAGGCAGATCACCACCGCCCGCATAGCTGTGGCAATCCGCCCGTGATCCGACCCCGCCCGCCACCCATTTGCTCCCGCCATATTACTATGGCGGGGGGGACCGCGGCGGACGGAAAGACCGTCTGTCGCTTTTCCGCCCGGTCAATGCGGTGGCTGTGTCTGTTAGACACCGCCAGCCATATTAACATGAGTGCGGAAAGATGCAATGCCATTGAAAAAGGTACTTATAGCAAACATTAAATTAATAGGTGCCAAATCTCTCAAACACAAAGGTGAATAGGACAATTGAAAAAGAATTATACGACCTTGCATATATTGTTATAGATCAGAGGTCTTCAAACTTTTGTAGGCTGAGCCCCCCACAGCCGATTTTTTTAAATGTCGGGCCCCCCGCCACCTGACACAAATTTCTGGAATCTCGTACACCACATAACTGACCGCCACCTTCATATCCCGGGCCATATCCGGCAAATAATGTCCAACACAATAAGTGTTAGGCTAACTGCAGGTTTGTGAGTGGGTGTGGTAAAATGACAGAGGTGTCCACCTTTCCAGCCTCTCAGAGAAACGCCTGATACTCGATGCGGCCAGTCTGCCTTGCTACCACCCTCCAATGGTGCCCCTCATCTTCGCATAGACCGTCCCTCATGTGTATTTGATTTCTTTTATAGTGCTACTCTTTCCAAGTATGTACTCAGGGTGTTGGAGTGCTTTACATCACACACATATTATATAAAGATAATGACTCATATACATGTGAAAGTCAATGTTCTGAAGATAATGGGGCTACAAGGTGCAATCATTCTTTCATCCATCATTCAGTCTTTCACCATTCATTCATTACACCATGTCCTTCTATCTGTGTGCCCATCCATGGCCACACATATTCAACCATTTGCACACCTATCCATCATATATCCTTCAATCAATCGTTTCACTCATCCATCCCTTCATCCACCCTTTCACCCTATCCATCTGTATACTCATCCATCCATTTACCCTTTCACCCATCCAGCCATTCTTTCACTTACTCATCCATCCATTCAGTCACCCTTCCACCCATTCACCCTTTTAGTCATCCATCCATCCTCCCTTTGTCTCTCCATCCCCCTTTCTCTTAGGCATCATCCAGCCTTCCATCCACCCACCCAACCATCTACTCATCCACTCATGAATCCATCCATTGACCCTATCACTCATCCATCCTCTCTCATCCATCCACCCTTTCACTCCTTCTAACATCCCTTTCACTCACTCATCCATCCTTACGTCCACCCTTTCATTCGTCCATCCACCCTTTCACTTATCAATCCATCATTTCTCTCATCCATCCACCCACACATCCATCTATTTATCTTTTCTCTCATCCATCCACCCTCCCATTCACCCATCCATCCTTTCTCTCATTATCCATCCATTCCCCCTTTCACTAAACTACTCTGTCATCCACCCACCCCTTCACTTACTCACTCACCCACCATCGAAAACTGGGCAGCACTAAATTGCCCAGCAGTATATTAGGTTGCAATTCCATTACAAAAACCCACTCCACTTACCTGTTGGTGATCTTCCAAGGCGTCAAGAGAGCAGCAAACTACTTCACTGCGTGAAATGAAGTGCTTCTTGCCAAAATAAAGAAGATCCAACGAAGCAGGTTTGAAGATAATTTGATGATTTATTTAAGTATAATTAAGTCACCACTGGAGGGCGTCATTCCTCCTTGAAGTCCAAACGGAATCTGTAAGTTGAGACCGTTTATACTTCAAGGAGGAGGTTGGAAGCACGAGAATGCTTTTTCAACCCCTGCTTGTTTAAATAATAATTACACAGCATGTGCGTATAACTATTGCGCACATGCCAATAACAGAATGAACACACATGAAAGCTCGTGAAGATAAGGCAAGCTTAAACAATAACTAAGTACAGAAAGTGTGTACAATACCATATTACATTGCGCTGCGGTAAAACCACGAAACAAACAGCAGGAATGATGAAACAAGTTGGTGTATGCTGCAGTTACTTGCAAGCAAATTTCGCGGCACTTCCTGCCTGCAGCCTCATTAGTGGAACGTCAGTGGTGACGTTGTTGATTGGGCTGCTGTTCCGGAGCTGGCCAATCTAAATTACCCATTTGAAATGGGTAAAGAATACCGGAAAGAAAACGACTTGCGACGTGGAAAACAATGGAAAGAATTTAGGACGGCGTCGCGCCCCCCCTGGGATGGCGTCGTGCCCCCCCAGGGGGGCGCGCCCCACAGATTGAAGAACACTGTATAGATGTAGCAACACATTTTATAGTGATATACAAAAACTTTTTATTAGATATAGATAATTATATTACTTATTGTTTTTACATTGGATATATTCATTTTTGATTCAGATAATAAATTAAGTGCAAATAGATTGTAAATAATTTACATGAATACAAAAAGGACACAAGACATAAACATATACTACAAAAAATCACACTGGATCGGTCAATATTCTATAGTAGTAGGCAAAAGTGGTTGGTTTTGACTACACGCGTTTCAGCATTCTGCCTTCATCAGGTGACCGTCATTCGCATATAGATTAAACGAGAAAAAAACTAGAAAAAATACAAAAAAATATATATATACACATATTAAACGTGGGGTCACATAATGACAAGATATAAACGAGAGAATAGGTCACTATTTACAAAAAACATATTTACATATTATAATACACTATTTACAAAATAGGCAGCTCATATGGTTTAATAATTTTTGTCTATCTACTTGAGAGAGTTTCATAGACAGATTATGTATACTGTGCATACGTCTATTAACCTCATGTTCTACATGACATAAGTATATCTCAGTATATAGGCCAACAGGGTGTAGTTGTAACATGTATAGGCTCAAAACATAATATGGGACATCTTCATGAATAGCCAGCATTTCTCATCAGACCATTATCCACAACAAGGACATGAAAGCCAAAAACCACTGGTGTCGAATCAAACAGAATATTCAATATAGGAAACTAACCACTATGGTTGATTATATCTAATGTATGGACCTAATTGGAGGTGACTCTGCATATTAATGCTAATATATGTGGATTACCATACTCTAAATATACTTCCATAGTTATTTTATCGGATGGATTTGAATTAAGCGATTGACTCTTCTATGGAGACCTCAGCTGGCTTTTACTTCTATTGATAATATAAGTCAAACATGACGATGATCCTAGATATGATGAAAATAGATAAATACTTATTTAGTAAATGTAGATGACCTCTGTGGAGACATATAACCGTTTGGTAATCCACATCTATTAGCATTAATATGCAGAGTCACCTCCAATTAGGTCCATACATTAGATATAATCAACCATAGTGGTTAGTTTCCTATATCGAATATTCTGTTTGATTCGACACCAGTGGTTTTTGGCTTTCATGTCCTTGTTGTGGATAATGGTCTGATGAGAAATGCTGGCTATTCATGAAGATGTCCCATATAATGAACATCAGGTTAATAGACGTATGCACAGTATACATAATCTGTCTATGAAACTCTCTCAAGTAGATAGACAAAATGTATTAAACCATATGAGCTGCCTATTTTGTAAATGGTGTATTATAATATGTAAATATGTTTTTTGTAAATAGTGACCTATTCTCTCTAGTTTATATCTGTACATTGGCTATGTAATATTGTCATTATGCGACCCCACTTTTAATATGTGTATATATATATATTTTTGTATTTTTTCTAGTTTTTGTCTCGTTTAATCTATATGCGAATGACGGTCACCTGATGAAGGCAGAATGCCGAAACGCGCGTAGTCAAAACCAACCGCTTTTGCCTACTACTATAGAATATTGACCGATCCAGTGTGATTTTTTGTAGTATATGTTTATGTCTTGTGTCCTTTTTGTATTCATGTAAATTGTTTACAATCTATTTGCACTGAATTTATTATCTGAATCAAAAATGAATATATCCAATGTAAAAACAATAAGTAATATAATTATCTATATCTAATAAAAAGTTTTTGTATATCACTATAAAATGTGTTGCTACATCTATAACAATATATGCAAGGTCATATAATTCTTTTTCAATTGTCCTATTCACCTTTGTGTTTGAGAGATTTGGCACCTATTCATTTAATGTTTGCTATAAGTACCTTTTTCAATAGTGTTGTTTCCCTACATATGGCAAACCTATTAGTGTAGGGGTCCCCTGCTTTTCAAATAGTAGAAAGATGCAATGCCGCCATGGAAAGGCATGCGGGAATTGACTGCGGGGGTCCGTTGCGGGCCCCCAGGTATTCTGGGGGTGCAAATGGGGGGTTACCTATGGTACCCCCAGCAGTTCCATGCACAACATGGCAGGCACCGCGCGGGCATGGAAGTGCACAACATGCCTTCCTGGCATTGTGGTGGGCGGTGCTGAGTGCACTGCCCGCCACAATGACAGGAATGCAGTATGAGCCCGCCATTGTGGTGGGCACATCCTAATTGCCCCCACAAGACCCCCGCCCTTTAGGCTGGTGGTCCCGTTTCCCGATAGGGTCTGCCTGCCATCCTAATGGGCCCCAAAGTCTGGATAGTCAACCATAAAAAATGACTATTCTAACTCCAAATCCAATTAAAGTCTGGGAAAATGCTAGATAGTAAACCATAATAATTTACTATTCTAACTCCAAATCCAAATTAAGATGCCCATTAGGATAGCGGGCAGAAAATCACCCCGACCGCCATGGAGGCGGAAAGCAACCGCCCGCCGGGACCGCGTATAAACCGGCGGTCAAATTAGGATCAACCGACAAAAAAGAACGACCGCGGCGGTAGCGGGCTAACAAAAACTGCCCGACGCGTGCGGTGACGTGTAAAAAACGACCGCTGTGGTCGGAAAAGCTACACCCCACCGCAAGCATAGCGGAGACACCGCACGGGAAATTAGGATTTCCCCGATGGTCCCGCGGTATGAACCGCAGTTTCCGACTACCGCGGTCACACACTGCAGTGAATGGGAGAGATAGCGGAAGAGCTGCAGGAGTAGCTGGGGGAACGAAGGCTGGTAAGTACAAACAAATGGCAACCAACACACTGATAAGTACTTCCTTTCACAACCCAATCACCATTGCACTATTCACCCTCACCTAACAGGTAGCCAGCCTTATTCACTGTGAGGTCTGTTTGGGGGAGGGAGGCCTGCACTACCACTCCCAGCATGCCCCCTGTTCTACATCCCAGCAGCATGGAGGCCTCCCCCATCCAGGAGCATGTGTCAGCCATTGCACTGTTCATCAAACAGACTCACAGGTAGGTAGCCATCTTGTATTGGAGGACTGTGTGGGAGGCCTGTATCACTACTCCCAGCATGCCCCCTGTCCCATACACCAGCAGCATGGCGGCCTCCCCTACCCAGGAGCATGTGTCAGCCATTGCACCGTTCATCAAACAGACTCACAGGTAGGTAGCCATCTTGTATTGGAGGATTGTGTGGGGTGGGAGGCCTGTATCACTACTACCAGCATGCCCCCTGTCCCACACCCCAGCAGCATAGAGGCCTCCCCCACCCTGGAGCAAGTGTCAGCCATTGCACTGTTCATCAAACAGACTCACAGGTAGGGAGCCATCTTGTATTGGAGGACTGTGTGGGGGTTGGAGGCCTGTATCACTACTCCGAGCATGCCCCCTGTCCCACACCCCAGCAGCATGGAGGCGTCCCCCACCAAGGAGCATGTGTCAGTCATTGCACAGTCCACTCTCACCTAACAGGTAGACAGCCATCCTCACTGGGAGATGTTTGGGGGTGTGAGGCCTGCACTACCACTCCCAGCATGCTCCCTGTTCCACACCCCAGCAGCATGGAGGCCTCTCCCACCCTGGAGCATGTGTCAGCCATTGCACTGTTCATCAACCAGACTCACAGGTAGGTAGACATCTTGTATGGAGGACTGTGTGGGGGTGGGAGGCCTGTATCACTACACCCAGTATGCCCCCTGTCCCACACCCCAGCAGCATGAAGGCTTTCCCCACCCTGGAGCATGTGTCAGCCATTGCACTGTCCACCCTCACCAACAGGTAGGTGGCCATCTTGTAGTGCAGGACTGTGTGGGGTGGGAGGCCTGTATCACTATTCCCAGCATGTCCCCTGTCCTACACCCCAGCAGCATGGAGACCTCCCCCACCCAGGAGCATGTGTCAGCCATTGCACTGTTCATCAAACAGACTCACAGGTAGGTAGCCATCTTGTATTGGAGGACTGCGTGGGGGTGGGAGGCCTGTATCACTACTACCAGCATGCCCCCTGTCCCAGACCCCAGCAGCATGGATGCCTCCCCCACCCTGGAGCATGTGTCAGCCATTGCACTGTTCAACCATCAGACTCACAGGTAGGTAGCAATCTTGTATTGGAGGACTGTGTGGGGGTTGGAGGCCTGTATCACTACTCCCAGCATGCCCCCTATCCCTCACCCCAGCAGCATGGAGGCCTCCCCCACCCAGGAGCATGTGTCAGCCATTGCACAGTCCACCCTCACCTAACAGGTAGACAGCCATCCTCACTGGGAGATGTTTGGGGGTGTGAGGCCTGCACTGCCACTTCCAGCATGCCCCTGGTCCACACCCCAGCAGGATGGAGGCCTCCTCCACCCTGGAGCATGTGTCAGCCATGCTAAACAACTACATATTAAGATTGTACACACTCTAGGAGTGATAGATTTGTCTTGAATACATGTACATATACTACTTTTTGAATAGTTTTATAACCACCTATATATTTTCAAGAAATATTCCATAGGCTTGTTGACATGGACCGTAGTCACTTTTGTCTGAAACTATAATGTTATTTACATTAGATAAAATTAGACATTTCAAAATGGCGTTAAAATTAGACATTTCAAAATGGCGTTTGTCATAGCATGGAACATCTGTCTAAAATATACGCGAACGTGCTATATCGGTGTATAGGTTTGACATCGTCAATATACTCTGACCAGCAAAATAACTATGTAAAACAGGTCCTTTTTGAATTGACAATCGATCATATATAAATATATGTGACTTCACATATAAAACTTAGGAAGAACCAAATAAACAATAAATAGCAACAATATATCGCTAGCGCATATTAATTAGCATCTTGAGTTGATGCTTTTGGAAATATGTTTAACATACTTTGCTTTTTCAAATTTGAGGCGCGTCACTCACAAGTTAAGTCACTTAAAGATGGCCGCCCTTTACATATGACATAGAGCACTGACAAGTGCCGTAACTTGAGACAGTGCCGTTGCAATGCGGAAATTAAGTATAAAAATGGCCGCAATGGTAAAACTTGTTGATAACCTCCGACCAGATACCTCGGTTGCAGCGATTCCCGTCTACGCTTAATCTCAATCTTCTAAAAAGTAAGTACGACTTGCTGTTAGGTGTGATTAGACATCAGGGTTGCACTCATTTAATGTGCCTAACTACCATCAACTGTGATGTAGTTAAACCATCGTGTTTCTGTACACTCGATTATTCGGCCTTACCTCTGATTTTCTCAGTGCGAGGATAGACAAGTAACCTAACTCTTCCTCTCTGCATATAAAAACTGATCGTTTGGTTCTAGCACATATCCTTATTAAAGCAAGGATAGAAATATAAATGAACTCTGCCTCCGCATACCACAAAATGATGTCTCTCCATAGCGGTTAATTGGTTTCTGACCAGCTTATGTACAGAGATTGCCTAGCCACAATAATGTTAGCATACTATCCCATGATACATTACAATGTTGGCATGTGGCCAACAACTTCTTTGTAATAGTGTGACAATCTTGTGAAGCAATAGTTGCCCAGTTTAGCTCACTCAAACGAATATAAGGATAAAATGAACCTTCCATTACTGAATTTTCGTTGTTCGTTCATTTTTTCAGTTGAATCTGGTTTCTACTGTCGAGAACCACCATCTGGCTTGGTACTTTTTGACCGAACACCGTCCAAGGGAGATATTTGTGAATCCCTAAGGTAAAAAGTTTTTAAATATATGGATTCATACGACTATGATTAGCGCAAGAATTTTGTCACAGGTTTAAAATATTTTACTTTTGCCTCTCCTTTCTACAGAGTGTGACATCACTAACTGAATCGTTGTTCAGAAGTCACGCAGTGTAATCTGTTTTTAAAAAGTAAGTAGATAGAATCAGAATACTAAGTCCAGTATGACTTTGGCCTAAAGAAAATAGCAGCCGTTTTCAAATGTTTTCATACTAATAATGTTTAAAATGTTATCATTTGTCGCCATACCGACATAAATGTATGTTAGAACATTGAAGTCCAAGACAACTGGATTGTCATTGTAAATAGACTGAGTGTATTTATGAAAAAGTTTGTATTATGCAAGCAACACTTATAGAGAACATATGTTAATATCATGTTATGTCATTCTTTAGGGGTCATTTATACCTTACTAACCCTTCGTCCTGATGATGGTCTTGGGATAATACCATATAAGACCGAAACGTCAACTTACCATTCCATGTCTGCATTTATCTCCATCTGACTTACTGGCTATTTCAACAAGAAGTCACTTTCATTCATTATTCAGACTGGAGTTTTGATCTTTTGTATTTATGGAATGAATGTCCGTTTCCTTATACTTAAGTTTTGGTATTAATTAAGTTGATTCTGTACCCTTATAAAATGAGTTTGATTCAAAGATATAAATAATAAGTCTCTTTGAAATATAAATCTTTGTGTTGCTTTTCATTTTTAACTGGTTTCTCATTTTTGAATTGTTCAAATTTCTCAAAGCTAGTGTGGTAGCTTTTGAGGTCCAATCACCAACCCTTGGGTGTGATAACAACTACGACAGCCACTGATAATTTCAGTTTAAGAGTTCTAGTGATATAGACCTTTGGACGCTGTAACATTGAATTAAAAAAAACCCTTGCAGGTACCCTTCTTTTATACATATGTGTGGCGCAGCATGCCCACCGCCAGCAACCCATGCCAATAGCTACCATACTTGTGGACGGGGGTTGTGCTGGCGTCACACCGCCGCGGACAGGCGGTAGCTAGACACCAGCACCATCCCCGTCCACTAGTGCGGTAGCTATTGGCATGGGTTGCTGGCGGTGGGCATGCTGCGCCACACATATGGCAGTTGCTACCGCCTGTCCGCGGCGGTGCATCACCGCCATGGGGCATAGCCTACAGCCAATGGGAGCGACGATTGCGGTGGCATGATGCAGGTTTGAAAATCGCGGAAGGCGTGCTCCGCCATCGCGGAGCCAGTCATTGGATGCATTTGAATGAGGCAGACCTGAACAACCAATAATTTCTGCTTGGCACCTCACAAACAATCCCATGTGGCTATAAATCTGTGGGAGTGAGCCCAACATTTCCAATCCTCACAGAGCCTGCTGCCTGGGACCCTGTCCTGCTGCTGCCTGAAGTGCCTGCCGCCTGGGACCCTCTCCTGCTGCTGCCTGGGACCCTCTCCTGCTGCTGCCTGGGACCCTCTCCTGCAGCTGCCTGAAGTGTCTGCTGCCTGGGACCCTCTCCTGCTGCTGCCTGTGACCCTCTCCTGCTGCTGCCTGAAGTGCCAGCAGCCTGTGACCCTCTCCTGCTGCTGCCTGGGACCCTCTCCTGCTGCTGTCTGAGGTGCCTGCCGACTGGCACTCATCAACACTCAATTCAACCACAGGTGTCACATGTCCACAGGGATGGCAAGAACAGAAAAGATCCGTACCAGCCCATTCACAAGCGAGGAGCTGGAGGTGCTAGTGGACGAGGTGCTGGCACAGAACCCGAGGATGTATGGTGGCCCCAATGTAGTGGTAAGTTATCATTGAGTGTGCTGTTGGGCAGGGGGGATCATACATGCATGGGACTGGTGATGTGTGGAACATACAGAGGGCTTTCATTGCAGTCATCCTGCATGTGTGTGTGTTTGGCATGTAGCTGTACGCCCTCATGTTTGCATGCTATGATGACTATTTGGCCCCTGCAGAGTCCCCTTGTGCAGTGACACCCAGTTTGGGTATTTGTGGGATTCCAATAGGTCGAGACTCTGCATAATGCTACTGAAGTGATAGATGTGGGAACATGACACAGTGCAACTGGTAACTTACCCTACTTTTCTCCAATACCTGCAGCTCAAGGTACACCAGCGTAAGGCCGTGTGGAGGGCCATTGCTGCCAAGGTAAGGGCCCTGGGGGTATCCAACAGACGACGCACCCACTGCCACAAGAGGTGGGCTGACATCAGGAGGCTGGCAAAAAACATGGCCGAGATGAGCTTTGGGCTGCTACCACGCACTGGGCGTCTGGCACGGCGAAACTTAACACCACTGATGTACCGCATATTGGCAGTGACTAATCCAGAGTTGGATGCACGTCTGAAGGAGCATAGGCAGCAAATCAGGGGTGAGTATTTGGTGAGGGTGACTTTGCCTGGTAGCCAATGCATATGTACAGAAACAGTTGCAGCGGTGAGCCATTTAATGTTTGCGGTGTGGTGCAGTGATGTGTCATGTGAGTGGCTGCAGGGATGTGTGCTAATGTCAGGCATTGTGCCTAACAGCTCATAAAAAGGTTGATCATCCATGCTGTGCTTTATCATAGCCAGGTGTGTTGGGATACTCATAGTCATTCTGCATTGTGATGGTGTGGGAAATGTATTGGGGTGAACAGAAGGGTCCACTATCTGAGTGTGAGTTCATGTATTCCTACTTTTCATGCACCATGATTGTTGAGGGTCACATGTCTGACTACAAGGTGCCCCTGAGTAGCACATGTTGCTTAGTATGGCCTACTTGGCATTGTGGACTGTCATGTCCTAATAGGTGTGTGTGTTCTCCCATCTGGTTCCCTGGAGGCATGTCAATGTCACTGAGTTTTGTTGCATGATAGTTGTGGGCATGTGAAGTTGTGTGTGGTACACTCAATCCACCGGCAAGGTGTTGTGCTGTGTGCCCTGAACATGGCTCAATCGTGGCAGATAGTCAGTGTTGCAGGCACTGTTGTAGTGTATGTAGTGTTTTGCTGCAATGTTTATGCAGGGTGTGGTGGTCAGCATGTTGATTTGTGCATCCCCTGTATGCATGCTTTAATTAGCTCGGTCCTGATGTTGTCATTTATGCAACCCTGCATCTGTCTCACATGCAGATTCGCCAGTGTGCACGGAGGAACAGGAGCCAGAAAACAGTGGAGGAGAGAGTAGCATTACAGCTGCACCGGAGGCCAGTGATACAGAGCTCACCAGCGCATCTGAAGGGGACAGGAGTATGCAGGAGGAATCCGTGGCAGAGACACAGAGTACTTCATCTTCTGATGCCAGCGATGATGCATCCATGTTGTCAGGCACAGGGGATTTGGAGTCTGCTACATCATCTGCCACTCAGCGGCCAGTGCCCAGCCTCCCATCCACTTCCTCTGGTACTGCCCGTGTCCGTAAGAGGGGACATGTTACATTCACACCTGGCACCGCTGAGCCTCCACCTGTCCCCCCTGCTGCCATCAATGCAGAGTGTGTAGAGCTCCTGCGCCAGCTTTGTGTGGGCCAGACCGCCCTGCTCAATGCCTTCAGCGACCATGACAAACAATTGGGGCAGGTGGTTGCCTACATGGAGGGCATTCACTCTGACGTGGGTGGGCTCCACCGTACAGTCCAGGGTTTGTCAGCCGTAGTGACGTCTGCCCTTCAACAGGCACATCCTCACATTCCTGTTCAGGTGCCTTTGTCCACCCCCCAGTCAGTGGCCACATCAGAGGACAGTGACCACGGTTCACATGCATCACAGAGATGATACAGCACAAGGAGCAAAAAGCAGACACAAGCCAAGTGGTCCCGCCCACAGACACCATCCCCCAGAAGAGCATAGCCAGCCCAGAAAGCATAGACAAGAGCCCGTCAGGGAAGAGCAAGGCCGACAAAGCAATGAGGCAGACATCAGCCTCACCAACCTCTGAAGCAGCTCCAGCAAAGGACTCTCCTGTCCCTAAAACTTCACGTAGAGCTAGGCGTGCAGTCTCTGTGTCCACTGAGGAGGTGTTTCATAGCAAGGGTACACCTAGAAAGGGCACAGACCCAGGTACCCCTACCACATCAACTCCAATTCTAAGCCCAGTGAAACAGGTGGAGGAGGGCACTGTAGGTGCCACCCCAGGCAAAGGGGCAAAGGAGGGCACTGTAAGTGGGACACCTAGCAGACAAGCAAAGGAGGGCACTGTAAGTGGGACACCTAGCAGACAAGCAAATGAGGGCACTGTAAGTGGGACACCTAGCAGACAAGCAAATGAGGACACTGTAAGTGGAACACCTGGCAAGCAGGGTAAGGTGGTCCAGAGGCGTAGCCAGACAAAGCATCCTGCATGGATCCAGCACATCACCAGAGGGAGTGCCAGTGTCTGAACCAGGTGCGGGCCAGTTGGTGTGTGTACCTGTTGTGGCATGACCTGTTCCCATTAACCCCAAGACAGGGAAGCCATTTTGTATTCCCAAAAAGTGGAATGGCACCCCTCCAAACTCTCCCACCCATACTGTGTCCCAGGTCTGCATGACTCCACCTCCACGTGCCACTATACCTCCTGGTCCAAACAGCCCTCCAGCTTGCCAGGCGACTGAAAGCCCTACATCACCTGTTTCTCTGTCTCCCCAGTCAGGTGTTCCTGCTGAGCCCAAAACACAGCCAGGTCCAAAACAACCTGACAGCCAGATGTGAGTGTTAGTCCCCTTCATACAGCTGTCTCTCATAGAGGTGTGCTAGTCCTGACCATTGTTTGACACCTGGTTGTGTTGCTGGCCATGAAAGGGTACAGTCATACACACTCACTGTGCAGCTTCTCATGCCCTGACTCTGCACTTGTCCCAGCCCACTGGCCTTGTCGTTCACTGCTGTTCTGGCCTTGCCTGTGCAGCCTCTCATGTACTTGCTGGGCCACCTGCCCTGGACACTGACCCTGTTGCTCTGCTGTGTTGTACTCCCACCTGTGCCATGGACACTGACCCTGTTGCTCTGCTGTGTTGTACTCTCACCTGTGCCATGGGCACTGATCCTGTTGCTCTGATGTGTTGGACTCTCCCCTGTGCAGCCCCTCATGGTAATTGCTCGGCCACCTGCCCTAGACACTGACCCTGTTGCTCTGCTGTGTTGTACTCTCAGCTGTGCCATGGCCACTGACCCTGTTGCCCTGCTGTGTTGGAGTCTCACCTGTGCCATGGACACTGACCCTATTGCTCTGCTGTGTTTTACTCTCCCCTCTGCCATAGACACTGACCCTGTTGCTCTGCTGTGTTGGAGTCTCACCTGTGCCATGGACACTGACTCCGTTGCTCTGCTGTGTTGGAGTCTCCCCTGTGCAGCCTCTCATGTACTTGCTGGGCCACCTGCCCTGGACACTGACCCTGTTGCTCTGCTGTGTTGGAGTCTCCCCTGTGCAGCCTCTCATGTACTTGCTGGGCCCCCTGCCCTGGACACTGACCCTGTTGCTCTGCTGTGTTGGAGTCTCCAATGTGCAGCCTCTCAAGTACTTGCTGGGCCACCTGCTCTGAACACTGAGCATAATGCTCTGCTGTGTTGTACTCTCACCTGTGCCATGGGCACTGGCCTTCCTGTTTGTACTTTGCCTGTGCAGGATATCTTGCTTTTGTTCTGCTTTTGTACCTTGATGTTGTGTACAGTTGTTATACTTTCACATCTGTGCAATATGTGAATAAATTCAGTTGCTCCTGTTGTGTCTTTTGTCGGTGTCCTTGCTGATTAAAGTTCTTTTTTGTGTGCATTTAGTTGACTTGGACCCATGCTCTATGTATCACTTCGATATTGCAAAGCTCTTTGTCCGCATCACATTTGTAGACAGGGGTGACAGGGACTTCAGTCCATTCTGACACTGATACTCGTGTTACCTGTGTTGCCTCTTTTAGCTGTCATGCTGTTATGTTTTGAGTGGTTTTCTGTTTTTGGCTACGTGGTTGCCATGTCAGTTTGGGGTACACTGCCAGTACAGGGTGTGATGCTGTGCCCAGGTTAGCATGCTGGCTGCGCACTTACATGATGTATATGTGTTATTCCTGTATATATGCCCAGCTGTGTATGTGTATGGACATCCTGTGTTGGCCTGTAGTCATGGCATTCATGTGATGTGTGCTCTTGGGTGGTGAGGAGGTGTGCAGTGTGAAGGTTGATATTTTATACTTGTTGTGTATGTGTGTGTGCCCCTGGATTGTGATAGACAGACACGTGTCAGCCAGGAGTTGTGTGCCTGGGGTTTTGATTGTCCTGCCCAGTGTAAATGATTTGATGCTTTTGTGTGAGTTGTATGTTGTGCACTGTGCAGTGTGTTGGTGTGTCCATGCAGTTCTGTGTGACTCCTCCTTGTTGTATTTGTCACTTATGTGTGTGCAAAGTGTGTGACTTGCACATCAGTGTTGTTTTTGTTTGATTATCAACGTGTGCTGTGTGTGTGGACTGGGTGACCCTGCTGGTCATCACTGGCATTGTGTGTGACTTTCTCTATCAGTGCAGACACATGGTGCTTTTTCTCCTCCTGTAAGGCATGGTGTGTGTTGTTATGACATCCCCAATGTGTGCCACTTGTGCGTAGACATTGTGGGTCTGCATTCACTCTATTTGTGTATTGGACACACCTCACATGTCTGATACTGACATGCAAACCAGTTGATTTTGATATCTGCTGTCCCCATTGTTTCCACGTGTATGTGCCTCCCCATCTCTTCATTTGTGGGACTGTGCCTTGTGGTGGAGTTTTTGGGCCAAATGTGCTGTTCCACTCTGGACATGGCTCCATTGTTTTAGGTGGGATGTTCAAATGGTGTTCATCAGTGTTGCTTGCCCTTGTGCACTTGAGCTGTGTGTGCTGCCCAGTGCTCTGGTATTGCTGGGTGTGCTGTTGTATCCCAGAGTGGTGCATCCTGTTGCTGTTGTGTTGGGTGTCTGTGTGTTGGCTGTGGTGTAGCTTCACTTCCTGGCTGTGCTGTTGTTTTTGTGCTGTGCTGCTTTGTGTTGTGGTTGTGCTGGTCATGTCTGTGTGTATCTGTTGTGCTTGTTGTGCACACACTGCCTGTTGTGCATACAGTGTTGTGTGTCTGTGTGCTTGTCATTGCCTGATGTGCATCCCCTGATGTCCTGTGGTGTTTGTGTATAGTTTTGTGCAGGCATCTGTTCAGGCTACCCTGTGTGTGTGTGTTCTGTTTGTGATTACACCCAGGTTGTATGTATGTGATGGGAAGTATTGTCAGCCTTGAGTGTGTGTGGCACTGGTGTAGTGTGTTCCTGGTCAGCTACTCCTGCAGTGGATGTCTTCCTGGTTGTCTGTTGTGTGGTGCATGGTGTGTATTGTGCTTGCTTGTACCTGTGCTTGTTGATGTGCCTGGGGGTGTACAGGATGGGCACATGGCATCTGACTTGATGGTTTATGTTGATGTGTAGTTGGGGGTGGTGATTCCCTGTGGTGTCAGTGCCCTGCCCATGCCTTGGACTGGCCCTGCCTTCTGCATTGTGCGCATGTGTTGACCGCGGCAGTGACGTGACCGGGAACGGGACGTTGCTGCTAGTTCGCGTGTGTGTCCTGTATGCAGAGGGGTGACTTGGCAGCTGGGTAATATAGGGGTGCCCTTGTGGATGTGTTGTGACCCTCAGCAGGGTGTCTGTGGTAGACTTGGACCCTGTGTCGGGCCGTGTGTTGTGTGTTGTATTGGTGTATTTGCATACCTGCAGAGTTGTCCGCGGCGGCCCTGTTTATGGTAGTGCAGTAGCAGGTACATGATCGGATGCATGTGGAGGGCTGGGTCTATGGCATTCATGGCAGGGTCTCGGCTATCGCGCTCCGCTATCGGCTTTCCGCCGGCTCTGGTTATGCGGTGTCTCTGCTGCGGTGCGTCTGGCTGTTTGGGCCATCCTAATTTATAAAAGGTATCCTTAATGTCAGCGAGTTCACCCGGGCTGGGAAACTTGATGTAGGAGTCTAGGTAATTCAACATCCCCTCCAAGACAAAATGAAGCACACGGCTGAACATAGTTTTTGAAATACCACCAGCACTAGCCACGGTGTGTTGGAAGTTACCGGTGGCAAAGAAGTGGAGGAATGCCATCACCTTCACCTTTGGTGTCAGTGCTGTCGGATATGTCCAGCCAGGTAGCAGATGTGGTGACAACTGCTAAGCAAACTCATCTATCAGTCTCCTGGTGAAGCAGTACCGTTGGATGCTGTCGTGTTCCACCATGGTCTCAAGGTCAGGGAATGGGCACTATACTGCTGGTGCCCTGCAGTACAGAGATGGGTAAAGTAAGATTATACATTCAGCTACCCATGTGGCACTCACCTTGAGAAATAATCACATGATACATCATAGCAATACACAATTAACTGAGGTGTGTGCTGTTGGTTATGGACACATATGTCACCTTCATGCCCATCATCTCACATATGAATGACACATGTGTACATGAGTTCCTTGGGGTGCAATGGCAAATCATTGGGTTGTAGCACAGTACCTATGGACGGCTGCCACGTTCAAAACACACAACACAGTGGCAAGTGAGGACTGATGTTTCACGGGCATCACAACTCCATGTCAGGGAGATAGCCATGGTCCCTGTATTGCCAAATGTGCACTAGAATGACATGTTGTATCATGGACATCCCACAACCAATCATGAGTCCCACAGTTAGTGGCCCCTGTGGTCCCTGCAGGCCATACATGGACGTCCCTGAAACACACACAGCATAAATGAAGATGCACAAGGCACATGGTGGACCCTGTCTCACATTGGGCACATGGAACCACAAACATCAGAGATACAACATGCACACAGACTGTGGGGGTACATCATGATTGTGGCCATGGGTCTTGCTGTGACGAACATGACATGCAACCCTGTACTCATGGTGTATGTGACATGTCTTACACATCTCCAAACTGGTACTGTGTCCATGACTAATGCCCATAAGCCAACAGTTGGACATTACCTTTGTGAGGTGCATAACACAAAAACGAATCTGTCCCCATGAACCCGTGCCCAGCCTGGGAGTGGCTGCACCTAAGTGCCACACAAGAATAGAAATGTTGCACCCCCCATACACACAGGTGATGCAGCCTTACATGCCATGTGATGCAGTGTGGGACATGCTGTGGTGTTGAAGGTGTGGCCATGGTAATGAAATATGTGTGTAAACCATCTGCAAGTCACACCAATGTTATCCGACGTGGGTGACTTGTATGCAGACGTGCCGTACATGCATGGACCGAATGATGCACACACCTTGTCTATTGACTGCACGATGCGTATGCATTACAGTCACCCACATCGGATCACATTGATGACAATGGGCAATGCGTGCGCACGGCTCCGTTCATGCATGTACGACGCGTATGCAATGTGACCCGACGCGGGTGGCTTTTACAGTGACGCGTCATGCTGTTCTGGTCTGAGACGTGTGCACGCATAGCCCATAGAATCGTATTGAGACTGATGCTTTTGGTTAAAAAAATAAGCGTTGTATAGTAAGTTTACTGAGCCGTGCGCACTCATTGGCAATGGGCTGTCATGGAGACGGACGCAAATTCACAAATCGTTTGAGTCGTGCACTGGAAATTCAGTTGGATGCCTACAACAATGTTGCAATCCTATGGTGTCCTGAAGGTGAGAATTTTGAACGATGCGGAAGACATGTAGGAGTCTTACATTTCCATGGATTAGACAGATTCACAGAATGCAACCGTCTCTGGCCTATCAGTAAGGGGCAATCTCACAGAATCTGTCTCTGCAGCACTGATTTAAGGCTGGCAGGCCCCCAAGGAGCTCACTTGCCTGCACTATATGCTACAGGACCACATTTCAGATTCCACTGCTGCTGTCTATGCTTCCTCTGGATCCTGCAATGGCACGTACTCTGGAGAGGGCCCCAGAATTCACAGAGGAGGAGAACCAGGCCCTGCTAGATGGGGTCCTCCCACAGTACAGCAAGCTGTTTGGGAAACCAGGGGAGCAGCTGAGTGTGCAGTCCACTGCCTATCATTTTCAGCAAGTTGTCTGACTAAAAGTAATAGAACTGTGCAAAGCAGTGGGAGGCATATGCACTGAGTATTTTCTGCAAGCAATTTATGTGGGTACATGTGATGAACCGGTGTCCTGCTGCAGTACTGCAGTAGTGCTAGCCTTAAATTCCTAGCCAATGTTACCATGTCAGACCTGCAGCACACATGCACATTTATATGGGTGCACTACATGTGTACCTCTTTTAGCTTTGTGATGACTACATGTATTTTCAACTGTATGCAGCACAATTATGTGGCATGTGTGGTAATGTCCTCTTCACTTTGTCATCCTCACAGGTTGATGCCCACCAGAAGAAAGAAATCTGGCTGACCATCACCCGGGCAGTGAGCTCAGTGGGGGGTCTACAAGCGCCGCATATGCAACTGCCAGAAGAGGTAGCAGGACCTATGTGGCTGGACCTGGAGGATCGCAAGGGTCCAGCTGAAGCTGTTGCTTCCTCGCCGTAGGGGCGGACACCAGAACCTGACCCCCACATGCTCAGGATTCTGGCGGTGGTCTTCCCGGGCATGGATGGGCAACTGAAGGCCAGACAGCAGCAAGGAGGGGGTAAGTCCATGCCTGATCTGTGAACATGTATGACATGCTATTTGCAGTCTTTTGGCCTGGTCATACTCCCACATTACGTTGGTCTTGGAGTCCAGGACTCATGTCCCTCAATTGTGTAAGTCACACTCTTCATCGGATCCACAGTTGTGGCCCCTACAGTCTGTGAATTTTTTCACTTGGGCACTGTGACTCTTTAAACAGCTATGCTGAGGATCCTGCACAGCATTTGTTACTGGGACTCTGATGTGTGCATCGTGGGTGGATCTATTTTTTGTAATATGCCTGGTCTCTGACATGTGTTCTGTGTGTGCCTTTCATATGTGTTCAAATTGCAGGTCTGGCTCACAACATGTGTGTGGGGTTCTTTAAACATACCCTTGCAGCAGGTGAGTCCATGCAGTGCCCTCAGGAGTATGTATACTTATAGGAAGAATGTCACACTAGCCCAGACACCTGCCTACTGTCCAGGCCAATACACTGTGTCAGGTTTACCCGGTCAGTCATGCCCACTCCACGGCATTGGGAGGCTCTGTACTCACACTCACGTGTATGTGCCTACTGATTGTGCTTCCTGAAATGTGCCATCAGGTGTCTGACACAATATCATTGTGGTGTTGCTTCCTTTTTGTGACAACTGGTGTGTTGAGGATTTTAGTGTCAGCAGGACATCTGAGTTGTGACAATGGGGATGATACCTGTGCAACATATAGGGGTGTGGTCAGCTGAATGTGCACAATGCTGTATGCAACAGTGACTTTCACGCAGCTGTGTGTCATTAGCAGCAGACTCTGAGGTGCTCATGTTCAGGTACTTGTGTTTGCAGTTACTCATATGTCAGATTTTAGTGATGTAGGTTGATCATAGTCCAAGAACAGTGTGTGGCAGGGGATAGACTGGTGCACTTGTCAGCTGCAGAGTTTGGTATGGGCATGACCTATGAATGTGACGCAGTGCAGACTCTGTTGCCCGAATGCATTGCCCCATGACATGTGACAGTGAAGACTGACTTACCATGCATGTCTGTGCCAGGGCATTGACTTGAGAAGAGGGATCCTGCATTGGAGTCAGAGGTGCTCCATGCACCCCATTATGTCATTAACTTTCAGGACGTAAGGACATCATTGTGTGTTGTGCTGCTACGGATCACAAAATTGTGAAATGTAAGTCTGGGCATACATTCATCCAGACACCTGTACTGAATGATTGGCATATGATGTGATGTATGTTAATAGTAATGTACTTCTACATGGTCATTTGCATGTCCAACAACTGTGTATGTGGTGCATGTGTGCACTTTGGGGGTATTATCAGCCAGCATGCAACAGACATATGTGTACAGGTCCAGTAGGGATATTGGTGCCATGGTTGATGTTCAGACTAGCATTGGACTTTGTTTTTTGAGAGGACATTGGACTACATTTCATTTTGGATTTTCCCTTTCAGCTTGCAATTTACTGAATAAAGCTTTTTTTGTTACTCATGTGCATTTGATTTAGCTGTACATATTGTTGATGCTGTTTCCCATGACCTTGCTGTGGTGATGCAGGATTTACAAATGTCTGTTACTGAGGTGTTGATGTGGTGCACTCCATGTGGACCATGACATATGTCCACATGGCCGCTCGAGATTGAGTTTTCCTGCTCTGTTGTTTCCCTGAGGAGTGAAGACTGCGGGAGGGTCCCTGCACCATTGAAACCTGTGGCTGTGTGCAGCTGAGGAGCGTCCGTGGCCGCAGAGGAGGTGAGAGGCGCGGTGACCGGGACTGCGAGGACCAGCA
This sequence comes from Lissotriton helveticus, assembly GCF_964261635.1. Lineage (NCBI taxonomy): Eukaryota > Metazoa > Chordata > Amphibia > Caudata > Salamandridae > Lissotriton > Lissotriton helveticus. Next base: position 641,782,401 of record NC_136065.1, on the reverse strand, counting down.
TTCCTGAGTCATCGTCAGCTGGTTCCTCTTCCCGGCCGAGCCGCGCCCCCTCCCAGTGCCGCGCCCCCTGCCCTGCCTGTTGCCTATTACTTCTCGCGGCCCCCGCTTCGGGGGTGCCGCTCGAGATTGACTTTTGCTGCTCTGTTGTTTCCCTGAGGAGTGAAGACTGCGGGAGGGTCCCTGCACCATTGAAACCTGTGGCTGTGTGCAGCTGAGGAGCGTCCGTGGCCGCAGAGGAGGTGAGAGGCGCGGTGACCGGGACTGCGAGGACCAGCATTCCTGAGTCATCGTCAGCTGGTTCCTCTTCCCGGCCGAGCCGCGCCCCCTCCCAGTGCCGCGCCCCCTGCCCTGCCTGTTGCCTATTACTTCTCGCGGCCCCCGCTTCGCGGGAGCCGCTCGAGATTGACTTTTGCTGCTCTGTTGTTTCCCTGAGGAGTGAAGACTGCGGGAGGGTCCCTGCACCATTGAAACCTGTGGCTGTGTGCAGCTGAGGAGCGTCCGTGGCCGCAGAGGAGGTGAGAGGCGCGGTGACCGGGACTGCGAGGACCAGCATTCCTGAGTCATCGTCAGCTGGTTCCTCTTCCCGGCCGAGCCGCGCCCCCTCCCAGTGCCACGCCCCCACATACGTGATTAGCAGTCCTGCAAACGCGCATCGCGGGACGCGCGCGGGTCGCAGCCCGGGGCGAAGCCCGGGCAAAGGGCGGGCCCTCTACGGCCCTCCAAGGCCGAACAAGGCGTGGCGTGGCACATTCTCTAACGTGTACTACTCCGTACCTGGTCACACTGATCTTCATAAAAGATGTCATCTGTTCCAGACGACCTGCCACCCAGGGTAGGTGTTTCTATCTTGGATCCTTTGGACAAATACTTTTCAACAGCCAATACGGAGGTCGATAGAGACATGGCACTTGCGGAGCGGCGGGCTGCCCGTCGTCTCTCCATTGAGATGTTAAAAAATACAGCAACTGCCTCTTCCAAGGTTACCAATAGTCCACATCTAGATAACGACTCCATGGGAAATACAGACGCTGATCTGTTTAATACCGACAGTATTCCCTTAATATTTCAAATCAGCTCGTCTCCTAAAAATACTACACGCGCTGATACTCAATTAGATTTAGTCCCCCACAGCAGTAACCTAATTATCGATCTTATTGACCTTGATACGCCCAAACCGGCTTTTGTACATTCTACCCTAAGTCCAACCGGGGTAGAAGTAGCGTGTGTGGGGGCTGAACAGCAAATGCATTCAGGTACTCTTCCTTCTGTGGTTTCTAAAACAAAAGCACCATCTGCAACAAACCTCATAAAAAAGAAACAGCAAATTATTCGTTCACCCCCAAACAAACGTAGGAAAAGAGGCTTGGGAAACATAAACACTCCAGTCCGTAAATTATTGCCTTCTAAAGACGTACTTAGAAAAGAACTATTAGGAATTGTAGAAGGGGTAGTTAATTCTTCCGAAAACATAAACCCCTCGCATGCTCCACCTTCTATAAAAGACTTTGTTGATGCAATGGAACACCTATTGAAAGCTCTACTACTCCCTATAGTAGAGAGAGTTAAGAAAATTGGTGCGCAATTGGATACCCTTATGGAATGTCCTATTCAAAAAACTTCAACTAGTAAGGATATAGTTAAACCAATTCCCACAAAGGAGCCAACAAAAATCATAAGTAAGGTTAAGAGTATACCTGTAGTTAGCACCTCTACTGCTCAATCTACTTCTGATAAATCAAAACCAGTCAATGATAAAGTTCCTATTGTTCCATCAAATACGCCTTTAAACTTACAGTAACAGTCTTCCCAAATAAATTCTCTTATGCAATCAGCCAGAATGGGTAACAAAAAGGCCGCACCGGCTACGAATAAGGATGGTTTGAAATCCACAAGATTCTCACGTGAAAGAAATGTGGATTTACCTCCAGCTGCATCACAAAATGTTATTGTATTAACGGGGGTTTTGCCTTTACCTTCCGGTTCTCAGGAAAACCATACTAGCCTGAAGAATAAAGTTATTTATTGGTTACAAATTAATAGGCCATTGCCACCCCACATAGACGGCGACATTATCGCTGTGAGACGGACTAATTGGGTTGGAGTGCGCCCTAAAGATATAGAGGGTGATGTAGTAATTATCACTTTTAAAGATCCTCGAGTAATGCCGCACATTAGGGACTGGTTTACAGACTATGACAGGGGCTCGATTACACCTAAAGTCTTGTCTTACTTTTATCCGGAATCCCTAATGCCTCGCGAAAGGCCGCATCCTAGACAGCATTATGATAATTATTCTTTCCCTCGTCAACAAAGATTACCATATAACTCCTACCCCCCTAGGCATAGAATCATGGAAAATATATTTCCTTCTCCTTCTTTACAAGATTTCGCTGGATTTGGACAATATCTGCCACCTACAACTCATCTCTGGAATATTCCTTGCCATAATTATTATGCACCTCTTTCTGGTCTGGACAACAACGAATGACTTTCCCCTCTTGGTACAGATAGTTATGAGAGGGAGAATGAGTTTGGTCAAATCTCTGATGTATCACTGTCTAGCAGTGCCACCTTGTCCATAAAACTAGGTGATGAAGAGCCAGTAAGTGGAGAAATTTCCCCGGAGCCCATAATTAGTTTGTCTTGTGTTCATCAGACAAACACTATAGAATCATCTCATTCCCACTCTGAAAGTCGAGTAACACCTTCCGAATTACAGATTCTTAGCTGGAATGTGGCTGGTATTTCTACCAAAATAGTTATACCATCATGGCTGGAAGTGGTTAATTCTTTCTCAATCCTATGTTTTCAGGAGACTTGGGTGCAAACTCCGATCCATCTTTTGGGATTCCAGACTTTTCATTCTCCAGCAATAGAGAGCAGGCAAGGTAGAACTAGGGGGGGTTTGTGTATATATGTTAATGTTGCTATAGGGTTGATGGTTCGGAAACATCAGTGCAGCGATTCGTATCAAATAATTGCTATTCAATTAGGCATATCTTTGAGTTTATTAATAATAATTTTTTATAATAATATGCCGGTACAGGGCTTGGAGAAAACGTTATATGATTTGTCCCAAGCAATTGTTTCTATTAAAGAGCAGTGCGGGGGGAGTGGGTGCTTGCTTTTATGGGCGACTTTAACTGTCATACCTGTCAATCTGCCTCATGGGGAATATGCGAGTTTTCTTCTATTCCAGAAAATGAATCTGATGACATTTTAAATCACTTTTTGCACTCAAAAACAGGGGAGCTATTAAATAATTTTTTAGTTTCTTTTAACTTAACATTTGCTAATGACCTATGCCTTCCTCCGAGACTATTTAAACCTTCCTTTCATGGAAGAGGATCAAATTTGACCATCGATTTTGTACTCCTCTCTAAGACACATGCATCCTTGGTATCCTCTTGGGATACCCTTGATTATATATATGGGGACCATTACCCTCTGGCCTTCTCCATACTGTTACCATCTTCTAGCAGTCGTTACAATATTCCCTCTATAAGATATGAACAACCAATTAATATAGGGGCGATAAATGGTTATACCCTAAAATGGGGAAAAATTTATCCTGCTAGCCTCCTCAAAAATTTGTTGCAACCGAGGTGGGAGGAGGTACATATTTGTCTAACCCCAACAGAGCACCCACAATTAATCCATACTGCTTTTTTGAAAATACAGGAAACTTTGAAAAAGCTACTTACCCGTCAGTATAAGACAGGTCCTATTACACCAAAAGGGTGGTTCGACAAAGATTGCACTAGAGCCTTAAAATCTTTAAAGAAAGCTCTACATTCCATTCCAAAGTTACCACTGGAGATTTATCAGGCTCGTGCCCGATACCGCCTTGCCTTAAAAAATAGGAAAAAAACTTTGAAGGCGGAAGCTTGGCGGACCATGTTATTATCCTGTGAGAGCCGCGACTCCTCGGCATTCTGGAAATTTGTGAATGCCCCACTTCCGTGGGTCACATTGCCTGAGAGGAGGTTGGACTTGGCTATTGATGGAGACACATGGGCCGCTTACTTTCAACAGCTATATAGCAAATCAAGCCCCTTAAATACCTCTCTAGTGGACCTAACTCCTCGCACTAACAGCACCACTTTGGATTTGAGTAGGGGTCTTTCTAGCATTGTATTTTCATGTGAGGAAGTTATGCTCGCTATAAGAGAGAGCCCCTCTGGGAAGGCCCCGGGCCCTGACGCTATTCCAGCGGATGTTTTTAAGGCCGAAATAGACTTTTGGGCCCCTTTATTAACCTCCGTCTTGAATTCTGCAAATGTGCATGGGCAAATTCCAACTTGGACTGAGGCGATTGTTGTACCCATTTACAAGAAGGGAGATAGGCATGTGCCCTCTTGCTACCGGCCTATCTCCCTTCTTGATTCGTTAATGAAGGTAGCGGGGCGCATCATCTCGAAACGCATCCACAAATGGATAGAGGATGAGAACGTTCTTTCCAGACTTCAATACGGCTTCCGAACTGGCAGGGGTACGGTTGAACAGAGCTTGAACCTATACTTTTTAATGTCGAAATATGTGGAGGCAAAAAAGGGCAATCTTTTCGTAACATTTATAGACTTGAGCTCAGCATTTGACTGCGTGGACCATGAAAAGTTATGGAGTATTCTTGAGCAGCAGGGGATGAATTTATCTATTCTCAATTTTATTATCAATTTGTATAGGGATGCGGGGGCCAGGGTGCGGTACGGACAGAGGGGGGAATGTTCCCCAAGATTTACCATTATGAGAGGGGTGAGGCAGGGGTGCATATTGGCCCCCCTGCTTTTCTCTCTGTACATAAATGCTGTTGGTGATCATCTGCAGAGTGTGGAATGCGATTATCCGAAGGTGGGGGGACATGCCGTTCCAATCCTGTTGTATGCCGATGACGCGGCTATTATGTCTCAAACAAGATTGGGGCTGCAAAGGGCAGTCACTAATTTTACACTTTTTATGGATGAAAGGGCCTGAAAGTAAATATTGGCAAAACGTTCTCCTTGGCTTGTAGTAAGGGAACAAAGAAAACTCCATGTCCAATATTTATCGAAGGCCAAAAAATAGATACAGTCGAACATTTTCCATACCTGGGCATCCACTTTCATAGAAAGGTGACCTGGCAGTCTGCCGTTAAAGCAAGAAAACTTGCTTTCACTAGAGCTATTGGGGCGCTCCGAGACTTTGCCAGTAAATTAGGGGGGAGACCAGTTAAGCAGCTTATTACCATCTATAGGGCTAAATGTGTCTCAACCGCTATTTACGGGGCTGGCCTCTGGGGGATTGACACAATATCACCCATACAGATAGTGGAAAACCAGTTCCTGAGGTATCTACTAGGGGTCCCAAAGTCTACATCAATCTTTATGATCCACATTGAGTTGGGGCTACCCTACATCGCAGATGTAATTAAAACTGAGCCCCTCCTTCTGTGGCACAAGATTTGGACCACTACTGAGACTGCACTAAATCGAGAAATAATTTTGGATAACCAAAAATTGGAGGGGGCGAAACATACAAAATGGATGTCATATGTTAAAAATGTTTGTTGTGAAATTGGGCACCCAGAGTTTTTTAACGACCCTTTAACTATGGAGCATATCACAAGGAAAACCCTGAGAAAGTTTCTAATGGACCATCTAGAAGCAAAAAGGTGGACTATTCAAAAATTTAAAAAATCCATTCTGGACTTTCAAAGGATTACTTTGATCCAGGGGCTACAATTATATCTTTTAACTGATACTCCTTGTTTTTCAAGAATGCTCCTTTCTAGATTTAGACTGGGTTCCTTTTTTCGGTTAGTGACCTTTCCCTCCTGCAATGACTGGTCCCAAAATTTGACCCCTTGTCCATGCGATGACACCTCTCCCCAATCCAACATCCACTCCATACTATTTTGTAAATATTATGTAGCTCCTAGAAAATCTTTATTGAAGCCATTATTAAAGAGTTGGGGATTGAGGTCTTGTAAAGACGCCTTTGACCGCCTACAACAGTTGGAGGATAGGAATGTCTTATCTACCATGGAAAAGTACTTAAAATTGTTGCTAAAATTTAGGAATTCCATAGCATAGATCATATTTACTTGTGATTTTAGCCATGTTTTTATAAACTTTTTTAAACATTGTTTTTATGATACATGTTTTATCTCCTGTCTTTGTGCTTTTCATTCTGGCGTTTGCCTTTTTTCATTCAACTAATGTAATGTATGCTTTTATGATATCCTTGTGATAACGAATAAAGCTTATTTTGAATTTGAATTTGAGATATGTTTTCTGTTCAGGTTGGTATCCATGTCATCCTTTGCAGCTGACCGGGTGTGTCATGATTAACTAATTTAGCACAGGGATGTTAACATTTCATTGGCATGGCCACATCTGTTGCTTGCATCCATGCACATATGATGTGCTTCATATTGTACAATTTGACACTTTCCCTGACTGTTGTCCCATCTCCACTGTACATGCAGGAGCGGGCATCATTGGTGTAAAGTCAACTGTGTCCTCTTTGCAACTTGCTAGACATATGTAGTGTCTATGTGCAGGTGACTTAAGGGGCTGTGCCGTACCCAGGCATATGTCACCAGTGCCTACATTGGGTGGTAAATGATGGTTGACTGAACAAGTTTTGTGCTGACATGTCCAGGAATCATACATACTGTTTGGCATGTGCTGCTATTTACATGATGACGCTTACCTTGAAGTCACTGTGATGATGGGGGATTTTCACCCTTTGCCACAATGCTCAACTTTAGCTGCAGTTTGTGTCCACACATTTTACATTGGATGTACACACTGATGGGGGTTATGACAACATTGGCCTAGTGCTATTTCAAAGCTTGACTATTGTAGCCCACACTCAGGTGTTGTACAGACATGTGATAGTAGTTGCATTGTGTGTCGTAAATCAAATTCACTGTTGGGGGTATTTGTCAGGCACTACACACTGTAGCAATGATGTTGTGGGGAAATGTATTTGGCTGACATACCTGTGGTTGATGTTTGATGGATGTATGGTGCATCATCCACCCTATGGGTGGGGGTGTAAATTTTGTCAGACACACTGACCCCTATGGGTGAGTGAGGCAGTAGTGATGGGCAACATGCCCCTATGGGTGGGGTGACATCAGTGATAGGCAACATGACACATATGGGTGGGTGGCATCAGTGATAGGCAACATGCCCCTATGGGTGGGGTGGCATTAGTGATAGGCAACATGACACATTTGGGTGGGGTTGCATCAGTGATAGGCAACATGCCCCTATGGGTGGGGTGGCATCAGTGATAGGCAACATGAACATATATGGGTGGGGTGGCATCAGTGATAGGCAACATGCCCCTATGGGTGGGGTGGAAGTATGGGTGGGCAACATTCCCCTATGGGTGGGGTGGCATCAGTGATAGGCAACATGACACCTACGGGTGGGGTGGCATCAGTGAAAGGCAACATGACACATATGGGTGGGGTGGCATCAGTGATAGACAACATGCCCCTATGGGTGAGGTGGCATCAGTGATCTGAAACATGCCCCTATGGGTGGGGTGGCATCAGTGATAGGAAACATGACACATATGGGTGGGGTGGCATCAGTGATAGGCAACATGACACATATGGGTGGGGTGGCATCAGTAATAGGCAACATGCCCCTATCTGTGGGGTGGCATCAGTGATAGGCAACTTGACACATGTAGGTGGGGTGACATCAGTGATAGGCATCATGCCCCTATGGGTGGGGTGGCATCAGTGATAGGCAACATGCCCCAATGGGCGGGGTGGCATTAGTGATAGGAAACATAACACAAATGGGTGGGGTGGCATCAGTGATAGGCAACATGACACATATGGGTAATTTGGCATCAGTGACAGGCAACATGACACATATGGGTGGGGTGGCATCAGTGATAGGCAACATGACACATATGGGTGGGGTGGCATCAGTGATAGGCAATATGAGACGTATGGCTGAGGTGGCATCGGTGATAGGCAACATGACACATATGGGTGGGATGGCATCAGTGATCAGCAACATGGCCCTATGGGTGAGGTGGCATCAGTGAAAGGCAACATGACACATATGGGTGGGGTGGCATCAGTGATAGGCAACATGCCCCTATGGGTGAGGTGGCATTAGTGATAGGAAACATGCCCCTATGGGTGGGGTGGCATCAGTGATAGGCAACATGATACATACGTGTGGGGTGGCCTCAGTGATAGGCAACATGCCCCTATAGGTGGGGTGGCATCAGTTATAGGCAACATGTCCCAATGGGTGGGGTGGCATCAGTGATAGGAAACATGACACATATGGGTGGGGTGGCATCAGTGATAGGCAACATGATACATATGTGTGGGGTGGCCTCAGTGATAGGCAACATGCCCCTATAGGTGGGGTGGCATCAGTTATAGGCAACATGACACATGGGTGAGGTGACATCAGTGAAAGGCAAGGCAACATGACACATATGGGTGGGGTGGCATCAGTGATAGGCAACATGCCCCTATGGGTGGGGTGGCATCAGTGATAGGCAACATGCCCCTATGGATGGGGTGGTAACAGCGATAGGAAACCTGCCTCAATGGGTGGGGTGGCATCAGTGATAGGCAATATGCCCCTATGGGTGGGATGGCATCAGTGATAGGCAATATGACACAAATGGTTGGGGTGGCATCAGTGATAGGCAACATGACACATATTGGTGGGGTGGCATCATGCTTCATGCTTTCCTGCCTACTGTGACATCTTGGATGAAGCACAACTGTCTTCTTCATAATTGGGGAAAAGCTGAAATCGTTTTATTTGACAGAGATAGTCAGATCTGGTCTGATGATTAGTGGCCCACGAAATTGGGCACTTTGCCTGTCCAAAAAAAGTTGCAAAGAATCTTACCATTTTGCTGGATGGCAACCTTAAGTTGGCAAGTGAAGTTGCTGATATTTGCAGTGCTTGTTTTGGAATATTTCACTTTATTATAAAGGTCTTCTCCTGGTTCCCTCTGAACTATAGAAAGACTATTCTATTAGCTCTCATAACCAGCTGCCTTGAATATGGCAAAGCTCTTCTGGTTATGGCAAATGAGCACCTTAGTTTACGCCTGCAAGTGGTCCAGAACACAGTTGCCCATTTAGTGAGCCATCTTGCATCTGGCACCTCAACAGGTCCGGTTCTGAGATCCATTCATTGGCTACCTTTCAGGAAGCACTGTATTTTTAAGCTCTTTTGCCACGCCCATAGAATCTTGTACAGTGAGGTTCCAGTCTACCATTGGACAAGAATTGGGTTTTAACAGCCAGCCAGAAAACGTTGATCATCAGACACTGCACTAGCCACCCCCTATCCCATACAGACCACTTATAACGGAGGACGCTCTTTATCTTACCTTGCACCTTACCATTTGAATAAGTTGCCCTTCCATTTTTATTTCTGTCACAGTTTTACTGTTTTTAAAAAGTTATTAAAACCTGGCTAGTATAACCTTCTGTCCCTTTTCTAATTTGCCTGCTACTTGCCTATCTCTGTATTAGGTTTATAGCGCAGGGATGCTCGTGCTGAAGTGAGCTGTCTGCGCGAAATTAAATGCAGCTAACATAACATAACATTAGATGCATGGCAACAAAACGGTGGGGCATATTACCAAGCAATAGCGATAATTATCGCTATTGCTTGGTTAGAGTCAAAAATTTACCGCTGAGCTGCGGCTGATTTTTATCGCAGATAAACCTTGGTATTACCGAGGTTTATTGCAAATGCGATAAAAATTGGCCGCAATGCATGAATATCGCTGAAAAGTCAGCGATATTCATGCATTACCGAGCTAATGCTCTTAGCCATGTTATCCACCTCCCATTGGATAAGATGGCTAAGAACTGCTCAGGGCAGGTGGTAGCTTTTGGAGATATTCGCGCTTAGCGCGAATATCTCCAAAAGTTGGTAATAGGAGATAACGATGTTAGCGACTGTTTCCAGTCACTAACATCTTGGCACGCCCACTTTGCATGTCATTAGTGATAAATATCACTGACATGCAAAGTGGGGCCCAAGATGGTCGCTATCTCCTACTAGCTGTCGCTAACTGGTGTTAGCGACAGCTAGGTAATAGGGGGACAATTTTATTTCCGCTTTCTTGGCTTTTAAAGTCAAAAAAGCGGAGATAAACCCCCTTGATAATATGCCCCGGTGTTCCTTGGCTTGTTGCGGTGCTCCTTCCATTTGATGATCTTAACTCCTTGCTTATGAAGAAGTCCAGCAACTGGACATCTGGTTCCTTCAAAATTTCTTAAATCTCATTCCAGCAAGGAGGTTTTGTACACTTCTTGCTTTTTTTATTCTTAAGAATGTGGCAGCAGTTTGAAGACACTTGCCTACCACATAGTCCAGTCTGTGGTGACATTGTGGCTTCTAGAAATTGTCACTGATACATCAGGCAGCAGAAGATCTGGACTGGAGTATTGGTAAGAATCCAGACCTGAACATCCCCACTCTGTATACAGTGGATGTTCTATTGTTTATTGTGTTAACATTGACAATGGTTAATAATGATTCAAAGTGATTTTTATCAATAGCTCTTAAATAATTTATTCTCCAAAAATTATTCTATCACTATTATGCTTATAGTAAACTAGATTTAGAGAAAACAGCAAAGTGGCAGGTAGGAAATTACAGATAAATGAGCACTGGTCACAGATGACTATGGTAATATTGCCTGCTTTAAAAGAAAGCTGTATGGCGGGCTTGAGTCTGTCTGACACTGTTGCGGTCTCAGGACCGACCAACCTCTGGTCGGCAGTCCCTACGCCGCTATTACGATGCGAATGCACATGCTGCGGTCGCATACTCCCATTTCCCTATGGGAGCTTGAGTTATGGCTGGCTTATGGCCATAACACAAGATCCCATAGAGAAATGGGAGATTGCGGTAATCCCTGCAACCCCATGGCAGGCATCTCAAGGTACCTGCCACAATGTGCAGGAATCAACAAGGGGGCACCATAGGTGCCCCATCGGCTCCCAAATGGAGCCTGCAAACAGAAGGGGCCCCCAAACACACTTTTCAACAGGCTTTCCATGTCGGAATGCCCGGCATGAAACGCCTGTCGGAAACTGTGCAACGTAATCCAGATGGCGGAAAACGGCAGCCATATGGATTACGGGCCAGCTTCCAACTGGCCGTCTGGCTCCTTGAGCTAGTCAGCATGCACCTGGAATGACCGGCCCATTTCAATTCTGACTGGCTATATTGTAATCTGCCGGTTGTAATTGAAACCAACAATCTCAGTCGCAAAGCCTCCGACCTAAGGTCGGAGGCTTTCTGACCGAGATCGTAATAGACCCCTATTTCTGTCAAAGGACTCCAAGATGGGAAGAAGTGTTTGATGTGTCAAATGCTAGAAGTCAGCAGAGCTCCTTCAATGCTTAATTCTTTTTGGGGTGGAGCTTTGGACAGGCCTGCAAATAATTTCATTGATGAATCATTTCACAGAATGCAAAGTCAGGATGTTGGTTTTTACACTTTTTCGATTTTGCTAGGTGTAGCTCTCAATCAGAAACCTAAGATGAATAAAGTAGCTCATATGGTGGGGATTTCATTCATTGTTAGTAAGGATCATCGGTATTTGATGGTGAGTTGTAAGTGAGAGGGCAGTGAGAATAAATGGTCAGTTTTTGGGGACTGAGTTTCAGATGGTGTCGTCACATGTAGGCTTAAAGGCATATTTATGACATTTGTGGTGCGGGACATGCAGCAAAATGCCTTGCTGCACTGCCCTGTGTGACAAGGAAATGGCAGGAATGTGCTGTATTTATCCAAAACGGCGCATTTCTGTCATTTTCCCTTGCGCTGACTCTGTTTTGGCAGCCTAGCACCAATGCAAGCACCCTTGCAACTTGGTTCAAGGGTGCTTGTCTTTCAGGCAGTATTGTTTTGTGCAGAATCAAAAACAATCCTGTGAGACTTTTTCCTCTTTTGGTGTGTGCAGCAGAGAGTAGCATTCATAGAAAAAGGAAAAAAAGAGAAGAGATAAAGATATTTCTCCTCGTTAGGCCTCTCCTGGGCAGGCAAATCTTTTTGGCACATTCCTAGGTTTAAAAGTTCTTGTAAATCTAGGAAGGTTTCAGAATCCATGGATGTTGCACCAATAGAAATGCCTTCCTGGTACACAGTAATGAAGCTCAGCGATTTCCGCTGCATTACATTACTCGAGATTTATGAAGCCACACAAGGTGTTCTTCGGTGGCTTCCTCAAACTCGTTTTACATTTGTGTCGCTTTTGCACCACGTTGCGTGGTGCAAGAACAACGCAAAGGGCCTCATAAATATGCCCCCAGATGTTTTTAGGGTTGGAAGAGGCTGAATGTGTGAACATAAGACCTGTTCAGATACAATGGGTGATCCATAATGCATCAGGTAAATGCTTCACATAGGGTCCGTAAATTTGACAAGCTGGGAGAAATAATTCTGCAAAGGATGTGGCAATTTGGTTGAATTTGTAAGGAACTAAGGGGCATATTACCAACAAGTAGCGATAATTATTGCTAATTAGGCTTAGCGACGATTTTTTTATCGCTGCCTATCGCTGGATATGTTAGCGGAGAAAACATGCGGCACAGGGTCAGACTGATTTGCATATGGCCATGTCTGAACTGGGGTGGCAGAGTGGGCAAAAGAACGGTGATGGATTAAACCCAGATCTGTGACTGGGTGTGAGTGTTTGATTGGTTCAGATGCTCCATCCATCACCCCCCCTTTTGTACCACTATATGGCCCCAGCAGGAAGGGGGGGAAACCCGTTAGTCCAAGGTACACAGTATTCACATGCACATAGACTATTGGCTTTTGTCTCTGAGCCTGGCGCCTCGTATCCATTGAGAGCACCTGCTGTTTGCATGCTCCAAGGATTCCCCGGTGTTGCTGGTCCTTAAACTAGACAATTTGCCGCCCCCTGGCCGGTCTTAGGAATTGTGGGGCCCTGGGCGAAATGGAAGATGCGAGGCCCTTCTAATTTTCATGTGACATCACATACTGGGCCGGTGGCAGGGCCCCCCTGAGAAACACACACACTCTCGATATTATTAGACGGACGGAAGAATGCACTGTGCTGTGCTCACCACTGTGCAGCGCTTTTCCCCAGGCCATCATCATTTATTATTCCCGCAACTGCGGGGCAGGCGGCGGGGCCCCCCTGAGCGTGAGGCCCTGGGCAGCTGCCCATACCGCCCATGGCTAGGACCGGCCCTGCCTGGATGTATCTGCAGTATTTGCTGGATGCTGTGTTTCTCGAGGAACTTGAGCAATCAATTGACAAATACTTTTCTATCAATATTGGGTCAATCGCAAAGTTTGCTACTAACTGGGACTCCTCCAATGCCTACATTTGGGAGGTCACCTTCTCCAAGCATGACAATGTACTCTGCTTGATTCGGGTCTGCTTGGCAAGACTTGAGGTGGAACTGGCGTACTTGGAGCAGTCCCATTGACAGACTGTGGAGCCGAGTCTGCTGGGAGGTATCAGATTCCGATAGGATGTATATAGTGATGTGTCTCAGAGCAAGGTAATGCACCTTGGTAAATATGCGACAGCACAGTGTATGATGAGGAAGAGTGGCCCAGTGTGACACTGATAGCCCTGGTTTGGCCTTGCCACAAGAATAACGCTGTACTGACTATTACTAATGAGAGAGGTGCACCTCTCCATATAGTAGATTAGTTGGTGGACCGTTTCTGTCATTACTGCAGCAGGCACAGCAAACTATCTGGCCTAAGCATGGGCGGATTTTGCGGATCCACGATTCGCGGATCCAGCGGATTCACGGATCGTGGATCCGCAAAATCCGCGGATTAAGCGGATTTGCGGATTTGGGGGCGGGGCTTCCTCGAGCGTGTGGGCGGGGCCAAACGGACGGGGCTTCCACGCGAGCGCACATGCCTCTTGTGTGTCTAAAAGGTCAGAGACCGATCAGAGCAGCAGATTAAGAGACAGAAGCCCCTGGTCACAGGAACAGCACGGGGGTTGCGCTCGTAAAAGTCAAAGATGCCCAGCCTCCCAACGCTCACGTTTTTTTTTGGGCTGCTGAATGAGTCACTGCATTTGCGCTTCAACTAGTTCCAGCGACCAAGTGTGTGTCACTATGCAATCGCGCCGAAGTGCGCAGGGGTCCCTTGAGTGAAATGTCCATCATAGTGGGTAAATGGCGGGAAGACGGTGCACACCTCGAGTGTGTGGGCGGGGCCAAACGGACGGGGCGTCCATGCGAGCATGCCTCTTGTGTGTGTGTTTATTTTTTTGTGCCAGGACCGTCGTGCCCGAATGAACCCTGCCCTTCATATTTATTCAAGAAGACACACACCACTGTTGAAGTAATTTACGATGGCGCCGGCAAGCTGCCAGCGCCATCCTGCAAAAGTTACTTAATTAGCTTCAACAGGAAGCTCCAACTGCTAAAATAAAGCAGGCGCTCGAGCCCCTGCTGTATCTTATCTGTTAGAGCTTCCTGTTGAAGCTAATTAAGTAACTATTGCAGGATGGGCGCTGGCAGCTTGCCGGCGCCATCGTTAATTAGGCGCGCTTGAACTTTTGACCGCAAAATCCGCTCCGATCGCGGATTGCGGATTTTCGGCAAATCCGCGAGAGTTCGCGGATCGCGGATTTGCCGAAAATCCGCAAAATCCGCGATCGGAGCGGATTTTGCGCTCATGCTTAATCTGGCCCACATCACCATGAAATCGTTGACAGTAGCACATAGGGAACACCCCATGCCACCATTCTGCCCTTCGAAGGTGGTGGTGGTGCTGAAGAATATGCCTGACGGAAAGATGACGTGTACGGATGGCCTGACGGTGGCCTTCTACAAGGCCTACTGTAAAAACTGGTCAAGGAAATGGCGAAGGACTGTTGCATGCCCCCCACAATGCAGAGGCATTGTTGGTCACCTTTCTGTAGCCAGGTAAACCTGCTGAATGTCGTTCGTCCTAAATCCTGGCAAATCACATGACTCCTCTACTCCAAGGTATTCTAGGCCAATAGCAAGCTGGCTACATACCGGGCCAGTCATTAATATATAATCTTAGGTTCCTCTTTGGTGTGATCTCCTGCATTGACCCAGTGGATTCAGTCGAGTGGGATTTTATATTCTCCGTGCTGCGCCACATGGGGCAGGCAATGCTTTCATGCAACTAGTCTAAGTGTTCAAAACTGCGCCGACTGCTCATGTCTTCGTCAATGGAATAGTATTGGATCCTAATTCCATTACGAGGGGTACATGGCAGGGTTGTCCACTGTCACCACTGTTGTGCTCGCTTGTTGCCGAGTCCTTGGCTTGTGCGCTGTGTGAATATCATGCTCTTATCTTCCCACACTACAATGACATTGTATCAGCTTTCGCACTTGATACGCTTTTGTATGCTCCGAATCCGGAGCGCAATCGCTCTCCAGTTCTTAGGGAGGAAGTCTTCTTTAGCGGCCATCCTGGATTATGAATCAATTAAGATAAATCTCTCATCTTTTCTCTTACCATGGCCATGACGCAGGTATAGTTGGAGTATCCACTACAGTTGATAACAGGCTCTGTGCTGTATCTGGGTATACAGGTCCATGTGGACCCAGAGGTAGTGATGCTCGATAACTATGGGAGGGCAGTGCAATGCCTCACAGAGGTGGTTGAGTGCTGGATCTGCTTGCCCCTCTCCCTTTCTTACCATATTGCCATCATGAAGATGGTAGTGTTGGCCCGATTCTTGTTCTTATTCACCAGCATTCCTGTTCTTTTGCCTAGTGCAGTCTTTTGGACTTTGAATGCCCTGGTGGTGCGCTTGGGGTGGTCAGGAATGCAGCCACGGGTGCACTGGAATTCGCTTACTTTCCCCTACGCCATGAGTGGCTTGAATGCCCTGGATCTGCAGATTTGTTACAGATCCAAACCATGCATGCTTGCACATTAAAGGCTGCATGTGCTTGGGGATATGCCTCACCTTTGGAAATAACGTGATGCCACTCACCTGCTTTCTCTGCGCAGGACCTTATTTCACAAGTCACCATGACATTATCACACAGTGGACCTTATTGGCACTACTCAATACTAGTGGGAAACCAAGCAGATGTACAGGCTGGGCCTTTACTTTCCAGGCCTCAGGTACCACTAGCGTAATGTATGTGGTTTCCCCTAGGTCAGTATAAGGCAGTGGTGGGTGTATTGTGTGGACTCCGATTTCAACACATGGGCGATTTTCTCGTGGAATGGTCACCTCATTGTTGGGAACAGGTGAGCGCACAGTGCGATCCACCACCAATTCTCGTTCAATTTCATTACTATCTGGCGTGTCACACAATGAAGGAATTACTGGGTGAGTCCCCAATGGAACCCCAGATTTGGCCACTTTGACTTACTTACTGCAAATGACGATGAAGCAGTGCATGATCGCTAAACTATACGCATGCTCACAGGGGGACTGATGGCTTGGTACATCCCAGGCTAGGCCAAACTGGCCGGAGGAATTAGAACTGGATATTAGCATCATTTTTGAGGCAGGTACCGTGTATCCCAGTTAGCACCCCCTTGATTACCCTAAGGCCTCTACTGTAAAGGTCTAAAAGAAATTCTCAAGGATCCTGCTCCAGCTGATCTTCCTTTGCCGCGATATCTATGTTTTTTGAACTGGGCTTAGCAAACTTGTGGAAAGACCCCGGAGCTAGTTGTTGTTCCATCCCAGCAAAAAAACTGAAATTATTGTTTAGATCTTACGGGCTTAATAAGCGTTTACTTTCATCAACATTGGGGACATTAACAGGTGCATTTTTAATGACAAAGGATTTTTATTGCGCAGAGTCCTCTTTAGATGATATTGAGCCACACTTGTCCAGGAAGCTTTATATCTTTTTTTAGATATGGTACTCTGCCACTATGCGCTTTCAATTCAAGTTGGGTGAAGCCTTCAGACTTCACTGCAATGGGCTGCCCATCTTGTGGACATGTGCAAGAATCTGTAGCCCAAGTGTTTTTTTTTTGCCAAGCATTTGCAGGGCGAAGACCAGGTGGATAATTCCAACTTGCAGACGTTCAGGTGTCAGAAGGCTCCTGGAGGCATGTAGAATGCTGCAGTCAGATCTGAGAGCCCCTCCATTGTTTTTGTAGTTTCAGTCAATCAATCAATCAATCAAGGGTTTATAACGCACACTACTCACCCGTGAGGGTCTCAAGGTGCTGGGGGGGGCAGCTCCGGAACAGTCAAAGAGCCAGGTCTTGAGGTCCCTCCTGAAAGTGTGCAGTGTTGGGGAGGACCTGATGTTCATGGGGAGCTCATTCCAGGTCTTTGCTACGATGTAAGAGAAGGCTCTCCTGCCTGTTCTGTTTCTGTGGATGCGGGGGACCTCTGCCAGGGTGAGGTTGGAGGAGCGGAGGTTCCTCTTGGGTACGTGGAAGGATAGTCTCTTGTTGAGGTATTTGGGTGTGGTGTTGGTGAGGGGTTTGTAAGCATGGGTGAGGAGTTTGAAGGTGACCCTCTTCTTGACGGGGAGCCAGTGGAGGTCTCGTAGGTGTTGGGTCATGTGTATGTGATGCGGAGTCCCAAGGACAAGTCTGGCAGCGGCGTTCTGGATGGTATGGAGTCTGTGTAGTAGAGTTCTGTTGATTCTGGCATACAGGGAATTGCTGTAGTCCAGTCTGCTGGTTATGAGTGCATGGGTGACGATCTTTCTGCAGTCAGGGGGATCCATTTGAAGGTCTTGCGGAGGATGAGCAGGCAGTTGAAACTGGTGGAGGCAACGGAGTTGATCTGGCGGTTCATGGAGAGGTAGGAGTCAAGGATGATGCCGAGGTTTCATGCGTGGTCTGTAGGAGTGGGTGGATTCCCAAGGGCGGAGGGCCACCAGGTGTTGTCCCAGGCAGTGTTGCAGGGTCCAATTATGCCACGTTCTTCATTCCTTCCTGGAAGCAGAGTCTGGTGTCTTCGGGATTCTTCATGAGCGAAAGGCTGAGCTGGGTGTTGTTGGCGTAGGATACAATGATCAGCCCATGCTTTCTGACGATGGTGGCGAGGGGGGCCATGTAGATGTTGAAGAGCGTGGGGCTGAGCGATGAGATTTGGGTTACTTTGCAGGTGATATTGGTGGATTCGGAGAGGAAGGGAGGCAGTCTGATCCTCTGGGTTCTGCCAGAGATGAAGGATCAGATCCAGTTGAGGGCAGCTCCTTGAATTCCTGCGTCGTGAAGTCTGGCTGCAAGAGTGCGATGAGATCGGTGTTGAAGGCTATGGAGAGGTCTAGAAGGATGAGGGCCGTCGAGTGTCCCTGGTCGAGTAGCATGCGGATGTCGTCAGTGGCAGCGAGGAGATCTGTCTCGGGCTGTGATTGCTGCGGAATCCAGACTGGGAGGCGTCTAGAATGGAGTTCTCTTCGATGAAGGTGGTAAGCTGGGCGTTCACAAGTCTCTCTGTGACTTTGGCTGTGAAAGAGAGGAGAGAGATGGGCCGCTAGTTTTTCAGGTCCCTTGGGTCGGCCGTGGGTTTCTTGAGGAGGGGGTTTACCTTCCAGTCGTCTGGGAAGATGCCGGACATGAAGGAGGCGTTGATGGTCAGTCCAAGTTTGGGGGCGATGGTGGTGGCGTGCCTGTGGAATGTGTGCGGTGGCAGGGATCCAAGGGGCTCCAGAGTGGGTTTTCTTCACGGTAGCAGTGATGTGTTCAACTGTAGCGGGGTTCCAGGTCATGATGGTTGGCTTATCGGCAGTGCTGAGGGGGGGAGGTGATGTCCGTTGTGAGCTCGCAGAAATTGTCATAGAGGGCCTTGATTTTCAGATGGAAGTATGAGCTGAGCTAGTCACAGAGTTCCTGGGAAGGTGTGACGTCCGTGGCTTCGCTGGGGGGTTTAGTAAACTGCTGTATGGCATTGAACAGTTCCTTGGCCTTGGTTACGTTGGTCTGGACTTTGTCTCTCATGAAGGTCCATTTGGTGTCCCTTATGCGCTCGTGGTATTCCTTCAGGGCACTCCTTTGGTTGTTCCGTGCTTACGTGGTTTTCTGGTTTGCCAGGTTTTCTCTAGGCATCTGCACGAGCGTTTGGCTTCATGTAGTTCTGTGGTGAACCAGGCGGCCTTGGGGTGTTGGAGGGGTGCAAGTTTGTCGGCACAGCGGGAGATCCAGTAGTAAAGTTATGTGGCTGCGGAGTTGGGGTCGGTCCTGGCGCTGGCGGGGTCTTGGAGGAGGGTGGTGATGAGGAGTTCCTCTGTGACCTTGCTCCAGCTTCTTTGTGGCAGTCGCAGGGTGGGCTTGGGTGCGGTGGTGGTGTTGAAGGTGAAATGGACACGGTGGTGGTCCGTCCAGAGAGGCTGGGTGTTTGTTCCTCCCACGAAGATAGGGTCGAGGGTGTGTCCAGCTCTGTGTGTGGGTGTGTTGACCAGCTGCTACAGTCCGAGATTGGCGAGGTTGTCGAGGAGAGTGACATTAGTGACAAACAGTGGACTTACTGCTGCTCAGTGTCCGGACCATTTCGTTAAATATCCAGCATCAGCTGACTCACTTAAAGTATCTTAATCTTGTGTATTACACCTCGGCTCAACTGTTTCACTATGGCCTCCACAATAGTCCCGTTGCCCATGCTGTGGGGAGGTTGAAGTTGGATTTCCTCATGTGGCTTTGTTCTCCCTTGGCATGCAGTGCCTTTGACTTGCAGTTATAGGGGTGCTGCAAAAGATTAAAGGTGAAAGTATTCAGTCTACCCCCCAATTAACACTGCTGGCTTATGATAGAGATGTAATGAAATCCTATAGGTGCCTTGTCATCTTTGGGCTACTGGTGGCGCAGCGCTGGGTAGCATCGTATTGGATGAAGGGCCCTTTCCAAACAGTACAGGATTGGCACACAGACATGACATATTGCAATACTCAATCTGATGCTTACCATGACCTCATGTCCGTTTGCAGCAGTCCGAACAATATTTGGGGGCTTTATCAGCCGTTTCTTACACAATCACAGGATGTTGAGGCTGCAGTTGAGGAAGGGGGTCACAGGCACTGTGACGGGCTGATGTTTGGCTGTCTTCCGGATGAAGGCTTTGTGTATATTGTGATGCATGACCGTTCCCCTAGACAGAACGACCGTCCATAGTTGTGTCTCCGCATTGTGATGGAGAGATTTGTTACTGGGCTCCTTGGGTCTGAACTTGCCATAGCTTTTGTGCCTGGAATGGGGATGTAATGGTTCTTTGTTCTGTGATATATTTTGTATTGTCTGACTCTACCCTGACTATTGCTATGCTAAAATGGGCACTTGTATTCCTTGCATTCGCTGTGTATCTGGCCAGTGACTGTCAAGATGCAATGAGCTGTCTGGTTGTTGAAAATGAAAATAAAGTTTAAAAAACAAAATTGGAGCTGACCCTCCACAGTCGCAGCTCATGGCAGTCTGGCTTTAACTCCTATACCCAGGGCTCCTCTTAGCTTATCTGGTTCCTCACTCCTTCTTGTCTTTAGCAGCTTCCCCCTGGCCTTCAGCATTAAGCATGGCCTTCTTCCTAACCACTCTAGATCAAGTGTGGGCAAGGGAGGCTTCTTATGCTGTTCTGACACTCGTCCAAGGTCGCTTGTCCTCATGAGATAAGCAGCACTGGTGCAGATGCTATTTTGTTACTTATCACCACACATTAAAGTATACAAAAAAGTAATGAACCCAACAATTGAATTAATGTAAGCCACTGGCAATTACCTGGGCCGCATCCTAGTCTAATGTTATTTTGCACACCATGCCACTTCGATTAGGACCTAGACATAAGTAAATCAGTCTTGACTCTGCTACAATGGGAACAGTCCAGCCCGACCTTCCAGGCCAGATCCTCACCAAACTGTAATACAAGCAACCCAGGATTGGTTTCACCCTAGTTAGAACTCATCAAACACATATAGCTTGGTTCCAGTGATACAGTGCGCATGGGACCCACTTCTGGGCATACCCGTCCCACTTAGGGTGACACACAAAAGTATAGAAAACAGTAAGGGAGGTAATGCTTGAATGTCAGCCAATGGTAATTACTTAATGCTGTATCCCAGCCAATCGTTATTTTGCACACTGTGCCACCTCAGTTTGGCCCTAGAGACCTAGACATATACAAATCAGTATTGACCCTGCTCCAATAGGAACAGTCCAGCCCAAACTGCCAGACCAGGTCCTGTCATTTTGCGATGGACTGTTCCCAGTGGAGCACATTGATTTGCATATGTCTGGGTCCTAACTGAGGTCGCTGAACTAAGACCTATACCTGTCAAGGTAAGAACATAACCCCTCCCTGGCATGTAGCTCTCTAAAGTGGCTAGAAGTTACCGAGTTAAGTTGTGTGTGCAATAGACAACACAAATGTGCAAACATACACAGCAGAGACAAATAGGTCACACATATCACACTGAAACACAACATAGATTAACACCTGAACAAGACATATTAGACAACACAATTTGGTACACGTGGATGACATAAAATGGATAATCATAGTTATTTTGTGATGTTAGGTTAATTAAATATAGCATTCCACGGTATCACAAATAGCTACACGGTGCTATTAAGAGTTCTGTAAAACAGGTTTTAAGTAAGGAATTATAGTCAAAAATACTTTCTGTTACATTCATAATACGTGGCAGAATTGTCTACAAGGTACTCCTGTTCTCCCACTCCCATGCTGCGGAACATGGAATACAGATATGATATAGATTTGTGCAGATGGTGTAGTCCACATTTTACAGTATACTTTGGCATTCTATTATTGCCACATAGCAAAGGATGCAACGTGCATATGTTGATGCTTTAGAGCGAAACGAAAAATGATTGGCCCATGCAGTTAATACACAGCACGAGTATCTGTCATTCTTGATTCTTTCAATGGATAACTCTCATTAAAGTCGAGTTGACCTTGAATCTTGGGAGCACAGGTAAGTGCTCAGTGTGTAATAAATTGAATATGATTTGCAATGAAAGGCGTAAAGAAAAATAGAGAAACATAATGTTCCATGACAGACAAGGACCATGGACATCCTGCCTGCATCGTTTTCATTTCTCTGCTTCTTCTTGCTATGCAGAGGCTTGGAGGCAAGCAGGTTAACCCTTGGCCACTCAATTCTATTCGTATCCTATTCTTATCTCCATTTCTATGAAGTAATTTCCTCTTCCGTCGACCGTGTTGCCAGGTTGATCAACAAATTCCGTTCTATTTCCATGGCAATAAGCAAGTACGGTTCACAAATAAATACAATAAACTACGTACAGAGATGTCAGCTTCCCCAAGGGCTTTGGAAACACTCAGTGTGCGGATTCAGAAAGTTGTCCCAGAGTTCGCCTGGCGTGCCATCCACAGCTTTCCAAATGCAGTCCTGGAACAAGTTTGTGAATTTCCAGTGAGGAATTTGTATTCATTGTTCATTTGCACATTGTGGCTAGCCAGTGCCTGTGTGTTATCACTTTTTTATTTTATCTCTACAGGGAAAATATTTTTTCCAGAGTAAACCCTAATCATCTACCTCCCATGACCTTTAGGGACGTCTCCTTCCCTTGATGAAATTATTTACCTTACCACTTGGCAAGAGTAATTATCCAACCTTTTGCCAAAAAATCATGCGTTGATGGTTTTACATTGGCTTTCAAGGCTAAACACGCCTTGAAAATGCCAACTCCCAACTGTTGGCGTATGATTTAATGATTTACTACCACGTAATACTACACCATCATAAGGTAACAATAGTCGTGAGCAAAAATCTTTTGCCTACGGGGTCTTCCTTTGTTAATTCCATGCAGTCAGTAACCTAGCCATATGATCAAACAAGTGAAACTGAAATGGGTAAATTATGTTTTCACTAATTCTTAAAGTGCGTTTTAGATTACACCCTGCGTTACATTTAGGGGCATATTACCAAGGGTGGCAATAGGCAATTATCGCCGGTTTAGCCGCCGTTTCCGGCCGCTAAGCGGCGATAATTCGATCGCTCTATTAGCAAGCTGTCGCTAACTGATGTTAGCGACAGCTTTTAGGTAATAGCAAGCGGTTTGGGGCCCGCTTTGCATGTCAGTGATATTTATCGCTAATGACATGCAAAGTGGGCGTACCCAACCTGTAAGCGACTGAAAGCAACTAGTCCACCAGGTACCTCCAGTAAGTGCCAGAGAGCTGTGTTGCAGAGAGGTGTTCAGAGGCCAAGCCCCTTTTTACAACACTCTGCAATGCAGCTCCGTGGTGCTTATGGAGGTACCAGGTGGGCTAGTTGGCCCCCAGGGACCCTCAGGATTGAAGAGGAATTAATTCCCCAACTTAAACCGCGCCACAGGGTGTGTTTGCACACATGTCAACTCAGGCCTGCCCCCTCCCTTCAGCACTGTGCAAACGCGCCCTGTAGAGCGTTTTAAGTTGGGGAATGAACTCCCCTTGAATACTGAGGGACCCTTGGGTGTAACTAGCCCACCAGATGCCTCCATTAAGCGCCACAGAGCTGCGTTGCAGAGAGGTGTAAAAAGGGACGTGGCCTCAGAACATCTTTCTGTAACGCAGCCCCCTGGTGCATACTGGAGGTTCCTGTTGGGCTAGTTGGTCCCCCAGGGACTCGCAGTATTCAAGGGGAATTCGATCCCCATCTGTAAAAAGCGCCAGGGGGCGGATTTGCAGAGTACTCAAAGGAGGGGGGCGTGGCCTCCGGTGCGATGCCGGTCTTTTATTTATTTTATTTAAGAAGGGGGCTGTGTAGCCCCCCTTCTTTTTCTAATTTTTTGGCCCTGGGGACCCCATCCAGCAGGGCCTGCCCCGTATTTTCTAAAAAAATGGAAAAAATCAGGAAGAGGGCCTTGTGGCCCCCCTCCTGAGGCCAAAATCTGCCCCGGGGACCCCATCCCCCAGGGCTGGCCTTTGTTTTTTGTTTTTTTGTTTTTTTTAAAACCTTTATTGTGCAAAAGGAGAAAAGGAGAACAGATACAGACCTACAACCAACACAGCCGGTCAGTAATGCAAATCAGCAAAAATAAAACAGTACATAGCTCATCAGCCGACAACCCGAGGGTCCGGCAGCTTAGGAGCAGGATGTGGTTAGGAGCACCTGACATATGAGGATAAATAAAAGGTTTTCATATTTTAATACACACAAACAACAAAAAGAAAACCCACAAGAAAAGAGTCGAGGCAAGAGTATCAGTATGGGGTCTGCTACGTGCGGTATGGGGAGACAACGAAGAGCAAGCATCAGAAAACATGGAGATGGGTGGCGGGGATCAAGAGCGAGTAACACTTCACAGAAAACAGAAAATCAAAATACTGGAACGTAAAGTCAAGGAGATCCTGTAATGTCAAGGGGTTCTGCAATGGGAGGGTCACAAATCTCTCCACGATAAGAGTTCCACTGACCCCAAATCCTAACCCACTTCTTGGGCCTACCCCGGGAGATGTATACAATTTTTTCACGAAACATGCACCAATCCATGTTCTCCTCCCAGGTCGAGATCAGTGGCGCCCTATGTGACCCCCAGAGTTGAGCGATGTCTCTTTTTGCAGTCATACTGCCCAGTGTGACCCATTGAGTCTGAGCAACGGTGCAGTCATTCGGTTCCCAAATATTCAGCAGACAGCGTCGGGCCTCAGGAAATAGCCCGACGCCCGTCACCTCTCGCATCACCGCATGCACACGATTCCAGAAGGCCGCCACCTCCGGGCATTCCCATATAATGTGAAGGAAGGTAGCAAGTAAACCACATCCACGCCGACATAACCCATCCACCGAATAACCCATATGTATCAACCGTGGACTCGTAACATAGACACGATGAAGGATCTTTAGCTGCACCAGTCGGAGACGTGCCGGAATAGCGACTTCCTTAGGGGAGGACACTGCAGCCTGCCAGTCCTCATCGTCCAACTCCAGCCCGTCACCCGTCCATGCCTCACGCAGCTGTAGTAGGAGATCCGAACGGGTATTACTACGTTTTTTGTATATGAGGGAAATAGTACTATCAGGAACATGTCCATCCAGCACTCTATCCTCCAAAGGAGAAGACTCAGGAATCAAGGTACCAGTGGGGAAGACCGAGTGGAGCGCATGACGGATCTGAAGGTATCGGAAATATTCGCTATCATTCAGCGTATATTCCCGCTTTAACTCGTCAAAAGTTTTGACTCTATTGGTGGCCCAAAGATCACCCACTTTGCTGATACCGATAAGGTCCCACCGATCAAATCCCTTTGAAGACCACAGACCGCCCAGCCTCTCAGCTGCATATAAAGGAGTCGCCCTAGTGAGTCTATCAGTCCAGCCCGTGGCCGATGTTGCACTATCCCATACACGTATGGCCACCGCAGTGGGGCCCGTCAAACATCTCCTGTCAATCTTGGAGTAAAGCGCTCTATTATAATCGCCCCCGGCAGCTGCCACCTGTCCATATCATAAGCGGGATTAGGAACAGGTCCATACATGGCGTGGTTGATAGCACACAACTGGGACGCCCAATAATAGCGCCTGACATCCGGCAAAGCTATACCACCGTCATACCAAGGCAGAGTAAATTTTGCCAGCGCTATGCGTGGCCGTCCGTCCCAAACCAATTTCCTCTGGAGGCCCTCGATCTCACGGAAATAATCAGCTGGAACCAGATCCAGCGTGTTCTAGACGGCGTACAAGAATCGTGGAAGAGACATCATTTTAAATAAGACCGCCCTCCCCAAAGGGGAAAGAGGCAATTTACACCACGCCGCTACATCCGATCGAAGTCTGGCCAACGGGGGCTGTAGATTCCGCTCAAATCGGACTTTGGGGTCCAAAGAAACGTAGATCCCCAAATACTTGAAACCAACACTGGAGATAGGTATAGGGCAGAAGCGAGGCAAAGAAGGTTGGCCACCCGCGAGTGGGTAAATGCAGGATTTAGTCCAGTTGATAATCAAACCAGAATTCTTTCCGAAAGAGCTCAAGACATCAAACAGGACACCCAATGACTTACCGGGAGAAGTGAGGTACAATAGTATGTCATCGGCATAGAGCGACACTCGGTCCTCGAAGGTAGGGGACCACTGTATGCCCTTGAGCGAGCAACTCAGCAAGGGGTTCGAGAGCGAGTGGGAAAAGGAGAGGCGACAGAGGGCAGCCCTGTCTCGTGCCACGCCCAGGGACAAAAGGAGCCGAGGCCCGTCCATTAACCACCACCTGAGCGAGCGGTTGTTCGTATAAAAGTTTAACCCACCCAATAAACTTGGGACCAAAGCCAAATTTGGCGAGGGCAGCCCACAAATATGGCCATTCCACCGTATCGAAGGCCATCGAGGCGTCAAGGGAAACCAAGATGGCCGGGTCAACAAGAGACCCCGCCCTCGCCAGGACACCATGGAGACGTCGAAGATTGAGTGCCGTATTACAGTGGGGGATGAATCCAGACTGATCAGGGTGCACCAAATCGCCGAGCACCGTGATCATGCGGCTCGCCAGAATTTTAGCAAGAACCTTGGGTTCTACATTCAGAAGCGAGATCGGCCGATATGATGAACAGTGTTCCCGAGGCTTACCATCCTTGTGGAGGACCACAATGGACGCCAGTCTCTGATCTCGGGGAAGAAGCCCCAGATCTCGTGATGCCAAAAACGATCGACGAAGGTACGGCGCCATTTTGTCGGGACACAACTTATACAGCTCAACTGGCAAACCGTTCGGGCCCGGAGCCTTACCCGGACGAAGTGCACGGATAGCGAGCGCTACTTCATCGGTAGAAAAATCCGCCTCCATAAGCTCCCTATCCGAGTCCGACAGACTAGGCAACGTGATATCACGGAGCAACAGGTGCGAGTCCTCCTCAGGTCTATCCGAGACCGGCGAATACACCTTCCGAAAGTGCTGGGCAAAGACCTCAACTATCTCGATCGGGTCCACAATACGCACACCATCCATTTGCTCAATAAAAGGCACCACACGATTCACTCTATCCCGTCTATCAAGCCAAGCCAGCAATTTCCCAGCCTTGTCACCCACATCATACAGGCGTCCCTGTTGTTCACGATGCATTGCCTTGGCCGCATCAGTCACCAGAGCTCTGTATTTGAACTGTTTAAGCGCCAAGGAATGCAAGTTATCAGGCGTAAATACAGATTCCATACGTTCCTCCAACTCAGAAATATCAGTTTCAAGTCGTACCACCTCTACAGTTCTGCGCCTCCTGTCGCTGGCAATCAAAGAAAGAGTCTGACCCCGGATCACAGTCTTGTACGCCTCCCATAAAATAACAGGGGAGGATACTGACCCCTCATTCTCAACAAAGTAATGTTCCATACACTTAACCACTTCCTTACTAATGTTGGGGTTACGAAGATGCCACGGATTAATAGGAGCGACACGACCCCCGGACTCCAGCCGCACATCAATGGTAAGCCATAGTGGGGAGTGATCTGAGATCCCTCTTGCCAGATGTCTAATTTCTCTCACGGATATCATCTGCGCTGCTGGTAGAAGGATATAGTCAAGTCGCGAGAGACTACCGTGGGCCCCCGAATGAAAGGTATACTGGAGCTGCCCAGGGTGTAGTTGCCTCCAACAATCTGCTAATCCCAGGGTATCCATGAAATTTCCCAACCATAGCTGCGACGTGGGGAGGGTTCTACGTGGACTGCGATCCTCCTCTCCACTGACAACCGAATTAAAATCACCACCCACCACCAGCAAACCATCGGGAAGTCCCAGGACCACCCCCCCCCAAATCCGAGAATGTGGTGGACTGTAGACCAGGGGGAACATACACAGACAAAATGGAGAGCGTCTTCCCCTCCCAGCGACCCACGACAGCAGCATAGCGGCCCCTATCATCCAACACCTCGTCATCTACTTCGAGGGGGAGGGAATTCCTAACCAGGATGCCCACACCTTTCGATCCAGTGGTAAATCCAGAGTGGGCCACCAAACGGTAGCCTCTTCTATTCAGTGCATGGCACGTATTGCCTACCAGATGCGTCTCTTGTTGTAGAACAACATCAGGGGAGTGTCGCTTTAAATACTGTGAAACTATCCCCCGTTTTATTCTATCCCGAGACCATTAACATTCCAGCTCAGCACCCGCAGCCCCCTACCCCCCATCCAAAACAGAAACCAACAGTCCCCCCGCCACAAAGCAGGCACAAAGGATAAAATAGCAACCAAATCAGAGCCTCGAAACAAACAAACAAGGAAAGACCCCCCTACCTCCCCCCAAAGAACCCTCAACACACAACCCCCCACCCTGCACCCCTGCGGTAGACCAGAAAGCCACCGCAACTTGCCGTGTGCCTGTCGCCCCATTAAACTAACCTACAAGAAGAGAGAAAAAAACGTCCCCTGAGGAGGAAGAGTCCCGAATCCCCCCACCCCTGGGAATCTACAACGTATAAAACATAACTATCACAGAGCCACTGCAAAGCGTCCAATAATGGCTCATCGGTACCGACTCACTGATCCTGTTCTTCCAGGCCGCCTTCAGCACCTCTCGAACTCTCCGGATTGGTGTGTTGCGTCGGCAAAGAGTCTAGCCAGTCACTAGCTACTTCAGGACGATCAAAGAAAAATGTACGTTCATTATGCACGATCCTCAGGCGAGCCGGGAAAAGCATGGCATACTTCAGGTCCATATCTCTGAGGCGTCGCTTCACCCCCGTAAAGGCCATACGTTGCTTCTGCACCTCCTGAGTGAAATCCGGATAGAAACTGACCGACACATTTTCAAACTTGGTAGGACCATTAGTACGGGAGGCCTGCAGGATAGCGTCTCTGTCACGGAAGTTAAAAAACCTGGCTATGATAGGCCTCGGAGCGGCCCTGAGCTTGGGCTTCCCACCCGGAATCCTATGAGCACGCTCCACCGCAAAAAGTTTACTAAGGCCCTTCGGTGTCAAATAGTTTTGGATAAGGTCCTCTACCAAAAGATCCATTGGCACATCCGTAGAATTCTCCGGAACACCTACAATGCGAACATTATTGCGTCTGGCTCGGCTCTCAAAATCATCCAGCCGACGGGCAAACGAGTCTCTGGCCATGCGAAGATCGCGGACCTCGGTCTGAAGATCCGATACATCTGTAATCAAGCTTGCTGCCTTTACGTCCAGAGATTTGACCCGTTCGTTGGTTTTCCCCAGGTCTGTCCTGATAAGGTTGACCTCAAT
Source organism: Lissotriton helveticus (assembly GCF_964261635.1). Classification (NCBI taxonomy): domain Eukaryota; kingdom Metazoa; phylum Chordata; class Amphibia; order Caudata; family Salamandridae; genus Lissotriton; species Lissotriton helveticus. The sequence goes on along the minus strand of NC_136065.1, from coordinate 641,753,296 downwards.
CGCAACCGTATCCAATTTAGTGGCTAGCGTTTCGTATTGCTGACCCATCGAAGTCTGGATATTGGCAATAGCGCCAATGACATCCGTCAAAGTCGGCTCCTCATTCGCAGGAGGGCCGTCGCCAGCTTCTACGAGGGCCCTGCTCAGACCACCCGGGGATCCCTTCAGGCGAGTAAAGCGTTCAATAGTCTGGGTCTGAGCGGCTCCCCCTCGATTCGGGCCTCTAGTGTTGCGCCTCTCAGCGTCCGACCTGCCTGCCATGGTGATCGACGAGCTCCGAAGGGTCCTCCAAGATCTGGTAAGAACGAATCACTCTGTGGCAAGCGCAGTAAATCGAGAAGTCGAGGAACGACAGCCAGAGGAGAGATGGCAACCAAGCCAGAGCAGCAGTATCAATCAGCGATGAGTCGACACCAATGATGACCGAAATCGAAACCGAAAGTGCCACAGGGGCAACGGAGGCGTCCCTCCAGCCGTTGTTGTTCGATTACCACCTGGGCACCTCGGGAACTAAAACCCCCGGACTCTCGTCACCGTAGGCCACAAATTACAGGGTGCAGCAAGTCCAGTTCCCGGCGGCCAAATCAAATTCCAAAAAAAGCTTTCAATATCAGCAGGGCATCAGCATGAAATACCCGTCGACCAATTCAGGATTAATGCCAGGATAGATGTGGGTGGCGGAAGGGGTCTCGGGAGCCCTCTGCTCACGCGTCCATCTTGGACCGCGCGTAGCTCCTCCCAGGGCTGGCCTTTGTTTATTTATTTATTCTTTTAATTTTTTTTTTATTTGATGAGGGGGGCCACGTGGCCCCCCTCCCGGACCACTAATAGCCCTGGGGACCCCATCCCCCAGGGCTGGCCCTCTTCATTGTGGACTTCACTGCTTCACTGCGGGAGCCGGCATTGCTTTTCCACACGGGGATGCAGCTCTCCCTGTGGAAAAGCAATTTGCTTTGCTATTTGGAAGAGAGAGCAGGTTTACTGCTCTCTCTTCCAAATACCAAAGCAGTTTGCTATGCTCCCGCCCTGCCTTAGCAATTTACAGTGTCCCGGGCGTGGGGACTCCGGGACACTGTAGGAGCCGGCCCTGGGGGTTAGCGTTCCCCAGGGCCCTCAATGGCTCCAGGAGGGGGGCCGTGGGCCCCCCTCCCAACATTTCGTAAGCCCCGGGGAAGTGGTGATCCCTGGGGCTGCAGGGTCCGTCATGGACCCCCCAATTATAATCTTTAGAGCCCTGGGGAGGTGGCAGTCGCCGGGGCGTGTGGGGGAGCTCGAGCCCCTCCACACAGGTTATTTTATTATTTTTTTTAAAACACAAGCCCCGGGGAGTGGCAGTACCCGGGGCTGTGGGGGGGCCGAGAGCCCCCCTCAAATATTTTCTAAAATCCTGGGGGGGTGGTGGTCCCCAGGGCTTGGGGGGCCTTTAAGTCCCCACCCATGTTTATTTGAAGCCCTGGGGGGTGGCGTTCCCCGGGGCTGGGGGCTATGAGCCCCCCACTAATTTTTTATTAAAGCCCCGGGGGTGGCGGTCTCCGGGCTTGGGGGGCCTTTGAGCCCACCCACTCATTTATTTTTTAAGCCCCGGGAGTGGCAGTCCCCTGGGCTGAGGTAGCTGAAAGCCCCCCCAGCACCTATTTGAAAAAAGCCCCAGGGCTAGGGGGTCACTCTGGGCAGCCCTGGGCCCCCTTCACAATAACCATATTGCCCCTGGGACTTGGCCCTCCGGGGGCTTATTACCAAGGAAGGTCAGGAGCCCACGCTTCGTTTTTTTTTTAATCGGCAGAATCCTCGCACCCTGCATGGATTTTACAGATTAAAAAAATAAAATAATCACTTTGGGCCCTGGGGGTCCTTCTAGGACCCTCTGAACAAGCCTAGGGGGTCAGGGTGTTTCTACCCTGCCCCCTTTTTGCATTTTACGCTTTTTTTCTCAGTTTTCTTGTGCCTCGAGGTTGCCAACACTTCCTGATTTGGAGTGTTGACAGTCAATTAGCATACAGCTTGTTATTGATTTTACTTTTGATTTTCTCAGCAACTACTGAACGGATTTACACCATTTAACAAAAAGGCATGACTCTGACCCAAGGGCTACCTCTTTGCCAAATTTTGTGTAATTCCGTTCAGCAGTTCGGGCAGTAGCTGCAGCTAAAGGTTCCTATGGAAAATTGCATGAGGAAAACACGTTTTGGGACGCCCTTTTTTCTCGTCCCCCGCTTGACGAATCACCCCCAAACTTTCAGGATAAAAGCGGATTGAAGCGCCACACGAGTTTTGGAAATTTCGCGGACATTCGTCAACCGGCACCAAAGTTGTGGCAAATAAAATGTTGCAGATTTCCTATGAAAAATAGGTCCTAACTATTACTACCTACTGGTGACCGCCAGTAGGTAATATATATATAGAAATCAAACTAAATTAATTTATGTTAACTTTATTCCTGATGGGTGCCATTTTAAGTGCATGTCTCTGTAGTTTTTTATGGCAGGATAGTCCAGTATCCGTGGAAACCGAAGGAGCAGCCAGTGCAGATAAGAGCATCAGGTGGGGTGGGGGATTTTGACAGACAGCAACAAGGGGAAATTAATTATTTATTTAATTTTACCCCGTGATCATCTGTCCATCCCCCTCAACCAGGGCCCACCGCTCTTACCTGCATGGGCTGCTCCTGAAAATAAGCTGTGTCTATATGTAGGAAGTACAAGTTTGAATGCAAGCTAAAGATGTAAAAGGTTTCAATATTTTTTATGTTTTTCAAATTTTCTTAGGTGGGTGATTGCTGGATATTCTATGGTTGTACTGTTAGCTAGATACACCCGGGGTGATTTTTGAGTGAATGAGGAAATTTCCAGAAATAGAAGCCTGCATTTAGCTCAAAGCTGATGTTATAGTAGATTGTTCCAAAATGTTAATATTGTACAAATCAACTAGATAATACACTATGAGTAGCATTGCCTCGTGTGCAGGAAGTTGTGATTGTGCATCTTGCACCACACATAGTGCCAATATCGGCCTCTACACCCAACCCGCTAACAACAATTTCTTCAATAACGGACACCACACGAAGTTTTGTTGGAGAAAGTTGTTGCAGCTTTATTTGCATAAACAATATGCCAACACATTGGGTTAACTTACGGACGATCCAGGGTCAGGCCGCCCCTCGCGACCTGCCCACCTGATGAGCCATAAAACCCCTGTGGTAGTAACCGCGGGGGTGTTGTCAATGTTGGGGGAAGGGCTATCTCCTCCCCCCCGGTGGACCTCTAGTCCACCCCTTACTCACGCCCCTCCCCCTATGGGGGCTGAGCGTTGCAGGCAACCCCCAGTTGCTCAGGTCCACAACCGCCCGAAGGACTAACGGGGTGCTGTCACTCCTCCAGGATCCCACCGAGGATCTCCCTGGGGATAATTGGCTCTGGCACCCTTACTGTGCTCCTGTAGAGGGTACCCTTCTGTACCTTCCAGCATTGGATCGCCCTGTAACTCCGCCTGCAACACAAGCAAACATAATATTAAATATTTCCCCCCTCCCTTGCTGCTCGCTGCCGGGTTCGTGGTAAGGTGGGAAAACAGCGTCGGGCAGCACGTGCGGGAGGCCCACGAGGGAAGGGGTTCTGTCCATGAGGCAGCCAGGGTCAAAAGAGGGCGCCAGGCCCGTGATCCTTGGCCTTATACCCTCGTCCCCCCGCCCACTGCCAGCCGGAAGTGACATCACTCGGGACCCACCGGGTCCCAACACTAGAGCGCTCATCGGGCGCCGCCATCATGTGGCACTAAGGGTGGCCGCCCATGTAGGTGGCCCCATACGGTGGCCCGGGGCAGCCTGTCATAGTGCCAATATCGGCCTCTAAACCCAACCCGCCAACAACAATTTCTTCAATAATGGACACCACACAAAGTTTTGTTGGAGAAAGTTGTTGCAGCTTTATTTGCATAAACAATATGCCAACACATTGGGTTAACTTACGGGCGATCCAGGGTCAGGCCGCCCCTCGCGACCTGCCCACCTGATGAGCCATAAACCCCTGTGGTAGTAACCGCGGGGGTGTTGTCAATGTTGGGGGAAGGGCTATCTCCTCCCCCCGGGCGGACCTCAAGTCCACCCCTTACTCGCGCCCCTCCCCCTACGGGGGCTGAGCGTTGCAGGCAACTCCCGGTTGCTAAGGTCCACAACCACCCGATGGACTAATGGGGCGCCGTCACTCCTCCAGGATCCCACCGAGGATCTCCCTGGGGATAATTGGCTCTCGCACCCTTACTGTGCTCCTGTAGAGGGTACCCTTCTGTACCTTCCAGCATTGGATCGCCCTGTAACTCCGCCATGGCTCTGGGTGTGGCCGCCGCCTGATTGGCACATTTAGTTAATTGTTAGGCCCCTAGTACATGGTACTACATGTACTCAGGGCATGTAAACACAATGCTACTAGTGTGCCTGCAGCACTCATTGTGCCATCCACTAACATAGCTGTTTATAACATGTCTCACACCTGCCATTGCAGCCTGTTGTGCAGTTTTAAATTGACATTTTGACCTGGCAAAATAAACCGTTTGCCAGGCCTAAACCTTCCTTTTTGATACATGCAAGTCACCTTTAAGGTAAACCATAAGCAGCCCATAGGGCAGGGTGCATTGTATTTAACAATCAGGACATGTGTTTTTACGTTTTAAGTGCCCTCATAGTAAAAATCTACCGAACTCGTTTTTCACTATTGCAAATCCGATCTCTCTCATTGGCTAAAATTGGGTTTCATTTAATACGTGGTAACCTTTGATATGGAGCAGGTAGAAGTGGATGTTTGGGCTCATATAAATTGTAATTTAAAATCCTCTTTCATTGAAAAGTCAGATTTTGGACTACACTTTTGAAAATTAAACTTTTAGAAAGTTGGTATTCTATGAGTTTCCAGCTGGCTGGACCTGCTAATGGCTCCCCCATTAAGAATGCATATTGAGCCTAGACAGTGAACAATATAGGACTAGGTGTGAGCAGGATTGGCTATCCTGTCAGGATGGTTGTGGGTGGAGCTGTTCCCTACCCACTTACATTTCAAAGACCTTGCCTTCAGAACTTACAAAGAAACTTAACACTAGTCTGTTGTGACCCTAGACATCTTTGAGCCTTGACAAGGAAAAGGGAAGAACTTTCCAGAAACAGATATGGGGTAGCCTAAGAAATTCTACTACTTTAAAGAATGGCACCAGGTACAAATATCAGCCCTCCTGAACCACTCTTTAGTGCATTCCTAGACCTGTGGACACTATAGATAAATGCCCTGATACTGGAGGCCTGCCTTGTTCCCCAGAGTAATGAACTGGTGCTTGAGGCCTGCTCTGATTTCTGCTAAGGAAGACTGAACCTGTTCCTTTCATCCCAGGCTACCTGAGTGACTCCAATGGTCACGCTGCTTTGCCAGATTAGCCCCGCAGAAACTCTGACCTGTATCACGCGGAGAGAGGAAGGCTTTGCCATACAATCGGATCCTTGTGCTGTTGAGACCTCCCACCGCCTCCCTTCCGCCGTCCTGCTGTTTGTTTTCACCTGACAGCGGGGCCGCCGAGTGGAGCGAGGCGAGGGGCTGCCTACAACTCCCGGCAGCCCTCGAGGTCTCCAGCCACACCCCCTTCGCGACGCGCCAGGAGGCGCATAAAGGGCGTCACTGTTCCCTCTCGCGGGACGCGAGCGGGACGCTGGGCGAAGCCTGGGCCAAGGGTGGGCCCGTCCTAGCCCGTCACAGACCGGAGGAGCCCGGGCCGGGCACACCCCCCTAACACCTAAGCCAAGGTAAAATTGCGAGTAAAAGTTTGCTACGAAGACATAGAGTGCCGTACCCCTATTAATGACACATTATTAACTTAAGATACATACACTCTACCCCATCTGGCTCATTAGTATACAATGACAACAAGAGGTACCAGAAGTAAAACCATTAAAAAAACATGAATACCACTGTTGGTCCTATCGAACAATTTCTTCATAAAGTAAATGAAACTATAGACCATACAGTATTGATGATTGATCGTCGTGTTTCATACGAGCTAGACCAAGCACGACGTTCATCTATGGGTATGTTGGCACAGGCCAAAACCCCAAGTACTGTATCTCAAAACAAGTCGACTGTGGAAACAAATGTTGAAATACATGCACTACCAAACACAGTCGACCTCTCCGTAATTTCGCAACTGTCTAACTCACCATCTTCCCAGGATCTCGAACAGACTCCTGACATCTTTGTAACCCTACAACCAACAAATAATGACTTATCACAGTCAGAATCCAGAGGTTTAAGGGAAGGAGCAATTCCAAAAAAACAGAATCATACAGAACTACGATCTAATAGTCCAACACATATAACTGTTACAAACTCAGATTCTGAATTACTCCCTAGTCATCAAAACCAACAAAATACTGTCATTACAGGATCCTCCAAGAACATTATTTCTGATGTGCTCATAGTCGGAGACTATGCGAATAGCCTTAGCACAAAACAGAATCGACAAGAAATGTTGGCTCCTCACATGGAAAAAAGTATAAGACACCCCAAGGTAGATACATCTCTGTTAAAAGAAATCTTGGAAATAGTAAAACATCAATTGCAACCCTTACAAAAAAGTCTCGAAATAATAGAAAAACAATTGGCTATATTAATTGCCTCTGCCAAAACAACCACCAACCCAAGGAAAAACGACCTCTCTGTTCCTCTAGGCAATGCCATCAATTCCGGAAAAATTAATGCTACCAACTCATTGAAACAATCAGTGAACAAACCGATTATCATAAATACTTCAAATACCGTAACCAATAATACAAGAGAATTGGAAAATAAATCAACAAATCAGATTATTTCCTCGAAAACGAACCCCGACCAAGACAATGTTAAAATCACCTCTGGTCCTCAAAACCAACTAGCTACAAACCTCACTTCTACAAAAGCTAAACAGGTAATAACTCCTTCCATTCCACCTGTATTAAATACTCCTAGACACGAACAAATACAGAGTCAAACCAGAAAACCAGAACGACCTAATAAAAGATGGCCAAAAGTAGTAAATCTTCCCCCGGAAGCAGCTCCCTTTGTAGCGATATTAACGGGCGTCCCTGAACTAAGCAGAGACACAGATGAACCTACCTGGTCCCTACTAAATAAAGCACGATATTGGCTAAATATCAACAGGCCCAGCCACCCCAATAACATCACCAGAATCACCACGGTAAGAAGGGTTTCTTGGATAGGCCACCAGCCAAAAACAATCCTTGGTGATTGTATAATAGTAAACTTCGAAAACCCACGAGCAGTGGACCACATCTGCTCTTGGGACATTCCAGAAAATAACGAAGGCATAAACGTTAAACGTTTATCCTTTTTTTATCCTCGACAAAATCATCGCTCCGAGGACCCTAACTGGCCATCAAACTGGACCTGGAGTCAACCCGAACAGGGACCAAGAAACTGGTATCAAGGTAACAGGGGTCAGGGTATTAATCAAAGGTACTACCCTCAGGGGGATTGGGGATATGAACACAGAGAACGAGGTGATTGGAATAATTCTGGCAGGAGATCATATCAACAACTGGATAAGAAGAGCCCTGGACTGGAATTCCGACTTTTAATCATTATAGCTGTTTAGACATGGTCGACTGACCATTATCACAGCATTATACTCCAAGTCATCTGCTTAAAACCAGTGTACATCTACTTTCACCAGCGAGTACCTCTAAATTGATGATGTCTGGAAAGGTACAAAGCCCATTAAAACTAAGAACACACGACGCCACTCCAAAATCTGTAATCCAAAATGGAGACAGTCAAATTAAAGTCGGGCTTCACCATCCAAAACCCGCCTCTGGTCTACAGAAAATGCCACTACCTCTCCCAAATAACCGACTGCCTGTGGCAGCCCTGAATGTAGACCCCCCAAACCCAATGGCACATGAAGTACCCCCCCCTTTGTTGATCCAACCTAATAACATTACAACTAACGTCGAGAGGAACTTGTTATTCTGGAATGTGGCGGGTCTAGCAACCAAGTATCTGGAGAAAACTTTTCTGGACTTGGTCCACACAAATGATCTAATCTGTCTTCAGGAGACGTGGCTGAACGATCCAGTCCACTTGGTGGGATACAGAACATACTTCTCCCACGCAACAAAATCACACTCAGGGAGAAGCAAAGGGGGCCTAATAACATACATCTCGAACCTTTGGCCCTGTCAGGAAACAACGCCCATAGCACTCCATCAGAATTATCAAGTGATTAACATTAAAGTAACTAATCAAGTTATTTACACAATAATAAACTTTTATAACAATATGAGCCTGACAGAACTATCCAAAGCTCTAAGTGAAATCAGCGACGTAACAAACATGCAAAAAATTAAATACCCCAAAGTTACACACTCAATAATCTGGGGTGGAGATTTTAACCAACACTTATGCAGTAAAAGTAACGCACCCACATGCGGGATCACAGATGACCAGGACAATCTTCTAACTCACTTTTCTCATACGGAGGAAGGAAATAACATGCAGACTATCATGATTGAGCTAGATTTAGGGTTTGCCAATATGATAATGACACCGACAACCCAATTTACACCAACCTTTCATGGAAGAGGCGCTCAAACATTAATTGATTACATCTTAGTTTCTACCAACAACGCAATACGGATAAAGCACTTCGAAGTGAATAACAATGCACTCAGTGATCACTATCCACTTAAACTAACCTACTCTGAGCCTGATCACCATAAGAACCAAGTAAAGGACTATTTTGCTTTATTGCATCAAGAAACACTCACACTAAACAGACTGAACGGCTTTACCCTAAAGTGGGGTAACCTAAATCAAGAAATAATCAGCAAAATAATAATTGAAAAATGCAGGACCCATATCGATAATTGCCTAAACCCTATTGCTACTGCAGCTGAAATTCTGAACGGTTACAATGCAACAGTGAAAATTATAGGAAACGAACTAACCAAACCAAGAAAACAAAATAACACACTAAGAAAAGGATGGTTTAATAGCCACTGTACAAAAGCCTATTCGAACCTAAAGAAAGCCCTAGCAAAGAAAGATCGAAACAGAGAAGAGAAAGTGCAACTAAGGAGATTATATGCGCATGCACTTAAACAAAGGAAAAAAGAGATACAATGCAACCTCTGGACACAACTCTTAGATAGCAGTACTCAAAAAGATAGTCTAGCCTTTTGGAGAATAGTCAAGACGCCATTCTTAGCCGGAAGCAATGAGGGTCCCTCCTTAGATATTGCAATAAATGCGGAGGATTGGGTACAGTATTTTTCAGGGGTTTTTGGAGAAGTAAAATCAGGAGACCCAGCCCCTCTACCTGTCCTTCCATTGGTGAATTACCCGTTGGAAATACACTTCACCATCAATGAGACAAAGAAAGCCATTAAGTCAGCAAAAAATGGCAAAGCGCCAGGACCAGACTCCGTTCCCATGGACCTTTACAAACTTTTCCCTGATTTTTGGTCCCCTTTTTTAACAAAGGTATTGAACGCAGCGAAGGAAATTAACCTCCCTAACTCCTGGTCAACATCAATCTTGGTTCCTATTTTCAAGAAAGGCAACAGAGACAGTCCTTCCTGTTATCGACCCATCTCGCTTTTGGACTCAGCGGGAAAGATGGCGGGGAGGATACTTCTTGATCGTCTCCAGGAGTGGTCCAAAGAACATGGGGTACTTTCAGACCTTCAATATGGGTTTAGGGCGGGTCTGAGTACCGTGGACCAAGTCCTGAACTTAACTTTATTGGCCGCAAAATACACAACAGTAAAAAAAGCTAGTCTGCACATGGTCTATGTCGACCTCACGGCAGCTTTTGACTGTGTAGAACATTCCAAACTATGGCTAATAATGTTGGAAATGGGTATTGAGCCTGCAATCCTGGATTTTCTACGTGAGTTATACTCTGGCGCCACGGGAAAAGTAAGATATGGACTGGAAGGCCAACTCACAGATAGCTTTCCAATACAGAAGGGGGTCAGGCAGGGGTGCGTGCTGGCCCCCTTCTTATTCAACCTCTACACTAATGGACTTGAGGCGGCAATGCTACAGGGAGTAAAAGATTTTCCAACTGCAGGCCGGCGACCAATCCCAGCATTGTTATACGCCGACGATGCGGTGATCCTTGCCCGAACTCCGATTCAGCTACAGCGAGCTTTAAACAACTATTGTACTTTTATGACTAACCTCAATTTAAAAGTCAACATTAAAAAAACCTTTGTGATGCATGTCGAAAGGTGAAGACAATCCTGGTGGACAATCTGCCCCTTGAAAGAACTGAAACTTATCAATATCTCGGCATCACCATTGACGAGGAGTTCAAATGGAAAGAAGTAATCATCTCTCGTAAGCTATCACTCATAAGAACAGTGGGCGCCCTAAAAGCTTTCTCTCTTCGCCTAGGAAAAAAAACCCTGGTAGAGATGATAAAGATCTACAATGCAAAATGCATTAGCACGGCCATCTTCGGAGCAGGAGTTTGGGGAATAGCAAACGTAGAACAAATACAGAAAATTGAAAACTCTTTCCTTAAGTTCTTATTAGCTGTCCCAAAGAGCACGACCACATTTGGATGCCATTTGGAACTCAGAGTAGATCATGTCTCAGATCTCATCAAGATCCAGCCCATAATGTTATGGCGCAGAATATGGGCCACGGAAGAATGTCAGCTCACAAGAGCAATCATTGAGGATTGTATGAAACTAGAGCATACGGAAAAGATAAAATGGTTATGTTATGTAAAATCTTTTCTTGCAGACATTGGTTTTTCGAGGTTCTTTGACGATCCGCAGTCAGTAACAGACATAGCGAAAAAAGAACTAAAAAATATATGTCTGTCTCATTTAACCCAACTACGAATGATGAAAGAAATAAGTAAGCCATCAGTACAACACTGCCTAATGATACAAACTGTTCCTTCTATACAACCATATCTGCAACATGATCTGACCCAATTCGAAAAACTACTCCTAACCCATTTCAGGTTCAATCTTTTTCATATTATGGTTTCATTTCCTACTCAGAACATCTGGACACACAATACTACAATGTGCCCTTGTGACTCTACTTCCTCTCAGTCCACAATCCATGTCCTTTTCTTTTGTACATTTTATACATCATTCCGTAAAAGGTGGATCCTACCAATCTTAAAAGTAATGAAGGTGAGAAGATGCCGCCCAGCATATTTGGCATTGCAGTTTTGGGAAAACACTTTAGTGTCAAAATCTGTGGCACATTACCTTAGAGTGTGCCTTAAACATCGTACGAACCTATGAGAAACATAAAAACTGCCTTAAATATGGACTTTAATAAAGGCATTGTCTAGTATAAGAAAGATTAATTTTAACATATTACGAATTTTAAATGTTTTTAATGGTTACTTACTGTGTATATTTGTACTTTTGTGGCTTTCATACTGAAAACCGAATAAAGTTATTTTGATTTGATTTGATTTGACTCCAATGGTCCATTGGCTGACCTCTTGTTTTGAACTATAGGGACAAAACAAGCTCTGAAGCCTCTATGCAACTGCCCAGCTGGCCTGCTGCAACTGGACCTGCAGCTGGACCTGCATGGGTCCTGCTGACCTCAGCTAAAGTGAGTCCCTGATACGCAAAAAGTGCCTCCACGGGTCCTGGAACCTTGATGGCATCAGAGTGCACTCTTCTGCATGAAAAGTAGAAATCCTAATGGTTTGTGTTCTTCACAACTGTGAATGGGCTTGTTCACTCCGAAACTCCACTACTTGCGAAGACCGCAAACATATTGCTCTGGTGAACCCGACTCTTGTGTTATAGTGACCACCAGCGACAACCGGCAAGTGGAGGTCTGCACTTTGCGCTACAGCAGAAACCTGCAGTGACTGCCAACACAATTCTCTAACAACAACCATCCATGATGCCAGGCCTGCTGTTCAAGAAACAGCAACAAACATTAATGACACTCTCCATGTTTTGTGCTGCCTTCTCCCCAAGGTTCTTCTCACTGAAATTTGGGAAGGAAACTTTTGCAGAGGACTAACTTGGTCCCTCTATCTGGCCCTTGCTTCATTGCGGTGATCCTGAACTTGTGACTTTCCCCTAGTCTAGTATGGGCAGAGGACAGCAAGTGACACTTGGTGCTTTTAGGAGCTATACATACCTAAAGCTTTGAATTAAATATCTACAGTTCTGCTGACTAGATTTTTGTTGATTTGATCATGTTTTATTTATTAGAAATGTCTCTATTTTCTAAAATGCTTTGGTATTTTAGTGGTTTTGTGTTTTCACTTTACCATTTCTCTGCTGCATAAATATTATATACAGTACCTATAAGTTAAGCCTGATTCCTTCTGGTCCAAGCTACTGAAGGGTTAAGCACAGGTTAAATTAGTGACTTTTGTGGTTCATCACGACAAGGATTGTGGTTAGTGCTTGAATAGGATGTTCACCCTCCCCAGTCAATAACACAATTTCTTACAGTCCAATTTATGGCGGCCTTTCAAAGTCCTTTTTCCCAGCCTGGAACTTCCATCTGAGGCACTGGAAAATGCAGAAATGTCCCCAACGAACAGGGAGAAAATGTCCAGTGTGTAATGGGCATTTCTTTTTTCAGCAAGAACCCCCCACCTTGGTAGCTTGTTTTAGAGAAACAAAAGAATATATGCTGAGTGTTCGCCATACGACATGGTAGCCAATCCAGCAGGTGTTTTGCTGAAAGTGCTCCCTCGCTGTGGGGGAAACACTATTGGTAAATGAACCACCACTGCTCTATTAACATCTAGCTATAGAGAGTGGGCTGCCATAGGGAGAGCAGACGTGGGGCTCCCAAAACCCAAGACACTTGGCAGCCTGTCCTCTTCTCTTTAAATGACTCCCTAAAATCCATTATGCAAAATCACTGTATGAAACTTTTTTTTGAAAAGCAGCAATTTTACATTTTCCTGGTGAGAACTCCGAACATAGATGTTCTGCATACATGAAAAGACTATTGAACTATTAGTGAACATTGTCATAAAACAAACATCAGCAACGTTCCCATTAGTTGTTTCAGTTGCAATAGGTTCGGTCCTACATGTCACCCATTGTGATTAAACTGAGTGACCGGGCAGCAACATCTCAGAACTCCCTATTACGTATGAGGTGGACACTCTCCTCTGTATCGATATTCAAAACACATTTCAAAACTCTTTTCTTCCAGCAATTACTAGAAAAATATTGTTTCTATCCTGCCCAGAGAAACCGTGTTACCCTCTATCTTTTTCCTACACACTATTTTGTTCATTCTGGATGGTGGCCAATGGCCTGCAGTTGAATGCTAACAAATTGGAGGTTCTTCTCCTAGGAAGAGATACCCATTTATAGAAGGAGCGTTGGCGGTGTGCTTCGTTAGGGGCACCCTCACCGCCTAAGGAGGCCATAGAAAGTCTGGGGGGATAGTACTTTGACTTTTTAGGCGCTGGCGAAATCAGTGGCTGGTGTCTTTTTCAGACCTTTATGAGGACTTAAGCCTCTGCTCAGGTTTTTCGACACACAGACACGCCAGATCATTATCCAGTCCACCATACTCTCTAGGCTGGACTATAGTAACTCTCTGTACCTGGGCGCCAATAAAGCAAGGATCAATCGCCTTCAGAGGGCGCAAAACACTGCAGTGCGAACTCTATTCGCCCTCCCTAAAGTCTGCTCAGTCTTCAACTATATCTGAAAGCTGCATTGGATTCCAGTGGAGAAGAGAATCCACTTTAAGACACTGTACATCTCACACAGAATCCTTAATTCCCAAGCTCCCTCTATTTTATCCAATCTTCTTATCCCTTACATTCCTAGCCAAACGTTGTGCTCTGCAGATCAACACCTGGCATGTGTTCCTTGAGTTAGAAGAGCATTGGCGGGGTTTTGGTTGGTCGTTCCGTGCCCTGGCTTCAGCTCTTTGGATCCCCCTCCAGGATACCATCAGGAGCATTCAGAACCACAAGGCTTTTAGAAAGACAGTAAAGACCTGCCTATTTCTGGCATATCCTGTCCGCCTCAGACTCCCTTCTTGTCATTGCGATCTGGAGCCAGCGCTGGGAGGCCCTTCGCTGGGCCAGCCATGCGCTTTACATATTTGGTAACAGAAAAGAACAGGACAATCTCTGCTCCCTTCTTCCACCTTTTTCATGTTTTTGAACCTTTTTGCTTTGATGTCATTAACCTATTTCGAATTTAAGAACACTTTAAATAATGAATAATAAACCAGTGATAGCGGTTCCTAAAAATCTCTAATAACACAATTTTATGAACTTATTAGTTTGGTCTAAGCGAGCCCGCGAGAACACTAGACCGCAAGAAGACCGCAAGAAGACAGGCGAACACAGTCCTGGTGAGTCGTCTGTGAGCAGGGAGCAGAGAGCAGAGCGGGAGGCGGACTACGCTTTCGACTGCCGGCTACCGGCTAACGGCCGGTCCCTGTTCTTACTGCTTCCCTCTTCTTGCGGCTTCCCTCCTCCTTTGCTCCTATGCCGCTGGCCGCGCGACGCGAAGGGGAGATAACGCGAGACAGCGTCTTAGTGACACATGCCTCGCGAGCAAAACGTCATCAGCGCGACGTCAGGGCGCCGCCCCCCTTTTGGGGTGGCCAATGCAGGCGCAAGCATGTTGGTGGTGGGCGGGCCTAGGGCCTTTATCTAGGCCAGCCCGGTTCAGTACTTCCTCTTTTTTCCGCCGCGTTTATTTGGACTACTCTGCGCTGTTCCCGCCCTGGCCCAGACCCAGCGGCAGAGCAGCAGGTTGGTGTGAACAAATAATGGTCTGTTTTGTGTTGCAGGCGGAGTCACAGGGCGATCTGGAAGCAGATGGACAGTAAGGGTACCTCTGCGGCAGAAGGAGACAGCAATACCTCTGCCTGGCACATTAGGGGTGCCCGAGCCAAGAACCTGGAGCCGAGGGGGTTCCAGGAAACAACGTCGGCGCCCCGTTAGTCCTTCGGGCGATCGGGGGGCCTAAACCGACCGGGGGTGTGCCTCATCGCTCTGCCCCGACAGGGGGGGCGGGAGTAAACGAGATAACTATTAAAGGTATTGCACCGTCAAGAGCATCGACTTACCGTGCAAATTGGCTAATTAGGCAGGCGGGCCAGCGAGGGGCTGCCGTCTTGGATCGCCTGTAAGATGACCCACCTATCTGCTGTTGTATGCAAATAAACCTGCACCACCGTTTTCCCACAATTATGTCTCATGAGTCTTCTTGGTGTGAATGTGTGGGTACAAGTGGAGCGAGCGATGGCGGTGTGGGCACTATGCTCCGGAGTGCTACGGAGTACAGAGTTTCAATGGTGCAGCATGGTGTTCAAGTTTTAAAACGCTGCTATTTTAGCCTCATTCCTTGCTCCTCACACGCATTTGTCACGCCTCTCCCTGTTGCAGTGAAGGGGCCGGAGCTGCTGCCCCCTGAGTCGTGGAGGTTGGATAATAATTGGAGTCCTGCGGAGTCTTGTGGAGAGTCGCAAGGCAAGGCAAGGCAAGGGAAGGCGAATAAGGGAATAAGGCACAGGGTGGTGAATTGTACAACTGTTTACTTTTTTATTCACTACCACTATCATTCGTGCCCTCCAACTGGTAACTCTTTGACTGTTAACTATCCACCTCCCGAATGGATGAATTGTGGAATTGAGAGGAGCACGGCAGCCCGGGGTTAAAGAAGTTCTAGGTGCGAAGGTGTCAGGGCTTTGCAAGGTCTTTGCAAGGTCTCTGCTAGGACTTTGCTGTGAGCCAGGAACTGCTGGTGGGGAGGGTCAGGGACGGGTTGGGACGATTAGGAGTCCAGACCCTAGAGGCCAGACCCCAGACCCCAGACCCCAGAGCCTAGAGCCTAGAGCCTAGAGCACAGAGCTTTGAAAGAAGTGAAAGAGGATCGCATGATTGTGGATAACCAGAAAAAAAACAACTGTATTAGCATTTGGAAAAGTATCAGCCGGTGGTTAACTAAAAGAAGTAATAGCACTGACAACAAGTGTGATTGCTTTGCTGGCTAGTGGTTGCATCATCTGGGAGCCCCTTATTTGTGAAACATCTTGCAAGGATCAGCAAGGGGTCCGTTTAATCCCACATACTGTCTGCAAAAGGCAGGACCAAGACAAAAACCAAGGACCAAGACCAAAATAAAGACAAAAACAAAGACAAAGACAAAGTCAAGTCAAGACTTAGTTCCTTCAGGTCACACCATGAGGTCTGGTAAAGTGAGGAAGGCACCAGGGGACAAGATACCAGCCTCACGAGGTGCTCTCAAACGGAAAAGATTGGAAAAACTGAATGCTAATAAGGCAAACAGTCCAAAACAGAATCCACTCATTTCACCAATTAATCCACATTTGTATAATAATAATAATCCACATTTTGTATAGCGCACAATCACCCGTTAGGGTCTCTAGGCGCTGGGGGCCGTCGGGAAGATTAAGCAAGCTATTGCCCAGAGTCGCATGGTGCTGGGCTAACCTGCCGCCGGAGCCGGGGATCGAACCCTGATCCCCAGATTCCAGCGTCAGTCGCCCTGGCCGCGGCGCCACACCTCTCCCTTGCATCTCTCTTTGAAAAGTCAATTCAAAATAAAAACTTGTCATGTTCTAGATTCCAGTTTTTGAAAGACCCGGGGGATGTTTTATTCTCCTCAACGGAAGGAGTCTAGGGATTACCAACTCCGATTGCCCCTATAACTAGGATTTCCCCGGGGAAGCACATGGCGGCCATACCAAACAAAGCTTTTTCAACACCACCAACAATAACCGCCCTTGAGAGGCATAGTATTCAATCAAGCGATAGGTGTGATCCCTGCAAATATACTGAACATTCTGAGATTTTCGAAAACACAGAAAAAACAACAGGTTTTTTGGGGAAAAATAGTGAAGTTATAACCGCAGCATTAGTACACACTACCCCTGAGGTCAAACCAATGACATCTTCATTAAAACTGCAGTCCCTAAAAAAGCTAACAACCACCAATCCAAGCCCAGTTTCAACAGATTCTACAGTCACTCGGGAAGTCAAAGGCGTGGCCTTGATGTAATTGGTCCCAGAAGAGTTTGCCTTCCCCAGCCCCAATACAAGCCTATCAATAGAAAAAGGTGAATGTAAGGTTGAGCCTGTTGAGTTCTTCCGAGGCAACGGGAAGTTAGCGGGGTTAGGAGCAATTGAGAGTAACAAGGAGGACAAGTACCTGGCCAGTGAGTGCCTCATAGAACACCCACAGAGGCCAACGGGTCCCAGGGCGGTTCTATTGCCAACAGAGAATACAAACTACAATAATCCATCAAAAGAGGAACTTATGACTAAAACACAAATGGATAAGGCGTTTGTGAATCTGGTTGCCCCTCTTTTAAAAGCTTTGCAAATGTCTACAACAACTTTGATAATGCAATCTGACAAGTTGGACATTCAAATCGACTTAATGAACATTATTGCGTCCAATATTGCTGGGATAAATACAAAGTTGGACAACCTGAACAGTCTAATAATAAAAGCACAAGCACATACTTATCAGTTACAATCCTCTTGCCCCTGTGTCCCTGTCTTGGACAAATTGAGCTCTCTTCCTATCATCCTTGAACAGATTCTAACATTAAATCAAAGATTGATCAACGCAGATCAGAAGTTGGACGGTCTGATCAGTCCTAATCCTGAAGAAAACTTACAGGAAGATGAAAACACACTTAAGGGGCTCATTAGGATGGCGGACGGAAGAGCCACCGCGGCCCTGGAGTAGGCGGAAAAAGCCCTTTCCGTGTCCGCCAGCCGCGGATACTCCGTCCGCCATATCAGGATAGGAAAACGTGTCAAGTTTCCGTCCGCGACGGAAAAGGACGCACCGCCGCCGAACTACACACGACCACGTGGCGGACGGAACAATCCCGGAGGCCCCGCCGTACGTACTGACGTCTAAGACCGTCCCCCAAATCAAGATGGCGGAAACTCCACATAAAACCGCAGCGGAAAAACAACCTGACTGAACACGGCGGAATCCACACAGCGAACACAGGTGACATAGCAGAGATACCCACCGCAAGCTGACCACCACCATGGACCCAGCGCTACACGCTTTCCCGATGCTCTTCGCGATCCACCACGTGCTAGTCATGGCCCACTATGGACGACGACGCAGGTAAGGCACAAACCATTGGCTGTCTGGAGGGGAATACCAGCAAGGGACGTGACGTAGGGAGGGGGAGTGTCATGTTACCGAAACCACTGATGAGAAGCATATACGAATACACATTTGTAGTACGCAAGCAGGAATGACAACGACAGACCACGAGACTTGATAGACTACCTTTATTGTACAAAATAGGGGAATAATCACAGTGTATGCGTGAGCATGGGCAAAGTGGGCACCAGAGCAGCGACATCATAGGCAGGTAACGAGAGGGCAGAATGCAGTATCAGAGCATCAACAGGGCATTGTAGAGTACAGAGCAGGTACATCATAGGCAGGTAACGAGAGGGCAGTATGCAGTATCAGAGCATCAACAGGGCAATGCGCAGTACAGAGCAGGTACATCATAGGCAGGTAACGAGAGGGCAGAATGCAGTATCAGAGCATCAACAGGGCAATGCGCAGTACAGAGCAGGTACATCATAGGCAGGTAACGAGAGGGCAGAATGCAGTATCAGAGCATCAACAGGGCAATGCGCAGTACAGAGCAGGTACATCATAGGCAGGTAACGAGAGGGCAGAATGCAGTATCAGAGCACCAACAGGGCAGTGTGGCCAACAGAGCAGGTACATCAGAGGCAACATATGAGAGGGGCAAAGTGCATCAACAGTCCATTGCACAGAACAGCTCCATCAGAGGCAGCGCGTGAGAGGGGCCAAGTGCATCAACAGTCCATTGCACAGAACAGCTCCATCAGAGGCAGCACGTGAGAGGGGCCAAGTGCATCAACAGTCCATTGCACAGAACAGCTCCATCAGAGGCAGCACGTGAGAGGGGCCAAGTGCATCAACAGTCCATTGCACAGAACAGCTCCATCAGAGGCAGCACGTGAGAGTGCAGAATGCAGTAACATAGCATCAACAGGGCAATGCGCAGTACAGAGCAGGTACATCATAGGCAGGTAACGAGAGGGCAGAATGCAGTATCAGAGCATCAATAGGGCAATGCGCAGTACAGAGCAGGTACATCATAGGCAGGTAACGAGAGGGCAGAATGCAGTACCAGAGCATCAACAGGGCAATGCGCAGTACAGAGCAGGTACATCATAGGCAGGTAACGAGAGGGCAGAATGCAGTATCAGAGCACCAACAGGGCAGTGTGGCCAACAGAGCAGGTACATCAGAGGCAACATATGAGAGGGGCAAAGTGCATCAACAGTCCATTGCATAGAACAGCTCCATCAGAGGCAGCACGTGAGAGGGGCCAAGTGCATCAACAGTCCATTGCACAGAACAGCTCCATCAGAGGCAGCACGTGAGAGGGGCCAAGTGCATCAACAGTCCATTGCACAGAACAGCTCCATCAGAGGCAGCACGTGAGAGGGGCCAAGTGCATCAACAGTCCATTGCACAGAACAGCTCCATCAGAGGCAGCACGTGAGAGGGGCCAAGTGCATCAACAGTCCATTGCACAGAACAGCTCCATCAGAGGCAGCACGTGAGAGGGGCCAAGTGCATCAACAGTCCATTGCACAGAACAGCTCCATCAGAGGCAGCACGTGAGAGGGGCCAAGTGCATCAACAGTCCATTGCACAGAACAGCTCCATCAGAGGCAGCACGTGAGAGTGCAGAATGCAGTAACAGAGCATCAACAGGGCAATGCGCAGTACAGAGCAGGTACATCATAGGCAGGTAACGAGAGGGCAGTATGCAGTATCAGAGCATCAACAGGGCAATGCGCAGTACAGAGCAGGTACATCATAGGCAGGTAACGAGAGGGCAGTATGCAGTATCAGAGCATCAACAGGGCAATGCGCAGTACAGAGCAGGTACATCATAGGCAGGTAACGAGAGGGCAGTATGCAGTATCAGAGCATCAACAGGGCAATGTGCAGTACAGAGCAGGTACATCATAGGCAGGTAACGAGAGGGCAGTATGCAGTATCAGAGCATCAACAGGGCATTGTAGAGTACAGAGCAGGTACATCATAGGCTGCACAAGTACGTGTCCCTACCAACCCGTCACAGGAACCACAAGAGTGCCACGCAGTTCTCAATGGACACACCATGTGAAATAACATTTGAGTGAAGTGTTCAGCACCTCACATCACAGAATCAGGGGGACTGCGTGAACTACCTGCCTCGGACACACTGGCAGCACCAGCAACAGAAGTGTGAGACACAGCCACAGCCCGAGTGACACACACATGGGCCACGGACCCAGACACACTGGCAGCACCAGCAACAGGAGTGTGAGACACAGCCACAGCCCGAGTGACACACACATGGGCCACGGACCCAGACACACTGGCAGCACCAGCAACAGGAGTGTGAGACACAGCCACAGCCCGAGTGACACACACATGGGCCACGGACCCAGACACACTGGCAGCACCAGCAACAGGAGTGTGAGACACAGCCACAGCCCGAGTGACACACACATGGGCCACGGACCCAGACACACTGGCAGCACCAGCAACAGGAGTGTGAGACACAGCCACAGATGTAGTCACTGACACGTGAGCCACTGACCCAGACAGACTGCCAGCACCAGAAACAGGAGTGTGCAACACAGCCACAGATCTACTAACTGACACGTGAGCCATAGACCCAGATACACTGCCAGGACCTGCAACAGGAGAGGGCACAACTGACACTGTGCCACCATCTGATACATGAGAGTCAACTGCACCAGCGCCACTGTGACAACTGAAATGATGAGCCACAGGGCTGTATGGGCCTGGAGGCAGGGTGGGCCTGGGAGCTGGGGATAGCTGACCTAGAGCCAAATCGGGGTTGGCAGGTGTCAATGGTGTGTGTCTGCGTTTCTTAGGGATGTGTGTGTGCACCCTGGACAGGACAGGACTGCCAAGTGGTGGGGACGCCAAACAATCACCACCCACCATAGGTGGAGCATCTGCTGCCGGGGATCTGGTGTCTGGGGACGTGCTGGAGCCTGCTTGTCGTTTGCTCTGTGCCTGCCGCCTGGACTCGGAATCATGTGTAATGGGGGATGCAACAACAGGGGACACCCTCCTCTGCTTCTGACTGGCCTGGATGGGAGTGGAGGTATGGGGGGACTCCGCGGCGGAGACATCAGTTTGGCGTTTAGTAGAAAACATCAGCCTCAGTGCAGCCAGGGGTGAAGTATGCCTGTCCTTGATTGCGCCATTGTCCATGCTAGATGCCTTGTCCGTAGGATGTGCCTGATCCTTAGGTGGAGTGTTGTCTCTGGATGTAGCCTGTGCCCTGGTCGCCGCCCTGTTCCTGCCAGCAGACTTGTCGTCTGTGGTGCACCTGTCTCCAGTAGACACCTGCTCTCTGTGTGTGTCCCTGCCCTTGGGAGATGGACCTTGCTTTGCTGTGGGCCTGCCCTTGGGAGTCTCCCTGCTCTTAGGAGGTGCCTTTGTCTTGTCACTGTCCCTGGGAGTGTCCCTTTCCTCTGCTGTGGGCCTGCCCTTGGGAGTCTCCCTGCTCTTAGGAGGTGCCTTTGTCTTGTCACTGTCCCTGGGAGTGTCCCTTTCCTCTGCTGTGGGCCTGCCCTTGGGAGTCTCCCTGCTCTTAGGAGGTGCCTTTGTCTTGTCACTGTCCCTGGGAGTGTCCCTTTCCTCTGCTGTGGGCCTGCCCTTGGGAGTCTCCCTGCTCTTAGGAGGTGCCTTTGTCTTGTCACTGTCCCTGGGAGTGTCCCTTTCCTCTGCTGTGGGCCTGCTCTTGGGAGTCTCCCTGCTCTTAGGAGGTGCCTTTGTCTTGTCACTGTCCCTGGGAGTGTCCCTTTCCTCTGCTGTGGGCCTGCCCTTGGGAGTCTCCCTGCTCTTAGGAGGTGCCTTTGTCTTGTCACTGTCCCTGGGAGTGTCCCTTTCCTCTGCTGTGGGCCTGCCCTTGGGAGTCTCCCTGCTCATAGGAGGTGCCTTTGTCTTGTCACTGTCCCTGGGAGTGTCCCTTTCCTCTGCTGTGGGCCTGCCCTTGGGAGTCTCCCTGCTCCTAGTAGGTGCCTTTGTCTTCTGACTGGCCTTGTCCAAGGTACAGTCCATGGACATGTGAGTATCCCTTGCCTTGGGAGTACCTTTTGTGTTGAATGCCTGTGTAGCTCCTGAAGGCATGTCCCCCAACAACACTTGCGGATCCTGTGTGTGTACTCCAGTGTATCTGATGTTGTCTAATTGAACAGATTTAGCTGATCTAGGGGATGGGGTCTGTGCCCTGCGTGCCCTGACGTGCTGTCTGACGCTGCTTCTAGTGCAATAACCTGTATTTGAGTCCTGCTCAGAATAATCACTACCCCCTGAGACATCCAGTGGTGTAGATGGGGAAACCGAAGTAGCACCCTGTTCATGCGACTGTACTATTGCAGACGACACACTGCTTGCCAATGACTGCACTGTCCTGTGTAGACCTGCAAGATCGCCATGCATCCCTTCCATGAAAGCCACCACCTGCCGCAACTTCCTATCATGGTCCTGGAAAGCATTTGTCATATTGGTCTGCCCCACACACAGCTGTCGCAGCAGATCAACGGCCTCAGCACACAGTGCATTTTGGCTCACCGTGGCAGGGGCAGCGGTGCCTGCACCGAACGCCACTCTGCTCCCCCTACTCCTCCGGCCACGAACAGTACATGGTGCAGTTTGTGGAAGTGTGGGCCCTGTGTGCTTACTTCCGACAGAAGGTGAAGAGTGCCCACTCCCAGTCTGTGACAACAGTGCAGGCTCACCAAGAGTGTCCGACGAGGAGGACGATGGTGTCTCCACATGCGAGTCCTCAGGGACGGTCCTGTCCCCCTCTCCGGCGCTGGCCTCCTCTGTGTCAGTCTGCGTGTGTGCGAAGTCTGAGCCGGACTCATTTCCTCGACTAATCTCTGCCGTCTGTGGCTGAGTGTCCTCTGTCATACCTGAAATGCACATAAAAGATGTGTGAGTCATGGGCAGACTGACGTACAGAAGGAACAGGATTGGCAAATTACATAGCTGACAAAGATTTTGTAGCCCTCATCCTGCACATGGCCCACCTCTACCAGTCATCCTCACATTTCCTGCCATGGGGCCATGGACCACTAGGGGATGTGCCTCAACACTCAACTACTAAGCAAGTGGCGTGTCAACATGGCGGACCTGGATGTCAAATGAGAACCACCCAATGGGACCAAAATGGCATCACAGACATACATACGCAACACGGAACTCAATAGTGTGTCTGTGCACCAATACATGCATAGCACTCACAGGTTTCCTACACAGACAGTTTGCTCACCGCTAGTTTGCTGTTGATCGGCACTCAGACGTTCGGCCAGTTCAGGATGCGTCACTGCAATGATACGGTGCATGAGAGGGGTCATGGAGCGTCGGGCCAGACGGGGCGTCCTTGGAATCAGGCCCAGTGTTACTTCCGCTACATTCTTGCTTAGCCTGGAAATGTCGTCCCAGCGTTTGTGGCAGTGTGTATGTCGTCTGTTGCACACCCCCAATGCCCGTACTTCCCGTGCTATGCTCCTCCACAGGTCCTTGCGAAGGTGCAGCTTGACCTACCATGATGGGAGACAAAAGGGTTTCAGTCAGTGGACAGGTGGCCTGTCACACACATAGGGGCAAGACGTAACTGTCAGCAGCCATGCACAATCAGGAACATATGTCTAGCCCACACTACACAGCTAAGATAGAAATAGGCCTGATTATTTGGCCCCCTCATGCACACCAACATGTCCCACACTGCACTTACCACCCGTCCTGGTGCGCCGTAGAGGCGTCCATAGTTGCGGAGTACACCGTCCACGAGGACATCAAGCTCCGCGGCGGTGAAGGGTCGAGACCGGATCTCTTTGCCTCTCGACATGGCAAGATCACGGAGTATGGCACTACAGCAGCAGTCGGTGGTCAGCTCAGCAGCAGCAGCAGGTCGAGGTGATGGTCACAGGCAGCAGTCGGTGGTCAGCTCAGCAGCAGCAGCAGGTCGAGGTGAACAGGCAGCACTGGTCCCCAGGGTAGGAAGTGTCATTTTGCCCAACACACATATATAGGGCCCTCAGCACGTGTCAGTGGCATACGTCGCCAGCAATTGGTCAGCCCTGGAAGCGTGATCGTGAGATGGGCCAATTACTGGCCCTGTTGTTGCGGTGCCCAGCTTCCGCTACTTGCGATTGGCCATATGCGGCCAGCGTCCCTCTTCCCATTGGCTGCATGTGCGGGGACCGTCACGGGCACACATCGGCAACCGCACGTGCAAGCCTCAGGCACGGATGCTTCAGTTGCAACAATGTTCTATCACTGGCGCCTCCATGGCGGTGCACGTACTCAGCGGGGGAGGTGCAGGCCTATACACCCTTTAGATGTACTCAATGGACATGCCAGTTCATGACCCCCCTTACAGTCACATTGCATCATCCACCGTACACCGGCCGGAGCGGCCGGGCCTAGGACGGCCGTGCCCGGCCATGTCCACACCCGCCGTGCCCGGCCATGTCCACACCCGCCGTGCCCGGCCATGTACACAACCGCCTTGGCCGGCCATGTACACAACCGCCGTGCCCGGCCATGTACACAACCGCCGTGCCCGCCATGCGGTTGTGTTCATGGCCGGGCACGGCGGTTGTGTTCATGGCCGGCCACGGCGGCTGTGTACATGCCCGGGCACGGCGGTTGTGTTCATGGCCGGCCACGGCGGTTGTGTACATGGCCGGGCACGGCGGTTGTGTTCATGGCCGGGCACGGCGGTTGTGTTCATGGCCGGGCACGGCGGTTGTGTTCATGGCCGGGCACGGCGGTTGTGTTCATGGCCGGGCACGGCGGTTGTGTTCATGGCCGGGCACGGCGGTTGTGTTCATGGCCGGGCACGGCGGTTGTGTACATGGCCGGGCACGGCGGGTGTGTTCATGGCCGGGCACGGCGGTTGTGTTCATGGCCGGCCACGGCGGTTGTGTACATGGCCGGGCACGGCGGTTGTGTTCATGGCCGGGCACGGCGGTTGTGTTCATGGCCGGCCACGGCGGTTGTGTACATGGCCGGGCACGGCGGTTGTGTTCATGGCCGGGCACGGCGGTTGTGTTCATGGCCGGGCACGGCGGTTGTGTACATGGCCGGCCACGGCGGTTGTGTACATGGCCGGGCACGGCGGGTGTTTTCATGGCCGGGCACGGCGGTTGTGTACATGGCCGGGCACGGCGGGTGTGGACATGGCCGGGCACGGCGGGTGTGTTCATGGCCGGGCACGGCGGTTGTGTTCATGGCCGGGCACGGCGGTTGTGTACATGGCCGGCCACGGCGGGTGTGTACATGGCCGGGCACGGCGGTTGTGTTCATGGCCGGGCACGGCGGTTGTGTACATGGCCGGGCACGGCGGGTGTGAACATGGCCGGGCACGGCGGGTGTGGACATGGCCGGGCACGGCTGTCCTAGGCCCGGCCGCTCCGGCCGGTGTACGGTGGATGATGCAATGTGACTGTAAGGGGGGTCATGAACTGGCATGTCCATTGAGTACATCTAAAGGGTGTATAGGCCTGCACCTCCCCCGCTGAGTACGTGCACCGCCATGGAGGCGCCAGTGATAGAACATTGTTGCAACTGAAGCATCCGTGCCTGAGGCTTGCACGTGCGGTTGCCGATGTGTGCCCGTGACGGTCCCCGCACATGCAGCCAATGGGAAGAGGGACGCTGGCCGCGTCTGGCCTTTGGGAAGTAGCGGAAGTTGAGCACCGCCATGGCGGCGCCAATTATGTTATCTTGTCAGACGCTGCACCGTGATGTGTTGTGTGCAGTTGCGTCATGAGGGATGTGAGCGTGATAGGGAAAGGTCATAAGTCATACAATGTAGCATGTGTGTCCATGCAATGCCCATCGTTGGGCACACAATGGGCAACAGATGTGCATTTGTACGTGTTGACGTCGGGTGTGACCCTACATACGTTCTTACATCTTCACAACTACACAGTACATCACGGCTGTGTGCCCAAATTATGCATCTGTTGTCTGTGTCTTGTTCTGGCGAGGTGACTACAGTGGTGGTGGTACACATGCATTCCGTGTATGTGTTTTGTACGTTGTGTCACCATGCATGTAATTACCGTATGTACATCATTCTTGGTGTTGGCATGTGTGCTTGATGACATGGCGTGTGTATAATTATCGTTTGTGTGCATGCAGTTGCATGTGTGTCTGTGATGTGGCTACTAAACATTAGGGTGCTGACTGAAGTATTGTCAGTAAGGTTCACATGTGATGGAGTTGTACACGTATGCGTCGTTTGCAAGTTGACCTAAGTTACATCTCTCTCCCACACAGGAGGGCTACAAATGTGCATCGGCCATACACTGTGCTGGAGGATATGGTTGACGAGGAGGTGATTCGGAAATTCCGGCTGGATCGACGTCGGTTGCTGGAGCTTGTGGCTCAATTGTCTCCTCATCTGCAGCCACGTAGGACGTATCCTGGGTCGATTACACCCACTGCAAAGGTCATGGCGGTACTCCATTTCTTTGCTACTGGCACATTTCAGTATACAGTTGGACATGCCGGGGGGATGTCACAGGCCATGTTCAGCACGGTTCTTCGGGATGTCTTAACAGCTATGATGCTGTACAAGGATGACTACATCCATTTCCCACGTCCGGAAGAGTTGGCAGCTGTCAAAGCTGATTTCTATGCCCTGGGCCACATACCTCACGTTGTGGGCTCAATTGATGGCACACACATCGCAATCATTCCACCACGGGCACGGGAACAAGTGTTCAGGAATCGCAAACATTTCCATTCGCTGAACGTGCAGGTGGTGTGCCTGGCAAACAACATCATCTCACATGTGTGTGCAAGATTTCCTGGATCTGCACATGACGCCCACATCATGCGGAGCAGCAATGTCCCACGACTCATGGCAAATCTGCGACCCGGTCAAGCGTGGCTTGTTGGTGAGTGTGCAGTGGGGACTCTTGTGATCTCTGTGTTGCATGGGGTACCCACCATATCTTGTTGTGATGTTTGTCTCTGTCATCCCCCTACATAGGCGACTCGGCTTACCCAAACCGGCCCTGGCTCCTCAGTCCCCTACGTAATCCGAGAACAGCGGGTGAAATGCGGTACAATGATGCACATGGAAGGACACGGAGAGTCATCGAACGTACCTTTGGACTGCTAAAGTCTCGGTTTCGGTGCCTCGATAAGACCGGAGGGGCCCTGCCTTACTCACCAGGAAAAGTATGCAGGATCGTGATTGCCTGCTGCATGCTCCCCAACCTGGCAGTACACAATGACATAGAACTGCTGTTGGACCCTGAAGACGAAGGAGTTCCTCGGCCTCCCATCCCACCCATGTCGACTGATGAGGATAGTGGTGAGGAGGAAGGTGTGGACCAGAGGCGCCAGCTCATAGATCGCTACTTCCCTTGAATGTGAGTTACTACCTCTAGTGGCGGTTGACAATGCCTCATGTATGTTTGCTGGTGTTGTGTGGATGTGGGGTTAATCAGCTGGGTGTTCTTGTTTGTGATGGTTGCTTATGTGTGTCTTCATTTCTTTGGACATACAAGTCTCCATGATGTGTGTGCTCTCATCCCATGCTTTTGTGATGGTTGTCGTTTGTGTAATGTTGCTGTGCATTGTGTTGTGATGTGTGTGAATCTGTTTCCTGACGTGTGTTTGCTGTCTCTGATTTTCTCTAGGTCACTCCCGCAGCGCCATGATCATGTACGACTGTCATGCCTGAACCTGTTTACGTCTGTTTCTGAAGGCAATCATGTGAATAAACATGGAGGCAAAACATCATTGTGTGAGTAAGTGCTATTTATTTACAGGTTGTGCTTCTGTGCTGGTGAATATTTACAAGTAAGTGGGGTGGAGGGAGTTGGAGTTGAAGGTAATGGCAGATGAAATGTCCGTGCTGACACCACATTGGGGGGTGTCAGGGTAGTCCAGCAGACCAGTTGGAATGATGGTCTGTGGGACAGGATACTTAGCTGGGTGTATGTCTGGCACAGGCGGTGACATTGTCATGGTCGTCCCCTCTTGGAGCGTGTGGATGGCGCTCCAACACTGCTCTCAGCCACTTCCTGCCTCGGCCGGCCCCTCCGTCTCTGAGGTGGTACAGAGTCAGTTGGGAGGGCAGGTTGTTGAAGGGCCACATCCGTCGCCAGGGGCACAGGTGGTGGTGGCGGCGGTGGAGGCGGAGGTGACGGTGGCGGTGGAGGCGGAGGTGGCGGTGGAGGCGGAGGTGACAGTGGCGGTGGCGCTACGACACTTGGTGGAGGGGGGGGGGTTGTTCCGGGCAACCCATTCCCTCCACATCGTTGCCTGCTGGCCCATGATCTGCAACATCTGGCCAAGGATGCCACAGATTTCGCGCTGGATGTTGTTGTTGTCCACCGAGTCCTGGTGCGCACGATCTGCGTTTGCCTGGGACCGGTCGTATGACGCCTGGCACCTGGCAAGGGCTTGTAGGGACTGTGCCACTGGCTGGGGTAGCTGTCCTTCCTCTGCACGGCGGTGTGTGGCTCGCCTGATTGGCTGATGTCCCGTTGCCTGTGGCCCACTCACCCTGCTTGTGTGTGGGGCCGATGGACCAGCGTTGTGTGCTGGGTTATGCTGGGTGGCACCGGCAGGAGTGGTGGTGCTGGTGGTGCTGGTGGTGCTGGTGGTACTGGTGGTACTGGTGGTACTGGTGGTGGTGGGGACTGTGCAGATCACAGAGAAAGGTGTCGCTGGTGTGACACTTGCGACGTTGGTCGGTCCCGGGAGTCCCTGTGAGCCAGATGGCCCTGGCTGCGTGCTTGGTCCCGCTCCATCCTCCGCACCGGAGCTGCCTGTGTCCTCGTCAGCAGAGAGTCCTGTAGGTGTGGGAGGCGAGGCTGGCGGCCGGGTACTGGTTTCCCCAGTCAGTTGACGATCACCTGAGGGACAAGATAGAGCTGGTCAGTGATGTGGACATTACATGGTTATGTAGATTTTTAGACATTTCTGTTTCCTGTCGCACACACCCCACCCTCCACCACCACCACCACCACCACCCTCCCCGTGAGCATGGGGGCCTGTTGGGAGTTGTAGTTTGGGCCTCTCACACACCCCGCCCTCCACCACCACCACCCTCCCCGTGTGCATGGGGGCCTGTTGGGAGTTGTTGTTTGGGCCTCTCACACACCCCAACCTCCACCACCACCACCACCCTCCCCGTGAGCATGGGGGCCTGTTGGGAGTTGTAGTTTGGGCCTCTCACACACCCCGCCCTCCACCACCACCACCACCCTCCCCATGTGCATGGGGGCCTGTTGGGAGTTGTAGTTTGGGCCTCTCACACACCCCGCCCTCCACCACCACCACCACCACCCTCCCCGTGAGCATGGGGGCCTGTTGGGAGTTGTAGTTTGGGCCTCTCACACACCCCGCCCTCCACCACCACCACCACCACCCTCCCCGTGTGCATGGGGGCCTGTTGGGAGTTGTAGTTTGGGCCTCTCACACACCCCGCCCTCCACCACCACCACCACCACCCTCCCCGTGAGCATGGGGGCCTGTTGGGAGTTGTAGTTTGGGCCTCTCACACACCCTGCCCTCCACCACCACCACCACCACCCTCCCCGTGTGCATGGGGGCCTGTTGGGAGTTGTAGTTTGGGCCTCTCACACACCCCGCCCTCCACCACCACCACCACCACCCTCCCCGTGAGCATGGGGGCCTGTTGGGAGTTGTAGTTTGGGCCTCTCACACACCCCGCCCTCCACCACCACCACCACCACCCTCCCGGTGTGCATGGGGGCCTGTTGGGAGTTGTAGTTTGGGCCTCTCACACACCCCGCCCTCCACCACCACCACCACCACCCTCCCCGTGTGCATGGGGGCCTGTTGGGAGTTGTAGTTTGGGCCTCTCACACACCCCGCCCTCCACCACCACCACCACCCACCCCGTGAGCATGGGGGCCTGTTGGGAGCCATGGACATGTTAGTGAGTTGGTGTCCAACCTGCATGGGTTGGGGCATAGGAGATGTTTCTTCTCAGTTGTGTTAGCCTGACCATGTCGTGCTGATCGTGGTGCTTGGTTTGTACTCACCAGTCTCTTCTCCTTCGTCAAGTCCGTCTAGGCTCTCTGGGTGTAGTATCACCAGCACCTTCTCCTCCCAATCGGTGTAGGGTATGGGCTCCGGGGGTGTGCCACCGCCAGTATGATTGGCTCGGGCAAAGTTTTTGGCTCGGATGCCCTTGACCCTGGTCTTCAGGTCATGCCACCGCCTCTGGATGTCATGCTTCGTCCTCGGCACAGTCCCCGAGGCATTCACCCGAGTGACGATCCTGTCCCACATGTGGTTCTTTTGCGCCACGGACGTCTGCTGGACTTGGGCCCCGAAGATGTGGGGCTCAACACGGAGTATTTCATCTACCATTACCCTCAACTCTGTCTCCGTGAATTTGGGTTTTTTTTTGGGTGCCATGGTGTGTGGTGCTCAGTGTGTGAGTTGAGTGAGTTGGGGGGTGCAGGTGTGTGGTGTGTGATGTGTAGGATTTGTGTGGTGGGTGTTTGTGTGGTGGGTGTGGTAGGGTGGTGGTTGTGTGTCTTCTATGTGAGTTTGCAGTATCTGGATTTTGGCCTCTTGCTAGCAGCAATGCTGTGATGCAAAGGATTGTGGTAGCGTGTGTGTGTGTCATTTTATAGTCGTGTCTCAATGGTTGTTGGCAGTCAGGTGGTAGGTGGGCGTGTTGACTAGTGTGCATTATTGGATAATTGGGACGTGTCATGGCGGCTTGTGCTTGATGTTGGGGGGGGGGCCTTGTCAATGTTGGTATGTTTGCTTTGGACTAGCGGTAGGCTTCCTGACATTTGTTTGCCGCTAGGGATGTTGTGCGTGTTGGCCTTCCGCAGTGATGCTGTGGTTATCGTAGCATTCTTTCCGCCGCGGACGTGGATGGCTGTGAGTTCCGTGGACCGGGCGGATTAATCCTAATTGCGGCCACGGAGTATTCACAGGTATGGCGGTACATGTGTTATTTTCCGCGGTCATTTCCGTCCGCGGCAGTGGTTGTTCATTGGACTCCGTCCGCCGCGGACGGAGTTGGATGTGTTCCGTCCACCGCGGACGGTGTTGGCTATGATCCGTCCGCCGCGGTCGGAGTTTCGTGACATGAATATCCTAATCCCAAACGCGGAATCTCCGCGGCGCGGCCGGGAGTAAAATTTCCCCCACCATGGCGGACAGTAGCCATTTCCGTCCGCCATCCTAATCGACCCCTAAATGCGTTAAGCACCAAAGAGGTCAATATGGCCTTGGTTAAGTCCATTATGGGTGAAGGTACCAACATAATAGCTGAGAAAGACTCCAGAAATAATGAGTTCGCAAAGCGAAAATTAACTAAGAGACAAAGGAAAAAAGAGAGGAAAGCCCGAAACAAGAAAAGTGAGGTAGTTTCAAACATGGGTAATGGAGTATATCCCATTTTTTCTAACCTGAACCAAGGTCTACCAAAAAATACTGACAACTGCGGAAGTCATTCAGACACATCAGTAAGTTATGACACATCCAATGGAGGTCAATCACTGTCTACAAATGCTCCTAAAAACCTTCAGCAAACAGGGACTGTAATAAAATTTTTACACGTCACTAAAACGCAGCAAACCGAGATGGTTGGCACAAATCATCTGTCCATTCCAAATACGGATAAAAAGTGCAATAATACTGGTGATCAGTGCATGGAGCCAGCAGTTAAATTCAAGATCAAGCCCACTAAAGTCAGTGTCCAAGGCGTGGAGAAAAATGATAAGGAGGGGCGATTGCAATTAAGTAGCTGTACAGTGAAATCAATACCATCTAGACCACAGGTAGATGAACAACCGGCAGCTAAAAATACTGCCCCAGATTCTTTAATTAGCCTTGCCCAAATGTCAGTGTGTAGTGACGAAGGTCCAAAGGCAATTCCAACTTCCTCGACACAAACAATAACAGATCTGGCAATTACAACTAGAAAGGAACCACCGTACCGTGAGCGCCAAGGACTGAACGCGGAGTTAAGCTCCCCGACGCAGAAAACTTTAAAATTTTGTGTAAGGAACCCAGAAGTTGCTCATGTAAAGACGGAACCTGGCATTCCGACACGGCCACTCAATCATAAATCCGGAATAGAGTTGCACAAAATAATCTGGTCACCAGAGTACAAGACACATGGGGCTCACGATATACTGAATAGGAGCCACATTCTGAAATTACTGGCTGAATTTGATGACCTAAAAGAAATCAATACAGCCGATCTTGAGCGGGTTAAATTTCTTAAAGGCCCTAAAGATTACATCAACTGATCACACTTTGACAACCTGGAAATCAACAGAAATAGCAGAAGCAATTATGGGGAAAGCGGATATTTTTCAAACTTGGGGCATTCAAATATCTTATCGAATTTCCCCACGCTACCCGCCTGCACTGAAGAGGTCGGTGGAGTTCAACTTATCAGGAAAATTGATGATGCACATACAAATCAACAAAAACCTGTATATTCAATTCTATTCAACGCAAAGGGTAGAAGTGAACCCTTACGAGCATGTGTTGAAACAATGCGGGATAATGGGGAATCTCAAAACACTATGGATAACTGGAAATGGTCCCTGGAATGTTAAATGAAAAACGGAAGGTCTGACCATTTAAAGGTAAACAGAAACAAGACACTAATCAGGATATACATGTGTTATCTTGTAACATTGCAGGCGCTAAACGATTACTAGAAGGAGGTCTACCATTGGAAGAATGGTGCGGTTGTGACATAATTGCGCTACAGGAAACATGGTTACAAGAAGAAATTGCCCTTGTTGGGTTTATACACCATAGCGTAGCAGCTGAAAAATGTAAGAGCTATGGACGCGCCATTGGTGGCCTTTCAGTATATGTGTCCTCATCCCTAAAAATTAACTCAGTTCAATTACAATCACCAGATCCTAGTATTCAGTTAATTAAACTAACAGATCAAAACACTAATAATTCCAAGCCAACAATTTTGGTTAATTATTATACGCAACCTAAAATTAAGGAGAAAAAGTTAAAGAATGCGATATTGTGCAATGTCATTACGGATCTTCGCTCTTCAGACCCACTATTCAATATAATAATCACTGGTGACTTTAATTCTAACTTGATCCTAACACCGGAAGAGGATGATAAACTATCAGCTGATAATATCTACTGGGGTGTTCCTCAACAGATACAAGGTGGTGCAGGAATACGGAAGGATCGACTAGCAATCCAATTAGTGACTGAATTGGAGTTTCTTGGGTTGCGTGCACTGAACAGGAGGTTTCCTGAAGATCAACCCCCCAATAAAACGTACTATGGTCCACATTCTCAATCCACCATGGACTTTACAATGGTTAGCCTTTCAATAATCCCCTTGGTGATCAGCTTTCAAATTGAGTTTACCCTGTTGAGTGACCTTGCAATGCAACATACCATATTTAACCTCAACAAGGAAAGATTGCAACCGTCATATATATTAGAAGGTCAGCTAAGTTCAGTCAACCTGAAACGCATAAATTGGTCCAACACCAATGATTATGAGTGGTTCGCTACAATGAAGGACACATTGACTGAGATAGGGAATGTATCAACAAATGCGATTCAAGAATGGTCTCTTTTCCTGTTAAAACTAAAACAAAAAATGAAGCTGCCTGTTATGAAATCCAGCACAAACGGACCACAGAAAAAACACCGAAAGAGTTACAAGATCTGCGTAGACAACTTCGAAAAACTCAAAGGAAGTTACAGCCGGCTGACCGTGGTACATGTCAATGGGCCAGCTTCCGTGCATAAAGAAAAGAATATAAAAATAAGGTCTGGGATCATAAAAGGTCAACTAATGAGAGTTTTTGGTCCAAACTAATTTTCAGTTCAAAACTCCAGAACACTAATACATTTTGGCAAACCATAAATCAGCTAACAAGACCCTGTAACGCCCTTACATCAAATGTGCAGGAATCGGAGTGGGCATCGTTTCTTGCTACAAAATTTACAGATACCTCGACAAAAACTCCGAGTAATGCTCCTTGCCCAAACAGTCAAAACAAAATGTCCCCCGTAGAAGAACAAGGGAGTCAACCTTTGACTAGCAATCCCTGTAACGTACCAAGTACTGACCCTCGGAATAAACAATATACGGCGGAAGAGATAATTAAACTAATCAAAACAGCTAAACCCAATGGGGCACCAGGTCCGAACGGCATCCCGCAAGTGGCGTACAAATATGCTTTGGAATTTTGGCGACCTTGCCTGGCGCAACTGTTTTCGGATGTGCAAAACTGGAACAGAGTACCCGAAAGCTGGCAGGGATCCATATTTACGCCACTCTACAAAGGTGGTGAAAGATCAAATCCAAACAACTATCTTCTAATAGCGTTGCAGGACATTGAGGCAAAATATTTTGCTTCACTTCTCTTAAATGATTTAGTCACTTGGTCAAGTGAAAAAGAGCTGATTCCCATTAATCAAACGGGGTTCAGGAAGGGGATCGGAACAACAGCAAATATCCTATCCATCACTATGATTACGGAGAAGTGCATGACTAGCAAACAGGACCTGAACCTGTATTTTATTGATCTTCAGGCTGCCTTTGACAGTGTTGATCGCAATTTATTGTGGTCGAAACAGAGAGCATGGGCTATACCGGAGAGTATTATAAGGGGTCTCCTGCTATTTTACTCTGATACCTGGTCGCAAGGATAAATAGGGGATGGCACACGGTTGTCGAGAAAAGTTTTTACATCAGTTTAACTGAAACAGGGGTGCATCCTTGCCCCTTATTTATTTAATCTCTTCATCTCAGATCTGAACAATTGTAATGCTCACCCACCCAAACTAGGCGACCTACAGCTCACCCATTTGGCCTATGCCGATGATATAGTACTCATGAGCCTAACGAAAGTAGGTCTAACCAGATTAGTAACTGAACTCTCAGCTTTCCTGTCGGCAAACAAGTTGGCTTTAAACGTTTCAAAAACCAAAACCATGTTGATAACCAACCGCCGTGGATCTCATTCCGATATTTGGCTAAAAGGAAAACTACTAGAGAGAGTCTCAGCATACAAGTATTTGGATTTTTATCTAGACGATAAGCTTGATTTAAAAGAACAGAAGAAATATCTGACGCAAAGAGCGGGTGCCCTGATATTCAGATTAAGTACTTTGACAAAAAAAAGGGAAGGTCCATCACTTAAACCTTTATTAATCGTGATGGCCAACAAAGTTCTCCCAACTCTGGCCTACGCAAGTGAGGCGATGCATGGAAAGGATGCGGACCTACTTAGCAGTTTAACAACTAAAATTTACAAAAAGGTTCTAAGATTACCCAGGATGGCGTCACCAGCGCAAATGCGTCTAGAATTTGGCTTAAAAAACGAAACACCGGGCAGATTATACTCATACATCAAAGCATGGTATCAGATCAAGCAAAAAGCAATCAATAATAATCTTAATACCTACCTATGGCAAGAGCTCAAATCCCCCAAAAAATCCAAAGCAAATCAATTTCTCACGCACGCTTTGGAGGTGACTTGCTCAAAAACCCTATCGGACAAAAATCTGTCATTTGCAGTATTAAAACAGGCATTAAATAAAGTGGCCAAACTCCATTCATTGGTATTGGACAAAGAATTTTTTTCCCATCACTCGCACTCTTGGGCTGTGATAAATGGCTATAAGGCATTAAGCCCAGCACTGTACCTGGAAACAACTTATTCCATTTTTATTAAGAGAAAGCTGATGTCATTGAGATTTGGCAAATTTCTGACACTAGCCGAGGAACCTGCTTGGAAACAGCATGCAGCTGTTACATGTAGACTTTGTGGTAGCCCCAAAGAAGATCTAATACATATAATTTGTCATTGTAAGATGTTGTCTAAGGAACGGACATACTTTTTAAAACATAGTTTTCGGATCAAGAGGCTGCGAACATGTAGATCTGCCATTATTGGAAGCCTGGACATAACTGCCCCTCGAATACATTGCAAGTTGGTGAAGTTCTTGCAGGCATTTGAGAAACACCTTAAACAACATGAAGTTCTTAATTGTTAATAATTTGACTTTGGAAAATCATTGATTCTTACTTCCTGTTCTTATAAAATGTTTTTTTTACTCATTTTTAATGATAATTTTATAAATTTTTATAACGGTTGTGCGAAATACATCAAAGTGTTATGGTTTTAATTAACTAAACAATAAAGTTTAAATTTCAAAAAATTACTGATTTTCCTAGTTATACCTCACTTCTTAGTGAACACTTAAGGACCCTTGTATTGGTTATTGTGATGATAACAAAATATCGTCCAATTTCTCATGCCACTCTAAATTGGGGCCTGAAGAAAAGTACTTTGATAAGAGATTGAAAACATACATGTAATGAGCAATTTTGACTGTTTTAGAGTTTGGCAGAAGGGGTACTACTTCACAAGCGTGGTGATACCTTGTCCATCGTGTTACAGAAACTGTAGTAGGATATAATGGAATTGTAATACTGCGGACGGGATATGTCATGTTTGTGGCGGAGTACCTTGTTCACCTTGACGAAACAATTCAATTGGTGAAGTACATACTGGCAAACGCAAATTGGCAAATGTATTAAAAGTTGAAAAATTAGGGCCAAGTGGAAAATGTATCCTATATAGAAATTAAAATCTAATTACATTTTATTTTGTGCCCCTGAAACTTTTAGGTTATCCTTAAATTTCACCAACGGTATATTGGTGCTCAAAAGGAGCATCAGCGCTGGCCTCAATCTGAAATTGCCCTGGCTTGTCATTACAGTACTAGAGGTTTAAGACATCACTCAGCTTGTAAAGTGTCCACCTTCAGGGATTACCCATCTGGACCAAGCTACTAGTATTTCCGTCGATCCCAGTAATGAAACAATAATAGCAGAGGCTAAAATTACAGGCTTTTCCTTACAATATTGGGAGAGGCGAACTCAAAAAGCATAATTGCAATGAAGTAAAATCAATTGTGGTGTATATAGCCGGAGGCTATATTTAAAATGTTACTTGACAAAAAAAAAACCTTAAACATTTGAAAAATAAAAATGCAACAAAATGTAAAAATAGTGCTTAAGACTTTTGTTTTCAATTCAAGGGTAGTATCTGATAGAATGGATGCAAATGGTTGTAAATTAGAGTCTATTAAAGGTAATCACTCATGAAAGAAGTATTGGCAAAGCCAATAGGTCTCACCTTTGCGATAGCTATTGACTTTGTCAATGGTTTTTAGACATGTTGTACAGTAACACAGCTGCTGTGCTACATGGCTAAAAGTTAGATAAAGAAGCACTTTGATGTGGCAAGTGCTGACTACATTATAGCGTTTTTGTTTTTCTAATGGGGACTGGGCAACACTGATAACGGGAGGAATGTGGAACGGGCAATGGGAAGCTAAAGAAAAAAGTGGTATGAAGTGCTTTTTTTCTTGTTTCTTGCTGGTGGGGCAAAACAGACAACGGGAGGGTGATAGTGAAGAGGTACGATGGAAAATGGGAGAGAGGGAGTGCAAGGGAAGAAGCAACAATGACAACACAAGAGTTGGGGTGACAGGGAAGAAGTAACACAGACAAGCATAGGTTGGAAGGGAAAAGAAACATGGACAAGGAGAGTGAGAGAGGGAACATGCAACATATACATTGGGGGAGTGGGAGGGAAAGAGGCATCATGGACAACAGGGGCAGGAAGGAAAGAAGCAGTACAGACAAAGTGGGTTGGGGGAAGAAGAAGGACAGATAGTACCTCAATCACAGTGCGAGCAGGTGAAGGAGCGCCAACTTGGAGTCCTTTAAAGAGGATCTTGCTATTATCTCAGACTGGATGAAGGCTAATTGCCTTCAACTAAATGCCAGCAAGTCTGAGATTCTTTTATTTGGGAAGGACCAGGAGCTCTGGTCTGAGCTGTGGTGGCCTGAACATCTGAAACCTGCCCCGCTTCTAAAGGAGGCGGTAAAGAACCTGGGTGTCTGGTTCGACTCCGGCCTAACTTTTGAGAAGCAGACCAGAGCTGTTGCTGCTGTCTGCTTTGGGCTCCTGAGAGGACTGAGGCCTTTGCTTGGTCTCTTTCCGCCCAGCGTTCGCCAAACCATCATGCAAGCCTCCATTCTTGCGAGGCTTGACTATGGCAACGCCCTATATTTAGGTGCCAATAAGGCAAGTATCAAACGACTGCAGAGGGTCCAAAATGCGGCAGCCCGCATGCTAGTGGGTCTCCCAAGATCTCAATCTGTTGCGTGAGTACTTCTGAAACTGCACTGGTTGCCGATTGCAGCCCATATTCAGTTTAAGGTGCTATGCACTGTACATAGAATCTTGAAACAGCAGGCCCCTTCTGGTCTATCTGGCCTGCTGAAGCCCTATCTTCCTAGGCGCACTTTGCGCTCCACAAACCATGGTTTGGTCTTTGTCCCTCGAGTAAGGAAAGCAAGGGCTGGGGGTCGCTCTTTTGGTTTTATGGCAGCTAAACTCTGGAATTCTCTTCCAGTTAGCATCCGAGCGATTCCCAATCTTTTGACATTTCGGAAATCATTGAAAACATGGTTGTTCCCCATTCTGTAACTTTCCGCATTTGTTAGTTTCCTGATCGCTCTGACGGTTTCTGGTTGCGCTGGGACGCCTCGTCGCTGGGGCAGCCATGCGCATTATAAATCTTGTATAAATAAATAAATAAATAAGGACACAACTCAAGATGAAGCAATCAGTAATTAGTCTATGGTTCAAATGAAAGAAGAAGGAAGTGAAGCTGACACATGCTGTCCAATTAGAAGCAGTAAATTAAATTAAAGTGTCACTGAAGCCGAAAAATGGCAAGCAATGGGTGAGCTCCACCTCCCTTGTGGTAAACAAAATCTCTCGCAAGTGAGTGCGCATGCACTCATGCACTGTCACAAGCAAGATCTAAAACTGACTCCCCATGAGGGATTTCCATCTGGACCAGGCTCATCAGTCAGGCTGGGCCGTGAGTACTGTAGGTTGGCCCAAATGAGACTATATTGGCAAGTTAATAACCTTCATAATTAATCTCTTGGATGAAGGACCAATCCTTTCTGCTTAAATTACTCTACGTCCAACCTGCATATCCCACGTTTCACTTCTCCTTATTTGCTTAGAGCAAAGAAAATGCCTATTTATTCACCAGTGACCTCGAAATGGAAAAAAATCGCCTTTGAACAAGCTGAGAGTAGGTGGAAAGCATCCTAATCCAAAGAGTAACAAGCTCAGTTCAGTGCCCTTCTAAAACATTAATAAGTATGTTTCCAGAGACCAAAGCCACATTCCTAAACTCCACGTCCACAGCTTGAGGTTTGGCATGCAGACTGATGGCCATTTGCTCAAAGCCAAAGAGTTCCTGGGGCCTTCTTTATGAAGGCCTTG
Organism: Lissotriton helveticus; assembly: GCF_964261635.1. NCBI lineage: Eukaryota > Metazoa > Chordata > Amphibia > Caudata > Salamandridae > Lissotriton > Lissotriton helveticus. Next base: position 641,713,834 of record NC_136065.1, on the reverse strand, counting down.
CGCCGCAGGTGCGTCACTTTTAACATGGGAAAAAGTGACGCACCGGTGGCGCAAGGCTTTCATAAATAAGGCCCCTGGATTGGTCTCAGGCCGGAGTTCAAACATGGAACATTGTATGGAAGCTGTTCTATTTGTCACCCTAAATTAATACCACGTGATCGGAGTTAGTGGCGAACAGGATGGAATGGTTATGATCAAACTATTTGCCACTTTTGACACAGTAAACAACTTTTAATTGGTCAGCCACATTGCAGTAGCAGGTATTGTGGGCATGTCTTTATAGTGGCTCATTTCCTGTCACAAATGCTTCAGGTAGGAGCTTGCCTTCCTTTTCACCGTCTGGTGTTTCCAATGAAAGGTGGTGTTGCTTTTGGACATTTCCTGGGAGTTTAAAACACTTCCCCACACTGCTGTGCACAGCTTATAATCAGACTTGTTCGACATTCTACTAAATCTGTTGTATTTGAGGGAGAAAGCCAATGATATTCAAATATAGATGATTTACAATATTCTTGAATTAAAAGTGGAAAAGGCAGAGGTTATTGAAGGGGGATCTGACCTTCAAAGTAGACGAGGAGTTGTTACTCGAGAGCAAAATTTATACACAGACCTCCACATGCTTCTGGCAATGGTTCTTAATATGAAATATTTATCCATTCAACGTCTTCTACATGCCATTGTGTTTTACCACGTCTTGACTATGATAATGCCTTTCATCTTGAGCTCCCTTAGACAGTGATAAAGAATTTCCAACAGCTGCAAACTCTTCACATTAGATTAGCCTTTAATTGTCATACGGTTGATCTCAGAAACTCGGGAGATCTGCATTGTCTATCTGTAAAACATTATATCCATTTTCTAGACATTCATTTTGTCAACCCTTCCTTGTATTAAACAGGTCATATTTTATTCCATAATTTAATGGTTCCTCGTGTGCCTTTCAGGCTGCCTGGATGGAGAGTTAAATGTTGCTCATGTGTCCTTTGTTGCAGATTTGCCCCTCCAATGGAAACGTCTGTAGAGTTCATGGGACAAAAAGATGGAATGCCTTGACTTTAGATATGCATTTGGTTATAGGCCACTTGAGCTTTTGCAGGTCCCCGACAATCATCTCCTGCCATCCTCTCTAGGTCACTTAGGTTCTTCTTTTGGAATTCCAGGGCCAGCATACATGCTCCTGTGCCTAATAAATTTCACAATAGTAGCAGTAGTAGTAGAAATAATATTAACAATAATATTAATAATAATAAGATAGAATTCTAGATGAGCAATATTGAACAACAGGGATGTTTTTCACCACAGGGTTCTGAATGACATCATAAACAATAAGAGCAAAGCATTGTTCACTTTTTACCCATGTTTAATTTTATGTTATGTAGGGCCCCAAAAACCATCTGTGCCTGACTCCAACTGCTACTCAGGGGTAGAGGAGTAATGGGGAGCCAAACATAAGAAATACTCTTGTCTCTTTGCCAAATGTAAAAATAATAACTGGACTAAAGCCAACAAACCCCACCTCCATCTGTGCCATCCCTCCTATACCTCTACTAAAGCTATGTCTCTGCCCTCTATAAGAGGCCTGTCAGAGCAGCCTGAAATTCTTTTGTGACACAGCAGAAGTAGTTAACAACTTTTGTCATAGCAATGAATTACCAGATTTATAATGTGGTGTTCACTCTAGTGGCTCTCTGTAACAGTCATTAATAATAATAATAACAACAACAATAATATTAATAATAATATTAATAATAATAATAATAATAATAATAATAATAATAATAATAATAATAATAATAATAATAATAATAAACATTTCTGATCAGCCTTCTAAATGAATATGCATTTGTCTTTTGAATTTCATTAGCATTCTGATAAGTCGACCTAGATCTCTATTTTAATTTTGGTCCAAGGGGGTTACCATCTCCTTCCATCAAAGCACAGCAAACATCTTCCCACCTGCCAATTTACCAAAAGGGAGAGTCTGAAAAAGTAATGGTTAAATCCCCATAACAACTCCCAGCAGCCACTAGGCAATTGCCCCACCCCTATCTTTAAATCATTCAGACGTTCCCAGAGGTGGCCTGCATGGAGTAAAGGCTAGGCGTGAGATGGGCCCTACCAGGTTTGAGCTTGAAGTTGCTCCATGCGTTTCCTCTCCACTCCCCAGGGATTCGAAGGGCACTCCATCCCCAGGCTTTAGTCAGTCCCTTGAAGTGGATATGATTTCTAACACCATTTCACCCCGTAGGACAATCTAATCCTAAAGTTTACCCAAACCTGGAAGCGGGAGCACACTTGCCAATGGAGGATTCCTCTGTGATCACCCATAGGAAGACTTAATGTACACATCAAAACAGGTAATCTAAAGGATTATCTAAACCCCAGGGAAAAGGTAATCTATTTGGATCCCACTCTCTCCTTCAGTACCATTCAAACATTGCAAGGAATTAGCAAATCCCAGGGATCCCTGGCCTCCACTTACCATCAGGGGTCACTTCAGCTCCACCTACCATACAGGTCCATGATGTTGTATTCACCACAATGACACCAGTCTACCACCCCCATGCCACATCCACAACATCTCCAAAGTTTTAAGGTATTAATGGTGATAGCTAAGGTTGGAAAATACCAAGAAGGTGGCACGTTCTAGACATTGCCAAAGTTGGTTTCTTCGTCCAAGTTTGTCTAAATAAGGATTTTGCAACACTTAGGGCCATATGTATCAAGCTAATTAGCATTCGCAAAGGCCGAAATTCTGCGAATTTCGGCCTTTGCGAATGCTAATTAGCAAAATGGTATGTATGTAACATGTTTGATGCAAAATAAGGAATCGCAAACTTTGCTATTCCTTATTTTGCGATTGCACTTAAGGAATCGTAAATTTTGCGATTCCTTAAATGCAATGTATCAAAGAAAAAATATTCAAAAAATGCCCATAAGGATTCGCAAATTACCACCAACTTCTAGTTGGTGGTAAGTTGCGGTTTCTTTTAAAAAAGCTTTTTTCAAAAAAAACAAAGGTGCCATATGACGCTCATACATGCCCTTAGGGCATGTATGTGCACCATATGCCCCCAAATGTCATTTTCAGGGGTGCAGCAGGGTGTTCTTGAGACACTCCTGCACCCTTGAAAAAATTCCTAATTTGCGATTAGCAATTTGCTAATCGCAAATTGCCCCTTCATTCCTATGGGCCTCCTGGCCCATAGAAATGAATGGGTAATTTGCGATTAGCAATTTGCTAATCGCAAATTAGGAATGGTAAGGAATCGCTATAAAAAAGCGATTTTGTACATACATACCGTTTTGCGAATTCTAAATAGCGATTCCTTAAAAATCGCTATTTGGAATTCGCAAAACGGAACTATGATACATATGGCCCTAATACATTTCTGTAACAATATTGAATACTTTTTGTGAATAAGCATTATGAAAATATACACTGTCTTCCTATAATACAAGGCACTCCTCATTTAAAGTGGCTTTATTTTTTGTGCAAGTGTGTTAGTGAACTTATCCACCAGAGCCTTAAAGAGTGTGCATGATATTTAAGACAACCTTCAATATCTCATTTGCAATCTCAAAACAAGTCTTTTGAAAACGAAACATTGCCAAGTATATCTTGGAAGTATGTGGCCCAACTCAGGAAAGCTGCATTCAGCCGGGCTATAAAAAACAACAAGAAGTCCATAGCTGGCCTCCTCACTGCAACACTGATGCGTAAGGAAACAGGTAGATCCTACCAAAGTCGCTTTGGGACAGTTTCATCTTTCAGAATGGTTTTCAGGCCAACTTCTGCCCTAATAACGCCATCCAGACACAGCTTAATTCTGGTATAAGTTCCAAGTAGTTTGTCAAAGAAAATTAAAACCATCCAATACTTCATGACATCGTTTCACCTTTCAGTAACAAGAGGCTATGAAATCCTGATTTTGAGCACCTAATAGGTAGCTGTATCTTCAGACTCCTCCTTGGTTTGCATCCTTCATTAACGATAAACGTAAACATTTAAACTGGCAAGTTCTCTCCAGATCCCACTAGGTTTTGTGTCCATTTGCTCAAGTCATTGGTCTTTAACGTCTGGCTGTGGCCCCTCTTAAGATAAATTATTGATGGCATATGATTCTATCACTTCCATGCTGATGACATCAAACTCCCCATAGAATGTATTAACAAATACCTCAATTTCCAGGTACTAACTGCCTGTTTAGCAATTAATTGTGCTTGTCAAGGAGCTGCCTGAAATTTAATAGATCTCAAATTAAACAGCAAAAAGATCCCTATCTTTACAACCAGCCAAACTCCTCTACTTATCTTGTAATTTACTTAGAGTGACACTGAGCAAATTAGTCATAATCGGTTGTAGTCTGGAATATAAATAGAGTATATTGTGATACCTTAATATCGTAGCCAAAATATCAAGAAAAATAACATAAAAATGCAAGTGCATATATGGAAGTATAGATTTGCTCTTCTTAACTCCACATTTACATCCCTCGAAGATATATAGTGCCAACCTATGTGGTGTTAGGTATAGAAAATATACATTTACTAACCCATCCATATTTTTGTCTTCAATATTATGGTGATGACATTAAAGTACAACAATATTCCCTACCCAATATTTAGGGCCCACAACATCAGAAGCCGCATCTTCAGCTCAAAATGCATGTTCAATGGCTCAATTGAATCTGCGAACAGCATACCCCACACCTCCAGCTGCCAACGTTTTTCCCTCTAAAGGAGAAGTAACAGCCAGGAGCTCTTGGCTTGCTTATGCCAGCATGCACTTTACCTGCCATAACTAAACACCAAGGGGCATATGTATTCACGCAACACAGCGCAGAAAGTCACCCTGATAAATATGCCCCTAGATATCCTGTCTCCAAGTGATACTGTATCCTGTAGCATGATAGGTGGTGGGAAGGAATCTCTAAGACTTTATCTATTCAATCCTTAAATCACATCTCTGGTTTTCCATCAGAACACATCACACATGAAGCACTACCTGCCCCATCCCCATCTGCATCCATCTAAGGGCCACAAAATACTGCAGCATCAAATTACCATGCTATGACCCTCATTATGAGCAGCCCAGTTAACTGCAGTATGTGCAGTAACTCGTGTTACCCTATACATCCTGTGATCATAACAATGATATCTATAAGTGCTTCACTGTTGAAATAATTGAAGAAAATATAAAATAATTATAAATAATAATTCTAAAAAAAATATCAGTACACAAATAAATCCACTTTATGTACACCAACATTTGAAAGTCAGAGTTTCCAACTATCTATACATACGGGTCTGTATATAATGCAACTTTATATCTCTGTATTATTTTCCATATGTCTACATACCTGTCTATGTAGTTATGTATCTAATGGGCAGATTTACATGCCCCTTGTGACACTTTTGCGCCACTGTTGCATCACTTTTGTGATGCAGCGACAGTGTAAAAAATGCGGCCAATTTACAACGTGACGCAACTAAGGAGATATGTCCCCTTGTAAAGCCCTGCGTCACAATATACCTGCGTCAGGTATAATGTATGCACGGTGGGTGTTACCATGCATAAAAGCCTTGTAAAAGTGACACAGTGTAGTGGGAATAGGCCTCAAATGCATTGCTGGAGTTGTGTGGTGCTTGCAACATGACTCCAGCAATGCATGACTTTTGCACAACAGATGCATCAGAATTTCTGACGCATCTGTCAGTCCTTGCGCAATGGTGCGCCATATTATAAATAAAGTGCATCCATGGTGGCCCAAGGGTTTCTCAGGGTGGCGCAGGGAAAGTGATGCATCTCTGCAGATACGTCACTTTCTTGTAAATCTGCCCCTATATATTTATTACTTCACTCATTCTGTCAAAAAAACCTTCAACCCTCTCCAATTCCAATTCACTACTCTGTCTCATCCTACACCTCTTTTAATATATTCTCTACCTCCATTCTGACTCCTCCCAAACCTCATTCTACTATTATGATCTCCCTAATAACCCCTTCTGGACTCTCCCCTCCTCCATCCCTCCTCTGGCTCATCTCATACCTTATTTTACTACTAAGATCTCCCAAATAACACTTTCTAGACACCTCCCTCCTCTATACCTTCTTTATCCTGTTCAATCCAACTAACAGACTAACATGTCCACCACTCAAATTAAAAACTTTTATTTCCCTATACTAATCCACTTTAGATTCCGGAGTAGCATGCTACTCGCCCAAAAGCTCTTCAACAACCTGGACGATAAAACTAGACAATACACTTAAGGGGAAAAATGTCTAGTATTTTCAAAAACATTGTGATTTTAGTGTGGTAAGCTACCTGATTCCAAATTTTATTTCACAGAAACTTGTAATTGGGTGGTATTTATTCAACCTGATAAAGTCAGACTCTGGATTTAACAGGTGCGATAAATATCGCACCAATTACCGGGCGCTCCTATTGAGGGCCTGTATCTTTCGCCACTTCCTTTAGCCATCTGGCAAAAATATGCACCTGCTCCAATGCGGTTGGCTGTAATACTACAGTTCATTCGTTAGCATAATGCACAGGGAACATCCTGGGCAGCAGCTTTATTATGACATGGAGGCAACCTCGAAGCCTATTTGTTGTTGACGAATGAGTTTGCACAAATAATCTATCACAATATTCTGTCCCTGTTCTGATCGTACACTTAAAGTAGTATTTGTTGCGTTAAAATTGATTTCCTGCAGGCCCAACGTGTGCAATGTTTTTTGTTCACAAATAGAACCAAATTAACGTTCCATGTTAGGCTAATGTGTATGCCAGTTCCCTTAAAAACATCACCTTCTTTGTCTGCATAAGAGTGTTAATTCCAGCCTCTCTACAATCACCGTTTTTACAACCAAACTGAAATTAGTTCACAAATGAGTCTGGGATGACGGCTGCTGTGTATTGCTTCTCGTGCTAACAGCGATGCACGACAATTAAAAAGGAACAATGGGAATTATCCCGTGGAGTTAGTTTTCTTTGACAACATCCGGTAGCCCTGCAGGGGTCTGTGGTTGTACGTCATTCCGCAGCTGCACTCCGCGTCTATCCCTTCTCTGAAAATGATTCACTATATGGAGTGTGTCATGATCACAGCTGTAACTGCATGTCCCAAGCGGTGACTACATGGTCTACTCTCTGTGAGAAGCTGTCTCAACTCCTACATAAAAAACGCCTGCCAGGTTCAGATTTTTTGTTGTTGTTGTAGTTTTATATAACTCAAACTAGACCCGAAAATATTGGAGCACTTTACATGAACACTATTTATCAGTGCTGGAATAGGAAAAAAAATAATCTGGGAACCCATAAATTGGGGTCAAGGTGTCAATGAGGAATGGGGTGGAGTCATGAGGGGCAGAGCTTGAAAAGCAGATCCTGGCAGTAAACATATACATTTATTTAAAAACAAAATCTGCAAAAATGGCAATAAGGAAATGTGTGGCAGTACATGTGTTATTTTCATACGACAACAAGAGCGGCCCATATGTCCTTGTGAACTTGGTATTAATGCTAAACAAAAGAAAACTGTTCACAAGCAGGGCCGGACTGGCCTTAGCGGGCACCGGGTAATCCCCCGGTGGGCCGCATGGGTGGGGGCCGTTTTGGGGCCCCTGGGGGCCGATTTTGTTGCAGGGCCGTTTTTTGCAGTATAGCTGCAAAAAAGGCCATGTAACACAATCGGCCGAAAACCGGCACTGGCACAGAGCTCGGCAGCACCCCAACCCCTGGGGAAGAGGGGGCCGGCCAAGCACTTTGCCAGGGCCGGTTTTGGTTCCCAGTCCGGCCCTGTTCACAAGGAACTTATTTGAACTGACATTATACGCTTATGCAAAACAATTATACCTTGCTTGAATTAATCAAAAAGCAAAAACAGAAAATACAGGATACGATAATTCAAATGATTTTGTAAAAATGTAAAGTCTAGAAAGCCCACATGACAATATATCTCAATCTAGCTCACTTCCGCCGAAATGAGCATGATTTATTTCATAATCACAGTAATCTAAAAACGTACCACAAAGTGAATAAGGAGAAAAACACTTTTCGAAGTATATACAATATGTACATTATATAGTGATTTTAGTGAAACCCAGTGGAGTGACCATAAGCTAACGGTGATGCACGGAGTGTTACTAAAGTGACTTGAGAAAAGGGGAAAGGTTATTGGAAGTAAAAAGAGGAGCTTGTCGTTTGTAATACAGTGGATAACTTTTATGGCATTTTGAGGCTCTATCTTTATGAAGTTGACTACGTTTCGACCCTCTGTTGATACGGGGTCTTTCAGGACAGGTGTGCTGGGGTCATTAGTCAGACTTGATTAGATGGTAGAGGGTCTTCTAGTGGAAGGTGATGCTTCCCAAAGGTCCAGAATGAGAAAGGACCGGAAAAATTATCTACGGCAATCAATGTGTGCAGGTTCCAAAATAAGAAGCTGGGAATTGTGCAGTATTTCTAGAGTCTTGGCGTGTCCACTCCACTCAGTTCACGGGACTGCCAGACTGTTTGGGCTAGATGCAGGTGGGCTAATACCGGTCGGTAACGGACGAAAATCTGTGAATTTCCTGTTACCGACCGGTATTTAGCCCTTTGCGATGTAGGAGGCTGGATTTAAGGATTCGGTAATTTACCGATTCGTTATTTTAAGGAATCGGTAAAATACCGATTCCTTAATTTAAGGAATCTGTAAATTATCGAATCCTTAAATCCTATGTAAGGAGCACTCAAGTGAGTTGATTTTTGCTTTAACACCTTCCATGCTGCGCAGATTTACAACCTGTGCTGGGCCCCAATGTTAATGGGTGTGGTCATGACGGAACGGTTCCGTCATGAGCACAGCTCAACCGATGCTCATGACGGAACCGTTCCGTCATGAGCATCGAAGGGGTTAAGGATTCGTTATTTACCACCAACTACAAGTTGGTGGTAAATTACGAATACCTTAAAAAAGCAATTTTGTGCTTTTTTAAAAGTGCCATGTGGCAGACATACATGCACGATTCAGGGGAGCAACAGGGTGTCAATGTGACACCCTGCCACCCTTGAATATGCTCCCCCCATTACCGATTCGATATTTACTGAATCGGTAATAGTGAATGGCTTTCCATTCATTCCTATGGGCCTCCAGCCCTATAGGAATGAATGGGAAGGTATTCCTTATTACCGATTCGGGAAATACCGAATCGGTAAAATTGAATATTACCGAATCGGTAAAAGTTATCGATTTTTTTACCTACATTCTATTTACCGATTCTTAAATACCGAATCGGTAAAATTCAGTATTTAGGAATCTGTAAATAGATATTACCTACATCTAACCCTTAGGCTTGATATTATATTTGGATTGCTTCCTTGATCCGAATTGAGCTCTCGGTAGTTCATATTAAAATTAAATTACGTGGCAATCCATACACAAGTTAATCCTCGTGTGGTGCTTCGTTGTTGGCCCGGGTCCTGTTCTAGCTTACTTAATTTTCCACAGAATGCCTGCATTTTTAAATATCTAACAGGGTAAAGACACCTTCTGCAGAGACTATTGTGTGCCTGGCAATTTGGAGGGGATTATAATAGCGGCAACATAACTTTATTAGTTACCACAGTCAGGGTCAGGCTGAGACAAAAAATAAGCCCGGCCACCCCAAAAAAAAGGGTATTATATTTGGATTGCTTCCTTGATCCGAATTGAGCTCTCGGTAGTTCATATTAAAATTAAATTACGTGGCAATCCATACACAAGTTAATCCTCGTGTGGTGCTTCGTTGTTGGCCCGGGTCCTGTTCTAGCTTACTTAATTTCCCACAGAATGCCTGCATTTTTAAATATCTAACAGGGTAAAGACACCTGCTGCAGAGACTATTGTGTGCCTGGCAATTTGGAGGGGATTATAATAGCGGCAACATAACTTTATTAGTTACCACAGTCAGGGTCAGGCTGAGACAAAAAATAAGCCCGGCCACCCCAAAAAAAAGGGGCCCCATTAGCGAATCCAGATAACAAAAAAAAAAATTAGGCCACATTTGCGAATCAGGCCAGTTTTGATCTTGTAAATTCAAACTGTGTGAGTATGTTGCAAGGTAAGGAAGACTTCATGCATTTGTGTTTGCTGCAGGCAAGGCTTATGGTAATACCAGGGAAATCAACAAACAATGCCCCACCAGGCCATAAAACTAGCACACAAACTGCTAAAATACCAGCCTACACACTGATGTAACAGAGCAGCCCATCGGGACGGCCTGATTTTCCTATCGGCCAGTCCGACCCTGACCACAGTTCTGGGAGACTTTTGTGGTTTGTCCAGTCACGGCTTTGCTCATAAAGTAGAATAACGGGTAATGTGCTTGCTGCAAAGCGCATGGTGTAACATGAAGATCACAGATTTGTCTTTTATTAGCTAGGTAATTGGGTTACTGTTTTGTTAATGTTATAGTAATGTTATAGTAATTTATATAGCGCACGGCTGCCCTAGCCAAGGGGCGTCCCGGCGCTGCGAGCAGACAGAAAGCAGAGAGTTAGAGGCGCGGAGAAGTGAAAGAATTATTGGAAGAGATGAGTTTTGACGGCCTTTCTGAAGGCTAAGAGGTCCTGTATACCGCGGATAGCTTCGGGAAGACTATTCCGTAGCTTGGCAGCCAGGAAGCTAAAGGATCGGCCGCCTACTCTGGCCAGTCTGGTGCGGGGGATGATCGCAAGATGTTGTCCCTCTGAGCGGGATGGTGCATTTGACACTGAGATCATTTTGTTACTTCAAGTTCATAAGTTGCAATCATTTTAATACAGCACAGTGATCTATTTACCTGCAGTAAGGAGCTGTGTGCAAATTGTAAGTCATGGGTTTAGATTCCTATTGTTTTTAGTCAATCTGTTGGCATTCTAAGATTGCAAAGAAGGCCTCCTTTAGGAAATAGTAAAATCTTGTTAGTTCGTACAACCACAAGCACTGCATTCATTTTTGTATACAACATTGTGTTTCTCCCGGCAATTCACTCTTAACCAAGGGAGTAGCTTGAAAATTAAAATACCCCCCACTTTGAACCAAAGCTCTGATGGCACCAAGAAAGTCAAGATAGTGAGCCAGCCCCTCCCTAGGAAAGCTCCCTTGTCTCTTCCATACAAATAAATATCCTTGCATCCCTTTACCTGCTAATATCCACCAATTCACCTTTACATTCATTCATGTATTTATAATTATTTCTTCCATTATTCAGTCTTTCACCATTCCATCCATCCGTCCGTAGAAACAATGGTGTTACAAGCTCCCCCAGCCAATGTTCCAGTTGCCACCCCAATCACAAGTCCCAAAGAACAAACCTGATTGTATACAACCCAATCAGCAGGCGCTGATGGAGTGACAGCCAGTAGTGCATCAGCAATAGATGAGCCAGGATCCGAAAATCCTGGAGCCCAGGCATGCACAGAAGGCTCATTAATATGCATTTTGATGCAATGGCATACGCGCAGAATCCAAATGGATTCTTAGCAGACCCATCAGTAATTCCACCTCTGTAGATTGGACCAATTGCATTCCAAAGCATATATATTTAAAGAACACTCGAAAGTGTACAGCAAACAGTGGAGAATAGGCAGTGCACAATGTAACCATACATGTTGAAAGGACAAAAAACAGTCATCATTCAGGTCCTGAAGTAAGGGAGTGCCAAGATACTGTATCATGCGTTAACGACACATTAGCTCATGTGGTAGTGCCATTCCCATTTGGCCCCATGGCCGAATATACATTGCAGAGCAGTAAAATTAGAAACAGGATCCCAACAATTAGGAATAGAATAATCGGAATGCCTCCAAAGGCACTCGAATCAGAGAAGTTACGATGGAATTACTCCAGAGACAGTCTGGAAAGTGCTAACAAACTCAGACCCAATCACTTTAAAAAAAATTCTAGTCCTGAAGTATTTGAAGCATTAAATATTCGGTGCACAAGTTCCCCAAAGTGTTGCGGGAGGTTAGTTCATAGTAGTGATTATATAACAAGCTAAGTTTGCCTCGGACACATTACGTGCTCTGCGAACTGAAAGCTTCCTACAAACTACAGAATGGCCAAAAGCATTCTTGCAGTCTGTACCACTAAGAAAACCCTTAGTGTCTCCATTTTTACACCTGTAATTGAAAGGTAAGACCCATGTCTCATGTACAAATCTCTGCCCTAACTCTTCATACCTGCCAACCTTGAAGTGTTGTATATAGTACCTAAAGTGGAATGTTGAAACTGGCAGAGAAATAAATCTATAAATTATCCGATTGGCTGATGGCATTTCAGCCACAGTGAATAGTAATTTATCTAGATGTTCTATGTTTAGCATTGTGTATGTCGCGTCCTTCTTTGCCATTATGTTCTACTCTCATGTTAAATTGTATGGCAGAAATAAATCAGCTACATTCAAAGGCTTCCAGGGCACACAACCATTCCCCAGAGTCTGTAAAGTCCAGCTTAATAGCATGATAGATTTAAGCTGACTTTTATCATGCTGTGGGAGGGACATGTTACTCTGTATGATGTCACTGTCGACACATTGTTACTCAGGCAACATATTCTACAGGATAAAGTAGTCATACTTTTGTCAACTACTGCTAGAGCCTTTTCTAGATTCACTCTGTCAACCTCATTTATCAGCTCACCAACTTCCTGCTGTGAAACCTCCACAACTCATTGTACATGGCATACAAAAAGCATTTATGACGTGGTTTTCTAGAAGGGAACAAAAAAATCCTGTAAATCATGTCATTTGAAAGGAGAAACAAGAATTATTTCTCCATCTCTAACGTGGAATGTTGTAACCATTGAAAGCATAGCTTTCAGAGACGGTACGTTGCTACCACCCCTGAGTGGTGTGTCTGCACATAATATAGGTCTGACCTGTTTATTACAAAACCCTTTGTGTTGTTCAAAAAACATGCATGACAACCATTAGTATCCAAAGCCATAATAGCCGTGGATTGGACTGGAATGTGAAGAATTGTATGTGTAATTCCTTATCATACTGTTAGTTTTTCCTCTGTGAAATTTGTGAATTGCTGCCAATTTTCAGAACATGCAAAAGTGGGAATGTTTGGTGAATTCCGACCCTTAACTTGGCCAAGCATAGGCAGGATGTTTGTTCTACAGCTTTGTTCAGGAAAATCAATCGTCTTTGTATTGGAGATGCTTCAAAAGTCTCATTGCCTTGCACTTGCCAGTCTTTTGTTCGTCAAACATATTTGCAATCAATGTTGTCTTTCCAAAAGTTAAACCCTTGTATCAACAACTGGGGAATAAAGGGGCTAAATAAATTAATTTAGTTTCGGTCAGCATCTTTTCTTGGCTGTTAAGGGAGAAGTTTATAATAATAAGACTCTGGACCTACAGGGTTGTTGCTACAAAAATATGCAAACTTCTGTAAGTATGTTTTTGAGCTACCCAACGGTGGTGTAGGGCAATGTGCCCATGGTGAAAAATTAAATACTGCACGTGGAGTACTAGCTCTGTGTATGTAGTGGTGCGCCTAGTGATGGTAATAAAACATTTCATCATAATTTGATGTTCCACTATATATATCCTCCTTTTCAAATAGATTTTAATATTTCAGCATAGAGAGCATAGATCTCATGGTAGTAATATCTCATTTATCATAGATGCTGCCAGGAGTGATAACGCCATTAAGTGATATTTTGAATACATATAGTATTTGCAAAGTCTCTTTAGTACCAAAAATGTAAAGCGATACCTTGTCCCAAACAGTTCCATCTATTACAGGAACTGCTGAAATGTTCTCCAGGGACAGGTTTTTCCGCACTTTGTGTGATGAAGAATGAGGCCTCAATTCCTCAGCTACCAGTTCAAGAGCAGAGCTGTCTGGGAGATAATGTCAGTTTAAAAGCAAAAAGAATACTGTCACAAAACCAATCCAAATGAAAAGGATAAGCCATGAAATGGAAATCAAAATGTAAATCCACGGTGACACAAAATATGTCCTTTCAAGCCAAAAATATAAATGCACCTGTTCCATTCAATGGTAGGTCTGACGAATCCAAGGAAAAGTCATAATTGTCAGCAAAATAGCCAGAGGCAGTCTGGGCAAAAACAGGGACTTCACAGGCCTGTGTCGAACTGGTAGTTAACTCCAATGGTGGATAATAATAAACAACTTTATTGAATGTGTGTGGTATTGAAAACTTTAAATTTGCATGTGGTATTTGAATGGCGTTGGTTGCTGTGACTAGAAGTAGCAAAACGTCAGTGTCAGATATCTCTGCCAGGGAACAGAAACCTGTAGGTTGGTTAGTGCTTGAAAACGAATTTCCTGTATGGTAGTGAGAGGAGGCAGGTAACTACCAAGGAGCGTTAGTGGCCTACTGTGCAGGACTGGCCACATGCTGTGGTTTGATCAACTAAATCAACATAAATTGTTTGTTCTTCCAACCAGCAAGGGGTGTTAAACGTACAGTTATGGTACTTTCGACTGCCAGGACTGGTACCAGCACTCTGTAAAATGGGCCATACTCCTTCTTGTCCGCAATATTCTCTCGGACCAGATTCCCAATCTTTGGAATATAGCCTGGAGTTTCTGGTTGCTCCTTCACTTCTCCGGTGGCAGAAAATTTCTCAAGCTTGTTCGATTGCTCATCCTGGAAGTATTTCAGATCATCTAAGACAGCCAAACATTTATTGATATCAAAAGGCATCTCTGCCACCACTGTACTAGGATTGTCGAAGTCCGTAACCCACATCTGGACTCCAAACAGGACTTCAAGGGATCTTCTAGGCAGATTGTTTAAAGCTTGCTGGACCCCATACAGGTGGTGGGTTCAACTGCGACCTGAACCTAATACTCTAGCTGTTAAAGAATGCTTTAAGTCACGGTTGTCCCTCTTCACTAGTGAATTTCGCTCAGGATGGTAGGAGGAAGAACAGAGTACAGCCACATCTAAGGTACCCATGGTATCGTGGTAAGCCTTGGAGTCAAACTCTGTGTCTGGTCTGAATGGAAAGCAGCTACTGCATATGTCCCGATGAAGTCTTGCAAATCTTTTATAGCAGTTCTAACCTCAACCAATCACTGTGGCCATAGGAATCAAGAACATGAATCCACTGCAAACAGAATGTATTTAAAGGACCCGCTACTGTGTATTGTTTGTCCGTAATAGTCCAGATATATACAGGCAAGAGTCTTTTCAGTGTCTGTGGTGGGTGTGACTAGGTAAACACTTTTATTTGTTGCAAAATTTCACAATTAAGGACTTCATCTTTATTCTGTTTATAAAGACCTGGTCACCAGTAGCATTGCTATAGTAGTGGATCTATAGCCGCCAAACCAGAGTGTACAGAAGCTAACTCCTCAGGTGCTACCATGATTAATTTTGGTCTCCAATCTGAATTTGGAATTACTCTAGCCCCCACTCTGGGAATACAAGCAAACAGAATGTTCTGCACACTCAGTAGATAGGAGTATTTTACTCAATATGACTTTGCTACTGGAGTGTAAAAAGTGCACCAGTTCAGGGTGCACAGCCTGTGATAGGCCCATGGGCCACTGCATTTTCAACAATCTCATTATTTTCTCCAGTTTCATCCATATTTGTCCATATTTATCATAAATAATCCAGTTGAACAGGTGGTATTCAGGTCTTCAAAAGATTCATTTGATGATTCCATAATGCTAGTTGCGATATAGGTATCTACCATGATCATAAAATATAATGCATTTCGGGTAAGCTCCCTTTTTCAATGGTAACTGCAAGGTAAACAATGTTTAAGGTACCATCGCAAAGCGCATCATATAACTGCTATAGATCATATCAGATAACTGTTATGCCCCACATTATTAACAAAAGATGCAAAAACCCATTTGCATTGAGATGTACTCCACCCAGGTGTTATGAGTATCGAACAACGCCTAAACGAACCAGTTGTAGCTAAGCTGTAGTTAATCACAGGATGAGCCGGCTCCTTTCACACTGGAGGCTAGTATCCCCTCAACACATGCACATTACAATTCACTGTTTATTACTAGTCCTGAGGAAGCGCCAAGGATCGTTATGACCGTCTAGGTGCGAAACATGTCAACCTGACCATTTTAGTTACCGGGGTACATTATTGCCCATAGGCGTAACGCACAGCCTTTTGGGTTTTTAGCATGGCAATGGGACCAACACAATAAAAGATTTCTTCCCTCTGGTATCCCTTAACCATTTTTATTGTTCACTCACATCTTCACTGTGCACATAGGACTGACTCCACACACCCACATTCATCTAACAGCTGTTCTCTTAAAAAGATCTCCGCTAAAGTGACCCTTGGGGGGACCCGTAGGGCATTGCCGCGCCGGCCTGACGACAAGCTAACGCCCAATGAAGAACCATGACATCCTTCGGGTGTGTGAGGGTAACAAGAGACAAGACTTGTTCTTCCCCCTGCAAAGTGGGTCCTAGACCTAGGTTCATCCTTTCCCTCTTTCCACTCTCCTCTCTACCTCGCATATCGAAGTGAGGGTGATTTTTTTGCACATAGGGAATAAAAGGGCATATCAGACAGAAAACTGAATTGTTTTTCTATTATGGGGAGAATATAAAGTTGGGTCTTTGGTGCATAGAGTCTGCTAAAGATTGGAAGTCTCTAAGGAGTGATTGGGCAACCTGTAAACGTTTGAAGCTGCCAATGATCTTTTTAGAGCCACATCTACCTGTATATACCATATCAGAACAAGAGGCCTATTCTGAAATGAAGGAGTCTTGAGAAGATAATTGAGCCATCTGAGAATATGCCTTCACCACTGATGGTAACTCTTCACCAAAAAACTGCAAAATGTTTTTCTTTGACCGGAGCTTTGGAAAACCTGTTCTTTCCATGTCCTTTAACTCTCTGGCAAGCAACTTGCAAAAATGAATATGAAGAGGCAGTTCAACATCATCAGGCACTAGATTAGGTAGAGTCAAATTAGAACTAATCTGAGCCAGCACATCCATTAGATCAATTCTTTGGTTGTATCGCCCACTCACATTTTGTTCTGCCTCAGGATCATTCCCATCTGGATCAGTTTGGCATCTGTGTTGTTTGGATGTAGGTGTGCCCCTCTAGCTGGAAGTGCTGCTACAACTGCATTAATAATCCTCTTCTATAGTTTATCAAATGAGGGAAGACTTCCAAAGACTTCTTGTGAAATTTTCCTCAACCTCAGAAGCCTTGGAGTGTTTCCAAATAGCGGAACAAGTCGTCACTTCTGTGGAACTTTGTAAGAATACACACACTGCTAGAACTTCCTAGGTTAAAGCTCCTTTTGCAATCAAAATGTGTGCTTTTCACAAATGCACAAGTGTTCCATTTAATAAAAGAGAAGGAAGGTTCCCTCCACAGGAGGACCTTGAAGAAGCACACACCTTCAGCCTTCATCCACCCACTATGCATGTCAAGTGCAAGTCCCTGGAATGGTGAGCAGTACCATTAGAAAAGTTGCCCTTGGGATAACTAAAGTAGGAAATTATCCTGTCAGGGTGCCATAGAAAATGAAGCAGTGGGGGCTGGGTTTTGCATGATGCTACTCTTTAGTGCAAATTCGAGTTAAGCTGCACTCAAGTGGATGGACCTTTATCTCAAATTGAGACAACATCAACAAATATGCAATGCATCACTTACAGTGAAATACATTTGCCCCACAAGGATGACAGAGTAGTAGAGTTGCGAACCATGAAGGTTTATTAGCCGAATCACAAAGTTATAACCAGAAACCATTCAAATTAGTCATACGTCAATAATCATCTTATAAAAGCCTAGTTCAGTATAATCCAAAGTTGTTCAAAATAGCAAATGAAAAGACTAATTATTTAAAGATTGTTATATGCAAATCGAATAAGATTTAGCTTCCCCTGAATGTAAATTCCATAGTGCTAAGCTAAAGATTCAAATGAGGTTGGGGGAAATTTAGCAGCAGGTGTCAGCCAGTAAATACTCTAAAGGCAAAATCAAAGGAAGTTTAATTGAAGTAAATTGAGAAAGGGCTTTACTCTATTAGCAGGGGCAAAGTCAAGTAAAAGTCAAAAGCACAGGGAAAGGGGCATCTGCTTTCAAGCAATTGGGAAAGCATATCTGAATCTAAGTAGCACTGCAATGCACAATTAAACATACAGAACAACTCCCTATGGTTACCATGAAGTGGGGACCAATCAAAATCAAGCATTTCCTGATAAGGTGGCTGTGCCCTTCTTCCCAGGCAAACTACAACTGGAGCTCACAGCAACACAGCCATCAGGAGATATCTTGCACAGGATGATACTTTGTACTCAGCACAGGTGTAGAAAGCTCATTATTCAGCTTTCAATAAACCTTGCAAGGTTAAACAATTCTCATAGAAAATAAACATTTTAAACAGTTAATTAGTTTGAAACTACTGCAGCTTGGAGTTTGGCTCCTGAAATAAGTAAACGAGTGACAGAATCAGAGCACTCAAGAACATTTTAAATGTTGGAATACGTTGTTTAATTTAGGCCTACATTACGTATAGCTAACTTAACACAAACTCACTGTACCTATAGTTTAATCATAACGTGAAAATCGCTACCTGTAGTCAAATTTAACATGGAACTCACACTTTATATATGAATATGATATGTAGGCAAGTATCTACTTTAAGCCAAACACAAAACTGGTGACAGAGCATTACCAAAATTATATCAAATTCCGGCTACCAGACAGCTGCCTTAGCATAAATAGTAGTTAAAATGAAAAAAGGACAACTGCAGCAGGACTTAACATAACCCACTAACTGGCACATGCATCAAGGTAGGCTTTTGCGATTTCTTAATTGCGATTATTAAGGAATCACAGTTAAGGAATCGCAAAAGCCTATGCATGTAGGAATCGCTATAAAAATAGCAATTCCTAAACATTCCTTTATTGCGACTCGTAAATTGCGAGTCGCAATTAAGGAATGACTTCCCCTTCATTCCTATGGGCCTATTGGCCCTTAGGAATGAATGGGAAATTGCATGTGCAGTTTGTGAGTACCAGAAGGTACTCGCAAATTGCTCATGCAATTTTAAGGGTGCAAGGGTGTCAAAATGACACCCTGTTGCACCCCTGAAATTGTGATGTGCACCCATGTTGCGCACACACATGCCCCAAGGGCATGTGTGTGTGTAACCTAAAACTTTAAAAACTGCATTTTAGTGCATTTTTCAAAGTTTTTGCAAATTACAGACAAGTTTGGTTTGTCTGGAATTTGCGGTCCCAAATAGCGAAATCGCTATTTGAAAGTGCTTCTAGCATTGCATATAAGGAATCGCAAATTGCGATTCCTTAAATGCAATCGCAATTTAGGAATTCGCAAATAATTGTGAATTCTTAAATTGCGCATAGGAAACACTTTTATGCATCTCCAAAGGCCAATTTGCGATCGCAAACGGCCAATTTTTGCAAATCGCACCATTTGCGAATGCAAAAACCTTTGATGCATGTGCCCCAAAGAAGTCAAACAAGGTAATATAACTATCATGTAGACAGGAAAAGGTAATCCGTCAATGTGGGAGGCAGTAAAATAGGAAATGATATTGAATGATGTCGTTTTTTTCCATCACTAAGGGCAGGTTTATGCTTAGACATTTCAGGAACATTATGAATTTTTGTCGGAGTGTAAAGTTTACTGGGAAAGATAAAATGTCTTCTGTGATTAGGAGTGTGATCTCATTGGGTAAGGATTAAGGAAGACGGGACGAGCAGGAAATAGGATCATATGATCATATAATCTGATGCTGTCCACAGCTGTGCAATTGTTGGAGAAGAGCAGTGTTAAATTGAGTCATTTGACTGGCACTGATTTTGGCTGTACAAGTCAATGCTTAATCAGCAGGCAACAGTATTGTCAATCGTCTCTAGGGATTATCATCTTGGAAATTTGGCAAGCACATTCTTGTTGGCACAGTCACTGTTTGTGCATTGATTGATCTCAAGAAAATGAAAGTAGAAGGGTTCAACAAATGTTCTCAAGTGGCAGAAGCATATGAAATGGACTTTTCCTAGGGAATGGCTTTAACACAGCAAATTGCTTTGGTAAACAAATTATCGAGGCTCTGTGTGCCAAGTTGATCTATTATTTTTCTGTTCAGGTTTCTTACCAAAGGCTTCATGAGTGCCTCTGTTGTGGATTCTGTACCTACACAGAACTATGTGCAGGAAAACAGGACCTCAGTGCATAGGGGTTGTATCTTCCTACCACCTTAGTACCCAAAATCGACTAGCTATAGTGTATCATTCGTTCTCGTATATAAACAAGAAGCTGCAATTGATCAGACAACCCAGATCACAACACTCCCGGCTCTCTATGGAATCACGGTAGCAAGACATACCCTTTCGCTCCCTCAATCGAACTTGTCCACAATAAGGATTGTCAGAGTCGCTGTAGAATTCAATATGTTTATTTTAACTATCATGCTCTATAATGCAGTATACAAGCCACTACCAGCATGCAAAATGCATAACCCTGGCACTGTTAGCATTATTACAATACCATAGAATATGAAGGGGGATATCATTATATATAGACATTGGAAAAAGGACTACAAGGCCTAACCACTCTCCCCTTGGTAAGTTGAGGTTTGTTAGATAAAGGAAGATCTCTGGCCTTTGCCCCATACCTTGGAGCCTAGATGGAAGGTTTACATCATAGGAACATCATAGCTCTTCTCCAAGGAAAGGTTTCTCTCCAAGTGTGTGTGAACAACATACAATTCTGTAATATCAAAACACGAGCTCTCTAGCGTTGCAGCTGTGTGTAGCATGTTTTTTCTAGGTAATAGGGACTGACCAGAACAGAATAACAAGGAGCATGCTTTTCGACCTTGCACATCGTGTGCAGACTAAACTCCAAGAACAGCAGAGAACGCAGAAAGCGGACTGGTCTCATGTGAAAGAAACAAACAGAGTCTTGCAAAATAAAGTCATGTAGTAACGTGCGCAAAAGCAGCATCATGGCAGCAGAGCTCATGCTAACTTAGCAACGTCGAGAATGACCCTAAGGGCCAGATAACACTTCCTTAATACTGTTGCAAAAATATAATTGAACATACATTTTATGTAAAGATATTGTGATGTCAAGAATATTGTTGGACAGAATATCGCAGGTAAGAATAAAAAAATTCCAAGTGTTTGATATCTTTTTTTAAATATAGGTGCAAATAATATTGTTTTTTAAATTATTTTTTTATGTCTACTTTTTGTGCTATAGAGTATTATAATTTTAATTGTCATTGTGTGTAATTATGTTTTTGTATTGTATATCCTATTTTTACTTAGTAATATAGTTAAGGACTTTTTTCTATTTTACTTGAATTTATTTTATTTATTTGTTGCGGATTGTTGATATGTATAGGTGTAGGGTGGAAAGTTTTTTTGTATACATAATGACCCACATATTTGCTACTGTTTCTTAGGTTGGAGTATGAAAAGCTAATTTGACCCCTGCAGAGTCCAGAGCTTTCACTACTGTTGTTTTTCTTTTTTTTTGTTATTATATTTTGTGGGGAAAAATTAACTGCATCATCAATTTAATCTTCAACAAATACATCAGGAAACATAATTCATATTTCTTACTCATAAAATTGAAGCCTAAATATCTTAAATTAATCGACTGCTCACAAACATCACGCCGCTAATAATTCATGTTAAAGTTTCTTCTAAATAATTAATAAGATACTACTAAACTTCATTCTAAAACATTACCCATGACAAATATTCATAAAATAGTATTCAAAAAATGTCCCAATAAGCCCAACTGACCCCATAATACAAGATAAGCTATTAGATTGCTAAAATATTATCTACAGCAACACTTGATTACTTCCTGCTTATTACAGGTCCGTTATCGTCAGCAGCCTTAACCATCTTATTATGCCACTGATTAATGATAGGTATTCTGATAGACTTCCAGTTTTCTAACACTAATGATGTGGATACCAAGGATGCTATAAAACAAAGCTACTTTGATACAGTGGCCAAATTATAGGCAGCTAAAAGAGACACCAGAAAGTGCTCCTATTGGATCTGGTAATATCGCTCTACCAATCCAATTACTTGCAAAAATCCCTGTCCAGAACTCATTCAATTTAGGGCAGATAAATATCATATAGAGCCAATCACCAGAGTGTGACCTACATCTAAAACAAACGGGATCTGCCATATGGTGCATTTTATTAATTTTTGCAGGGGTATAGTAGAGCATCCATTTACAGTAAAAGCTCATACGCTAAAAATTGGCAGCTCGGAAAGCTTTTACACTAAAACAATTATAATTATCCCGATATGGCCTTGTAATGCCACAACCTGCATTATTCCCTACGCTATTAATGTGCGTTGATAATACTTCCAGTCTTGAGCGTTGATGTAGCAGTCTGTACCAATTACCAATTCCTCTAAGTCGTGCAATTAAAAAAGCTTGCCCTATTTTGTGTATCATAGCATTCGGTTCGACCACATTCGATGAACAAACGTGTTTAATTTGAGCACTGCTAAAGAAAAGGGTAGGACTCAAAGATCTGTGCTCACAGGTACATTTTTGGTGGGTAACAAAGCCAATATTAACAAAAAAATTGCCTAATGTACGAAATCCAATATTTGCCAAAGGTGATGGTATGGAGCGTCTTAAGCATAAACTTAAGCCAGCACAGACCTCAAGCTTCATCAGAGGATGGTAATATGGGGTCTGATTTTCTCGCCAAATATTATTGGTGTGATCTACAACTATTTGAGCCGTCTACGTTTCGGTAGCCTTGGGATTGTAAAAAAAGAAGCCAGTTCAATTTTTGCTGTTTTTAACATAATATGGAAATATTAATTATCTGTAGCGGCTATATTTTTTGAAGCTAAAGTCTGTAAACTTATAAGCCTGGCCTGATGGTAAGTTCTTAAAGAGGGGAGAGCTAGTCCACCCTCCTACTGACGCAAAGAAAGTATTAACACCTTGGCCCTAGGTTCTTTTCTATTTTCTATTTTTTGTAAGCCAATAATAAGCATTATACATTTACAATGAGATTATTTAAAGAAGTACAAAACAAGAGGGATCAGAACATACATTTAGTCACACTACAGTTTTAAACTAGACACAGAAATATCAAAAACAGAACAACCAACAGAGTCAGAATCAGAAGGAGAGGGAAGCAAAACAGATAACAAGAAAAGAAAGATACAGCAAGAACTTGTAAAGATATAGGAAGCGTCATGACTTATACTTAGCAGTCATATTCACTTATATAGTATTTCTCTATATGGTAATATAGTAAACTCCATCCCGGGTCTCACCAACATAGCATTTAACCTGTTTTCCAATAAGTTCAATAAAGTATTAATGTAGAGGGCAAATAATAAGGGGGAACAAGGACACCCTTGCCCGGTGCCTCTTTATATTGTAACGGAGTCAGACTCAAGTCCCAACGCGCATATTTTTGCCTTGAGTGATCTATACATAGTCTGAAGAGCTTGAATAAACCCACATCCAAAGCCTTGCCATCGCATAGTTGCCCATAGGAACTCCCAAGAGACACTGTCAAACGCTTTCTCTGTATCGAGTAGAACCACTCCACACGGTGTTTTCCATACATTAGCGGAGTCCAACATAGTGACTACCCTGCTAACGTGATTTACTGTGCCTCTTCCTGGGATAAAACCATGGTGACGGAGAGAGACTGCGGGAGTTAACACTTGGGAGAGGCTTGTTGCCAACATTTTTGCATATATCTTCCCATCGCAGTTTAAAAGCAAAATGGGTCGATATGACCCCGGCAGCGTAGATGGTTTATAATTTTTTAGAAAGATAACTTTACTTGCTTCATTCCATTACGCTGGGGCATTCCCTTTCTGTGCCTACCGAAGAACCGCAAGCATATCTAATTGTATCTTGGTTAGAAAGATCTTATAAAATTCAAGCTGGAGCTTATCGGGCCCAGCAGCTTACCCTGTTGCTAGCGATCCAGCCGCCTCCTCTAACTCTTCCAGCGTTTTGGGTTCTTCCAAGTATTCGCAATCTTCCACACTTAATATCTTCATATTTGGATATTTATAAAATGCTCTAGATCTATCCCGATTCACAAATCCTCCGTATATAACCCCTAAAAAAAACCTCTAAAAACCTCTAGGATCTCTGCCAGTGTTTCTACAATTTTCCAATTGACATCTATAATTGCAGTAATTGCATATTTACCTCTCTGCTCCAGATTTTCTTAGCCAGGCACCTTCCTGTCGACTTCCCGTATTCACAAAAATCTCTTCTGAATGTTTGATATTTGTTAGCATTATCTGTAGCCCATTCTCCATTTATCTTGGCCTTGCAGTGAACTACCTAAGTGTGTGCCTGAGAGCTATCCACCTTCTCCCTCACAGCATGCATTAATGCATATTCAGCTTGCTGGAGGTTGTCGTACAGTCCCTGAGTAAGCTGTCTCTGCTGCTTTTGAGCAAGTAGTCCAAAGCTTAAAATGTCCCCTCTAAGTCTGGCTTTTAAAGCGTCCCACACAATACCACGATTTATGGCTAGGAATTGCTTTAGCCACTGTCATATATGACTAACAAACGGTTTGTTTAGCAATAGCTTCCAATCAAAGGAAAAGGTCCCCCAGTGGTTGTACCACTCCTTGCATTTTAATTTTTAGTAGTAGTCGATTATGATCCGAGGTAATTCTCAGAAAGATCTGTATTGGTGCTTCAGCTAACAATGTTTTAGTGTCCAAAAAATAATCAAGCCTGCGTATATCCGGGAACAGATTGTTTTAATCTAGGCTAAGCGTCCACTAGCCCATGCTCGTACATAAGTTGCTGTAAAGCCTTATAAACCTTTGGTTTTCAACCATAATATTTATCTCCAAAGGGGCCCTGGGTGACTTCTTCAAGCTAAATGTTAAAATCCCCGCCCAGTATCAGGGGAGATACTCAAGAGGCTAATTCTGTGTTAAAATAATCTAGTATCTGAGCTTCATCATGGTGTGATCCGTACACTGAGTAAATTGTAAACTTTTTATTGGCAACAACACATTCAACAATTCCCAGCGACCACCTTTGTCTGCAAGGCTTTTCCCTACCAGTAAATTGTTTCTGTTAGCTAAAATGGCCACCCCTCTAGTTGCAGTCCCTTGTGAAGTGCAAACCAGTATTCTATACCCTAACTCTGTTAACACCTGTCAACCAGTCCAGGGGATATGTGTCTCTTGAAGACAGATCACATCAGGGGACATGTTTTTAATTTATTGCCCTACTCTTTGCCGCTTATCCCTCTCATTGAGACCCCAAACATTAAATGAACTTACCAAAAACATATTCATCATTAACCTTCTTCACAGCTAAAAAAAAACAGCTCCATCTTTCCCAATATACCAGATCACTTCTTCTTGTTTGCTTGAACTCATTTATTGGCTTTTTACCCCATTTTTCAATCCCTGTGCCCCCAAAGCAGCCACCCCTTCCATGTGCCCCAGCCTTCCCCACTCCTGTTTCTCTACTGCCAGTAGAGACCCCCCTACCCACCCAACCATGGAGGCTACAAGACCCATAGGTCTTGGATGATGGAGAGCCATGTCCCAATGCAGACCACCGCCCTCCCCCCAAGATTCTCCCCACCATTGTGCTCTTCCCAACAAGTGCTTATAAAAAAATGAAGAAACTAAAACGCAATTGGAACATATACTTGTAGATATCTCTTATACTAAGACTATGGATATATAGCATCCTTCTGATATAAATGAGATCTTAATCTGCTCTAAAAATTAAGATTTAATGTCATGGAGGTATTCTTTGGCCTTGATCTCAGATGTAAAAAAATGGATATTGTCCTTGTGTATAATCTTGAGTTTGGCCAGATTCAGGAGGAGTGCTTGAGCACCTTTAACCTGAAATGGAGAGATTAGTTGCCGGAGTTGCCCCTTGTTTCCACTGTTTGATGACAATAGTCAGTACGAACAAAGAATTCAAACCCATTTACCTTTCTCTTCCTATCTGGCCCAGCCAGGTTGTACAGAGCCTGTCTAGATAGAAAATTAGACAGACAGGTAAGAATTGCTTTAGGTTGAACAGGTTTGCTGGCCCCCTGATTGTAATTTTGCAGAAAGGTGAACTGATGGGCCCGTTGCACCTCATTGTCCCATGCCCAATACGTCAGCTCCGGGAAGGCTTCTGTAAATAGTCCTACCACATATTTCCGCAGGTCAGACCCTTCAATGCCTTCAGGCACTCCCATAATTCTTAAGTTATTGCAGCGGAGACGATTTCTCCATGTCTTCGAGTTTCCAAGCCACATCACTACGTTGCATTGTCAGGTCAACTGTCACCGCTTTCTGAGTGGTCATTTCATCCTCAAGAATGGAGATCCTATTCTCAACTTCTGGTATCCGCTCAGCAAATTCGGAGCAATACTTGGCCACTTGTCGAAGTGAATTTTGTAGCTTTCGACACTCTCCCTGCGTTTTCTGACTCTGTGCCTGGGTTTCCCCTCTATGTCATTATTGTCTCATAAATGACAACGAAGGAGATTTCTTCCGTGTGATCTAGTGAGTTATGCTGCTCTTGTTGCATTACCTCTGAGGATGCAGTTGGACCTAGCTTGAACATAGGAGACTGTATTTGAGTAGTCGAGGCTGCTGCACCAGTCACCTCTCTGGGTGTCACTGTTGATGTTTTTTTTTCCTGTATTGTATCTGGGCCAGGCATCCAGGTCCAATTCACTGGGGTCTCATCTTGATATGTTCTGCTTGTCTCACTCCACTGTCTGATTTGCGAGCCAGAGGGGCCATCAAGTAACTGTACAGACTCATCACCTGATGAGTTGGAGTGATCAGACAGTGAGAAAAAGTAATCGCCCAAACCTGCTTCAGACCGTTCTTGGGATTTGCTCTGATTAACCTGATCTCCCATTGGTAGCATATCACAGGCTCTTTTATCCATCTCTGGGTTACCAATTAGTAATACTGCAGTATTTACACCATGTTCAACCCCCGCAGTAGTGTGGTTTGCAATACTCTGTCCCCCTGTCCCATCGCGATCCCTGGGGTGTGCAATACAGGGTCAGTACCACCCTGCCCTTCATGGTTCATTTTGTTCACTGCTGCCTTCAGAGTATAATCAGAAGCCCCTGTGGTCCCATTGCTCACCTCGTCCCGATGTGTAGTCACACCTGCCTCTTCCGTCCTGAGACCAACATATTTACAGTTTTTTCCTTTCCTGGCGGTGAAAAAGATAGCATGGGTGGTTTTCTTCCATGGCCCGCAGTTTGTCTGTTCCTGGTTTGCGTGTTGCTTCCTGGGTCAGCAGAAGTCTTTCCCTGTCATTGTGTCTCTTGGGTACTTTCTGCTTGCTTTGACTAGGTCGCTGTGAGGCCTCCGCCACGCTGCTTTTCTCCTCGGGTGCCTTTAGTAGGCTTCTTTACTCCAACCGCTTCTCACCAAATTCCAAAAATGGCTCGGTGGGCTCCTTGAAACAAGCACCACACCAGCCGTAGAAACAAAGTCCGGGGACTAGACAGCAGTGAAGAGCGATACGTGAGTACAATCCAAAGCATTTCTTGTTAACTAGCGCTATATATCGGTAGCCTTCACAAGCCTTCAAGAGCCTGCATTAATCCATATTATTCTCCGCTTTGGTGGCTCTTGAACCGCATCAGGTCCATCAGAGTTTTGGGAATTTGTGCAGGGCAGTCAGCTGCAAGTGCTCACTCGGCCACCAGAGCAGCCACCATCTTGCCCCTCCTGCTGTCTGGAGAGCCCTAGTTTGTTTTGACTGCCAAGTAAAAGACTGAAATTTGCCTTTTAGGGCTACAAAAAAGGTCTTCATTAGCTTAATTGGGACATTCGAAAAAGCAAACAAAAATAATGGTAATAAATTCATTTTAAAAGTGATACATGGCCAATCATTGTGAAAGGAAGCTCGTTCCAGAGATTCAACAGTGTGCAAACTGTACTTAATAAAGAGGCATGATTTAGTGCATATGAATCATTATAATTTGCTGTTACCTTGATCCCAAGATAACTAATTTCATGTGCAACTGAAAATTATGATTGCATAGCAAATGGTAGTATCTCTGGGCCACTATTAAAAATTAGCTCTTCAGATTTTACTTGATTTATTTTATATCCCCCTATGGCAGTAAACTCAGAAATCTTATCGAAGACACGTTGCACATTATCTTCATTTGCCTTAGGTATAAAACCATATTGTCCGCATATAGCATAAGTTTAGGTACCTCCCTCAGAGCAGTTCAATGGATTGATCTGAATTAATAGCACATGCTAATGGTTTGATAAATAATGCAAACAATATGGGTGACATTGGACATCCCTGGTGAGTGCCGCGACTAATGCTAATGTCTCCACCTGAAATATTAATAATCATTATAGAAGCCTAAGCCCCGAAATATAATGTTTGTTACATTAACACAAAACTTCCTCGAAAAGCAAATTTACGAAGTATTGCAAAAACGTACCCCACACCACCAAATCAAATGTATTCTCATCATCTAACATAATGGCGGTAGCTTTGATTTTCTCTGTTGAAAAATATTTAGATATGGGCGAATTTTGCGCGCGAAAGCGTACTCGCGGTTTGCAAAATTCGCAAACTTTCGCGATATTGCAGATTTTTTTATTTTTGCACGTTTGCGGGATTTTTTTCACCGCGGCTACCACGGTTACCCATGCGGTCATATATGGGCGTGGCCATCTTGTTTTCACTGTTCGCGTTACGTATTTTCATTTCCGGGCGCTAGTTGCATGCTCGCGTTGTGCATTTCCTGTTCCTGGGGCGCAATTGCGTGTTCGTGTCCATTTTTGCGTGCTTGCGGGGAAAATATCATGCAAACTTACCCACGTGGTTGCATCTTGTTTTTCATTCATTGCTATGGTTCTGGGCATGCCTTTTCTATCCTGTTTCAATCTTTGTAATCCTTTGTTTGTTTGAACTTTTTAAAAATCTTTTTTACTCATTATCTATCTCTCTATTTTGTACATCTATATTTTGTGTTTTTTTCAACTTTTTGTTTCTTTAATAACTACTTTTTTTTTAGCTCTTTCTTTTCTTTTCTTTACTTTTTTTTCCCTATTCTTTCCTATTTTTCCTTTCTTCTTTGACCCAGGACCATGGCAAAGGGAGCCGGCAAGTCGAAGGGGAAGAGTCCCGCACCCCGTAGCTGGCTCCCTTGCGGGCGATTAAGGGGGGAGTCAGTAAGTCACAGGGAGATCTTCAGTGCGATGGAGGTGGCCGCACAAGTCTTCTTTGTGCAGCGCCACCTCCCCAAGACCATCGAGGCAGACGGCAGGCCTGGTACCGGGTATGTCCTCCGGGAGCGTCGCCAGCTATGGGGTAAGGTGTGCCGGGCCATGTATCGGGAGTCTGGGATCCGGCGCACCTACAACGAGGTGACGCACCGGTGGTCCGACATACTGGACCGGGAACAAGACCTGCTCGACCTGCTTGGCGTCGAGACACCTGGGCTTGGTGAGTACTGCTAGCTATTTAATAACTACTTTGTTTTCTTCTGCTCTGTGTTATATTGCAAATATATGTTTTTTCCAAAGAGCAAGAATGCTACTGATTACATTGCAGGTAAATTATTTTTCAAAAGCTTCTGTGTTTGCAGGTGCTTGCCTGCTCAGTCAGTGGTGGTGCTACTATGCTTACTTGTTTTCAATTTTGTGCTCATTTGGCCTGAATGATTATGTATGAGTGTACTTTACAGAACTGCGTAATGCTAGAAAGACTAGAGACTCAAGTCCAGTCCTTCCTTT
This sequence comes from Lissotriton helveticus, assembly GCF_964261635.1. Classification (NCBI taxonomy): domain Eukaryota; kingdom Metazoa; phylum Chordata; class Amphibia; order Caudata; family Salamandridae; genus Lissotriton; species Lissotriton helveticus. The sequence continues at coordinate 641,684,081 of NC_136065.1, read as the reverse complement.
GTACTCCTGCCACTAAGAAGAGATAGTTATGGTGGATTGATAGGTTGAGTATATTATGACTTGTTATGTAGCAGGACATTTTTTAGTGGTCTGCAATCATGACGGACTGTGTCTGTCACTTCGCGTGCTGCTGAGTGCTGCCAGTCCTAGTAGAAACTTTTTGTAGTTGGTTTAGTGAGCTACATAACTTTCCAAGTAGACGGTCTGCAAATCCAGAAATGCTAATATCCTAGTAGACCACATCAGATAGGTCAATAAATTTAGTGCAATTGTTGTTTATTTCCCCAAAATAATTTGTTATTGTTTTTTTTAAATGTTTGATTTCGTTGACAACAATCATCCATGTTTGTGCCTTTCTTTCATGTACATCAGCTCCTCCCAGGGGCAAGAGGACAGAGGTGGCGGTGGTGGCGCTGGCGGAGCAGGAAGGCCAGGATTGGTCCGCCTAGGGCTCTTCTGCTGGCCCCAGTAAGTTTTCCTGTTAATATTAATAATTATACTTCCCTAACTTTTACAGCACCTATTTATTCCAAACGTTCATCATAATTCTATTTTTTCCTAAATCGTCTTTGATCTTCTTGTAGACTGTTTCTAAATTCTTATCCTGCTTCTACTATGACTCTCTGTGCTACTACTATTTGTTATTCTTAGTCTGTCTGTGTAGCTAGCTGAGCTTGCACAGATGGCAAAAGGTGTTAAACAAAACTCCCATTCGCAATAGCTCTAGGCACTGAGTGCAGTCCTCTGGGTTGTCCATAATGTCTATTGAAGTCTTCTTAATGTTTATGCTTTGACAATTCCCAACAATAAAATGTCAATGGCCACCAAGAATAAGATACTAGTTTACTTTGTGATTGGATAGGAGGACATGCTACTACTGTTGCAGGGACTATTCTGCACATACAGAACTATGGACAAGAAATAGGGCTTTGGTGATAATAGGCGCAGTTAGACTTTCCACATACCTCAGTCATAACAGAAGTTGAACCCCCAATCTCCTTACTGACTAGCTAGCATGTCAGAGTCATTATTTAGCTCCTGAACGCAGCGATGATCCCCAATGATTATACAACCCAGAACATAAGACTTCGGAGTCAGAGTCCCGACCTCTCAGAGTCACGGAATCATGCTTTCAAATTGCAAACCCTTTCACTCACTCACTCATGACCAAAAACCACAGAGTCTATGTAAGTTTTAAAGCTTTATTAAAAGTAAAACAACTAGCTCTGTGTGTACTCTGTATATTCATTTTCAATTGTGCATTATATAAAAACATTTATTAAAATCAACTTCATACTAGACGAGAAACGGTGAACTCATGAAAACTGAACAGTGGCTGATTTACACATTAATTGTGGGAGACCCCTAACCTGGTTGGAACTTAAAGTACTGGTGGTGATGATGATGAGTAACAAATTACTCTTGTTCGTAGAAGGGAATCTTCTGTCTGTTATGAGAAAAAAGGTGCGCGTTAAAAAGCAAGGATTCATCAGTTGTGCCAAAAAGTGTAGCATGTTATGGCTAAGCATAAATAAAAACACCCTCCCCTTCCGAAAGGGGAATATTTAGTTTAGACTAGAGAGTCACAAATAATTACATTTGTTTGTGTAGTAAAAATGTTTTTCATTCCTAGACAAAATAGCGAGTGGTGTATAGGACATCTAAATATATGAAATGTATTTTCTAGGCGGAACACCATCGGCACAGCCCACCATCAGTGCTGGGGCCAGCGCGGAGGTGGTCACTCCAGGGGTGGATGCGGTGCCAGCAGGAACTGCTGTGGGGGATGCCTCGGTAGTGGCAGGCAGTGGTAAGCTATTATATTCCTTACTTTTTGAGATTGCAGAGTAGGCTCGCTGCAGGGGTGTATATGTTGTAAAGTACAAGTACACTTTACTGTTAAGAAGACTTACAAATATAGAACTAAGTTTTTGTCAACCAGGTAGAAGACAGTCACCCTTGACTTCGCATTAGCAATAGCATTAGCGGCGGGAGTTGACGAGTAACCAATGGCCTCCTCTAAATTTGACTTCAACTCAGCTGTGAAGGACGAGAGAGTTAAATTAATGACTGGCAAAGAATTATATGTGTTTTTGAATGCAGGCACAGGTGGCTGGGAATCTGATGCATGGCCGGTTGAAGGCTGAAGCAAGGATGGGTGGAAGGAGAAAGAAAAGAGGACTGCCTGGGTGGGTGAAACAGAAGCTATATGTGTGCGCAATATATCCTTTGGATCAAATTCAAATGCAAGTCAAGCACGGATGCATGGCGTGGCGGTTTACAAAATAAAATAAAAAGGGTGTTTTCCGGTGAGAAAAAGTAAGGTTTGTCCAGTTGAGACATTAAGAAGAATGATTGACATTTACTTTGAATGGATGGATACCTGGATGGTATCTTCCTCATAGATAGCATAGGTGTATGTAGAGTAGACAGAGTAGACGGTCACTGGATGAAGAGAATTACTTTGAAGAGCATGTAACACCGCACATCCGTGCCAAAGTAGCAAAGCCGAGGAAAGTAGAAGTTGTAATTTTTCAGAATACTCCCTTGACTAACAGTAGTTTGCAAGCACAGCATATATTGTGTATCTATATTGCTTAGTTCACATTATCATGTCAAGTCACAAGTGCCTTCCTCCGGCGATTACGGGGACCACTCACTACCTATGTTAGTCATTTTTTTCACCTGTGTCATTCATGTGTGGCCTATCGGTGTTCACTCAATCAATAAAAACAAAGCACCTAAAGTCATCCCTTATATAAGCAAATATCCTGTGAAGGGATAGATGATCATATTATCTTCTTCATTTTCCTTTTTTAGTAGTCAGGGGCAGGGCAGGGTGAAAGTTAAATTAACTGAGCAGTAGCCCTTGTAACAGAGTGTGACCAGTGCCACCGGTAATAGAAAAGTAAGAGCTTCCCCACCTGCATGTACTGGACTGGTAACAGTAACGCAAATCTGCGTTATCATGGCTTGCGTCTATTTTTCTTGGGTGCAAGCTGACTGCGCTGGCATTATGCCGGCTTCCACAAGTTTATGTACTAATTTCGCTAAACAAGAGAGAAGAAGAAGACTGATGTACTGTCTGAGTCTAATGTAGTGAGTCCATGTAGTGCTAGTAGAATTCCTGAAACTTCCACTAATGTGAGAGCAGAGGTTGGCGAAGTGGGACGTTAGATAGACACATGCCGCAAATGTTATGTACTGTGCTTGCAAGTTGCTAGTGCTACTGTGACACAACTTTATGTTAAATTATTTTGTGTTAATCTTAAAGAGTATTGGTTACAGTATTTTTTTCTTTCTTCATATAGATACTCCTTCTAAACTATCAAGGAAGGAGTTGGCTATCCGGGCCAGGCAAGAGAATCTGGAGGCTATTGTCGCCGAATATCGGCGGCTGGTGGCTCAGGAGGAGGAGGATGACTCTCAGTCAACATCGACAACAACAGCTTCATCCTCCTCCGCAGCCCCTGGGTCATTCTGCCACCGCATTCCTCCAGCGGTACGGCGCCGTGGTCCGGCAGCCACCCGCCGCCGCCGAGCAGCAAAATGAACAGCTGCCCCCCACAGTGCCTGCAAGGCTTGTGTGCACCGACTAACCCTACGAGTGGCCTACCTTGAGCAGGAGGTTGAGAGGCAGAAAGCCCTGCTCAAGGCCCTCTGGAGAGAGCTGCGTGACCACCTGGCCATAGGAGGACACCGCCGACCAAAGTAGAGAGAGACTGTCCCTTGCCCCTTTTTTAAAGACTTTTGGGGGGGGGGGGAATTGGGCTTTGGGGTTTTGGAATTTTTCCTCGGGAAATTTAATGGACATTGGTTGGGGTTAGGGAGGGGGTGGGTCGGGTCTTGTGGGATAGTGTATTTTTGTTAGGGTCGAAATAATTATTTATTTTCCACTTAAACATAGCATACGCGTTTTACTGTTTTGTGGGGGAGGCATGGGGGTTAACTGTACGTTTGTTTTCCTGAAACTTAACTGGCTGGTTGATTCAAATTGTCTAAGTAATCACCCAAATCTGTACAAAAGTGCCACTGACAGAGTTAGCAATATCAATTGTCCTACTACTTTACTAGTACTACCGTCAGTCTCTCCTCTCCTCCTACTCCATTATTCTTCCTCCCCCAAAATACTTATCTTACCTGTGATTCGTGTTTGAGAATAGGGGTAGGCACAGTGCAGGCTGCATGGCAAATGGTTATTAAGGTTGGCTATGGAATCCGTTACGGATTAAATGGCATTGTTGTGGTTGTAGTAGTAGTGGTACACTCTGGCAGTAGCAGCATACGGAAAAAAGGAAATGAGACATTGAGTGGCCTGAGGAGCATTAGAACAGTACGATAGTACGTAGTACAGTACACAAGAACAGTGTCATAAATTGTATCCTAAGCAATGCTAAAGTATTCAATCAAAAGTTAACAACTAGTTGCGTGGAATATGGCTAATACAAGAATCAGTACTAAACGACACAGCAGCGTAAGCTTTCATCACGTGTAGGAGAATGTTGTTGTTGATGAATCTACTCAATGACGGACATGAAATTCTGAATTGATTTGCAAATACTCATGGGTGTGTTTCAAGCAGAATAAGAATATATCCTCGGATTCCTTGACCTTCCTTGAAATAGATTTTCTGTTGCTTTTGACCTTATCCTCCCCAGCAAGCGTGTGGAATTATTGTTGTCATTTAGTCACACCTCAATGAAAACCACACTGCCCGGGGGAAGAGGGTTAGGGTTTGAAAAATGGATGGGAATGGGGGTTTTTGGTAAAGTTTTTTGGAGAGAGAAAAAAAACACAGCATGTTCAAACAACAAATGAAGAAAAACCAATCTTTGGATGCGAACATATCCTTAAATCTTTTAAGGGACATAAAGGAAGTGCATGCATGAAGTTGTTTGCTAAATGGATGGTTTGGTTACTGAAAAGTGGTACTTATACTACAACTTACTAACTAGTACTAAACAATTAGACAGTACAGGGCTGCAGTAATTATGCAATTTCACTTGCCTATCTACCCTCAGAGAGAATAAACACTTAGTAGTACATTACATTAGTTTTAAAATAGCAAAGAAACTTATCAAATAGCTGTAGGGATGAATTTGAGCCAGAGAGCAAACGCACAGAGTCGCACTCATAGAAGTTCACAACAATAACATTATTTAAAAGATAAGGACAAGTGAAGTGGATACTGTAACTGTATGTTGTAGTTATCCTGGTCAAATTGGGAAGTTGCATGCATCCAGCCATTCCTCTTATTCGCGGTACTCCTCCATTCCATCGGGCGCTCCGTCGATCAATCTTGGTGACCACACTGTCCACTGCCTGCCTGGCGGATGCGGAATTGTGGATTGGTATGGTAAGCCTGAGGTAATGTTTTTCCCATTGCACAGGGTAAGTGACGGCCTGTAATTGTCGATGGAAAAACAGAAAGGGATATTAAAACACCCCGGAGCAAAAATATATGGTACGGTGTGTAGTGCAAAAATAACACTTTCACTTTCAGAGGCGACAGTATTACATACATGCATCATTTCTAAAGTGCCTACTCTGAAATCCTGTTTCCAGGATAATAATTAGCACACAGCAGGCCAGGGCCATGCGGACGGTCAAGGGAGGCACCACTGAGCGAATCAACCTCCATGTAGCATAACTCTTTGACACAGACAGACAAAGCAGATCTAATTTTATACAGCAAGCCACATAGCCACAATTTTACATGAACCGCTGTATGGACTCTGACCACTCATACCACGAATAGACAGACATGTAGTTCTGCTGTGGTTGTTGTTGACTTGTTTACCTGTTTGCCACTCACAAAATGGCCATAGTTCTTCCGTAAATCGACGATGATCCATCCATCTCAGTGAGTGACTATGAAGATATTATGTAACTTTGGTCATCATGACTCATCATCATCATGGTGTTGGCAAACTTAATGTTGTTCATGCACTCACAGTCTACTCTACACACAGTGAGTCCAAGGACATTTTCCACATTAAAAAATGCAACGTAGTGGCCCCTGCAGTAGAAGTACAATTTGCATTAAACAAGGTAAACAGAGTGGACTTGAGTTACATTTAGTGTGTAAAAGATTAAATAATAACAGAACACATAGGATTCATTTCATGCACAACAAACAAACAGCAATTGTTTTCATCAGAGCCAGACAGCCAGTGTTTTCCACTGCATGCCATCTCATCATTCATTACCTGTTCCACTTTTTATCAGCATCTTATTCTTAAGTGAAGGGCCACAGGGAGGGCAGCCTCTCGTGTCAATTTCAGAAGTAACAGTCAGCATAGTCAGTCATTCCAGTCCCACTTCTTTTGAGGGGACTCGTCTATGAAATGACGCTTTCTTGATTCTGCGTAATCCGGCCATCTGCCTTTGCGGGAAATGGATAGGGGGAGTCTGGAGGAGGAGGATAGAGGAGCATGACTGAGTTGTGAACTTGTGAACTACAGGAATGCAGACAGCAGCATCTTCAATATAGAAATAAGACGAAGACAGTGCTGCTGATGGATTTGTTGTGATTAGAGTTTTGTTGTGCTAAAAGTTGCAAAACAAAGAAAGACACGAAGAAATAAAAGTGAATAAGGACAGGAAAAAAAGTAAGTGTTTCAAGCATAGGTGTCAGGGAAGTAGAGCTCGTTCTCAAACTCTGTGAATTGAAAAGGGAGTAGGTCAGCTAACAGAGAAGAACTTCCGTCACCTAAGTGGGTGTGCTCTTCTTCCTGCATGGATTCACGTATTTTGTAATCAGGTGGTATGAAGTGCTGATTCATCATGATCATTGTTAACCTCTCCACATTTTTGGGCAAGAGGCCGGTCCTTTTTGAAGTTACAATGGCACCAACAGCACTGAAAACACGTTCAGAAGACACACTTGCGAGTGGGCAAGACAAATAATTTATAGCCAGCTTGGTGATCAGTGGCCATTGAGGCCTTTTCCCATACCAATACACCAATGGGTTCTGATCTAAGAAGACCTTTGCTGGGTCATCCATATAGGTCTGCACCATCCCCTCAAGGTCCTCCAGGGGTGCTCCACTTTGCGCACCATCTGTTGCCTTTGCATCAACACTGGAACGAGCAAACCCTTGATGAGTTATCCAATCCGCTTCTGACAATATTATGGCTGGGCCTGGTGTAGGTGATGATGATACGGTTGCTGGTGTCGGTAATGGCTCTGAGGGAAAGTGACTGCCTTAGGCCACAGAAGTAGACCTTGACGCCGGATGGCCTGCTGCTTCAGTAGTACTTGTGGTGGTTCCTTCAATATCCTGCCGCTCTTTTTCCAACCGAGTGGCTGACAGAGCTAGCCAATGTTTGTACTTGGAAACATCTGCTTCAGAAAAAGAAATGAATGTATTGCTGGCCAGTGCCTTTTTGTACCGTGGATCCAGAATAGTGGCACAAATGTAATGTTGTTCTGAATGTATTGCTTTAAATCCTTGCATTGTCAACTAGGCGGCTTAATAAGCTCTCCGCCAACCGATATGCGTCTTGTTTTTCAGCATCAACTCGGAACGTTGAAGACACCACCTGATAAAGATCAATACAAAATGGTCAGGCGATTTAGTTGATGTTTCCTAAGTTAAATTTGCCCGGCGCTAAAACGCCTCTAATACCATACAAAGTTATCCAATAAAGAGGCAGGCGCTGGAGACAGGAAGACAGGAAACAAGTTTTATTCCGACGGAGCAGAACACGTCAGATCGGACAACAAGGTATCGTCTCGAGGTGCTCTCTCAGCCTCTCTGAGACCTGGTCTTTTATACACTGGTTTAAGACATGTGAACGCTCTTTATTACAACAGAGACATTGTGAAGTATGAGGATGACATCCCCGGCACCCCCCCCCCCCAGTTCCGGCCCCATCCAACACATGACAACAGTAGAGGCCCTTACCCCTCATACAATGGGAGGGGGCTATGCCGCAGCTTAGTGTTCTGCTGATTCCTTTGGAATGTGTGCGCCTGATCGAATCTCTGGGGGTGGGGAGGTCATGATCAATAGTGACTCCTTTCAAGAGAGGCGAGTGCATACAGTAGTGGGCAATAAACTGTATCCTCAGGCAGAGGGATGACCAGCGGTCCGTGCAGACAATCAGGCTTAGAGGAAGGGGTCACCAAAGGAGGGGTAATCATGAAAGGAAAGGAGGTGTTGGTCAGGCGCGGGGTGTGATTCTCAGAGACAGAGTCATGCGGGAGGGGAGGGCTCATGACTTTTGCATGTGAGAGCGGGGGCAGCCAGGGTGCATGGGGGATGCTTGCAGGGTCAGGGAAGTGCACTGACGGGCGATCGTGAACAGGGAGACCATGGTACCTAAAATGGCCGTCGTGCTAGTTCATACGTGAGTCTGAGGGATGGGCAAGATGGCGCAGATGATGTTCAGCTCACGAACTAAAATTCCACAGTCCTCCCTTTTAACATGTCTCGCCAGCTTGTCAGTTCGGATCGATCCCCATGAGACCACGCACCTCTATCTCGTATAGGGGACTCATGTGCTCAGTTTTAAAGTCCAAAGTCTTAGGGCATATACAGTTGGAAATGAGTGCACACAAAGGTGGTAAACATTGAATACCTAAGCAACACCCACACAGGATCATGATTGGCATCAATATAAACGTAAACAATCTCCATCCCCAGTCCTTCAAAGTGTCCCAGAACCAGCCTCCAAGCGACCATCCTTCCTGCTCCTGATGAACCTCTGAGGACAGTCTGTGGAGGTGTTCGATGGCTTTGTAGACTGAATGTGAGTTATCTGGCACGTAGGTGCAACAGCTGGAGCCGATGATGCTTTATGAAAAAGACAAGGGAACCCACACTTCATTACATTTCACACCATTTTGATTCGGGATGAAAAGGATAAACAAAGCTTAATATGTTTATCTTGGCGATTAGTTGCGCCGTTTTATTCATCAATTTTATCAAAAGTAGATATCACTTCAGTCAAGAGAAATATCAATGTCTTGAACGTACTGACCATGAACGTACAACAAGAAATGCAAATCAAAAATTGCGTGATTACACAATGACTTGACGCGACATACATATAAATTGTAAAGACATATAACCAATAAATAATATACAAAAAACATGTGGTTTCATTGCACACGAAAGGGGAAATTGTCAACGTATTTTTTCGTAACATTATTATACAATATTTAGAAATATTTGACCAAAATGAAGCCTTTCAATGGGTCTCCAAAAGAACAAAACGACCTCTCGGTAGAAATGTTAGTAGGCTTAACGTTCCTAACAGTTTTATCTATTTATCAAAACTTAGGACTTGATCCTGTCCGCCTACGCGTTTCGAGTTTGGGAGGTTTCTTCTCAAACTCTCTTCAGGGCCAAATGAATTCTTTTCCCCGTTTGTTAAACCTATTAATAAAGACACAAAAAAATTGTGGATGCTCGTTACAAATTGCTCCCCTCAACCTGCTCAATCCTTCTCCTATGTACAACTTTAAAATGACACGTACCTCTGGGGATTTGAGGTAATTCGGTTCATCCAAAACACTTGTGTAGATTTGTAGGGTCTGTGCGTTTTTCAAAAAAAAAAGGGATTTTTATGAAGTGCCGATTGTAAACATTTATTTTTTGATTTAAATGAACGGTAAACAAAGGCATTATGCTCATACCTGGATGTAAGGTACAAGGGGAACCAATATTCTGCTGCAATTTTCAGTTATGAAGTTATTCGTATTTCACATGGTTCACTGCAAGTAAAACAGGCATATTACTTGCTTATTCCATGATGGATTCTCATGGGCTCTCAAGTGCTATGTTGCACAAACAGGTAATAACTTACTGAATTTCTTCCTGACCGTCAAATTTCAAAGTAGCCTTAGTTGTCAACGGGGCCGGGTTTGTGCCGGTGCCCCTTCTGGAGTGCCTTCAGATGTCGTGGTTCTGTTTGGGGAAACGCGGGCGTTGGTTAGGAATCATTCAAGGACCATGCTTTAGTTGCAAAGGCACGGCGCGCGCGCTAGGTATTTTAACAAGCAACGCGGCGGCACTGTCTGAGTCAATTATAGTGGACAAAGATTTAAAACCGGTAGTACTATCTAGAATAGTTCTCTGTTAACAAAGTACAAACGCTGTGAAGTACAGCGTTACCGCTGGCCCGCTTATTGCTATGTGGTTGCCATACCTTTCAACTTTGCAGCGTTCACCACTTCCTCATTCCATCACACAAAGTGAATGGGATTCAGTTCCCTCGGTATCTCCAAGAGGCCAACTCCTTCTTAGTTGACCAATCAAAGGTGGGATGTTTTTGCTTTCCCACACTGTTGCATTATGGGGCCTGGAGTCCATTAGACCGTGGAGCAAATTTACAGCCTGGAGAGTTCGCTAATTGAGTTGAGGCCGGTATTAATGGTGTCAAACCGAAGTATCAAATAGGCCTCTTTACGCAACAGCGCCTTCTCTACATTAGGCGATCTGTGCTGTGGGTCCATTCCGGCCAGAACTGTCCATGTAAAATCTGTTTCTTTGTGGTTTGCAGTCACGAAATGTTCAACCATTGGGGCATTTTGCACTTTTTTCTTTAGTCGAGAGCGATGTTGGGTTATCCTGACATTAACTTGCTGGCATGTTTTACCTATGTACAATCTATTGCAAGCGCACAGAATCCCATAAATTACATTTTTACTTTTACAGTTTGTATGTAAACTGTGTCTCCATTTTATGCCGTTGTGGCAAAATTCATCTCCTTCTACAACATTATTGCAGGCCACACAAGTGCCACATTTATGGTGGCCTGTGATGGGTTTGAGGTTCCATTTGGAAATTAAATCTTAAGCACTCTAAGAAAAGAGCACGCTTTACCCCCCGAGAGGAATTGCTCAAAACAAAAACCAAAAAAGAGTTGGATAAACTTGTATGTGTCACTACCTACGGAGCCCACACGAACAAATTTCGACAGATCATTCTGCGTAATTGGCATTTGTTGGAGGGATTAGATTTCCCTTTGCAAAAGCCTATTTTCGCTATGAAGAAAAACCTGAGCGTCGGCCAACAAATCATTAGAGCTGACAGTTTCATACAGAAACCCAAAAGTGATTTAATTTCCAAATGGAACCTCAAACCCATCACAGGCCACCATAAATGTGGCACTTGTGTGGCCTGCAATAATGTTGTAGAAGGAGATGAATTTTGCCACAACGGCATAAAATGGAGACACAGTTTACATACAAACTGTAAAAGTAAAAATGTAATTTATGGGATTCTGTGCGCTTGCAATAGATTGTACATAGGTAAAACATGCCAGCAAGTTAATGTCAGGATAACCCAACATCGCTCTCGACTAAAGGAAAAAGTGCAAAATGCCCCAATGGTTGAACATTTCGTGACTGCAAACCACAAAGAAACAGATTTTACATGGACAGTTCTGGCCGGAATGGACCCACAGCACAGATCGCCTAATGTAGAGAAGGCGCTGTTGCGTATAGAGGCCTATTTGATACTTCGGTTTGACACCATTAATACCGGCCTCAACTCAATTAGCGAACTCTCCAGGCTGTAAATTTGCTCCACGGTCTAATGGACTCCAGGCCCCATAATGCAACAGTGTGGGAAAGCAAAAACATCCCACCTTTGATTGGTCAACTAAGAAGGAGTTGGCCTCTTGGAGATACCGAGGGAACTGAATCCCATTCACTTTGCGTGATGGAATGAGGAAGTGGTGAACGCTGCAAAGTTGAAAGGTATGGCAACCACATAGCAATAAGCGGGCCAGCGGTAACGCTGTACTTCACAGCGTTTGTACTTTGTTAACAGAGAACTATTCTAGATAGTACTACCGGTTTTAAATCTTTGTCCACTATAATTGACTCAGACAGTGCCGCCGCGTTGCTTGTTAAAATACCCAGCGCGCGCGCCGTGCCTTTGCAACTAAAGCATGGTCCTTGAATGATTCCTAACCAACGCCCGCGTTTCCCCAAACAGAACCACGACATCTGAAGGCACTCCAGAAGGGGCACCGGCACAAACCCGGCCCCGTTGAGAACTAAGGCTACTTTGAAATTTGACGGTCAGGAAGAAATTCAGTAAGTTATTACCTGTTTGTGCAACATAGCACTTGAGAGCCCATGAGAATCCATCATGGAATAAGCAAGTAATATGCCTGTTTTACTTGCAGTGAACCATGTGAAATACGAATAACTTCATAACTGAAAATTGCAGCAGAATATTGGTTCCCCTTGTACCTTACATCCAGGTATGAGCATAATGCCTTTGTTTACCGTTCATTTAAATCAAAAAATAAATGTTAACAATCGGCACTTCATAAAAATCCCTGTTTTTTTTTAGAAAAACGCACAGACCCTACAAATCTACACAAGTGTTTTGGATGAACCGAATTACCTCAAATCCCCAGAGGTACGTGTCATTTTAAAGTTGTACATAGGAGAAGGATTGAGCAGGTTGAGGGGAGCAATTTGTAACGAGCATCCACAATTTTTTTGTGTCTTTATTAATAGGTTTAACAAACGGGGAAAAGAATTCATTTGGCCCTGAAGAGAGTTTGAGAAGAAACCTCCCAAACTCGAAACGCGGACAGGATCAAGTCCTAAGTTTTGATAAATAGATAAAACTGTTAGGAACGTTAAGCCTACTAACATTTCTACCGAGAGGTCGTTTTGTTCTTTTGGAGACCCATTGAAAGGCTTCATTTTGGTCAAATATTTCTAAATATTGTATAATAATGTTACGAAAAAATACGTTGACAATTTCCCCTTTCGTGTGCAATGAAACCACATGTTTTTTGTATATTATTTATTGGTTATATGTCTTTACAATTTATATGTATGTCGCGTCAAGTCATTGTGTAATCACGCAATTTTTGATTTGCATTTCTTGTTGTACGTTCATGGTCAGTACGTTCAAGACATTGATATTTCTCTTGACTGAAGTGATATCTACTTTTGATAAAATTGATGAATAAAACCGCGCAACTAATCGCCAAGATAAACATATTAAGCTTTGTTTATCCTTTTCATCCCGAATCAAAATGGTGTGAAATGTAATGAAGTGTGGGTTCCCTTGTCTTTTTCATAAAGTATTTGGGCCCTTACCCCACTTCTGTCCGCATGGGCCATACTCCTTTTTGAAAAAAAGTTTAGAGCGGGTTGTTACCCGAGTGAGTTAGGACTGAGACGATTATTGTCTCTTGGGTGTCACTGAATTGATTAAATCTACAACAAGGAACAACCTTCCTTGTCAAAGCATGTCAGAGAATGAAACATTGTCTTTTACGGAAAGCCATATACAAAATTTGATTGCTTCTAATCCCTTCTCGGGTCTTTCTCTAAGTACCACTGCAAAACATCAAAATGAGGCAGATAGGTTAACTCGTCTCCAAAAGAAGCACATAAGGACAGAATTGCATGGACATTTCCTTCTACAACATTTGCGGGCTGGCACAATACCTTGGGGGCTGCAAGTGAAAAATATACCAGTGATCTTTGTGGAAGATCCGGAATATAAGAAAGGCTTTAGCTACATAAATACTAAATGTAGTCGAGACCTTATGGTCCACACAATTGAGACCGCTCAACGTTTATGTAGTGAGGAAGAAAAAGAAATTGCTGAACTATTAAAAGCCATTGCTGACAATAAAACTGAAGTAGAGGCAAAGAATCTACTAGATAAAATCGAAAAAGAAATTCAGACTTTCAAAGATATTACTATTAATACCAAAACTGCCCAGTTCGAGAAAGACTCTAAATCGTTTAAAATAGAGCAAGTGTACCCTTTTTTAAAGGAAGATTATTACACCACTATGGATTCAAAAAGAGCTCTAAACTCGTACCAGGGCAGATCAAGGACGAGATTCACCACCTTCTCATCCACCTCATCATCAGGATCGTCTCCTGATTCCAACCAGGGTCAGCAAAACAAAAAGGGCCCAAATCAACCTTTTTTAGGAAAGGGCGGGCAACAAAACGTCCGCTTCAAACCACCATGGGAAATGCGGACAAGGAACAGGTACTACAACAACTAGATGTATCGACAATAGTGAACCTTTCTGACAAAATCCTCACTGAAGACGAAAGCATGATCCTCAATTTGGGTCTCAAATTCGTCCCAAACCGACTAACTGATTTCACAAAACTTAAGCTTGAGGCATTGGATTTTTGCAGGAAAATCAGATTAAAAACATACTTTGCCGGTGTAGAAGTCGCCACGAGTTGTGAAACTACTGGCCTCAGAGTAAAATCCAAATTTTTGCCTACCACTAATATTCCTAAACAGGTGTACGCGTTCGAGCAAGCAGTCCTGTCAGCGTTAACAAAATTAGAAAAGAGCAAATCATTTGTCAACCACAATATCAGCAAGGGTCAACTTAAAGCTATAAAAGATCTGAAATCAGACCCTTCTATCATTATCAAACAGGCCGACAAGGGCGGTGCGGTGGTGGTATGGCCCCGCCCAATGTATCTACTGGAAGGAAGGACACATGTAGACAATCTGGAATGGTACCGAGCGGTCAAAGAAGACCCGGTGGTAGAAATCCAAAACAAAATTTCTTGCATCACCAAGGAGGCATTGGAGAATGGCTTCTTGGGTCCAAAAGAATTCGAATTCTTAAATAAAAAGTCACCGAGAACACCCGTTCTCTACTTCCTACCGAAGATCCATAAAAACAATACAATACCCCCGGGGAGACCGATTGTCTCCGGCTGTGATTCAGCCCTCGAGCCTGCTTCAAAATACATAGATTTCTTCTTGAAACCATTTTTGTATGGGGTCAAATCGTACCTAAGGGACACTATTGACTTCATCAATAGACTTCAAGAAATGACGTTTGACTCTGAAACGCAGCTGATGGTAACGCTAGACGTTACCTCACTGTACACTCAAATTCCCCAAGATGAGGCTCTTGAGGTGATGGAAATTTATTTAGATCAACGCGAAAGACCACACAGGGTTCCAACTGCTTTCATTCTGGCCTTGGCCCAAATCACATTAAAAAGCAACTATTTCAAATTTGAAAACGAGTTTTTTGTTCAAATCAAGGGCACAGCCATGGGTTGTCCCTATGCTCCAGAGATGGCGGTGCTGTACATGTCACAGTACAAGGAAAAATTCATTCATAAGGATAACCCCTATGGTGCAAACATCAAACAATGGTTACGGTATATTGATGACGTCTGGCTCCTGTGGCAGGGGAGCCAGACAGAGCTCATGGCCTTCCATGAATGGTTAAACTTGAGACATCCTGACATCAAATTCTCCATTGACTGTAGTAACCAAAGAATGACATTCCTCGATGTGGCTGTTGGTACCGAAGGGGGTAAGTTTACCACCACTTTGTTTAAGAAGGCTACAGACAAGAACACAATTTTACATTATAAGAGTGCTCATCCACAGTGTTTGAAACAGAACCTCCCTTATGGCCAACTGCTTAGGATCACACGCAATTGTTCTGACCTCGATGAGTTCAATGCACACGCAGATACCTTTTGTGATGAACTAAGCAAAAGGGGTTACCCTAAAAAACTTCTTAAGCACTCTAAGAAAAGAGCACGCTTTACCCCCCGAGAGGAATTGCTCAAAACAAAAAACAAAAAAGAGTTGGATGAACTTGTATGTGTCACTACCTACGGAGCCCACACGAACAAATTTCGACAGATCATTCTGCGTAATTGGCATTTGTTGGAGGGATTAGATTTCCCTTTGCAAAAGCCTATTTTCGCTATGAAGAAAAACCTGAGCGTCGGCCAACAAATCATTAGAGCTGACAGTTTCATACAGAAACCCAAAAGTGATTTAATTTCCAAATGGAACCTCAAACCCATCACAGGCCACCATAAATGTGGCACTTGTGTGGCCTGCAATAATGTTGTAGAAGGAGATGAATTTTGCCACAACGGCATAAAATGGAGACACAGTTTACATACAAACTGTAAAAGTAAAAATGTAATTTATGGGATTCTGTGCGCTTGCAATAGATTGTACATAGGTAAAGCATGCCAGCAAGTTAATGTCAGGATAACCCAACATCGCTCTCGACTAAAGAAAAAAGTGCAAAATGTCCCAATGGTTGAACATTTCGTGACTGCAAACCACAAAGAAACAGATTTTACATGGACAGTTCTGGCCGGAATGGACCCACAGCACAGATCGCCTAATGTAGAGAAGGCGCTGTTGCGTAAAGAGGCCTATTTGATACTTCGGTTTGACACCATTAATATCGGCCTCAACTCAATTAGCGAACTCTCCAGGCTGTAAATTTGCTCCACGGTCTAATGGACTCCAGGCCCCATAATGCAACAGTGTGGGAAAGCAAAAACATCCCACCTTTGATTGGTCAACTAAGAAGGAGTTGGCCTCTTGGAGATACCGAGGGAACTGAATCCCATTCACTTTGTGTGATGGAATGAGGAAGTGGTGAACGCTGCAAAGTTGAAAGGTATGGCAACCACATAGCAATAAGCGGGCCAGCGGTAACGCTGTACTTCACAGCGTTTGTACTTTGTTAACAGAGAACTATTCTAGATAGTACTACCGGTTTTAAATCTTTGTCCACTATAATTGACTCAGACAGTGCCACCGCGTTGCTTGTTAAAATACCCAGCGCGCGCGCCGTGCCTTTGCAACTAAAGCATGGTCCTTGAATGATTCCTAACCAACGCCCGCGTTTCCCCAAACAGAACCACGACATCTGAAGGCACTCCAGAAGGGGCACCGGCACAAACCCGGCCCCGTTGAGAACTAAGGCTACTTTGAAATTTGGCGGTCAGGAAGAAATTCAGTAAGTTATTACCTGTTTGTGCAACATAGCACTTGAGAGCCCATGAGAATCCATCATGGAATAAGCAAGTAATATGCCTGTTTTACTTGCAGTGAACCATGTGAAATACGAATAACTTCATAACTGAAAATTGCAGCAGAATATTGGTTCCCCTTGTACCTTACATCCAGGTATGAGCATAATGCCTTTGTTTACCGTTCATTTAAATCAAAAAATAAATGTTTACAATCGGCACTTCATAAAAATCCCTGTTTTTTTAGAAAAACGCACAGACCCTACAAATCTACACAAGTGTTTTGGATGAACCGAATTACCTCAAATCCCCAGAGGTACGTGTCATTTTAAAGTTGTACATAGGAGAAGGATTGAGCAGGTTGAGGGGAGCAATTTGTAACGAGCATCCACAATTTTTTTGTGTCTTTATTAATAGGTTTAACAAACGGGGAAAAGAATTCATTTGGCCCTGAAGAGAGTTTGAGAAGAAACCTCCCAAACTCGAAACGCGTAGGCGGACAGGATCAAGTCCTAAGTTTTGATAAATAGATAAAACTGTTAGGAACGTTAAGCCTACTAACATTTCTACCGAGAGGTCGTTTTGTTCTTTTGGAGACCCATTGAAAGGCTTCATTTTGGTCAAATATTTCTAAATATTGTATAATAATGTTACGAAAATTTTTTGATTTGCATTTCTTGTTGTACGTTCATGGTCAGTACGTTCAAGACATTGATATTTCTCTTGACTGAAGTGATATCTACTTTTGATAAAATTGATGCATAAAACGGCGCAACTAATCGCCAAGATAAACATATTAAGCTTTGTTTATCCTTTTCATCCCGAATCAAAATGGTGTGAAATGTAATGAAGTGTGGGTTCCCTTGTCTTTTTCATAAAGTATTTGGGCCCTTACCCCACTTCTGTCCGCATGGGCCACACTCCTTTTTGAAAAAAAGGAGCAGATGATGCGGCATGCACCTCCACGGTCGGCCAGAACCACATCTAGAACAAGACGGTTTTGAAGAGCCACCAGGCGGACTGCCTGAAGCTCAGCCGTGTTGTTAGCGAGGATGCCAGCGGTGATGTTAATGGTTGTTTCCACTGCCTGAGTCAGGTGTCGGATAGCGCGGCTATTTGCCATTGGGCCCCACAGAGGAACAAGTCCCTTCGCCGCATCCAGGAACTGTGCTCCGGTGGAGTCGGCTTGTCCAATGTCTCCAGCACGCTTTTGCCAGTGATGGTAGGCTGGGGCCACATATGTGGGAGGAAGAATGAAGGCGATGTAGCACGTACCCCTCCAGCCTTTCGGGAGCCAAGTGTAAGCTTTGGTGCCACAAACAAAGTACATATTCGGGGAAGCAACAAAGGAGGGGGGGTCAGCTGAGACCAATGTTTTGGTGATGCGACAGGAACTGTGACCCACCAGCTGCGTTCCCTGGCCTTCAAGGCATACGAGTCCTGTGACATTGATGACAGACAGGGCCACGGTCAGGGTGGCAGCCGTTTGTTTCCGTAGGTGGGAGAAGGTGGGTCTGGCTGGATTGTGGAGCACTTGCATTTCGACTCTTTCTTTGGCAGGGATGTTCGTAAGGAAGGCTGAACCTGAAATCACAGGACAAAAGGGGGCAGAAGTCTTTCCTGTTTTGTTCAGCCAGAACCCATAGTAGAAGTGCGACACTGTTTGACCAGAAGCGGCGTTGTTCTTGTGGCTTTCCTGCAAGAGGATCAACCAGGCGAGGCAGGAGCCGTGAACTGAGAAAGGAGAAGGGATGAGGGGGATGGAGTGTCCGGTGGCATGCGGGAGCAACCCGCAGATCCAGCAGTTCGTGGCATTTGCAGCAAGGTTGTGCTGGTGCAATAGTTGCACGAAGGAATTGTTCCAGAACTCCTTACGCCTTTCTCGGAGCTGAGGTGAAAGGGTGATCAGGTAGTGCTCTTTCATGGTGGTTGGCTGTACAGTGGTCGGCAACATCTGGTGAGCGGGTGTGCTTTCTTCCAAGATCCAGAAGGAAGTCATGAGGAGGAGGCAAAGAGGAAGACAATGAAGAAAGCGATTGTCTTTGATTTGTGCAAATTATCAGTCTTTGGGTTCCTGTAGTGGGTATTTCCTGTTGCTTCCGACATCTTCTTATCTGGCGCTTCCATCATCTTCTTATCTGGCGCTTCCATCATCTTCATCTTCAAGGTGCTCGGTAGTGGGCAGAACCACAGACTTTGTTTAGCTTCTCTCCGGGTAGCCCTTGGTTGCTTTGGGCCACCGTTCTGAGATTTTTAACTTAGTCAGTGGCCTACTTAGCCGAAGCTCCCTCCTTTCGACGCAGGAAATACCCTTTCTCGGGATGGCACAGTGGGATCAGAGTGTTTTGCAAGTTCAAGTGCCTCGGTATCAGGATAGCAGTTCAGTGATGGTCGGTCTTTGTCCAGGAGTTCTTCTTGGGTGCTGACGTTGTCTGTCGTGGCCAGGGTCGAGGAGACCTTCTTGCAGTGATGGCCGTGCAGCCAGTGCCTCTTTCCCTCCACTCGAAGAGCCGTCCGAGTGGTGATCAGTACTTGCCAGGGGCCCGTCCACCGGGGTTCCAGACTCTTAGCTCGTTGAAAGTTCCGGACTAGAACATAATCTCCCGGTTGGATATCGTGGCCGGGACCCCTGGAAGCATCAGGGATAGCCTGCTGCACCTGTTGATGAATGACAGACAACGTTTTAGTTAACTTGTATAAATAATCTGACAGTAGGACGTCGGGGACGTCGTGAATGGAGGTCGGTTTGGGAGCAGTCCAGAGGTTCATTGGTCGCCCAAACACAACCTCGTAGGGGGTCAAGTGGTGCTTAGTGGGAGTGGAGCGCATCGATAGTAGTGCCAGTGGGAGGGCATCTGGCCACTAAAGTCCTGTGGTGGCTACTATCTTTGACAGTTTCAGTTTCAGTGTAGCGTTGTGTCGCTCAACCAGGCCAGCGGATTGGGGGTGGAAGACTGCATGGAACCTCTGTTTTACCCCCAACCCCTTCAGGATTAGTTGGATAACTTCAGCTATGAAGTGGGGGCCATTGTCGCTCCATAAAATTCGACAAAGGCCGTAGCGAGGGAAAAACTCTTTCAGTAGTACTTTGGCAGTAGTCATGGCAGTGTTATCACGGGTCGGATAGGCTTCCACCCATTTGCTGAAGGCACATACAATGACTAATACGTACTTCAAGCCTTGGCACCTCTCCAGCTGGATGTAATCCATCTGGAGGACCTCAAAGGGGTGGTCGGGGATCCCAAACCCTCCCCGGGGTACCACAGTTCCTTTCCCGGGGTTGTGCTGTAGGCAGATAAGGCACTGCTGGACCAGGCGTTTGGCCGCGTCGGGGATCTTGTTGTTGTGCCAGACTTTGGAAATGAGTTCAATCATGGGGGCAGAACCTATGTGTGCAGGGGAGTGTGCCATTGTCAGTATGGGGCTCAAGTATGAGTCGGGCAGCAACCATTTGTTCGTGTCTTTTGTCCGCCAGCAGCCTTCATAGTCCCTTAGACCCACCCGTGCCCACTCAGTCAGTTCGTGGGGTGTGCTGGCCGATTGGATGTCCCTAATCGTTTCTCTAGCGTCGGTCCATTTTTCTGCCTGTGACCTGGTCACATACATGCGTGTCGTTGTCCTATTCTCAGCTGTGGTTCGGGCAGTGATGTCGGCTAGTGCGTTTCCCTGTCCGACTAAATCTGTCACCTTCTTGTGTGCCTGGCATTTGATTACTGCTCATCGTTTGGGGAGGAGAACTGCTTCAATTAGGGCGGAGACTAGATCTCCGTGAAGGATGGGCGTGCCGTGGGACGTCAGGAATCCCCTTTCCCTCCACAGGAGCCCAAAATGATGAACCACCCCGAAGGCATACTGGCTGTCCGTGTAAATGTTCGCCGTGGTTCCTGCTGCTATGATACACGCTCGTGTGAGGGCAATTAGTTCTGCTGCCTGTGCGGATCGCTGTGTGATGCGAGCTGTTTCAATTACTGTCCGGGCTGTCGTCACCGCATAGGCAGCTGAAGTGGTGCCATCTGGGAGTTTGATACATGAGCCATCTACCCATAGTTCTCCATCAGGGTCTGTAAAAGCAATGTCTCGGAGGTCAATTCTACTCCTAGTCTGTTCGTCCGTGAGGGTCACACAGTCGTGTGTGGGGGGTACATCGGGGTCATTTTCAGGTAAGGGCAACAGTGTAGCAGGATTCAATGTCGTGCATCTCTTCAACGTGATGTGGGGGGCAAGTAGAGTCAATTCGTACCCCGTCAGTCGTGCACTAGTCAGGTGTTGAGTCTTGGTCTGGTTCAAAAAGGTGTCAACTGCATGGGGTACTAATACCATGAGGGAGTTCGAAAGTAAAATTCCCTCACTCTGGCGGATAGAGACAACAGCAGCGGCTACCGCTCGAAGGCAGGCAGGTAAAGCTCTGGCGACTGGATCAAGAGTGGCAGAGAAGTAGGCACAAGGGCGTTGTTTGGCGCCGATGGGCTGAGTTAGAACAGATAATGCGCATCCCTCCCTTTCGTGAGTGAAGAGGGAGAAGGGCTTGGAGTAATCTGGCGTTCCTAGGACGGGTGCCGAGCAAAGGGCATCCCGCAGCTCCTTAAAGGACGCTTGGCATTCGGGGGTCCAAGGGAGTGGGAAAGGGACATCTTTGGCCAACAGGGAAAGTAGGGGTTTTATGATGAGACTGAAATTCGGTAACCATTGTCGGCAAAAAGAGGTAAGGCCCACCAATGAACGGACTTGTTTCTGTGTTTTTGGGATGGGGGTATCTAGGATGGTTTGGATTCGGTCGGGCGTAAGTTTCCTCCCTTCTTTGGACAGGAGATGGATGTAGTTTCTTTTTGGAGACTTTGTGGCCATTCTCCGCAAGAAAGTGCAAGAGCTGGATAGTGGCCGTGATTGCAAGTGGAGTGGTGTCGGCCGCCAAAAGGATATCTTCGACATATTGGATCAACACCACTCCGTCCGGTAGCTGGACAGCGTCCAACTGTCTTTTGAGGGCCTGGCTATAAATGCTGGGACTTTTAGTATAGCCCTGGGGAGCTCTACAAAATCGGTACGAACGGTTTTTTAAAGTGAAGCCGAAGAGATAACGGCTGTCTGGATGGACGGGGATAGAGAAAAATGCATTTTTAAGATCAATAACGGTGAAGGTGGTGGCAGTGGACGGGATGAGAGTCAGAATGGAGGCGATGTCTGAGACTACAGGGTACTGTGGTACCACCACTTTGTTGACTTCTCGCAGGTCGATGATGAAGCGGTACGCTTTCTCATCTCCCTCACCTTGCTTCTTAATAATGGGTAGGATAGGGCTATTGCAGACATTACTAACCACTTCCTCTACCACTCCTGCATCTACCAAGGACTGAATAATCGCTACCAACGCCTTCTCGCCTTCGGGCGATATCCGGTACTGTGGGAGTTTCGGGAGTATTGCATCTGGTCGAACAGTTATGTGTACAGGATCGATCATCATTCGTCCTACATCCGAGTCGTTTCTGGCCGATAGGTACAGGGGTAGGGTATCGAGCAAGGATAGGTCAGCATCTGTTATGGTGTACATATGTCGTGTGGGGTAGGGTCTGGACATGCTCGGGTTGTCGTACAGGATGACTCGGACTCCATCCGGGGAACACCTAATAGTAGCTCGGAAATGTTTCAGTAAATCAATACCCATAATGGCGTCAGGGGAGTTGGAGGAGAGCAAAAACGTTGTGTCAGTGGGATTGTTTCCTAGGTCAAAGGAGATAGGTACAGACAGGGGATTAGTGGAGGGCGTTCCATCGAAACCTATCGATGTAATGTGTGAGCCAGACAAGGGTGCCCTTGGAATCAGTCGCTTTGATAATACACTACGTGTCGCTCCAGTGTCTACCAAGAATGGAGACTTTGTACCCAGGACCTTAGCAGTGACGTAAGGACCTTGCTGGTCAACACAGAGCTCGACTGGATCCCTCCCTTGCCCCTGGCCGTCCTATGCAGAGTCGTGAGTATTGTTGCAGTCGGACTGTTGGCACTGATTCTGTCGGGGGCGGTCAAATGTGTTTGGTCTGCCAGGTCGGTCATTGGTGGTGTCGTGGGTCTGCCCTCGCCCCTGCCCTCCAGTTTTGGGGCCATTTGTCATGTCCCTTGTCTCTTTATTTTTAATCATTTCCCGAAGGGCCAGGCATTGAGACTTCCAATGTCCAAATTCTTTACAAAATGCACACTGGTTCTCATCGAGGTCGGTTCGTGGAGCGCCGGGTGTGGGGTTGCGGTCTCTAAGGGGCGGATTCCTAGGGGCATTCGACTGGTAGTTTCCCCTATACCGTTCCCTTCCTGTAGTCACTCCCTGCAATTGAGCAATCATCACTCGTTCCTTTAAGTCCTTTTTCTTTCTCTCAGTCGCCCTCTCGTTCTCGTTCTTTTGGTGTTCGTAATACTGAGCCATCTGAAGGATAGCTGCAGGTTTGGAGGCTCCCCAACTACTCTCGCTCGTCTGTAACTTTTGGGAGACTTCTTGCGATAGCCCCTTTACGTAGTTTTGCACGAATAGGTGTTGCCCGGTTGCGGTGGTCATGTCTTGGCCACTGTAGTCGGAGAAAACCGTCTCGAATCGGGAGAAGTATTCTGATACGTCCTCCTGAGGTTTCTGGCGGCAAGCCGTGACTACCGACCAGTCTACCTTCTTCTCTGGGATCAACGTCTTTAGCTTCTGCACTATTTTGTCGGGGAGTTCCAGTATGTCTTTTACAGGTTTCTTTCCGGGCTCTCGCTGCCTATCTAGTTCATTGAGTTGTTTCCAGGTGTGTCCGAACAGATCTGTGTGGTCGGCTTTCCGGATTTGCTTCCACACATCGGCCGGCAGACACAACCCGAAAAACAAATCAATGTCCGATAGGGTCATTATGGTTGAGCCCAAGGCTGTGCCTAGTTCGGTATAAAATGCTGTAGGGTTCTTTCTTAAATCGGGCAGGGTTTGCCTAAAAGTTAAAATATCTTGCCGATCCCATGGTTGGTAAACCCAGTTATACACAACCCTCCCTTTTGCATCTGCGTGGTTGATATCATCGTTTGTTCCCTGACCTCTTGGGGGAACCCAGTAGGGGGCGGCTTCTCTGATAGGCATCATAGTGTTGGCTGCTTCTAATGGGGGCTCAACCCTCTCAGGGACTGTGATCTTGACCTCTGATTTCTGTTCCGCGAGGTGGCGGAAGACTTCAAGTGTTTGCATGAAGAGGTCCGTCACATCGCTCTCAGTCCCATCTCCAACATCGACCCTTCTATATAGAGCCGTCAGTTTAGCAGGACCCTTATTCTGGTACCTATCCTCATATGCATTCAGGGTGTGGTAGCTGAACCGTAAAATGAAATGTCGTCTGTGACTACCGGCATGTGAGTTGTGCATATTCATCGTATATTCTTCGCTCTCCTTCCGTTCTACCAGCGTCTTTGCTATTTTGTCAATTCCATCCCGCTCGTCTTTGCTCAACCTATTTGGTCTGGCTGTTGGCTGTTTGCCAGTCTCGAGTTCATCTGATGTTGTTACTAATGCGGCCGGTGAGAAGGCCGTAAGAGTCGGGGCACTAGCGCTAGGGTCACCCTCGCCTGCACTTTGAACTGGTGAGTGTTGTGCTAGAGGCTGGCAGGGAGCATAAGGAGGGGGCATGTAGATAATTGGAGGACCGAGCAGTAACTCGTCATTTGCCCGCTGTTTGGAGGGCATCTCCGGGTAGAGCGTAGGGGGGGTCCTGACAGGGCATTGGCCTGCCAGTCCTGATTCTTGTGTTTGTTTAACTTCCTCTTTTCTTCTTATTTCTTCATCTAGTTCTTTTGCGGCCAGATGGGCTGCTTTTCGTAACACTTTCACTATTTTTGCTTCTTCTCTTTTTCTTCGCTGTTCTGCTTCTTTGCGCCACATGCCAATACTATCGAGCATAGTGGGCGTTGCCTTATTTATTTTTACAGCTGCTTCCAACGTTTTTATTTTATTTTCATCAAAAGAACCTATCAGTGGCCACTGACTTTCGGGATCCTTTTTTGTATATTTATGCCATAACTTACTATAAGCTATAGCGACTAGTCCTTGCTTAGTAAACATGTCCTTATTAGGGGTGCCTTCCAATGGAGCTGGATGGTTCATCTCTAATAAGCGGTCCGGGTTGACCCAACTACTAACCAATGGGGAGAAGATAGGCATGACGGATTACAATGGGGGCAAAAGCCTGCACTACCTATCTTTTCACTACTTGCAAAGGCTGGACAGAATATTCCTATTCTACGCTGTTTGCAAACAGAGAATACCTCCAAAAGAACCAATTCCAAACAGTCAATGTTTGGACAAACAATCAATCAATGAGGAATGAAATAGGCACGACGGGTTACAATGGGGGCAAAAGCCTGCGTTACCTACCCTTCACTCTCTACAAAGGGAGAGAGAATATTCCTATTCTTCCCCGTTTGTAAGCAGAGAAGATCCTTAAGAGAACCAACTTCGAGCAATTCAATGCTCGATTCAATCAATCAATCAATGGGGAGAAAAAGGCACGGCAGATTACAATGGGGGACAAAAGTCCGCGTTACCTACCCTTCACTATCCGCAAAGGGAGATAGAATATTCCTATTCCTCCCCGTTTGCAGGCAGCGAATATCTCAGAGAGTGACAAAGCAAATACTAGTATTTCAATCAATAAGAACAATCAATCAATTTCGCAATTCGTCGTGTGTCACGATCTTACCCGGACCGCATGGACAGTTTCTCGTCTTCCGCTTCCAGCGCCCGATCGTCCTCTACTCTCTGTTGCTATCGCGGCACTCCTGGTGGTTCCCAGTCAGGACTGTAGATCGCTCGGGAGAGGTCTGCTCGGAATCAGTGAAGTTCAGATGATCGGCTGTCAGACGAGGGTCTATCGGACAGGAGGTCTCCCGATCGTTGCAGTCGTTCACTCTGTCGTCGGGACCTCTCCCACTGGATCCACGTGTCGCTGATGGGCCCCGCGTTTGGGACGCCAATTGATAAAGATCAATACAAAATGGTCAGGCGATTTAGTTGATGTTTCCTAAGTTAATTTTGCCCGGCGTTAAAACGCCTCTAATACCATACAAAGTTATCCAATAAAGAGGCAGGCGCTGGAGACAGGAAGACAGGAAACAAGTTTTATTCCGACGGAGCAGAACACGTCAGATCGGACAACAAGGTATCATCTCGAGGTGCTCTCTCAGCCTCTCTGAGACCTGGTCTTTTATACACTGGTTTAAGACATGTGAACGCTCTTTATTACAACAGAGACATTGTGAAGTATGAGGATGACATCCCCGGCACCCCCCCCCCCCAGTTCCGGCCCCATCCAACACATGACAACAGTAGAGGCCCTTACCCCTCATACAATGGGAGGGGGCTATCACGCAGCTGAGTGTTCTGCTGATTCCTTTGGAATGTGTGCGCCTGATCGAATCTCCGGGGGTGGGGAGGTCATGATCAATAGTGGCTCCTTTCAAGAGAGGCGAGTGCATACAGTAGTGGGCAATAAACTGTATCCTCAGGCAGAGGGATGACCAGCGGTCCGTGCAGACAATCAGGCTTAGAGGAAGGGGTCACCAAAGGAGGGGTAATCATGAAAGGAAAGGAGGTGTTGGTCAGGCGCGGGGTTTGATTCTCAGAGACAGAGTCATGCGGGAGGGGAGGGCTCATGACTTGTGCATGTGAGAGCGGGGGCAGCCAGGGTGCATGGGGGATGCTTGCAGGGTCAGGGAAGTGCACTGACGGGCGATCGTGAACAGGGAGACCATGGTACCTAAAATGGCCGTCGTGCTAGTTCATACGTGAGTCTGAGGGATGGGCAAGATGGCGCAGATGATGTTCAGCTCACGAACTAAAATTCCACACACCTTCAGTTGGCGCTCTAGCATGTGCAACAATGGGATAGCTTTCCAGATGGATTTGGTCCTGTAAAACTGTTGAACAGTGATTAAATTCTCTTGTGGAGTGGCATACACTGGCAACGCTGTATTAATAGCTGCCATGTACTTACAGTTGGAATTCATAAATGTTTGATGAAATCGATATATCATTATGGATATGCGGGCTATTCCCTGTGTGTTAGCCAGTAGTATGGATATGCTAGATATCCAGGAGAGGGTGTTCTGTATAGTATGTAGGACTCAGAGTTAGGTGGCTTGGTCCACTGGAGATCATCTGATAACATTTAAGGTGTGTCATTTATACTGGACCTCTTCATAATGAACAGGTATTTTTGGAATTGGTTGGAAGGAATGAATTTTATGATATTCTTTAGACCTTGATTATTAGCTTGGAGGTTGCTTGATAATTCTTCTCATAGCTCTCGAAGTGGTTTAAGTACATGTATCTGCATCTTTTGATGTTCCATAACTCGGCTCCGAGTATTAGTGAGTATTTGAAGCCACACTATACTTTTCCAAGATGGCCGCTCTAAATACGTGACGCGGACGACATGACGCCCGATGTTAAAGGTCGTCAATGCTGGTACCGCGCTACTCGGTCTGTTAGTCGAGCGGTGAATCGAGCGATGCTGATTCCCTGAACAAAGTGAGTATTGAGCATACTTGTTGCAGCGGGGGCAATCTTTGGCGGTAACAGAGTATAGACAACTAATGGTGTATTTTGGTTTTGGTTTTGGCAGGTGATTGATTTTTTGAATAGAGGAACGAATGATATACAGCGCATTTGTAAGTATTATTGACAATCTTTTTATGTTTAAAGGCGCCGTTTTGTGTTGCGAGTAGAATATAGGATCAGACAGTGTTCCTCCTTGATTTACAGATTGGCCAGAGTGATTGGAGGTAAGAAGACTGATATTTTCAGTCTGGCTATAACCTGTTGGTAGTGGTATAGACATACCTGTAAGTGTGCCACGTGGTGGATTCAGGCATACAAAAGAGTTAAAAGAGCTTTGGTGCAGGAGCTAATGATTGGTTTTTGGTTTTCACTTTAATGTAGGGTGATACTGTGTTGTGTTTTTAAGGGTGGTACACATAGACACAGGTGTGTATTGGTTTCATTTGTGTTCTTTGAGTGTAAGCAGAAGTGATATGTATATATTAAATTCAGGTTTGGTCTCTCTTTTTACATAGTGTACTATATTTTTATTATACTAGATTCTTTGTGCAACATTTCCGTCCTGAAGATGGTCTCGGGGATCAATTAGACTGTTAAAGAGACCGAAACGTCGACGATATTGCATCTTTTTGTTATATTGAATACACTGCATGGCATATTCAAAGCAATGTTAAATCGATCTGTTTAAGTTTGGAATATGGTGTATTGTTAACCCATATGAATAACAAGCAAAAGATGTATAGCTGCTACTGAGAGAAATTTAGACAAATTCAGTAGTATTTTGTGTTGCCGTATAAGGATTTTTGAATATTGATTGATTGCTTTACAACTGGATTAAAAAACATTTTTGTACAAAAATTTTTTGGAGACTCTCCTGCTCTGTATGAAATGTGTTCACATAAGTGACATGGTCAAATTTGAAACTAATGTTAAATTATTCCTCCTAGGACATCTGTACATTTTGTTATTGATTATACCCAGTCCTAAGGGGATTATTGGGGTTGCCCTATTTGTTAAACAAAGTACAGTCCTCCCTGCTGACTTCACTGGTGAAGACCTCAAAAGGACGAAGCATGTCTGTCAGGCTTTTAACTAGGTCCCGTTTCTCCACCTCTAGCCTCATGTCTTTCATAGAAGCACCCGTGCGTGAAAGACATACTCATTGATTACCAAGTACTACTCAAACAGACGCTCAAGCATGTAGAAGGTTGAGTTCCAACATATTGCCACCTCCTGGATGAGTCCTTTGTCTGGCACTCTACGGTCACGTTGAATGATCCTCAGCTGCTTCCGGGCGTTAAAAGAATGGCTGAAATGTGTGCAGATTCTTCGGCAGGTGATCAGTAACTTGCTGACTGTGTTTTCTTTTTTCAAGAAATCTTGAACAACAATGTTAATGCTGTGCGCCAAACACGGCACTCTGAAATAGCCACCATCAGCCATGGCCTTAACTATATTACTGTCATTATCCGTGGAAACATAACCAATCATGCGCTTTCTTGGATGCAGCCATTCAAAGACATTACTGTTCAACTCCTCCAAAATGTTTACTGCAGTATGAGATTTCTCCATGGCAAACATGGCTACTGTTGCATGTTTCCGAGTAGCTTGAAAAATTGTGACACTGTCAACACCTGTAGCTATCTTCTCTCTAACCCCCGCAAAAGAGACCTAGTGTGCAGTAATGCACATGTAATCAATGGCTTGGCAACTGGTCCAAATGTCTGTTGTCAGGTGGACAGTGTGTACAGCACTCTTCTGCAAAGCTGCCCCAAACACGTCCAGCACATCTTGATGAAGTGCTGGAACCGCAACTCTGGCAAAATAGGAGCAACTAGGAACCTTCCATTTAGGGCAGACTGTTGCCACAAATTGTAGAAAACCCACCACTTCCACAAAAGAAAAAGGGAGAAGGTCCAGCGCTAACATTTTAGCCAGCATTGCATTATACAGACAGTTAGGTGGTTGCGTTCAAATGGCGCCTCCGACTAAAACATGCTTTTAATGGTGGTCTGGACCGTTTTCATATGTGATGATGATCCAGACTTCTTCAACCCAGGTAGGCTTATTGATGTACTTTTTCACATTGGTGTCTCTACCAGACTCTTACTGTGCCTCCTAGATGTTGCTGGGGTAGAGGGTGTGGGCGCTACCACTGTAGTGCTGCTGCCAGGGGTACTGTGTGTACCAGAAAAAATGTCCCTCGCTTCTTCACCTCCCCCTGCGGGATCAGCTCCTCGTCATCACCAGATGCAATATCAATGACTACATTTGGATTTTTACTTTTGGCTTTCAGGATGTTACTTAGGTGCGCATCCCACTGGATGCTGTGGTGTTTTTGGAGATGGTCTCTCTGGCCTCCGGTACCATAGTTGGTACCAAGCTTACCCGACTAACTACTTGTTTACAAATCAAACAAATAAGGTGGTTTTCCGCCTTTTTGCTAATAATAAAGAAGTCCCAAACTGGGGAGTTGAGATTTCTGGTGGTGGTGGTGGTGGTGGAGGTGCCACTATCAATGCCAGATGAAGTGGAGGATGGGCGTGGCGGAATTTGTCTCTGTTTTGCACTTACAGCACCACTACTTGAGGTAATGGAGGATGAGCTGGATGGAGGTCCATGCCGGCCCTTCTGAAGAGAAAATATTGAAGCTGTAGGTCGAGTTGGTGTAGTAGTTACCTGTGTTGGTGTGGTACCAGTGCCACGCCGCCCACATCCCGTGCAGCATTTAGGGATAGGGTAAAAATGTCTGTCTGCTGCATGCCCGCTGGGGCTGGAGTGACGACTGTGATGACTGGGTCGTCATCGTTAGACTCTTCATTAGCAGCAGAATTCACCACTTCTACTTCTTCTTCGTCATCACCCATAACTGAAAGCCTTGCGGGAACCTTCCTTTTACCTAGCTTTGTCGGCTCATGGCGTGCCTCCCTCTCAGACTGAGGTGGCGAGTACCAATCAAGATCTAGATCATCAGAAGAAAGGGGGCTTGGAGAAGAAGTTGTACTAGTAGTAGCCCTCCTTTTCCTTGCTGGGGATCTGTAAGACAATGGATCATCAGGAGTGGCTTGCTCAGCTGATACCTCCGCATGAATCTCGATTTCCTCATGTGCCGCTACTTCTGGAGGAACAAGCATTGTGGGCAGTTGTGCCTCTCCTTGTCCTCTCCTTGCGCCTCACCTTGCGCCTCTCCTGGCACCTCTCCTTGCGCCTCTCCTTGTTGCACCTGTGGTTGTCGTTGCAGCTGTGGTTGAACACTCGTAAGATAAGTTACACCCTGCGTTGATTGGATGTTACTCTGCGATGAGTCAACGCCAACATCACTGGTCGATGGTGAAAGAGCAATTAAAGTGGCTGCCTCTGCGGCACTCATGGGCTTGGGCCTAATTTGGCGTGGTGGCACTGAGACCAATGAAGCGGAGGTGCTGCTCCCAGCTTGGTCCCCGGCGGACACCGCTGCTGCAGGCGCAGTTTTTTTCCCCCAAAAAAAGTGGCGGTCGAAACACCGGTCTCCTTGGTAAGTGGCGCCACTTGCTTCTTCTGCTCCTTCTTACTGGTAGTGGCACTGGCAACTTTCTTGGTACAGGAGCTACAGCCACCTTTCTTTGGGCCCATCTTCTTTAGATGTCAGAACAGCAGGACACAGTTGCATGAGTTGCAGAGTTGTTTGTGGCCACACGTGACGTCACGTGACGTCGTGCACACACCGCAGCAGGACTTTTTCCTGGCACTACAACAAGTGATGAGGATGAGGATGATTCCTGGTTCTCAGTCTCTGTGCACCTAAAAGAAAAGAAGCCAGAGGAACATCAGTTAAATAAATGTTGCATATGTTGTGCTTCAATTAATACTATTGCAATTCTAATAAAAAATGGATGTTTAAATTAATATACAAGAGACCACACAGAGAGAGTTGTTTCATGCACCCATTCATCATACAACCCTAGGCCTACTGGCCCGCAACCCCAAGCTTACCGGCCTATAGCAAAAACTGCATGGCCTCAATATGCCCCCCCTCCCACATGGCCAGGCCCTGGACCAGGCCCCAACAACACCCCAAAAATCGAAATACACACAAAAATCACCCCAATCCAATGCCATCCATGCCCTAAATGATGTTTAAATTCAAGAGACCCCACAGAAAGACTTTGTCCATGCACCACTGAGTACCCCTGGGCCTACTGGCTAGTGTGGCTTTAACATGCACCCCAAAATTAAAAAAAAACTTCCACATATAACAGTGAGCGATTCAATTGCATGCTATCCATGCCTTAAATTATATTTAAGTTCAACAAAACTCAAAGAAACAGTTGTATCATGCACCCATGACTAACCCTGGGCCTACTGGATCCTGTGGCTACCCACAATATATATTTTTTAAAGTTGTGAAAAAGTTTAGAAATTGTAGTTGCAGCAACTGCAATGCCCCAAACAAACAACACCAACTTACTTGTAAAATCTCAAATCCAAAAGTGATCCAAGCAAAAAGCCCTCAAATACAATTATCCAGCAGCAGCCACAAAGAGTAATCCTTCCAGCTCCAGATCCAAATGAAAAGTGACCAGGACATAGACAAAGCACTGGGAGGAGCCTGCTGGACAGGAACAGGAAGTTGGAGACTCTGAGGCACTTCCTTCCTCCCACCCCCCTAAAAATGGACTCCTTGCACAAAAAAGTGAAGCCAAATGTCAATCTGAGGAGTTATTCTGATAAAATTCATAATTTTCAGAAGGTTTATGCTGCCAGCGATAGATTTCTAGTGCAGAATTGCAATTTTTGCGACTTCGGGAAAGCGAGCTGTTCCAATCTCCCGCCGGATGTCAGCTGCACGTCGCATCTACGTATTCGCAATTGTTTACTCTCGTGATGCGTGATCGCGGGCCCTTATGACGTATTTGCGTTCCCAAAGTCTCGCAGTGCAAGATGGCGGGACTCCATGACGTCTTTGTGGTCGAAAAGTCTCGCGCAATCACGTAGCCAGATCCAAAATGGCGCAGCGCACGCAAACCGGGAGGAAAACAATTCCGCGAACTCAGAATCCCGGTAAGTCAACGCCGCGTGCGCGAGATTGTATTTTTGAAGCACGACCAAGCAAAACAAATCCGCCAAATAGCGAATTGCGGATTTATGGGAAAATTTGCGCGATTCGCAGACTGCGAATTTGCCAAAATTCCACAAATTTCGCAAGCGGAACAAATTTTCTGCTTATGCTTAAAAATATTCTATAGCCTGTATTAAAAAAATGTGTTTGAAGTTATCAATCTCCCCTGGAGGAAGCCATTCTGATCCTAATGAACAATAGTCTGTGTACAGCTGCGACCCTTTTGGCTATCATTTTGACAAATAGTTTAGAGTCTGTGTTGAAAAGACTGATGGGACAATATAAGTTTGGATCAAGTTCTGTCTTTCCCTGTTTTTAAAACTAACAACAATAGATTTTGAAAACAAACTAGAGACACCACAACCTTGGTGGATTTGGTTAAATAAGCAAACTGAAAAAGGTGATATTGGGTGAGAAAAAGTTTTATAGAATTCATCCAGCAAACTGTCTTTACCGCAAGCATTGTCATTGGGAAGGGATTTAATAGTTTGTTGCACCTCTGATAATGTAAAGGCTGCAATAATTGAGTTTGCCTGGGCTTCTAAAAGGGTTGGGACCTCCATGCCTGCCAGCCATTGTTCTATTATGTCTGGTGGACTCCCAATCCCCTCAGTATAGATTTTAAGATAGTGCAGATAAAGATCTGTGCAAGTTCTAAGGGGAGAGTTTTATTATTCTGCATGAGATCATTTATTCTTATAATAAAATTAGAGTTATCTCTGGATTTTGCAGACCAAGCCAGAAACCTGCCCACAAAGTCACATTCATTGCATCTTTGCTGTAAATATGAAGCCTGATTTAAGGTTTCCTTTGAAAAAAAGAACTCCTGCAGGTTCAGCTTGGCTTCTTTCAGTACTTTCAACGAACTTTCAGATCAAGGGATATTGTATGCCCCAAAGACCTTGTCTACCGCATTACTCAGACTATCCAATTGCACCCTCTCTCTCTATCTAGTAGTGGCAGAAAATGCAATTGCCAGCCCCCCAAAAAGCTATCAGTGCCTTCCAAACCGCAAAGTCTGTTGCCGAATCTATTTTGAACTTTAAAAATTCCTCAAGAATCTATTTCATCCGTTCAACCCAACAATCTTCCAATAGAATTGCCTAATTAAAGCTTCATCTGGCACTTGGTGACCGAGAAGGCACTCATGGAATAAGTAAACTAATCAACGCATTGCCTAAATATACATTATTAACTATGATTCCCTCCTCGCAGCCTAAAATATATGAATTCAAAAAATATTGTATGCGGGATGCAGTGCCATAATGTTTCAAATACCATGTATATTCTTGTGAGGTTTCATTCTGTGTATGCCAGGGATCTAAAAGGGCGAAATACTTGATTAACGCTTGCAAAACCCTTATAGATACCAGAGAATGTTCAATAGCACTATAGTAACATCAAATTATAAATGTCCCTTTTAATTCGTATTTTAACAAAAATCCATCTAACAAATGAATCGCAAACTACTTTCAACACTTCTGCCTGAGCTGACCGCATTATCAATATAGCCAACACCCTGATTGATGCCTGTGTTGAAGCAAAAAATGCATACTGAATCTGTGAGGAGAGCCAAGGTTGTATGCCCTGGTCCTTTAAATGTGTCTCCTGTAACAGTATTAAATCCGACTGTAATGATCTGAACCAGGCTAGTAATCCCTGAGTATATAATCTACTAGCTTACCCGTCGCGCGTTGCTGCGATCTCCGAAGAAAGGAAATTCAAGGAAACTCGCTATGATAACATTCAATTTACATTGTGTCATTTTTATTGAAACTTATTCATTTTAATATGGAAAACATTTCAAAGTGTCGTTTTAATTCTATTTATTTCTTCGAGTGCTTGTGGATATACGATTTTTTGTTTTTCCATCTGGTGCGTACATCAGTATTCAAAAGATTATGTGGGCTCTGGGGGGCCGATATTTAAAAAGATTTTATGCCAGAAACCTTCGCGGAGTGTACTACTCAACAACTTCCCAAAGTTTCCTGGCGATCGGATGAATGCTGTTTTAATTCTATTTATTTATTCGAGTGCTTGTGGATACACGATTTTTTGTTTTTCTGTCTTGTGCGTACATCAGTATTCGAGAGATTATGAGGGCCCTGGGGGGGGCCGATATTTAAAAAAATGTTATGCCAGAAACCTTTGCGGGAGTGTACTTAACAACTTCCTAAAGTTTCCTGGCGATCGGATGCATGGTGTTTTAATTGTATTTATTTATCCGAGTGCTTGTGGATACACGATTTGTTGTTTTTCCGTCTGGTGCGTACATGAGTATTCGAAAGATTATGCCAGAAACCTTCGCGTGAGTGTACTCAACAACTTCCCAAAGTTTCATGGCTATCGGATGAATGGTGTAGTAATGCATAAAGGACAAACAGACAGACAGACAGACAGACAGACATACATTCGTTTTTATGTATATAGATTATTTAGCCCATTCACATTGCAGGAAATAATTTTCAACCTATTACGTGACATTATTCCTACTTCTCATTAACTGCTGTTTTTTTCCATTTCGTCCTTCCACCCAACCACACACCCAAGTGCACCCTTCCCCCCACCACGGAGCACCCTCCCTCGATCCCCGGAGCCTGACCCGCCATAAGCTCCTTCCTATCCCACCCACCGCTCCCCATGCACCATCCACCTTACAATCTTTCACACTAAAGTGGCACCTTGACATGGCACCTGACTGGGGCAACTCAAGGCATGGAGAATATTAAATACATTTGAAACAAAAACATACACAGTTTACAACTGCCCGCCACCCACTCTCTGTTGCAACTGAGGGATTGACTGCAAAAACCACATGTTTGTTCTACTGAATGAAAGATCTTAACTGGACCCTTAAAAAGAACTTTAAGTTTTGATTCCTGTATAATGCCCGCTGGAGTCCCAGCCTGCTGAAAATTACTAATGAAACTCTTAAACTCCTTGTACAACGAGCTGACAAGGCTGACATATCAGAAAAAACCCTAAATGTAAAGTCTTCTGGGATCTGGAAAGCCTCATTCTCAATAGCATTTGTACGAATCTGCTCCTTGATCCGATAGTCACCAAAGTTCACAATTACAGTCCGGGGATACTTGACCCCGGAAGGTTGAGTGGCTGGTACACAGTGAGCCCTTGTAATGGTTAAATGATGTTCCCAGATCTCAGCTTCTGGATAGACATGTTTTCTTATGAGAACGGAAATAAAGCTGACCATAGATTGGCCATTTTCGCATCCCTCTGGAATTCCAGTAAGCCTCAGGTTTGAGCGACCTGACTAATTTCCTGCATCCTCGATTTTTACTTGCAAGTCTTCCAACTCAGTTTGAAGTTTCGAAATAGTAGAGTACAGGGGGAATTGAAATCACAGACCTATCCCCTTTTTGCAGTAACAGGCCTGAAAGAGGCCCATAAGGATAGTATCACCCTCATGGTTGTGCAGGAGCTGGGTCAAGGCAAAGATAATTCCAGTCACCGGGTGTTGGATTGTACCACAAATTCAATCTCGATTAGCTTTGCTTCCTCTTTATAGACTCTCAAAACAGGAGATTTGCAGCACGTGACAATAAATAAGATATGCCCAGAGTCTGTGTCGGCTGCTCCACAGTTAGCTGTAGATTCTGAAATTGTGAGTGCTGGAGATGAAAACCTTTCCACCACCAAGCTACTGCTACACCAAACTTTGAATGAACTCAAATTAATAAAGGTCTCCCAGGCCTGAACTAGAAAAAGACAGAGCTACAATTATATTCAATCAAGCAGAACATGTTGAACTTAACTTCAAGACTTTCCCAAGTTGAACAGCTGGTTTCGGATATAGAGGATGCATGACCCGGACAGGACTTCATTGCTGTTGCTTATGTTCCGGGGGGAATGGAAAATTGGACACCTCCAAAGACCAACAATTTCCCTACTGTTGTTCAGGTTGGAGTGGGACTAGTAATTGTGACCCCATTGAAGTCCAACACTTTCACTACTGTTGCTCAGTGATAGTGGGTATAGTAAATTGGGCCCCTCCAAAATCCGGAACTCCCCATTTTTTCAGGTTGGAATGAGCATAGTAAATGTAGCCATTTCAAGTTTCATTACTGTCCCTAATGCATAGTTCAGAGTGGGAATAGTAGATCTGACGCTTCCAAAGTCTAATTATGTTTTATTAGATTTTTTTTGTTGTTTTATTTTTCAACATACATTTTTGAGATTTAGCTTTAAAAGGTATTTTCCTTGTAATTGTATTTTTTTATTCTATTTTTGAAGTTATATTGTTTTAATTAAATTGTTGGCTCGAATTTTAAAATGTAATTGTAATTATTATAACTTTTAGTATATAGTGTTTTTAATTATTCTTAATTTTATACAAATTTTATATTGTATTAACCACTTGTATTAATTTTTCTATTTATCTCCACAGTAACTATAACTGATACATTTCTATGATTTTGCATGAGTGAAATCCGAGCCTGTAACCTTTGTTTTTTCTGTTAATTTCTACGTTTTTTTTATGTTGTTTCCTAACTATAATGTCCCGGTAACCTTTGGTTTTTGAATGAATTACTAAGGTTTTTAAAATGTTATTTTCTAAGTGTGTGAGGAAGTAGGTGAGTGTCTCAAGTGGTGTGTGGGTGTCTGTATGGGTCTGGTATTGGTGGCCTTAGTTTCTCACTGGATGTGTGAGTGTCTTAGTGGGTCTGCGTGGGTGCATGAGTGTCTGAATGAGTGTTTCAGTGGTTCTCTGAGCAGGTGTTAGAGTGTCTGAGTAGGTTTGTGAGTGCCTCCATGAGTGTGTGAGTCAGTCTGGGAGTGAGTACATGAGCGTCTGAGTGGGTCTATGAGTGGGTGTGTGAGTCTGAGTGGGTCAATGAGTGGGTGCATGAGTGTCTGAATAGGTTTCTGTGGGTGGGTGCATAAGTGTCTGAATGGGTGTTTGAGTGACTGTGTGAGTGGCTCTATGGGAAAAACACTTTTTTGACTATGCCCTTTTTCTTGGCTCCTGCTTGACATATCACCATAAAACCTTCCATGCCCAACAAGACCCAAGTTGGCACTTATTTTGGGAAATTTGGTGAAGATTTGTCAAACGGTTCTAAAGATTTAGGCAAGCTTTGCCTTGGAAGCTAGGTCCTAACTATGTATATAAAAGTTCAGGGTAGTAGTGGCCGCAAATGTGTTTTGCCACATATCCCTTCAAATAAAGGATGTTATTTGTTAGTGACTGGTTTGGTGGGCTCATCTTTGCACTGTGGAAGCTGCGGTGTGTTTTCTTATGGAATATGGCAAGTGGTGACGCTACACTAGCGAGCCCCGACTGGTGAGGATGGACATCTTTTTTGAGCGTCAACTTCGTTTTGGTTTATGTTTAAGGATGCACACTGGCTGCAACAAAATGAAGATAAGATTAACTGTTCGAAGTAAGTGCCACTGTGCATCAAAGGGAGGTCTGTTCAATCACTGTTGGACCTTGAGGCATTTAGGCAGCTAGGGCTTGTATGGGGTCAAATGATCCTATGCACATAATGCAATACATAATTACATACTACTTTGCAGGGAAATGCTTAAGAACTTTGTAAAGCAATAATCCTAATGAGCACAAAGAACAGAGTTGTCGTTCTATATACTGCTTTGGATGCACACAGGCCTCAGTCCGTTATTAAATTGCATTCTTTGTGACATCATGAGGTCATTGTGTGCCAATATTTAACTGAGGGAATGGGACTTTAAAAGTACAATATAAATTTTGAGGACTGAAGGACCGTTGATTTTGAAAACACTAGTGCAATGTATTGTGGACATTGGAGTCCATGGTAATGGATGTACATAATGCTTTCAATGAGGAGCGGTAAAGGGTAAAAATGTGCCAGATCACCCTCCAATAAACATCTATTCATACATAAAAGATCTGGCATTGGTAGGCACTTTCTCAATTTTTTATTGTCTAAAGGATTAGAGTGAGGAAGATATTCTTATATAAGGCCACAGCCAGCTATTCAATAGCACAGTTTGACTGAATCCTCAGTGCCCACTTAATTTTAAAACAGTTGCAGAAAAAGTAAGGGAAGAGAATTGGTCAGTCAATTCACTCAAAACATAACATAACCCCTCCGTTGAACTGTATGTGTGCTACAAAAAATGTGTAGAATAAAGAGATACTATCTTATGTGCGCACCACCAGAGGCACTTCTGGTAGGTTTTCACCAGCTTGCCGATGTTTTTGTCATCATGGATAACTTTCTCAAATGAAAACAAGTGTGATGTGTCCAGTAAAGGAAAAAAGTGTAAAAGAAAGAATCAAGACACCCGTGAAAAAATGAGACTCAAGAAGTCTCTATTAAAATTGGGCTAGACTCACACACAACCTTGTCACTTTTATTCCGAACTGTGAGTCTGCACAAGTTTAAAAACACAGCATGTTGTGGACAACTTCAAGGACGGCCAACATGTTTCATTGCCAGTTATATATTAGGGGCAATTTCATCAGGGCAACCGAGGTCAACAATCACCACCCTGGGCATCTGTGGTGCCTGGTTGAACTACTGCTTGGAGTCCCTGGGGAGAGCGATAAAATTGTAAGCAACAACAGTGCTATGTGAAGGGATAGAAGCAATATATGATATTCATCCCTATGACTCAGTGGGAGCTGGTATGTGTGCCCATGCCTCCCGCTAGTCACTCTTTTTGTTGTTAGATGTCCAGGGAGGTGATTGTTGACCTCAGTTGCCCTGATGAAATTGCAGCTAAAATGTATTCCGTGCGCAAAGATACGAATATCTTCCTCACTCTAATCCTTTAGACAATAAATATTTGAGAAAGTGCCTACTAATGCCAGATCTTTGATATATGAATGGATGTAAATAAAACAGCACCTTGAGTACAATAATGAAAAGTAGCGAACACAAATGCGAATGATTGTGATCAATATGAAATGGAAACCTATGTGGAGTACTATGACAAACTATTATAGGCCTCCAAAACCATCACAAGGTTGCTTTAATTGCCAATGGAATGGTAGTCTCTCTACAGTGTTGATACATGGAGAGCTTTAAAGGATGAACACGTGAGTGCTTGACATTGTGCTTATGATTAAGACCTAGGGAAGGTCGAAACATGTAATGTCACATATCCCTGCAAATAAAAGATGTTATTTGTTATTGGCTGGTTTGATGGGCTGGACTTCACACCGTGGAAGCTGTGGCACCGTGGAAGCTGTGGTGTGTTTTCTTCTGGAATATGTTAAGCGGTGACGCTATGTCAGCGAGCCCCGACCTGTGAGGATGGGCATCCATTTTCAGTGTCAACTTCATTTGGAATATATATATATATAGATAGATATATATATATATTACCTGCTGGTGGGCCCCAGTACGTAGTTATAGTTAGGACCTAGTTTCCATGGGAAAAGTGTTTTTTGTTTCCCAATAACTTTGGCGCAGGTCAGCGCCTGTCTTGAAAGTTTTGGGGTGATTCGCCAATTGGGAGCCTAGAAAAAAGGGGGGTCCCAAAACGTGTTTACCTATGCTGTTTTCCATAGAAAACTTTAGACACGGCCAAAGCCAAAACTGCTGAACGGAATTTCACCAAATTTGGCAAAAAGGTAGTGCTTGGTTCAGAAAGAGTCCTTTTTATTAAATGGTGTAAATCAAGGGAATCTGCATGTTAGCAGTTCCCGTTGCCCAAAAGCAATGCCGGCTCCCGCAGGAGGCGGGGAGCAGGCGCGACCGTGGGGGCATTGGGGCTCCCCCCATGGTCCCCAATAGAGAGGCCAGGCCCTGGGGGATGGGGTCCCCGGGGCCAGAAGTGGTCTGGGAGGGGGGCCACGCAGCCCCCTTCCCCTTAAAAAAGTTTGGAGTTGTGATTTTAGTGCCGCTTTCAGCGAGGCGCCCTAGTGTGAACACGAAGGGTGCGCGGCTCTCAGCGCGGGCCACCAGTGTGAATATGAAGGGTGCGCGGCACTTGACTACTTCTCAGGTGTTTAAAACACTGAGGGGCATATTCTCAAGGACACATCCCAAGTTAACGGCACATTATCGCAGCCAGAATGGTGATAAATTTAACACACCATTCCAAAGCTGGTGCAAACAGCCCATATCACCAGTTTACCAGCGATAGCAGTTTCAAAATACATCGTCAAAGATTACCTCGGCAAATATCGTTACTAAGATGCAGAGTAGGCGTTCATGTGCAAAAAGCAGCGAACACACCACTTCGCAACCTTCTCAACGACCAGCAAGATCGCCGAAGAGAACACTAAAAAGGTGATAAGGTGCGTTAGCACTATGAAGTTCACACCTGTTCTGACCTGGTGTAAAGTCGGAATACAACCTGCAACATGAAAGGGAGCACAGCCCACAGCCACACCTGAACAAAAACAGATGCCATGGACCCAACGATCATGCAACT